>NC_079301.1:0-2500000 GCF_023638135.1 Falco biarmicus | reverse complement strand
AGATTCCCACAGCTTTTTTTTGGAATGACTATATATATATATATGTAAGTCCTCCTAAAATAACGTGCCTGCAGAGCTGGTTAAATCAGCACCGACCATTGGTTTAGTAAGCTCTGAGATACATCCCACCAATTCATGTTGGCAAGCTTTTTAGAGATGTGGCATTGATCAATTATTATATTTAATTGCTTGTGTGGAATTTAAAAAGAAAGTCGTACCTTTGAGCTTGCTAATCTGCCTCGGGAAATGATGATGAGCATTAGTCTGTCTCGTGCTGTAAACTGTGATGGGCCACTGTAGGTACGGGTGTTGTGCTAAACTTTAAAAACAGTTACCTGGAAACAAATAAAAGTATGAATAATAACCAAATGCAAATTTATCCCCTGTTTATAAGGTGCTAGTAAACGCTGACATTCCGAGAGAGGGAATGCAGTGCAGGAGGATGTTGGGGTTTGCAATTACAGTTCCAATCCATTCTCGAAAGATTAAAGTTTTACACAGTGGTGGTTCTCAGGAAATTTGCTGAATCCTAATATTTAAGATGAAAGCATAATAAGAGATGATTTTTAAGTTGTCTGATAGGTTTGATTTGCCCGTTCTCACTGAAGCAAAACTTCCCACTGGCTTCAATTATCAGTAAATTGTGTTGACCTCAATAAGGGTTTTTGCAGAGCTGGACCCGGAGCATGAATAGGCTGTTCTCACTGGAAAGTGACTGCATGAAAATGGCATCTTCTTACTCATCAGTTCTGCTTCCTGAGGGCACACCGAGCCGCTGCATCTGACTCTAGTGACAAAAATGAGGGTTTGCTGCTCTTTCCTCCTGCAAGACCTTCAGAGCTGGTGGAACCAGCTGAGAGCTGGCACAACAGCAGCAGAGTCTGGGTGAGAGCCACTGTGCAGAGTGCTCATGTCCCCCTGGCCCTACATACCCGGAGGGGTGTGAGCCCCAAGGTTGTCCTTGGGCCCCCTCCCCATGTGACAATGAATCAAACATCATTTTCCCAGTGCGCTACTTCAGTCTGGGAGCTTTAAATGCTCTCTGTTTGACATCCTCCTGATTTATTGCATTTGTAAAGGTGACCTTAAATATTTTAATGGTAATAATTCTTTCAAGGGCTTGAATCAGTAAATGTGCTGTGTTCATATTTTGGCATTATATACTGTAGGCAATTTAATCCATATAAGCAGTTTCAGTGATATTAACACTGTAGGCAAACTGATACTAAAGTTTAAATGTCAGAGAGAGTTTTCATATTACATCTAGTGCAAACAAAGCATTTTTTCTCCAAGTACTGAGGCATAAAATACCAGGAGATAGTAAAGACAGAGAGTGCCAATGAATCTGAAATAAACAGGAGGTGAAATTTATAGTATTTTCAAATATGTGCCCTATCCAAGGACTGCTGCAGCTGCACAGATCTATAAAATTAGAGATAAGAGAAAAACCTTGTAGTGCTCCACAATAAATGCACCTCCACCGGGGTATCTATCTGGATTTCTGTAACTCCTTGGAGATTTACTATTTCACTTTGGATTTATTACCCCACTGTGCATACCATAGATGGCATTTTATATTTCTTCCATTGCCTCACTCATTATTTAATGACAGGTCCCAGTTATAATCAGCGTGCAGGGATGTGCCGTCAAACCATCGCCCACCCCTTGCAGAAGGGTACGAGCAGAGAAGCGCTGGGATGATCCCACCAGTATGTATCCAGTGATGCTATGGGAGCTCTAGGATCAGGCAGCTTTCCACCCTGTGGCCCCGAAGCTCTGGGTGCTTTCTCACACTCCAAGTCTCTGCCTTATTAGGGAAAAAAGCATGGACTGGTTAAAATGAGGTGTCCTTCATGGTCTCCAGCTTGCGGTGAGGTGCCGGTGCTGCCCGTGCTGGGGTAAGTGATGCCCGTGGCAGGGACGCCTGAGCCGACCAAGTGCCCAGCGGCACTGGCCCATAAACCCTGTGACAAATGGTCAAGAAGTTTATTGCCTGTGTACTGCTGCTTATGACCCCATAAACCACCAAGGATAACGTGCGTGGAAACACGGGCTGTTTGTTAGGATGTTTTCTTGCTAAATAACCTGACCAGCTCTGAAACCTCCTGCTAGCATCCCCAGGCAAAAAAGGAGCGGCTGTAGGGTGCAGCCCTCTAAAAATAGGTAAAAATAGGTAAAGCAGCCCATGTGCACGCTTAGTAGGATATGTAAATAACATATCCTTGGTCCCATGGGAACGCTTACCTGACTTCAGCTTCTGCTTTTTGTACAGGTAAATAATAGAGGTTCAAATCAAGATAACTGCCTGTTCTGTACTTTGGACATCTTCCTGCTAAAGTACTTCTTGAGCTGTGGACATCTCCCTTTCTGCGTTCCCTTGGCAGGACACGCATCCCTGTCATGCTGTGTCTGCCTCCCCCGCCCAGCCAGCCCTGGGCCATTCACCAGCACCGCTTCAGCCTTGGAGAGGCACTAAATGTAAGCTTTTCTCTTCTTTTTCCATCAGAGGAATTGTGCATATAAGCACAAGGTAAATGGGGATGGACAGGAGAAGAAACCTGTTCCTACAAGAGCGCTCATGCCAGTATAGCCACTGTTGATGCAAGGGAGATGGGCTCCTCCCAACCAGGTTTCTACTCAAGGAGGAGAACATGAGCATGGAAACAACCTCTAGGTCTTCACAAAGCTTAATCATATTTCAGTACAATTAGTCACAGTTTCCCAAACTGTAGTAATAGGAGTCCTTGACCTTGGACAGGCATGGGTGGTGAGATGGTGGCTGGATAATGAGGTCTGGGTGTGTGGTGTTGGTGTTGTTTCCCAATCAGCCTGCACTGTGCAGCAGCTATTTCTCTCCTCTCTTTGAGACTTCGCCAGTCACTCTTATAACACTCAATACAACCGTTGATCAGATTTTTTAGAAGTGGGATGAAGCTGGCAAGCTGTCTCCCTCAGAAAGCCCACAAACATGGTGTGGAGTAAATGGCTTTGTGGGAGGACAACTCAAGGACTCAGAAGTGACAATTTTGGAATCATTTCTCCATGCTACCCCAGCGAATGATGGGTATGAAATCACAGCAGGAGGAAGCACAAGTGCTGCCACATGGGAGGTGAAAGTGGGAGGGGAATGACCACTGAGAATCAAAATGTGTGAGCTAATGACGCTCCTTTCTCTGACAATTTTGTCCTTTCCGTCAAACGCAGAAGGTTTAAACCCTCTGAAGGTTTGGTACAGCTGTGGTGACTGTGGCTCCTGGGTGTGTTCATCGTTACCACTTTGATATATAGGACCGTGGTACTGGACTTGGCAGTACCCCTTTACCCCAAGATATTTTGAATGTGCCTCAGGCAGCTTTAGGCATCTGTACTTAAGAAGGCAAATCCTGCCTCTGTTGCAATGTCAAAAAGGTCCTCAGCCTCCACCCTTCCCTGGCTCCTGGGGTGCCCAAGCTAAGCCCCACTACACCCTTCTGAGATGCCCCAGACCAGAAACAAAAAAAGCTCAAGACCCCATGGGTGGGAAGGAAGAGACAACCCCTGCCAGGAGTAGTTTCCTTCATTTTTAAGAAAACTTACACATAAAGAGGATCTTCCCAGCAGTGTAACTGTATCAAGGTGAACTTTTTTTGTTCCAGGCTGAAGGACTTATCTGGAACGGCGCTTGCTTTCAGGAGCCCCCAACAGCAGATGTGACCGTCGCCTTTCCTGGCCATGGAGCTTAGTTGAGCAAGCGACCTGTGCACAACTTGCAAACTGCAAGCCCTCTAAAATTGGTAAGAAAATGAATGTGCTGAACAGCTAGTTAGACATTTCAGTCTTCTGCTGAAACAGAGCCCAGATCTTTAATTAATATTCAGATCTCTAATCAATATTTCAAGAAAATCAAAGTGTAAAGATCAACCTGCATTTTCGTACTCTGTCTTCATCCTGGTTGCACTTAATTTCAACAGGGTCACGCTGAAGAGCACAGGCTTGCTTAATTCTAAGCTCCAATAACAGTCAGAGGAACCCGATTTTAGTTGCCTCTCCTTTTTTAGTCAAAAGCAATTCTTTAGTTTTCTTTGGCCTCTTTAAATTGACAAGCGGTAAATAAGGTGTTATCACGGCTTGTTTCTCCATAAAGATGCTATCGCTATACTTAAAAACATACATAGAATGACTTGTGATAACTGCTACTACATCAATAGATGATAAACCAATAAATTAAAGTAACGATGCATAAAATGATGAATTCTGATAGACTTAAGGCAATATAAAAATAATTGGAGACTTTATTGCTATTTCCATTTTTAATGGGGTACTATGGCAGTACATTCTTGCAACAGGGCTGGAAAGGTAAATTAATCTTCATGCATCATCATCAAGCAGTGTAAACATGGCCAAACTTAATTACGATATAATAGATTGTTAAGTGTCTGCCCCACAGAGGTGTGATTGCTCTCAGGCAAGTGATTACAGCAGAGATGACTATCAGACAAGGTCTTCTTTAAAAGGCTGGTAGGAGCTTTTGCACGCCTCTGACAATAAATCCGCCACGAAAGCCGTGCCGGAGAGGTAGCTTCCCAGGTTCCCAGCTGCAGCAGAACTGGATTTGAGGGACGAACACAAATTTACAGTGGAGTGTTAATGACAGGAGGCCTGAGATTGCAGTACCTTGCCGGTGAAAACTCTCGTTTCACTATAAAAACACCATGGGAGCCATTGAAAGTGCAGCCTGGGAGCAGGATGGAGATGCTGAGCATCCCCAGCCGGTCTCCCTGCACCCATTGGCACCCTGTCCCACTGGCTGGGGACCTGCAGGGAGGAAAACTCATGGAGGGGGTGACTGGGATGAAGTACTTGTATGAAAAAGGCAAAAATCTTACTTGGCATATGTGCTTTTAGAGATTATAGCACATTAAGGAGAGAAATGCAATACAACGTGTATTTCTCACTTCTGCCTCAATATTGTTCTCAGTCACTAGCAGCTCGTTCCTGGCACAGATGTGTGAGTTTATGAACCTGTCGTACCACTACCTCTCTGTCCATGGTAGCAGTTTACTTTATACATACATATATAAGTATCTATTTATACTTACTAGACATACTCTGCAGTGATCTTGCTTCTTTAATGGACTAAGTTCACTAAAGGAACGCAAGGTAATAATTTATGTTTTAAACGTAGCTGCAAAATGTGGTTCGGAAGTCTCACAGTACAGGGGTTTGTGAGACATTTTGGGGAACTAATACTGCCAAGAGAATATGTTTTATCGAATAGTTTCAATCAGTCTAGATTTGAGGTCTGTACAGGGTGGGCAGCAGAAAATTCAGGTCAGGGAATATCTTTTAGTCTCAGGGAAATTGTAGTGACGCCTGCTTTGAAGCTCATGTTGTTTCATGTCTCAGCAGCACGATGCTGACAGTGGTATGAACTGGTCAGACACAGGGTGGCAGGTCTTTTTCACACTGTCAAACACCAAAAGGTAACTTCCTAACTGGAAATCAAACAGCATGATCTTGAATTCCTTGATTACTCTAAGCCACTTTTTGGAGTTGAACATACTTGTGTTTATTTCCTGATAATTGTGCTAAGAGTTTTCTGCTGCTAAATTGCCTCAGGAATTAGGATATGCTTTTGAGAGCAGTGGAAAGACTCCCCTGCTAGCACACCTCTCCAGAGCAGAAAATATCTCTCATTATGGAAATTATCATAGATGGTGGGTGAAAAGGCTGGAAAAGTCATTTTAGAGGTATGGCAATGGCCCACTCCAAATCACCGAGGAGGTCACTTGGACCCATCTTGATAATCAGAATAAAACAGCAGAGAAAAAACAAAATATTAACATCCCAAATTATTTAGTCATTAGTGTATCTTGCAGAGGCTTTTTCTGTATTTTAATTTCTATTTTAAATTTTAATTCTTTTTTTTTCATTTATGACATCGCTTTTCTCTTTGTTTGCGCCACCTAAACCAGTTTAATCCACAAACATCTCAAAGTCAGACTGCATCCCTGCATCTTGCTTTTGCATTTCCACTCTTTGATAATAGCTTTTACTAGCAGCCCAGTTTAAATTCTTAATTTTGTCTAATTCCTCTAAATGCACAATGATTCTTCAACTGGAAAGGAAAGAGAGTAGCTCTGAATGATCCATATGTTGAAGTACTGTATTTTCATCATTTAAATGATAAACTTCCCATCAAATATCCACAAATGTACATTCATGACTCCCATCCAATGATCTATTGGCCAGAGGCACATACATTGTTTTAATTTATTTTGGAGTAAAGGTGCTTTCCTGCCGAGTTTGAATAAGCTTGCTATGTACCAAACAGATGTTCAATAAAAGAGAGACTTTACTGAATATGACATATAAACACAGGGAAAGAGGATGAAGGAAGGAAAATTACAGGATGTATGGATTCCTGGTTCATCAAACAACAGGCCACAGCTTTAATCGGGGCCCTTTTATGGATGGTGCAGTAATGAAACAGAAGGACCGGGGATGTCTCGGAAGAAGGTAACATCTATGCGTTGCTTGTGGTGGAATTAACTTTGGTGAACCCACTGTGACAGTGCACGGTTTCCCCGCCCTCTGCAGCAGCACGATGGCTTCTCTGGTTGCTAAACTGTTCCTCCCATCATGAAAAAAGCCCTAAAAAAATACAGTTGCATGATCTAGGAGAATTAAAGGTTCTGGAGATGGGCACATGAGGGTTCCTTCCCACTGTATAAAATACTCAGTTTTGCTCTTGCCAGGGAAAAGTGTTTCTTAAAATGCCCAAGTCTTGCATCTCTTCAGGCTTTTCCTATCTGGAGAGAGGTGCTGTTTAAGGAGGCACCGAGGAGAGCAAAGCTGGCCCAATTCATCATTGGGAGATCAAAGAGGGAATGCTGCCTTAGAGATAAAGATGTCTTCTCTTTGAAAGGTTTCTCCTTTGTGCAGGAGTGTTGCAGCAGGAGGTCCACCTACCAGGGAATGGCTCTCTGAGTGGGACACCTCCTCCTAAGAGAGACACAAGAGGAGAAAAGTACCTGTTCTGCCTGCTCCCAGTGAGCTTAACCTCAGAGGCAAGGTGCGTTTTTGGATGTTTCCATCAAAGCGAGACTTTGTGCCTGACCTTCTCCAGACCCACCCCAGCTTCACGGCCAGATGCGAGCAGGGCAGCACAGCTGTGCCTGTCATCTGTCTCCACCTTCTTGACAGGTAATGAGACTCAGAGCTGCATAATTTGACACTGGAAACTTTTAAAACCTCGCTGAAAACTTCCTTATTGGCAAGTGATCACAGGTGTGAATCCTGATACTGATGCACTAAGGAAGTTTTATTGTCATTTGAAGCCAAATACTTCATTTGAAACCTAGTAATTTGCTGTGCTTGTCCAGGGCAGTTCATAAACAGTTTTTCCTCACTCAACCTTCCTGTACCGATGTGTCAAAGTGATGAAAACTTGAAGTATTTTAATACTTTTGTGGGTATTTTGGTAAAATCTGATGATACAGAAGACGGACTGGTGCCTGCAGATGTCACCATGCGCGCTCTCCATCTGCATTACTTGATACTTTCAAAATCAATCCTAATAGCAGTGATAATGTCCTGACCACCTAGGTGAGCATCGTTAAGCTGCTTGAGGCTTTCAGTATAATGGAGTGGAAAGAAAAGGTAAGAAAGAGTTACTGGAACAAAGACCTTTCTCACTGGGTTGTATATTCAAGATGGGATCAGCATTCTCCATGACCAGTGCTTTGGGAGTTCGGGCAGTATCCAACTGCTTCGGGCTCAGGTGATTTTCCCCAGGGCTGTGCTCTGCAGTGGGAACTGGTGTTGCAGGATGGGTTCCAACTATTTGCAAGCAGGAGTGACAGGGAACTAGAATCCATCAAACTACAGCCTGTCTGGCTTGAATCAGCAGGCACGGAGACTTTGGCATCCTCATTTCTATTTATTTATTTACTTATTTCAAATCGTTGCATCCATCTACAGGACTTCAAAACTCTTGAAGTTGCCCTAACCCTAGGTTACAGCATTCCTAAGCCAAAAGGAAGACTGTCGTGAGATATTTGTTGTTTGCTGTTTGATTTTTTTCATGTGATCTTTTTGAGAGTCTCGTGCTTGAACTAGAGAATATATTTGCTAGTATCTTAAGAACATAACCGCTCACTGAGTGGGAGCGGCATGTAAATGGCTGAGGCTGTTTTGGTGGGATCTGTAAGTGGCAAAGGCAATTGCTTCCGGGAGCAAAGGATTCAAACAGAAAATTGTAATGATGAAGCCAATCAGCTTCATTAAAGCTGTTACTTTAATTCCATCTTACATGACTGAGTATATTTAAAACAGCCACGGCAGAGGGACCGCTGCTCTATAGGTGAATGAAGACTCTTCTGAGAAGCCTTTTAATTCCAAAAAGGAAAAACTAACTCTGCACATTCTGAGCTTGTCACTGATACTGTTGAAGATTTGCTGCTGCTGCTGCTTCTTCCCAAAGGTCAGGCTTCTGTCCTGACTCAGAGTAAAACCATTATTATTTATAGTTACGGAACACACAATCTCAGTGTGTGTTATTGGGGTGGGAACATGCAGGCACTTGCAGTGACAAACTTCCAGTGAATTCTCAGCTTTGCTTAACTCCCCTACATTCACCTTTTGTAGAAGGAACTTCCTTTCTACAACCTACACAATGTCCATTTTCATTTAGACGTGTAAAACGATGATCAGATAGTGAGTACCTGCACCTCTGAGTTTTTCAGGGGCGGGTGCTCACCCAGATGCGTAGTTCTCAAGGAATAGCTGCTCTTAAAAAGAAAAGACTTGCCTCCTGAATAAGTCCTAAATACACTTGCTTTTTCCCCCTCTAAATCACGTGCCACTGCAAGGCCAGGGAGAAAAAGAGCATCCTCAGGCAAACAGCTGCTGCATGTGCAGCGGTCAGTCCCAGCCAGTGTCGCGCAGGGCTGCGGGCCAGGCACAGCAGCGCACCAGTGCCTGCTGTGGTGACAGAGCTGGGCAGAGCAGGGGGAAACGGGGACAGCAGCTCTGGCTGTCGGCATCCAGCAGAAACTTCAGTTTCAGCCATTGTAACGCCGTCTCTTTTCCCTCTCGCTCCTTCCTTTTCACTTACAAAAACTCCCGTAATTTATCATGGTGTACAGATAAAAGTTTAGGTGTCAATTTAGGGCACAAAATAGCTCAAGTTGAAAAACACTTAATGCTCTGTTTGCTGGAGGGTCTGGCCAAGTGGCTGTGCTTGACAAGCTGCTCTCCCTGCTGGGAGCTGGTGAGGGGCAGGTAAGGGACCACACCAATCCGGACCAGATCAGTAGGCAGGCTGTGGTGCTCAGCATGATGAGCAGGCAGTGTCACAGCAAGGAAGATGCATGAGAACCATCTGAGGCCAGAAACAAAGCTTATTGTCAGGTCTCCTTTGTGCTATATATCAAATAACATGCCACAAAACTGCACAGAAACCGCAAATGGGTGAGTGAACCCTTTCAACCTTAGTTGCAGCACGTTGGGATGAAAAAATGGGAACACTGGTAACAAAACCCAAAACTTTTAGAAGTCTTTAAGGGATGATGAGAGGTTAAGAGAGAAGAGTTGAGGTTACTGTGAGGTTCAGAGGTTCAAGGAAGGCATTAATCAGTCAAAACCTCAATAAAGAAACACCACCTCTGAAAAAAAAGTCACCCCATTGTGGACAGTACGTCAGAATATTCGAGTACCAATGAGACAGTAAACGTGCAGCTGAGAAAAGTGAGTAGGATATATGGGGAAATAGGATGGTAAGTATTAACAGCAGAAGAAAAGCTGAAGGAAATAAAAAGTCCAAGTGATAACAGGCATCAGACAACTGTTCTTTTAAAGGATCCGCTGAGATGCTAACCTGGAGATCTAGAAAGCCCTTCCTTGGCACAACATGCTAGCTACCTTCCAGCTGAGGTGAGAAAGTAACTCAGCTGTAGAACTGTATTGGTTTCTCCAAAATACACTGCAAGATTTATTAATTTGCAACAGGGAAGCAATATTGCCCTTTCAATGATAGATTATTTTACATCCCAGTCCTCAGCACCACCAGCCATTCAGAACCAAGCAGTGAATAAATAGGAGTCTGCAACATGAAGTATGATATCATGTAGATAAAAGCCTGTGTAGACTTATTGCGTTGTTACTATGTGTAAGTCCCTACAAGCAGGAGCGCCAAGTCTTCTATGCCAGCTGAGGAATTCAAGCGTGATGCTGAAGTTTCAAAACACTGAAGCCTGGGAAATATTTTTAACAAGACGGATTGGCAGTTTTAATAATTCCCAGATCCCAAACACATATGAAACGAGCCCTTGATGAGAAAGGTCTGATTACAAATAACCTGCAGTGAGATGAAAGTTCGTTTTAATATCTGTTTTTTCAAGTCTGCTTTAGATTTTCAAGAGGCTTCAAAAGAAGGCAAAGACTAGAAAACAGTTTGATTTAATACTGTTAGATGAAATAAAATGCTGGACAATAAGAGATGTAAAACTAGCAACAAGTGCAAATGACTTAAATTAAAGAGCTAATTGAAAATAATGGAATTAAAACCTTTTTTGGTTGTTTTTATTCATCTGTTTTTCATCGCTGTTTGCAACAGCGTTTTTTTTTATCTTCTTTACTTTGAAGAACAAACTTTCTCTGCCATAAAAGACAATGATTTTAATCAGTATCTGAAATGTCATTTTATGGGGATGTAGATGCTAAATGCCAGTCAGGAAGAGAAGCACCATCAACATAAACCAGCAGGACAGCCAGAGAGCTATATGGCCCTTGTCTATAGAGCTTCCTGATATAACATCATGATACTGAGTTACTGGAGCTCCCATTACAGTGATCCTCACTAACATGTCTTTGTTTCCATTCTTTCTACTCTCCAAAGGAAACAGCGGGTTTTGCCCTGTTGTGGTTTGTAGCTTCAACTGTACAAGCCTCTGGCTCCGGTGAGCAACCACAAGGTAAGGGCAAACTGATGCTCGTTTCTTTTCAGAACAGTTTTTGCACAAATCGCCCGATACAAAGTTAGAACTTTTTAAAAAAATAAATAAATAAAGGACTTCAGAGTGCATTTAAACAACTAAAGAAAAATGAGGTTTAGACTATGCATGTGGGTTTATTTTCATAATAGCAAAGGAGTGACTCCTGTGCAGTGGGAGTGGTGTGAACGCAAGCCTGCCTGTGCTGTTGGGATGGGCTCTTCTGTGTTCCCGGTGCAATGCCACTGTTGGGCAGGAGACCAGGTGTCCCAGCAGGAATGCAGCTATCTTTGTGGCTCTTTGGTGTCCCACTTCTCCTCCCCTCTCCAGTGCCATTGCCCAGCCAGGCTGACACCTTCTTGCACTCCTCCTCCTCATTCCCCCAGCCATTTCTGAGCTCCAGGGCAGGAGTTGCTCAGCAAACGTGCGTTTGTCCAAAGGGTCTGTGAAGGCCAAGACTCTGCAGTGCTTAGAAAAATGCAGTTGAGTGGCACACGATTGCAGAGTGTGTCTGCACAGGGACGTTACCTACAGCCTTTGAATGAAGCTTTGCTTTGCGAAGCAAAACTAGCCCTGAGCCCACCACCTTTAAATGCATTTTATACAGAAAACTCCACCACGAATCCCTGTCATCAGTGTTCAGAAAGTGTCCTTCTTTTCCTTGAATGGAAGCTCACAGAAATAACTTCCCTGTGGGTATCAGAGCCAGGTGGCACAGTGGGTTCAGTTGCCCCGTGGCTTTAGGGGCGATTTGTGCTTTACTCCATCCTGCACGTGAGCAAGCTGTGCTGCCTTTCTCGTGGGCAGCTTCATTTTAAATCTGCAAGAATAACGAGGGGAAAATCAACTGAGAAAGCATAAGGACAATTCCCCCGCTTGTGGGAACAGTATTTTTTAAATGAAATTATTTCCCCTGTGTACTGCTACGCTGCTTCTTCATTAGAAGGAGAGGAGAAGCGTGTGCGCTTGCCCGATGCTGAGCGCTCACGGTATGCAGGGACTGCATAAAGAAATCATTTCTGGTGCTAAAAACCAAACCGTCACTGCTCCTTAAGTTTGGTGAAATATCCAATCAGTCTCAGTGGGGTTTTGCAGGAAAAGGAATTAACGAAAAAGAGAAAAAAAAAGAAGGGGGGGCGGGGGAGGAGGAAGAGCAAAAACCCACCAACCCCAGTGCGTTCCCATAATGAAGGGTCTAAAAATGCCCCACTCATTGATGCAAAATTACAGTTATTGTTTATCCTCCTTCTACTTCACACAGCTTTATACAATACACACCACGAAAAATACAAGCAAACAACCGACACATTAGTTAAGAGACCTTCCATTTTACTTTGGCAGTTCACGATAATGGAATTTAATTGTGGAAAAAGCTGAATAATTTTAGCTGAATGTCATTTGGTTCATTCAAACTGGGAATCAGGGACATTTTTAACAAAGGTTTTCAAACTTCTTTTGAAATCAGGAAGCTGCTGTGCACAGATAAGGGGAGAGGTTTGAGGATTCTCTATCAGAAATTTCAAGGTTTTTTCCATCTGCTTTTTCACATTAACTGGTAATTATCCAGAAAGGCACATAATAGTGCAGAAATGACAGAAGCTGACAAAGGTTTTCCTAAGATATGTAAATTGTCAGTGATAGGCAAGGTGCAACAGAAAGGCTTTCTACAGCACAATTATTTATGCCAGTTTCATTTGCTTTTAGGTAGCACTGATGGCATACCGCACCGCCGCGTTTATCACAGGCGCTGCACATTCCCTTCACCACCAGCACACAAGAAAGATGGCAAAAACTGAGCTTGAAGGTTGGTGGTCTCCTCCGACTCTGCTATTTTATGTTAAATGCGTGTGTACGTGTGCCTGCGTGTATAGATATTTCTAAGGACTGTCTTCTTTGTTATAACATTCCCCTTCATTTCTCATGCTGCATAAATAAATAAGTGGGACCCTTCCCACTGAAACAACTTCCACATATTGATTACAGCTGGTCTACGAGTCCACCTTCCTCGCAGCAGCGTTATTTGAGGGAGGAAGCGTTAAAAAAGACAGCTGTCTGCATTTGGTGTTCGTTAGTCCTTTCTGCTGATTGCATATTTTCAGCGAATAGGTGAGCCTGTTAAAGATGCTCAGATAAACTCCCTCCCCCAGCTGAAGCGCCCAGCTACTGCCACGCACTGCTCCTCTTGCTGGGGTTGGAAGGGTGGGTGGTGGGACAGCCCCTCCATCTGCTTTTAAAAATTCAGTGACTGGGTTGGCCGGATTCAGATACTCTTTGCCTGTACTCCTTCGGGGAGAAAAGACCATCTCTCCTTAAATTGCCCATTCAGATAATTCAGGAATTATTATACATAGGAATGCAAAAATGCCACCCTCCATGACATGTCCCTCCATAGCATATTCTTGCAGGTCACCAGGGTGGGCTCCAGGTCTTGAACAGGGTTCTACACAGGTGTTCAGAGAGGTGGAGGATTGATAAATACCCCCTCCCAAAAGGGGAAGCTGAGCTTCTGAGTCCTTCTGGGAAGTTCATTTTTATTTAAGTAAGTGTAAGGGGCTGTGCACGGGAGAAATTCCTGCCTGACCCCTGCCGCATTCAGCTCATACCGGAATTACGGGCTTTAATTAACCTTTTCTGGGAATAGGACTTCATATGTAGCTACATATGTAACAAGAGGTTATAAGATCTTTAATGGATGAAAGGACTTAACCTATCGGTCCCTGATGTAGCTGCACCAGTGGTATCATAGTGGTATAAATACTTTATATTACCGTGTGAGTGATGTTAAGTTACTCTGATAGGAGGTGTTTCCACGTGTGGGAGTGGAATTTATTTCCTTTATGGTAGTATTAACTTGTTAGTGGGGGCTGTGAGAAAGTAAATAAGGATGCAGCACAATAGATTTATAGAGAGAAAAAAACCCACCAAGATTGCATTTGAAAGTCAATGGTCTTAGCTATTTGCTATAAAGACCTTGCCTCCTATCTCAGACTTTGTTTTCGCAAATCAGGAGGCTGGTGATCAAACCCATGTAAAAAGCTTTGGGGTGGAGGGGAAGGGTTGGACCCACCAGAGTGGTGGGGCTGCAGGCTGCTGCCTGAGGAGGGTCTGTCCCTGCAGGAACCAGCCCAGGTGCTTGCTTGTTTGCTCTCTTTGTGGTTTTTTGTTTGTGTTTACTTTAAGGACATTTTCTCTTTTAAGTGCTTTCATGCTATAAAAAATAAACAGAAACCTTCAAAAGCTGCTTTATTTGGTCAGTACTTAACTACACCAGGAGGTGCAGGCTTGGAGGCTTTGGGTGTAAGGTTCCAGCTGTTGATTTTGGGGGCTGCAGCTCCTGTGCTGGATTTTGTTCCCCCTCCTGTTATCTCACAGGACTCCCTCCCCTCCTGCCTTTCCCTGGCAGCCCCTGGCAGCGCTGGGGAGACAGAGCCACCAGCTCCAGCTGCTGACACTGGGCTGGAGCTTCACTGCGCGCTGGTGACGCCCTGACCCTCTCCTTTGCCTCTGGGCTTCTCCCTTTCATCGCAGGTTTGGGCTAAGTAGTCGCATTAATGTAAATCAAACATGCCCTTTTTTTTTTTTTTTCTTTTTTAAGTAGAAGCTGATATGTTATTAATTGCAAGGGGAGGGAATCCCCAGAGGAGACCCCAACTCAGCCCCAGGTGAGACCCTGGGACAAGACAAGGTGGGGGACCAGAGCCTGAGCCCAGGCAGGGATGGATTTGGGGACTCCCCAGGTGAGTTAAATTAGGTGTCTGAACCCGCAGCATACGTCTGGTGTTTCTATGTTTCTTTATGATATTAAATTAGAATGTTCATTTGGGATATTAAAAAAGTTGCCTGAGTGTTAATTATTTCATTAAACATTCTGGATTTGCTTTGGTTTTGCTCTTTAGTTTTGGGGATTTTTTTAATTAAGTTTAAATTAGTTAAAAACACCAGGCCTGTGAAGAGGGTCTTGGGTGTCTGCGGAGCAGAGCTGAGGGCTTCTGCTGCTGTCATGCACAGACGTCAGGTCCGAGCTGGCAAAAGGGCTTTGAAAAGGCACGAAGGCACATAAGGACAGAAACCTCTTTTACTGGGTGACAGATAGAGCTGGGCGAAGCCCTGAGGATGATCAATAAACAGTCATGGCAGCGGTGGCGTGGCTGCGGTTCCGCTGTCATTACATGTTGCTGCATTTGTTTGCAGTGACGTTTTGGCCACCAGCAGGCACGCTCGTGCCAGCCCCCAGCCCTGGGTCCTGCACTGAAAGCGAGTCCTGAGCAAAGTTTCTAAGCCTCCAACTACCAGAAAAAGCCTGAAAAAACGACCGCAGAGGACCATCTGCCTAGGTCTGCTGCCAGCCTGGAGACTGGCCCCCTCCGTCAGCCAACGCCACACGTCTGTGTTGAGAGTAGAGCCGGGAAAAAGCACCAACACAACTCAGGTGAGCAGTTGCACTTACCCAGCAGAACTTAAATTTTGACCATTAAATAAATATGGCAAAACACTCACCATCCATCTACAGCCAGAGAATTATTTACTAAAGCTATTCAGCAAATAATTGGGAGTAATGAATCCATCAAAGTAAATTGTATACTGAAAAAGAGGTGAGATTCACTGGAAGAATTATTCACTTCAACTTACTCACTCAGCCCTGCTAGTAAAGAGTTGAAATACGGGCTTCAAGGAGGCTGCACAGGCATGGGGGACTGTGTGCAATGGAAGGAAAGAAGGGTAAGAAAAAACGCTGAGGCTGCAAAAAGCACTGCACCAAAACATAGCCGTTCCCCTGGCTCTTGCTGTCGCCTAATGACCCTCATGGTGCTCAGCAGCAGCTCTGGAAGAGCCAGTCTTCTGGCAAAGCAAGGCATGGCATTAAGCCCCAAATGTATCTTTTGGTGCTTGACTTTAAGGTTGATCATAATAAGTAGAGACAAGAGCGTATGTTGGCATCCCGGCTCTCAGCAGCATCTCCCCGCAGCCTCGTTACGTAGCCCAGGCTGAGATCTGTAGTGATACAGCAGAGGTTCGTTCGCCTGCATCAATTTTCTCTGTAATGAGGTGCGAGTGGCGGGTCAGTTTGGCTCTTACGGGATTTCACTCTTGCAGACTTTCTATACATCCAATGACCTTTGTGTTAAAAAAGGAGGAGTTCAGAGTACACAAAAGCTTTGATTAAGTAATGTGCTAGAAAACCAGCCGCTCTTTTTAAAAATAATGTCCCAGTGCCCAGTGTCTCCTATAAAATACCCCGCTCAGTTTTCCTTGGTCTGTTTTAATCAGAGCCCTTGAATTTCAGAAGCACTACTGATTTACCAGCGTGGCAGTGGAAGGTTTGGAGCCAGAAGGGATTTCTGAAGGTGATGTGTTTTGCTTAAGTCCCTTGCTGCAAAATTTTGGACGCGCTTTGAGCAAGTGGTGCCCCTCCTGAGATGAGTCTCCCAGGGATGCTGAAAATCACAAAGTAAGTGGTCACTAGGGATAGCAGGAGCTCTGCATCCTTCTAGATCATAAAAAGATGGAGGAAAAAGGCACTGTAGAAAAAAAATGCTTTAAAATTTTATGTTTTCATTGACCAAAACCTTCCAGTTTCTGTGATGCCAGAGCTCCCAAACACCATGCCCAACATTTTGGGGGCAAAGGGGTGGGAATCAGAGCAGGCAGATGTGGGGGTCTTAAATACACAGAAATGGCCTGAATGCACCATCCGGATTATCTGGATTTTTTTTCTACAGCCTCTTGTTAGACTTCGAAAGAAAAAAAGAAAAAAAATTAAATATATTTCAGAGTAATTGAACTGTGTTCACATTAACTTACACTAAAATTATTTTTAATTAAATGAACTTCCCCTGTTTGTAGCTGGAAGGTACTTATGTGAGATAAAAACTCCATTCTAATAATGCTGAGACTCACCACCACTTAATTAGCATCACAATTCAAGGCAGACCAAGCAGGAAGGTGAGTGGGGAGGTGGGCTTGTGCTGCTGGGTGGGATTCTGGGGAGAGAGGCTCCCTCCTGGAGCAGCCCCCATCCCAGAGCCCACCCAGTGCTGCGAGGCATGCCGGGAGGGGAAATCACACCTAGTATTTGACACAGTTTGTGGCAAAAGCAATTATAATTAAAATTATATTAAATATTAAGTCAAGATCATAAAACGTTGATTGGTACTGATTAGCTGTATAATCCATAATTAGAAATCACTGCACCCTTCACCAGGTACTGTAGTGCTTCGCTTATGATTTCACCGCTAAATTAAGCGAGTGATTCAGCTTTTGCCCTGAGTTTTACTTTTGCATTTAATTTAGGGCAGAACTGCATCCAGGCAAAGAAAGGCACACGACCTGTTCCTGCTGAGGCTGTCTCCAGCCTTGCCATCCTGAGGGCAGCCCCCCCGTCACTGCCGCTCCCACGGGGGTGATGGTCTCCAGCAGCGAGTCACTGCACCAGCCGCCTGCGCCGGCACGCCGGGGTGAAAGCTTCTGCTGTGCCACCCTCAAAAGGGCAAATACAGAAGGTGGAGCCGAGGCCAGACGTGCCTCCTGGCTGTCCTCAAGACAAGGCAGCCCTAGGCAGCTCCCGGATAATGATTTATTGCTAGCAGAAACTGGGAGTGCACAGATACCTCAGCAAGGAGGGAGCGAGGGAAGACTCTTTAGTCTGGTTTGGGTTTAAAAGACCGAACCCATCTGTGCATCGCTCGTTAATAGGGTGGAAACCTTGAGCCTTTGGTAAAGCAGTTTGGGCAGGATGGTGGCCCTGGGCTGGCAGCTGCTGCGGGAGGGCGGGTTACCCCCGGTGCTCGGGCAGGCTTGCTGCAGCGCCCTGCCTCCCCCAGCCGGGCCTGCCCCTGGTTTTGTGGCCCATTCATCATAGGCAGCCACTTCCCAAGGATAACGTCACCATTGCACACTGGGAAGCACTCGAGTTTTGTTAAAGGAAAAAACAAAATCCACCAGCCATAAAATTTTATGTCTTTGCTACTAACTTCAGTCAGTGCCTTGGCTGGAGACCCATCTGTGATTTTCCATAGTGTTTCTGGATAAAAATTGGTGGTTAAAATCCCAAACCTGTGGCAGCCTGGCTGTACCTGCTTGAACTCGGCAGCCTCCTTGCAGTGCTGCAGGCGAGCTGGTCCAGAGGGACCTTCACAGGCTGAGCTCGGTGCCCGCTGGCAAACCCAGGGCTAGAAAGAGAAAAAACACTCTCATAATTTTTCTTTTCTGAGAGCACTCTTTGGAGTCCTGGGGAAGAAATCTTTTCATTCCTTCTGCAACTAGGGCATGCGCTGTTATCTTTCGCACCGATTAATATTGCCTGGGATTGGAGATGAGATGCTGGACAGAGCCTGATGCTCTCAATCAATTAAATCAATGCAGTCGTGACGCTCCACCAATTTTCCCTAACCAAGGGTTTGGCCTAAAAGGCAGCGTGCGCAGCGTTACAGAGGATGCATGGAATGACAGATAATGCAGCTGCTGGTCAGGCTGAGAAAAACAGGAGAGCTGTGCTCTGGATCTGCATTTCCCTGCAAGGGGCACCGTGGGATGCAGTCCTGGACCAGGTCAAGGAGGCACTGTGCCCTGTGATGTTAATAAACTTGTTCTCACAATCTTTTAATTATTCTTCTTATTATATTAATGATTACATTTTTATTTAAATGATGGCTTTAAGACTGCATAGCTCATCTCCTTCTCTTTGGTTAGTCCAGGAAAACTGCTGTGTTCTCTCCAGCACAGGGACTGCCCTGGCTGAGCTCCTTGAGTACCCATGTGTCCTAGGGAGATGTTTACCTGTCCCACTACAAAGCATCCAAACCCCAGGGTCACCCACATCCTTCCCCTGGGCTTCTGGCAACCTGAAAAGAACAGAAGAGAGCACCAGCAAGCACTCCCAAAACTCCTGTACTCTTTGTTGAAATGTTTCTAGTCTTAAGTCAGGCTAAATAGGCAGCTATTAAAGAAGATTCCCATGCCACGACTATTCAAAACCAAGATATTTCAGCACTTTCATTAGAAAAAAAAAAATGGTGGGGGAAAAAACCAAACAACAAAACCCCCAGAATTTCCTCCCTTACGTGGGCAGCATCAAGTGCAGGAGGCTGCCGCAGTGCTGGGCACAGGGTGCTTCGTCCTGGTATAACACTGCATTTGCTTCAGCCCTCATCTCCTATCTGTGATGTACAACAAATCTGTCCATCCAGCAGGAAGCCTTTTGGATTTTGTAATATTAAAAATGTCTATTTTTTTGCCTGCAGAACCAATGCATTAACTCGGAGAAGAGGACCAGAATGAAAGTCCAGAGATGCTGCCCACCCTGGACCTGAAATGTCGCTTGAGTAACAGTGGTGGCATTGCTGTAAAATACAGAAAAAAACCCTCCTCTCCAAAATGGCTGCAAAGAGTACATCTCTGCAGTCCCTTCTTAAACACTGAAGGTATTTTTATTTTAAAATATCTACTTAAAGGCAGGTTTAATCTCAAAACAGCGTTTCCCAGGTGTTTTTTTTTTAAAAAAAGAAAACAACTTCAAAATGTCTCAGGTTATTTCTCCTTCAATTTTTTTCCAATTAGATTAATTTAAAATGAGTGAAAAAAAATTCATGCCCTAAGATCCTGAAACCTCTGGTGTCAGCTGAAACTGGCACTTCTGCTCTCAGCTTCAGCCCTTGCTGCAGGCACCTCTGCTTTGAAGCCTTTGAAGTGTTTGTGGCACAGGCAGAGGCTCTCTGCAGAGTAAGACAGTCATTTTATATATATTTAATGTGTAAAGTGTGCATGCATGTGCTTGTGTTGGTATATCATGGATTTTCACAGTACATGTGGAAAGGTGTAGACTTCTTGACTTGCAGAACAAAATTGCAGGAAAAAACACCGTCTTCCTCGATGGGAGCATCCATCGGGACCTTTGCCTCAGCCCAGGTCACTTCAGCATCATCCTGAAGGTGTGACTGGAATTATCTGCAGACCTTCAGAGACCGAAACAGCTCATGGAGTTGTGTCTATAGGATTCACTCGCTCTTGCCTCTCCCAGCATCAGGATTCACTCTTTTAAAGCTTAGATGAAATAATGTCACCAAGAAAGCACGGAAACAGTGGGAGCAATGTGGCAGTGGCTGCCCGCCCAGCTGCGAGCTGCAAAGCAGCTGGCGTAACTACCCTGTGCTTCTTTGGGGGATGTGATGGAAGAGCAACACGACCCATTTGATCAGTGGTTGGATTCTGGAGCTAATTATTTGACCTGCAACATAACGACCTTAATTGTGAAAGTGAGGTGAGTGGTTTGGGAGACGGCATCTCTGCCCACGTACAAAATGATCTGGTGCGAAGGCTCCACCTCGGCAGCCTGTGGGACTAATTTGGCGCCTGATTTGTCTATATTGTTAAATCTCCCTACTGTTTTGGCAAGGAGAGGTTCAAAATTGATGCCTTTCAGAATCAGCCTCATTTGTTCACCATGCACTGCAATTATTCCAGCCTGTAACCGATGAGGTTTAATCAGTAATAAGAGCTTCAGACCTTACAGCGGCCCGTTCACCCTGTGTTGTTTGAGCAACATTTCTGAATGTTTTGGTGAGCAACTTCTCCCATGGACTGGTTTTGAGATAGAAGTGTGAAAGATTTCTTACAATGTCTGAAATGGAAAAACAGTTACATTCTGTACCTTTGCAAAAATATTTCTGAGGACACATAATATATTTTGCCAGGATAACGTCCCCGTTCTAGGAGTCATTCTTTCTTCTCAACATTTATTGCTTTTCTGTGTAAGATGCACAGGGAAATACTGGAAAATGGGTAGGGAAAATAGAATTAACCCTGTGTTTTTCCCAAAATTGCCCTTTGTGTCGCTTTATTTTTATTTTTTTCTAGCTTTTATGAAGCCATTATTAATCTAGTCAGCCAAGGTCAGGCGAGACTTTTTTCTGCTTTGCAGATCCCGAAGCTTATAAAGCTTCAATCTACCCTGCCATAACCAAATGTTTAGTACCCACTGGCTGGGTTAATTAGAGTGCATTCTTTACAGCTCCAATAATAATCACTACTACAGCATCGTAGCAGTGGCTGAAGACTATTTTTCCTTTTGTTATTTCTTTTTAACAGTAAGCATTTACATAGTCACACTGTCTAAACCACTGGTTCTTTTGGGTTCAGCCAAGGGTTCACATGCTTATACCTGGAAATACCAGGTTCCAGAAGGTAAGAGCATCGCCTGCTCTCGTGATCTCAATGCAGCACAGCATCCTGGGTATGCCTCAAAAGGGGGTGACTTTGTGTTTTTTTAAGAGGAGGAGGCAATATTCATAGGGGGTGGGAAAGATGAGATTAAAGACCGAAGATCACTGAATGTCTGGCACTGATTTAGAAACAGGCTTTGCCAAGCAGGGTGAGAAGGAGCCTTCCCTGATCCCTCCAGTGTATGGCTCTTAGTATTGGTAACAGGGCTTTGGCTCCTAAAACAAAGAGTAGGGAATGAATTAGGAAACAAATACATTTCTGTAAACAAAGTTTTCAGATTTTTTTAGGAAATGGGAAAAAAAAATCTGCTTCTCAAATGTCAAGTACTTGAAAGACTGAAAATACATCACCGGAATAAATAAATTAACCCAGAAGACAGGACTGATGCTCTGCAGGCATCAGGGATTAAATAAATGCACTAAATTCAAAGTGTTATTCCAGATAAGAGGTCTTTGTGCTGCAGCATGTACAGCTTATTGATTATAGGCTTGAG
Source organism: Falco biarmicus (assembly GCF_023638135.1). Classification (NCBI taxonomy): domain Eukaryota; kingdom Metazoa; phylum Chordata; class Aves; order Falconiformes; family Falconidae; genus Falco; species Falco biarmicus. Next base: position 2,478,316 of record NC_079301.1, on the reverse strand, counting down.
GTGCTGTGCACTCTTGTAAAATGTACTCTGGCTGATATGACTTAATCCTGCGGTAATGTACAGCCCCTTGCACAAGGCATGGAGCTGGCTTACATGTGATGTCCGGTTGATGTAGGAGCCTAGGGGAGCAGCTCAGATGGAGATATTGCTCTGCAGTTATATACGTATATGCATGTTATTTCTTTTTTTCTTTTTTAATATAAGCCCACCAAGGCAGCAGAAGTGTGTCTAACCAAAGGGAAAACACTACCTGTCCAGGTAAGATGGATTTTTCCTGATTAAAAAAAAAGAAGAAGAAGGAAAAAAAAGTTTGGTAAGTCCCAGAGGGGCGGTTACACTCCTAGCTGGATTTTGGTTAAGTCCCGATTAACCTGTTTTCCATAGCAGAGGGTGCTTTCACCCTCCTGCTCAGCTGTTGAACTGCCAACACTTCACACTAATACAAAAAGATCTTTTTTTTTTTTCCCTCCTTTGAAGCTCTCCTGCCTCTGGTGGTCAGCTCAGCTCTCTGCTGGTTGCTCTGAAGAGCCAGCAGACCTCTCCAACCATGGAATTTCAGCATGAAAAAGGAAAACCTCCGGCCTCTGGGGACGTGAGAAAGCAGCTGGGCATGGCAGTGATGTTCCACAGCCTACTGGTCTCCTGGTCCATCGCTCCCTGGGGCTGCTGCCCAGCACCTTCCCAGCCTCGGGGCATCCTTGGGTGCTGCTTTTCTGAATCACTGGTAAAAAAGTTGATCTGAGCAAGGCGGTGGGGGGGGGGGGGGAACTTTTATCATTAATTGTTGTCTCCCTGGTATGAGGGAACAGCTGAACAAAGGTGCTGCAGGGGCTTGGCTTTTGGGTAACCTCCTCCAAATCTCCGTATCTCCCACAGGTTTGGCAGATCTCCCGATATCTTGCTCCATCAAAATCAAGCTTCTTAATCTTAAGACATATAACCTCTACTACATAACACTGCCTCCTGAGCATGATCCACGGGGCCTGTATTTCAGCACCCGAGATTCATTAATATTTCCTGCAGTGTGCAGCGGTAAGTAGCAAATAAAGCAGGAAGTGTCCCAGATGTTGGAAAGAAAAAATGGAATTATTCATTGCTTACTAACGTCAAATGCTAATGTGAGAAAAGCATCCTTGAAGAAATCCTTGACTAAAATTCATCAGAGTGATGTGAAATCACTGTTTTAATTATGCATTTTTGAATGTATTTATTAGTCCTGGTTCTGATCTGACTTACAGATGTTTAACAGTGATAAGGGTCTACTGCAGTCTTTGGAATTACTCATGATTTATAATGACAAACTTTGGATCAGAATTAGGTCCTTGTCACCACTCTATAATATCCTTTCATCAAACTTCTTCACATTCAACAGATGAAAGAGACCGCGGTTTCTGCAATTTCAAAGCCTACCACCAAATCCATTAGCTGGTTTTTTGAAATTTCTGCTCCAGAAATGACGAATTTTTGCCACAAAAATTTTGTGGCAAACTGCTGGAGTTATAGTTGCCGCAAGAAGCTTGAGAGCAAAGGAATTAGGCTTGTTGGTCCACCAAAATTATGTGTTTGGTTAACACTTGTGCAAGCTACAAATGTTGCGTTTAAACAGAGCTGCTAATTGCTGTGGTTGTGCTGGTCTATAATCTCATCAGCTGTAGCCTTACCGTTGTGCCTGGCAGGGTATGCTCATCATCAGATAACTGTTGGACAGACTATGCTCAATACTAGATAATTTTTTTTTAAACTCCTCTGTTCAAGAATGATTCCAAGTCCTGTGTTTTTTCAAAAGAATGATGGAATTTTAAACTCTTGCTTGTTCTAGAGCTGATCCAGAATGAGCAAGTCTCCAGGGATGGTTTACTCCCTAAGGCATGCATGCATGATTAAGCTAAATGTATTCCATAAATGCCTTGATGACATTAAACTAAATTTTTTAAAGAACAGATGGAGAAAGTTAATAAATATTTCATTCTATAATATAAAACTCACTTCTATATTCACAACTTCAGGGATTCTCAGCTTCACAGATATCAATAAGTCTGATGGATTTCTTGCTGCATTCTCATTCTTCTGCCCTGGTGTCTCTTATGGGATCATCATTCCTGCATGCTTGGATTGTTTTATGGGATCAGTGAAAGGCAAGTGACTGTAAATCTTGACCTCTTCTGCTCCTGGATTATATACTTTTATTCTTTGTGACCATAAGTGTTCATCTCTACACTGAATAGATAATTAAATGACAAAAATTATTCAAAGGGAATTTATAGTGAGAAATTATCACTAGAAGAACTGATGGGGCACAGGCATAACCCAAGGAGATATCATGGGGAAAAAAAAACGTTTAGAATGGCCAAATAAAATACTGAAATATCTCTGTATTTGTAAATGTCACGAAACATCTGTTCACTGGGAAATAACATGGTTTTTTTACCTGTATATACCAGTGCTATTCAAACAAAATTTCTATTAAGGAGAAATAGTGTGAATTTTTCTTAAGAACTGTAGACCAAGCCTGGTATTCATATAAAAGAACTAATCTTTACATGTGGGAATTACAATTTCTCACTCTATGTATTCCATGGATCTTGTAAAAGAATAATTAGAACTTGCTCCAAAAGGAAAGAAATGCCAGGCTTGAATAATATTTTAGAAAGGGCATTAACAAACATTTTTATACTGCCAACAATCTTCACTGATTTCTAGAAGAGATTTACATTACATTATTAATTAACTATACCGAGTCAAATAGCATGATATAAAGCTTGGAAGATGTATGTTTAGCACAAACTCTGACATTCATGAGAACAGCATGCATTTTTAGGAAGTTTGATTTAAAATCTACGTAAATGAGTTGAGCAAGCAAGGGCCTAACAAACTACTTCAAAGCATCACGATCTGACTCAAAAAACATGACAAGGTCAAATCTTTGTCATTTCTCAAGTGTCTTTACAAACCTCTGCATATTCACCTCCGTCACTGCGGTAGCTGTAGGTAGACCTGGCATGCATGCGCAGGACCACTGCTATCTGTCAGGCGAGGTATACCTCGGCAAGTGCAAGAAGTTAAAAATATCCAAATGGTATATAATTTGTCTTTTTGGAGCTGACTTTTGTGCTCTGTCTAGAGAACAGAAGAAGGTCCTTCACTGAGCTGGCTGACAGGGTCTATTATAACAAACAAAATAAAAATAACAGGGCAATTGTTCCCACCCCTTTCCCCCAGCCCTGACCAGCTTTCAGGTTTGGGGTTGAGAGTCCCCACAACACTGTGTCCAGGGGAAATAGTAAATGCAAAGTAATGTGGTGCTGTAAAGAAATACTAATTAATTCATACTATGTTTCATGCCACGGAAACTGGTTTATTCACTTATTGAAAGTTAGGTTAGGTCCAGGTACACTTGTATTTTCAGAATCAGGGCTTTTTACAAAAACAGAGAAAAAAATTTCTCATGTTTCCTGACATCCCATTAAAATGGTTGTCCTTTGACGTCAATTAGAGTCAGCTAAAAAAAAAAATCATCCTTAATTGCTTTTCAGAAATAGACATTACAGCGTACACTGTCACAGCCAGATTCGATTACCTTTTACAAGAAACAAAGATGCTGGGAATGCCATAAAACTCAGGGGTTTTGACTGTTTGCAGCGAAGGCTCTTCCATGGGCTGCAGAGAAAGCCGATGCAAAACCCATACACATGTCTAAATTTTTCCAAAGTATAAAAATGCTGAAGCTGGATGCTCATCTGGGGCTGGTTTTGGACTGAGAGGTTGGATGCTCACTGCTCCATCCCTGCCTCCATGTAAGGGTGTAATCACGCACCTATGCTGATGATTGTAGCTACAACAATCATCTAGTCCTCAAAACTTGTGTATATTTCATCAAAAGGAGCATTACCAATTTTCTCAGAGGCCTTCCCCAAACTTGTCTTACTCCAGGGACTTCAGAATGTCTCTGCCGACCAGGTAGAAGAGGAGTCCAGACAGCAAAACGAGGGGTACCCCCGCTGCGGCAAACATGAAGGACCACCCGTAGTACACGTGCACGGGTACGTCGTCCATGCACTTCTCACTCCTCTCCAGAAGGATGTACTTCTGAAAATCAGCGACAAACTCCTTCCACATCACGAAGAGAAATATGAGCAGGAGAAATAAACCTCCTGGAAAGAGAGACAAAGGTGAGTTTTTCTCTGCATGTGAAACACAGAAATAAAATTGGAAATCGGTTGTGAACTTTTCTCATTTATTCTTGCGGGTCCTTTGCATCAAAGCTTAGTGTTGCAGAATAATAATTTGTGACGTTGCTCTGCAGGTTCCTGTGCAAGCTAAGCCCACGTGCCACGGGAGAGCCCCACAGCACCACGACCAGCCCCGGCCCCGCCACCGGCGCCTCGTGCTTTACCCACCGGCACTACCGAGAGCTCCGTTCCAGCCGGGACAGCCATGAAGAATGCGCCAGGCCAGGCTGATGGGCATGGTGGGGACCCGTGGGGGGCGAGCGCCGTGCTCCGCTCTTACAGAGCGGTTGGGTCGCCTTTTTGAATTTGTCTGAGGTGTGAGACGAGACACTAACTCTCTTTTTCCTTCTTTATATCTGCCCTTCCAAGTAGTGTCAGATCCGATTCCCAGCAGAAAGGCAAAGGTAGGGGGCTCAGTCCTGCTGACGGCGAGCGTTAGCTGGTGTGGGGCCACCTACCCCCAGCAGCAGCACGAGCAGAGCCCACCCAGGCACCGAGCGGCGGCTGCAGCTTGTGGCCGTTCCCCTTCACACCTGGTGCCCCCCTTCCTTAAAGTGAGCTCTGCAACCAAGTATTAACACTCGTGGTGAGGAGTACAGACGATCCTATTTTGCAGAGAAATAACACATAATAGAGTGGAAAAGGCATGTAGCCATGAGATATTAATCTCAAACGGGCTACTAAATAACAGAATAATAAAAAGAATAATAAACAGCTTATACCATGAGGCTAGAAAGTCTATTACCAGCAAGTGAGACCTCCTTTGCCCTCCCCTGGAGCCAGGTGGGAGGAGGCTGAGGCCACACTCAAGCCTGAGCAGTAAGTGCAAGGTCAGCATCTTGCTCAGTGAGGGTCCGCTCACCTCGGAGCTCCCAAGCCTTGCAGGATGGCTGTGACCCAAATAGCAGATCTCCCATGAGACCTCGTGATCTTGTATTTCCAGACGCATAGCCCTCGAAGGTCAGCGTTTGCAGGAAGAGCTCGGTCACATCTGAAAAGCACGTGGGGAACAGGCATCCCCCGGCCCTGCCGCAGCCCCCAGCAGCTCTGGGGGCTTTAGTGCCTTAATAGGAACCTCCTTTCCTTGCGATTCAAAGTGATGGTGGTCAGAGGCTGCAGGTCTAGCTCCCCCGTATGAAGCAGATGACAAAAACTAGAGTGGCCCAAATATTCTTTACCGTGTCACATTGAAGAATATATATAGTGCATGTTAAAGTCAACATATATTAAAACTGAACAGTGATGGTGTGCTGGCAGATCTGAAACCAGTAATATCTGCTCTTGCTACATCATAGAATCATTTAGATTGGAAGCTTGCTATTTTTAAGTGGTGCTGTATAACATATAGATATATGCACATACACACACATATATGAAAGAAATAAATCACAGATTCTAATATTTTTTATAGTAGCAGTGAACAGTTCAAAATTAATGTACTTGAAAAGTTACCGCACAGTTCTGTGGATGTGCTGTGGCTTCTGCTGGATTTAATTTCTCCCCTTGCAATTTTTAAATCAAAGGTAGCTTGTACTGTATTTAATTATTCTTCCTGGCAGCTCATACACTACAAAATCCAACTCCCATGCTAAGCAAAGGAAGCAGGTAAAGCTTGACATTGATATGTGTTAAACATGTCAGTGTTTCACTGTGTTTCTGCTTATAATGGATATAAGCACATCTGCTGCTACAAACTTATGTGAACGTATAGAGGGTTCAAAGTCCTTCCTACGTGTTATACAAAAGTTGGAGCTACCCCTCCTAAGCTGTCATGTCTACTATACTGCCTCCTATACCCCAAGACTGCAGATTGAATCTTAATAATCAAAAATTGGTGTAACCATATGAATATAATTTACATCACCATACGCTGCTATTTCCAGCCATTCTTCCTTACATGGGAGAGTCCTTATGTTTGCTGGGAAGGCAGGCTAGGAGTTAAATAACAGCTGTTGTAACATTTGCATGTTCATTGAGATTTTGATACCACTTGAAATTAAGTGCACAAATAAATATTTTACACTTAATATGATAGTTGTATGCTTAAAATACCAATTATTCTACCATAAGAAAACGATTGCAGGTTTAAATAGTCACATGTCCTTTACAAAATACAATATATTGATAAGACGGCAATTAAGTCTTTATTACTGATGTAATTTAAAATTAAATTAATTAGATAGCAACTGAACCTTGGAAAGTGCTCTTTTAAAGAGCAATTTCTATTTCATTAACTTAAAATACCTACCGTAAGAGACGCAAATAAAACCATAGCCCCAACGGGACAGAGGACACGGGTAGGGCAGCGTACTTTTGAATTCTCGTACTTTTGAATTCTCATACTTTTCTTTAACCCAGCTGCAGGGGGTTGCATTGCACTGTCCCAGGAACAATTTAGATGGCATAAGCCTCAATGGTTGAAGAAATCGGATTAAAACCTACCAGTTCTTCCTGAGGAGGGTGCAGGGAAGCCTCACAAGCGGGTGGCACCATCCCTGAGCTCGCCAGGAGCTAAGGATGGGGAATCGGTCCCTCTCCTCGCCCCAGGAGAAGCACCAGGTCTCAGTATGGACAGATTTATTATTAAACAGGTACTGGAGGTGATGGCTCGGCCGTGGCATCTAAATTAAGAACATTTTCACACTCTGGGAAAATGACAAGAAAATGTAAAGTAAGCAGCCGCCTTCCCTGGAATAATTACAGCTGAGTGGCAAGGAGTCCCTGGGATTTACACCATCTCCTCGGCGAGAAAAGAAAATCAAAAGGCCAGGTGCAGCCGGAGAAGGACGGTGGAAGTGCAGAAAGAGCAGCTCACTGGAAACTGTTCAGCAAAAAAATGCTTATTTGGAACAATCACAAGTATTCATGAAACTGCCTAAAAATTGTCACATTTTTAGACATTAATGGACTCTTCATAATGAGAACATCTCCATATTCCACTCCCATATTACCAAAGTAAATATTTGGTGGTTTTCTTTTAAAATGCTATTTTATTTTGGATTTTTCATCTTTTGAACAGATCTCACTCTACGACCCCCTTCTGGTGGGGGGGTTAGTTTCAGCCACAGTGGAAAGGCAGCTTTGCTTCCTGCCAGCCCCCAATGGTTTTTCATGTACAGAGCCAGATTTCTTCCTGCCTTGGGCAACAAAAGGAAAAACTGAACATAATCTACTTTTTTGCCCTAGAAATGAGCCCAGCATTGACCCACATGTCCGAGATGCAGGATGTGTGTTGGGTTTGGGTAAGCGTAAGCAAAGACCTCGTCACAGCAGACCATCCCCACGCTCCTCTCAACATCCCTGTGGTTTCTACTACTGAAAAATTAGCCAAGTGATCTCTTTCTTTCTCTCCCTTTCCTCTTTGCCTCTGTTCATTACGACGGGATGGAAAAATCCTTTTTTCACTTAAGCCTACGCAGCTGGTCCAGAAGTATTAGGGCAGCACAGCAAGCTCAATGATTGCCCTAGGTCTGGAAGAAGTGTGTGCTCACTTCTAAGCCTGGTCTCTAAAATGTCCAAAAGAAAAGAAAACAGAGGAACACACACACGGAAAACCAAGGAGCACCAGCAAAGTTGTCTCAGCAATTCAAACATTTCCAGTGCAGTGTTCACCCGGCCCTCTTGGTGACATTGTAGTGATAATTAATCATATTGTCATCTGACTGTTGAAACAAGGGGACAATTAGTCACCAGGCAGTATCTGCCTCCCCCTTGCAAGCGCTGGAGCTAAGTCTGGGATGGCAAACGTTAGAAGGAAAGCAGCAGGCTGGCTCTTTGCTCATGCCGTTCGGGGGCTTTGGGGAGCAGGCTGGCAAGGATAGCAGCTCAGCTGGGGCAGTAGATGTGCAAAGGCAAGCAGCAGCAAATGTCAGATGGGCTCTGGCTGTATTCCCCGAGTTGCCCAGCAGAGGAAATCAAGGGGGATGGCTCTGATCCTGTGAAAGCGCTCTCAGAAACACCCCCCACCGAGCATGTTATGGTAGCTGGCAGACAGTCAGATTTGTCCTCTTGAAAGTGCAGTAACTAAAAGGCATCTCAGAGAGGAAACCCAAAGGGATCTAATTGAGCAATAACAATCCTCACCCTTAGGTGCTGAATTCCACCACCACCACCCCGGCGACAGAGGGGCACACTAACTCCTCAAGATCATGTCAGGCTGGTTACCCATAAAATGCAACTAGGAGCGCATTTGCACCAGTAACATCTTCAGAGCCTTTCAGTGGCAAGTGGTGCATCGTTCTGCAATGATCAGCCACAGCTGTGATTTAATGGCCCCAGCGTGGGCTGCTACCAAAAGGGACAGAGGGGGCTTATGGATGGAATAAAGTTGCATATAAAGGATGCCCTGAGAGTCTGGGACATCTTGCAGCCATGGTGCCCCATCTCACCATCCAACTGCCAGACCATGTTCCCACTCTACAAATTGCCAGCATTTTCACACTTCCTCAAGGAGAGATCATTTCTGCGAGGGAGGTTAATTAACACTGACCCACAGGCCATGATTAGAAGACAAGACGCACTTTCTCCTGCGTTGTCTCTCCGCTATCCGAAGGAAAGGGATGGCTAGGGAGTTGAAGCTGTGTTAAATCTATTGTTCCTACTGCTTAGCGCAATTATGCAAAATATTTTTAGAAGGGATACCGAGAAAAATAACTATGGAGGGATGCATCCCAAATCCATCAGGAATCCAAGCAGGATCCAGAGGTCTGAGTTCAGGATACACACCACACACACACACACTGAAAAATAAGGGTCAGCTGAAACTTTGCTGAAATTGCTGAAATAATATTGCATTCTCCTAACTCTCACTGAGACTGAAAATGCAGCAGGAAGTCTCTTCCAGCTGAACTCATTCCTCCTAATGGCAGTTAATAACAATGATTGCTGTTCAGATTGAAATTGCATTAATACAAACTTCAGTTTAAACAGCAGCATCTTTGTCTAATGCCAAGAGATATGATGGATAATCAGATCTTCTAAAAAGCATCACATTCTATGCCCCAGCTTTTTAATCAAGAAGTGCAAAAACAATTTGAAAAAAGGAAGAATACAGTGATTCACTATTACTCAACACCCTTTTCTGTGGGATATTTCACTTCTCTAGCCACTGTCAGAAGGTGACTGATCTCAGTTTTTCCATCTGGGCTGAAAGCTGAGTATTTTGAAGGGGTAAGCCTTTAACTGAGGTAGGCAGGGTGTCACATCTGAGAGGATTCAAATATTTGGCCCTAGTCTCATGAGAAGAGATGGGTTCAATACACACACGTGTCGGGTGGCCAACACTACTCAGCAGAAGGCGTTGGTACCTGCTGGAGACCTCATAGCTAGACATCTTGCATTCCCAAATGAAATCCGTGTGTATAAAACCATGTGAAATTTGCCCTTAGAAAAATTAAGCCCAACCAAGCCTTTATTAAACTATATAAGAGAGAGATAAGCAGATACCCGCAGGCTTGCTGCCCTCACTTCAATAACTGAAGACCTGGAGGCAAATGGAAAATTGGACAAAATGCAAAGCAAATTAGCAGAGGCAGGTAGGGCCAAATTGATTTAGTGCCTTCCAGAGTTTTTAGACAAATAGATAGATGTCATCTAGTTTTGTTTTAACAAGCAGCTCAGCTGGCATCACATGGTTAATTATCAGTACATCTGGAGGAGACAGAAATTAGGAAAGGAGCTATAAAATGGATAGGGAGCTAAATGATGGGGGGAAAGAGTAAAAGATAGTAATAGCAGGGCACAGTGAGACTGGAAGTTTAGGTGGAGCTCTTCCAAGGGCAATGTTGAGACCTTTCTTATTAAACACTTTCATGGATGCCTGCAGCCCCCCAAAACCTGGGCACGCCTAAAGACCAAACTGGAAGCAAAGATACTGGCTCACGTTTGATTCCTGCTGTGTAAGAGGAAGCAGGACCTGGTGCAGGACCCCTAATTAAGCAGTGGGTGTTCTGAGAAAGGCCTGACTTCATTACGAAGTTCCTCACTAGGCATGGCCCAGCTGAGCGCCAGCCTTCAGCTGCCTGTGTCGCAAAAAAGCTTTTGCGTGAGTTTGAGCCACTACTATAAATCAAGTATTTCTACTAGTTAAGCCAGTTATTCCTTCTCAAATACAGAGAAGGAAGAAGCCCAAGTGATAATTCAGTGGAATAATTTGTAATGGCAGAGGGAATAATGAATAAATGTCTATTTTTAATTCATTTTCCTGCTGTGCCACTGCTTTATCTTTTCAGGTTTTATTAAGGCAGCCCTCCCATTTTGCGTCGCTGGGTACGCCTTTCATCACTCAGTGGGTTTCCAGCGCTGCCAGATGTTAACAGCAGAGACAGGAGAGCCCAAATCCAGAGACTGACTTAGGGGAACAGAGCGTGGCTGATTGCTGCCCAGGGTTAACGCAGCTACAGACTTTACTAAAATAAAAGTAGTAAATAAAAAAACACACAGCTACGGAATTTACTAAAATAAAAGTAGTAAATAAAAAAATGCAGCTACAGAGTTTACTAAAATAAAAGTAGTAAATAAATAAAAGAAATGTTCTGTTCCTCTGGGTTGCATAGAACGGGGCGGGAGGGGGAAGCAGTTTTTGCAGACTCCAGCCTTCCTAGGACTAAGGACTATCTTGCTAAGGCTTGACTAAGCACAGAAGTTTAATTCCAGCAGGGGAAGAGGGAAATCATTTACTCCAAGTCAGTGCAGCTCCCGTCATTTACTCCAACCCAGTGCACCAGTCCCTCGCCTCCCCCCGCTGCGCCTCCCCCCTGGCTGCCTCCCCTTCCCCGGCACCACGAGGCAGAGCGCGGCTGCTGCGTTCCTGCCCGGTTACATCCTGTTACCCAGCTCAGAGCTTACCCGAGGTGAGGAGGAATCCGCCTCCCACTTTGTAGGACCGGGGGCTGACGAAGGGCACGCCGCACACCAGCAGCAGCCCTCCCACCAGCCCGGCGGCGACGGCCAGCATGATGAACGCCGTCCAGAAGCCTCTGTACACTGGGAGGTCAAAAAGAGCAAAGTCAGGGGAAAGAAGAGCAAAAGCGGTTTTCTTCAGTCCGTGCTTAACTCCTGCACCAGCAACAGCAAAAGCAATAACCTGTAACACTGCTTGTGTTAGGCAGAGCTGGAGCACCCGCTTTGCTAACTGCCTGCCGCAGCGTGGGTGCAACGTGCCTGGAGCCATGCAAGTTCAGGTTGAATGTCATGCCCTACAGAATGGGGTTGGAATGAGTACAAGTGGTTGGAAGGGTCTGCCAGGGAAGCGTGCCACAAAGGGGGGGGGGAGTAAAGGACACTGTGCTTAGCTGTGCCCTTGGGGGGTGGAAAAGCTTGGCAAGAAAGGAAAGAAAATAGCAAAATTTGGAGAGATGGAATCAGACCACATCTTTGTTCCATTTTAATTAACACTTACGGAAGGTGCCAGTTTCCTGATTTAAAATAAAGGTGATTTTTGTTAGCAGGACAGTGGGAAGAATGGGAGCTAATGATTTCCCCCATTAATGGCCTTACTTGACTCCAAGTAAGAGAACAGGGCAGGAGAACAGCTGCCTCTTCATCCACCGGGTTCAGGGGGGTTGCTGTCATTTCATGCAACCACACCAGCCCGAGCTGAACAAGCTTGTATCCATCACATCCCATGGGATGGGACATAGCCCACGGACTTCAGCCTCCCAGTAACCAAGCCTCTTCCAGTCACTGCCATAAACCTTGGCCAGAGGTGGTGGTCTTCTGGCAGAGACCCTCTGGTACCTGCCTCCTGCTCCTCCAATTACCTGGATCCCCTCAGACCCCTGCATCTCACCCTGCCCCTTGTTTTTCAGAAGTGCTAGTTAGAGATTTAAGCTGAGCACGAGCAAGTTGGTAATGCTGAAATGATTCACACTTGAAAGAAAAATGATACAGAGAAGATGCGTTTTGCTCATTTGAAACCATTTTGTCAGGAGAGCCACTTAGGGAGAGATAAGTATCTTGAACTCTCCAAAACCACAGAATTCATTTTCATGTTTAACCTCCCGTCACCCGTTTCTCTCAGGGAGCCTAAGAGGATGCAGATAAGGCAGAATTATCTCTGGAGCAGGTAATAGCTGGAGAACCCCTCTTCTTGGATGGCCTCCTGTTTTGTCATCATTTGCGTATGAGGATAGACTGATTTGAAATAAAATGAGCATTAACGATGGAAGCATCTGCTCGCTGTAGATGTCCAAAGGCTTTGCAGCCAGGACAGCGCAGCAAAAGAGCCCTGTGCTCCCTCTACCCTAAATGTGGGTGCTTAGACATCCTCATCTCCCCAGGGATCATAGCTGGGTGACTGCCGGGACCCTCCAGGCAGAGTTCCCCAGCACCTTCCTGGGACCCAACGGGCATTTCTGAGAGGCAGCTGGAGAGGGTTTCATAGCAAGGGCTGACAGGCAGGAACAGATGCCTCCAGGGCCCTTTATTTGGTAGGGAAAAAATAGTATGTTTATCAGCCAGACCATTCAGAAACTAGATGCCGTGTCTCTCCTAAGCAGAAAAAATCCCACCGCTGAACCCACACGTTAGCTGCACACAGCCTGCAACGAGCTCCTCCTCCTCCTCCGATTGACAGGTCCCTCGTATCCATTTTACACTACGGCATGCTCCCCGAGGCAGGAATCCTGCACAGCACAGCAAAAGAAACTAGCTGCTCTCCCTCACATGCTCCGACTGACAAATGTTGGGGTTTTTTTTAATTAATTCCTCATAAAATAAAAAATAAAAAATAAATAAAAAAGGTACTGCTAAAGGCTAAGGAAAAGGTCAAGATGTTTGTTTGTGCAGTACGCCTGCCCTGATCCCCAGAGGCAACGCAGAGTGATGCACACTATTTAAAGAAATCAATTCATTTCAAAAAAGATCATTGAATTAATTCTAGCTGCTGCCACCAATTTAGCAAATTAAAATTCCTAACAGCAGCTCATTCATTAAAGAACTCAGAAAATATAGAGAAACATAAATAAAAAGGGAACCAGTTGAAAGGAGAGCTCTCCAACTGTGTCATGTTCGCTGTATTAAAACTAAGCCAGTCACTTACGTGGGTCTTCTAACAATTTGGTCTTTAACTGATTTTCCAGTGTTTGTTTATCCTGTCTTACAACAAATCAACACCAGAGCTCTCCCAGGAAGCCAGGCTCTGGAAACGAGTCAGCACTGGGCTGCCACAAGCCTACAGCCCAGGAGAAATTATTTTCCTTGCTCGCCTACGGGGTCTGGAATTGGCCACAGGGCTGAAGCCCTCTGCCTCCAGCTCCTCCCAGTGAGCAAGGAGGTGGGGGAGAGTGGGTTTAGCATCTTCCCTAGCTCATAGGTGCCAAGCACCCAGCGGGAGGGTGCACAGCCCATGGCCAGGCATAGCAGGCTCTGGAGAAAGAAGATGTAGGAGAATGTCCTGATGTGCTCACAGCTCAGCTCAGTCAACTAGGCAAGGCCGTTTTGTAAGGGAGCTTTGCAAAAGTCTTGGTCATGCTTGGCCACGTGCATTTACAATGGGAGAACCGCAGCCCTGACACGCGTCGTAAATCTCTGCCCCAGCGCTTGGAAAGGAGCTGCTGGGGGAGGAGGAAAGGAACCCACCTGCGGTCGTGTCGTAGGTAGGGTGGGGGAAAGGTCCAAGAGCGATGGGCATGGGAAAGAGGTAGCCATGCATGCAGAACTTGGGGTGTGCTTGGCTGGCTGAAAAAGAACACACAAAAAAAAAAATAAATCCCGGTTTGCTTTGCTTTTCTGCAAAGTCACAGTGAGAGTATTAAGATGGCAACGTACTATTCTGCAATACCTACAAAACCCTCACTGAAAGCAGAAGGCTGGGGAGTAAAGACAGACAGTAAATTCTGGCTAGAAAGAAAAAAGAAAAAGAAGAATTATGAGAGAGGGGAGATATAACAGGATCTGAGACCGCTACCCGTACGTCTTCTCATCTTCATAACCTGAGTCTGAGGTGGACATAAATCATGAAAGCCACAGCAACTGAAATCAGTGTAAATATCCCCATCGCTGTTTTCCTCCAGAAAACATGTCAGACCGCCTGGAAGGGGCAAAGGCATTCAGGTACCCAAACAAGCTACCTCACAAGACCTCCAGTTTGTGAGAAGGGAAAGCACAATTAGAATGGAAGTGCCCCATCAATATTAATACCACTGAGGCTTATCATGATTAACGGTAATAGAATGAATGTTAAATGAATTAATTAATGGTTGGCCACTTATTTAAATATGTTCCCCAGCTCAAAGGAACACTTTATAATAGGTGGACATTAGTTCATGCTAAATTGACTATGGAATACCTATTGAATTAATTATTACATCCACGAGAGCAGCAAATTAATTTGCCATGATCAATCCTATTATAATAAATACCTAAAGAAGTAATACAAATTTGCCAGTTATCAGAGTCATCTTACTTCAGGTAACATTATATTCTATCATGTATTTTCATATAATGTAATTAGATAGCAAACTTCCTCTCGCAAGCCTGTCCTTTTTTATCAAAAATTCCTGTGTGAAAAATCTCACATTGTTCTGTTGAAAGGTGGCAGTAACCGTCCCTGCAAGATTTTACAGGAAACACAGGTCAGGGACCGGGAGACAGCAAAGTCATCTGAAATTTTAATCAGCGCAGAGTAAATTTATTGTGAGAACCTGCATTACCTGCAGTCCAGTGCCCTATGCAGCGATCACGCTGCTCCACAGGCATCTGAGCATCCTTGAGCGGATCGAAGCACCAGCGAGCGCAGGTCAAGGCCTTTGCAGTGTTTAAAACCTTTGCAGAACTGATTTAAAATCTCTTTTTTTTTTTCATCCCCAGTACTTCTCTAGGGTTGTGGCATCCCAGGGAAAGGATGACCTCTAATTACCCACCGTGCATTAACGCAGGTGAGCTGGCTGCTGGCTCGGCTACCGGCTGGTGCTGTGGGGTGGTCTCACTCCTCTGCTCTTTCTGGTGGGAGCACCTGGTTCACTGGGCCAAGACCCCACGCTTCACTGCACGTGGGCCACCAGTCAGCACCAACTGGTGTCTCAGAACAGGTTTCTCTTTCTCCTTCAATTTATTTTGAAGAGTGAATGCACTTTCAGAAAAAAAAAAAAAAATGCATCCGTCTGTGTTCATCCACACCTCTAATTTCAATGACCTTTGAAAAGAGGCAAGTTCTTAAAATAAAGGTCTTGTGTGCTTAAGAGCATAAACACATGTGGTTACAGCTCTCCAAGGTCCACCACTGCCCGCTGCTCGAGGTCCTGAGCACCCAGGGAGACCACACACGTGCATGTGCAGCCTTCCCCATGCTGAAATCGGTAGGAGCTGGCAACGCTCAGCACCCCGGTGGCTGAAAGCACTGACAGAATAGCAATGCCAATGGTCAGCCAAGGTACAGGCTCAGATTTAGCCGACCTTAGTTGAGCACAAACATGAAGAGTTATGGGAGAGAGAGCTGGTCTTGCTGGTGGAAACCACCTCTACATAACACTTTGTAGGTGATATATCAAATGGCGTCAACAGGATCCTACATTTCCGTGACCAACCCTCCAAGAGCAAAATCCAAGTCAAAAAAAGAGCACAGAAAGGGTGGGCCAAGTTTGCTTTTGATAGAGAGATGATGTGAATGAAAAAAAAATTAAATAAAGGCAACTGTCTCCTCATCCCTGGGAGCCCTTCTTGTGCTTATTTGCAATTCAAGCTGTAAGAGAATGCTGTGGTGGCACTGTACTCACTGTACCAGAAGGTCCAGATGGTCTCTGGGTGGCCCTCGCCGAAGAACCAGCACCGCCAGAAGAAGCCCTCATGATGGAAAGTGAGGATCTCCTTCCTGACCTCAGTCAGTGTTTCAGCCTGAGGAGGAAAGAAAGCCCAAGCTGATACAGGGATGATCATGGTGGAAAGGTGAAAAGTGAAATTATTTTGCTTAGACAATTGTTGCTTTCATTCTCTGTTGGGGTTTTCATTTGGTGTTTGAGTTGGTTTTGGAGGAGCTGGGGAACACAGACACAGCTGCTATCCTTAATTTTTTGTTGTATCACAGCTACAAAATGTTCTGACAACAAATTGTCCTGCAGACCTTCACAAAACAGTTCTTTCCCTGATATCTTTAAACCACTGATGGCCAGAACTGGACAGGCATGTCAGGGAGCAGAGCATTCTGGGTGATTTCTACTTCTTAAACGCTTTCCTTATGTAAATGTTATTGCTGTTGCAAATGGTAGGAAGCAGGCTGATTAACAGGTAAGCAAGTTTAGGTGTGACCCAATGCAACCATTCAGATGTCCTTGCTACTCTGCAAGATCTGTGCAAGATCTGGCTTAACCCTAGAAGACATCCCAACTGGAACACTCCCAGTGAGCCTCTTCCAAACTCCAGCCCAAAAGTTTCCTTCTTTCTCTCCCTCTGCTGAGCCTGGTAGAAGTTATGCTAAACTTAAGTGAGACAGAAATTACTCTTTTTTTTTGTACGAGGGACCACACCAGTCTTCTCATAGACCACAACAGGGATGTTGGCAGTTTTCCCTTTTCTGTGAGCCCACCTCAGCCCCCAGGCCAGACCTGTGAGCACAAGGTTTAGGCCTTTCCACAAGGGAGGATGCGCAAAGTTGAGTTGTGAACTATCTACCAAAAAACTTATTAAAACTATAGCCAAAATAAATTTTATCTTGATCACATACAGTTTGGTCAAGGAGACGTGACTGCTATGAAATTACATTTTGTGGAGGACAGAGAAACTCCATACAGGATTGGACCCTGTGAACTAGGAAAAGGAGGTGGGACTCAGTGAGGAGGTGCTAGAGGAAACTGCCCTCCCCTTGGGGTTTTTATGCATCAAATTATGACTGCTTCCAGAGCTCTGACCTGAATCTCCTTTCACTTTTGGGAAAAAATGTGAACTATGGCAACGGTAGGATGCAGCCCTCAAGCTTCATCAGCTGGGTGGCTGCTGACTGAGGGCATCTATGGCACATTTAATCGCTGTTTGGCAGATGCTCGAGCCCATCCTTATCTGTAAGGGACAGGATTTGCCAGTTTAAGAGAGGGAAGAGAAGCTAAAAACACAGCCTGTTGTACACAACGGGTAACTGAAATAGAAATAATAGAAACAGTGTCTGAAATAGAAATAAAACAGCTCAGAGGAAAGAGCAAGAGCAGTTCCTAATTCTGCCTGGCACTTCTGAAGTCACCTCTGCCTTAGCGACAGGCACACTAACAGCTGGCCAAGAGTATAGCTCAGATATTTGAGGTGCTTATTCACACGTGCCGTGCAGCATCTCTAGTCTCTCCACTTTAAAAGACAACAGCACAAACAGATATCTGAAACAATTCACACTGTCATTTCCCAAGCGCACCGACCGAGCGGCACTCCTCTGTCCGTGGCGCTCTGCCATCTCCGGGGCTTTACTGCACTGCTTGAAACAGCAAAGACAGTGTCTTCTGCCAGGCAGTTTTTCTATCATAATTTTTTTTTTCAAAAGTAATTTGGAAACATGAGTCAAGCAAACAGTGTCCTACATTTGATTATGGGATTCTGAAATGAAAGAAAATGTTTCTTGCTGGCATCATGATGCTTGCCCAGTGTGACTCACCACACCAGAAAAAAATCAAACTTAATTGGATTGAACTTTGAAGTAACAAAAAGTCTGCACACAACAAGGATCTTCCTGTCATTTTGTAATTGAAACCATACATTGATCGGCACAAAAACATTTTTGAAGAGTGGGAGGCTCAAGGAACTGATCTGGTTGTTATTTCATGGAGGAGTTAGACAATAGCAAGTGCAGCTAAAATCAAACTTTTGAAAGGATCTATAACCAAGTGACACCAGCAGTTAGCCTTAAAATAACAAATTGTCCTTTCAAAATGACATTTCCTGCTAACTAAAATCCTATATAAATCCGAATTTGAAAATACATAGGCCTCTTCTTGCGAGATGGCTGGAAACTCTTGTCTACTCTGTTCTGCCTCTGATACTCACTTTTGTTTCCTGCCTGTGCTGTAGTCGTATCACCTCAGATGGCAATGATTGCCAAGTCCTACACCTTAAAATATGAACTATTTTAAAATGAAGAAATGACAGAAGAAATCTTCTAATGGGAAATATCAGAAGATAGTGTTTGTGTTTAGAGGTGACTGCTGTCAACAAATACATCTCATTCTTACATTGTTGCCTTTCATTCCCTAATGTTCATCTCTGCCAGATTACAGAGGTGCTATCTTCACATTTCCTAGACACACCTTACATCAGTCAGAACGCTAGATAGCATGGAAAAGCTGGTTTGGATTTTAACACTAGCTCAGGCTGATGTTTGACATCAGCAAGACACTCTCAATGAGTATGCATATTATCACAGATTTAAAACTTTTTCTTCAATTACTTAAGTAAGTGAATTCTTGCAAAGGGAGACAAGATTTCAGAGTTTACCTGCCCAGTCTGCAGAGTACTATTCCCATGCTCAAAGACCCCGCAGGACTCCGTCGCCAGAAGCCAGTAGTCTGTCCCAAAAGCGACGAGGAAGAGCAAGATGCCGGTGCCACCGAGGATGCCGGCTGCCAGGGCGGCCACTCCAGCCTTCATCGGGCAGCAGGTAGGCAGCAGAACTGGAAATCAGGAAAGAAGAAAACCACTGAAGATTCCAGGATCACTGGAAGAGGCGGATGAGAGGAGCGCTATTTTTGGCCACGGATAATAATCTCCTGTCTGGTGTGAGTTTCAGTGGGCGGTGGGAACAGGACTAATAAAAGCAGATGACCTGGCGTAACCAAACAGCTGTGGCATTAAGGAACATGATAAATAGCTATTGAGACAGAGCAGGAAAATTTCCAAATAAACACATGGCCGTTGGTTTTAGCAGAGCGGTGCAGAGCCCTGAGCCCAGGCCGGCCCCGCAGCGGCTGGAGGTCATGAGTGGTTACGATGCAGAACTGCCCAGGACACGGGGGAGTTTTGGAAACCCCATTTGGGCAGGAGATCAGCAGAGAGGCTATGCGTGGCTGGAGCAGATCTGAACTCAAATATCTTTACCATGTCACAGAGTGCAAAGTTCCGCAGCCATTGCTGTGAGATACCTTTAGCCGTGCCCTCACAAGCGCAGTATGGAAGCTGCATTTCTGGAACATGCGGCTCCTTCAGCTCCTGCTTCCTCTGAACAGAGCAGCTTTCACACAAAGGAAGCCCTGAGATCCGAGCAGTAACATTAGCACATTGGCGATATCTTAAATGCCTCGGTGCTCTCAGAAGTGATACGATCGACCTATGCAAACACATTTAAATCAGGCAGGTCCACATCTGGCTAGACAAGGAGCATTAAATCAGGTGTACATACCAACATACCTGGAGTGTCTTGCTATGGGCTTGTAGAAAGGTGTTCTCTCTCCTGCTGGAGAGCTCTCCCACTGCCCAAGCCTGCTGTGGAAGAAGTGTCTCAGGGAATGAGGACATTCCTGCACATAATTTTGTTGCCATTTGGTTCCTAATGTTTTTGTCTTCTGCTGGAGCATCTGCTGTAGATCACTGCCAGGAATGGGATGCCAGACTAGGAAAATTATAATTTCTGTAGGGCAATAACTGTATTCCTACAACTTGCCAGGAGGCTGGGGGAGGAAATTCAAATTACAGTGAAAACTCAAGTTCTGATTTTCTAACCTTAGCCTAAGTCATGACCTGTTCAAAAAAGGAGGGTAGATGAAGATGTTGACTTCCTTATCCTATGGGATTTTGTGTTGCCAAATTAATTTCCAAATCAATTTAATAGATAAAGTTAACTGTGAACATATGGGTATCTCAGAGAAACTGCACACTGGTTAGGGAAACTAGAGAGGGTTGGGTAAAATTTTGACTACATTTCCAGCCAACTGTTGAGACATATGGACCGATGAATATGCTCGCTCTTATTCTATAAGCACAATAGACTTTAAATTATAATAATTCATTCAATCCTCTGCATTGTTCTTTCTTAAATGTTGCAGGGATATTATTTATATAATACATTAGCCCTCTCTTCCTCACCGTGGCAGTGGCAGAGCTGCTGTTTGTTTAACCTGACCGCAAGCACATGAAGCATCCCATAGGATCCAGGAGAGAGGTCCCTGCCTAGAGGAGTCCCTGCGCTGACACATGGAGAAAGGAGAGGTGGGACAGGTTGCAGACTTACCATCGTACAAGGTCGAAACTCAGCCCCAGTCCCCACAGCCCCATTAGTTAGAGCAAGAGTGGGACTGCCAAGGGCAAGAGCGCAAGGAGGGCAGAAGATGTCATCGCGTCTGGGATGGTAGGGCAGATGGTGGGTGAACAGGGCGACAAAGAGCTGCAGGACAGGGCCAGAGGGTTGTGTCAAAGGTCAGGTTTACATCTTGGTTGGCTGCTAAAAGTGAAGGATGCCTTCTGATGTTAGCATGAGATGAAAGTCCCCAGGGCAGGGCTGAACACTGCTCTCGGCAGGTCGGGACATCACTGTGTGGCCTTCAGACAGGGAGCGGTGGACGTGCATCTGAGGGGAGGGCTGTTCTACAAAGGCCATTTTCAGGGAAGTGAAAACATGCATCGTGCCTCCAGCCTGCTTAGCTATTCCGTTTCTTCCAAGTGAACTATGTTAGTCAGCTAAGGGAGAAAAGAAATCATTCTGACATAACACAGCCTCCCACCAAAAACCCTTGGCATGCCCGTGGGGGAACAGCAAGCAGCTCCACTCCTCCCACACCCTTTTGGCAGTGCCACCTGGGAAACGTGCCCTGCTCAGCCCTGTAATTCTGCATGGATAAACACGACCTGTCCCTCCTCGGCCACTTACCCTCCCGCATTTAGCTGCCTGCTCCCTGTTACTTCAATGGCTTCGCATGTAGGTGCTTGTGGCCACCCCGCCTACACCTTCACTCGTCCCTTTCCTACACATATTAACCCTCTCCCAGCTCATCCCCGGGCAGCCCAGCATATCCACTCTTTTTCCATAGTTTTGAACTGCAATAACATACCCATCTCACAGTCGTCTGGTTACTTTGCAGGCAACGATTACTGCAATGAGATGACGTCTTTGTATTGAACATAAAATGGTTAATTAAATACAATGTGCAATATGTCTGCCACCTAAATAATCCTCAATAAGTGTAATTTCAATCAGTTACTATTTAACTAACATGTAGTACTGGTTAAACCTGGCTGAAGTGACAAGGAAAATCAGTTGCCATCTATCCTTGTGATCTATATCTCAAGGCTGAAACACAACCGACGGGGGGGCTTTGGCAATGCTGGAAGGAGCTCGGTGAAGACAAGTGTTTGCACACCAGAAGTGAGGCCTTTTTTTCTGCAGATTGCACTGCAATCGCATAAAATTAAAATGCAAAGTGGGCACTTGTGTATTTTTAAAAAAGGGATTAATGCACACTTCCACATTGATGTGTGTGCGCTTTTTAGTCAGCTGTATTTGGCATTGCTGTATTTATGCTAATGCGTATTCGCAAGTTAGCGCTGTTTGCCATTTGGAAGGTGTCCTCAGCAATTCTGGGTCCCGCTGGCAGGAAAACCCCGGCGTGGCTGAGGCAGAGCACTGCTGGTGCCCAGCCTTGGCTCCTCGCGGGCTGCTGTGCGCCCAGCCAAACCTTTTCCAAATTCTTCGGCTGTGGAATAGGAATTGAGTTTGCAAGGTCAAAAACACCTCTCCACGCAACAAACTTTCCCCTTCTCCTTGGCACACCCCCACGCACGTGCTCATTGCTATTAGGATCTGAAAAATTCCTGGACACGATGGACAATGGGGCACCGGCAGCTGCAGGGACGGGGCAGCTGCGCCAGCAGCATGTGGTGGGAGCACCCATGCTTGCTGAGGACAGCTAATGCACTTGCGTTTCCTTCCATTCTGCTTGATTCTTTTTTTTTTTTTTTTTTTAATTAGACATCAGCCCCATTGCAGCCAGCCAGCCCAGAAGGTGCTGGGGCCTGACACCAGCACGCACTGGGAGCTACCAGAGGAGCAAGCTTCTGCAGCCCCGCTCGGCCAGGGTCCACCTAACCTCTGCACACCCCTTGCTCCTCTATTTCACCCATGCTTGGGGGAAAAAAATTATAAAATTAAAAGTCTTGTAACAGGACTGGTTTTTTCGTAAGACTAATAAAAAAAACAGCTCCTTTACTCTTCAGTAAAAACATCTTTGTTAATTATAAGACTCAGACCCATTCTGGTTTCAAAGCATAAATTAGTTTTCTGATTTTCTTCTGTGCAAGAATTTTGTTCGTATATATTTCCTACAGTGCAATAGACAGCCTTGTTACTAGACAGGACACACATATACTAGAAGAAAAGAAAGGGATAAAAAAGAAAGAAACAGCAAGAAAGCCACCAATAAATCATTCCAGCCCCCTCTCTTCCTCTGCAGTTAGAAGGGGCTGGGGATTTTTTGATGAACTAATCAGAAAACGTGGGCTTTAAAAACCAAATCATTTCTGAGGAAGGGCTGGGTGAGTTAGTACCTCTGGAAAAAAATTTAAGCAAGCCGTTTCTTAATTTTGAACATTTCATTTCAACATTTTTAAAGAAAAAGTTACGTTCTGGATGGAAAACCATCTTTTGATGTCTATCAAAGAACTAAAGCAATTATTAAAGAAGTATATTGATGTAAAATTTTTATTAAAATAATTTTTATTAATCGTGATGAGCTCATCTGTATTTTTTTCATCTGGTTGTTTCCTGGGGTGCTTTATGATTCCCTTGCATCTGAATTCTGTGTGGAAATGATGCCCCTGTACAGCATGTGTAGTGTTGGGGGCCAGACCGCAACCTGGGGTGGCACCATTAACATCCAACACCCAGCACCTCTAACTGGGAGGTTAGTGCAGTGGGGCTGTATGGCTGGCCCAGCATCTACCCAGCCTGAGCTCCACCACCCTTTGTGTGTTTGCAACATATTGTGGGACAGGGGGGAGAAAATGGGACTAAAAGGGCTGTTATTGTACAAAAACACATAGATAGTGGGTTTCTCAATTTCACTAATGTAATGGGATTTCACTCTCCATCTCTCAGCCTTATGGAGGGCTCAGTGAGCCCTGATCTTACTTTTCTAGCAGAGGTGACCTTTAATCTAGGAGAAGGAAAGAAGAAGTTTCCCAGCCAGGAGCAGCAGACCCTGGTACCAGCACTCGCCACCGTGGCCCCAGGTCCCACAGATGCTCTGCCCGGTCCATCCCACCCCTCAGCAGGAGGTCCAGGAGGCCCCTCCAGATGGTGATGCAGCTCTTGGTTGGCCCAAATGACCATTAGGACCACACTTGTTTCTGAGTGGAAACATTTCAAACAGGCTAACGTATACACGGACGCTGGGCAGACCAGGAGCTCCTCTGCCTGTCTCCCCAGCCTGGGGCAGGTGGTTGTGTGGGGGAGCCACGAGATCATCCCAAACTAGTCTACAGCCTCCTCCCATCACTAGCCAGTGCCTGAGTTAACGTAACACCCCTGGAGCACTATAGCTATAGGCTTAGGACCTCCATCCACCCAAAAAAACCCAACAACCCCCCAAAAAAGTAACATTCTGCAACAATTTTTAAGCCTATAGAAAATAGCAATGATGTTGGGTGCCCTTTGTAGCTTGCGCTGGGATCTCTGGAGTGCTACACCAAAGCTAGGTAGGTGTATTAACTGACCATCACCTTGATCCGTGTAAAAGTCAGACACAAATACCATTTAATTACTGAGGAAAACCACCCTCCCCATCCTCCCTTACCTCTTCTGGTGCCAGGCGGGAGCTGCCTTCAGGGTCCTCTTACCCAGAGAGGTCGAACGAGGTGCCACCACAGACAGCCCAGGACCTGGATGGAAGGAAAGGGAAGTTGTATCCTGGGCAGTTTAGCGACCTTTATTTCCTAATTGACCCTGATGATTTTTTTTCCCCTTAAGCTTTTAAACTGCAATTGTGACTCTCTCAAGCATACAAACTCTAGCCAGGCGCTGGGGCTAGCCAGCTCAGACTTTTCACAGAATCAGTGTTTTACCTTTTGATTGATCAAAGACTCCATCAGCACGCTCTGAGTTATTGTTATTTTTTGAGGTTTGATCCATGCTTGCAGAAAATAATTACATATTATGTAGATAGATCAACATATTTTCACACTCTCATGCTGAAAGCAGAGGATTTCTTGCAATTTTACAAACAGATGTGATTTCAGGGCTGCCTTCAGAGACTTCCCCGAATCCCTTTGGAGTTCTACATACCTTTCTGCCTTGGAGCTTACCCTGACAATCTGTCATGCTCTGAAAGATGTTCCATGTAACGTTTCTTTAGGAAGATGGGGTTAATATCTCTCACGGGTCTCTGCCTTTACTGTTGTCTCCACAAACCTCAGAACAAGAAGAAACCAAGGAGGAGAGCAAAGCCATCCAGACCATGACAAGCACTACCCAGGCACTACCAGCTTCGCCTTGGAAATGCCAGCAACATCCCCCGGACGGTTTTGCAAAGAGCAACCCCCCAGTATGAACAGCACGGGAAGGGAGAGGAATAGATATCCATATTGACATTTGCCCCTTTAATTCGGCAATAAAATTATAATCACCAGTTCATCTCCATCACATGGTCCTTTTTCATCTCTCCCGTCTCCATGTCTCTTGGAAGAAGCACAAAAGCCTGGATGATGAAAGATCCTTAACGTTTCTTAGGAGGTTGGATACCGCCCAGTACTTGACGTCAGGAGAGAAAAAAGCTCAGATTTGCCTCACCTGCTTCTTAAGCGTTGCCAGTACTTTCCAGGATTAAGCCATTACAATCTCCTTAAGCAGTCATGAAATAAAATAAACACAAGTGTGATTTTGTGGTCAAAATAAAAGTTAAAAAAATGTCCCCACGCTAAACACCAATGCTTTTCAGAGCTGCGAGTGCAGGGGAGGTTTAGCCTGATTTTTAAATGCAGCTGCTTGACCTATGTGCCCAGACTTTTCTGATGTAGTTTTTGGGCTCTCCATTTGCCATTGAGCTACTCTCCATGGTTACAACTTTTGCCTGTTTCAACCTTAACTTTCCAAAGACTCCTGTAAACTTCCAGAGTAAGCACAGAGCAATAACTCTCTGAACTACTAAAGGAATCAAACTGATGCAATTTATTTCCACAGAACCATGCAATATTCAATGATACACTGAATCCATGTTTTTAACACTTTTTAAAGGACTAAAACCCTGGAAAGAATTAATTAGGCATGCTCCAAAGCCTGAGCATTTAACAGTTTTCCACTCGGTTGTAGAATTTTAAGACCACCAACACTGGCTACTGGCAAAGATTATCAAAGGTATTCTGGGCTGAAATACATACTAGTCAGAGGGCTTGGCCACTAAGCAACTGGAAAATACTTCATGAAAGCTTTAGCTGTGCTATTATATTTTGTAAAGAAACTTTAAGAAAAAATCCATAGTATCTAGAAGGTTAAATTTGGGGCAGTGTGACTCATTGGGGAAATATGTACTGCACAGCATATTGTCTTCCCTGCAGATCAAGCAAATTGTTAATACAGCAGAGAGGTATTTATGGTCCCAGCACTGCAAAGCAGGGTTGAAAGTGATTAACGGGCTGGGATCTGCGCAGGATGCGGCCAGTTCGTGTGCACAGGGATGCGGGGCTGGCTGGAGCAGCCTCTGCAGGAACGAGCCACCGAGATGCACACCTGGAGCCCAGCAACATCTGCAATTGCTCAAAGCATTGAAATGTCTCTTGTGCTAAAGCGAGATGAAAATGTACAATTTTGAAAAAATACAAGGAAAATGGTTGTTTTCTTGCACCCCCTCCCCCCCCCCCCCCCCCCCATCAGATAAAACATCAATTCCATTTTCTGGAAGTGCCCTGATTTATCTAACCATTTCTGTTGCCTACTACAACATTACAAAGAAATCGACACATGCCAAAACAGCCACCATTCGGTACGGTCCTTGGTAGCCCATAACAATATTGCAGAGAACTCATTTTCCATGGTGGAAAACTCAGATGGAAAAAAATCATGATTTAAGTACCTGGTGCCCAGAAGCATGATGGATGCTGTACAAGCCAAAGACAGTACAGACATCCAGATGTTTCGGACAAAAGCAAGGCAGTTCAGAAGCCAAAAGGGGGGGGAACAAACCAAAAAACCAAACCCAAACCAAAAACCACCACCCACCCCACCCCTTCCCCCCCCAAAAAAAACCAGTATGCAGGAATTGGCCAAGGGATTCACAAAGTATCTATCCTTGATTTTTTTAAAAAAAATTTAAAAACTCCTTGGCAAGCAACTTGATTTATTTTCATTTTTGCTCTCCAGCTACAGGATAAAAGCGACCCATCTTAGTAAATCTTTCTATAGCTATTTACTCTGCAGAACTTAAAGAGAAATTTTAAACACAGTGGACACTAAACTGGAGGTAAAGGGTGGACATTCCATCCCCAGATAGCCAAGGACCTTCAGATTCAGGGGGTTTTTCCCTTGAACTTGTATGCAACTGCTTACGCCCATGAACAGCCCATTTTTCTCACTGGTTACAACTGCTTGCCTTACTGGTGATCTTGTGATCGCTGCGCAAGGGCTGCACGGGGCAGAGCTGAATGCGCCACTGTTCAAAGCGGATCGGCCAGGCTTGCTGTGCCGGGGCGGTGGCACCCAGAGAGACACCCCCCGTGCCACTGCTACCCTGACGTCAGCCTGAGCGTGCTGCGGGTGCGAGGAGGTAATAACTGAGGGGATTTCATAATACAGCATCTTTAATTGAAATAGAAACGTAGTACATTACAACACGTTCGTGTAAGTTGTATATTACAACATATTGAAGCACAGGCAGTTTTCTAAACTGTAGTCAAATCCACATGACTCCCGTGCAAGGTGAATTAAACTAAGGAAAAAGCCAACATTTCAATAAAGTCATAGAAGATGACAATGGACTTACACTAAAATCAATAAACACTTATATATAAGCGTATACACACACAAAATACACGTATAAGGCTAAAAGGTCCAATTTTCATTTGCAATGAGGTGAATTTCCAGCAGTGGGGCAGTGAAGAATGGCCTTCACGTCAAAGCTAACTACATCAGCTTATGTCAGGACACTAAAGGAGTTTGTTCAAATGAAAATGAGACCTCCACATCATTGCAAAGCAAGTACACACAATTTTGTGTCTTTAATTTAAAATTAAAGCCCCAGAGTACTAGGCAGTGGTCTCCTCGAGTATTTCTGCAAACAGGAGATCGACTCTAGAAGTCTAAAAATATCATGGGCAGGAGCACGCAAATTCCTACAGTTGCTTTTACTTTTATTTCAGAAGGAACCACTTGTTCAGATTAAATATTCTTGGATCCTTCAATGCAGAGGAAGGGAAATAAGAAAAAGAATTTCGACATTTACAATGCTAAAACTTACCCTATCAGGTTCAGCTAAGGAGGAGGATTCAAAGTCTTGAACACTTACCTGGAGTTTCAAAGAGCATTACCCAAACGCAGAGGTACCCGTCTCCCTCGGGTACTACCCCTGGAGGTCACCTGCACCTGCCCTGCAGAGGGGATGGCACCTTCCTGGCAGAAGT
Organism: Falco biarmicus; assembly: GCF_023638135.1. Classification (NCBI taxonomy): domain Eukaryota; kingdom Metazoa; phylum Chordata; class Aves; order Falconiformes; family Falconidae; genus Falco; species Falco biarmicus. The sequence continues at coordinate 2,450,582 of NC_079301.1, read as the reverse complement.
GCTCCACAGCAGTGAGGGTTTGGGTCCCTCTCTCTGCCGCATCTTCTGGGCAGATGCATCCAAACCTCGCCGCCCCTGCAGCTCTGGGCCACAGCAGCAGAGATCATGCAGTGAGCCCTTGCAGGCTTCCTGCAGCCAGCCAGCCGCAGCGCACGAGGCTTGCACAAGTATCACCAGCGGATTTGGAGCTTCCCTGATTTACTTTTTGAGGCGAGCCGTTCCTTAAATATTTTTTTTACAAAATCAGTAACAATACATTTCCCCCTTTTAATGCAGCTGTAGTAAGTTTTCATTAAAAGAACACCATGTCTAGGTGCAGGACAGTCCCTCTGGTATGACACCCACTTAATTACATGATTTGGCTTTGGATTTCAGGTGATGAGCATTCATAGTCAGGAGCCATCAGTTCCTGAGGAGCAGGAAAGATCTTTCACTGTTTCTGCTGCCTTTCAGATGGCATGCTCCAGCGCCCCATGAAACCCCCCTCGAGACCACAGTTTCCTTGACGTATAACCTAAACGCTCCCTGCTGTTTACTCCATCCCTGCTGACTAATGAGAAGACCCGATATCTCACCTTATTAAAACACCCTTTCTTGCAGTCATAGACAGTTTCAACAATTTTCCCAGATGTTTCTAAGAAATTCTCCCTCGGACATTACCTTGCCTTGCTAGTGCTCAGCTGTGCCCCTTTTCCCTCTAGAAACCCAGCACTGTGCAACGAGAGCACGTTCGATGCCAACCACTCAGGATGTTTTGCCCTGTCTGTGCTGTCCTTTTCAATATGCGTCTTATTTACATTATCTACATGTATAGTAGCCAGCCACGAAACAGCCAGATCCCTCGTGGGAAGCCATCTACCAGTGTTTTCACATCTCCAACGTCAGCTCTTTCTCCGTTTCTTTCTTCTCAGCGCAGGCCGTCCCACTGGGCTGCGGCGGTGGGATGACACACACCGACTTCGACCGGTTCTCTTTCACTTCCCGGACCTTTTCCACATTCCCCACTGCAGGAAGAGAAAAACACTAACTTGTGTGAGAAATGTTCTCCTTTGTGCATCAACAGGAATGAAGAAATACCGAAAACTACGGAGGTGGCCGTTTCCTCATTGGAGATGAGCTATTCCACCGCAAGGATCACTTTTCAGTTATAAAACAAAAAACAAAGATCAGTATTTCAATGGAGGAAAAAGAAAAATAAAGACAATTCACACCCTGTTTCGTACTTTGAAATCTATTACGTATCTTGACCAGTATCATCATTCTTTTGTCAGTCCCCATCAGCAACTTTACAGAACAAAAATTCACATCTGTGACTACCTTAAAAGAGCTTTTAAAGATGCAGGTGTCATGCTGAGGCACCTACGATTCCATGTCACCACATTAAGTGATTTTTTTGCAGGGGATGTATGTGCAGTCATGATGGAAGGGTTATGGTCTCCTCCAGCCCTGTCACCAGGTATGTCAGGGCGTTGTGCCCACATTTTCCCTGGGGCAAAAAAAAGCCCAACAAACCCCACCTAGAAACACCGCTTTTTATCACTTCACTCTGCTCACACTCATGTTTTTCTTCCAGAAGAAGATAGTTTAAACATTTATAATACACTGTGGATTAAAATAGCTGCATTCCCAGCAGATGTCCATGTTATGAACACACAAATGCCACACGGTTGTGTTCCTTCCATCCACTCTTGCAAACCCATAGTAAGATAGCATCATGCAGACGACCTGCCAGCTGTTCTACGGCTCTTTACTTAGCAAGTTTTTAGTTAATTGTTTAAAGAAAATTACAAAGGAAGAAAACATTAGAAATAGAAGAACACAAAAAGATTGAAAGGAAACTTTCTCCCTTCTTAAATATTTTTCCAGTACATATATAATAAAGAAATGTTCTGTATGTTAATGTCAGACCCAGCCCCTTAAGCTATCTCAGCCCATATTGGGAGGCAACATTATTTTTTTGGGTTTTTTTCAATGAACACTGAATCTTTTCAGCCACCATTCTTACAGATGAGATTGTCCTAAAAGGTGTGCCAAGCATCATAAAAATTCAGTGCTCTGCTTCCCACTGATGATGTCACTGAGGTTCAGAGGCTGAAACGACTCTGCCTACAGTTTTGACTGGCTATACTTTGTGTGACGCTTCATTGACCATTTTTAATTCATAAAAGTTCATAAACCTTTTTTTTTTTTTTTTTTTTAAGTGTGAAAACTAAGCTTTCAGTTATCTGAGTTTGGGCTTAAGAAAACATGAGGCCCTGAGCCACTGATCCTTCTGTAACAGATATTCAAAAGATAGTGCTGCTAAGGGGGCACTCAAAAAGCATTTTAATAATAGTTAGCAAGAAAAAAAATATAATTTTTTGAAAGAATTTGAGCACAAACTTCATGTTTTGAAATATCATTAACTTTTAGAAGGTTTTAGTCTATTCAGTAGCGTCACCATGGGCAGAATGACCTGCAATTACTGCCAAAAATCTTAGCACTTCATGGAATATGAGGAATGGTACCAGTTTCAAACGCTGGCCTGGCTGGACATGGGAGACAAGAAAGCTGCATGAAAACTCCCACACACCCCCTTGCAGCACACAGGTAATGAGGAGGTCAAACACCTGGACCGGGACACACTTCGCAGCTGCCCGGAGCACCTCCACTGCCAGCAGCGCATCCCAGCGCTCGGCACACCCGGCCTCAGGTGGGGCCGAGGTGGGACACTGGGGGGTGGGGAGGCTCGAAGCTCTGCTCGCTCACTCACGATGCTCGTCACGGTGCTCATTTTCCCCTGCGCCCGGCACTGGGGGGGCCCCGCGAACGCGGGGTTCAGGGCTGGGCCCCCGCTACAGGACAGACCCTGAGGGGCTGCAGCGTGTCCAGGGACGGGCACGGAGCTGGGGAAGGGGCTGCGGCACCGGCTGGGGGGGCTGGGGGGGCTCAGCCTGGAGAAACGGGGCTCGGGGGGGCCCCATCGCTCTGCGGCTGCCTGAGGGGGCTGGAGCCGGGGGGTCGGTCTCTTCCCCCAGGGAACCAGCGACAGGACAAGAGGGAACGGCCCCAGGCTGTGCCAGGGGAGGGTCAGGGGGGATCTCAGGAGAAATTCCTTCGCGGAAAGGGTGGCCGGGCAGGGGGACAGGCTGCCCAGGGACCCGGTGCTGTCACCGTCCCCGGGGGGGCTCAAAATCCCCGCAGGCGCGGTGCTTGGGTTCAGTGGTGGGCTTGGCAGCGCTGGGTTAGGGGCTGGGCTGGGTGGCCTTAAAGGTCTTTTCCAACCTACGTGACTCTGTGACTCTGCGATGTAAGGAGCCCCGCTCTGTCCCCCGGGCTGCAGCAATGGCCCTGCCCGCAACACAGAGCCCAGGTCTTCCCGCTGCTGCCTGCAGGGTGGGCAGGGGGCTTTGCCTTGACTGTCTCCCAAATCCCAGCCCTGCAACAGACACACCGCAGACCTCAGCACATCCTCGCTGTCACCCGTGGGGCCATCCCTGGGGATGCAGCAGGGTGAGTGAGGGGGGGGCAGGAAATCGCTGCCAGCACCCACCGGCTCCCCAGCTTACCGGTAAAGGAGCGGCACAGCTTGGGCTGCGTGCTGGAGTCACCCTGCGCCAGGTAGGAGTCGTCCTTCTGTGATTAAAGAAGAAAAGTACTTTAATGCATTTACGAAGATTGCTAGCAAGCCTGCTAATGACACTCCTGCTTCATAAACAAGCCATTTGCAATCCCCAAGGACTCTGTTTCCATTTGTTTTACTTTTGCCAAGAAAAACAAAAAGAACTATCACTAAAAATAGACCAAATAGATGGCAGGAAATATTTACAGACAGTGATTTGTTTCCAGTTTGTGGAAGAGGTCTGAGCTCTCCAGGAGTGATTCAACAGACAGGATGGGACGGAGCAGCCCTGGAGCTCCGGGGAGGACAGGGCAGGCGAGCGTGGGGGGCAAAGCCCATCCCCAGGCCACGGGCGCCTCTCACCTTGGCTGTCCCCCACCTCGGCTGCAGGCCAAGGAGGCAGGTAATGAGCTTGCACTAACGAGCTCCCTGTCCTTTCACTCCAGTGCTAATCTCCACCCTTCAGGGGGGAAAAAAAAATAAAATAATCAGGTGTCGTAATGCTGCCTGAATTGTTCAGTGCTTCTGTAAACTGGGAACAAGTCTCTTACGCAGCTCTGATTTGGCACCTCGGTCCAGAAACCCAGACTGCCAAAATAACTCTGGACACCTCCCAGCCTGGATTTCTGTTTTGTTTCTGTTCGTTCCCTCCCCTAACGAGGACTGATGCTCTCCATCCCTTGTTCACACTTTTATTGACCATTTTAATAACAATGCCTTCCCGGCTCCAGCAGCAGCGGCCAGCTCCCTGGAAAGCCATTCCCAGGGGCATTTAATGATTCTCAGAGCATGCTCCATGAAAGGGCTCCGACATAATTACCAAAGGCAGTATGTCATTTACGCACATGGCTTACAGGCAGCTCCAAATAAGCTCCTTCTGGGGGAGTGTGCTCATGTTTTGGCAGAAGAAAAGAGGATGAAGTTGCCTGGCTACAGGTGCAAGGATTTTCTGGGTGCTCGGTGGTAAATAAAAGCTATCCTGGGTCTCAGAAACCGCTCTGCCAGTGTACGCTGCATTGGACCCCTGCCTAAAATAAGGCAATCTCAAAATCCGGACAGCGTTTCAGAGCCAGCGTGATGCACAGCTCCAGGAAGCAGCAGCCTTCGGCAGGAATTTTGTCCTTAGGCAGAGGAAGGCGAACTTTCTGCTGGAAATAGATAGTCTTGGAGTTAATCCTCTGGGCTGCGATTCAGATCTGAAGTCACCTCGTAGTCTTGCCAAGGTTTTTCTGCCTGGTGTAAATCATTTAACCTGCGCCGTTGACTCGAGAGGGATGAAGAGTGCCCTTCTCCTACCTCCTCTCTCTGCCTTCCCTATTGACCCTCACACCTCTCCCTGGCGGGGGCTTCCAACGCAGCCTAGGAGCCATCCCTCACCAAGCGAAGGCAGACACCTCAAGGGCACCTGAAGCCACCCAGGTCAGAGAGAAGGGGCGAGTCGTCCTGGCTGAAGCCTGCTGTTGGCCACGGAGCTGTGCCTGTCCTGGTGCAGGCACTGGTTTCTCCCCACCAACTGGGGAAGGGGATGGATTGTCCATCATGAAAGGTGAACTTCATGCTCGGCTCCCCCCAAACCTGGTGGAGCCACAGACCTATGGAAAGATGCTCTTCCAAGCATACCTTATTTCGTGGTGACTGACACAGGGGGGAAAAGACCAACCAGCACATAATAAACTACGAGGTGAATCTAACTGAGCTGTAACAGCTTCGTGTTTTAATAGCAAAGCACTAACCAGCTTCACTAAAAAAGAAAAATGTATGCACGGACAGCCAGCGAGCAGAAGCAGCACTGTTTCCACTATCCAAAGGGATTTTTACATTATTCATTCAGCTTGTAACAACCTCACTGATGGAATGTATCACCAGAGCTTTTTCCAAAGACTGGCAGTAGATGTGCAGGTGTTTCAGCAGCACCAAAGGGTTTGCAGTGGCCCTTTGCTTGAAGTTTGTTTGGCAGTTCCTTGATTTCCAGCTGGCTTTACAAACACAGTTGTAATGCTTCCATCTCGTGGTGAAATGCAGAACAGGAACGTGCGTGGCCGGAGAGCATCTAGTTTTTTCTTGCTGACTCAAAACCTGGAAGGCCAAACCCTTCCTTTTGGGACTACGAAAGATGGAGTAGCTGACAATTAGAAAAATCTCAAACACTAACCAGCTATGTTTTTCATTCATCTCCTTTTTAAAACAGGAAAATGCCGTTTGCTTGTCAATCTGGCATGAAACTAAATCAGAGTGGCTAGATTTTTTCCCCCAAAATTTAAAATATTGAGCTGCTTTTAATGGGATGAAATCTACTTTTCAGCACACTGTTCCTTCTTCCTGCTGACAAATTCTGCGATCTGTCCTCCTACAGCATAAAGTAACAGCATTCACCCACCCTCCCACCTCGTGTTAATATTCCAGGGCTCTTTCAGAACATTATCCCATTGCTTTTGGGTATCGCCTTATTTCTATTTGCAGTACAATGAGGCAGCTATTCTAGAACATTAGCAAATAAGCTGCCGATCACACAGAACACGCCTGGGTTTTCCTTTTGGGTGCAGAAGGATGTTTCTTGGGCTTAGAGTCATGCCATTTCGACGTCAGAGATGCCATGGGATTGGGCTCTCAGAATTTACATCTGCTTCACTCAGAGTGGCACAAAGCAAAGGTAGCTGCTGTAAAGAGGCGTGATTAGCACCAAGAGATGGCTTCTACGACACAGCAGTATTCAGCATTAAATTGGCATTTTGCATAATCCATAGAAGCGCTCACCGCTCCCATAGGGCACGAGCCACCATCCCCGAGTCAGTACAGAAACAGAGTGAATTCTGCGGCTTTTGCAATTCCCCTCAAAATATTCCACTCCCTGAAAGGCCAGCTGTAAGCAAAGTAACAGGAGAAACCATCTTCCCAAAGGTGCTACGTTTCCTACCAACTGCACTGTAGTGCCTAAGGGGAGCAGCAGCAAAGGGGAGAGCAGGAGCGCGAGGGTTAACAATCAAATGTCCTTAAAGTCTGTAACATCGTGCTCAAAATCAGCCCTAGTTTGATGTTGTTCTTTTGAAGTTTAATTATACCAAATGTTCTACAGGAACATGCCATGTTCTTGCCTATCTATTTTGAATTCTAAGTACCAATCAGCATGTAAATGATCAAATTAAATCTTTTAAGTTGTTTGCAAGAGCCGGAACACCTTTCTGTGAATGAAGGGCTGAGAATCAGCAGCATTTGGTGCGTTACTGCCGTTCTCGGTGGGCTCTTCAATGACTGGCATTTGAACAAAGAAATCAGAGTGGAAGAAAGCCTGAGGCAGTCCCAAGTTCTTCTGCTGTTGTGGAAAATTACTATCTAAATAAAGAAAGATAAATTATTTCTTTTTAAAAGGTCATTCTGTTCTCCTCCACGAGGGAGCCTTGCTGCCCAGACTAGAGGCTGCAGTTCGCACTTGGACCGTGCTCTAGTCCAAGCCATCAAAACCTAAGATGCAGGGAAGCGGGTGAAATTTAGGAATGGCTCGGCAATTACTGCTGCTGACCTGGGGGGTGAGAGCAAAATACTGGGGGAGCTAATTGCTTCTCCTCCAGAGCAACAGTTACAGAGGATAGGAGGGGTTGAAAAGACCAAGCCTGCTCCTCCTGCACCATTCCTGGAACATTTCATCTTTCCACTGGGAAATGTTGGCCCAGCTTCTCTTGCTGATTCCCAAAGAAGCCAGCAAAAGTCTTCACCAGCCACAGACAACGTATTTACCTTGTTTCTCCTCTAATTCAGAACATGAACAGACGTGGACCTGTGCCAGCAGTAAATTTGGACTCAAAGTGGTTCTCCCAGGAATCCAGTATGCAACACTTCCCTCTATTTTACTTTCTCCAAGTCAGCCCAGAACTATAGCTGCTTTTAAAACCAAAAAAAAAATCACCTCTAGAATAAACAAGAAAGCTCGCAGTAATGCTTCTGTCCTTTCAAAAGGGTTGGGGCAGGGGGGAAATCACAGAACAGTTTCAAATATTTACAGTCCATCTGGACCGCTGACAATGGGCGAACCACATTCCCGCCTTTGACAAAATCTCCCAGAAAAGAAAACATGGGAAAAACAGGCCTCTGAATGTACAGACTGAAACCAAATTAATAACATTTGCTCAGTAAATAACTTTCCTAGCATGGATGGAAGCCTGTGTTCACAAAGCACTGAGCAGCGCAGCATGTAGGATGGTTCATTTGTCTGTCAGGAGTTGGGTTGGGTTTTGCTTTTTTCCCCTCGGTATTTCCTACTCACTGGAGCACAACTTCGCATTGAAAGACGCTTTTTTTTTTTTTTTTTTAATATAAGATACCGGGATTTGCCTTTAGAAGGAAATAGCACCAGCAATAAACAGCACTATTCCTAGTGCCAGTTACACCCGCGGGGAAAGGCAGCCCGTGCACGGTCTCTGCAGGTCCAAGCCTTCCCTGCTCCCTCTTACCTCCTTCCTGCAGCTGCCCGTGCCGTCTCCACTCACTTCCACCCGCAGGCTCTTGTGCCGGAGGATCAGGATCTCCTTGGCATGCTCCGCGGGCTCGGTCTCCCCGGGCAGGGTATGCCTGTTGTACGCCGGTCCCTGCACGTTGCACCAGAGAGACCACGTTGGCCGCAGGACCATCCCTCGCTCCTAGCAGCATTCCCTCACTAGTGCCTGTGTCTGTCAGGGGTCTTCACACCCTCTAGCCATCCTGCCCAGTTATGGGGAAAAACTGATCTACCCCAGTACTGGAGGCGGGGATGGAGGGAAAGAGCCAAAGAAGGAAGACAGGACTCCAGCCTCTGCTTCTTCATGCAAAAGTGCCCAAGCAATCGCTGAACGACAAGACTGAGATGCATCTCTATTAGCCCAGGTGACACACCAACCTAGCATTAGCTACTCTATTCAAGGTGTCTTTGGCCTCAGTGCCTCCGCTCCAATGTTTTTTATATCGACCCCACCTTCATATATTAATCATACAATCAACAGGAACCATAAATCCTCTCCAAAAACCATAAACCAGTCGAAGCTAAATCTCCCACTAACATCAGTGGGAGCTGGGATAACTGTCACTAAAAGGGGTGAGGCTGGATTTAGGCAGGAGTAAGTGTGAAGAGGAGGTATTGCCTTCATCTTCATCCCGTTCACCATTTCTATAGTTGTCTCCCAGCCTTATCTATTCGCTTCTCCCGGCTCAGCAAAGGGACAGGAGGGGGTGGTTGATCTCTCTGTGCTGAGCTGCCCACACCAGCTGCACCCCCAAGGACTCAGTATTTCATGTGTAATCCATAAAACAAAGGCTTAGGTGGATTTTAAGGATAAGGCTCCATGTACCGCCACGTGAACAGCAATTATAATGCACAGTCCTAGGTGCTGCAGAAAACCTCAGACAGATAATTCAGGAGTTGTTCTGTAAACAGCAGGTAGCTTCTGCGCTATTTAACTAGTTGTACCAGTTTCATGGCAAGACTGCCAAGCGGTTTTAAAACCTCTGCAGATTAATTCTCACTTGCAGCTCACTGACTGTGTTCTCTTCTATGGGAAAAAATGCAACATGAGGATAACCCCATCCCTGCTCTGCCCTGTAGGCAACCAGGAGCTGCTGCAACTGCTGGATCTGCTAACCTGATGCCTGAAGATCCACGTGCTCCTCCTTTCTCCTTTCTGGTTCTGGGTACTGATGCCTAAAATACTTCATGAAATTATAGGCTGACTAGGTGAACCTTTCAAAAGCTGTCATGCTGAAAACAGAAATGTGCCACTGACTTGGAAACTGGATCTGGCTTCCACAGCCAACTATTCTCTGCTCACAAAGAGACATCATTAGTAATTATGTAAATATTCATAACATCTGCTCAGGCTGTTCAGATAACTGAGATAACTTTTGTTATTGGACATCTAAAATACAGATTGAGGGAAGAGTTATACCGTTCTCCTTATTCGGTACAGGTTCCTTGCCAATATTTCCTGTATGTTTTCCAGGACATCCGGATTCAGAGCATCCACCAGTTTTTTGTCCGATATGACAGTCCTGTTGTTGCTGCAAAAAAACCCAGAACATCTTAGTTCGGTAGACGCACAGCAGCGCAACCAGCACATCCCCAAAGGCCAGAGCTTGCAGCAGCCCCCTGGGACCCCACCACCCGTGGGCATAACCCTTGCAGACAGAGCTCACTGCAGAAGTGGCATGCGGTGTTTGCACCGGGGCTGTGCCGTCCGTCCCTGTGCTCCCTGGTAGTTAAAAGGGCTGTGGGGAGCTGTGACCGAGCAGAAGCCTCAGTGAGGGATGAGACGGCCGTTCTGACATGCAAATACTTGACGCCACTGTCTCAGCTGATGCTCACGCTCACTGTTGGTCCCTTCAGTAGGCGTGATGGTGCAAAGGCATTGAAAAATGGTGGCAGAGCCTCTTCTACAGAGCACTGTTCCTGTGTAACTCTGGGGTATACAGGTGAGCCTCCACATACAAAGTCAGAATCTGTGTCCATCAATGCCAGTAGGTTGCTCAGCCACCTGACCGTTTTTAATACCCACCTACTAATCTTTATTAAATAGCATTTACTTTGCATTTGTCCAAGCTACCTTGCTCGTTCCCATGGGCTAGCCCAGCAGGGAAGAGAAGAAGAGGCAGAGAAGTTTGCAAAAGTTTTTCATACCCGTTCCCTCAGGCAGGAGGGTTGGGAGGAGTGACGGGAAGGGGACGACTGCAGGGGAGCACTTACAGCAGGGACGGGTGAGAGGCAGCATGACCCAGCTGCCCTGCTTCTGCCAGCTCAATGGCGTGTTTCCTCTCCAGCTTTTCATAGAGGAGCACGATACTCGATTTTGGCTGGTCGTATTCTCGAAGTAGGATCTTCTGCAGGTATTTGCTGTTGAAATATTCTAATCTGTTTGAGAACAAAACAGGCTTAGCCTCTTCCCATGACTCTCCGACACCAAAATGGACCTGAGCAAGCCAGCAGGTTCCTAGCCCATGACTGCCTCATATTCTGTTATATTCCATTGCCTTCTTTCCAGAAATCAATGGTCCAAGAGGTCAATCCCTAATTATTTCTGCATTATAGCACACGAGCTCAGATATTAAAACTTTGCCAAATACAATAAAAACTCCCCAAAGTGCCAGGTTTATCATGAACTCTAAGCACTACAAGTACATACAGTAGCCCCAGGGGATGCAACAGGTTTAAACACTTCCAGATTTCCTCTTGAGTCATTTGCTCTCGCTTTCTGCTCAAATGCCGCACAACATTTGGCAAAAAAGTAGCCAGTACCAAATACCGATGCTCAAGTTTGGCTGGTTTTAGCTGTTCACAAACCTGCTTGCAAGGAGCCAGGACACTCCGCAGCACAGCAGCAGTTCCCATACCCTCTAGTGGCACTTCCAAGCATGGGCATTCCTAAGAAAATCCCTACCAGCTGCATCAATCAGTCCTTACCATTAAGTTAGCTGCATATTTCTGCACAGCCATGGAATTGAACCTGGTAATTTCCATTAGTATATTTGATGTTATTTGTATTTATTTAAAAAAAATATATATCTCCTACACGTGTAATCTACCAGAGCTTAATGAAAATTGAGCACTTTGCTACATAAATCTGTAGAGAACCTCTGTAATTTGTCAGTCCACAACAAGCAGTTGCCCCTCCAAGTGATGCAAGCTCATATATTTAGTGTTAATTGTGAACAGGCGGGGCTGGGGTCCCCAGCCTGGCCGGAGGGCAGGGGCAGCACCGCTGCAGGCAGCGACAGGCTGAAGCCACAGGGGCTGTGCGCTGTGCTGGCATGGCCCCCTCGCTTCCAGCAGCTTTCTTTGTATAAGAAGGGGCAAACACAACAGGAGAAGAGAAAGGAGTGCCCCGAGAACCTGGTCTCACCTTGGCCAAGGAAAAGCTGCCCCCCTGTCACCAGCCTTGTGCCACAAGTTTGAACAAGGCTCAGCTGCCCGCAGTGGAATCTTAGGGGATAGAAACCAGCCTCACTTTTTTCTACACATGTACACAGTTGCATTTTGGCAAATCCTTACTTGTCTTTCCAGTAGTACTGTCCCCAGTGTCCAGATATATCTTCGATGCCAGCCAGCAAATGATCCAAGAACTAAACAGAAGAGAGGATTTTGCTATACACCAGTTGCACGCATCGCATACCTGATGAATTCAGTCAGCAAACATCAAAAGCCAGCAGACAAAATGGGAGATGCTTTTAGCCCAGTACACAGTGCCGGCAAACAAGGAGAAGGGATGTCAGGCTAATTCCCAATCCAGTCATCCACGTGTATCCCTTAGTCCTGGAGTACAATAAGGGGTTTGGCTGCTTGCTTTCAGGTCTGTGCGAGCAAAAAATAATCGCTGAGGGACGTGGATATGCTCTTTGTGATATGTATAGGGTGGCCGATGGCTTGCATGTCCTGCATATCAGGCCTTGATAAGCAGGAAATGCTCAAATTGTCCTCAAAAACCTCAATATGTCTCAGGAGATCAGTTATCTTCAGGATGTAGATGCAGATAACATACAAATGATGCTTTGACTTGAATAAGAAATACTGCCTTCCCCCAGACACTTCCCACTAAATGAAATCATTGGTCATATCACGCCTTATACAAAAACATTATTATTGTTTAAAATTACATTAAAAATCCCAGACAAGTCAATTTTTTCACCTAGAAGTTAAATCTCTAATTTCCCAAATTGCTTTCCCTCCTACTGGCATTTCTAACCTGGGAGAGGGCTCTGCTCTACTACAGGTCAATACCTCTCCACACTCAGGCCCTGATGTCCCTGGAGCTTCCTCCAGGTCTGATTTTTTAAAAGATTATTTTGGGGGGGTCAGAGACAGAAAAATTTCAGAGTGGTTCGCTCAGCCCTGCAGCCTGGTACAGGTTTAGAGTCCTCACATTGCAGAAATTACCTGCCCCCCTGCCTCCCCATCACTGATGATCGCTTTTGCGAGCAAAAATATCCCGATGATGTGGACAGAAAAATAAACTTGAGGAAGAAAGCTGTTTCTGGCTTCTGCAGCCCTGATTTCCAGCTACCTGCATTGATGCCTTCGCAGCTTCATTGGTACATGGGCCATTTTCAGCTCACATTTGCTAATAAACACGTTTGCAGAGATAATGTACTATTCACACACTAACAAAAGAAAAAAAGTATTCTCTGTTCGTGATAGGGAGAGACTCTTCAGCCTGTTGAACTGTTCTGAACCTCGGACAAAGCCCCGCAATACAGCCTAATTGTGAGGGTGCCAAACAGTTTTTATAAAAGTCTTCAGACCCGATGTCTTCATTTCTAGCTACCCGAAAAGAAGACAAAAATATTACTGAAGGATTCATACCTGCAGAAATGTGACTGGTGAACCAGTGTGGAAACAAAATTTTCCACTGGATGCAGATGCAAATGCAAAGCCTCACCCAGGCATGCAGAGCACCCCGCTTTCTCCTGCTGCTGACACGCTCTCTGAAGAAGTCCTCTATGACTAGAAAGGCCAATGTTTGGATGGCGAGAAGGTGAACTAAGTTCCGCCTTTGGGTTATGAACTCAGAATCATGGAATCACAGCCTGGTTTGGGCTGGGAGGGAGCTGACAGCCCCCCGAGCCCCAACCCCCTGCCAGGGGCAGGGACACCTCCCACCAGCCCAGGTTGCCCCCAGCCCCGTCCAGCCTGGCCCTGAGCACCCCCAGGGATGGGGCACTTCAGTGGTTCCCTCCAACACGGTGCTAACCTTGCCCTCCTTTTTCTAAACTTTCTTGCAAAAATATCCACACTGGTGGTGGTGATGTGACTCACGAACACATGGGAGATCCCAACCCTGAAAGCAGCCAAGCCTTGTTTTCTTTTTCACTCCTTCCAGAGAAGCAGAAAAGTTGGAGTTTAGGTTAGAGTACAAACTTTTGGGTGAGTAATCATTGTTTTCTGTCATGTTTGTGCACCATTTAATGCAACATCAGCCTGACTCAGTCAGTGCTTTCTAATCCAACACAAATAACAACCCATGGTTCGGAAGCTGCATAGGACTTAAAACCTGGAAAGGGACCGAAGGGCAGAAGATTCAGGTAAAACTGCAGATCTGCAGAGTCCCTGGAGGCACCCACACTTCAGAAGGACCATACTGCTACCAGCAGAGCCTATTGGAAAGCTCTGGCCACATGTTGGCAGAGGTATCACTTACCCGAATATGGATCTGCTCTCCCACTGTGGGAGCACTCTCTCTTTTCCTCTTGACAGCCAGCAAGTCAACGAGAGGACGGATGGTCATCCCCTGCACACAATGACAAAAATCAGCCTTTCTTTGCATCAGGCTTTCTTAGCGGTACCTGCACTGGAACAAAACTCACCCACATGGCATGGTATGAGCCACAGCTTGTTTGCCAGAACAAGCCCTGGTGTCTGAGTGTCTCCCTCTGTTCCGTTTCATTAGCAAGATAAAAACCACAAAGCTTCAACAAGACTAGAAACTCTGTCCTCCCAGTTGTGAGCCAAACATTTTGTTTTCTCGTGGTAGTAGCCTGTCGACAGGAGCTCACATACAGGCTTCGGGATGGGGGTGGGCAGGGAGGGGAAACACTCTGCTCTCCTCATCTGGCATCGCACAGACCACAAAACATCAACCGCTAATTCCAAGGTCAGGCCTGCGGCTCGCTGTCGCCCGTGGCCCCCCAGCTGGAAAGGGGCTTGAAACCTTCAGAGTTCAAATGCCTGGAACAACGATAGCCCCGGCGACTTCACAGCACGCAGCCTCCACCAGCACCTGTCTGCTCACTTTTTGAGTATTATGTGTCACAGATCATTACTCCAGTGATCTTTGATGGCCAGCCGGTGGCTAAGTTTACTAATCAAAGTATCCACCTGGTGGGAAGGGTCAAGGGAAGAGTTTTAATGTCCTTTGAACCTCATGAGAGAACTTCTAAAATGCTGCTGTGGTGCATTTCTTAGCCCGACTTCAGTATGAAATGGCTTTTCTAGGACATGTTTACAGCAAAAACGATGGAGTAGTTGAAGTTTATGACTTCTGAATGTCACAAATGCTGGCAGAGAGGAGAGTTGAACACATTTTTAATTGCAGAAACAATTAATATGTCATTTTAATAGCTAATAGCAATAAAAAATGCATCACTATTCAGAGTAAACAACATAAAACCCACAACTTCAGAAATAACAGATATTAAAAAAATTAAGTAGAGACAATATAATTTGGTCTCTTGCCTTCACTGGATAATCAGCTGCATTTTAAAGTGGCACTTTGGAGTTTTGTGACCAGGACTCCCAAACTTAGAAACACCTCTGGCCCTTCCTGACCTTGGGAACGTTATGGGAATCCCACGAGTCATTTCAAGCCACAGGTGACTTCACAGCACACCTGTAGGTACCCTGTGATGCTCCTGTACCCACCAAGGATAACTCATCTGAAGTGCATCACCACACGCTGACGGCTCTGTGATGGCTCACAAAGTTTTTCTACCATCAGCAGACCAATAGCTGCTGAGTCAGTGTAGGCAGCAAACAACAACAACAAAACCTCTTCACAATTGTTGTATTTGCTAACAATTTCATGGAAGGGGTCAGAGGCCAGCAGGCTGAGAGAGCAAACTTCAAATGGAGAACATGGTATTTCATTTTTAAACCGCACTGAAAGGCGGAACAATGAGGGCTTTTTGTGACATTCCAGATGAGCCCACAGCTCCTTGGAGGACTTTCTGGTCTACATGGCACATATCCAGGCCTGCTTCGAAGTGCTGAGGACCTGACAATTGCTCAGTCAGCCTTCTCAAAGTTATTAACCAGGCTTGTTGTGGGAAGAGCCTTATGCAACCGAGTTAGAAAGGCCAAAGTAGATGAGTTTCCTGGGTTGTGTAATGCACCGATAGACCAAGGTGTACGGACAAGCCCAGCTGCTTCCACATCGGTCATTATTCTGTGCAGCGTGAGGCTTTTCAGACAGCGTGGTCAGGGTTTCCAAGAAAATGAAGTGGGTTTGTGCTCTGACAAGATGTCTTTGCTGGCCTTCATCAGCTTAAAAGGGCCCAAATCATCTCACCCAGGCTGTCCCTCCTGTCCTCACACTGAGACACCCCCCCCAAGTCTGTACTGGTATCACTGTGACTATAAAGAAAACTTACTGCGCAAAATAGCGACACTCCACTATCTACAGAAGTTATTTTGTAGTCAACATTTTGCTTGTCCTTTTCACCCAAAGTGCCCTGCACCATGAAAGATGCTGGGATGGGAAAGATGTCCACACTTCAACCCTGCATCCACCGATGGGCTGGAAGCAGTGACACAGGCTTCAGAAGCTGCAGGAATCATTTGCAAGCCCAGGTTTCTACAGGTCCCTCTTAATACCTGCTTCTGTTATATTTACCTATTTTTTCCTGTGCTGAGCTACAGCAACATCTTTCTGGTTCTGCTTTGAAGTAAGTTTACTCCCCCTGCCCCATCCTCAGGCACACACCACGCAGGTACCTGGAACCAGGTGAGAGCTGCCTCCAGAGATGCTGCGCTCCCACTGAATGGCTGAAGGTCAGGGGGTCGCCCCGCCGACACATACCCACGGGGGACCCTGTTTAACTCTCACCCTTTCGCACAGAGATGACATCATCAGTTGAGCTTTGAGGTGACACAAAAGCCCTTTCCCCAGTCCTGGGAAGGACTTTCCGAAGGCTCGGCAGAATGGAGCTGCTGCCTTAGAACAACCTTTGTCTGAGACTCAAGAGCGTCTCTGCATGAGCGGACGTGCCTAGTGACCCTATCTTTTCAATTTCTGACCCACATTTGCATCTTAAAACTTGTCAACCTCCACCTAAGTGTGCTCCCCCCACCCCGGCCCCTGCTCGCTCCTTTCAGCCTGAAAACAGTGCCCAGTTCAGCTGCCCTCAGGTCTCAGCTCCGAGCCCATCGGCACGTCACACTTGCTGACCATGTTTTGCAGCTCGTGGTGAGGGTTCGGTGGATGTGGGGATGCACAGCGTCAGCCCCAACCCTCCACATTGCCCGGGTACCCAACACCCCCCACCTGAGGGGTTCGGGGAGGCCACGTGGAAGGGATTTGCTCTTGAGGGTGATGCTCAGCCATGGGCCATGCGGCAGCTGTCACTGTGAGCTGCCGTCTCCCAAAGCCCCAGCAGCTGCTCTGCTCCCCCCATCCGAGGGCGGGAGGGCAGCCCCGGGTCCACAGCTCTGCGCGGACCTCACGCCCTGCCGCAGGAGCTCCCGGCAAGCTCTTCCGCACGGTGCCTTTCCCAGACCTCCATCCCACTTGCGTCAGCCCTACAGGGACCTCCTCTTAACTTTTTGGGATAGAGCACACCAGGCAGACATCAGCCTTGCTCACTTTGCAACCGGACAGCCCCAGTTTTTCCATCCTCTGCATCCTCCTTCGCATATGACAGCATTTGCCAGGTGAACTAAAAGGTGGATTTCAGGGAAGGGATCCTTGCCCCTACAGGCTCGCTGCTGGGCAGAGGGGAGGCACATCCACAGCCTCCAGCCCACCGGAGGAAGCACGGAGGCTTTCACCACTAGATGTCACAGCAATGCCGAGAGCTGCTGCCTGCTCCTCCCCAGCCCTGCAGCACAGGAACTCCTCACAACTCGGGTTCTCCCTCCTTTAGGCACAGCCTTTCCCCATCATACACCTGGAGGGTGCTAATTAAGAATCCGTGACAAAGGCACGTTAGTAAGGAGAGCAGTACCAGCAGCAGGCTGGCCAGCCTGGGACCCTGTCCGCTGTGTGACAGCAGGCAGGGGCAGATGTACCACCTCCCATGGGCTCCCCAGGAGCAGCCCAAGCTGCAGGTGCTCCTACAGCCTTCATATAGGATTGTGCTTTGCAAAACACACCCACGGCAAAAAACAGTCTTTAAAAAGAAAGGAAAAAAAAAAAAACAGGAAAAAAATAGTACATTCGTGCTTGAAACAATAAATCAAATATCTCTGAGCAACAGTGCTGTGAAGGTCCACCTCCCTCTCCTACCCTGGCAGATGAACACGTCCACAACCACTCCGTGATGTGGGCAGGTTGCACTCACTCACAGAAGTTTTCCCACTGGGTGGGAAACAACCCAAGAATCGCCAGGGCAGAAGGAGAAAGAAGGTAGACACAGGGCTTAGGGTTCCTTTATAAAAGAAAAGTTAGAGGCAAATAAATCAAATGTGCTATGACTTTATTTGCTTCTGATTTTCCTTGCCTGGTATAACAAGTCACACCCCCACATTTTTTTCTCCAGTTAAAGCAATCCCCTTCCTGCTGCATCATCATAAAATAACCGCAGCTGCTTTGCTGCATGAACTTAAAAACATCTCAGATGTATATATAAAGTATTTTGATGAACAACTAAGGACTGTTGTGGCTTCAGCTCTTGGATGCCCCAATAAAATGGAACTTCTCAGAAAACATTAGGAAGTCACTCCTTCAAAATTAGGTCCCTTTACATTGTCCCGTTTGTGAGCTACCAAAACTGAGATGACCAAACCATAAACCTCTTAAAATTCTTGCTGTCAATGTTCAGAGGGTTTGGAGTGTTTCCAGTCATCCTCCACCTTCTCACCTTTGGGATCAGCAAAACTGACCTTCATTACTGCACGGCTCAGGTGGCATTTCAGTTCATGACAAGATCTACAATAAAAATTAGTTCTTACCTTGCTCAAAGAGCAAACTAGTTGTAGAGATTGGTTTGCATTGGCTTTGCTCTCCCATAGAACACGCAGAAGCACTACAGCACTACTCCAGAGAGGAAACCTATGCCAGCAACATCCTTCACTGTTTTCACCACTGCTACCCCAATACGGGTGGACCAGATCAAAGATGGGACAAGTTATCATGGAAAATGATACAGCACACGTTCTAAGTCAACAACTGCTAGCCAGCCTCATGAATGTGTGACACATTCTCACACTTCTGCCTCTTTCAGTAATAATTTTAGATTTTTACATGCCTAGCCACTCAACGGAGGGAAAGTTTTAATGACTGGTAAACCCTAATATCCATCTAATGGCTTAGTACCAGTTATTTGTCTGGAAAATAAGTCACTCTCATTCTTTACATCTCCTGGTGACACCGAGATTGTTTTACCTGTACAAACACAGTGAAGAGGATGACAACAGTTGTCGCTGCAATGAAAAGCTTCTTTCTGTGAAAGTCGGGGAGCAAGAAAACCAAAGAGAAACAAATAGCTCCTCGGAGACCCCCGTAGGCGATAATGAATTGGTCCTTGCTGGTGATGGTGTTCACATTAAATCTGTTCACAAAGAAAGTCAGCACAAGAACCCCTGAAAAGCAGGAAAGAAGATGGGAGCACATCAAACAAAAGGAGCAATTTGATAAAACTCAATCCTATGATGTATTTCACAGTGAAACATCACTGAAATGGTAAACACGGTCACAAGGAACCAGGGCCCAAAGTGGAAAGTTCCCAACATCCCACTGGAAAAGGGCTTTGCTTCCAGCCTGGTCCAAAAGGTTTGCATGTGGTTTGTCCAGATAAAAATTAATCCCCAACACATTTCTGATTTGGGGGATTGCAAACACCATTGAATGGCCACAGTTCTGGGGGTTTGTACGACTGTAAGTATTTAGGTAGCACATATTGTAGCAAATTCTCCTGGTTTTTAACTCAGCCTTGTGCTTACTACAGTCCGGCTGGGAAACCAGAGTGTCTTTCGGGACTCAGCTCCACAGGGGTGTTTGTGTCATCCTGCTCCCATGACCGTGGGTCCCCAGAACACACCGTCCACCTGGTGACTCGGTGTTAAGCGTCAGCTAAATGCTGAACAAACAAGAACTACTGGCAACAGAGGATGTATGAGCACATTTATTTTGATGGTAATTAATTAAGGTTTATAGGGCCATTCTATGGTCATGTGTCAGCTGAAACTTTACCCATATAATGATACGGCGCCAGATCCTCAGAACCTAATTGAAATATTAATTGATTTATTCTAATTGGTGATAACAAACTATTTGATTGCTTGGGTTAAAAATGCTCTCGAGGCAAACCATCAGCAACAGCTTAGCCACAGGTTACCCTCCGATTTCCAAAAGTTTCTAAGCAGCAGCTTGGATAAGTAGCTATATTCTGCCTGCATTAATGATGTTTCTTCACAAATCTTTCACTCAAAGATTTACACTGTGCAAATTTAAGACTGCGCAAGGTGACATGGCAATTGATGTAAATTATAGTCATTTGCAAATACATAAACAGATGCAGAAAGGTACAAAAAGTCAGGCCATAAATCAGTAAGCCATGATCTTAATACCAATGGATACAATAAACATCTTCTTTCCTGAAGATATACGGCTGTTTTGAGAACTGATGACACAGGCCGTCACTGACTTTTGCTAGGAACCAGCTGGATCCACATCACTATGGTTTTTCTAAAGGGTGTTTGTAAAACAGTGCACTTGTACGTATCCAACATCTTCCCACACACATACAACTAAAAATATCTGAACTCTGACTGCATGTCAGTGCAGTTTGAAGAAAACAAAAAGCCAGCGCTGTTTAGGAATAGGGAACTCACTAATCGAACCTTGCAACACCTTCCCCAGCTCTGGAGCTCTGTGGAAAGGGCGCCCAGACCAGCAGGCATGAAGTACTTCAGTGTCAAGGTTCTTTGTAACTTAAGAACAAATAAATACGTTAAATAAAGCATACCTCAGATCACATCTGCGGCTATGGTAAAGCTCACACAGTGCCAAGGATTTAAAGGAACAAAATTTACAGGATCTGATATCCTGGCCTTTGTCTTAATTTAATCCTTCCTCATAAATTATTATTAGCATGCCCTAAACTAATTCAAGACCAGTTTGCTCCAAGAAATTACATACAATTAATCATTTTGAGCAGATTATATCTTCTTCTAGAGAGATACCTTCAGAAAGAGCAGAAGGAAGCCTCGTCGGTGCTTGGATAACAGTTGAATGTTAGTGCTGTCATGCAATTAATGTATTTTGCTTTTTAGATGATCTCTCTGATATCAGAGTAATTCCAGTCCCCAGGCTTCAGCAAAATCATTTCTTGTTTGAGAGGAGAGGGAGAATCCAACCAAGGACCGGGGCACAGCTGACACCCAACCCCAGCACCATCATCACAAGAGTCCCCCATTCCTGCAAGCAAACTCCCTGGGCACCTCCCAGCTCTGGACCAGTGCCTCCAGCAGCTCCAGAGCTGCTGGGCACGTCGAGCAGGTAGGGCTCTCCTCCCAAGCACCATCTCCAAGGCAGGCGTTTCCCAGCCCGGCTTCATGCAGCACCCTGCCCCGCTCGCATCCTCCCGGCATGCTTACAGCTCTCCAGGAAGGCGCTGCAGAAAAGGCACAACTTACTCGGCATCAGCTGTGCAAGACTATCTTCAGCCCTGGTTTGTGTATTCTCATTTAATTTAAGGGGAATTTTGAATGGAAAGAGTGGTTTCTTTCCTGGCTGCAGTGCTGAGCCCTGCGCTAATAATGTGCTGCATAATTAGAGGATGCAATCAGAAGAGCAGCGTTTGGAGAGCTGCAGCAGTCTGGTTGCACTTTCATAATGTTACTGTGTTCCTTATGTCTTGCAATAAAGACATTTTGAACTAGAAAAAGTCAGACTCACTCAGAACTTGTTTCATTGAGCAAGTCATTTAAGAGCAAACCACTTAATCATAACAAAACATTAAAATGTACACATAACTGACTAATAAGCATGTTTCCAAGCATGTTTATGGTGCAGTTACTAAAACAAACCCTGGCCTGTATTACCAGCTAATGAAACCCATTCCGCTATGTGTTGCTAATCACGGCCTGGCCTATTTAAGCAATTTCTCGAAATGTCTATCAAATTTGAGTTCACTCTCTTTGTGGTTCATAAACATAAATCCCGTTGAATACTTTTAGCTCTCAAATTCTTTGCCAAAATGCGAGCTCTGTTCCATTTGCAGACACAGTTAATATACACAACCATCCATAACTGAGGAGCTAGGCACTCCACTCCGCACCCATATAGGTGACAGTAACTGCACAATGTTAGAGGCACTGGAGAATCAGCCTCTCGGAACACTAAACCAACTGGTACAACTGGGGACAATGGGAGAACACTGCACCTGGTGTTCTAGTCGTTTACAATGAATGAAATCAGGATCCCAGAGTATTCCGGGACCAGGACTCAGATTTTCATTGTAACTCATCTCAAGAAGGTTATCGTTAGCCATAATTATCAGAGGAGTATTTTCATGCATAGCTCTCTTCCTCTTGAGAGATAGATATAGATATATATACATATACACATATATATACATTCACACAAAAACCTTGGTCACTTTTTTACCATGAGGCTGGTCAAGGGCTGCAGTAGGTTTCCCGGGGAGGTTGTTGAGTCTCCAGTCATGGAGATACTCAAAAGCCATCTGGACACAGTCCTGCCTAGCTGACACCCTGCTTAAGGGTTATAGATATAAAAAAAAAATAAAATCTGTAATTTCACCATACCTAGCGCTCTCCAAATGAGACAGAAAATGACAGTGAAGCAAATGTATGGCCAGTTCCACTCGTGATTTTCTCCAATGGTGGAAACTCCAAGAAAGATGAAGATGAGGGTATCGCTGACACTGCTCCACATCTTCATGAAGTATTTGACTGTGGTGTGAGACTTCAGAGAGATGTTGGCCTCCACGTAACGTTTCATGCCCATGGCACAAGCAATGATGCTGAGAAAATGAAAACAAAACAATAAAATTGACACATTGTTATTTATTTAAAAACAAATCGGCTTCGTCAGGTCTTAGGTATTTGCAGGTGCTTCAATTCCTACATCAGCCCAATGGTATCAGGAGGACCACCAGGATGATAAGATACTATGCAGGTCGACCAGACTGTCTGAATCTGATTTTTAACAGATAAACAACTTGCCGTCTATTGCGCTTATTATAGCTACACAGCCATACCTACAATTAACTGCACCCAGCTCTTCCCATCACAACAACCTATTTTCAGCCCTTTAACTCCAACCACCTGGGCTGAAGAGTTTCATGCTTAGCAGTCCCCATCCCCTGTTTTGCCTGGCTGAAAGACATTCGAGGGAACGGGAGAGTTGTTTCTCAGCATGAGACGTGTAAATAGGACTCCTGTGAGTTTGGATGGTGTCTGGTCACTACAACAGATTCTTGCAGGACTCTGGATCAGCATAGTCTAAGAGCAGCCCCAGTGCTGTACCCTTCACACAAGGGACCGAACCCAGTCTAAAGCTGGAGAAACTCACGACATAGCTCACGCTGTGTATTTCTAAGCCTGACGGGGCTGGCACAGTAGGTTATTTGGGCACAGCTAGGAAGCCATCGACTCCACGCAACCCACAGACAATAAAACACTAAAGCACACTCACAAGGCTGCACAACGAGCCAAGAAATGCTGTTGCTATAGTCGGAACATCTGACCTCCTCAGGTATTGAATATCCAAGGTCAATTCAGAAGTGTGCAGCACCAATTAAAACTTCTGCCTTGCAATTTTTCATGGATAATTGGTTCTTCAAGTTGCAGGGTATATGTGGTTAGCCTAATCCATCAGCTTTTCAAATAAATACATTATCAGGCCAGCAGTTTTAAAAGGTCAAAACAATTGAGCACTCAAAGAGCCAAAGTTCCATTTTTTTTTATGTTTTTACCTGGACAGCAACATTTTGTTCTAAATATTTTACCAGCGACAGAAAAGCAGTTTTAAGTTTCTGAGACCTGATTTCCATTGGTATTTGGTAACGCCATCCACACAGTTTTATCACATCAAAAATTCCTTTCACATGGGACACAGCGGTTTCTCTTCATATCACATCAAGCGCAGACAAGGCCACAGAAGATCCTTGGCTTGCAGAACTGCACCTGGGTCTGGCAGACTGGCTTTAAACACCAGCTTTAACCTAAAGCTACAAAGCTGTGACCAGGACAGGTAAGTGACCCATATAGATGCAAATAGGTGTTAGGATAGGTGGTGGCCTCTGCACCACATCATCCATAACATATCCTCTCAGCTAAGAGCCGGTCAGAAAAGAGCCACGCGACTACTGCTTTGCAGCAAACCCATCACATTTAACCGCAGAATTTCACAAAGGAGATTCTTTGCATTTTGGGGGTTGTGATGGAAAAAAAACAGGGTTGCCCCCTGGCAAGCCTGCAGATGGGCAGAGCTGCCTGTGCTCTGGTTAGAATCAGAGCATCACAGACTGGTTTGGGCTGGGAGGGAGCTGACAGCCCCCCGAGCCCCAACCCCCGCCAGGGGCAGGGACACCTCCCACCAGCCCAGGTTGCCCCCAGCCCCGTCCAGCCTGGCCCTGAGCACCCCCAGGGACGGGGCACCCACAGCTGCTCTGGGCAGCCTCTGCCAGCGCCGCCCTCACGGGGAAGAATTTCTTCCCAACATCTGCCCTAAGTCTGCCCTCAGTCAGCTTAGAGCCATTCCCCCCCGCCCTGTCACTGCACCCCCCCGTACAAAGCCCCTCCCCAGCTTTTCTTTCTGGATGTGGTTTTATGAACTGTATGAAACCAAAGACCCCGATTCTCTCCTCCACAGCTATGTATTTATTTTGGGAAGATGCTGTCGTCCACTGCATTGCTGCTCCTCACCTGCACGGCCGCTACCTGACGCGGAGTGAGGGCCACTTGCCCTCTGGCTCAGCAGCGAGCCCCCAGCTCACCCTCACCGCCACTCAGCACCCACCGCTGGGCCCAGGCAGCGGAACGGGCAGCAGCGACATTCATTTCTGCTGTACTTAAAGCACTAAGCAAATCAGCAACACTATTACGGGAAAATACTTATCAGATATTTGGTTGGGAAAATAATTAAGAAATTAGAAGGAAAATAAAATCTTTTTTCAAATGAATATCCACTTCTGCCCACTGTGAGTTACTGATTACTGGGCTTTGCATCCAAACAAAAAAAATCCCCAATATGCATGCAACACATTTCTATATCTATCACTTAAAAGTAATTGTTATTTGGTTTTCCTCATTACTGTGAAAACACACCATACTTTTTTTGAAGGAGAAACATCTGGATTTGCCTGAAATTAAAACTGGGCTCCAGGAAGAGGACTTGTACTAAAGGTGCAGGACACGAAAGGTCAGACTCAGGAAAGCCACGGTAACCCTGCTGGGGAAAGAGACCCCGCTTTATCCAGCAGCATGAGTCCAAGACTCAAATCCATTTTTCACCTAATGCTGTGTGAGTTCACATCTTTCACCTCCTAAAAAAATGTACCAATACTTAAAAATATTCTGAAATCAGTCGTTTTTGATTTACCCTTTTTTGACTGATCCACTTTGCTTAAAGCACTGAGCTAGAAAGAGTAACATGGATTGAACCACAGGCTAAAAAGAAAATAATGAATTCTGTTTCTGTGCTGGCCTCAATAAATAGTGGGTAAAATAGTTCTACCTAGGAACAAAGCAGCCCAACAAATGTTTATGGTCAAGTGAATTCCAGAGCCCTGGTTTGGGAACACTTACCAGAGAATGGATATGGGCTCACTCCGGATTCACGGAGAAGGTATAAACTTGACCTGTCCTGCCACAGCTTCAAAGATGGACACTGCTACGGGGGCAGGGCAGGGGCATCAAACTAAAAACATTTGCAGAATTGTTTAGCGGATTGGGTTGCATTCACAGATTATTTTTTTCTTTGACTACATAGAATTGATTTTTTGGCAATCATATTATTTTTCAAAGAAACAAACTGCCAAGATCTGCTTCTTATAATATAGTATTCCCTGGTCACAAATGAATGAATTGTTTGAAATCAAGATATATGAAAGAGGCATTTATAATGTGGCAATTATAAGGCCAGCGGTGCAGGATTCAGCTGCCTTTGCAATTGTTTTGCTTTAGAAACAATGCATTATTCAAAAGAATGGAAAATGGGTTCCATAATGGGTACAGTAGATTGTGATTGATAGGAGGAGACACCATTAGGATTGAATGTTTTCTGCTCTGTGATGATTATGCAGCATATTTATTTCACTGTTCTGACTTACATCCCTATAAATAGGCTTTCTCTCACCTATTCCCAGAGCTAGAATTGTTTTCAGTAATGCTAGGATATTGCTTCCATTAACCATTCAAGGAAAAAAAATCTGCAAGATATAGGAATGGTTTATATCCAAAGCAGTATCATTAGTTTAAAAATAGATCTTCCAGATACTCTGTGTCTAGTGATACCCAACAGAACAATCAAGATAAAAAGAAAATTAAAAAAAAAAAAAGGTCAGATTTATAGTTGTTTCCACTGTAGCTATCAATGCAGTCTAAGTGCACTTTACAGTCTTTTGGGAAATATTAAATAGCTCGTTGTGATCCTCAGCCCCAGCTGACTGAAGTTCAGGTAGGAGAACCAAATGCAACAGATACCAGCCCACAGAAACCAGGACTGAATTGCTCTGGTTTTCGTCTGTCTCTGCTTTCCCAGGTGAGCTTTCTTTGACCATTAGGATTATTGCATTTATTTTTTTCTCAGCACCTGCTCTGCAAGCGAAATGCACGACGAGGTAAGCACGAGGTTCAATTGCATCCCTTAAAAGTGAAGGATCTGACCCAAAATTACTCGTTTTATCAAGAGACCTCCCCAATAAAAAGAAAAATAAATTAACTGTATTGTCTATAAACGACCATTTATGAAAGACTGAATTTACAGAAACAAGTCGTTTGGCTTCACGACCGGAGAAGCTGCCGGGGAGCGGGCGTGGGGCTGGGCTGTGGACAGGGGGTCCCCGTGCACCCCGCGTGCTGCCCTTGCTGCATGGCAGCTCACGGAGACACCCGCCGCACTCTGAAGCCCTTTGGAGACTGAAGAGCGTATGGGGCCGGCTGCGCTGTAGGAAGCTGCAAGCAGTTTGGTTTAGCACCTTTGAAGCCTCTGAGAACCGTGGCTGAAGCAGATTTCCAAGTGGAGATCGAGAGGACGGGTGACACTGTCACTCAGGGGACCAAACTCCAGAGCTGCACCTGAACTGCGGCAGTAAGTCAGACTCTTCAAAGCAGAGGTTTCCTCACAGCCTCCACTCCCAAACAGCAGGAGTATGGCCAGGCTTTTGGCTCTGTAGGGGATACACAGCTCCCACCCCATGACTCGCTTTGCTCAGTCCCCACCTCTGGGGCCACCACCCAGAGCCAGCTGGTGGGGAGGGGTGCGGATGGGGACGGGGGACACCAAAACAGACGTGTTGTACACTGAGACCAAACCCTTCCAAGGAGTTGTTTAAATACTTCTTGTAGCTCTTCAAATCTTGGTTTTGACTAGGCAATGTGTGGACAATAACAAAACATGCCAAGAAAGCTTCGCCTGGCTCTGCCAAATCTACTAGACACCTCACTGCTTGGATGTCCGAGGTTTCCAAACAGAAACCATGGAGCTCAAAGAAGCATTCCTCAACAGCCTCCATAAG
This sequence comes from Falco biarmicus, assembly GCF_023638135.1. NCBI lineage: Eukaryota > Metazoa > Chordata > Aves > Falconiformes > Falconidae > Falco > Falco biarmicus. The sequence goes on along the minus strand of NC_079301.1, from coordinate 2,423,611 downwards.
CTGACCAGCCATGGGAAGCTTGCCCAGTGGCAGTCATCTGCATGGCTTGTGACTTGCAGCTACTGCCACTGACGTGTAACTGCAATGTGTGCAACGGGGTTACAGCTCTCTGCTCCTCCACAGGCTTTTGGACTCGCTCCTCACTGCCGTACACAGGTTTCCAACTAAGCAAACTTACTTTAAAACTTTTACAATACTTTTCAGTACATACAGCCAGAAAGCTTTCCTGGACAGGTGAGATGCTGGGACATACTTACGCCACGATCCCCGAAAGGTGGAACATCTCGGCAGTGAGGTAGGAAAGATAGCTGTACAGGAAGACAAAGAGCGGTTCGATGACCCGGATATCCTTGGTGAACCGCGTGGTAAAGGCGGCGGTCATCCCAAAAGTAAGACCTACTAACACTCCTCCTAGTCCGACCACAAAGAATTTTCCAACTCCAGCAAAAACATCCACACTTTTGATGGTTGGCATTTCACAGAAAGATCGAAATAGCTTGTAGAGCACCTGGATGAAAAACAAGAGACAAACAGCCGTCACCAAGTTACTCACTAGACACGGCCATATGTAGCTATGACTAAAATACACTGCTGGGATGGATTTCTGCCAGCCAAGGGTCAGCATCCTTCTCTGGAGGTCAGGCTCCTACCAGGGGAGTGCTATAGCACTTCTGCCTCAAGACATACCGTTGAAGAGATGTTCACCTGAAAGCTTCTCAGGACCCGAGGCCAGAGAAGTGGGCCAGGAGTCCTCTGCTAGAAGAGGCTCTTGATGCCTTTGTTCTCCCTCTGCAGATCCCACATCCCACCTCTTGGCACCTGCCCATCTTCCCTCTAGACATTAAATACTCATAATAAAAGCTAGTCCTTACCACCGTCACCGCATCGTTCAGGAGCGATTCGCCGAAGACCAAAATGTGTAGCTTTTCGTTGACGTGTATCTCCTCAAAGACGGCTAACACAGCCACGGGGTCCACAGCGGCGATCAGGCTGCCGAACAGGAGGTTGTGGAGCAGTGACACGTCCTGCAGGCGAAACGCCTTCACCTGGCAGATCCCGTACAGGGAAAAGCCGATCCCAAACACGTTCCATATCGTCCCCACCACCGCGTACAGGAGGATAGTGCCGATGTTCTCAAAAAAGGGACGGCTGGGCATGAAGTAACCTGCGTCAAGCACGATGGGTGGTAGAAGGTAAAGGAAAAAGATATCGCTGTCCATAACGGGCGGTGACTTGTCATTTAAGCCATAGATGATTCCCCCCATGATGAGTCCTACGAATATCAATAAACAGCTTTCGGGAACAACAGAAGGCAGCTTGTTATAGAGATGGAACCCTGGAAGGGGAGGGATAAATAAAAAAAATGTATTATCTCACCAGCCCAAACTGGCTAAAGAGCACCAACCACTCCTGGTCGGGGCGAGGAAGACCCCCACGCTCCCGCCCCCATCGGGCTCCGCTCAGAGCACCAGTAACAAACACACGCAATTAAGGTGGAGTCACTCAATCAGATATCAGCTAGAAACATCTGAAAAAGGACTGAAAAGACCAAACTGTTGGTTCAGACTGCTTTTCACCATAGCATAAGGTTAGAGATATATTTTTTAGGTAATACACATATAGAAAAAGGAAATAATCTGCACAAATAAAAAAAGTGGAATTACCTACAATGTAATCTGGTTCACAGGCTACCTTCAGCACTAACATAAAGAGCAACTGCTCATTTGAAACACAACACAGATTCCTTCCACACATTAAGAAAAAAAACAACACAAGAAGCATTCCTATTAATTATAAATGGTGCACTTTATAATCTTAATATTATTTAATCATTAAAACTTAAAGCTAAAGGCAACACTGAAAAATGTCCAATCAAGCCAGCCTTGTGCAATGCCCAACGTTAGAGAGAAATGCTGAAATGCTGACAACCACCAAAGTACTCAAGGTGATTATTAAAAGTAATTGAAACAAATGAAACTGGAACAGAAATAATAAGGGGGGGGCGGGGAATAATCTGTGATCATTAATTATTATTATTTCTTCAGGCATGTTAACAGAATTGGGATCTCATCATAAAAGATGAAGAACAGCAAAATAAAAAGACAATTTCCATCTGAAAGAAAATTTTTATCTGACTGAATCTGAGAGGCTTCTCCCTTCTGAGGAAAAAAAATAAAGAAAAAAATGCTGTAAAATAACTTTTATAGCTGTAATTTAACAGAAGTGAACACAATTCCTGGGTGGCGGGGGGAGAATATATAATTTTGACTTTCCTATGCCCAGTTTTGCAAAGAAAAAAAAAAAAAGGTCCAAGTTATACAAAATATCCTTTCTTAGGTGTTGTTGCACAGATAACCTCCGCGATGCAAAGGGATTTTATTTTAGGCTGTATAACACCCTGCACACGGACTGAATTACTCCTTGCAGCTGGCCAGGCACAGGACCCTTTTATAAGAACAAGGAGGATTCATTTTAAGATGAAGATGTCAGTGGACAACCTGCATGGAGCATAGCTGGCAAGCTCATCGAGATGGAAGCACACCTGGGCACGTGCTGCACTTAAATAAAATCCCTTCTCCTGGAAAGCCTAATATTTTTTGTACTAACAGAACAGCATGCAGAGGCATGAACTCCTAGACGGGAAACCACCATTTCCAACGTTGCATTCCAAAAATGCAACCGGGTAGTTATTTTCCATGCGTGCAGTAAGTTTTACACACAGTATGTGTATCCTTAGGACTTGGCACGTTCTCTCAGGCTCCAAGATTGGAGAAGAGGTGACACAAAGGCCACCCCACCCCTGCCCACCCCATCCCCACAGAGACCCCCATCCCTCTCAAGGTACCTCACCTATTTTGGCCAAGGATGCAAGCATGATCCAGAGCGTGATTTCAAAGGGGACTTGGACATGCTGATAATCCAGAGAGAAAAACGCGTGCTTTGAGGATTCGTTGCCCTGCACTTCCTCGGCAGCCCAGCTGACGTTCTCCAGGATCACATCCTCTAGCAGCGACATCGGTGGGGAGCCCTGCAGGGCTCTGACCCTGGTGGCTTGGAGGATGGAGGAGAGCAGGGACCCAGCTAGGACAGCAGCTGCAGTTTGGCACCTTGGCCCCAGCCCCTCCGTTTGCCCTGGAAGCTGTCTGCCAGGGGATTTGGCAACTGGCTTCTCCCGGCCGTTGGCTCTCGCTGCTGCAGGCAAGTGGTTGGGAGCGCTGCTGGGGACACCGGAGCTCGGCTCGCCCTCGATGTGCGGGTCACTGCAAAGAGAGGAGCAACTGCTCCGCCTCACGCTGACTCCCCTCCCTGGTCCGTTAGTTTCCAGCTAGGAGACTGTGCTGGAGAATCACACCCTTTGGCACCGTGTGAGCAAACGTGTGGAGGTTCCTCCTGCAGATGCTTCCCTGAAGGAGCAGCTTGTGTGCCCTTAGCCAAATCGCACGTCTACGCATGCTTGAGAAAGAGACAAGTTGCATTTTAGTCCTAACTCGTGGCATATTTAGGCTTGTGGTCTAAATCCTTCTTGGAGGGGGCAAAAAAAAAAAAAAAAAAACACTAAAAAATCCTTCATCGCTGCTAGAGCAGCCAGGTTTGATGGAACAGGTCCCACATAACACAGCCCCATCCAGAAACGGCCTCACCTTCCAGTGGACTTCACTGGGCTTCTCCAGTGCCCACAGATACCACATGACAGCAACATTACTGAGAGCTACAGTTTCCGTTTGGTAAATCAAGCAAAGCTTTTTTACACCAAACACAGAGCGGTAATGCTGCGCTGGACGAGTAGGTTTCAACAATTACTTAAAGCTTCTTCCTACAGTAAAGGCCACCAGGAAAAATTACTTTCATCTCCCTTCACCACTAGAAATGGCATCAAAAACTGAGTGAGCTTGCTTCGAAAAGTTGGAGAGACAGAAAAATAAAGTTATTTTCAACAGTGTTAGATGTATTAATAACACAGAGGGGAAAACCCCACACGTATCAGGCCAAATCCCTCCACTGTGGGGTTTCATTTAAGGTGATGATGTTTCAACAGGGATGAACCTGGTCCAAAGAACACATGTAATTAAAATATGAAGGCCCTGGGCTGTTGCTAGGCTGATCGATGGCCTATTTGTTCCTCTTCAGCTGCCTAAACGACACCAAAATTGAGCTGCAATAACAAGCTGGTGACCCACTTTGCTGCTGCAGAGTCAGAACCCGGCATCAGGCAGGCAGAGAGCCTGGGATGCTCCGTGCCACGGCAGCTCCCTGTCCCTGATCTCGTTTGTAAAGCAGGAGGGGGATAAACTTTGGGAGACAGGAAAGATGTAGTGGTACACTCCAGGAGCGACTTCTTTCTACTCTACCGTGGTTAATTTAAATTTGTAGCGTGCCTTTACCACCCCTGCTGACTTTGAAGCAAAGCAATACTCATCTCATTAGAGCAGTCTTCTAGCAAGTTCAGCTTTTTAAACCTGGTGCCACTTCTCCCTTTGTATATTAAAAAAAAACCAAAAAAACCAAACCTGCAGGACAGATGCTTGGAGGACAGAAATCCCACAGGGTCTTTGTTCCATAGTTTGATTCCACATGGGGATGAGAGGAAGCATTGAGGAGATGGGATCCCTCATGACTCTGAAGGAGGGAGAACACAGTGCTCTTAACAGCAATAAGAAGTATTTAAGATATTACTTAGCCAGAGTTTAGAGCAGTGGAAGCAGTCCTGAGCCTGTGCTTGCATGCCAAGCCATCATATTTCCTCTTTCTGCTGAAATGTTTGGTGCTGAATTTGGGCGTTTGAAGACTTGTTCGATTTGGTGGGATGGCAGAGGAGTTCTGCCAACCCCCCCTTCCCCTCCACCCTCAAATGAGCCACTTTGATTTCTGCTATTCTCAGGAAAAAAGCAAGAATGTTAATATTCACTTACATTTACCTTAAGCCAAAATTGAAATGTTTGCACCTTGTAGGGAAAAAAAATAAAGACCTGAAGTGGGGAGCTCAATGGCACCGCCTGGAAAATCTTTTTGTGCGTAGAATCAATATCTACTTGATAATGGAACCAGAAAAAAACAAACCAATAGAATTGGGACAGGATTTGAGGAAGGTCAACAGAGAGGCTAACACTAAAATATGCTCCATTTTTCAAACAAAGTCAGCTTATGAAACCAGGACCTTAAGGACTAAGCCAGTGATCAGCTGGAGCGGACAGACACGCATGCGCACTGGTTGACCTCAACTGCTCACCAAAGCTCTCTGAAGGGAGCAAACCAACCGTGGTTCTTCAGAAAAAGATATAAATGTTAACCGAGGGGCACAGAGCCTGGGCCAGCCCCCCGTGCAGGGGTTTTAACGAACCCGTTTCACTTGTTTTCTTCTCCGCTCCTTTCTGTGGCGAGCGTAGCAGCCCACACAAGCTGCACGCAGATGGGTCAGCGCAGCCTCTCTGCAGCCCGGCGTTCATCCTGCAGACCTTCACACACCTCCCTGAATACCCAGTTCTCCTTCTCATCGCTCTAATTGCCGGCTTGCTCTGCCTAGACCTGCGCAAGGACAACAAAAGACTCTTCATAAATATTTTGGACATTGTATTTCATTACAGTGAGAACCTTCAAGTTTGATTTTAGAATTTTGAAACTTTTCATTTTTCAGCTTTGCACTGTTTTACCCTGAAGTTCTATAGAAATGAGCTTGTAACTTCCCTTCAATTCTTATACGTATGCCTGTTCATTACATATTAGTCGTAAATAAACCAAAAGCCAAAGACAAAACGTTTTTCTAGAGTTCTATGACAACAGAATACGTGTTGTTCCTCTTGTAATAACTATTGATATTATTGAACCGCTTTTTAATGTGAGTACCATCTGATCATACATTTATTGACAAGCTTTCATTTTTTCTGCTCTAAAGTGCTTTCCCACATTTCTAGGTTTCCGGGCTAGATTCTAATCCCCATAATTGCATTGATGGGTCCCTTGCTCCTGCTGGAATGAAGAGGATTATGAGAAGAACAAAGTGTCATGTGATACGGTGACAGGGACCAGAATTCAGGCTCCTACAATAAAAACGTTAAAATTTATTATTTTAACTTCTTACAACAAATTATTTTTCTTTACTTACTTTGAGAGCAAAAGGAAAGGTGTGAAATCTTTTCTCTTACCTTCCTGATGTATAATTACCTCTAAGGGCACTCTAACTCGCTATGTATGCATGTATCATTTAACACACACACACAAAAAAGGTAAATCTCAGTTTTCATCACCTCTTGAAATTCATATATCAACTACTGAAAATGATAAAAGATAACTTTGAATAAGTTTGTGCCTTATATAGGGGAAAGGAAAATAATCTGTTGTGTACCTTTTAGCTATGGTATCACAAAGACTTTCCATATTATTCGGGCCTCAAATCAAGAAAGCATTTAAGCATTTACTCAACTACAAGGGCTCAAGGTTTCACAGCTTATGGTTAGTAACACCTGAAAATCCTACATCGGATCGGGGCCTCCCAGAAATACCCAGCACAAAGAATCACAGTATAATCCTCTCAAAAACTGCGCCAAGCTCAACACGCGTCGGCTGTCTTCCCCTCCGTGCAAAGGGATTGCAGGATTTCCCACCACTGGGACTCCCGCCGATTTCCAGTATTCAGTAGGATTCAGGTAATCCTGGTAGAATTACTTCTTCCTTCACAGAAGAAAACCTTGCTTTTTGCATACAAAGAAACGCCAGAGCTGCGGCACCGCACGAACGCGGGAGCGCCAGGGCTGCCGTCAGCCAGGGCAGCTCTACCTCTGGATCGCGGTCTGCGCCGAGAACAAAGAGGGTTTCAAACAAGTACTCACGGTGTTTACTGACCTCAGACAGGCTAAGCATTCCTTTTCTATTTTTATACTAGGAAAGTTTAGTATTTCCAGAAATTATTTAAACACAGAGCCGCTGTGTGCATTCTCAGGGTGGTTTGTGTTTTCTCTTCACGCAGACGCCCCTCAGGGGCCCGGGCCACGCTCAGGGGGAACCTGCTTCCCTAGCGGCCCACGCTCGTCCCCGCGGGCTGCCCAACTTCGTGGTCTCCCTAGGGTGGCCGAGGCACCGCCGCACTCCTCCGAGCTACTCACCCCCACCCAAACGCCACGGCCACCGCTCCCCGCAGCCCCCAGCCCAGCGAGCTGCTCTCCCCCCGCCGCACCCCTTCTGCCCCCGCCGCCCCCCCACGCTCCAGAAACAATCTGGGCCCCGACTGCGTTACCACTGCTGGGACAAGCCTGCTCCCCACAGCTCCCCACTCTTCAAAAACCGCCAGCAGACCCCAACCCCTTACCTACCCTACACCCATTCCCAGGACTATTTGGCTTCGACACTCCAGGCACGGCAGAGCAATCAATTTCTCCTCTCACAGTTCTCAGCAGCAACATGGTTTCCACCCTTTCCCCCCAGGGAACGCTCACCTTCCGTCCACCACCAGCCCCAGAGGTAACTCAGTGGATTATCCCTGCGGGAGCTCTTGGCTCCCTATGGGGAAAGCCTTCGTGTGCCATGCCACACTCTGTGTATCTCGTCTAGAGATCACCCACATGATGTTTCAGTGTTATCACCTTTCCCACCCCCTTCTTTGAAGCAAACCTTTTTTTCCCCTCTTACCCAAAAAAACCCACAAAGCTTCCTTTTTGCACAAAGCAGCCAAGAGATTCGTTAAAAGCATCCCACTCCACAAGCAGATTAATAGCCAGAAACTTCTTCAAAAAAGCTAAATAGGGATGGCAGTTTGGTTTTTCTCCATCCCAAGCAAAAATCCAGATACACATCCTCATCTGAGCTGGGTCTGCGCTGTAACAGATCCAGCGCTCTGACAAAAGCTGAGGGAGGGGCACATAGCAAAGCTCCCAAAAAGTTATCCATACACTTCACCTAGTCAGCTTGTCAAAAGATAAAATATAAATGTTAATGATACCTACGTTTGGTATGTGAATATGATTTTTCCCACTGTCATCAGAACAGCCATTTGTTTACATGCATTGGCTAAAATCGGAAGAAGAAAGCCATTCTCATTTATGAACATGCAAAATCTCTTTTTCCCCCCATCAGAATGGAAACTGCTTCTGTTTTCACATATAATCACCTTATTTTTCAGCTTCCCCTCCTCATTGCCTACATTTTCCATTACATTTTAATATGCCCAGTGAAGACTGCGCACAAAATACAGATCTTTCTGAAGAAGCCAGGACAGAAGAGCACATATTGCCACCCATACACAAGCCTGCGAGCAAACAGAGCACGGGTCAAGCAGGCAGGCAGTTTAGCAAGAAGATTTAATCAAAACTGAAATTAACCCAAGCCCTTGTCACACTTCCCTTGCTGGGAAAGATCACACTTGCAGCTATTCTGGACAGCAGGAATGGAAAACCCCTTAAAATCCAAAGCCATAGCATGGGGGGTGGGGCGAGTGGGGGGGTGGCATATCACAGCCCATCGATGTGTTGAGAAACTCACTTTGCATTGCAGGGAGCTGGATGGATTGACACGCTGCTGAACTCACTGGCACCCCATTGAACCCAGGCAGGAACGTACATTTAATTTAACATCAGCGACTTCATTCACAAATCTGGTTTCAATGAGAACCTGAATTAAAAAATCCATTGAGCAAATGTAATATTAATAAGAAATGAGTAAAGAAGAATAAATCAAAAGAGTGAGACACTCTCCCCCTCCCCACCAGGGAGCTGCAGAAGATGCACACAGTGCTGGATACAAACTCTGTGGTTTATTGCCTAACATTTCTCCAGCTTGAAAATCACAGCTTTACCACTGATGGTTTCACCTTGCCTAAACGGACAGAGTTTAACTAATAGTCCCTCCCATACCAATATTAGGACGATCCAGAAGATCCATAGTCTCCTCACTGAGCACCTACTCTTCTTCCATACAGCTTCCATATAGCTTCCATCCCGCTCTCCCTGTCAGCACAGCAGCCTGGTTGTGCTCCCCGCAGCAGACCTGCAAATTGGCTGTGTTACAGCTTTACATTTAACAACTGCCTAATTAGCATGGCCTTAAAGAATTCCTATAGGGTAATCCCAGGCCAAGTACCACTTTAATCATTTTGGCACCGACTTCTGTTCAGATTGTTTTTGTCAAAACCAGCTTGAGCTCTTTGAGCAATTGCTTAAATGACCGGTACATGGAATGGTCTAATTTTTTCTTCATCGTTATAACAGGAGAAGCCTGTAACTGTGGCCACAATAAAACAATAATACTTGTCCTTTTTGATAATCTACAAACCGCTTTTCTGATTAAAAGTCCAAACTTCTAATACCTAGAGACAAATCCAGAACTCAAACAACTGCAGCTCAGATTCATACTCAAGTGGTGGTATGAGATTTCTTCCACTAAATCATACTTTTAAGACTCATTACTTTTTACATGATCAAACTAAAGTCCTTAAATCTGTACCAAAAAAAATAACTCTCCAGGTCACGGTGTGGTACAGTGGGTCAGTCTGAGACCCAAAGGCTGAGCCCAGCCAGCAGAATCAACGATGACATGGCAGTTGTTCCTCATTAATTAGGTGCCCAAACCAATGGGGCTTCCTAAGATCCTTCAAGCCCTCCTCATGAGGGCATAGCCAAAGATTTTTCCTGCTCTGGCCTCAGGTATTACACATAACAAGGCTGGAAGGTATTTCACGGTGCAAGGAACAAACCCCTTGCAGGAAGCTGTCCTGCTGGGATGAGCTCCATCCTTTCCCCAGCTGTGGTCTGGCTGCTGGGGAGGGGAGGGCTGCCAGCTGCTCCCCCTCCATCACGGCTCTGGGGGCTTCCCCTCACACTCACACCAGCCTCCGCAAGGGTGGAGGGAAGAAATTCTTCTCGCTCACCTTTTTCTGCCAGCTTACTCAACCCTTCCTTCCCCAGTCCAAACTGCTAACCGCCCACTGGGAAAATACGCAGGCCTGGACAAACCAAACGCTGAGTATTACTGCTGTCATGGTGTGTGGTCATGACAGTTCTGTAATCCCAAAATAAAGCAAGAGCCAAAGAGGAAAACGGCCCTGGGGATCACCGTGATTTCAGCAGGCAAACTGCAGTGCCACCTGCAATAAGCTTGTGACTGGCAATAAAGCCATGGGACGGTTTGGGTTGGAAGGGACCTTCAGGATCATCTAGGGAGATGACACTGGTCACTCTTCCCTTACCCACCAGCACTGTAACCCCATCGTAGAAGGCCACCAAATTTTTCAGGCGTGATTTGCCCTTAGTGGAGCCATGTTGGCTGTCACCTCCTTATTTCCCACGTGCCTTGTAATAAAGTCATAGTAGATCATACACACACACAATAATTCTTCACCTCAGAGGGGTGAGCACATTGTGCCTCCTGAGGATTCTGTATTTACTAGCTATATGGATATTTTAATTTACAGAGTTCAACTCTGGGTGGAGATTGGTCCCCATTTATTGACTTACTGAGCACCACACAGGTCACTCTGGACACCCACACTCTGGCCCCACATACTCCAAGGTAGGCTGGAGATGCTCTGTTAGGAGGGGTCTACTTTAGAGAAAGTCCTTTATCTGCTGAACGTAGCCTTTGCTTTCTTTTTGTGGAATAAACATAGGCAGGTGGTTACTTCCTAGGATGTATTTGTTACATAAAAATATTCAATAGATCTGGCCAAAAGCCATTTCGATGCAATGGCATTGCCTGTGACCAGTGACCTGTACTTTATGTTTGATAGCTGGGTTCCAGCGGTGCATGGTTAGCAAGGGGAAACAGAGTTGTGCCAGTTCCTTCTCTGAGCATGCAATCGCCACCAGCAAACACCCAATCATATTATTTTACAGTCTAACTTGCACAATTTTTGCATCTGCAACATTAATGTTTTCATTTTCTATTCCAGTTTTTTGCAATTCAGCTAACAGGAAAGAGGAATAAGAATGAACAAAACTTGTTAACTTAAAACTTCAAGCCAAGATTTTTTGGAAACTACTTTGCAGTTATGTTCCTTGTTCCATTAAGTTCACAAATGTTGCTATTTTGAAACAAATCAGTAACAAGTTTACGTACACAAAATGAGCAACAGCAGGCATGAGTCTGGGGTTTAACTCACTCTTCTTTGTTAACTTTTGTTACATCTCAGATTGAAACATCAGCTTTATAAGGTTGAGCAATGGACGGAGCAAGTAAATGGTCAGTGTCTTAGAAATTTGGCAATGGAAAGCAGAAGTGTATACTCACTACAGATGGAGAGTGAGAAAAAAACAGCAGCATCGCATAGTGAGTTATATTATTGCACAAAACAAGAATTTTTTTGAGAAGCATCAAGGAGCACTAAATAGTGAGTCAGAGCTTACACATCAGCAATGCTCTGTGGGTGCATTTCTATCACAGGGAACTCTAAGCATATGCTGTGTCTTAGAACTTGGGAAATCTATGTGGGGCTTCCTACAGCTGGGTACAGCAGGACCTGAGAGTTTGCAGAAAAGCCTGATGCAGAGGCGTGAGAGTGAGTTAGAGCCACACCGTGCTGCTTAACGTAAAGTGAAGCACCTCAGCTCCGAGGAATAACACTCCGCGTTCACAGCAAAGCTCGGAAGTCCAGTCCCACAGAAACAGCAGAGGGACATTAAAGCCAGCAGCCCCCTTTGGGATCAATTCAGCTGCGGTGACACTGCCAAAATAAACCTGTAACCCAGGGCTGGCTGAATTGCCAGCACTGCCGATGGACGGAGCAAACAACCACAGCCTGGTTTGGGCTGGGAGGGAGCTGACAGCCCCCCGAGCCCCAACCCCCGCCAGGGGCAGGGACACCTCCCACCAGCCCAGGTTGCCCCCAGCCCCGTCCAGCCTGGCCCTGAGCACCCCCAGGGATGGGGCACCCACAGCTGCTCTGGGCAGCCTCTGCCAGCGCCGCCCTCACGGGGAAGAATTTCTTCCCAGTATCTGCCCTAAGTCTGCCCTCGGTCAGCTTAGAGCCATTCCCCCCCGCCCTGTCACTGCACCCCCCCGTACAAAGCCCCTCCCCAGCTTTCTTGTCGGCCCCTTCAGGTACTGGAAGGTGCCAGAAGGTCTCCCCGGAGCCTTCCCTTCCCCAGGCGGAGCAGCCCCCGCCCCAGCCCCAGCCCACCGGGACAGCAGAGTTTATATTCCCAATATAGAGTTTCACAGAGTTCAGAGCCACATATTTCAATTTTACATAGCCAGAGCTATATTTAGGAAAGATGCTGCTTCCACTTACCCTCAAGGAAAAGCAGAGTTAATGAGACATGGAAAAAGCCTGTGAGTCTTAATGCTGCTTCTGCTGCTGCTTTTAAAGACACAGCTCTTCTGGTTCCCTGCCATTATCCTTCACCAGGTGAAGCTCCTCAGCTCCTTGCTCACTTGTCTTTCAGCACTTCAACAAACATCAGCAAATAAACCCCCAAGAAAAGTGACAAGATGCCAGATTATTCACAAGAAACAGCAATTTAACAAGATTTTAACAACAGAGTCAAATTTTCTTCCTGGAAGCAAGCCCCAAACAAGCATCCCAAGCAAAATAAAGCCCTGATAGACACAGTCAACAAAAAAGCCCCAGCATGTCTGTGCAAGTTTCAGCTCCGGACAGTCACGGTGCCGATTGATGCACAAATCACCCCGACTTGTGCTGCTGTACCAGCTGCCCCTCCAGTCTTCCCCAGAGCACAGCCCTCGTGCCACGGGGGGAACATCTGCAATCCCTGCCTGGGACAGGAGGCACGAGGAAGGTGGGTCTTTGGCCTCCTGGGATTCACAGGTCAATACCAAACTCTTCCATCTCCACTCGAAGCCTGCAGGCAGCCAGGACGTAGCAGTAGCAGAATCTGTTAGCAGCTCAGCACCAAGTGGCTGCTGGCCCACACAGGTGATTTATATTCCGAATAGATTGATGGGGTTATCACAAATAAATTAACTCAGGCAGGAATTAAGTGGTAAGGATCTTCTGGTAAAGAAAAATGGGTTAATTAAAATCAAACACGCTAAACGTTGGAAACTTGTAAAACAGGAGCAAAACAGAAATTAAAAAATCAGTATTTCGATTTCATGCATAAACTAGCGGAGGAAAAGCTGGATTACCATCTTTCTAGATTTTAACCTGCAGAATATAAGAACATCAGCTGATGGAAGCTGTTATTCTGCACACCTGGGCATCCTTTTTGTGGGAAATAATCCTCCCTCCAAAGAGAGGTGGACTTTAGGATTTATTTGCAAAATGGTTGCAAAGCTCTGGAAATCCTGAACTAAAAGGTACTAAAGGAAACCACCACTAGGTATCATCATTTGACTATTGAATAGATACCAGCAAAATTGTTAACAATGATCTGGCATGTAAAAATCCTGATTAAACACCCAGGTAGATTAAGTCACCTTCTGTAGGGGCTCATTTCCCACAGCAGAGAGCAGGCTGGGGAATGATATCCCAACTACAGGTCTCAGTTAATTGGCTATAATTAGCTAAAAAGCCCAGCTTACTCCAGGGTCCTGGTCCCAGCACCTGATGAATGTTTTTCTGTGGCAACAAGGAATCAGAACCGGGTATGAAAGTAAAAAATTCCCTGCCAGCATTTCTCCTTCAATTTCAGATTTTCTGGCATGTGGATAAAAATAACCACCAGCCAGAATGTGGTTTTATATGTCTGACCTGTAAAATTCGGCACTGCTTTCATTTGTAATAAAACACATCTGCTGTCCTTCAGGAGTCTGGGAAAGCACACCTTTTAAGGGATTTTCCTTATGCAATTTGAGTTCACAGAGCTCTTCCTGCTAGTGAAAACAGGCACAGCTTCAGTGCAGCTGATGGAGTTTTCCTCACTTAAATTCAGAATGGGACTTCGTATCTTTCAAATAGAAATAAATCCAAAGCATCTCATGGATTGAAACATGTCAATTAAAATTGCATTGAAATAAAAATAGTAAGTGAGCAATAAACGTATGTCTCATCTTTCCAGAAATTAGCAGATTTTGCTCCTAAAATGTATTCTGCAGCAACACTGCAGGTATCTTGCTACAAAGAGAAGTTAATTTTGAGAAGTTATTTAAGTTTTGGATTAAACCAGAGTAACAAACACAGGGTGGAAAAAGTACCCAGACGACACTTTTCCACAGGCGAAACCACATAGCATCCTTAAAAAAATATCATTTGTGGTGCTTCACATTACCAACGTGCATTTATCTACATCTTCCCTTGCACTGCTAAAACAAGTGTTACTGTGCTAAGTACTGTTTATTTATTAAAATTCTAAAAACTAGGTCACCTTATGTTTTTCTGTTAGAAAAATGAAGCCCAGAAGCATGCCTGCAATAAAGCCATGTATTATCCTTACAGGTGCGAGACATATCCTGGCTTCAGCTGCATCCACGGTACGGCTGGGTTCAGCAGAGCTGCTCTCAGGAATTATATAGCACACTTCTCGCCTCCATCACGCTGTAACACTGGCTGTAATTATAATAAAGGCTACAGATAGCAAGCTTTTCTCATCACATTGCTTGTTGTGCTGTGTTTTCTTTTCATTCTAGCTAAAATTGTCCATGTATTTGAAAACAGTAACTCAAAACCAGGTTCTGTAACCAGTCCTGGAAAGGTGTGGGACGGACGCAGCTTTGCAGTAACCTTGGATTCTGCCAAATACGGAATATTCATTTCCATACTCTCTTCTGTCACTCTGTTTCTTTGATGGTGACGGGAGAAGCAGGGCCACCACCCCAGCAGCTGATGGTGCTCAGCGGCTTGGTCAGTGTTGAAGCCGCAGCTGGCTTCAATATCTGGGGCCGGGGGCTGGGGTTAGCAGGAGGGAGAGCAGGTCTCCCCGAACGCGTTTCTCAGGACAGAAAAACGACCAGAGTCCAGACCCCAGCTTTAAACTCTGACTCGCATATTTCCTGAGGAAGCACCTTGCGCAATTAACTTCTTTTAAGACTTTAGTTCGAACTATAAATACATCCCAGGGGAAATCAAAGGCTAGGGCAAGGCAGCACAAATGCCACAGAGCACTTTATTCTATGGTTAATTGCAAACCCTTTGGTTAGTGATGCCCTTTGGAGTATTTTTCCTCTCACCCTCAGTTAACTTATTCTCTGCCCCTCTACCAAGGAAGACTTCAGAACGCTGCCTACTCTGGACTCCTCCAGAATTTAGTAAAGTCATTTCGCCTCTTCCAAAGGACTCCCAACTTGATTTGGAATGCTGAGAAGGGGATTGAGACACACGTGGAATTAGGGCAATGCACAGTAAAAGCAAAGCATCCTTCCCTATCTTCCTCTTAAAAAACAAGGACTAGTTTCAGTATTACTTTGCTCCTTGCACCACTAAGATCAATGGGAATTTTTGATCAGGCAAGGATGTTCACCTAGGTCTTGGACACGTATGAGTCTGATTTTATTTAATTATTTGCTACATACTCAGCAGGAATTGTGTTTGCCTGTCATTTCGATCAGGAGACAGGTTCTTACTTTGGCCACCCACATCGCTTTTCCCTGCAGGAGCAGGTTCTTCCCAATCCTGCTGGTCACCAAACTACAGCAATCCCTCTTTTCCTTCACCCCTCTGGAAACCCCCATCCTGCCACAACACTATCACAGAAAAAGCTACCTCAGATTGAAGGCTGCCTGCCAAAGTAACCCATTGAAAGCTGGGCACTCAAGATGACAAAGAGCAGGAATAGGATTTTTAAAGGCAGAGAAAAGCATACGCAGCTTTCAAGACAGTTCAAGAGAAGCAAAGCGCCCATCTTCCTACAGCTCCCAGATGAAAGTGTATAAAAAGCGGGGAAACACCCCAAAACCAGGGGTGTTTGCTCCGCTCAGACGCTGCATTGGCTCGACGCTTAGACAGGCTCACTCACCACCACCCATCAGGCTGAGCAGCCTCGTTGGCCAGCTGGTTTCTGTTTGATTTCAGACCTTCGAGGTTTGACCTCAAACTTCAGCACACATACCACACTAAACCCACGTGCTGCCACCCCAGCGTGTGTTAAACGTTACGTACATAGATTCATTGAGCTGTGCGCTTAAGTTCCACCCATCCCAAACGACATTGCAAGGCATCAGGAAAGGTTAAAAAAAATAAAAAATCTTTAAGATACCCAAAAGTTTTGTAGTTCCCTTTCCAGTATGCACAGTGCTGTATTTAGCAGGCTGTTTGACAACACGTGCTGTGACGCACACAGCGGCGGTCGCACCCTCCTCCTCCAAAAGCCCCAGCCACCAAGGTGCAGCCTTTACACAGGTACAGCTGACTACGGGTCCACTTCGCCTTTCCTCTGCAAATTTCCTTCTCTGTATAGGCCAAAACAGACACAATTTTAACCCAAAGCCCCATCACACAGTTCCTATTACAGTAAATACAACTAATTCATAAGCTAAATTACTTGAATAAAGAGCTTCCAGGTGAATCCCTTGTGAATTCCTGTCTTCTCAATGTTCTGAGGCATTCTTTCAAGCCTACGGATATTTTAATTGTAAATGCCAGCTCAGAGATTATTTTTAAAAATGCCCAACAACTTAAGATGCTGGATTTAAACAAACAAAGAAAAAAAGCAAAATAAGCCATCAAAACCCCAACAACTTTGATCTCTTCAAAGGACTGATTGGATGCCAAGGGCCTTCATTTACAAACATGTAAAAAATTGCATTTGATGAATTATTACCTAGAGATCACCAGATCCTTTGCATTCTCTTAAGAGGGTTGACAAACATGTAAAAAAATGCGTATTATGCATCAGAGGTTAAAAGATGCGTCTCAAAGGCAAGGAAGGTTCGGGTTTACGTTAGCTGTTTCGGAGCAAGCTTCCCCAAGCAGCTCTGCTTTACACCGTGTCCCATACCTGTGCCTTGAGGGGCATCAGGACCCAGGCAGAATGATGTCACTGGCATGCCAGCGTGCATTTGGGAAGCTTACACTTATAGAAACAGTTTGTTGCTAGATTTTGGATTGGGATTTCACAATTGCAAACTCAGAACTGCAGGCATGTCAAACTACTCAGTCACAGTGGAAGGGAAGAGGTTTCCTTACCAGAAGAAAGCTTCTGCAGACCAGGTAGCAGCCTAAGTAATTCATCATTTTACACTGGTGACAGAGTGATTAATTTCCAGTTGAAATACTGAGAATTAACAGAAAAGCAAGACAATGAGTTTGAAAGCAATTTAACAAAGTTTCCATATCAAAATCTGCATTTAAGTTTCCAAACCAAGGTGAAGAAAGCTTGCACTGGCTTTTCAGGAATGTTGCAGTTGTCTTAGCTTGCTGAGGCTGCAGGTGCTTCACTTCCAAGGAAATAAAAGCAGAGTCCATTTACTAAAAATGCAAATAGAACATAAACCAGCAATGTACTGACAGAAAACCGTGCAGATTTCATTGAAAAGGTCAGGATTTATTTAAAAGAAAAACATTTATTACAGAAAATTAAGTACTTTCACAATGTTGATCAACAATTTCACCTTGATTTTCATGGTAGCATACTCCACCTATGCAGTACAAACATACCTATGCAACAATATCGGCATCTGCACTCATGTGCCATGTTGATATATTTCCTGTGTGTGATAATATATACATAATAATCCAGAGTCCTGAACACCTCCATCTGCTGACAAGATTTTCAAACCAAAGAAACATTTTTTCAGCCACTGTGATCAAGCTTTTCAAGGAACAAAATCTGAACCCGAATATCCAAAACTTGGCCTTCAACTCTATAGCCCAAAGTCCAAAATAGACAACGTGACTCTCACTGGCTGGCTCAGTCTCACAGAGCAAAGTTTTACCAGCACGTCTTGATTGATTTGTCTTGCAGAAATAAATCCGATGATACATGACTACAATTAGTAAGCCAAGGGTCCTAGGAGAAGGACATTAAAATATGGCTGACTAGCATTTTTGAGATAAATTCATTTCAAATTCTTTATTAGAAGAAAAGAAGAGACCTGTACTTCCTTTGCTAACAAAGCATGGTTTAAGCCTTAATATATTTATTTGAAAAAGTCTGTAGTGTGTAAATGTTTTCATTTCCCAACCTAATCCTTAGAGTGAAATATTCATTCCTAACCACATTCATCTCTTCAGCTAAGTACATCAGTCACGATGTAAACTGCATCCTGCCACTCTTTTTCATGCATGCTGGGTTTGAGATCTGTAAGCTTGGAGTACTAAATTCAGAGCTATTTCTATGGGTAGTGTGCAAACTAAACAAAGCTAAAGAGTGCAAGAGCACTTCTCTGGCTTTTGACGTCTCTATACTCTGCTCCTGTGATATCTGAAAGCTTAACTGATACACGTTATTCCGTATCAAACTGGAAGTGAGGAGGTTTGTTACAGAACCACACCTGGTCAAGTTCTCTTCAAAAAACTGTTTATAGAGCTCTGCCACTTTTGTTTCCATGTACTTGTTGAGCACGGAGTTTGAAAGAGGCTCCTCACAGAGAATGATACTCCTATCTCCAGCTTCATCTCCACACAGAGATTTTATATTGGGCCTTTCGGGATGCTCACACAGAGGGGACGGCCCCAGAGGAATATCTATGGACAGCAGAACAGGGCCATCGGGAAGTTCATCACACACATGGTCCAAAACACAACCTGAATCACACGTATGGCCCCCCACACGGTCTCCCCCAATATGTAAGTCAGGATAGTTTTGATAAATACTGTTGCATGACCAGGATCTGTACAAGTCCATCTGCTCAGTATTTTGCTCTCTTTTGGGGATATGTAAAGCTGGCGATACAGTTCCTTTAACAAGTGTTTTCTGATCTTTTGGAGGTGCCTCTTGTATGGATCTCCGCTGAGGACCACCCCTGTGTTCCATTTTGCTACCCCTAGCAGAGATCTCACTCTGCTTCTCACATCCATCAGCAAAGCCTTTAATTTTTGGTTTATCTACAAGTTTCTGTCTCCAAATTCCCTCTTCAACCTTTCTGGATGCATGAGATCTGCGAGGTTTATCTTGATGACAGCTTTCTTTATAGATGAGGCTGGTTAAGATGCCTTCTGCCAGCATGACGACAAGCGTGAGCAACAGTCTAATCACCAGAGTTCCATGTGGTCCTGTGAGCGAAGGACAGGCAGGCAGAGTATCTCAAACATATTTGGACAAAGAGGAATAATAATAAAAAATGAACAACGCACCTTTCATATTTTAGAGAAAAAGGAAAATTAGTCTTTATTTTCTACAATTTTAACCTCTATACCATGTCAACAAAAGTAATTCCGAAGACACAGAAAGGGCATTAACCCGGTTTTTCATCTGTAGTATCACTTCTGTTCCTAAGTATCTCTTCTGCATTGTGGCTAGTTGAAAAGCTACAAAAATCAGCAAGATTAGTTTACTTGTCTATATCACTACCAACAGTTGCAAATCAAGATTTTCCATTGAAAGACAACAATTTCTAAGAGCCAAAGAGGTGACACAGGAAGGAAATCAAGATCAAATTCAGACTTAGAGGTTGATTCTGAATTGGCCTGAGCCCTCCTGCAAGGTGCCAAGGATCTTCAAAAGATGCCAATAGTTCTTCAGGCCTAATAAAACTGCATCCAAAATGCAATTCACATACACAAATGATTTTAGAGTTCCTCTTAATGATGATTTTTAAAGATATAGTTAGTTTGTCTTCCCTAATAGTGAAGTGATGAGTAGTATGTTTCTGTATCTACAGGCTCCACAGTTACACTAAATGCACATGAGTAATTAAAGGCTAGCCAATATGTCTCAAAATAATCTGCTACAGTTAATTATTCCTTAACATTCCTTTTCAATTTGCTTACTGTTAAAATCAATGGGAATCTTTCCCTTCAGAGCCAAGTCCAACCTAGACTCTCTAAGGAAAAGATCATCACCACTCCTCTTACGGAGGAATGGGAAAGGTCAACACAAGAAAACCTCTCTGTTCTTCAAATGACTTTTTAATCTCTTCATAATCTCTGAAGTACCTTCACACACCTCTCATGGTTTGGAACAGGGGAGGCAAGGGATGAGGCAGTTTTACTGAAGAGTACATCATAATTCTCCCAAACAACTTGATGTACTGACACGCTGTTTGAAATTCACCAGAAACGCCGCTTATATCAGGGACAACTAAGGCTCAATACTTTTCACAGTGCTGGCAATTCACATCAGTAGTAATGCCATGCCAGTCACTAGATAGTTCTGTGCACAAACGAAACCACTGCAAATTTAATACGATATCTGATATATAACCAGAAAGATCCTCCTCACTCAACTCATTTGCTTCTATCAGCAACCAAACCATATACTCTGGCTTATTTGTTTTGCAACAAAACTTGATGCACAGGGTCATTTATTTTTAATCCCAGTTCTAAAACTCCAATTACTCGAGAGATGGAATTTCTCGACTTCTCTTCTAAATTTACACATTGCCACAGTACAACCGTTTGGTTTTTTTCTTTTTCGGGGTTTTTTTTGTAGCTTGAATGGCACTGTTCCCTCCCTGAAGCTGAAGGTAACACTGAAATTGCGGTATGTTTGCAAGGGAGACCAAAGCAGACAAGAAAGGCAGTACACCATGCCCTGCCTGTTACATTAGCATAACTGTTTCTCTACAGAATCATTTACATATGTAAAAAGCAGGACAACATTTTCTTAAGCATTTAAGGCATTTAGGAAATCAAGTGCCGTTTTCAAAAGAGACAACAGTACTTGGCAGTCTCAGTCTTGCTGAACCTCAATGGAATTTGCAATGCTGCATGCCTCATTTGCTTCTGAAAAGCAGGACACAGGTACCTAGACCCTTACATGCTAAATAATTTTGCTTTGAAAATGCTCATAGTGCTAGTGTAGAGCTAAAACGTGGCAGTCTTAGCAAAACTGCTGTCTTTAAAAAAAATTAAATAGTGTCTGCATTCTGGAACAAAGCATAAGAATTTTTTTAAAGGCACAAAAAGCTCAGACTTACCGATCCTAGTCGGGTGAGAGAGGCAGATAATCACATAGCCCAGAACTCTCCTACTACAGCTGCTGTAAGAGAATAGATTCTTACATACTCTTTCTTTACTGCTGTCTATGTGGAAAAAAACCTTCCATACGCATGATTTAGTTCCCCATTTTTTCCCTTCTAAAACAGAAGTGATCCCACTGGAAAAGCGAGTGGTTTTTGAATACAAAGTGACACTAGATCTAAAAGAGGATGTTAAAAAAAAAAAAGAAGAGATGTTTCCGATTGTGGTGCAACGCTGATGAGTTGCTAACTGCCATAATGTCATTTAAAACCAACAAAGACTACTAAAGGATCAGAGTGCCTGTACTTTGCCAGGCTGTTCAAAACTGAAACAATTCCTCTAAACATTTCCATCTACAGAAGTTCAGTTTTGTTCTAATATCCACCTGACTTACAGAGGCGATGTTATTTACATAATTTCCCCTTTTGAAACAATAAGTTAAATTAATAGTCTTGTGACCTTCTTCTGATGGGGAAGCAGTTGACAACTTTGTTTCATCAAGATTTTGATGAAATATCATTTGTCTAGAAAACACAAATACGAGAATCTGCCTCTGAAAGCAGTAGCAATCAGACAGCTGTGGATGATCACTTTTTTTTTTTGCTCATTGACCAAAGCCACTTTCTCTGGGCTCAGAAATTAACTCCATCTCAATGGCACGTCAGACATGCCCCCATGGCATTGCTAGCGTGTCCTTCTCCCACAAGCTGAGGCTGAGCTACTGCACTGAGCCACACCACTCCCCCAGCACCAGATCCAGTCTACAGTTTGAAGACTTTCTGTTGATGCCTTTCTAAATTTCCTTATTTGCAGATGAAAAAATAAATAATTCAGAAGCTGAATCTCAACCAAGTACTGGACAAAAGATCTTAAAGAGACACCATTTAATGTAGTGATATGAGCAAGACACAAATGCAAAATAAAACTAGAGTGCAAAGATAACATTACAACAACATTCTGATTGCAACCCATCGTGCAACATGTTTTGGCAATTAAATAATGATGAGTCTTAGAAATGAATTAATGTAAGGTTTGATATAACTATGACCACATAGGTCTAATGAAGTCTCTAAAATTATTCCTCTTCCCTACTTATCACCTGTATTTCACAAAAAAGACTTCTGGTTTTACAGAGCCAGAATGAAAGCCATTTTTAGTCCCGCTGAATTTGTATAAAACTGATTTCATATTTAAAAGTTGTTTAAAATTATTTTTGATCACCTCACACCATTCATTTCTTCTGCATGCTAGATGGGGCTGTGACTTCAACAGAGTACTCCTGCCCCAGTCTTGGAGGGCAGGAAACAGGATGGTTCAAATTCCATGTAGTTTTAAATCTTGCCTCCATCACTGAGCTTGTAATTAGTGCCAGCTGTGGTGGTGTTTTCTGCGAGGTAGTTTCAACAAAACACAAAAGTAACAGAGAGCGGGAGAGGAAGAAATCAAATTAGGTAATTAGTCTTGAGTGATTAAAAACAAGTCACCTTTCATCTCAGTTGTACTTAGGTGTCAAATGCATCAATATGCAAGGAAATGAATGCATTTCTATCAATAAGATCTTGCCAATGTGTTTCTGTTAGTAAGATCTTACCAAAAATAAATAGAAATATTACAAAAATAAAACCAGAGCAAGGCAGAACCAAAGTAATTTCAGAAGCTGGAAACAGACTGCAGCCAGTCAGCAAGACAAGCACGTCTGAATCCCGAGGCTGAACTTAAAGGAGAATGTATAAAGGAAAAAAAAATATTTGACTGCATCATTCATGTATAGGGAAAAAATTAATATAGCAGTGCGTATTACCACACGCACTTGTCACATTTCTGAAATACAGCAGCATGTGCGCAACGCCCCTGACTTCGGCCCTGACACGGTGTTTGATGCACGTGTGGCGGTGAAGCAGCAGCTGCTGACGGTCGCTGTTCCCCAGCACAGCTGTTGCAAGGCTTTGCCACTCGCAGCAGCAGGACTCCATTCCAACAGCCCCGAGCTCCCCGCAGCCCATACGCCCCGGCACAGCGGCTCCCGGGCGCGTCCCGGACACGCGCCCGCCCCACCGCCGCTCCTCGGCGCCGCCTCCCGCGCCCGATGCACGGAGCGCAGCCCCGGCCCCGCCCGGCCGCACCGCGGGCCTGCGCCGCCACCTGCCGGCACCCACGGCCTTTCGGCCGGCCGCCGCTCCGGGGGGCCGCAGTGCTTCGTGAACACAGCGCAGCCCAGCCCCCCACACCGCGGCGGGCGGGCGGCACGGCGGGGCCGCGGGGAGCCAAGGCCGCGGGGAGGCGGGTCCGGAGCGCCTCCCCCGGGCCGCACAGCTGCGGCGGGCCCCGGCGCCGAGGGGAGGGCGGCGGCCCGCGCTCGGCGAGGCCGCCGCCGGGAGAACGCTGCGGAGAGGAGTGGGAGAGCGGCGCTCCCGGCGGCGGGGCCGCCCCCGCACGCCTCACGGTAACGGAACAGGCCGCCCGCGCCCACCGCACTCCCGCCGTGCCGCCCCAGCGCCGGGGGAGGGCGGGTCTTCACGCTGACTGACAGGAGGAGCGGCCAATCGGGAAGGCGGGGCCCAGTCGCTGTATGGCGGTTCGTTGCCGCCGCAGCAACGCCCCGAGGCGGCGGCCGGTGGGGGGACGCGGCCGCCATGACGGTCTGTTCCCCCGGCGGGGCCGCGGGGGGCGGCGAAGCCCCGGCCGCTCGGCCCAGCCCGAACCCCGGCACGGCAGGGGAGGCCGCAGGCACTCGGGGCTGGGCGCCACCGAGCAGCGGGGCGAGTTCCCCGGCCTGCGGGCGGGTGACGGCCCGGGCCCCGCAGCCGGAGGCGGTGGGAAGGGCGGCCCCGGCGGACGTGAATCCGGGTTTAATGCCGGTGCCTGGTCCAGTTCTGTTTGCATAACGACAAATAACCTGCCCTGCCTGCTGGGAGCGGGCTCGAAAAGGGATTGGAGTGAGAGGGGAATTGTACTGCAGTTGACGTTATATTAATGATGTTGCTGGCTGTGGGTTTTTTTAAAGGATTTCGAGACGTTACACCAAGTGACTGAAAATGGAAGTCTCAAAGTTCCTGAAGATGCCTTCAATAAACCAACCTGAGAGAAGGGATTACTGTAGATAGAACCAATTCTGATACTCCACAAATGCAGCATACTACACGTATTTTACACGGAATACTCATTATTTACAGCAACAGTGCTCACCACCTGTACCAAGAGTGATTACTTCATCGCTTTAAGCTTTTAGAATCCTATTGCATTTTCCAGAGTTTTTCCAAAAGTTTACTAACAGTTCAAAATTGTTACTGATAGAAAAGTTCATTATTAACAATTTTGAAATCTAAAACATTCTACCAAGATCACATAATTTAGACAAATCACAGACTACTTCTGTGGGAAGCTCAGTACAAGTAATTTGAGTGGGATTATTTTGTGTAGGTACAAATTCAGGTGCGTTTCATGGATCTTTTTTTTTTTTCTACACTAAGTGTAATCCATTTCCAGAACAAGCGCAGATGCTGTCATGATCCCGGTGACAAAGGGGAAAAGAAAGTAACATGGAAGAAATGCAGTGCCAGTACTCGGATCAGAAACGGGCTGTATGGATGGGAGCAACGAGTACATGCCTTCATTTTCTGCTTTCCCCTTGAACCAGCTCGACATCAGAGGCTGGGGAGATGCAAACACAGAATACCTCTCTAGGCAGTATTGTGCAGGCTCTCCCACTGTTGTATTTGCATCACACAAAAAATCCTGAAAAAGCAAGAATGGCAAAAAGGAAAACGCTAAGTCAGGAAACGTTAATGGCTTGGTCCCAGGTAATGAGCTGTCTCGAGTTTCTTTTTAAATTGGCTATTAAAATTCTCTTACCATAATGGGGAAAACACAGGAGAGATCTGGTCTGGTAAAAGTTCTTAACACAGGTTACCGATCAATCTGAATCTATTATTACATTGATAGATTTAAATTAGTCCAAAAAAAATTACGTTGTGCTTCGCAAGTCTTATTTTTTTTTATTTCTCGAACTGTGTGCCTGAGTGCACAGGACTGGCCAATACTTTTTTCTAATGTTAAAAAAATAAACCCGAACAGAAAACCAAGCCACAGAACAGATCTTTACTTACAGCGTGTGTGTGTATATATATGTATACACACACACATAATACACACAACCTCCTACCAGCAATCGAGGTGCTCAAGAGCGACTTGTTACCTGCTTGTGCTGACTGCAACTGTACCTCACGGTAACACATTCTGGGCATTGTGAAGGTAACTGAGCTGCCCTGCTGAACGAAGAGTCTTCAGTAAGGGGCTAGCAGGCACCCATCTCCACTATGCACACCTCCAATTTGTATTGCAAGACACTTCTCGTATTTGAAATCCACGCAACAGGAGCTGAACGATACAATCAGACTTTACAGAATGTTCCATGTCATATTGATTAAGAATATTAAACAAGAAATTAATGAAATCCCACATTAGTTGGTAGAAAAGTTTATTACAGTGCACACCATTGTAAACTGAAACAGCAAGTAAACATATGCGCACACGTGGTTTGTTTTTCAAACAGATTTCTGAAAAGTATTTGTTTTGAGCTTTACATTAATGAATAACAAATTGGGCTTTTTAAGACTTTTTTTTTATAAACAGGAAAACCAGAGATTTTTCTGAGTTATACAAGTGAAGTGCATATACAAGGAAAGTAAATGGGATTACCCGTGATTTAGAAATGGCATTAAAAGCCCTTTTCCCTATCTTACATTATGGACCATTTTTTAAGACACTAAAGAAGGGCAATTAAGCATGAGAGACAAGCCACAAACACCATTAGATGACATCGGTGTAACTGACAGTTCTCGGTTGTGCTTGAGGTGGTCAGAGAGAAAAAAGTTGATCCTATAAATGGCAAAACAAGCAGCTTTTTTGAAACCACTCTTTAAAGAATTAAGGTATTGGTTTCCTTCAGAGGATGTGAATTGAAGTCTGGGATTTGGGCAAGTCAATCCTAGTGCAGTTTAGGAGCTGCGGATGCACCTTCCGTGGCTCTACAGATGTAGGTGGTGCAAAGCTTAAAAAGAATGCACCTGGCTGGATCTACCAGGCAAATAGAGGTAAAAGTGAATAGTTTTAGTTAAAAAATTTTTCCTACACTGCCCTCCGGCAACACAGATACTAAATAACATAGTTTCCCCGCTGTGAGCATAAAGCTAATTAATTACGCATTGCAAAAAAAGCAACTGAGACTGTTTGGCAAGCTCTGCAGGCATGGGGCGAAGCCGATTTGCCCTGTCCACTTTCAGTTTGTACCTGCCTTGGGGCAAGAGCAGGAAAAACGGGTTAATTAGGGAGTGTAGTCAGCGCTCTCCCAAAACCCCCAAAACCTCCAATGACTATTTTGGGTAGGTGTATCTGATGTAATCAACACCCATTAGTTGCAACAGGTGAGAGATCCAACCCAAGAGAGTTCACATGCAGCAGCAGCAGATGCATTATGTTCGCTCTGTTGAATAGATCCTGTACTTTTAAAAAAATTTTCATTTGAAAACTCCGTTCAACTTAGGGGACCACCTCAAACCATGAACAAAACATGCAAACAAGTAAATCATGTCAGAAAGCACTCTAAAACAGTTTTATTGGAATGATAAAGGAATGGTTAATATACAGGTTAAATCCTCAATGCCTGCCTTCTACATGTGGGGGGGGGGGGGGGGGGGGGCGCGGAGAACAAAAAAAGAACAAACTCAGTTCTTGTGCCCATCATTAAACTAACACAGGTATAGGAAACAGAAAACCAGCATATAGGCAACAGATTCCTAGCACTCCTAAATTCATGCAAGATATCCGCATCAAAATGAAAGGTTTACAAGCAGTCCCACAACAAAGAGCTACTTTCGGTGTTTTTCAGTTTGTGTCGGTGCCTTGTTCCCCAGACAAAGAAATAATTCAGTCTGTCTCAACAGAGCTTTCTTAGGAATGCTGATACAGTTTGAACGCTACCATATGGCAAGGGGGGAGACCAGATGAGGGAAGTGACTCTGCTTTCTTAAACTGGGCAATTTTCTTGACCATCAGAAACAGAGATTGACATAGTTTCAGAATGTTTTGGGTCGCTGAACTGACAGAATTTGGCAGCAACTTTCAATTACAGCTGCTCCAAAATAATTACTGTAATTCACAAAGCTTACACCATACTTTCCTTACACAGGAAACGCAGCAAATTGGCATGAGTATAGCGACCTGTGTGTCAAATTCCAATTTCTTCGCAAGACTTCACTTAGTATTCTTACTTTCTCAAAAATTTGACCACTAGTTTAGACACAGAGAAAGACAAAGCCAATATTAAGAAAGAAAAATCACCTCGTCTGGGAAAGACTAAATCAGAACAAACAACAAAAACCAGACAATGGATTTAAAACGTAACTTAGCTTCCATCCCCAAAAGATCTTACAAATAAATTTCACAAAATTGCAGTAATTACTGATAAAGCCTGTTAATGAAAAAGCACAAATGCATGTGTTAAATCTTGAAGGTAAGGCAACAGTAATCTATCCCTTGTGGTACTGCGCTGGCTTTTGTAAGCACAAGCCTCAAACTGACTCCCAGGCTCCCAAATCAGCAAAGATAAAACATCAATTAAATGTAATTTTAAGGAATTTGGCTCCGTGCTTGATCCTGCTTTCTTGGACGTCTGTGACTGTTTCATCACAAGCTGTGTAGAAGCAGAGCTGCTCTCCTACCAAAGCAACTAGTTGCATTTCTTTTCTAACAAATGTTGACAAAATCATCAGTTATAGTGAACAAAAGTGGAGCAAAAGCCCCTAAGAAATGTTGGCGAGGGAAGCACTTGATTACTGCACTTTGGAACACTTTTGTAAACATAAGTTTTTACTTTTATCCGCTTCCTAATTTCAGCCTGCAAAACTATGAACTGTAATCTGTTTCAGAAAGTATTTAAAAAGCTCTGTATACATTTTACAGCATCAGTGTAAAATAACCAAACAGCAATGATGCGTTGCAGGCTTTCTCTGATCTGTACCACCTGCTTCTGTTGTCATAAAGCAAAAAAAAAGCAAGATATGTATGCACAGAGCTATTAGAATGATCCTTTAACTATAGCAAGAACTAATTATCTTTCTTACTGTGTTTTGATGCTTTTGGGGAATAAGTACATTATGTGGTGCAAACTCATTTTAAATGACCCACACACTTTTAAAACCTTTTTCTTACCCTTCAGAGCACTTGCAGTTATTTTTATTTTTGTAGAATATAGCCAAGAAATACATGCTATCTCACAAGCACTGGGGGAACCGACAGGTTAATATTGCACGTGGTAAATTCACCAATACAAGACATTTTAATAGATTTGCAATTCCTGTAACAGCTTCATGATATGGCAATAACAATGGAAAAAAAGTTTTTAAGCCTTAAGAAGTCTTGCTTAATTACAATAGTTCTCACTATTCAAACGTTTCCTCATTTGAAAAAAATGCTGTATGAATCTAATGACTACTTGAACATGCAGTAATATGCCTAATGCTATAAGCAGTGTGAACTGGTATTTTTGCAGAGAAATACATTAAAGGCTTTCACCCTTATACAGGTAAGGAAATGCCATTTCTGGCCGTTTTGGCTTATTTGCAACGTTGCCTGGGAATTAGCGCATATGTGGCTGAATCTTGCACACAGACAGGTCACTGAGTCATGCATAGGCAGCTGGGTGATGAACTTGCCAATGCAAAGGCTGTCCATTGCTGAAATCCCTTTTTGTCAAGAGCCCACATGGATCACTTAGATGAGAACTACATGGCATTTTTGTTTTAATCATCTGTACAGTGTGTTACAATACAAATCTTAAATATCCATTCTACAAAAGAACAAACACAACTTCCAAAAGTGACTACAATGGCTGTACTACACAATACCACCTACAATTTCATCTGAAACCAGAAAAGACACTGAAGAATTACTGTGTAATTCAGTAACATTTTTGAGGCAACTCAGGCACTGAAGTTAGTATCTGACAAGGGTTTAGATGCTGTTTTCCATATTTTAAATAGTTGGACCTCTAGGTATAACCCCATCTGTATTATTAGTACTAAAATAGTTTCTTTAAGTTTACACAAAATGGACGGATTGCCAAGACAGTTTAAACTACATGGAAATCATTCATGTCTTAATTGCTTCAGTTTCCTATGCTTCCAACTTTGTAATAATACACTCCATGCTCTCTACCTTTATGTTCACATTTTCATCTTGTGTTCAAATCTGTGTTATGTATGGTGAATGCTGCAAGCACCAATCATATGTTAGAAATCACATCTACGTTTCTTGAAGCAGACAATTGTACTATTTTATAAAAAGCTGTGGAAATTCCCTTTACAGAACATTTAAGGCAGTTGAAATTCATGCTTGCTGCTTTGCCAGTGCTTCAGCTTCCTGAAACGGCAGAAGAGAATTACACATATTAGTACTTTATGAGTCTACATATCTGTGTTTGCATATGATGTAACAAAAACTGCAGCAGTATGTGATTAAGAAGTGAGTAGCACTGAACCCAACTCAGTAGAGAGACCTCGCTGCCTGTGATGACATTATAAAACAAGGCCCATACGGTGCTGGCTTTAGCCCCAATTCTGAGCTAGCTCAAGTAGGACCTACAGGAATATTCCAGCCTGTGCCCACAGCCAGTTTTGACCATAAAAGTTTAAAACAAAGGAAGATCAGATGTAACAAGTGATGCCTCATTTCACATTAGGACACAAGAACTATTTAGAGATCAAAGATTATTTAGAGAACTATGGTTAAAAGGAAAATGAATTCTTAATTAATAAAAGCCCCCACATTAAAAAAAAAAAAAAAAAAAAGGTCTCAGCAGAGATGCACTTTACTTTCTGAACCAAACCCTATCAAACAGCCAAAAGCCAGCGTTTTGCTTTTGCCTTCCAGAACAGTGATCAGAGCAGCCTGCCAGTCCTTGGGCAGACGCAGCCCGGAGCCGCTCCAGCACAAGGCCACTGCGTGAGACCTGTCCCGGGCTGGCAGCAGGTCTGTCCTGGCACACGCGTTGCTGAGTAATGTGCCAGCTCCCTGCTGCAGAGGCAAGCGAGCCTGAGCAGGATGTGCTCCCTGGGGAGCTCCTGCCTGCCACCAGCTCCCCATGCCCAGGGCTCCCAACCCACACCTCTTCAAGGTGCCTTCGGCTACATGAAAACATCCCTATGAAGCTTCTGAGACGAAGGAACAGCTAAAGCAGTTAGGCAGACATACCAGATAACCTCTTAACAATTCTCAGGATGTTTCAGAAGGAACATTAAAAAATAACAGCCTGCATTTTGCAGTTTTCTTTTAGCCTTTGTAAGATGGTCACAAACGGGAGCAATGACAACAGAAGAAATACAAAAGGATTTTTTTTCGGAAGATGGTTTCTACAAGTGTACTTGTTACTGAAGATTCATTTATTACCTGTTAGCAGCAACATGGCCTACAAGAAGATGAACAGAGTCCCACTGTAGCACTTCAGGGTGGACAGTTGGTTTATTTTAAAGGAAAAAGTTCAACATCTGCTAAACAACTTTCATATAATGGAGTTGTTTGCTTTTGCGACTGCATAGAAATACTGACAATAAGAGACTCAATAATTGCTAACATAAGCCAGTATGCTAAACAAATAAAAAACAAGAGGAGGAAGGACTAAGAAGGGAATTTCCCAGAAGCCTGTGAGACTTGTAAAAGAGGGGACACAGAGGGTGACCGCAGCCTGCAGGGCAGGAAGTACCATGCATATCTCCCTTATCTTAGACATGGTGGATCACTCTGGTTTTCCTGGCTATCTGCCCAAGCGCCTCGCATTGTGCTGCCTCTCAACCCAGGGGCGTGGGAACAGCCTCACGCAGACCGCTGGCTCAGGTCTGCTGTGCTCCTGGCCTGCGCTCTGCTTCTCTGGCTGCACGTCGCAGGTCAAAGAGCAGAGCCCGGGGCATCACCACACACCCATGCTGCTCATGTGAGGGCATCCTATCTATTCATGGCAGAAAAGGCAGGGGAAGAACGAAGGAAAGATTAAAAAGAACTAGAAAGCCTGGAAAAAACAAGGATGTTTGATATTCTCTAAAGGACAATGTGATTCTTTGCAAGGTAAGAAAGAGGAGATTGTTCCTTTGGCTTTGTAACAACTCCATTGGGCACTACAGAAGTGACATCCAGCTCTTTTTTTTTTTTTTTTTTTTCCTCCAGAAAATGCAAGACAAGGTACTTGTCTTCAAAACAGGCACTGGTAAGCTGGAGAGGATTCCTGGTATTTCCCTCATCACCAGGGAAATGGGTACAAGTATCTCAAAGAGCATGCGAACCTGTTTGTCTTGAAGGTCAAGCTCAAATTTTTCACTCAAAACCTGAAAATTTCCTTGGGCGTGCTCCTGCACGTTACCTGGGAAAGCCTCAGCTCTTTGGATCTGACACCATCCCTCTTTCAAACTTGTCCTTATTTCTCCCTCGAGGCCCCTCGCTGAGCATGCTCTCAGTCCTTACATCACAGCCTTTAACCCACAAAATCCTCTCCCTTTAAACCCCACCCATACTGCTTGAAGTAGGTATATTTAAGATAAACTGAATGCCACCCTTTCCCTGGGTTTGTCAGTCCAGTTGCACGCTCAGTGCCCAAAGCACAAACCAAACCACCAGGCCCAGTAAACAGTTACTTGCATTTCCCATGCTCACTCCTGAGCCCTTCTTGGTAGCGTTAATACTGGACCTTTGTGTTCAGAGTCAACTATCTTTCCAGATCTCTCCTAATGACATTTAATGGAGGTTTGCTGTTGAGGTCCTCTCTTGCAATCACACACAGGTTGATCCCAGACTCCTTCCATTTTCTGTAGCAGCATACGCAGGCGCAATGTTATTAACGACAATATTATATGCAAGCTGCACGGAGCTATTCTGTAAATACCAATTTCAGCATCTACAAATCAGTTTCTCCTCCTCAGCAGCACGCAATCAGCTTGATTTGACATTGTGTAATTGTGGGACAGATACCAGAAGTCAGACCAACAGCACTGGGTACAAGGTCACTTATGCAAAGCTTATCCTCATCAGCTCAAATGCACCTCCCCAAGTTGCAGCAAGTAATACGGAAATGCAACAGAGAACTGCATTACATTTCTTTTTAAACCTCACCTTAACTTGGGTGAGGACGGACTCCGAGCACCCCTGAGGACAGAATCAGAGCAACTACTAGCCACGCAGACTGCTTCTGCAGTCTGGCAGGTTAAGTAAGCAGGAATGTTTGTAAACATTACAGAGACAGATAACCTGGTTCATTACAGCAGCAACTGCTCCCCAGCACCACTGCACTTCCCAGATCTCGACTGTGAGGGGAAATGCATGAGCTTTCCTGCATCCCATGGTCTCAGGGCTGCTTTCTCACTCCTTGGCTCCATCCTGCATACTCTCGTGCAGTGCCACACAGACATTCCAAGTAACTTTAATAAAGATTAACGTGACTATTGCACTGTGTGCAGCTGGCCTTCGGACACTGGTGACCCATGATACTAGGACACATATCACAGGTTTTGCTCTCTGAAACCCTGTACGAGGCAGAGTTTCACCATTCACACTAGCAGAGCTAATGCTAGAAATTAGTTTGGCTCCCAAATCTGCTTCAGTCTGACCCATAATTTTTACTGCTCACTGCTGGTGGGTCATCATCCACCTTTAAAATTAGGTCTCTTAGTGATGTGCACAGCATGACCTTCAACTCTTACATGAATGAAGTTGAAAGGAAATGGCATGTTTATCCATTGGAACAAGAAATCTGGAATTGACCTGGAGGATCCTGCTGCTGCTAAGTGAAACGTACAAAGCAGGCTTGTCCCATCCTATCAAAATCAAAGGGAGAATTCCAGCCCATTGCATCCACAAAGCAGCAACCCAGTTTGTAATTGGCAAAGGGAAACAAGTCTTCAGATAACAAGCTGGAGATAAAAATTACTCTGAAGCAAGACCACATTCTTTCAAAAACAGTGACTCTGGTTTCAAAGTATTTTCTAGTACAAAAATCTTCAAAACTTCAGATGCATGAAGTTTTTTCACTGAACTGAAATAACTCTTCAGTTTTGTGACAAGTTTTTTCACCTAAATTTCTTGTGCATTCTTCAGTGCAAATACTAACTACTCTTTGACTTATTCCAAGCATGTACAACAAACAAAATAATAAAAAAAATCCAATGGTAACATTAGTAAGAGACAATTATTACTAGTGAATAGCTTGACCCAGATCTTCTTTCCAAAGCTTGACCCAGATCTTCTTTCCAAAGCAACAAAAGCTTTTCCATTAACTTAAAAAGGAGCATCATGGCTCTGCAGTGAGAATACCAAAAAAGCATCTGTACTTGAATTTTTCTGGTAGGAGGAGGGGGTGGAAAACGCCACCAGGGAACACAGCATCCTCCAAATAAACCAGCACGTAACAATGGTGTGTTGCTGCAATGTTAAAGCGTGAAAGTTAGTCTCTGGAGACCGAACATCAGACTAGGAGGTAAGACTGATTGGGGCAGTCAGAGAACACACAAAAGTATCCTACTATAAGCAGAGAAGAACCAGGTGTAAAATACAGGTTGTGTTCCATGTGAGAAATATGCACACCTACCTTTGAACCAGGTGGTGCAGTCAACCCTAAAAATGCATATACTGCATTGTTCTCTCGCGCTTCAAAGAAAGCTTCGTAGTCCTTCAGCATGGGAGTTGGGGTGGGGTGTGGAAACAAAAGAGAGAAGTATGAATTGTCAGAAATAACTGCAGCTCAATTTGGTGTGTTACCCAACCTACACCGAGCAAACTCCTTCCTGCAGCCAAATGCAAAATTCAGCGTGTCACCTCAGGTATTTAACATTAGCACTAATAACCCGTGAACTGTACTGTCTGCAAAGTGACAAGCTGGGAATTTCACTATCTGTAGCAACAAGATGCTGCTGTGAGGTGCTCCCACCTTTCCCAGAGGGACAGCCTCCACAGCAAGGTAGCTGTCACTGGGCTGGCACGGGTGTCCCTCCTGTGGGAACGGGCTGGGCCTGTACCTTGTCATCAGAAACATGTCATCTCCAGATGTCACTGATAACTACTGATTAGTAATGGCAACCATGCAACTATGGACATTAACTCTTAAACCTGTTAAAAGTTAAATTTAAACTTGTAAATGAGAATACACCTTTTCCCATCATGTTTCCCATTAATGATTAGTCTGTGCAAATAAAGGAAATGGGGTAGCACTGTTCATCGTATTCAAGGTGCAATATACTTGCTCTAAATATGCACGCAGCCACTTCCCAGGAAAATTAAGGTAAAAACAATGAAATAATAAAAGAAATACCAATGCTTCCCTCTCTGCCCTTTCTTATATTTGAGGCAGAATGCAGTGCTGTACAGAGTACAAACAACTCAGCTTAGTTGTCTAAGTTAGGAAAAAGCAAGTAAGATGCCAGTGTGGCTCAGCAACAGCAGCTGCCAAACACCAACCAAACGAACCCAGGTTTGTGCAAGTCCACCGCTGTCCGAGTTACTGTACTTCACTCACTCTGATTTCCAAACTCAGCACATATCTGTCCTATGACTTTCCTTCTCTCCCTTTTTAACTGAAGCAACAGTACCAGCTTCCTTTGGCTTTACTGGGGAGTGTTTTGATGCAGGAGTCCTGGCTGAGAAACCCAGGGCAAGGCAGCAGCAGATCAGAGCAGGCTCAGTCTCGGGCTGCAGACAGGGAGGGAGCTGCCATTGAGGGCACACTGCTTCACATGCCCATCTGTCTGGTAGGCAAAAACCCAATAAATAGCCAATGCTGCTTGAAAATAGCAGCGTGTTCAGAGTGGGGCAGCTCTAAGAGGCTGCTGCAGCTGGAACAGAAGAAAGTACAGCGAACAGAGGATTCGAGCTGCCTACAGATCAGTGATGTCAAATTCTTGTTCCATTTGTACACACAACATTCAGGTGCTGGTTTGATAAAAACATGTATGATTATGTTAAATCCTCCCTGAAGCCCTTCTGTTGACGGCACTGGGGCTGCTTGATAACAAAGGGGTTGTTTATCTTGCTAGCACATAGTCCAGCAGTCTGCTTTGTGGCATCTACCAGGAAAGGAATGCCTGTGACTAAGGAGCAGGGCTCATGCCAACTTGCACGGCATCTATAGTTACAGCCTTCCTGCTGTGCACAGGCCAATAAAGTCATTTTGCTCATTCCTCTGCCAGTTATGCTGCATCAGATGAAACAAGCAGGGTAGTTCATGCTTGAGATAGATCAGATAGAAGCATAAAGGGGTTCAAGTGTGTGGGCACAGAACTAACTTTTACCTTCCTGAAAGCTAAACTGTACTAACTTGAATCCAGCTACACAAATTGATTGAACTTTGAAAGTTCAGAGTGACACCAACCAAAATTTTGGGGATGAATAAACCCACAGCAAGAACCAATCTGAAGCATTTGTACTCCTCTCTCCAAAATTACTGTATTCAGAACTGTTGTGGGTTGCAGTTGGGGATACAACAGAAACATCTCTGATAAGCAAGCATCCAGATCTAGGTACATACACAGCTTCTCCTCTTCCTGTCCCACACCACTGCATAGTAAAGCCCCGTTCTGCTGCACAGCTGCAGCAATGCAACAGAAATTTGGCAACGTTTCACTGATAAAGGACAACTGCGCAGGGATCTGCTTGCATCCCTAAAGCTGGGACACACCAAGGGGGAAGGGTGATACTGTTGCAACTGGACATTCTATGGTTACAGAAATATTTGCCTCTTTTTGATTGTTTGTTTTTAAAGAGAGATAACGAAACAGAGATCTTCAACTTTTTGTGACATGCCGCTTCCCACCTTTCAGCTGCAACTATTGATCATTACATTTGTTGCTCCAAATCAACCTTTTTCCAGGTCGCGACGACAGTAAAATTTTGAGAGGCAAGTGGTACATTAGCTCACTGTGGATAATGTTTCAAGTTCTGCTCTTATTACAAGCAAGAAAAATTCCTGGCGCATTGAGAATAATTTCAGTAGCCACTGCATTGCCTTGCAAAGGTCCAGAACTAGCAGGTTATGACTTACAGGCCTTGCAGGACAGAACCAGGCTGCAAAATGACTCAGAAACCAACACAGCACCAGAAGAACGCATGCTGTGAGCTCTTTTCAGAAGATATTAAGTTTTAAAAATAAAATTAACAGTTAATCTAATAATCATTCAAGCATGGCCTGCTGAGTAGAAGTGCTGCAGGGCAACTTACTTTTGATCAAGGATTAAAATAATTACAAGTAGGAATTGTATTTGCAACATGAGTTTTAAACAGTTCAAGGCACTGGAGTAAGTGGACCGCAACAGCCTTCATTTTGCAATCAGTACATTAAAACTGATCCCAAGAAAGATCAGAAAACTGACTTACGATCGTGGTGGACATCACTTCATATAAGCACTTATTCTGGGAGATGAACAGACTACAGAGCAATCTGGGATCCACACATATTGGCAAAGCCCAGGTAGACTGAACAGATCTCTGAACTTGCTACAGGAGACAACGTTGGTGCAACAGTACTGGTTTTCTGTGAAGTGTTAGTTCACAATCATGGTGAACATGAGAATTAAAAAACTCTGTAAACTTTCGGAGCCAAAAGAGGAGGAAAAAACCCAAAGGGGGGAAAAAAAAAAAGTATCTACACTGCAAGGTGGTGGTAGGCTCAGTCCAGTACACAGCACAGTGATCTGAGAATCAGGAAGTCCAAATTTTAATCTCTCCTCTATGGCAGAACTAGAATATTCAAGAACCAATTGTTATTAAAAGATCAAGAGGAGGGGAAAATGTCTAACACCTTCCACACCCTTCACGGTTTGCACACTTGAACGTAGAGCTGGCCAGGTCCTTCCCCGCTGATTACAGCAGCAAAGCACAGGCTATGGCAGGGAGTTAGAGGACTGAGAGGAGGAGAAATGGAGACCTGAAGCCACCGCTTACCCCGAGGTACCGGCTGTCATTGAAGAGCCGGGGCGGCAGGGGGTTCCCACTTGCGGGCCGGCTGTCTTCAGGGACGTTCTCACGCATCCATTTCCGATTCTCCTCGTTGGCGGCAATATCCTTTTCCTCAAATTCAATTTTGTTGGCTTCCAAGAAACCTAACACATCTTGTTGCTGCTTTTTAATCTGTCACAAAAGAGGCAGGAGGGGAGAGAAAGCAAACAAAATCAGTCAAACCATTTTTTCCACTGCTGATTATGCAATTCCAGGGTTCAATACAGAAACAAGGGGGTACAAAACAGGTTGAAAATGGAAGTGGTAAGAAACTTCTTAGAACAAATACGTATCTTCTAAAGAGCCATATCTGAGCCTTGACTTGCCTCCTATATAACTGAATAGGCTGAAGTCTAAAGACACTATCAGCATACACATGAGTGTTGTGAACCTTAAAGGTCTCCAACCACAAGCAAAGGTGCGAGTAGCCACCTTGCAGAGGCTATGGTGGTTGGGCTTCAGAGTTAACTCAGGGGAATGTTGTTTTTTAAGTGAAGTTTGCTGGCAGGACATCTGAGATACAACCTGCTTCCTTCACGTCTCTGGAAGCACAGTCTCAACCCACCCTTCTCAGAGTCCAGGTTTTTGTCCCCCCCCCCCACCTAGGCTGTGCACCTCACTGCAGGGACTTCCTGACAGGGGTCTCTGAGTTGTTCACAGCAAGATCCCACAGCAATTTTGGCTCATGTTTCTTTGCACTAAAAAATCCCCCTCTTCTGCTACATTCCAGGTTTCAGCAGCGGCAGGTATGGTTTCTGGAGAGCTGTGACCCTGCACTCCCTGTCCTCATTCATCTCCAGAAGTCTCAGGGAGTGACTGCACAGGCCGGATGAGATCTCACACCTGATGCTGCCCATCCTCTGCATACTCACACAGCAACCAAGTGGAAAGCAGGGCCTATGGGGCAAAAACTGCTGGCTTTTTACAGGAAAGGTGGTTTTCATTACTGTCCTATATGAATTACAGACTTCCTGATACGGCGATGTTCTGCTTACGGTCTGTTCTTCCTCTGCATGACTTTTCCACCATAGAGGAAATTATAACCATGCACATCCTGGCAAACAATTAAAAATGAGATTTGATGGGAAATTTGTTCCCTTCAAATTATTCCCTTCAGTACAAAACCAGTCCAAGGCCCGGCTTTAACCTGATCAGCTCAGTCCAACAAAAGCAGCACTTCATACAGATGTGGCATTGCTGCTAATTCAGGTCAGCCAGCAGCCTCCCCGAGCAGCCTCTCCATATAGGGTGAAGGGAAAGCACGCAGCTCCGGCGGCACGGCACGGCACAGCACGGGCACCCAGCCACGGAGAGCTAAATGTGGTGCCTGCGGCCCCGCACGGAACGGGAGCTGCAGGGAGGGCGAGAGGTCCCGCGTAGGAAAAATGCTACTACGGGACAAAACCGGCAAGGGTGCAGTTTGGGAGAGCAGCATGTGGCATCTCCAGAGCAACCCAGGAGAGCAGCGTGTGGCATCTCCGAGGCGGAGACCGCCATGCCTCGGCAGCCGTTACCCATCCACTGCCTTGCCGTGGAGCAGCTGCTCCGGAGCCATCCCTGCTGCCTGTGCGACAATCCAGGATAGGGGAACCGGCCCAGGTGAAACTAGGACTGGGGTAGCGTAGGGTGTTTTTTAAAAACCTGCATAGCTAGATCTTCTGCATCCAGCTCAGTGTAGTGCAAAGGGGACCAGCCCTGCCCTCCTGACAGAGGAAAAACATGCTCCCAGCTTCAGCGGAGAAGCCACCTGGCCAGGGCTGCGAGAGCCAACTTAAGTCTGGCCAACACATCAGCAGAGGAGCTGCTAAACTCCATAAGTGAGTACTCTTGTACCCTCAAATATAAGAATATTGCTGGGCATTAGCCAATTTTCATCACGGCTAAAAA
Organism: Falco biarmicus; assembly: GCF_023638135.1. Taxonomy (NCBI): domain Eukaryota; kingdom Metazoa; phylum Chordata; class Aves; order Falconiformes; family Falconidae; genus Falco; species Falco biarmicus. Next base: position 2,384,763 of record NC_079301.1, on the reverse strand, counting down.
TAAAAATGGACAACTTGATACCACTCTAAGGAAATAATTCATGTTACAGTCTGTATAGAAAAACATTTCTCAGCAGACTCTAATCTACTGGTAAGAGATTTCTTCGCTTGCTTTTATTTTAATAACAGGGGTCACAGCAGGAGGCAACAGTCAGGGCAAGTTTTTCTACATCATGCCATACAGCTCAGAGGTTAAAAAAAGGCAAGCACTTCCTTCATGAATTATTCTGTAGGACTAAAGTAAGGGAAAGATCTTTGTAATTGTAAACTCCTCTGTCAGTGGTTGTGGGTATGTCATAGGCCACAAGTAGTCAGTATCTAAGGCAACATACTGAACTGGTAATAAACAGATATTTTTTTTCCCCAAACTAGTAACATTTTAATTAACCTTTTCCCACCATTTGTAAATGCCAGATCCAACTAGTTTTCATCAGTCTCACTCCAAAATCTGCTGCTTAGTGAAAACACACTTTGAGATGTCCCAGAATTTTCAAGAAAAAAATAACACCAAGTTTTAACCCAATCTGCTATCAAACTACACGCTCTGCCATGTAAAACAAGAGCTCTAAGTTTGACAGCAATTAGCATTTTGATCTCCTGACAAGTCTCTTTAGTTTTTAAATCAATTTTACTATTCAACTGCCTCCTAGCCATAAAGACATCCTCACATTCCTCACAGCATCTCAGCTCAGGCTTACAGTGCAACCCCTCCACAGGCAGACTCCCCTATCCACTCCTTTCGTGCAGCACTCAGTATGACAGGGCTGTACTACCTCAGCCATTCAGATGCTTCTTCAACAGGAAGAAAATGCCTCTGGCTATCCTATGTTGCCATTATTTCATACGATGAACTTAAACAGAGTTTTCCTCTTACACATACATATGCAAAACATCTCTCTGTACACTGCCACATTGCCTGTTTTGCTCTATTTTTGCTCGTTCTCCCAGCTTCATGAAGCAAGGATAGTCTGGGTTGTTTTTTCAGCTACAGGTAGCACAACCAGATCCCAAGTTCACGACCGCAGCTCCAAAGGGCTATCACAGCAGATAACCCTCTCTGCTTGTTTAGGAAGAGCTAGCAAGCTGGAAATATATTTTTTTCTGCTAGAGAAGGCACTGCATGGAAGGCAAGCATGACAGCTTGGTCTCTGTGCTGTTCTCAGCCCATCTGTGGTCAAAGGAGGTAATTCTCTGAAGAACTTTAAAGAAAAGCAACGAGCTGGTGTTGATGCATAAGTAATATTAGTTTGAAATCCTAGTTTTCAGGCCAAAGGAAAAAAAAACAAGTTGGAAGATTAAAGAGATGATGTCTTCCCCCCAGCTCCTCAGACAAGTCTTCTGACCACAGTGACAAGCACTTACACAAGAGTGTTAAATGCTCCAGCAAAACACGGCACCGATCACTGGGCTGAACAGACACCGAGCTGCCAGACTGCATTATTTTATGGGATTTTATTTAGAAAACTTCTGTTAATCTCAGGCAGCAGAATACCACTGGGAGGGAAGTGCCTAAAATAGAGCAAGAGACGGCTGGCTGCTGCTTCAGGGGATTTTGTCTTAATCAAAAGGGCATACGCTGTCCTCAGGACAAGAGCCTGGAAGATGGTTCCTGCTGCCCATGTTTGGTAAGGAGCGAGGAACCCTTCTTCAGGATGCGCCTGTCAACATGCAGCACTTGCTTCCCAAAAAACCCTCTCCCAGCTACCAAAGCAGGCATGGACACCGGCCAGCGCCCTCCCTGATACTGCACCTTGTCCTACGCCAACAACTATCATATCTACGGCTATTTTGGCCTGTTAGCTGTAGCTAACCACAGTTTGCAACCATGAAAATCCTTGTTTACAGCAAGTGCTTGCAACACATTTTGCAGGGCAGAGTGTGCCAGTGGAGAGCTGGGAACATGTGTGCAGCCAGCACAGGAGCTGGGGTGCCGAGAGCAACACTGCTGAGGCCGGGTGGTCCTGAGGCTTGGGGACCAGCACTGGTGAGGCAGGACTTGTGGATAGACACAAAAGCACAAGAACAACAGAGAAATCAAGGACAGGCATGGGTAGACAACGACAAGGAAGGAAAGAGGCTACAGGCAGGAGCAGATGGAAGAAGCAAAATGGATAGATGGAGACAGGGGTGAAATCCCAGGGGTGGAGGTAGGATGGAGCCAGAGGGACAGAAGAACGGTTGGGGTGGGGAGCAGCACAATCAGTTCTGCCAAGAGGAAGGGCCGCATCCTGCTGGAGCTCACTGCTACCCTGCTTGGGGAAACAAGTATGCTCTCACGAAAGCCAGTTTTGCTCACAGATGGCTTTACCCCCACCCCAGAAACACACACCTGGTTTCTCAGCCTGAACACACTGACTTACACTTCTCTCTCAAGCCATTCCGGGGGGAAAACAGCTAAAAATACCCAAGTGGAAACATTATACTTTTTGCTGATGTTCCTAAGATAATGTTAAAAGGGAAGCTTTAACCAAATGAATCTATTTCCACTTTGTTTTGCCTTTCAATGTCTGTTCCAGAGACAGAAATAGCTTTATGGTAAGTTATTGGTGGTTAAGCGAAGTCTCACCACCAAGCTGTACTCTTCTGCATGCAGAATCTGCATGAGCAACATCAGAAGCTGATGCTTCCAGATTTTTTTTTTTGTAAGATATCCTTCTGTTTTAAGATTCTCTTCCTTTCTAGTTATAAGCTGATCATAAAACATGAAGCTTTCAACAGAGCATGTGTACAGAATAACATTATGAAAATGAGCAGTTTAGAGTTATGAACAAGTATTGTCCCTCAATTGAATGTACATCAGAAGTTTAATTTGCATCAGTGAATGATGTCAGTAATGCAAGAGAAACTGCGTCAAAGCTGCCAAGAGTAAAAACAGGTGACATTTTCCAAGGAATCACAGTCCATCAAAAATGAAGCTTTCAACCCTAAGTGGGCAGAAAAACTTCCCAGAAAATGCTGGAAACATTTTAGACTCAAGATTTTTTCTCTCCTCCAAATCTTTACTCATTACAAAAAAACCCCAACCAACCAAACAAAAAAAACTCAACTAAAAGATAACAAACAGAACGGAGGCAGGGGGTGATGCTGCAGGACCTCAGTCCAGCAAGCAGGCAATACTTCATCCCCACCTCCAGCCAGGCCTGTAAACTGGCTGACAGCCAGCCTCTCTTAGCACTACCTGCTGCAAGGCAACAGCTGTTGTAAACACTTTATTGAAATTCAAAGAAGTTTCTATCTTATTTTGTATACACAGCCATACACATAGAAAAGAATAGTCTAGTTTACACTGCTGGCCAAGAGGGGTTTGGGGTTTTTTTTAGGTTTTGTTCTTTTTTCAGTTTATAAATACATTCCTTGTTGGACAATAGACATGTTTTGGAAATCTATTTATGGACCACAGGAACCCTAAGTAAGTTTACAGTTTGAACGCTGCTTTTTTGATCCCACAACAAACTGCCCCATGCCGATAATGCAGCCGCAGCTCTGCCGTTCTGGCGCTCGGCATGGGGCGTTCTCCACCAGTTCTGTGGGTCCTGTGTCCTGACCTCCATGCAGGAAAAAACCATGGAATTTTTCCCCCCTCTATAAAGTTCCCAGCCATGGTTATATCATCACTTATAGTGTCCAGCTCCAGGTGAACATGTGGCCTGCACCGCCTCTCCCAACCTCACAGCCAGGAGCAGCAGGACAACAGAGAAGCAAAACCTTACAGCAGATCTAGATCTTGCACACTTCTCAATTTGGTTTAAAGACAAAACCAGCTTTAAAAGGGTTTTTTACCATTTTCAATTCCAACCTTCTGGGTTCTAGATTAGGAAAACCAACTACATCTTTAAAACAGTTGTATTTCAAGCCACTGATGATTTCAAACAAGCTGTTTCATCATTAGGGGGGCAATTCTTTAAACCACAGGGGGTATCCACTTTGTGCGGAAAGGTGAAAGAGTTCCAATCCCCAGATGATGCTACTGTTTGTAGCCAGACTTGTAACCATCAGTTCTTACAATGGTTCAGTACCTTTCTGAAGACTGATGAACTCAAGTTTAAACAGCAGAGTGCAGCATAAGAAATCTTCATCAAATCCCAGTGGCAGCCAGCAGTGCCATCCTTTCACTCATTTCAGCCAAGGTGAAAATATCCAGAAAATGGTTTTCCTTGGAGGGAGCAGGGCAGCACAAGGAATGCTGCACTGCTGCCAAGACAAATTAACTTGCCACAGGGTGTCCCACAGGCTGAGCTGAACACTGACTTCAGGACTTGACCACCTCTGCCACTGCGGCTGGCTAACACCACAGCAATTCACAGCCATTTTTTGAAGAAAAAAAAAAAAAAAAAAAAAAAAAAAAAGTTGGGTGGGTTTTGGTTGGGTTTGGGGGTTTTCTGGTATTTCTCATCAGATTTCTAAAAGGGTAATGTCTTCCTCATGTGTGTTGCTAATGCAGAAGTTAATACTTGCAAATTAGTTGCAAAATGCTTGTCATTTCACCTCCTAGCACAATGTAATTTGTAGGAGTTAAACAGCACAGCAGTTCAGCTATGTATTTAAATGTCCTAGATTCCTGACAGCCCCCTAAAATTGTTCTCCACCCTCAGGACACTACAGCAGGGCTCCCTTCAGAGACAAAACACCTCTGAGCAGGCTTGGTCCTGGGCCTCCATCAGTTTTCTTTGTTTTTACTGTAATATTCAAGGAACCAGATTTTTGTATGAAGTGTGTTTGTTGATTTTATTTGTATGAACAAGCCAGTTTGTTTTTTTTCCCCCCTATCAGCTTAAAAATCAGGAGGTGTCAGTTACGGTGGTGCTGGTGGTCACCATCCACTGTCAACAGTGGACAAAGGGTGGGAAACCAGTAGGCACCTACTGTCTCTGAGGTGTCTCCCAGTGATTCGTGTCTCACTCTCACTCCTCTCTGCCTGGTAGAAAACCTACCTATTTCTAGGTCTGGGCAATTATCATTACAGAACTCAAACCACTTCTTTGTTCTGGCTGTTTTAAGCCAAGCTTTACACATAGTAATGTCGTCATTCTCTCTCCCAGCACTTGGTTTCTGGTCTGCAAGGAATGAGATTGAGGACAAACACAGCAAAACCACCATGAACTTACATGACCTAAATCAAACACAAGAGGCTGGAGAAGCTCACGCTGTATTTGTGCTGCGTTTTTGGATTTGGGTTGTTGGTTTTGTTTTGTTTTGTTTTTTTTTTTTTCCCCAGAAATCAGGCAGTGTCCAGATGGACTCCATATGTACTTTCTCCCTCCAGGGCCCTTTGGGAAAGCCCATGCAGCCCTATCTTATTGTGGTTTGCTCCCAACAGCTTAAAAGTTGTTTATCTGGATATGGCTCTCACCACCAGGCACCCACTGACCCTGGGCTGCATTAGCATCATGTTCCAGCCTGGGACCCAGGGCAGGAGGGAATGGGCCCCAGCTCACAGTGAGAGCGGCAACCAGACTCCTGTTGCTTGCATGTGATTCTGGAAGCCCCTTTTTAAAAGCAGGAAGAAGTCCTGGAGTGAAAGGATGCAAAAAGAGCAGCACTAAGAGCAAGGTTGGGGGAAACAAATCAAGGCTACTGAAAGGTTTCTGCAACCTAACCTGGAGGTTGCGTCACGTCTGGCAGCACACGGTCTGCCTGCAATGGGGCATTATCCAGGCGTAAGGTACCACACCACAGATCAGATTTTGCAGCACAAGCCAAGAATAAAGCTAGCACAAAGAACAAAGTCTGTACTTCCCAAAACAAATCGCTCCAGAAACCACAGAAAGTTATATAAATGGAAAAGCTGATTCATGAGAACAAAAATAAAAGCTTCTCTTATGGATTATAATGCATTGTAAGTGCACTTATTCAGCAACTCAAAGCCTAAAATTTTCTTAAATCCCCCACCAACAAAACCCAAGTCAAAAGATCCTAGTGTATTCAACAAGTTTTTCCTACCAGAAGAACCAAGTATGAAAGTTAATGTCACCTCCATGTACTGGAGTCCTGGGGATCAGGATTCTCAATGGAACCAAAGGCCCTTATGAACTCGACTCCCACTCAGTTTTATTTACTCTTAGACACAGACTGCAAAGAGAATAAAATCCCCAGTGGGAGTTTGGCTTTTAGTCCCCTTAGCCTGCTTTGGAAAGTTCAGCCAGTAACACAGGCTTAGCTCCTCTGTTGGGCACAGCCCAGTAAAGCAGCCTGCTGAGTAGGTTCCTAATTGCTATGGCGCTGACTTGCCATCGAATTCAAGAAATTACTTAGCAAAAACTAAGAAACTTTTTCTCCATTGTTCCAAAGGAAAGAAAAAGTAACATAATCATCATTTTGAAGATACTAATTTAGAAAACTAATCTGAGCCTAATTCTGTTCAGAAGCACAGGGGAACACTAAATGCAGTATCTCACACGTTTCACTTATGCTGTGGAAGCGCATCAAGAGCTGAAGGAACCACGCAGGCTCACTTTTCTGAAAGGCAGGTGAGCTGCCCGCTCCTTCCTCATCTTGGTCGGTGCTCGGCACCCGGATGGACGGTGCCTTTGTACCACGGACGTGTGGTCATGCACCCTGCACGTGTGTAAAGGCCTGAACGGTGGGACAGCACGCATGGCGTATGCTCAAGGCAAGGACTTCTGTGCCTTGTAAAGTATGATAAGCGTTGAGGGAAAGTAGTGGTGTAAATACACTAATGCCTGGTTTCCATCATCACTGGCTGTGCACATGGCAGTGTTACTTCCCACCCACGGGAGATCCAGGTGAGCACCAGTGTCACATCATTTCAGGCGGAGGTGTAAATACAGTGCTATGAAGAGCATGCATCAGGAGAGCAATGGTCATGGAAAGCAACTGCTCAGAAACAGGATCCCAAAGGCTCTTCACAGTTACACTACATGGTGATTTGGGGTATTTGTCATTTGGTACCTACAAAAGTAGACACCTGTTAGCAAGAAGCAAGGCTGGAGCACATTAAGCAATCCCTTAGTCATGCTGTGGGCATAATCACACCAGCACCTGGCAGAAGCAAATCTACAAGAAGTTCACTTTTGTTAGCGTTGCATCGTACCATCAGTCAAAAATATCTGGACTCAAATGGTATCAACTCTTTCATTTAAATGTATACAGGATTCAAGGTCAATGCTGCAGCAGGATTTCTGAATGTCGCTAGTTGCAATACAGCAAATTCTACCAAAGTTCTATTACAGTCAAGTTCTAATAAGAAAGATACTAAAAGGCCAGAAATAGGCCAGAACAGACTCGCCGCATCACATCGAACGTCTGTGTAGCTACTTTCCTGCAGCAGTAGCCAAAAGCAGATTCCTTTACCCAGTAGTCAAATATGAGGACAACTAACATTTCCTTACTTATATCTTCTCATCTTCTGGCAAACAGCAGTAGCAGCACTGCCTAATGAAGCCTTGATAACTTTTTAATGTGTTTTAAGTTAACTTTCTATGAAGGTACCTTAAGGATCAACATATTATCCCAGCTTAAGTCAAATTCTGCTCTTAACAAATACTATCCAAGCATGGGGGAAATGTGGGAGATTAATCCATTCATCCTTTTATACCTGCTTGTCAAGGATTACTGTGGTGCTACCAGGTTTCTGACACAGATCATCTTCTCATCAGCAACACCTGAAGACAATGTATAAAAGAACCATTTAATAAATTTCAGATTTAGTTCCAGTCCATGAAAATGATTCTCCATCAGCTGAAACACCACCCTTTTTCCTACGGAAGCCACCAAATTCAGAAGTAAATCTTTCTCTCTTTTGGCTGCAAGGAGAAAGAGTGAGATTGTGCATTCTCCTTTAACTCTCCTCCCTACTGGCCACTCCCCAGTAATTCAGTCACTCATTTAGCATTTCCTGGCCTGTCAAGGCTCATGTACCACATTGGCAGCATCCTACTCGTTTTGCCCAAGCGCCCAGCTCAGCCACAAGCCCACCAGCCAGATGCGCAAAACTCACAAGAGTGTTCTGCATGGTTGTACAGATCAGATGCAACATGCCTTTAGTCAGGGTATCTGTGTCCTCACCAAAAAAAGAAATTAAACATCCCTCTACTCTCTGCTTTAGATGCTTTATTAATTCTGTAAAGTGCTTAGAAAGAGTCACTATTGCCAAATCAAAGTTATGCAGAAGTCAGGCTGCCAGTGCTCTTCTCCATAGCAGTCACAGCCTACTAAAGGACTAGAACCATAGGAGCAATAGAAAACATTCCAAGGTTTTATCACAAATATGGATTAACTCATTGTGTAACAATAAACATGGCATGTCTCTCACGTTTCGCTTTTCTTAAGGAAAGGTCTTCCCTAGTTACCTGTGGCTCCTCTGCTGGAAATACAGTCAGAGTTCACTCTGGAGGAAGGAGCTACATGGTTAAAACTGAAACTCCAATACAAAGGAATTAAATTACTGTTGTGATCTGGTTCAAATCGCTCCATGCATGCTCATCTTTGCTCTACGCTTATAAGCACTGTGCCCAACACACTGACTTATACTGACAATCAGGTTAATTGCGAGGAAAAGAACCACTACACATCACGTGACTCTAAAGTGATCGGTTTCTAAATCCAAGGGGAAAAAAATAAGGCTCTCTGTGGGGTCCGCGTGACAGTCCTTGGCAACCTGGATTTACTAAACCCTGCATGACACTACTTTTCAGTTGGCAGGTAAGTGGCCTTCCTACAGAAAGCTTTCCATCTGACCAACAACTGATAGCAGTGACTAAAGTACAACAGCTAAAAAACCTTGGTTGTGCAGTACATCTGAACAACTCCTACCTCCCACCATGCGATTCAGACAGTACGAACAGTTACAACACATTTTCTGGATTTTTAAACCGTGATGCTTTTGGTATGCCAACACCCCTGAGTACGCTACTGCAGTGGCTGGTGTACTGTGGTGACCACCAGTATCTCTCCAAACACAGATCCCTCTGTACATCAAGAGATCTGCTTTTTGTTTGTTCGGGGTTTTCCATTTCCCCCCCCACCCCCCCACCCCCCCACCCTTTTTTTTTAAAGCCATGTGAAAAGTGACAGCAATGCCCAGTGGGATTATTTGTCTGGATTTCAAAAACAAACAATCCCCATACCACCAAAACTTCCATTTTCAAGGACTTCAATACAAGTTTTTAACATTTTAAATCTCTTTCCATCATCAGGCAAAAACTAGAGGTGTTTGCAAGCCTTTTTATACTCTGCACTTCCATGCACCTGAAACACAAGACCCCCAGCAGCTGGGCAAGGGAGTAGAGTTAAAACCCAAGAAGTCACAAGAAGGGGCTGGCAGCACCAGAGCTGTTACTAGAAGAGGCACCAAACCTCCCTATGCGAATGTTTTTTGTAGACAACCTAACAGCCCGAACACGGAAATACAGTGAATGCTAATGAAGCTTCCAACTGCTGAACACCGGGTGAAGTGTTTCAGCTCTGGAGAGGTGTCAGACTTAGATTTGTCCTCTCTCAAAAGGAAGGATCTGTGCTTCATGTAAAACAAGGGGGATGCCCGACTACTGCTTAACTCCCTGTTCACGCTGGGCTTCAGGGAGGAGTGACAGCAGCACAATTATCCCCTCCCTTCATGTGGTTTCTGCAAACAGCCCCACCAGGAGCCCTGTTTGATTAAGGATGAACTTTGTACTTGAAGCAGGCTGGTTTCTCTGGGCACTGGCTGGCAGCAGCTTGAAACTCATAGGCCCAGACCTCGCCAGCATCAAAAGCCTGCTTATCCTCACACAGGCACTCCATCTAGGCTGCTCCCAAACTTCACCTCCTCCAGCATGGGGTCCAGGGACAGTTATCCAGGAGAGAGTGTCAGAGAAGCACAGCTCATCACTGGGACCTTACACATTCAACCTGCAGAAATCAGGGTCATGGAAAGAGACCACCTCCTTGAACTCCAAAGGCTTGTCTCTGAGCACGTGTTTGCCCCTTCTTGCACCAGCGTATGCCTTGGTGCAGCTACATGGAGGTCTGAGCTGGAGAAACTCTTCCAGTTGCACAATGGTATTGTTCTGGGGGCCTCAACCCAGCTCACCGTGCTGACATGTGGATACTTGTGCCGTCACAAGGAAAAGCACAGGGCAGGGAAGAAAATGAGGCAGGGGATGCAGCACTGCCTCTCCCAGCAGCCACACCAGCTGAAAGGATGTATCAAACCGTGGCCTCAGGCCACCCTGTATCGGGCCTTTGCTTCATTCAGCAACAGGAAGGATTTGCAAGTGCAAATATTCACTTATCAGTGTTTTTTCTAGTTTCTTTTGTAAATATACTACTGAAGTTAGCCAAAATAAATGTCTTTCAAAACGAAGCTTACAGACCTAAGCCTCCCCTTATCTTGCTTTAGATGAGAATGTAAAGAAACGTTGATGTATTGCAAAGCCACAGCTTTAACCACGTGCACTGACACCACCCACAAACCATTGCAGCACTCCGAACTGTCACAATCAAAAGGAAAACACCACCATTGCAATACAAAATAAATTGACCCTTGGCAATTTTCTAAGTCAATTTTGTGGCATTTGACTTTCATAAGCCTGAAAATTGCTTGCCTGGTCCAAAACCAACAGAGAGACAGCTTCCTACTGCAGGAATACAGGCTCCATTATCTCGGTTATCCGTTAACACAGCATAAGCAGCAGCAGAGTATGAACTCTTCATTTATTACGCACGATTGTTTTCTGTGGCAGGCTTGGAGCTTGGCAGTCTGTATCTCCCTGGACTTTCAACCTGTGCCTATTCACTGCATCCAAATGCTGTGCAGGGTTAAATAAAAACAAACAGATCTGCTCCTCCCAAAAAACAGTACAAAACTAACATAGCTCCTGAACATCACAAACATGAGAGCAGCAGGAAAAGCAGACAAAGGAACCACACACTGCATTATCCTGCAGCAGTCACCAGGCTTCCAAGACTACCAGGGAGAAGGAAATGCAAACCCCAGCATCTGCGTAACAACAACTGCCCCAGGGTCTGGAATGGATGGTGTATCAGCCAGAGCATCTCCAGCAACTGCACATATCTGAGCAAGGTTTATGATTAGCAGGAAAGCAGAAATCTAACAACAAACCTGTCATCACAGCTTCTGAATTTTCCCTCATTAATCATTACTGACATTTGCAGTTGGTTGTGTGGCACAACTCAGGCAGAACAGCAGAGAACTGCAAGCCTCATGAAACCTTGTGTAATGTTCCTACTTGTACACCAACAAAGCCATTCGGGTTAGTGCCAGTACTAAGTGCCTGCTCCTGGTCCATCCCCCCAGGGAGGAGAGACATTCCACCACCACCACCGCACCTGGGAGCAGCCCCACACCCATCCACTCCCCAGCCATCAGCCAGCACTGTAGCCTCTTTGTCCATTTTTCCAAGCAGTGCCAGCTGGGTTAGGCACGACGGAAGGTGAAGTTGTTTATGCTCACTCCCTCCTTTGGGATGGTCACCTGGGATGGTCAATGGACAACTCAGAGAGGCCCTGAGCAGAGAGCAGCCTCCAGCCACGGCCTCTTCCCCTAGCACGACCGTTCAGTGTATTGCCAGTGTCTCTACAGCCTCAGCATCTCGCTCTAACTCTTATCTGAGGCACAAAACCGTCTCAGGAAACAGGAGCTTTTGCTATGTGGAAGAAAAAAAAAGTTCTTAAGTCTAAGCTACTTCTGTCACAGACTCCCTGAACAATTCTGAATATACCCTTTGCCTCCCAGAGCTTCCTTTCCTAAGCTGTTAGTTGGCAGGAGGAATTATTTTTTCAAATCACTGCTTATTTACTTTCTTATTTGGATTAGGGATCATTTTTGGCTGTTTCCACACACAGTATCAAATGCACCACCAGCCCAGCCTCATAGACACGCTTCACACACCGACTATAATGCAATTTAACACAAGACTAATCTCCCGCAAGATAATCAGGCTCAGCATCCTACAAGATGCAGAAAACTCTCTGGAACATGGCACGTTCCTAGATATTCAGAAGTTCTCAATGTGGCTGAGAATAATGGCGGGAAAGGCACTGAGGGTGCCACTGAAAACCTGACTACTTGCTCTAGAGGCTTTCAAAAGGGCTTTAGTCCTGAAAGTCTGAACTTCGCTGTTGTTGTCAGGTTCTCAGTCTGATTTTTTCAGCCAGTCTCTCTCTGAGAGCCAGAAGATTTATTCCTCCTTTACCTTCATTTTCATGGAGGGCTCCAGCACAGGTCTTAGCAGTCCATGCAATGCTGGCAGCAACTACACCCTATGAAAACTGCTGGCTGTTGTGTTACATCAGTTAAAATGGCACAGGTCCCACCTCGTTCCACCCTGAAACTTCAGCCTCCACCATCTGCACAGCATTTGGCTAGTATTTACCAGGGAAGCAGCCTGAGAAGCTAGCCTTAGATCAACATGCCCCACAGACAGCGGAGGGCTACAGTTTGGGGTGTTTTATGGAAACAGCTGCTAAGATAATTATTTCTCAGAATCTGTGGATTTATGCTGGCAATGAGGAGCCCTGCACGGCAGAGAGAGTAGAGAGGAAAAACATTTTTTGTTTTGTTTTTCTGATGAGAGATGAACTCTGGCTAGGCAAGGAGTTAAAAGCACAGGCAAGCATTGCACAAGGCTCCTGTGGCTTGCCATAAAAAGAAGGTTTATTTCCTGTATGGTTTAGCACAAGAGAGGCTAAATTAACTGACAAGACTAAAAGTTTACAGCATTAATAGTTGTTTCACTGCCAGGCATTTATTACCTTTAAATAAGAAACTACTTTAAGAAGAAATATAGTATGACCTCAGGGATCCTTCGCTAAATCCAGGTGCTTCTGATCTGTGTTACTTTCTATCTTTGAAGATCTCATACACCACTGACATTTAGCAAAAGTCTTTTTGATGATCGCTGTTCTAAAACTGAATCAAATAATTTTGTCAAGAGAAAAAAAGCTTTTTTTCCTGAACTAAAATACCTAAATACCATAATACAAAGGAAGAGGGGATTCAGAGAAAAGCTATGGATTAAATATAAGTTTTCCTCCTCTTTCCAAAAAGAGTCAGGCTGTACTGAGACAGAACAGCAGGTCAGTACAGCCACACCAAAGCATCCCAGAGTCGAAAAATTTAGCAGACAACAGTCTCTATGGGCACCAGCTTTCTGACCAGTTAATTTGCCTGGGTAACATTTCAAGTGCATGTCATCCTGGGGGCCCCTGATCCCCTCTTTATTTTAGTACAGACTTGGACAAAATACTGTAACTTCATAAACTGTCTTTAAGGGAGGCAGGGGTAGTGAGATAAATGGAAAGCTCACAAGAATTGGCTGCATTGCCGATTGTAATACTTTCGGTAGCTGAAGCAATGCAGCAGTTGGCCAACTTCTGCTTGCAGTAGCCAGGAATGCTGATGCCTAGGGATTGGCTCTCAAGATTTCTCAGGAGACATCCCAAAGTTATTCTTTACAGGAATTAAAAAAAAAGAAAAAAAGGAGCATTTTCCAGCACAGTCAGGTCCTTCCCATCAACAAGCTACTTTCCCCCGCTGCATCACTGCAGCCCAAAAAGTGCCAGCTTCCACCCCAGCCCAGAAGCACTAATCCGGATGCTGCCTACACCATGGTGGCAGGCACAGCCACCAGCACAGCCCCGACCTGGAGGCCACTTTGCAACCCCCCCACTGTCTTTTCTCAGCTTTTTAGATCACTTTTGTCACCACCGTATCTGTTGGGGGGTGGTTTTTTTTTGTTTAAACCACAAGCTTCCTTCAGCCTTTGTGCATAGCATCTGCTTACCACAATCAGAAACTAAGACAAACACACACTGCATTTTATTTTTTAAAAGACTAAGTCCCCCAGCTGTTTATTTGCTGTAGGATGGAGTTCTCTACGCCTGGGCAAGCAGCCAAAATAGCTTCATTCCCCTGATATTCTTCAGTCTCAGCTTAATGCTCGATGGCTGGCAGTATGAGGTGATGGCTATCCTAAGGCCTTCCAAGCTCCTAATTTTGGTCCCAAATCATTTTATGGAAGACATAGCTGTCTGTTGAGCTGTTCCTCAGTTTATACAGGTGTAAATTCCTGGAAGGAGCATTGCCCCAGACAGCTTTATGGAGCTACTTTGATCCTTTCACAGCACACACAACTCAAACCTTGATCCTCTGCAGGTGAAATGGAGGCTCTCATGGCTACCTCCTAATACATTTTAATGTGATGAAAGGAAATAGAACCTTAGAGAAGGACTGCTCAAGCACAAAGGTTTCATGGGTTTAGCCACCAAAACCACGAGACTTGCTTATCTGCATTACAAGGTGGAAAGGAATTTCCAGTTCATAATCAGGATTATCAAGTCACTAACAAGCAAGTTTGCAAACCTGCTCATTTTTATCTTTTTATTACTCCTCACATATATTTTCTGCCTAGGGGAAAAAAATCCTACACCTATTATCTATAAGTCAGCTTCACTTGAACTTTATTTCTGTTCAAGCCCAGTGAGAACATTTTGGGTTATATTTTTAATTCATTCACAGAGTTATTCTGCTCCTCTCCCATTCTTGCCAGCTGCTCTGCAGCTGCTGCTCTGGCTGAGTACATTTGCAACATGTGCACAGGAATGATCTTGGGTAAGCGGCATTAAGTATTTCCTACAGAGTAAAATCTTGTCCTGCCACAGTCCATGGCAAACCTCCCAGTGACATTAGCAGAGCCAAAGGTGATCCCATGAGGTGAATACAGATGCGCTTTTTAAACCTGCCTAGAAACTACTACTCTCATAAAAATGAGGTTTTATGTGCAAACTGTTATTATTTTCCCCAAAGGCTGCCAGTTTTCTGTTTACATTGGGCTTTGCCAGTTTATTTTGACCTATGCCTAAGGCAGGAGATGTTTCTGATACACTACCTTACTACCTAGGTCTAAACATGATGTATGTCAGCATCTGTTGTTCATGCTGCAAAATCATATTGTTTTTGGAATCACCTGCTGTCCGTATCACCAAATGCTCTTACGTTTTGTATATAGGAAATGTTGAGATTGTGATTGGCAATGAGACACGTGACGAACAGCCACACTCACTCCTGTAAACTCTCATTCACATCTCCCTGTCCACCCAAGAGCCCAGGAAGAGTGACCTTTCAGCTCTGATTAATGGAAACCTCTCCCAGTCACACCCGAGCGCAACATCCAACTCAAACCTCAGATGGAGAGGCTGAATTTCACCTTGCAGAGCTCGCTACATGCTGACTCCCCCAGTTACTAACAGCCCAATCCCGATCTGGATCCCACCGTGCATTTCACTGTATGTAAAAGAAGATCCAATGGCAAATCTTCCCTATGCAGAGTCATACTCAATGTCCAAACCTTGAGATTTCAGTGTTTATCTCTCAACAGAAAATTTTGAGCCTGCCAGCAGCTACTACATAACAAACAGCTTCATACAATACTTCTGAACAGCTACAGTTCGGTTCAGGAGCGGAGGGCAAGGCTGTAAGAAGGAAACCAAAGGGAGAATTACCATAATCTTCTGCTTTCCCCCCTGGTTTCTAAGATACAGGGGACAAATATAATTAGAACTTCCTCTCATACCTACAGTCTCTCACACATCTTCAGACTTTGCGAAGCAGACAGAGGTAAGATTTCAGTCACACCGGTATGTCTGAATATGAAACAGATATAGAATCTGTTGACTTTTCAGACGAACTTTCTAGTTTCGCCTAAATGCCCAGAGCCTAATACTTTTACAATTGCAGGTGTTTGTAATAACCACCAAATTAAAAACAAACCAACACACCCTAAACCCACACATACATTCTCTTCCATCAAACGTTTTTCGCAGACAACACATTCTTAAATGCAAACTGTTAACATAATTTTGGGAGCAGAGCCAATTTCATCCAGGAACAGTAGAACAGGTTTATTGGGTTACATCCAACGCCTGTCTACCCCAGTATCCTGTCTCCCCTGGCCACAGACCCCAGGGAAGAGCACGCTGATGGACTGACTGCAGAGGGCTACATCACATCACACTTTCCCAGACTTGCAGTAATCCGCAATTTTGAGTCAGAGGTGTACTAATTATGTTTAATAGCCCTTAATAGACTTTTCCCCTTAATTTGTTTCACTGCTTTCTGAGCACATGCAGTTTTTGCCATATATGATGTTCTCTGGCAGAGTTTCTCCGTTAAACTACATGTCGTCAAACAAAGTACTTCATTTATTCTGAACCTGCCACCTGCTAGTCTCATTGCTCTCCCCACACTGCTGAATTAGAAGTTATGAAAAATCACTTCCTATTTGTTGTCCCATGCCTGACATGATTTTATTAATTATCATACTTTTTCAGCTCTTTCTCAGCTGCAGAATTCTGCCTTATTTGGTTGTTCCTCCTACAGTGATCATCACACCCTACTTAATACCTTTTCTTACTTTTTTTGTATCACTTAAACACAGTAATTTCAGCCTATTAAAGATACAGATTTATACAGTGGTATTGTTTGGTTCTTTTTTTCCTTTGCCTTCTCCCATTCTAAAAATTCCTGACATTTTGTTTGCTTTTTACGATCACTAATATGGTATTTTTGCAGAATTATCTCGTATGGCTCCAAGACCTCTCTGCTAAACAGCATCGGCTAATTTAAACCTCAGTTTTTCACAGGGCGATCCCACCTGGGCCAGCCACAGCAGGCTGCTCTTGTGCTGTGTAACCGCACTTCAACAGCCTCATCACCTCGCTCCCTCTGAATTGCTCAAGGTACACCACAGATGTCTGTAGGCTCTCCTTGTAACTTCTGAATATTGCAAAAAGCTGCCTATATATTCCAAAGTCTTGACCGTTATCTGTTTCACAGAACTGATGTGTAATCGATTATATAAGCCAAAAAATTGTTTTAAAATCCTTTCCTTTTCTCCCACACCAGCTTAGTTTCTTTATGGAAAAAAAAAAAAAAAAAAAAAAGACTTAAATTGACCAAAGCTTGTCCAAAACTTTCTGTGGAAGTCCAGGGATTCAATATTAAGGCATCACCCATACTCATATGCTTGGTGGCTGCCCTGAGTAACTCTGCTGTGAGGCACAGCTTTCTTCTCCGCCTGTGTATTGATTCTTCCCACCACTCTATCTCTGTCCACATGGCTGCTGGGAAAAAGTCTAACAAAGAACAACATCAATTTGTCCAGCACAGGAAGATAGCTTGTAGCTTCCAGATTTCCCTGAGATCTTTTTAAACCGGTGCTGCCTTTGGCTCATTTTTTCAGTCTTGACACCACAGCCATTTAAACAATAGGTCTCCCAACAGGTAATAGTTAAAATTTTACACTCGAGCGCCTTTAGAACTTAAAAGCGAGGCAGTATTCATGCATGGAAAAAAAGCTCCACGAAAACTAAACTTCAGATAGCTAATTAAAGAAATCAAATCACCACATCCACTTCTCATGGGGAAACTTAAGTCCAACAGGAAGAAGTTCCAAGTCAGGATTCCAAAACTACTTCAGCTGTATCCAGAGAGCGTTCGTTAACTCTAGTCAGTCCACAGTCTGATGTTAACCCTTCGCATTTTCTTCTGGTGGCTCAAACCTCGGTCTCACTTTACTACGTTCTGAATTTCAGAAAAGGTTTCAGAAAAGTTTGCATTTAAGAAAAGGTCTCCCCTGAATATGGCTGGGGTTAAACAAATGTTGTTAACACTGTATTGTCACGTTTGAGTAGAAACATTCTTGAATAGCATAATATTGATCTAAGTTGTGGATCTGGTTCAGGTTTCCAGAAACAAAGATCAGAGGTTCCAGGGCAGCTGCTCAAGGGTTGGGGGACACAGAGAACAGCTACATAACGCAGAGCTCATCCATCTCTGGCTACAGCAATGCCACATCCTTAGCTCTTATTTTTATCATATAGGGAAATATTTTAGTTCTGTTATGAGCCTGAACAGCTGAAATCTATCAATGTTTGTTTAGTTCCATTTGTCTCCTCTCTCCTCAATTCCTCCCCTTCTGGGAGGAATAAGAATAACCTTGCAGGGACTCCTGGTTTTTGGCATCCTCTGCTCATTTCACGCATGCCAACTGACTGACTCCTATAGGAATTTTCTCAGTGTAACTCTAATACCTCAGGACAAGAAAAGTTCCTTGCTCAACTTCACCAATATTTATTTCAAAAGCACAAGTGCTTAGCACTGACATGACACTATATGGATCCTATCTTAAAAGATGCTGTGGTTTGGAGTTCAAGCAAAGATTGTGCAAGCTGACAGCATTCACCTTCTTCCCCAAGTCAGCCTTTTCTCCCCAAGCAGTGCATGAGAAAGGCAGGATCCTGATGGACCAACTCAAAACAAACACTGTCATACCTGCATATACAGTCTACAGATATTCTCAGCAGAAAGCCTTTCCCAGCCTTAACTGTGGAGTATAATTTCCCATCTTTCTCATGCTGTCAGGAAACTGGTTTTATTTGAGCACAGTAGAATGTTTTTATTTTCATATATTAAAACTATTGTAGCAATTGCAGCCAATTTAATCTCTGGCTCTACTAAAAACCTGAATGTAATATTTTAAGAAAAATATTTGACTTATATGGATTTTTGAACGACTTTTAAAAAAAAACAACCCACAAGGCAGATGGAATGCATCCTAGCTAAGTGCCTCACTAGATTCACATTACATGTTTTGTCTTTCACCCTGAGAGCTCTAATACAGAACAATTCACGTGGGGTTTTTTTGAGAGAAACTAAGTTTGGTTAACACTGGGTATCCAAAAAGTACTTCATAGATATTATGTTTACACAAGAGATGGGTTTAAAAAACAACAGCAAGCCTAACAAGTCTGTTTTCACCCACAGTATATATGCATGAGCTAGACCACAAAATCACAAAAATGCATATACACTTGTGAGATTGTTTTTCAAACTACAGGTGCAGCTTGTTTTCCCCATAATAATGGTTATCTAAAGTTGCATCATACTACAAGCCTATTTATAAGATATTCATATCAGTATTTTCACCTCACAATAACTGCACTGATATGCAGCACCATTCGGACAGAAGGTGGCTCGTTAGCAGCTCCAGAACGTCTGCTGCCACTGCTTGGGGCTTCCGGGATGACAAACGTGACCACAGGCATCTGGGCTTTGATAACACATTTGCAATCTTGAACGCGACTGCAGAACAAGGCTCACCTATTATGCACACTGATAAAAACACTGGATGCAAAGAACCACCCAGCTGTAGCTGCATTTGTCCTCAGCAAGGCTCATCACAGAGCCACGTCCTGATGTGGCCCTGCACTCCTGGGGTCTTCACGCAGCAAAGCGCCAGCCGCTCAGCAACCTCAAAGCAGCCAACCACCACAGAAACAGAAAGCATGCAGACTTTACTCGTTCTGTCTTAGGATGGCAATATTGGCGTTTATTGGGAGAAGCAGAGAAAAAAGATTCTAGAGGGATTTAAATGCTTCCCCCCCCCCCCCCCCCATTTCAATTCCTCCATGTATTGCTTCACTAGGATTGCTTCAGAAAGGTGAAGTAACTTCACCAGCCCTCCCAAAGCCCCAAGCTGTTGAACAGGAACAAGAGCTGGTGGTTACACACAACTCTGCTCACTTCCAGTCGCTCTTCTCCAAAGCTGTTCTCCCTCAGTTACAATCTGTAACGCTCTAGAAAGCACTGGCCACTGGCTATATATTCCCAGCAGCACCAGAAAGTACCCCTGTGCCTTGGTGTGTTATGTAGGGGAAAATAAAAGAGTAATTGTGAGCAAATATTCACTCTCCAGACATGGACCACTTTCCTCTTCATTTCCTGGTGGGTGGGAAGAAGACCTAGATCCTTTCTCAAGCAAGAAAACTATACAAGAAAAAACATGAAGTACCCCACATCCCTAACTTCATGAATGAAAAAATAAACTAAAATTTCCTTTCCTTTCTAAAACCATCCCTAAACAGCGGCAAATCTGATGTGTGACATGGGATGCTGACACCAACTCTGGAGATCATCTCTTATTTTTGCTATGTCTGCAGTCACAGTAGGAGGCGAGGAAGGAAAACCACCCACGCAGCCATCAAAACAAGTGAGGGGGGAGACCCTGGAGAGACGGAAGCACAGGCTGTAGACCACAAACACGAAGCGCCTGGCTCTGAGGAACAGTTTGAACACCAGTTTCCACAGCTCACAGCACTGGCAGCAGCACATGGGAGAGCTCAGCCCACCATCTCTGTTGCTGGCACTTCCCTTCCATAGCCACCGCCTCCAGGTTCCATCCACGCTCCTGGAGCTTGCAAGGGGACATGGGATGAGCAAACACAATTCTATTGAACTAAGTCCACAGTCAGGATCCAGGCAGTTGCTGGCAACAAATGCACACCCATAAGACCAAGAAGAATTTAAACAGCCAGCTCCTTTCCACATGAGGTCAATAAAACCGGTAACCCAACCGCGTTCAGGAAGATGCACACAAGTACTTCTGGTGCTGCAGGAAAGTTGGGGCAATCTCTTACCCAAAAAACAACACAACACCTAAACACTAATTGAGAAAATCACAGACTGCACTTGTGCAATTCAGCTTCTTCCCTCCTTGTATTCTTTTTCTTTCAGAAGCAAGAATCTTAATTACTCTCTGGCCTCTCCTCTTTTCGTCTCCTGAAGGATATGAATAGAAGTCTACAGTCAAATCACTGTCACAGCCTTTACAGTCCCCGCTCGAGTCAACGCTTGGGTGCTTCTGAATGCAGCATTTGCGTCTGTCATTTTATGTTTGTAGCCTCCAACACCATCTCATACTCAGTAATACCGTTCACTTCAACTGTATGTCACACAGAAAGACTCCTGGAGAGAAGCTACACATGCATTTTCCCAGGTTTGCTGTCTACAGCTCATCTTCATAATTACAATCCCTCCTGTGTCCTTGCCCAAGCCCACGACTCACCAGTACAACATTCACATTGATGAGAAAGATGAAGAGAAAGGGCAACTTTCCATACAAGACCTCCAAATACAGCAGGAAAGTGGTGCTGTAACTATTACATTATGATTTGCAGGGTGACACTCAAATAGGAGTACAGACCAAGACTGCAATCATCACATTTGGCCAAGTCCTTAATTATAAACTTACAGCATATTCAGTTATCTCTGCTTGTGAGAACCATGGCAATGAACCACCCCAAACACAAAGTCACCTTTACCTTGACCATACAGAGGTAAAAGCAAACCCCCATGACCAAGAACAAATACAAGACTTCACAACCAATGAAGCACACCAAAGATAACACTGCGCACTGAGTCCTCAAGCTGCAAAACCTGTCAGGGGGCAGCTCTACAGTCCCACTTTCGGCTGCAATGCTCATGCACTGATTCTGAATGACACACGTACACAGGAATTATGTGAACTTCACCAGAAATTCCTTGAAACATACTTGTAAGATGTCTTTGCTTAGACATGAGCTTCATAGGATATTTCTTCCTCACAGATACATATTACTGAATATAAGCCTTATGGAAAACAGTGCCTTGGGGAAACATTTTCTATACTATGATGTGGCAAATTATACTGCATAACAAAGTATGACTTTGCCAATAAAAGACCACAAAATTTGGGCACCCTCCAAGACTTACAGCCCCAGGCTGTGAGGTGTGAAGCAATCTCAACCCCTCTTCCCTTCAGGGGGAGACGACACTTCCCAGAGTCTCACAAAAGCTTCACGAACTTACAGAAATGGGGCAGTCATTTCCCAGGAAGGAAGAGAAGAGATTTTACACTTATTTCTGTTTTGCTTCTACTCAAGCTAATTAGGTTTTTAAACACCAAAATAACACTGTGCCGGGTGTCGCTGACGGCACAAAGCCAACTTAGCAGGATTGAGAGCCCTTACAGGGCTGATGTCAGCCAGTTCAGTTACTTTCCTGGGAACAGCTTTGAGACTGTTCCATCCCTCTGTAGCAACCTCCTCTGATGTGGATTTTCCATTCTTAGAGTGGGTTATTTCAAATGCAGCACCCGGAAAGGCTCCGCTGGTCCTCCAAGCAAAGCCTGTCTCACCAACATCTTATGACCCACAAAAATGACTTGTTCCCATCGAGCACATTTCCCTCCAGATAGGTGCCTCTCTGTCTTACTTTAGGTTGAAACATCCATTAAAATTCTTAGGCTAGAAAGAAAACAGCCACCTGGTGAGGTACTTGGCTGATCCCTGCCAACAGAAACACCCTTGATGAACTCGGTAAACTGAGAATGTGCAAGTTCTGCTCATTACCACAAGATTACTTGAGCTACACCAACTTTAAACACAGGCATGAGTGTGTCTATATAGTGAGAGAGACACACATATATATATACACACACACACATCATAAAACTGGCAATTATGTGCATGGTACACTCAAATTCCACAAAAACAGGCTATACCAACACCATATCCAAATTCCACAGTCAAGGATGCACAAAGGAGCTAAAAGGCAGCAGTAAGTCGGAGTCAAGCCTTGTAACACGTACAATCTACACAAGGATGAGATAGCATCGCAGAAACCACTAAGCTAATAATTAAAAACAGGAAAACACAGCCAGGATTCAGATCAGTGGTTGCACGCCTGGAGCTTAGTATCACCACACAGACAGAAATCAATAACTGCCATTAAGAGGTCACTGATAAAAACCTATAGCAACTGAATCAGTCAACTTGAAACCTATTAACAGCTGTACTAGAAAGAATTACTTTTACAATTTGCTAATGACCGCTTCTTTCCTTCCAGACGATCATTTTGTATAAACCCAGCAGAACCTCTGGACCACTCTCATGGATGAACTACTCCAGATTTCAAGAGACTTTCCAGATCAGCACCAGACAATCATCTCCTTTTCACCATCAGCATCAGCACGTCAATGTCAGCATTGACATCAAGATTAACAAAAATGAGACGGGAAGAGAGCAACAGCAGGGACACCCAAGGCACACACTCCCGTGCCATCTGCACTCCACAGCTACAGGGCTCAGCTTCTATCATTAGAGCTAAACGAGGGGTTACAGCATCACAGCCATCAATGGCAAAGCTTACCAAGGTGGTGCTTTATCTGCCGAAGACCACAGATCTGAGACTGCACTCAACCGGAGAAGGAGAATTCAGTGAGGGCTTTTTTTGTCTTCTGTACATCACTGTCCTCTGAAACTTTGGGAATCTGCACCTGAAGTACACAGCCTAAAAAGTGACTTGAAAGGTCATCACAGAGCCACTGCTTAGTCTCTTTATCTACTAGACTATCTAGTAAAAGTCACCGATCATTAACTGCAATAGCTGGCATTTTCTAAGTCTCTGGCATTTTGTATCTCTCCAGCACATTCATATCAGGTGTGAATCCCCTGGATTTTAGACCCAGAGCATCTTTCCAACAGATCAAGCAGAAATCAGATGATCTTGAGGACACCACTGCTCTGAGCTACATCTGAACCTAGGCACGAACCCGCAACATTTTTATTTATTTTCCTTTTGAAAAATAGTCTTCTGACCGAGTTCTGCCTACAACGCGCTGGGGCCATAAAAAGCGAAACCCAGTATGCCCACACGGCCACGAACTGCGGCTACCCGGTAGCCACACACGCCTGCCACCATTAACGAACGATACGATGTAAGGGGAATCAACTCAGAAAAACCGTTTTAGAAATGAACTTCAGGAACGACAACTAAAATAAAACACACCAAAAAAAAACCAAACAAAAAATGCACAGCAGCACCGCGGGCTTCGCCTTCCCGGCGCAGGACGAGGGGCGCGCTGCGTGCCACCCACCCGGCCCCGCCAGAGCCGTGGGCGCAGCGCACCCAACTCACGGAACAAGCTGCGAAATCATGAAGCGAATGGCATTTTCAATGGCATTTTCTTCTGGACGGCCAGCTGCCGCGCACGCCATCTCCCGACAAGAGCTGGACGCTTCTCCCGGTCCGCCGCGGGGGGCGAGGCGCGGCTGCCCCAGCCTCTCCTCACGCTGCCCGGCCGGAGGCCGCCGCCCCCCGGGCGCGGGGAGCCCAGGGGAGCCGCGGGGAGCCCGCCGCCGGCCCCCAGCCCCGCCGGCCCAACTTTCCCGGGGCGCCCCTTACCGCCGTGGAGCCGGAGGAGGAGGCGATGTAGACCTTGATGACCATGCTGGGAGCGAGGCGGCGGCGTGCGGAGCCGGGCGGGTGGGTGTGTGCGGGCAGCGCGGCGCGGCGCGGCTGGGCTGGGGCGGGAGGGCGGGAGCGGGGAGGCGCGGGAGGCCTCGCCCCGCCTCGCCGCGCTCACTGGGCTGCGCGCCCAGCAGTCACTGCCGCCTGGCCCGGAAGAGGGAAAAACGGTTTAAAAAAAAAAAATGAAGAAAGAAAGGGGCGAGGCAAGTTCTCGACGAACCACGCGAGACATGCGGGGGAGGGGGCGCCGCGCCATAGCGGCGGGAAGTCCCGCTGAGGCGCCGCGGGGCCGCCGCCTGAGGGAGGGGGCAAGGAGCGGGGCGGCAGGGCAGGCCGCGGGCCCGCCATGGCAGCGGCCGCCCCCCTCCCCTCACGGCCGCCCAGCCGGGGAGGAGCGGGCCGCCCAGGAGCCCGCGGGGGGCAGCACCCTGCCCGGGGGAGCCCGGCCGCCGGCCCCCGGGCCCTCGCGTGGAGCGGCGACGGAAGCCTGCGATGGGCAGATGTTACAGCGCAATGCTATTTAGAATTGAGAATTCCCTTTTAAAATTTATTGCAGCCTGAAAGTTACAGCCAAAAGGCACCCAGTCGAGTTCTTTGCCTTCCCATAATTATCATAAAGTATCTTCCACAGAAATAAAGCATAAAAAAAGCACATGCCAGCACAGGTACTGTGGGCCGGGCCCCTCTGCAGCCCCACGCCCGGCTGTGCCAGGGCCTTCATGCCCGCTTGGCCCCAGCAGAGCCGCGGCGCCGTGCCCAAGGCCCACAGGGACACCGCCATTCCAGGCATGCTATGTCATCACTCGTGCTAATTAGAACACTAGATAAGACCTCAAAGAGTACTTAATTGCTACAGCCAGGGTGACACGTTATTTAGGGAAATTTATATTCAGCACCTGTCTTCCACTTGCCTGTGGTACTCCAAATATTACCTTCTATGTATTCTGTTATCCATTCTGATAGCACCTTCACAGAAGATAAAAAATACTTACAGTGATAAACATTGCAAGCTGAAAGTTTACCACCTACAAGCAAAGATGAAAGGAAGATGTTTGTTCTGCCTTTGGCAAAAAGGGGGGAGGTATTTCTGAAATTATTTTTCCAAACAAATTAAGCCTTCCTGTCTCAAATTCTCAGGTGTTTTTTCTAACTGCAGAAAGGATTTAAAAAAAAAAAACAACAACACAATACCTGTTGAAGTCTATTGAATGAAGTCACCTGTATTCATTTTACTAATTTGCCAACAGCAGGAGGAAAGAACTATTTTGAGGATGACATAGCTACTTTTGATGTTATTTGTGACACCTGAACCTTTGAGACTGTTACAAGATTTATGTACATTTTGAAAAAGCAATAAACCAAAATTTATTTAGGATGATAGGACACAATAAAAATTCCCTAGTTCAGGGAGTTTTGAGATTTAATAAAAATAAATGGTGTACTTTTTAATCTCTTTAAAACAAACCGAGTTAAGTCCAGGAGATTAAAATTCTTCAAGGAATGTTTCTTCAGATGTGTTTGTACAGCCCCCTTCACAGCTGCTTGAGAAATGCACTGGTAATTCCCATTTCCTCCAAAGCACCATGCTACGTGCCAGTCTGTGATCCAAGTCATGGCAAGGAACAGTAGAGGTAGAAACCGCAGCATATCAGAAAGAATGAAAAAATGCAGGCAGAGAACAGGACAGATAGGTTTATTTGAACTTTGGGCTCACTTGTCACTCTGCTGGCTGGCTGCCCGCTCTCTGGCCAGCTCGCCTCTCCTCCTTGTAACACGCTTCAGCTCCTCGGAGCTGAAATTCTTCTGGAGTGAGCTGCATGTTGTCTTTCTGCCTACTAAAAATCCTGATATAATCATTACTCTCAAAAGTGCACTTTAGAAGGCATTTTGTCTTCATGAAAGAAGATTTATTAAGTTAAAAGCAATACATGAATTGGGTATTATTGAAACAACTAGGTTTGCTTGACTCATAATAGTAAATTTTCTGTTCTATTGGCAGAAAAGCACGATGTTTTCTATTCCCAGGCTACTCATGTAAAATCCGTGGTGTTATTTTTGTTTTCACTATTAAACAGTTGTGAAGTGTTTAATTATCCTTCTCAAGGTAGACCAAAACCTCAAACAAAATTAACAAATTGATCTAATGCCTCTAAGAGGAAAATCTCCTGTTCTTGTGCAGCCAACAAAATAGTATGTATATAATACTCAGCGATGATTGTTGTTGCCTCAATTCCCTTGTGCACTTGCTGTAAGGTGTGTTTGTACAAGGCTGTCTTGACAGGATGCATCTTTTATTACTGTCACTCAAAGGAAAACTGAACAGTTGCATTTTGGTTTACATTATTTTATATATTGTGAAGCAGCAATATTGAGCAAGTGGCAGCACTGGCACTGACTTCAGTGGCAGCAGGAGCGTAAGCGATTCCCAACAGGGAACCCAATGGACTGGCTACCCTGGGGTGAAATCTGGGGATTTCAGATAAAAATTTTGCCAGTAATGGCAAAGATCTACTCGCTTTTTTCTGAAACCACACACAAGAACAAGGGCTTTGGAGTACTGGCAAATTAAGCCATTAAAAAAAAAAAAAAAGAAAAAAAGGTAGTAGAATCTCACAATGAAAGATATTACAGTAATAAACTACAAAATCCCTCTTGTACAAAAGGTCAGGAAGCACATGTGCTCCAAATGCTCCACGGCTTCTTTGTAAGCACAGAGAGAAATACATCCAGAATTCAACTGCAAATATTTGGCTAGTAATGTGAGACCGTGCCAGGTTTCATTCCCTGATTGCACTTGCACTATTGCTAGAGAAGATGATCTGGATCTGTCTGAACTCCCGAAATGGAGGAACGTGCTATTGGTAAGAGATGTCTGCTCAGCACTCTCAATGGGAAGTAAGGAACCTATTCTTCATCTCCAATCCCAGCCTACCGAGCTTGCAATATTGGAGCCAGACTCAGAGCCTGTCTTCTGACTTCACCCGTGCTCTGCAAGAGCCATGTCCTGCTACAGCCTGTGCCAGTGCACTGCTGATTTATGGTGGGTGGAAACTCCACTCCCCTGCTCCAACATGTCCGTGGAAGGGGGTGGGGAATACCAGGAGATCTGCTTCTCCTCCTCCTTCTCATCTGGAAGCAGAGCAAGGCCGGGTTTCCTTGTTTTTATATCTAATTGTGCAAGACACATAGCAGTTGGTTACATAAGGAAGAAATCCACAGTGCACACAACATGGTACCCTGTTACTGCTTTTCACCTGTTGATTACCTCTGATGGAACTACTGGAGTTATGCTAAAGTCCCTCACAATCCAGAGCTGCGTACCTGTATGACATAAACCACAACATAAACCAACACCTACTCCAGGATTAATGCTTGAACTGCTGCTAGTTTGTGCAGTGTCCATCGGTACTGCATGCAATGCTCAGAATTACCACTAAGAACATTAAAGGAAAGCAGAGAATAATAGAATCACAAAATCATGTAGGTTGGAAAAGACCTTTAAGGCCACCCAGCCCAGCCCCTAACCCAGCACTGCCAAGCCCACCGCTGAACCGTGTCCCCAAGCACCGCGCCTGCGGGGGTTTTGAGCCCCCCCGGGGACGGTGACAGCACCGGGTCCCTGGGCAGCCTGTCCCCCTGCCCGGCCACCCTTTCCGCGAAGGAATTTCTCCTGAGATCCCCCCTGACCCTCCCCTGGCACAGCCTGGGGCCGTTCCCTCTTGTCCTGTCGCTGGTTCCCTGGGGGAAGAGACCGACCCCCCGGCTCCAGCCCCCTCAGGCAGCCGCAGAGCGATGGGGCCCCCCCGAGCCCCGTTTCTCCAGGCTGAGCCCCCCCAGCCCCCCCAGCCGGTGCCGCAGCCCCTTCCCCAGCTCCGTGCCCGTCCCTGGACACGCTGCAGCCCCTCAGGGTCTGTCCTGTAGCGGGGGCCCAGCCCTGAACCCCGCGTTCGCGGGGCCCCCCCAGTGCCGGGCGCAGGGGACGGGCGCTGCGCCGCTGCCGCTGGCCACGCCGGTGCTGGCACAAGCCGGGATGCCGGTGGCCGCCGTGGCCTCCCGGGCACGCTGCCGGCTGCGTTTGGCGGGTGCCACCCGCGCCCCCGGCCCTGTCCCGCCGGGCAGCCCCCCCAGCCGCTCTCGCCCAGCCCGTGGGGCTGCTGTGCCCGGGGCAGGGCCGGCGCTGAACCCCACGCCGCTGGCCTGGCCCCCGGGTGCAGCCCCCCCAGCCCCCGCGGCCCCCCGCCCGACGGGCCGAGGGCAGCGCCCCGCCAGCCCGCCCGGCGCCGCCGCTGCCTGCCGAGGGGCGCCCCCTGCTGGCGCTGCGGGGCCACCGGCGCAGGGCCCAGCCCGGCTCCCCGGGCGTGGGAGGAGGAGGAGGAGGAGGGCAGAGCGAAGGACCGGCGCTTCGCTGGGGAGCCTGCGGTGAGCCTGAAGTTTGCAGGAGCATCCAGCAGCCCCCCCTGCGTTTGCCGACCCCTTTGTCAAGTCTGGATTTTGCTTGGGGCGAAAGCGAGCAGGGCTTATGCCGGAGGAGCGGCCGGTGCGCGGGGGATGCAGACCCTGACCCGCAGTTTGACTCTCAGCTCACAACTAAAGGCAGAATGGGTGATTTTAATTTCTGTAATAACGTGATATGGGTCTGACAGCTCAGCAGGTACAGCGCCGAAGTTGCCCGGGGTTCTGTGAACGCTGAGCTGTCCTTTGGGGGAGCAGCAGCAGCTCCCAGCGAGGCTCTGCCTGCAGCAGGCACCACGCTGCCACCCACCCGCCGTCGGTGGGCTCCTCGGGGGGCACTGGGCTGAAGCCAAGCAGGGAGGATCACTCCAGGGCCACGCACAGGGCGCTGCAGCAGCTGGGAAGCATGTGTGGGTCCTCCTCACTGGCCATTCCACTGCCCAGGTGTGTTCCTGCTGCACCCCACTACCTGCCAGGGCTGATCTGCGCAACTGAGCCAAGCTTTACTCAAGACAAGGGCTGGACTGCCCTTTCCAGCATTTTCGGCAGACTACATCTTACACATAAAAAAACCTCCACATCCCAACCAAGTGAAGCCAGAGGTGCCAACTGGTCCAAGGGCTGGGGGTTCTGCATTCCCACTGCAGCAACCCATTCGCATGGGCAGTGCGAGGCTGTGCCCCTGCCAGGGCCTAGGTGGCCCAGCTCTGGCCGGCAGTGGCCACACCGCAGGTCCTGCCCCGGCTGCCTGTGCTGCCTGTGCAGCCGCCCCGGCTGCAAAACCATTACGGCAGCCTTACAGGGCTCAGCTACAGCAGACAGTGTGGGATTGTCCCCGTTCCTTGCCCTTGACACCTTCCCGTCCCTCTGCTGACTTCCACCCAGACGGGCTGGCCATGCACAACTCCCAGCTTAGCATTTCGGATCTCCCTTTCCTCGGGCCCCAGGCTGGCCACCCATCCTATGGCTCCGAGCCACCACCCAGCCCTGGCTCGGACAAGCCCTGTGCACACTCCTCAAGTGCACTTCATTACCCTGAAGTACCCGAGGGAACTACATGGAAGGGAACACTGCAGAAACCAGGATTTCAGCCAGAATAACAGGAATAGTTGCACTTTTAACGCTGTTTTAGGCCAGTTTGTTCAACTGGGCGTTCACAGAGGATTGCTGCCCTGAAAGGCAGAAGATACAATCCAGAAGCCAACACCCTTGCCTGGTCTCTGGCTCCTACTCAGGACTCGGGCTGGACAGAACACATTTTTGTCTTCTGAACACTAAATCCTGCCTTCTCTGAGCCCGTCCAGCAAGTAACCTGCAGCTCTTGCTTGCTGTGAGCTCACAGCAAGCTGAAAGAAGGGGAAGTAGAGCTGCAAATCAGTACATGATGCCTGCCATGCTGCTGTTTGAAGTTTTTACATACTTGGAGATAGCCCTTGCATTCACAGTTGCAGAGGTCTTGGGGTTTTCCAGGACCAAGTCAGCTTCGGCTCACAGGCTTGCTCTCCCCGTTCCATCCTGTGTTCTGGGCACCTTCAAATGGCTGTTGGAAAGACCTGTTACAAAAAAAAAAAGTGCTAAAGGTAGCGCGGCTTTGTAAAATTTTGCCGTCTTTACTTAGTCAGAACCCTCTCGGGTGCTGAGACTCCCCAGGATCAGATTTTAAAAGCTGGTGGCATCAGCCATCTCCTAAGGCAGTGTGTGTGGAAGCAGCTTTAAAGGAAGGCTTACACACTTCTGCGGCGGTAAGGACCATCTGGCAATGGTTAGTTTGTTATTATTTGCTTTGTTGATTTATTCTAACCCTTACCAATGCTTCGGTACAAGACAGATCCTCAGGCAAACTTGTGAGTTCCTGTCTGGGAACTTCCCCAGCCTCCTCCACAATAAGTGCAGATGCAAAAACTTCATTTGGGCTTTCTGCTCCAATATTGTCTTTTCTGCATATTCATTTTACACCTCAACAGCAGACTGGTACTAGGAAATGTCTCTCTGGCTTCCTGCTCCTGACAAGACTGAAAAATTACTTATTATGCTTTTTAGATCTTTTTGCAAGTTATGTGTCAAACTCTGATTTTTACACAACTGTTTTTGCATTTTGCTTGTTTATGATCTTTTTTGTTTTCCACATCAGAGCACAAGTTCAACTTTTTGAAGGATGTCATCTTGCTTCTGAGAGCCTCCCATGTCCCGTCTTTTAGCTGTGTTTTATTTTTTAGCTGTTTTTTTAGCCACGCTTGATTCTCTCACATGTTTTTTTGACAGGTGATATGCATTTGGCCAGAGCTTCCAATGTGATGTCTTTCAGTAGCCTCCATGCTGCATAAAAGCCTTTTACTCTTCTAGCTACCCCCTTCAGCCTTTTTCAGGAATCCTCACTTTACAGAGTTCCCCTTTCCAAAATCAAGAACAGGGGATTTCTTTGGTTTTTGTTGCTCTGATCAGAGTGGTGACCCTTAAATCCATAATGGTCACTGATTCAAAGACCGCTTAGTTAGGTCCTGTTCTCTGCCTTCAACCAAATCAAGAGTAGCTTCTCCCTTCATGGCTTCCCTGGCCAGCTGCTCCATAAAAAGTCACTAACAGTGTCTAACCTCTCACCCTCAGATGTTAGCAGCTATGTGGTCTACATCATGGCACTGGACATTTCCCATTGCAGTTGTGTTTTCTGCCCTTGCTGCCTCCCTCGTCTTCATCATCTCTACTAAGTTAGCTGGAGTTAACCCTGTGTCATGAGGGTAGTGGACTTTTCCACTTATTTCTATGTTGAGAAGTCACCAAACCTGTTAATAATCTCCCTTGTGTTAGGCGAGGAAATGTATTTTCTGGTTTATTATGCCAGGCTGAACGTCTGTCCTACAGTGGGGTGTGCCAGACGCCGAAGGTGCCTGCTTTGCTCTGCCAGCTGTAGAGGGAGTCCAGCCACTGAACTCAAACGTAAGCATCTGCTTTTGCATAGATGAATCCTGCCTGTAGCTCCCTGGACGTCATTCTTGTTTTGCCTATTATATTATTTACATATCTCAGTATGAAATTTGCATTTTTTGCCACTGTGTCATCTTGCAGTAAAGGCATATCCCTCAGACCCTGCTCCTGAGCATAATTCCAGGCAGTTTTGGGGACAGGCTTCCATTCAGTGCTTCATGCAAGGTCAGGCACTGGCAACACTTCGCCCACATGCATGACTCCTGCCACCCTTCAGACTAGCCTTTCTCCTCTCACCTGCGCTACCATAACCTTGTATTTTTTGAGAGAAAGATAATTGTACCATTAATGGTAGTCATTATGCGTTAAGAAACCTGTAGAGCAGTGCATGCTGTGTGAGAATTGTGAGGTAAAAGGCAAATAAAAGACAGCATTGGCAACTGATCAGCTGATGAAACTACTGCTTTTGCTTTTGTGCTTTTTCTGGCTTCATTTTAGTAGTAGTCTTAGATTTGACTGCTTTTCCAAAGTACATCTTCACATAAAGAACCAAAACTGGAGAAGAGAAATAATGATAATACAAATTTGCTGTTGACGGTCAGCTTGTCTGACTGCGATGGACTGAAATGTCTTCTTATCTGTATTTTGTGTGTAATAAAAGTCCACGTTTATTTTGGTGCTTGCAGTCAACCCCTTTACTGTCGGGGACTAGGCAGGAAGCTGTAGCTAAGCCAAAGGCTTTACCAAAGTAAAGATGAGGAAAAGAAAACGGCCTCAATGAGAATCCTAAGACAACCAACAGAGTTAACACCCTCATGTTCCCAGATTAAATTAAACACTAAATGTTTCATTGCAGTCAATACTGAATTTGACACATAAATCAATTTTTACCCAGGACAAACCATAAAATTACCCAGGACAAACTATAAAATTAACCAAGCACAAACATCTTCTATAGATCAATAACCCACTCATCCCAATAGTTATATAAAAAAAGGCTAACGGACACTTTAAATGCCAGGTACATCACAGGAAAACGTGTTTTGCAGTATTTTGCCACAGAACAATGCATGTATTAATGTTATTTGTCATATGTGGCATGACTATGATCACATACAGAACCCTAATTGCCCTGAACTCGGGACTACGGAGCTGTTGCACAGCTAGAGGGGCGCGGCTGAGAGCTGAATGTGTCCAAAGCCCGTGTCGTGCTTGCTTGCTTCTAACAGAAGCTGTCATAGCAGACTTCGGCAAGGTAGCGAGGGCAGCCTCGCCATGCCTTCAGCCACGCCACCAGCACCCGCGGGTGCACCTCATCCACCCCTCTGATCCCAGAGAGAGCAGTGGTGAGGAATGGTGTAACCGCTGTACCTCCAGTAAGGCCAAGTCTTTACGCATTAGAGACAAGTGAATCAGGGAATGAAATGCCTCGAGGTCTGAGCAGCATGACTGTGAGAGCTGCAAGCCTGCTGAGATCCCATGGTGGAAAGGAATCTCCTGATGTTCAAAGCCTACGTGAATTTTAGCACAAAGGAACGGGAAAGCAACATCTATCTAACTAACTGCCTGTTTGGGGAAGGCCAGACGTCAGTCACCCAAGTGTGACTTTGGTATATTTTGACTTTATTCAGCAATATTTTGATCTGCTTCAGTTCAAGAAGAAAACGTAGGAAAACATTGATCAAGTACTACAGATCTTCTCTGATATCAGGAACAGGCTCTCCTCCTCTGCAGGACATTCCTGACTTGGGCAACAGTGGGAATATCTATATGAGATATTGTGAACCAGCAAACATCTTGAAAACCATCCAACATTTCAGCTGTGGTTAACAGCACCATGGAGGATGCTGGAGAGATGTAGATCTCTGGGATGGCTGGTTAATGCACACAGAGCAACCAGGAGTCCAACCACTGGGGCATCAACATCGAGTTGACTGAGTCTTGCCATGTTTTGCAAAGATAAGGGGAAAAAACCTAAACTGACTTGTGACAGTTTCAGCCTGAAAGTTTGTTCTTGTACTTAGGTTGTCTGCAATTTCCCATTTTTCTAAAAGTTTCTCAGCATTTGAGCGTTGTTCTGTAAGTTTAGTGTGGGCCATATTCAGAATGCTAGTTTTGTTTTGACAGAAGTCATGTTTCTGCTTGTAGACTGGATGTTTTTTACCTCTGGAGTCAACAACCTGGTTTGAATACGGATGCTTGCAGAAGCAGAATTCAAATTTTAGCATGAAGTTTTCTCACAGAAATAGCACAAAAAGATTTCTGGCTTGTTGCTTTGATTTACTCTCTATGTAATCCAGTGATATGATATCATAAATTCAGGTTTAGGTCTTTTTGTACTGAATAAAACCAACCCATTTGACAAAAAGGCAAAAAAAAAAAGGTCACATGGTACAAACTAATGCTCCAGAATAAACTTATTCTCCTAGGCCTAATTTAACAAAAAAGTTTAGCTGGTTAGTTTTGTACCAGCAGTCTATGTGCCAGATTAGGTATATCGGTCCATGCCATTCTAACGTGTCATCATCCCCATTGATTTGATAGGTGACTTCCTATTCTTTCCAGTTACTATTGCATAAAGGAATTAAATATAAAATTAAATATAATTGCACTTTTCACTTGGCCTGAAGGAAGGGTGTTTAGAATATCCATAGGCTACAACCAGGTCTGTAATTTTCTAGAGGTCTGCATAGTAGCAGCCATTTATACTTTCAACATAACAGTATCTCACAGCAGTTTATCCTGTCTGTTCAGAGGGAAGTGGTCTTCTAACGAACAATTATTTAGTTCAGTTTGTGGTTTAATGAACATTTTTAGAAAAGTCAAAACATTTGAAAAAATATGCAGGGGAAAAAGAAGGCATAGCAAATATAATGCAAAAATTAGTAGCAAATTTTAAATCTGTGCTTAATTTGCAGCATGCATTTTGATCCAAGCTTTCAAACAAATTGCTTGTCATGCAAGTTGCTCAGGAGCAGACATTGACAGACTCTTCAACAAATTCCTGTTCCTCTTCCAGAAAGGTACAAAGACTTCTCTCTGAATACAGAAAGAACAAAACAGTAACTGCAAGGAGACAGGCAAAAACCCTCAAGGCAACTGACAAATGCAACTAAGCACAAACCTTGTTGGTAATGGAGAACTTCTGCTGTTAGACACAGACTCTTGAAAGAAGACCAAGAGCTCCTGAAGTGTGTTGCAGACAAGTTTTCGTTCTCAGAAGATGGGAGAAAACTGTTGGAAACATTATTTAAAATCTTGATTAATACAGGAGAACTTGACGGTGGCATGATTAACAGGTAGTAAGAGAAAGAAACCCATTGATGCAGGAGCATGTTCTATTTATACACATTGGAAGTAAGAACAAAACAAAAGAAAATCTTATTACTGACAGAAAAGGAGAACAAATAAAGGAAAATGCGCACACAAAAAAGCTGTGTGTTTTTGCTTCAGCCTTCATATAAAGCCACCCATTACTAAACACAGCCTTTTCAGGAAGATGACAGCAACAGGTAGCAGCAAGAAAAGACAGACTAAATTGTATTTGCCTGTGAGGTTACATGGGGGTTGGCAGTGCCTGCAAAACGCACTCCCTGGTACTTAGGCCAGTCATAGGCATTTTTGAATAATTGGTCCGCATCAACAGAGAAAATCATGTAATTTCATGGCTCTATGTTGACCAGAGGAAGGAGAAGAGAGGCAGACCTGTGGACAGAAAACTTCTTGGCTTAATTCCAAAGTCCAGGGAGCTAATAAACTATTGACATATAAGCACTTTGAGAATGAGGTAATGTAAAAAGTGACAAATCAAAAAGTCACCATGAGTCTGTCAAGAAGAGGGGGAACAGCTGTTCAGGGAGAAGCACTGAAAGGGATCCGGGGATTACAGGGGATCAGAAGAAGAATCTGAACCAACATGGTGATGCTATTGCAAACTCAGCAAATGCCACTCAGACAGGTTACCTAATTAACCTGATTATTGGATATAGATGTAGGGAAGAATGCAAAGTTGAAGAGAGTCCGAGGCAGCCTAAGAATGATAAAAGGTTTAGAAAACATGGCCTATGAGATTGTAAGATCTATGGGAATTTGTTTAGTCTAGAAGAAGGAAGTTTGTGGGAGACTATGGTAGTATTATGTGAAATGATGCAGCATCTAAAATGTTAGTGTAAATCGATGCTTACTAATTGTTCTGTCTGCTAGACACTGGGCAAAGGAACTCTTAAATTCACAACTGAAGTTCTGTTTAGATGCTGGGGAAAACTTGGTGGTTTTAAGGACAGTTGAGAGCTGATGAAGCCTGCCAAATCTCCTTCATTGTAGATTTTTAGAGATGTGACTAGCTTTTGGCAGGAACAGGCACACCTCACAGTGGCAGCTCCTGCTTCTCCAGCCTCAGTTGCTTTGGTCCTAAAGGCGGTATTAGTGAATGCCCTGTGCTTTCCCCTAAGAAACAGAGGTGGTGGAAGGCCTGGCAGAGGCTGCAGCCGGTTATGATGGAAAAGGGAGCCAGTTTTCCTGCCCCCGCGCAGAAGGCCCAGACTGGCACCTCAGGGCCTACCCCCAAACGCCAGCTCCGGCCTGGGGTGCGCTCTCGGCCGCCGCAGCCGAGGCGGAACGGGCCGAGAGGCCGCCGCAGGGCCCTGGGCCCCCCGCACAAAGGCCGCCGGCCGGGCTAACGCGGGGCCGCGACGGCCCCGCCAACAGGTACCGCAAAGGCGGGAGGCGGCGGCTGCCGGCCGGCTGCGCTCCCCGCTCCCGCCCCGGGCCCGGCCTGTGCCGCCAGGCCTCAGGGCCCCGCGGCATGGCGGCCCCCCGCAGCCGGGCGCGGCGGGAGGGCCGGAGCCGCCGCCGCCATGTTGTCGTCCTGCGGCCTGTGGTAACTTTCGTGGAAGTTTCTTTCCCGGCCTCTGGGGGAACGAGGGGGAGGCAGGCGGGGGAGCGGGGGGCGAGCCGTGGCCGCCGGGGCAGGAGGCGGCAGAGCGCCGAGGCGCTGAGGAGAGGCGGCGGCGTGGGGAGGCGGCGGGCCGGAGGCTGACCCCCCACGCCCGCCAGCGCGCCCGGCCGCCGCGGGCCGCGTTGGGGCCGCTGCCGGCGCCCTCCCCGCCGCGGCGGCGGCGCCGTATTCACCGCGCGCTTTAGGCCGGCTCCGCTGCGCAGACAGCGTAGGGCCGCCGTCCCTCCGCCTGCGAGCGTCTCTCGCGCTACGGCCGCCGCCCCGCCCCCCGCCCCCGCCCCGCCTCTCGGGCCGCTGCCCGCGCTCCCATTGGCCACCGCGGCCGTCACTCGGCGGCTGGGCCCATCTCGCGCTCCCCATTCATGCAGTTTGGTTGCGTGTTGGTGTATTTTACTGTTTGCAATAAAAGAGGGGGGGATTTTTTTTTGTTCAGTTTGTGCTGCAATTAACTCTTGGTCCTTTATACATCTCTTTTTTTTTTTTTTTTTTTTTTTTTTGCAATTTGGCAGAACGGTTGAAACAGTTTTTTGGTGGTTACGTTTATTTTTTATATCTCTCTCTATCTATATATTTTGCAATCAACTATTAAGGTGCAACTATGCCCAAAAGAAAGGTAAGTACAAAAAAAAAAAAAAAAGATTAGGGGAGACAGATGGGGAACGAAGGGGAGAGATTAAAACAGCGATTTGCAAAATTACCTGTAAATTTTCGCGCGCGCGCGTGTGTGTGTGCCTATGTGGAGTTTTTGCATTTTTAATTTTTTGTGGATATCCTAAAGCGGAGCTGGGACTGGAGGGAGAGGGCTAGGGCGTGTGTCGGGGCCGCTTGGCGCGGGCAGGGGAAGCCTGTGAGTTCACTTTGGGCTGTTTTGTTTGCAAGGAGAAGGCTGAGCAGTGTCTCCATGCTGGATTACAAACAGCCATAGTGCTGCTGCTGCCCCTATGGAGAACACAGGCAGGCAGCGCTAGGCACGGAGGGCTCTGCCGCTCGCCCAGCGCCCAAAACCCCGCCGCCGAACGGCCCCAGCACCCCCGGCCACCTCCGGCAGCATTTTAGGGCGGATCGGGCCATTCCCCGGGAGGATTTGGGTCTAAACGGTGCCTCTTTCTCCTGCGTTTGCCTTTGTTCTCCTTTTTTTTTTTTTTTTTTTTTTTCCTCCCACTTCTTGTCATACCAGATGGTTGTGCAATGGTAATTTGGAGCCATTAGGCGGCGCAGAATTTGAAACTGTCCTTGAAGGAAAGCGGGGAAGGGATTCACCACCATAATTAGTAACTTTATAGCTCGACGGGCCCCACCGCGCACCCCCCCCTCCTTCCTCACCCACCCACCCCGCCTCTACCAACCCCGACGCCCCCCCCCCTCATCTCCAAGCTCCCCAGCCCCGCCGCCCGGCCCGGCCCCGCCACTGCCAGCCGGGCCCCACGGGCCGCCCCTGAGGCCCTCAGGGCTCGGCGGGGCCGCGCTGCCGGCGCCCCGCCGCTGAGGAGAAGGAGGAGCCGGCGGCCGCCCCCACCCGCCGCGTCCCCCCCCGCCCGGCTCGCCCGGGGCGCTTCGGCCTGGCCCCGGAGACCCCCGGCCCCACCGCGGCAGGGCCGGGGGTCTCCGGGGCCAGGCCGAAGCCCCCCGGGCGATAGCGTGGGGGGCGTGGGCCAGGCCGCCGGCATTGTCCTTGCGCGGGGCTGGCGACGACCTTGTTATGGCAGGTAATTTGGCGGGAACTTTTTAAACGCGGGGACGCCTGGGCGTGCTGACGTAGGCCCGGCGGCCCCGGGGCATTGTGGGAGTTGCAGTCCGTGAGGAGATTGAGGGAGGCGGGAGGGGACACACAGACACACACACAGACGATCGGTCGCCGCCATCGACCTTCCTGTTTTTAGCCCCCCCGGGAGACGGTTTAGCCCTGCGGGGGATGCTGGGGTTCCCCTCAGGCCCTTGGGTTCCCCTCAGGGCTCTGAGGAGCCGAGTGCAGGGGATGGCGCCACCCTCTCACCTCAGTCTCTGGCTTTCCTTGCAGGCTCCAGCTGAAGGCGAGGCAAAGGAGGAGGTAGGAGCTGCTTCTTTGGTTGCCCGTCCCCGCTCCTCCAAGAACTTCTGTGGTGCTCCACAGAAATTACAAGTTCCCCCAGGGTGGGTGCGGGCGCGGGCCCTGTGCCTGGGTTCGGGGTGCCCGGGCTCATTCCTTGGCCTGTCACCTGAGGTGGGCACTGGGTGTCTTGGCTGCAGCCAGTAGCTCCGCTGGGCTGAGGCCATTGGCTCGAACAGGAACATGTCCCCTTCAGCTTTATGGGCAGTGGCTCAGTGACAGAGCCTTAATGGCACGACACCTGCAAGTAAAGAAACTTCATCACTTACTGCCTCACTGCGGTAAACGGGCAGCTGCATAGAGTGAGAATGATTGAACTAAGCTGTGCTTTTGGGAGATCATCACCATAATGTCCATAATTTCATAAATCCCCTTTGTATGGGGCTTCGTGACGTAGTGTGCTTTGTTATTATTCTGGGTTGCAGTTCTGAGAAAGCACTGCTTTATATGCTTTCTGAATGTTAGTGACACATCTTTCTTTATGCAGCCAAAGAGAAGGTCAGCTAGACTATCCGCTGTAAGTATCTTTATTTACTTTCTTAATATTGCATCACGTGGAATGCTAAGTTCTAAGGGACAGTTACAGAGAAACTGTGTTTTTTTCCCACTGGCACTGTGAAAGGCATGGTTAGAATATTGCAGTGTTCAAAAGTAAAATTCCTACTATTCTGTGTTTCCAGTCCATGAGTATCAACATGTTACAGTCTTACTTTTAGACGTTTCACGTGAGGTGTAACCATCTTTGTTAGTTAACATTCAGTCTGGAGGCATGAGCGCCCAGAGTCAAGGAATATCGATGTCAAGATGCATTTGTTCTTTGTAGGTCTTCTCCATCCACATTCCTGCTCATAGCTCTATAGAGTGCCTGCTCTATACTTGTAATTTGCCCATTGATTTTGTGGGCCCAATTGCTGGGTAAACTGAGACCTAGAGGGTGTAAATCTGTGTCAAGCGGTAGGGTTCAGCCCAAGGCCACAGCCTTAAACAGGCTCTTGGCATCCTTTTCTACAGATGGTTAGTGCACCCAGCCCTTTTTTAAGCCATCTTAGACATGCCAAATGGATAATGGTTGCTATTTAAAAAAGAAAGTACTTAATTTTAGTGAAAGCTAAGATGTGTGTTCATACTTAGAATTATGTCCAGATGTTAATACCTTTCATTTTTTACACGCGTTTGCCTTGACAGCAGACAGTAGCACCCAGACACAGTAATGGTCCACTTACTGCTCCTGTCAGCATCTGCACGGAAGCCACCGTAACATACATGAGGAGATGTGGATTTGGATAACGAAGCATACTGATCTGCCTCTGGCAGTTACTCCTCTATACTACAGAATGAAGCAGACAGCTCTAAATTATTTTCTGTTTGAACAGTTTTCGAAAGTTACTAACGTGTTACTAAAACATATATAGCATTTGTCTCACTCTTTCTTATGTGTGTTTTGTACAGAAACCTGCTCCGCCTAAACCGGAGCCAAAGCCCAAAAAAGCAGCACCTAAGGTAAGTGCTCGAGATCTCTTGAACTGAAGTTATGCTTCTTGTTCTCAAGGTGTTTATAGGGGGGGAAAAAAGATCCACAATTGCTCATTTTGTTTTTTCATTATTTTCTTTAAAGATTTAAGATTGGATTTCATGAGTTGAAAGAATGTGAAGGATGTAAAGATAATTTTATCCAATTCCTAGTGAAGGAATGTCGTAAACTGAACAGATTGGTTGTGGTGAGGCTTTACTGCTTGCCTTGCAAGGCCATTCTGAACTTTCATATAGTGCATTGTTGGGAAAACAATGCTTTGAATAGAGAACAGAGGGTCAATTAGAGAAGGCATTGAAAATCGTGCTTTTAATTACAGTTTCTTACAATGTTTTTATTCAAACGCACTCTTGTCAGTTAGTTATCAATTTATACAATTTTAATTGCTGGGGGTAAAGTTCTACATACCCGTTACCTTAAGCCAGA
This sequence comes from Falco biarmicus, assembly GCF_023638135.1. Classification (NCBI taxonomy): domain Eukaryota; kingdom Metazoa; phylum Chordata; class Aves; order Falconiformes; family Falconidae; genus Falco; species Falco biarmicus. Next base: position 2,344,302 of record NC_079301.1, on the reverse strand, counting down.
TAATTTTGGAAATGTCAAAAATATTGGCATATCTGACAGTATACTTAAAAAAGAATCTAAAGCTCATTGTTGTTTTGGAGCTACAATTTGAAATTCAAAAGGGGACAGTTCTGCAATCCATGAGTATTTCTTTGTACCCCCTTCCTGTCACAAACTTCCCCAGTGGTCAGTTTGCAGTGCTTTTTTCTATCTGTAAATATTCAGATCTTATGAGGACTTTGCAGCTGGAAAAAAAATTCCAACAACAAAACTTTAGCGTTCTTTTTAACCTGTTCCTATCATACATTTTCTGTTGTGGTTTTGGACAGTCATATGGGCAAAGCAGAAGTGTGAGAGATGCGGGGGATGACAGGCTGGGAACCTGCAGCTCTTTTCTGTACATTTAAAAGGCCCTGCAATTGCATATGGCACAGTAGACTTCCAGATGATGAAAACCATTCTACCTCCCAAGTCCTGCTATGTGGAGCAACAGAGATAGGAGAAATGGACAAGAAGAAGAACCCTGCTTGTCATTTTGGGGACCCGGCATCTCAGCTCTTTAATGGCAGTGGTGTGCAGAGCAAGTTTTTTCACATTTATGTCTTGGTTGTGCAGCTGGATTTCTAGATCTCATTCAGGAGTGGCAGGGGAACCTAGGAGCCCTGCTGCTCTGCGTTCCTGTGGTGTGAGCAAGCAGCTGGCACACAGTCTGGATTGCATCTCCCTGTAGTGGCTCATCCCTAGGGAAGAGGAGGGCCCCTGCCACTGGTGTTTGCTCTTCCAGCCCAAGTGGCAGAGAGCGGCTTGGGCATCTAAAAGTCTTGGGTTCTGCCTCTGCTGATGAACCATGCAGAGGTCAGTGCAGTGGCATACAATGCATGTTGTTGGTATTTTCTTTTTTTTCCAAGTTTGCTTTTTTAGTTATATGGAAACATCTCAGGGTTTATACACAAAAGCTGTGTTAACCGCATCTTAAAAGTTGTGAAAATATGCATTCAAAAGTTAAGGACTGTAGGTGACTGTCAGAACTTTGTTTGACAGTTCCCTGTGCAAGCTATATGGTGCAGTCTCCCTCTGGGATCAAAGACTGTTCAGTTCTGCCAGGAGTGGTGCCTTGGTCATTGCCCCACACGTTGCCCCCCTGTTGGAAGGGTATGGTCCTCTTGCTTCTAAGATGCTGGTTTGAAACCAGGATATTTGAGTTGCCTTTTTGGATCTCCAGAGCTTCTAATATTGGATCAATATCTCTGCAAAAGGGGATGTAATAAGAATTGTGCAGGCATCTTTAATTCTTGTTTCCCCCAAATGCTTAACTTTAAAACTTTCAGATTCTTTGAATGTTTCTTTGTGTGTAAGAATAGATTTCACCTTTTAAACTTAGACATAGTGGAAAACATAGAGCCTGGAAAAAAGTTTTATCACTTATTTATAAAACACATGACCTTATTACTGAATTGATGTTGCCATCTGTATAGAAAAGTCACTCAGGAAAATTAATGTAATGGTATTAGCTCAGAACCAGCTGAGAGGATGGAAGAACCTTGGAAACTGAAATATAACAATGTCTCCTTGGGTATTTTTTTTCCTGGGCTCGCATGGTTGTGGAAGTGGGCTTGATCCCTTAACAGGATAGCCACTAGCTTGTCCCCAGAAGCCGCAGATCTTAGAATAGAGCAGAGGTCCTGGGTTCCTGCTCACAGTCCTTTGCTATGACACACTTTCTCTTTGGTCAGTCCAGTCATGGAAGCCAGTTTCTGTGGATTCTCCTCAAATGCTTTCTTCAGAGGAGCTTTACCAGTGAAGAGTGGGCTACAGAGAATTACAGTTTTAGCTCCATTAATATTTTCTTGTCTTTTTCAAATGGGGTAAAGGGAAAGATACCGTCCTTCAAACAACCCCAAGTCTGTAAATATCCTTCATGGTTTACATTGGAAGGGCAAGTGACTGACACACCTGGGCTTGTGAGTTTGGAGCTTGCTGGTGCTGCTGGAGGAACCCTTCACTGTGGACTACTTACGTATGTTTCAGAGGTCTGGTGAGGTCTGTTCTAGTGACAGAGAGCAAACCAGTACCATAGTAGCAGTGCAATTATAACCTTACTGCCAAGCGGTACCAGAATACTTGGCTGCTGACAGTACTGTGATCTTTTTCCTGCCTCTTGAAAGTTGGGAGGACTGTTCAGCCAGCAGAGGGGGAAAGAGTGAGTGGAGGCATACTCTTTCCTCCTCTGGTGACACATCTCTTGGAAGAAGCCACTACATGTCACTGCTAATTCAGTCCCCAGAGAGGAGGAGAGGTTTGTTGAGGGTGGGCACAGCCCAGGAGAAGGGGCCTTCTAACTGTATCATAGTAGAGTTTCCCAGGTGGGCTGAAACCCCTCAGCAAGGTCAGGCTGGGGAGTGGGAGGTCAGAGAGGAAAAACCTTCAACCATTTGAGTGCTACTAAGTTCCTGTCTTTAATTTTCTGCGTTATGATAGGAATTGGTGAATTTTTAAGCATCAGTATCATTGAAGAATCAGGTGACTTTGCCCCTTATACTCTGAATCTAGGTTTACCTTTAGCAAGCAGCTCATTTTTAATGTGAATTAATTTTATACATTAATAAGCAAGGTGCTGAAGTAAGAAAGTATACTTTTTGTAACTTCCAGTCACTGAGACAACTCCATCTTCTGAGAGGAGAGAGAGATATATATCTTCAGAATTTATCTGTTTATCTTCACTTACCTGTGAGGAGTAATTTTGCAGGTATTTATGGTTCCTCTGTTGGAACTAGGTTAATCAAGCAAGGAGCTAAGCTAGTCTGCTTGGTGCATTTACTTATTAGCAGCAAGAGGCAGATCCTCAGAAGTAAAACTAACGAGAGTCATGTTTGTTACTGTATTGGGGTTGGGATCTGACCTTCCCATATAGAAAACTGTTACTACAGAAGTTGTAGCATCAAGTGGTGCTTTGATTTAGCCTGGTCCACGTATAAGAAACTGAGCCTAAATAATAAATGCAAAGTTCTCGTTGTTACTGAAGTGATGCTGTTGAGCCCCCAACTTGTCTATCACACAAGTGGTTTATTATAGTAAGGAATATTTCTGGCAGCGAAGGGGGAAAGTCCTTTGACTATAGCTTTGTTACAGTTTTCTAAATAGGCGTTAATAGCACATCTGAAATATTCTGGTATTTCCACTAGTTGTACATGTTCTTTTTGTTCTGTGGTACGCCTTTCAGCAGCACAGCAGAAATATGGGCCAGTTTAACATTTTTTAGCTAATTTAATTGAATGCCTATTTAAAATAGGAATTCTTTTAACCCCAGCCACAGCTTTTATATTATGCACTTCCCAGTAGCACATTCAGGACAGAACAGAAAGAAAGCACTTCTCCTTAGAAACTTTCATCTCATCTTTGTCAATAGAAGTTCAGTATGTAGGAGCAGGTTGTGTAGATGGTTTTCGAGTTCAGGATGTGCTTCTGCAGATGTACGAAGTGGAAACTGGCATTTACCATATCACGGTCTGTATTCTTAACAGAAAGAAAAGGCAGCAAATGATAAAAAGGAGGACAAAAAAGCAGCAACAAAAGGGAAGAAAGGAGCCAAAGGCAAAGATGAAACTAAACAAGAGGATGCTAAAGAAGAAAACCACTCTGAAAACGGAGATACCAAAACTAACGAGGTACTTTAGCTACAGTAAACGTGAATAAACGCAGATGTATTGGTAATAAAGCTGTGGGAGCTAACGCTTGGGCCTCCTTGTGAGAAGGTGGTGTGTGTCACTGCCATCCTGTAAAGACAGACTGACTGCAGTATCTACACAGGGCAGCTCCCAGGGAGAGCCTGAAAGAGTAGTGTTCTCCTTCAAACTTGCTCCTGCTCTGTGGTAGAGTGCTTCCACAGGTGGTCTGTGCTATCATAGTGTCCCTCTCGGGGTTGGCACAAGAGCAATGCAGAGTATTTGGGGAACAGTGAAGCTCAGTAAGATTGCTATCCAGCCCTGAGCTGACTTTGCATATCCTGTCCGGACTGCTGGATTGCCTCTGCTGCTCAGCGTGGGTTGGTACTGTGCCAGAAATCTGGTTTTAAGTTTTACACAATTCTTTAAAACAATTCTTTGCCTCAGAACAATTCAGCAAGAGATCTGCAAAATGAACTTGGGTCTTTTCTCTTGATCTGCAAGCCTCTTTCTTACATGTTTTTACTGTATCAGCTGCTTACCTGAGAGCTATGACTAGCTACAAGCTTCAGTCAGCCTCTGCTGGCCTTTTCCTAGCAGATTTCTTGCTGATAGTAGAGGAGTAACATTTGCTACAGGCACCCTTTGCCCCTGTAGGCACAGACTAGCCCGTTGTGTTTTCTGTTGCTTTTGATTTACAGTGATCTCTGTTCATGAGTTGGGTATCATTATCCAGTTAATGGGTCGTTTATTCTTTCATTTCTAAAACTAATTCAGGAGCTTCTTTGCTAAAAAAATAATATGGAGCTAATGTACTTCAAAGGATCTTTGGTAGAAGCTTTGGAGTTTTGATGTGTTGACTTAAAAAAATAATAGCAGACATTTTTATAGAAAACAGGTGAGAACCAATTTCCCCAGAGTTTGGACAATACATGAGTATCGCGGTTTGATGTGTAATTCCTATACTCTGCTGCTTACGGAGATGAGGACTTGGTACTTTCCCTAGCGTATGATTGATCTTAATGTAAAATACATTATAAACTTCTGCCTCTTTGGAGGCTTTTAACATTCCAAGGTCAACTCAACAATTAATTAATACTCAACTGTGTTACAATTTTTAGAATTACCAGCTGACGTGGTGTTGTGTGGGTGTTTTCTGTAGTAGCTGTGCATTCTTGTCTGTACACAAAATGTTGTCCATGTCTGTGCTAACAAACTAGTCTCTCTTTGATGCTTGTTAGATTGGAATCCGATTAGCATTACAAATAATATTTCTATTCTTCCCAAACACCTTTATAGGCACCAGCTGCTGAAGCATCTGATGATAAGGAAGCCAAGTCCGAGTAATGTTAACCCTGCCCTATATCTCCATCATTTGGTATCCGTACCTCCATGCTGTATTGTTAACAGAGAGGAATATTTTTATCAACTATTTTATAAATGCAGGTTTTTTTAGCATGAATTTAATTATGGAACATCTTCATCTCGGTTACTTGGGAATTAAATCCCTAACAAACAAAACAAAACAAAAAAATTCATTGTTTTTAAATTTTGTGATTGTAATAGTTTGTATGGTACATGGAAAGAATAAGTGGTGGTAGCTTTTGACTTCTGTCAGTGTGTCCCTTTTTGTGTAAGTCATGCTTACAGACTTCAGACTTTAATTTTTCCCTTGTATGTGTTGTATGGTTTCTTAAAGTGGGGAGGTCTCAAAACAAATAACCGTGTTAAACATTCCAGTGGTTCTGTGGGTTGCTTTTATAAAGAAGGTGAGCTATTTTCATGAAAAACCTAAGAGCTGGAAATCTGTTGTTTCCCAAATGTAATTTTATTTTGTCAGTTTTGAAAAAAGAAATAAATAAAAGTGTAATCATGTTTTTAAATGAAATACAAACATTTCTTTTAAAAGGGCAGGTTGGTTGTATGTACCCACTGTTAGGAATTTTGCTGGATTTATCTTAATAAAAAAGACTCCTCAAAAGCTGATTGTGGTTTGTTGCTTGGGCTGCAAACGTACTGCTGGAAAGCTCCCAAATTCCAGAGAGCTGTGGTAGTGCAGGGCTTCAGGCTGAGGGAACTTATGCAGCTTTGGGCCACAGCACGATTAGGGCTCGAGCCCCTGTTGTCTGCAGTTACATAAACAAAAATGACTTTAGGGGCCAGCCTCTCAGTAGCCGAAATGGGAATAGATGATTTCAGAGGAAGCGTGCTGGCTTACCCCAGCTGGGAACTTCAGCTGGTGCTTTTGGATGATGGCTGACTTTGTAAACTCTGGTGCTTACTCAAGAAGAGGTGGCATACTTGGTGTTGTCCCATAGGCCCTAACCATTATAGAGGTTACTACAAATTCTGAAGGGTATTGTCCGGTTTTCTTTTATGTACCTATTAATTGATTATGATTTGGGGAGTGTGTGTGTGTCTTTCCTCTGAGAAATATTGCAGAAGCTTAGAGACTACTACATTTACATCAAACCCTTAACAGTATAAAATAGTTTTCTGTTAATGTAGGAATGTTTGTAGTCCTGGTTAAAGTGCATACTTCCGTAACTGTTGTTTATAGCTTTCTTCCTTACACGTGTGTTACTCCCAAAATGTTGTTTTGGACTTACTTAGCCGCTCCTGGCCTGATAGCATGTACGTGTACAGAAGTGCTTTCCATTAAGGCAGGCTTCATTATTCTGGGAAATGACAGCTAGACTAGGCAGGAGTTAAATAAGGCTTTAGTATTGTTTTTACCCAGCCTCATTTTTGTTGCTACAGCTATTCTGTGCAACTTGTATCAAGGACACTTAAAATTTTCCTCTTAAAGCTTCCTTTTATATAAAGCCTCTTCACATTGATGACCAAATACATTATATGTTTAATAGGAAGAAAAATGTCTGCAATGCAGAACCCTTATCTTGTGCATTAAATTGTTGCACAGCCCAGGAAAGTGAAATTCCAAAAGCTTGCATATTTTATCTCATATCCAAAACCTAACTCAGCATCTCTGTGCATAGTGTCTTGCATAAAATGTGTGTTTCAGGATCAGTACCCCAGGGCACTGGCTACTAGATGATGTTTAATGTGGATTTAATTTTCAAGGCCTAAAGCACTGGGGATTTTTATTCCTGCTGCACCACCTTTCATCTGGTGAAAGCATCAGGGTTAACTGAGCTAGATCTTCCTTAGCAGAGAAGGTGAGAGAGTATTTAGGGGCCTTCTCCTTGGCAGTATGTTCCCTTAATCCAGCGCAGCTTGGGTAGCAGTGACTGTCGGGTGTACGCTGTAGTCTCTCCTGCAGTGAAAACCGATGAGGTAGCTGGGATCCCTTGTTTGGTGGAAGTGTGGTGAATGCCGCTTGAAGTTGATGCGAAATACCAATGGGCCTGTACTGCCTCAGGGAGAAAATGCATATTGCAATGAAATGTTTTATACTTGCATATTCCCCCTGCCCCTGGTGGTTTCTCAAAAAAGCACTTAAAAATAGCAAATCCTGCTCTGCAAGGAAGGTGAGCTCCTTCTCCAACCCTTGGTACCATTGAGCCATTTCTCTTTGGCTTTGGCCTCTAGTCACTGAGCATTTCAAGCATTGTTATTTAAATAACAGAAGGCGCTATGAATATGCTTGATACTTTCTCCTTCACAGAGGGCTCATCCATACGCCAAGGTGTAATCAGCCCGTCATATGCTAATTGAGGTCATTCTCTGTGTCAAGTCATGTTTCTCTATTTTAATACAGAGGTTGTTCTACAGAAACATACAAGTGACTGTGTGGTTTTGTTCATTTCTTCCTCTTCTAGTGCCAGGACGAGAGTTGTTCTTAATTCTATAACTATTGTTATAATGAGATTCCTGTTTCAAATAAGTACAGAAAATTGCTTAACAACTTTTCAGACAAGCCTCACTCCAATTCGTAACTCTTCTGAGCAATGGGGTATTGAGCGAGCTGCACAACTGAATAGAGCCTGCCTTCTGCCAAATCCTCCTCATCTGTTGGTGCTGATGTCTAGACACTGGATCAAAGGCTAGCTCCACGGCAGCTAACGAGCTTTGCTTAGTTTATGGTTGTCCAAAAAGTAGAGGTTTCGAAGGGAGAGAACCTTTGCACTGACCAGTCAGTTGGCTGTATCTGCTTTCAGGTTCAGTTGGAGTATGTGGAGGAACAATCTTCACCGAGGTGCTTGGCCGGCTGTTGAGCAGTGCCCCGGGTGCCACCGGCACAGGTGTTCCTCTTCTGGTGCTGGTTATGAAAGTTTCATAGAATTGCTGGGCAGGCAGGGTGGGCTGCGGGGCTTTGGTGATCAATATTGATTTTAACAGTTATGGACCTTAGACAATGTGATGTGGTGAACAGATTCACGAGTCTAAAGACTGATGATTCTGCAGTGGCATAATGTTATTTTTAGCTAGGGGAAGAGATTTAAAGTGAGGTGGCAACACCTTGCAATGGTGAGATTCCCTTGTAGCTCATCAGTTATTAAACAAGATATGTGGGCAACTGCTGACTTGGATTTTGCAGTGAAACCTGGTGAAAGGAGGTGATGCTGCTGCTTGTAACGTTGTAGATACCATCGTCAGTTGAAGCAGTTTGACAGACCTGATGTCCTGTTTAAACAAGCAGCCAGTGAGCAGCACCGATGCTGTTACCCTGCTAAGCAGGAATCCTACACATTGTTAAATCTTACATGTAGAGAAAACCTCTGTGGCAAGGCGAGTGCGGGCTGTGGGTGCGTCCCGCTGTGCCTAAGTCACGTTGGGCATTTCAATGACCAGTGCCAGGCCCGGGAGGTGCTGTGGTGTCGAGAGGGTACCAGCGTGATTTGGGTGGGAATCGGTGTGGGCCCACATTATCCTGTCCAAACAGACACTGGTAGTGTACGTCTCTGGAGTCAGGGTTAATAGAGCAAGATGACAGCAAACAACGGCCCAATTTTGGTGCAACACTGAAGGGATCATGTTAATGCTTCAGACCCGTCTTATTGCTAAGGAGGTTAGTTATCATGTTTTTATTTGGTAGCAACCATTGGACAAAGCAAGGCTTTTCACCAGGGTTTTTGTTTTGGCATTCTTGCCAGGCTTGGTGCATTAATATGACTCATGATGTCACTTCTGGTGCAGCCTCCTAGCGCAGCATGGGGCTGGCGTAACCAGGATGGCTTTAAAGTTTAAAAGAAAGTACTGAGACTTCCCATTCCTTGCAGTAATGCGTGTTCTTACAGGGTCTTCAACAGCTTACTGTTTTGTCAGGACAGCAAAAGGCGTAGAAAAACACTGCTCACCATCCTGGAAAGAGGTCTGAAATAAGGGGAAGCACCTCTAGGCTTATTCCTGCTGTTTGTCATCAGCAATGTGCTGGAGCAGCACAGGGGCAGGAGTGGGAGAGTATAGAATCATAGAATCACAGAATCATTTAGGTTGGAAAAGACCTTTGAGGTCATCAAGTCCAACGGTTAACCCAGCACTGCCAAGCCCACCACTGAACCGTGTCTCTAAGCACCACATCTATGCGTTTCTTGAACATTTCCAAGGACAGTGATGACACCACCCAGTCTCTGGGCAGCCTGTCCCAGTGCCTGGCCACCCTTTTGGTGAAGAAAATTTTCCTGTTACCCCATCTAACTCTCCCCTGGTGCAACTTGGGGCTGTTCCCTCTTGTAGTGTCATTTATTCCCTGGGGGAAGAGACTGACCCCACCTTGCTCCAACGCCCTCTCAGGTGGCTGGAGTGAGCGATGGGGTCCCTCCGAGCCTCCTTTTCTCCAGGCTAAACACCCCCAGTTCCCTCAGCCGCTCCCCATCAAACTGGTGCTCCAGACTTTTCAAAAAAAAGCACAGAAGAAGAAAGGAAAGGAAAGGTATGGCTGCCATCAGCAAGCAGAAAATGAAAATCACAGTGAGGTCCTTGGGATTAAAAAAAAAGGGGGAAATGGAGGAAAGAAAAAAACAACTCTTAACACCTCCAAAGCACATACAAGGAAGGCTTTTGTAGGCACGTCCTACATCCACCTTTGCTCCTTTGAATAAAGTGACTGCCTGAAAAAGCCGGAAAATCTGATGGATCTGATTTTCAGATCAAGAGCAACTCCTTGGTAGTTAATGGAGTTATATTGGTGTTAATCTGATGAAGTAGAAAGAAAATTGAATCCCCTGAATAGAAATGGATGGCTCTTCTTTCTAATTGTCCCCGTGGTGATGTTCCTTACCCCTGCAGCTGACATGGAAGCCCCTGCTCAGAAGCCTGATGCCCAGGACGGGCTCCAGGGAGTGGAGAAGACCCCTTGGGCCAGGCCACCGCGTGGCTTTCGAGGAGCCTCTCTCATTTTGAGAGAACAATGTTAACGTGGCTTCTGGCCAGAGACTGTTCCAGTGCCCAAAAGAGGGGAGCTGGTCACAAGCAAGCGTGGACGTGGGTGGCAGAAGTCATCAGTGTCTTGTTTGGCCGCCGTCCCCTGCTTTTGAAGGTGTGATTAGGACTGGGTGACTGATGGAGAGGATGGGGAGAGGACCGGTGTGCTGCTCCCAGCCTTCATCTGCCCCGATGTAGCCACCTCTGCCAGTGCCGCTGGAAGAAGGCAGCGAGGGGCCGGTGGGAGAGGATCTCGGAGGAATGAAACGTTGCCTTCCTCCTGTGGCACCGGCGGGGGGATTGCTCGAAACGTGTCACATGGAGATGTGTAAGTGATGCCCAGATGCATTAGCATGAACTTCAGATTGAGGTGTCACCTGAAAGCAGTGAAATGAAGTAGGTGCTTCTGTGATAAAAAGGAATAAAATCGCAAATTAGAAAGCTCTGTTTCTAAAAGCCTGGCAATCAGATTGACGCCATAAAGCTCTCAAAGGCATGTTAATACAATTGGATGCATCTTAAACATTTCCAGACATTCTTAAAAAAAAAGAGGGGGGGGTAAGCATAAATAACACAGGCAAAAATGCTGTATTGACACCTAAAAATAGAGTGGTCAAGCCCACTCCTCCCTCCGGCGCAGGCGGTGGTGTCGGTGCCGTGCTGTGCCCGCGTGCTGCCCCAGGGCACGGTTCGGGGCGCCGTGTGGCAATGCCTCCTCCCAGCCGAGCCAGGTGCGTTGCTTTCCTTACGGGTGCAGGGTAGCACAGGCCTGGAATTTGCAGTCAAAGCTGCTTGCGAGTTATCTGAGAGCCCAAATCCAGAAAAATCAACGGGGTTTTGTTTGTTTAACATTTAACAATTCGGGGAGGGGGTCGAAATACATTTCTTGGAGCTAAAACCAGATGTGAGACATCTTACCCACAAAGCTTTCTGATTCTTTTCTGTTTGTTTTTCCCCCAGTAAGATAAAAGAAACTGCAGAGAAAGTTTAGATTGTGGCAGCTCTCAGGTTTCATCCTGGCTACGAGGGTGGTGGCAGATGCCGCTCTGCAGGACCGCAAATGATCTTTTTCGATTTATTGATAACGGGGGCCGTCGTTCCCCATGGCACACGTCTTGTCACCAGAGATGGGCTGTCGCTAGGCCCAGGACTGAGCCTCGGCTCTCCAGCCGGATGGAAAGTTTGCTTGGTGTGATTTCTTCCTTCATATAACAGTATCCGCTGTCAGAGAAGTGCCAGCTGTAACTACAAGGCCAAGTCGCCGTTCTATTTTGCACAGAAAGCATCGTCTCTGCTAAGAAGGGAGAGGCTGGAGTCGCCTCTCCAAGCCTCCACACTCTAGTCCAAGGGAAATCCTGCAGGATCTGCCTTCCCCTAAGGCTGCCTCCTATAAATCTTTCCATGCTCCAAACAGAAATTTGCAAATCTAGGCCAAGCTTTCCCTGCTCCGTTTTCACCAGCCGTGCTGTTACAGACTGGCTACATCAACATAGCTCTTTGGAGTAAACACTGACTTTCCTGCGCTGTGTTTATGGCCCAGTGGGGTCCTCCTCATACCTGGAGCAGTACCCTGGGAGTAATTAAAATAATTAACAAGTGTAATTAACTGTTGGAGGGTAAAGGAGAGTTTTAGCGCATTATATCAGCAACAATTAAATAAATTACCCTTTTTGTCTTGCAAAGAATTGACAGACAGGGGGAAAAAGGAGGAGGGAGATGTATAGACTCATGCAGTGGCACAGAGAAAGTGAATAGGGGTCGATGGCTCTTGTGTTGGAGGACAAAGCAAACAAAGCGGCACCAAATGAAATTACCAAGTGGCAGATGCAAAACGAACATATTTCACACAATGTGTAATTAAGCTGAGGAACTCATTGCCCAAATGGATCCCAAAAATCGTAATGCTTTAGTAAGTGATTGGACAAATTATTGGAAGATGACCCAGTGGGGCTGTCAAACACAAAGACTCATCCACAGTGCCGGACAAGCCGAAGTGGCAAACCGTGGGAGGCTGGGAGGGGACCCTGGCGCCGTCCCCTGGTTTTGCCCCTCCCTGTCACCTCCAGCTGGGGCTGGAGGCAAGGGGACACAGGCTTGTACACACCTTTGGTCTGAGCCCCTCTGGCCATGCTCCTGGCACCCTGAAAGGAGAAAAACTTGCCCACTGTCACAGTGCACACGTCTCTGGCTGCTGGTGGGGACAGGCCCACAGCGGTGACTCCGGCGTGGACATAACCAAGGTACCACAGGCTGGCAGACTGCTGTGCGTGTCCCCGCGGCGCCCTGTGCTGCTGGACCCGGGCTGCGGGGCAGCCGAAGCCAAGGAACGCAGCTGCGGCGTACGGCCCCTGCAAGCGTCTGCACAGGAACCAGCTTCCATCGGGGCTGAATCACGGGCTCCTCCGTAACCCCCCGCCTGCAGGGGAGGCAGCACAGGAGGAAAAGGGCACCACATGCTTCTGCTCTTTGCAAAACTTCCCTAAATGCATCCCTCTGGAGTGGCAGGTTTGCTTGGTGCTGCCCTTGGCTGCTGTCGGGTAGGTGGATGTTGAGGTCAGGGCCACGACCGGGGCAGAGGAAGGTGGTCCAGATCCCCAGCTCTCCTTGTTGCTCCATTTGGGTTCACGTAAGATTTCCAACTCCCTTTTTTTGGCCCATCTTGCCTGTAAATCTTCTGAGCTTCATTTAGTGCTCTAGCCTCTAGGTGGTGGTCATGTCTGAACATTCTTGTGTAACTGCTGCAAACATAACTTGACAGCCTGGGAGGCCCCGTGAGCCTGAGGTTAATCCGCTGGCTGGGGGTGACGGCGCTGCGAGCAGCAGATGTACCACGGCTCCCCACGTTTGCTGCTGCGGCATCGGTGTATTTAGCATCGTGTCACCGGGGAGGCTTCCCTGCAGGGTCGGGCGACGTGGTGGGAGCATCTGTGTCCGAGCTCCCACAGCAGAAACACCCGGCGACGCTGCACAAGCACGGCGGAGACCACCAGGCCAGCCATGGCGTGAGCTGGGGCTGCGAGGCAAGCTGCGTCCACCATTGTCCCCATCACTTGGAAGCACGATGTCCCTGCAAAGAGCTTTGACCTCCCTGCCTGCCCTGCAGCCTCTTCAGCATGGAAATGTGGGGGCTGCATGTCCCCATCCCCCAGTCTTCATTGTCTTGGACCAGAGGCTGAGCTTTGGGTGGCCAGCCTGCTTTCCCTTGGGATGCAGCAGAACCTGCAGGCACTGGCTAGCGGCCATCCGTTGGGATGCCCACACTTTCCTGCTGCCCCGGTAATGGGGACGGTGCCTTGTGCCAGTTCGGCAGTGGATAAGAAGCAAGTACTCTTGTTTTATTCTGCATGTCTTACTTCCCAAAGTATACAACCACTTTGAAAGGGTGATCAGGCATGGGAACAGGCTGCCCAGGGATGTGGTGGAATCACCATCCCTGGAAGTGTTTAAAAAACGTGTAGATACGGTGCTTAGGGACATGGTTCAGTGGTGGGCTTGGCAGCGTTGGGTTAATGGTTGGACTTGATGATTTTCAAGGTCTTTTCCAACCTATATGATTCTGTGATTCGATGGTTCTGTGTCAGCTTGGAGGAAAAGAAACAGCAGTTTGTAGAAACTGGGGTGGATACAAAGGTGAGGTCATTGCTCTGTTGCAGTCAACAGAAGTTTCTCCATCAGGGTTAACAAGGTGAGGATTTCATTCCCTAAATCTTTGTATAAATTTAATGTGATAGATAAATGGTGAGAGTTATTATTTGTAATGAGGACTATGGAAAACAGGCCAGCTGACCAGTGAGGTGACAGGCGCATCCATGAAGGACATGGAACTTAAAGCATAGCAAAGCCCTCCTGGGATTTGCATAAAAGAAACATTAAAAATAAAACAGAGTGACCATACAGGAGCTGAAAGAGAAAAACATAAAGAAAAGGGCTGTTGCAGAAAGGTCTCTTGCACGCCCAGCCCCACTGCCCCGCATGCCATGGGAAATTTGGCCCTTTGACATGACAGCAGGGTGGGAATCGCCAAGGGAGAGACTACAGCTCATCTTCCATTAGGTATTTATTGTAAAGATCCCAGTCTTAGCCTTGAATGAACTGCAGGTGCCAACGTGCCGAGCTGTCCTTTGATCTTGGGAGTCTACTCTGCCCCGTTTTCCAGAGAAGGAGCCTTTATTTTCACGTCTGCAGGGAACGGTTGGGACACACACAAGTATGTGGGCACTCGGCTCCGTAATTGAAGATGCACAGTCTGGTGTCTGGGCATTCAGAGCTGTAATTAATGGGTTTCCTTGCACCAAGAAGAGCCTGACGTTATGTAAAAGGGGCTGGAAATGATCTGCAGTGAAATACCATGAGAACATGGTCCTGAAAGAACAGCCTAATGAAACCCAGAGCAGCAGGCACTGGGGGTCCTGGTGCTGCCAGCCCCCAACAGCAGAAACAAAATGGGGCAGCGCTGAGCTGCAGGGGCTGGTGGGCTCTATGGGGGGCTGGCTGGGCCCGGGTGCTGAGGCCGGTTGTGTGGGGCTCAGCACCGGCCCTGCCCCAGGCACAGCATCCCCACGGGGGTGAACGCGGGGTTCAGGGCTGGGCCCCCGCTACAGGACAGACCCCGAGGGGCTGCAGCGTGTCCAGGGACGGGCACGGAGCTGGGGAAGGGGCTGCGGCACCGGCTGGGGGGGCTGGGGGGGCTCAGCCTGGAGAAACGGGGCTCGGGGGGGCCCCATCGCTCTGCGGCTGCCTGAGGGGGCTGGAGCCGGGGGGTCGGTCTCTTCCCCCAGGGAACCAGCGACAGGACAAGAGGGAACGGCCCCAGGCTGTGCCAGGGGAGGGTCAGGGGGGATCTCAGGAGAAATTCCTTCGCGGAAAGGGTGGCTGGGCAGGGGGACAGGCTGCCCAGGGACCCGGTGCTGTCACCGTCCCCGGGGGGGCTGAACCGCCATGAGCCATCTCGGACCCGCGGCTGCGGTCTGTACGTAGAACCATTATCTGTACGTAGAGCTGTGATGTAGAACCATTATCTTGAAACTGGTTTAATGGTGCTGCGGGACACATGCCGACGGCTGGAAGATGTCTTGCTTGGTGTTTGCAGAAGGGGCCCCAGTTTGTGCAGAGGTCAGTGGCAGTTGCTTGTGTGCCATGGGCAGCTCCTGGGGACATTGGTGATGGCCATGGTGCCAATCAATAAATTAAACTGGGTCTATGAAGGTGTCTCACCAGTACATTTTCGAAAGCCAAATAGACTTTATGGAGTGGGTAATAATTGCTCCATATATCTTTTACAAGCATGGGGTAGCCTATTCACGTTTTAAAAATGATCCAGATGAATGTTTGGACAGGCAGCAGCGTGATTTGGCTTCAAGCCATCGCAGGACACCGGATGAGGAATACGTGCTATAGAAGCCCCCCCATCAGTGCACGTGTTGGTTAGAGCAAGTGGTTGTAATCTATGGAGCGAATACACCTCATTTCCAGTGGCTCCGGCTTTGCAGCAGGGTTTGTGCTAGGGATGGAGCTGTGCCTTCAGCCTGGGGACCCTCATGCCAGGTCACAACCCCCTCGGTGTCACACGGATCGGCAGTGCTTCCCTTTTTATCCATAGAAACCTCCAGTCATTACTTAAAATTACCTTATAAATGTGATTCAGCACTATCACCCCTGGGTTTGATCCAGAAGCACCCACACGCTGCAGAAGTCAGGAGCCGCCTGGGCTGCATGTGAGCTGGCCGGGGGATGTGCCTGGCCGGGGGGGCTGGAGCCTCATCCCAGGGAGCGCCTGACATCAGCACTTGCCAGCCTTTTTCCATGAAACTTGCTCAGGCAGTTTTTTTGTTGGGGCAAAAAACTTGCCTTTTCAATTTCCCATCGCATGTTGCAGAGCAGCAGGTTTCCATGTTCCCTGCCTGGCCTCGGCTCACCCCATCAGGAGCATCAGCGCTGCGGGAGCAGTGAACTCCCGGCAGCCATGCGGGCTCCCGGCCCTGGTCTCATTGCTAGCCCTGTCCCCGGGGCTGGCACCCACCCCCTCCCCAGCTGGGACCCCAGCCGAGCTGGGATGCTCGGCACCGGCTGCAAAGTCTCCTGACCTCAGCATCCCGGGACATCCTTGGGAGAGCGACAGCGCACCCATCGGTACAGCAGCAACCGGTGTTACTGGCCGTATTTTCTTCTATTTTATATATATAAACTATATGTAATGTATAAATTACATATAATATGTTAAAATAATATTTTAACATATAAAATACACAATACAAAATACAACATGGTTGCATATACTAATAGTAATAAATATATTATTATAAATATAAAAAATATAGGTGATGTGGTTGGAGGTCACATTTCTTCAGACAGGAGCAACTCCGTGGTGCATGCTGAAAGCCCCACCTGCTGTCCCAGCGCCCCGCTGCCCAGGGGCTGCGCACCCCCCGGGTCGGTACCCCTGCAGCCACTGCTGCACCGGTGCCTCCCCGTGCCCGTTGTCCTCTCCCTTGATGAGGCCAGTGGGTGCAAACCGGCAGTTTGGGTTATTGCCCGGTTCGAGCCCTCGGCTTGCTTCAGTCACGATCTGCATGACAAAGCCACCAGCTCGAGCTCATTTTGGACCAGGAACCTCATGAGTTGCATCAAAAGCTTGGATGATTTTAGGGTCTAGGTTTTTATTCATTACAGCATTGGCTGACAAAGCCCATTACATCATCCGTTTGGAAGAGAAATTCTCTGCAGCTGCTTGTGTGGCACTGAGGGAGGTTGTTTGAAAAATAAGACAGATTTTTGTTTCTTTCTTTCAGGGCAATTTTCCTCCCAATTGCTGGAAAACTGTATGCTAAAAGGCTTAAAAAGTGGAAAGGAAAAGGGCGGTGCGCAGCAGTTCAAACCATTCTCTTTTTTTTATATTATTATTTCCTTCCCAAAGACCAAGGGGGGGGAAAATAGCCCCATTACCCCGCGCATCCAGCACGCCCAGCCAGGCGTGAAAAGCAAAGCCAGCGTCATGGCAATGGCAGATGGCACGAAGCAGGAGGGAGGGCTCTGTCCCCGACCTCCGGACGGACCACGCTCCTAATTAGCTCTGGAGCAGAGAGTAATTAAACCCGGAGGTAAGGCAAGTGATTACTTTTCCTCGGAGGGCGCTTGCAGGGGAGAGCGGGCAAGGGCAGGGTGCGGGAGCGGGGCTGCCCCGAGCCGGAGCGGGAGCTGGAGCCGGAGCCAGCCCCACACTGACGCTGGGAAAGCATCTTCATCTCAGCTCAGCCCTCCCACGCTGCTGGACAGCAGGGAAACCTCACCAGCTACTCCTTCGTGTTCTCCACATCACCATAGGCTGCATGAAATGACAAAATGGGGTGTTGCAAGGAAATACCGATGGAAAGGAGAGAGGCTGTGTCTGGGTGCTGTGCCGACGATGCTGACATGTGACATACTCACTTATTTAGCGTCGTTGTGTTCAATGCCCAGTGTCACAGCCTTGCCTTTTCTTTCCTCCTCCTCAGTTGTTCTGGAGTATTTTTTGTTATGCTAGACAACCCCATTTCTTTTCATCCACTTTCTTTGGTTTGCTTTGAAAGAAGCAGTTGGAAGTAAATTAGTTTTGTTGCTGCCAAAATGGGTGCAAAGCTCTCCCAAAGCGAGATTTACAGAGTGAAATGCACACCGAGCACTATGAAAAAAATATTCCAGTTCTTCATTCACTGTGATCAAAAGAGTACTTGGGGGGGGGGGGAATCCCTAACTTGATAGCCGTGTGTTGCTGGCTATCATCACCACTGCTTTTAGACTTCAGCTTGAAAAATGCAGTGGATGAGATGAGGGTGTCCCTCCCAGTGAGAAGCACCAGCCCATGGCTCGAGCCTGCGTTTTGCCTGGTGCTGAGCTCGGAGCCAGCGAGTGGCAGCACCCTCACCACCGTCCAGCAAAGTATTTTCTCCAGGGCCATCCTTGGCAACTGCAGGTTTTTTGCAGCAGCAGCACCAGCAGAGCCTACAGTGGCTGCGCAGCCCCCAGGCTTTGCAAGGGGCTCAGTGCAGCTTCAAGGACGGGGTGAGGGTGAGGAGGGGGAGTGGCAGCGCGGAGGTGATGCTCCCAGCCCAGGGACCGGGCGTTAGTGTGCAGGATCCCTCGGCCTCTGCTCGGGTACCACCTGCTGATGCTCAAGGAGGTCCTTGCTGAAGGATTTCTGGTTCCATTTGAAAGAGGCCATGTGATTATTGTCCTCTTGCTTTCAGGGGGAAGCTCTGATGATAGAGAACACCCAAAGCTCAGGAAGCAAATATAAAAGGGAACTGGACTTTTCTTCTTTTTTTCTTTTTTCTTTCAAAGTATGACTTCAAATCCACGATGGGAGGCAGCTCATGACTCGGCTGCCAACCTGGGGGCTGGTCTGGCAGAGGGGTGATGCTCAGCTGGGCAGGTCCCGCACGGAGCCTGGGATCCCACAGCCCTGGGATCTGCACGGAGCTGCACACAGCGGCCGCATCCTGCCAGGGTGCTGAAGCCTGTCTTCCTGCTGTGCATGCCCCGGTCTAGCAGGGAAAAGGCTTCTCTACAGAAATTATTGCTGTGCTTTAAAAGCAGGGTAGGTGCTGGGGAATAGAGTCATTTTTATTCCGGAATAAAAGTGTGAGTTGTGGTAGAGGAATCCAAGGGGAAGAGTTTTTCTGCAGCCCCAGTGCCCCGAGCTCTAACTTCAGGCAAGCCAGCCGGGAGAAATCCTGAGAAATCAAATCAACTCATTTGGAAAAAACTTTCTAAAAGAGCCTGGAGCTCGCTCGAGGAACCTGGGCATCGCAGAGCGGCGGGGAGCCGACCAGCACCAACCCTCATGGCTGCACGGGCGGCTGCAGCCCTGGGTGGCTGCCCTGCCACGCAGCAGCCCCTCCGTCCCTGCCACCCCCCCACCTTGGGGCTGGACTGAGCAGAGGGGGAAAAGGGGAGGACTTGTTCAAGAGACCTGAACACCAGCTGAGAAAAATCCCAAAGCTCTGGGTCAGTGCTGGTTCCCCCAGCGTTGCGGCCGGGCGCTGGGAGATGCTCACAGCCGGGGCTCACGCCGAGCACTCAAAGGGCAGGAGCTGGGCTGCCCTGGCAAGCACCCGGGGGGTGGGAATCTCCTGGGTGTTCAGGGCGATGGGCCTCATCCTGCACCACCCAGCCCTGCAGAGGATGGGGAAGGGGCTGTGAGGAAGGAGAAGGATCACAGCAAGCTCTGCCCAAGGAGCTGGGTTTGCTTTGGGAGAGCAACAGGGAAGCGAGGAAGAGCGATGGCTGTTTGGAGAGGGAGAGGTGACAGCCGGGGTCTCCTTATTCCCCGCTGGGAGGAGCCAAGTGGAGCAGCAGAGCATCGTGGAAGTGCTTTATTATTTTAAGTGTATTTAATTTTTTGTGGCAGCTCATCACGGCAAAAACTAGAAGCCCAGACTTGCTTACGCAGCCGCATCTGCGAGCGATTCCTGCCGGGATATGCTGGGGTTTCCTTGGTTTTTATGAACGGGCTGAACTTTGCCAGACAAATGGGAACCCCATGGCTCTGCAGAGCCTTCAGCACTTATTTACGCGCCTGCACGTCGACGCTCTGTCCCCAGCACACCCAGAACAGTTGGGCTTTGCGTAACGCCAGCTGCCTTTCTGCTTGGCTTAAAATAGCTCCGGCTCTGGGATCTCCCATCACCCACTGGAGCACCGGGTAACCCTCCCCAGCTGAATCATTTCGGAAGTCCCTGGGGATAAGTCTGATTTTCAGAGCAACATCCACCTCCTTCAGCGTGTGACCTAGGGGGTCTCAAAACCAAATGTCGCCAGATCTCTGCTTCCTAGCTGAAACACCGGATAGTTTGTATTTCTTTTTTATATGGGATCAGTCAAGGCTTGCTGCAGGGCAAAGCCAGGGGTGCTGTGCTTTCCCGTGGCCTTGTGTTTTACCCCATATGTGCTCTCTGCCTTTGACAAGCAGGAGAGGAGCCCGACGGGACAACTCCTGCTTACTGCCAGGGTTTGACCTGCCAAGGAGCTGCGGCGCTGCTCCAGCTCGGCGCGGCACGGCACGGCACGGCACGGCACAGCACGCAGCCCTACCTGCACCACGGCACCTTCCCACTGACGTTCCCCTGACAGACGGCCAAAGTTACTCACTCTAGGCTAAAAAGCAACCAGGATTATGAGAGAGCTTGGGAACACCTCACCAGCAGCACTGTGACTAACCATCACAGTCCCAACCCGGCTGGGATGCCTGTGGGATGGAAAGAGCCTGGCAGAGTCTGGTGTTCCCAGATAAACCACTGAATTTCCACCTGTTGCTCCTGTTTAATATGGAAATGATGGCAAACCAAACCTGGCTGGAGGGAACAAACATGGAAACGGCGTTTGGGACTGTTTGAGAGAGACACAATGTCCATGAAAAATATTTAGCAATGATCAGCCCCCACTCATTGCCTCGATCTTCAGGTGTTGGTGCTCTGGACCTCACCTCTGTCGAAATAACTTTTAGTTATCAGCAACTATGAGGTTTTCCTGCTCCACAGTAAATGCGTATTAACTTCTGTCTTTAATAGTGATTTTTTCCTGAATTTTTAATACCAGAGTATAAAGGCAGAGCTGTCGGGCAGTGGCAGCGAGGGCTGGGGCTGAGCGTGGTACGGCAGATGTGGGGAGCCAGTGGCAGCTCCTCGCTGTCCCCAAAGCAGCCTACATCTGTTCCTAATGAGGGTTTTAATAGCTCGATTTATTTCAGTTATTAGAGTAGGGAATCTTAGTAAATTACATCAGATGAGTGTGCTCTTTCTTTTCCTGAAAAATAGCCACCCCCACAAAAAAAAAAAAAAAGAAAAAAAAGGAGGGGGGCAGCAGCATGATTGGCACCACCGCACTAAGCCTATTTACTATACAAAGGGATTTAACTCCAAATTTCAAGCACAATTTAAGGCTAATGCTAAACATGAAAGCAGTGCTAGCCTCACACTATTACGAAATGGGTATAAAATGCATTGGAAGTCTAAGCCACTGATTTCTTTTCCCTCTTTACATGAAAAAAAACCCTGCCTTTAATTGTTATGTGCACAAGGTTATTTTTTTTAAAATCCAAACAGATAAGACCCAGAAAACTGAGGCAGAGCTCGGCTGCCAGCCCACAACTCGCTCCTGGCTCTCCTGTCTTCTTGCAGTTGCACCAGCAACGCCAGGACAGCAATTAGCTTAATCATCCCCTTTTTGGGTTTAGAGATCAGAGGCAGTTCCCCACTAAATTCCTAACAATTATATTCATTTTTTGTTGAGCATGGTGCTTCTGCTGCTCACCTTTCCTCTGGGAAAGGCGTAAAAGAGCAGTTGGGTCTCTCTGTGGGACTGGCTCACCCCAGGGTCGGGGTCGGGCTTGGCTGGAGCCCAGCACAGCCAGGGAGCCCCTCTGCCTCGGGGGGCTGCAGAGGAGAGGCAGAGCCCGGGGGGCTGGGGGAATGCTTGGGGGGAGCGTGGGCTCTGGAAGGGATGCTGAGCAGAGATGCTCACTGAGGGACGTCACGCTTGGGGTGTCAGACCTCGTGCAGCATCTGTCCCGCAGGACCTGCTGGCTTGCATGGCGAAGGGACACAGTGGGGGCAGCAAGGGGGTCCCCTCTGCGGAGGGACCGGCCGTGCCACCTGTCTGCCAGCAGCCACCAGCCCAGCTGGGCAAGCGCTGCAGGCGCACGGGCGGCCTGGAGGCCTGTGGAGACACAGGGAAACATGTGCCGGCTGCGTTCCAGGAGGAATGCAGGGGAGACTTCCCAGGCTGGGATGGGAGATGTCCCACGAGGGCGGTGAAAATCTCAGCTGGAGTAGAAACTGCAAAACATGAGGGCAAATCGGGAGGTGCAGCTGCAACACCTTCACCCGACGGGTGGGCTGAGGGGCACGGGTGGCCGCAAGCATCGCCGCCCGGACACAGACATCACTGTGGGTGATCATCCCCAACAGCCCAAAGGGACAGGGGGGTCCCAGGGGCTCAGACGGACGGACACAGCACCCGTCTTCAAAAACAAGGAGCGGGGAATTACAGAGCAGCCAGCCTAACTGATACCTGGGAAGGCAGTGGGGAAAAAATAATAAACAGTCAACTCTGAGAGATTCTGGAGATTCATAAAATGATAAAAAAGCAGCCAGTGTGGATTTATCAAGAACAAATACCATCAAAGCAAACTGATTTATTTTTTGACAGGATAGTTGGCCCAGGAGTGAAGGGAGAAGCAGTGAGTGTGCTGTGTCTTTTGAACGGTTTCTGACAGCATGTTATGCAGCATTCTGATAATCAAAGTAAGAACTGAACACAGATTTACATATAAATACACAGGGTATATCGTACATACACAGAGCATATCTTACTAAAGAGGTGACAGAGAAAATCACCAAAGTTGGTGCGACGTGCTCCTCGGTCAAGGGAGAAGAAATGCAATGGGCACGGAGAGAGCCACTGCGGTGCCGCTGCGGTGCCGTTGCGATGACGCTGCAGTGATGCTGTGGTGACATTGCAATGATGCTGTGGTGATGCTGCAGTGATGCTGTAGTGGTGATGGTGTGGTGACATTGTGGTGATGCTGCAGTGATGCTGTAGTGGTGCTGAGGTGATGTTCTGGTGATGCTGCAGTGATGCTGTGGTGACATTGTCGTGGTGCTGAGGTGACATTGCGGTGATGCTGTGGTGGTAGAGATGTTTCCAGCAGATGAAGGTGTTTGTTCTGGGTATCCAACCAAAGCGAGCTGTAAATGACCAAAGAGAAGAGCAGCATGCCTCTTGGTTGTACTCTGGGGCTGGAAACACTGCGTTTGCACAAAAACCTTCCATCTGCTCTTTTCTGTTCCCTGACTTATCAGGTACCTTTGCCACGTTGGGTTTGTACATGCTCTGCACAAGTAAGATCGACCTCCCCCGAGCCATAACGGCACCAAACCCCCACCACGCGCTGGCCCCTAGACACATGGGCACAAAGCCAGGGTTCAGCCGACACCACGATGGGACCTCAGTGCGGGTCTTTTGGGTTTGGAAGAGTTACACTGTGTCATACAAACTGCAGACCTACTATTTGTAAAACAGCCAAGCCTACCCTGTCATACGAGTTGAATTTAACGTACCACAGGCTGCTTGATGGCCTTTGGGGAGCAGGACACCAGCCTCCACCAGCCGCACGTCCTCAGCACCAGCTGCCTCAGCATCTCCCTGGTGGGGCCACGACTCTCACCAGGGGGGTCATGATTTCACATGATTTCTCAGAAATAACTCTCTCCACCCCAGAGTTAAGATGATGCAACGAGGCAATGCTGCTGGATGTGGCCATGAGTTTGTGCATCCTCTGAACAGGAAAACGCTGGTTCCTGCAGCACCAGTATCTGCCTCCCACTCCCATCTTCCTTGTTTGCTGCGGCTGTCACCCAGCGTGCTCAGGTACCTGCATTTTGAGGTGCTGCAGTAATTATGGCTCTTGGATTGGCACATCTGTCCCTGTTCCCTCTCCATCATTACAAAGATCTGTGCTGATGAGCCTCTGTACTCTTATCAGTTTCTCAGAGAGTTTTTTGAGATGTTTTAACTCTATCCAAGAAAACATGGGTAACCCAATTGTTTCATGAATGTCCATGTGCTGCATTTAATCCATTGAAATTAAATATGAAATGATAGAAACTTCATTTAATTTTGGCTTTCTGCCTAACTGGCGAAGTTCACTGGAGAAGGCAAGTTTGCTTTGTCCATCTGCTGCTCGTCAAAGCCCAACACCTTCTGCACATCATCTGTCAGGGACTACAGCCCCATCACATCATCACAGCATCCAAGGAGGGGGTGGTGGCTCTGTCCTGCCTGTGATGGGACCCTGGGGCTCAGCCCAGCACCGGAGCAGTGGAAAGTCCTTCCCTCCCACTGTGACACTGTCACTGCTCCATCACCTCCTTAAAGCCTCAGGTGAGGGAAAGAGCAAAAATAAAGATCTGTGTCTAGCATCGCTAGATGGAAGTAGATATTATCCTTCCCTGTGTGAAAGAAAATGTCATTTAAAGATGAAAAAGAATGTGCTCAGATACACTCTTGTGTTCATTTTTTTTTTTTAAAAATAGGGATTTCCTTTATTCCATCTTAATTGAAAATAATCCACATCAGCAAGGAAAGGGATCTTCCTCAGCCTGGAAGGAAAAGGAAGGTACAAAGGCCTGTGCAGATCACAGAATCCTTCAGGTTGGAAAAGACCTTTAAGGCCACCCAGCCCAGCCCCTAACCCAGCGCTGCCAAGCCCACCGCTGAACCGTGTCCCCAAGCACCGCGCCTGCGGGGGTTTTGAGCCCCCCCGGGGACGGTGCCAGCACCGGGTCCCTGGGCAGCCTGTCCCCCTGCCCGGCCACCCTTTCCGCGAAGGAATTTCTCCTGAGATCCCCCCTGACCCTCCCCTGGCACAGCCTGGGGCCGTTCCCTCTTGTCCTGTCGCTGGTTCCCTGGGGGAAGAGACCGACCCCCCGGCTCCAGCCCCCTCAGGCAGCCGCAGAGCGATGGGGTCCCACCTCATTAATGGGTTTCCTCTCGTTCTGGCTTTATTTCAGCCCAGAACAACACACTATTCTTGTTAATTGTGCGGTAATGAGCTAAGGACATTAACCACATCCCACAGAAACAGCTTGTGTGTGCTGAACCTGCCGAGGCAATGCTCTGCTCCTCCAGAGATGCCTGTGACTTGTGCCCAGTCCGGCTGTGCGATGGAGCTGAGCCGAGGTGGGACCTCGCTCACCCCTTTAACATAAAGTTAAGGGCAGTTCAGGCACTGGGTGGTTATAAACTAACACAGTTCATAACACTGGTGGCATCCCTTGGGGAATTTCTTGTAGCACTGGAGATTTGGTTCTGCTCAGTTTCATTTCATTGCCGTTGGAAATTGAATTATTTTTTTTGTATCTGCATCAGCGTCTGGTAATAGGGCAAGAGTTCAGGAAGCCAAAAAACCAGCATCAAAAAATATAGTATCTTTCTTTATCTGTTCCCTGAGCATGTAAGTTTGCTTTCCAATGCACATTTTATTTTGAGTTATTTTGTTGCCATAGTAATATCATTCAGGTTTTGAACCGCTACTGTTTTGGTAGCCACTAGACTTGTCACAAACGGTCAGCATCCCAAGCCCCTTCCCGGACTGCTGCTTCCCACAGTGGTGCAAAATACCTTGAAACTTCAGCTCCAGTCTGCAGGGTGAAGCATCACGGCCCCCTGCAAAGGCGGGGGGACACACACGGGACCCCAGACACTTGGAGAGGAGAGTCACATGGGGCGAGGATGGCTGGGGCCAGGGCACAACTCGGACCAAAAAAAATATTCTCTCTGCTCAGTTCTTATCCTTTCTCCCCAGCCCTTCCAGTAAGACTTAGAGTCAAAGACGACCCGGTGGCCCGGTGGCTTTACTAATTAGCACTTACTAACAACACTCGTCTGGCTGTGGTGCCGTTGTGCTCAGCGGACCTCCTCCAGGCTCTGACATGGGCACAAACAAAACCATGTTTGCCCCAAAGAGATTAAAATCTCTGTAAATCCTGTTTGTTGCTACCCAGGTATCTCATTTCTTTACCCCAAGCCTAATGTACTTAATTTATTACGAAGAGAGCTGTGCTGCAATAAAGACTTCAAATATGAGGGTCTGTAATGATGCCAAGAAAGATACAAAGAAAAGGAATTCCCTGGTAAGGAAATATTATTGTGGTCATTTGGGTGAAACGGGTTCTGTAAATGTATTGTAAATTAATATTTATTCTGTATATTTATATATTAAATATTTAAACAAATGGTATCATTATGATATTACAACATTTAAATTGGAAATGCTTTTTTTGCTGTAATTCATTTAATTAAAGCAGGCACGAGGCACCTAAACTTATTACATGGGTGCCAGCTGCATTACAGGGGGCAACCACTGCACAGTTGAAAGCAGCTCAAGCAAAGCAGTTTTAAAGGTTTTCTTCTGCTTTTTTTTTTTTTATTATTTTTGAATAAACCGTTTCCAGATTAACAAATCAAGGCTACATGCACATAGAAGACCTGAGACCCACGTAAGCCTTCCAGAGATTGATGCATCTGGATAAATCCAGCACAGATTAAAGCAAAGCTTTCATTGCACAAACTCCCTGAAACAAGCAGGAGGCACATGACGCTGCTGTCCTTGGGAAAAGGATGGAGCTGGGAATAGTGGGCAGTAAATAACGAGTGCCAAAGTTGGGCAGAACGATGCGGTGGTGGCATCGCGGTCTGGTGCCCTACGCAGTTCTGATGCATCTCTCTTTCGCAGAGGGAATTACCGAAGCAGAGCCATTCCAGGAGCATTAGAGCCGCGGCAGTTTCTGCGGTTCATAAGATTACCCACGGCTCTCCAGCTCCCCGACAGAAACCCTCTGCAACACAACACTCTGCCTAAACACAATAGCACTCCAGAAAAAAGCAACAGGCTTAACAATGAGTTTCTTTGCTTTTATAGGTTTTAGCAAAGCCCATTGTCTTGTTTTAACACCCTTATTTGTATTTAGATTTCTAATGTCTTTGGGGGAAGGGTGGAAGGGGCAACCAATTTAATTCGATAATCCCCCTAAGCCTCGCTTAATGCAGTCACTCTGGTTTGCGTCTGTGACTTTTATAGTGGTATTTTGGATGGTTGCAGCACTGCGCTGGAAAACGTCCCATCATTTATTTTGCAGCTATTTGAGGGAAATGGTTCCCAGTGCTGGGCAGCCTCTTCATTAAATCCATATTGTCAAAGAAAACAAACTCTAACACATCAGATGGGGCCGGACCTCAGGGCTGCCATGCTGATTCCTGGATAAGGTAGCTCAGAGTCTGGGTGCAAACTGCCAAAATTAATATTAAACCACAAGTAGGAGACTTTCGCAGATGGAAAAAAAATCTCATTTATGGCTGGGAAGGTGGGTGGGGCCGCAGGGAACAAAGCAAAGTCCCAGCTTGGGGTCCCTGCGCCCCCCTGGGACGGTGCTGATGCAGCAGGATGGGTCCTCCTGGCTCCCCAAGCACGACCGCGGCTCACGCGGGCTGCCCTCGGGGTGGATGGCATGAAAGTGCTGCAGGAGGAAAGTTCCAGCAAGAGGTTTTGTCCTGTTGCTTTCTTCACCCAACAGAGAGGGAGTGCTGCAGCGCGGGTTGTTTTTCCACATGCTCATAAGAAAGACAAGATGAGACTCCTTAAAGAGTATCGAAGCATCTCACCTGCCCTTGTCCCCCTTACACCCCTCTGCCGGTGCTCAGCTCCCAGCATTTCTCTGCTGTTTGCTTGAACCTGACGCACTCAGCTAGCAGTGAATAAAAACCTGTGCCAAGAGGTCAGCATCGCCCTCGATGGGATTTATTGACGCCCCATTCAAGGGTGCACCGTATCTTCCAAGGAAGTGTTCCTTGGCTGTTTTAGAAGCATCTTGGAAAGAATCATAGCAAAGACAAAAAACACAAATGCAAGGACATGGTGGGCTGATATGGTCCATAGGCAGCAGCAACAAAGTCAGGATGGGAAGAAGGGGTTGGAAGAAAGGTCAGGGTCTGAAAGATGTTACCTGTAGCAAATGAAGTTACCCAAACAGGAGTAAGGAGCAAAGAAAGGGGGAAAAAATTAAGAGATTGAGATCTACCAGACTGCCACAGAAACAGGAGAGAGAAAGGTGTCCAGACAGACATCAGAGAACACATGGAGAGAAGAGGATCCTCAACAGGAAAATGGCAGGATCCTTGAGACTTAATAGAGAATTTGAAGAATAAACAGAAGATGCTTTTTTTTCACCTCTGCAGTCTTTGCAATCGCCTTCCACGCTTATCTCATTATAATCCAGCGATAAGGATGAAACACCTTGGGAAAATAAAGACCGATGAAAGAATTCTGTGCTTATGGCCACCATTTCCCTTCACAGCTTCGCCTCACATCTACGGGCCTTGTGTGTTATTTTCCATCAGGTACCAGCCCAGCACTCAGCCAGAGAGAACTCAGGGACTTCACAAACTCTAAAGAAAAATTATTTTATTAGTTAAGAAGAAACGAAGGGAACAGCCAAAAGGGCAAGTACTTGCAGGTGTTGAAAAACACTTCACCAGAGATTAAATTAAGTTAGTCCTTCTATCAAGAAAGGCTTTAAGGGACCTTCTGAGAATGTAACTCATCTCCACGTATTCCAGAAGGCTGTATCTCAAGCCCTAGTAAGTTAATGCCAAAAAAAAAAATGAAAAAAGGGCGATTCTGAAAACTGAACTCCTGAGGATATCAGAGGAAAGAGTTTTGCCAAAGATAAGAAGCCGGAAGGCTACAGGAGAACATATATGTCCGCTGAGTGATGGAAGTATGAGCACTAAATCAAGTACGTGGGTCACAGGTCACTACAGAGGAATTTATCAAGGCTTCCACGTTAAAGCCTTTCTTTATGAGGGATAAGAGAAGTCATCATCCTAAACTGAAGATCACTAGAAGAGGCTTTAAACCGAATAAATAAAAATAACAGGAACCAAATCCCTGTATGGGACAGCATTTTGTGCTCAAAATGAGGCAGAAAAGTGCTCAAAGATGAAACCATCAGACAACCCTAGTTTGAAACCCCTTGTCTAAATCAGGCCTGAGATTTAAAGACTATGACAACAAATGAAACTAAATTTTGTTGGATGCAAAATCATACAAATCACCACAAAGCCACAGGAACGGGCTCTGACCTATGAGCGCTGGCTGAGAAGAGCTTGGCATTGCTGTGCTGACATTTTCGTGGAGCTCGGCACAGCGCTCAGAGGCAGTCGGAAGGCAAACAGACCATAAGGAATTATTAGAGAGGACACAGAATAAATAAAAACAAGTGTTGTTATGGTACTGCATGAGCCCATGCTGAGCCCACGTGCTTCAGCCCTCGCTTCGCAGGATGGATACCCAGAAAAGGTGGAAAAACACAAGGGGAGGGAGTAGTGGTTTGCAGATATCACCCTGTGGGGCTTTCTTGTCTGGAAGAGGTGAAAGAGAATATGACAGGGGTGCCTAAAGAGCATGGCGAAGGGGGATACTTCTCCTTGATTTGGTTTTGGTTTTGTCATCTTGCTCTAAGTGCATGACTCACAGAGCCCGTTTCATTTTCCTCATCATCAAACTGAAGCATTAGTTTTATTAGTGACTTATAAAGTTCTTTATAAATACACTCCTGTGGGTAAACTTATACAAGATGGTTTTCTAATGCATCACCTCATGCAGTAATTAATATTTCATTTCTATTTCTTATAAGACTGTATTTAAAAAGTATTCATGAGCTTATTTTACAATGTTATAGATCCTAATAAATATAAAAAATATCTCAAAAAGATTTAAAAGTTCTTTTTATTTCAATAGAAGTAGCACTTTTAAAAACCCAGCCTGCTCCTTCACAAAATAGCTAGTATTTTTGTAAAACTGACAAACAGAACTAAAACATGCTCACAACAGCGAAAGGGTATGGGATACACAGGGACATAATTCTATTTAAATTATATACTTAGCTGAAGGAGTTCCAGTAAAATTTGCACGTCCAGCTATGCAGGGAGAGGGCGATGAATTCCCAGTTGCAGTCGGACACTGCGTGCCCAGGCTGTAAGGCTCCCAGGTGCTTCCAGAAGTCAAAAATGCAGGGTTGGGCCCTATAAAACCACCCCAAATCACAAACCAAACATCAAAGCACTATTTAAAAAAATTCAGCAAGGTTTGGAGTTGCTGAATTACCCTCACCAGGAGATATCAGGTGGTATTTCTGGGGCGAGAGCCCCTTGGTGCATGGTGTCCCCCAGCCTGGCAGCAGCCACAGCCATCTCAAGAAAGAGGGTTCCCTAGGCGGCTGGAAAAGGTTGGGGACAGGGGGCTCAATCCCAGCCACGGGGCTCCTGGGGACACAGGGTCAGAATCGGTCCCGTAGATAAGGATGTAGCCGCCCGCAATTGTAATACCAACAATAACAAAAACTACCTTGTCACAACCAACAGTCATTTTCCTGCTTGTAAAACTTGTGGGGTTACAGGTACTTTCAAGCATAATGTTGAAATTCAGTGATGCTGAATATATACTGGAATACTGACATTATTTACCTGGTCCTTCTGCTTACAGAGCTATGAGCACATAGGTACACACATCACTGTTGCCCATCTTCATATGCATTTCATCCATATTTGAAATTCTGCACTTCTATGTAACATACAGACACAGAGGAATGTTTACCTAATATTCACAGAGAATGAATTTATTTGAAAACTTGGCAAAGAATACGTTCCCCCAGTTGCAGCGGTGATGTACATACCGTCTAGCCGATCAACAGCTAACATGTTAATGGCTGCCACAAGAAATAGGAGACATGGATCGGTCCACGGAGTAACAGATACTGTTCCAGGCAGGTGACATTTTAGGCTCTAGTAAATGGATTTTAAGATTCGCAAAAGGAAGAAGCATTGTATTTGCATCATGCAGGTCAAATAATCTATCAACTTAGATGAACTATTATAAGACAGAATTCAGAAACAAAGGACGGTGGCGTCCTGACTGTTTCTCAGGAGCCTTCCATATGGGATAGTGTTACACCCAACTCGTGGGCGTCCGGCACCATCTAGAGGAAAGACAGGTACGATGCAGCAGGGAAATTCTAAATTTTTAAAAACAGCAAAAAACCCAGAGCAGATCTTGTATAGTATCTACCAGCTATTTAATTATTATTTAACAGCTCTTATCAAGGGAGAAAAATGTATGAAGGAGTGGAAACCTGGAAATTTGCAGGATGTCGATTTGCGCACAGGACTCTATGCACTCAAGCAAAACCCATGGTTGTAATTATTGCTAAGCATTTTGCACCTCATATGTTTTTTCTGAATAAATACGCTATGACATAAACATTGAAATTTGAGGTTTCTGCATTTAGAGATCATCTTAAAGTAAACCTTAACTTCTCAATATCTGTATTTGCTTACAACTGCAGAGTACAAGGCAACTAATTCCTTCTAAACGGCACTTATTTTGTATCAGTTAAACAAAACCTTGGATTTAATTTCTGAAACGATTACTATCCTTGTTTACCATTTAACTGCATATGAAATGCCCAAGATGAGCAGGATGTACACAGAAATGTTCATGGAAAATATTAAAAAAGTTGAAAACCCTTAAGTTGCTCTAGTGTTTAAATCCAAATGGATTCAGACATAGGCATTCCCATCTACATTTACTGAAAAGGGAAGGTACCATTCAGGTACAACTCAGCACACCTGCATGATTCCACTCTGAACTTTCTGTTTTTTCAATTTGCATCTGTACATTTCTGCTGGTTGTGAGAAAATACAATCATATTTTCACGCTATGTTAAAGCAGAAGTCAGAATTTGACTCATTGGGACAGTATAATGCTAAACACAAGAAGAGAGAACCGCATGTAACAGGCATTACAAGCTGACTATAGGGAAGTTAAGTTAATTTTGTTGTCAAATTAAACAGGGGTAACCTCTGCCAGCTTGCATCTGCTCACAACTACAGTGACAGGATGCAATGGATCACTTTGCAGAGGAGGTACGGGCTGCCTGTGGCCAAGGTATGGAAAGTGTCCCCAGTGCAAGCGCTAGTACAGCCCTGGGTGAACTGGAAAGAGGCAAAAATCTGAACAATGGGTTATTCTTAGGTGCTGAGAGTTGTCTGCAACACCAAATGGCTGCAAGTGCTGGTATTTGAGTATTACCGGTTTCTACTCCTAAAATTCATTAAAGGCTTTAATTTACTTATCTTTTTTCCAAGAGCAATATGGAAAGAAACCAGCTTCTTCCTTCAAGCGCCTCTGCTTCTGAATACCTCAGTCGTTCATTTGTGAAGAGTACCACACCAGTTAGTACATTCTTCATCACTACGCGGTGCCACTGCTTCTGTTGGCATTTACATAATGGAGCTCTGCTTTGGAGAAAGATGAATAAGCAGACCCATAAAATCTTGCTTTCACTAGGAGATTTACTGTCATCCCCCAGCACGCTGCTTCTTGGATGCAGAGGATCCAGAAAGCGATGAGTCACCGAGCGGCAAGGTCTGCGTGTGGCTGCAGTGTTCTGTGGAAATGAAGCTCCTGGGGAATGAAAGCTATGCTTGAGGATGGGCATTACTCACCAGACAGATGACTCCTTAGAGGGAAAAACCCGGGAGAAGTGGGAAGAGGTATGGATCACAGTCCTTATAGCAACCTCAGGGAATAATAAAGCAACTGGGAAAATGTTAACGACAGGGAGCTGAGGTGCCAGGGAACCGGTGACATGGGAAGAGGCTTGGGAGCCACTGCAGAGCAGTAAATACACAGCCACGACCGTGCCGATGGAGCCCAGCCAAGGGAAGAGTTACACAACAGTGTAACTAATGTTTTGGGTGTGACTCATGCTCTGTTTGTACTTGACCCGAACGCGGGATGCCGTAGCCTGCGTACCTGTACTCTGCAACACACACCTAACAAATAGCTGGGTGGTTACTAACGCGCCTCTTTCTTGTTGATGCCTGGATCCATCTGAGCTGTGAGGAGGGCGCAACACGGAGCACTTCAGAGTGTTGAGCTGCAAGGTCGTGCATTTATAAGCACTGAAGCAAACAGCGTGTGGTGAGGCTTCTGGTTGGAATGGCATGGGAAGGACACAGGCCAGAGGTGGATGAGCTTACTTCGGGCACATTTTCTATTCCAGGCTTTCAACTTGAAGGCCCATTTGAGTTACTGTAGGAATTGCCATCAGCTCTAGATAAGCCCCAAAAGAATAATCCTGCCTATTGCGGTGGTGCAGCTTCATGTGTTGCCACCCCCAAGCTCAAATAAAAGCAAATCATGAGTAGGGTGATCCAGCAAGGCGCTGACCACAAGGTGCCACAGACACACACCATATTAATTAAGAAATATATAACTGTTAGCACTAGAATGCACCAGGACATGGTGCTATACAATCTTTACGGTGCTGTTTTCCCTTGACATAAAATTCTGTTTAGCTCAGAAAGACTGATATGCGCTTTTCAGGGCATATTATAAAACATCAACTGTGTTTTTTTCTTTGCATTCCCATCATGCATAAGAAGATGAGTTTGCAATTCTCAATTCTGAAGACAGGTGGGAGAAACATTACCTCCAAG
Source organism: Falco biarmicus (assembly GCF_023638135.1). Lineage (NCBI taxonomy): Eukaryota > Metazoa > Chordata > Aves > Falconiformes > Falconidae > Falco > Falco biarmicus. The sequence goes on along the minus strand of NC_079301.1, from coordinate 2,311,240 downwards.
GATAATGAGTATCAGCATGCTCTTTCCCTAGCTGGCAATTTATTTTGAGAACTGCAGTTTTGCACTGTCTCTCTCACAGGAAGCACCAGCACTGTAACTTCAAAGCTTCGGTGTAAGGCTCAGAATGTGGGAGAGCTGTTACTATTGGAAAGGCACTAGAACTGGGGTTTGCAGCTTGGTGAGGTGGCACCTTGCATCCCTGCTAGTGATGAGCTGATCAATGGACCTGCCTTAAAAAAACCAAGAGCTATCATGGTGAGCAATTTAAAAATAAATCAATTAAATTCTCATTAGCAGCTCGAGAACTTTAGAGGATGAGGAAGAACAAAGTCTACAGATTGCCCAGTTAATCTGAGTTCCTGGCACAAAATAAAGAATTTTCATGGCTGTACGAAGGGGTAGGTGAACAGAGGCGCATTATGTGGAGAAGCTGAGTGTCAAGGACCTGACTCCTTCTCCAGAGAGCTACTGGCACTTGGTCGGGTACCTTGAAGCATCCCGAGAAGAGGCAGCCAGCAGAAAGGATGGCATCCTGACAGCGACAGCAGGAAGAACTCTGAAACAGCACTTAACAGAAAGCCTAGTCATAAGTAGATGCTATAAATATATGCTAAAAATGAGTTTATACTTAATGTTTCAACGACATCGATTTAGGATGATTCAGCTCTCAGTATGCAAAGCATGAAGATGAGTTGTCTTTTTTTATTTTCCAGTTATGACAGTGACTGTTAACACTGCCAAGGCTTGGGGAGTTCTAATACCAAATGCCAGGTATTTATAATAGCAGAACACAATTTTACACTAAAGAGTAATGTCAATCTACTTAATATGTTTTAGCAACTTATTGCTAAAGTGACGTAAGTTTCTGGAGCTTTGACAGGATGCTTTCCATGGAAAAAAATGTTTGTTTACCTTAAGAGTATCTGCAGTGACCGATACAGAACCCTTCTTTGCTTGAAGAGAACAGGTGCTGCATAAACCCTATTTTCATTTCCTGGATGCTGGAAGAAAACAATTTTAATTTGGCATCTAAAGCCACCCAAAGCCCTCTGTTCCGTAACCTTGGCAGGACTATGCCCCTTGGGGTGTATCGCTGGCTGCAGGTGCCAGGGAGAGGACATGCTGGTAACAGCCTACTTAACACAAGATGCACAACAGCTGCTCCGAGTATCAAGACCCTTCTCTCGTTGCTGAACACCAGGCATCCACTGCTCAACACTCTGTCTTGGGCACCTTGTTCTACCTTTACAGTGGATTAAACAATTTAATGAATGCAGCCAAAGAAACGTATTTTTCTGTGCTGCCAGCACAACACCGTACAGCTGTTCCACACCTGATAACGCCTGGCCAGGCCTCTTCCTACAACTGGTCCATTCCTGACAGGAGCCAGCGAGGGTTATCGGCTCTCCGCCTTCCCCTTGGCACCCACACAATCCTCCCTTGCGTGTCCCCCTCCACAGAACACGCGTGGGCTAACGATTCCCGAATCCGTGCGCTTTCCTTTAGAAACTATTTATTTTCCGGGCCCCCGTGGGTCCCCATTTCCCAGAGCGGGCCGCCTCCAGGCCCTGCAGCTCCGACGGTGAAACCGGGCGGGCCGGGCCGGGGGCGGCCGAGAGGCAGCCAGGCTCGCCCCCTGCCGCCCCGCCCCGGCGGCGGCCCCGGTGGGGAGGCCGCAAGGCCCAGGCGCGCCCCAACCGCCGCCGCCGCCAGCCGGAAGTGCCGCCTGACGCGCAAGCCCCGCCCCCGGTGCGTCACCGCCCCGCCCTTCCGGCCCGGCGCTTCCGGCCTGTCCCCTCCCCGCGCCTCCCGGCGCCGCTTCCCCTCGCGCGAAGCCGCGCACCGCCCCCGTGCGGCGGGCGGCGCGCCCTGCACCCCGCTCGGCGGCTGCCTCTCGGGCCGGGATATCTATGGGGCGACCGGCGATGCGATGAGCCCGGGCGGGAGCCGCACCGGGGCCAGTGCCGTGCACGGGCAGCGGGGGTCCTCCATGGGGGCTCCGCCGCAGTAGGAGCGGCGTTTCCCCGGGGCGCGATCCGCCACCTCCCCTCCCCCTCGGGCCTCCTGAGGAGGATGGCGACGGCGGCCGCCCCGACCCAGCTCGAAGCCGGTGGGTATCGCTGGCGGCGGGGGCTGCCCTCCGCCCCGCCGGCCGCCCCCCCGTTGTAACCGTGTCCCCTTTTCCCCCCCCCCGCTCCCTCTCCGCAGAGCTCTACTACCTGATCGCCCGGTTCCTGCAGTCCGGACCCTGCAAGAAATCCGCCCAGGTGAGCGGGGAGCCGGGGGCTCCGCCGGGCCGGGCGGGGCCGGGGGGAGCCGGGGGGCGGCGGGGCCGCTGCGCTGCGGGCTCCGCACTCACGGCCTTTGTGCGTGCGTGTGTGTGTGTGTACGTGTGTCCGTCTGTCCCCAGGTGCTGGTGGAGGAGCTGGAGGAGCACCAGGTAAGGCGGCTGCCCCGGCGGGACGGGGGAAGCCCTGGGGATGGGGGGGTGTCGGGGGCTGCCCTGCCCCGTCTAATGCAGCCCCACTCCTCCCGGGGCTCCGGGAGCCCCCGAGGGAGGCGCGGGTGCCCCCGCGGCGGGGCCGGGGGCAGCGGCGAGGGGCTCCTCCCCGGGGCGGGCTGGGACAGCCGGGGGCTCCCCTCGCCCGCCCGGGGAGGGGGCGCGGGGCCGGCCGGGGTCTGACGGCCGCCTCCGTCCCCGTCCCTCCTCCCCCTCCTCGTCTGCTTCCCGCAGCTGATCCCCCGGCGCCTGGACTGGCAGGGCAAGGAGCACCGCCGGAGCTTCGAGGACCTGGTGAGCCAAGTTTCACTCCCGACTTCCCCGACAAGTTTCCCCCACCCCCCTCGCCGCCGCCCGGGGCACTGCTCGCCGCGTGTGTCCCCCACCGCCTCGGCCCGGCCCGTTCTCCTTCCCGGGGCCGCGGGCTGCGCCCCGCCGAGGCCGTGGCTGCCGCGGGGGTGCGGAGGGGAGGGGGACCGCGGCCGGGCCGGGCACACACACCGGGGCGGCGGCGGGGGCTGCTTGGTGCTGACTGACTGCGCCGTGCTATTGTGGGGCCGGGAGGGTTATCTGAGGGCACGTACCGGGGCCCAGCCCGGCGAATGGCGCCGCGTCTTACAAGCCAGAAAGCGGCGGGAGGCGATGGAAGGCGGCAGCTGATTGGCTGCGGCGCCGCGGAGGAACTTGCAGGGAGGGCGGGATGAGGCGGGGGGCGCCCCCCCTTCACCCCCCCCACCCCGGCCCTGCGCGCCCCTCGCCGGCCGCCGCTCCTCCGCCGGGGCGGGCAGCTCCCAGCGGCCTGCCGGGCCTCCCCCGCCCGGGGCCGCAGGGCCGCCTCGGCCGGCCTCTGGCACCCGGCGCCCCCCGTGCCCCCTCTCCGGGCGGCGGTTTGACGGCGCCCCCCCATCCCCGCCCCCGGGGCTGCGGGCGGGCGGCCCCGGCAGGGCCTGTGTGTGTGTGTGTGTCCGCCCCCGCGGCGTGGGGACGCGTCTGCGTGGCCAAAGCGCGGCCGTGGGCCGGGGGGGGCGGCGGGAGCGGGTTCCTGCCGCGGGGCGGCGGGGGGGATTTCACGGCGACGTGCTGCCGGGCCCGTCGGCGGGCAGGGCCGGAGGCCTGGCCCAGCGCTCCCCGCCTGTGCGGAGCCCTGCGCCTCTGCCGGGCGGCTGGGCCTGCCTGCCCAGCAAACCAGGGTGCGTGGTTTTTTTTTTAGGAAATGTCATGTTGAGACTATTAAACGCCTATGAAATGTATGGAGTGGCTACTTGCAGATATAAACCGTGTGAATATCTGTCATTGGGAAAGGTCAGCTGCCCGCCGCACTGCCAAGGGGCCGGCGGCCTGGGGGTGGCCAGTCTCCCAGCCGGGAGATGGGCCCAGCCTTGCTGGCATCCGCCTGAAAGCAGTGAAACTGAAGTGTCATTTCAATTTCTTTCCGAGGGGTGCAAATGGCCTTGTTTCCATTTCTAGCAGCTCTGGGTATTAATGTATGGCGCTGATTTAGCACTTTGCCATTGCAGTGCTGTAGACTTACTAATAGCGTTTCTCATATTGATATACTGTGTGCGTGTGATCATCACTGTCTCCTGACCTGGAAGGAATTGAAAGTGTGTCCTTGCCTTTCCCATCTCGCACAGGGCAATGTTGATCTGGGATTTTGACACGGCTGTTGCTGAAACTGCTCTGTAGCTTGCTCAAGAGTTAGTTTTCCACTTTGGCAATATAGTAGAAGCTCAGATGCAGATGGGAGAGCTCCTAGTGTTGAGAAGAGACATTTGTACCTCCTGGCTTTCCCTTTCCAAAGTGTATTAAGAATTTAAGATGAATGTTATGTTTCATCATACCTCTTGTGGATAATTCTGGGACTGTATATTGAGTGAACAGACACGGAGTAAGTACTGCATTCAATAAATTTTAATGCTGTACGGTCTTTCTAGAGAGCCTGAAATCTAACTATAGGCTGTTGCAGGTTTAGCTTGTGACTGCACCTGGTACCCGAGAGGAATATTAACAGTGGCAGTATGAAGTCTGATTTCAGACATACTGGTTTTGCTTGATCAGTTACATTAGCGTATACAGTTTTTTCCCTTCATTCCATGGGACACAAATAGAAAAGCCTTAAAACTTTTTGTTTGTGTATTGATGGCATTGTTGAAACCATGTACTTTTCTTTAAAATTTGAGAAATGGGAGACAAACCATTGTAAAGTGAGGCTTGGAATTAATGGGATATTTCTTCTTGCAGTATGGTATTGTCAAAAATAAGTACGAGATGGTTTTTTCCTCTGTCTTAAGTTAATCAACAGTAATCAATTCTAATCTAAAAGATTGTCTTTTTATCTAGTATTATTTAACTGTTTATCATTATTTACAGTAAGGAACAAGACTATAAATCATTTACAGAGAGACAGGTTGATGCTAGGTAGAATGGACTGAGCTTCTCCCTTATAATCCTCAGACTGAAGCTTTCACCATTGAGGATGTTGAAGAAGGCCTTTTTTTCTTCTCATTGCTTAGGGTCTGGTGTATTTGGAATTTGGACCTTTGGTTGCATATGATTGTATATTAACCTAAACTACCCGACTTCAGGGCTAGCTAGATGTCTGAATGTCATGTTTTGAGCAAAGCTGGGGTTGTGAAGGACACAGATAACTCTGACCTTCATTTTAATTATCTCAGGCACATAAAGAACCAAAAATAAATTATAGGTGCTAGCGATTGGAGATAAAGTTTTTTCTATCCCTTTCTCCTTTTTGAACACTTACAGATAGAAAACCAAATTCAGTTGCAATCTCTGCCTGGTGTTGCAACTACCCTGGTTAGGCAGGCCTGAGGTAATGGGACCCAGTGAGAGTTTACAGACCTGGAGAAGTCCGATATGTATGTTTGTTTGTTTTTCCTCAATAATCTGTTTTGGCAAATCTGACAAAGTATTTCTTGTTTTAATTGCTGATGTTTCAACTTCATTTTCCATTCTCTTTGACTGTTCAGGTTAGTGTTGGTATTTTTCAGAAAATACGCCTATGCTCTTGCCATTGAATACATTGTTACTGCTCTTAGGGCTTTTGGAAATGAGAAAGATATAACAACCCAATTGCCTACTAGGTGGCTTTTATCTAGGGAATGTTTACTCACACTGCACTCGAGCTTTTAGTCAAGATCTGAAAACTCTTTGTTGAGAGTTTTGGGGGTTTTTTTGTTGTTTTATTTGAATGTGGTCTTTAACTTTAAATGTCAGGTGCCGCAAGGCAGAAGAGTAATTTAAGATGCACTAATAAAAATTGTACCTACCTAGCAAGCAGAGCCACTCAGAGAATACTAGCTTACGTGCATTTGTGTTCCCTTTGTCTTTTCTGCTTATTTCCACTTTGCAGTACTTTTTATGTGCAACATGTGGCTGCCTGTCTAGGTAATCATCCAGGTGTACTCCAAAGCGGTTTTTACTTTGTTATTGACTGCTGGTGGTCTTGAGAATGAAACGTGTTTGTGAAGGGGAGGGTCCTCGCTTTCCTTATGAAGGCCTGAAGTTATGTCCAACTTGCATGCAATTAGTACTCCGATTTTAAATTAACCATAGCAGTTCAATGTGGAGTCAGCTGTTGTACAGATGAGTCAAGCTGAATCAACTCGGATTATCAGAACAGTCTCCAGCGGACTGCTGTTCAAAATTATCTTTGTTTATTCCTGATAAAGATTACTGGCTCTGGTCTGGTTTTCAAGAATATCTTGATGGGCTGTATCTTCTGGCTCAGCCTGTTCTGGTCTTTGTGCTGAAGATATGTATAATTTCAGGAAAACCAGAAAATCGGCTGTTTTTGGACACTGTGTTCAAGTGGAGAATTTGCATCCGTGAACGGCTGTGCTGGTATGGAACAGCTTAAGGGATTTGGCTTTGAGTTTCTGCCTTGCCCATCTGCATTGATTTAAAACTAGCTATGAGTCTGAGGTGCTGTTATTTATAGATACTGCCAATCCCAGCATTAGCAGAGAAGGGATGTTACGGTTTTGTCACCTCAGGAAAATGTCATCTTGTAGTATGGTAGTTCCAGCCTGTTCTCTCTGGGGAAACCAAGTGGATAATAGCTTTTAAAATTCAGGTAGATTTGCATACTGTTGACATCTTCTGCAAGTCCAGTATCTGAGCTTCCTTGTGCTGAGATTCCATATTTGAGGTGTTGAGTAATTTCCTGCTTGCTCAGCTGCCTTTGTCCTCTTGATCTCCTCTTTTTGATACAGTTGTCAATTGATTCTTAACTGATTGTTATTTTGGTAAACGAGAGAAGTGTCGTAGGACTGCCTAGAGGTTAGAAATCTGCTGCTGATGCCCAGCTGCCTGCCTGCCCACAGGGGACTGGGTACGAAGGAACCTTCAGACATCTGCGTTGCTGCCTGTGTTGCTTCCATTATGCAGCCCTTGTGTCAAGTTTAGTCTGTGCTTTGAAAGCAGTGTCTCACAGGGCTTCCCAAAAGAGATATTTCAGAGCTATCTGGTTCTGATCCCTGAGAAGACAGGCTTCTTATTATAAGTAGTAATCACAAAGAGGTTTTTTGTTTGTTTGTTGAAATCTTCCTTGGAGGAGCAATTGTCAGCAGTTGTACCAGGGGGGTTTATTTGTTTGTTTCAGGGATCACCAAACTTCTTGCCTGTCTTCTTAGCTGTCCAGTGAGGACCTTCACTCACTAGTCTTTGAGACTACATGGCAATGCTTCCAACAACAGGAGTGTAAACAGGTTTAGGGGTATGACTTTCTCCTAGCCTTGACGTGACTTCCCTAATAGTTCTTTACTTACAGCTACTTATCAGTGTAGCAACTTATTTGCATACTGGTTCAAGCAGTCATGGCTGTGTTACATTCCCCTATGGTTGTTTACGTAGATCTTTTAAAAAGAATAGATTAATTTTATCCAGTTCTTGAAAGTTTTTAGATCCATAAGACCTGTATGGTTACTGTGTCAGAGAACCCTTCCGTGGTACTGTGGTGTTCTTGTGCTCTTACATTTTAACCTTTATAGGGTCTTTCACATCAGGCAACAAAACAGTTTTCTCTTTACAATTTATCCCAGGGTGCAGAATTTTCTCTCATTTAGCACGGTTTCAGCTCTTCTGCGTTATTTTAACATGTTCTTTTGAAAGCCTTTGTTAAGCATTTTTTTGGCCTGTGTTACTTGTCTCTAATTTTTGAAATATTTTCTAATGTTTTAGAAATATTTTCTAATATATTTGAGGAGGTGCTAATATCCTTGCCAGTCTTTAATTTTGTCATATGGGGCTTTGACTAGCACACACTAAGAGATGTGCTATAACTGGTGCTAAGCTTTGCCTTTTTCCATACTTCTTTTAATGAAAATCTGATTTGGGAGACTGTTTTTCTCAGCTTTATTTCTGCAGCTTCATGTTTCAGAAAGATACTTAAAATCCATTTACAGCTATCTCATGCAGAGGTGAAAGGAATAATTTTTGTTTCGAGTTCTTTTGGAAACCTGAGAATAGAATTGCTTGTTATGCCCCAGGCAGCAGTTTAAGAATTTTATCTGGAAGTTATTATGGAAAAAAATCTCCAGGATAATTTGCTGCTATTGCTGCTTGCCTATGTAGCTGTTTGGTAAGAACAACAGTGATAATATTCAGATTAAGGGCCACTTGTTTGGGCTGTTCTGGGTTGTAGAAACATGAAAACATGCAGGGAAGGACTTATGGTACAGCCTTTCTTCTGTAGTATGGCATGGTTTGGATTGCAGGTGGCAAATCTGGTGAGTAGGGCCTGTTAATGAAGTGAACGGTCACTTTGATATGTGCCTGGGCTGTGCAATACGCTCCACATCAAATGTCACTTAGAAAAGTTTACAATCTAATAAAACTGTGCACTAAAGTCTGGATGCTTCAGCAGCTTACTTGTGCCGATTTAACTCTGGCTTCATGATGGATTTGCCAACTTTTCTGGTCTGGGCAGCGATCAAGCAGATGTCTGGTATCCTGAGCTGCTTAACGTCTGGATGTCCCAGGCAAATTACCACCAGGCATGTGCAGATAATTGCCACATGCTCCGTGAGTCTGGTGCACGCATCTTTCTTCTTTGAATGTTGTCCGGTCTGCACATGTGTTGATGTTTGCTGTCTTTGCTGTTCTGTATATAACTGCGGCTTAATCTGCAGATCTTTAAGCAGCAAAGTCCCTTTCCGTTTCTGAGTAGGTGCGCTGAGTTAATCAGGACTTGCTTGTTGAATAACTTGTGCTCTGTCTTGACAGTAGGATATTTGCTGCCAGGCTTAATTCGGCACCTCTCTCTAGACATAGAGTAGCGGCAGTACTTCAAAAGCAGTGTGCTCCTGAGTGAAAAGGGAAGTGTTTTGCTGCATTACGCTAGGAGAATGGTTTGGACTTTCTGTGAAATTTTATATTTCCAGAAAGGGTGGTATGGTTTGGATTTGTTCCTACCCTGGAAGTAAAATGTAAAGTTCCGCAGCTTCTGGATTGGTTGCTCTTTTTCTTTTTAATTTTTTAATTTCAAGCTTGATAAATTGCTAGAATTTGCAATTGTTGACTGAGAAGCATGTTAGTAATTACCAGAGATGTAAAAAAGAATTTAATACTTGCATTTTATTAAATTGCAGATTCTCTCTTTGGAATTGCCTTTGTTTCAGATCCTTTGCATCTGAAGGGAGGCTCTGTAGCATTAACACATTTATATTATTTCAGGAATGAGTAAGAACAATAGGCAAATACAGAAGTTCAGATAATCCTTTTATCTCATTTTGAATTCTGTTATGTCACGTAATTTACAATGAAAGACAGTTCATGCTTATACACTGAACTTCACTGGCTGTGCAGTTGGGAATGTACTGATATAATTTTGGAACTCTATGATTTTGGAAAATAAAAAAAGAAATTAGAATGACTGGAGAAACCAGGCAGTGGAAGAGAGCATTCATGGGGTTATTCCTTGATGCTCACAGTATAAAAAGTCATGGAACGGGACCACGTTAATGCAGTCATCAGGTTCATCTTTCCCACAGAGATACGATTCTTCTGTTTCCATCAAAAGGCCAGAGCTGTTATCTTTAACACGCACTGACTGAAGGGATGTGTGGAGAAGCCCGTCTCTCTTCTGTAAGGGTTTCCATTCAGAGTTTTTAGTTGGGTTTAGTTCAATGATAATTTGTATATGTTATTGGAAAAGCCTTTCCTTTTTTTTTTTTTTTAATTAAAATCTTATTTGTGGGATGGTGTTGATCCTGCTTGTGATACAGGTGATTACATTATACAACACATGACTCACTGTGTTGAGCATTGTAGCACCGCTGCTGTTGCCCAACTGGAATGAACAATTTCCCAATGACATGTAGTAATAATCTGTTTGATGACATAGTTCAGTGAACAATGTTTTGGCAGCAGGTCTGAGTAAAGTACTTACCTTTTCCTCCTTTCTGATGCCTGCCGCTCCCTCAGGTGTGCTGGGGCAGGAGCTGGCCATATCCTTAGGGTCTGGGTAGGCAGGATACCTGGGCCTATCTACTGATGCTGTGAGCTGTTGGAAGTGGTCCTGTTCCTTGCTTTCCACCAGCTCTGACGCTTCTCTGAACCAAAATCAGCTTTGCTAAACCTGGCAGATAAACCTTTTCCTTCTTTTCTTGGGTCAGCATTCCTAGTGCAGGGAACTGAAACAGCTCCCTCCGCGGTAGATGAGCTACCAGAGTGGTTTTAGCCAGACTGGGAAATCGTTCTGGCTCACTGCAGCTGCACAAAAACTTCTACCCCAGCAGGAGGGAGCTGCATGGGTGGTGAGTGCTCACAGCCCTGTCACCAGTATCGGCCTGTGACTGGACACAGTTGAAATGGTCATGTAGGAGAGCGAGGTGTGCACAGGCACACACCTGCTGTTATTTCTTTAGAGTGAGCACTGTTCTGGCCCTTTCCGATCAGCTTTAGTATTATTTGGCATTAGTTTGTGGCTTGGTAAAACAAAAACCCTAGTTTCCGTTGTCAATCACAGGTACTTAAAGAGCTGAGTGACCTGTTACTACTGATCTTTAAAAAGGACATGGGATGTAGCTATATGTCCTGTGTTGAAGGAGCTAAATAAGCTCCAATGTTGAGTTTTTGCTGCCAGCTAGAAAATACGGTAGAAGTCAGGCAAGTGCAGGACATTCTGGATAATGAGGTAGAATTTATTTGCTATTTGAACAGACTGTTGGAAAAAACCCCATTGTCTCTCCATAGAAAACAGTCTCTGTGTAAAGGGAAAAAAGAAGAATGTTTTCCCCGACATGACAAATTAGGAGCCTACATGTGTGGGTCTTAAAGACGTCTACTCCCAGTGGCTGAAAGCAGGAGACTGGGTATTGCTTTTAGGATAATGTTTAGGGTTATTTGCTTTAGTATGTGTGCTTCTTAGAGTAATATGAATGTCTGACAAGGATTTTTCAGCTAAAGAAGAGATGTGAAAAGAATGAACTGAAGGGTAAAAAAGGCTTCTTTTTTAGGCAGTACTTTGGTCAGAGTACTGCCCTGGGAGCTGAGTTTCAGGAGGTTTTGTTTGTTGTTAAGGGACATCCTAAATTAAAAGTGTAGCTACCACCACCTAGAATTTTGGGTCTGACTTTTTGAGCACTCCATGTCACTTTAAAAGACATCTTTGGTATAATTAATTTTGAGAGTTTTTTCAGGGGTTTTAGACTTGATTTCAGTAACTTCAACACCTGGATATGAACCACGCAAAGAAGTGCCAGTAGAAGCAAAAATAAAACAGTTTTCATACATCTGCATTGTTTATATGTTTAGGTGGCTGTCAATGCACACATCCCTCCGGATTATCTTCTTAGGATCTGTGAGAGACTTGGACCCCTTTTAGACAAAGAAATCCCACAAAGTGTCCTAGGTGTGCAGACATTGCTAGGTGTCGGGCGCCAGTCTCTACTAAGAGCAGCAAAAGGTAAGATTCTCAATTTAGCTGTGACTGGATTTTATTTTAATGGTCAAAACCCTTTTTGTTTTGATTGATATTGTGGTATCTGTGTGTGTTTGCATGAACCCTGGTTTTATCTCCTATGCTTGTCAGCTTTCTTGTTGTAGTCTTGCTAAAATGTAGTTATTGCTGGCCCTGTTACGTATGTGTTTCTTTGGTTGAAAATGCCATCTTAAGCAGCTCTCGCCTACAGTTGCCTGATCTTGTTGCTTGCTTACTCTACCTCCCCTCCCCAGCATATTGGACTGGTGTTTAAATGATGTGATGAACTAGATTAGAGATTTGATCTGTCTGGAGAATAGCCATTTTTTTTGTATACTTATGCCTGTGTCTAAAATAACCCAACAGTCTATATATTTTGCTGGGCTATTTTTCAGACTGATTTGTTCCATTTGTTCCATTATTTCATTCCCTGGCTGTGCAGACAGGTGTGTCAGCTTGAAGGGCAGGGTGGCATTTGGGGCAGCATTTAGAGAGTGGGAGAAGGTGAGACTGATTCTTCGGTGATAATTCCTGCTTGTCCTTGTTTAAAGTAATTTGAATGAAAGCCCTCATTCCTTTCATGAATAGAGCACCAGTCCTGTTGCTTTTGAAAAACTGCTCTGCTTGAGATAACGATCCTGAGAGCACAGTTCTGAGTTATAACTAAACAGATCTGAGAGCCATCTGCTATTGAAAAGAGTGATTCCTTCGTTCTCTCCTCGCTCCATGCCCCTGTCACTTCCCTGTAGGAGCCAGAACTTACTTGATCCTGTGATGTGCTGATTCAGAGAGCTAAAATGTTGCAAAATTTGTTATTGCTGTTGTAGTGAATTAAATTAGCTCATGGAAGGATCAGAGTGCTGGACGTGACACAGGCAGCAGGAGCATCACTCTGGGAGAGAAGGAGGGATGGGCGAGCAGGACCTTCCTGTTTCACCGGCAGCTGAGCATTTAATTTACTGCATCCTGTGAAGTCACACTGTGATGCTAACAAGAACGGTAGCATTATGCTACACCTGGAGGGGTGTGCTGTTTGCAAACAGATTTCCTTACCTAAAGTTTTGGGACCGAGTCTTGTTAATTTCAGGTTTGCAGGGAGGCCTGCAGAGAAAGTTCCTTCATTTCACATTGTTTCCATCTTACAAGAAAACAACAACAAAATGTAAAGAGAAAATAAACATTTTTGTGCAGGGAGAGGAAGTTTCTTAGGTGAATGAATTAAGGCGCAGACGCTAGATGAATCACTGAAAGAGGAAGTGATTAATTTTTTTATCCAAATTTTTTGCAAAGACATTTCTACTAGAAATATTTTTGCAAAGAGATTTCTACTAGATTTATGGTGGGGTTTTTTTCCTCTTCAGAAAAAGCTGCTGTGACATTGCAGCATTTGGTGTGTAAACCACACTCGCTAGTATGAAACAGCATAGTTTTTTCAAAGTTGACATACATGCATTTCCACTCCCCTTAGTTGTGTATCAGTATGAAGTTTCCATTTACTGTTAGTATTTATAGCTATTTTGATCTATTTTAGAAAGTGTGAGTGCAGTTTTTAATGTGTGTCATTGTAATACTCTGTGGTACAGTTTGAGTTTTAATCAGAAGGTGCTCTCGGGAGTCTCTGAGTCATATAAGCTTGTGCATTTCATATTCAGAGATCTAAATGGTGATACACAGATCCACCAATCTGTGGCACTGTCCTGTTTCAGTACTTACTCACTGTGGAAGCTCATTTCTCTCCTTCCAGATGGCCAGAAATGGAAGAAGTCCAGGTTTAATTTCTGAGGCGCTCTGAACAGTCTCAGAAAAATCGCTATTGTTCTAGAGAGAAGGCTCTCTGAGGCCAGTTGGCAGCAGATAGCTGGAGAGTCTTTAAAGAAAACAGTCTTCATTTTAGAAACAATGGTTTTTTTGGGGGGTGGGGTGCAGAGGACAATCTGAAAGGAGGGCGTATTGCCACCAATTGCAGGAAAACAGATTTGTTGGGGGGAAAAAAGTAACTTCTCCCCCTTTCAGGGAGAAAATGTGTGCATGTATGTGTATTCTCAAATGTACAGTTCATAAGCAGAGGTTCTGTATCTGTTGGGATTGCAGAAGGACTAGAAACACATGAAAGTTCAGTCCTGCCTTATACAAAGTGCACGTACCTTTTTCATTCTCTTTTTCTTTCCGTCAATTTAGACTCCCTCCTCACCAAAATGAAGCAAAAATAAGCTGAAACCTTTACATTCATATTGCTTAGGAAATATAAATCAGAGTAGCAATCTTCAAGTTTTAGTTTTTTAACAAACTAAAAAGACAAATCTTATTTTGGGGTGCTGGGAGTAGTGCTTGATGCTCTTGATACTAAGAAGAATAGGTCAGTTAGACCTGGTTTGGCTGATTGTTTCACTAATCCACTGTTAATCTTGCCGGTACAGACTTCAGACATACGCTATGGAAAGGATCTGCGTTTGCAGCTCTTCACAGAGGCCGGCCTCCCGAACTACCTGTAAATTATGGAAAACCACCAAATGTGGGTGAGTTCTGAAACATGCATAAGGTTTTTTTTTTTTTTATTCTCTGTGCTTTTATTACTGCTCCAGCTGAAAGTTACTCTTATTGACTGAAACACTACTATGGGTTTGCATTAATGGCTTTTTTGACATTTCAGCATGAATTAGTCTAAAAAAGGTTTCTCACTGACAATAGAATAACCCTTTTGGTATTATTCAGGCTTGGATCTCCCATAATGTGCATACACGTGTTAAAACATTGTGGCCACATTGAAAAGCTTTGCATGTCAACCTCCTGTTTGGTGTGCAACACACTGGACTATTTTTTTTATGCTATACCTACATAATCTATACATATGCTTATAAAATTGAATTGGCATGGTCACAGGAGCATGTAGACAATCTTTTCATTCAGGAATCTTAGCCAGAACAAAGCGCCTGGCTCTCAGGGAACTTTTTGGACTCAAGAATTCATTTTAGTTCAATTATAACAAAAACCAGACTGCTTGCAACATTCCTCTCCAAAAAGGAAATAATCACCAAACCAACATTTGTGTTACTTCAGTTTCAGTTGTCCACACAGTTAGATAAAGGACTTGTATAAAACTCCGATATATGCAGGCATTCAACTTATGTATCATCACAGAGCTACTCTGTTCTGCTTAAACTGAAAAGTATTTTCCTTGTATGGTTTGAACTTTACCTGTTTTTATAGCAAACAAAATTTATTCTTGCAGGCATAAATACAAGTCCAGTTGGTCATTACTTGTTTCTCATGAGGGTATTTTATCTGTATTTACCATGTTAGTGTTTGTGCAAATGTACAAACTTTTCCTGGTTTGTTAGGGAATCCATTCACCTATGTTTCTCCCATCCCTTTGGATAAGTTGGGATGGTGATGGCAGTCTTCTGTTTCTACCACGTCTGTTCCTCTGTTTGTGCTTCCGCACTCTCTCATTACTAAAAATTAATTATTGTCAGACACGAAAGTGACAAAGCCTGGGCTGCTTGTGGTTGAAATTGATAGCACGCTTTGCATAAGGTCTGTGGTGGTGTGGCAGCAGTGTGATGGAATAGCAAAATTAATTATAGGACTTCGGTGTAACAAAAAAAATGGCTATTTGCCTGGAACTAGTGCATTAGTACTTTTCCTGCTTTTGTCAGATAATTTATGAGTCATGCTGTGGACATTAAAAAAAAGAAAACTATTTCCATATATTGGTATGGTTACTTTGGTACATATCTATGAATTTATTCTTTTAGTCTGGTTCTGCAGTTGATTGTTAGCATTTGGGCAGATGGATTGCTAATAGTCTAGATTACAGATTTATTGCACACACGCAACTTTAGTTGTCTTTCTATAAGGACTGCTGAATCAATTCTTTCATAAGAGGAGAATCAGACCATGTTTTTGAACTATATGTATTAATGAATCATACTAGCAGATTGGACTTCAGCATTTGTCATGCTTTCATGACAAAGGTCTGCACTGCTTCCTTGGTGACTATTTAGTGACTTAGAGAACAGAGTGATTTATGGGTTTTGATGCTTTCCTATGAATTGTTTTTTAAAAAATGCAAAGGTGTTATATGGAAAATGGTCTTTTATAGCCAGGAATTAATTTTTGTAAGTATTGGTTCCTGGAAGAATACAGTCCTCCTTGGTGTATATACATAAACTACTAGTAAGAGAGGAAAATATGTATAAAGATGAAAAACAGAAATTGGCTATACTTAAGCTATATCAGAGGCAGGAGTTTGGTTTTGGGATTCCCCATTGTTGATGCTGAAGTGGAAGTCACAAAATTCTTCTGCGTATTATTTGTGCAAAATAGGTGGTATTTTCTGGTGAGTAGTGACAGCTGCAGATGCAACATGTGTGTGTTTGTTTTAAAATACAGGACGAAGAAGTATGCCCAACCTCTTTAATATTATGGTGTAATTGTGTATTCCTGTACTGTGCTGGCTTAGTCAGATTTGAGTTTTCTGGAATTACTTGCCAAAGTAGTTGGGCTGAAGTAATAGACACCCATAATAATGTGAGTACATGAGTGAGATGAAATGATTGTGCAATTGCCTGCACAAACTGGTAAATAAGGTATAGAACTAGCAGCTGAAAGTATTCTTATATGGTTTCCCTTCCACTGAGAAAGATGTAAGCTTGCCACCATAAGTGTGCTTTTCTGCTGCGAGAACGGATTCGCCTGTGTTTGGCCTCCCAGTTTGAAGAGTCGGTAGCTGTTGTGGTTTGCCTTTCCATCTGGTTGGGGTTGGGATCAGACCTTGTGATCTGTGCTCCAGAATAAAAGGTCATGCACAGGGGAACTGGAACAAGAAATTAGTATTACCTTTTCCTAGTATGTTTGTCCAGAGCCGGGAATCTTCTGGGTGCGGAGTCTCTGAGAAAGCACTGACCTGTGGAAGTCGCTCTCAGGAACGTGTTGTTTGTGCTTGTTGAGCCTTGGAGGTCTGTGGTAATCTGCTGGGGGAGGAGAGGAGGGGAAAATGCTGTCATAGCTTTCTGCTGCTGACAGGATAGCGTGGTGAATCCAGTGAGGATGGTCCTTTAGGCCATTTCTTTGCAGGTTTTGCAGCAGTGTTACGTTTAGGACTTCATTTGTGCTCTTCCAGTCAGAAAAATGAAAGATTGGTCATACAGTACCTGAGCAATGGGAGTTACTTGCATATGATAAACCTGCTTTTGAATGCTACTTTGGTTTTGTCAGGACTTTTTTTTTTTTTTTTTCAGGCAACACAAATCAGGTTAGAAAGAAGGTTGTTTTCCCTCTGGAGTTGATTACTAGATCTATTCTAACCTAAGTATGAAAATCTTTATGGGGGTAGCTGTTGTTAGTGAAAATAACACAAAATTTGGAACCAGAAAGTTCGTAGCATAGTCTCAATGACCAAGCAGTTCAGCTGTATGGAAATTTACAGTCAAGGTGATCCAGCTACCTTCGGCCTGCCAAATAGCAGTGCTCTGGATGAGGCCAGAAATCGATGATGTTTCTCTGCTGTAAATGAGTTCCATGAGGTCAGCAGCTATGAAAGCTGGAACACTTTGTTCTTTCAGTGCTTTTACTGGGTCTAGCTGTCTTTGTGGCTGCACATCCACTCTTTGAGAAGGTATTTTGCATCTGTGAGCCAACTGTGTTTATTTCCCAGTGTTCTTATGAAATCCAGACTTGTGTATCTTCTGCACACTGCAAGCAGTACCCAATCTTCATGCCTGATCGGGCCCTGCAATGAGGTCACAGCTTACTCACCACATGTCCTAGCCATGTAAAATGTTATGTCCTCGTTATGAAGTTACAGTGCTCATTTCAGAGGGTAAAATAGTATGATGTGAAGTCATCACCTTTTTAAAACAACTGTTTGTACCAGTATTCTGTTTTCTACTTTTGTTTGCAAAAGGTGGAGTCAGGCAAGGGTTTGTAGGGAGAAGAATTCAAGCAGTTTGGAAACTGCTGCAGGTAGGTGACTTTGTCCTTGCTGAAATGTTTTAATTCCTTCTGAAGTTGTGAATTAACATTGAAATTTAATGTCTGATGATTGGTTTTTTAGTTTTTTTTTCACCGATGAGTCACTGTTTCAGGGTTTTGGTTTTATCCTTCAGAGGTGAGCTTTCTTGCAAAGGATTTTATGTTTGTGCTGTTATCTCTAGTAGACTGGGTTGTGATTTAAGAATTAGTGTTGTACAGCATATGTGACTCCTCTGCCCCCTGCGACTGTGCCCGTGCTTGTGCTAAGGGCTGTAATTTTCCTGAAGGTATGATCTTCAAGGACCAAGGACTGTCAGAAAGGAACAGAAAAATGCATGCATTTTACAACATCACCCTCAGTTAGTACTACAGGTTGGTGGTTCAGGGAGACACTGGTGGATGTCTGTAAGCCAGGGCTTTCCCCAGCATGGCAGGAGATGGCTGGGAGTGCTCAGGGTTGCTCCCAGCACAGGCTAAGAGAGAGGAAAGCCACCTCTCACAGCAGCATCACGGGCATCCCTGTGCCTAGGTAGCAGTCACTTCAGCAGCTAGAAGTGAGGAACTTCATCTGAGAAGACGGCCCTTCTGTTTGTGGACAAAACCAACTTAGTTTTCTTAACAAGAAAACTAGATATGCTGCTCACTTTGTGTGTGAAACATCAGTGCAATTCTGAAAGTTTTTCCTGCCAGGGAATAGTGAGGGGGTAGACTTGGCAGCTGTTATGCCCAGTATGGCATGAAGCTAATTAGATAGGTTGCTAAAAGTTTTTAGGGCTACTGTGTTGCTAATCCTCTGTGTGGGAATCAGTTGTGGGGGTTTTTTTTTTTGGGGGGTGGGGTGGGTTGTTTTTAATGCTTTTAGGCCTTATGAGTACAGTAACTTCATTGTACTGAAGAAAGCAAACTTCATGAGGATTTTTGTCATGTGTGGGTAATTCCCTATTTAGATACTGTGTATTAATCTTCTACAAAAAAATATGAGAACTGGAATTTGGGATGATTTTTTTGTTTTGTGAGTGTTCTTTACTTTGCAGTTCCTTTGAAGGCAGTGGTAGTTTATAAAGTGTAGGACAAAAATCCCAATCACAGCTTTATGTGTGTGGCATACGTTTCTGGTGTATACCCTAAGTATTTTTATAATGAGGATCGGATACATTGGATACTTGCTACATTTTGTTCAAAAATGCTGTTGCTTTGATAAAGATGGTACTCCTTATGGCCCAACAATAGTTCTGTATTTCTCTGAAACTTGTGATTGAAGCATTTCGTAAGCAGTGCTTTTTTATTTTTTAATTATCCATGGAAGATTGAGGAGTATTGTCCCCATTGTGCAAACAGGGAAACAGACACAGAAAAAAGTGAAATTACTTTCACATCCTCTGAAGCTGATCTGATTGCAAGTCTGGGAATCAACCGGAAAAAGTTAGGTGCCAAGTGCCAAATGCAAGGCTGTATGAGTTAGGAGCCGGACTATTCGTTATACCTTTTAGCGTTTCCTTCATGTGATTTACAACAAATGGCAGTGGTAAATTTTCAGAAGGATTGCACGGGAGCACTGTAGTACACAGAAGGTATTGCGCTTATTGGGAATATTTTGAAATGTGAGTGTATCTTTTTGATTCACACAGGTCTCTGTGCGGTTAAAAAAACGTTGGAAGTAATTTGAAATTGTTTAAAGGCAGATACACTGTTACTATGTATTTAAATGGTTTAAGCATTGAAAGAAAGGCACAGTAGAATTACTATATTGCTAAATGACTCCATCTCTGTGTTGGCGTAACAGTGTCCACAGTGTGGGGGAAGGGGAGCCTTAATATTTTTAAGAACTTAGCTTTTAAGCTGGCATACTTAAATAGTAAATAAAGTAATGTGTAGGTAAACCTGATAGTACCTTGCTACAGCATTTATCAGTATGGGATCTCTATGCCCTCCTATAAGACGTGGGGGAAAAGGGCTAAAAATTTAATTTTTACTTTGCTAGGGGAGACAGTTTTATTTAATAGTTCCTTTATAATATCAGGTATCAACTGAATAGTAGGTAGATAGTAAATAACTCTGGGTTAGTGTGTTTTGCTTTTTTAGTACAGCTGAATATGTGTTTTTACATGAAAAACAAATATTGACTGAAGGTGAGGTCACACTGGGAGCCTGATGACTTTTGCAAGCATCTACACCTTTTGTGCAAGTTTGGTTTGGTTTTTTTCCTGTCTTATGTAGTGTTTCAGTTGCACTGAGTGATGAAAACTAGTCCAAATTTCAGAGCATAAAACTGAGAAATGAAAGTACTTTCTATAAATCTGGAAACAATTTATTTTACTTGTCTGTTTATCTCACTGCTTGTGTATAAATACTTCAATCTTACACATTTATAGAAGTGTTATGGGTTAGTAACCCTTTGAAACGATGCTTTTTGACTTTGATTTTTTTTTAACATATTCCATTATCTATTTTTGCATTGATAGGCAATGATATGATGATACAATTAAGAAAATGGGTCAGATTCTTCACTATACTTTTAAACTTAAAAGGCACTAGAGAGCTTCATGCCCCTCCTGTGAAACGCTGCCTACTTCAATGTGCAGTAGACGAGATAAGGGGTTTCTTCAGGGAGCCTGCTATCGCAAGGACTCAACAAAGCCCACCAAGGCAGTGGTGTTAGATCTTTTAAGTGCCATTGAAAACAACTCTTAAAACTTTAAAATCAAAAGTTCAAATGGTATAAATCAGGATAGGTAAAATTCAGTACTCAAAATGATCTCAAATTATGCATCAAATCAAATATTAGAATTAGGATCTTTCTGTATTCTACAGCTATAATGTTCTTCATTTTGTGGTGGGTCCCAGCGAAGGCACATACATGCCTGCTCTGCTTTCCTAGTAGTGGAAAAATTTGTATTTATCAACAGTGAAACTGCTAACTGCTTTTTTTACGTGATGTTTCTGTGCATTTAGATTTCAGGCTGTTCTTGTAGAGGACTATTGGATACAGCAATATGAAATACTTTGTTGCAGTTTTTTCTGGTGTCTGCTGTTCTTCTGACTGGGGCTTTTTCCACCATTGCCACGTATTTCTTATTCATCAATTACATTGCCACAGAAATGCAATGATGTTGCTGCTGTTGCTTATAATGAGGGACGTTTTGTGATGAACATGTGGAAGACCGTTGACCCTCACATCTGATCTGGAACCCATTCCTAAGAAAGATTTTTATCACAGAGAAAGCTTTTTAAATTATTATCCTCTAAAAATAAATTGGTTGTAATTTATATTAGTAGCATATAATTTCCTTAAAGCAAGTTTTCTAAATCAATATAGAATAAATGTATCTGTTGCCTGTTCATGAATTGGTCATAGGAATAAATTCCAGTTGTGGTGGGGACTTTTAATTT
The DNA here is from genome assembly GCF_023638135.1 of Falco biarmicus. NCBI lineage: Eukaryota > Metazoa > Chordata > Aves > Falconiformes > Falconidae > Falco > Falco biarmicus. The sequence continues at coordinate 2,290,436 of NC_079301.1, read as the reverse complement.
TGCTTTAATTCTTGTTAAGAAAGCAGGTGTGGTATGTAGTGTGCTAGGTATTGAAAGGCTTCATCAGGAGTGGACTTACTTTTTACAAGACTGTACAGAATGTTCTCATAAGGTGGAAGAAGTTCAGATTTATGGGTTATAATAATAAAGTTGTTAACAAACATTATATTTGATTTAATATTTACTTACAGTTCTGGACAAAATTCATGTCTGTCTACTTTTTGTTTTGTTTTTCTTTTCCAGTAAATATAATTTCAGCCAGGCAATTAACAGGATGTGGACGTTTCAGCCACTTATTCCCAACATCCACCTACCAACACATGAAGATGCATAAAAGGATTTTGGGGCATCTGTCATCTGTTTATTGTATAGCCTTTGATCGCAGTGGAAGAAGAATTTTTACAGTAAGTTTAAAAGTTGTACTTTTCTTGGAAAATTGCTTTGCTTGGTTTGATTTCTTTATTTTTTGAGTCCCTCAACAGCCTCTTAGTTACTGGTTGAGATGCAGATACGGCTTCCAGAAAAAGAACGGAAGAACAATCTTGAAATGTATGGAAACCCAATCTCTTTCTATGCAAATTTTCGCTTTTCACTTGACTTGGTATTTTAAAATCACTCACAGATCCGGTAGGCTGGAACTTAGCCAGCTATTTGCTTCCCCATGTAGAACCTTATAGCAGAGTTGTTCCGGTCCAGAGCTTGCAACTCTCACTTGAAACACGCGCTCGTTTTTCTTTGTTTATCATCTTTCTTACTGAATGGCACCTGCAGTATTCTGGGATTTGGAATTAATTTGCGTGCTGTTTGCTGGGATAAATCTTAATGCTTTTTCAAAACCTACATTTTACCTTTGGGTAACCTTGGAAATGCTGGCAATCCTTTCCTTACATTTCAGTAAAAATTTGATGATAATAGAAGACCTCAATTACTTCATTTGCGATTTACTTCTCTACCAAATTCACTTTCTAGAATCTGTAGTATGCCAGTGAATATATGAATATTATTTGAAGTTTTTCTCCAGAATATATTAACATACATTTCTGTGATACTGCCCTTGCTTTTTGTTGTGCATATTTAAAAAATAACGTTTTTTTCAAAATAACGATGCATCTTTTAACTGTTCATGTTAATCCCTGTCTTGTCTTACCTTTGCCCTTGTCTCTTATCAATGACGTTCAAGAACAGATTACCTGGCTGGCTAATTGATGTCTTTGTGATCTTGGTAACTTCTCCACTCATTATAAATTGGTCAAATAAAGATGCTAAGATAATTACTCTGGGTCATAGTGAGAGCCTTTCTGTTCTTGTTTACACCATAAAGAATTTTTTCTCATGCGTAGTTACATGAAGAACTCAAAGTGGTTTGTATTCAAATTTAGCTGCAGTCAATAAAATGTAATTTTAAGTCAAATGATGTTGCAATTGCAGTTAGTTTAATTGTGTTATGTTTCTGAATATATAGTGGCAATTCTTGCCACTAGTATTAGTATTCTCTTCAGTATCTGAATAGTGGAAAGGTCTGTGAACTGTGTAAAAATTCTTGGCAATATTGGGATTGAGTATGAAATTCTGTAGCTGCTACTATAGGTAAAAGTATTTCACCGTGATCTGCGTTGGATATGCTTTTGAGTTGTGTCCTGTCCTGAACTGCAATCTCACTAACATAGTATTTGGGTTGCATGATGTTGCACAGTTTGCCTGTTTGAGTGGTCCAACTTTCTTCTGTTAACAGAAATGGAACCTCGTGGTACAGCTGCCTTGCAGCTCCAGGAGCACAGCAGAGGCTCTGGGGCCCCTCAGATGCTTAAGTGCTCTTTTTCCTTAGAGCTTAAGACTTACGATCACTTTGATTTTACTGCTGGCTTGATCTGGCTCACACGGATGAATATATCTTTTGGTAGTATGTAATGAAACATTTTATGTTCTTAAATTTACCTTAATTATTACTGAACTGTACTGAGAGGAGTTTCATTAGCAGTGGTAATCATATCTTGGTATGAAACATAAGACAGTGGTTTCTGTTTTATAAACTTATAAATCCTTGACCCCACAAGATGATCCCCAAACTCTGATAGCTGTGCCTGTCTGGAATCCCAGTGAAGTTGTTCTGGCAGATTCATGGCACAACAGTGTTTTAGATACCTGTTCATCTACAGTGTGCCTGTGTATTATGTACACACAATGCATGTTTATTATTTTACATAATCTTTGGAAATTTTTGTGTGGTATTAGGGGTCAGATGACTGTTTGGTCAAAATCTGGGCTACAGATGATGGGCGCCTGCTCTCAACGTTGCGAGGACACTCGGCTGAAATTTCTGACATGGCTGTTAACTACGAGAACACGCTGCTTGCTGCAGGCAGTTGTGATAAAGTAGTCCGAGTGTGGTGTCTTCGAACCTGTGCCCCAGTTGCAGTGCTGCAGGGCCATTCAGCTTCCATTACTTCCATACAGGTAAGGAATGAATTGGTTTTTTCCTAAACCCTTGAATTAAAATGGTAATAAGAGGTGTGGATTAGCAATCAGGGATAAAGCTTCTTTTCATCTCTGTTTGGCAGCATAGATTTGCCCTAACTCAAGAGTGTTGTTTCCAGGCAAACTCACTCCTGTGCAGTGGCCAACTACGGCCTGCAGGGATGATCCTGCTTCTTCTGTCTGCCTCTAGCTATGTGATCTTATTGCTGCTTCCTTTGACCCAGCAGATGCAGGGTCACTGAGAGCACCAGATCAGCTAGCTGAGCCAGGGAGACATGGTGGCGTCTTTGGTGGTAGTCCTTGTACAGCAACTGGTCCAGCAGTTGTGTGTTCATAGAGAACAATTATTTTTCAGAAGAATACTGTCAGCTAAAAATCCTGATGCCACATTTCTTACTTGCTCCGTTATCTTAGCCTGTGCTGTAAGGAGCTGTTCTGGATATTGTAGCGTATGTAGATGCTGCAGCAGCCACTGTCCAGCACAGATCAGGGTTTGCAGAGAATCTGTGCTTGTGCCCGTGCAGTTTCAGTTGTGTGGCAAGTGCCCAGTGAACAATAGCAGAGGGAAAAAAAAGCCGCAGCTTCCAGCACTCAGTTCTCTTGTGGTGGCACAGTCAATAATGGCTAGTAATTTGCAGTTTATTTGCTTTAAAAAACCTTGCAACTGCTAGGCAGAAATCTCCAACAAAAAAAAAAAATTACAGGATAAAAAAGACAGTCCCTGCAATTTGGCAGGGTTTGCACACATTGGGGAGAATGAGTGGGGATGTTTGGCTCAGAATCCCTCTCTTCTGGAGCCTTGCTGCCTTTGCTGCATCACTGTCTTCTCCATCATGCCAACAGGCCTGGGGAGTCTCATTTCTCCCCCTCTTGCCTACGCTTCCAATTTTGTCTGATTTCAACTGTCTTGCAAGCTACTTACTTCAAGGTGATTGTTTTGGAACCATATTTTACATCCTGGTTTTGTGTTTTGTATATTATTTGATTGCATATATATACGTTCCTCCCAAGCTTTTTGTAAAACTCTAGTAATTTAGAAAATAATCAGTCATGGCTTTTTGAGGAAACTGTGCTTTATTCCTTTATCAAATTACCAGCTAGCAGAGGATTAAAGGTATTGCTGCAGTTATGAAATTAATTGCTGCAGTTATGAGAGACTTTAGAATGAAAATCTTTCCTACTCCTTAAGAGAGGCAGAGGAGAGGTTCGTGAAGAGGGGAGGGAGTGGGGGTCCTACGGTGCTTCGTTTGCCTTGGATGCAGGAACCGTTTTTGTCTTTGTTACCATGTTTGATCCGTTTCTGTCCTAGGAAGAAGTATTTCCTCGTCTTGTTGACCCATTAAAAGTGTCTAGGCTTGTTTCATTTCTCCAATTTATCAACTTTTGTGTGGTAGAGACAAAGACTTGCTAGTCATAATGTAGGTGTTTTCATTTTCTCAGCTTTATTTTTATGGAAGTTCAGCTTTTCTACTTACCCCTGATAATGCTCTCTGTACTTCCTGGGGAGAAAGCTAATATGTTTGTGAAAAAGATTCTTGCCAATGTCCATTTACAGGTTTCCAGCATGTAAGGGGAGAAATTAGCTGGTTTAACTGTTACAACTTTATTTTTAGTTCTCTCCAGCAAGGAAAGGAACAACACGATACCTCACTTCTACTGGTGCTGACGGAACAATCTGTTTCTGGCAGTGGCATGCTAACACCATGAAATTTAAGTAAGCCTGTTTAGATAATTATAATTATCTTAAATAAAGGATGAATTTATTTTGAGTTTTAGCATGCAGAGGAATGCTGAGATAATTAAATAAGGGCGTGTTCTTTCTCAACAAACAAGTTTCTTGGAAAACATTCTTCCGTAGCTGTGCTGGTGCATCACTGTGCACAAGTGCCATAGCAGTGTGTGGGGCAGGGAGCGCTTTCTTGTGTGCTGGGGAGTCTGTGGCATTGCAGCCCAGAGCGGGGGCAGAGATCAGGGCTATTCTTTCTGTGTTTTGTGCTTGGCAAGCCAGTGCTGTGGAAGAACTTTCAGCTTTTATGTTTAGGACTAAATCCTTGTCCAAAATGTACAGGCAGAAGAAATTATTTGCTTGTAATCGGAAGACAACACATACGTAGATGACATCAAACCCATACTTAATAGGGAGTAAATGCTATGAGACTAATGGTTTGCCAGGTTCTGTTTTAAATAGATTGGAATTGGTGAGTATCATGCTAAATAAGTTATATAGTCTCTTCAATTTAGAAAACGATGGTTTTCTTACTAAACTAAGGAAGAAAATCATTGAAATGAAAAATGATTTCTAGCAAGCTTAGGTAAGAATTAAAAGAGATTTAGGATGGGCATAGTCACCTTAACCTGCTGAGCTGTATATTCTTGTTGAATGGCATCACAATAAAGTAATGAAAAGTAAAAATGTTGTGTTGTTGCATATAGGGATCGCCCCGTAAAATTTGCAGAGAGGTCCAGGCCAGGTGTTCAGATATCTTGTTCATCTTTCAGTTCCGGTACGTATGCATTGTAAGTTGGCTGAGAGTAATTTATGAACTAAATTCCTTTGGTGAGAGGACTGTTACTTCTTTTTAAATACAAATGGTATTAAATCCTTTTTCAGTTTAATTATAACACTGTCAAATTGTGATTGTTTAAAATTTTACATGCTAAACATCTGCCTCAAACTGCTTTTTCTCTTTTTTTTTTTTCTATAATTTAAGCTAAAATGCCTTGACCATTTCCAAGAAAGACTGTGCTTTCAGTCTATTGTTTTGCACACCAGAGATTTTTCTTTGCAATATTCTTTTAAGGTTTTACCTTGTAAGGTTTTTGAGTGAAAAGTTCACGAAATCTGGCAGACAGGTGGCCTCTGTTCAAAGGTTATACTTTTGCTAATCTTGCAAATTTGGCTAAGCTCCAGGAGCATCAGTTCAGTGTGTTTGAAAATATCAGCTTAATAGACATCCTTTGCTGCAGCTTGGAATTCTCAAAAATAGCAATTTTCACAAACAAAATTATGTTATTTCTCATTAATTTTTGCTGTCTGCAATTGAGAGCTATTCTAGAGCTGTGTGAGCTTTGCCTACGTTCCTTTTTTAAACCCAGAAATCCTGAATGACTAGAACCATTTACTGCATTTCAGTGCAGTAAACTACACAATAGTGCCCTTTTTGTGCAATATTGTAAACAGAACAAACATTATAAGAAAATAGGTTAATCACTCCCAAGTCAGCAATAATTTCTCTGATATATGTCAAATAGATATTGAAGATGCACTTAAATATTTTATTTGATGTTTACTGGTGAGAATATGAAACTATTCCCCATTTAATTTTCCACATAGACTGAAGTAGCACACTGTGGTAATTTCTGAGGGAAAGCAGAATAGTTTGTTGGACGGATGTTGTAACTTGCAATATTCTTTTCCTTTGGTCAGAAAGATTTGCAGCTGGAAAATATTGTAGAGCTCACAGTTACGCTAAAGCTGATAAGGTCTGAGAAAATACAGATCAAAGAAGCAGCTGTCAGAGTTAACCTCTTTGTTCAGGATGTATGCTTTGATGACATTGACATTTTCTGTTTAAAACTCTAGTTTGCTGTTTTGACAATAAGGCGGTATTTAAATTTGAAGTAATTAAAATAAGTTATTCCTTTAGACGGCTTTTCTTCTCACAGAAAACACTGTCTTTCTTAGGTGGCATGTTCATTGCAACAGGTAGTACTGACCACGTGATAAGAATTTATTATTTGGGCTCAGAATCTCCAGAGAAAATGGCTGAGTTAGAATCTCATACGGTAAGAGACAAATCAGAAAGCAAATCTCGTTTTTTCCCCGCTTTACCTTATTTCAGGAACTTGGGTTTTGTACATCCTATTTGATTTCTTTTCTGTCTGTAGAGTTTAGTTGGCTCTCAACGCTGTGGTATTTAAATGCCTGGAAATTTGTGGTATGTTTATTTTTAAATTCCTCTGAGGCAGGAGATGTGTGCAAAATATGTTTTATGTATTTCATTCCCTCACAAAACTGAGGAACTAGGTGATTTTTCCATATTCTAGAAGAAAGTCTGTTGTAATGAGGAATTAAAGCAGTTTTCATGCACAATGTAGTTTTTCCTACTAAATTTACTGTTGAGTATTTAACTTCAGTTTGTGACCGCAAATCCACATAACAAGTAAAAACAAAGTAATTCTGGTTTTAGAGTGTGCAGTCAAACTTTGGATCATGGTAATTTAATTTAGAGAATAAAGCAAGCTTAAAAGCATCCTTTCTCAAGTAATGCAGAAGGGTTCTCATAAAAATTCAAGCTTTTAAAAATATCTCTACGATGACTTTCAGTGTTAGTTTTCAAGTTCGTCTTGATAGCTTTTATTAAAACGGATGAATGTCTCAGTTTTAATGAAACCCCTTTAAGAAGCATTGCTAAACCAGCATCAAATCTTTCTTCGTTTCTTAGTTGTTACCAAGAGCAGGTGATGATTGCATTATTTATTATGTGTGTGGTAAACAATATATGAGAAAGGCAAGCTTATAGCAACACTGATAGGGCTGTCACTTGTGAGGAGTTTGGAGCATTTATCTTTGAACCTTAATAGCCCAACTGCCACCTTAACAATATTTTATGGATCAAGGCTGAGGTTTAAATTGATTCACTGAACTTCGGTGGGAGTCATGGGTCTCACATTCAAGTCCCAGAGCTCCAAGCCAACAAATCTAACAAGCACTTTGCTCACAAGAGTTAGATGTTTTCTATATTCAGCAGTTCAGGTTTGGAAGAAACTGTAATTCCTTTAATTTTTTACAGTCTGCTTTTCTTAATACTACAGAGTGCTGTCAGCCCACCCTTGAAAAAAATCCCAAATTGGACACTTGGTTATCAGGAGCTAGAGACATCAGTGGGAGTAAAGATAGCAAGTGCATGTAGCCAACACAAGTATAGAGCAAATAAAAAAAAAAAAAAAAGCAAAACCATGTCTGAAATGCAACATTTGTTTCTCAACAATTTAAAAGTGGAAATAAAGCCAAGGTTTGAATTTTTTTGGATGAAATATTTTGATGTGCTTTAATGTTAGGTCTAAAAATTGCAAACCTGCTGTGGTTATTTATTTGGTGAAGTTGTTCTTTCTCAATCTTGTTGAGTGCTGTACCTACTAGGCCTTGTGAGCTCCTGGGGTTCCTTATTCTTGCTAATCCTGTGGAGTCTAAAAGGTGCCAAGTTTTCCAGGCAGAGCTTACCCTGGGGTGTGTATGGTCCTGTGGCACTAGGCAGGAGGACTGCACACAGGCTGTTGCAGCTTTTTGCTCCTGAACATTAAGTGTCAGGGAGACTGAGTCAGAAATTGTTTCTGTCTCTGAGATACTTCTGGAGAAACCAAAAAATATTACCCATCTGAAGTTTTCTCTTTCAGTGTTTACCACAATACATCTGGGGAAATTTAAACTTCAAATATGACTTTTCTTCTTGAATTTGTAAGAATGTGTGTTGCTGGAGATGTATGGGAGGATGTAATTTGCTAAATAGAAGCTCATCATTAAGTTCTTTTTGGATGAGTGTTTCTGTTTACAGAGCACTTACTACTATTTTTTTCCTTCCTCCTATTTAGGACAAAGTGGTGGCAGTCCAGTTCTGTAACAATGGTGACAGGTGAGTGGCTGTCCTGGGATTTTGACATGAGAAATATAATATTTAATTTTCCAAATAACGTGTCAGACAAAATTTGGTGCAGCCAGAAGACTGCACATGGGCTCCGATTAATCTTAGCCAAATTATTGAAAGTGTCTTGTAGGATGCGTGTCATGTCCAGGAGCTTGGGCTTCTTGTCCTCAGCTGCAACAACAAAAACATTCTGTAACTATGCTTTTGCTTTGTATGTATTTAAACAGCAAGCTGGAAACCAAATTTTGCATCCTTGTTGTGTAAGAGTGTCTTACTTCACAGGTAGCCTTGTTAAGTATGGAAGGGGTTACTTCTGGAGTAAGAGCATTATAATAAATGTAGTTCTAAGCAGAAGTTAGAACTGTCACACATAGACAGATGGTCAGACAAGCAAGTCTGCAAGGACCTGTGGTCTGATCTTCATTAAAGGATCCTCTCTTGCAAGGTGATTTTACTTGATAAGATGGCAGTAACATCTGAGTATATTAATTGTTTATAATAGGATCAGGGATGTGGTTTCTCAATTACTTTTCTTTTTTAAAAAATTTTTTTAAACTAGAATATAATGTTAAATATGGGGGTGGAAAAAAGCTTGTTGCCTTTATCATTTCAGTCCTGTTAAAGCAAGATGAAAAATAAGCCCATACACCTATTTACTTATCTGTTTGGCTCTTGTTTGAGTTAGTGGCTTCTGGTCATCCTTTTTTCTGGGGCTGCAGGAAGCACAGGGATAGCATGGTCACTGTACCACATGTCTGTTCACCAGTGCTCGCGGCCAAGTTAGAGGCAAAGGAGAGGCCAAGTCACCAATGACAGTAGCACTTTTGGTAGCTGTTTCATTCAAAGGAGATACATTTCCCTTTTTTCTGTACTGGGTCGCAGATGAAGAGGCCACTATACTACTGTATCAACTGCTTTTGCTCTGTGCTCTTGGTAGTAAGTAGTGTGGGAATGTGACACTGACTTCCAAAGAAGTTTCAAAGAATGCTCTTAGATTGGCATCCAAGCAGTGCTGTCTGTACTGACTGAGAGGATGCACAAACTTGGTGCAGTTGTTCATGAAAAGAAGATAAACGTGAAAGGGGAAACAAGACTTGGGGTTTTCAGAACTGAAATGGAAGGAAATCAAAGAAATAATGGCATCTAAATGACAAGTATGATGCATGATGAGAACAAGGGACTGCAGAACTACCTTTTATCTTTGGGTTTGTTGTTTGGGTTTTTTTTCCCATTACTCCACTGTGCTCTTATTTATGATCTGTATGAGAATCACCTTGAAGCTGATAGTGTTGTTGATAGATTATGTATATGTTTGGGGTTTTTTGTTAAAATATACTTCTCTTGCGTATGTTATTGGTATCATTTATACCAGCTGGGGAACAGAAAGCAGCCAATGATGAGCATAACTTGAAAACATTTTCCAAATATATGATATTGCTGGTATGATGCTGAAACACAAGGCCATCCACCCTTAACTGTCTGTCTCATTTAATTCCTTGGTGAATGATTTCTTCTGCCAGTCCCTCTCTGGGCACATTGAATAAGCAAGTTGTCTCTTCTGGTGCTCGGAATTCTGAAAAATATAGGAAGAGTGTTTGTTTTCATAAACACACTCAAAATTCTTAGGAGCTCAACTTCTGTGAGGTTCTCGAGTGATAAACATGATATTTTGAATAACAAAGCCCTCGTCCCTCATCTTGTATTTTTGTAACTCTGAAATTGCCCCAAAAAATCAACTACTAAAAAGCTGGTTTATTTCCAAGGTGGAATAAGCAAAGAACAGCTCTTCAGTGGGATGCAAAGGTAAAGTTGATCCTCACATCCCAAATTTGGATCCAGTTTACTTAGTAGATAAAATTCCTCTGCTTAATTTGTCTGCATTTGAGATTAAAACTTTCCTTTAGACATGTTCTCCTCATTACAATTGTTTGGCATTTTGCAAGGATTTGGATGTTTTATGTAATACTTCAGTAGTGTCCTACCATGTTTGTGTGGTGTCTCCTTGCAACCCACCATCTTTAGTCTTCACTGAGTCGCTGGTATGTCTGGATAGCTTAACATCACCAAGTGTCATATTAAATAGGCTAATCTTAACATTTCCTGGAGTGAAGACTGTATGAGTCTTGTGTTTGTTTATGTGACTAACGATGGGCTATAGTACTTACTTTGATTGGTTTCTGGAACTAAGTGTGTGGGACAGTTACTCTAAACACACACCACCTACTCCAAACACTTGCTGCCACCTGTCCAGAACCAGTTAGAGAGACACGGTCTTAAGACATTTGGGTCTTCATGATCATTTAATTGGTCAGCTTTATAATTCATAATAATGTACTTATCTCTGACAACATACCTGGCAAATATGTGAATTTCTAGGCTCATATATGAACTTCCAGTTAATTAGTTTAGGTTATAGTGGTAACCCTGTGGTCTTAAAATTTACAAAGTCAAGCATTCCACCTGCAGAGCTTTCAGTTTTTAAAACTGTGAAGTCAGGATGCTGTCTCTTACATAAGAATTAAAGCCGGGATGCTCATGATGAAATGTATGAAGGTGCCTATAGGCACGATTTTGTGTCAAACTTCTGCAGCACAGCTGTGTTGGAGGGTGGTGTGACAAGCTTTGTTTAGTGATCAACACCTTAATGTAAATGGTTTTATGCCAGCTTTTGCTCATATTCCTTATTTTGCTTGGCAGGAGGTTTAAGGGATGTGTTCAGGCAGGAGCCTTCCAAGGAAAACTGTAGTTTTGCCAGTGGAACTGCACCTGTACTTGGAGATCTTTGTCTTGTAAAATTATGTGGGAATGTACTGGTATAATTGTACTAACAATTCCTTCCAAGCAATGTGAGAGCACAGGTCTCAGTGGGGGTATTAGGTCACATAGTGGCTGAAAATTATACGCTGTAGTGATGCTTTTAATGGAAAAGTGATAGCTTTTTATTGTAGTATAAAGAAGTCAAATAAAAAGAAAATAAGCTTGTCACAAGCATTTTTAAACACTTTTTCATGATGAAAAAATTCAGATCAGGGGAACTGAAAAGGTGAAACAATCACTTAATAAAATAAAATCAAATAGGCTTGCCTTTTACATGTAATTTTGTATATAAATGGAATATACTTGTGAAGGTGTTGGCCATCCTGTGAAAATGTATTACTTGAGGAGCTTTTTTCGGATTTCTCAACAAAAACGATTTCTGTGATGTTGATAGCCAAAGCATTATGATGCAGTTAAATGCATTTGCTGGATGCTTGATTTTTTTAAACACAGAGAAGTTCAAAAATGGAAATACTTGTGTTCAACTTCACAGGCAGGGCTACCTACTTGTGTTCAGTTTGGGTACTTCCCTATTCTGTCTTTACCCTCTCCATAAGTTAATGTATTATAATTTATGCTAGACTCCTGGCATGCAGTTTCTTTTTCTTTGCTGCCACTATGAACTGCTCAAGGGATTTGCTGATGTCATTAAAAAGGGAATGTGCAGCTTGTATGAATTACGACATTGAAGTCATTCCAAGGCCATCTGCTAGCTGTAGCCAAATGTAATTAATGTTGTGGGATATAAACTCTTCTGTACCATACAATATCTGATATGAAAATTGTAACCTCACTGTCTTTTAATTATATTTTCTAGATCAGGGATGCACAAATATAAAGAATAAGTGTTGAAAAAAGATTAAATACATTCTGGCTTCTGTGCTGGTGTGAATGGGTGTGCTCTTGGCTTGCCAGCGTTTTGTAGCTGCCTGTTTCCTGTGGCAGTAGTTCATGGATATTTTATGAGTTGTTAAACACGCCTGTGTGTGGGCATACATAGAGTAAGACAAGCATATATATATATATATATATAAAAGTATACACTTCCAAGTATATATATATATATACTTGCGTACATGTGCGTGTGTGCATGTTTGTGGCAGAATAACGTAAAAGTAAGTGCTTGTAGCGACCTTTCCAAAAGTGAATGACAGTACTCTGCCAAGCTCCTAAATATTCTTGCCGCAGGATTTAGCTTTCCCCCACTGTTCCTGAGGATGGAAAATGCCATAGCAAAGCTACTGAATAGTGAGAAAATAAGGTCCTAAGATGAGCATGTGGGTATTAGACCAAAAGAGCAGCTGTGACTTACCTTTATTCAGAATTTAATGATTCTCTTTTTTTCTTTTTTTTCCCATAGCTTAAGATTTGTCAGTGGAAGCAGAGATGGAACAGCAAGAATATGGCACTATCAGCAGCAAGATTGGAAGAGTGTGGTCCTGGATATGGCTACTAAAATGACAGGGTAAAACAAACCGAAATAGAGCATACTTCATAGCTACATTTACATGCAAGCCAAAATCTTCCATCATATTGAAAACAAATTTATTTACTTCCATTTTAATTTCAGTGCATGTTTCTTTTTGTATTCAAAATGCCATGGCTCTATCTATTAAGTTACACAGTTAATTTGCTCCCCTCCCCAAATATTAATACATTGGCAGTTCCCTACTCTAATGGTTGCAGAATATTTAGTATTTTACATACAAAATAAGAATGTCAGAGTTCCTCTCACAGAAAGTGGGTTTAGTAGAACCTTATTGATCATATGTTGATATGCTAATATATGTATCCAGTATGTTTCTCAACATTGAATTTTTCCTTAAGTTTTTGAGTAAGAGGTGAGACACAGTGATTTGATTCTCAGGTTCAGTTAGGGGTTTGAGTTTTTCTTTCTGAGATCTTCAAGTGACTTTTCTAAGTGGCCTTGTAATTGAATATGCACAACAACAAAAAGCAGAAATGGAGAAATCAATTAGGCATTCTGCTTCGCAGAGTTCTTCATATTTCATATGGTTACATTTTTAGTAAGTTAGCTGTCAGAGTGTGATTTGGATTCATTTAGCAGGTTCTTGCTCATTGTAGAGTTTACTCATATTGATGACTGAAAAATGCCTTGTAGGAAAAAACTAAATAGAACTGAGTAGCTTGAAATAAAGAATTGGAGTAGGTGAGGACGAATGCTTAAGGAGAAGAGAAACTTGTCCTCTTTAAGGAAATAAAACTATAAATCTTAGTGGTACTGAATATTTTCTGTATCGTTTTTACCACTGCAGAAGCCATCCTTCATTAGCCGGTAGTCACAGTGATGGCAGCTGTGCTTTCCCTAATTTCTTACTGAATTAGCACTGTTAAATCTTTCTGTATGTAGTTGCTGATCTGTTTCTTCTTAAATTAATGATTTCCTTAGAAACAATGTAGCATCTGGGGAAGACAAGGTGACTAAACTGAAGGTTACTATGGTGGCTTGGGATAGATACGATGCTACTGTCATCACTGCAGTCAACAATTTCCTTCTCAAAGTGTGGAACTCATCCACAGGGCAGCTTCTTCATAGCTTATCTGTGAGTAAATCTGTGGCTAATCCCAAATGGTTATAGTTCAGCTCTGAAATTGATTTGAGGCTAAACTGCATCATCACCAGCAACAGGACATGGGGAAACAGAATGAAGCTGTGTCAGGGGAAGTTCAGACTGGACATTAGGAAAAGGTTCTTCACCGAGAGGGTGGTTGGTCACTGGTACAGGCTCCTCAAGGAAGTGGTCACAGCACCAAGCCTGTCAGAATTCAAGGAACACCTGGAAAACACTCTTCATATGATTTAGGTTTAGTTAGTCCTGCGAGGAGCAGGGAGCTGGACTTGATGATCCTGATGGGTCCCTTCCTACTTAAGATATTCTGTGATTCTATGATCATTCTCCTTGACAAGGAGTGCTTTGTCTTGAAGTATGCCACCTGTCTTACACTTATTGGGAGGAGTATGTATCATGGCAAAAGGAGCTGATGACCAGAATGCTGCTAGACCCTGGTGATTGCTGGCTGACAAGAGAGCCCTTGGAAAGCCACCATTTGTGCCCAGATTGGAGAGTTGCAACTGTCCTTGCTTGCTGATTTCTCCTTCCTCCCCATCCCTCTCCATCTCAGCTGTGCTGAGCTGCAGTCTCACAAAGTGGGCAGTGATAATGCCAAGCCTCTGACAGAACTGTTGACTAAGTACAGTTCTAGTCTAAGATCCAGTAAATTGAGCTGTCGTGAATGGCTACCTGAACTGAGATGTCCTCACACTAAATACTAATGTGTTTGGAGCTATTACATGGAGAAATACTGCTTTCTTTTTCACCCTGCTTTCATTGCAGGGTCACGATGATGAAGTTTTTGTTCTGGAGGCCCATCCGTTTGACCAAAGGATTGTACTTTCAGCGGGTCACGATGGAAATATTTTTGTTTGGGATATAGACAAAGGAACAAAAATTCGCAATTACTTTAACATGGTAAGAATGACCAGGGAAGGGTGTGTTGTTTGGGCGTTGGTTTTTTTTGTCACATTTGTGTAAAACTAATCTTGAGGCAAAAGCAGATTTCATTATATACCTATTGTGACCAATGTTACAATGGGATTGGGTGGAAAACTCCTACATATTAAAAAGGAAACTCTGTACCCTTCAGTAACCAATACCAAAGTATGGGTTTGCATATTGTAAGTGTGGCAGCAAATCTTTCATGGGATCTGTTACATCTGAATATTATTTATGTGCATGGTTATACCATACAGTAACTCCCAAGGTAGAGCAATGAAAGCCCCTAAGCCTGTGTGTTGCAGCACAATGCTGTGGTCTCGGAAGCAGTGCGATGGGCTTTGTGCTGCGTTTGGTTTAATATGCCCGGTGCCAGGCTTGTTGGTTTGGTTCCAGTGCTGAGCAAATGCAGCTGTACTGCTTCAGGACCTGAGCTAGCCTCCTGGCACTTGGGGCTGTGAGACCTGCTTGTACGGAGCCGATACATGTCTGAGAAATTTGGTGCAAGCTTGCCCTATATCTTCCATTAACATAAAGTGTAGACTTCTAGGTGATTGTTTTAGAACATACATTAGAAGTTGTACTGAAATTTCAGAACAGAGAAAATGCAAGGTTTTACTGCATTGTTCAGTTTAGCTTTGATAATTAAGTAGAAAAAAATGTAAGTGTAAATTGGTTTTGAGGGAGATGAGAAATGGCACAGAATTAGGATTAAATACTTGTTGGATCACAGGTAAAATTTTTGTAAGAATGCTCTTATAGGGAACGCATGATTGTGAAAGGAATGCTCTGTGGTTCTATACAGATTGAGGGCCAAGGCCATGGAGCTGTTTTTGATTGCAAGTTCTCACCAGATGGACAGCATTTTGCCTGCACAGACTCTCATGGACATCTGCTACTATTTGGTTTTGGATGCAATAAATATTATGAAAAGGTGCGTTGAATAAATGTTAAACTCTTCTGTGTCTTGACCTGATTTTGTCTTAGAAGTATTGGTGTTAGAGTTTATTCCGTTGCACTGCTCCAGACAAAACAGTAATTAGATCAAGAAGCAATTGCTGTTTGCCTAAATCAAAAAGACTTACACAGGAGAATCTCTAGACAAGGGAACAAAACATTAACTTCTATCTATTCACCTCTGTTGGCATATTTTACTATTGAATTTTTGCATCAGGCCTTGGTAATAAAACACATTTGTTGTAGGAATCTGTTCTCTGTCATAACATTTCTTCTGTTGATCCTAAGTGTAGGAGTTGTGGTTTATGGGTGTGGGAGCCATTCCAGAGCAGCAAGACAGCTGCAAATGGCCATTGATTTATTTATTAAATTGCTTTTCTTGCAGATTCCAGATCAGATGTTCTTCCATACGGACTACCGACCACTGATCCGTGATGCAAATAACTATGTGTTGGATGAACAGACTCAACAGGCTCCACATCTTATGCCTCCTCCATTCTTGGTGGATGTTGATGGAAATCCTCATCCCACGAGATTCCAGCGGCTGGTACCAGGGAGGGAAAATTGCAAGGATGAGCAACTTATTCCTCAGCTGGGATATGTAGCTAATGGTATGCTGCCTAAAACTCACGCGTAATACATGTATTGCACAGTACTGAGTACCAGCTCAGTAGGATGGTACTATAATATTTGTTTGTTTCAGTTGTCTTCTGAAACTGGTGCTTTAAATTCAGTATAGAGATAGAGGAGGAGGTAGGGTGGCTTTATGGCTTAAAGGAATTGCATGGAATCAACTTGACTGGAGGCAAGACATGGAGACAGCGGTATTCCAAAATGTGTGGGCTTCTACCACGCATATGGCAGCATGCTTGAAGAATTGTCCTGTTAACCTCGGTGTAACTGTGTGTGTGATTAAGAAAGCAGGAAGGCAAGAAAGACATTGAAAAAACAGCTTTTGTTTTTTAAAACAGGTTGGGTTTTTCTTGTAGATAGAAACATTTGCAAAATGCTGGTTTCCAGAAGAGGTCTTCCATTATTACCTATTGAAGCTTAATTTCTTTCTGCTGTTTCTAAGGACTTGTGTTTATATTTCACGTGTGGTTTGTAATTTTAGGTTTTTATTGTAACTTCTTTTTTAAACTTTGCCTCCATTTATAGCATGAGAGCAGAAGGCCAGCCTGGTGATCAGATGTTTTGCAGAGTGGATAAACAGTTGTGCACAATTCTAAATTTGATTGTTTCTGTGTGTTTAGTAAAACAGAAATTAATCATTTTATAAGCAGCTGTGGCTTTGTTCTTGTCAAGGTGATGGTGAAGTAGTTGAACAAGTCATTGGGCAGCAAACTAATGACCAGGATGAGAGTATCCTTGATGGAATGATCAGAGAGCTACAGCGGGAACAAGATCTGAGACTAATTAATGAAGGAGAAACTCTTCCAAACCCTCCACTCAATAGATCCCACTCTGTTAACGGAGGTAAGTGTCCCTTCATTGCCTCTGACATTTCTTTCAGTAAGGTACTAATCAAACGGTGTTAATGTAAACTCTGAGACTGGGTCTTTGAGGATGCTTTTATTTCTTGTTATACACATTGTTAACCTTTGTGGTGCAGCTGGATGTTCTGCTGATGCTAGCAGAGAAATTAAAGGTTTAAGGTGCTGCTGAGGGCAGGCAATGCTATAACTGGGCTGTATCTGATTACCTAGAACTGTTACACATCATTGTTCCTGTTATAAGCCTTTTCTAAAAAATAAAGTTCGCTGTATTGTCTTGATGTCAGTCACTGCAGAGATGATACTTTGTAACTGCATCATGTCAGCATATAATTAGAGAATGTCAATGGAATACAATGTTGTGACAGGCTAATGGCTTCCTGTCGCAGCATAAATGCTAAGGCTGAGCATCAGTGTTTATAAAATAAACATGTCTACTCTGTCTTAGTGTTTCCTTAGAAAGCTTGAGATTATTCTCCTGGCAAGTGTTCTGCTACTGTGATTTTATTTTTAATACACAAACTGATTAAAAATTTAAAACAAACTCAATCAGATGTGAACAGCTGACTGAGTGCAGTTGATGTAGAAGAGCAGATGCTGTAGACTTGTGCTGCAAGTCATCCTGAGCTTTTAAAAAATTTACATCAGCTAATAAATTAGTTCTAGGTTAAATGACTGATTATACGTTTGAAACATTTCCTGGCAAAGTTCATTAGGATTGCTAGATTTGGAGTTACTTTTCTTTAAATTCAAGAAGGAATAGGAAAAATATTAGTGAAAAATGCTGAAAATACAGTTTTGCTTTGATCTAAATTTATATTGTCAAGAAGGTGTCTTAGAAGCCAGCTTCAACTCACAAGAAGTCTTTTCTCCTTCTTATGATAGGTTGAAGTGTTGTGCAATCCCAGTTCTCAATTTTATTTCTATGTCCCTGTAGTTGTGTGAAAGGGAATTTCCAGATATGAGTGGCATAGAAATTAGTTACCTTATAGAACTTGCATTGGCCAGTAACTTTGCTACATGAACTGCCCATTTGTGTGAGTTAATTAGAGTCTGTATAAAGTACCTGACATTAAAATAGCCAAATGCTTTTTAATAGGTTTGCAAAACTATGAATGCAATATTATTCATGTGGTTAACCATATTTAAGCATGTACAAATTGTGTTGATGCATTCCCACATGATAAGATAAATGATGGCAGTGATTCCGATATTATCAGCTTTTTTTTGTCTTACTCTCTCCTGAGTATGTAGCACTGTGTTGTGCCACCTGATGAATAGGCTAGAGCAGGAGCGGTGCTGGTGGCACAGTAGATAAGCATTACAAATACAGAACGCATCGAGATATATCAGAAACCTTAAACCTTGCAGCAGTCTATTATTTTACATGTCAACCTCATCTTTTCTTGTACTATAGAATTTGAGATTCATTTCAGAGCCTTTAAACAGTTGACAAGACTTTGATTTGAAGGTCACTCAACTGCCTTTAAAACTTTTCTCGTAGGTCATATTCTTTGCTTGCCTCAGATACGTCAGCCACAGTGACGTTACAGTAGCATACACATCTGCAGTAGTCCAAGGCCGATGCACAGAAATGTTTATCTGGAGCAAAAGGCAAAGCCATTTAACATAGAAAAGTGGGTTTTATTGCCAAAAAAAAAATATCTCTGCACAGTTACTCAACTTTAAATTCTAGATTTTATTGATGGTTTATAGAAGTGAAAAAAAAAAAATCCTTTTCTTCCTTAGCTCTTCGAAGTCCAGGTTTGGATGTTACATCTCCACCAAATGTTGGTCTGCGGAGAAGTGGTCAGATTGAAGGGGTCCGGCAAATGCATCACAATGCTCCCCGAAGCCAAATGGCAACGGAGAGAGATCTCATGGCATGGAGCAGGAGAGTGGTGGTGAATGAGCTTCCCCCAGGCATCAGCAAGTAAGACATAACTGGGACAGGAACAAAAGATTAAATTGTATAATGTTTAATGATTCTTCCATACACCTGTTTTGATTTTTAAAAAATGATTTTTTAGAAATGTGTTGGCTTTTGGGGGTTGGTTGGTTCATTTGTTAGTTTTGAAAGGTGGATGTTAGGGTTAGAGTGGTAGCCTCTGCTGGACGGTTGAGGATACTAATTCCTTCTCTTCACGATTGAATCTTTCTTTACTAATTCAAATACCAGTTTTTCCTGAAGCTTTATTTTTTTTAAAAAAACTGAAAATAATTTTAATACATTTCCATTTACTTGAAAATAATTATGCATGCTAAAATAACAAGTTTTCTTCCTTAACTTATGATTCCAGGAGTGAACTGTGTGTGGATGCTGCTAGAAAGACTTGTTTCTTATAGCAAAGGAACCAGAAGTATTTTAATGTGTATATTAATGAGACTGTCAAGTTATAGAATGATTTATTGAATATAATGGATGTTTCCTATATGTAATTAGGGTCCAGGAAGAATGTCGAGCTGCCAAAGGCGAAATTGAAATTAATTTATACACTGTTGAAAAGAAGAGAAAACCATCCCATACCTTACAGCGGGTGAGTTAATTCAGCAGAAGAGAGAGCCAAGGTGTGAAGCAGTTCTGAGCACTGAGCAAAAAAAAGAAAAAGAAAAAAACCCCAAACTGACTTTATTAAGTGATTTAGCAGATCAATAGTACTAATTGTTTCTCTGGCTCTCTGTCTTCCTTCTGTAGCTGTAATTTGTCTGTCTTTAATATGCAAGTAGCTGTGGTAAATCTCTATCCTTCAGGCTTCAGTAGTGAGAAGATGCTGGGAAAGGAAAAGAGCAGAGCCACAGTTGGGTATTCAGTTTGACTTTTGGAAACTAGGAGAAATATTAGAGGTGCCACGCTGATTTAAGTGACTAGCTTTTATGTTATCCAGACACTGCAGGTATTTTTTAGAAAAAATTCTATTTCTCCATAACTTCCTTTCTAAAGACTGCTCCTTTAAAAAGTAGAATTGATATTGAACCGAAAACCCACACCTGCATGTGCACTGAAATGAACCGCAAGTGTGTAAAAGATCTTTTCAATTCTAATTCTAGATTTCCTACTTGTCATTTGTAAGTGGGGTACAACATGTAGTCACTTCAATGAGGCACTCACTTTAACTGTGTCATCAATTATTAAATTTCTAATCTGTTTCTTTTTGTCCCTCCTGTGCCGTGATAAAAGAATGATTACCAGCCAGGAAGTGGAAGGTCTTTGAGAAGAAACCAGCGCAAACGCCAGCATGCCTACCAGACACGCTCGACCATAGAACACAATCAGCAAGGAGCAAGTCAAAATGCGTGTGCACGGGAAGAAACAGACAG
The DNA here is from genome assembly GCF_023638135.1 of Falco biarmicus. Lineage (NCBI taxonomy): Eukaryota > Metazoa > Chordata > Aves > Falconiformes > Falconidae > Falco > Falco biarmicus. The sequence goes on along the minus strand of NC_079301.1, from coordinate 2,270,216 downwards.
CTCCTCAGAGGTCTGAAACATCAAGCAGCAATTTTCAATAGGTCCCCTGCTCACAAATAGCATGGTTTGACAACAGATGTGCTGAGAGCACTGTTACCGTTAAGGCTCCAAGTTTCTCCGCATAGGAAGAAACACTCGGATCATTGAGTCTTTTAGATCTGTGGTGTTACTGTAGTATGTTGATCTTGGAGAGTGAAGGATCAGTTACCTGAATGCCAGTACAGTATTCAAAACTAGCTTAGAATAGGTTAGCTATTTGTGGAAAACTGAAACACTTTCAGGTAAATTTAACTAGGTTGTGTTAAACCACTGGCTATTTTGGGATTTCATACAGCACTCGTATTCTAGGTCATATTCAGTACTTCAGTTTCATCTACATTTGTAGACTGCTGTTGGAAGAGAATGAGTATTGATATTAATCATTGATACTGGCAAGGGAAGGAAATATAATATCAAAAAATATAAACTATACCAATTACATATAACTTGTTCTCATTAAGGAAGCATGCAAAGTGAAAAGAGACTGAACGTTGTCACTTTGTAAATGCATTGAACATACAGAACAGCTATGAAGCTGGTCACTTGAAACTAGAATTTATTAATCAAATGCTTAAATGACTACTCATTCCATGGTTCTAATACCATTAAAATTCACATCTCTTTCTGTAGGAATTATATAAGGATATAGTATAATATTAATTAAGATACAGAAAGATATTTTGGACTTATTTAAAGCTAAACCAGTCCTTAAATGCAAAGCTTTCCTCAGGTGAGACAGCTCAAATAACTTGCTTGCAAGCAAAAATGATACAGGTTAAACTTGACCCAAAATGAAAGCTTTTGTTTTTAATACAGGAAGATGAGACTGTTGGCACAAGCGATGCATCTATGGATGACCCTGTGGCAGCCTGGCAAAGTGAAAGCAGTTCCAGGTAGCTTTACTGGTTTTAATTGTTGACATTAGTTTATTATATAATTTAAGTAAGACCATTGACAATGTGATAGTATGACTACAAGTCAGTACACCTTGTGACAGATTGAAGCAAAGTGTTTAGTACACTTAGGTGGTTTAAAATGTTAACCAAGAAAATTTGTGGTGTCTGTGAAGACAAATACTTTTACATATTTGAATAACTCAGTAATTGTGGAAGTTTTTATAACAGCATTTAACAGAAAACCAGTGTGACAATTTCTTAGTTTTGAAGACTGACATTATTTCCAGTTCTTCATGAAGCATTTTTTGTGTGTGTGTGTGGGGGGGTTTTTTTTATTTCAAAGTCAAGAACAGTTTTGAAAGACCATTTGTAAGAAAATCTTGCCTTTAATTAAGAACTGCTTGAAAAAATCAATGCCAGTTTGCCATATGCAATAGGAATACTGGTAGAAGTGCACACGTATCTTCTGGCCATACTTCAGCATTTCCTAATTTTTCTGTTTGTCAGTATGTATTTGTGTGCAATTTCTACAGTCTCTTTTCTTATTCTTAATGTTACGCTTTTAAGGCTGGAAGAGCCATGAGCTGATATAAATACACTATGTGTGTTATTTGGATATTAAAGAAGTCAGAGCTGTATTTTTAGAAGAGTACTCTGGCTTTCTAAGTTTTTCCTGCATTTTGTGCAGTCAGTTCTTACGAAGGCAGTCTGTGAATCAGTGAGATACTTATTTTTATACTAATTATCAGCCATAACTGTAGTTTTACCAATGAGTTTAAAAAATATGTAATTTCTGAAATACACAGATTACGAGGACATTTAGGTTTTCTTTAAATTCATATGAGAATAAAATTTTGTGCTAATCCTGACAATCCTAAAACCTAACCGGAAGAGCAGGTTGAATGTTGGACCTTTCACTCCATTATGTGAAAACCGAAGTGCTGTTTTCTTTCTTACAACTTTTTATTATCTACAGTGATTCATCAAGTGAATATTCTGACTGGACAGCAGATGCTGGAATTAATCTCCAGCCTCCAAAGAGACAAACCAGGCAGGCGGCTCGGAAAATCTGTAGTAGTTCTGAAGATGAAAATATGAAGGGAACAAAAGGACTGGAGCCAAAACGAAGGAAACTCAAGCAGCCTAGAAAAAAGGTCAGCGTTTTTTATTTTTTTAATGTCTTTTTTACTTTATGAATGTAAGGTGTTTGTTTTTGAGGAGTTGTTTCAAAAGTGAAACTTCTCACAAACAAGTATATGGTAAGAAAGAACCTATAGATATCACAGTAATTGTAATACCAGTAGTGCCAGCGTAATTTTTTTGTTTTGTTGCTTTGTGATGTAGATGTACTGCCATGTTTCATGCAGGTGGTCCTCCATTACAAGTGGCATGTTTTCTCCCAGATTTATGCTCTTCACTGCAGTTAGATTTACTCCAAGGTGATTTTGTTGTAAAATCATAATGCATCTATATTGTAGCTGCATCGTCAGATTTCTTTTTCCTCGTATTTTTTAAAGAAGACATTTAGAATATTTCTAAAGAAATAGAATCTCTTTATTTATGAACATTTTAATCTTCTATTACACTTAAAACGAACATGTCTTATTCCTTACTATTTAGTTGAGGTTTTGGGAAGGTTGACATTCCAGCATTTGCTTTGCCTTACATCTAGTTAACTCCAATAATGGCTGTGTGATCAGTTTTTCATATGTTCTGCTATAGTAATTACAACTTACGTTCTAAATGTAATATATTTAAGAAACCAAGTGGACTGCTTTCAATGGAAGGTGAACCCAGTGAAGAATGGCTTGCTCCCCAGTGGATCTTGGATACTATACCCCGCCGCTCACCTTTTGTCCCACAAATGGGCGATGAGGTAATGAATGTAGCAATTATGAAATCTCTACCTAGGCTGATGAGCTTGTTTTGGTCAGGACTGTTATATCTAGCAATATTTTCAGTGGATTGTGCTCGAGATAGGCTGAGTTTTGATAACTTCTTTTTATTCTCAGGCAATCAGTTGTTTACAGATAGCTGTCCTGTGTATCTCTTTGTGCACATGTAACTTAGTAGCAGGAAGAATCAGTTGTGTATCTTCAGACAAACCTGCACACTTCGTAAGGATTCCAAGTTTGACAGCATATAGCAGGTGCCACTCCGGGGGCTTCTTAAGAGGAGTGCCTTATAATGAAAAAAGAAGTGTGCTGTATCTTCTGAAAGGGATGATCCCTGACGTGTTCATAGAAATTTTAGAATAAACCGGAAGAGAACGACCAGTAAAATAATATTTTATTTATTTTTTTTTTAAGATCATATACTTTAGGCAAGGCCATGAAGCTTATGTGCGGGCAGTAAGGAAAGCAAAAATTTATAGTATTAACATGCAAAAACAACCATGGAACAAAATGGAACTCAGGGTAAGTTAAATACTTCAAAGAGCTGAATGTCTCTGTAATGTTAAACTGACATTAAAAACCACTATGAAAAATGTGAAGAAAGCATTAATTTAAAATGTTAATATAAAAATTAAAATTGTAAATTTTAAAATTACTGTTTCCATTAACACAAAGCTTTACATCTGTTCAGTCCTGATAATAGGAAGTCAGAAGGATATTAAAGAATGTGTGGTATTCTTGTCTGATAGATTAAAAACCATGTAGAATATTAAATAAATAAAAAAACATCACAGTAGTTAAGAAGTGGAACAGGTTGCCCAGAGAGGGTGTGGAATCTCTACCCATGAAGACTTCTCAGAGCTCAATAGGGCAAGATCCGAGTCGCTTGATCGAAATTAGACACCAGCCCTGCCGTAAGCAGGATTTTGGACTTGATGATTCTCAGAGGTCACTTTCAATCCAAATTATTTTATGACACTGTTGGGTTTTTTTCTCACCACTCATTAGTTCAGAACCCACCACTCAACAGTTGTTTATGGTTCTGCCAACACTCTACAATGACTGGAATGTCTAGGTTCTGTTTATTGTTTTTAAAGCTGTGCTAAGAAGTAAGACATCATGGTGTGAAGACCTAAATGTATGCACATACTCTGTTAAACTGTGGATCTAGCTATGCATATAATTGTGTATGTTCTTAAACTCTTGGAAGGGCAAGACAATAACTTCAAACATGTTTTTACAAAATAAGAGTATTATGAATTGTGTGGGTACATGCTAGGTTTACATATTTTGTTGATTTTACTTATCCTTTTGCTTTGAACCATGGAGTCTCCACAGTGTTACTGTATTTTTTTTCCTGCTTTACTCAGATTTCATACCAAGAGAAGAGCACATATCTGTGCTAATATTTGTAGATGTCTATGCCAGTGGTTCTATTAATGAAAATAATTGCTTTACTGGACAATAGTCAGTTACTAGTCCTAGGTATTCAGTGATTCCAGCTGTAATCTTCAAAGGCGTCATCAGTTTATAAGGAAATAGCATTTCACTTAGGATAGAGAACTTACTAGCAGCTGGTGTTTGGCAGGATGTGAACATAAAGGCTATTGTTGAATTTCCCCTTTAAGAGGAAGAATTTCCTTTTATTTCCCATGTATGTTGCTGTGCAATTGTGAGAGGCCCTGGGTTTGGTCAAGTACAGCCTTTAGTGCCATCAGTGTGATTAAAACCAGAGTGGGTATGTTCCTTTGAAACTTATTACAAAAGTTAAATAATTTGTGGGCATCCTGCTCACAAATCTACCAAGGGAATGAGGACCTTATATCTCTTTCGATTTTCTTTTTAAGGTGTCTGTGACTGATTTTCCGTATTTGGGAAAGAAAAATTTTATGGGTGAAATTACCTGGGTTATGGAGTGGAAATTGGTTTTTAAGAATATGGTCCTTTAACATGGATGATTTTGTTGGTAGTGAGTTAAAATAATACTGTTCCATGCTTACTGATAAATAGGAACAAGAATTTGTGAAGACTGTAGGAATTAAATATGAAGTTGGGCCTCCTACGCTCTGCTGCTTGAAGCTTGCATTTCTAGATCCAATCACAGGCAAAATGACAGGAGAATCATTTTCCATAAAGTAAGTAACTGAAATGCTGAGGATATTCTTCAAGAGATTTTCTTAAGAGTTTCAAAGCTTCCCCCGACCCTGCCCTTTCTTTTTTCTCTTGCAAGGCATAATTATGGTATTAATTAGTTATTACACCAAACTTGAAAACAAAATGCATGAAATTTTGTGTTTGGAGCCTGTCTGTATTGTACCTATTTATGGGTAATAGGAGCAATTTTTTTGTCTGTTTCACGAAGGTACCATGATATGCCAGATGTTATTGACTTCCTCGTGCTGCATCAGTTTTATAATGAAGCCAAAGAAAGGAACTGGCAAATAGGTGACTGCTTTTTTTTTTCCACTTCCATATGTTTCACAACATACCTGGAGCTGTTTAATAGGATATAGCGTCTTTATTACGTGATGTAAAGGACTACCACACGTGATATTATAGCGATCATTGAAAACTTTTATTTGATGTTTGCTGCAATTCCTGTAGCAGAAAAAAGAGAGAAATGAGATAAACTCTTACAAGGCCTGTGATAGCAGAAGAATCTACTGTTATATTGTGATTTGAGGCAGCTGTGACTAATCACTAGAGATGTGAAAGCCCTCCCTTTAGGGGAAAGACTTGATTCCTATAGCGCAAAATGCAAGAATTCAAGTAGTGCGTTTATGAAAGATGAAGTTGATTCTCTAAAAGAAAGTATTTAACAATTATTTGTGGTGTTGTTCTGCTGAATGCCATCTTTTTTTCTTATAGGGGATAGATTTCGCAGTATAATAGATGATGCTTGGTGGTTTGGAACTGTGGAGAGTCAGCAACCTTTCCAGGCAGAATACCCCGATAGTTCCTTCCAGTGCTACTGTGTTCAGTAAGTATTTACATAGCTGATGTATCACACATGTTTACATGCTCTAGGTCTCCTAGATGTTTGCATGCAACTTAAATGTGTACCTCAAGAACTAGGATCCTTTTTTCCATTTAAACACATAACCAGCCCCTTTGGGTTTGTTTATTTAATTATTAACCTGTTCATAAAAGAGCACTTTTGGTGTAAACAGCAGTGCTGTGAGTATATAGGACATACAAGAGAAAAATAAGGAGTTGGATTGTAGCTAGTGACATATCTTGTTTTTAATAGGCATGACCTTTTTGATTTAAGTCTGGTAGAGAAAAGGTGTATTCTTATATTCAGCTCTAACTTAGGCATTGGAATGTGTGTTTTTTTTAATAGCTGGGACAATAATGAAAGAGAGAGGATGAGTCCATGGGACATGGAACCAATTCCAGAAGGAAGTAAGTGTGTGTTGAATTCATGTATGTGTACAATGTAAATAGTTTTTTGCCACTGCTAGTACTTACTGTTGTTGAATTCTTGATATCTAGCTGCTTATCCGGAGGAGGTTGGTGCTGGAGTTCCTGTGACTCCAGATGAGCTGACAGCTCTTCTCTACAAACCCCAGGAAGGAGAATGGGGGGCCCATTCCAGAGATGAAGAATGTGAACGAGTAATCCGGGGGATTGAGCAACTTCTTTCCCTTGGTATGTTTGGAGAGAAAAGGTGGAAGGATTAAGAATATCAATGTGGTGGTGAAGAGTAGATAGGATGGAGCATCGGGAGTTGGTGTGGAGTATTTGAAATGTGCTCAACTAAATCATTGGAAAGAGTATATTAAATTTCATATGGTGTCTTTTTCAGTGATACTCCCTTTTTTCTGGGGCTTGACCTGCTTCTTTTCAAATTAATGGAGGTTTTCAGTGGGTTATATCTAAATACAAATGAGCAAAACATTGAATTAAAGCCTTCAAAAAACAACCAACAAATCCTCACCAAACATCCTCGCCAACAAATACCTTGTAACTAGTTTGTGGCCATTTAATAGCATGACGTGATTTAAATTATATCCTGTATTTAAACACAGGCCTTGTCTGTATTCTTAGTTTATGTTGCTTGTTGCACTACTGCTGTTCTGAGTGCATATGCCATGTTGCTTTATAGCAATACACTTGGCTACTGGCATGCAAATCTTGGATGCATTAAACAAAAAACGTTTTTTCAAGGGTAGTTAACATGGTACAAAAGAAAGAATCCTACCCTTTGGGTAATGATGTATCCAGCTGTAGATCTGTTTTGCTTTTGCTGAATTCTTAGAAAGAAAGCCCAGAAACCATATAAGGAATCTAGTTATCTTATAACTTCTCTTCTGGTGTTTTCTGAGGCATCTAAATTATTTCGATCTTTTACCTTTCAGACATTTCTAATCCCTTTGCTGTTCCGGTGGACCTTAGTGCCTATCCCATGTATTGCACTGTTGTTGCTTATCCAACAGACCTCGCCACAATCAGAAGGAGACTTGAAAACAGGTTTTATCGGTCAGTTGGGTTTTTATTTCTTTGTAATCTGCATTTACTGTAGCCCAATCGAGGACAATATGTTTAGCTGAACACTGTGTAATGCTGCTTCAGCAATATATTGCTTTAATAAGCCAACAGCATAAGGTCAGATTCTGTTTGGCCTTGGACAAATTGAGTCTTCCTGAATAATAATTTCCTTTGGCCACACTGTTAAGGCGAAAAAGCTGGTATATCTGGTTCTGGAGTGTCTCTTTTGTTTAACGTACTGACCTTTACTCTCTGGAAGCACATTTGCTTCATCTGTATCTCTACTGCCTTTGAACCAGATGCTTTGCTTGTATTGCAGTTGCCAGAAGTGACCTAAATAGTGCTGTAAACTAGAAATCTCGGTTTTCCAGTTAACTTGGGGTTAAATAATGTCCTGTTCTTTTGGTTTTTTTCTTTTTCTTTTTTTTTTTTCCCCTCTGAGGACCACTGTAGGTGGCTTTCTCTAAGGGGAGCAGTCAGTAGTCTTCTTCAGTAGGCTTGTTTCCACTTTTCGTTCCATTCATTGCTGATTTGAAGAGGGACATCTCTTTTTTGCACACAGCTGTTACGGTCTGGTGCATTGGGGCAGTCAGCAGTATGTGAGCAGAAATTACTTACCTTGGTCTCTAGCAGCCTGTTTCTCCTGGATCTGAATTACCCGATTCCTTTTTTTACTGAGGAATCCTACTGAACTCAAGGAAAATAATGTACATCTTCCTCTCCTCTCCATCCCTTTCCTTTTTTTTTTTTTTTTTTTTTTTTTTTTTTCAGGAGAATCTCTGCACTGATGTGGGAGGTACGATACATTGAGCATAATGCCAGGACTTTCAACGAGCCAGATAGTCCTATAGTCAAAGCAGCCAAAATAGTAACAGATGTCTTACTCCGCTTCATTGGGTAGGCATGTTTTTTTACTTTATAGACCTGACATCTTGAGTTTCTGAGATATTTGATTATGTATTTTGGCTTTTGTTACTGTCCTGCAGGGATCAGAGTTGTATTGATATATTAGAAATATATAACAAGGTGAAAGCAGAAGACCTAAGCAGTACTGACGAAGAAGAGGAGGTAAGACCATTAAGTCTGATTGTCAGAACTTCTTGCCTTTTTAAATTCAGCACTTGGAAGAAATTTGAGCAAATATTTTTGTTGAGTTTTTATTTCGTGGGTAATTGCACTGAGATTTTGAGATGAGCCTATTTAGGCCATTCGTGCTGCTCACCTGGAACAATAAGCTCCCTTAAGTAAAAATGATTCTTGAAACTGCCTATCTTTAATCTTCTCTCAGTACATAGATGTTTTGTTATGTGAGGAAGTATTAGTAAGTAGGGGAAGCTGGAGCTGTTACTCAGTCTGCCAAACCAGAAGGACAACAGCTCTCCTATTGTCAGCAAGGCAGCAGAGCTGGTTTTCTTGTGTAATTCGGTGTCATTTCCCGTCAGTTTACTGTGGAGCGAAACGACAGGTAGAAGCCGGGTTACATATGACTTCCTTTAACTTTTTCTCTGTCCTTACACCTTCTCCCCTTTAATGCAGTTTGTAAACATTTTGAAGTGTGCTGTAGTTTCTGTTGCAAAGTGACCTGTTATAACCTAAGTCACATTGTTTTACTTTTTCAGTGTTGCTTTCTAATACATGAGCTAGCATAAGATTTAGTTAGGAGGTTTCTTCCCTCCTCCCTTCCCCAGGGTATACTCGGTTGTTGTAGTAGTTTTGAAATAGTGAAGTTAAGCCTAGTGCTACTCGAACATCTGTCTGCTTGTGGCTGGTGCCATAAGCTGGTCTTAGATTGAAGCCTTAAAATTGCATTGAAACTTAAAATCTATACTACAATGTAATAACGTATTTACTTTCATAAAACTGAAGTTATAACAGCATCTATTTTCACAGACTATTAAAAGACTATTTTGAAGAAAATGAGAGATTTCTATGAATCACATAGCAGACCCTGTTTTCCCAGCTCCACCTTCTTGTGTCAGTTCTGAATCTCACCTGTTCCATGTTAAGCAGTGGTCAGAAGTATCCAAAATTGCTACTATATCGCTTTCCTTGATCTGGTTTATAATATATTTTAAAATAAGAAAGAAATTGCTTTCACATTCTTTGTAGGAATTTTCATGTCCTCTCAAAATTATTTATCTTTAATTACTGGTAGAAAGCTGTGCACAAAGGAGTTCTGTTGTCATTTCTAAATCCAGGTTCTGAAAAGAGTATTGCGTACACTTGATGTAAGGCACTATATGAAACCTCTATAAACTCAATACAGCTGCTCAGAACATGAACATTTAGGCAGGGGTATACTGGGACTTAGCTGAGTCTTACGGACTGAAGCTAAGCCATTCATATTTCTCACATGTTTATATATAATTTTTATGGAAGCAAGTTTGGAAAAGAGATGAAACAGCTTACCCACCTTTGTTTTTTTAAGTTATGCAAGTTATAGTTTGAAACTAGTTTCTGTTTTGCTTGAACCATTCATTGCATTTGAGTAGTTTAAAATTGTGTTTGTTGTTGGCTGTCCGGTTTCTAACCCGTTTCCCATTGCTGAGTGTCCCTCCAAGCCCACGTGTGTAATCGTTACCTTTGCCTTTAGGTGGCAGAAGTAGATGTAGATTCAGACGCTCCAGGAACTTCCTCTGGAAAAAGACGAGTGAGTAGAGACATTTCTGCTTGGTCTGGCTGGTGAAGGGAGACAGACCAGGGACTGAACCTCTCGTTTCGGGCTGGAATGGTTTGAATCTGTCAGCGAGAGTCTGTAGGACTAGCGGTGTGAATGCAGTTGTATGCGTATGTATGTATGTGCTGGCAGACTAAGGAAGTTATTGTGCAGGAAAATTTACTGAATTGCTGAATAATCTTTATTTTAATTATTACCATTATTTGATTTGAAAGATACCCAGAACAGATTCAGTTTTCTGTCAAATTTGGGTGAAAGCTGATAAAAATAGCAAGGCTGGATCTGAAATACTGTGTACCTCTCATGGGTCTGAATGTTTATATATTACCAGAAAAGACATATTTCTGCAATTTGCGTACGACATATTGTTGTGCCATCAGCTATGCTTTAATCTTACAGAAATTCTGGTTTTAATTGTGGAAATCTGCTTTGAATGAGAACACTGCTAAATTAATAGGAACTTAAAGTGAAAAATTTGAATACTATGAAAAAATTATGAAATACATCTGTTTTGCTTCAGGTAAGACGGCGAATAAAAAGACAGCCCATGAAAGCAAGTCCCAATGCTTGGAAAGAGCAGTGCAAGCAGTTGTTAAACCTGATTTATGAAAGAGAGGACTCTGAGCCTTTTAGACAGCCAGTTGATCTCTTTTCCTATCCTGTAAGTGCAACTTCCATATTTCAAATTAAAAAAGCCTATTGTTCATCCTTTGGCAAAACATCCATGCTGGGCATGTTTCTAACCTCTCCCTTTATGAGCTGGAACACCATGTTCTGCGCACTGGTGTTTTCAGAGAATTATCTGCAGTAACTCTCAAGTATAAATAATTACTTGAGCACCACTGTTGTGGATTAACACTTAGGTGTTTTTATTGCTGTAGGATTTGACAGCCTTTATTATTTTCCTTTGTATTCTTACAGGATTATCGAGATATTGTAGACACTCCTATGGACTTCAGCACTGTGAAAGAAACCTTGGAAGCAGGAAACTACACTAGTCCCTTGGAATTCTACAAAGATATTCGTTTAATATTCTGCAACTCTAAAGCTTACACTCCTAATAAAAAGTCTCGAGTAAGTAATAACTGTTAATGACTTCTTTACAAAGACCCTGGGCCTACATGAATACAGTGTGCGAAATAAGGACTGTATCTGAAGAGCAAAGCGCTGCACTGTGAAATAAAAATACGTAGTATATGTCAATTCTGGGACCTGGGGTTATAGATTTACTTTTTTCTGCTCATGCAGATTACTTCTGAATTTAATTTTCATCTGAACTTTCTGAACTTAAAGCTTCTGAGAGGCTGTATGGTTATTGTTGCAACTGTTTCTTCAAATATTTGTAGTGGAAAACTGAACACCAGTTGCTTTCATTTTTTCAATAACCTGTTTCTGGAAACGAGGCTATCAGCTTGATGACTGCATGCATATATACATATATATTTTTAAAAAAGGTTCTTTTAAAAATCTACTATTAATGTAACTATTATGCAATATTTCTACTAGCTGAGGAGATAAGAACATTATGATACTTAATTTTTTTCTAGTTGACTTAGTATACTTGGCAGGATGTTAGCACAATGTTGCCTGTGTTTCGCAGGTGCTAATCTTGCTTTTTCCTGCATGCAGGAATAGGAATCTACTTAGGCAGAAAAAATGGATTGGATTGGAGCCCTAAACAGGATATGGCAAGAGGGAAAGAGAAGTTCAAAATGTTAGAATATAGATATTTGTGTAAAAGCTAGGTAAAATCACTGTTAAGTGTATGACTTGATCATGTAAACATGGCTATGTTTGGTATGGGTTCCTGTGCAGTACGTTGCCTGTGGGCTTTTCCTAAACTGCTAAATGTCCAAACGATACTAAAATTTTCAAATGCTTTAATGATATATTGGTTATGCTCAGAAAATCACAAGTTGGCATGAGGACACAGATGCAGTTTTTACCACTGTTGATGCAAAATAGAATTTGAGTGGTTTACATCTTCATAAAATACAAGTAGACAGAATTTTGACCGTGTTTCCAGGCATTAAACTGTAGTGACCTTATTATTATAACGAAAAGCTGCATATTCAATGAAGTGCTTAAGTTGTGACAAAATCGCGTCACTGAAACATGTCATTTAGCATAGATAAGAGTGCTGGTCACAAAGCTGCCTAGTATTTCTTCTGTAGAAACAGGAGCACTTATAAGTGATTAAGAAATGCATGCCATTTGGGAGTAGCCTGAGATACTGTTACTTAAAGCACAATAATACATAGAATTTAATATTACTGTAAAATTGTCATGTGGCACCTAACATGGTGTGACACAGGACTGCATGATGCTAGGTGCTGTCAGGCAGGAAAAGGAGCAGAGTGTGCTCCAAAGAGCTCTCAGTGCATGTGTAAATGGTGCTGGATGGGAGGAAGCAGGAGGTTGTGTGACCTTACTTGTCGCTTGAGGAGTAAGTCTTAGCTCATCAGTGGAATAACAACTACTGTGTTTTATGTAAGCAGGACCATGAGAGTAAGCTTGAAGTAGGATATTGCTGTGAGAGAGGGGAGCTCCAGCCAAGCGTTAGTGAGGGAAGGCACAAAGTTGCCATCGCTGAAGGTAGATTGAACTCTTGGTGTTGAATAAGGGCTGAAAGGGGGGCTGCAGGCAAGCGCTGAAGATAAAGACCGGTAACTTTTGCTCACTTGAATAGCAGGGAAATCAATAGAGGATTGAACGAGGCAAGTGATTTGATGGTATTTTATGTGTGCTTGACATCAGAGTAATCTTGGTGAGTTATTTACTGCTGCATGCTCCCTGGGAACTTCCCTGTGTATTAATAACTGAACAGCTTGTGAGTCAACTCCCAAATTACTTTAATAGAGTGGCCCATCAATATCCATTTGCTTAAATACTGTTTAGTGCCTCAGTGAGGTGATCCTTGATCCTTGGTGGAGGGCTGGGGCACGCAGCTGGGCCTCCTGCCACTGCAGGTTTGTCTACTGCCAAATGTGTGCCAACAACCTGAGGTTTTCTAGCCCATTTTGCTATCTTTGCAACAGCATCCTGAATGGAGGCAAGAAGGGCAGGCTGCTACATACCAGAGCTAAGGAAAAAAACATTGCTAAAATACAAGGGTCTGGGCAAAAAAATTAAGTTATATGAATGTAAAGAAAACTCTACATCAAAGAGATTTTGTATTCAGATTGCCAAAAATGGAAAGAGCGAGTATAAGACGATGATAACATCTTCTTGATAGTGTTTACATAATTTTCAGAAGGGGATAGGTGTGAGTAAGGAACCAAGAGCTTGGTTTTGTATGTTGAATTTGAACTATTAGTTTGTCATAACTCAAAACACATCCAAGGTAAAATCTTGAACGGAAGTGAATACAGTCTGAAACACGGAGACTGAGTTTGTGGATGAGGCTACACAGAGGCAAGGCCTAGAAAAAGAGGATAGGAAAATGGTTTAAGGATTTTGACATCTGGCTTACGGAAATGAGGAGTGAGGACATTTTAGTTGGCTTCTGTGTGCACCTCTGTAGAGGTGGTGTAAGGACTCATCACTAGGGAATGAAAGCAAAAAGCAAAGGTGAGGGAGCAGCAAAGTTCGGTTGTTTTTCACTTGGTATTTCAGGTTATCTTGTGGTGTGCTTCCATTCTTTGTGGAAATTAAAAAAAGGAGGCTATATTTCAGTAATCTAGATAATAATCTTCCTTTATCTCTGTAAATATCTTGTACTGTGGGTATTTAAATTCTTTTATGAAAATACTTTTTGTGAGAATACGCACATGCCGTGGAAGGAAATTATCTGTAAAGAACCTTGTAGTTGAATGTCCCCATGAATTTTTCTTTTGTGCTACAAAATCTGGGTGTCTGTGATTTTTATGTTTTTTTGCTGATTGATCTTCTGGTTACTCACCTTCTAATAAGTATGACTGTGCTTTCTCACCTCAGATTTACAGCATGACACTTCGACTATCTGCCTTATTTGAAAATCATATGAAAAATATCATCTCTGAGTATAAGTCAGCAATGCAGTGTCAGAAGAGGAGAAGGCCACGGTACCGAAAACGGCTAAGAAGCAGTAGCAGTTCACCCTCAACTAGCAGAGCATCTAGGTAATGTAATGGTAGTGAGACTTGCTGTCAGTGTCATTTGAGATGACAGTGGTAGACATGCCTTCATGAGTAAGCAACAGTGTTGCACATTTCCTAATGCAGTTGCTCTTTTGGGTGATAAAATCCAAATTCCATGTTCAATTTGTATGTATTACAAGAATGTGCATAATTCTTGTAAGTAAAAACTATATAATTAGAAGTATTCCCTCTGGAGGAAATGGAAGACCAAGTTTCTTTTTGCCTTTGTTTAGTAACAGTTGAAAAAGGCGTTGTATAACACTTTCCTGACTTCTGTATGTTACATTATCTAGGTAAACTCAGTTGTGTTTTTTTTAAAGGTGAGATTAGAATCTTGTTCTTGCAAACTTACGTGCCTTTAGCAAACAGAATGATATTGTAACTATTTTTATTGTTTACTACATCTGTACAAGCCCTGGGAAAAAGACATCATTTGCATTATGCATTTGCTGCAGAGAACAAGGCACTTTGCAGGGGAAATTAGTTTTGTGTTTTGAGTCTTTTCGTGCTAACAGTTTTATCTCTTTGGGATATTTTGTGTCTTTAGCCCAAAAGGGAAACAGAAGCAAATGAAGATTCAACCTAAACCCAACCAGAATACCTCACTGCCTTTGACTAGGACTAGTTCCTCAGTTTCATCTCATGGTGAGAAGAAATTTGCTAAAATGCATCCTTTCTCTTGCAGCAACTCGTATGTGCAGATTAAAGCTTATATTCATGAGGCACATCCAACACTTGCCTGTTGAAAGAGCAAGTAGCAATGCCATGGAAATATGTTGTCTGTAGATTGCATTAGCTGAACCTGGCCCTCCAGCTATTGGTAGGTTATTGCTAAGGGTCAGAGAATAGGGAACCTGGGTCTGTCCTTGGTAAGAATTAATCTAGTGACAAGAGCTTGGAATTCCTGTATGCTGGCTTCTCTCATGCAGCAATTACACCCTGGAGGAATCTGTCTCTTCATGACGGCAGAGGCAGCTTGGTGAGATTTAACCTCCTGACTTGGGTTGTTAACTCAGATGAACCAAAACCTCCCCAGAATGCCTTCCCTTACAACCCTGTAAACGGAGGATAAAAATTACTCTGTCACATTAGCGGTGTCCTCTCTAAAGTTTCAGATACAGCAGAAGAACCTCTGGGTTCAGCCACTGGTGAAGAGATGGAAGGTCAGCCATCTTCCTCAGGCTCAAATGCACAGAACCGAAGTGGAAATACCATTGATCCAGGGAAAAGTAGACCAATTAGGAGTAAATCTACACCAGTGAAGCAAGGTGAGAAAAAACATGTATTCTGTTATCTGAATGACTGGTTTCAGTAGAAATGAAAGGTGTTGCTTCTGTCTGATGCTAATGATATTCTTCCCTGAGCCTAGCATTATACTGTATTCCCAAACCATACTAAAGAACTGAATTTACCTTATTCCTTACAGTTCTGTTGGTCTCCTGCCTGAAGCATGGCATGCACATGATGCCACATGCACTTCAGTGAGGTTCTTTAAAATTTCTCCAGATGGAAAAACTTGATTGCTGTTAAACTAATTCAGAGTAACAGTTCCTTCAGGAGTTACAAAAAGCAAATCAAATCAAAAGGATCCCCGCTCCAAAACCTTGTCCTTTTATTAATCAAGTTGAAACAAAAGATGGAAAAAGTTTTAAAAAACTTTAAGTGTTTATATCATAATCAAGACTCAGTGGTTGTGATTAGACGTAAAACACTTTGGAAACTGTGGTATTTTGTCTCTGGGACATGTTAATCAGACTTTCCACTGAGGCAGGCATTGAGTGAGCATCGGCTGAAATCCTGAAGGCTTTGTTAAGTCCGAACTACTGGGCTGTACCAGTACTGGACGTTGCAGCTGAGCTTTTCATACCTGGTGTTAAAGCAGATATTTAATCTTCATTGTCAGATTTGTAATGCTGAAAACGTGGTATTCTGACTCCCAAGCCTGCAAGATACTTACATATTCTTAAGCTAAGGCGTTCAGCCATCCTAGTGAGCTTTCTTGGGTAATCTACTGTCTTGAAATTGTGCTTGCCACAAGTGTCCCCTGGGCTAAAGCTTTTTGAGTACCTGCATTTGCGGGGGAATAAATACTGCTTGCAGGGTGTTTTTGTAACATATATAGCTTTGAAATGGATCTTAGAGTTTTTTTCCTGCCTTGGCACCCTAGGTAGGATTCATCTGACTAAATGTTAGATGTTTGTGTCTAACCTAGTATCTCTGGGCTCTTTTTACTGACTGGATCTTCGCTGAACACTTGGTCAAGAGAGTTTGCAGTCCTTGCTTACAGATAAGATGAGCTGGTTTACTTTGATAGTTTTTCCCCTTAGAGCACCTCTTTGTCTCCACAGCACATAAAGGTTATCTGTGGTGAGTAGCTCAGAGCTGGATCATCCCCAGAGCACATCTTAAAGGCAGGTGAGGCGAATCCCCCTTTGAATCAGGTATGATGATGATAATCAATAGGGTTATTTTGTGTTTACTTAGATCACTCTCCTGACGGTCCACTTACGAATGGTGATGGCAGAGAACCTCGGACAGGGGTCAAGAGGAAGCTAGTAAGTGCATCAGAAGAGGACGAGCATCTGGAGGAAGTGGAGGAAGAAGAGAAGAAGAGAGAATTAAAGGAAAAATCTTGTTTATCTTCATCGGAAAGCGGGGAATCGGGATCCAGTTCAAGTTCTGAAAGCAGAAGTGGCTCTGATTCAGACTCTGAATCAACATCTAGAACAGATCAGGATTACATTGACGGAGACCATGACTACAGCAAAGTTGTGCAATCCAAAAAACCCAAAAGAAAAATCAAAAGAAAAATCACCGGTGGGAAACGGAATTGGCAGGGCAGAGGGACAGGGAGGAGAGGTAGATGGGGGAGGTGGGGGCGATGGAGTAGAGGGGGAAGAGGTGGCAGAGGCGGAAGAGGCTGTGGCAGAGGAAGAGGTGGCGGCAGGGGAGGAAGAAGAGGCCGAGGTGGCCGAGGAGCCTCTCGAGGAGCCACCAGAGCAAAACGTGCCCGAATTACAGATGATGAATTTGAAAATCTGTTTGGAGGACAATTTGGTGAAAGCGTGTTTGGAGGGCGATTCAGTAGACCACCTCGAATCAAAACAAGGAACGAGGGCAGGAGAACTGTCTTGTACAATGACGATTCTGATAATGACAATTTTGTGCATGCCGAGGATCCTTTGAACCTTGGTACTTCCAGGTCAGGCAGGGTGCGGAAAATGACAGAAAAAGCCAGGGTCAGCCATCTCATGGGATGGAATTATTGACAGATGAAAAACTTTGGAACAATTTTAAAAGAACTTCAATGGCCTTCTACTGCAGGGATTTTACCAGAAAATCTACCAAGCAAGTTGTGCGGGGACTCCACTCACGTTTCACAGTGGTGCTTTTCCATTATGTCAGTTTGCGTTTGTTTTAAAACTTCAGATCGCCACACTTCATTGGTCAAAACAAGCCTTATTCATTAGGCCTTAAATTACAGAAATTCTTCCCCACACACTACAAGTTCATCACATTAAAGAGGCTTCCAGCTTCTCAATAAGAACATGACATACTGAGTCACGATTATGACTTCTCTCCCTCATTTTGTTTTTATGTTATAGAAATAGCACCTTCTTACAGAGTTTTTATGTGGTTTCTGCCATAAATCCTTATACACAGTAATAATTATAACTTTTGCACAATACACCAATCCTAAAGGCAGCTATAAAATGTTTACAGTTTCTATATTGTAAGAAGGATCTGGATTATTTTAATCTTCCCAGGCCAAATGTTCATGAATTGTGCTGAACTGAAGTATGTCTATACTACAGTTAGGGGGGTCCTGATGTGCTTTCTATCGGTTCTTTATTCATGTAAAAAGTGACAAAGGGTTGGTGCCTTGTAAATATGTAGCAAACCTTTGATGTGGTGTGTCCTATGTGTGCATTAACTTTATTAAAAAGAGAATACTTGAGAAGTATGAATATCTAGACAAAAGGTGCCAAATGCAAAAGTTACTTGCATCTATTTTCTTTTTGTCCTCTCATATTTTTATAGTATTAATAGAGATTGTGCAGCTAAGGGGTAACTTCAACATTTGAAAGGTTCCTCCTCTTCAAAGCATAACGTGATTTTTAATAGTAGCTCAGCTACCTCTATTTACAACTACTGGAAACTTAAAAGAAAATAGATGCTGTTATTCAGTACGTGTTGAAGAAGAGGCAAGAAGGAGCGTAGAGGGATGGAATTGCTCACGAAGTTGTAGAGTCGCTATATCTTCATTTATTGACACAATGGAAACAAACCTAAGTAATTACCAGAGTTTTCAGCAGATGGTGATTTGTTCGTGCAGATAGCCCGACTGTCTCCCTTGCGTTTCTGCTGCCGCTTGCTCAGTGCAAAGCTGCGTTTGGTTTCATTTGCCTGTGAAGGCGATGAGGGAGCTGAAGGGAGCGCTGGTACCTGTGGTGGCTGGCAGCACGGGTAAGCTCCCGTCCACATCCTCCAGACAGACTCTTGTATCTCAAGCTTCCAGAAAAGAATTTGTGTTGCACTGTACTCTTGTTATCCTGAAAAACGCTAACTTGAAAACAGAAATCATTTTGGTAGTAATAGTACAGTATGTGATGACATTTGTAGTCTTGCTCCTCGGTGAACAGGTGGTTGGTGTGGGCTGGGCTGGAGGTGAGCGGCCTCTTACTCTGTAGGGTCTTGCTGGAATGTATATGGGACTTCAGCTTTCTCCCATTGTCTAAATGCATCTGATCGTTCTGGCTTCGTTAAGAGAGTGAGTTAGATTACAGAGAACAAATGAAAAAAGAGACTAGGAAGTTTTAGTGGAGTTGTTCAAGGTTTTTTTTTTGTTTTTTAAACCTTCATCCAATATCCTTAAGTTCTTCTGTGCACAGCTTGGTCAATAATTCTGGAAAACCTCAGGCAGCAAAGAGTGACCCATGTATATTCTCAGATGCAGAAGGAATTTAATTTTTTTACTTTCTATATTAAGCACTAGCTATTTTATCTCGCTTTCCAAAAATTCTAGTTAGATGCAAAATGACTTGAAAAAATGCAGAGGTTTAGTTTTATGATGGAGGAGATTATATCCTAAATTGTTCAGAACATTAATACGAGTTTATGGTACAGTACAAAAATCACGCTTTTAATTTTTTAAGGAATGTTTTGAATCAGCTGTAATCCATTTCTGGACTTGATTGAGTTGTGTTTTGATGGGGGAGGGGGGGAAGTGCAGAGGCTTTCCTAGTTCTGTATTGGGCTTTAAAATATAAACACCTGTCCTATCATCTCTCATATGTATGTATATATATGTACACGCATATATATTTATAAGAAACGTATTATTTGTTTGACTGAACGGTCCTTCTACATATGGTAACCAGGAATAGCATGTATGCATCCGTTCATAGTCAGAGTCATACCCCTTTTAGATCAGTCCTGTTGAGCTAATGTAAACACTATGGTTTCTGTTCTAAAGCCTGAAAACCTTGAAATGCAAAAGAAATGCTTTTCATATATTTCTGACTGGCTGAAGATCCACTTATTTATTTTGTGTAGGGGTTGGGGAGAGATAAAACACGTGGATTCCAGAGAAATCATTTTATAAGTTTGTGTATTTTAGCAGCAATTAGAATAATATTAAATATGTTCCTAAATGTATCTTTTCTATGTAATGAAGTACTGTGAAGATAACAGTGAAGCATCACTTTGCTGTGGCGTAAGTATTAATCAAATGTGTTACAAGATTAAGAACTAGGCAGCAGGGTGTGCTAGAACAACAGAACTATTGTTTATTGTAAAAAAAAAAAAAAAGCTTTTTTTTGTGCATGAGAACCTTTTATAAGCATGACAGAAGTAACTTGTTTTTAGAGATGTTATTTTTACTTGGTTTTGTATCTGGATTATTTCTCTGAGTTAGGCAATTGATTTCTCATAGGCTTGTTCTGTGGAATAACTGTAGTTTTGTAGTAACTTGGACGCTTTCTCTCAAAACCCAGATCCTATTGGGAGCCACTTATGGTTGCAGAAAACTTATTATCAGCCCAACAGGTGCAGCAGAAGCAGTAGAATGATTTAAACCTTGTACCACCTCCTCCCTGATCCAAACCGTGCGTGTTCAGCCAGCATCTCATGAGGCTGCTGAGCTGCTCGCAGGCTGTGCTGCCTGCTGCGTTGCAGAGCCAGGACTGTAGTCTCTCCCCTTGCACTTTTAACAAAAAACTCCAGAATTCTGCCTAAGAAAAAGGTTTGCTGGTCTGGCTGTGTATCAGATTCCCAAAGGCGTGCAGGCAGGCGGGGGGCTGTGCTGCTGTAGAGCTGGTGGTCAGGCCTTGGTGCTCCGAAGCTCTCCCTCGAGGTGCAGTCCTGCACCACCCCTCGCTCCAGTTGCCGGGGCTCTTGAGGGCGTTTGGATACATCTCGGAAAGCAGGGCTTGCGCCCCGAGGGGCTTCACCCTGGGCACCCCATCCTCTGCGGAGACAGGGCTGCAAGGCTCGCCTGCATCTTTGTTCTCAGACTTCTCCTGGCTACAAACCTGCTGGCTCTGTAGCGCTCCCGTTTCTTCCCGGACCAGGGCACGAGTGATGAAGCTTATTTTGCAGTAGTGATGTGCTGTTGTCTCACTTCAGCCCAAACATTGCCTGCTTTTCATTTCCTCTGTCACCTTTTGCTTTTCTCTTTGCCATGCTCCACCTCTCTTCTTTGACTTCCCTTTATTGCCGCTGTAGGGCATTTGTGATACTCTTTTGGAAGCTTAGGATATCTTGATGAATTTTATTTTGGCTAGATGGCTAGACTGTAAGATTTAATTCTTTGTGCCCCTTTTTTTCCCCAAGACTTTCCATATTTTTTTATATCTGCCTGACTTTGTTTACCAGCAACGTTCCCAAGTTGCTGGAGGTGAATTTAATGAAGATGGAAAGTCCGAGGGCTGGCTTGGTGGCTCCGCACCCCTGCGGCCACCCCGGGTGGGAATGCTGCGGAGGGGCCGGGGCAGCACGTGCCCCCGTGCCCTGATCGCGGGGAGCCCGGCGGCAGGGCCCCGCTGTGCTGCCTTACGCACGGCCTGGAAAACAACTTTGTTCCACCTGCTGCCCGTTCACATCTGCTCCGTGTCTCCTGATGACTCCTTTTTTCCCTCGCTATGTGAATTGCAGTTAGTGTTAACCCTTGTAGAAGGCGTGTGCTTCCAGCCTCATGAGATACTTGTGTTTGAAATAACCCACAAAACTTAGGTTGGTGCTTGAACTCAGATGGGTCTGGGCAGTTTTATTGCTCCTCTCTTACCTTCCTGTCACTCCTTTCTCCGTGAACCAAGCAGAGGCCACCCCCTTATCCCAACCAACTCCACCTTGCAGATAAACAAGCTAAATATAATCATGAAGAAATAAGTTGTGAGGGATTTTTGGCTGCTTAAAATTTTGCATCCTGTTGCATGTTTTAATTTTCCCTGAATGTTTTCTTAAACGTACGCCTCGGCTGCTTCTCCCGCACAAAAGTGGAAAGACTGTGTAGCATGTAGAGCACTGAAGAGAGCTGACTCTGGGTGCACGATAGAGTTTTCAAGTAATTTATAAAAATGTGTAAAGACCAACTACAATATATTGCCTTTGACAACGTTTGGAGGCTCTCTTGACTGCAGAAAGCAAGGTGAACCTTGTCAAGCATTTGAAAAGGTGGCTCCTGGGTGTCTCTGCAGTGTTTTTGACAACTGTTCAAAATTACACAGTATTAATACGAGAAAATAAGTTTAAATCACTAATTTTTGAGGAGAGCTTGATTAATATTTCATCTTTGATCTGAGCGGTGAGTGACAGGGAAAACTGAATAGCTGTAGGGTTAAGGATGTCTTGTCAGCCCTGACTTGGAGTGTCCTGCTATCTGTGTCACGACTTCAATGTTTTAAAAATGTATTTGTGTGTTTACATTTCTTGATTATTTTTTTTTAAAAAAAAAATCATGCAAAGTTTTATAAAAAGCTAATTATTTACACGATAGACTGAAGGAGCAGTTAACAATCCAAGGATAAATTATATTTAGTATTTAGGGAGCTGTCATTGTGTTCTTACAAGTATGTATTATAGAAAATTACTGCGCATGTGCGATAGATAATTTTCAAATATTAGTATATCAGAGGTTTACACATTGAAAAAAAACAAACAAATTCCTTTATGTACAGTAAGTAACAGCCTGCAAAATTTAGTCCAAAAGTTGTCTTTTTTAGTATTAGAAATGCAAAGACCTGTTGGAAGCTTGTACATTTTTAATGTCATGTTCAGCCCACAGCAAACTTACACAACTGTGCTATGAATCCCTGAAAAATTAGATTTCCAGTGGAATTTCTGTCACAGCCTTAACTCTAGTATTATAAAAATGGTGCTTAAATACATTTGTGTGCATGGATGTGGGTATCTGATAAGAGTTTGTGAGAATTTAAAGTAAAACCGAGCAGCTTAGTGCTGCACTTGGGAGTTACTACTCCTGGTAGATAACTGCAGCCGCGTTTGGGAACTGACAAATGCGTAAAAATTTGGAAAATATTTAAACCAGTGGGCAATTAAGAGCAGTTTCTCAGTGTTGGGGGGTTTAATTGGCAAGCACTGTGTATCTTCCCGATTTCTGGGTCTGTGAGAAGCAGACGGGCTGGCGAGAGGAGCTGCTCCGGAGGTGGGGGAGTCGCGGTCCTGCCTGTATATTCCCGGGAGGGGTCGGTGTCACGGCTGCACCCCTCTTTGGCAGATAAAATCAAAATCCTCCATTTCTCCTCCTAAAAATGCCTCCTCGGAGAGTGGTGGCTCTTGGATATATTCAGAAATCAAAGTGATGATTATTTTTCTGTAGAAATACTAATACAGGCTATTCATTCCTCCATGAGTCATTATAGCAGACTTCATTTAGAAATACCAGTTGATGTTGGAGCGATGAAATTCACGTGATTTAGGCTCTCCAGTTCATGTTCTGGTTGATTTAAAATACTCCAAAAATGCACAAAACTATTAGAATTATGTCTACTTGCTATATATATTTTTTTTTTCAGGTGATATTTATGCCCATATCTTCACATCCACTATCTCAGGTCCCTTTAAATGAATACTTCAGGGATTTTGATGCCACTTGTTGGCAGACCAAATGTAATATTTATATGCAATGAGCTGTTAGTTTTTGTATTGTACAAATGTAAATTTGTAAAGATTTTTTTCTAGAGTTTTTTTGAAGTCACTTATGTAATCTAGGATGTTTCATTTTCCAGCTGTGGGATTGTCTTAATAAAAAAAAAGATAAACTCTTACTTTCGTTTTGCATTACTTACATTTTAGTTTAGACATCAAAAAGACAAAAGAAATTTAAAATTTGAGTTTTCAACATAAAAAGAAAATCACTTTTTGATTCAACTGGATAATTTTATACTTACTAAAAAGGTAACTTTTATAAAGTGGATATTGAAACATTTATAGACTGTGCAGATCTTGAGCAGGACAGGATGGAGACCCTCACCTTGGCCAAAGGCAAGCACGGGGGCTTGCTGGGCTTCTGCCACCTGCATTGCTGTCCGACCTGGCTCCAAAATACCATTTTCTTGGGCAAAAGGAGAGGAACAGCTAATGCTTTCTTGGGAAACTGGGTGAAAGATGCTCTGAGGGAGATGGGTCTTGTGCGGAGCCTCCCCGAGCAGCACTGGTGCGGGCGATGAGGAGGAGGTAGCTCCGTGAGGTCGGTGCAGGCAGTGAGATTCAGCTGGCGGAGGAAGGTGTGCCTGTCTTTGTGGGGTATCTAATGCAAAACAGAGCACTGCTGCTTTTTCATCACTGTTCTTGTCCTCTTGTTAAACAGCAGCGATAATGTTGTTTAAACAGGTTTTTTCCTATGCGAGCGGTGCTGGCAGCCAGGGGATGGACGGCCCCAGGTCTGGCTTAAAGCTGCCTGGTGGTCATGGCAAGCACCCCGGGCCCTCCCCGCGGGGCTGGGGGCTTCAGTCTTGGCAAGGGGCAGATGCTGACCGTCACCTGCAAGCAGGGAGATGGCAAAGTGCGCATAATGCAGCATCTTTTTTATTTAGTCCTGCTTCACGCTCCGTGCAGGCAGCCTGGGAGCTGGTTGAGCCCTGGCTTGGGTCACTGGGCAGCACCCAGCGCCAGCAGCCCTGCAGAACTGGTTGAGCTGCTCAGTAAATGATTATCCAGTAAGTGCAGGAGAAAACCAACCCCTGCGTTGGGGTCAGTGCTTTCAGCCAGGGTGTATCCAGAGGGGTTTTATGGAGCTCCTCGGGAGCCAGGCGCAGAGGCGATGGTCCCGGAGCGCTGGCTCCTGGGCTGGTGGTGCGCTCTCCCCTGCACTTAGGATTGAGAGGAAAATAGCCCTGGTTGGTGGTACAGGGGCTGGTGAGAAGGTGAAGGAGTAGGAGAAAATTATGAGGAACTTGGCACCTCAGAGCAGCTCTTCCCACCGATGGCTTGAATGGTTCATAAGACTTTCTAAGTTTATTCATCAGGTTTTTTCTTTTGATGCTTCGTTGCCTTTCGTTAAATATTGGTCTCAGAGGGAGACTGATTACTGTATAGCAAAGTAATTAATAATACTGTAATGTGGGCATGAGCGTTGGACAGGATGGGGAAGTTTCCTTTCTCTTCTGAGTAAAGGTTGGGACTTCATTTGGAGCACACTTGCTTTATGAATATTCCTGGAGACAACGAAGGCAAGGTGGAGGACCTGCTTTAATGACTGAAAGAATATACATGAGAGAGATGTTTAATTATTTCCCAAATGAGCATCACAAATTTAGGAAGTTCACATTTAAGGGGAAAATTAAGAGAAAGCCAAACATGTTAAGTTAAACTCAGGCTACCCAAACCCCTTAGCTCTGCTCTGTAACGACATGCTTAGAATGAGATTCATTGAAAGAGGAATTTTTTTAAGAAAAAACTATTAAAAGGAGCTGGCTTAAAAATACAAAGCCTTTATAACTGCTGGCAGCACACACTGGTGTTCACTTGCAAAGTTGTTCAGTTGAAGTAATGTCACTGAGAATAATTTTTTTGAAGAGTATAAAATATTTTCCTGACATTTAGACAAGGAAATAATTCCAGAACAATTTAATCGCCCTGTAGAACTTCCTTTTTTGTTAAGACGAGGGAGATTATTACAGTTTAACAGTCTGTTGTTGCAGCTCAGAGACCCTGGGAGGGCTTGAGCATCCCAGTTTGAACACTGAATTTTTATTCCTTCAGCACTGCTGATTTTTCATGTCACAACAATTACCCCCCAAACAGAATGATTTCTTGTAAAAGCAGCTTTTTAAAAGCCTCCTGAATGTTGAATAGGAGCTAAATTCCCTGAGTTGTTTGGCCAAACCTCTAGACATGCAGGTTTGTTGGCAAAACTGGAGAGGAAAGGTGTTCCGTGTTCAGGACTGTAATTCCTTTTTGTTGTTCTCCAATTGCCCTTGAATAACAAACCCTGGCATGAGAGCAAAGATAAATTCATAATTCAAAATATTTGTATATTTTAATTCAAGATGCAAGATTTAATGAATCGTATTTTCATTTTCTCCAGACTATTCCCATTGAAAATCATCACCCAATATTTTAATTTCCAGAAATTTTCCAAAAAGTGGATTTTTTGTTCAAAAAGGCTTTGCATACTGAATCACAGCTGGTATTTTTATTTTGAGTATACTTAACATCAAATCAGAAATTCATTCTGCTGTGTGGGCTACCAAGTTATTGTGATGCTTCAAACCACTTTTTACACTTCATTCACCGATACAAGCATGTTTCAGCAGCTTAAATTGACTTCATTTGTTTTTCCTTTATTTTCCAGTGAATCGACAACTCTGTTCACAGAGCTCATCAAATACCTTCTGCTGCTGCCTGGCTTTGAGAAATGTGGAGATCTGGCTCACCAGCCTTGCTGCGGGAGTAGGGATCGCTGCCAAGAAATGCAGGGGAGCCACTTCTTGTCTTTCTAGCAACAGGCTGGAAACTCTGTCCTCAGGTTTTATCGGCAAATTGGGCTCGGTTCAGTGTCACTTTGCTGCTCGCTTCAACCGGATCGCTTCGGTGTCCCAGCAGCCTGGTCTGGTGGGCAGCACGGAGCAGGTCGCCTCTCAAGTTTAGGTCCTTTTTTAAGGGCGTTTCTCTAAGCAGGCGTGAAATAGCCGGTGGTTTCCAGGGTTAAAACGTTGCTGTTGGATATCCCGGGCCGGGATGGAGTTGGAGCTCCGTGCCTCTTCCCGTGGTCAATTCATGCAAAATTGACCAGAAATGACTTCAGATGAGGCACCTTGTGTTTGTTACAGGGGTCCCTATCCTAGAAAATCCCACCCTTTGGTTTGTTGACCTGCAGCTTTTGGGAAGAGAAGTTTCTGGGAAGTTTTCTCCAACACTGCCTTCTAGTGGGTCTCCTGGGATGTGGTGCTCCCCCAGGCGCAGCGGGGAGCTGCGGGTCTCGCCAGCTCTGGCCAAGCTCAGGGACCAGCCCGGCCTTGCACAGGGCTGCACCAAGCAGCTGCTTCCAGGGAAGAGCAAATTTGGAAAAGTTTAAGGGAAGGGAGATATAGCAAACTGCCGCCAAGGCGGTGTCTGGCTGAGGGCTGCGTCCTCGGTGGGAAACAGGGAAAGGAGAGAACAGAGCCATTGGGAATGCTCACCAAGATATTTGGACAAAAGGTCACGTTTAAATGGGGGTTGTGGGGTGAGCGGAGGGGGAATTCTGGCAAAGCTCAGACCCAGGGATGCCACTTGCTTATTCTCTCCCTAGTCTGGGGGTGAAAGCCCTTTCTGAGCTCTGAAAGGTGGCAGCACCACGTCCCCGGGACCCTGAGCATCCTCACCGGCACAGAATTAACAGGGAGAGCAGTGATGGGTGCATGTGTGGGTGATGCCTCATCCCGGTGAGACCGAAACAACTGTAATTTTTTTGTGATTTTCTTTGTATTCAGCACCTTTTCAGCTTCCCCTCCCCCCCGCCCCCCCCAATTAAAAATGAACATCTTCCCATTCATTTGGTAAAATCGCACTGGCAGAGCCCAAGCAGCTCTGCATGAGCAAGATGCAAAATGAGCTGTTGTGAGTGGAGCCATGGAACAGTCATCTTGTGAGCGCTGAATTCAGGTGCCAGATCGGGAAAAAATGGACACGTAGAGGCCAGAGCCCTCACAGGTCCTTCCTGTGCCACCAAGCCCTGAAGCAGGAGGAGCTTTGCCCTGCTCTGTAAGCCCAGGCTGCGGGAGACTGTCCCCATGGGGCACCAGGGATGGGGGTGCCGAGGGCTGAGCCTGCCTCCAGCCAGGTCCAGGAGGTCCCCGAAGGTCCCTGCCCACCCTGCACTCCCAGGCGTGCCCACCCCCGGGGCTCAGATACGGTTGTTCCCAAGGGGTGATGCTGGTGCTTCCTGAACTCCCCAATAAATCCATTTATTACCTATTACAAAACCAGAACAGGAGTATTTTTCTGTATTCTTGTTTTAGTCTGTGTTGAACCTGTCCTTTTATTTTGTGTGTCAATCTTAGCATGTTAGCCACGTTTTTTTTACTGTTTTCTTGGGCGAGGCTGCGTCAAGAACATACCTTTTTATAATTCTTATGGAAAAATATCTCCACAACTCCACTGACATAAATGGTGAGCCAAAACCTTTCAAACTGATTACTAAGGAACATGCAATTTTTGCTTAATTCCCTAGACTGTCTTGAACTGATTGTGTCACCAATTAATTTTAAGTGGTAAAAACAAGTCTTGGATTTACAGTAAGATTTGGATTTACGGAATTTACTTATTTTCAGTTGAAGGTAAGATGAAACTCTAAAACTTGTATTAACAGTGAGTAGGCTGGCCAGATTTTTTTTTTTTTTTTTAGTACTGAGGGCAGTGGTTTCTGTTCAAGTTACTCAATCCATATGTCACACAGGAGTGTGTACATTTTAAATCCTGTATTTTCCAGTTCTTCCTCTAAAAGGGTGTTGCCGATGCTAACCAGGCTGCTCCCACAGGCAGTAGCGCTAGGCATAAATACACAAGGTAACAGCCTGTTCCAGTCCTTCTGCCTCTTTGTAACATCAGGGAAATAAATCGAATCTGGGATTTTGATGGGGCAATGCAGTCGTGGGGGCATGCAGGCACTGAGGAGGACCAGATGCTTGCACTAGCACAGCCCCCAGCTGCCCGGCTTGGCCCAGGCTGGATCAAACCATCGTACAGACAGCACGATGGGCAGCTCCGGCTGGAAATTCCTGTTTACTAAGCCTGAAGCCTTGTTTGCACAAATCTTTTTGTTTTTCCAAGCTGAGACCTAAGAAGTTCTTCAGTGGGGCTGATTTACCATCTCTGCTCAGCCGGGAGGGCAAAGTACTCATGATGGGAGAGAGAGAAAAGGGATCTGTGAGAATTTGTGATACTCACAACTCTCCCATCATGCCACTTCTGAATGGAAATGATGGATGCGCATCAGTCTGCCAGGATCTCACATTAGCATCAGATGATGAGACGAGTTGATAATAGCTTCTCCAGGGATGTTTTGGTTCTTAACTGCTATTTCTGAAGCTTCAAGACAGATCCAGAGGACAGTCTGATATTGTTGCCAGTGATGTGCATTACTGGGGCACTGGGGGCTCGGCAGTGAGTCACATGTAGGGTCAGGACGGTGACCACGGTGTGACGTATGCACGGTGGCAGCACCGCAGCTCTTCTTTGTAAGGGGCTGTGCAGTCACCTGTGCTGCCCATGGGGTGCACGATATTAACCAAGGCTTTAAATGATTCCTAAATTACAGTCCTGGGGCGATCCTAGCTTCACAGGTAGTTTTTCGTGCAGCTTCTCAGGACAAAGCAGCCCCCGGACTCCGTGGCTGGGAGCAGTGCCTGCTTCTCTGAAAGTGGGTTTGTCTGGGGAGTTCTGTCAATCCATATGCAGCCCAGGTAGCCAATCGCTATGAGATTTCCATTAATAATGGAAATCTTATAGCCTTTCTCTCACTCTGAATACATAATTTTTCAGGTTGGATTAACAGTGAGATGGAAAAAACTGACTATGAATTTCCCTTAGGAAATGGTGTTCCCGTGCCCTGACATCGGCTGATTCATTGCACAAGCCTTTGGGTAGGTAACCTGGAGCCCCTGTGTCCCATCCCAGGGTGTGACACCGCTTACTGGAGCAGAGTAGCAGCAAGCATCATCTCTTTAGTGCAGCTGCATCCCTGGTACCCCCCAGCCGGGCTCAGCCCATGGCATATGCTGCTTGTGTGATGCTCCCAGCTTGAGGGGACACGGTTCTGCTCCCTCCTATAGGACCAGGCACCTGCTGCCTTTCAGCCATCTGGAAATGATCCTGGCATAGGTATCTCACTATTTCTGCCTGGGTTCCTTGTCTGCTCCAAACAAAAGTCAGATTCAGAGCTTTGCCCCTGACTTATTTCTTCTTGAAGCCTCCCTTGGATTTGCTCATCACTGTTTGTACACAACCCGCTTTTTGTCTTTGCCGGCTATAAATCAAGTGCAGACAAAGCTGAATAAATGCCACGGTTCTCAGCTGAACCCTGGTTGATTTACCATTGTAACACATTGCAAAACAGGGTTGAAAAGAATTCCTATTTATTCACAGTATGTTGCATGCTGGAGGCGTGCGAGGAGAAGGGGGTTTGGTGCCCAGCACGACTCCTCGTGCCTCTGGAACACACGGCGTTTGCTGGGGAGCTGCGTTGCATTGCCTGCTTCTTGGCTCTAATGTCAGGATCAGAGCTGGGTTTTGCTTTTTTATTTAAGTATATAGGAATGGCTTGCAGCTCACCCTTAAAGATTTGCATCCGTTTAATATGTAATTTTCTACACTGTTTCATAATGCAGAATGATCTATTTCTATGGCTTATGGGAAAATTGGTTCACAGGAGCACGGGTGTGGGAAATAAGGTTGGCAGAAGCTGAAAGAGCCTGTCAGGTGCCACGGTGGTTTTCCCTGTGAAGGATCACCAGCAGCTTGGGCGGCAGGTTCCTGTGTGAGGGGAGGAGGCTGGCACAGTAAGCACAGGAGCAGCAAAACCCTGAACAGGGAGGCCCCACCCGGCGCATGTGTTGAGATTCAAGGACCAACCAACTCGCTCCCAACGTCAGTGTTTTGTTAGTGTAAGTAGGCAGGAACGTGACTGGAGCCGGCAGGTACAAATGATCCACATCGCAGAAAACCTCAGGCAGAGGCTGGATATTGTCGTGCCTTAAAATAGAGCCGAGAGAAGGCACGAGTCACCGGATCCACAGGGCAGGATGGTCACCAGCTGCTGGGATGGGGGAAAGTACCTAGTACTGGGCTGTAGAATTTCTGTCATTGTTACTTTATTTAGCTACGCTGCTTTAAATGCATGCATTTCCTAAGAAATTCAGTTGACATAAGAATAAATAGTTTTCCAGTTTAGATGAGATATTGGGAAGAAATTCTTCCCTGTGAGGGCGGCGCTGGCAGAGGCTGCCCAGAGCAGCTGTGGGTGCCCCATCCCTGGGGGTGCTCAGGGCCAGGCTGGACGGGGCTGGGGGCAACCTGGGCTGGTGGGAGGTGTCCCTGCCCCTGGCAGGGGTTGGGGCTCGGGGGGCTGTCAGCTCCCTCCCAGCCCAAACCAGGCTGTGATGCTATGAATATTTTCAGATCCTAATGTAACATGATAACATAGCTCCGTTGATTTCTTCACTATGTATGCAGCTTTGAAACTGTAAAAAAATGATATTAAACCCCCCCCAAAACAACAACAAGTTCTAAAAATGTCAGCTATGAATTCCCTCTGAGCCATGGTACAAATATACAATATTTGCTGTATCTGTGTGTGAACTGTGAGCATTTCTGGCCACGCTGCAGCAGCGGGCACGGCGGAGAGGGGATGGGATGGGATGGGATGGGATGGGATGGGATGGGGATGCAGCAGCGCGGCAGCAGCAGGTACGTGTGGCTCTGTGCCCTTGGCCCGCAGGGAAAAGCCTCGCTCCCTGTTCCCAATGTACACCCCACCCCACCAATTTATTCTTGCTGTTAATGTCTATTTACAGCTGTGTAACGTAGGAAAGAAAATATGCCTGGGGCAATTGCAAGCTTATTTTATACCTCAATGTATGCATATTTTGGGGTGCCTTGTCTTTCGGGGGCGGCAGGGGAGGAGGTGCTTTAGAAAGCTTTGGAGGCACTGGCTGATGGCTTGTGAACTTCTGTCAGTGACTTTCAGGTGGAATTGTGGCCAGAAAGCAACAAAACAGAAGCAGTCAATATCGTAAAGCACGATTAATAGTACATCATCCCATGGGCTACCAAGAATACTTTTTACTTGTACTTAATTTTTGACAGGCAGTTAAGAGCTTATGAGATGAGACTCAAACGTGAAGCTGGAAGACTGCCGGCGCGGTTTCCAAAAGCCATCCCCATTCCCCTCTGGTGTGCGCTTGGATGCCACGGCGCAGACCTCAGCAAAGCCAGGTCCTTGGACCTTCGCTGCCTTTTTGCCTCCCAGCTATGCTCTTCAGAAGGTGGGTAGTCCTGCATTTATTGCTGATGTTGTGCAAACGGGAAGAGAAATGATTGTGTCAGCACTTCTCTGAGGGATGAAGCTGACCTGTCAGCCAGAGCAGCAAACTGGAAGGCTTTCCATGGCTTTCCACTCTGGGATGGCGTAACTGTGTGGTAAAAAGACTATTCTTCTTGCTGTTTTACACTCAGCTCAACTCTGAAAGGGCTACTTTTAAAATCATTTACTCAAATTTTAAATGGAGCTTGCCAGGCTTCAGAATAACTGAAGTGGAGAATATTAAGAATAGACGAGCAGGGAAGATAAACAGTCTTGATAGCACCATACATACGCTGCTTGTTTTGTGCTGGAACGGGAACATTCAGGCACTTTTTCCAAAAGAAGCAATTAGCACTTTTTAAATAGCTATATTATGCAGTCAAAAAAAAAAAAAAATTGCTGTGTTTACTGCAGTTGGGAATGTATTAGGTTTATTCACTGTAACAAAATGGATTTTGTTTAAGACAGGGAACAGATAAAAGACATGAAAAACAAACTTCTGTTAAAAGTTACAGAATATTTAGATCCAAGTGAAGAAGGGAACTAGTTTGGTTAAGATGTACAGCAGACTTAGTAAGCTTGTTACAGAAGTTTCCATGTTTTTTTGAAGTGTTCATTGTTCTTGCCTGAGCATCCTCAGAGCTGAAATGTTTCCAGCTGTGCCGTTTCACTGTGTTTCACTATTTTCACCTTCATTTCCCAGGACGCAGCGCACACAGCGCCTTGCTGCTGGGGCTGTCAATGGGTACGAGAGGGCAGCCAGGAGCCCCTGAAAGCATCTGAGAAAGTTCCCCCGTGAGACCAAGGTCAGGGAGAAGCTATGAATGGTTAAAGCAAAATGCAGCTTGTAACGTGGCCTGAATTCTGGCTGAAGTCAGTCAGGAGGAATGCGGTTGAAGCTGATCGGAGCAGAAGTGACAGTTCATCACGATGCTTCACCGCTCCACCATGGAAGGTCACACCTGAGGAGGGCCGAGGCAGCAGAGCCCGGTACTTGCTCTTCCAGTCAGAAAAGCCTGATCAGACACACAATTTGTTCTCCCAGCAGCTTCTGGAAAGGACCGCTGGAATATCCTTACAACATGGATAATAATAGGCAACACCATCATCTGGTCATCTTAAATAAATTAACCTTGGCTTTCTAAAGCCTGAAGCTCCAACCTGCAATTAGAGTTAAGTGGCTAGGCCGCTTCAGCACACCCCATCTGCAACGTAGGCGGGACCTGGTAGCTGATAACCATCGGCAGCACACAAACCCCATGGAATTTATAACCCACACCCTTAGCAATGGTTTCGATCCGACCTTATTAGTAATAGCAGCAGCAGGAGATCACAATCATAGTGATGCTGATTGGAAGGGACCTGTGGGGCTCATCCAGACCAGCATCCCACCGAGCACCCGGCTATTGCCGGCACCAGCCCGGGGCCATTGGGGATTTGCTCAGCCAAGTCTCAACAACCTTCAGGGATGGAGACTTCACAGTCTCTGGAGAAGCCACCCCTCTGGGGGGTCTCTTAAACAAGTTTCTTTTAGAAGTTTGGTGGATACTGGGAAAATTCAAGTGCAGGTTGGCTGTAGCCTGGGACTTGAGACATTTATTTTTGTTCCATTTCCTTGTATTGTAACCGTGCCTAGTTAAAGTTTAAAAAATGTAAATTGCAAATAGAGCAGATGTGCATCAGTCTCATTTGCAGGAGAGAAATACAGTATTTTTTCCTTTTGTCTCAGAGTTGTTGAGAAAGCATTGGAAGAAGATTGAGAAATAGGCTCACCATATATACACCGCCATAAAAGAAAGCATGCCCACTCTCTTGTGCAGTCACATAATAGAGTTAAAAAGAAATAAGTCTTATTTCCATACTGAGTCATTGCTTGCACTTTGTTTAGCGACTTGAATTGAGTTTCATTTCAGCTAGTTGTGAAGCAGGGACAGGTGCAGAACATCATCTTTTTGTTTTCGTGGCAGATGCGAGCAGGGGAGAGAGCGCTGGTGTCTCTCGTCCATAAAGCAGCCACAGAATAATGTTAAATTAAGACTAAAACATTTCTGATGAATAAAGGCAGAAGCACAAAGTTCCAGGAAGAAAATATGTTCCACAAGAAGTTTTTGGAGTTTTCAAACTTGCAAACTGTGAATTTGTTCTAAAACCAGACTTCTATATTTTATTTCAATGTTTTTGTGACTTATGTGACAACTGACAACAGCGTCGGCAGGGAGAGGACAGATTTTCTTCCAGTGCCATCTATGCTCCTTTACCTACCGACTTGGGCAGCTGCCTGCAGGCGTGGGAGCAGGGGAGGCTTTGAAGGAACTCCGGCCCCACGCGCTGTTTTCTGAGGGCTGGGATGCTGCAGGCACAGCCTCGTGCTTCGAGCTCTCTGCTCCGCAGATCCAGTTCTGCAGAGGGCAGACAGGGCAAGCTGGGACCTGCAAATTCCCATTTCTGGGATGCTGGCCAGGTTTTTGCAGCCGTACCTCCCCTCCCGGGCTAGAAGAGCAGAAGGTGGCTGCTGCTGCTGCTCCAGGCACGGCCGCCCGCGGCGTCTCCCACGGGCTCACCCAGCCGCCAGGGCATCAAACGCTGCTTGCAGCCACTGGGTGTGCGCAGTGACCAGCAACCGTGTCCTGTCCTCCCCAGTCTCCACACAGGCAGGCACCAGAGGAGCTGGTGGGATCCCTTCTCGCGCCCACCAGCCAAGCTGTGGGTTCCCGGCACGCGGCAGGTACCGTACACATGCGAGGAGCTGGGTGCCGGCAGCGCGCCCAGCAGAGCCAGCTGGTGCCCTCGGACCCGACACACGGGGCCACGGCTGTCACAGACATCTCTCACCTCATCCCAGTTTCTCCACACCAGCATCATAAGGGATTTGGGCAGGTGCTAGTTTTCTCCTTCCATTTCTAAGGCCTTGACATGTCCCTGGCCCATACCAGCAAGTTAAAAAAATTCAGTCTCTTTTAAGTGTTTTCATCGTAATCTGGTTTTTCACATGTCTATTAATGCTAAACGTGGGTTTTGGTGTTGTTTTTTTCTTTCTTTAAACGGCTACTTCTCATTTAGAAAAGGCTAAACCAGAAGTTTTCAGCAATTTCAAAATACTGTCTTGAGAAAAGCAGTGTAATGAATAAAATTAACCATGAAAGATTTGATTAACTAATCAAAACATTTTTGAAAGATTCCTGAGCAAATCTAACATGGGCAAAGCTGGAAAATAGTTTTCACTCTTGTGCACTAAAGCATCCTTCTGGCTTTGGGGTCAGCCAGTTTTGGGGCAAGTGGATGTACAAACACAGGCTTCGGAGTGAAGGAAAAGCCGGGGGGTGGTTTCTGGTGGGCTCCATCCTGCCTTAATTTATCTGGCCAGGGATAAACAATGAGCTGTAATTTCATGCCAGTTCAACCACTCCATCACTTTTTCAGCCAGCAACATGCAGTGCCCCAAAATTACTCTCCTGTGTAGTGACAACACAT
The DNA here is from genome assembly GCF_023638135.1 of Falco biarmicus. NCBI lineage: Eukaryota > Metazoa > Chordata > Aves > Falconiformes > Falconidae > Falco > Falco biarmicus. The sequence continues at coordinate 2,235,105 of NC_079301.1, read as the reverse complement.
GTAGCCACTTAGCCACTTGGCAACACCAAGGATGCTGATGAGACTCCTCCAGCCCATCTGCTGTGTGGGTACCAAGGACTAATGTCTCCACCCGTGATGACACGAGATATTACTTACGTGTGGATTCACACGTACTCCTTCTGGAACAGCCACAGCAGATGGACCACTTCAGAAAGCTAGAAATTCCTCATTTAGACACCTCCTGAGCTGAAGGATGGGAAGTGACTCTTTGGGCAGGGGATGCTGGAGGAGATGAAGGCTGGAGCCGTGCCTCCTCCTGGCTCAGCGTGGCCGCAGGGATGTCCCCAGCCCCGTGCCCTGCAGATGGAAAGAAAACCTGGCCAAAAATGGGGGAAGGTCTGAAGATGCATTTTGGAGGAGAAAAAGTGTCAGGGAAGAGAAAGGAACTGGGGGCAACGTGGGGAGGCTGCACGGTCTGGCATGCGGGGTGCAAGGGAGTGACGAGGCTGAAGTCCTGGCTCGTGGGCTCAGCCTGCACCGCCGCATCGACCCAACATGTCAGGGCCAGCCTCGGTCACCCCGTGCAGCACCGTTAACTGGAGAAGCACCCACTGATTGTCTTCGCCCAGCATGTTTTAAAACAATGGGTGCAACCGCAACCACTTTTGCTTTTTTTACATGCACCTTTGCTAACTGCCCGAGTGGTTTAATCTAGAGCAAGGCAGGAAACAGCTGGAAATTGTGGTGGTATCCTAAAAATACAGGTGAAAAGCCAGCCTTGGCATTTTGTGTGCTAAAAATCTTCATTCATTTCTCCCAAACTCTGGTTTCTCTGCACCATCCAGGAGGGCCCATGGTGGCACAGAGAGGGGCTTTCAGCCGCTGCCTCGCACACTTGTGCAAGTGCACGCTGGCCACGAGCGCAGCTGCAGCCAGCCACCAGTGAGCCACCCTTCCTCACCCAACAGCAGCGACAACCTCTTGTGGGCACAACCAAGAAGAAATTGAGAATGCCGCCCCTTCGCCAATTAAAACGCAAACCGAAGTGATTTCTGTGTGTAATTAACCTGTGAGTGAAGGCACCGAAGGCAAACCCCGTCTGCCTTCGCTGATGGCCACGTCTCAGTGCACAGGCGAGAGCTGAGCCTCCCGCTCAACTTCACCCCACACTGGCTTATTTTCACCAGCCTTCAGTGTAATTAAAGGATTTTATGCATAGTAATGGTTACACTAATTAAATGTTGCTGTTTATTATTAAATAATAAAACTCATTAGCATACACTGTGCAGCTGAGATGCTCATGGCTGAGTGCCGGTGCCTGCCTATGCCGGACCCTGCCCAGGTAACCTGCAAATGCAGTGCTCCCAAACTGGAAGATCCCCATTTTTTCCAGTTTGTGCTGAAGCTATTAATGTATTTTTACCAAAAGTATTTTAAATTGGGAACATTTTAATAGACCGTGCATCGAAACATCTATATGCATGCTGTTTCGGGTCACTTTTGATCCCTTTATAGTGTTCCATAGGCACTGGAAAAATCTGATATCCAGCACATTCCCAAGGGGAACATTTTTGCATTTGTACAAAGCTAAATTGATTGCAAGCATGCAGCCAGTACTATGACAAATTTAAACTTGTTATTTTGCTGGTACATCATATAACAATGTTTTTATGAAAGCTGTATCGTCGCTACACGATAATTTTCAAATTTCCTGAGCTGAGCTCAGCAGCAGTCTATTAAAGATTCATATATGTTGAAATATTCACAATATAAAAATCTTAACACACACCCAACACCAATTTAAAGCATTCCAGCCATTGGGTCAAAACAGAAGCTGGGGAAAAAAAAAAAACCAAACACACGGCAGTGCTGAAATCCAACTTGTTTTCCCACTCTGTCACACAGAGCTCTGGTGGATCAGAAAGTCCTGTTGACTTCTCATTTCATGTAATTTATTATCAGAGGGGCCAGCTGGGACCACTGTGGCTAAAGGATTGTCAGCATTTCCATTACCACCACTTTATAGCTCGGCCATGAAGATTTACTCAGAATTGCGATGGCCCAAGTCTTTGCTTCAGAAGAATTTTTTTTTTTTTCCCTCGAGACTTTATTTCAAAGTGATTTAGGAACCATTAAGTTTTAGGAAGGCAAAAGGAAAATAAAAGGTTTGATCTTTGCTGACGGTAGATGCTTTTTTACACCCTCCAGATGCTATGGCTGGGCCTCCCTAAGCGCTTGCTTGCAACGCCCCTTCGCCCCGGGATGCTTGTGGTCCATTTGGCAGCTGGTGATGCTGGCAGCGCCGGGCACGGGTGAGCGCAGAGCTCGGTGCTGGGGGTGCCCTCCTGTGGGGGCCTTTTCGGGGCATTTCACTGCAGAAATTGAGGGGGCACCAACCGTGGCTCCCAGGCTGGGCGGCATGACCTGGGCAGGGGATAGTATTAGCAAAATTGCTCAAGCTCTTCCCAGTTGCACACAGGTATTTGGAAAATAGCTTTCTATCAGGAGCAAAGTGAGGCAAAAATGTGGGGTTTTTTTGCAGCAGGTTTGTTTCTGGACAGCCTGAGCACCGGGGCTTCTGCTCCTGCAGAAGGGCAGGGGCTGAGCTGGGATTTACACCCTGTGCTATGTTTCCCTGTAAGTTAACGCTGGAAACAAGCCATGCTAGAATGCCCTGAAATTGTACTGAAAGAGGGAAAAATGGGAATGATGAAAATCGGAGCTAATGCCCTTTTTCTGAAATCTGTCACTGAATGCAATAATTTCATTTGTCAAGTGACAAATAATTTCTTTTCCGTGTTGGAAAGCATTTTGCTCCAATGGTTTGCTAGCAAGGAAACAATGCATACAATTCGTACAAAAGCCAAAGGAAACATGCCTTTGAAAGAAAAGAGTTCCAGAGGCTCAGTGCAAACATGCTGAATGCTTCTTTAATTCAGCATACAGTCTCAGCACGGTGGAACGGATCGTTGCAACGCATTTGCCATGCCCTGAATCAATAGGTTAAAGCTTTCCCATTCACTTTGTACTACTAGGACAAATGAAGCTCATTTTTCCCTTCAAAGCCACCTTCCATCTTTCTTCTGTGGTATCAGAGAGGAAGGAGCTCCCTGCAGCCTGCTATATTTGAAATTATTTCGTATTTGATAGAGTACTAATAGGTGTGGAAACATACTCCGTGTTGATCTCTTCTCACTGTGAGCATCAGGAGGAGGGGAAGAGGTTTGACCCTGTTCTCCTATTTGCTTCCCACTAAAGGAGCACATTGCAGCCCATTAAATGAGATTAGAGGCCACCTCAAAATGCACAAACGATTTCTTTCACTACTAATAGACTTGATATTAGTAGAAAATAATTTTCTTCATCCCTTACCAAGCAATCTAGGTCCTAGGGCCGCCTGTGTGGGGCAAACATTTGGAAGTCCCTTACACTATGCTGACATTATCACATGGACAAATGCCAGGATGCCACGGCAAAGCCCATCTTCCAGCACTGCCTGAGACCTTGCCAAGAAAATAAAAATTAGTATTATGCCTGGCAGGGAAGGAGAAAAGGTGTTAACTGAGCCAGGCAGCAGCAGGGGCTGCCAGAAGGGATGCAGGGCTATAGCACACCCAGGAGAGCTCAGATGGCACACGAGACCCAAGGAAATCAGGGGCACAGCTTCCATACCATCAAAAGGGCTCAAACCCTGCCCAGAGAGCGCACAGAAACCACTGATGCTTCCAAGCACTTCACTAGGGAGAAGGTGAAGGATTACCTGCTAGGTGGTTAATCCATCCGCCTAGCTCTGGTTATGGATTGTAATGCATTACGGACCATGTATATAACATGTATTATGTACATATATAACATTGTCATTAAATGTCTTCTGCCTAGCATTGCTCATAGCTGCAGTGTCCCCTCTGAAATTTATAATTCTGATCAGATTTTGGGGAGGGGAGTTGTGCTGCAAAATTAAAATCGATTTCTTATTTAAAATAGGCGTTCCTGGGGCTTTGCTTCTGTGCTAGCTATGTGTGAGTGCGCTGTACCACTGAAGTGTGTGTGGTTTATTCTTTCTTTAAATAAAAAACTAATGAAAATAAGAAGCTATGAAGTTAGAGGGTTATAATGATTCCATTGTCTCTGGAGAGAGGCAGTTAGCTCTGTCTGAAGCATTTTTATTACCTATAGCTGCAAAACACTTCTCACAAAAGTGGCTGCATTGCAGTTTGGTCACATACGGTAGAGTTTTGCAATTATTTGAAAGACAGGCTGATAGCCTATGTTTTCATGTACAATTCAAAACACAGAAATACACATCAAAACTGAAGAAAGACTCTTTTTGCTTCCGTAGAATAGAGGCAGCCTCATCGCCACCAACACTGTAACAATCATGCAGGAGCTGATCTCATCTTAATGGGGTTTTCTCAAGACCTGGCAAAAAAAAGTGTATTTTAAAAAGATTTCCCCTTTACCCATACATCACAGTCCTGCACCCTGGTAAAGCCTAAGCTACATGCTCTGAGCCATTAGGCTTTGGGAGCTGAAGACACACAGAGATATAGCAAACATCTGAATATAAAGAAGAAATATCAGTCAGAGAAAATACAGGAGTCAGGATCGCTTTTGCTGTATTGTCACAGGTATCCAGAGGGCTCAGGGAATTAGGGAGATTTCAAAGAAAAGTTTGGCAAAGGTTTGCTACAGAGCTATCGCACTGGCAACCTCCTTTGCTTCAATACTGCTTTGCTGTTTTATAGCACCCAACAAATACACACAAATGCTGCAGTTTGAATTACGGCAGACAGCAAATAACACAACAGAATCAGACTAGCAAGCAGCAAAAAGCTTTACCATTGGTCAGACTCTACTGTCCATGCTGTTTCTCCACTCTCCAGAGGACAGACCACACCACTCCATCTCTCCACTTCACCCAAACTCCCCTCTCCCACACTCCTCAGGGCTATTTAACCACTTGCTGCAGGATCACAGCTGCCCATCGTCAAAGCAAGGCCACAGCTGCATATTAGCAATGTCAATCAACCCACTGCCTTCATTCCCCTACAGCCAGGAAGGTATTATTTCTACTGCTATTCCACCCAGGAGCTGACAAGAAACTTAGTATTTATTTTTTAAAAAAATGTAACTCCCAAGAAATGCGTTGCTTTCAGCAGCCAAGGCTGTACGTGCTAATGCAAAACGCCAGCTCTGCGCTCAGCTGCTGGGCTGTCACCCTGGCCTGGCTGCCCGCGGTGTGCCTGGCCCGTCTTGATCCTTCTTCATTACCAAATAACAGGCCCAGAAAGTATTGCTTAGTAGCAACACCTCAAAAATCGGCAATGGGAATATTAAGTTCTGCAGCAGGACTTTATCGCCTGGTTTTAATCTGCTTTCAGTCCCCAGGTTCCCAAGGCACCTGCAGACCCAGGCATCCACCCTGGTCCCAAGCGGCGGGTACCCGACCTGCCAGCAGCCCCGACGTCTGCTCCGCACATCACCAGCCGCAGGGAAGCGTCTCCTGCCCCGTTTCTTCATACAGAATCGGATCAAAAGTGGGTATTAAAGGGAATCTTTCAGGATGGGGAAACCATGGCCCTGGGTGGCTTGGGAGAAGCAATGAGGGCACTGTTAGTTGGGGAATTCCCAGTTAGAGGATCTCGGGGTCAGCAAAGCTGTGTGGCAAAGAAGAAAGAGAGGGAATAGGCTGAAAATGCAGAGCAGATGCTCGGCAATAATTCTCTGAAGTAATTCTTGCCCTGGCAGCAGTCAGGGATGCCAGCCTGAAAAAACAGGAGTAGATGGCACCAATTTCTCCGTAAGGATTACAGGTAGGGACAGGACAGTCTAGTGACAAACAGTATTAATTAGATTGTCTTTCACAGGCAAGCAAAATTGTGTAAACGGAAAAAAAGATATGCCTTATAAAGGTGGTTTATAAATAATCACCATTTACATGCTTTAAATAGTCTAATCTCCAAAAAAACACAGCAGAGGGCTGCAGCCTCAGCCTGCCACCGCTGTTCACTGCGATGCGGAGAGAGCATCTGTACTGCAATGGGCTCCACCGCTGCAACACAGAGAAGTGCCACTGCTGATGGTTAACCAAAAAATTACTGTCACTACAAGTGCTTGGAGATACCTGGGAAAGTCTCAGGGCAGGCTGGCTGCTCCTGCACACAGAGCTCATTTCGTGTCCAGCCAGGCTGGAATTTCTCCTGCTCCATCCCATCCATCATGATTTTATCACTGTAAACTTAAAAGGAGTTAGATTACTTTAAATCGATCCCCAATTAATTACCTCTGCTGAACATTGTACAAAGGACCGATTTTTTATCTCGCTCCCTGCCCATGTGACCGATACACTGGTAATGGAAATCGGTGCCTGCAGGCAGCGTATTGCGGTAACGATGGCATCAGAAGCTTCTGCTGCCCATAAAACTCAGAGAAGCTCAGAGATACTGCTCATGTTTGCCCATATTCTTTTTTTTTATAGATGTCTGCATCCCATCAATCATCACAAACGTCTTCTCTAAGTTCCTTGTATATTTTTTGAAGGTCTGAGAGGTGAAACTCCTTAAGGAAGCAGTGGGAACATGACTGCAAACTGGCAATTAGTGGGAAGCAACATTCACTTATGAGTTTTTAATAATTTCTATGAAACATTAAGAGTCACATTGCTGAAACCTGCTTATTTGTCTTGCACTGAGAGCTCATCAGAAGCACTTACACTGCTAAATTGACCAGCAAGCCACATTTATTGAAGTAATTTAAAATGAAAAATATCAAGTGACTTATAAAATGCAGATGCTCGGGCAGAGGCTTTTACATTTGTTAGATTTTCATTTTCCTGCCACTGAAATCACGGTTAAAACCAACAGCTTTAATGACAGCAAATCATATCCCTGTGGCTTATAAGCTTATAGCAGACAGAGCCGATCGGTCAGAAGCCTGAAATATTTGTGGTATAATGAAGGACAAAAATAGGACTTAGTCACCAGCGAGCCCCTGGGGAAGGAAGCGCCGAGGAGCAGCCCTGGCCCTCCGCATGGCTCTCCAAGGGTCTCAACTCCAGCCAACAGGACTTCTTCCACCAAGTTAAAGGAATTAAAATCACCTGGAAGATGCAGAATCTTCTCTCTCCCCTGCTTTTCTGAGTGTGCTAATGAGAAAGCTAATTATTCCCGATATTGGGTACCAAGAGAGCAGTCCAAGGGGGGCAGCTTCGGGCTGGGCATTCCACGAGGCATCCCTGTGACAAATGGACAAAACGGACGTCTGGTCCCAGCTCACGGCTGCTCCTGCGAGGCTGTTTCATGCCCTCGGTGGAGGAGTAAATAGAGAAACCGATACAGGTTCACAAGTCCTATTATTTATTTTTCTGGGCCTCTTAACCTCCTGTGATTCAAGGAAGCACACATAAAAGAGGGATACGGCCACCAGCTTAGGAGGGTTGTAAGGCTTAATTAAAGGCTTTTGAAATGCTTAAATTAAAGACATTGAAGAGCAAGCTGCTAATGAAAGTAGATTATTTCAGCATTATCGTACGCATCTTGGTCTGGAGGACCAGGTGAAGCTTGAGACCCCCGTGGAAGAAAGGAGGGCTTGGAACGGTTGGAAGTCAGTGCTGGAGCCAAATCAGCTGCACCCTGGTCTTCACCAGCAGCTTAAGCTGGGAGGAAGACAGCAAAAATTCACACCACCAACATCAGTTGTGGTCTCTCGCTTGTGGCCTCTGCAGTCTGGACCAGACCTTAAATACTCCATTATGGTAATTCTCATCTGAAAGAAAAAGGAGTCTGTGTTGTCTGTACTGGGACATCCTTTGGAAGAGTGGAGATAACAGCCTTTGAGCTGTAGAAAGATACACACTGGGGTTAATGTTTTCTAAATGTCAAAGGGGGGCTGTGTGTCTGAATGCTGCCCAGCAGCTAGCTTGAAACGTAAAGTCCAGCCTAAACTGGCATGTATTCAATTAAACTTTCCTTAATGCAATCAGCAAGAGGTGAAAAATAACATAGACCTAATGAAAAATGTTCACCATGGCTACGGGACTAGCTCTGAAATGCCCCCTGCGCTAATGAGTCATTAGCATGTGAGTTAGCCTTTCATCAAGGAAGCTATCTGCTCTTGTTTTTGCAACATGGCTCCAAAGAGGACTCGAGAAACTGTGTCCCTGGCTGGCACTGCCACCGAATTCTGGAGAAATGTGAAATATTTCACCTTTACCAGGGAGGCAAAGGCTTTCCTCTGCGTGCCAGAGAGCGGGCGTCCTCCAGTGTGTGACAACAAACCTGAGGACTTCTGATAGTCAGAGTCCGTGAAATAATATTTCCTTGAATATAAGCCCTGTCATTAACCTTACAGGAGTCTTTTCCTTTTCATGGAAAGAAGGAATATATCTCATTGCAAAGCATCTTCTTTCAAAAGCATCTCTCCATCCCTGTTCAAAGCCTAACAGACAAGGAGGTTGAGTGACACACAGGACTTCACCACTGCTAAAGTTGAAGATGGCTAAAAAAAAAATTAAATTTAAAAAAATAATAAAAAGACCTTTGGGTCAGGAAAGAGAGGGAAAAAAAGCTAACAAATCAAAGCAAAACAAAAAGCCAAACCACGAAACCCATTCTGAGTTGACATTTGCAGGGACAATTAACGATGTTTGATCCTGGCTTTGTGTCAGGATGAAGTGGGCTCGGTGCGGGTGAGGAGCGACGTGACCACTTGAAACCAGCAGCTGGAACTGGTGCTTGGCTGAAACGGGCTGCGGTGCTGGGCTGGAATGAAGCATCAACCTGGCCTGTGCGGGCAAGGAGAGGCACCGTAGCAGCAGAGAGGAGCATGAACATTATTTTTGGCTGCCATTTCTGCTCTGAAATCTGCATCTGGCAGTGTGCAGAGGGTTCTGAGAAAATGGAAATTATGTCTGATAACAAGGAATATAGATGATTAGTGTCTTATTGTAGTGCTTTCTCTTGCTTACATATGACTGGCTTATCAAAAGGAATGTAGCTGTAGAAAAAATACCCATGTAGTAGAAGGCTGCCAGTTGTGCCACCTAGTAATTTTTATCAGTTGATGGATCAAAGCTGCTTTCTCTGAAGACCAAGCTATCCTCCCCACGCCGGGGCTGTGCCGGAGGACTGGCTGCCCGCCGGCAGCAGGGGAGGTGTTGGGGTTGCTCCTCGCCCTGTGCCGGGCTGTGCAGCTCCAGCCCTTCCTGGGACTCGGTTATCCGCCGGGCTCATCAATAATTGAGTCATACAGGACAAGTGGGATTCGCACACGCATCCGGATAGATGCAGGTATTCTCCACTGGAAAAACCAGTTTAACTGCACTTCCATTGTCTTATTTGATCTCTTTACTGTTTATAGTGTAAATAAGGAAGGCTGGGATTTTGGAAAAGGCTCCTGAAGACCTCTGTTAAAAAGCCATGACTTTAAAAACCGCATTTGTCAATTAAGATCTTCAGAAATACGGTTATTTTGCTTGGCTGCTATAAATACTTCATGAAAAAGTCTACTCTGTCAAACAGAATATGAATTTGCTGAGTGTTGAACAGAGCTGCAGAAATGCATATTAAATATTCACAAACCAGACCACGGGCTTCATTCAGGAGAGTCTTTCTCATGATTTTTTCAGTTAATGGTGTGCTTCATGGACATGAGAACATTTGTGTCTTCCTTTGACTAAAAAGCTGGTTTCAAGCACAGCTTGATGGTGTTGTTCCCACAGATAGGACTTCCAAAGCCGGCAATTGAGAATTTGGGATTTTGGCAAAGGCATCGCATCCCCACTACTGAAATATTCAACGCTTTGTGCTCTCTCGGAGGTTTGTCTCACTCGCTAAGCAGTGAGCACCGCGTGTAAGCTCTGTGGCTCGCGCCGGGGCCAGCAGCACCGTGCGCCTGGCACATCTTCTTGCCCACGTCTGCCCCTCTGAACACAGAATCGAGTAGCCTAGAGATGCTTAGATCTACACGAATGGGAGCCGTGCTCCCATTTGGACAGTCTGGGGGTCCGCGCTATTGTCACGCCGTGTTGCTGGGGGCGGGGGGGCTCGGCCCTGGGGCTCCGTGCTGCCGACCCCCTACGCTCCTGCTTTAAACAGTACATGAGATCGATCGTGAGTTGTGTTCTGGCTACCTCGGGTATTTCAAAGGTGCTTTTTTCTCACAGTAGCTAAGTGCAACGGGTCCTAAGCGCGTGCGTGTTGTGTGCAACACAATGCATGCGGATTCTAATTAAATCCGGAATGCTATTTTTTTATTGAAGACTAAGCTACGGCTGTATCTGATTTTAAGTTGCCTAATTTTTTTCCTTAACAAAGCATGATTTATTTGAACGGATCCTGCAATCAGTTACTTGGGACAGCGTATCTCTCTGCAGTCATTTGGACTGTTCCGTGTCTTACTGAGCTTACTTTTTTTTAAGGAAAATTAAATCTTCCACATGTATTAGCATAATTTCTTGTGAAAGTGGCTGTGCTAAAGTCATTGACTAATGCAGTTTGCAAACCAGAATATTTTTCAGGGAGATTACTTCCTTCTGGGGAGATATGCAAATACAGTCTTCTTTTTATTCAAATATCTTAAGAAATATCAGTGGGAAATTAGTTTGTGATTGTTCCTGAATCATTATACAAGCCACTTGTACACTGACTGCATATTAAGAGTAGTTATTTATAACTCTTAATAAGTCAACTCAAGAAAGGTCAGATAATATAAATGGTGCTACTGGATTCACACAAACATAATTTATTAAGGATTAACATCTGGCCAGTAGTAGAAAACCACAAAAGTAGCTACTTATCCTTCACTAATTTCTTTAAGATAAGCATCCTTCAGAGTTTCATGATGTTTTATCTATTGTCTGTGTAATACAGATCCAAGGAGATACCAGGTCTTGATGGGGATGTTTTAAGGTCATAAACACGGGGTTTTGTGGAGCACGAGGGGTTGAAAGGTGAGTGAGCCCAAGCCCTCAGTTCTCTGGCACCACTACAACTGGCAGCCTGTGGCAGCCCAGGATCCAGGCGAGGAAGGTGCCCTCCTCGGAGGGTGTCTCTGGCCTGGTCATCATTTCAGCAGGTGCTTTTAACGTGTTCCAGAAAGCACAGGGTAATCACAAGCCAAACCTGGCAGCCCAGAGGGAAAGCAAGCTCCCAAAGAGAACACAACTGGACCATGAGTAAAACAGGAGCCGAGCTGAAGCGATGGCTCTTCCAAGGCCATTCGTGCACTAACACAGCCATCCCAGAGCTGGGGAGGCTTTCGGGCGAGAGGGAAAGGTGCTTCTCAAAGAATCATAGTATGCACCTGGTTGGATAGTGGTATCTGATGACAGGGTGACACAGTTCAAGTGAGATAAAACATGCCAATAGGAACATATTCTCTATGCGTTCCATGCTACACAGCTAAATAAAGTGAAACGCGACAATATAAAGGTATTTTCAATGATCGACACACTACGTGCTTTGCCATGTGGACATCATCAGCCCTGTAGCAAGTGTGAAGCAGGGAGACTGGGAGAGCATGGTCCATCTCCTCTCAGCTCATACAGCCCACGAGTGACCGGTGCCCACGGAGGATTTCCCCATGCAGCAGCACTCCTGCTTCCCCATTTCGCCACACAAGATCTCCCTGTGCCTGGAAGTTTCCACCTGACTGGCAAGAAAATGCAGGTTTATTGTTGACTTGACGACATCCCATTAAAATTCAGCTGGAGATGTATCCTGCTTAGGTAAGAGGCTTTGGTGGCATCTCACGCCCTTGGGTGTGCCTCTTGTGGGATGGACACCCTCGGGTACATCTGAAGAACAAGATCTGTATTACTACAGACAGGGCAAAGGAAGAGGAGATAAAGAAGGAGAGAGAGGCAGTCATTATAGGCTTAGCAGAGGAGAAGGAAGTATTATTAGTGACTCAAATGACCTGTCTGCCCAGGACATTGGAAGTCCACCAAAATAAACAATTGGCCAAGGAGACGTGAGTAAATAGGTAACGTAAAATTTGTGTCCCTTCAGTTTCTTCATATTTAATGAATGCAGTGACTGGCTGTTTTGGACACTGTGTTCAGCAAAAGACATCAGCTGAGCTGCTTTGAAAAAAACAGGTTGCAAAGCACGACCTGCCTCAAGACTGCAAAAGCACTTCTTCCCTGCAGACCTGCAGGACACGTGGCTTTCACAAGGAACCTTTACATGACCACAAAGTTCTTCATTTTGAAGCATTGCCACAGTGGTAAAAGGAGGAGTCGTGAAAAGCCACGCTCTGGTTAATGCCGTCAAGAAACTGTGCCCCATATTGCTGATGTAAGTTTATAGCATTTGAAATATTTGGGGGAAAAGGTTCACTTCCATGGTGAGGCTGTTGGAGTAATAGGGAAGGTCAATGGGACAGTGTCCATCGGTTGTTTGGCACATGCCAACATCCTGCTGAGTCACGGACGTGCCGTGTGCTGGGCAGACCTGGTGGCACAGGGCACGGTCCACAGCTCAGCCCTGGGGTGCTCTGCCCCGACTGGGGCATCTCTGCCTCGCCGGTCCTGTCCCTCCTTATACTTTTTGGTTTGGTTTTCTTTTTTTTTTTTTTTTTTTTTGACATGGCCAAGTTGCTGGATGTTTTTGGAAGGTAAACTATGTTTTCACACCGAAATGGCAAGTGATCCGCATGGCAAAGCCAGGTGGAGGGAGTGTGATACCCTCCCTTTGGACTTTTCCACGCACCCCCAGTGAATCCCTCTTGCCCTTGCACAGCTCCGTTGCCTGTTTGTGAGCCAATTCAGTCTCTGGCATTGGCTGAGAAGCCCCAAAGTGCAGGTTTCTAATCCTGCTTTGTGTTGCTGGGCTGCAGCCAGCATCAAGCAGAGCTGCGACGGCCCTGGTGCGGGTGGCTGAAGGTGGCGTGGGGACCGGAGCATCACTGCCAAGCACGGACCCGAGCACAGCACCTTGGTTTGGCTGGGAAAAACCACACCGATGGAGACAAGTGGGTTAGGGAGGCAGGCAGGGGTGGACGTGGAGGAAATGTGTTTCTCGGTGAAAAATGCCAACTCCTTTCCCAGTTTCATACATGGTTGAGAAATTATCTACCATGCCTTTGTCTGATTGACCTATAGGCATGAGAAAGCTGTATTGTTTTGCCACTGGAAGAGCTGTAAAAGGTTATTATCTTGGCTGTAAAACTGAACATTAGACTGTTGCATCCCAGTTGGCACAAAGCCTCACCTCGCGATAGCAGCCACACACACGAACACCAAGCCCCAGCCAGCGGAGCCGGTGGCTGCAGTGCCCACGGGCTCCCCACCAGCCTCTGCTGCCTCAGTGCCACATCCCACCTGCTGCACTGATGGTCCCGAGCGCTCCTGCTCAAGTGCTGAGGAAACTGTCCTTTCAGCATTGGCTTTGTTGCCCTGGATGGTTTCCAGCCTGCATCTACTATGCGCTGACACAGTTCAGCAGTACCGGGGCTTTCAGGAGGTGCCAAAATGCTCCATCCTTGTAAAGGCAGCATCCCTTCAGAGCAGTTCTAGTCCTCTTTTATCATTTCTGTCATTCAGCAAAGCAAAACTTTGACCAGTCTCTGGCAGACTGGCAAAAATCCCTTCCCGTACGTATTCCCATTGGCAAAACTGGTTAGACACCTTGAAATCTTTTGGGAGCTGCTCAGGCTACAGAACAGCTATCGCCAGCCAAGGGGTGGCTTGGGCAGGAGGTAGGGCGCGTGCCTGATGTGACTGCTCAGTAACGAAGCCCTGCTAAATTGCAACAGGTTTGTAGGTGCCATGCTTGGAGCATACGGGAAGTTTCCCTGCATGTAATCCACAACACGATACAGAAATGTATTAGTAATCAAATAATTGGTTAGAAGTAGCCCATGCAGTAACTTATGGACCACGTTATGGAGCCTTACCCCTGCTGAGCCAACCTTTTGTCACAGGAGTCAATGTTCGCCTGTGTAGGGAGCTCAGCCTGTGCAAGGGAACCACACGAAGGAGCCACAGCTCAGGTTTGGCCAGTGCCTGCTCCAGAACCACTCAAACCAGTTTTGCTCCAGCATCACTGAAACCATGGGAAGTTTTTAGTCCAGTCCCATGATCCAGCTTCTTACTGTTTATATTTACTCTACAAAATAATGAGAATCCCAAATATCTGATGGTCATGCTTAAGCAAAAAATTCCAAGTCTGTTTTAGAAAAGATTTCCCTTTTTTAAAAACATTTCTTTCTTCTCAGGTGTGGCAAAACCCCACTGGAAACCACCAGCTTCATCACTCGGCCAGCCCATCCTCTGGGAAGGGGAGCCAGGCTGGTGTCCAGCATTCCACTCTGGTCACCATGACAACATGATTGCACAGGACAGTGAAAGAAAAATCCTCCAGAAACCTCTGGAGCTCAAGAGGAATCTAAATAATTATCACTCCGGACTTCTTCTGTCTCCAGGGACAACTGTGAAGGACCACGGTGACGCATGCTCTGATGTCAGCTCAGAGCCCCAGTGAACCCACCATAGGAATTTGCCGTCAGTGGCACCAACGCCGGCTCCTGGCCGCATCCCTGGTGCTATTGCTGTCACACAGTGAATGACAATGAGCAGAGAAAAGGTTTGCTCCGCGTTAGGACCTGAAGTGCTAATGAATGTTAACAGCTCGTAAAAGAGCCTGTGCTTCTGCATATTAATAATGCACTCGGAGCAGCGAGGAGTGATTGTGCAATAAAAATAATAATTGCAATATTTAAGGGAAAATAAATAGATAAGCTGATGTGAAAGTTCACTTCATTTGCATGGCATAATTTTGCTTTTTATCTTTGTATGTGATAGGACTAAAAGCAGGATGACAGGGAAAAGGCGGAGGCGCAGGTGACCTGCCATTTGCGAGTGCTAGCGTTCTGGGTACGTGGCTGTTGGTACTTTGCTCTGAATGGCGGTGCCAAGCAAACACTGGACGGGGCACACCATGTCCCTGACGGCTCCAGATGTTCTGCATCCTCGGTTGGTGCCGTTCGCTGGGTGCGTCTGCCCGAGGGCACGAGGAATGATTCACCAGGCGCTGTGAGGCGGCACAGGGGCGCCGGCTGCGCTGGGTTTTTTGGTCTTATTCAGGGTTCGGATTTGAAGAGCAGAAGGTTTTTTAGTTGCAACAACAGCCCCAAGTACAAGGTCTTTCCACAGCGGTTTTGAACATCGCTGACAAGTCATTTATCAAACTTATATGGGTGCTTTGCAGCACAAGCTCAGGCAGCGTTTTGGGGCCGCTGCAGCTATCCCAGGTTGGAGCAGCCCCGTTTGGGGGTGCGATGGTGTGTGTGGGGGTAGGCTCCTCCTGGCCTGACCGTCAGCCCCATCGCTTCGCCGTGGGAAGGGGCTGGTGTGCGCCCGCACTGCAGGCGGTACAGCGCTGGCTTAGGAGGTGAATGCAGGGTGCATCGCAGCTTAGCTCCCTGCAGGGAGAAAGAAGCAAAACCCAGAAAAAAACAGGGGAGCAGACACTTTTAGGGGAACCCCAGGGCTGAGCAGAGAGCTCTTTGGCACAGGAGCTGACTTCTTGCCCAGCCTATGCTGAAGAATTCCAGCAGCTACTCCAGCATCAGCTGCATTTTTTTTTGTAATTTTATTTTTTTTTAGCAAGCAGAAAACTAAAGGTTGCTCTCTGTCCACTTCATAATGCTCAGCTGGGAAATCCCAAGGATGTGGAGCAGAAATAATTGGATATAAAATGACAAAGTGGCATTATTATGTATTATAGACTTTTTTGCTGAATTGATATGTCAGAAAGTATTTTGTAGCCCAGAGCTATCAGCACAGAAAGTTCTCCATGGCATTCCTCTAAGTTTAGTGGTTTTCTTTTCTCCGGGGCAGACTGCAGGTGCCGAGGGAGCCCGCACCGCCGGGGCGGCAGCCGCAGGAGCTCCAGTGGCTCCAGCAACGGGCAGTACGTTCGAGACCACCCCCCGCAGGAAGGCAGTACGACTCCACCCTACGAAATTCTATTCTTCCTAACCAGTGTGTAAAATACTTTTTCACCCCATAGAAACTTAAGGAAAAAAGCTTTAAAGTTCGGGGGCGAACCCGACAGATGAGCAGTTCATCGGCAGGAATTTTAAACCCACGTTATCTGGCTGTTTTCCAAGCAGGTGCCTGGGAAAGCGCGGCTGTTTGTGCCCAGGTCCCCTCTCCTCGGTACATTTCCACCCCGATTAACAAATGGCTTTACTTAAAATAGCATTCTTCCTCTGAGCTCCTCTCCACGCTGCCTTTTTGCATCTAAGCCCTCAATTAAGCAGGGCAGCCGAGCTGGGCGGTAAAAAGGGCCCTGCACAGCCACTTGCATGCCCATGACATGCTCGGTATGGTGGTCTCATCCTGCCAGGTACCAGGGGGCCCTCCGAGAAATAACTAAAGGTGGGTGTCCCTCACTTTCCCCTTGGCTGAACGCTGCATCAGAGCAGAAGTTGCGTTAATTGTTGTTTGATGAACCCAGGCACGGCTGCGCACCCCGAATAAGCCGACAAGCCAGCAGAGCAGGCGTCGGTGTTGTTCACAGCTCTTTGAACGCTTCATCTCCTGCCTGGACTGTTCACACGATGGAGGCTCACCTACCCGCTCCTCAACAACCCTCACTTTACAACCTGGAGCAAAGCTAGCCCTATTTCACTACTTATAACCTCCACAGAGGTTTCCTGCAGCTGGCAGCCCCTGGGAGAGGGGTCTCAGCACATCTCGTTACTGGCAAATAACAAAACACAGCAGCCCTACCAATGCCACAGAAACATCATAAGAAATTAACTTTCTTTAGTACTAGATACTACATCAAATGCAACCTCAGCCCCTACGAGCAAAGGTCCCTGGGCCAGCGCGGGCAGGATGCCCAGCACTGTAGCCAGGCACCCAGCGTGCTGTTCAACAGGTGCAGGTGAGAAATGACCTGACTGCTAATTAAAAGCTGATTATGTTCTGCAAGAAATTGCTACCAGGTGTTCTGGGCAAATAAAAGGAGAGGGTGGGCTGGTGCTTCTCTTCAGAGAGCTGGAGGGAGTGGAGAGAGGGCAGGAGGGGTGGCTGAGTGTAGCTGTCAGGCAGTGGGCTCTCTGGGTTCATCTTTGTCTTCAGTTTTAAAATGGTGTTTATATCATTGCAGCTTTTTTGCTTGTGTCTTGGGTGAAGTACTGTCTCCTGGCTGGTACTGCAGGCAGCCGTCCTTTTCTTTTTCTCCTCTGGGATTCTCTTATTTGAGTGGATCTAAGCATCCTATGGTATTCCAGTCTTCCTAAAAAAAAAAAAAAAACAAAAACCAAGAAACTAGGGAAAAAGCTCTGGTACCTTAAGAGCTGGCTGTGGCTAACACTTGCCTCTGGTTAGCTACCAGGTGCAGCCCAGCCAGCAGGCTGGGTCTGTCTTGCACCCAGGGGTGGGAGCATAGGAGAAAATTCTCTGCCCCAGTACTGTGCTCGCACCTGCAGTAGTAAAAATACCTCTGTGCTCTAGGTGAGGTGAAAAAACTGCATTTCTGCTCTAAATCAGCAGAAATAATCCTCCTTTGTAGGATGCAAAACCTAATCCTGCTCTAAATCATTTAAGTAGTTGGAGCCCCTAAAGCTTGAATGAGGAAACTTTTTAGGGGGAGCTAAGCCATGGGGGCTCTGGGGCATGGGAAGCAGTAGATACCCCCCAAGTGATGAAACGCCCCCCCCACCATCCCTGGCTGGCAGGGACAATACCAGGGGTCATCATATCCTCCTTGGCAGCTCCTGCTTTCAGCATCATGGTCCACGGGGCTGCTGCCTGCAGAGGTGCAGGGCCCGTATACCTGGAAATTAACTATTTCTGGCAGAAATAGCCAGAATTTTGGAAACTCTGGGTATTGGAGACACTTGGTTGTGATTCACTAATGGACATGCGGTTGTCTCCTCTTCATTTTCCTGCTTGGGTGATGGCAGGAGTGTGACAGATCCGAGCTATTCCTGCAGCAATGACACCCTTGCGAGTGAAGTTTTCACGAGCACCTGAAGTGGGTCTGAATAACACCTGCAAAAAAGAGGAATGTGAGTACAAAGTGGTGTGCATCCTCACCCTGCCTGCCCTGCAGCAGCTAGTGGGAGCTTTGCTCCTGCCTCTAGCCGGAGCAGGCAGCTGGGACCTGGCCAGAAAGCACACAGGTCTGCTGCTTTCCATTGAGTTTCATAAACTGCATCATTTATTGCGACAGCTCTGGTTCACTGTTACTCTTCTGTAATGAAAGTCTATTGTATTCTTTTTATTTCCCCCTCAGCACAAATAACCAGTTATATGATGAGTGGAGGAATTTTTCTTTTTAAATGTTGTATGTGACTCCAACTATAAAAAAAAAATTGAATGCTTTTATATTCCTTAAAATATGCTGCAGTGGGAAAAAGGGAACATAAGGGGGGAAGAAAGGGGACTGGGAAAAATCACCCTGGTATTCATAGCCCAGGTGGCAGACTTGGGTTTGGTTGGGAGGAGAACCAAGGATGAAGTTAATTTGGGGATAGATGAGAGGCAGGTGTGGCGGACGCCTCCCAGGTGCCATTCAGCATCCCTGCCTGGGCATTTTGCTTCCCCCATCACATCTGAATGCCAAAAGAGAGTATCTGGAATAACATGCGAAGTCTACAAAGACACATTTTATCTGTCACAGCCAACAGTAACCGCCTGTCAACCCGACCTGGCATGACATGATGTCCCAAGGTATTAAGAAGTTATCTTGTCCAGCGTTTTACATCAAATAGTTATTTGTCATTCAAACACTTAGTATCTGCTTGCGTGATTTGCACAGCAATGTTGCATCGCTGTGTTCGCTGTTCTGTGACATTTCAAGGAAACCAACAGAGCTTTTAAACAAGTCTTTGAGCAGCATCCATGACACTGTTCAGACATCTCCCCCCCTTCAGAGTGGATTTGTATACACCTTGTAGAGCTGGGGAGGATGTCACTTTTTAAGCTCATTTTAAGGAGAAATCTCATCTTTTCTATCACCCAGGTACTGTAGATGCCCATTTCTTTCATTCAAGTCCTATATCAACCGCTGATTGTGCCAGCCTGAGCCTTGGGGTGGGGTGGGGGGGAGCGACCAGACATCAGACAGTGCCGTAGCTGTGGATGCTCACAGGATTCCAGGCTTGGCACAGCTTTATTTGCCCCCTTTTGAAG
This sequence comes from Falco biarmicus, assembly GCF_023638135.1. Taxonomy (NCBI): domain Eukaryota; kingdom Metazoa; phylum Chordata; class Aves; order Falconiformes; family Falconidae; genus Falco; species Falco biarmicus. The sequence goes on along the minus strand of NC_079301.1, from coordinate 2,215,994 downwards.
GGCCATGGCAAAGCCACCAGCCACAGCTGCAGCCATGCGCATGTTTCTGCCATTTGTGTGATACGAGCCCCTCTTCTTGCCATCCTTAAAAGTAATTCTTGAGACTTAAAGTGGATAATTGACTGCAACTAGCAAAGCTCCTCTGATGAAAAACAAGCTGCAAGATCTAAATCAATAACATATAATTCCCCATCTTTCTTTATCTCAACAAGGTGTTCCTCCAAGGAGGGATGTAGCCAGCAAGCGGATATAAATGCTGTTTTGCTGCCAAACCTTGGGTGCCTTCGTGGGGTAAATTTTGATCCCAATGAAGCTAAAGGGGGAACGCGATTTCTCTGATAACATGATTTTACCTGCTTGACATATATGCATTGCCTTACTCTAGCAAGATGTTGTATTAAAAAATATTTGTATTAGTCACTGCAGTTGGATTTCCAGGTATTTTCTGTCCCTGTGCTGTTACAGCATGGGTCACGCTGGGTGACCAAAAAAAAAATAGAGCTTACCTGGCTCTATTCTGGGAAGGGAAGGCTTATGAGATACCTTTTATTTTGCATTGTATGTCAAATTTTAAACTGCTTTATAGGGAAACTCCTTGGGCACTTCCAGCTCAGGGCATGTCATCTCCAGCTCAGCCCGTGCTCCCCTTCATGCCTGCCGCCAGCCTGGATCACAGACAGCTCGTTCGGAAATATCCAGACGGGATCCCTCCCTGCTGGTGCCCGTACCACTCCTCCAGGGGCCCCCCAGCCCGGCAGCACCAGCACAGCTCTGCGGTTCCTCCGTGTCCCTTCCCCACGCACGAGGTGGAGCCTGCTGAGCTGCAGCAAGTTCAGGCTCTGCTGCAAAGCCTTTGTGTGTCTGGTGGGTGCTGGCAGCTCCCAGGGGCTCAGCCCCACGGGGATTGCAGTTAGCCTAGACAGGAGGTGTGCAAGCTCTTAAAATTTTGGGTGAGGAAAGGAAGGAATGTATCACCCTGTCCTTAAAAAGGTGAGAGGTGATGCTTGTGCCAGCACACACATCTTTTTTGCTCTCTTCCAATTGAAAGTAACATCTGAATCATTCATGCACCACCTCAGCGCCACATCTCGTGGCCTAAATGTAATTCTTGGGCTGCCCCACAGCCCACTGGAAGCAGCAGAGCTCCTCCTGTGCTGGAAGCAGAAGCAGGCTCGTTTGTCTTTCCATGCATTAAAATCACTTGCCATGAATGTGTACACGCCAGTTCTTACCTGACCCTGTAACGGGCCAAGTAAAGGCTGATGAGATTTCAGTTTACATAATTTGTTTGCAATTTCAGGTGCCTTTAAGCAACAAATTGACTAAATTCTTCATTATTGTGACTTCAACAGCAACCAGCAATCATTTTGTTCCTTTGTCTGGGAGCATGAAGTTATTTGCTTTTAAAACTCAGTGCACGCTTGTGGGTTTTTCCCCCAAGGTGTCTGTACTGGGTGACTGAGCACCCCAAATATTTACTGACTCATAGATGGCAAGGTGGGAAAGGCCAAGTTTATTTATTTAGCCTAAATCCCTACACAATGCAGACAATGGCCTGCCTTGTTGCCATTTAAATATTTATATAGACCTATAAGCCGCCTGACCTCTTTCCTTCAATGTTAAATATATCCTCCTTGCTAAATGAACAGGGCTTCTCCCATTTCTGTTGCAATTTCGAGCCAAGTGTGAGAGTTTGCTGTGATTTGGGGGGTGACGTTATATTTCACTATATGTAACCCTCTGGTTAGGAACTTTCCTGACCCTCTGCTGTGTAGGTATTCCAGCACGTGCTGCCTTTCTGGAGGGTGACCCCGCACCCTCCCCGCCCTGCGCTGCCTTGCTTTCGTGGGCCTTTTGGGAAACCTGCATGGGAAGATGAAAAGTGTAATATTCTGAATTTCTTAGTCTTCATTATATTTTAATGGATTTTTTTATAGCTTTCCTGATTGGTTTAGAGTTGGGTTTTTTAATACGCTTCCCCTCTGTAATTTTTTACATCTGTCTGAAGGGACCAGGCGCGTCCCACAGCCTCTCCCCCTGCTCTGCCCTCGGTCGTTTTTCATTCAGCTCCTCAAACTGCTTGATGGATCTTTTAAATTCAGGGTTATTAATCACTCAGCAGGATCTGCGTTAGCGTCTCCATAACAAACTCACAGCAAACCTTCTCCAAGCAGAGCTCACCATACATGTTAGGTTTCTTTTTTTCTTTCATATCCTCTCTTAGGTGTATATGTAATATCACATCCTCACACCTCGACAGGAGCTGGGCATTTTTTTTCCAGCAACAATCCACAGCTGCTCCAGAGGCAGGTTTGTTAGGTTTGTTCCCATGGTCTGTTGCTTCCAGCTCTCGCTGTGTGCTGCCTCCTGCCCCGGAACCCCCCGCAGTGTGGATGTCCACCCAGGACCAAGCATCTCTCTCCTTTACCACCATGCAGCCACGGGGTGCTGTTCCTGGGGGTGCTGGGGGTGGTGTTGCCCCCCCCTTGCCCAGCTGCCCCAGCCCCAGCTTGCCTTCCCCACCTGCTGAAGGGTTTTTCTCTACGTTGAGACCCAACACGCGATGACTCATTAGGTCAAGTTTTCATTAATTTGCTAGGAAAACCATCCTCAGCTCTGTACACGTGGGTTTGTAATGCCTTCTGGATTTCTGTAGCTGGTTTGGGGGATTTTTTTTGTTGCAGTTTGTTTTATTTTTCTAACAACTTTTTTTTTTGGTTTTCTGTTTCAAAACGTAACAAAAAAAGAAACGTAATTCTCAAACTGTTTAAAAAAAAAAAAAAAGGCAACAAGGAGACAAAAGTGGTGACAGTTTTATTTTTATTTCAGGACACCCGACCTCACATGCTGCCCGGGCTTGCAGGCATGGTGCTTTCCCTCCCCCTCCTCCCACCGGGTGGGCAGCGCTCCGTAACCTCACCAGGAACCACGCAGCACCTCGGGCTGGACCTCCAAGATGGACCTGCCTCTCCAGAGGCCACCAGGTGATGTCTCTTTGGATGTGGGCTCATTGTGCCTCTTCACGGCCGTTGAAAGCTCCTCAAGCAGTTTGTGAAGTTTCAAGGAAGGCTCGCTGCTGGTCCCAGAGGTGCTCCCCACAGGCAGGGAGAAATGGTTTGGGTTTGGAGGGATAAAGGCTTCTGGGTCCTAACAAAAAGGTACAACAAGGGCTGGTTTTGGACAGCAAGCTTTGCTGAATAGTGCAACTCAGGACACAGAGGAAACAATTTGTATTTTGCCAAGCAGGAGCTTGTAACCAAGAGGGGTTGAGTTAACGATGGCTACGAGGACAGGCTCCTGCTTGTACTCAATATTCCATGGATGGCGAGGGGGAGCGAGAATTAATGGCAGCAAAATATTGACAGTCCATCAATAGCTCTATGGCCCAGCTCTGAGGGTGTAAGAGGCACATTGCCCTTCCCCAGCGCTACTCGTTCCAGCTCTGTTGAATTCTGGGCTCCCCTTGCCTCGCTGGGACTCCGTGAGCTGCCTGCCGTGTGCCCCCCAGCACCCCGCGCAGGGGTCCCCTGCCCCAGGCGACACCAGCAGCATTTGCGGCACTTTGGGGTTGACCCTGGACATTTGGCCCCAGGGGGCACTGGGACACCCCAAAGGCCTTGGCTCGGTAATGTTCATGGGAGCGTTTTAGCACCCGGCACCAAGGGCAAGTTGGATTTCAAGTACCATTTGCCTGGCTTGGCTGTGGGCTCCAGCCTGAAAATCATAAGAAAATTGGTAAGTGCCCACACTTATGTTTGTTACGTAGCCATTAACCCAAAATAGCCGCTTGGTAGCCTTCATAACCAGACTTTAGACAGAAACAGCAATACGCACCTGTAATAAAAGCGCATTGCACTGGGCTGCAACTCAGCTACATCAGGATCAGAGGAAATGGTTATATTTTATTAATTTTGCACAAAATGTATGGTAGCCCCTGCCTAATGAATACTAATAGAACCTTTAAAGCTTATTTACCAAATACATACAATTAAAGCACAATGAGAGGCATTAGTTACAGAGCACATTCGAGCATTACTGAAATATCCCATTTGTTTATTGCAATAATTACAAAATAAAATACATCAATTGCTCCATATTTATAAATTCAAGAGCTATTTGGGTCTGTGTGCACTCTTCCTAATGTGTAATGAAGGTTATAAAAGGAACAAGCATCCTAATGTAAAAGACAAGGAAAACTCTAAAAGTGCATGAAATTTGAGAAATAAGACATTGTGAGTCAGTCATTTACTTGTGTTCTCTCCCACCAAAGAACACGGGCGATGATGCAAACAGGATGTGGGAGGATTTGCAGATATTTATGAGCAGGTGCTCTTCAGCTGGAGTCAATTTTGAAATAATTGAGACCTGGGGGGCAGAGTCTGCTTGGGGGATTGTGGTGGGCAGCAGAGATGCTTCTGCAAAGTATCTTTGGATTTGCATCACCCTCAGCACCAAATTTATCTTCTAGCTTTTTTTTTTTTTCCCTCCTCTTTATGCTTCCAGGAAAATTGCTGGCCAGGTTGCATCTGTCACTCTGGGTCGCTCGGGCATGGCACTGAGTGGTACATGGAGAAAACCAACAGCAAATAGGTTCTGCTGGTGTGTTGGAGACCTTCAGCCCTACCTTTGCCTGATGTCTTTTTTGTGGGAAGCTATGGTGCTGAATGCTGACGGTGCCCAGCCTCCCCTCCTGCTGGCTTTCCCAGGGATGGGGCACAAAAGGCAGGGTCGGGGGGGTTGGCAGCAGGTGTCCTCAAGCCCAAACCTGGCAATAAAAGCTTTCCAGTGAAGCTTTTTCCTGCTTCCTTTTACTTGCAGGCTTGAGTCATTTTGACGTTGTTTCATTTACAATGACAAAAAGATATATTGGTTTGCGTTTTTTTTTTTTTTTCTTTTTTCCCCTTAGATCAAGAAACAGCTGCAGCACAGAACATCAGAGGCACCTCAAGGACTTCAGGAGTGGTAAAGGGGTGTCAGAGGCACATGCGTGGCTGGGCCCAGGGATGTCCGGTGTGAGGTGATGGGCAGAGGGGATAAATATCAGCATCATCAAAACAGTAAAAAACCTCCATTGCATTTAAACCATGGAGCTGACCTCCAATCCCCACAAGAGCAATCTGAAATTACACTGTTTGTCTTCTGCTGAAAAACATCTGCCGGGAACTTGGATTTATTCTTGGGGCTTTGGGCACATCTCCACAGCATCCATCTCCCTGCTGGTTCACATCTTCAACCCCTGAGGCCCTGGTATCTCCCCGTGGCAGACTCCAGCCGTGCTGGACGCATCGGCTGTCATCCGCTAGCGAGGCACTTCATCCCTCCCAGGTGAGGGAAAGCAGACACACGCGGGTTTCAGTGCCAGTTTAGTCATTTTCTTTATTTTTAAACTGATTTCTCTGATTCCACAAGCACATTCTTTTCAGGTTTTTCCTTTAAAACAATAACTCACCCATCCATCCCTCATCTGTTTCCCCTAACTCAGAGACCACCACCTACCACCCACCTGTGTGTGGGGGGATCAGCCTTGCAAAATGGACCTGTCACCCCGAAACCGCTGCCAGCCACAGCCGGGCCGTGGTGACTGCATCTCTGTTAAACAGCTGGATCCTGATGAACAGCCTGAGACCCACCAGCTGATCCATAACAGCTGCTCCTCGGGCGAAATGGCTTGAGAGGTCTGCAGAGCCGATGTGTGCAGCCTTCAGGACAGGGATTTAATAACCTGGTGGGTTTTTTTCTTCCAAGGACCATTTATTAGCTCATTACAGAGCTGTTGCTTCTCACTCAGAAACTAAAGACAACATTCTTCACGTGTGTGTGTGTGGTTACAATGCTGTTAAACTTTGTGAAAACCCATCGGCCATTATTTGGCCCCAGGTATGTACAATTGAGGAGGAAAAAGCAGGAGCATTTTCTTGTTTGCTGTGGACTTCAGGAGACTGGCAGGCTCTTGCTGCAGCATGTCCTGGCTGCACATGGCTCTTGGACATGACCACGTCCCCATGGAGCCAGAGGCTTCTGCCAGGTGATGAATGGTTTGGACACCCACCAAAATCTGCCCCGAGCCATTCTGTAATCTTAAAATGCTGACCAATGTCACTGGGATCGATTGGGAAGTCCTGTCTGAAAGTGGAAGAAAAGCTTTCACTTTGCTTGTGGATTGGGTTTTATTCATTTATTGAATTCTTTTGCTTCAGTAGATTTTGAGATGGGAGCAGTGTTGAGAAATGAGAGGTCAAAGTACCGCACACAGGGATGGCAGCGTGAAATGTTTCAGGGCAGTGTTTACAAAATTAAACTGACTTTGTGAGTGGTTTCTTGTCCCTCAGATAGTATTTTTTAGCAAATGCAGAACTTAGATTAGCCAGAAAACCTGCCCCAGGACAAGCAGCAGAAAGCTGTGACACCTCACCATGGACCTGGCGCATCTTGTGCACATCCCCACAGAGGTGTGGAGCCGGGTCGTTCCCATGGCAACATTGCCAGCGCTGGACCAGGGAAGGTATATGCCAGTTGTTAAGTGGTACTGACACTAATGATATAATTAGCTGTGTTAAAAGTCATGTCTGGTAGCATCTACTTTGTTTCCAGGGTGACTAAAACACCATAAATAATGATGTCCAGCAGCGTTTCCATAGAGCCGCTGCCCCCAGCAGGAGCGGGGCAGGGGGTTCTTCATGGTCAGCAGGCAGGAGATGGACATGTCGGAAGTTTCCATCCTGCCTCCCAAACCAGCAAAGCCAAGATCACTGAATCTTGCCCTGACAAAAGGAGCAGCTCCAGGCTGGGATCCCTGTTCCTTGGCTTTCCACAGATGGGTGGTGTGTAAATACATCCAGAGTCTGAACTCGTGAGCAGGAGCCCAAGCCTCAGCTCTTGCCTCCAGCCCTCCCTGAAGCTGACTGGGAGAGGGAGATTTTCCAGTGAAAATCATTGATTTATCAAGATGGGGAAGAACAGGGTTTCAGCCTGCTTCAGCCACAGGTTTCTGGTGGAGATCCACTTTGGCAGCTTGGAGCATGGGCAGGGGAGCTCAGACACCCGGATCAGTGGGTATCATCACCTGCCACGCGTCACACGTGGCCCCTGGCAGTCACCAGCGTGGGGAAATCCCTGCGGCTCCCCAGCTCCTCGCACCTTTGCCATGCGCTCACCCGTGGCTGTCATCTATCTTCCCAGCTGGTTTTCTCATTTTAAACTGCAGGTTTGTTTCAGAAATGCAAGCATGTATTGACTAATACACCGGTACGCAAATTCAAACCACCATGAAAGCCAACACACCCTTAGATTGTTTGCATTCTGCTGTTTAACATCACTAATGGGGGAGACTGATGAGGTTTTTTACATTTCCCAAACACTGAATAGTATTTCATGTGACGGGGTTCCCCGTAGCATTGTCCCCACAAAACCCTCAGGATGAGTCGCCAGCCCAGCTGTGTCCATCGGGTGTGTAGGAGGGAGGGCTTTGACACTGTCTTTGAAGCTGTGGGGACCTCCCGGCACAGAAGGGGAGGTAAAAGGGGAAGCAAAACCAGGGTGGGGGGTGGGGGGTGGCGGTGGGGGGAAGAAAGTACCAGAAATTAAGTAAGCTAGAAGCAAACAAAAAATATTAATCTAAAGATGTTAAAAGCAAGTTAAATCACTCAGTGTTTCAACCTGAGGAAGAAAACCACTTCCCACTTCTAAATATATATATTTTTAGTTTTACTGTAGCTCTGCTTTCTAGTCTAACTCAAGAACCTTGCTGATACCAAGGAGAGCCAAACTTTTGCCTAAAACATGCTTCTCCCACAGGTTTTCATTAGTTTTTGTGCTATGACCTGTTTTCTCGGTATGACCTTACTTAGAAACCACGGGGGAAAAAAATCACATTTGGGTTCAGAAAAGCAGATAATGGTCACGTGGGTGCACCCCGGCGAGCGCCGCGTGGAGCGCGTGACTGGCTCGCACGTTGGATGTGAACGCTTCTGACGCTCTTGTTTCCTATAATGAGAGCTGAGAAATTCATTGACTGAATACATTATTCAATGAAAGAGCTAATCGATGCAATAAATTATTTAGAGTTTAGTATTAGACCCACTGTGCTTGTCCCACGCTATTAAATTTGACAGCTGCGATGTTTCTTATGGTCACCGTTCTGCTGCCTGATTGAAAAAATGACTGAGGGTTTGGGCTGGAACTTACGGTTTAATCAGCTTCTAAAGAGGCGTAACGAGTTGTTTGTATTTTAATAGGAGACGTTCGCAGCTTGTCCTTCTGACCTGATGGGGTGTACAAGCCATCCAAGGCAGGCAATGAGTCCAGACCCTTGGTTGGAAAATGTCATTACCTGGGAACTGCCAGGGCCAGGCAGGCAGTACGATAAAAAGAGATATATTTCAACATCCATTTTTATCCTTTAGGCAAAATTATGAGCTGCGGTTTCAGCCTATTGTCTGGAAAATGTCAGGAGCCGATAAAGCGCTGGAGGAAGGACCTGTGCCCTAAGTGGCGGGAGCACCGTGGGGTTGCATCAACGTCTGGAGCCGATGCTGGTCCTGCTCCCACCACTGCCTGTCCTCCGCAGGGAAAACGGGACGGCAAAGCCAAGGACGCTGAAATGCCGCCGGTTGCGTGCGTGCAGGAATACAGGAACATATGGGCAGCAGCATGTCCCTGTCTACTCCAGAAAGCAAAACAGAATGAGTGCGAAATAAATTCGTATCAACAACAGGATGAGAATATTTAAAGGAAAACAAAATATCGGATGGGGAAAAGGGGCTCAGGCTGGGCAGGGCTTGCGAGGGAGCAGAGCTGCACCTCGGTGGGGTTTGCTGTGCTGGCTGTCCTCACACACCCAGCATACAGGGAAATATAATAAAAAATGACATTAATCTGCGTACATACAAGCACACGCTTGTCCGTAAGCATACACGCACGTGATCCAGTTCTCTGGAGGACCTTTTTTTTATTTTTATTTTGTAATACATGGCTGAGTGAGCAGCCTTCGAGTGTATTTATTACGGTATTGAATTGCTTTCCATGGTAACTAATTGTGATTTCAGAAACACAGGTTCTGCAATGGTACATGATGAAATGGAGCTGAATATGGAAGCAGCTGGTAAGAAGAAAATCACTTGCTTATGAAATAGTATTTAATGATGAAGACTGATGGAGCAGAAAAAATGGGGGGTGGCAGGGACTAGAAAATAAACCAGCCCTCTCTTACCTTCATGTTTTCCCTTAGATTTTGAATTCCTCAGGAAAGCGTCTACTGAATATTTAAGGAAAGGAAACTCCCCTGTGTGGGCTGCCTTCCCATTTCCCGACTTACTGTTTTATTAAGAGGGAGAGTATTTAAAAATCTGGCTGTATAAAAGAAAAGGAACGCTCAGGAAATGAAATTATGATTAAATGGTTATTACTGGTTTAAAAATGGGAAAGCTTTTACAAAACATTATCCATTCCACTTCGAAAAACAGGTGAAAGAGCATGTTTTGAGCAATGTTAAAATAATACAGAAAGGTAAAAAAGGGTTTCCCCAGCCTGTGGGTGCCCTCCCGTACCCCGAGCTGTGGATGGCACTGGGTGCCCAAGGGTGAGCCGAGCGGAGCCGGCTGCGCATGCATGAAGCAAAGTGGTAAAATGCTGAAGACCATTTTGAGTCAGTTTATGAGTTCGCTAAAGTGGAGAGGAGATTTGCAGATTCCCTGGCACGGCAGGCTGCCATTCCCATTCCCTTTAACCGCATCAGGTGTTTGATAGCAAAGGGGCTTTTCGGGGGCAGCTCTAAGGGGCTGGCAGGAGCGAGGGAGCCCCTCTGGCATCCTCAAGCTGCCCAGACACACCAGCCTCAGCTGCTTTTCCTCCCCATTTCCACCAAATGCCAGCATCTTGGCCGTATGCAAACAGCAGTGAGTTTCTTCACTGCACCGTGAACACTGCAAGAGACTAAAAGGCAAAAAACACCCAAGTCAGGAATTTCTGAGCTCTCGCTTTGGGCTAAAACCTCCAACATGTTCCTTCCCCTCCTCTGTAAGGCACCAGAGGGTCCCTGGGATCTATCAGGGTACTGACACCCCCAGGAGGAGAGAACAGTATTCACAGAATCACAGCCTGGTTTGGGCTGGGAGGGAGCTGACAGCCCCCCGAGCCCCAACCCCCGCCAGGGGCAGGGACACCTCCCACCAGCCCAGGTTGCCCCCAGCCCCGTCCAGCCTGGCCCTGAGCACCCCCAGGGATGGGGCTTGTCCTTTTTCAAAAATATGATTGAATTAATAAGCAGTAATCCAAAAAACAGCCCATGAAACAAAAAAAAACCCCACCCACCCCAAAAAAACTCAAACCCCCCAAAACCAGAAGATCCAAATAACCAACCAGAAACCCAGCTGTGATGGGTTAACGTCACCCAGCTGAATGTTCCATTTGTAGGAGTTTCTCTGACTTTGGTCCAGCATCACTGGCATTGGCTGTGTTCATACTTGACAGAAATTCTACAAGCCTGGGTAAATGTGTGCATTCAGCGTAGGTAACGGTATTTTTAGACATATGTAAAGTCAAATCATTTGTCAAGTTCAGTATTAATTTCATTTACCCAGCAGACATTCGTGGTTTTGTTATATAAATGTCTGTCTAGGCACTTGAACTGTGCCTGTTGGACACAAGCCTGTTCGATGGCCAGCACAGAGCCACTCAGGTGTATCAGAGAGATCCATGAGAATCGGCTGTTCCATCACCTTCAGAGTGGGTCTGAAGCGGATCAGTGGTAAGTTTGAGTTGGTGGTTTATTGACCTAAGGAACCGTAACTGAACCTTTAGCACCCTTGCAGTTATGATACACCAGTTTGGCTGCTAGAAGTCTGCATGCCAGAACTGGTGTCCAACCAGAATAATGAAGGTATTACAAGCAAACCATACGTTAAACAAGAAAGTTATTTTAATGATCGTTCCCCAAATACCCAAAGGCACTAGTCGACACTGTGGACTAATGACCTACAAATTTGTGTGATTAGTACACATTTTTAGCATTACAATATTTTTTCAAAAGCTTCAGATGGCACATTAAGTGAAATACTTCTCTCACCTGCAGTAGCTTTGTCCTGAATACCCTTCCGTTTGTTTAGTTTAACAGAAAAACGTACCAAACAAAAACTGAGCTGTAAGGATCATGCTGACCTGCCAAACTCTCTTTGCTGTCCTTACTCCAGATATTTCTGCATATCATGTTGAATACACACCTGTGTGATGTCAAATTTATGTTGACATCACTCCTCTAACCCCAGTCACATTACACAGCCAGAAAACCGCAGTGACGCGGTGGTACATAAGCTCCGTCCCTCCACAGATCTGCAGGCTCAGTGCAACACAACAGACGATGTAACATCTCGACTGAGGACAATTTTACATTCCTTTTACCCCTTGTAAAACCCTCTGTCATGTGTCGAGTATAAAGCTCACAAATTACATTTTAAAGGAACTACCATAAAGTATATGCTTCAAATAGACCTTTTACAATATAACACAAAATTCAAACGACATTTTTTAGGAAAGCACTTGAAACTTTTAACACTTAGGTCCTGACAACATTAGATTAAGCTGTAAACCTTAAGAAGTTTTATGTGATTAAATAAAATCAGCATTACAATTTCCAGGTATTATAATTATTGAACAGATTTTAACAAGATATAATGCAAACATGAAGCTCAGGAGAACGGTACTGAGAAAACTCTCAATTCTTTATAGATTTATATCTGCACATAGTGAAATCAGTAACAACTGGATAAGAGGTTACAATATTTCGTCTTACATATTGATACCAATGTTTTGCAAGCAGCAGTCTATACATCATCCCCTTTTTAATATTAGATTACAGAATCACTATGACTTTGGGAAAAAAAGAATCTCCAGGTCAAATACTGCTGCCAGGTATCAATAAAACATTTGGAAGGAAATAGTTAAAACCATTAGATTTTGTTAATTGCCAGTGTATGTGTAGATATGTGAGATTCTATATATGTAAGCACATACAAAATCATAAACCTTACTTAACCTTCAAAATGGAACTACCTCTAGGTAAGAAATACAAGACCTTTTTCAATAAATTTAAAGGGTTTATTTATACCTGAGACATTTTTGCATATTGATGTCTTCGTACCTTTACCTCTAGGTACCCATGTAAGTCCTTTATTCTTTTCTGGGGTCCCACACAAAGCCCATTACAGTCAGGTGGGTTCTTCCCACTAACTCCATGGACTTCAGCTGAGTCCTTCTTTACCTAACCTGGATGTATAAACAGTGACGTAACGGAATATATATATATATATATATAATATATATATATATATTTAAATAAACAGTTTCTGTACAAGCAGACAGGCTAGTTTATACAAAACCAGAGCTAGTTCACCATTCCTGATACTTTCCACAATATCTGATTGAAAAAAGGATTATAGTCCTTTATACAGGGTGATACCTGTTTCTACTTGGTGGTTAAAAAACAGCTTTTTGAAGTTTTCTCCAGGTAATGGATCGTTGGCTATACATGACATGTTGAAAATGCTCCTTCTTGGCTGATCAATTTCCCAGTCCTTGACATCAACCCATTTCTCCACCCAGCAAGCAAGGAAACCAGGAGTGGGGGAGTAACAAGTTGATGTGGCTACACTATTTAAAGGTCACAGGGCAAAGTAAATGGACTAGAGATTTTAAAACAAATTCAGGGCATGTAGGAGCCCAGTTCCTCCTGAAACTCAAGTCATTTGGATGCCTGACTCCCACAGGTTCATCACTAATCTCATCTGTGCCCAGTCCAGCTTTCATTAGCAGGGACACAACCAGCATAAGGCTCTTCCAGAATTTCACAGTGCTATTTAGTTTGGCAAACACCAAACTAAAGTTTGCCTTTGTAATCTAAACAGCTCAACTTAAAAAACATAATGAATCCACCATGTTCCACTCCATTTTGCTCCTGTAAGAGGAAATTCCCTGGAAGTGCTTATATGCAAATATAGTGTTAGCATATCTGATAACACAGCAATTAGAATTGCCCATTTTATTAAATACAGTTTATCCAATGAAAATTACTAGTGGAAGTGAAATAAAGTGTGCTTTTAGACACAGAATTGGACATGCTTGAAAAAATCAACAAAAATAATAGTACCATATTTGTGAAAGACATCACAAAATGAATCAGCTTCCAAGGAGATTAGTATAGCCTTCTCATGTTGCAAAAACGTTGGGGGTTTTTTGCACTGTATTTTACAGAAAAGAGTTTGCTTTAGTGATGGTCAGCAAAGCTGCCTTCAAACAGCTCTTTGTTCTACTTACAGGTATAAAACGGGGAAAAGGAAAGCTACATTTCACTGGCAATAGGTCTTCATAGACCTTAGAAATTTTGGAAATGTGTCATTTAAAATAGTGGTATGTAGAATATTTCTGTGTAAAATCAATCAAACATTCTTACCAAAGTAGAAGAAATTTCTAAGACCTGACACCTGCTGTAAGTAGACAAAATGCACTCAATTCTTTTAAACATGAGGAGGATGAGGACATACAGTGATGTACCAGCAATGAGCTCGTAGTAGGACATAGCCACACATTAAGCATCAGATGTAAGAAACTCTACTGCTTGCATTTCCAGTTGGCTGTTCCCATTTTCCAACCGCATCCATTCTAAACCTCCTTTTCACACCATTCCTTCTTGTACCGCATTCAGCATCTAAGCCGGAGGGTTTCAGTGAGAACAGCTTAGACCCACCCGTCCCAAACCTGCCCAGACTGAAGGGAACAGTGCACAGCTCTCTGACCTTCAGCACTACGAGCAGTTTGCAACCCGTTGGTGGAGTACCAAGGGCATATGTTTCCCTTTCCGTAATTCAGGAGCTCTCTAGCACGATGGCCAACAGCATTACGACTTTCATGGAGCAACTGGCACAGGGAGGCACTTATGTGACATGTTTAAAACTTATCTTTGGTAAACACACGCACAAAAACCTGTAACTAATGTTTTACTTCCTGATCATAAGAGAAATCTTCATTTGCTACTAGTGTATGTGTGCAGGTATCTAAACATATACAGGACATTGCTAGTACAAAACATGTTTTCAAATGCCACTGCCAAGGATTTGTTTTAATTCACCTAAAAACAACGCAGTCCTGGGCTTTTTGGTTGGTGTTTTTTTCCCTAACTCTGCTTATTATGCATTAAAGTATCTCTGATCAATAACAAATGAACAATAGAAAGCAAGCCCTATTTGCTCAATTTTCACCTTCTTTCTCATTCTATTCCCTTGTTTTCCAAGACCAATTTAATCAGAATACTTGTATCTCTTACAGCTTTCAGTATCTGTGAGGCAGATCCTGGGGTCCCGTGCTGCAGTACTTGTGCATCCAAACCTCTCACTCACATGAGTGGAAATTTTGGATACACAAAAAGTCTGAGTCTGCTCTTGGTAGGGGTGTTTCCTGCTAACCATTACTAAACAGTACGCTGGTGAGGAGAGGGACCTCACGCCTCTAACTGGACCTGAAGAGTGATCAGACCAGAGCCTGTAAAGCAGAGCTCAAGCCACCAACAGACTGCCCATCAACGTGTATTTTCAAAATGTGCTGCAAATAAATGTTGCTGACCTGCATGGGTGTCACTGATGGATGGTCTACTTTAGTGTACCCAGAACACGAGCACTTTGAAAATCAGGTATTTCTACTGAGAGGTATTTTATTGGCTTAATTTTTAATTTTTCGTTTACACTATTTAAATTTTGCCTAAGAATTTTTTAGAACCCAGAACTTAGTGCATTTCATTTTATAAAATTAGAATAATTTATATCCTTCTCTTTTCATTGAAAAAGAAATAATGTATAGCCCAAATACATGTAGGGGTATAAATACTTCATGAATGACAGCTGTTTCACTTATTTTACGATCTGCTTAATGGTGGTTTAGACATTGCTCAACCAAATAACTTTGGCAACTTGCACAAAAATGTCCTTAAATCAAAAGTGATGATAACGCTTGCTTTAATGAGGCCTTCATTACGAAGAGAAC
Organism: Falco biarmicus; assembly: GCF_023638135.1. Taxonomy (NCBI): domain Eukaryota; kingdom Metazoa; phylum Chordata; class Aves; order Falconiformes; family Falconidae; genus Falco; species Falco biarmicus. The sequence continues at coordinate 2,200,970 of NC_079301.1, read as the reverse complement.
TGGAAAGAGAGAGGAGTGTAAGTGCTGAGGAGGTTACCGTGTCCCTAAACCATGCTGCTTTGTATTTGTATGTGAAACGGGTATGGCTGGTAGATGACAGGTGGTTGTCCGTGAGCAATGTAGTAATTACTGAAGTTTCTGTCACTGATATACGGAGCAGGCTGATAATAGCAGGTTACATTGGCTGCATTTGGGATGATATTTTGTTCTCCGAGCACTTTTAAAGCCAGAATTGTGATCATATTCAGAGTTTGTCTTCGTTCATGTCCCATGAGACAGACTGTGCTCTCGTTTACAACTCCACGCAGAGTCATCAAGTAGTCATACTTGCTTTTCTCTTCTCCAATGAAATGGTTGCGCAGATATGACTCAATTTTCCTTTGCTGCTCAGCAACATCTGGAAAATCAATGAAAAACCTGGAGCACATGTAACGTTCCAGAGATTTAATTTCAGCCTCATCTGCTGGCTTAAAGTCACGAACCAGGAGATTGCTGTACTTCAGGAGGCCACCTCCTCTGATTTCCTCTGGGTTCCTTGTGGAAATCAGCTTGTATTTTAAGTGGTCCATTGCTTCATTGAAGTCTCCATACATACTCTCGGCGATGACAGTGGGGTGAGAGTCTTCTGTCAGTTTGCAGTCTGTTGCCCTGTAAACATTCAGGATGGAGTCCAGGATGATTTGGAAGGAGTCCACGCTAAACTCAAACTGCCGTCTGAGTGAGTTGACGAACTTTAATTCTACATTTTTGCCGCTGTTGTTCGACAGTGAGATGAGGCTCCAGCGATCATGGTCGGTGGAGACTTTGACCATCTTCTGCACATAGGCATCTTTCATGGTCTGAGCAGTGATTTTTTCCTTATTAACACATTTTGGCAAGAAGTCCAATAGGCAATTAAGAACTGCTTCCTTAACAATCTGGAACTCAAGCTCACTTGGAAGTTCCACCCCAAAAATGATGTCTAGGTCCTTGTAACTGGTTCCATTCTGCTTTACCAGGATGTGACTGGCTGTCGAACCGTTCAGGCGGATATCTCTAACATTGATTTGCTTTTCAATGAGCTGTTCCTTTACCACATGAATAATATCCTTCGGCTTTACATCCAGTGTTGGAAAATTTCCTCTGCCATGAATAGGTATGACCTCAGCTAAAACTTGATCCAGGATTTTAATCTGATCCCAGGTGAGACTACTGAATCTGTGGCCTAAGTCCTCAGTCATCGTGATGTCGGTTGGCTAACTAGGGAGAAACAGAAATTAAGAGAGAAATGTTAGAACTTGCTCAAATACGAGAGCGCCTGACATCTCACTCGGTTATAACAAACATGTATCTTCCTTCCCCAGCGCAGTGACAAAGCAGTTCATTTTCCAGAGACACAATCCCAGTTAACGGTCTGAGTCAACCACTGCACTTGTCACAGGACTTTAACTGAATTTTAATGTACTTGGGTTTTAATACTGCTGAGAAACCATTGTCATTGTATAAACTATGACTCAAAGTAAATGCAGTAAACCATATAGACTTGATCTAAAGCTACTCAAAGGTTAATAACATGAAATACTTGGTAGCTATAATGAAACTCCAAATACATTATTTCACTATGAAGAGCTAAAATGAGCAGATTTGTTCTTTCTGTCCTGCCTAGAAATCTCCCTTTATCTTCAGTGATTTCCATACTTGAAACTACTGAAAGACCAGGAAGTTTGTTGTTTTATTTTTAAAGCAGGAATGGTGCAGCATGCTCATTGTTTACCTAGCCATATGCCTTGGGTGTACTTGAGTCTCTATGGATCACCTACACGCACACATCCTTTAGTACCACTTGTTGCGGTTTAAGAACTGGTTATCCGATAATTGTTAAGCTGTTTCTACTGTGATTCTGAGGCAAAATCTTTTCCTTCTAAGCCATTAACCATGTTCCTATGTTAATGTACCAACGCTGCAAGTTATGGTTCGCAGAGCCAATAAGAAAAACCCTTCCAGTCTGCACTGACACTCCAACAACTTCTCAAGAAAGCATGGAAAGAAGCACCTATAGAACAAAATATTGTATATATATAAAAAAGTATATATAAAATGAATTGAATGGGATGAAGCTCAGGCTCTGAAATTCCTCAGCTTAAAACTATATCCTTTTATATAAGATAGACCTTAGCATGGATAATTTATTTACTTTTTACAACGAGGAGGGAAAAAAGGTGCAAACCCCTCCACATTGGTTTTAAAATGTTTCTAATTTATCATACAAAAACTCTAGTTTAATTAAATTTTTGTAATGGGAATCTGCATGTTTGATTTTTTAAAATTGTATTGGTGTGTACTGTGAATATAATTAAACACAATCATACATTTATACAATGAGGTGTGATTACAGTTAGTAAATAAGAAGTGCATTTAAGGAACTACAAAGAAGCAAAACATTGTTGGGCATTAGGTGTCCAAGGCGTAATGAAATATGCAGATCTCCATCTTACTGTCTCCTGACATTAACGGCAGTGTTACAGAAGAGAAACAGGTCAGAGGGCTACAACACTTCCAGAACTCCTGGGCATCATTTCATGCTGTGCCCCCTTTTGCCTGCTTACGCTTCCTCCGTTCTTTTCAGGTAGCTAACGCTCAGGCGGTTAAACCAAAAAGGTTTATTGCTGAATCCTGTCATACCATTTTCAATACTCTTTCATAATCCGCATGATAACTCACAGACGGATACTGTGATTTACTGGTAACTTTTCGATTAACCTGCATGCCTGGGCTGCTGTGCTTCGGTGCATGCAGTCTGAAGTTGTGTTTGCTGCTCTGAGCTACAGGCAAAGGAAGAGAATGCTTCTGGACATAGCAGGACCTTTCTTCATCGCTCCAGAGAGCAAAAACTCTTTAGTCAATACAGTTATTCGAAGCATTTCTTTACTCTCTGCAGTCAGATGTGAACATCCCCAACCCATGGGAAGCTGCAGTTTACACAGCTTATAGATGGAGGTACAGGCGCTGAAAACAACTTTGCTTACTGAAAGGAATTTCTTTCTCCTGCACAAACATAATTTTGCTTTCTCCTTAATGTTGCGTGTGTTAGCTAAGGCTTGTTTTGAGAGTATTTCTGTTGGGTTTGTGTAAGCTTAGTTCAGAAAGAATTCAGGGAAACTAAAAATTATTTTAAAACAATTGCAATAAAGTATTTGTAACATAGCAAGGGGGTTTAGATCATTGCTGCTGAAACACTACTTGCGCACCTAAAAAGAATACAAAAATAAAGATCACTGTATTCCTTAATACTGCATACAAACAGGATGGGAATTCTACTATGCCACTGAACTTTATAATCTATTTTCCACAGAAAAACTATGAAATCCCTTGTAGGCAGACTGTTTCTCAGACAGAGCTGTGTCTCCCAGCCATGCTGATGCAAAGCTGGAGTTTGGAGGGACTGAAGAATGGGGATGCGGAACTCGGGTGTTCAGGTGGGATCTGAAACAGCTCAGCGAGTCACCAGCGGCAGGGAAGAAGTGACTTTCAGGTATTGGCCACCCCTGCAAACAAACTATTGAAACATCGAGAAACGCTTTTGCAGACAGATGGCTAAAACATATTTTTTCAGCTAAAGCTCAAGAATAAAAATAAAGTGAAATCATATTGAGTAATAACACTTCCAAAAAGTCTATGCTGTTGTTTCTTAATCAGTAGTCACTACATATGTACGTTGTCATACAGTTTCCTTCCCTCGCCTCCAGATTCCACATTCTGGAATATTTTATAATTTCAAGTAACTTGTGAACTGACAAATGAGCTATTTTTCATATACTTCTACTACAGTTTCAGCTCCCAAGTAAGCTAATCAAGAACATACATAATTTCAAGCACCTTTCTTGCCTCGTTACAAAGAATGGAACTAACCATATGTTTGAAGTTAAATGCCTGCTTTAAAATTTGGCTAAATCAGGACCAAAGTTGGGAGTTACACACAGTATGTAATTATATACAGTATATACACATATATTTATATACAGTTTTGGTTATGTGATTTGTCTGATATTGCAAAACTTTGAGAGAGCTTTTCAAGGTTAATTCTGTGATGCAAAAGAAAGGGCTTAGAGAAGGGAATGTTGAAATTCAATCCACTTTTTTAGCAGAGGGACCCTCTTCAAACACTTTTTGAAAGTTAGAAGATGCAAGTATCCCTAAATAAGCTTAGAAATCCTTCCTTTATTGCTATATGGCTTTAGTTATTTCAGATTTTATTGCAGTATACTAAGATTTAAAAATGATAGGAAAAGGTAATGTCAGTAAATACTTCTTTTGTGTTGAAGAGTCATACATCAAAATGTCATTTCTCTAAAGTGATTCCTGGAGAATTCGGTGATGCTTTGTGAATTCAAAGCCTCAACATTAATGTCTTATGATATATACTAAGAATTCTGTGCTGAAATAATGCCTTCAACTTGGACAAGCAAGGAAAATGTCATAGGAAAACCAGGAATTAAGTTGGCAAGAATATAATTAATCTACAGATTAATTTCTTAATCTAAATGAGCTTTTTTATTATTATTTACCGATTTGCTTCCAGTTTGCAACTTGGTACATAATGCTGCACTTTCCTAAAAGAACTTTCTCTTGTACTTTTCCTTATTCTTGTCTGGCAACAAGAACAATTCCCAGGCAATTTTATAGTCATTAGGAACCTTATTTCTTAAAATGGTGGTGAATTTATTTACCAAGGTGCTCAGGCTAACGTCAGGAGTTGTTATTATTAATGCAAGTAAGCCTCAGTTAAAATAAATCAGCAGCAGTACTGAGGCTACGATTAGTCAAAGCGTTGTGTAAAAGAAGAGAGACCAAGGGATGAAGGGAAGGCACCTCACTGCACGTGACCACAGCAGACAGATGAAGCCAAACCCAAGTGAGTGCCGGGATTGGGTCAGTTAATGGGAAAAGAAGCTTGAAAATTGCTTCATTCTTTGGGAATTGGTGATGTTTGCAATGGAGGGTGATCCCTGGAGGCAGCTATACCTCACTGCCCCTTTGCCGGCAGCAGCGTTATGCCGTTCAGGGTACCTATATACGTGACACAGGCTTGGAGAGCTGTTACTGACCGGCACCCCCAGCCCCAGCCTTCACTACGTCTGCCCTACTGCACCCTGTCAAAAGAATTGTTTCTTCAACTTCTTCCACATGAATACCTAAAAGTGTTTCATGTGTTTCACAGTGTTTTCCTATCTTAAAGTCTAGGCACAGGCAAATGGAAGGCTTGCATAAACACTGGCACTGTGGCAGTGAGAGGAACAGTCAGTCTTTGAAACTGTGTATTGAAAAAAAGGGGGTTTTCCCCTTGGTTTATCAGTATTCATAACTTATTGAGACTCTCTCCTATTGATTTTTCTTAGTTTTTTCATTATGGATTTAAAATGTTACTATAAACTGCAGCGGACCCTGAATCCTGCCTGATTTAAGATCTCTGCTAGATAAAGTGATGAGGAAAAGTATTTTCAGGGTGTTTTCTTTTACATATACTGGCTAGAGAAGCACAGAATAAGATCAATCAGACCTAGCCAAATTTCGTGATATATTATCCTTATTATAAGTTAGAAAAATATTTCCCTCACTCAAGTTCCAACTTGTCCTTGAGTGGTCACCTTCAGCTGGTGAAGTGGTTGTGATGTGGAAAAATATTTAGTTACTGTGGGATCATTAAACACAGTTTTGCTAATTCTTACTCTTCATTTTTATATTGAAATCAGAGGGTCTAATTTTCTTCAGCAGGGTTTGGACCAAACAAGTGTGAATTTGGTTTTACAATGATGCTGAAAGATTTAGTTAACCACCTCTTAGCACTGCCATGCATCAGCTGCTTCAAAAAAATAAAACTAGATCGGGCTTTACGTCTGAATGAAGAAAATCTGCCGTGCTAATGATAGCTTTCATGTTCCACACAACTTTCACAGAAACAGATACTTACAGTCTAGAGGACAGTCTCATCAAACTTAGCTCATATTTTACCGATAAACTGTTTAGGTTCTCTTTTTATATACTCTAGAATGTTGTTTCAGAGTATTTTCAAAGGGTTTGCAATGTTCTGGCATTCTCAAGCCATCTCAAGAATACATCCAAAACAGTTTTTGTGCAGCTGTGTTAGGCCCATTCTCTTCCCTTTGCTTTTATCTACTCCCTTATTTACCTGTTTTACAACAATTATATGGAATACTTTAATGCTCCAATTGTCTCTGCTTTGCACTTGAAATCAGTTGTGAAGGGACCTTTTACAGATAAAGCAAAATATCTTGTCAGCTGCCATAGTGCCTTACTTTTGGGGGTTACCCCAGAGGTGCTCAAAGTAACTATTGCAATTCTCTTCTTACATCTCCGTATTGCTTTTGCTGCATTCACATTATATGTATCACTAATGACTTCCACAATATCTTGCTAAAGCTTTATTTTAGTTCAAAGATACATTTTCTATTAAGCCAGACTTTTAGAAGTATTTTGCGTGCTCACTGACTTAAGGACTGCAGCTGACCTAAGCTCTGAAGGCAAGAATGTCAAATATGTAAGGCATCCGAGTCATAATTTAAAGGTGTATGAGACAAGTAGAAGCAGTAAAGCATCTGGGGCATCCTAAATGAGGACATATTTAAACTGGTTTGACAGTGTTTTTCATGAGTTTTTCCTTCCATTAATGTTAATGCATGCAGTGAAGATACTGTTTATTTATCCTGTTATCATGAGGTAACGCATGAGTTGCCATAAGTTTTCAGTACAGCTACCATCTAGTTATCCTGAAATAACAAATAACTCAAGGCCATATGCTCTTCTCCTGTGAGATAAGGTTGCATGGTGTGCAAAATACACTTAAGCAGAAAGCAGTTTTCTTGGACTATGGACACAGAATATCACCTTCAAGGGCAGAACAAGTAAGCAGGAAGAGAGAGACTTTATCAACAAAAAATGTATCCTACCTTTTCTTAAAACCAACCCAAGGAACGGCGAAAAGCACCAGAGTCATGTACCAGCCTGCACCAGCCTTTCTCCCAGATAAAAATGGTGTGCAGAGCAGTACAACCCAAGGGCAGCCATACCCTCCTACAGCACAACGCTGGGAGAAGGAACCGAGCAGCCTACACCTCTACTGGAACGGTACAGGATGGGTTGATGGGCTGGGAGTTCTCAGGAGGGACAAAATAATTCAGGAGTTTAATTTGGGCAACCGGTACAAATACATACTCCACGTTATACCATCCTGGAGATCTGGGGCTTTTTGGATGTCAGTTTTTTCCATCATGACTCATGGTACACTCGTTCTTAGCTGCATGTGGGTCCCCTCGCAGCAACATTTTCAAGGCCAGATGTATCATGACTTTGTATTGGTTCCCACAACACATGAGGTTCCTTCTTAAGTGGCCTCCAGGTTCGAACAAACCAAGCCCTCGTAAATAGCATGGTATTAGGCACGGTCAATCTTCTCATTTGCTCTAAAATACTGTAATAACTTTAAAAAAAAATATGATATGCAATATTTTGTCTATTTGTGGCTGTGGTCATCACTGAGAAGTTACTGCTTGAGGTAAAGATGATTTGTACTACCGAATGCAGACTATGGACATCCTGAATAACATTTCCAGAGAGAATGCCACATCCCACAGACCTACCGTGGCAGGACGATTGGCAAGCATGTATTTCAGCGGAGTTAATAGGATGACTCACTGGATCCTTTGGTAAAAATATGAATTGTCATCTTGTCACTGACAAAAACATGAACCTCCCAGGGAAAGCTGCAGGAAAAAAAAAAGACCAACAACAATAACATTCATTTTGAGAGAAATGTTAACTACCAGTCACCTGCTGTACATAATAAATCATGCATTACAACTTGGCAGTCCTGCAGTCATAACAATAGCCTTTTAAGTTGGAAATGATAAGGTAAAAGCAGTGGAAAGGCACAGAAGTGCTTATAAAGACTCTGGGTCTCAGGTCATACATAATTCCCTGTAAGTAAGGATGTTAACAAACTTACTATTTTCTCCCTGGGATTTTGAAGAAGAATTTAATATTATCAATAGGCATGCAACTTAGCAGGGACACAGTGGAATCATACAAAAAACCAGAACTAATAACAACTCAGCAAAATTAAACATGATGAATTGCATAGTGGCTTCATAAGCTTTCTAAAAATGCATGCAGATGACAGGAAGGTCTTGTTTCCTGGCAGACTAGGTTGTTGGTTCCTTTACAGTAAGCGCAGGATTCTTCAGCCTGTTGCTGGAATCTCCACGCACTGAATGGCCCACTGACCGGCTATGCAGGAATTACAGCTATGTTTTGCAAGTAATCCCATCTATCATAAAGGCACTTTTACATTTTTGTTTCTCATTTCGAAGACATGCTGACAGCTAGGTAGCCTTTTCAAGGCTTTCCTTCAAAGACCTCCATTCCAGCACCCCTTCCGACAAAGTGCACAACACCTACCCAAGGTTCCTTAACTATCCCGAGGAGGGCTCTGTCCACTGCCTGATTTGTGAATGTGAATTTACTCCTTGTTGCTGAGTTATGTTCCTCAACCTCAACTTTTATGCTGAAAGTATAGCTCCTTCTGAGTAAAGATAACTTTACAAGTATGACTTGAGTGTAAATATATGCATAACCTGCAGGAAAAGCTGAAATGATAGCCCAAGGAGCTACGGACTCTATTATTCTTTTTATTAAGAATATTATGGATTTTTCCTCCATGCTACAGCAGTGAGATATTTATCACTGAGTATGCCATTTTACTGCTGCCAGAAACCCAGTACCTGCTTTCCTCACTCTGTGAGAACCTGTCTCCTGTGCCAGGACCTGTCTACAGCATTCATTTGCTTTCCAACTCTTGATGGGCTACTAATTGAAGGAATGAATGTTTCCTGACTTGCTCCTCAAATCTGTGCAGCGATGGCTCATGTTTGCAGCTGGGAATGAAGGGTTAAGTCTGGCAAGGGCTGGGCTCTGGTTAGCCTGAAAGTGAGAAGCCAGTTGTGTCTTCAATGGCAAAGAAAAGAGGTTCTGGACTGCTTAGATAAAAGAGTCTCAGCATGTGGAGTCTGGCTGCCTGGAGGAAAAGTCAGACAAATATATAATCGGTTACTTAAAAAAAACCCACCGAAATACAAAATTCTTTTTAACAATGAACAATTGATATTTCTTTCTGTGCAGGGGTGGGAGGTTTAATGGATATATGATATCCATTAATGGATATATCATCATGATAGTATAGATTAACAGCAGAGTAGAATTAATGGCTTCCCCAGGTGATATTTAGGGGAAGGAGAGAGAGCTTTTTTTCTTTTTCTTTGGTAGAAGAACAACCATTATTATATAATACGTTCATAAAAGCAGCAGCTGAGACTGATGAAGTGCTTCGGCTGTTGGGACATTATTCTCAATGGCTGCCTTTTATTGGCTCCATCATTACAGGAAAAAGGCATCATTTCATTATTCTCTACTCATAGTTTCCAGGATTTTTGAATTGTGATGATATGCACCAACAAACTAATTTCAAAGCCTTTTACCCTTGTGTCTCTGTGTATAACAAGTGAAAGACTATAATGAGAACCAGCAGGGTCTAGGAGATAATGCATCACTCTGTGCCTTGGGTTTCCCCCTCCGACACGCTGTGCCACAAATACTGCTTGAGAGCACGTTCCTGGTCGGTCACTGCTTTTGGGTGTGCCTACTCCCAGGTCCCACCATGGGGCATACTGACCCCCAAACCTATTGGGTGACAGCGTCTCCCATGGGATTCAGTGAGTGTGGAGGTTGCTCGGACACCTTATCCGCTGACCCAGGGCATGTCAAGGTGATTCCCCCAAGTCAGCAAGAACGACAGCCAAGGATCCCCTCCCCTCTCCAGAGATGCTTGCCTCCCCCTCTCTGCCTGCCAGCTTCCAAGAGCAGCGCACGACTGCTCTGCTTAGCTCCTCAGTCTAATACCAAAATCTATTTACTCACTCGAGATACCAGTGACTCAATCTGAAGCTCACTTATCAAAAACTCTCATTATTATGACTAAACTGCAGCAAAAGCAGGCAAGGTAAAGAATGAAACAATCCTCCTTTTCCATCTATTAACCATCTTCATAATTATCTCTCCCCTTCAAATGCCAGAGGAAGAGGGATGAGCTATGCAGTGTGCCATTACAGTCCTAATTCTGGGCTGTTTTCAGGGGATAGAGGACGTTACAAAGTCAAGGCTTTCCTCAGAAACTCTCCAGAGGCTTCCTCCCCTCATCTACACCAAGGGAGACCCGGTGAGTTACAAACGTGGCAGAATGTTCCCAAGAACCTGCCTTGTGGGACCACCTTGGTCATGAAAGCATTGGAGGATAGTGCCAGGTTTGCAGTCATGTCTATTTTGAGTGTTCCAACAAAACACACACAGTAAATTGAATGGATTTCTTTTTTTTTTTTTTTTCCTGATCATATCCAAAAATGCTATGTCTTGCTGGAAGCTGCATTTAGTTCATTCAATCAATGCGATGCTTTTTTTTTTCCCTTCTGAATCAGTACTGAGCCATTGAAGTATCGAGGGTGGATTTTGATAGTACGATGGATTTGGAGGGTTTTCCTTGGGGTGAGCCAGAAAGCTGAAGACATACGCAGTCATGTTCCATAAAGCCCTCTCTGCATCACTCCTGCTCTGCTCTGCCTATTTCATAAAACTATTTGCTATTAAGCAATTATCCTGTTTCACTCCAGAAGTATTTTCATTTTATGGCAGAAGACATGAACCCTGGGCACAGGCTCCAGGTTGATTTGTTAAGCAGTCTAGGATCCCTCTGAAGAAGGGCTTTTTGTGGCTGCTACAGCAAGTGATGAGTTTAAACTGAATTGGAAAAAACTTCTGTATCCTGGACCAGGCTTGGCTGGCACCTCCCACAAAAAAGTGTCTGAGGGCAAGCTGGGGTCCTTTTCAAAGATTACTATGTCTTCCACTGCTCGCTTGAATTACTCTTGGTGTTTATCATGTTAACATATAATTCATATTATTATGACTTATTTCCATACTTAAATTAGAAAGTTATTCTCTGACTACACAGAGCCTCCCCCTGTGTACAGGGGCTCTCTGAATACAGTAGTGGGATTTCCTTTTGATGTTATTTTCCCAATTTTAGGAGTTACATTGTAAAAGTGGGGAAAAATACATGACCTATTTATTAACTTCAAAGTATTTGCTGTACAAGACTTTATTCTTAATTCTACATAAGTAAGAGCTAGGATATGTTTTCTAGAGTTCTGTGATAAAGTAAAACACAGCATAACTCGACTCCAGCTGCCCCAGGGAAAAGGATTATGGCTGCAGCACCAGGACCAGGGTACTGCTACTCTGTAGCGAAGGCAGCATGAAATGTCTCTGTTGACATTATTACTAAAATGCAGAGAGAAGATAAAGCAATGATAGACCAAAGAAAAAGGCTAAGGCCCTGCAGCAAAGATGTGTGTATTCGTGACTTTTCCATCACTATCAATAATGCATAATGACCATCATGTGGATGATGACACCGATTTTTGAGAAAGACTGAGTCAAGCTTTCTATCACCAAATGTGAAAAAACATTCAACGTGACATTGGATGTCAAGAAGACAGGACCTGCTAGATAAGCAAAGAGCCGGCAGAAAGGGTAATGGAGAAGAAAATCAGCTGATGTTGACATAAATTGACATCTGCTGTGCCAGTTTGTAATGTTTTATGGAAGTAAACCATTCTTTTGTTAATATGTACTGAAAGAAACAGTTTTTAGGGCCACAAAAATATCTTGGCTAGAAAAAACGCTAAATGGTGCTTTGTCTGTGAGCAATCGTGCAACTTGAAGAAACCATGTTCAATATTATGCTCAGATTTTACAGCTATCTATGTTCTCCCTTTATGTACTGCCCTCTAATTCTGCATGGCAGTAGGCAATAGGTACATTGCTGATTCCCTGTGGTATCTTAGATTCTGTAACAATGCTTTAAATAATTATTTTTGCATGAAGATCATGGTAGCAAAAGGGAAAAGCCAGACCAGAACTTTCAAAACGTTTATGTTTGAATCCCAATGGCATAACTTCAGTCCTCAACCAGAAATTGTTCCACTGTAAATGAGAGCAGAACTGGCCCAGTGTCCATGGCTGGGCACCTGACTTCAGGAAGATAAATTCAGAGCTCACTCCCACTCTGCGTGGACCATCCCTGACTCCATTTTACCTATAGATTCATGGTGAAATTTGACTTGGAGTTTCCCTACAAATCTTGTAACTGTTCCATTAAGCTTCATCCATTAAAACCAGTGGGAGTGAAACACAGTCATGTAAGACATATGTGTGATGTGTAAGACACATGCCTTAAATCTGCAAGACAAATTCCATCCCCATACGCAGATGATTATCAAGCTACTGGGAATGCAACAAACACTGTCAATAATGTCAGGGTGACTCACTAAGGGCGGCTCAGCATGAATGGAAAAGGCAAAGCAGAGCACAAGCTACCAACATTTTCACCCCTTGCTACAGCCAAGCACTGGTGGTACGGACCAAACCCGTCCTGGCTGTGAGGAGCCCTGATTCACACCCAGGAGTTCCGGAGCTGCAGCTGAGGACAGAGTCTGATCTTCAGAGCCCAGAACTAGGAAGGCCATGAAACTAATCTGAATTAGGAGCATTTTGAAAATACGTGTAGAATTTCAATCCTTCAAGCAGCGTTAATTAAAGAATCAATTTCCACTGACAGCCTAAATGCTGCTTAATTTACTCTCCAAAATAACTCAATCTCAATGTGATTTCAATGTGATCTCTCAAGGAACTTTGTCTGCTTATCTCTCCCTGATTTATAGTGGATTCATAAATTACCAGACTCTACTGCATCAGCAGTTACTTCTGAACTTGAGCAGTAGCTGGTGATACGCTCTCCAGGGCAGGAATTTAAGTTCAGGCCTTCGCTCACAAGGGTCGACTTTAGATGTCTCTCTGGCAGCTGAATCGTTACAGAGCACAACGTAGTCCTTACCACGGTGCTGTATGTCTGATGCCTAATGAGGCAACAAAACTAAATTTGCTGTAAAGTTATGCCTGTAATGCATAGCTGAGCAGGGACAGCGTGCAAGCAACACTATCGTGAGGTCAAAGGTTTGCAGTAACTGCAAATTAAAGGAAATTATTGCTGTCCTCTTTAAACTAAGCTGTGGGAATGCAAGAGGGCTAAGGTATAAGGACAGAAGACATAATCCAGCCTCTGCTATTCTCCCCTCTGCACACAAAGCCCTTACTCCTCACTGTGGGATGCGGCAGCCACAGCACATGGGAGGATGGAAGGACAAGGGGATCGGTTTTACATTTCTGAAAGGGACATACACAAGCCACATCCGACTCTAAGGAGAACACAAGAGCGTGAAGTGTGAGTCCCTGCTCTTGATCCACTCCCACTTATTCATTTCTTGGCCTTTAGCAGTGATCCACGTCATTATTCATACCTACCTTGCTGCTTTTTATGAGAGCCATGAACAAACTATTATTGTTAACGCAGCACGCGGAAGGCAATGTGTGTGCCTGTGTAGCCAAGCATGGTTTTTTTGATGGAATAACGAATACGGTGAAAGATTTGCGGTGGATTAGCAGATGCATCAGAGACATGCTTGCAGATGGGAGAAGGCAGGGAGCACGGGAGAGTGATTCCCTGGCTGGGAAGACGCAGAATGCTGGCCCCGGGTTGCTGGAAGCCAGTTGTGCTTTGCAGGCAGGCGTAAGCAGAGCCCTCCCACAGCTGGGGCAGGAACCCTAGCTCGCCGGCTGCCACCCCCAGGCTCTGCCCCCACGCCGGGCACACGGGGGCCCCTCTCTGGACGCCTCAAAAAGGCCTGAAAAAGCCTTAGGAAGGGCTGCTTTGCCTGGATGAGATGACTGAGCTGCCAGCATGTCATCGGACAGCCAGCCCCGAAGACCACACTCCTGCCTTCTGCTATAAATTTGGTGGGGCAGGTCTTGCCCCAAATTCAAGAAATGTTTAGGATCCACGGCAATGAGTGCCCGTAGGAGGACGTGCCACCAAACCGCCCCCCCCCCCCGCCTAACTGCCAAACTGCTCTTTTCAGTAAGTTGGTAAAGTTTGTATGGAAAACGCCTCAGACAGGCGGGCGGGGGGGCAGACCCGAGCCGACCGCTCCAGCTCTTACAAAGTTTTGTAACTCAGACCGACGGCTCCCAAGGGACGCGGGGGGGACCGACCGGCACAACCCCCCCTCCGCCCCAGGCACCCCCGACCCACCGCCGCGGGAGGACCCCGGCCCGGCGGCTGCCCGGCCCCAGCGCGGCTCTGCCCGCCGGGCCCCCCCGCCGCCCCGTGACCCCCCGCGGGGCTGGGGGCCGCGGCACGCCGGGCTCCCGCACCGCCGGCCCGGCCGCCGGGGGACGGGGACCGCAGGGCTCCCCGCGGGGGCACTCACCGCGCAGGCCCGAGCCCGCTCCTCCAGCGCAGGCCCCGGCGCTGCTCCCGCGGGGCAGAGGCACCGCCGAGCCGGGGCCGCCGCCGCTGCTGTCCGCGGCCGCCCCGGTGCTGAAGCGGCCCGGCCCGCCCCTCCCTCCCGCCTCCGCCGGCCCTTGTAGCGTAAAGCCGTGGCCATGGCAACGCGCGTCACGCACCCGAGGAGGGGCCGCCGGGGCTCCCGCCGCCCGCGCTCCCGCCCGCCGCCTCACGGGGGCGGCCGCGCCGCAGGGAGGCCCCGGGGCCGCCCCGTCCCCGCCGCCCCCTGCCCGCCGCCCACCGGGGGCCGCGCCGCGGGGAGGCCGGGGGAGGCCGGGGGCACCGGCGGAGGGGGACCGCTGTGTTTGGCGGGTTCCCGCGGGTGGCTCGGGCCCTGCGGGGTCGCATCGACCGGCCGGCTCTGCCCTGCCAGCGGGATGGGGCCCCCCGGGGCCCAGCACTGGCCCTCAGCCCACCGCCCGCTCCCCGGCAGCGGGGCCGGAGACCCCGGGTCCCAGCACCGGCCCGAGGCCGGAGGCCCACCGCCTGCTCCCTCGGGGCCCTGCACCGGCCCTCTGCCCACTGCCTGCTCCCCGGCAGCAGGGCCAGAGCCCCCGGCCAGCAGCGCCGCAGGGGCCCCGGCACCCCCGCAGCCCGGTGAGGAAGGTCTGTGGTGCCCCATTTCCCCGTTCATTAACACCCCAAGAAACGTCAGGACAAAACTTGTTAGATTTTGGGATCCGTAAGGTTTTTGGCCTCACTATTTCTGTCGCAGGCACAACAGGAAGGCTCAGCTGAGGTCAGCCCCTCACCTGGCTATAGATACACTGTGCCTATGTATATATATATAGATATATACACACACACACATTAGATACAAGTGCAGCAAGAAGACCTGAAGTTGCCGAGGTTTAGAACACCAGGCTTCCCCACTGCTGCAGGCTTCTAAAATGTATTATCTTTGATCAATTATTTAACTGGCTAGATGGAATAAAACCCTGTACAGGGTGAGGTTGTGGCATTTGTGCTGGTTTTGGTCATTTCCGTGCCACTGTAATACTACATACCTTGTATTTGCTGTTGTACGGTGTCAAAGTTTGCTTTTTGCCACCACACGGAACTAAAATGAGAGATAATTTACTGTTCTTAGAAATGATGCCAAATGGGTAAACCATGATTATTTTTGAAAAAAGTGTAGATTTAGTACTCAGTGACTCATAACAATGAGCATACTTTGACAAAAAAAGGTTATGGAAGTATTTTAAGCTGCATTTTATCATAGGCAAATATGTATAATAACCTTAAATAGCCGTGTCTGTACTTTAACTTACAGCACCCAGATACTTCTAGACTGGCTCTTGGGGATTACGCCAAAGCAAGATTTTAACCTTTTATCTCAAAAGAAACCACAGCAATGAAATACGACCCTTGTTTAAGATAAAAATCCCCAAACCAGCTGTTATTCTTTAGGACCCTTAAAACATTCTTCAATGTTTCTTTTATCTTGAAAACAGTTTTATGGATCTAGTGGTAAGAGCAATTGCAGGAATTACAAAGCACTTCACAATTAAAGAATCCCACTCCTGAGCCGACTTCATTTTATGTCATAGACGCCATGTTAGTTAATGTTATTTTGTGTTCCTAGTTGTGAAAAGTGTTTAAATTAATTTATATTATTTTGCTAGTTTATTAGTTCTTTATTGTTTATTACTGTATTAACTTATATTCCTAGTTGTCAGAATAGGGGGAAAAAAAGGTAATGAGACTTTTGTAACTTAAAAATCCTCATAAACTCCAAACACAAACCAATTCTCATCTACAATAACTGTATTTTCCAGCTGCCTGTTTCTGGGCCACCGTAGCTGAGCTGGAGGCCAGTGGTGCTGAACAAGCAGCACGCTGCCAGAGAGATGAACTGGACGGGTTGTACATGCTCAGCTGGTGCCAGGACAAAGCCCACAGCTCTGCCCAACCATTGCATGTAGCTATTGAATGATTAATTGGACAAATTAATTAGTTAATGGTCCTACTGCAGTTTGAAAACAGTGAACTGCTAAGTAAAAACTACGTGTCGTTCTTTTTTTCTTCACTCTATATCACTAGGTAATTGCCAGCACCATGGTATGGCTGGGTAAGGGAATCGCATTTAGTAAACGCCGAAAAGCTTATGTTCAGTGGCCGATGAACCTACATAAATCGATGTCAGGCAGGGAGAGCTGGATTTTCTTGGATTTGTGCCTTTACCTCTGCGCATTTTCAGAGAGGCGGATGTAAATATTGTGCCATCGTGATGTCACCAGGCTGCTGTGCATGGCCACAGGCAGGCAGGCCAGGGACATGATCACTGGGCTGGCAGCAGTATATTCTTCAAGTTGAAAAGCAGCAGGACACTGAATGAAGGAGAAAGACGTCTGTATGATGACAACCTGGGGCCACTGAGGTTGCTGGGACTTTTGCTGCTGAGTTCAGTAAAGCTGGGATTTCACCCAGAGCACTTTGTTTGTTTTGGTAATGAGGATGTTAAAAGCAACCTCTGAGGCCAGGTGTCTTCTGCCAATGTGATGTACAGGAAACGCTCTCTAAAGCATGGGTGCTGCCTCCTCCTACTTTGGCCCTAACTCAAGAAGGCACTTAACATATACATAAATACATTTCTTGTCAGCAAAGCTTTTGAGCAAACACCTAGTTTAAAGATTTGCTTATTTCCGATTCATTGGTTAAGAAGCAAGGTATTACTCCACAAGAGTAAAAAATGAGAAAATCTAGCTGTAAATCCTTATCATTTACATCATTTATAACCAGAGCTTAGTCATCTTTTGACCAGTGATGCACAGCACTGATTTCTTGCTGAATGAAATTTTAGAAGCACAGCCAATTTTTCAGAGAGGCTTGGAACTATGCCCTGTATCAGGTGTTATGAATGCAAAACTCAAGGCCCACAACAAGTCGTGGATAATCTAACGCAAGGTCACATTTTTCCAGAATAACAGCACCTAAATCCTCAACTGTGACAATGGGGTCCAGCCTTACTTTCAGATTTTATCAAATTTCATAGGGATTGTGATGTGCAGAACAAGTTCAGACTGCAATAGCAATAAAGGCAGTTGCAAAATGTTGAAGATTACAGAGTCTGAAACTGTAAAGGTCAGATCCTGATCTACGCTTCCACACTTCTCACATGTATTTAGATCTGAGATACCCTGTGCACTTAGCTCTCCGCTCTGCAGTTCAGTGAGGTGGAAGAAAATCATCTTTACCTTTGGAAAATTCCATCACAGGACT
Source organism: Falco biarmicus (assembly GCF_023638135.1). Lineage (NCBI taxonomy): Eukaryota > Metazoa > Chordata > Aves > Falconiformes > Falconidae > Falco > Falco biarmicus. The sequence goes on along the minus strand of NC_079301.1, from coordinate 2,183,242 downwards.
ACGTTTTCGTTCCAAAATTCCAGAATTTCATGTCATGAATGATGCATATTCTGTCTCAAAGGAAATTGTCTGAGAAAAAAAAATTCCCATGGCCTTAATTTTAAGCATATTTTTTGGAGTCAACATGAGTGTGTGTGTGCGCGCGCGTGTGTGTGTGTCTCTGTGTGTGTGTCTGTGTGTGTGTGTCTGTGTCTGTCTGTCTGTGTCTGTCCGTGTCTGTGTGTCTGTGTGTCTGTGTGTCTGTGTCTGTGTGTGTGTCTGTGTCTGTGAAAGTGGACTTTCCAGGTTAACTAGGCATTCACTTTTGCATGCACACACAAAAAGAGAAACACAACTGTAAGACATTTTCCTTCCCAGCCTGCCAGGGTGAGGCCGGCAGACTGCACATATGACTGTCAGAGCACTATAAGCTCTTCCTCTCATCACCAAGGACCCTGGACTGAGCACTCAGCCAGATTTCAGAAGGAATTTATACCATCTCTGCCTGTTTTTTCAATTTAGTAGCCATAGTGGGAAAATTGGACCTTACTGAGTAAAAGTACTGTAAACTATTTGATGTGCAAATTTCTCTTAAAGGAAGTGGAAGGAGAGAAGTCCACTGAGGACAGAGTTTTTATAGCTCCTGCTACCTTTTATGAAGTTTTACTCTTAAATGTGAAGAGGCTTGTTAAGTTTATGTGTTGCCTGAACCTAGAAATGGAGAACGTTTTAATTTTTCCAAAAATGTCTCTCTGAAGACAGAATGCAATTCACTTTTTCTTCTGCCACTGGTACTTAGAATAAAAACAATCAAACCCATGAGATGAGTCAGAATTAGCTCTTTTCCTGTACCGATGCTCAAGCTCTGGTCTATTTGAAATAATTTCTTGACCTTTGGCCAGAGAGGAAAAACTTTAAAAGTGCAAAATAAGCTATAAAAATGACCATTAAGGCATTTCCCCAGGAAATCTATTTAAATGCTGATGTAATTTTCTACAGTAAATACTTCAATTCAAAACAGCTTCCTTAACTGTGGGAAACTAGAAAGGCACCATCAGAATTATAAGGAGAGGAAGGTTTGCCGTTTCGACAGCTGACACACCATGAGACACATTGAAGGCGTAATGCATGTACAAGGTGCCATGTGAAAGGGATGCAAAGAAGACCCTGCTCCAAGATGAAAGAAGGGTCTCCCTACTCTGCAATTTGAGGTGGATTCTGGGACATTCAGCAAACTTTGCTCCAGCTGTCCAGTTTTGAAGAAGCTCACGTAAGCATAGAAATTAAATGGATATCTAATAGTCCAACAGGTGAGAGGCTGAAGAAAATCCATTCGGTATCATGACTGTGTAATGGAGTGAAGAAGAGGCTTCTAATTCAAGACACAGAGTGGTGAATGTCAGTTTATTGGGAAGCCAAGAGAAACCAGAGATGTGGCATCATAAATCTAGTTATACTTCCAAAAATACATTGTAGGAACATTAGATGCTACTGGGAACGCACATAGTAGAGCTAAGTGCTCAGCAAAGCATGCTAACCTAATTTCATCATTACATGTAAGAAGAAAACCCTGACTCATATTTTATGAAAATTGTTATGGTGAATCAGCAAATTACTTCTGTTTATCTCCTCCAACGTCAGCACACTGAAGTCTGGAGCAACTTGAACTAATCTCAGGGCACTTGCAAATAGAATATATTCAGACCAGCTGAAGCTGGGCTAAATGGAAACAAGCAGTAATTTGTCACTGACAGCCAGCTGGGAAGCTCAGAAAAATGCTATTTCTTGACTGTCCTGTCAGAAGGAAAGACAAGCTCTGTATGTGCCTTTCAGCAATGACTCCTTTATCAGATCTCAAATAAAAAATCTTTATTTACACTTAAGAAATGTGTGGTCGTTATAACAAAATCTCTCTGTATGGCAAATGCTGGTGTTTTTACATATATGCCCATATATGCACATCCCTGTGGTGGTACAAAGAAAATAAAACTGCACAGAAATGTATAACCTGATCTGGCTTGCTTCACTGCTAATCCAATCTTCTTTCCTAGTAAAGCTCAAATAATTTGATTGTGTGTGTAGGGCACTCTGGAGCACCTGAGGGATGCAAACGAAATCCTACCTAAATACTGTAGATCAGCAGAGAAGCTACTGAAATGCCTTCCTGCATCAGTACTCAAAGTACATCATGACATTTCTGCTGGTCACCGTCAGACCCAGGGAATCTCCTGCTGTAGGGCTTTTCCAGCCACCCTGGAGCCGTGTCCTTCACACCACTCATGAGAGCGTGGCATGAAGCACAGCAGTGCTGCAACCCTCCATGGCAGCTGCTTCTGCGCTGGGGAGCAGTCTGCAACCTCACCCACGCACCTCAGTCCCCGAATGTGGGCCCGCCTGGCTGCACATCTTGCTGTAGATTTCTTGTGTGCTCAATTCATTGGTTCTGCCATAACAGCGTTAATTGGCTATAAATTCAAATTATCCACATTTTCTCTTAAAAAAAAAAAAAAAAAAGATGTGCGGGCACCAGAGGATGTCATACCGTCTCAGCCTTTGTCTCCTGGCACAAAGATCAGGAACAAGACTAAAGGTCTCGTAAAAATGCCTCGGGGACCATGACTGCTGAAGCACTGTGGGCTCATGGCTCTGGAGTCAAGCAGCCTCTTAAACTTTTCTTTCAAGAAGAGGGACAGAGGAGGAGAACAGGGTGCAGCCCCAAAGGGCACCTGTGGAAGGAGGCAGCAGTAGAAGCAGGCAGAGGGTATAGGGGGCATGGAAGAAATCACAGGGAGTGAATGGCAAGGAAGGAAGCATTTACTGATTTAGAAGATGACTCGGAGCAAGATCTGCTCCCATCTGAGCAATGCATGTCCCAACTGCTACTCTGCGGGAAGGAGAGAGAGACCGAGATGGCCCTTCCCAGCTGTCCCGGCAGCAGCAGAGCAGCAGGGCCGAGGCTGGGGGCTCACTGTGCCTGTGCCCCGGCCCTGCAGCAGAGGCCGTGGGTGACGATGGCACTGGTGCCCCAGGGACTACGCCGTGCTGGAGCAGGTGGCCAGCACTTGGAGGTGACAGACACGCAGCTGGGCTGCACGCGCTGACTTCAGAGCACGGCTGCTGCTCCGGTGCGTGACGCCAGCAGCACATGAGTCACCCAGGGCAGACAGTAACAACGTTAGTTGTTTCCACATTTGCAAAGTGGAAAAAGCTTAGATCAGATTTCCTGGTATTTTTAACAGCGAAATGGCTTAGCAAAGCAGCAAGGCTCTTCAGTAGTATTCATGTGCTACAAAGAATCTTTTCACAGGCTTTGCATGAAAAGATCTGCATTGAAGCCTGATATTTTTATTTATTATGTTGTGCAATATTGCAGCAATTAAAAAGAATGACAAATACAGAGGAAAAGTGATTCCTTTAGAGAATAAACCATTCTGGCAAATACTGTACAGAAAGTAAAGATTTGTTTTGATTAGGATTGAGAAAACATCTTTTAAATACCCAGTAAAGCACAGGCAGGCCTGGTAGCAAAACTCCCTCAACCCATGGAGCAAGAGAGCTGTCACACAGGCTTCCTGGCGGTACCCCGTCACAGCACCCTAACTCGTGAGCTGCCAGCTCCTCCTGGCACCAGGGCTGCCGTGCCAACAGCAGCGGGGCCGGTGCCGGCTGTGGCAGGACTCCTTGCAGGACAAGGCAGCTGCCAGCTCAGCCCCAGATCTGGGAGAAGTTGTAGTAGTTTCTGCTGAGATCAAAAAGGTACAGCAGGGAGCAGGAAGGATCACATCTGCTGTGTCCTGCTGCTCTGCCGGGGAAGCTGGAAGAAGAGGATGTGAGGGAGGCTCTTCTTGGCCTCTTGCTTCCCACTGGCTTTTCCCTGCTGCAGATGACAAGGAAATGAAAGGGTCTTCTCTTCCTCCCTGCACAAAATTAGTGCTGTCCCTGCAAGGATACCCCAAACCTCTTTCTGAGCCACGTACTGTCTCCTCCTTGAACATGAGAGGACCAGGGAACTTGGGAGACCTCTTGCACTGAGACCAGCCCCTATGTAACTCCCTGGAGAGTTACCTCTTGGACAGCTTGGATCTTTTAAAATTGGCACTGGGGTAAAAGGGCAGCAAATGTTAATTCATAGCCCAAAGCGGCAGGGGATAGCTGGAGCTATCTCCAGCTCAATGGGGCACTTTTTGCTGCAGGATGGAGCAGCTGTAGCACAAGTCAGGCTATGTCCTTCTCTTCCCTCGCCCTCTCTGGTCTTTTCCCAAACTGAGATGTCTAAGCAGGGCTTCACGCTCACCAAGGCCTCCAAATCTGTAATATATTGCACTCTGCAGAAAGGAGAGAGAGATCTGTTACCATTTGCAGGCAACTTTCACAGCTCTTTTCTTACAGGCTGCAACCTGTTGCAGTGAAGCTGACAGAACTGAAAAATAGGTTTATTGCTTCACCCAGCAAGAAAGAATCCATCCATCAACATTTAAAGAGCTTGAGAGGGGAAAAAAGTCCAGATGCTCTATCCTTTCACTGTAAGAATTCCTATATAATTTCTGAGACTGATCACACAGCAATCGCTTTATGGGGAGCTGCCGGGTTGGTTTAGGATGTTCTTATTTGAATTATCGGTAAAGATTCATGCTTTTCATTGATCCCCACCGGTGGCTGGCTGCACGTAACAGAAATCTGCAGCTTCCCGTAATAAGCAGGAAGATCGTACGGAAGAGGCTGTGTTGGAATGCTAGGATCAGTAAAAAAACTTATTAACTGACTCTTAAGTAATAATGCTTATTTCTAATGGAAAAGGCTACTCATAATGATGAAGCCATCATGCCATCTGTGAGGAATTTTAGGAGGTCCTGGCACAAGCCAGGCTGACCTGGGTTGTTTCATTAAGCAGAGATTGTGTGAAGCATTACGGCTCAATCAGAACTGTGATAGCACCATGTGCCCCCAGCAGTTCCTGAGCAATATATTGTGCTCTGGTGGATGTGAGGGGCATATTTGTTCATTTGTTCTTATATTGCTTTCACCTCCACGCTTTCAGAAACTCTTGCAAAAACACAAACTCCTTTGGAAGAAAATTACTTTCAGCAAAGGAGCTGAAGGTAGATGATGTGAGCTACATCATGTGAAATACCTGTTTGACTTCCCAAAATAGCAGGTTTAGTAGCTCAGAGAGTCCGAACAACCCCCCTAAAGCTCAAGAGGCACAATCGTAACACAAGTTTTCTACTAATACAACAACATCATCCTCAGGCCACTGAGAAACGGTTTTCTTAGTTGCACTGGCTTGTTGAGAGGCATGGGGGGGCACCTACTTTGCTAAATCCTGCTCTTGTATTCACCTCACTAGTCACAGCCCTGTAACACCTCCATGCTTCCCCAGAGGAGGGAAAGTAATCATCTGTTGAATGTGGTGTTTACCCTTGGTACAGCCTTCCAGCTAGAAACCAGATGACCACCAGAAAACACCTCGTAGAAAGCTGGAGTATTGGTTAGGAATCACTTGAATTTAAGGTTTTAAAAGCTGTTCTTCAAAAACTACTAGTAAACACCATTTGGTGCATAACTTTTTATATAAAAATAAATTTGTTTTTTACTACCACCAGGTATTGGTTTTCACCTGTAGAGCAAGAAAACATTTCAGTTACATAGAAGAGTCCAACTAAATGGTGCTATGTTTATCGTAAATCTGCAAAATGAAGGCTTGGGATTTCTGGCGTGTGTATGGTTAGAAACCTCTAGCATTGTTTGAAACCTCAGCATTTGATTATGCAGGAAAGAACCACTAATATTAACACCAGTTGCGCTGACATTGTCAAAGTACACTTTGTTTCTTTTCATATAGGTATTTTCCTCTACCAGGGAGTTAAATACAGAAAGGCTGATGAAAGAAAGGATCAAAAGCTTATGCAAGCTGGATTCTGTTGGTTTATTCTTTCCATTACGATGGCATCAAGGCTGCCTCAAGGATGAGGCACTGAGCACAGCTCTGATTAGAGGTCTCTCCCCATGATTACAAACCCTATTTGTAATGGTAAGGTCTGGGAGAGAACAAGCAAAATAAACCATGAATGGTGCTCTCTGTCCCACGCTCGAATAATCAGATCCACCAAGCATGGGATGGAGAGGCATCCTGTCAAGTACAGGTCACCGTGCAGCAGATCCAGCCTGGCAGGACGGGCTCCTGGATGCACAGACAGGTCCTGTAACACACCCAGCTTGCACGTACGATGCCTCCACTGATGTGAATTGCTGCTTGTCCTGCTGCTGCCAGGTGTCCAGGGTAGCAGTAGTGCCACATGGATGTGGAAAGGCTGTGCCTACCCCCAAAGAACGAAGTGTGGAATGTGTTATGTGAGAAAACCTGTACTATACAGGGCATCTACCAACCTCAACAGGAGCTTATGGACCTGGGTCTGGAGATGGCACTAATGGAAGTTTCTGGGCTTTTGCAGTCACTAGTTGCTGAGGAAATCACTACTTTCAAAAAACCGGTCCTGAAGGATCTTAGGGTCTTCTCCCAGTTTACCCTCTGCTCCATCAATCACACTTCTGCTGCAAAACCAATGGCTATTTTTTTAAGGCAACCAATTTCAGCTGTTTGAAAACTGATTTTAGAAATATATAACATTCTCCCCCCCCTCCACTCCCCCACAACCCCCCTTCAAGCTAATAATTACAGATTAAAAATTACTGAAGCTTCAAAAACTTTTGACTAATTTAGTCAGCCCAGCTCTACAGTGTCATTTGCCTTGCAGAGGAAACAGCTAGCTGGGAAATCATAGTTTCGGCTGTGAAAAAAGGGACACACACACAGACACACCCCGAAAGTATTGGGTATGATTATTTCTCAAAAGTGCCCCAAAATTAAATGCAAAAATGTAAAGCAAGGACATAAAATCTTTTTCATTTGAAAAAATATGCTATCCCAGATAAAAGGTTTTGTGTCCTGCAGTCTCCACAAGCCTTTGGAGGTCCTTTTCTTACTCCAAGGCAGTGACTGAATTTAACCACAGCTGCAAAACCTGTTAAGCTGGTGGGGCCATTACTGGGTATTGTACTGATCTATTCTTGAAAGAAGCATTCATTTTTTTAAATAGACAATTTTTTATTTTTTATTTCTGTGCAGGTTCTTTTAACTGCCTATCTCCTCTCATCTTTTTCCAAAAGAAAAATCACTTCCCCCTCACATTAACTGAGTTTAATTTTCTCCTTAAATCTGTCGCAGGCTTCTCATTTGTTCGGTGGTTGACAGAGTATTTTCAAAGTCTAAATATTAATCTATTTAAGAAAAGAAATGAAGCATTTTGAGGAAAAAATCAACTTTCAGATCTTTTCCAGAACTAGCAGTCTATTTTCTTCAATCTGTTTTTGATTTGAGTGAAACCCCATGTCCTTATTTTAAATTGGCTATCAACATCCCATTACAGAACACAACCGTGATAGCTCAGTAGAAGGTTGTGTCAGTGCTACTGGCAGAGATAAGCTGGAAATGAAGCTTATTCAGTAAACTCATGGTAATAGAGCAGGAACAAAATTTATATATAAAAGAAATCACCCCAGTGATGTAGAGTCCTTTGGTTTTAACTGTACTACTGACTTTCAAAAAGATCTAGCTTAGATATACACCAATTCTTAGAGTGACCTGTTTTCATTTACAAATCAAGTGCATTGCTCTGGTGGACCTCAGAGGTAGAGTATCACATAATTAAGGCCCGTATTGGAGAGTTAAATGGTTTTATTGAACTGATTCTTTTGTGGCTGCTTTTCAGATCCTGGCAGGCTAGGTCTGAATACCTAAACAGCATGTCCAGTTACAGAGCTTTTACTTTCCAGTTTTCCTTCATTGTTCTCCAAAGAGACAGGAGAAATCCCTCTGCTACTTCATATAAAGAATGCCTATACTGGAAGAAGTTTTCTTCCCGTTAAACTTTGAAGGAGAGGGTGACATTTCAAAGGAGAGCCAGAAGGAAAAAGAGGGAGAGGCTGGCACAGAAGGGTGTTGGGAAGGGACACCAGGCACCTCTGAACCACTAACACAAGGTGCTGCTTTAGCGTCTACCGTAAGCATGTTCCCTGTATTCCCCACCCTGAAGTGTTGCCTCGATGAATTATTGAAGCGATAGGAAATCACTGGACATTAACCGCCCAAGTACTCATTTGCTGCTTCTAGCCCTGCGTTAAAGATAACATCTTTAAACTTATCTATAAAAGCACATGCTGGGCAGTATAAGTAGAGAAGTAGATCAATTCTTGTTTCTTAGTGCTGATAGAATCATAGAATCATCAAATTGTTCAGGATGGAAAAGACCTTTAAGATCATTGAGTCCAACCCAGCGCTGCCAAATCCACCACTAAACCATGTCCCTAAGTGCCACATCTACACGTCTTGTAAATACCTCCAGGGATTGTGACTCCACCACGTCCCTGAGCAGCCTATCCCAAAGCTTGACAAGCCTTTTAGTGAAGAAATTTTTCCTAATATCCAATCTAAACCTCCCCTGGTGCAACTTGAGGCCACGTCCCATTGTGCTATTGCTTCACAGCAATGAAGGGTGTTGTGAGAAGGAGGTGGATGTCTCAGGAAAAGCCAGAGATCACAGAGCCCACACAGGCTCCCACAAGGGCTGCTGAGCACACCCCAAAGGGAAAAGTACTCGAGCAATGGTCAGGCTGGATCTATTTACCAGTGATTTTTGCAGGCTTGAAGGACTAAAATCTTACATGCACAAAATCTTTACATTTGTAGTCTCCTGATTGCAATTTTGTAATTTGTTCTTCAGCCACAAAAATATAGTTTGGTTGCATGTGAATTATGGGTGAAAATGTGAAAGTATTTACAGTGTGTCATGTGAAAAAAGCGCTATTTGTTGTCACCGGCAACGGCATGGTCTTCTAGAAGAATTGCTAAACAGCAGTCCAGGGATTTGGGTGGTTATTTGCTTATTTAGCAGGGATGCTATGTACACCAGGATCTTCTGGTTAAATTTACACAGCTTGTTATTAAATTAATACCAGCTGTGACAAAATAAAACTCTGCTGCATGATCGATTTGACTCATAGAGCACAGAAAGTTCTCTTGTTCCCAAATTTGTTATTTTCAGTTCTGCCTCCTTCCACTCTACTTCAGCTGGCGCAGAAAAGGCCAAGACTAGTGACAGAGCACCTCCAGGCACCTCTCAGCCTACACCGCTTTCTGCTCTTGAGGATCACCCGGGACGGCTCAGCTACGCAGGGCACGCAGCGCTGCCTCCTCTCCACGTTACGGGGTCACCCTTCCTCTCTTCTCCATGCATGCAAAAGGGAAGCCAGCTGGCTGCAGGCACGTCCCTGCTTCAGGGTGCTTTTGGTGTCGTGTTTCCCTCATCAAGAAAGTCTACAATGTTTTAAGAGCATGAAACGGGACTAAGAGGAAGTTTTTGAAATATATAAAAACATATATATTTAAAAATAATAATAATAATAAAAACCAACAGAAAATGAGCTTTTTATAAAACATGAATTGTTGGACTACCCTTTCCATGGAAAATTTTGTAATTTCTGGTATTCACGTTAAATTAGAACAATTTTTGGTGAATCTTCTGTGGAACAGAAACTCTTACAGTGGCATCTTCTAAGTCAAAATATTACAGAAGTATCCCCATGAAAGAAGAACCAGTACTTCAGTACTGAATGAAGCAATATTCATATTAAGTCACCATCACTGGCAACATCACTGCCTCCTGTTGCTGCCTTATATTAACAGTGATTGTACTGAATCATGGAAATCCTTATTTTGTGATTTATAATCACACAGTATGTGGTACAAAAGATTGCCTAGATTAACAAACCTTTTTACATCCACAGTTACATGGCCCCCTACAGCCAGAACATCTGTGCTTACCCAAGTACAGAGAGTGTGTAGACCTACATTTTGCCATTTTCTCTCTATTCTGAAACAGGACTAATTGCAATTTGTCGTTAACTCTTTGAATTTGACTCATCACAGTTGCCAACCATTTGCAATGGAAATCTGGTGTGTTGCCAATGTTTCGGGCCATCAGTAATTTCTCTGTTTCAGAGTCCATCTGCTATAATGAATATTGCTGCAAGTAGAAGAGCAAAGTAGAGATTGGGCAACGCGTGCACGTTCCTGTGCCAGTGCTCCTCCATCAGGAAAGACCGAGGAGGCCAAGCTGCCTGGCCCACCCTGACAGCTAACGTCATTCACCCTTCTGCAGCCAACCGCTTTTGCTTCAGAGATGCATTGCCTCGCCAATATCCAACATTCTATAATGTCTTTAATTTCTTTCTGTTATGTGTAGACTTTAAGTACAATGTGAGTCAAATCCTTGTATTGCTTTTACTTGGCATATGCTAAGAAAACTGCATTTTAATTACAACAGTGTTTTCCACAGCTTTAAAGTTCTCAGTAGTGTTTGTATCATACCTAGATTTACTTGTTCTAATGTTCTATCCCCTGAACTTTTGAACATTTACTTTCTTTTCCACCGCATGTGTGACTGACATTAGGAATGACTAAGGGTACAGATCAATTATTGTGATTAAAATTGATCCTCACTGCAACGCACTCCTGGCGTCACAGTTCACAAACGAACGCACATGAACTCATTTGGCTTGGTCTTCCAACCATTACCTACAGTGAGAATTTAATTGAATAGAGTAGAACTATTGCTATGTCAAAATTACAGTATTTGATCATCAGAGGAATGAAAAGCAAGCTGTGTTTATGTACTTTATACCAAGCGGTAAGGTCGTATTTAGTTCTGAATGCATTTTAGAAATGAGCCATTTTATAGCAAAAGCTGATGTTTAGGAGGTTTATGCAATATAGGACCTCAGGTATCATGAAAATAAAATGTACCTTTGTTTCCTCTTACAAAATACGAAGAGTAACACCTATTTCTGTAGGCTTAGCTGAAAGGCTATTTGTAACACACTGCATTGATGAGCTCATTATAAACAACCAGCCTGTGACAGCTACTATACTGGTCTGTACCTGAATGTCAAGATACATAAGAAAGGGAAAAAAGGGACAGAAAAGGGTCATGATGAAGGAAAAACAAGAGCAGGAAAAAGAGTGAGCTGAAACACCACTGAGAGAGAGGGAGAATTTTGTTTATGTAATGAATGTTTTAAACCTTGTTGCCCCATTCCTGTCCTGAAAGCCATCACCACCTCTAAGTGTATGCATTAAAATGGCAAACCCACATACCTCCATCGTGTCTGGAAATTGAATTCCACTGTAATTCTTCAGCACTTTTATTTAATAATTCTGAGGTTTTTTCCCTATTTTCAGTTCACTTCTTTTCTAGCTCATCCTCTTGTGCAGCTTAGTTTGTCAGTTTTATTTCCTCAAAGTGCTGTGAAGGGAACAACATATAATTCACAGCTCAATAAAATCTAAGGAAAAATAAATGTTTGCTGCATCAAAGATGAGATGGAGATTGTGTAGGAGGGAAGGTGAGGGGAGGAAGCAGTAGGTAGACTTTAAATTGCTTCTTTTGGGAGAGGTTTGAGAATTGAGAGTTGGTAACTCAGAGTACAAAATGGCTGAGGCTCTAAAATGGACATCTCAAGAATCTGAATGCAGAAAGCAGGAGGAAAGCGTTTGGAAATAAGTGGCTGCGCAGGGTGATTTCAGCCTAAGGAGAAGTAAGCCATCAGTACTGGAAATCTATGATTTGTTTGAAGTAAGGTAAACCAATTTGTTTACAATTTTATTGGCTGGGAAAAGCCAACAACAGTTTCTTCATCTTTCAAAAACACAGGATACAGAAACCTCCCTATTTTACAGAGGCAGAAGGTCTGTACTGATAGTTCAGATATTAGTCAACAGCTTTATTCATTTCAAAGGGGAGGTCACTCAGATGCCAAATAACAGTGACTCAAATGTCAAAATTATCCCTATTCTTTTTTCCCTAGAGGAGACAGGCTGGAGGATCTTAGCACCACATTACTGTCAGTGATGCTTCATTCTGCCCCCAAAATGCAGCTTCTGGCCAGCAGAAGAGTTACTAAAATAGAGCTGAATGGGAAAAGCCCAAAGGCAACGCAGCTGCACAGCACAGGTATTTTGCATCAGTATGTTATATAGAAGGCATTTATGTTGAGGGGCAAACTTGCCAAAGCAGGGCCACTTCCATTTCCCTCGCACACCTGTGACAGCATCACAGCTTTCCAGGCAGCAGCAGGGAGAAATCTCACAGGCAGGGACCCCTGCTGCCTTCCACGTGCGGTGCTCTCGGAGTCTGGCCCCGACCGTATTCCTGGCATCAGAGATGCTGCTAAGAGAAAGAGGATGGAAGAGAAGCTGTGAGTCTTCTTACAGCAGTCTGTGCTGAGGGAGTCAGTTGAATCGAAGTGCTAACACTACTGAAAGAGTTTGCTCTGGGTCTTTCAGGGAAGGCTGGGCATTTCAGACTTACACGCTTCTTCCAGTCCCCCTCCAACCCTTTAATCTGGAAAAGCAACACCGCACTGCTATCCTGCTGCCACAAAGAGTTCTTACTGTCTTCTAAGCATTGGATTTTAACTTGGATCTCCAATGAATTTTTTAAAAAATACTAAAACCTTAAATGGTTATGAAATTCAGAAGCAAATCCTCAGCTCCGTAGCTTTTGTGCAAACACTACAACTTCAATGGCAGCAATGGAAGTACCTTTGGTTGGCAGCAGTGTAAGGAGAAACAGAAGTTCCCCCATTTTTGCTGAGGGAAAATGTATCCATCAGAGTAGGCTGGAAGTGGATGGGGCTCTCCCCATATGAGCCAGGGAGGCACGGAGAGGAGGTAGCAGGTGCCAGCAAGAACTGAGGGAAAGAGTCTCCCTGTCTTTGAGTATGATGAAGAATTGCGCTCCCCTCACACCAACCCCTGCACTTGGACCTTTAAAGAGCAGAACCAAAATGGTTTGAACTCTGCCTCTTCCAGAGGCCGCTTCCCGCAGGAACATCCAGACGGAATAGAGATCAGAATTATCCCCACATGCCTGGCAACGGCACCGGACCGTGTGCCTACAGATTCCCCCGAGCCGCAAGATCAGCATTCTAAGAAGTCTCTGCTGATAAAATTTGTCCTGCAATATTTATTCCCTTCTCCCTGAAATAGTAAATGTCAAATGAAAGCATGCAGACACTATGCAATTTATATTTTTTAATGTACTTTCAGTATATTATAATGAAAATGTTTACAAAAGTATGAAGTACATAAATTTATACACCTATATATTTTTGTGTAAACATCTTGGTATGTCTCTACATCTGTACCCACAGTAGATAAAATATTTAACTTAGGTTGCTGAAGATAAATTCTTGGTAATGCGTGTCTTCCAAATTTCTTTGTGTTTTTTTAATCATGAAAATTCAGTGGCGTGTATCAGGAAAAAACCCAATAAACTGCATTTCCCTAGTAATGCTGCTTGTCTCTTAATCACAGCAACACTGATAGGATTTGATAATAAACAGGTCAATAATCCTTAAAATCTTCTCTGCAGTTTAATCTTCTTAAAAGCAACAGGACCCTGTAGAGAATAAGCCACACCATCTGCAGGTAGGATCAACAACAATAGGTGGATGAAAGAGCGGAGACCACCTAAAGCATTCACTTCTGCACTTAGATGTGGTACTACAGCATAACTATACTTAAACAACGTGGTGCTTGGGGTGAAATCCGTCTCCCATTGAGTGAACAAAAATTCTAGTACTTCACATACTGTATGCTGATATATAGCCGACCAAGTAATTGCAAAGCAATAAAATCTATTTTTCTTGTGACACAATCACAATCACAATGTTGCCATGGCAATGACTAAGCTTCATTGGCAATATTTAATTTACAATCTTCCAGCCATTTAAAGTTTTGGTTTTTTTCCCCAGAAAAACTGAATAGAGTGAGTCAAAAACAAACAACAAAAAAGCTACTTTCTCTAGCCTTTGACTATTTTAAAATTAGAAAGCAATAATTGTAATTTTTCATAGATGTTTTACCTGGTTAAACTTATTATTCAAAGTGTTCAACTGACCAGCACTCTGAACTTTTGAGATGTTAAATTTCACTTGAACTACCACCCCGCTTTTAAAGAACATCTTCTCTATTGGTGGTGTCATGGTACTCACACGTTTTTCTGTCTGTGGGGATTTCATAGCTTGATTATCTTTCTAAATTCCCTCTGGCTCTTTAATATGGGAAGCTAGCAGTGAAGTCAGGGGCAAACATACGGATTTCTTAGGGCCGTCCATAAAGCCCTCTCCCTCCTGCCTCTGTTTTTCTAACACACATGCAGGATGTCAGGTGAAGGACGTGAAATAGTGTCCACATGATCCCTTCTGCCATGAGCAATATAAGAGAAAAGGAGGGAAAGCCGGTGCCATGCACTGGTTTGTACCTGCGCAGCTTTGCAGGAGGTTTGTGTTCTCGAGAGAATGGGAAAGACAGTGAGGAGTCCACCACCAGGTGGATATTTTTTTCAGCAGTGAAAAGGGAAGAGGGAGTTCAGCTGGAATTTGGCTCTGTTAGCTTACATCCTGAGCAGCACTGAAGAGGCTGTAGCCTACTTGGCTCCCTCCTGTGTCAGCTGTGTGAATCTGATTTATACTTTTTCAGGTCTGATCGAGGTAAAACCTTATACGTTCCTACTTCTCAGCAGTTCTTGCTTCTTTGCTCTCTGTCATTGTTGTGGATAATTAGGTCAGTTTTACTTCTCTTCGACATCACTGAAATGAATAATTTTATTTCAAAGGAGATGATCACTATAATAGTTCCTATCTAATGTTGCTGCCACCTCCAAATCATGTCCTAATTACAGAGTGCCAGTGATATAGAAAGAGATGTGGATATTCAATGATCTTGTGTCTGTTTCTGACCCTGGAAACCTTATTCATTTAAGTAACTATTAGTCACAAGAATTATTGCACGAGCTTCTGGGAGGTTGATTCCAGTAGGACTGTTCACACAGGAGCAGCCTGCTCACAGCTAGTTCTCTAGATTAAATATGTTAAATCTCTGCTACATCTCTCCACAGACTTGGTTGTAAAACCACAGACAATACTATTTGCTTCTGTGCATTAGTGTTACCGAGAATTATCTACCAACGTGCATCAGATCCAGAATATCATAAACTGTAATCACGTCTTTTCCCATCTCCTGCAAAGGCACTTTACACAGACCCCTCCCATTAAAAGCACAGAGCAGCGCAGCTGCTAGTCACTGCACCCCCCCTCACCAGCATGTATTTCAAAGCTTTTACAGTCAGGATTCAGTGAGCTTTATCATTATGAATTCAGACTCCCAAGACACAAGCTAGAATAATTACTGTTACTAGCTTTGCTCAAAAGTGTCTTCTGCCACACTTATTACAGTTCATTTGCTGTAAGTACTCCCACATTATTACCACATCTACAAGCTCTTCATATATGAATTTCACACCGTGGGGGTAAATGAGGGAGCTGTCAGTTCAGATATGTCACTTTATTGGCAGGGTTTTGCCTGAGATGCTTCAGCAGAACACGACATTAAAAATGCAGCAAGGACGCTTCCTTTCCCAGCGCTGCTGCGGCTGTGACCAGCCCGCGGGGCCATCACTCCTCTGCTGCCCGCACAGAACCTCGCCTTTGCACAGGAAGGTCAGCAAGGGAGCTCCTCTGGACTCCTTGGCCCATCTCAAACTTCAAAGTCTGGCCCCAGCTCCAGGAATTAAAAGTTTCCATTTACACATGTTTTTATATAGTGTTTTCAGAAGTAACAAAATTAAGTTATTTATTCCTGCTGACTTCCCATAAAAAGCCACAGTTAAATAACGCTCCTAGGCACATCTACAGAATCCTGTTCACTATATCCAGAATTTAAAAGACATAGAGATTGATCCTAATAAACACAGACCTGAATTATCATAAAGCAAGATTAAATTCCTTGTTCCAATACCTTTTCTGAACACCCTATTTAGAAAGAATACAGTGTTTAGGACTGAGAGGTAAGTTCGTTCTCATGAAGAAAAACTATGATTTCATGTTTGAAAGCATAGTTAGCTCTGAATTAATAAATCAGCATTTTTTCCAAAGCATTCTGGCATCCGAAGAAAGCCTCCTGACAAAAGTAATGAAGATCAACCTTCTTAGCACTGTCCAGTTTTCACCGCTTCTAGCAGCTTCCAATTACCAGCCCAAAGACCATGCTCAGTTTGGAAGAAAAATCAGAATCTTATTACCTATTTGTCTAACAAACTGACTTTGCCTTAACAAGGACTGTTGTACCTATAAAGTTTTATACATTCCATTTGAAAAATGTAGTCACTTCCCTATTCTGAAGGCTCATGGCACGCAAAGCGAATCAGTAAATAAATGAACAAGAATGTTCTTCAGGTTTTAGCGAGTTTAATCCAGTTATATTAGCTAGAAAGATTTGTTAAAGAAAAAATAAACCCAATCAGATAGTTTATTTCATCTACAGTAAACAATGAATGAAACCTAAAACCCTCTGTGGAAAAGCAGGTCTTGAAGGGAAAAATACCTTGGCCTAAGTCTAACTGCAAGCTGTACTCCTCTACAATATGGTGCGTTTAACTCTGAGAACCATCGTTACATTTACCCTGTAGCAAGCAAAGTCTGACCATGAAAAAGTTTGGGGTTTGAACTTGGGGAGCAGAACATAGTCGATACGAATAACAATACTTTTAGCTTTTAGATTGAGCAGCTGTCAATTTTGAATAAGTCAAGTATTACCAGAAATTAAGCTTATGACACTTATCAGATGTCGGATGGCAAAACTATCACTTTCAATCATCAGATAGCTGATTTTTTCTCATTTGCCGCTGTCAGATGAGATGAGAGTCAAACAGCAGTGATGGCAGCTGCGCTTCTGGGAATGATAGGGAGAGGATTATTAACTACCCCAGTGTTCTTTCATGCAGTGACAGACATGCAGATTTACTTTATGGTTAGCTGGAAGTTAATAAATGATTGACTCAAAAGGTCTTTTAGTATCATAGAAGATCAGAGCCCAAATCCTCCGTTGCTGTAAATGGCTGACAGGCTGTTTGGAATGCCAGCAGGTGAGAATCTAGGCCTGTTTATCTAAAGAAATGAAGGCAATGGGAAAAAAAAATGCATCTTAAAACACATAAACTGTATTTTGTATCTAACTAGGATGTATAACTTTTTACTAAAAGTCTTCATTTTACTTAATCCTGTTAAAAATAGTTATTTTATTAAAAGCTGGAGGCAATCAGAAATACATTCTCTTAAAAGTGATTTGAAGGGTGACAAAGCCCTTCAGCTAATGACGTGCTTGTGAACTTTATTTTTGGAAGTTCTGTTCCTATAATTATGTTCTGTGTCACAGTGAATTCAAAGGCAGAAGATCTTATTTTTGCAGTCTTTTCTGGGTGTTGAACAGTTTATTAGACATGATGGACACTGCTGTCATTTCGTTCTTTCTTTTTTGGAGAGGTGGGGTTTGGGTGGGAGCCTTTGTCTTAGAAGAGAGCTGTGTATGAATTTACACTGTTGTTAACACATGATACAATAAATGAGAGTCTTCCTTAGTTCTTTCAAAATTATTGGTTCAGACTCTCAATCTTGTACCAATTAGACATCGCAGCACTTAAAGTTAACAACTTCTGTCTGAAAGATACACCATCAGGAAAAAACTTGCATCCCAGGATACCAGAGTGACTCAGCAAGGTGACTCAAGAAAATAATTTAACTTGCTGGCGGAATCACCACTTATTAAAGCAGACTGTCACGATCTTACAAAGTAACATCTCCAGCAATTCAACAGCAAACACAACTCAACATCTGATCCTTGTGCTCCAAGTGACCTAAAGAGAAACACTGCATGCTTAGTGGGGTATCTTTTATTTCAATATAGTAAATTACATGCAATAAACTGCAGAATTTTGGATTTTTTTGATAAATATGACAAAATCACAGTTTGATATCAAATGCTCATACTAAGGCTTTATACAGGTCATGCTTGGTGCTCTGAAGAAGATCAAGGTCTCTCTTCTTCAGAACATTAACCTTGTTCCTGTCAACATTTGCACTAACTGCAAG
Organism: Falco biarmicus; assembly: GCF_023638135.1. NCBI lineage: Eukaryota > Metazoa > Chordata > Aves > Falconiformes > Falconidae > Falco > Falco biarmicus. Next base: position 2,165,218 of record NC_079301.1, on the reverse strand, counting down.
CCTGTGAAAGTTCTTCTAGTGACTCCAGTGGGTATTAAATTGGTATATTTTTTCAGGTTATTTCTCTTTTTCTCAATGTACTAAAATTCTGCAGTTTAGTCTAGCTCTGTTCTGTTCAGCCTCAAAGGGAAGAGCAGAGACTGCACTATCCCAGAATAGCCTACAACTGCAGGTAGGACATACCTGCAAGGAATTCAGTGGAAGGACGCAGAATTTATAGAAATATTGCGTGGGGTTTATAAACGATTCATGTAATTGGCTTCATGGAATAACATTCTGCTTCCTTTGAAAAGTAATTCCACTAGTTTCCTTTGCTATTGGAAGACAAGACAGAGTAGCAACAGAAAAATCTGATGTTACAAGTTTTCAACGCTTTCCTCAGTGCATCAGAATTTTTTTACTTGCTTGTCACGCTTAAAATTTATTATCACTAAAAAAGTATTACAGTATTATATTTCACTATATTTGAAATGAAACTTAACACCATAACCTGAGAAAGAGATAATGTAAAAACGGAACGGAATTTTAAAATGAAAGTATAAATAAATTATAGGTAAGGCCTATAAATTAATCATAGGTAAGGCCAATACTGTGTTATCCTTGCCCTACATATATCAAGATTGCATGTGTGTGTGTACACGTATAGATACAAATAGATACATGTATGACATATGTATAGCAACCTAACTTCAGCCAAAAAGTGCAGTAACATAAACTATAGTACTGTGCAGCAAATGAATATTTATTTTAAAACTTCTGAATTAGTCCCATTGCTCTCTTAGTTTGTTTGAAGGTTTGTTTACAGAAGGTTAAATACATTTTCAGGTTTGGTGAGCTAAAGATACATGCTTAGCAACAGGTAGAAAAAAATACTGGTATAACATGCTTCCCTGCCCTCTTGGTGCGGTCATATACTTTGTTTATTTTGTAATTCTGTAATAATAACATAAAATTAATTTATATTGAATCTCTTTTGATATAAATAAAAATATTCTGAGCTATTCTGAAACTTGGCATATAGCATTTTTGTATCAGAACCTAACTGGAAATATCAAATCAGCATTTTTTAGCTGATTATTTTTTCATGGAGAAGGCATATTTAATAAACTTTTTCATCTTCTCCAAACAAATAAATATAATCCTGATTCTTTAACAAATATTTAGCCAGTATTTTCAAACCTTGAGGTCAAATTCTCACTAGTGAGATCCTCACTCCTCAGTTACACACAAGGAGATGGTTTATTAGCACCTACAGAGCACCTATCATTATGCCTGTACGTAAGGGTCTACAGGACCAGGGCTTTAAAGTGCATCTCCTCAGAACAGGTATCCCATTTCATTTTGGTTTAGGCCGTATTTGGTGAGGATGTTATTTAAACTGGGAAAGAACTGCAAGGCGGCAAACTGCTCACGTCAGTATGTTCTTGGTCAAAAGGTGAGAGCGGATGGTGGAGGACCACAGACAGCGAATGCCTGCCTGAAAACGAAAGGCAGATGAAATTCAGTGCAGATTTATGTGCCATGATGCACGTGGAGAAATCTGATTTCGCAAATAAAACGAAGGTTCTGAGCTGCCTGTTCCTATCGAAGGGCAAACCCAGGAGGCCTGTGCCGCCCTCACAGCGCGCCCCAGGCCGCCGCAGCGCTGCTTTGGCTTGGCGTGTGCGCCCTGACATTCGACTGGCATTAAAGATCACGCAGATGCACACGTGAGCAGTTTGATGTTATACAAGAGATTTCTCGCTGTCAGATTGAGGACTTTTTGTATTTCTCCTCAAAAGGTACTAACACCCTTTGCATTTCTTCCTTAACCACTGCTACCATCTCACTCTGTTCAGTGCATGAATGACACACTGAAGCTTCCGTGGTCGCTCCTGATACACATTCAGTGGCACTCAGACATTACAAAGCAAACTCTTCTGCTCTTAATGTCTTTATAAATCGACAGACAAGAGCTAGAACCGCTGCCAGAGGAACCGTTTCTATGTACTGGTGCTTCCAGCAGCCGCTTCCCCGCTGCCGAGGCCCCGGGGGCTGCCGGGCCCGCTGCTGAGCACGGGCTAGTCTTCCCCCCCGGTCCCTCAGGCGGCCGAGCCCCTCCAGGCCCGCAGCTGCGCTGCGCTGCGCTGCACAGCCCAGCCCAGCCCAGCCCCTCCCGGGGCTCGCAACGGCGGCGGGGAGCGCCCGGTGCGCCCGAGGGGCGGCGGGCCGGGTGCCTCAGGCTGCGCGCCCCGCCCCGCCCTGGGGGGACCAATCGCCGCGCTCCCGCCCCGCCCCCGCCGCGCGCCTGACAGCCGCGCCGCGCGCATGCGCGCCCCCGCCCCACGGCGGCTGCGCGTGGCGGGGCGCGGTAGCCGGAAGCCCGGAGCCGCCACCGAGCCGAGCGAGGGGGGAGAGCGCCCCGCCGCCCCGCGCCCCTCCGCCGGGCCCAGCGCCGCGGAGCCGCCCGCCGCCATGTCCAACATGGAGAGTATCCTCGGGGCGCGGGTCTCGGCCGTGCGCCCCCGCCGCGAGGGGGGAGTGGGGGGCGGCGCGGGGCCCCCGCGGTGGGCGGTGGCGCGGGTGCGGCCGCTGCCGGTGGGTGCTGGCGGCCCGCCGGGGCTGGGCGGCCCGGGGCTGGGCGCGGGGCGAGGCCGGGGCTCCGGCCGGGCCCAGCCGGGAGCCGGCGATCCGGGGCCGGGCGAGGCCGCCCCGCCCGGGGAGGAGCCCTGAGCCGCCGGGAGGGGAGGGGGCGAGGCCCGGCCCTCGCCGCGGCGGTGGGTGGTTGCTGGGCCGCCGGCCTTGATTGGAAGGGGCTTCTCGGGGACTGGGGGCTGAGGGTGGGCGTGAAGCAGAGAGGAGCTGTGCTTTCTGAGTCGGGGGTCGCCCGCCCGGCGGGTGGAGGAGGGGGCGGGAGTGCCAGTGCTTCTTTCTAACCTTGTGGGGGGCGAGGAGGGGGAAGGTGGTCTCTCGTCTCTCCCAGAGCTGTGCTCCACGGGGGGACGGCCCAGTGCCCGAGGCAGAAAAAGCAATGTACAGTGTAGGGCAGTGCAGGCTGTGCCGCGGGGGTATGCTGCGCAAGGCTGGGGTGATGTCGGCAGTGCTAACTCAGCTGTCCCTCCAAACAGTGACCGCGGCCAGCTGGACAAACCTGGCTGTGTTTCCTGGTGTTGAAAAGAAGTTGCACGTAGGGAAACCCATTCTGGACAAAATTAAACTTTCTTGCTATATATAACTGTCTTAACACACAGGGGCAAAAAAGCCTTAAAGACTGTAGAGGTTTTGGTGGGGTTGAAGCGTGCTGGCAGTGCTCGGTGTAGCTGGTTATGGAAGGGACTGACCAGGGGCTGGAGCAGCTGACTGCGAGTCACAGCTAATGGTGGAAGGTCGGTTTCACTTGGGTTGTGGCACATTGAGAAAGACACTTCAAGGGAGGAGCAAGTATGTGTTCATCAGGGATGGGTGAGCTATTCTAATTTCAAAGGTAAATGCCCTAAGTGAGTAGCTGAGGAAGTTATTTCAAAATAAGCTGCTTTGAAATGCTGCTTCAGTGCAATCAGTGTAAACAGGTGATGTCATATTTTACCTGGTGGTTCTGATCTCTGACCTGAAGCATACCTGAATGAACAACCTAAAGGTATTTTCCTGTTTGGTAAATTGCCTAATCTGTGGCTCAGTGCAGTACACTTACTGCTGCTGTGAAAGGGATGGTGACCTAGGTTTTAAAGCAAAAAAATACAAATACAAGCAGCAATCTTTGTGTTACTGGTAGCTACCGTAATAGATACCCTAGATATAGGCACAGCTGTTACCTTTTTGTGGCTTGCTTGTGGTGTTAATAGGGTAACTAATATATCAGCAGACTTCCTAATGTCTTCAGGTTGCTGTCAGAGCTGTAAGATGCATGGCTGGACTTGAAAGGAAGAAGGCAATTCTGGAATAATTTATGTACTTGAAATATTAAAGAAACCTCAAGTACCTCAGAATGTTTAGCTTTATGTGCTTCCACTTAACTGTTAAGCATCTTAGTACTTGCTGCATCTTCCTCTTGAGATATCAAAAGGTGGCATGAAAGAAGCCTATAAAGCTTTGTACTTCCATTTTGTTTGAGAAAGACTGATACTATTTGGAAGCTTTCATCAACAGTATTTTAAGAGTATGGGGTTTTAATTGTTATTTTTACAACATACACTTTATTCTCTGTCAGTAACACTCAATGCAGTCATTCTAAGCCACTATGAAGGCTTGTTCTACTGTTGTCTTAGAGTTTTCAGCTTAAGCAGGACCTAGAGCTTTTTAAACAGAAGAGGTTATCTTGCTGACTTAAGTATTCTTTCCCGAGAAGTCAGATGATAGAGCTGTTGGGGACCCCAGAATCGCTCACATGACCCAGGGCTGGGAGGCTGCTCTGTAAAGGAGCTGCATGAGCAATTTAAGCCTGAGATCGTGCTGTGGCTTGAAAGGGCAGCCTTGCCTCCTGGTTTGTACCTGGGCATGGTCAGCCAAGGCAGTTTGCTGTGACGCTGTTAATTTGTCTTGTTCCTCAGTGGCTGGTTTTTTTTGGTTTTTTAGATGGAGAGGTTTCAGGTAGGCCAGTAAACTGCATTTCCATTTCACTGAGAGCTGAGGACTCTGGATGTGTGAGTGAAAGTAGCTGGCAGAGTAAGACTTTCAGTTCCTCTTAGAGGATGTTTGGTTTGTTGTATTTATCAGTCTGAAATAGGTTTGATGCTAAGTTTAGCGAGCTTGGGATCTGAACTTATTTTTTGTGGCCTTATGTTTTAGAACCCAGATAATAAATAGCATTGTAATTGTAAAGCAGCTTGGTAGATCTTATTGTGTGACATTCAAGGGCTGACTTAAATAACATTGTCCAAGTTTTAACAGCACTAACAGAGAAACACAGTATACGCTAGGTCTGATAGCACCTCAAACAGAGGGCAAAATACTGCAATGAAAGGATTGATCGTGTTCCTGAACCCTTAATGCGTGCTGCAGAACACCTCTTTAATTTGAAGTTTGCTGCAAAGGAACTCAACAGAAACTCAAAAAAATGTGACAAAGAAGAAAAAGCTGAGAAAGCGAAAATTAAGAAGGTAAGCAGTGTGTGAAACAAGCTCTTTATGTCTGTTGTTTACATACTGTATCAGGAAACTATCTGGTGTTTTTACCATTTTCCTAGTACACATGCTAATATTACTGTGGTAGATGCTTGTGATTTAAAATATACGACTTATAAATCTTCCCGTACTTATTAATAAATGTGAGGATACATTCTTGTGTATCTTCTTGTACAACTTAAGGTGTTTGCTTCCTGAGAAGATTGTCTTGCATGGATTTTGTTGGACTTTTTTCCTTAAAGTTAAAAATATTTAATGTTGATGTTTATCTTCTTGTGTTAAAAGGACTTTGTAGTGGCTTTGCATGGCAGGGTTTTGGTAGTGGGGGGGCTACAGGGGTAGCTTCTGTGAGAAGACGCCAGAAGCATCCCCCATGTCTGATGGAACCCGTGCCAGCTGGCTCCAAGACGGACCGGCTGCTGGCCAAGGCTGAGCCCATCAGGGATGGTGATAGCACCTCTGTGATAGTGTATTAAGAAATGTGGGACACACACACACACACACGACCAACTGTGCCAGTGAGAGGGAGGAGTGAGCGTGTGTGAGAGCAACAGCTCTGCAGACACCAAGGTCAGTGAGGAAGGATGAGGAGGCGGTGTCCCAGGTACCAGGGCAGAGGTTTCCCTGCAGCCTCTGGAGAAGACCATGGTGAGGCAGGCTGTCCCCCTCAGCCCGTGGAGGTAACAGTGGACCCCATGCCAGAGCAGGTGGATGCCCAAAGGAGGCTGTGACCTGTGGGAGGCCCATGCTGGAACAGGTTTCCTGCCAGGACCTGTGGCCCTGCGAGGGACCCACACTAGAACAGTTCATGAAGAATTGCAGCCCATGGGAAGGACTCATGTTGGAGAAGTTCATGGAGAACCGTCTCCTGTGGGAGGGGCCCCACGCTGCAGCAGGGGAAGAGTGTGAGGAGGAAGAAGCAGCAGAAACCACATGTGATGTACTGACTGTAACCCCCATTCCCTGTTCCTCCCCACAAGCAGCACAGGGTGACATAGAGAAATGAGGAATTCAAGTTAAGCCTGTGAAGAAGGGAGGGATGGGGGGGAAGTTGGGTTTTTTTTCTGATTTCAGTGGTAACAAATGACACTGATTTCCCCAAGTCAAGTCTGTTTTGCATGTGACCGTAATGGCTTAGTGATCTCCCTGTCCTTATCTCAACCCATGAGCCTTTTGTTATGTTTTTTCTCCCCTGTCTGATTGAGGAGGGGAGTGACAGAGCAACTTTGGTGGGCACCTGGCATTCAGTCAGGGTCAAACCACCACAGGCTTATGAAGAGGAGCTTCAAAATAGTTCCTGAGTCCTTGAAGTAGTGAAGAGGGAGACTAAATTTAGTTGACTTTTGTTTTTGTCCCTGAGATACAACCATACTGACGGTATCTGTGTTTTTGTCTTGATACAGGAAACTTTTAGGAATGAGAAAATTATGTTTCTGTAGCTCTGTAAAACCTGCTACTTGAGGTGTATGTTAGATACCTTCCTTGGAAAGAAGTTAGGGGTTCACATCTTGAAAAAGCTTGAGGACTATTGGGGAGGAGGGAGCGGTTTTGTCTCTCAGCAGAAGAGATACTGTGATGAATTGATGCTTATTTAAAAAATGAAATAGGCTATTCAGAAATCATGTTTACAAGAGCAGGGAGGGTTAAAATGCTTTCTCTTTTCCTTCTTTTTTTCAACAGGCAATTCAGAAGGGTAACATGGAAGTTGCACGAATACACGCAGAAAATGCAATCCGCCAGAAGAATCAAGCCATCAATTTCTTGCGGATGAGTGCCAGGGTAGATGCTGTAGCAGCAAGAGTTCAGACCGCGGTGACAATGGGCAAGGTAAGCCTGTTTTCACAGATCTGTTGCAAGGATGAGACCTCTGATTTTAGAAGTGACTTAATTGTATCTATAATGAGCTGAAAAGTTTCAGTTTTGGTTCAGATGTAGCTAATAGTACTGGAATCCCCCTGGCAACTGCTGCTAGAAGTAGATTGCTGTCCACTATGTTTTGTAGCTAGTAGCTTCTGTTAGCTGTTATTACTGGTGCTCCTTCAGATACAGTGTGTTTTACTGGTTATATGTAAGATTATTTTGCAAAGATGTTGCTCCCTTTCCAAATAAAGTCATGACATAGGACTTGTGATAGCTATGTTAGTACTGCTGTACAGCTCTTCAGCCAGAGAGTTTGTTCTGCCATGTGATCTGTATACCAAATACATCCCTGAACATTTGACAGGTCTTCAAGACCCAGAAAAGTTAATGCCCCGTACACCTCAGTTTTTAGTGAATTATAGGTCAGAATGCGTATTTGAAGTGTTTGAGTTAATTTATAGAATTTGGAGTGGTAGGAACTACTAAAAAAAGTGGTGTTATGGATGGCAATAGCATGTGCCCTACTGCTTGATACTGTAGAAACTCTGTGGATAGGAGTAGGAGAACTTGGTAAGAAACTGCTCATTTTTTTTTCTAATAATATTTTTACCTCATTTCAGGTAACAAAGTCAATGGCAGGGGTAGTTAAGTCTATGGATGCCACGCTGAAGAGCATGAACTTGGAAAAGGTAAATAGACTTACTTTTTTTGGAGCTGCACATCAAAAGCAGAAAGGGCAATGGGCACAAGTTTTAAAAAAGGGAAATTCCATTTAAGAGAAGAGGTTTTGCAGTGAAGTTGGTAGATCCTGGAACAGGTTGCCCAGTGTGGTTGTGGAGTTCTTGTAAATGGAGAAGCTCAGAACTTGACCGGGCAGGGCACAGACCAACCTGCTTGAACTGCAGTGTTGCACCCATTTCAGAGTTGACACTGGGAGAGGAGGGGGATGGGGGCAAGCTTCTGATCTCCAGGAGCTGCTTGCCCTTGTAGTGTGATTCTTTTGCCAGTTGAGATACGTTTCTCTCCTGTTATCTGCAGATCATTGATTTAATTCATATTATTTCCTAGATATCTGCACTAATGGATAAATTCGAGCATCAGTTTGAAACGCTAGATGTTCAAACACAGCAGATGGAAGACACAATGAGCAACACTACTACGCTAACAACGCCACAAGTAAGAACAGTAAATTTTTTTAAAAGGTGATTTTAAAGTGTCTAAGCTGTACGGTAACGTCTAATTCTCCTCTTTCTGCCTACTTTGAGACACAGCAGCAACTGGAACCTTTTCACTTTGTGCTTCTTTGTGATAAAGAGACTATTTCAAATTATACTCACAAGTACAGAGGATCACATATATGTATTTTAGTTTATTTCACTTTTATAGGAGGCTTTATATTATGTCTTAAAAACTTTAACTCTCCTACTGAATAAGCAACGTTTTGATTAGTTCTTAATGAACTTCTGAACCGGAAGACACTGCAGCATTAATTATCAAGGCAGAATATGCTATGAGAAGATCAATAATTTTAACTCACTGTTATTAACAAAGTTATGTTAGTCACTACGAAATTAGTGGTAGCGTATGCAATGGAAAGGTTATTAATTGCCTACTTTCAATTTATGGACATGTTTACTGAAATAAATCTTTAAGCAATGCTTGACATAGCTAAGAATTCCCAGCAGCTGTCCCTTTGTGCGATCCTACAAGGAGCTACACGTGCTATTCTAACAGTAGTTTTGTCAAGAGAGAAATTTACTGGGCATAGTACTTTGTAAATAAAATAAACAAACCTAACCCCAAATCCAACAAATCTATTGGAGATGGTTTTGTTTCCATGTTGTGCAAAGCTAATAATCAACACTTGAAATATTCAAGTATATGTTTGGGGTTTTTTTACAGATAAGTTTGATTCTTTAGAAGCATTATTTCAGAAGCTAGACTTCAATTAATAGGATTTTAACAGGCTGAGCACCTCTACTCATTATTTTTGTGTTGTGGTGGTGAAGCACAAAAATGTTTGTAAAAGGCATTTACCTTTAAATCAGTTTTGTTAAAATAATTTCTCTTAAGATTTAACAGAAGAGGTTGTCGTAAACTACAATATGCAACAACTAGTTTTGTTTTTCTTACTCTAGAATCAAGTGGATATGCTTCTACAGGAAATGGCAGATGAAGCAGGGTAGGTAAAATTTGGAGTGACTATTTCTTGAATAAATTTTGCTGCCAGCAATCCTTTCTGGTTACCTTGAAGGTTAGATACCCTTGTTTTATACGTCTGTTCCTTGGAGGCAGAGAATAATCACCATTTTCCTTTCACTTCTGGACATCGCTTTTTTAATGGTTTAGTTGCCAGTATTTCATTCTGGTTTCACTCAAAAGCACTGTGAATGTTAAGATGCAGGGGTGGTTTTGCAAAAGCCTAAAATCAATGTTACTTGCTGTGTCAGGATAGCGTTTTATTGTTTACTTGGATTGGCTTTAGCGTATAGCAATCCTTGCTACGTTTCTCCACACTTTTCTTCCCTCCTGCCCCTTACCACATTAAAACTTCCTGTAGCTCTGCTCTCACAAGCTAGGCATTGCAAAGCAGGTCATCATGATGTGTTTAAGTGTTGGGGGTATACTGAAATATTTCAGAGAATTTTACTTGCTTTCTTGGTGATGCATAAGTTGGAAGTGTTGCTCTGTTGGCTTGAGGATAAATACCTCAGTAAAACTTTTTTTATGAATGAACTCTATTGTTTATACGTATGCTACATCCGATACACCTTTGTTAAACGGCAATCTTGCTTAGTTCTGATTAAACAGAATTTATTTAGCTATTGCTAGTTACACGACTTGTCATCTTGGTAAATTTACTGATCAAGTTGTCTTAACTAGCTGGAGTACAGTGTTCATGGGATGCTGGTGGCCTCATGCCATCTCAGTATTCCTCTGCTTGTCAATTACTGCGCTGCTTCCTTCAGCCATGTACGCCTGACTCGGTTTTTTTGCTTTGTTTCCTCCTATTAGTCTTGATCTGAACATGGAACTACCTCAAGGACAGACAGGTTCTGTTGGTACAAGCGTTGCCTCAGCAGAACAGGTAAACATTGGATTCAATTGAAACTGATGTTTTCTGGAGAAATGTGGTATGAGAATTAACGCTTTGCTCAGTCAAAACAGGCTTGCTCAATTGTAATTAGATTTTAGCTGTCCAAAAGAAATAGTGTGCAGTTAAGAGTCTTGCAATCAAAATAATTTTAACAGTATGTTTGTCTGCTTAGTAAATCCAGAAAGTTTAGATGTTTCAGGGTTTTTGTTTTTTGCATGGTTATTTTAGAGTTCCAAACAGTTGACTCTCCTACCTACTCCAAATTTAATCCATCTCCCATAGCATACACGAGGCCTTTGGGGGTTTTTTCCCCTTTAGTGTGTGAAAGGTCTTATGGGACTAGTGCAAAGGAATCCACATTTGCTGTAGATGGATAGCTTAGCATTTTTTGTGCATGAACAGACCCTGATGTCAGGGTTGCACAGATGTCTTGGTGAGCTGCTTTCCCCATTCTAGGGGAATATGTTTGAGAGAATGGAAAGAGAACAGGTTTTATTCTGTCATCCAGTCCTTGTGGAGAAGGCTGTAGGGAGCCCCATCTTAACTGACTAATCTTTGGGAAGCCCTGAGAATTCAACATTCTTTGAAAAGTTCATTTTCACCTTGTACCAGACCCCCTAAAAAGTTGGACCTACTGTCTCACTGCTCAGTTGGATGCCAGCCTTGGTCAGACAAGACTGCATCCAAGTAAGGATGCAGTTCTGTAAGAGCTGATTTGCACTTGCAAAAATGATACATTAAAGAAAAACCCAAACAGCCCTATCTCTGCTTGCTGTGTTCTGAAACTCCTTCCTAGGTATCCACTGCGGGAGGTAAGATAGCTGTATGGACCTCTGGTCTCGCCTGGTACAGCCATTTGTAAGGTCTTAAGCCAATCTTGCTAGAATTGTACGTGAGAGCATGTCCTGTCATCTGGACATGAGATTGCTTGACCATTGCAGAACTTGGCAAAAATGAATTTTCATATTACTGATCGCTGGTTTCTTTGTGTTTTACAATTCTGCAGGATGAGCTGTCACAGAGACTGGCCCGCCTACGTGATCAAGTTTAAGTTAAAGAAAGTTGCCGTTCTTTGTAAATGCTTTCAAAATACCCCTTCTGTCACTTAACCCTCCACTACGCTAGAGAGGCGTATACAGTATGGCCTAGGTATTTGAGTATTTGTAATATAGGGTACTCCACTCCTAGCTTGCTACTCTTTCTAAAATACATTAAGTAACCCAAAAATATCAGCTCTCTAATGTCCTTTTCTGTACATTTTGAAGTTGATATATTTTTTGCAGGCTTTTTTCACAAAATCAAGTTGATATTAAGTCAGCTAGTAATGTTGGTACATACTAGCTAATAGACAAGCAGAGTGTCATTGATATATATTTTAAATTATGAAGTGATTTTTTTAAATTATGAGAACTGTTTATGGTTGGAGAACTGAGGTATTCGGTTCAGGTGATTGTTGTACATAACTTTCGTACGCAGCCAAACTCCTGGAACGCACAAAGGTGGACAGTGTGGACTTCATGGAAAATACGCTTCTTAAAACAAATGAGTGGACTTCAGTCTGAACTTTTTAGTCTGTTAAAGCTAGGGTAATCATGCTGAAATTAGTGGTTTAGATCAAAAATCAGTCACCAAAAGCTGGTTTCATATAATTGGGAACTTGTATGGCATCATCACTTTAATACAGGAAGAATAAAATATATTTTTCAACTTCTGTCAATTCTGTTGAGTGTTGCAGCTTGCTCCTTGTTTAATGTCAAGTGCTGTAGCTTCTCCATTTTGCTTTCTTCTGGGTATCCTGGAGTGCAGCCAGTTATGCCACTCACACCTCTATTCTACCGAAGTAACATCTAGTTCCTTGTCAGCAGGGAACTCGTACTATCTGTTTTTATAGATTCAAGCTGAGAAGCCTTATATGAAGTAACTGAAGCCTGCTTTTTGCATTCCTTCTTACTCTGTCTTTGCTTTTAATCTAGTCGCTTTTTTCATAAGTAAGGACAAGTCTCGTGATCATATTCCATGCCTCAGTGTTCTTCCATATATGAAAAAATACAGAAGTGCTCTTCCTCGGGTTCAGATCTTCACAGTCCTTCATGAGTCACTGTCCCGACCCTGTCTTCTCTAACCGGGGCGCTCCCTTAGGTCAGCTTTTCCTCCTCTGCATCTCATGGCAGGTGAGAAGTGGATGAGTAGTGTCAGCCAGCTCGATCAGAGGGGGTTATGTTGGGTTAAGAACAGCCGCTTTATTTTGTAAGGTATAATGTTGCTCTCTACAAATGAAATAACATTTGTAATATTGCAGTTGTATGGATAAACTAGTTTGTTTTAGTGATCCCTTTATATTTCTGCACAGTAAGAGAATCTACTGGCTGCTCTCAGTAGCTTCAGACTTCTGCTGCAGTTGTGAAGTAAAGAAATGGTTAGCAATTTGTAGCTGAGACTGCTTGTGATGTGTTGTGGTAAACAGTGATGTTAAAATTATCTTGCTGACTTTTGGGGCTCACTTTTTTATGTTTTATCTTTGTAGGGGTGAGGGAAGGTGTAAAGCACTAGACTTGGAATTAGTTCTTGATATGCTGGCGTTCCAGATCACATGCGTTTTCCTAGTGTCAGGGAAATAGGGAAAAAATACTTCCCTTTTTTTAGTCAAGCAGGATTTTTTCAGTGAAAAACGTGCAAAAATGATGAAACATTTCGGAGTGGTTTCAAACTATATTTTGAATGTGTTACTTAAATCACTTTGAAGGTTTAGCAGGATGCTACATACTGAAGTATTCAAGGCTACTGTAAAAATAAGATAAGGAAAATAAGATACACAAAACAACCTAAAATATTGTGCGATTGTCTCTTATCACACTGGCAGCCTAAACTTACAATTTGTTTCACATGGGGTCTTTTCACTTGTTTACATTTATTTTCAGTGCAGCTTGCTTTTAAACACCTTCAGTGTTCCTCCTGTAAAGAGGAGAAATTGGAAGATGTTTAAAAACCATGTACTCACAGCTGTAGTCTTGGTACAATCCTTTGAAGTAATTAACAACACGTCTTAGGATAGGGGTTATATACTGCGTTTTATTTTCCCCCTTAGCTCCTTCTGCACAATACAACAAAAACAGAACGGTGTATCTATGCAGCCAGGTTGCCCACGACTGTGGTAACTGCTTGTGTGCGTGCCTTTGCCTTGCTGAACTTACTGTGTTTTGTTGGTAGTCAGTTACTTCGTATCATTACAGGACTGGAAACTTACTGTTGTGGAATAAATCCGCCTCTGAGTTTACTTTATGGCTGCTTGTTGATGGAGCTGTACCATAGAGTGCTAAGGTTTTCAGTGTTTGCTATTAGACAGCTTTAGCTACCTTGTTTGGCTTATTTTAATGTGAAAGATTATGCTGATTTTAGACTGTTCCTGGCCATTTTTAAACTATTTGAGGGGGCAGACAGCAATTCTGATCTTGGGTTTTCTGAGTATGTTGCCTTGCCATGAGCCTTGGGGCTTTGGCAGAATTTAAAAAGACGAGACTGTTCGGTTGCTGCAAGATAAATATTAAATAAGCTTCGTTATCCTACTGGCTATATACAGCCTGTTTCATGGTTCGATCTTATCCCAGGCTTGCAGGCTCCAGTACCAGAACAGATTTCCAGTATCGTTTCTTTAAGGGATTAACAAGTAAACATAATGGCTTGACTGACATAATTAAAGTTACCTGTGCGGGATTATGATGCAAAGGAGGTAGGCAGGTGTAGCTGACTTGGGGAAGAAATACATGTTTGAAACAATGAATTCTTGCTCCACTGACTTCACTCTGCAAATCGCTGCGTATTTTAAGGGGGGCAGGATTTTGTACTGGCTGCTTCTGTGTATAGGACTCCTGCCCTCTCCTGGGGAGAATGATTGCTCTTTAGAAGCACTTTGTGAGAGCTGGCATTCATTCAGAAAGTGTTAGCAGTTAACATTTTATATGTATGTATTTTTCTTAAGCCTTTTGGAAATCCTTAAAACTGAAGGTTACTCTTGGAGTAACCTTTGAGGGTCTCCTCTTTTCTCTCATTTGCTCTTTTCTGAACAACTCTGGCTCCTCACTCCTATGTTGCTGTGTTTCTTGTAAGTTGACTGTATGCATTTATAAAGTTCATTTCATGTTAAATAAATTGTATGAGCTTTTATGTAACCTTATTACCAGATAATATTTCAATATTTATGCTTATGAGCAGGCACATCTAAAGTGAAACATTACTTGAAATGTTGCAAGATGGTTTTGGTCGACTTTTTTTTTTTTTAATTAAACCTTGTTTACTAAAACTGCTAGTGTGTGGTAGCATTAGTCTTCATTTGTTTGAATTCCAAAACAGAGAGCCGTGAAAAGCTTCAGATGAGAGGAGAGGGAAGGGAAGGGAAAGAAGAACAAGAACTTTAGCTTTCTTGATTGCAATGGGATAAAGTGATCAAGTTGCCTTTGTGGAGATCCTCAGAGCCAAAAAATAGTGAAAATTTGTTAGAATATAATCAGCAGTTGTGTACAGAAATAAATCCTGAAGCTGGTGACATGTATAGAGAAGAGAATAATTTTTGTAGCTCTGGTAGAGTTCATTTTGAAAACTGCTTTACTTGTATGACGATTTGTAAATGTAACTGCAAGTGGTAAATAAAATTGTACAGACAACTTATTTCAGATGTGTTCCAATGTTATATGGCTATTTGGTGGGTCTCAGGACATGGATAAACAAGCAGATGTCATGGTGTCACCGATGTTTTCCTGTGAGAAGATAATCAGGAAATTATATCTTTATGGAGACAAAAATAAGAAGGTACAGTGGGTACTATTGAGAAGGATTTTGGGTAACAGTTTAGGGAGTGATTAAGTATAACAACATGAAATATGATTTAAAATCTAATTTTTTATTTTTTTTAATTTAGGCTGGCATGGAGTGTATCCCTCATGCTTAAACCTCTTAAGAGGGTCTTCTGTCTTTACTATATATAGCAAGGGGTCATGTGGAAAACTGACAGGAGATGGTGTGGGTGTGAGTTTGTCCTGCCCAGAGCTGAAAACCTTCCGTTTTTACTTTCCCCTTCCATCAGCGCTTGGGAACAGCAGAGGGAGCCTCAAGCTTTGCATTTCCGTAGGTCCTACATAAATTATTATTTTATTTTTTTTTTAATTCTTAAAACAAAGAGCACTTTCACAGAGTACTTACTAGCTGGTTTCAGGATCCGTCTCCCCTGTGGAACCTTTTGTTTCTGGGCAGTATCAAATCCGGGTAGGAATGGTGCTTGGGTCCCTGCTGGGAAGCTGCTCTGCTGCACAAAACACGACCTGGCAACATGCTGCACAGGGCCATCAGCTAATTGGGGTTAACACCTAGCCCTCCGTGCTAAGTGCCGGCAGAATGTTTCTTTGCTGTCTTTAGGCTTTAATCTGGGACTCTGAGATCTACTGTTACAAGTGTGATAGTAATTTTGTGCTTAAAACTTGTTTTAAATTGTCCAGTTTTCAGTTCAGTCCTGGGTTTCTTCAGCTGTTGTCATTCTGGGTTTGTCCTGTGGTAATTCTCCGATTTTCTACAGAAGGATGCACTCACTGTGTACTGATGGAAAATATATTTAATAGTCAATTTAATTTTCTTACTAGAAGCATTGCCCACACTGAGGATTGATTTGATGAAGTATTTGCTTTAGTTTCAGGGTTCTCTCTCTCCGTGTGGTGCATTGCTTTTTTGACGTTAGCATTTGCATTTGGCTGTTGCAGAGGCTGGTTTGAACTAAAGGCAGCACCCTGCTCAGTACTTTCTTTTTTGTCAAACAGTACTTTCCCGATGAAATCCTGAGAAGGGTCAGTGGCCTTACTTGTATCGGAAGCAGCTCTCTTCATTACCATTCAAATAAAGGAAAAGACCGATGCGAACAATCTGTAACTAATTTCAAGTGCCAATTGAGCCTTTTTAAGTTGGAAGAAGATGCAGTAAGTGAGTCTTACAGGCTCTTGCTTGACCTTTACTACTCTTTATTAAGAAAGTCATGCTGAATCAGCTGTGATACACAGTACAAGATAGAAAATCAATGGGCCGAGGGATCCCAGCTCTCTCCAGTTCTTAGGAAAGCCTTCCAACGGTGCCGCTTGCCAGAAGGTTGTGAGCAGCAGCCAGAACCAGACCATCCCGCAGCAGACAGGCACTTCCAAGCTCTTACTTCTCTAGGTAAGGGTGATTTGGGAGCATAAAAGAACCAAAGTATCACACATTTCTAATCTAAAAGGTGGTTTACTGTTGCAACAATGTATGCATATTGCTCAAGCTATTCTAAACATCTTAATTCCGAGTGAAAGAATCTTTTTGCGAAAGTCTAAAGCAATAAATGTTACATACTAACCAATACGTGTATCTGACAAGGTAATAACTTAATATCCCTACTATCTGGTTCATAATTCTTTATTGCAAGCAATTTCTGTCAAACTGTCGGGATAGTAAAACTTTTTAAAACTTCCTTAAAAAAAACACAATTTTTTTAAATTGTATTTTTTACAAATTTTTTTCTTTTTGCAAAGATTAGTTTAACATAATTCTGGACAAGATTTCTCACAGTCAGGACTTCGCTTCTTTTGCTGCAAAATGGGTTGGTATTAGAACCGTTAAGCTCTGGTTCTGTTGCTGGTGATTTTTCAGTTCCAGGTACCGGTATGAAGCCCCAACATTTGACTTGAAATTCATAGGAAAAGCAGGCAGTCCCATTCAGAGTGTTGTAAATTAGTTCCAGTCTCCAAGAGACTGCTGTAACTAATTGATATGACCTGGAAGTGGATAAAGTCCCTAACAGTAAGATCAACTTTTCCTCTAGTAATTTGACAAATAGAACTTTTTTTTTAAAAAAAAAAAAGTCCCTTGTAGGCTACATACCCCATTTGTTCTTCCCTGATGGGCATCGTTTCTGCATTGAAGTGATAATGATTTTCCAGATTTCTGCTGATTTGTATAGCAGGTGCCTTTATTAATGCCGGAAGAAGGGAGAGATTGAACAGCAACAACAGCAACAACAAAAAAAGATTCCAGGCAGCAACTGTATATTGAAGTAATTCCTTATCTGGTTACGTTGCTGTAAGTATTTGACCACCGTTAAAAACTCGGTATTTCTATACAAAATGTATACTTCTAACAACCCCTTCTGCAGAGACAATTCTATTTGCAAGGATAGCAGCAGTAGTTGTGTATTAATGGTAATTATTACATTTAACAATGGCACTGCTTTTTCATCCAATATTTTAAAAATGCACTGTAGAGCAAGGGTTAATACTTACCAAACCCTGGGTTGTCTTGTGTATAGCGTGTTTAAAGCAGCAAATATAGAACGTCCTGGGTTCTCTTTCAAAAGTAATGCTTTTGTTCAAGTTTTACAATTTCAATTAGCCTCTGGTTAGAGTATTAAACAGACCAAGTATTCCCAAGCTCTTTGTAAAGGTCTACAGTGATGTCTGGGAAATCTGGATGTTTTCTCAGGATACTATTTACTGAACCGTACAAGCATTCCTCCTCCTGCTCTATAAAAGATGTGCAGGAAGACCAGTGGTTTGCAGAGTCGCTGGATCTCATTTATTTTCTACAACCACATGGAAATCAGGAACTCCCAGTGTTTGTGTGGGGTTTGGCTCTCGCAGAGTAGGTTCATGAAATGGGACCTGTGCAATGGAAGCTATTAGAAACTCTGCATCAGTGCCTAATTAATTTTATAAGGATAATCTTAGACAGTCGCTGTAAGTGCATGCTGCTTTCTGTATGGACAGTGGTCTGAGGAGTTTTTTTGTGCATCTCTGCTCCCAGCCCCTTCAAAGCCCGTATCCCACCCATTTCCCTCCCATCCCTGCGACCGACAAGTCTGTTGGGCTCCAAAATAGTCTCACTGTGAGTATAAACCCACCAGCAGTGACTCGAGGGAGTCCAGTCTCCTATTTATTTGCGCTCTAGTGGGATGTGATCCGTGGTCTTCAAGGGTGAAAGGTTGAGGGATGTGTGTCTTGTTTACCTGTGCTTTTCAGATAACATTTTCCTTTAATCTATTAAGCAGACACAGCATTTTGTCCCACGGCGTGCAATGGCATCACTAATGATGCGCTTAATTACTACCAAACCACATATGAGTGACCGATGCCAGCAGACAAGAAGAGTCAAAGCCTGGTCTGTCAGCCACAAGGAATGCAGCAAGGCTTCCCACTTCCAGTGGTTAATAGAAACATCTTTCCGCGAGAGCACGGCAACGTCTCTCTGATTTATACATAGTTTCAGTGATGGGATAAAGTCATATCAGATGGTATGAACTCTGACTGATGGCGAAGGGGAAACTAGGTGTTCACAAGTAAGGGTGAGGTGATCCCAAACTATCAATGAGTTTGAAAATCCAAATCTGATTTTTTTGAAAGTTATTTAAAACAACCCCAAAACCCTATAGATGCACGGAGTTAATTCAACCATTGTAGCCACTGCTGCCTTTCAACGCTTTTGAGGTTTTTCTTTTTTGCTGAAGCTATTACATTTAGACATTTGCATGTCATTGCATACTGAAGAAGGCATTTGGACTTAATTTTTTGGCACTGCTGCAAAACTGTTGCATACGTTGATCAGCTGAGGTATATGGCTCGGTCACATGCTATGCTGGGGCTGGTTCACAGACACAACAGGATGGAGAAGATACAGCAACACAGCTGCTAAACATATTTACCATTGAATAGTTAGTCACACTTCTGGAGTTTTAATTGAATTACCTTTGACAGTGAACAGCAAACCTGGTGGGTGATCTACTAAATTTAACTGATGAATGGGCTCCCTAAAATCAATTAGCATCTAGGGCTGTGAGCATGAACACATCCTGTCGCTCTGCGGGGACCGGAGCAGGATCAGAATGACAGCAGCAAATGTGAGACAAAGTGAAAGCATGCATCTCCTGCCGCTGCTGACCTCTGCTACCCACATGAAAGAAAAACAGGAGTCTAACAGGAGCTGAAAGAATCTGACAGTAAATCATTTAAGCTCTGTTTTGCAGAACTGATATAGGATGCTTCTAAACTGCTTGATTAATTCTGGGCAGTATATTAAAAGCAAGACATGGCGGAGCAAGAAGGCTACTGCCCCGTTCCATCGGCGCACCGAGCTGTAAGAAATACCATCTGGTTGCTTTATTATTTTGCAGGGGTTCAGGGCAGTGGGTAGCCAGGAGGAGCTGGCTATCTTCTGTTCTTCAGCTACAGTGGTAGTGTCCTGTGTGCAGGCACAGAGAAGCCCTCAGTCTCTGGGATAGTTGTTTGTTATCTGAATAATCAACTGATGGCAAAATGCGGGCTGGAGGTTCCTCTGACCTTTGCCTCGTCGCAACCCGACCCGCGCGGCGCTCAGCTAGAGCATGTAATGAGGTACAGATGCGACAGGTCGGATAATTGAATACACACAAATATTTGAGGGACTTTCAGGTTGTGACAAACTGATGAAGGCAGAAAACTCTTGATTGGGGCTGCTATCTCTGGGCTTGGGGGCGGCTGGGAAGAGGGGAGGAAGAGGAGCCAGCAGCCTGCCTTCCTCTCACCCTGCTTGCCCAGGTGACCAGAAAAGCGCTTCCTCAGGTATAAATCTGTGCAAACACTTGATTTATTTGGTTTTAATATTGACTTAAGCAAAGACTCGGTTTGGACTATACCATGTGTGAGTTTTGGGGAATTTTTTTTATTATTTTATTGCTTTATTGCATCTCAAAATATGTTGAGATGCCCAGACTGAAGCCTGCCCGACAGCCCTTGCAGGCACCACCATGGGAGGTTACGATTCAAAAACCTTGTTTTCTCGGGGGCGTGTGTGTGTGTGTCCTGCCCCATACCCCCCCCTCCCAGGCTGGTGCCCTGGGTACCACCTTACGGGATGCTCTGAACTCAATGTAGGGCACAGTGGGGCTTTTCTTTCCTCACCTTCATCAGCAGCTAGCGTGGACAGCATTTTTTTTATTTTTAAGAAAAGTGATATTAAGTAGTACTTTTTAAGGAAAAATTCTCAGGGGCTCTGCAGCGAGTGTGGCTCTTGTGCACACCAGGCAGTACTAGCAGAGCTGACTCCGTGCAGCTGTTGCAGGTAAATAGGTACATTGAACTGGTGCTGTGTCCTCAGCCGAATCCTCATCTGCTCACCCTGCATTTCCCGTGGGATGTGGGAGTCCTTCTAGCGTCATCACCTTTTTGCTTCCCTTAAGGTAGGCATCGCCCTGCAGCACGGGTAACGTTGCTCTGGGAAAGGACAAAGCCAACAGGTTTCACTTGATACTTCCCAAGAGGGACCATGGCTGTGCCACCAGGAGGACACAGATCTGGCGGCAGGTTACCTTGGGCAGCCCCAGGTCTGCACGTCGGGAACACCCCTCACCTGCGACTGCAGGTCCCAGCGGCCTCAGCCTGGCCGTAACGCAGCTCAGAGGGAAGCCAGGAAGGCTCCCGGAGCTCCCAACAGGCAAAAGCTCATCTGAACCCCCAGAGCTGTGCAG
This sequence comes from Falco biarmicus, assembly GCF_023638135.1. Lineage (NCBI taxonomy): Eukaryota > Metazoa > Chordata > Aves > Falconiformes > Falconidae > Falco > Falco biarmicus. Next base: position 2,144,661 of record NC_079301.1, on the reverse strand, counting down.
GGAGAAGGTACAACACCACTGCCACTGGGAATGAGTGTGGGCATGGCCACCACGCTGACCTCGTACACCATTGCCACTGGGGACGGATGGGGGCATGGTCACCGTGCTGAGTACAAAATAATTCCCAGCAGCGATGCTGGGTGGGAAACGATCTACCCTCACTTTGCATGAAGGGCCCAAACCTCGTGGGCGACGTTTGACTGCAATATCGCGCAGCTATGGGGCCTTCTGGGCCTCCGCGGCTGAGCTGAGGTGCTCTTGGGAGACTTGGCACGTCTTCTATCTGACTGTAGTCTTGGGAGAAGAGCATGGCGTTCGGGCCAGACCTGGAAAAGCTTCAGCCAGGGAGACGAGAGGAGATGGAGCGAGCACCTGAGCAAGTCCGGGAGCAGCGCCAAGCTGGCTCCAAGTGTTTCATGACTGCTTTGCAAATGTAACTTTTTTCTTTTTTTTTCCCTGTAAAGCACCAAAAAAAAAAAAAAGAGGATGAGATCCAACATGGTCTGACGTTCTATATAAATTATTTTTTGCATTACAAACATATTTGTTAATTTAACTAATGTATAAACAAAGGGCTACTGCCCATGCAGAACAGCCTGGGAAGTCCTGCACTGTGTCTGCAGCGCTTTCTGGTCTTGCTTTCCTCCTCTCCTCCTTTCGGAGCCGCCCTGAAGTTTCCCTCTGAAGCCCAGCTGCTGGGTCAGCTCCTGCCCAGCCTGAGACAGCGCCGTGCTGACAGCCCTGCTGCACACTTCAACTTCAAACACACCATTTCATGGCCCATTCAAGTACTTGGCTTCAAGACGAATACACAGGAACGCGGCTCCAAGCACCCGGATCAATCCCCTCAATAAGATTTCATGCATTTTCAAGTGGTATCTGTCTTGATTTGGAAAACAAAAAGCAAGGAAAAGACAACAGCTAAAAACCTTCCCAGTGCACAAAGTGAGAAATGTGGCTTTAATTTAGACAACTAATCGCTTCCAGCTGAACCGGCCATTAAAAACAGTTGAAGAATTACAATGTAAATAGATTAATGCAGACAAAGCAACATGTGCGCTATTCCATGTCTTCTTGTTACCTACAAAATACTTGGGCAGTGACACACTGTTAGTCTAAGCCACTTGTTAGGTTCTGTGCTAATCAGCTAAAATTAAATAAACATGACTGATAAAAATGACTGTTGTGTTTGAAAATTGATGCACCAACAGAATTTACTCCAGGAGATAATTACAGATGATTAAGTAACAAAAAAATAATTCCTCCAGCACAGGGGAGATGCAGGGAACGGGCACCTCCTCGTGTGCCGTCCTTCCTTTTGGAGGGATGAGCCGAAGCTGCAGGAAGGTCTATGGGTGGGAAAATCCCGAAGGAGCTTTTTCTGCCCCTGGAGTCCCCAGTGACAGACTGAAAAAGGGCTGGAAAAACCAGTGTTTTGCAGTTGGAAGAGCACGTACCTAGATTGTACCTCCAGCGTCCCGCTCTTCCCACCCCAAGGATCAATCTCTTCGTTCGTCTTTTTCAATGTGAAGTATCGCACAGAAGAGCTCACAGGTGAGCCATGTAAGCGACAAATATGTTTCTAAATAAAATGATAGTTTAGATGATAAAGCCAGTTTCCTTTGTCATCAGAACGAGAGCTGATTAAGACTCACCTTCTAAAATAGAAAACATCCTTCAGGTTTTCTTTTTTTTAATTATTTGTTCTTAAAGCAATTTATTATTGGAACGATAACGTTGAGTGGAAGCCGAAGAAAGGGAGTGTTTTCCAAAATGTAGAGTAAATGGGGGGTGGGGGTGTGTGGTGTTGCATTTTTTTTCTTCTCCACAGGATCTGTTGGTAGGAGCTTCAGACACAAATAAATGAAAGGCATCACTTGCACGGCAGGGATCGTAGTGATGGGCACAAAAAGGCCCTCGCCGGTCACATCTGAACTAGACCATCCCCTATAAGGTGACCTGCTCGCCGGGCGGTGAGGAGCACGGTGTGGGCAGGGGCCGTGTTTCGAGCTGTGCCCCGGTGCTGGGCTCGCTCTCAGGGGGCAGGCAGCCCACGGGGGTGGGTATCTCCAGGAGAGCACTGTGCAGCACTGACTGACTCGTCACCGACAGCCATCGCCCTTTGCTTCTCTCCCTGATGCCTTCCCACCGTTTCCAGGGGTCACTGCCTACCTCAGCCATGAGGGTGTGATGCTGCTGCGTATCTTCTCGTAAGCCCCAGCAGCGCCGCTGACCCACATACATCAGCGCAGGTTGAACAGGCACGTTCAGCAAAGCTCCGTGTCTGTGGTTCCAGCCAAGGCAGCGAGCTCTGGCTGCTGGGAACAGCCTGGCCACCTTCCCGAAAGCTTGGCTCCAGCACGGCACTTACAACCCCGCTTACACTTGCATACAAAAATACCAGTGAGTTGCTGACCTGGGACCCTCACGGATACGCGAGGAAGATAAAGCAGTTGCCTGCTGTTAGTTTTGCTGCTGTGTTTTAGAAACGCGAGCTACAGTCGGCGAGATGTCACCTGCCCCAGCAGCACGGGCACTGCTGGCACAGCCCGCTGAGGGCACCGAGTCCCTGCAGGTGACTTTAGCGGGACACGTTACATGTGCTGGTGTTTGCAGGAGATGTAATCCTGAAAGCATGCCTGCTCCAAAGGGAGAAAGCAGTTCCTGCTGTCCCGAGTGCGGCAGGCATGAAATACGTCATTTATCGCATTTTACTGTGATAAATAGAATATTTTGCTAGAATGAGCCATATTATTAAGCTGGTTCCTCTGCAGAGCTTAACACAGGCATTTCTACATAATTTTTCCACATATTTTCTTTAGCACACTCATATCCTTTAGTATCTCACCAAAACACATGTTCGAGTCGAGGTTAGCCCCTATGAAATGAAAATCACTTGGGGTGCGGAGGGGGAAGTGGAATATTATTCTTGATCCTGAATTGAAATATTAGAAGCTGACTTCTGAATTATACTCCAGGGTTACCGAGCTATAATTGAGATTGAAATTGGTTTGCTATTTTTGGTACAGCCTGGAAAGCTCCAAGTCTTATTCCCATTTGTGCCGGTGGAAATCCCCACCCATCATCTCAAATTCTGCTCTGCCCGCACCTTCGAGGTGAAGAGTGCCTCCCTGGCTCCTTCCTCCCCAAAATAATGATAAATGACAGCTGGTCAAAATTGTAGCTGGCTGTTGCTCCTCGCCAAAGAGACGAGAAGGGGCTTCACCCCCGAAAGCTGATTGACAGGCAGGGTCAGGGTGGGGGAAGCGCTGGCTGGACCCTGTCAGATCACAGGGAGCTGCTGACAGCTCGCGCCACAGTCAGCCACCTTCCCTCGCCGGTGAGATTTATGCTGCCATTCGGAGGGTGTTAATTAAACCCTGCTTTGCTTAGAACAACGTGGAAAAAAAACCAAACAAAAACCACCCCAACAAAAAGAATGGGCCGAAGTTGCGATGTGCTCTTTTAAATCTGATTTCTTGTTCTGCAGGTGCTATCTAGAGGTGGTTGGGTTTCTCTGGAGGAACCATGAGCGACACACCCTAACGCTCCAAAATATTAAAGCAAAGTTAATGTGCGTTTGCGTTCCTCAAGCCAGCACCATACAGCAGCAAACAGCGTTTCCCAGCAGATAATTAACAATCAGCTCAGAAATTTGCTTATTCATGGGGACAGGCGATACCGGGACATGCCTGGGGTGGGATGGGTCTCCTGCAGCTCCCGGGCTGGCCGTGGCAGAGGCATGCTGCAAGGAGCTCTTGGTTTCTTTTCCAAGTGCAATTTAAAGAGTGCCAAAAGGACGTGGGCACTGTGCATGGCTTCCCAGCTCTTCCAGAGCAGAAATCCCCCGGGAATTCACTCCACGGGTATATTACAGATGGTACAGTGGCTGCATGCTGCAGTGGAAAGGCCCAAAGAGCTTCCCCAAACAAATTAATCAGTGGATTAATGGTTAATGGGAGCTGCTGTCTGTGGGACTGTCCCAACGTCAGTGGCAAGAATCAAACAAGTAGTTAATATTAAATTAATAACTCACAGCAGTCAAACTTTTAAGCCTTCTACTAATTTGGTGTGTTAAAAGCTGAAATAGTATGGACATGTCGTGAAATGGCAACTTCACATATAATAACCACCACCGCTGATTATCGCTAGATATTGAACATTATTTGGGCAGAGAAAATCACTTGATCACTGCTGAGCTTCAAATGTATTTGGGAAGGATGCTATGGAGAAGTTGGTGGCTGGTGGGATAGGAATATTTTGTGCTGTAGGATCTTTGCTTCCAATCTAGACCGCCTGCCAGCACCAGGAGCACTGTGGTGGCACTGGTCTCGGCTTGGTCTGTGCTGGGGGATGGAGATAAACCCTCTGCGTGACCCCACCGGTGCGGCAGCCACTCACTGGCTGGCAGAGCAGAGCCGAGCAGAGCTTTCTCTTTGCCGAGAGCGCAGGGGAAGGGGCAGCCAGCAGGCTCAGTGTGCCCATGGCACCATCCGTCACCCCTCGCTGTGACGGGCCACCTCCGAACACAGGGTGCTGAGCTCCTGCTCTTGCCTCTGACTCCGGGAAGAAAGGAAGGGCTGAGATCACTGAAAAAAACCTTATTGCTTCAGTCCTGTACGCTTCTGTTGAAGTTATTGGCTTTCAGCCGTATCCTAGCCAGGCTGCAGATGCAAACTGTCAGCCCTGGGCAGGTCTGCCCTCACCTTGCCCGCACAGAAACCGAGCAGGGGCTCTTCCAAACCCATGCCAGGGGATTTATACTTCCACGCCAAAGGCAATGCCAACATCACTATGTTTGAGCTCAGTTCTGCTCGCAATGGGCTTGGGTTTGGGTGGTGCTGACCCTCTGCAGCCTGGGAGCAGCTGTGGGGTGACACTGGCAAGGTGGGGTGTCACCTCAGCCTGCAGTAGCTGTCATCGCTTACAAGTGCAATGGAAAAAAATAATGGAAAGATGGGGAGGAAGCGGGTCCTGCTTCTGCCTTCTGCTACAATCCCTCTGCATCAAATTGGTCCAAAGCCAAGCCAAAAGGAGACAGAAAGGGCTGCGGTGAGGCGAAGTGAGGGGTGGGGATTTCCTGGAGGACCTCCTTGGTTTGCACCGGGAGCAAAGCAAACTACAAAGTGAGATTAAAAAACCAAAACAAATGGAAAAAAGAGGGGGAAAAAAACAACCAACTCAGGCAAATGGTCTGTGATAACCCAGATCTCATTGTTAAATGTCTACAGGTTACTGCAAAAACAAAGGGGCCAGATGGCAGCCCCTCGCCGGAGCGGGGCTGTTTGCTAAGAGCTGCGGGCAGCGGCAGCCTGGTGCTGCCCGGGGAGCAAAATTCCTCCTTAAATCTCAATTCCAGATTTGGGAGCTCCCCATGAAGGTGCCCTGGCAGCACAGTGGATGCTCTCAGGCTCCGCACGGAGCGATGAGGTGAGGAAGCCGCTCCGCTCCCCTCCAGCTTTCTCTGGTTTGTGCTTTTGATGCTATTTTCCTGATGGTTTGGAGTTTTTAAAAACTAAAATTGCTCCTGTGAGTGCTGGAAGCCAAAGGGAGGTAGCGTGCAAGCTGGCCCCGGCTGCTTTCAGCAGTCCTTGTTCTCACCTTGACGGTCATTCAAGACTATTATTTTTTTCTTATGAAATGCCTCAAATCCATAGTGGAAAGCATGTAAATCAGAGAAATACTAACCTCTGGGTTCCTGTGTCACAGAAGGTAGAAGTCCTCTACGACAAGTCAATGCTGTAAGCTAAAATCAATGAACTTTATCTTCAAGCCTGTATTTCAAAACCAAATAAAACTTTCTCTTGCTTTAACCCTCTGAACGAACAACTCCATTTTATCTTTTATTTGCTAGAACGGTGGATAATTTTCTCTCAACACCACCAGTGCAAAACAGCATTTTGATAATAAATCATTTCCACTGCTTCAGTGAAGAAGTGTGTTAGTACGGTGGGATCGGGATGCTGGCAGGACACAGAGCTGGAAACAAGTGCGCTGAATTGACAGATAATAAATATTAACCAATTAATGAAATGGTCGATGGATTTAGTCATGTCAGTGAAGGCTGTTAACGAAGCCATGATGCTATAAAGCCAAACTGACTGGCAGAGCTGATCGCTCCAGGAGATGCTGAATCATTTTTTTCATCATCTCAGAGGCAAAGAGCACTCAGTGCATGGTGGGTGAAACAAAATGCTACCAAGGACACTGATGTGCCTTTTACACAGTAACTTTAAAATACCAGAGCAGAGCAGCTGCATCCCAGCACAGAGCGCGCCACCGGGGGATGCTGCTGAAGGAGGGAGGCTGGGTGCACAGGTGCAGAACCCACAGACCGTCCACGGGAAGGGCGTTTCACCACCCATAAGAGTTTGGGGGTTTCAAGGGGGCTGCTGCAACCTGCAGGGACCGCCTGAGCTCTGTGACCCCCAGCCCCGTGGTGCCCGGGAAGGGGAGAGCGGTGCTCGCTGGCTGGGAGCCTGGGAGCGTGGCAGCAGGGATGGGGACCCACCACCAGCACGTGGTGGTGGCACTCAGGGAGCAGCGTGGGGTGAAGGTCCATCATGTGGGGAGCACTGGGAACACACCCCAGTGAAGCACGTGCTGTTCCGTAGCACTATTGGTGCACCCACACGGTGTTGGGGCTGCGCCGCGGGGACATGGAGGGACACATGAAACAAATTACGAAATTGCAGCTCTGCCTCCCTCGCTTCCCCCAGCCCCGCTCGGCCCCAGGGCTCCCGCGTCCTGCAGACGGGTTTGCAGACACATGTCAGCGAGTCGCCTCGCACAGCCCCGGCATTTCCCGGCGAAGCGCCTGAGCGGCGGCTGTCTGCTGGGGAGAGGTGTCCCCTTGCAAGGAAAACACGGGGCAGGTGCACGTGCTGGGGCGAGAGCCCGTCAGAATTAACAGCCTGAAAGAATTTGATTTACCTCAATGTATCGATCGGTGCAAACAAGCAAAAAGTATGTTGAGATGATCAAATGAGATGGGGTCTTTTTTTCTTTTTTTTCTTTTTTTTTTTTTTAAAGTGGTGAAAAATACCAAAGGCATGACCGAGGAATTAATACGCCACTTATAAACACGCTGCGGGGAAAAGTCAAGGGGAAGCAAACAAGACCCAAAATAGCTTTATCTCCAAACGTCCCGTGAAGCGAAGGAATCCGCTGATATAAACACAGGAATTGCAACTGGCCACATGAAACAAAGCCCCGCTTTCAGTGGCACCTGGGGATGGTGAGATGGAAGTAATTCCTCTTTAATGAAGATATTGTGATGTGTCTGAGGCTTTGGGCAGAGCAGCAATCTCCGCTGCCTGGGAAAAAAGGGGATTAAGTTACAGAGCGGCCTTGCTGGAGGAGAAACCCCCTGTTTTAAGCAAAACCTTAGCTGGCGTTATCTGTTTAATGTGTTGCACGCCATTTGCGGCATAAACATTTCCAGTTCATTTTAATTTCATATCGTAGCAGAATAATAAAGACAGCAGGGTTATTGGTCGCAGCTGCGCAAATGTGGCAAATGTAACTTGAAGAATTATTCTGTCAAAGAGACAGAGCCAGATATTATTGTTTTTTCCCTTACAGTCGTGCCAGCAGTTAAATAGGGGATTTTATTAAAAATATTCATGTAATTAAAATCTATAGCCTTGAAAGCTGTTATAGGAGCTGGAGTTAAACCAAAATAACACATTTACATTCAGATGTTGCAGGTTTGTCACAATATGAGACCGCCTTCGGTTCAGAAAGCAAAAACATGAGAAGTTTTGACTTCAGTTTTACATTTCCCAATTTAGGTAGCTTGGAAGCGTGCACTGATTGATACAGCTTACAAGGACAAACTTTTTAGCAAACATTAGATTTGCTTATAGAAATTAATTCATTATGATCTGGGCGACTGGTGTGTCCTGAGAGGGAGAAATGAATTTTACTCAGCACACGTGTAGTTTTAACAGCCACTGCCCAGGTTTTCAGCCGTTGTCCATCAGCGTGATGGATCGCCCTTCCCTTGTCTCACTTCCCAAACCCCAGCCCCGGCTGGAATGGAGAATTTTCCCAAAGCGAAGGAAACACCCCTGGTGAAAAGCAGACCCAACAGCCACCCAGAGCCATTTCTTTTTTCTTCTTTTTTTCTTTTCTTCTTATTCTCGAAGTTTTGTCCAGTAATAAACAACTGTTTCAATCTGCTGTGCTGATCAAAAGAAATGTTTTAATCAGTCCCAGACAAAATATCATGCTATTATGTTATCACTGGAGCAAATCATCAAAAATACAAAACAAAAATATCGGTTTAATACGCTCCAGATCAGGAATGTCTTGAAGAAATTTGCCGTCCTCACAGGTGTGTCCTATTTTAAGGAAAAAAAAAAAAAAATCTACAGGACGGGGGCTGGCGCTGGGGTGAGCGTGGCTGTCTGGGCAGGAATACTGAGATCAAAACTGACCAAGCCCAATTACTGCAAATAAACCACTTGAAAAGCTTTCCCCTACCCCAGGGATGTTTTGATTAATATTTTTTTTAACTGAAAAATTATCTGAAAATCACCCATCTGTGCTTTCTTTCACCTGCTGCAAACCAAATCCATGGGGAGAGCTGCGGGGACACTGACCCGGTCCCTGCTACCACCAAGCCATGGCTCTGGCTGGCGAGGGCTCCAGCCCCAAGGAGACCCACATGCTTCCAAGTTTTGGAGACAATTTGCCCAGCGGGAGCCTAAGCAGGGTCTGGATCCAACGCGGGGTGATTGGAGCCATCAGTGGATGCAGGAGCATCCCTGCCCCACGAGCCTGATGTGTGATGGCTAGCAGAGGTACTCGCCATCTCCTCTGAAAAATTTCAGCTTAAGCAGAGCTGGATCTCATTTCCATCCTCTGCTCTGTTCTGTGTCCAGGAGACCTACCCAGTGAAATTCCTCCTTTTTATGGTCCATGACTCCAGCTGCACAAATGATACTCAAAACCAATTTAAAAATCAGTGATCTTTTGGTGGTTTGGGTAGCTGAGGTCTGGCGCAGGGCGCTGCTGCTGTCTCATCAGCCACCCCTGGCAGCCCCGCTCCTGGGAGCAGCAGCTGACGGGCCGTGCTCTCGGAGGGACCGTTCATACACGCTGGATTGAAGAAATCTGGACTCTCCATAGGGTCCTCAAAGTGGTGAGAGGAGCCAGTCCTAGGGAGAGGTACACACTGGCACGCGTGCCTCTCAAGCACCCACAAACCCACCCAAACAACAACCTCAGAAAGTGGGGACATGGGCTTGGGAAGGGGGGTGAAGCCCCGGGAGCTGGCAGGATCCAGGTGAGCTCTCCCCTGGCCTCCCTCCACATCCCTCCGGAGCCTCCCACGGGGGACGGCAGCACCCAACACGGCAAGCGGCCGCCCTCGCAGAGCGCCCAGGCTCTTGGAATGTCGGGTTTTGTTTCAGCTGGAAACAAAGTCTGGGGCTTCGCTTTACTTTGATTTCATTTAATCTCGAAAATCTCCAGGAAACTAGAGTTACATTTCTTCTACCAGTCTAAATTCTTAAATTCTGGTAGTATTGAGAAGCGAAGAAAAGGGGGCTGATGTTATCCGTTAGAATAGCCCAGATAGAGACATTATCCTGCTTTTATGAAAGCCAAAGGCCGAATTCATATTTATTTGAGCTGCAGCAGGATCTGGCTTATATCCTGGACATTACAACATGCTGTTTCAATCTATATTTTTATTAGCAATATTGATAACGTTAGAAGAAATACGATACAGGAAATAGCTTATCAACTTTGATTAATTTTACAGTAAGACTTTTAATGAAGATAAAAGAAGAATCCAGCAAAGGGCTGAAGTTAAAAGTGTTGTTAGTAAATGGAGACATGCGGTACCTGATGTCCTGAGCAGGGCTGGGCAGTCAGCAGGGCTTTTACTCCATGGAAGAAAAAAGGTTGGTGAAAAGGTTGGTGATCAATTTATTTTGAAGACGGTTGGTTCTCCACTTTAAGTTTATTAACACTTTCATACATAATGAACCACTGCAAGACTGCAGAAACGCAGGTATTTGGGTAAACCTAAATGAAACCTGTTTGTTGTACACAGGCAGCGGTGCCTGTGGCTCACACTCCTGCTTTTAAAGCTCCAGGCAAATATTCATAGGGAAAGATGCAAAATGCTCTTGTTGTGGGGAAAAAACCCAAATTCCAGCCCCTAAACCTCAAGGCCTGCAAGAGGATGGGATCTTACTTGACTCACTTGAAGGTGCCTTTGAGACAGGGAGGTTTTGCCTTCGACCGGCCCCACAGCTTTGGGGCTCACAGGACCTCTCCAAGCTGCCTTCCTTGTGCTCCATTGCCTGATATAAATTCTTAGTTTTAACACAGTATTATGAACAGTTCAGCACTTGTAATGCCACTCTGTATCTGGATTTATGCTCTTTTTTATTTATTTATTTTAAAATGGCTATCTGCATGGAAAGCATCACGGTGCCAGTTGAGGATAAACCAGTCCAGCCTCCCGGATCGCTCCATTTTGTCCTGGCACTGAAGTCACCCACGACACACAATCCCATGCCCCAAATTCACCAAACTGCCTTAAACATACAGGGGGGTTTCTGCTGTGCATTTAGCATCCCATCAAAAGCAGAAACTCCAAGTTGTTTAAAGTAACTTATGATAGAAGATGATGGTTAAAACCACCGAGTGCTTGGGGTAAGGTGGGCACAGCCAGGGCAGCATCCGACTGTGCAAACAGATATCGTGGTGTTTCCCACAGCGACGCTGACTGGTGGTTAATATCGTGTATTTGAAACCTCCTGGTGAGGGCAACAGCAACACCTCCCAAACCTGAACAAAAAAAAAAGAGGATTTCTGCTGGTTTCAGGCTGAAGGTCCATGGTGAAGGGATGCAGCAGCTCAGTGAGATGGACCGGCAGCCGGGGCAGGAGGCAGCATCCATCCCTGGAGCATCATTGGAGTAACAGCAAGAGTAACTCTAAGTAACCGTGCAGGTCCATTACTCTTTTCTTCCTTTTAGAGTCGAGGCCCTGTTTTATTTGCAGGCCTGACTGGAAGCAGATGGACCTGTCAGGGCTCGCTCAGGCAGGTGAGCCCAACGGGGCGGATGAGCTGCTAAGTGCTCCCAGCTGCTGGGCAGGACCCGGAGGAAATTGTTGGAGCTGGGACCCAGCTCCAAGATGAGATCTGGAGCCAGTGCCAAGAGGGAAAAAGTGAATTTCTCCAAAAAGCCGTTCTCTAAAAACCTGAAAGAGCGAGGCTTTTAAAAGAAGGGAAAATACCTGAAAAACTTTTTAGTGCATCTAATATATCTTCAGACTTCAGAGCGCTAGAAGCCATCCCGAGCCCCTCTCTGGTTTTGTTCAGGATCTGCCTCCTTAGACAGCAAGTATTATTTTTCCTGGGATTTCTCCCTTATCGCTGGTGTTTTCCTCTTCAGAAAGGTCTTGAATTTTACTTGCTGGTTTGTGTTGTTTGATTTATAAGCTCAAAGGGTCCTTCACAAAACCTGGACTACTTCTTGTACTTAATTGCTACAATAAACTTAAAACTTGGTGCTTTAGGATAAGCGATCTGGGAGGAAATTGTTTGATGTATGGCAGTGGACGGTAGGTCCTTCTTGTGAACGTCACCGAAGGGACAGGGGGAAGAAGTGAGTTTATAAATAACTATAACATTCAGAAACGACACGACCTCGGGGAGAGCAGGGCTCTGTTAAGCACGAACAGCTTGCAGTGTCGTACCCAACATCTGCGAAAGTCCTTGCAGCCGGTATAACTCCCAACACCCTCGCCTGCTGCATCCAGGCTGTCCGACACCAGCTTTAACTCCATGGGGGCTGGGAGGCTGCGACTTGCACAGACACAGCCGAGCGCAGAAAGGGGTGCCTGGAGCTCGCACCCGAAAATGCAAACCAACGGGTGAAAGAAAAGGGGATTCACAAGTCACAAGCTTTTATTGACATTGCAAGGGAGGTGGTTTTTCTTTTCAAAATTATTTTATAAGAAATAACTCTTTATATTTTAAAAGCTGGGGTTTTTCCAGCGCTCTGTGACTGCAGCATCGGTGGAGCACAGAGGCTGCTGAGCCGGCGTGGATGGGGCTGCTTGCTGTGGCCGGGTGATGCCATGGCTGCATGACATGACTCCAGTGCCTCTGAGTGACATGGGATGAGGAAAATTGTGAAATACATTCAGTGTGTAAACACCAAGGAACGAGATACCACTTGTAGCACTGCGAAGTGCAGTCCAGCTCGTGGCACAAGCCTGGGAGGAGTCGGGGGACGCACCCCCGTGCAGCTGGTACCCAAAACACAGCCAGGGCCAGGAGCTGCCGCAGCACTGCCCCTGTCAACAGTGCACCTTCAGATGCTGTATCTCTTCTTTGGCTTTCTGAGCCGTGTCTTAAAAGAGTCACTGCATACTTCGTGTATTCTAGGAGGCAAACAGACACCCAAAACTAAGAAGAAAGCACACGTAAATATTGCGGAGTCATCTGTTTCCAATAGCCTGTGTTTACATATTAATGTGCAATACAAATTTGTAAACACGAGCATTTGAAACTTTTGTAGGAACCGATACCGGCCTTTTCCCTTTCTGCAGCTTTATTGGAACAGCATGTCCCCCCGGCCTCAGCCACACATGTACATCATTTTAATACTGGATGCATTTCAAATGTTCTGGGTGCTTATTTTTTCTGGTCTAACTTGCTCTCCAATTCTCGTTTGTTTTGCATAATTGTGATACAAATTATCATCTAATTACAGACCAAACCTCAGAAGATCAAATGTAAACCAAGGCACTTCGATCACAAAAAGCTACATCTGACGGTCCCTCTACATGTTTGCCTTCCCCAATAGGTGTATTAAATTTGGGTGAAACTGGATAGTAACTGCACTTTGATTAAAAACATTATCACTGGGGTTTTCTGTCTCCTTGATTTTTACATCAACCTCCCATTGTCTGAGCTCTGAGCCCATCCCATGTCCCAGCGTCGCGTACGGACACAGTGCCCTTGGTACGGCCAAATTTATTTGCCAAGCGCTCTAAATGGGATCAGACATTTCCGAGTAACTTCAAACTCCTCTTTGTTTTCCCAAATGACTAATAGCAAAGATTGTTCAGCAAGCTTAATCTTAACCTCGTTGATTATTTTCTCCCTGTTCCCATTTAAAAACAGTGCTGTGACACTGGGTGCGTGTTTGCGTCCCTTCCCGAAGTCTAAAGAACTATGAACTTTTGCGGTTGCCCCAGGTTGTCAAGTAATGTCCACGGGAGGCACAGCAAAGCAGCATGTGATGTATTTGTATTTATAGGCGCGTAGTCCTGCTTGAAATATTGACTCAATTCCCCCAGTTTCCATTTAATGACTAATAATTTATTGTGCTGACTTACTCTGACGAGTTTTGCCGCTCGCCTATCACCAGCAGCCGTTTTGCAAAGCACCCCCAGAGAGCAGCGTGCAGGTTACCCACTGTATGGGGCAGAGTTTGCCCCGTGTCAGCAGAGCGACCAGTGTTACGGTGTGAACGATGCAGCCGAGCCCCCCCTGCGGGCAAGGAGCCACGGCCGGCACCGGGTGACCACGGGGAATGGAGAGAGAGAGCTAGACTGCCTGAAAATACCACCGGCATCTCTGTCATTTGTTACAGTGATTTTTGAAAAGATAAAGGTGAGAGATAAAGGCAAAGGAAATAGAGATGGACCTCAGCTAACGCGGGTCGGATGGTGCCTCTTGCGCTGCAGTGACCTCTCGTAGGGAGCACACTGGGATCCATGCGTCTGCCTGTGCCGCTCTGATGGGTGCCACATCCTGCCCGCAGCTCGGTGCTGGCACCCAAGGGACCCACAGGTACCTTGCAGGGACCAGGCTCTGGGCATGTTTTCCCTGTGGCTGTGACCGGGGAGGGTGGCGAAAACAGGGCTCCTACGGGACCCAGGCAGGCGCATCAAAACCCAGCCCGACTCGGCTGGAGTGAGCGGAGCATCGCTGCGGGAGCGCAGCACCCCAGTGCCGGGTCTGTAGTTTCATGCCAAAAGGCACAGGGTGAGCAGCGGCTCTGGGAAGCTCCATGCCCAGCTGCAAACATGCTCGGAGTAGCAATGAGGTGGGTCCCGTCAAAGATAGCATTTGCTCAGCTGTAGTGGATGGGATGTATATGATCTCAATTTAAATAGCCATCACTGTAAAACTGTCCATACTGAAAATATCTATTCTAGTCATTATCAGTCACAATTTTAACTAGACAAACACCAATTTTCTGGATCACCAGCTCATGGCAGCAACTCTGGAATATCTTATGCAACCGCAAATATTTGGAAAATTGGAAGTTACCCATCGCATCCACCCACGAATCCGTGACTGATCTGGAAGAGCCTTCCAGCTCCCCAAAAGTATAACCACATGTGGGGGGCGGCACTTGGTCACTCGGCCCACGGGGAGCCGGGATCTGCAGGGATCTGCAGAGATCTGCAGAGCCCATCCCAGCCCCTGCAGTGGATTCACCCACGGGAACTCGGCCCCTACCCGTGGTGAGGGATGGCTTGGAAATAAGGACTCTTGAATGAATATTTTTTTTTTTTTTAATAAAAGTAGTGAAATAAACTGCTAAGAATCAGGGCAAGAAAGCAGGTTTGCTCATTTTTACAGTTCTACAGACCATTTAGCAAGGCAAGCACGGCCCACCATTTCATTCTGGTATCGCCAGGGGCTCTGTGAATACTCAAAGCAGTTAAATTAGGGAAAACAACATTGTCTGATTTTTAGCAAAGTCTCACAAAAGTAACAGTCTGACTTCTTGTTATTGTAACAGCTTTCGATACTGCTAGTTCTTTTCTTAATTTGCTGTCTGTTAGGGATGAAAATAAACCCAAAGCTCTGCTACCAATTTTGGTTCTTCAATCTGCACTTAATCCCTACACAGTGCTGCATTATGTTTGTAAATACAGGATTCTCTAAACTTAATCCCAAAATGCAGCCGGTCCCAGTGAATCATTATTTCCAAATCTCTGTCAAATATCAGGTAGTAAATTTGGCTTTAGGTAGGGACTGAGCACTGATCAAATAAAGACTAAAACCTGTGCCCCATCTTATTGTGGGTTATATTGTTCCCTTGGGAGCTAAAGAATATTAACAGGAATAACAAGAGTATCCACGGGTTATAATAAAACAAACAGGGCTTTCAGAAGGAATTGAAAATCTCATGTTTTGGAGCCCTTAGAGATCTCTCCAGAAGGGATCTGCATTCTCCCATGGGACCAAGCCAGGAGCATCCTTGTCCCTTCCCTCGGGCACAGGCTGGTGGATGTGATTCCAGATGGACCTTCTGTGTTCCCTGGGGCTCCCAGAGGTGTTTCATCCCACTCAGCTCTCTGAGATGTATCTGCCAGATCCCCCAGCATGGAGCTCTCGCCATGGGGGAGATGTGTGACCCCCATCCTCTGTTCCTTCTCACCTCGCCATCAGCACTGGTGCCGCTCTGCACTACCACCTCCCAGAGATCCCCGGGAGCAGGAGTGTGGAACGGAGGGCTCTTGGGGCACCGCTGCATCAGGCTCCACTTTCTCATCCCCACAAGGTAGGGACACATCCATCTTCTACCCTGTCTTTCTTTACCTTGGCAGAAAATACTTGGATTTATGTCCCCACTCTGATAACTGAGTCGTCTGGGTCCTGGAGAACAAGGCACTTTCATGTCATTAATTAGGACCCATTAAAGCCACGGGAACTTGAGAACATGCTCAAGCACTTGGCCAAATACAGCTCCTCTGCCAACTCCAGGCCTGGTACAGTCCCTTTGAAATTAGAGGAAAAACTCTGGTTGGGTGAGCAGAGGCTCGCTAGGGCTTTGAGCTAACTAGAGGCAAGCTAGAGAGACAGTTTCGAGAAAACATATTTGTAGAAATGTATACGTCTACGTTCCCACTTCAGAGTGCAAATATCAAAAAGGTGACTGTACAGTTTGCTCTTAACCTAACAACCATGACATAAATATCACCAAAAGGCATCACCTCGCTGTGGATCACCTCAGACCCTCCCAAATCCTCCACCACCACCCCACCACCACCCCACACGTTTGCCCACAAAAGAAATGCAATGCCTAGACATCCCACTCCTGTCCCATGCAGTATTTCATAGTCAATAACTAGCGAGCCCTTGGGTACGAAGGAAGGAAAGGCTTGCTTTACATATCAATGCTTAGAAATATTATATAATTCCACTAAAGGCAATGGTTAATTGTCGGGTGCCAGTTAGAGTGATTACATCTGCCATCTCTCAGAGAAGCCGGAATGCTGTCACTCACTTTGAAATGGCTCGCTGCATTCATCAGTCTAGATGGCACAGAGAAGTTATAGCCACACAAGCCATATGGAGGATGTAAGGAACAATTAAGTGCTTCCCGAGCAATGGGACTTGATGGGAAAATGTTTCCAGATGCATGTAATCCATACAGCATTTGACTAGCAGAACTGGGTACTTGTAGACACTGCCCGTTTAAGTCTTCAGCTTTAGCGTTTTTCAGATTGGCTATGCCGAGGGAGGACAGTTTGGGCATATCCACCATGAAGTGGGGTAAAAGATGCGGGTTGGTGCCTCCCAGTTTTTCGTGGCTTGGCAAAATGAGAGACTGTTGTCTTAAGAAGCTTGTAGGACAAATCTTGTAGTAGAGGGGCAGGTTGAGGTTGTGTAGGTAGCTCTCAGGGCACGACACACCAATGTTGCTTGCTGACAAGTGAAACGTAGGAGGGGAGCACGACGGAGAGAGCAAGGGGTTCAGAGGAGAGGGCGTCCCACCGCTCGAGGTCACCGGTGAAGAACTGGAGCTCCCGCCTGAAAATGAAAACAGAAATCATCCAGGCTGGGCTAGCTGATGCTCACAGCCGAGGAACCCTTGGAGCACTCCTGCTCCACACCACCCTGCTCCGGCATCTGTCCAAGCACAAACCTCCTCCAAAAATCAGCTCCTGGAAAATGGGAAGATCTGCCCATAAATTATTAGTTGTTGTTAATTGGCACTTGTCTAAGACCAATATTCACCCATGCCCAATCCCACTCATTTGACCAGGACGACTGTGAAGTTCAGCTCCACATACACAGGTACCCGCCGGGTCTGTGCCCCGCTACATGACCGATAACCTTCCCCTGCTATATGTACGTCATTGCTATTTTAAGTTTCCTATTTTTTTGTGCAAATTACAGGCAGCTTTTTCCCCTTGTATATAAGAACAAAAAAATGTATTCAGCCTGATGGAGAATATTTTTGTACCTTCCTGCTCACAGGAATTGACTAATTTTACTTGGCTTCCCATGCAATTTGAAACGTACCCTTGAATACTGTAGGTGTCTCCAGAAACTTTAAATGCACATGTCATTTTAACATTCTCCTTTCTGAAATGAATCAATGAACACTTTCATAATTTGGTAGAAAAGTGACACCGGCTCGCTTCGCACGCGTGAGCGCTGCTGAGGCCACTGGTGTATAACATCACTGTTCTGCACCGGCTCAGAGCTCCTCCGGAGCAACATCAAGAGCAAAACCAAAGAGGCAGCGGCTGCTCTGGCGTGGGAATGATGCTCTGGAGCGGCCGGCCCTGGTGCTAAACAGATGCTGGTTTCATCTAACACCATTTAAGAGCGTATGTCTCTGCTGCACATTCATTACCGCATTCTTCCAGAACCGTTTCCACCCCCCCACCACCCCCACCACCCCTTTATTTTCATTCCTTACCAAAGTCACTGGGAAAGAAAGGAAGGGAATGTGGATCCATTTTCTCTATTTACATTTAATTCCAAGTGATATACTGCCTGGATGTGATCTGGTCAGGCTTTACACGCCATCAGCAACACAGAATCAACTGTATAACCAAGCCATAGCTGCGAGTATTTCGGACCTTAGAAGAACACCAAGATTTTGGACACGCTGCAAATTAATTTTGCAAACTTCCAGCAAGCAGAGTATCTTACAGGTTGGATGACCCGGCACCTAGTCGCTATAATCCAGGAATGTTTTCTGGCTTGAGCATCTCACCCTTCCCCGCTGATGTCAGCGGCTGTTACGGTACTGACATCAGCAGGGCAGGGATCCGGTCCTCCCCGGTGTACACGGCCTCACACCCTCCCAAGGCTCAGGGACTTTTGGTCATGTAACATGATGTGACCGAGCCGGTATTTGTGAGTGCGAGGCAGCGAGTGAAGCCCCACGCAGCTGGCTATAGCAGAGCAAACGAGCGTTAGTATTTGCTTCAAGGTATCCTGAGCAATAACATCGCATGACTTCCAGGACACGCTTGGGGATGGGGATCGCAGCGGGGATGACAGAGCAGCTCAAGGAGCAGACGCTTTCTGCTGTTTCTACTAGGCTTTAAAATCCTAAGTTTGTGGCCAAGTCTTTCTTCAGCATATTGTTCACGCTTTCTTTTAATTTACCTTCTGGTTTTAGAGCTTTGGGATCTCTATTTTTTCAGTTTTTCTTCAGAAATACATTTTTATTATTAGTGAGATTGGAGAACTCACTAATCATCAGCCCAGGAAACTGACCTTGAAGAAAAATACCAATTACATTAAGATGAGGGGAAAGAAAAAATATCCCAGGAAGCTCTAATATTTTAGCATCCATAGGATGAACATTGCAGTAGATTCTCTCTTATTCCCCACTGCAACCCACCCATCAGCTCCTCTCGCCGGCTCCGTAGCAGCCGGCCAAACACATTCAAAAGGTGCTTTTTAGCATAAGGTCTTTTCTAAATACGTAACAATAAAAACCCTAGTTCTCTTTATAACCCGTAAACCTCTTAATCTTTCCCGAGTCTGATTTCTTATGTCTCCCCATTTCTATGCCTGTGCAGCATGATATTTTGCGGTGATTTCTGCAGTTATTTCCCTGCGGACAGGAGTGACTTGGTGTGCCCAGCACTGAAGGGTTCCGCACAGCAATGAGAGTTAAACTGGAGAATTTAAACTCAAACTGGAGCGCTCCAGCATGCACATGGTCTGTTACTCCCCCACCCCCCCGCGCTTTGAATAATCAGTTTCCAAATAATACCTTCCAAAAGCTGGGATTTTTTTTTTTTTCTGGAAAAGAGCTGTAAAAGACTGACATGCGCTTGTCGGGCGGAGGGAGATCGTTTTCCCTGGAAAACGTTTCCCTCTTCCCTGCATTTCTGTGGAGCTAACGGACTGTCTGGCTGCTACAGCCTGAAGAACAGACAATTTTAATTTCCGATGCACAAGGCGTTTGCTCGCCCAGAAGCAGCCGGCTGCAGGAGGTTTTTTACCCCGTTTTTAGCTAATATTTTCAAACGGGTTGGAAACAATTAGCGTAACAGGATCAAAGCCACAACAACCCGACTTTAAATTAGCCTCCTGCATAGTGAGTTATTTTTTTCCCCTGCGCGTCTAAGTGTGGACTGCGCCAGGCGGCGACGGCAGCCCGTCACCCTCCTCCCGGGGCGGCTGCTCTGCCTCTCACATCGATTTTAACAGGACTTTTGGCCGAAAACACGTGGAATCGGCTCCCCAAAACGTTGCGCTAGCGGCCGGCTCGTTTTCTGGACCCACTTCGTTATCTTCATGGTTGAACCCCCCCCGCCCCGCGGAGCCCTCCGGCCGCGCAGCCCGGCGGCGGCGGGGATTAACGGGACGGGCGAAGGCAGAGAAGGGCACTCACCCGGGCTGTCTGCGCCGAAAGCCTTGAAGTCCAGGGCGAGGGGGGGCCGCCAGGGGTAGGTCTCCAGGAGCCCGTCCAGGACCCCCCTGCGGGGCGAGACCGGGCTGAGCGCGGCGGCGGGGGCGGCGGGCGCGGCGGGGCGGGCGGCGGGGCGGCCCCAGGCCTTACCTGTTCCTCCCGGGGTCCCGAAAACCTTTGGCGAAGGGATTCCTGTCGATCTTCAGCTTGGTGATCTGAGAAGGTGGGAGAGAAACGGGCCGTTGGGGACCGCGGCGTGACGGCACCGGCCGCCGCGGCTCTGCATCCCCCGGTGCCCTCCATCCCCCGGTCCCCGGTGCCGCCGGGGCTCTGCATCCCTCAGTCCCCGGTGCCGCCGGTGCCCTCTATCCCCTGGATCCTGATGCCCTCCATCCCCCGGTCCCCGGTCCCCTCCATCTCCCGGACGCCGGTCCCCTCACATCTCCCGGTCCCCAGTCCCGCCGGGGCTCTCCATCTTCCGGTCCCCGGTGCCGTTGGGGCTTTCCAGCCCCCCTCGTCCCCCTTCCCCGGTACCTGCTGGTTTTGGTAGGCCGTCACGGTGGTGAATTCGGTCTCCTGGAAGGAGAAGGTCTGCACCCCCTCGGCCGGCAGCGACTGGATCTGCGCCAGATCGAAGCGAGAGTCCTGGGCGATAACGTGGACGCGGGGCTTGTACTTGTGCATGGACTGCAGGATGATCTGCGGGGGGAGAGGCAGGCTGAGCCCCCCGGCACGGAGAGGGCAGGAAAACGAAAAAAACCCAAACCTGGTGCAAGAGGCGGCTGGGAGCCAGCCCGCAGCCCCGGGGAGAGAGGGACCGGCCGCGCTGCCCCCCGGGGGGATGCTCTGCCCTCTCCCCGCCCCCCCCCCGCGGGGCTACCCCACACCTACGTGCCCCTTGTCGTCCATCTCGTTGTTGGTGAGCTTCACCCGGTCGAAACTGATGATTTGCCTCATCCAGGTCTCCCCCGAGCAGGGGGAGTCGGGGTGGATGTAGAGCCGGGGGGTGATGCAGGAGTGGTCCGTGTTCCCCGCCACCATCCACTGCGAGCTGTGATAGACGTAACTGGCCCGGGCCGGGCCGCGGTCAGGCGGCGGAGACACCACCCCACCCCCCACCCCCGACGCCCCTCTATAGAATCTACGTTCACGCGAGCCCGCCGGGCCCCCCGGCTGGGCAGCCCCCGTTGCACGTAGGCGCCCTGGAGCAGACGGGGCTGAGCAGAGCGCGGTCCGCGATCGCTCAGCCCGGCCGGGGGGATCCCGCGGGGGCGTGGGGCGCCCCCCCGCCCCCCCGTACCGGTATCTCTTGGAGTCCACCGGGACGACGTCGATGGCGATGTAGTACTGCTTCAGCGGCTCCAGCCCCCTCACCTTCACCCTGACCGACGGGAACATCCTCCTGCGGGCAGAGGGGAAGGTCCTGAGCAAGAACTGCCGGTTAGACGGCGAAAGGGAGTTGGAAAACTAAACGGGCGTCGGGAGAAAAAAAACAAACACAAACTCAAGCTCAATAAAAAGAGAGAAAAAACCGCAAAGAGAGAAAAATATATAAAAAAAGAGGGATGAAAGGGGAAAAAACCCCAACCAACCAACCAAAAAAAACCCCGACACGCAAGCAGAAAGGCAGGAGAAGGCCGGGCGAGCCCGGAGGTGCGGCCGGTACCTGCCGGCCTTGGTGATGATCATCTCGGTGCCGATCTCATGGAACCTCCGCCAGAGCTCGGAGCCCTGCAGCTCCACCTGCGCCCCGGCCCCCGCCTCCCGGCTCTCGGCCCCGGCCTTGGGCCGCTTCTCTGCGGAAAGACAAGCAGGAGGGGGCGGCTCGAGGGCTGCGGGGCGGGCAGGGGGCGGCCGGCCCCGCCGCCCCGGGGGTCCCGGCCGGGCTGTACCCACCCGGCTCCGGCGCTGCGCGGCTCTCCCGGCCGCCGGCCCCGCGCTCCTCGTCGCGCCCATCCGGCACCTTCCTCTTGGCCGCGCGTCCCACCAGCGCTTCCACCGAGAAGGCGTGAGCCCGGGAGCTGAGCGCCATCCCCCGGGGCCGGGGGTCCCCCCGGGCGGCCGCGGGGCTCAGGCGGGCGGCGGCGGCTCCATCCCGGCCGGTGCCCAGCGAGCCTCGCCCGGCCGCCGCACGGCTCCCGTCGGGGGGCAGCGGCCACGGCGCGATCCTCTTGCATCCAACTGAGGCAACGGGCGGCTGCAGGCTCCACTGTTTGTTTTGGAAACTGGTGGGAGCATAAGAAACATTGAGTGACATTTCGTGGGAGTAACGGGGGGGGGGGAAGGGGGAGGGAGGGGAGAGCGGGCGGTGGAGGGGAAGAGCGGGGGAAGAGGAGCCGGCCCCGTCTAGGATCAATAAAAGAGTTACTGTTCTCCATTAAATTGTAAAACTCTAAGAAATTTGACATAATTGCACACTAGGGGCCACTTTTCCAACAAAAGTGCAAATAACGTTTAACCAGAACCAGCACAAAAAGAAGAGGAGAAGGGGGGGGGGGGGGGGTAAAAAAGGAGAAAAAAGGGAATAAAGGAGAGGGAGAAAGGAGCAGGAGAAAGGAGCAGGGGAGCCGTGCCCGTGCTGGCCGCACTGGTGACCCCCAGGCCCGGGGGCATTGCCCAACGGGCAGGTCACACTTGTGTGTGTGTCCCTACCCGTGTCCCCGGCATATCATGCCACAGTGTCCCCCACTGGACAGAGACTCTGGCTTGCCTCCCCCCGCTTTTTTTTTGTGTGTGTGTATTTTTTGTTTGTTTGATTGTTTTTGTGGGTTGTGGTTTTTTTTGTTTAAAGGCAGCAGCCCCCCCGCCACCCGCTCTGGCATCACCCCCGGGATATTTCCACGGCTCCACTTCAAAGTGCGGCCCCACAGCGGCAGCTGCGCTGAATTAGGGGCAGAAATCCCAGTTTTCCACTTGGGTAGTTCCTGGGAACCCCTGCAGTGCCGGGGCTGGGGCTGGGGGGCTCCAGGCCAGGGGGGCTCCAGCTGAGACCTGCAGGTGCGCAGATAAAAGGGGCTGTGCTGGATTTGCACGGTGATTTTGGGGGCCCCACCAGGGACCTCCCCACCCTGCAAAGGCCTGAACACATCACCCTGATTTATTTTACATCCGGGAGCCCTCCCCAGAGCCAGCACCAAAGGGGATTCCGGGGGGCAGTCTTTTTTTTTTTTTTTTTTTTTTTGGAGCGGGGGGAAGCAGTGGTATTTACGCCTCCGCCACCCATCCCCTGCACAGCCCTCACCCACTGCCTTTCCCTGCACCAGGGAGGTCAGCTAAGATAGATGAGCCTTAAGGGGAAAAAAAATGTGCAAAGGGATAAAATTCACAAGCCTGCTGAGAAAGCAGGTTTGGGGGGAGTGGGAGCTGCTGCAGGGTGCTGCGGCTTTGGGGAGGGAAGGGGATGGGGTGCAGCACCCAGTGCCCCCTTTCCAGGCACTCCCGGAGTCTCAGGGGATCACTGGTTTATTCAAATGTTCCACTTCTCAGGATTTCTTGCTGTATTTGTCAGGGTCTGTGTCCTGGCGCACACATTTCTTCCAAAGCTTGGGCCGGCAGCAGCATGAAAACGGCGTCTGAGCAGAGACAACCGCAACCAAACATCAGCCAGCCGCTCCCCGGCACAGCGCTTGGCGAGTGGGTGTTTTGCAGGCCCCAGACTCATACTGTTGTCCTCAAATCCTCATTCCAAGGATGCTCCTTGCTCAGCTTAGGGTGGGCTTTGCACGTTGATACACATTTGTACATTTATACACATTTATACGCATTTCTAAACATTTATGCTTTTTTTTTTTTTTAATGCACATTTATACCCCAGACTCCTGGCATAGCTCACTGGGACAGGAATTTGTCTAAGGGAAAGGTCTCGGAGGAAGTGAATGGGTGCAGATGTAGGTGCCAAACGTCCAGCTGATGTAGGTGCCAAACGTCGGTCCAGCCTGGGGCACCCAGGTGGCCGCTGCCCACTCCTCCCACTGCGGGCTCTGCCCCTGTGCATGGTCCTGGTTCGGACCATGCCCACAGCCTGGCTCAGGGGTGGAAGATTTGCATCCCTGCCTGCAAACCGGGCTCTGGAGGATCCAGCTTCAGTGCAGAACTCACAGCGCCTCTCAGAATGGCCGGTGGGCCGCCCGGGAGCTGTACAGCTGGCGTGCGGCAGGGCCGGCAGTGCGCTTCCCCAGGCTGCTGCCCAGCTGAGCCTGCTGGGGTTACACGGGACAGCGAGCCCCGGCCCTGCCGAGTGTGGGCATCTCCCAGCGCAGCCTCAGAGAGCCTGGCACTGACGAGCTTTAGATTTCACTTTTATCAAGGTGGACAGTACTTCTCTTCCTTCGCCAAGTGCCTCCAGATCTGACGAGCAGCTCTGCCGTGTCACAGTGGGGCGACGTGGTGGTTTTGGCCCCGCGTTACCGCAGCTCCCCGGTGATGCCCATCACAGTGGCCCTGCAAAGCCCCAGGCTCTGCTGAAGTGGGTTTTCCTGGGGTAAGGCCCGTCCAGGTGCCCCCGCCCGATGGCTCATGGCTCGGCAGGATGGGTGCCTGGCCTGCCTGGGGGCTGTGACCCCACCGCTGTCCCCAGCCATCAGCGCCAGAAAGGGATGGAGGACGGGGCAGGGGAAGAGGCTCTGGGAGGTCGTCTTGCTCTGCCCTCGCTCCCGGGCAGGATCAGCCCCACCTACGCAGATCTTTATTTCTTCTTACAAAGAGAAATGAAACAAATTTTATAAACATGTTTATAATTATAACAGCATAAGCTCATGGTTTAAAAGCAAGGTGAATGGTGGGTCCTTGCCGGAGCCCGGCCGGGGCTGACGCTGCGCTCCCCAGCACTGATAGAAGCCAGCTGAGGGCATTAAGTGTGAACCTTTATCTCTGCTGACATGACATATTATTAAAAAGTATTTCGAGTAATCTTTTATTTCCTTAGCATTGCAACACATTTCAAGAACTTGGCCAGGGATCAACCAACCCTTTTTAATTTCCTACAATGAAAAATAAAACAAAAATAAAGCCCAATTGAGATGACATAATCAGGAACATTTTGAGGGTTTAGGTCAAATTAATATGTCAGAAAAGGGTTTTCAGGGGACTTGGAGAGCTTTAATCTGTCAAAGCCTGACTCAGACCCTTCTTGGGCTTTGTAATTTTATTGTCTTTACCAAATTATGTGATGGTATGTCACGTATTACCATCATCAGAAAATCGAGCAAATAATCATTTGGCATAAAGTTCAGAATAACTAACTTAATTTTAAAGCAAGTGTTATACAATATGCCAGAAATGTTTGCTTAACTTGAAAATGATCTTTTCATACTGTCCGTTAATCCATTAAAGCACACAGGTAAATTCCAAACACAGACTTTCCTGACCACTTTAGGGGCAGACTTTAGGAGATTTAATAGTGTTCAAGCCATGCTTGATTTTGCCAAGATTTACTTTGCATTTGTCAAAACAAAATAAAAAATAAAACAACCAAAATAAAGCAAACCCAACCTGACCTGTGGCTTAGGGGTAATATTTTAATATCGCCTGTACTCAATTACACATCTAATACTTTTCCCTTTTATATCTCCATCTGCTATGTCATAGATTTCTACAAAGCTGCGATTACAAGTTTGGTGCTAGGACATTGTCAGTTCTAACAGATAAACCTGAAGGATTGTTTGTTCTCTGCTTCATAAATTGTTAGCAAGAAAATATATATTTTATTTATTTTTTTTTAGCATTTGGAAAAATCCCAGTTTCTAATCAGAGGGATGCAGCACTGCATCGCTGCATACCATTAAGCAAGCCCTGACTCCCATAACGCAGCTTCAGTGATTGTTTCACCAGCGTTTAATTAGGCGGCGTGTAGCCAAGGCTGCAGTTGGGTGTGGGTGCATCGCTTTTCCTGCTGGTTGCACGTAGTGTGGGACGTACTCTAAGCGATCTGTTCGGGTGGTGTAACTCCTCTGCTCTCGCGGAGATGCAGCCAGAGCCAGCAAAGCAGTGACCCCTGGGCCGGTCCCTTGTCCCCATGTGCTGTCCCCTCCCTGGCCTTGGTGACACCAACCCCATCTGCCCTCACATCTTCCCTTCCAAAATCTTCCCTCTCCTGCAAAAATGTATTTTAGGATGGATTGACCACGTTTGCACACGCTACTAACTTTTTATTCCAGGACTCACAGTCCAGTTCGCACTTTTTTCCACTTTCCCAACCTTACTGTTAGTAGCAAACAAATAATCTATTTATTTCCATATCCCAGCCTCTTTGCCTGTCACGTTGGAAATATAAATGAACGTGCTGCCTCAAATCTAACAGGGTTAAATGGGACGCTGAAGAAATGCAAGCGGATATCTAATATTCCAATGTGCAACTAATATCATTTTCTTGGAAGAAAATCCCGAACCTTAGGCACGATGCAGTGTGCCACAAAGAGCTGCCACTAACAACACGGGAAGGGTGGAAGGTTCGTTACGGGTGTACGTTAAAGCTGTAATGAAACAGTTTCTGAATGCTCAGGCTAATACACAGGCTGCGACTGGCGTGGATGTGACTGCCGGCTGAATAACCCTTCTGTGGGCTGAAATAACACCGCTTTGGGTTCTGTGGGGTCTGGAAACTGCAATATTCAACTTTAATTTTTGCAAATGTAACTACCACTTCACATTAGTCATTAACTAATTACTGGTGAACAGATTAACAAATATTTCTTTTTCCTAAACCCCAATTTTTTAAACAGAAACTTCTGACCACTAAGTAAATCTTGGCGGAAAACACCCGTAGTAGCTCATAACAGTGCTTGGGAGATTGTTTTCCCTTACATTCTCAAATGTCCAGTCCCACAGCAAAGCTTTAATTTCATTCTCTGTCTTTTTTTGCCCATAATGAACTTAGAAAAACCTCTGCTCTTCTATCCGAGCACAACGTGACAGCATAGCTCTGTGTCCCCATGGGGCTGCGGCACCTCCGGGCCAGCCTGCGGTGTCCAGAGCTGGAGGTGACGGCACGGTTCAGCCCGTCCTTGTTCTCAGGAACATCCCAAATTAATTTTCATGGCCAAAATTCTAAGGCTGGGGAGAAATGCCCAGCTTAGGGTGGTAGACAGCCAGTGCTGAAGTTTCTTGGTTGGTTGACCTCCCAAGCAGGTTCTTCACCACCATGTCTGCTACATTAAAGATATATTGAAATAAATCTCAGTTATGTTATTTTATACAATAACCCCCCCCAAAAGGCTGCACAGGGAATAGGATTAGACTTTAAAGAAGTGATTCAATGAAGCAAAACTGATAGATAAAGCATTTGGGGAGAGTGAAACCAAATCAGGGGACGCAGCTCATTTCATGATGAGGGAAGGGTTGGTGGTGCCTCCACCCCAGCCCGGGAAGCTGGGCAAGGGCCGGCAATGTCACCTGCCAGTGGGGTAAGGATGAGACCACCGTGCGCATCTCCGGTACCAGGATGCAATGTGGCACCACCAAAATTTTTATCCAGCACCCGGCTTTTGGCTGGTGGTTGTGTAGTGAGGAGAAGCTGCTCTATCCCTTCTCCAACCACCGGCACCTGAGAAGCCCCTGCCAGCTTGTAGAGGAATTATAGAGGGATGAAGGCAGGTTAATTAACATTGATAATATACAGCTGTGGGCTGGCTTCAGGGGCGGCGGGTTGGCTGGTGTGGATAAGGTGCAGCTGTGGCTGGTTCCTGCTAAGTAGTTAAACAACTCTAAGGGGTATAGAAGGGGGGCAGCTAAGGAAGAGAGATCTGGAAGAAGCAGAGGAAGGAAAGAGAGTGTCCTGGATGTAGGCAGAGGCAAGAAGCAGGGTGGACTGGCCTGAAGAGGATGAAGAAACAGCATGGATGGTAGATGAACCTTTGAAGGCTTGTGGGAGATTGGTGACTGTGCCAGGGCAAGGTGTGGGAGCTACTTTCTGAAGTTAACCTGGGATGGGGTGGAAAGAGCCTTGTTGCAGCCGGTTAGTTTTGATGGTGCTGTGACACTAGCTTGGCCACCCCACTGAGCATCTTTCACACCACCTTTCCTTCATCGTGACTTCTCCAGAGTTGAGAAATAAGACCAAGACCTGGCCCCTTCTCCCCCTAAGCAAAGGGAAAAATTCCTGCTGTGTTGAACTTTTCTCATAATATTTAAAGAAAATACTTAAAGAATGTGTAATAATAGGGGATTTAGAGAGCAAAATTAACCGCATGGATGAAGCAGAAAACCTTTAGAATTTCACCAGGATGTATCCTGACCAGCTTTACTGTGGGGAAGAGCTCTGGGGGAGGAGAGGGTGATCCCTGCGTGAGCCCTGCGAGCTGCAGGACCCCATCCCCAGGGCCACCCTCGCTCCACTCACCAGTGCAGTGTAGGCAGGAAAAAGCCAGAGATCTTGGTTTGGCTGCCAGGGAAACCACACAGGAGAAGTGAAATCAAAACAGTTATGGGGAAGCTGATACTGAGTTATTCCGTATTCCTGGGCAGACCTGGGGCCGCCTTTCCTGCTCTCCTCCCTTGGTGCCAGGGCCAGGCAGGATCCGACCATGGAGCATACCAGGGTCTTGGGAACCCCAGCTGGGGCCTTCCCAGCAGCGAGCCCTTCTACAGGCAGCAACCTGAGGCAAAAAGTCTTTTTTGACAGGAAGGTGATGCTATTTTTCAAACTACAGCTGTATTCTTGTTGTTTCACTTTTAAATGGTAATGGGATACCCTGAGACATCCGGTCAGCACTGGTGCAGAGGGGGAAGGTCCTGTGATGGCCTTGATAGCGTTGTCTGCTCTGAAAGCAAAAATGAGCGGAAGTTTCCCATGATCACCAAGATTTGGGGCCAGGGAGGATGAGGGTGCACAGCACCAGCATGTGTCCCGATCAGAGGTCCCAAACAAATGGTCATCACAGCCCCCCTGACCATGCACCAGCTGCCAAAGCCCCCGTGGGGGCTGTGCCCGCACAGCCTTGCTCACTCCGTGGGGACGTGATGCCCTGGGGGACACAGCCCAGTGGCCAGCGATGCCTGGGGCAGGATGGGGATGCTGGGGACTCCCGTGGTGTCCGGCAGTGCCTTCCACAGCCCAGCCAAGAGCCTGCTCTGGGGGCTGGCTTAGAAAATCCAGCCTGTCGGGGACATTCAGGTTTATTCACACAGAAATTGCAGGTTTCTGGGGCTCACTCTGATCTCAGTAAATACTGCCCTCTGCAATAAGCTTCGCTCCTCCCTTCGCTGCCCTTAGAGAAGGTGGCTCTGAACAAGAAGTGATGATTTATGCCCGGTCCCACTGGCTCTGGTGCAGAGTGCTTTTCCGACTGTTTGGTTTTGACAGGTTCCTTTCCACCAGCACCGTCCCTGCACCACCGGCACTTTGCCGGAGGAATCGGCCCCAAGGCGGGTTTGAGGCTTTTCCATCCCTCCCTGTCTGGAAAGATAAACGCAAACCCTGGCCTTAAACTGAGCCCACACCTGGGAGAGATCAACAGGCTGCAGAGACACTCAGCTTTGTTTTGCTATCCTATCCTCAGTTATTGTGGCTAATTATTACCATAAATGCAAATATAGAGGGATGAGAATAAACACTCAGAAGGGGTGATGCACTGGAGAGAAGGACAATAAATCAAAAGGTTTGAAAGGAAGCTTTCATTCATCTTTGAAGCACCACGACGGTTTTGAGTTGTTAGCTTGCACTTTGGTTAGGAAGCGACTTTTGAAATTGAACAGAAAAGATACAATCTTAATATTTCATAAGATCTGCCAATACAAATATCTGCCAGCAGATACGTAAAATAATAGCTTTAAAAACAAGCAAAAGAATCACATGAAATTTTCTAAGGAGGGTGATGTCACCCCCCAACCAAGCTATATATTCTTTGTATTTGAAATTAAAACCGCATGAACTCTCTGTGCAAAGCTGGGTGAAACTCTGCTTTTTCAAGTATCCCCTTAGGGATGCTGGATATTATTTTATGGTTTTAATTTTAAAGTAATAAATAAATGTGATTGACTTGCCACCCAATACCACCAATTTGTGCAAATGCAATCTGTGCATATTAACACACAGGTAGTTGCCATATAAAATCTGTCAAAGCAGTCTGCCTATGCCTAGTGTTGCTGGAGCAGAAGAAAATCAGCGTTAGCTTCAGCTTCACAAGGAATTTCAGCTTAGAGAAGAGGAAAATCTGTCTCTGAGGTATTATCTCCCTTTCCAAACTTTCCTTCTGGCTGCACTGGGTCATAGGTTGTGGACTGTAAATTATACAGCAAAAATCAAACAGTCTTTTTCAATAAGGGAAGAAGAAAATCATGCAATGATTCATTATATGAAACGGTTCAACCTATGGCTTTCTCTTGCTTGCAATCGTGGGCAAATCGTTGAGATCCAAAAACCATTCCAAACCATCAAAATTAGCAAATAACCATCTGGCTTGGTGGCTCAACACCTCCTGTGGCCATAAATTCAAATCCCAGTAACATTAGCAGGGGATTTGCTCTGAAAAACAAGCTCTGTCCTCGAGTAATGTAAAAACAAGGTGAGATGGGGAAGGCTTGTGGGCGAACTGCGGCTCAGGGTGGAGCTGGCTCCGGCCGAGCATCTGTTGGATTGCAGCAGGGAATGGGACTCCTGGCTTGTCAGGAGCATCCCCTCCTCAACTCTCAGTGCCTCATCGCGTGGTTGGTGCGCCCGAGCCCTTTGCCAGGGTCTGCCACCCTCACCCAGCACCATTCCCGTGGCATTTCTCCATCCTCCTCCTCTGTCCTGGCTCCAAAACGCCATGCACACCCTTTGGGGTTCACCAGAGACATCGTGGAGATGGGCCGGAGCTTACTGGCTGTCATTCTCCATCTGAGGTCTCCAGGATCAAAGCAAGTCAAGTGTGTAGATGCTAGAGGAAAGGTCTTTCTGCCTGAAATGTAAAATCCTCCACTCTGGCCAGGGTTGTTATGATCTGCAGAGTTTTTCCATCCTTCTTTGGAGCTCAGGCTGCCGAATGGGAAGATTTGGAGGGGACAACACAGGTTTCGTGGTTACGTGCGATACATTAATCTTAGCTCCTTGTCTTGCATATCTTTTTTTTAGGTAAGCTGGAATTTAAAATTGAGAGTATGGAGATGACATCCCTGAGAAGCCTTGTCACCAGGTAGAACAGACGCTGGCAGCAGCCCTGAAACCCTCAGAACCGCTGCGTCTCTGGGCACCACGGCCCTGGGACCTCAGATCAGGCCCTTCCCCTGGAGCATCTCCTGCATGAACACCCTGCCCTGCCAGTCTTAGCCAGGGGGCTGAGCTATGCTTATAGCTCACACACAAAAAATCTGCGTCTCTCTAACCCTCAAGACCTGGAACTAGCAGCTGAGTCTGATTTTGGCTCTGCAGCAAGTTTTATCCATCGAAAAATTGTGTAATTTTTGCACATCTGGTTGTATTTGGGGGTGATATTGCCTTTCAGTGCTGCGCAAGTCTGTCTGTGCCTATTAGTTACCAGAGTAAATAGCCCCTCTGTCTGCAGAGCAGCGCTGTGGGGAAGCTGGTGGGCATTTTACATTGAAAAATAATTGGTAATTCATTAGCAATCCCATGTTCGAAGGTTTAGGATGGAGCCTGGCATTGAACCAAGCGACAGGGCAGGTTTTGCTTCTCCTATGGTAGGGCTACCAAAGGCAGATGGTTGGACGGCCTCTGTGCTGCCGGGAAAAGTAGTTTGGGTTGAAAAAACACCCTTTAGAAAATGCATCTTATCCCCAGAACACAAACCATACCCCATACCACTGACAATGAGTGGTCTTGAACCTTCTATATTTTTCAGATCACCAAAGCTCCGCGGATGTTCCCTGGAGCCGACGACCGCAGCAGATGCTCCAACCCTGGAGCAGCGTGGCAGGAGCTGCACCAGCCCCAGCCCAAAGCTGCAGCCCCTCGGGGGTCACCCGTGGGCTCCCACGCACTTGGACTTGGCTCTTCCCTCCGCTGTCTCTTCCTCCTGGGACCGGTGGGCTCGTAGCAGGTAGCACATGCAGGGGCAGGGGAGTTTGTATAAGCTGTAGGGAGAGGGACTATATTTTGTTTTCTGGATTTCTGCCTATGTTCATGTGTCTGCTCACTTTTATTGTCCCACATTCCACAAACTTAAAGCACTTCCGTGTTGAACAGAATTCATCCAGTCCACGGAAAAACAGGGTAAAGCTCAGCACCGACGACACCAAATGCTCCTGCCTGTGCGCATCCTCCCATTCCTGATGCCGACCTACCCCGGAAAGAGCGCGTTCAGCGAACAATGAGGGATCACGAGGGCTTCAGCTGCTGCACCGCTTTGCTGGGCAGAGAAGAGCTCCAGTCTTTCCTTTAACCTACTTCCACGACGGGTTTTGTTAGTGTGGTTCATCTGGCCCTACCCAGACGTGGGGTGGGGAGCCAGCGGGGAGCTGCACCGGTGCCACTGCCACCCTCCCAGCATCTCAGAGGAGAGCGATGCTCAGAGCAGGAGCATCCCACCCGGAGCTGGGAGCAGGAGGTGCTTGCCCAGCAAAGAAAGCCGGCAGACGGGAACCCTCCCGCTCACTGGGTAGCTCCCACCAGGGCTCAATTAGCTGTGGATGATGAATCCCAGTTGCCTGGGAGAGATCGTTTCCCCCTCTGAAAGGCCAGCCATGGCTCTAAGGCTGCTTGCAGACGCGCAGCCATCCGTACCATGGCATTGCCTGGCCCAGCTCAATGTGGTTTGTGTTAGCCTGTCTGGGCAGCTGGAGTTTGGAGGTAAGAGGACTGAAAAATGTGTTATCCTCTAATTGTTATAATGCAGGTTATAGCCACGAGATAAGGAGTGTATCTGTGCTCCACCGGTTTGTAAGGAATAATTATTCAAAATGCAGCACTGGGATCTTTTCCCCCGTAATTTATAACATTGATAAAATGCAAGTAGGAGGTTTAGTAAAAATTAATACAAAAAAAAAAAAAAGCGCTCATCTTTGTGGCTGGCAAATATAGTTGAATGATAGAAAAAGCAGTATGAGCTCTGTGACTCGGTCACTGGGCTGGGCTGTGGGGCCGTGGCGTTTATGGCTGGTTCTGGGGAAGGCGTTTACTTTCCTGCAGATTTCTGACGGTTCTTGTATGTGTGAACAAACCCTGGTTTGGAAACTATCTTGGTTTGTTTACTTTCACAAAAATCAAGAACACATTGAAAATAATTTGCAAGGCAAAAAGAAAAGCCTTAATTTACCAAGGACTCTGTTCAATGAATAATATTAAGTATCTTCTACTACCGGGAAACTTGCAAACCTCATGCTGGGATTTTGCATGTGCCGGAGCCGGCACTGCTGCAGGGAGCTCTCGGACAGTTTCTCAGTCATTAAGTTATGTAGAGTTTTAAGTTTAAAGGAAGAAAGTTAAGTTAAAAACCTGTAACGCTTTCTGGCTTGGCCTCTGTGCCTACAATTACATCTCAGTTCACTGCAGTCAAGTGGGGTTGAAGGAAAACTATTATTTTTTTTACTTTCAGTGGTTTGTTTCCCTTCTCATGCATCTTGGCTTTTCCTCTCTGTCTGTCAGCCAGGCCCTCCTCCCCTTCTGCTGCAGGTTTAAAAGCAAGGAGGGGAAAATACGGTTGGGTTTTATTATTAAAGGCAAAATAAACTGGCAAAAAATTCAAGGGGAAAGTAGAACAACCTCAATCTTTTCAATTAAGAGTTTTATATGTATTAATTTTTAAAACTAAAGTGAGGGGGATCGACTTGAGTCTGCCTGTGAGTCTACTGCCTCATGTCATCACAACAGTTACACCACAGCTTATGAAAACAAACTGAAAAATATACTTAACAATAGTCCCACTGTTTACCATTTGTTCAATTATTTGCCTTCGGTGGGTTTGGGTTTGGGTGCAGCTTGTGCAAAACTTGCACAAAAACGGTTGTGCTGGTGCAGCCCTTGCACACGTAGATCGGTCCAGCTTTGGATTGATGCAAATGGCAAAGCCAATAACCAGGTCCAGCGATGGTGTATCATTAAGGGAGGGGGGTTCCCTTAGCTGTGTCTCCCACCACCCAGCCATCTCCTGGCCTGTCTTGGATGTTTCCGCAAATAATTCAGAGAAAAGGTTAAAAGCAGCAGCTCATACAAGGTAACCTTGCTGGGAAAAAAGCCTTTTCGCTCTCATATTGAATTAGGAAATAATTTTGCAGACGGCTGGTGGGCGGGGAGGAAAGTCAGTGCTGTTCAGCATCAGCCCTTACACCCAGCTCCATCCTTTGGATGCCTTTTGGAGGCAGCAAAAGAAACCAGTTCCCAACCCTGGCAGTGCCTGCCTTGACACTAGGGGAGCTTTCAGCCTTCCTAAGTATTTTCCCTCTCTTACAGAGTGAATCTCTGGCCACTGCACAGCCCAACCCCAGCAGGGAGATGGCGGGCGGGTTTGGTAGGGGTAATACAGGATACTCAGCCTTTACGCTGTGGGATACACAAATTGTCTGAAGAATCCGCTGAATCCAGCATCTGTTTCTGAGGGCTGCTGGATGCAGGGAGATGGACTTGCTCAGATTTAAATAGCAAAAAGCATCAGATAAAGATGTGAATCCAAGGCTCATCATGCAATAAATATTATGTGTTATATCACATTGCATTACATGCAACACGTTTACAATAGCATTATAATCAGGTTGTGATGACAACTTCTACCTCTTTGTCTCGTGCCGGCTGGAAGCTTCTCCTCCAAAATCCAGGAGATTACTCCAGCAACAAATGTGAATTATCCCTAATGTTCCAGGACCTTTGAAACCAATGGGAGCTCTGGCAGTGATTTCTGTGCAATCAGGATTTTGCACTACACGAACAAAGGTATCGAAACCTGGCTTGCATGCAGAACACAAAGCACAAGCGATCCAGCAGTAATTTGTTTGAGGATGAAATATTTCTTGCCCCACTTGAAAAAAGCCCTACAGCAACAGAACAGGAGGAAGAAAGCGTTCACAATTAACCCCAGCTCAAAAAGCCCACTGCAAATGAAGAAGTTTTTAAAATTCCATTCAGATCTTTTTTTAAAAAAAAGGCATATCAGTTTACATTTATAATGTTGGTATCATCCAGTACTTTAAATCAAATTATAGCTGTATCAGGCTGCTTAACAATGTTTCTTTTTAATTAAGTTTACTAGTCCCACATGCATTTTAAAAAAAAATAAATTAAACAAACTTAATTAAATTACATGACAGGGGTTAGGTAAGACAGCTAAAAGCCCAGCAAGAATACAAGGACTGATAAATCCTTTTGGATATACTCACGTTTGGCACTTTTCCTAAACCCTGTAGCCTTGCGGACAACCTGGTGAAGGTGGCATCGCCTGCCCGTGTACCGCGGCACCCACCGTGCTGTCCGCCTGCAGCGGTGTCCAGAGCCCTCTCCCTTAGCTAAGGCGCTCCCCCTTGTATACGTTTTCCAATCCTGCTTTCACAGAGAGTTTAAACAGCTCAGGAAGCTTCTCAAAAAGCTGAGCATCCATGAATTTCCATTAATTTCCCACGTTGCAGAGGGATAAGCAGTGCATCAGGCTTGGGCAAAGAGCTGCCTGACTTGGGGACCCTCTTGCTGGACAAGCCCCAGTGGTGGAAGCTCCTGGGGGTCCCCGGGGCATCACACCCCCTGCAGCAGTCAGGGCACAGGGAGAGCTTGGGGATTTCAAGTGCCTTCCGTGGGGGCCAGAATCCAGCCCCATTGGGGTTTTGGTTTTATTTGATTGAAGAAGCCTCACCGAAATCAGGGGGTTTGTGGTGGTGTTTGCAGAAACTCCTTATTTTCACGGGAAGCAAAAGGTGCTTGTGCTGTGTAGCAACTACCAAGAAACAGGCAATCGCATTTTTACTGAGAAAATGTTAATAAAAAAGTACAGGATGAAGGAAAAGGAAGTGAAACGGGTGGGCAGTGGACTGCACGTGCAGACCTGGAGGAATTTCTGCTTTTCTCAGCTTCTCTGAGCACACATCCCAGGGAGATGCTCCATGAGCTGGGATAAGCTCCCACGAGGGCACGCACAGTGAGAGCATCTCATCGCT
The DNA here is from genome assembly GCF_023638135.1 of Falco biarmicus. Lineage (NCBI taxonomy): Eukaryota > Metazoa > Chordata > Aves > Falconiformes > Falconidae > Falco > Falco biarmicus. The sequence continues at coordinate 2,108,990 of NC_079301.1, read as the reverse complement.
TCCATTTTTCTGGTGCAAATAGCACAAAAATATCCAGAGTGTCTATCTTTAAAAGATAAAAAGATTGCCGCGAGGATGGCAGCTGGAACTTATTGCAGTGGGGAAAGCCCCGGTGCTTGCACAGCACCTTTCCAAGGAAGCACGAGATACAGCTGATAGCATCGGCCTGAATTTGCACCCTGAATAACCCACGGTCACAGTAAGATTACCGGGGATTTTTATAGGGGTTAAAATCGAATAATCTCATCGAGGGAGAGCAAAGCAGCAAATCCCCCTGTCTCCAGCCCTGCGGGAAGCACGGCAATGGGAGCAGATGAGCGTAATGCTGTGCATGGCCACCAAAAAGCCTCGCGGAGCTGTGGGGTCCGGATCATCCCTAAAACAAATTTGACATCCCCATGAAGACAGACAGCCATCACGGTGCGCAGAGAACAGCCTTTTGGTCCTCTCCATAATTTCCCCGACTCCGAGGGCTCTGCATCTGGGGCTGCAAGGATGAAGTCAGCCCCGGAGCCGCTATGGGCTGGAAATGATTTCACCGAGCTGCAATGCAGATGGATTAATTCCAGTACTGTAAAGTCAACATGGTTGAACACTGGCTACATCACAGTCTTCATTACTGTGGTCTGGATCGGGTTTTGATGAAGTAATTTCCCTTGGGTTTAGCACTTAGAAAACATATAGGGCGTCCTTCTTGGATTTGCCTGAAGAGCGGTGCCCCCCCCTCCCATCCACCCCAAATTGGCCTTTATCAGTTGCACATGGACCCCTGCGATTCGGAGGGCTTTCAAACAAGGCCCATATGGTCTGTGGCACACGATGCCCAAACAGTCGGACACATGAAATGAGATGCAGTTTGGGTGCATACGATGGATGTTATTAATAACAAATAATATAACACTCCGAGGCAGTATCTTCAAATGCAGGGAGACACGCGATGAGGGCGGGTTAGCAATTCCTCCATCCTCCATAACCAAATCGACTCCCACAGAGCTCTGTGTTAGGATTTTGGACACCAGGAAGCCAACGCTCATCATCCTGCTCAACCTACGGTTTCCAAGAGTCCTTCAAGCAGAGTAGATGTTTATTTTGTCATTTTTTTCTTAGCTGTAAACTGGAATTGTATATTTGTGCAATTTGTTTCCTTGGGAAGTAGTTGTGCAAATGTCACTGAGTTCTGCCTGGGCACCAGGCTCCGCTCCCAGCGGTGGCATCTCTCTGACACTCTCCTCGCGAGCCGCCCAGTGACATGCAGCTCTGCCTCCTTCGCTGGGCACCAGGGCCTGGGTGAAGGATACTTCCAGGGGCTAATAACGGGGTCCCCCGATCCAGTATTCATCTGTTCACTTCCAAAGACCTCTTCCTGTCACAGCTTGATGCGGAAGGCCAGCACCCAGGTCCGGGTTTGCTGGCAGGGGGCAGAAAATGCTCGTGACAGGAGAAACCAAAGATGCTCAGTGCTTTAAACCATAAAAGAGAACTTCGGCTGCAAATGGGAAGCGACACATCAGGGAGTTTTCCTCTGCATCTCACAAGTCCTCCTTCCCAGCTCGTGGCAGGGAAGGACAAGGCATGCAATGCAGTGAGGTCCATGCAAGGGGATCAGCAAACATTTTTCCTCTCTTTTGACTTCAGTAGAGGTCGCGCGGAGCCCTCCGACACGCTCACCCTGCAGCTTTAGCCAGCAGCCCATAAGGCTTTCTGAGCACACTTTATAGTGCGATAAATCTCTGTAATGAACTGGCAACAATAAACAAAACTATGGAAACACAGAAAAATGCTACAATGCTGATGTAAAGCGCTGTGCACCCGTCCACATGCCACCACCTTACAGCGGGCGGTATTGCAGGGGCAGAAGCTCGGGGGGAAGCCGTGCTGGAGCTGTGCGCTGCGCCAAGCGTCCCCGAGCCGGTGGCTCTTGGCCAGGCACACTGGGGTGGACACCAGCTTTTCTGATAATAAAAATTAGAAGTATATATGGTTAGACTGAAGCAAAAGCAATTTGTGCATGGTCACAAGTAAGCAGTCTGAATGACTCAACATCATTCTTCTTAGTTATTTTCCTGCAGAAATAATATCCTGGGGAGGGGAGGTGGCAGGCAGGTCAGTGGGAAGAGATTTGCTCGCATTTAAGCTGAAATCCCTGTATTTTAATTCTTAGTAATCTTTCTAACCAGGAATTCAACCTTGAATACTACTCCACTAAATAAGCTCGTTGCTTCATTGAGGTAATTTTTATTTTTGATGTAAAGCTCATTGCCAGCCAGTCTCGGGGCTTCCAGCGCCAGTCAGCATTGCTCTCTGCCACCCAGAGAGGACAGAGCCAGGCTGTTGCCATCCCCCTGCGCCGGGGGGTGTGTGCCGTATGGATTCCACCTCTTGCCCACGGGTGTTTCACCCATGCCAGGTCCTTGTGTGCCATTTCTGTTATCTGCACCGCAGTCGAAGCTCCGGTTTTGTTGTGGGGCTGAATGAGACCCCCTCAAAAGGCACAGGCTGCTGCTGCCATTTATTTGCCGCCCATGCAGAGTGGGGAACAAAAAGCAGGGGCATGGTGCAGCCGCTGGAATGCCCGATGGCTGCAGCCGCCCGCCAGCTGTCCCTGGGACATGCACCCCTGCTGCTGTAATGGCTTTTTCCATCTCTAATGAGAAGCAGCGGCAGAAGCGGCTCCACGTGTCCATACAACCATGGGTCGGCAATGCCCAAGATCCCCTCGGACACTCCTGCCTCCAGCACATCTTCTCTGCAAGCTCTGTCCTTCCAGCTCGCCCCTTGCCATCCCGCTCCGTAACGCTGCTGGGGGTGGCAGTGGGTGCCAGGGCTGGTGACAGCTGGCTGGCAGCACCGCTCCGGGCTGCTGGGGGGCTGGCGTGGGGCTGGGGGTGCTGGCGCTGGGGTGGGCGTACTGGTGCTGGGGTGGGGCTGCTGGGCACTGGGGTTAGGGGCCTGCTAACATTGGGGTGTGGGGGTGCTGACACCAGGGCTTGGGGGTGGTTACACTGGAGTTTGGGGGTGCTGACACTGGGATTAGGGGGTGCTAACAGCAGGGTTTGGGAGTGCTGACACGGGGCTTTAGGGGTGATATCATCAGGTTGTGGGGGTGCTAACACTGGAGTTTGGGGGTGCTGACACTGGGATTAGGGGGTGCTAACAGCAGGGTTTGGGAGTGCTGACACGGGGCTTTAGGGGTGATATCATCAGGTTGTGGGGGTGCTAACACTGGAGTTTGGGGGTGCTGGCATGGGTGTTCGGGGATGTTAACACCAGGGTTTGGGGGATGCTAGCTCATGGGTTTCAGGGTTGCTGGCTCAGGGGTTTGGGGGTGCTAACACAAGGCTGTAGGGTGGTGCCAGCACCACGCACATTTTGGGACAGTCGAGTTTTTTATCACACACCTCATAAAACATCACCGCTGGGATCCAAGTCTCCTGCCTGCCATCTTGAGGCAAGACCGTGCTTTTCTTTACCTCCCAGTCCTGCGGGAGAGCAGCTTCCCTGCAGCATCTCACACGTTTTGCTGCATCTGAGACTCGGTCTGTGTTCCGTGAAGCTCGTTGCTCGTGAGGTTTAACGTGAGCGCTCCCCGGCGCAGGCGAGCAGGGCCGGAGGGGCAGCGTGGTGGATGGTGATACAACCCACGCTGGTTGCTGTTGGCTGGTGAACGCTATTTTTCTATGAATCCCCAAGACCGCATGTGCAGCCCGTCCTGCTGAGCCGAGTGGAAGCAGCACCTCAGTTGGGTTATTTTTATGATCAGAAAAAAAAGATTTCTTTCTCCCTGTTTTCTTTTGCGGGTGCTCTCCAGAGTGATAACATGGAATTTCCTCTGAAATTCGAGCAGGGTGAAGGAAATTAATTTTCTCTCTCTTCCCCCCCCTCGCATATAGAAATTATTTCATATGCCTGAGACAAAGTGCCTTAATAAGTAGACCTGCAAGCTTTAAATTTAAACAAGATCATCTCAGCAGTGCCATTGCCATCGCTGGCACGGAGTGAGGAGGAGGCGGCTGTGCCGATGTGGTTGTGCAGAGGAAGGGAAGCTCTCGTGGTGACGGGTGGCAGGGACAGACCTGGGGCTGGGCTCGCTTCTTTGCAGTTTCTGCACCGAATAGTTTTACTGGAAAATATAGAAAAATAAATTGCATTCCTGAAGCATGAAGGTGAAAGGTTTACCTCTAAGAGTTGGTGACTACCTAGGTATATTTAACACCAGTTATTATTTAAATCACATTATCTAAACCAATCAGTAAGATACTGCTCTTAAATCACGTATTTTACGCCATGCAATAGAAAATCACAGGGAAAAGAAAATAGTCCTGATTTAATTCCCAAAGCGAGTGATTTAGTACTTTTGCAAGCAGAGGGAGGGAGGTGCGTTAAAAGAATGACGGTAACGGGAGGGTGAGTTCAGGCACAGCAACCACGGCAATGCTGGCTGCGGCGCGGCTGCTCTCAGCTCTCAGGGCCGGGTTTGTACAGCGGCTTCTGCTGTACGCTGAAATACTCCAAGACATTCTTTCACATCGGTACCATCTACACTATTCGGTTTAACAGAAAACAAAGGGAGGGAACGTGGGGCCGGTGGTGGAGGGTCGGCCTGAGCTGCAGCCGGCCAGGGGAGCTGGGATGCGGCTGGGAGTGGGTGGCTCATTCTTCCCCCTCCTCCTCCTCCCTCATTCCTTCAGTCAAAATTCAGTGAAATGTTTGGGGGTTAATTGCCTGTTCTTTTTTTAAACATCAGCAACTTTTATTGTTTTTCATGTTAAACTGCAATATCCTCATTCATCAAATTATATTAACAGTAAGTGCTTGGAGCTTCAAGCGATAAAAATGGTGATCATTATTGCCCAGATTTTTCCTAAAAGTACATTCATGTTGTGGACCTTTTAGGCCAGTTCTTCTCTTTCTATTTAAAATTATTTAAATTTATTCATTTAAATTATATGATTAATTGAAAGTATATATTTTCTCCCTCTCCCCATCCTTATTTTATGTCTTTTTCTTACTGATTCCAGGTTTGCTCGTGTAAATTAGAGTTAACTCCATTAAATTTAATCAGTCAAACAAAAATTACCATGAAACCCCCGTAGGACCAACCTGGATTTTGCCTGCCTTTTCCTCTAAAGCCGTATTGATTATTGCAGTAGGCTGGAGGAGGTGAAGTGGCATCAGTTTTGGGTTATATTTGTCCCAAATCAGTCACCTACCCTAATATTACATGTTGAGGCTCTGTCAGAGGTGGCCACTGACCAGCAAACGCCATCACTTGCTTCTTGATTTTTTTAATTTAATGCATTTCTTTTCTTTTCTTTTCTTTTCCTTATGCTATAGCCAGTTCTCCTGCTGCCCTGGGAAAGCTTGCTTCACCCACTGCAACCCATGTCCAAACCGACTGGAGCTGCGCAGAGAAAGGCGATACGAGGCGCGTGGGTTTCCCGACATATAGTTTCCTCTTTTTTGTTTTCTTTGTCGATCCAACTCCCCGCACCGAGGGGCAGGGCAGGCAGGGCTGCGGTCAGGGGCAGGAGATGGGAATCTACCTCTGCCTTCTCCAAAGTGCTCAGCCCCAAGAATAAAATGAAAAAATACAGTATTTCCATGTCCTGGCAAAATTCCCCCGCTCCCTTTTTTGTGTTTTCCTTCAAAAACCAGTTAATGTTTCACAAAAATAGCCACTCCCGAGGAAACATAAATAATTTACCTTTTTTCCCATATTTTTTTTAAAAATTAAACTAATAGAAAATGTTTCCATTTGTCAAATCCCTGACACAGAGCAGCTGATTTGTAGGAATTTAAGTTATGGTTTATTTACCAAGTACTCAACACTCCATGAGCCACTTGTCCTGGCAGCCTGCGCCAGCCAGGGACGCTCCACCAGCATCTCCCCAGGGTTCACGCTGCAGGAAAAAATCCCAACGGGGCTATTGCAAGATTTCCTCTAGATTTTAATCATCAGCTCTTCAAAACTTCAAGCTCTTAACTCCCACATTTGCATCTTCGGAGCTGCAGGGAAGGAACGGTCGGGGCACAGGCAGCTTAATAGCTTAAGTACATAGAAAATGTCAGGATGTGCAAGATGCAGAGCCTGCTAAGTTGCCTTGGCTTTGTGCCCCAGTAAAAAGGTTTTTCCTTTCATGGCCTTTCACAATACCACAATTTTTTTCTCCTGAATTGAGCCCTGAAAGCAGTAACTCTAGACAGGGCAAAATTTTCCAGTCCCAGAGCCCTTTGCCTGCCCTTTGACAGCTTCCCTGTTATTTTTGCCCTACAACGAAATATTTTTGAACTGATGAGAACAGAACACCCACTTCTGCTGGGATCTGAAAAATTTTATTTCACAAAGTGAAGCAGACCCTGGTATTCCAGTTATGGACCCAAAACCCGGGAAGGCACATGAGCATCAGGCTTCCTCCTGCGCCAATAAACGGTGATAAAAATCCATCTGCTAGGAGAGCAAGGATCACAGTGGGGTCTGCTGATAAAAAAAGTATCAGGTTTTCACTAATTTCTGGGCAGAAACAATTGTTTCAAATACTTGGTATGTGAATTATTTTACTCTTTGCCGATGTGTGTTTTTGGCAACAGGAAAACAGGAAACCAGCTTGGAAAATATTAGCGAAATGGAAACCGAGATCGTAAAGTATTTCGGTCTGGAGAGCTTTCGATTTTCCAATATGCGAACGCAGCAGAAGCAGAACTGTAAACCAATTAAAGGCAATTTAATTTAAGAGGCTTCTCACGGAGGGAAGAGATCTGGCATGTATATGGTGATGCAGTGAGCAGCGAAGACAACACAACCCCCAGCACCTGCGGAGGTTATTGCTAACAGAGATGGCGTGGGGATTCGATGCAGATGTGTCCCGGCATCCGCCTCCTGCCCTTCAGCTGCGGATATAAAAGATGGTCCAGTCATGTCATGTTCTTCCTTAATTATTAGGGAATTTGAGGCAGGTTTTTAATTGTATCGCTAGATATTTTGGAAAGGTTTGGATTTAGGGCTGAGTCCTGCTTGGCCGAGGTGGGATTTTATGCCATACACAGTCTATGCACCAGCCCATGGCAGCATCCAGCCTACCACGGGGGAACACTCTCTGACAGCAAACGGGAATAGAATATTTTAAAAAAAAAAAAACACAATAAAAAGGATAGAACAGGGAAATAAAAGGAGTTTGTGGATTTGCTCCATTTGTATGCACTGGTGAGACTTCACAGCACAAACCAGAGGTGCTGGACTCGTGCTGCCCCGCAAGCAAGCAGCCCTGGAGGATATTCCTCACGTGCCTTCTCTCTTCCTCACTTCTCTGATGACTGAAACATAATTAAAGCAAAATAAACTCCTGTTCACAGCTCTGCTGTCCATTCGCATGCAGAAGGATGCAGATGGGCTGACTTCACTCGTGTTTCTGGTCGGCTTCTCGGCGACGTGATTTCCGTGCCACCTCCTGGGTGTCTGTAACACCCCAGGGAGCTGCAGCAGAGCCAGGAGGGTCGAGCTGGGCTTTGCCATTCCCGTGTGAGCCCTGGCCAGGGCTGCCCCGGTGATTTACTGCTCATCTCACACCCTCGAGAACCTTCCCTGGACCCAAACACCCTTTTGTCAGGATTTGTCCCCCTTCTCTTCAAAATTCTTCTAGCTGTAACAGCTCCCCAGCTGAAACATCACTCTTGTGTTTTTTCCTACTCAGAGTCCTTGCAGAGACTTCTTTTTCCCCCTCGGCACTTACAGCCCACTTTGCATCCTGAGAACGCACCAACAAATTGCTTCCACACTACACCCCAACTTCAAAAATTGTGCAGTACAAGGGTTAACCAACTTAAACGTTTAAAGAGTCATGAAATGGACTGTTTCCGCTTCCCATCTGGCTTTTATCAATTTTAAGTCGGTTTCAGAAGTACTGCTACACAATCAAAACACACAATCTCCCTAGTCAGATAATTCAATTTTATAAATGAATTACTTATGTGCCTATAAGTAAATACATTCCTAGGCAGGGAGATATTGACTGCTGTCAATGATATAATGAAGTCCAGGGGAAGCGGCTGTGGCTGAAGCACCGGCCCCTCGGCGACATCCTTCTGGGGTGCAGTGGGATGTGGGTGGAAAGGAGGGCTGCCCAGAAGGGTGGGACACCTTGAGCCACCACTGAGGACCATAGTGTGGACCATAAGCAATGTCATGGACTTGACGATGTTTGTGATTTGCAGTATCTGAGGGGAAATGTGTTGAAAGAGATAGGTGAAAGGGAGACACAGAGCTCCTGCTGAGGGGGTGCAGAAGGTCCCAGCCTTCCCATGCAGGCATGTCCCCTTCACCCATGCTGTTTTAGCCCCACCTTGTCCAACAGCATGGTAAAAAAAGGTAAAAAACTGCTCTTAGATATATCAAACCTCATGCAAGAAGACCTGATGCTGCAGGAAATTATTCTCCAGTTATTGCATTTTGGCGCATGGGGTCTTTAGCTAATGCTTACCTTGTCCCGGTACAGAAGTAGGCACAAACACACATCTACGCATCCCAGTTTAGTGGCGATCCAGCCTGATGGCACCCACTTCAGGTATCTCAGCAAAATGTTACACAAAGGAAAATACACACTCATGGCACCAAGTGCACCCTGGGGTAAGGGAATCTGTGAGGATCCTCTGATGGCTCTGCATCTTGGGCATGGGTCTCGATCAGGTGGGCCGTGGATTTCTGCTTTCCTTCTATTTTCATTGCTTTGTTTAGTGACGAGCTAGGAGTGTGACAAAGCCTCCATTGGGCTGGGAGCGAGGAAGGTTTTTGGATGGGGAACTGGTCCTGCCCCGATGGCCAGGGCAGAGGATGGATCCCAGCTGAATCAGGGCACAACTTTTAAAGTGCAAATATTTTGTGGTTGACAAGAAAATGGCAACTCCTTGGGGGTAAAGTAACAGTTGAAGCATGGTTTTGTTTCTACTTGCTCTCCAGCAGCTTGAGACTGAGGTCTGATGAGGCAGGAAAGGTTGGCAGTTCCAGCTTTTCATGTTTTACGACCAGTTTTGGTGAGTATGAACATCACATTTAAACTAAAGCTGATCCCAGTTCCTGGCATTCCTCAGTTCCCCATCACCCTGGGGTCCCTGTTCCCTTTCTTGTGGCACAACTGGAAAATATGACTGAAGGCAGCTTGGACTTGGACTGAAGTAGCCCAGGGTGAGTGGTGCCACTCAGCCATCCGCCAGAAATCCTGCCAGCAGTCCTAAAGGAGGTTGTGCTCTGCTCGTGGTGAGCCCCGGGGAGCTGCAGGTTTCTCTCTGTTCCTCCACCACAAATGGTCCCATGGCAAACCAGCCCAACCCAGAGGAATGCAAGCTGCAGAGGTGAAGAATGAGTTGGATCACAGGGACCACCTGGGGTAGGCAGGAGCTGGGGTTTGTCTTGTCTTTCGAAGGCCTGTTTAATAGCAGCTAGGTCATTGCACTACGTCTCTGGAGGAAGGGCTGCCACGAGCTCAAGCTGGTGCTGCCAAGACCTCGTATAGAGTTTCCCACTCTGGATGTGCACCTACTTGGACCAAATCTTCACCTTTTCAGTTATTTCCCTTTTCTGCAGCAGCGATTTGACACCATCTGAGCAGCCCTGGCTGACAGGATTGTTTCATTGGGAGCTTTGTGTGGTTTTCTGCTGGTGCTTCATCCACATCAGAGGCAGCACGCAGGATTTTTCAAACCCTTCGCAAGCCCCTGCAGCTAAAAGCGGGGTTGTGCTGTGAAGATCCATACCATAAGCTGTAACACATTCTTGAGAAATGTGGGGCTCTGCTGAGCAGCAGCATGCAAGCACGTCTCCTGTGAAGCAATGGCAGACCATGACCTGGCAATAAGATTTGCATCCCACTCAGAATAGACCAAAATGAACCCCATCACCAGTCCAGCAGGGCTCTGGAGCACGTGGGGTGCTGGGTTTTGCATGGATGCTCACTTCCAGTACCAGTTTCAGCTATGGAAATGGGCTCCTGTTGCTTGTACGTGCTCTTCTCCATCGTTTTGTCCTGGTCTCCAAAGCAGCTGGAAGGAGGAGAAGCAATGGAGTCTTGCAGCAAAATCCACATGGAAGTGACCACACAGCAGCGTGAGGCTCCCTGCAGAAATAGCTCCCAAAGAGGTGGAATAATTTGCTGGTTTAACCACCCTGGCTTGGGAGAGTTCCCTATGCTAGCTGAGAAAAGCAGCTACTGCTCTGCTGCGTCCTCAGGTCCTCTCTGCAGGTTGGGAGGACCAGGGCAGGTCCATCCCTAATCCAAGGGCAAACTGACCTTGAGGTTGCTGCAGCCAGGCACATCCTCTCCCTCCCAGCAAATCTAGCACATTTCTGCATAATAATGCAATAAATCTTCTTTGCTGAGAGGGGCTGGGAGCAAGGGTGATGTTTGCTCTCTTACGGGGCGAGTCAATTGCTAAATAAATAGAGTGTTGAAAGCCTGGAGAAATTTGGAGACAGGTCTTCAAAAGGACAATTTTAGGGGGTACAAATTGTAACCAAAAATCTGCATTCGCATTCTGCATCTGCAGATAATTGTAAGCATCTGTAGCGCCAAGTTTGAGAGTGGGCGGGAACAAGATAGGCAAGGGTAAAAACACATGGGCACGCTCCACCGGATCCGTGTCCGAGGTGTAAAGGTTTGGACACCGCCGGGATGCTGCGTGTGCCGGGGAAAAGCCACCACCACAAGTACTCGGTAAAGTGCTAGGCAAATGTATGCCTCAAAGGAAATATGAAGAATACTTAATTGAAGTAAGTAATTAAGTGAAATTAATAAAATAAAATACTAAAGTAAAATGAAATGGAATTAAATGAAATTAAAATAACAAACCTAAACTAAACAATTTTGTTTTAAATACAAACTCCAGGTGGGCTTCAATGCTGTGCAGCAGACTTGTAGCACTTCCTTTCCTAATCCTCTTTTACCTTAGAGGGAATCGACCTGCCAGAAAACGCAGAAATCCACACTACTTTGATCTTTTGAAAAGGACTTCTGCCTCCTCATCTTAAAAATGCCAAATCAAGAATCCATTTTCTCTTTTGCTCCTTCTTTTGGTGCTGGCAAAAAATCTTTGATGCTCAAGTCCTGTTTTTCCATCTGAGAAGCTCCATGGGCGCTGACAGCTGACAGGCATTTTTACAGCCATTATGCATTTGGAGGGTAATATGCATATTTTGGCACTTTCCCTTAGGAGGGAACTGAAGCAAGGTCTTGCCAATAGCCCACTAAATTACACCTCTAAAGACATTTTTTCTTCTGCCTTGTGATGGTGAGATTCTTTTATTATAATGTTGCAGGAAAACCTGGCAGAAGTACAGTTCAACATTGCCTGAAGAACAGCTTCCGAGCAATCAGCTCTCTGCAAAGTTCAGGAGGTCCTTATTTTCCTGGGGGAAGTGCTTTAATCAAGATTAATTTTTTCCAGTTTTCAGTAATCGGAGCTCTTCCTGAGTTTTCCTCAACTCTCCTTTAGGATGAAATTATCAAATTTCCATGGCAATTAGCAGAGAAAGTTTGAGCAGAAAGATCGTTTTGTACAATGGATGGCAGGGGACAAGTGACATTAGGTTGGAAGATCTGCATGAGGGGGTCTCTGTGTGATGTTGTCCCATAAAATGTGTCGCTCCGCAACACACAATTTTTATCCGAGGTGTAGCTGACCTCCTGGTGCTCACAAAAATCTCAGTCCTGCTCTCCCAATGTGTGATCCCTCGATATGACAGAGAAGGATTAGCAGAAGCAAGCGACTTTGACCTGGATTTCGCTTTAGCTGAATAGCTGCCAAATCTCCTTTGCCTTAAAGCCACCCCGTGGCAAAGCCCTGGTGCCAGCCACCTGCGTGGGGTGAGCTTTGCAGGTGCCGTGGAGCAGCCAGGGTGCACAGCCCGGCCTCAGCCGCAGCCACCACTGTCTCCCCGAGGTGGGAGTGGGTGCTCGGAGACATGGGGCTGCAGCCCACTGCCGCGGGGCTGCCGGGCGCCGTGCTCCGAAGGACCTCTCTGCTGACTCGGGGGCTGAATGTCCCTTGTGGATGGACCCAAAACAGTGGATCATCTGCCACGTGCCCCCTGAGGGAGAGCACGCCGAGCTCTGCAGCAGCAGCAGAAGAGGGGACTGGGGGAAATGGGGAAAGGAGTAAAGGGAAGAAAAAGTACCGATTCACAGAGGTTTGCACCGAAGCAAAGGAGACATTTCAGTTCTGTGCTTCACGGTTCCTGGGTGTAAATTATTACTTGTGAGAACCTGGAGAGTCCCGGGGGCTGTGAAACAGCTCAGGAACCCCAGGAAGCTCATGAGCCACCTGGACATGTGAGCTCCAAAATGCCATCAATTACCCGCTCCATTTCTAAGTTTTGGTCAGGCTGAGGAGGCAGCAGCACCGGCATGGTGCACAGCAGCGAGTAACCTTGCTGAGCTCACAGCCGCCACCCGGCTGGCTGACTTACGCCTGGAAGCAACAGACACAGTTGGGATCCCGGCATCAGGTCACATCTCAGTGGCTGTTTTCAGAAAATATGGGAGAAAAAAGAAGAGTCACTAATCTGTAGTTCCATGCCAGAGCCTCAGGTGGGAAAAGACGAGGTCGGGCTTCTCTGGGCTTTGCTTTGCCTGGCAGGGAGACAAAGCCGAAGCAGCGCAGGGGAAGGGTGGCTGCAGAGCTGGTGCAGGGGCTGCAGGAAGGCAGAGCACTTTCCACAGCTGCCTTCCCGCTGTGGTCCCGCTGATGTATATTAAATATAGCTAACAGATCGGCAGGGTGATTTCTCTCCCTGCCGGGCTCTATCCCAGCCAAGCCCGAGAACACCCATTACCCTCCCTGCTCCTCTGCCTGCTTCAAAACAGGGTTTAAGCCATCCCTAGTCCGCAAGGCCCGCTGAGCGGCGGCGGTGTGCGCAGGACGGCGGGGAGGGGAGGGAAGGAGAGGGGAGGCTTTCCTGGGGCTGCAGCTGTGCAGCTGATGAAGTGATAGCAGGGAGGCAGTCGTCCAGAAATAATGCAGACACCAGGTGAGGAAGGAGGACAGGGCAGCCCGAGGAGGTACCTGCCCACAGTTCAAACATGACACCTCTTCCTACTCTGCCCTGGGGAGCAGGCAGGGATGCTAAGTGCTTCAGATTGCCAGTGATGGCCCAGGAAAGCAACAAGACTGCACCAGCCAGTGCCCACATGCCGTCCCCTCAAACCAAATGCCCCTCCAACACCAGCAGGGACTGACCCCTGCCCCGAGCAGCCCTGTCCTCCATGGCAGATGGCAAGGAGGTTTAAAACACAGGCATTCATCCAAAGCCCAGGGAAACACCCTCTAATTCTGTTCTATGGCTCAGCCACTCATTTCTTCTGAAGCTGATGAATAAACACGACTGAAATATTTAGCAGAGGCAGCTACAGGAGCGTGGGTTTTCAAAACGTGGTGCTTCGGTGAGGCTTGGGTCCTGCTTGTACCCTGCGGTCCTCAGCAGCGGCAGCACCGCCCCGGCCCTGCAGCTCCCTACGGAAGAAGCAGCAGGAGGAGACTGTGGTTCTGTTCCCTTGTGTGATGCAGCATCTGGAAAGGGGGGCAACTGCTGTTACATGACGAGCAAGCCATGGAGTGCGGCTTAGGAGCTGAGAGGGAGGGTAAAGAGCAGAGTAACTCAGCGTGTACTGCACTGTTAGAAAATATATTCAAGAAAAAAGCCCTGCAGAGCCATCCGCTCAGGACATCAGGCATTTTCTCTCTGAAAGACATTTCAAAATAATAACTTTTTAAATTTAAGTTACACTTGCATTTTGCACTGTATTAAATGCCTAGAAAGGGCTTCTCATGTCTTTTTCCCTTGCCTTGGAGGAAATGGTGTCCCCTGCCTCAGGAGCCACCTGCAGATGCAGCCCCAGCCCATTGTGGGTCTCCCCAGCCATATGAAAGACATCATCCCTCCTCTGCCTTCAGCTCAGGATTGTGTTACCCTGTAGTAATTCACTTACAGTTAGCAAACGATAAATCCTTGCACAGTTAGTTGAGAAATCAGGGCTAAGAAGGATGGAAGTGTATTATTAAATCCAAATGGCTCTATAGCCCAAGCCTCCCTTATTCACTTCATAGCAAAATTAACAATATTACAGGGTATGATAAACTGCAGTGCTGTAATAGCTGTTCCCTAAGTACACCTTAAATAAAGTGATCACTTTTTCAGTGAGGTTTTTAGCCTGACGTTAACTGGATGTTAGAAGAAAAGAAATCTTTAGTATTTTTCTTCCATTTCAGTACAGATCCTTCAAGCCCTGTCCTTTTCTGTTCAGGGTGGCTGGTGGCAGGATGGTGGCTTTGGAGTGAGCCTGGGGCTGCCCCTGACATGGGTCTGAATCAGGGCTTTGCAGAGCAATTTGGAGTAGGGAGCTGCAATATCTGTAGCAAAAGAAATATTTTAAAAGCTGAATTTCAGACAACAACACTAGCTTTAAGATAGGCTCAACCGGCATTTTGCAGGTGGGACCGTGGGTCCTTGAGCATCTAGATGCAGGATGCTCAGAGGCATCATCTCAATTTCTCGTGGCCAGGAAGAGAGGTGTGAACTGTCCCTTGGTGGGTGGGTTTCTCTCAGCCAGCATCACAGTCTGGTGAGCTGCTGCCATCCGTGATTTATCATACAGAACAGAGGAGAGAGGAAAGCCACTAAATCCTGACATTTGCCCCTTTTTATCAGACATTTGTGCTGGATTATGACTTTCTGTTTATCTCCCAGCTGAGCTGCTGGCTGTATCATGACACAGTAACGTTATCTGTTCGGCCTTTGCAAAAATAGCCTGGGTTCAGGTCAGCACGAAGACAAGAGTATTTTGGCCTTTGCTTTGCGGGGAAATGAAGGCACAAGGGTGAAAACTCAGTGACTATGTTGGCTCTGACTTGCAGTGAAAATGGGTATATTTGCCTGACCTGTTCATCCCCATCTATGCTCACATTTTAGTATTTTAGCCATACAGATACAATCAGTTCCCTCAACCTGGATGACTTCTTTAGAGGCTGAGGGTCTGTCAGGAGCACAGTGCAGCCCCCAGGAAACATCAGGGCTCCTGGCAGGGTACCACCAACTGGGACCTGAAGCTCACTGTCCCCAGGGAGGCTTGAAATGAAGCCCAGTGCCTGAGGTCTGCCAACCTGCCATTCGTTTCTCCCTCCTTAGGGTTCCCTGTTCCTCCCCACTTGCCTCCTTACCCCCATACTGGGTACTCATTTCTGAGTGGGTTTGTCTTAGCAAGAGGTGATGGCATATGGTCACTGGCTTCCATGTGCTGTAGCTTCAGGAGAAGCATCCTAAGACTTATTTCATAGAAACTTAAATTGAAAAATGGAAAAATGAAAAATAGAAAACCACACCTTTTTTTTTTTTTTTTTTTTATCTGCAATTTGGGTGTGAGCTGCTTTGTTGTTTTGGTGAATGCATGATTTCCTCAGCATGACAGCAGTGCTTCAGGGGAAAAAAAAAAAAAGTACGAAAACACTAATTGGACTTTCTCAAAGGTGCAAAGGCAAACAAGAAAGATGGAGACGATGCCAGGGAGCTACTGTACAACAGGTGAAGCCTGCACAGGGGAAACCGGATTTGTTTATCTGCTTGCTTGGTGTTTCTTTTGTCAACGTGGATATCACATACAGAAGATCAGGTTTCAGATGGGTTTTCTGGGGTAAGGAGCTCACAGGGTTTGTGGCCGGTGTCATGTAGCGCTGGCCTCCCACAAGGCAAAACCCGAGCACTGCCACCCTCCTGGTTCCAGGACAAGGCTCATGTTGAGAACAGATGTGGTGAGGACATGGGACACCAGCACTGTATTTCTCCATCAGCATGGAGAGAACAAAGACAACTCCTTGAGCCAGGTCAGGTAACACCACACAGCGGGGAACTTAATAAAATGTGTTCAGCAGGAGAAAGAGCTCATATTTGTTACATGATTACTGGAAAAACAGAGCACATCCCAGGCATGGATTTGACTACCCCACACCACAGAAGGTTTGTCCACCTGTTTTCAATGAAGAAATGGGGCACGGAGAGGTGGAGTGACCTACCCAAGGTGGCAGAGGTGTACATCCCAGACCTGAGCACCAGCGTGTCTGTAATAGCTTTCTTCCACAATGCTGGAGAGAGAAAGAAAAAGTATGAGCTGGCTCTTTGCTTCTATATTTTTGTGAAATATTCTAGCTCTGCTGACCTGTCATGAACAAAAAATGGGGATCAAGGAGACCTGCCCTGTAAGACCCCACCTTCCTGCCCAGATTTTGATCTATGCCCAGTTCAGACTTGCTATGAGGTTTCCAAGGACTTGGGTAACTTTTTCAGATCTGTTTTTGCCAGCCTCTCTGTCTTTTGGCTTGGCTCGTGTCCAGAAGGAGTCACAATGAAGCCACTGGATAGAGTATGTGTTTCCAAGGATAATCATGAGAAGATGGGATGGAAAGTTTTTTTGCCAACTTTTGGCATAAGTAGCCCGTATCTGCAGCCTGTGGAGCTCGCCCTCGGCTCTGACATGGCAAGGTGTTCTGATGCACGCATACACTGTGCAAGGAATTTTACTTGCATCAGAAATCCCGGTGACTTTAGTGGGTCATTCTGCATGAGCAAAGCCGTCTGCATAAACAAATGATTGCAGATTTGGGATTTCACCGAGGTCGTAGCAGGTATTCCCGGATTTCTGGGAATCGGGTTCAATCCTGATGTTGTGACATCCATAGTGAGCGAGTCACATAGTGACGGAGTCATATAATGGCTGATGCCACTCCAGGATGTTTTTCATAGGAAACACCCATATTGCGGGTTGATGCACATGGTGTTGGATTTTCTGTCTGTAAGTCTTTGCTTTGTGCAGCTCCATCCTGCAGACCGCTGGCCCACACCTGGCCAAGCCCCTGAGCATGTGAATTATCGAAATATATAGTATAGTCCATCTCTGTTCAGCAAAGCACTGAGGCACATGCTTAATTTTTAGCTTAACTCACAGGGCTGTATCTTAAATCAGTGGGACATTCAATCAGTGGGATTTTTTCCTTCCCAAGGACTGTAGGGTCAGAATTTAATACGGAAAGTCACGGGGATTTTTCCTAAAGACTAAGTTTATAAAAATGAATTTTATAGCATTGTTTTCAAACTTATTAACTGTGTCATACTGTTATTGCCTCCAGTCATTTTTTTAGAAAACAAATAAACAGCAAGTATTTGTCAGTCTCAGCAATAAACTATAGTGGCAGCAAACTTAATCTGGTGTTAATTAGGCTTGTGGAAAACTAAATCAAGCATCAGAAACCACAGATTATTTTAGGCTTCCTCTAGCATAAACACAAAGGCTTGAGGATCCATAACATATTATTTTTGTTGACAGTTTTCCACTTTTCCCCCAATTTATTTCACATATCTGATAGGCTGCTCCTTGATTGCTTTTAGCTCTGTCTTCTTTTGGCCTCAGTGTGGCAGTTTGTTAATCCTTCCTATTTTTGTGTATTTAAGCAGGATTACAAACTTCAAATACATTGTAAAAGGAACCTGTATACAATCTTTCAAAATCATTTAAGTGGGCCAATGACAGAAGTACCAGCCTTGCAAGTAAATACAGAACATTTCGGAAATCATTCCCAGTGTTTATTTATAAGCCATTTTTAATTACTCAGCAGGAATGAATGAAAGAACTAGAAAATGGAGAACGACAGAGGGTTTTGCATTAAGTTACAACTCAGGAGAACAAGGGAGTGATCGCCATGCTTTCAAGTCTAGATAATTTTGGTGTGTAATTAAGCCCTGCTGGTTTATCGACAATCTAATAAAATTAAACTGCACACTATTTTGCAAATAGCATAGGGATCTCTTGAAAAGCTCCACACAGCACAGAGAAATAGTGGACGTCTCCACCCAGGGAAAAGCAAGTAAAGAAGCCAGGTAAATTTTAGATTTAGATCAGATATTAGGAAGAAATTCTTCCCTGTGAGGGCAGCGCTGGCAGAGGCTGCCCAGAGCAGCTGTGGGTGCCCCATCCCTGGGGGTGCTCAGGGCCAGGCTGGACGGGGCTGGGGGCAACCTGGGCTGGTGGGAGGTGTCCCTGCCCCTGGCGGGGGTTGGGGCTCGGGGGGCTGTCAGCTCCCTCCCAGCCCAAACCAGGCTGTGATGCTATGACGTCAATGGCAGAAAACTCACTAAAAGATGAATTTAGGGCCATAAAGGTTAAGAAAGGCAGGGCAGAGCTTGGAAGCTCACTCAGACACAGACCCAAGAGGAGGGTGCTCATGCCACCCTCAGCGCCTGCCTGAGGATGCTGCAGCATGGTCCAGCACCACTGCACCCGCACGCCCGGCTCCCTGCTACAGCTGCCCATGGTGCTACCAGAAGGTGGTGGTATACCAGCACCGTGCCAACTCATGTGAGATTGCAAACAGCAGGGATTTAAGACAGACAAATGTGAAGGCAGCTGGTGTAGTGACAGCCCCAAGCGGAGGCAGGACAGTGGGGACACAGCAGATTCCCGGGCGGGGTTCGAACTCGGGCAGCGTGTAGCTGAGCAACAAAATTGCAGGAGGTGAAAAGAGCGTGCCGAGTACTCCCTAATCCATATGAAACAGAAACCAGGAAGCTTCAGAGAGGGACTGCAAATAAAACAGAGCTGTCAGTATTTTCGTCAGCAACCGTTGGGCTGCTGAGCTGTAAGGTGGTTGGGATTTCTTCAAACTACTTCCCAAGCTTCAGCCTACAAAGCGATTCTTGCACCCGTGGCTGGAATTTGTTGCAGGTGCCACTCATTGAAGGCCCATCCCGTCAGCAAGTTTTTGTCTGGGAAGGGCCACTAGTGTGGTACTTCAAAATAAATACAGACAGGGCAGTTATTCAGGGCTTGCAGAGCTCCCAGGCATTGGCTGAAGGTTTCCCAGCAATTTGGCGATGCTGAGACCCCAAGATGGGGACAGTGACCATTGCAGAAGAGAGTTTGAGCAAGGTTGGGGTGGTGGATTTCCCCCAGATGTGGCCCCCCTGCCCTAAGAGGAAAGACATCCCTTTGGAAAGGCCCTGACCATTCCCAAAATCAAACCGGAGTGTTTTGTGAATTGATCCCAGGTCCAAAGTGATGGAGTGGGCACATGACGTGTTGGTATATGTCAAAGCATCCCTGGAACCTCTGTCTCTGCAGCCCAGCAACAAACAAGACATGGTACATAGCGTCACAGGAATTCAAGGATCAGTAAACAGGTAAAATGCATATAAAATTCCAGTTGCCACAAGACTGATGAATAATTTATTAGTAACAAATAAAATAAAAATAAAAAAGTGAAAGAAACTCAACTTAATTTCTAAAAAAAACAGCTCAGCAGACGAAGATGAAGATCAACATGTTCCCAGCAAGCATAAGACCAGCCCATAAAGACTTGTCCTGACCATTAAGGCACAAGGATGGGAAATCTCTTACAGATGATGGTGGTTTACTCAACAGCTTGAACACATTCCTTGCCTCATTATTCAGCAGCAAAGACAAAGATCAACCTGTCTCAGTCGAGCTGATGTGCTGTGGAGGCAGAAGGAGCAAAGTTCTTCATGAGCTGCTGGGAGAAGCACGTTCCAGTACGCTGGTGGAAACCAAAACTCAATGCTTGCTGTCCTTACACAATTTCTGTTATCGTGTTTAACTGCATGGCTTTATTGATTATTTATAAATAACATACAAATAGTAAGTTGTAACCGAGAAGTACCATTTAAAGCTCGCTCATTCCCCAAAGTAGAGTCAATACTGCGACCCCTTGTTCAATGAGTTTTCCTACCAGGCTGGAGGGTGAATGAGATAGTGCCAAGGACACCAAGAGAAAACCCAAGTTCTCACCTCCCAGGACAGGCAACGGCCACCCTCACCCTGCGAGGGCACCGTGGTTGCTCCTCTGGCTTCCTCTGAGCCCTCCCCTCTCACCCCCAGCATCACCTGCAGCAGCCCTAGGTGGGATTAATCCATGTCTTACCTGTTACCAGATACCACGACAGCAAAGAAACATTAGCATCTGAATTAAATGTTGGGAATTTAGAAGCTAATTAAGCATCATTAAAGGTTTTTAAGCAATAGCCCATATATTTTACGGGCTGGGAAAGGCCAGAGGTACCCACGCTTCTTTGGCACACGCACACATCCCTCTGCGCAGCCACCCCAGAGAGCCAAGCCACTGCCATGACTGCCTAAAAAGTTGCAAAAAGTGATGTAAACAATACTTTGCAAGTGTATATGCACATGCATGGCATGCTTGCCTGCCTTTAGGGCAGTTGTCTGGACAAGACTGTGAGTTCTGCCTGGCATATCTGTAGGGAACAAATGTGTGAGCACAGGAGACTGTGCTAACAGGAAAGAAAGGCGCTGCAGTGCTGCAGGTTTAGCTCAAAAGAGTTTTATCCAATATTCCCACAAGAAAACACAAGACAGAGCAGGCTGACAGAGTGGGAAAACTCTAAGGGCTGAGACCTCTACTCCAAAATCACCACAAAGTAGTAACATTACATCTTTTTTAATGGTGCCTGCAGGTTAGCTGTAAGAGTAGGGGTGGCACCCTCATGGTGCAATGTGATCTGCATGGCTGGAGCAAGCTGGGATCTGAGCACCCCAGGTGCTCCGAGAGACCCCAAAACTGCACGAGCCGTGCCGACCCTCTCACCCCTCTGGTCCTTTCCAGTTGCATGGCATAAAGCTGCTAAGATGATCCTGAAGATACACAAGGTGGTTTCCCTGCTGATGACAGTACCACGAAGCATTCAAAGGATTTTCTGGCAACTCAGTTGTTTCTTACTTTGTCATGTCTAACCTTAACTCTGCAGTTTCAAATTCGTAGCTCTTAGGCTGGAATAACTAAAACATCCATGCTTTATAGTTTAGTTTACCAATACAATTCTCTTGAACATAAGCCCACAGTGATGCAGGCCTTTTTTTTATTTATTTTTGCGTAAGGATTTCCTTTGTTTTTTTTAAAAAAATTGTTGAACATTTATGCACAGATGCTGAGCAATGACCCAAACAGAATAGTGTATGCAGTATTTCCAGGATAAAAAAAGACAGGGTTTTTCCTCACATGGCCAAAATCTGTGTCTCTTTTTGGCAGGTGAGCCAGGAGAGGTGCTGTGCTGCGCCTAGCTGTGTAAATGTGCATGTGTGGTATGCAACAGCAAGGTGGGCTTCAAAGGAAAGACCTTGGGATCTGGGCATAGGGACCAAAAAAAGTTTAAAAAAAAACACTTGGGAAAACCCCCAGACCCATAGTGGTTTTAGACGAGCAGCTCTGCGCCACCCCTTCCCTGCCTGTGCCAGGACACCTGGGCAAGGCCTGCGGATCTGGAAAGCGGTGCCAGCTGAGCTGTGTCAGTAATGTGAGCTGTGCATGGCCCCCGCTCCTCGTGCCAGTTATTAGACCTTGACATTGACATTTTTTAGTGTAAAAATAAAAAAGTCAGTGTAGATTGTTTCTAAGAGATTTCTTATGGCAATCCCTACTCTTGCATGTTTGACTTAGGGTTAGCAAGGTACTAGGCATAATAAACCAAGACTTGTAAAGAAAAACATCCAAATAAAGTAACAGAAAAATTGTCCAAGCATTTCTGTCACTGTTTAGCCGCAGACTGATGACAGAGTGATGAAGGAGTCATCCCCACTCCCCAGGCCACGCAGCATCAAGGGTTTGCCATGGGTAGAAATTTTTGGCCTGACAAAATCACATGCCTTTGGTCTCTACAGCACACAGAGGCTACATCGCACAGCAATGTAAATCTGTATTTACATTGTAAATGTAAAAAAATGTAAAGGTATTACACATATACCTTCACGTGGGCATGGTTTTCTTTGAAATTCAGTCTGTAACAAATCTGGGTGAGGCAATAGGAGTAATAAGAAGCAGTGGGGCAATTTTCCACCTTGAGCAATATCCGATGTATGAGGCTGCTGCATCTTTGCTTACTTAAAAAGACTTGAGGATATTAAACTGGGGACTGCACTAAGAAGAAAGCTTTGCATGGATGTTTATTTCTCCCTTCTCAGCATCAAGATCCCAGTTTCAGAACAGCTCGAAACTGGTAGCTGCAAGGATATACATACAACACTCGTATGTACACTATGCATTAACACTTGCCAGACACTACCAGCACCACCATTACAGACCTCACTTTTCCCCAGTATTTATTCTTCCTTGAGTTTCTATTCCCATAAAAGTTAATATTGGATTGCCTGAGAAAGAACAGAGTGTTCATTTATTGGGAAAAGATGATTTTCAAGCTGATTTGCATTAATTTTGAAAGTAAGATTTTTATTTTGTTCCCGTTTCTTTCCAGGAAAAACTGAAGTCATATGAGAGCAAACCATGCCTTGCCTGGTTTTGATCACTTGGCATACTTAGAACCAAACTCCTCAAAGTAAATATTTCCTATGAAGATCATTAAGGGTGTGACCAACATGTAAGGAACAGCAACAGGAAAATACTGCTTTAAACCTAATACCGCATCATGTTGCATTCATTAGTTACTTGACATTGTAGCTGGAACAGGAAAAAATAAAAAGGCATAGAGCAGAATGACATTTCAATTTGTTAAATGCTTCTGAATCAGTACAATTACCACCCACCCCCCCACCCCAAACTGCAATAGTTCTCCACCTGTTTAGCAAAGGCAGAAGCTGCCTGTACCCCTTTGGGTGGGCATAGGAAGGCTGGAGGGTCTGGGAGTTTGTGCTCAGCCCGTAACCATGCCAGAAGCTGTGAGATATCCAACATGGGTACCCAAGATATTATTTGGGAGACGATGCCTTGCTCCCTGCATCATGAAAGAGAAATAATAAATGTATAAGATATAAATATATAAGAAATAAATAAGAAATAATAATTTTACCAGGATAAAACTAGCAGCCGGGACAGCCAGTCCAGGAGCTGCACCCTCACCTCCCACGTGGCACAGCCAGAGGTCCCAGGGCTCACTGGCTGGCTGGGGTGGGAGCCTAGGGTGTGCTCCTGGAAGCTCGCCAGCTCCTGCACGCTAAAACCCAGCCTTCATTTATATTTAGGGGGGGAAAAAATATTGAAAAAAAAAAAAAAGTGCACTCCCACACAGTGCTGGAGGAAGGAAGATAAAGCACACGTCCTCCTTCCTCCCTGCCCGCCCAACCAACGGAAAGCCCATGCTTTATCGGGTGAAGGCAGGGCTGCCCAGCTCCTGCTCCCTGCCAAGGGACCACGGCAGGCAGCAGGGACAGTGTTTTTAAGAAATGACACAGCAGTTTAACAGCAGAGAGAGTAGCCAAATGGCCCTGGGTGTGAGCAAGGTGATTGCCCAACCTGACTGGGCTGCAGTGCATCGCTGGCAGGTTACATCTTCCCCCTTGTAAAACAGCTTTTTAATCAGAAACTCTGCTAACTGATCAAAAATCATTCATAGTCATAACAATTTTGCTCTGCTTTACACCATTGATGCAATCCTAAATGAAGGACTTAATAAGACTAGCCAAGAGACGCTAGCCAATACTGAATGCCAAATCCTATGTTTTTGTGAGGTTTTTTCACACAAATGCACTCAGGCACAATCATATTAGACACAGATTTTCAGAAAGTCAGGATACTCGGGATATTTCATAACTTTCACAACTCTGCCTACAGCTCTGGGCTTTCAAGGGTATTAAATTGAACTTATCATGTACGTGAGCGAGCAGCCCACTTCATTGTCACTGATTATGGGAGTTGCTCAGGAAATGCATGTGTGCCTAATGTAACCGCATACAGCTTTAACATCACGCAAACAGCAAGACATTCCCTCTGCCCGGCTCTGCCTGCCCTTCCGTTCCCACTTGGGTTCGGCTCAATGTAGCTGTCCGCAGCGTTAAAGCATCATGAGGTTACAGAAGAACTGGCGGAAATTAAGGGAGGGTGAATACTAATTTCACAATAAGTGAATTGGCATTATATTGCCACAAGATGGAGCCCTGAGATTAAACCATTTGAGATTTGAGATTTAAGAAAATTGTTACATTTAAAGGTGCCTGTTTAATTCTCTGAGATTATTATCTGTGTTTTTTTAATGAATCATATTTTTCATCATCTCTTATTAGTCAGATATGAGGAAACGACGAAGACTCTGCCAAAATAGGTGCCACTCTGGCGTAACTCGGTAGAGGAAGACGAACAATGCGGCTTTTCTTCTGCAATAAGAAATCATACTCCAATACCATGCGATATTCTGGGAGGGGGCGAGGTGGTAGAAGAAAGAGCACTTTGTGGAAATGCTGAGGCATGAGTGGGGATAAAAGGCAGGTATTTGGGAGGCAGTAGGCTTGCATTTTTTTTCTCATTTACCTTCTGGTTCAATTTTACTTCTGCAAAAGCCCCTAGTTTTATATCCCACAGTGATTTCCAAAGGGCAATAGAAAATAATAAGCATAAATATTTTACTGAGTTCCAGCATTTGATATCAGCAACAGAATTTCAGCGAGTCAGCCGCCCCAGTAGCATCTTCCTCCCTGACTTTTGTTAACAGGCACTTCCCCAAAATATAAAGCCTCGTTGTATAAATTTCATTTCTCTTTTGATTTCACTTCCCTTTAGCCTTTTTGTTTTTTACAGTGCTTTTCTGGTGGGTTGTTTTCTCCTTTCTAGTTGAATTTACTGTGGAAAAACTGGGAAAAGAAGCGAGGTTTGGATTTTTCTCTGAGGGTATTTGAGCTCTAGAAAAGTCTCTGAAAGTGGTTTTTACAGGGGAAGGAAAAAAAAGTATTCTGTATTTGGCATTACTCCTGAGAGCAATAGTTGCCCAGCTCCAGTGGTCCCTACCTCTTGGTGCTGGACTTGGGCCAGCAAGGAGAAGAGATGGAGGAGAGAGCCAAATTTTGAATCCAGTTCAGAGTTCAGCAGATGGCAGGGGGGCAATAAGGCTCACTGTGCTCTCTGCGTGCCTTTTTCTATTCAGGAGTGACAAGGAAATGTCTAAATTCAGTGAGAGGAAGGCACAGTGGCAAATGTTGTTCAGTAGATAATAAAGGGATGTATAACCCCCCTGCTCTGGTCTTTGCTGAGAGCCAGGGTTTGCTTGGCTCACTGTAAAAGAACAGTGCTGCTTGTTTTGTGGGGACTGTCCTCCTCGGTAAGGTGAGCAGGATGAGGACATGGCTGCCCACGGTCTCAGAGAGCTTATCTGCCAGACCCCAGGCAGCAGAGGACAGTACCGAAGTGTCTGTGGACTTCTTGGCATCCTCATTTCTCTGTCTCCTTTTGTGCATGGATCCCAAAGAAATGGTCCAGCTCATGGATCAATGGTCTCTCTCCAGAATTTCACCCTTAGCATCACATTATCTCTAGGTCAGAGCAGAGCAGCCAAGGCCTGAACCTCAGCTGCTTGCAGTTGTCTGAGCGGAGGGAATGAGGTGCTGGATCAGCCCATCCACCGCCACGGTCAACCCAAACCTGGGTTTCACTGCTCCAAACTTCCCGGCACGCCGCAGCTCAGCCTGCTGACACCCTTTCAGCAGAACAGTTGGGTGTCTGCTGCCTGTCACCCTGCCAAGGGGCGAGCAAATTTACTTTGCCAGTATTTCACATGGAATACGCCATGGTCCTCTGCCCACCGCTAGCCAGAGCCCAGGCTCAGGAGCCCGGTGACGCTGCGAGGGGCTGGGCACCCTGCTGCGGAGGCAGGATCAGGCAGGCGTCCTGCAGGCAGCTGCCATCCCTGCCCCGCGGGCGGTGGGTCCAGCGTTGGGCAATGCCTCTCTCGGGAGCTCCACCCTCGGGGAGGTCTTTGTCTTTTTTGATGAAAAGCCAACACCCTTTCATGTGGTTTCTTGTACCAGCTTCCTTACATGACAAAAATAGCTGTAAATAATGTACTCAGTTGTACTTGTACAACCTTCACTTTCAGGCATTGTAAATAATTTCTTTCCCTTTATCTGTTTTCTAATTGCAAATGTCAGTGCTTCATTCGGGGGGGCAGGGGCTCGGGGAGGCAGGGATGTGCTCAGCTTGAGCACCCTGAGGATGCACTTCCTTAGCATTAGCAGGGCTACGAAACTGCCCTCACTCCAGTGCTGCCAGATGGCTGCAATAACTTGCACAGAGGGTCAGGATGGATACCTGGAGGGTAAAGTATTTTCAAAAGCACTGGATTTTACGTTATAGCAATACTTCCTTCCCTCTTCCCCCTTCCCCTAGTGCTGCCCTGAACCACTTTTCCTCTGGTGCCACTTGTTCCTCTTGCCTCCCCAGCCCTTCCCCATGCCCAGCACTTGCCCAGCCCCTCCTGCCTTGCTGTTCCAGCTGATTAAAACACGATGAGCAACTTCATTATCAAAACAACAATCTGTGCAATGTCTTCAGTGGAATGACCATTTCCAATGTCTGCATGACAGAAACCAGGACTGAGGCTGCACCTTATCCTCTTAGTACAGTAATTGAACAGAAACTGGCCTCAGCTAATATTAATTTTCAATATGTCTTGAAATGAACCAGACACAGTTCTGCTAATTAAGGTATAAAAGCAGCTCATCCAAGAAACTGAAGCAATGCTCTCAGCAAGCAATTCCAAAGATTTATCTATTTGTTATATTCTGTGTATTTATTATTCCCAGTAGGTTATACAGGACATAAGTGGAAGAATTTCTAATGCTGTCATTAATTTCAGTGGCATCTTTTCCTATCAGAAAACACCAATCCAACTCTGCCGAATGAAAGTAGCTAAATTTTAGGAGAGTGGCAATGTACATATGTCACAGGGTTAAATTTGGATTCAAGGAGGCACAATCTCTGGGCCTCCAGCATATGAAACAGAGTAAGGGGGACACAGTAGGGGAGATCATGTCCTTCATTAATGGGAATATTCACTTGGGAAGAAGTGGAATAAAATAAGCTAGCAATAAGGCCATCATTCTCCTGACAACCCCATGGGAAACTCAAGTAATGCTGAGACTGAACTGATTTTCTGAGTGAACATGACAGGCATGTGGGCACCACTTCACATGGCAGCAAAAGCAGCAGGCTTCAAACAGTGGAAACAGCTCTGCCTTTTTATTATTAGAAATTAGAAATAATTAGAAATTATTACAAAATATTAGAAATTATTAGAAACCCCAAGGAAAGAGTCTTTAGGCCTTTTGGGAAAATGATCCCCTGTGCATTCCCAACACATTTGGGAATAAATTTGGGGATAAATTTAAAGATTAATGTTGCATGAAGCTGTGCCATAATTTGGTTCCTGATCTATCTGGGCATTACCAAAAGATGAAACGTTGCATCATAACTGACAAGAACTGTGTTTCTCTATGATGCAATCATTAACAGAAATGGAAGTAAACACCCTGCTACTTTGGCATCGTTCTTCCTTTAGGGTGACTGCATTGCCACCTCCAAGAAACGGGTCCAAGCACTAAAACAATTGATTCTTAGAAAAAGTGACTAAAATGTTAAGAAATTTCTAAATTTCAGAAGGAAAGAGATTTGTTTACTTGGACAAAAGGATTGCATTCCTCGAAACTCTTCATCGTGTACACTCTGCTGCATAGCAGCGGACCAGCCAGGAGTTGGGAATGGGGCAGTGGGAACACGGCCCCCTCCACAACATTAGAGGTAAGAAAGGTATGAAAGAAATGGGAATGGAGTCAAGGAGCAGAGCCCACAGTGCCCGACTCCAGGGCTGGGTGCTAGAACAGCCACCCTTCCTCCATGTCCCAAAGCTCTTCCCACTCATCCCCAGAGCTCTGGCTGACAGCTGCATCCTACCAGCACCCCAACACAGGACTTTGGGTACAAATATACCAACCAGTCCATAATGCAGTGGATTTATTTTTTTTTAAATACTGATTATACAGACCAGAAACCTAGAACATTTTACTTAGTAAGTGTGTCCACTGTAAAAGTGATAAGGTATTATTGCTGAGTTGGATATTCCTCCTTGTTTACCTCATTATTGAGTGACTGGTGTGACTAAAGCATGTGTTACATTAATATATAACACCTAAATAGCCTTGACAAAGGGACAGAAATGGCCCTGGGGAGGACTGTTATGAGCACAGTAAGTGTTGCATTTGTGAACCGACATGATGCAGTGAAAGGCAGCAGATGATTAGACATGTTTACTGGGGGCCTGGTGGAGTGGCCGATGCGAACAGCAGTAGAGCCGCATCCAGAGGGATGTGGGTAACCTCTGGGCTGGCAGAAACCCCGTATGGTTCGGCCAGGAAAAGTGCCAGGTCCCACACGTGGGCCAGGAAAACCCCATGCCCTGGTATGGGCTGGGAAGCTGCTGGGTGAGGAGCAGCCCTGCTGGGAAGGACCTGGGGATTACGGCAGATGCCAGGCTGAACGTAAGCCAACAGCGTGCTTCATCTGTAGTAAGGCAGACCACATGCCAGGCTACAGTAGGATGTGGAAAACTATTACCCCCTTCTACTCAGTGAGACCTGGAGGCTGCATTCAGCTTCACTGCAATAGGTGCTGGACCTTCCTGAAGCTCAAGGACACAGAGATACTGGAGAGGACCCAGCGAAGAGATACCAGAATGGTCAGGGGCCCAGAGCACCTGACCTGCAGCGAGAAGCTGCTGGGGCTGGGCTTGTCAGCCTGAAGAAGAGGCCAAAGGGTGACCCGGGGGCTGCACACAACTATGTGAAGGGCAGCTACAGAAATGTCAGAACCAAACTCCTGTCAGCAGTGCCAGAAGACAGAAGCAAGGGGCAGTGGCCACTGCTTGTGGCTCAGGAGACACAGGCTGGACATTTGAGGGGGGGGGGGGGGGTGGGGGGGGCAGGGCGGATCAGAAGAAGATAGTGTTGTACTAGACTAGGTTACCCAGCCAGGCTGAGGAGTCTCCAGCCTTATTGTTTTTCAAAAATCAGCTACACAAAACCCTATCTAATGCTGGTAATAGTCCTGCTGTGAGCAGGAGGTTGGGCTACAACCCAACAAAATTCTCTTCCAACAAACATTCCCATGTTTCTGTGATCTTAAATTCAGGCCAATGCATGTCTTTAACATTACCTTGGTGATATTTCAATGTACCCTCAATTGCTTTCTTTAAAAAGACTTTATTTCTGAACTGGGGGACTTCATGCCAAAGGGCAATAGAAGAAAACTACCATTTTTTAGGGATTTCTTAATTCCACTCCTTCAAAAGGCAAATGCTACTCACTCTGCTGTCAGCTGGGGAGCCAATGCATTCAAGAATAGCGTCACATGAGGTCCCATCAAAGACTTCTAATATCACCAGGTGTCTCCTCAGTATGAAGAGATATCTGGAACAGGAAAATAAAGTACTGCAAGTTATTTCCCGTATCATGATGTGGTATCTACCATATGAACCGAAAGCACCTTCTACAGCAAAACCTGTAGTCTGTAAAAATGGTGTAGACAGTAGATTTGCTTTCCCTTAAAACCAAAAGCCGTCTTCTCAAAATTAATACATTTTAAAAAAAAAGACAGTTTTGTTAGGGTCTGTTTTAACAACACAGTATTTAATATATAGATTAAACTTTGTGTAAGTATGTGCTTGTGTCAGTATGAGGGGGTACATGTGACCGTGTTTCTTTCTTTCTGCACTGTAAAGAGGAAACGTGTGCGGGTGTTTATGTGTGTAATCACCAGCCTCTTCCTCCCTGCGCTGCAAAGAGGAACGGCAAGCTGGGCTCCCCAGCCTGCCTCTTACAGAACCTGGCTTCATCTTCACCCAGGAGCAGACCCCGCAATGTTGCTGAGGCTTTGCATCTTGGAGCTGGCAGTCCCTTTGCTCACAGATACATACCACAACAGGATACCGCTATCGCCTCTCCTGCTACTTAACAGAAAATCTACACCCCCCTGCACAACTTCTCTAACAATCTGCAGAAGAAAAAGCAACAAATCTCTTTAACTGACAATATTTGTACTCCAGGTTGCTGTTAGGACAGGTGTTCTGCGGTATTTCTATTTTTGACAGTATAGGCTTGACAGAGATGAAAAGGGACATCTGTATTCTAAAAAAAAGCTTGTAGGAGTAGATGAGGGTGAAAGCAGGTTCATTTTCCACTAATGCTTCTTTTCCAAAAGTTCATATTATTTCATTAGGTAAAAGAAAGCAAAAGGACAGTGCAGCTGGCTGCAAAAATTGGCAATGCATCCTTACTCAAAGGCAAGTACGAGGCTGATTTCTGTTAATGTTAACGGACTGAAGGGCAGTAGGTAAGGGGATATAATAAAATATATTATTCCTTAAAGTTCTTAGAAATTAATTGTATTGTTATGATAGCTGAAATATATACTTGCTCTTATTTGGATAGAAAAGTGACAGAAAGGGGGGTGCTATTTGCAGGAAAGGTGTCCCTGTAATTGCATTATAGCTCTTTTACTAACCCGATACTCTCAGTTCCAGTTCTGATACACCTGTCTACGATTCACAAAACTCTGCTAAAGCCCTTGAAAGATTCACCTGTGGTTTTACACCCCAGCTTCAAAACCTTCTATAGCCTTTTAGTGCAGTGCTCAGACTAGGTACCTAATTACATCATCTTGTAAATAAGAAAAGTCTCCAGCTGGAATGTTGTCTAGATATAAACCCTTTATTGATATCACATTAACAGATATAGCTACTCAATATGCAACTGGTGTGCATGCAACATGCATGGATGTAAACAATCAGACAAAACCAGAGGTCTTGTTTCCTTGGCTTTATTCAGAATTGCTTCTTCGCTGGAAGACTTCATCGATGTTAAACTGATGATGTGCCTACACAGCAATCATTTACGTAGTTTGGGAGTACCGTCTCTATGGGTACTATTTTCATTAAGCCAGAAGGGAGCTGCCCTTCTGTGCACAGCCATATCAACACGTTGCAAAGTAAACCCACACATAACAAGTCAAACAAGCTACACCAGTCAATGCACAGTTTTGACAGCACATTAGGGATCTCTGCCAACACAGCTCTGTTGATCTG
This sequence comes from Falco biarmicus, assembly GCF_023638135.1. Taxonomy (NCBI): domain Eukaryota; kingdom Metazoa; phylum Chordata; class Aves; order Falconiformes; family Falconidae; genus Falco; species Falco biarmicus. Next base: position 2,078,086 of record NC_079301.1, on the reverse strand, counting down.
GGAACATCTTCACACAGCCGCAGTGCACGTACACCTCTGGCTTAACTGCATTTGTAGGCAAGCACATGGCGAGTTCAGCACAGTTTCAGACAGCATAGCCAAACAAGATGTACCCATGTCTGTGCTCATCGTTAAACTAAGTCAAACAACGACTGTGGTCACGAGCATGGTCAACACGGGGTACTTTTGCTGCCCTTGAGAAAAGGCTGGCCATTGCAGCAACGTCTGCTGGGTCTCAGGTGTAGGTGTGGGCTCTGCTGCTGCCACGCTGCATTCCAGTAGGCTGGCTGAGATGCCACCACGCAACTCTCACTAGCGAGTAGAGATTAGGACACAGAGAAAATGCCGAGGATGGCAGGTGGGGTTAACAACAGCACTTTCCCCTTTAGGGTTTCCAACGAGTAACAGCCCTCAATCAGCCCAGGGCTCTTGCTCAGTCCAGGGGTCCCTCGCCTACCGCAGCCCAACAGCAGCATGGTGCCACCAGGCAGCAGAGCACACTGGCCTCGGCCAGCCCACCTTGCCAGGCGAGAATTGCTGGGGCGTGCTCTACATGAGGGAGGTTTTGGGGGGAAGCGTGCCTGAAAGGAAAAAGGGGGAACCCCAGATGACACCCCTCAGTGCCAAGGTAAACGATAATCTGCCTCCAAAAATGTGCATTTGGTCGGTTCAATAGAAGGCAGTTTGAGCTTTGAGTGTTTATTATTTTTCCTCTAATAGCAGTGTTCAGCAATGCTTTTTCAGACGTGCCAAGACTCTGGTTCCTAACATATCTCCGGTGTAATTCTGCTTGCCTTATTGCAGTTACACCAGGGGCAAATTCGGCCCTTTAATTGTTTGGGGTTGCTGATCACTCTGGGTGTGCTGCTTGTTCGGCAGATTTTCTGGAGGACTGGAATTTCTTGTGGAATTCTGTTCTGTGAGGCAATGGCTGTGTGGGCAGTGAGTCCTCTTCAGTATCGGTCCGAGCACAGCCATTAGAGGATGTGCTTTTGGTGTTGTGGCTGAATTGGCAATCACCTCTTCATCTCCCTCTCCTTCAGGCTCCCTTTTCTGCTCATAACTTCCACATCTCTCTGTAGTTTGTCACTACAGAGCAAATGGACTCGTGACTTTCCCCAGAATGTTAATAGGCTATTTTCCATTTAACTAATATTCCTTTTACAGTACTTTTTAACAAGACAATCATTAGAAGTGAGTAACGTGCACTTGCTTTGCCACAGCTATTAACCTAATGATGCTGCAGAGAAAAAAGGCATGCCAGGCAGCAAGGGAAGTCAGTGGAGCTAACACGGCACTTGCTGTCAAGTCAAGGGCCCAAATTCATCTCAACCCAGTGGAAAAAACTTTCCTCGACAAAAGTTTATATTGGCAGCTCTCAGCATGACAGTTTCGTAGTCTGAAACGCAGATAGACCCCTTATCAACAAGAGCAAGGTAGAAACGCAAAAGAGGTCCCAGGGTCACTGGTTAGAGAAGGAGCGGAGGCAGCGTCGGAGCTGGAGAGTGAGGGCAAACAGCTTGAGGAGGTGATGAAGGAGGAATTCTTAGCAAGAGAGCTGGGAAAGGACTGGAGGCAAAAAGTAGAACTTGAGACATCTGGATAAACATAAAACTTCAAACTCAGAGAAGGGGTCCTTTCACCAAGGAGAAAGTTTGTAGTTTCTCTTTCATTTTTAACAGTCCAACATTGATGTACTTGTTGTTTACCATGTGTTGTCCTTCTTTCAGTAAATATGCTACTCATAAAACGATTCAATTGACAGATATAGTGTATGTTTAAAGCCATTATTAATTACATGTATTAGTTATTGTTTCTTTACAAGCACTACCTTGAGCCTGGTCTGGGGCTCAGCTGCGCAATGCTTTGTGCATGTATAAGGCTGTGCACACGGGACAGCCCTCCTCCCTGCGGACTTGTGCAATGCGCAGCAAAAGCATTTAGGACTTAACTATGTGCAGGAGCTCTGTGCGGGGATTCAGGTCTAACAAAAAACTTAACATGCTTAACATTAAGCTGTGAGGGACCGCCGAAATGCAAAGTGTGTGCTTACGTGTCTTGCCAGACTGTAGCCCTCTGGATCGCAGCTTTGTTTGAACTAGAACAATAGACACGACTGAAGATTATGCACGTACATAGTACCTTCTACTTCAAAGTCTGAGAATACTTTACAATCTAGGACAAATATCATATTATTCCCAAAAGGTAAGGAAGTATTCTCCTGGCACACACAAGAGGAGAAGAGAGAATAAACGTGAACGTATTTTAAAGTTTGAGGTTTTTTTAAAGTATATTAGAGAAGTTACAAAATTTCTGCACAGTAAAAATAGTGTTAATACTGGGCAGAACTGCTCAAAAGGGTTCTTCAGGTGGCATTATCCGCTGAACCAAGGATTGGTCCAGTAAAAGATGCCACCTCACCTTACAAACCTTGTTCTTTAATATTCTTAGACTGTCTGGGCTACTTACATCATCTCTCCCACTAAAAAGGGAGGTGTCAGTGTTTAATGTCACTTTTAAGAAATACAGTTCACTCCTCTTTGTGAGTAAACTTAAAGGTAACAATCATAGCCGCTATGGCACACCACCTCATTCTTTTTTCTGGCCAAATTCCTCCAGTCTCAAAGACAATCTAGTCCATGTATTTGTTAAATTTTTAAGCAGTCTTTTCTGAACATTACAAACACCAGAAGCATTAAAAGGATAATTAAGGATAAGGGGATAATCTCTTGCCTTTCAAGGTGATAAAGATGACCACAGAATAAATACCAGTAAACTAAACCCAGGATATTTTAGTAGAAAGGAAAACTGGAAATATTATGGAATCCAAAAGAATACGTGATATTACTTGTTAGAACGTCTTGAGATTTTCAGGCCTAAAGTGTAGCCAACATTGCAAAAGTCTGAAAGAAAACTGGGCCAGTACCAAGAGGCTGATGCAAAATCATTTTATAGGTGAAGTGGTGGAGTCACCCATGGAGATCTCTAATACTTATTAAGCTGTACTGCCTGACAGCTTCAGGATGGTAAACAAATCTGAATTTCCTTATGTCTACGCATCTCAGAATGGAATTTGCTTTCCTAGACCTGGTCCTTCAGATTGCGACCGCCCTACAAAACGCAGTCAGACTATTGGAGGAGGAGCTTTATTCAGAAGGAGCAGTTTCTGACTGAATTGACAGTTATTGTCAGGTGTGTAAGGTTAGGAGAAATTGTTTGATGATGCTGGAATTACTTTCTCCTAGACACTGCACATTTTAAGTAAGTTTTAAACATGTTAAGAAAAATGATTGTCTCAGGTGCCACAAATAGAAATATATCCCCCCCTCAAAAAAAAAAAAAACCAACAAAAAACCTGACAAATCTTATGAGAGTTCCAGTTTTGCAAATTCAGAAAGTGCAGACAAATGTAAAAAAACCTTACATTTTTTAATGTTTATCTGAGTACAGTATTTCAGGGTGTGTCCAACCCTTGCAGCAGATCACAGAACATAGACAGTGAGCAAGCCAGGATGTACAAACACTAGTCTTGATAAACAGCAAGGGTCTATTTTGGTTTTATTTCTGTTCTTTTTCAAGTAAAGGTAGTTGGAAGAGAAAGTCAATTTGTTTAAGCACGAAGTAATTATACTAGAATAAGATACTGAAAATTATTTACATAATTTATAAACTGCCAAATTATAGAGTACAGGTATTGCAGTGGCCATACAGAGAACTTAATCTGTTTTTAAATCTGTGTTTCAGGGACTTTGATGAGAGTATGGCCTAACTTACTCCTAACATGTTAAAGCTAGGAAATACGAAAATTAATTTTTTGTTGGTTTCTTGGTAAAATGAGGTAAAAGTGTTTTCTCTTACTAGACAAAGTCAGGTTAAATAGACATAAAAGATTTCGCTCTTCTCTGACTGAAGTCAAAGTCAGAATTCTTATTAACACGAAAGGGAGCAATATCAAACCTATGATCTTGAAAGGAAATAACAGTGATATTGCATCTGGGGAAAAACAGGAACATGCTTTGAATGCTGGAATACACACTGTGTTTTGTTTACACTTAGAAGAATTACTCATTGCAATATTTGCATAGCGTTCAGTTCTGTTTAATTACAGCTGCCTGTGAGGAAGAGTTCAATGGTGTAGGCCCCAGATTCGAACCAGATTTCTTTCTAGCATCGTGAAGTCAAATTCCAGTGAGATGGACACAGACTTCCATCCATAGGAAGAAGATCGTTTCGGACAGTCTAATACTTGAAGCCTTTTCTATTTCTCCCACTTTGGAAACCCTGAATGAAAGGTGAGGCCTTCTCTGTCTCCTTGGATGCTGAAGATCCCTCAGGCCATATTTCATAAGAGAAGGGAGGTAGCTTGGCTAGAAATATCTGTGTCCCTGTGCCACACTGACGTGGTCCAGAGACACCTCCTTTTCACCAGGGCTGACCTCCCTGAGTAAAATACAAAGTATTAGAAGTACGTATAATTGTCTGCACAAATAGTGCACAAAGCGTAAAGGCAAGCAGGCGGCTGCTGTGGGGGCAGGCCCGAGCAACGTGCAGCAGACGCTGCCTCCTGCCCCTGCGGGCCCTCCCCGCCTTGCCCTCCCCACGCCACAGCAGGCCTCTCCCCCGTTTTCAGGGAGGTTTTGAGGATGCAGGTCTTTTAAGCCCCTGCTCTTGCCAGTGAAGCTCCCCATGCGGCCGCAGAGCCACCTAGCCCCTAACAGGGACACCCACAGAGTTTCTAGAAAGTTCCGTGAGAGGGAAGGCCACTGCAGCGAGGCCTGTGTGAGGGGCTGGCACGGTGGGCTCGGCCAGAGCGCTGAGGACAGGCAGTGGCCATCCCTGGCCAGTCACACCCCTGAGTGCCCTAAGAGCCCCATCATCTCTTGCAGGGTGCCATCCTCCACAGAAATATGAGGAGAAAAGGCCGTTTCAGTCACCCTGAATGGCACATCTCCCTTTCGGAGTCAAGCACCCTGCCTGCCCCAATGGCGCCTGGGCATCATCAAATTTCTGATTTAGCAGCACTTTCTGAGGGGAAGCAGGAGGTTATAAGGCTGAGGAGCCGCCTAGCCTGTGCCCTGCTGCCCGGCGCGGGAAGCTCTGCGCAGGCGCGGCGGGGCTGTGAGGCGCCTGGCAGCCAGGGGGCGCGCCCGGCCCTTGCCGGGGGGCGGGGCTTGGCGGGGCGGGGCCAGCTCGGCGCACCCCGCCCCCGCCGGCCGGAGGCTCTTCAGCGGGGCGGCGGCGGCACGCAGGAGCGGCGCCATGGTGAAGATCGCCTTTAACTCCCCCTTCGCCCAGAAGGACGAGCCGAAGAAGGAGGCGACCGAGGCGCTGGTGGCCGACAAGGTGCGGGCAGCGCGGTCTCGCCGCTGCCGGGGCGCGGCGGGAGGAGCGGGGCGGAGGGACGGCGGTGTGTGTGTGGTGGGGGGAAGGAGGGGGTGGAAGCCGCCGCCATCTTCTCGCAGCGGCTGCGGGCCGGGGGAGGGCAGCCGGCAGCCCGCTGTGCCTCTGGGGCGCCTGGCGGCCGCCGCACCGCTCCCTGCGGCGCTGGGGCAGCCTTCCAGCGTGGGGCGGCCGCTCTGCGGTCTGTCCCGGGGCTGGGGCGTGCGTGTGTGTGTGTGTGGTGGTGGTGGTGGGGGGCGGGGGGGGGTGTCGCTCACCTTGGGGCCGCCGCCGTGAGGGGCTGCCGGGCGCTGCGGGCCTGAGAGCGCCGGGACGCGTCGCGCTGCCGCAGCGGTTTGCGGTTACCTCACCACAGCCGTTTTCCCGGCCCGGCTGCGGCTCGGCCGGCCCCGGGCGGTGCTGAGCGGCGGGGTGGCCTGGCGGCCCCGGAGCGGCCTCGGGCCCGCACGCAGCGGGCAGGCCCAGCTGGTTATCTCCAGCTGGGCCCGTGCCAGGGCCGTGCTTCCTGACGGGGTTTTAAACCTTCGTAGCTCGCAGGCGGGGGGAGCCCGGCGCCCAGGCCAGCCCCGGGGCTCGGCTCCCTGCCGGGGGGAGGCGCGGGGGAAGCGCCGAGCCCTCGGCGCAGCTCGTCCCCTCAGCAGCGGGCAGGTTGGCAGCCGTAGCAGCGGCTTGCAGGCCAAACACGGTGGGATTAGGGCTCGTCCTCCGCCCGCTGCTGCTCTGAAACCCTCGTAGGCAGTGAGCTGGAGAGCCGCACTGTGGTGAGGTGTCTGGGCTTCTGGTATGTCGAGCTTAAATTAAGAAACCTGCCATAAAGGGTTTTAAATAGAAACCCAGGCACGTACCCTGTGGTTGGCTTTTCCTTCCTAATGAGCTGCTGTGTGACTCTAATTGAACTTTGCAAATCTGTGGGAGACTTTATTTTGAAGATGTTTTACTTAGCTGCTGACGTTCTTTGAGGAAGAAGATCAGCGTCCAGGTATACAAATCGGTAGCTCTAGAATGGGCTGAGTTTGTTTGTAATCGGGGTGAAAGAAAATAAAGAAAACACTAATAACAAAACTTGTGGTGTTGGACTCTAGTGTCTTTTTTCTTTTTTTTCTTTTTCCCTTCTAAGGTGTAATCTGGAAAGCAGCTTGCTCTCCAGCCTTCAGAGCCTCTGCCTCACCTGAAATAGCCACTTTAAAAGAAGGGGTGCAGAGTGATGTTATTGCTCAGTGAACTCTCTTGAGCTGTAGGACTTGTATGTGTGCACAATTAATACTGTAGCATTGAATTGCCAGATCCAAAGGAGGGAGAGAAAGTAGGGAAACAGTGTAGATGGAGGACTAATTTGTATTTTGAAAATGTCATTAGTCTGGCTAGTTTCTTGTAGGACAAACTAATCAGCTACTCCTGAGGCAGTAATACATATTTTTACTGGCCCTTTACCATGCAAGTTCTGAGCATAATAGTTTTAATGTATGCTTACACCCTTCTCTTCATGATAGCTGCTTTTCTCAATTTAGAAGCTTGCTGGTGCTGTTTTGTTATACCTGTTACAGTATTCTCTGTGTTTGCACGTGTACATGACTTTTTAGTAACTTTTCACTCCAATCCTGGGGTTTAGAGTTGCATGTAAACAAAGTTCACAATTTTACTCCAAGACAAACTTGTTCTATTGCATGTTAATGTCTCCTTTTGCTGGAGTATTTGTGCAGAACAAACAAGCTTAATGGCTAACGTTGGCTTAGACAGCACAATAAAAGTCCCCTAGAATATCTGCACAGAACACTTGAGCTTGCAGAATACTCTCTCTGCAGATTTTTTTAGAGCTGACTGTGTCAACACGGTCTCTTGAGCTAGCTGCAGATGTTAACACAAGTGATTTTTCGTTTCCTCCCTTACCTCCTGGTTTGCTTTACTTGTTACTGCACAGCTTGGAGCTGCCTTTTCTTTGCAGGTTTTTTTATGATTTATTATTTTTGAGCAGAGGCTTTGTAACCTACTGGAGCAAAGTCTTGGTATTGTGTTCTCTTATCAGCTCTGTCAACTCTTTCTTCTTGGATTCAGGCTGCCTACATTGCTGCTTAATATGATAAATACCTTTACATTGTTTGAAATAGGTGTAGTGCAAGTATAGCTAATTACATGTCGACATCAGCCAAGCGCTAGGATGTCTGTAGTGCTAAAACCTGCTGCAGACTTGTCATCAAGTAATCATAGGCTGGATGAATAAGTTACTAAAAGGTGTAGATGAAGGTGGCAGAATATGGTGAGAGTCTTGGTCTTAAAAGCCAGTTAACTCTGATTGTTTTCACATAATGGCATATAAATGTGGCATAATTCTGACTTGAACCTGGGGGGGCGGGTGGTTCTGTGTTGTTTTTTTTTTTACAAATGCGTAACTAACTAGTTGTAGTGGTTTATGTCTTGCTGAACGAACATTTTTCTGTTTGGAGGATGCAAGAGTGGAATGTAGGAGTATTGACTCTCGCAAAACAGCTTGGGTTTTGTTTCAGTACATGCATAGCTGATGTGTTTGACTTTTATACTGATACCTTGCTGAGCACAGAAATATGTACAGCCTCATAATAATACTGTAGCTTGTTGTGATCACAGGTTGCTTAAATATATTGTGTTCTACAGGAGTGCAAATGGTAGGACCCAAATAAAGGCAGGCCATGGAAGCTACTAGATTTAAACTTTTGTGGTTTGATATTTTTTTTGGGGGGTGGGGTGGGTGGGTGGAGAGAGGAGAGTGTCTTTTAGGAAAGACCTAAACCCAATGTGTGTTTGCCCAAAGGAAATGTCTCTTAATTGTTCAGTATTAGACAGTACATCTGCTGTTCTCCTCTCAACTTGGCTTGTGTGAGCCTTTTACCTGGAAGCCTGGAAAAGTACTGAAAACTAAGAGTGTTAAATTTGCCATTCGGACATCACCACTAGCTTTGCGTTTGGTATTACACAGCTTGTCACCATGTTACATGATGGTGATGGTAGTTTCCTTTGGATGTGGTCTTCTGTCTGAGAGAACACTGGGGGGGTGGGGAACAAGTCACTGAAATAAAAAGATATGCTTCAGACTGCTAGAAACAAAACTTCCCAGGGACTTGCATGGAAGAAAGAGTATTTTGAAGCTGAAAGGTAGGATGTGTTGCAGGGACCTGTTTTTGTTTGGCTGCATTTAAGCTGGTAAGTGGCCCTCTTTCATAGTGGGCTTCACTTGTGCATATTACAAGTTCTACAGTCTGAATGTTTGACTCCTGTCAGATGTGTGTTCCCCAGCTAATAGAGTTGAACCTTAGCTTCTGCTGTTAGTCTGGTTCCTAAGGAAAAGTATTAGCTTAATCCATCTGATAGCAAGAGGAGGATAGGAAATAGGCTTTTGAGAAGAGGTGTGAAAACAGTGTGTACCTTAAAATGACCTTGTTCTACACATCTTGCTTTCCTTGTGCTATATTGCAGCTGCAGCACTGTTCTCTTTCGTTAGTTACTAAAATTTCTTACACCTCTAATAGTTTCTGGGTAAGGATTTGTCTAGAAAGCATCCTCTAAGAAAATACCCTATTTCAGTGCTGTTTGAAAGCTCGTCTTAATATGATGCAGTAGTATTTCATGTAAGTGTTTTCTTACTATGTGATGCTTAACATACATTTCTTCTAGGCGTGCGGTGAGAATTGTAAGATGGTAGGTCAAAGTGAAGCAGTAGATAACTTGTTTTAAATTCAGAGCGGTTACACTTTCAAAGTTCTATCCCCCTTTATTCAAAGGATCCAGAAGTTGCCACACGTAGGGGTGAAAATTCGTCTGGAAGATGTCTGTTGACTCTGCTGGGTCTAGCATTCATCTTGGCAGGAGTTGTTGTCGGTGGAGCTTGCATCTACAAGTACTTCATGCCTAAGGTAATGTGAAAGTTCTTTTTTTCTTCAAGCATCACTGAATAAAAAAAGTCTAATTATAAATAGATTACGGAAGGTTTTCTATTACAGTGGTAACTGGGACATGAAGACTATGTCCTTTATAAAAGCTGTAGCTGTGACACACCTATGCTTCGTCATAGCATAAGTGTTAGAAATACAGTTTGAAAGCAACATTTGCTGTAAAAATAACTGGCCTTGCTCTTGCTTTCAGCATAAGGTGTACCGTGGTGAGATGTGTTACTTTGAGAAGGAAAACCGTGATCGTGCGGTAGAACCTTATTTCCTCCCTATTGCTGAAGAAGCTGACATTCGAGAAGATGATAACATAGCCATCATTGATGTGCCCGTTCCAAAGTTCTCAGACAGTGATCCAGCAGCGATCGTTCATGACTTTGATAGGGTGAGTATGCTCCATGGAAAATTGTGGAGCAAGTGGTAACTGTAACAGCTCCAGGGTTTTCATTCTTGAGACCTTTAAAGCTTACTGTGAGTGCAAGTTTCTCTTTTAGAATGGCTTTAAGCATGGCAAATCTGACCCTTCTAACTCTGTAACAGTACACTTCTGCAAGGGAGGTTGGTTACAAGAATGTTGGAGGATCATTCCCATAGTGACTCTTAATTGGATTGTTTCTCAGAACATCACATCTCGGACTAGGCAGCTTTAAATGTTGTTGCCTGTAGGACATCTGGAAGTGACACTTGCTATCAGATCAAGAATCATATGTAAATGGAAGCGAGGGTAGGAGACCACTGTAAATGTGAGTTAAGAAACGGGGAAACTGAGGATTCGGTTGTAAGATTCTGCCAAACCGTTACAGGGAAATGTGGAATTCCAAACAAGTGCGGACCTTGGATAAGTGAATTGAAGAATCATTTCAAGTGGCTGAAACCTAGAACTTTAACATGCTGTTTTAGTTGCATATAGTTTCTCTAAAGCAAAGATGAGAGGATGGTTTTAATTTGACTTTTTTATTAAAGTTGCATCAATAGTATTAGCAGTTATCCTTAGTCAGCTGTAAAACCTCTGGTAGGTTGTTAGTAAAGCAAACCTTAGCAATGCAGATACAATCATGGCACAGATGCTAGAACTAACTTGTGTACTTGCTGCCTTTAATGACATGGAATGCCACGCAGCCCAGCTGTGCTACCTGTGGTCACAGTATTTGCAGCTTTAATTTGTGGCATCTTGAAGAAACTTGGCTGTATATAAGGATAAGGCAAATTAAGAACTTCGGTTGATTCTGCCAAAGTGCTGTGCAAAGTCATAAGAAAACAAGTAGATATGTTGATAATTTTAGGGCAAGAACTGCAGAGACTTTGTAGCAATGCTGACATGACTTTATGGAGACTAATACTTTTTCTGAAGAACTATTTACAGGGAATGTTTGTTTATCAGCAACTGGATACCTTTTGTTTGCACAGTGCTTAACTGCACTTCTTTAGTGATGAGGGCGTACTCCCAAAAACTTTCTCTGTATTAATACAAAAATTATGATAAACAGCTTTTATAGTCGGCGCTCACTTCTGTACAAAAGTCCTTTTGCAAACCATAGCTACAACCAGTATGTTTGCAAAAGTGGGAATAGCTAAGTTCTTGCACTAGATAGTTCCTGAATGCACCACCTCAATAGTAGCAGCGCATCATCTGCAGCTTTTTGAGCTCCCTCCTTAGTCCTTGTAGAACTGTGTTTTAATAATCCAGGGCCACAATTAATTGAAATCTTGTTTTCTGAATAGCTTTTGACAGCATATCTTGACTTGCAACTGGGTAACTGCTATGTGATTCCGCTGAACACATCCATAGTTATGCCACCGAGAAATCTGATGGATCTCTTCGCAAAACTGGCGGTATGTAGAAACCTTACTGTTTAGTTATGCTGACAGGATCACTTTTGATAAGAATGCTGGGTGTTGCTCCTGAACTACAGTCTCTTGCTAGAACAGTCCTCTTGCCATCAAAGTACATAATCCCCCTGGCTCAGTCACTGTACTGAGGTTAAGGCCAGCTGTCAGTGTGTATTATGGTGAGTAGATTCATGCTTAATGCTCTTATTAATACCTAGCTTTATGAAAGCTGAAAGCAACTAGCAAATAAGGTTAAATTTAGCTATTACAAAGGAATTTGATAAAGTTCCAAATATCATTGAAAGCCTAAACCTGAAAGTTACTACCAGAAAGCTCGCTTGCCCCATGAGAGTTTTAATGAAAAGAACAATGCAAACTTGTTCTTCTGTTTTATTGGCACTGTACTTATGAGCTCACTGCAAGCATTTTGACTCTTCAGTAACTAAAACTTGTGTTTTTCCAAGATGATTTGTGGGTCAAGTTGATAGAGCTTGCTGCTACTCCAAATTAAATGCAATACTGAGCTATTGTGTGCCAAATGTACTTCTCAAAAATGTCATTGGCTCCTCTACACTTAGTGCTAGAGGCCACCTGACCAAGTTTAGCTTGTTTCATTATTTTTTTTCTAGCTTTATGAAGATGAGCTTTAAGTGTGTCCCCTGCCCCTATTTTTAGGAAGTGGCCATGAGAGGTGGGAACTTGTTTCAGTAGTGCTCTGATCATCTGGTGAAGATTTAACTTCTGTAGGTTGCACTTATTTTTATTAGAAATACACTGCTTCAAACATGGAAACTCATAATACTTGTTCTGCTCTTTTAACTGCAGACTTTCTGTTGCTGTCAAATAAACTTGAGCAGGTTCTGTTTGTTTGATTCATGTGAGGCGAGCAGTGTTGAGGTTAACTGTGCTTTGTTTGGCTGTAGCTGCAACTGTTTGAAATAGCCTTTGTCAGTTTTTAACTTCTCTGGTATGCAGCTGTTGACAACTAGCATATCTTTAATATTAAAAAGAAGTAAAGCTGTAATCTAGTGCCTGAAGCCCTTCCAAAGCAGAAAAATGTGGTGATGTTTGCCCATTGTTAGCAGAATACTGTGTCTCAAGGTCTTTTCTCTTTTAGACTGGCTCTTACTTGCCTCAGACTTACCTAGTCCGTGAAGAAATGGTGGTTACAGAGGAGATAGATAATGTGTCTGATTTGGGCATCTTCATCTACCAACTCTGTGTTGGGAAAGAGACCTTCAGACTTCAGCGCAGAGACCAGATAACGGGTAAGTTCCATTCAGTAAAAAAATGAGTCTATTGTTTGCGTAGGGAAAGGGTAAATACTTTAAACCTTGGGAGTTTTTAGACTTGGAAATTTGAGTGCTCTATGTGAGCTGGGACTACCCATAGAACTGATGGGTGTTTTCCTCTACTTTCAAGTATGTATCTGAAGTCTCATTCAAACATGCTGAGAGAGTTTCACTTACTGAATTAGAGGTTATGTGCCCAAACCAAATTTGACCTTAAACCTATTTCTGTTCCATCTTTTGGCTGAAGTTGTAAGTTAGTTTGGCACAAAAATTCATATATTCCATCTGATAATATGAGTCTCTGTAGGTGCACCTTAGTCTGTTATCTAAAACTGGGTTACAGGAGCACCAAGTAAAAGAATTGTCTTCTGGCTCACTTGCTATGGAGAAAAACAGAATTGAACTGCTGGCTCTGGACATCCCAGACTTCCTCTCTAAAAGAACAATAACACTTCACAGGAACTTCTGAGCTCTGTTTCTTTCTTGCCTGTCTCCTTGTGTCACCTCCCTGTCATGCTGTGAAAAGAACTAAATTTTGAGGTGTCTGTGGTTTGACATGCTGGAAGGAGACAGCCTGCAGTACAGAAATCTGATGCTTTGAATTTTAGTTCACTGTAGATCTCAAAGCACTCCATGGTTTGTTGCTGTCACCAGACACATAGCAAACTAATCCTTTGTGCATTGCAGCCTTTCAGAACTGCAAATGTTTGGTTTGTCAGAACTTTCTGCTCTGGTTTTCCTGCAAAGTTCTTAGGCAAGAGTTTCCTCTGCCGAGTTACAAGTTTGCAGCATCAGGAGTTGCATCTGCTGTTTGCCAGTGCCTACATGCTGTTGCTACATGGAAGGCTGTGTATGTGGGAGCATAAAGCTCTTCCTGTGCGGTGCAGGGCACATGAAGAAACAGTAAATGTTCCCTTTATGGGAGGGGGAGGCATGTGTCCCTTAGCTGATGTGAAGATGCTTTTGTGAACAAATCTCAGTTGAATGCTGCTGTGACTGAAAGACCATAGCCTACAGACAATCCTGCCAAGGGTCTTTATGATGTTTCCTTAAATCATCCTGCTGTAGCACGTTGTTGACATCTTTGCTGCATAGTAGAAGACTTATACAGAATACTTGCACAGAAGGGTTCTGGTAAATGAGTAATGCTGCTTGGTACAGTTTCAGTTCTGTAACTGACCTTGTTTGCCCTTGGCAGGGATGGGGGACAGGAAGTCTAGTCAAATGGAAGACTGCTGCTGAGGAGAAAATTGTGCAGGGACAAGGCTTGTCTTGCCTTCCAGGTCAAATTTCTAGCATGTCTGTCTTATAGTGTGAACAAGCCGTGCACCCATAATGAGACTAAAATGGCTAAACTTGTGTAACTGCTGTGGAGAAGTCTTCTCATTTAGCTGGTGCTGTACTGGCTTTCAGATTTCGTAGAGTTCATGGGTTCATCTGTTGGATCAAACTGACCTCAGGTTCTGCAGCAGTTCCCTGGAGTTGTAACTGAATGTGTGAGGAACAGGACAGGTTGTCCTGGCTGTTGAATTATGTACCCAGTTAAATAGCCATTGCAGGCTTCTCAGGGTGTACAGACATTAAGATTGAGGTGAGCTGAAAGACGGCCTGTATTTAAGTGTTCATAAACTAAAGTAGTGCTGTGCTGGGTTTGGTTTAAGAGCTAGTGGCTCTAGGCTTCAGTGTATAGCTTCTCTTGCTTGCTTAGAACAATTTTCTACTTAAGCTGTAAATCTGTCTTCTCTGGTGGTTGTATTTTGAAGTGCTTTAGTTGAGCAGCTTGTCTTTGATGGCAGGACTACTATATTCTGGTAAATCTAGTAAAGATTCACAGCTGATACAGGTGAACTGCCTGTGTCAAGGCCAATGCTGGCATGTCCCAAAATAGAGAAAATCACTTAACACTATTAAGAAACTTCAGTGAGATCATTGGTTGAGTGGCAAGTCCTCACATCTCATCAAGGTGAAGACTGCTCTATAGAAGCATACCCTGTGTTAACACTGGGTGCAGGGAAGTGCTGATAAAGAACTAGAAGGATGGGGAGTTTTCTGCACCCTTTCTGAGTTTTTATTCTCTTTCCCTGTAATTTCAATCTGCTTTGCTTTTCTTTTTCTTTGTGGTTTAGGGAGGGCTATGAGAAACTGCCATAAATGATCTCTTTGACACTGTCTATAGCTGAAATGGTAGCTGGGGATAACAGAGAAAAGTGCTTGCTTGCTTTGTCCTCTGTGATGTATGTGGCCCCCCCTCTTGTTGTTACCACTGTGGAAATGAGGGATGCTTTTTGATAGACAACAAACTGGTGTCAAGTGCTGGTGGCAGTTCATGGCTGTAGAAACACTGTACTGAATGATGGTATCTTGCTGCTACAAATTCGTAGTATTCGTAGTGCTACAAAACCTGTGAATGCTTGCTGCTGGGTTACAGATCTGCTTTACTTAGGTTCTCATCTTCTCTCGTCCCCAGGTCTGCAGAAACGTTCAGTGGAGAACTGTCATTCCATCAGACACTTTGAAAACTCTTTCGTTGTTGAAACAAAGATCTGTCAACAGTGAAGGGTGTTGGATGGGAGGTGACTAGTGCACACCTTCATTGAGAAGTCTGAGCGTTAGATATCGACTTCTTAAATTAACATGTGCAGTGATAATCAAAAGCCTTACGCATTTTCTGTGTACTGCTTGTATTTCAAAAGACAAAGTCACCATTTCAGCTTTCTTTGATCCTTGGTATAACTTTTTAGTTGTCTCATGTAAAACTTAAATTTGAGTAAAGTTTGTTTGTGGGTTTTTTTTTTTAGAAGGTTAATACCAGTTTAGCTGTTGAATGTGTTTGATTTAGTGTAATCTGGGAATGGCAGAAAAATATATATATAAAAATGTTAACCAATTCCTTGGCTGGAACCAGTTCTGTTCACCTTAACTTTCACAGAATGATTAATATTAATAATCTGTGGTTTGCACATCTTGTGTAGTTCTGTAGAATAGCTCTGCACTCCGTATCCTGCCTAAAAAAAACAAACCCATATTCTGATGTGTATCATTAAGCTTTATTTTAACTACCATGTGTGAAGCATGTAAAATCCAACCTCAGTGATCATAAACCTTTAACACTACCCTATTTCATTTTGTGCAATTACTGTATTGAATTCGTATGTATATTTGGAACCTTCCCCGAGCTTACGTTTAATTCTTCTACCTTTGTTTGGTTTTGTGGTATTTAGTTGTTAAGATTCAGATAGAGTTGCTCTTAAAGCTTGTCAGTATTTTTGGTTAAGAATTGGTTTAATCTAACTTCGATTTCAGGAACCTGTTCTGGTATAGCTCACTTGTGAATGTGACTGTAGTTGTAAACTTAAACTACTCTGGCTTATATAAACTGTTCAGATCAACTTTTTATGAGCAAGTAGCATTACTACTGCAGTCGGAGCATTGTTCTTTTTTTTTTTTTTTGAAAGCTGCAGTATAAAGATAATGAAGAGTTAGTGTCCTGCAGTTGAACTTGAGAGTTTTAATAAGGGACTTTATATTGGTATAAATTCTGCAACCCTATAATAAATGTTTCTCTAAAACTCTGGCATTTGTGTGACTTCATGACGCTCGGAGGGAAGAGTGCAGTATGCTGGTGTATGGTCCACGGGAGGGATGTGATGGTTATGGGCCTGGGGCAGCACACAGTGCTCTTCCCACTTACCCATACCTCTTTCCTAGCTTGTGAAGCCAGATTTCCTTTTCCTGTGGAAATGCTTTGTGGTGCAAAACAAACTTGGGGAACAGAGGAAGAAAAGAGACCTCGCCTTGAACTTGATCCCCCAAGGGGCAATTCTTGGTGATGTCTAGTGCTGTAAACTGAATCCATTGAGCAGACTTCTGCAGGTGGGTGGTGTCAGTTGTGGTATGGCAAAGGAAGGATGCATTCGGCAATTTAGCTGTTTGAATATTGGTGTTGATGAGGCTGGTGATTACAGGTTTGCTTGTCTTAGTGTATTTATTGCAGTGTCAAAGAGAAATCTTTTTTAACATATCATAATAGACCAAGGGACTGGAGGGTTAATCAACATCTTGGTGTAATACCTTTCAGTGCTTACCTGCAAGCTTTGCTGTGCTTTAAGCTCGGAGCTGTGAGAGCGCTGTGGTGCTACTTCCGTGACTGGTTGCTCAAAGAGCTAAAGTGTGTACTGAACCTTCCTGGCTTTCCTGGAAAGTAATTTGGGTATACAACTGGAAGTAAAATAGTAAGCAGGCTTTCTGTGCTAAGAACTAGGGAGTGAGAAGTGACTGTAGGACTGAAAGCAGCTACTCTTTGTTTATGGAGCTCTGCAGAGGAAAAGAGTAGACCACAGCTCCGGGGCAGCAGGGGTTTTGCTGCCTTGTCTTTGTACCTAATGCAACTCTTCTCCCACGGCGTGTGGCAATGCGGAAGATGTGTCCTGGAACTAGAGCTTTGGTCTGCTTGATTCTAAAATAGTAAGCGTAGGAGAATATTTCATTATATGCTTAAATGTACTGTAACAGAATGCTGTAGAAAGCTCTAATTAGTGTCCCTGGGAGTCAGATAAGCTTTAATGTAGCAGGTATGTGTTACAGGGGAAGTAGCTGCACTGACAAGCTTCTGCTCCAGGCTTGCTGTGTGCTTGGGCAAGTTACCGTTGTGGTGGCTTCCTCCTCTGGATTGTCAGAGGATAAACGGGGTGGGTTGCCTCTCTTGTTTGTTTTGGTAGTCCTGAGTGGAAGGGTTTGGAAATGTATTAGCTGCAGAGAGCAAGAAGCATCTGCTTGCAGCACTGAGGTTTGACTTTATTGAAAACAAAACAAAAAAATAGAAATTCTTCCTTACAGCTTTGAGTGACTGTGCACTAGGTGGCTCTCACCAGATAGAGAAACTGTTTCAGCTTTACCTTTGTCTGGTAAAAGATTTTAAAAGAAATGAAGTCAGTTCCTTAAGAGCTTATTAGATGTTCTAGGCAGTATGCCAGGATACGCGGAGGAACAGATTGTTCTTACCTGCTTGGTGCTCTTGCGTTGAGAAAGTAGCTGAAGTTTCAGTTGTGCGTGCAGTATGTTAGACTTACTATCTGTTCATAACCATTCTGTGCTGGGGGCGGGGGCAGGCATCCAAATCGAAGGATTGCAGTTGTTAGGTTGCTGCTATGAAAACAGCTGGCATTCCCAGGATCTGCTAATGCTGTCTGTCAGTGTGAGTAGCCCCTGTGTTCGGCTGGTCTGTAGGAAGCAACAGAGAGGGTGAGTCACCAGAGTCCTGTGCGCCAGTAGATGGCACAGGCAGCAAGCGCTGGGATGTAAAGTGTGTGTAACTGACAAAAGCTAGGTGTATTTATTGTAACATACAAGTTTTCAGGTATTCTGCCAAAATTACACCTAAAAATGGTTTGATGAAAGCTTCTGGGGTGGTCTTTAGTGTCTTTGCTTAGTTTTTATATATAGCAAAGAACACTTTTATAATAAAACTGTAACCTGTGTAAAACTCTATTAAATATCTGAGTAAGACTGTGCTTCAAACATGGGTGTGGTAGCTGAAGGGATATCACCACCAATATGCAAATGCAAACTTATTTGCCATAGCAGCTTCTGTTTAGGTGTGTGTTTACTGCAAAAGCAGCCATTGTGCACAGGACAACTGGCAGTACCTGTGCCCTTGCTTACTGACAAGTTACCTTCAGGCTAGCCTGCAGGTCGTGTTTCTGACAGTCTATTTAGATGTAAGTTTTAAATACCTCTATGAATGTGAAGCTGACAATCCAGTCCTTTGGATGATTGCTCTTCCAGCATTACACTGTGAGGCTTTTTCAAGTTTTAAGTACTCTGATCTGAAAGACACCTGAGAAAAGTCACAATTAAGAACAAACTTGAATTTGTTCCTTGGAGGAGATGCTGTTGACCTTGGCAGAAACCTGATTGCTTTGTCTGAGGGTGGCTGGTGAGGTGTGGGCTGCTGGTGGCGATGGGTGTGTGACGGATGCTTCCACTACACTAGGTGCTAGTCTACACTAGAACTTTAAAGTTTTCCCCAGCCTGACTTTGTAAAAATTTATAGGAATTAAACTGTTGTTTGCATATATGAATACCTTGAGGTGAAGATCCAGGGCTGAAAAAATGGGGACAGTCTGGAGAGCTTTGAAAGACATACTGAGGCCTTAACCTGGTGTGAAACAGAGCTTTAGTACCTCAGGCTTGATAAACTGCTTGTCTCAGTGAGACGTTTTTCACAGTAAGCTCAACTCTATGCTATGCGGTGTTGCAGCACAGCCACACTAAGTACGGTAGTGGAAAAATTCTCACCTCACACCCACAGCAACAGTCATAGTGTATGTGCAGGTGCCTGGAGGACGAAGAGCCTGCTAGGGCTTCAGCAAGGCTGGACTGACTGCTGTGGGCTACATTAGTTTTTGGTATTGCAGGGAAAGCTCCCAAAAATACAGATGGGCCCAACAGGCTTTATGGTGAGTGGTGGGAGAAATATCAGAGCACTGAAATCAGCTCAGAGTTTCCCTGAGAAAAATTCTTCTTTACTATTTTTAAATCATTCTCCTGTGTTTGGGATTCGTTCTTCCCCAGTTGCTTCAGCGCTGCTGGCAGCAGGGTGGGCTGAATCAGACAGTCCCCTCCTCAACAACCAAGCAGCTGCCAGCTGTAGATTCTCTAGGTTAATGCTTTTGTTTCTTGGTCTTCTCTGAAGTACTTGGGAAGGCTAGAAAGGAAAGAAAACATGATGATGTTTAACTAGAGACAGCCTCTTCCGTTTTACTTACCACTTCCCCGACTGTTGCATTTTGTCTTGTGTTCTCCAGACATGCCCCAAACTAAAAATAAATAAATAAATAAATAGTCTCCTAGAACAGAAGAGAACATTTGTAGGGCCAGATAAATGCAGTGCAGTCCAGGAAGCCTCCGTGGTGGCACGGTAGCTAGCCGTGGGGCCGAGTGGCCACTCCAGGAAGGCTGAGTTTGAGGTCTGGCTTGGAAGGGTCGAAGCTGCTTTGGCTGTCCTAGTTCAGAGCCACGTGGGGGATAGCTTGGCTGCCAGCTATGGCATAGAGGCTAAGTGCTGGTGCTGATTAGAGCTTTGAAACTGCAACCAAAATAATTATAATATGTGTAATTACAGTCACGTTATTTCATTAAAATTATTTCTTCATTATGTGTAGATATTTGTGATATTACCTAGGCAATATGAATGGGTGTGTTGCCCATCCAGAGAATTATTAAAGTCTCTCCACCTAGTACTCCACCTCCAAGGGAAATTATTTCTTATAGTTCAACTATTTTGTTTACTTAAGCGTATTTTCTCTCTTTTTGTGCTGTAGCACCTCTGAGTTCCACATCAACAAATGTGAATTTGCAGTCTTAAAAGTTGTTGTGACCGTGGATGTAGATGCTGTGTGCCTGTTGGAGCAGCGTTCGGGGTCTCCTGAGCTGTGCCATTTTAGGGCTTGGTGGTGGCTGAAGCTATTCTGGGTTAAGCCTGTGTGTGGACACCCAGTTCTGGAACGAGGAGCTTCCTTCCTACAAACCTGATCCTTTGCTGGAGTGGAGCCAAGTGCTTTTACTGTGGAGTGAGAGCGCCGGCATGTGGGATTAATCAAGAATAGATCCGTGGGTAGAGAAACATACAGTTTCCATTTGATGATCAAAAAATCCCTTGGGAGGGAAGTGTGGGGTTTTCTGGTCCTGTGGGATGGCCATGTCAGTGGGAATTGTGCACTTCTGATGATAAGTAATTCAGTGTCTGGTTCCTTGGCGCTTGGAGGTCGTAGCTGCTTTGTCATCTTATGTTCTGAGCCCCTTTCGCTACTCAGTGCTTAGAAGAAGAGCAGGGGTGTAGCAGCCGCCATTCAGGCCAGCCTGCCCTTGCCAGGGTGCCTTATGGCCTGGGGTGAACTTGGAAGCAGTGATGTCTTTGCCTCCTCACATCACAGTAAAAAAAAACAAAAAAAAACAGGGGGAGGGGGCAACCAGACTTTCAGGCAAATGAAGCAACAGCGCTTCAGTGGTTTTGAGCTGAGCTGTAACTGCTGGCTTTTCACATAACTTTGGAGTCTGAAAAGAAATGAAAGCGTTTCTGCTTATCTGGTACATCTGTGCTGCAGCATGAGCCGCTTTCCTTGATGTCTGAGTTCTTCCTGCTCTTGTCAGAGCCTGTGTCACTGCTCCTGACCCTTCACAAACCACCGCTGAATCGGGGGGTGGCTGGGGAGCAGGGATGATGTGCCAAAGACACCGTCTGCTGTTGCCTGAAAAGTGTTTTGTGTGCTAAAGGTTTGCTTGGCTGGGGGTGGCTGGGAAGTAAAGTGTGCATGGGTTGAGGAGAGCTTGCACCGAGGTCTGCTGACTGCTGGTGGATTTCTGAGGGCCTGTTTTCACTGTAGGTTGAGACCCTTGATTTTCAATAGGGAAATGACTGATAGTAACTGGAGGGACAAGGAAGTTCCTGGCTGGATGCCTTGAGTGTAGGAGAAAAAAGTGAGCTCCAGATCTCAACAACTTTTGTGTTTCTTTTATAAATATCCAATCTGCAGATACACTGGATACGTGCGTTTATCTTTCTGCAGACTTACAGTATCTCTTGTTTCTTAATGGATCTAATGGTTTCCCTCTGCAAAACCTTTCTTTTTGCTTTCTCAGCATCATTTGATTTTCTTTCTCTTCTGTGTTTTCATTTAGTTTTTTTTTAAAAAAAACCCACCAAACAAAAAATGCTTGCCAAAAAACTCTAGTGCTCCAAAGGAAAGAGGAGACCTTGCTGCAGAGCTGGCATCTGCAACAGAACACTGATGTTTGAGCGAGCTGGTGCCTGTGCTGTGAGGTTGGGCCCCCATCCCCTCGCAGGGGAGATGGTTGGAGGGGACCTGGTTTGCCGTGCTGCCGTCGCACACCACTCCGTGTAGAGGAGGTCATGCTGGTTGTGCCTCTTCCACTGAGGAGCATGGGCACGTTCATCGAAGCTGTAAAATCTCAGCCTTGCAGTGTTGTTTTTGCATTCGTCCTTTTGCGTTTGAGCGGGCAGTGTTGTGGTCCCCCACCGGGACCCTACCGAGGGCTACTTTGTCCGATGCAAATGGAGGCCCGTGCACCCTCGTGAGGCCCTTGCAAACACGAACTGCAAGCTGCTGAAGGCTTGGCACTGAGCTGTGCGGAGCCTGTGCGTGTGCTGGCCCAGGGCTGGCCGTAGCCCTGGCCTTGAGCCAGCGCAGGGACACCTTCCAGTTGCCAGCTGTGACTCAGAGTAAGCTTCAGAAGTGTGTGGCTGTGCCTGAGCACAACAGACATCTGAGGGCAAAACCCATCAGCAGCAGTGTCATCAGCAGGGCTTGAATTGTGGATTTCTGTGCTTAGTTCAGTGCTCGTGTGCCATATTCAGCCCGCTTATTTCTATAGTTTACAGTCAGGGTTTTTATTTCTTTTCAGCTTCTAAATACCTGACCGGTTTGGTGTCAGGTTGGCTTTAGTGTCGTGCTGCAGTGGTGGGTGCTGGCAGTGCTGCCTGGGCGGCAGGTGCTTCTCCAAAGGGATTTTGATTTCTAGAAACAGTCTTCCCTTATGCTGAACTTGTGGGTTTTTATTAATTTCTTTTTATAATTATTCCTAAACGTAAGGCTTAGGAGCCTGCTGGACCAGCTGCCAAACAAAGAGCTCTTGGGTAGTGGGAGAAGACCTTAAAAATAAGCGCTCTGCAGCACTGCCCGTGTTACACGGCTGCAGAGGGTTGTGCACCAGTGGGAAGGGAGGCAGTTGTTCAGCTGCATCCCGGTGAGTAGTGGGGTTATTTGCCCCGCACCAAACCATCCTGCTTCCCCATCCATGGCAGCTCTGGCAGTTGCATCCCTCTGTGCGATGGGCAGAAGTGCAGTGCGGTGCCTCTGGCCCCGGCAGGGAGAGCACCCAGGGGCCAAGGATCTGCTCCTGGTGGGGACAGTGCCACATCCCTTTTACCAGTAAAAGGGAACTGCTCGACTTGCTTGATTGTAAGAGTTTTCCTGGAATTTGTGGCAGTGTTTCAAAGGACAGTCCCGTCCTGTGACCAGCTTGTCCCCTGGAGCCTGTCACAGCCCATGGCTTTCTTTAAGTACAATAACGCAACGCGGGGCTGGAGGGTACATACCTCCTTGGCTGCCCTGCAGGGAGAACCTGGCCCTGTCCCAGGCTGGTGGCTGCTGTAGGAGATCCTGGACCCACAGGAGATTTGCTGGACCGGGAAGCAGCAAAGAGCTTTAGAGGCAGATGCTACCAGAGTTTTGATGTCCCAGTGGAGATACCTGGGCTGGGTCAGTCGAGGGCCCGTGAGCCCGGGGGGAGGAACTCTGAGTGAAGGAACTTGCAGGAACAGCAGCACGCTGGCATGGGCAGTGGTGCTGCTGCTGTTGTCTTTGAGTTCATGGTGGTGCTGCTCTGGGTTTTATCGACTGTTAACCAGCAGGAGCAGGCTGGGATGTAGCATTAAATCACTTAAATAAAAAGCCTCTCATTAAACAAGAAACTCAAAGCCACATGAGTTTTAGCTTCTGTTTTACATAGGTCTCCTGGGAACTTTCTCTCTAGCTGCACAAACCTCTGTCTGACCACAAGGACTTAGCAATTTCTTTAAATATCAATAAATGTCATGTAATAGTGGAGCTTGTGCAGGAGTATGGCTCTGAATCACAGGACTGATAAAGAGGCTGACAGCTGATTAGAGAAAGTCAGATTAGTCAGCCAAGACAAGAGTTTGGGTGGGTTAAAAACTAAAACAGGTATTTTGCCTCGGGACTCCTGGGAGGGCGAGCAGGGAGTTGAAGCTGCCCATGGGGGGCTCGGAGCAGACTGCTGGTGGCTGCACGTTGCGGTTGGTAAAAACCATCACCTTCACTTAGCTGGAGCCCTGCCAGGATGCTCCCTTCTTCACATCACTGTTGAGCCCACTGGGAAAATGGGTAGGCAGATGACTTAAGAGGATTGTTAGTTTTCACAATACGTTATGGCAACTGGTTACATCGCTTATGTTCATCCTACCATTGATGGTTGTTCTGGGTTTTCTCTTTTTTTTTTTCTTTCTTTCTTTTCTTTTCCCCCTGAATTCTAGGTTTAGGTGGAAAAAATGAGTGGGTGGAAGGAAACTTGAGCAAACTGGCATCAAAAATTACAATCTTGACAATTGTAGCTCAGCTACTTGCTGACCACAGAGGTACCTACACCTCCAAGAGGCTTCATTTTCCCCCTTGCTTTAGCTTTATGTTGGCACCTGTCTGTAAGCCCAGGCAGAGCACTGTCTCTGACTGGACCAAGAACCTTTTTTTGAGGTCTAACTCAGGCTGAAATGGGCTCTGGGAACATCTGGGCATGTTGCCAGACTTGCTTTCTTAGAGGTAGCTGTTGATCAGTCATCACCCATGCGTGGACAGGATGGAGGTCCCTTAAAGTGGAGTGCTAACTGCCACCAAACACCCACCACCACCACCCCCCCCGAAGCCCTGCCAGCAGCCGGTGGTGTTTACGGAGTGAATCCCCTGTTGGTTTGACGTAAGGTACAGAAATAGAAATGGAAGCAGGAACAAGTACCTAGGTGTTCCCCTTTGAGGAGACGGCACTAACCACCAGAAGTCATGTTCGTGTCTGTTCCCCATACCCAGGACCAGACTGCCGGGCTGCGAGCTTTTCTTTTTTCCTCCCACAGCTTTGATGGAGGAGCATCCTCGTACAGACTAGCCAAGGATGTTTTCCTAGCAAGGGGAAACAGGGATTCAAATCCCTGCTTAAATTAAGGAGGCGTTTTAACCATGTTCCTTCCTTCTTAGACAAGGGCTGTACTTACAGGGAGGGGCAGTGACAGCCTTACCCCTTCCCCATGTTTTAGAACCAGGGTACGCTCCTCCCAGAGAGATCCAGGAGATGCCGAACTGTTAAAAACCCGTCCTGTGTTTTTGTACTGGATGAGGTTGATTTGTATCTGGGTCAGTTGCTGTGGTGGTTTTTTTCTTCAGTTACTGAGGTGTGAGGAGTGGCGTTCAGCAGTGCTGTGCGTGATGCTCTGTGCGTTCATGGCCGGTGAGCTGGTTTTGTAATGCTGGGGGTGATACTAATTTTTGGCCTCTTAACAGCAAAGTGAAAAAGGAAGTAAACAGTGAAGTATAAATTGTCACAAAGTTTCCTGCTGGTGCAGCCTTAACTGGAGCAGTAAAATCTAACAGCGGCTACAGAGAAATGGGGAGTCTTCTCAGGACATTGAGCAACGAGATGACAAAATAGCAAATAAAATCTAGTGCTGATAAAAGATGTGTAAAGGGGTGAAAAAATCTCTGCTTAAGTAAGAGGAACTGTAAATCGGCCTTTTTCACACAGAAAGGAGATCTTTTGAGTTACGGGCAGTGGCTGGTGATGGCAGAGGGGGTGAAGAGGACGCTGGAAATGTTGGAGGACCTGTGCCGTGGCCATCAGCCCCTGGCCCTGCGCCCACTGCCCTGCGCCCACCTGGCAGCCACGGGGGCTGGGGGTGGCTGGGGGTCCTGAGCGCGGGCGAGACCTCGTGCAGAGGAGGTGAAAAGGGAACCGGTTGCCGGTATGGGAGGAAGGGACACCAAAAGATGTTATCAGGTGGCCAGCTCAAAGTGACAGCAATATGTTTCCAAGCAATGCACATAGAATTTAAATAGGGAATCCGTTGCCGCTAGGCTTCAGGGATCCGTGGGTTCAGGTGTGTGTTGGTCAAGCAGTTGGAGAAGTTGTTGGTGGCTCTGGAGAGCGATGCTTTCAGTGCAGCTGCCCCACGACCAGCAGCTGAAGACAGCGGTGCCCGGGCAGGACTGCTGCCCACAGCCCAGCTTTTCGACGCTCTTCCCAAGCCCACCATCACCAGCAAGCGAGTCACTTCGGTGGTCTCTGACCTGGCTCCGCAGAACCATCTTGTGATGGTGTAAAAAGGAGAACGGGAAGAGGGGCAGGCACGTCCTCTCCTGCAGCCATAGCAGCCTTCACTTGCAAGTACGGTTTCAAGTCTCAACCTGTTAAAAAAAAAAAAAAAAGAAAAAAAAAAGAAAGAAAAACTCCCCATCGTGTTTCTTCTCATGATGACAGTGACACAAAGGAAGCTGTGAGAAGCGGCACCCGAGGTGTGATGAAATCATCTGCAGCTGTTGTGGGTTCAGCAGCGCGCAACTGTGTGGGAGTCGATGGAAAGAGGGGGCTGCGATGCAGGGTGTTTGGAAACAGGCCGAGAGCTCTGCTTCCAACCAGAGCTGTGTCAGCCTCATTTGCCTTGTTTCAGGTATTGAATAAGGCGTTCCAAAAAACCTTGATGCTGTTTCTGAACAGCTTAAGGTCCTCAGAATGCCCTGAGACCTTCCCTGGGTCTGCGCTGTTGGCACAATAAATTTTCTTTTGGCCTAGCACAAATTAAACGTAACTCTGTGTGAGTCAGAAAGCCACTTGTCACTTCAGCACAAAGTCCACCTGGCGAGGTTGTTGGCAGAGACCTCAGTGCTCTGCTGCTCGGCATTAAAACCCTGTCGGGGAGAGGTGCTGCTTGAGCAGCCAGAGGAAATACTTCATGCAGAATAAAGGGGATGTTTGGGGTTTTTTTGCTCTCAGTTACACTGTCATCCAGGCTCCCAGTCCAGTGCTGCAGACCAGATTTATTACTCAGAAGGCTTTCTGGAGCAAAGATTTCTGTGGGAGTATCAGCATTTGGCTGATGGAGAACTGCAGGCAGAGCTGAGAAAGTCCAGGTGAGGAATGGATCTTGCCTCGCACACAGCCTGAAGCTGGGCAGGACGCAATCCAACAGCACTGCTGCCTGCTGCTGCGGTGGCTGGCTGGCTTCTCCACACCTCCCGTGTGCCAGTGCCGTCCCCACCTGAGGCTTGCTTGGGTGGCAGAAATGCAGGAGAGCATCTCTTTGCTGGCGCGTGATTGCTCTGGGGCTGGAGCAGGGGCTGGTGTTACGGATCCCAGGCCATCAACAGGGCACGAAAATACACCTTCTGTAGATCTAAGGAACATCTTGATTCTCCAGATGTCCATGGCAACGTCAGCCGAGGGCTTGTGAGACCTCTGCACTGGAGAGTGTGGCCCAAGCAAATCCCACCTGGAACAGAGGTGCCGAGGCAGGGGGAGGGCAGGCAGGTCCCGTCCCCCCCCCCCCCCGAACTGGGCTGGTGTCAGCTGCCACGACTGTTACACCTGCCTGCCTTAAAAAGGGACTGTTAATGCTAGTGTGAATAAACGGCATCGCTGTGGCAGCAGGGGACACGGCTCGGGGTGTGCCCACGGGGTTTTCTAGGTGGGAAAACTTGAGTTGATGAAGTTTGTCTAATTGAACAATTTTTGAACTTCTGACACTGCGTTTTGTAACATCTTCTCCCCTTGGAAGCTAAAAGTAGCTGGGGGGGGTTGAACAGGGCCATCCTCGTCCCCTCCTACACGGCTGGGTACAGGGGACAGTGGCCAGAAGGGATGGTGATGGGCTTGGGACGGTGCTGGCCTTCAGCGACAGGAATTCAGGGTGTCTTGGCAAATCTCCCGTGGGGCAGGTGAGCAGCTGCAGTTTGCAGCAGTGCGTTTCGGCCCTTTGCAAGCCAGGTTTTGCATTTCTCCCCAGCGCAAGGAGGAGGTTAATACAATTTTGAAAAGGCATCAAAAAAGTTCTTCAGGTGCTCAAGAGGCATCAGCAACCCAAGTGCTGCCACGCATCGGTCCGTGTTGGGCTTGATGATCTTAAAGGTCTTTTCCAACCCCAGTGACTGTGATTCTGAGTCCCTCTAAGCGTGTATTGGTGATGCAGGCGGCTACGGAGGGGAGAATGGGCCAAGAAGGGCATTTACTTTTTTTTTAAAAAAGGATGTTTTTATCATATACAACAAGAAATAAAAAACCCAAATATTTTTTCGTTGCTGTGAACAAAGTACCATGTGCTTTGTGTTTTCCGTGAATTAGCGGTGCTTACTCAGCCAACATGCTCTGGGTAGAGACACACTGGCTCAGACTCCTGCAGGGGTGAGGTGGTGGAGTTTTGTTTTATTATATAAAAGGGGTTTTAGAAAGAAAAAAAATCTTTCTGTGTTCCAACACTCTCTGAGATTCACATCATTTTTCTACAAAATATATATATTTTTTATAAATTAAATCTATAAAACAACATTTGCATTAAATAAAAACTAATACCATCACAGTATTTTTACATTTCAAAATGTAACGCTTCAAATGTTCACAGAAAAATAAATTTTTCAAGAAGGTGCAAATGAAGTACCAGTCAAGCCCAAAGCTTTCTGTTGTCTGATTTTAGAGAAATTATTATTAAAAAAAAAATAAATCCACATTTTAGCCTTTCTTAAAAGTCTTTCAGAGCCTGTTGGGTGGCACCTTTGACTGTGGCTTATAGTGAGTTCCCATTACAGTAAACTTCAGAAAGGTTTGGTTCCTCAGGCTGTGTTTTAATTACGCTGCTGTTAATCAAAAGTAGGTGTGATGGCACAGGGTCAGTTATTAGTGAAAGGGCAATAATTTGCCCCATCTCTGTTGAAACGAGGACCCGAAAGCCTCGGTGGATGTCTAGCCTGGATAAAGCCCCTGGAAGCACAGCCTCGTGTTAAAGCTTATCCGAGGCAGCGATACAGCCTGAAACCGTGTGGCTTTTGAGCCAGAAATGGGAACCGATGGCAGAAAAATAGTGTCTGGATGCTTCAGTGACTTTGTGATTTGGGGGTGTGTCGTTTGCTACACCCCAGAATGGAGGCTTGGGTAGTTATTGAAGCAGCAAGTCCTTTGGGGCCACCTCACGCTCCTCGCTCTGTGGTCACCATGGCTTGAGGCAAGCTCTGGGCGCTCCATAGATCCACTGCTTGATTGTCTGTTGTTTCAGAAATGTATAATACCATGTCTATAATACTAATTTTTATGATCAAATTCTTTCTGCATAGCAAGACTCCAGAATTTTTGCCGCCTTTTGCTGCAGCCAGGATGCGTGACCAGTACACGGCCACTTAATGTCCCCACCTGTGACAATGGGACACAGCATCGCCTCTCACCATGGGTCCGTGTCCTCCTCCTACACCAAAGCTACCTCCTCCTGGCTGCCCCACTTAGGTACAGTGCCTGTGGGAATTACACAGTGTTACTTATGTTCAGAGAAAATTTGCAGCCAAAGTTTTAATGTATTTTTGGTCAGGTTTTGTTTTGGGGGGGGAGTTCTTTGTTTTTCTCCAGCCTGCACTGAAATCAGCAGAAGCTCATCTAAGTCATTGCTCTCGGTGTCCTGGGGGAAAAAAATTGAGCCAAACCCACAAATCCAGTGAACACTTGAAGTCCTGGCAACTGCTGGAGGAAGGCCAGTGTTAGCAGTCCATGGCGTCCTCCCTGAGCTCATCTCTGGAGTGCTTCCTCACGTAACTGAGGTGGTGGAGCTGAATGCTGTCTTGCAGATCCTGCCTGGAAAGGCGTCTCCTGAACTCATCTGTAGTAAAGTAGTAAATGACTGGGTCCACGCAGGAGTTCAGGCTGGCGAGGCACAAAGCTACAACATGAAACACTGAGATCACCTTCTGGACACACCCGTTTTTAATCTTTTTGGTTTTGACAAAGAAATCCAGTGGAAAGCTGATATGATAAGGTGCAAAGCAAATCAGAAATACCAGAGCGCAGGTGAGAATCATCTTTAAAGCCTTTTTTTTCTCCCCAAGGTCATGTGAAGCAGAATTTTTTTCTTTTAGTGATAAGATAGTCTTCCACGAGCAGTATACGATGATGAGTAGGGGTGTTACAAACCCCAACAATTCACCTATGGTCATCATCGCGATGGAGATGGGAAGATCAACTTCCTTTACGGGGAGATCCACAAAACAGGTGTTTTTTGCATCCTGGTGAAGTCTGAGAAGGGGGAAAGGCAAACAGCCAACACAGACCACGACCCACCCAAGGATGCTGATATACACATCACAGATGCGCTTGCAGTCGCTGAATTTGAATGGGTGCATAAGAAACAAATATCGTCTTACGCTGATGCAAACCAAGAAGTAGATGCTTGCATACATATTGACGTACTTCAGGTAGAAGCAAAACATGCAGAGACCTCCTCCAAATTCCCACGTCCCGGTCAAGTAGTAGAAAATCCTCAGGGGCAAGGACAAGACCTGGGATAAATCCGCAATGGCTAAATTGATCATAAATATTACAGCCCTTTTAGTCTCTTTCATGTACCCATAGAACACCCATAAAGCTAATGTGTTCCCTATTAGTCCAGGGATCAGGATGAAGGTGTACGTAATCGCGTAGTAGGGCTTGAGGTCTGTTTCAGTGCAGGTCGAACTGTTCATCATGGTTGTGCTCCAGATCCGTGCTCAGCCTCGGCATGGTAACATGTTCCTCGCGCGTCCTGCAGCCAGGTTGTCCGCGGGTGGTCGGTGCTTAAATAAAAAGGTTCAGCCCTGGCGCCCGTGTGTGAGGCTTCGCTTACCAGACAATCGTGTCCACTCTGGGGAGGAGCTTTGTTATGGGGTGAGTTAATTAAAGTCCTGCTCATGTGCTTTGCTCATGCTTTTTGCCAGAAGTTACCAGACCTTACTGTAGTCGGTTGCAGGATTGACAGAGAGGGGATCCACACCCTGCATCATCGTGTGCCGAAGCAGTCAACAGTTTGTCACCAGAGCTGCAGCTCTGTCACCTTTTGGGAGGCATTTCAGCCACTTCTTCCAACACAGGAGCTTGGCAGTGAACGTGGCCCCACAGCTGCAAGACAGAAAGGTGCCGTTATAATGCTGCAGGGAGACACAGGTCTTACAAAGCGAAAGGTACGGGGAAGCCTGCAAGAGCGGTAGGAGCATCTCCCTAGCAGAAACCTGTTGCTAGTGACAGCTGTGGTGGGCAGCCCAGCAAAGGGAGATGCAAAACCACTGAGGAATAAAAAGAAAAAGTGTTTAACGGCTGCTACAAACCCGCCTCCCGTGCTGTACTGCCAGGCAGAAGTCACCTCCGATCACAGGGTGTATTTAAGATGCTGCCAGGTTTCTGCGGCTGCATCTTTCCCAGCTCCAGCTTCTCCAGATGAATCTCCCTTTGCCTCCGGCTGCGCTGGCCTCCCCGTGCCCGAGCATGCAGCCAGCACAGAGATGCTCCAGTGAGTGCTGTGCCTGCATCCCTCCTCGCTGCCCTGCCGCGGGCAGGGGGATCCTCTCGCCTCACACAGCACTCAGGAGTTTAACGCTCTTCTGGTCTTCCCAGGAAAGCCCCTCAGAAACTTCCCACCTGCACCACGGCTACAGACAGCCGAGAAGACGAGAGATTGACACCTGCCCCTCATGTAAATAAGCCAGACACACGTGCTGGACAAATGACCGCTCTCCCCAGTGCAGCTGGGGCTGCTGCAGAGGGGGTGCAAGTCCCAAGTCGGTGTTTTTTGCTGAATCAGGGTCAACTTTTTCATTTCTCTTTCATAAGTAGAAGATAAAACTTCTTTGCGTGCAAGCAGGGATGACTGGCCTGCTTATTAAACACTTTTTGCTGCAGAGCTACCTGCATTATATTAAATTCATCTTTCTCACAACTGCTTTTTCTAAGCCTTTCCTCTACCTGCCTGGCACATGTGACTGTTGTGGATGTTGGAAACACTGTCACAAAGGTGACTGTAGGTGGACTTCATTTTAAAATTGTTTGCATGGGAAGCAGCTGATACTATCTGAAACTGTCAGACAGAAGAAAAAAAAAAAACCAGATCTGATAAATATAGAGGAAATTCAGATCTCTGTCCAAACACTCTCAGGTTTGCCTCTTGCTTCAGCACAATGAATTAACTTGCAGGTCTAAGTGGGAGAAGTTTTTTGGTACCAACCGGGATGCCAAAGGCACATATGTGAAGACAAAACTATACCCTGCTGCAATCCGTGACTTTTTTCCTGTGCTTTGAGGTATAGGTGTTAAAATGTGAACGGTTGCTAATGAAGCCAATATGAAGTCAACGTTCAGCCCTTGCCAGTGTGATTGCACCGAAACTCTGTAGTAGCTTTGGGTGAAAGCAGAAAATCATCAAAATGAAATGGTTCACAGGGGCAGCTTTTCCGTGTCTGTTTGGGCAGTTTCTCTTGTGTGCCACTGAGTAACGAGTCCAGTGAGACTGAGATGTCTTCCTTTCTTCCAGGGAGCCAGCATCTGACACAACCAGTAGAGCAAAATGGCTTGTGAAATAATCCCATTAAACTCCAGAAGCAGCAATTAATAAGCCATAGAGTGAATTAGCCTTCTGTTCAGAGGCTTCCCAATTCTTTTATTAATTCTCCACCCAACTTCCTACGCACAAACCTCCACAGCTAATATTAAAAATCTGAGTAATCTCTTAATCATGCAGGAAAGCTAATTGGTGCTCACCTACTCATTAGGTTTTATCTGTTACTGGTGGGCAACTTGGGCCGAGGGCTTCGGTTTCCATTTGCTGGAGCTGGACTGGGACAAGCAACCGGGAGAGGGTTGTGGATGTGGCTGGTTTTTGGGTACCTGTCATGCCCTGGGGTTCGTGGCTGGTTAACCCCTCTGGGGCTTCCTGACAGCGGTGCCTGCTTCGTGCGGGTTCCTCCCTTCTCCTCTGTACTGGGATCGAGCCAAAGCAGTTGGCCAAAACCAGTACATCCTCCCCAAGTAGTCAGAAATTGCCTTGCTGGGTTTGAAAAAATGCTGGATATAGGTACAGGCAGAGCAGGCTGGCTGGGAGCTGCTTAGTGGGGACTGGTACTTGGGGAGGATGGGAGGGATGCCCTCCTTCAGCTTGGTTTTCCATGGTGATGCTGAGGCCCTGTGAAGACACGTCCATCTTTACTGTTACGGCAAACTCCTCAGCGTGATGTGTCCGGGCTTCCCATCATGGTCCTGGTCCTGCCAGCATGTCTGAGGCAGACGACCGTGTCGTAGGTCCCTGGGCTGTGCACTGGCAGTGGGAGGAGGGCACCAAGGACAGGGTGCATCCCCCCACTCCCGAGAGCCCCTCTGTGCCTCTTGGCTTCCCCAGTACCAGCACTGTCCCCCACAGTGGGGGTGCCCGGCCTGGCAGAGCAAGGGTGGATCACAGGGAGCTGCACAGCTTTGGCTTGAGTTGATTTTCACATTTTTTTCACCCAGAATATCTCAGCTTCTTGCCTGAAGTTTGCTCTGAAGTGGCAGCAGCGAGGTGCTCGGGTGAGGTTGCGGTGCCCTCGCTCGCTGCCCGCGCGGGTGTCCCACTCCTGTGGTACCCAGCGCTGCTGGGGCAGGGCTGTGCCTGGCTGGGGAGCATCTGCAGGGGCACTTGCAAGCAAAAGCCTTAAACCTGCATTACGCACCTCTTCCTTCCAATCATTTTTTGTAATTTTATTTTTTTTTTAAACAATGTTGTCTTTCATCTCGTCTCTTGCCCAGGGGCTCCTATCACCCAGTCAGGGAGGCTGAATCATGCTCCTTTTCCTCAGGCTGCATTCCCAGGAGGCTAAATCCACCGTGTCTCCATCACTGGGCTGGGAGACACACAGAGGGAAGGACAAGGTGCAGTCCCAGCCCATCTGTTACAGCCCAGCACACACATACACACACACACACACACAGAGCACACTAGCATTTTTCCTGCTGCCCTCCCAGTGCCTGCATCCCCTCATGCCCGCTGCACCGCAGCTTCCCCACCACACCACCCTCTGCTCCCTCCAGCCTGGCCCCAGGGCAGGGATGCGCTTGCAGCACCATAAACCTGCAGCCCCAGGGCTCTGAGACAGCCCAGCTAAGCCAGGGAGCAGCGAGGGCGCTTGCCCAGGGCACCCAGAAACGCCCCTGCCAGAGCCGCTGCCCTCCGAGAGGGGGTAACAACACAGCAACGTGAGAAACCGTGCTTTGGAAATCCCGAGCAGCAACATTGCACAAGTTCAGCCAAACATGCTGTGTAAAAACCAGCAGTATGTTAAAAAAAACCTCCAGAAAGAGGAAATTTTGCTGCATGTGCTGTGCTCGCTTCCCTTCGGTGCAGGGGGCTGGCTGCGGTGGTAGGTGCGAGACTCTCCCCAGGCACGGCTTCCTTCTGCCCCTGAATGGTTTTTCCCCCCTTATTTTGCTGAGCAGACCCCACGGTCAGCCACGTCAGGGCACTGGGTGAACACTTCTCACTTGTACGTGATGAGTCAGAAGCCCCAGGTGAGTTTTGTAGACAGCCTTTACAACCAGGGCTCGCCAATGCTTGTATTGTGTAAATGCAGGGCATGTATTGTGTAAAGTATTTTCTATATGCTGCAGGGCAGCCATGTATCCGTATGTTCCATATGAACAAGTGCAGGAGCTGGGGATGTGGGAACAGTCACTAACAGCCACAACACCTGTGAGGACCATGCCTACATCAGAGCCCATCACCCCTCTGGGAGCAACCAGGGTCCTCACCTGACGGTGGTTATAACTGCCCAGGTCCACACAAGCTCTAGTTAGTAAATCCAGCCACAGCAGCTCTTAAAACCCAGCTCAGTGAAGGAGAGACTCTTAAGCCAGTTTGGGGGATTGTAGCCCATGTTTATGGGTGCTACCCCTGCTGCAGCATTGTGCCTGGTCCCCTCTTGATGACCCTGGAGGAACCTGGGATGCTGACCAGCACCTCCTGCTCCCTCCCAGAACCAGGTAAGAGATCAGCCTGGCTGGATCCTACCACCAAGCGCCGCTCTTGCAAGGACTGCTGCTGGCCTGGGTGACCCGGGCACCCTGCGTTTGGTGCTGGCCTGCTTTTTATGCTGTAAGAACTTGTAGAGCCGGTGGCAGCGATGGCCTGGGCTGTGCCTGGCAGCCTGGTGTCGGCTGCTGACTTACCCCTCTGGGGGGAGGCTTGGGAGTGCCGCGGAGCAGGACCTCGCTTCTGGTTTTCCTCTTTCTCCTCCACAGCCTAAAGAAAAAGGAAGAAGTGCGCAGGAGTCATTTCAGATGTAAATCTAGTGTCCAGCTGAGGCTGTGCAGGCAGAGGTGGTGGCCCAGGGATCAGAGCAGGGCAGCGGTGTCCAGTGCCGGGCTTCCCCCTGTAACCGCTCCTTTTCTCTGTCACCTGGACTGCTGCTGTCCTGTTTCAGCAGATATACTTACTAGTAGTAATAAAATGGGTATTAACTGAAAATAGAAATGGTAGAAATATAAAATTATGATTGCATGGGATTGATTCTAGTTCTTTTAAAAAATGTCAGGGGAGGATAAAGGCTTTTCTCCCTTGAAGCAGTTTTCTGGTAGGTATTTGGGTTTTATCCCCTCTTCCACAGGGGCGATGTTGCCTCTTGCTCTACTAACTGTGGAGAGGGCTTTTTCTAATTCTTTAGTAGCGTCTACCCACAGAGGCCGCAGCGCTTTTGTTAGGCATCCTCGGGGCCTCCTGTGTTTTCCTGTGCTTGTCCTGACACAGCAGAACCCCTGCCCTGCTGTGCGCTCTGCCTGCCCAGCCCCAGCCCGGGGGTCTCCTCGGCGGCACCTCCCAGCCCGGGTACCAACCGCCTCCAGAGCATCCCTCCCTCCCCTCACCCAGCGCCGGTTCTGCACCATGCACCAGTCATACTCTGAGTTTGCCAATGCTGTTTGCAAAGCGATACGGGTGAGAGCAGCTTTTTCATTTTGACTCTGCTGCAGAACAAGCGTCTGTTCATCCCGTCCGATTTCCATGGTTAACTGGGACTTGAGTCACTAAAGGTGCTGAATGTTTGTTCCAGTGGAACAGCCACTATTTTATAGATTAGGACTGTGGGGCAGTGGCACAGCAGAATGAAAAGGTTTCTTTCTATTTGTTCCTTCATTAATTTCTCATTATTAAGGTAACTGAGTGTTTCTGTGGTGTGCTGACCCTCTGCCTTGCTCATGCTCCCTTCCTTTCTGCCCATGTCCATGCTGGGAGGAGCGACAGAGTTGCCGTCACCTGCTGGAGGGAGACTTTCCCCCTCTGTCACTGAAATTTTGGGAAGGGGCTGTGGGGCTGGAGCCCTGGCGGGAGCTCCCTGGGCTGGGGGGCTGGCTGTGCGCTGGCAGTGGTGAGTCAGGCAGGCAGCTGGGGACACCAGGGGGGGATTTTGCCTGGGCAAATCCCAAAAATATGCAGGAAAATATAAATACTCTGCATTAATGCTGTGTGAAAGATGCTGCTTTTGCCTCTTAATCCTTAGTAAAAGCACTTGTTGTCCCCTGTTGCTATTCATCCTGGTTTAAAAGGGAAAATAAACCCCTAGCAGCAGTGTATTAGCCTAATCCCCCACGCCTCTTCTCCCCTCCCGGCACACCCTGATGTCCCTGGTAGATGTGAGTGGCAATGAGCACCAAAGCTACGAGTTTTCCACCCAAACCGCCAGCAGTCCCCCCGGCAGCGCAGCCGTGTGCCCCTGCTTGGGCCGCAGATAACCCTGCCTCCTCCCTGCCCGCTTCTGGCAGCCAAGTGGAAAATTGCCAGTGGAAAGTCAGCATGCTGCCTCCTGGGAGGGACAGAGCGCTGAAGAAAACCCATGGGACAAATGCAGTGAGATGAACCCAAGCGAGACCCAGAGTGATGGGCTCTCTCCGGTTCTCTCTGGGCTCGCGGAGATGGGGCTGTGTGGCATCAAAGCCCACCTGCAGACGAGTCCCCTCACAAGCAGCTTGTGGGCTTTGCAAAGGCTCAGAGCGGCCACATTTGGGCTTATTCTTAAATGCGGCTTCTTGATGCTTGCATAAGTCATGAAAAGTAGGGTTTGAAACTTGATGGCTGGCTGGTCTGGGGTAAGCTGTACCTCTCCCCTCCCCTGGAGACACGGGGCATCTTGTGAGCACTCCCAGGCACTCGCTTTCTATCAGTGGGGCCGTTAGCTCCTCACCCTGGGCTTAGCCTGCGTCCCCTTGCTGCTGCTCATTTACTTTTGGAGGTTCACAGGGCTTGGTGGTTACCCTGTGCCCCCCTGCCCCTCGGCAGGGTGCCTGACACCCCTCTCGGCGCTCCTAGCGCAAGCAAGAAGAGGCACCAAGTCTGCGTTGCAAAAATCGGGGGGGGGAAGTAAAATTTAAACCCGTTAGCCTGAACTGAAGACAAGCGGGGATAGAAGAGTATCAGGCCTACCTCTGCCGTCTGGGCGAGCTGCTCTGGTGTGAGACGGGGGCCCTGGCCCGTGGGTGCCGCTGGCGGGTCCCCACCCCTGGACATGCAAAGCAAAAGCACAAGTGCCGGGAGCAGCCCCAGCGTGGGAGGGACGGGGCCCCCCGGCTGGCAGCGCCCTCTCTGCTGCTCCTCCTGCCCCGCGCTGGATATCACCCTTTTTCTTTCGTTTTTGGGGTTTTTGGGTGGTGAGATATATATGTATCTCTGTTGGTTTCGGGGTGTTTCGGAAACTGCCACCGCGACTCAGCAGTCGCTGCTCACGGTGGGGCTGCCAGCAGCCTCCCCTGCTCTTGGGGGGGTGGGGGGGGGGGGGAGGACGGGACACCTGGACCCCCAGCATCACCTGGCTGGAGCAGTGGGGGCTGCCGTGGGCGAGCGGCTGCTCCAGAGCCCACTTCTGCAGAGGAGATGGAGCTAACCAGGCTGGTGAAGCGAGATGCTTCATCCGTGATTTTTCTCACCCTTCCAGAGCTTTCTGGGAGAGGTTCCCTCGCTCCCATCTGGATGCCGTCACCCTGGGCTGCAGGTCCCAGCGCCCAGCGCCGCGGGGGGCTTCAGAAGCTGCTCCCAGTCCCGTTTGGGCTTCCCAAAAGCAGGGCGCTCTCAGCAGGCGTTATTTCCTTATCCAGTGGATTTCCACAGCTCACGTGGAGCAAACCAGGGTCACGGCTGAGGGCTCGCCTCTCCCAGACGAATGTTTGGGCCCCGGAGCGGTGTCGCCCCCCGCCAGGCTGCTGGGCCAGGGCGGCCCCGCGGGGAGCCCGGCGGGTGCTGGCCATCAGCAGGGGGCGGCGCTGGCCGCGGCCGCCCTCACCGGGTTGAGCAGCAGCACTTCTGTCCTACCCGTCTGGGGACTCCAGCCCAAGAAGTATTACAAACAATATTTATTTTTTTTTAAGATCAAGAAGGAGCAAGGCTATTTTGAAAAAGTGACTTTTTTTTTTTTAAAAAAAACATTTTTGTAGCAATTCAACCTAAAATTACTTGTAACTTTTAATTTGCATTTATTCATCTTTCTTGCATGTCTGCTTGGGAAAACAGGACTTATTTTGTGGCTTGTGGAGAGGGTTGCAGCTCTGCAGGAGGGTCATACAGGTGCCCAGGTGCTCGGCAGCATGGTCCGCTGCAGTGTCCCCACCACAGCATCTCTGCTCGCGGCAGGTACTAGGGACTGTGGCTCCTACTCCTTTAAAACAGCATTGATTTCCTTGTACAATCATGCCAGCTGATAGCAGGGTTTTTCAGCTCTCTACATCTTTTTATTGTGGTTTATAGGAAATTAATCTCTTGGGCACATTATGGGCTTTTACAGCCTCGCACTGTGCCGGGTTTGTCACCCCTGCGGTGGCACAGCTCCTCACTGGGGCTTTGCAGATTGCACTCCCCAAAACATGCGAAAACTTGCCCATTTCAGCAGCTAATACTCCTACTAGTTAAAGCTTCTAACCTTTTTTTTTTTTTTTAAGCCTGCTGATTGCTTAATGTGCCTTAATTAATGTTGTGTGGGAGCCAGAGCTTTCAGCACTGTGGGATCTTTGCTGCAGAGTTGTCCCCATGGGTGCAGGGATGGATTAATCTGCTGATGCTTTTGGACTAAAGCAGCAGAGGTTTGGGGTTTATTACTTAAACAGGGCTTGTCGCTGTTGTGGTCTCCTGGGAGGTGTGAACCCTCGGTGGAGGATGCTGGCCTGGTTCACGTTAGTCCTGGGGCATTTCCATAATTGCAGTGGGGTCTGGGATGCCAAACTTTCCCCATGCTTGCCAGCAGCTGCCTCCGCTGTGCACTGTCACACTTTGCAAAGTGTTTTCACCATAATGATTTAAATTAAACCCTTTTTTTTTCCACCCCCTCACCCCAAAATAGTGTGATGCAAAACCTGACAGTCCCCAGGCTCTGCCCCTGCCCTGTCAGCCTTTCCCTACATGATGCTGACACCCCCCTCCACGGGGACCATGGGTTGAGGGGGAGAGTTTAGATGCACTTCAGTAGACAATAAAACTGAGGCCAGTCCTAAAAATAATGGCAGCACTAAACCCCCATGGCTGAACGGCACCTGGCTCTGGAGATGACCTCCTTTTCTTTTCCTAATCAAACACGTGATGGATGCTCAATTTTGCACTTTCATTTCCACAGAAGCCAGCCTATTTATGAGAAAGCCTAGCCTGTGCTAGGGGCAGCGAGTGTATTTACTGTACAGACGGGCTTTGTTTTAAAAGCACCTTTCAGAGCATAACCATATCCTGTTTTGCTGGTGCCATGCTCTGTGCACAGCCGGTGCGCATCACCGCCAGCATCCGTCCTGTTTCCCATCCGTCCCAGAGCTGTCACGTGCGGCAGCGCTGGCTCAGCCCCTTCTTGGGGTGCGTGGATGGGAACCCGAGGGTGCCCTCCCCAGCTCACCTTTACCAGCAGCAGAGTGCCAGGCGCAGAGTTGTGCCATCCCCTGGCACGGGGTGCACGGTGGCAGCGCTGACCCTCCCCAAACCTGCCTCAGCTGAAGCCACCAAAAATCAGGAGGATTTGGAGCTGGGCACCAAATCACAAAGTAGTTATTTTACAGTGGAAGACAATTTTATTTAAAATTTAATTTTTCTCTTAATACTTCTATTTTGCACTATGTTTTTTATAAAGATCAGAATTTTTCAGTTCATCTAAGCTCGTGCTTCATAATGTTGTTGGAGATCCTCAGGCAAAACTAGCTAAAGGTCTTTCTGTCTACAATGACAATCTTTAAGAGAAGTAATTCCTGAGAATACATTGCATGTCTGTCTTCTCTCCCCGTGGCTGGTGTTATTTTGCTCGGTGATGACCCAGGAGGAGCCCAGGGAAGGGCACGCACCGGGCAGGAGTGTGTTTGGAGAGGGGGAGCCCGCAGCTGCCAGCATCAGTGGGGCTCACACGGAGCCAGGGATGCAGCCGTGCTGCTGTCACTGTGCCGGGGGCTAAGGTGTTCTGGATTTTCCTTTGCAGCCTCAGTGCCTGCCCTGTTCACCTATAGCAGGGAAATTTTCCTTAAAAAAAAAACCACAAAAACCCCACAAACAAACAAAAAACCCACAAAAAACCCCAAACAAACAAAAAAAACCCCAAAACCAAAAAAAAATCCCCTGTTAAGAGGAGCAGCACCAAATGAATGATCGGTGTGGCAATTCCTGCTGGAAAGGACTTGCTGACTGCCAAAAGGTTGAGGCTTTGGCTGTTTCTCAGACGAGAGCTAGCCCTTAGAGTGCTGAACACGGCCAGGGCATCGATGCAGAGTTCCCAAAACCCTTCCCTTTGTGCTGTGAGCAGGACCCTGCAGCACAGGAGGGGCTGAGGACAGCCCGGGCTTGCTGAAATGGTGCTGTCCCACTGAACACCCATGACTTGGGCTTTGCAGGGTGTTGCTGGCTGAGCCCATGAATCAAAATTCAGACTTGGGTCTGATGAAATCATGACTGTCTGGAAAGCTGCTCCCTGGCTCGGCTTGCTTTAAAGCAGTGAAATTTGCTTTCTGTGCATTTAGGTTGCACTGGAGTTGGAGATGCTGGCGTGTCTGTTCCTGTGGCAGGCACAGCGCTTTCCCTCTGCTGCGCGAGGTGGGTGGATGGGGAAGCAGCTCACTGCCAGCTGTGGTGGCTGTTAGCGCCATGCCAAAAATCATGAGAGTCTGAGTCTCGCTACTGGGTGGGTGGTGCGAGCTCCACTGAGGCGGAGTGCTTTTCCAGAGGCAAAGTCACTTTGGGGCTGAACTGGAAGCATGTGGTCATGGAGGGAGGAAAAAGGTATTTTTAGCAAAGAGAAAAGCAACCTTCCCTCCTTCCTTGCAGTGCCCTAGAAAGTGTTGTGCACAAGAGACCTCAGCTTGCATATTCCTAAGTACTGCATAATTTTAGGTATATGTAAGCGTAGTATGTGTGCAGAGGGGCGTGTATGTATGGGTGGATGCAAATGTATAAAAGCAACTAAGCAGTTGTAGCCAAAGCCAGCTGTAAAGGATTAAGCCACGTGGAGGAATTAATATCACGAGAAAAGCTCAGGATACACAGATGCTGTCGGTGCTGGCAGAGGTCCGGCTGAGCTGCCTGCTTTGCTCTCGCCGCTGCTGCAGCCTCTGGCTGTTCCCGAGGTGGGGGGGGTGGGGGCTTCAGAAGGCCTCCTGCCAGCGTGCTGTGCTGGGGGGGAAATCATCACAGCTAAAATAATCACCAGCAGCTTATTGCTCTGGGCTGCTGGACTGGCTGAGGCCAGCCAGCACAGCGACCCCAGCGCACTGTGCCATAGGCTTGTCCGCAGGAAGAGCTGGGGGTGGTACGTGGGACACGGAGCGCCCTGGGGCAGGGATGCGCTCTTGGTGCCATTGCTGCTGGCCATGCTCACAGGGGTACGGCCAGGGTCTGTAATTACCTGGAAATTTCCCTTACCTGAAAATTAATGAGGCTAAAGTACAGCACTGCTGCTATTACTGGCTGGTTTTTGCCATGTGAATAGAAGGTTTAATGCCCGCAGGTAATGGCTTTGAGAAAGGAGTTTTTCAGGATTTCTGATTTACCCTGCCTCCTCTTCCCCCGCACACCAGCTCCCAGTGCCTTGCTCTTCAGCCCTGAGCTTTGCCCTGTAAGAAGTTAGCTCACACCTGGGCTGCAGCAAAGCGAATCCTCAGCGCAGCAGCTTTTAGGCACACTGTAGAGCCAAGAGACAGGCATCCCCCAGCCCGCTCTGACCTGCTCTCCCCCAGCTGCCTCTCTGCAGTGGGGACCAGCAGCATCCCTGTCCATCTGCCCCCACCTCAATGCGACAGAGCTCCTGCTGACCCCAGATCCCTGTGGTTTGTGTCCCGGCACCCAGCCAGAGTGTTTGTGGTAGTGGAACTTGGCGGACTGTGATGATACGGGGGGGCTGGCAGGCATCTTGTGGCTTCTGAAGGGCAGAAAGCACCGGTCTGCACTAGAAAATTATATTTCCTCAGGGTCTGGGTTGCATAAAACCCAGCAAAATCCTTTCTTTCCAGAGCATCTAAACACAAAAAGGGGTTTTCCTGCCATTTTTTCCAATGCAACCTGAGGGGCAGGGAGGGCAGCCTGAGTAAGGGTTGCTGTTCTGTTTCCACGTGACAGATGAGTGAGAGTTTTGGGTTTGCTTTCTTTTTCCTGTTTTATTTTTGGAAGGGAGAAGGCTGTGTTGCAGAAATTTCAGAAAAGCTGTGCGATCTGAAAACAAGCTGGCAAAGTCCCAGCAGTAACTGGAGCTACTGGGAAACCTTGAGCTGGTGCTGCCAGTAAGGTTGGGGCTGCCATACGAGCTTTGCTGTCAGCCAGCAGGACTTATATCTAGCTGTGGTTATTGAGGGCTACCTAGGTGGCCACCCCAGCTATTTGGGGTTGCGCTGTTCCCGACAGAATTCCACAGGCTAAAACCACGCTCCCGGTTAAGGTGCTGTGGTGTGGCTTGTCCCGTCTTTGGTTGCTGCCTGAAACCAGGTCTTGCCAGCCACGGCATCAGCGAGCTTTGCTCGAGTTCCCTGTTCTGCCTGCGCACCCTGCTACCTTTGGGCCGTCTCTTCCCCCCCTAAGCAAACAAGGAAAATGTGTTTGGTTTTTTGGGGTTTCCTTGTATTTTGGTGGGGTTTGGGGTTTTTTTTTTGTGAGAGGAGGAGGAGATTTGGGACAGCACGAGCTGC
Source organism: Falco biarmicus (assembly GCF_023638135.1). Classification (NCBI taxonomy): domain Eukaryota; kingdom Metazoa; phylum Chordata; class Aves; order Falconiformes; family Falconidae; genus Falco; species Falco biarmicus. The sequence goes on along the minus strand of NC_079301.1, from coordinate 2,035,929 downwards.
AGGGCAGTGTGGTTCTCTGCCTGTCTGTTTTCTGCCTGTCTCTGGTGCGCTGTGAGTACCGCAGCAAATCCCCCGGGTTGTCTAGATCTCCCCTCGTCTTTCTGAGACTGACCTCGGCAGTGTGAGGGTAAACCACCGCCTGCTCCGTGCCTCTGAGAAACCCTGCACGGGCTGGAAATGTGCATCTAATCATCAGCAAAGCTGTTTTATATCAAACCCCCTCTGCCTATGTTTACTTATATAATTTAATTCCCTGAGGGTTTTTTGGCATTGCGGTCGCCAGTGCCTCAGCCCACAAGGAAGAAACCTCACAACCCCCGCGCTGGCCACCGTGCAAAGAGCCGCAGTGGCAGTGGAGCCTCTGAGCCCCAGACTGGGGTCCCCTTGCACGTTGTATTGTTGCTTGGAGAGCAGATATGGTCCATAATGAGACTATTTACAAGCACCTAAAATAATACCCATAATGCTAAAATGTGTGTTGAGATCATTTTATTTCCTCCCGAGTTTGAAACTTTAAGGATGTACTTGGCCCAGTTCTGTAAACTTTTCTCTGAACCCAGCAAGGGCTGGGGCTTTTTCTGTTTTCTTAAAGCAAAACTGAGAGGCTTGAATAACATCTTAATCCACAGCCACGGGCCTTAGCAAAATGCCAGATAACACAAGACTCCTAAAAATGACACACGAGATGGCGAGCCAGCTCCTAGTCCTCCCTCCTGCGGCTTGTGCAGGTCTCTGAGTACACGTGGCCTGGGAGACATCCTTCATCCTCCCGCTTTGCCCGTGGCATATCCACTCGCCATCTGTCTTCCAAATATTCATCTCCCGGTAATTGGCTGAGCATCCCGTAGCTCCTGGGAGCCAGGCAGACACCTTGCTCGGCTCTGGGTGCCTTTTTTCGGTAGGATGAGCTGAGCCCGGTTCATTTGAAAAGTCCCTTTAACACTGATGTAGATATAGATAATACTCTTTGCTTGATATATATTGTTAAAGTTATAGTCTTGCAGTCCAGATTAGGCTAGATTAGGTCCAGATGGCTGATTTTTGCAATGGAAAGAGGTTCATTTTACATAGAGATAATTGACTGTTCTGATCAACAGCCTCACATGAACATGATGGATGCTTGTAAATAATTATGGGCCACAGGTAGCTGCAGTCAGGGCTGAAAATCCTCAGGTGCTTTCTCGCTGAGCCACCCACTTACAACTTGGGATTCAGAAGGATTTTTCAAAAATTACAAATGCATAGAAGCAATGAAACAACAGAAATGAGAGGGACCCGAACCCAGGTGCAGTTCAGCACAGGAGGTGTACTGGCATCAGCCACAGCTGTTCCAGGTGTTTTAACAGTATGATGGTGGGGAGTGTAAGGCAAACAGCCCCCAGCAGCAGCAACGCAACCGGCAAGTCTTTCTGCATCAAAATGTCCTTGTAGGTCAGATCCTGGCATCTGTTGCACACAAGGGTAATTCAAGACATATTTGGAGACCTAATGCAATCTTCGCTCAAGCTAGAAGAAGCACCTACACAGACAGAAATGGCTTATGTTTCAAGAGATGGACTCCAGCAGAAGCTCATCAGGTGGCATGGGGGGGATCTCCATGCTGTTTATTTGGCCAAAGAACTTGGGAAGAGACAAAAATTTCAAGCGTGGAAGATTTTTTCTCTTCATACGAATGTCATGGCCCTTTTCGGTGTTGGACAGGCTGCTCCTGTGGCGCATGAACCGAACTCGCAGGGCAGCGCAGCTGTGGTGCAGCAGCTGGTCCTGGAACTCGGAGGTCATGAAGTAGTAGAGGACCGGATCCAGGCAGCAGTTGAGGCTCGCCAGGCAGAGGGAGATGGGGTGGAAGCGGAGTGTGCTCCTGTGAACGGCACAGTCCTGGATGATGTTCTCTATCACCATCATGAAGAAAGGGAAGTTGATGTGGTAGGGGGTGAAGCAGATGAAGAAGACTGCCGCGCACATCAAGACCATGCGCAGAGCCTTCTGCTTCTCGCTGGTGTTCTGCAGCTGTGTTGGACCCTCCCGCAGGGATTGCCACATCTTCCAGGTGCAGCAGGCGATGATGCTGAAGGGGAGGACAAACCCAAACAGCTCTGCCACTGTCACCATCGCAATGGAGGCTCCCGGGCTCAGCTGCTTCACCCCCAGGTCTGAGAAGCACGTGTTGATGCTGTTGGACAGGGCTGGGCTCCTCACTACGAGCAGGGGGAAGCACGCTGCCCCGACAAAGAGCCAGACGGCAGCGCTGATGGCTGTGTCGTACCGCCGCTTCCAGTCCTTGGCTCTGAAGGGGTGGAGGAGGAAGAGGTACCGCTGGATGCTGATGCAGGTGAGGAAGCAAATGCTGGCATACATGTTGAGGTACTTCAGGTAGAAGCACAGTTGGCAAAGAAAACTTCCAAATGGCCACGTGTGGTTTATGTAGTAATACATCCGTAAGGGCAGCGAGAGGACGTGAGCCAGGTCGGCCACGGCCAGGTTGATCATGAAAATGACGGCTTTGCTCTTTTTGCTGATGAAGCGGCACAAGACCCACAGGGCAGCGCTGTTTGCCAGGAGGCCAGGGATGAATATCAGGGTGTATGTGGTTGCGTACAGGGTGGACTGGAAGGACATCTGGGGATCGGTACAGTTCCCAGAGGACACGTTGCTCTCCATCTCGGCTGAGTTTCTTCACTCATGGGGTGATTAAGGCAGGTGGAGTGTTTCTGTAGGGAGTAAAGGCAGGTGCTGTAAGGCCAAAAACTCTCCAGTCTCTCCCCACATGGAGTAAATGCACTTCAGTGCAGAAGAACAAGTTGTGTGTGTGCAGATGTGTGTGCAAGATGGGTGGTGTATGTGTGTTGGGAAGGGTGCAGAGCCAGACCCTGCTTACAGGCAGTGATCCTGGGCATCGTCCATGCGGCCTCTCGGATGTGCTCTGCAGGATGCCACAGTTGCAGTGACATTGCAGTCGAGCTCCAGAGCGTTAATCTCATGATTGCTAATTCAGCTCCCTGGGTTTTTTCGGGACCACTTCTATTGCATACAGTTTTCTAACAAACTCCTGTCAAAATGGTGCTCTCTGATAGTGTCTACAAACAGTTTTGGTGGGACTGCAAATAAATAGGGATTTTAAGTGGATCCAGACACTGTTTTTTCAGATCCATGCAGAGATCTGATGTGAATTGGCAGTGAGGGCAATAATTAGCATCAGATAATTATCGATGGTGCTGTCAGGCAGCTGACCAGAGCAGAGGCCAGTGGGAGAGGTGCAGCCAGATATATCGGAGCTCTGGCTCCAGATTTAATGCTGGATTTATAAGCTAATAGCTGGCCAAACATATGCCAGTTGCTCTGCCGGTCCTGCTAACTCAATTCCGGCACTCATGGCACATTGTGCTGGCATCGTGTTGTAGCAACAGAAATTATCCTCCAGCAACAGTTCAGGACATGAAGGAAGATAAATACATCTGCCTTTTAGTTAGAGTAGAAATTCTTTTGATCTATTTACTTGTTTCACCTCGTCCAGCCAGCGCTGAGGGCATTAGCCAGTCACGGGGAGTTCACAGGCACTGGGGTGGCTCTCCGGAGAGGCGATGGATTTTGCCGTTTGTGAGCAGAGCCTGCAGGGAACCAGTCTGCTCTTTCAGAAGAAGGTGATTTGGCAGCAGCATGTTACAAACCAAGGGCCTGTAGCATCGTCTGCAACAAAACAGTGCAATTTTCCCCTGGGAGGCAGAGCCTGTAGCTGCCTGCAAGGTGTCGGGCAGCCTGCCCTTCCCTTCCAGGGAACCGGACCCTGCGCTGGCAGAGCCCTGAACCCCTCCTGCTGCTGCCACCGAGCCCCCAACAGTGACATTTCATTAAGAAGCAGCCAGTGGTGCTGTTTCCCAGAGCCCTGAGCCTGGCTTTTGCCAGGGATGGATTTCTAAAAAGCTAATCGCTCACAGCAGGGACCAGGCTTCTGTGCTGAGCCTGGCATCACTTAGAGGCGCAGGGCAAAGGCTCCTCTACCCTGCTCCTCCTCACCTAGGCGGTGCTTCAGAGGGCTTCCCACGTTTCCAGTTGCAGGAGGAAAGTGTTTTTATATATATATGCATATATATACAGGAATATTTATATAAAATACAGCCAGTGGCCCCTTGGCTGGCTGCCTGCCCACTGCCCTCTTCTCTGGTGCGAGAAGGGTCGGTGCATTTGCCCACGTTTCTGTGCGTGCGTGGTGCTTATGCCCTGCTTCCAGAACTGGCCCTTGCCAAACTGGCTTCTCCCATTTGCTTGTTTCTCCAGGGTCTGGCTGCAAAAAAGCAAGGCTGAAGCGAAACCTGGGCTGCTGGGCTAGTGCAGCTTTTGATTGCTGACTGTGCTTGAGCCGGCAGCCCTGGGTCAGAGGTTTCTGATTTCTTTGTTAAGCAAGGCAGGGGAACAGGGACATCTGTCACAAGGGGACACAAAACCCTTTGGTCCCTGCAGCATCCCCAGGTGCTCCTCACCTGCCTGAAGACCCACATGGGGCTGGCCCTTTGCACAGAGTCTGTTTAACCTTGGAAAAGTGGTGGCAGGACACCTTGTCTTCACATTGCTGCAGAAAATAGGGAGGGAGAACTGCCAGGGAGCGTGGGGAATGCTGCTATTCCCAGCTCATCACAGCCTTCCAGTGACAGAAGTGGCACTTGCTGGTCTGGGCTTGTGAAAAGAATTACAGAGTGCCTGGTGTCCCTGTCCCACGATCTCCTCCCTGCCATGTGTCTGAGCCCAAATCCTAAACCTTGCCTCCACACGTGTGACCATGGGGAGCCTCCTTGCTGTTTTTCTCCATTTTTTGGCTCTCCCTGGGAGTACAGAAGTACCTGTTTCCCAGCAGGAGGGCTGGGTGTCGCTGCTGGTACCTTGACACTTTCAGTTTTTAGCTGACAGCACTTGTCAGGGCACCTGGCAAGAAAGCAGCCGGGACCTCGCTGCTGAGCCACCGCTGCTCTGGGTTCAGGCCAGTGCCTCATTCACTTCAATGCTCCCTGAAGGTGCAGGTTTTTATTTATCATTGTTTTTCAGTTTCTGCCTGCCTCCTCGCCTGTGCCTTGCCATAAGCCCCTCCAGCTCCTGCCATGTTCTGCTGTTGGTGATGCCGGTGTCAGGGCAGAGATGCTCCCACGGGCTTTGGCAGGGGGTTTGTTCAGTAACGTTATAAAGCTTGTACAAAATCTTCCCTGCCATTTCTTGTGTTCCTGTTTCATCTACACATGGGTTACATGCAGGCAGGAGGGGGGGTGGGGGGGCGGGCTTTTTTTTTTTGAGTGGCAAAGCTGACTTTTATCCGGCGGCAAGCTGAAATTAAGGAGGGGAGACCATATTGCTGCTGGAGGAGTAAGACCACTGGTTGTGGATGTAGCACTGAAATTCTTTAAACAGCAAGTAACTTTGCAATTAATTAGGAGGTTAAGGCAGCTATTAAAATACTTAGGTTTCCTTTTCTGAGTACATTAGCAGTATCTGGAGGCGTATGTGGCTGTCATTATTGGAAATCGCCTGGCTACTCTGAATCACTCTGCGCCCCACCCAGCCCCACACTGCTGTGCTATTGCATTTACTAATCCCAGATTCGCTGGCAGACTCGCTCTCATCTTTTCCATGGGCTGGCTGGACAAACTAGGCTGAAGCTGGAGAGCCCCCGGCTTTGGGAGCCCTGGAGCTGGGGGACTGGGGCAGAGCTGCCTCCCTTCAACCCTGGGATGCTGGAGAGAAAAGAAGTCTAGAAAAAAAAAAAAATCCACCTTTGGCTTGAAATAAGCTCTGATCTGAAGTATTGGAGGCTTTTTGGCACTGGTGTTTTAAGCAATAATTTTGTTTGTTTAATCTAGGCACTAATAGGAAGCGTGTAAACAGAGCTGGTCAGTTATGGCAGCTTCTGTCAGTAACAACAAAAATGAAGTATTTTGGATAAAACGTGCTCTTCCCATGTACTGCTGCACACAGCAGCCTGCTTGGCTGCACCAAGCTCTGTTCACCCACCCCTCGGAGCCCAGCGAGGCAGAAATACATGGGCACAGCCAGAAGCTGCTGAGGATGTTACACCAGTTTCTGCCTGATAAGATATCTTGAATTACAAAAAAAAAAAAAAAAAAAAAAAAAAAAAGTCATGTTGCTCAAAACTGTGATAGCTTCAATCTACTGAAGAAAACATGCAGCGGAAAGCAAGCTTACCTTCCCGTGACTCCCATCCCTCAGGGGGGTGACATCCATGCTAGAGAGCAGGAGGAGCAAGCTTTCTGCTTTTATTTCCTACTGATTTTTGCAGTGATCCCAGCCCCAGCGACTCCTTGTTAAACTTCCACATGTTTTCGGAGCACTGGAATCCTGCCGGCATCTGCAGCCCAGTACAGCGGCTACAGAACAGGAAATCCTGTATTTTGTTTCTCTTCACTGTACAACGTATACAGCTAATGACGTTAAAACAACGGGGAAGGCAATGACGTCCCCTGATCCCACTGCCTTGTGATAAGGGACCTCAGGCGTAGATTTCTTCCCTTCTTTTTGCACAGAAGTTGTTAGGTGGCAGTGTCCTTTGGTCCAGCTGCTTCTGCTTTTCTCCAGTCACTTGCTATTTGCTTGCTAAAAAACGTAAAATACAGAAGCAAAAATCTTCCAATAAGTGCTTGCTAAAGGAAAACTGAAAACTGTCCCAGTGTGACTTACTGGAAGGTAGTAATTTTCCTTCGTTTTCTTGGAATTTTGGTTAGCCTCAGACTACCAAGGCTATAGGCTAAAGTTAAGGGTTTGGACTTTATTCCTGAAATAATATGATGGTTTAAGGTGGAGATTTTCCCAGATTACTATTGTTTTAAAAATACATCATTATGCGCATCATTCCAAACTTCTTTTCTTTTTCCTGTCTCCTTTAATTCCTTTTCTTTATATATATGCATATATATATATATATATATATAATTTTAACTTCTTTTACGGCCTGCTAAGCAGAAACTTCTTTCTGAATTGCTGAAAACTGGCAGGCATATATAGTAGTGTAACTTATTATGAGCTGCCTCATTTCCAGCTGAACAGTTTTACTTGATATACAGTGTCACATCTTATGGCCCAGGGCTCGAGGAGATAATATGGCTGTTGGCGTCTCTTCCCTACTTACTATAGGTAATGTATAAATAGAGCTATTCTTGCTGTATTCATCTTTTTTCTGTAATTGGTCCTATGACCTTGCTAAATCAACAGAAGTGTGACTGTGGAAGAGAAATGAAAGAAGGAAGCTATTATAACCTTTAATTGTACAACAAGTCGCCAGCTCGGGGTCTGGGAGCAAGCGTGCATCTCTGCCCATGGCGCCCGAGCCCACCAGCTCTGCCAGCTGTGCAGCTGCTGGGGTTTCTCTGTGCTGGCGGCGATGCTGACCACAGGGACCCGAGTGCACTCCTGTGCTGTGACATGGTGTTTCACAATAGTTGTGTAGAGAATGGAGAAGAGGATCCTTGACCTGAAGTGTCCTGTGGTCAGTGGAGATGCAGATACTTAAATCCCTTGGTCAACATACTCACGAAGGGAAAGGCAAGACCAGTTTATATACAGTTTATACAGACACATCTATGGGTTTCTTCATTGCCACTTGCTTAGCCATCATGTAAACGTAGCCCGCTAGCAAGTAAGTACCTGTGAAGCCCTGTGCTTCTTGTCTCAGTTGAGAGCAAAGTGATTTGTGAGACACAAGAGCTGTTTCTTGTTCCCAGTTTTCTTCCTGTGCATCTTTTTCAGCAGCTGATGCTGATCCTTGGAAGAAAGAACAGTGCTTGTGTATTTGCAAAACATTCGCAGGTTTGCAGGAGGGAGGCTGGCACTGCACCTCATCTCTCTCCAGAGGTTAAAGGTTTATCCCAAAGCGAAGTGGCTGCTTTATCAGGATATCCTGCCTAGGACATCCTACTTCTGTGTCCACAGCACATATCCAGTGCTGTATCAGTGTAGCTGAGCCCTACTTTTAGCAGGGCTGCCAGGGGAGGAGAGGTCAGGGGATGTCAGGCCATCGTGAGGGTCGAGCTCGCACCTCGGGGCTCATAACCAACTCGAATCCTTCCTCTGCTCATCAGTTTTTTGAAGTTCTCTTGCAGGAGATCTCAACCTTCCTGGTCGTAAAAGGCTGACTGGTTGACAAGCCTCAAGCCTCCTCATTCACCATATACTAATCAACATCTCCGCTTCTTTCAACTGCATGCATATTTTTGTTTAGTATTGCTATTCTTCTGGCTCATTACCAATACTAAACATGCATTTTATGCTATGCAATCTTATACTTTCAAAGGCAGAAGGCACAAAGGAATTTTTAAATAACTGTGAAACTTTATCTAAGGCCTCCAGATGAAGGTTCTCTTCGCCTTTGGCCTGGTATCCTGTGGGCAGAAGGCCAAGTGCATATGATCAGCATCTCTTTAAGCACTGAGCATTTAGAACTATCTGACAGGATGCACCTGAAGGATGTATGAAAAACAGCGGGACATGCGGGAGGAGGAGGTCTTGTTCACACAGAGCAACTCACACTTGTGCAGAGAGTTGTTACAACTTGATCGGAGCCATCGGCACAAGACCTGTGGGGCTGGGCGAGTCCTGGTGCCCTGCGGCACATGGTCCCTCTCACCGCTGCACAGTGGTTGCTATAGGGGCAGCGGTTTGTAGGAAGATTTGATTTATTTTTACAGCAAATAATTGTCTGCTGCTCCCTACCTTTTTGGTAGCCTTCGTGTAATGCACAGACCCAGCTTTTCTGGTCAAAATGCGCTAGTCATAGCCCTGAAATCTTTTAAATGCAATGAAGGGTGTTTGTATTTTTGAGCTGGCTCCTAGCTGTTGAGCTGTTATCCTGCATTGACAGTATATTTTGTTTTTTCTTTGCACAGAGAGCTAGTAATTTCATCTAAGGAAAGAAAATGAAGCTGAGGTACTGGCAAGATCCTGCAGCTCACAACCTGAGGCTGCAGAAAGGCATCAAAACACCTGGGGTTTCTTTCCAAATATGTTTGCTGTCAGGCAGGGGAGGGCCCTTTCTCAAGCAGGACAGGAGCCACCAGACCTCTGGTACCAGTTAAGATGGGGTGGCGATTTGCTGACACTACGAAGAAACACATTTGCTTTTGCTAGCAGGAGGGTGGCTCATGCGCTAGAGGAGAGTATGTCATGCCGTGGTTTTGCCCAGGGCTGTGCCGTCAGGGGACATGCACTGCCGTTGGTGCAGGTGGCTTGGAGACTTCACCATGTTCCCACCCTGAGCACATCCCTTCAGGATAAGGTTTGACACAGGGTTGCCCTGGCACCAGGTGCCTGTGGAGCCCTTCACATCCATCCATCACGAACCTGTGTAGCTGTACCCAGCCTCTTGATTTGGTTAACTTCTGCCTTTCTGTGGCATCTCTGTTGGAAGTCTTCAATTTTTGTGTGTCTGCCCAAGAAGGATGGAGATGTCTCCTATCTATAGCTGGTGAGTCTGGGCAATGGGACCAGCGTAAGAGATAATCTGGGAGCAACATCATGCAATTATATTTCCTCTTGTCACAGCAATAAACATGTTCTACGGTTGCAGGAAACGGGGTGAATTACAGGAACTGGCGCCAGGCACATTGTGCCTTTGGAAGTGTGAGAGCGCTGGCAGGCAAAGCCAGCACCTGCAGCCCCAGGTCTTGTGGTGGATCCAGTACCTCCCAGCCACGAAGGCAGCCAAAACGCTGTCCTCCTCGACAGGAGCACTGGATTTCTCCATTCTTCTCTTGAGGCACACTGCTGAGGTTTCGGAGGACTTGAACTAAAGGCTTTGAGTTTCCCATATAGGTTTTTTGTGGCCAAACTGCTGGTCTTTGACTTTCTACAGGCTTTCAGAAAATTACAAGTTTTCCTTCACCTCTTTGCTTTGAATCATTGCTCTCTAGGCTAGCTCACCATCATGACCATCTTGACTAACTTTCTGCTGGGGTTTAACCCCATCCAGCAACTGAGCACCACACAGCCAATTTAACTGTATCCCACCCAAACCCAGTATACTTTCCCACACCCCAGAAGAGACCGTTAGACCAAGTTGTCTACCCTCCTGCATGTCAAAGTGATTTGACTTGAAAGGCTGGAAGTGTTGATCTTGTGACTTTTCCTTGCAGGCTGAGGCTGCAGTATGCAAAAAGGACTGTTTTGTGGGGTCTGAGGGAGTGCAGAGGGTGAGTGAGGCAGGAGGACCGGGGGAGATCGCGAGCAGCCAAGGTGCTTGGGGATGCCATCATGGTGACAGGGAATGGTGTCTCCCATAAAGCCACCAAATTTGTGGTTAAGGTTAAGGGTGGGAGAGTCCCCATCACTCTTCAGGGGTTCAGATGCTGGAGCAGGTATTCCCGTGCTGGGTCTGCGCTGTTACGTTCAGCATTTATGGGACTGTAGTGACCCACTTCTGCCTTACCTTAGCACCAATCTTGTCATCAATGGCACGAGTGCGTTTTTTAAGCCGTATAGATTTGGGTCTGTGAAATGATTGTTGAATGAGATAGAGAGATAGTTTCTGTGGTCCTGCCTGCACGTGAGGATGATAGCAGTCGCTTCTGCCCACCGGGTCACGCACCACCTGCCGCGCAGCTGTCTGTATGGAGGACCTTTCTCTCCCTTAAAGTAAGCATTGTAGTTTAAAAATAATATGAAATAAATACCAGTTATATTAGTGGGGTGAAAACCTTTCTGCAGGCAAGCAAGCAATCTGTTTAAGAATAATAGAAGTTGATGCACTTCATCACTTGAACTCTTTGATTCAAAGAGGAGCCGATCCCATTCAGTTTTCTAGGTACAAGTGATGACTATGAAATTCAGCTAACGTTTGCAAAACTGTGTTTATTTTTTTAAGCATCAGGTTTTGGAAAGAAAAATGTAGGACAAGCTACATAGTTACCATAACAGTGCCTTCAACTTATTTTCACCTGATAAGTGGAGAATTGTATGAGAAATCACAGCAAACAGCTCCCAGTCACATGCTAGCTGATCAAGGTCCATAAAAATTCTCAAAGCAACCATTGGAACTAAAGTCTCCTTCCCTGACAATATGATACAGTGTCTAGCATATGAGAGAACTTGTCAGTTCAGACAAGAATTTAATTACACATGCTTAACTGTGTACCTGAGCATGAACCTCTGCTCGCATTTTTAAAGGGACTACTTGCAGTGTGTAAACATGTACGTTTATCACTGGCATGACGAGCTGCCAGTTAAATCAGAGAAAACATTTCCATTTACTTCAGTGGGAGATGGACTGTTTGCCTTCTCTGCAGCTTTCTCACCAGAAAACTAAAGAAGCCTGCAATAATACTCTCACTGTGACAGTTTCTTCCATCAGATAGATATATTTCGATATTTTCACTTATCTACATGTAAGATCAAGCTCATCATACTGCAGCCCATAATCATCTTCTCACAAATGGGGCTTGTTGTATTTAATCAGTATGTCTTCACTGCCTTTTAGAGGAACTCCCGTGTAATGGTTATTTGAACATGGCTACTGTTTGCTTTTTCCAATTTTATTGTAAAACAGTCAAGTGGGAAAATGCAGAACGTTTTTCATTGAGTTAAAATGTAATTAAGTGGAATTGAGTAGTTACGTTTAAAATATGCCTAGCAAGTGTTTCTGGTATGTCTTCTATTTTTGTAGCAACATGTAAGATGCAGTGCTTACTGAGATTTGCACACATTCCTTTTGGAAAAGCACAAGTCGTCAAATAAATCAGCGCCTGTGTTCATCCAAAACAATCCCCAGGTATTGTGAGGATACTCTTGAAGTTACACAAACTCGTGAACTTGGGTGAAGAGCTGTCACTAATTTAACATAAGGGGTAAATGGTATCCTTTCTTGTCACTGCTTTTCATACTTTGTCACTGATTAAGATCATGAGATGAGTTGGTGGACAAAATCATGATGAATAATTTATGTAAGAAATTAGCATATGCTCTATTAGTGAAATCACCTTGGCAAGGACACCTCTTTTTTTCAAAGATGTGTCAGCTGAACCCATTGAGCTGAGGTTTTGCTGGGCAGCTCCATCGCAGGTACCTCTGGGCCTGAGGAGCCACACGTAGAAGAGAGCAAGGACCTCATGGTACCACCAGCATTGTCAAATCCATCTGCACGGATGCTGAGTCCGGCTGTGCCCAGCCCCCGGCACGCTCCCAGTGCATCTGCCCCTTGGGGTCCAAAGGTGAAGGCCATGTGCTGGTGTGCCCCTGGGCAACAGAGGCAGTTTGGGGAGGAAGAAAGTCACTTGAGCAAGGGAAGGTCCTACTCTCTGGAATGTCTGAGGAGCTGTTGGGAGAATTTTCTTGCAGAGTGTCTTGCACCAGCTGTAGGTTATGGGATGTGAGGAGGAAATAACGAGTGAGGGTGGGAGGGGGAGTGCGGGGAAGGTGAAGCAGAGGTAAGCGTGGTGACCAGCGGGGTGCACTCAAAGCTGGGAGCGGGCAGTGGCAAGCCGGGGCTGCTGCGCTGAAGCAAGGGCCAACCTTCACATGTCCGCAGCCCTGAGTGCAGAAACCAAACCAGCCATTTATTATTACGGGCCATTTTCAGGTTCTTGTATGCACTGTGTGTTTTTAGCAGAGAAGAGACTTCAGCAGATGTCAGTGTATGGGTGTGGGATTGTCTCCGGCTTGATCATAGAGCCATGAAGTTGGGAAAACAGAAGAAAAGCTTCTGGGACATTTCCACCATTTCCTAGCAAAAGCTTTGTCACTCCCTTCTGCATATTTTCTAGGCAAGCTAGGTCAGGTGTGGGTGGCACAGTGGTAGGTGCAGTCATGCCAGTTGGGTTGCTCATCACCTTCCAACATGTTGGTTTTAAAGTTTTATCTTCTATACATGGAAAGATTTCTACTACCAAAAAACTCCTCTGAATACACTTGCAGGATCTTCCACAATGGAGTTGGTAATCAAGTATCACAGAACAGTCCCAGATTCCATATGAAATATCTTCATTCTTTTAAGCTGGCTTTCTTGTCATTCCTTAATTGACGAGGCACTCTCTTTGCTCATGAGCCGACTCCTGATGACCATGCTGCTGTGCCTTGATATCTGGTCCTGGAACTCTGAAGTCATAAAGAAATACAGGATTGGATCCAAGCAGCAGTCCAGACTCGCAAGACTTAAGCAAAAGGGTTGGGCATAGAGCGTGATGGTACTGAGGAAGCAGTCTGTAATGACATTTTCTTTCACCAACATGTAGAAAAAGAAGTTGATGTGGTATGGTGCAAAACACACGCAGAAGACAATGGCACACATTGAAACCATCCTTAAAGCCTTCCGCCTCTCGCTACTGTTTTGCAGTGGTATCTGGAAGCCCCGAAGAGAGTCTTTTGTTTTCCATGTACAGAATAAAATAATGATGAGTGGGCCGACGAAGCCGAAAAGCTCCGCCGTGCCTGTCATCAGCACAGTGGCCACCTTGCTGTCGATCTGCCGGACCTGAAGGTCTGCAAAGCAGGTATTTGTGTTTTTGGCCAGGCCGTAGCTCCGCATGATGGGGAATGGCAAGCATGCCACCCCAACGAAGAGCCACACCACAGCGCTGATAGCTACGTCATACCGCCGCTTCCAGTCCTTGGCTTTGAATGGCTGATACAGGAAAAAATACCGCTGGATGCTGATGCAGGTGAGGAAACAAATGCTGGCATACATGTTGAGGTACTTCAGGTAGAAACACAGTAAGCAAAGGAACCTCCCGAAAGGCCACGTGGAGTTAATGTAATAATATATTCGCAATGGCAGTGAGAGGACGTGAGCCAGGTCGGCCACGGCCAGGTTGATCATGAAAATGACGGCTTTGTTCTTCTTGCTGATGAAGCGGCACAAGACCCACAGGGCAGCGCTGTTTGCCAGGAGGCCGGGGATAAATATGAGGGTGTATGTGGTTGCGTACAGGCTGTTTTTGAACGTTATGTTGTGACTGGAGCAGGTCTGGTTGCTCTGTGTCATGACTGGGCTGCTGGAAATTTCTGTTGTGGTATAGTGTGGGTGGGTCATTCCTGTAGAGGACAAAAATAGGGGCTGTAAAGGCAAAGGCACTGCAAGAGTTGTCAATATTCACATTTGCATTTCTTATTTGACTATTCAGTAGAAAATAGAGGTTTGGAAGTGTCTTCTGTGTAAAGTGTCCTGCTGTCTTCTTCAAAGCTGCCCTTTCAGAGGTCTCCCACTATTCGCACAGAGGTGGGGAACCATTCCTGTTGCGTCAGTCCCCTTGCTGGGCTGTCTGAGTGCCATAAGTATGGGTGAAGCTGGGCCGTACTGCTAATAGAGGAGCAGGAGAAGCTGCCTGTCCTAGCCATCTCCTCAAGGTCATCTGCAGTTTGGTCTCTGGGTAGCGGGGGAGGAATACGTGGAAGAGAGGTGTGCCACAGCCCAGCTTCAGCGCATGATGAACCACATGGCCCAATGACCAAAATGTGGGTGCCAACCTCTGAATCATACTGGCCATTAAGTTGTACGTCGGGCAATGTGGGGGTGACATGTCTCCTGAACCCATCAGTGGACCTCATGGACCCATCTTCTCTAGCATGGTGGGGACTGGCCATGTGCAAAAGGGTGGCAGAGTTTGGCTGTTGTGAATGCAGCCAATGCTCCTGAAGTGTGCTGCCCGTGTATTTAATGTACTCTGCTAATGTAACAAGCAGAGACCTAATCAGATCACCAGCTTCCATTCCTCATCACCCCAGCAGCCTCAGTGTAGCACTATTTTCCATCAGATAATTTTATTTTTACATGCTGCTAATTTCTGGCTCTCCTTTGAATCAGATGAGTACGGGTGGTGAAACGTCTCATGTTTAACTGCTGGGCCATCTTTCGTCAGCTTGTGTAACTGGGACTTGTCTTCAGTAAGGCAACACAGGTAGGAGGAGTTTGGCTTTATCGGGTATTTCCCCATAGGGTTATAATTCTCATTACAGTGATTCCCTCCTGTGTCTAATCTAACTTAAAATTGAATATTAGCTTCCTATTTCATATGGCACTGCAGACACTGATTCATTCCTTCTGACTCATTTCCTGCACACTGGCAAGGGGCATTTGCCAGAATAAGTGTCTCCTTAGGTACATATTAGTAACCTGTACCCTGTTTTTTTCCTTCGTGTTACAAAAAAAAAAAAAAAAAAAAGAGTAGAGTTTAGAGCTCTCAAGTGACAAAGCTGTTTTCAGCTTGTTAATCATTGCAGTACTTGGACTTGGCAGCTCATACAGACACAGTTCAAGGCTGCTACGGAAGGGTTGTAAGTCAGACTCCAGAAATGTCCAGACATGGCAAGGTCCCAGTATGGGACACAGGCCACCCTCACCATGGGTGCAGTGGCTCTGGCTGACGCTGAGGGTGAGCAGAGCCACCTAACCAATGCTCCTGCAGGCTCCTCAAACAGATGTTGCTGCTAACTTTCTTGCTTTTCTTTTTAAATTTGTCTTTCATTTTCTCACAATCTTCAAAAAGCAAGGTCTGTTGTTTATCTCCTGCAGCACCCTCAGCTCAAGCAGCTGGGCTGCATCCTTCAGTTACACCAGACATCAAAGAAATGCTGCAGTCAAGAAACCCTCTGTCTAATCCCTTTCATTTCACCAAGATGGCATGGGTACACGGGGGCCAGGCGTCTCTGGGCACACCTCCCAGGCTGCTTTTGTCCCTCCCTGGCAATCCCTCCAGTCTGCAGTTCGCTCCCGGTAACCTTTGCCCCAAGGCAGCTCTGGGATGAGATGCTTTGCTCCGTGGTGGGGTGTCCCCAGCTGCCCCCCTCCAGGACACCACAGCCTTGCTGCTATCGTGAGGCCATAACGTGCCCATGGGGTGGAAAGAGGCTCAGAGGGTGCTGGAAACAAGAGGGAAAGATGCATCTGGCCTGTGGCCTTATCTCCACTGGTCTGAGAAGCAACATTGGAGGCCTGCTCTCCTTTCTGGTGCTCCTCAGGACACCAAGACAGGGAGTGGACAGGGAATGGAGCTGAGCACCGGGGTGTTCACTCAGGGCATTGCTTCTCAGAGCAGTAAATTTGGGTTATATCCCTTTCCTTGAGACTGCTGTGAATTTCTGGCGCCCAGGATGTTTGTGATCCCTTTCCATCTGGTTTGTCTGCAGCTCTAGCTGGCCGTGCTCTCTGCTGCCCTTGTCTGTGGTAAGAGCACAGCTCATTACACCTGATTTTGGCCCCTTCAAGGGACCTCACACTTTGCCAATAAGCCATTAAGAGCAACTTTCAAAGTTACTAGCTGCCTGCTTTCCCCTGCGTGTCAAGGTTAGACTGACTGGCGGGTGCTCCTCCAAAACACAAGTGTTAGATGGTTGCTGAAACCACGGAGGGTTAGGTACATTTGCAAAATGTTCTATTTTAAGGACATGCTTATATTTAAATGCTGGCCAGTGAAGACATGTTCTTCAGTTCAAATGAGTCATAACAGTCAATGTGCTAATTGAGGTCCCTAGATACAGTTAGGCTTATTTACACTTCATATGACAGCTAATGACCAGACCACAAGGTCAGAAATCAGAATAATCAAGTGCAGGCTGCTGACTCAAACTGGCCTCTGAAAGGAACCATTTTGGGTAAACTGTGTCCGGGACGTGTCTGCTATAACATGAGAGTGATGCTCAGTGCACCCGCTTGATACCAGCATTCAGCCTTCACTTTCTGATTGCAGCAAACTGATAGACACGAGCACAGGGCTGGGCTGCAAGGGCTGCAGGGTGCCCGAGACCCTGGTGGAGCTCACAGCACGCAGAGGTTCCCCCTTGGCCTTCATCTTCGTTTGCTAATTGTCCACAAGGTGTCAGAGTTAATCAAGATTTCATTTCTTTGCCCTCCTCTTTAAGGTATTTTTCTCTTTAAGGTATTTTTCTAACCCCCAAGGGACCAGGGCTGTCTGAGTGGCAGGAGGTGGAGGCGGTGGTGTGATCGTGTTCTCATGACTTTGTGTTGCTATCTTCTAGGGTGATCCCAAATGATGGGGATGATCTTAAAAGTCTTTTCCAACCCAAATGATTCTATGATTCTATAAGCAATAGGACAAGAGGAAATGGCCCCAAGTTGCACCAGGGGAGGGTTAGATTTGGATATTAGGAAAAATTTCTTCACTGAAAAGGTGGTCAGGCATTGGAACAGGCTGCCCAGGGATGTGCTGGAGTCCCCATCCCTGGAAATATTTAAAAAACATGTAGATGTGGTGCTTAGAGGCATGGTTTAGTGGTGGACTCGGCAGTCCTGAGGTAGTGGTTGGCCCTGATGATCTTAAAGGTCCTTTCCAACCTTAAGAATTCTATGATTCAAATTGACAAAGTCTTGTGTTGCTGAAAAAGTGATATTAGGAAAAAAGTGCTGCCAGGGGTAGTCCTCGTTGCCAGTATTTACAGGTAGAAAAGTCCTAAAAAGCTGCACTTTGATGGAGACCAGGGAGCTGCTTTGACAAAAGGTTATAACATCTGATCAGTGGAAATGTGGATGATGTCCCATCCCCACCACCCCAAGCAAATGTAAAACTGTGTTTGATGAACAGGAGATGTATGGCCCGTGGAGTCAGAAAAAGCCTCTCCTTGGCATCTGAAGGACTCAGCATCAGGCCATTTACAGTGAAGTGGACTGAGCAGGATGACCTGGCTGGCAGTGCAAAAGCCTTGACGCAATTAATATATACGTGGGTGATGTCTGCTGGCTCATCAGAACAGGGCACTTTCTGAGAACAAATCAAAGTCATAAAAATATAATGAGATTAAACCATCTCTTACGACAAAATGCACCCAGGCATATGCACAGGGGACGAAAATGATTGTTTCTGTCCTTCCTCCCACTTCTCTTGTTGAGATTAAAGCTTCACCCCACACTGTCCCCTTATCTTCACACCCGTGCACAAAAGCAGACACAAAATTTCTGTCTGAAATTAGGTCTCCAAAGCTGTAAAGAAAGCAAACCCATTTGCTGCAAGATGTGTGTACAGCAAAGGTAGAAGTCTGAAAAGCTCCATCAGATTTTATCAATGCCTATTTACGTATTGCAGGGAGACAGCTCTTACTGCAACTTAGAGTATGAAATTTACCAAAAAATTGGTAGTAAATAAGTATACTGTTATCTAACTTCTATTTTTTACATTTTAATTAGAGTCTGTTTTTCTGAGGCTGTTGCGGTAAGGACATAATTAAGTGCACATGTTATTACTTGTAGCTGGAGGTGTGGAAACTAAACATGGCATTTCTAGGAAAAAGATGTTCATCTTGATAGGACTGAGAAACACTGGAATGTCATTCCAGAGTCCTGGATCTTTCTGGCATGCCCATCAGCAGGCTGGTTAATTGATTTGATTAAGACACAAATTCCTCTACACTCTGCCCTCATTGCATGGCCATGAATGTCTCACACTATTGCACTCACTTCGGTATGAAACCACTGCAGTCAGGAGTGGAAAGTTCTACAGTTAAGGGTACTTTTTCTGGTTTTCATCTTCCGCAAAAAAAAAAAAAAAAAAAAAAAAAAAAAAGGGCAGATCTGGGTTGTCTGATCGGTTGTGATGAGTTGTTTTCAGTTTGCAACACTAGCCTAATTCTCACTAATTCTCATTTCTGCAGCTCAGGCAGCTGAAGAAGCAGGGCATGCTCAGGCAGCAGGACCCCGGCAGCCTCACTGGAGTGCTTGCCCCAGGCTGGGTGTAGGGCTGTCCCATGAATGAACTTTCATCATGGATGCAGTTCCTATGGCTGGTGATGATTGCACAGGAGCCAAGGTCCCAGCACTTTCACTTGACACCAGAAAACATGCCTTTGAACAAAAAATTCAGACTCTTCACCCATCCGACTGCTCCAGCCTGATGCTGAAGTCCTCTCCTACATACATCTGCAGCAAACCAGATCTGACATACTGACTCACCTTTGGTGCAATTCCCTTTCAATTTACTTTAAGAAATTTCAGATTCAGGGGCCACCCACTAGAATCCTGTCTATGAGTGCCGAACTGTGGATGTGCTACTTTGCTGAGTTCCCCTCAAAGCTGAACTGCCAGTGCAAGTGAACCTCAAGCCCATCAATAAACCACCTTTTACAAAATACAATTGGAAAGCTTCAGTCCACGAAGTAAGTTAAGTTTTAATCCAGACCCCAGTGACTGCAGTCTGAATTAGGAATTAAAACTGCCTCAGGATTCTCATTAACAAAGCCAGGTCCAAGCAATCCTGCTATTTTTGTCATCTTGTGTCCCCCTGACTAATATTTATTTCCTACTACTGCAACTCAATCAAAGAGCATTGGATGGTACAAAGACAGGCAGCATGTACATTATTTTTATGATAATATAAGTCACCACTAGAAAATACAGATTTGCAAGTTTCCCTTACTGTCAAGTATGATTTTAAAATAAAATCTATTCCCTCAGAAATCAGGCAAAAGAAGGAAATTGTGCCTAGCAATGACACTGGAGAGCAGTTGGAGAACCGCTAATTGCCCACGCAAAAACATTTTGCTTTCTCTAGCAACAGCAATTTCATGCAGCCGCCGTTTCAACTCCTCCATGTGTTCATACAGAGGATTGGCGCGCAAAGAGGGCTGCTGTTTTTTCACGACTCAAAGTGCCACAAACCTCCTCCTGGCAAGAGCCAATCCCTAAAGAAAAAGTCTGAGGACAGCAACTGCTTTTGTAGGAAACAGCACAAGCCCGTTAACGTTGGTTATAGTTCACAAAGAGAGAGCTTAAAAGCAGCCTTACCTTTTCAGGCAGGAACCCCGCTAAGCGCAACTGTGCTGTCAGGAGGAAGTTCAGTGCTCTGTCTGCACCGCAGCAGCCTTGTTTACATGTGCACGGTGTCCTGAATGACATCACTGGGTGCTGCAAGGTGCTGCTTTGCCTGCGACTCAATGCTGGGGCTGCCACCGGGGTGGGTGCCCGGCTCGCAGCCCCCACCTGCTTCTGTGGGACTCGCTCAGCTCTGAGTCCTGGCCAGGCATATGCACAGTTGCCCAAAAATCAGGTTTGTGTGCCTCCATCCTAGGTGTTTCCTCTACTGCTGCTCTGCCAGGGTGACTTGGCACCCCTTAGGCTGCTGTGAGGGAGAGGGTCCCGAGTGGAGCTGGGTGCTGCTCTGTGCAGGGCACCCCTTCCTCTTCTCCCACTCTTCCTCCTCTCCAAGCACAGCTCCAAGCTGACTGTGGAAACACTCCAGAGGTTTCTGCCTGCTTCTCCCTGGGAAGTTTAGCTTTGTTCTCACCTCCTGATCATCAAATCACAGAATCATTTAGGCTGGAAAAGACCTTTAAGATCATCGAGTCCAACCGTTAACGCAGCACTGCCAAGCCCACCACTGACCCACGTCCTCTTCAGTCCCAAGGGGCTGTGTGAGCCGCTCAGCTGGTGGTTGCTCTGTTTCACCTCGCACTAAGTCCTCTTGCTGACGGAGTCTAACTTCCCAATGGCTTTTTATAGCGCTCGTGTGAGCCTTGCTTGACAGTTCTCTTGAACGAAATAAAGAGGCAGCTCAGTTTGCACTTGGCTGGAGCTCGCTGCCAGCAATGCCAAACGGTGGCACTTCTGAAGTGGCTTAAAAAAATGGGGTGAAATCCAGCCTCACCCTTTTCCCAGGGGGGGAAATGCATTAGTGAGGATAGGGATTTATCCACTCAGAGGATCTAATTGGATTTTCAGAAGGCCACTGGGAATCTGATCTGTTTTCCCTACTCAGGATCAGCCCCTGGCTTGCAGCGCACAACTGTCCCTGTAGCTCAGCAGTGCAGCTCTGCTGTGTCATGGTTTAAGGGTGTGAATCAGCTGCTACCTGACGTGGGGACAATGTAGGCGATGCCTGACTGCTCAGAAACTCAGAAACCCAAAACCAGTGGCTCTGGTTCAAATAAGAATGCCCCACAATGAACGCCCCCTACAACGCAGTGCTGTGCTTTTATGGCAGTCCTGTTTCCATGAATTGTCAAAGGAGGTTGGGAGACTGTCAGATGTTTATTTTAAAACTATTTATATGGGCTTCATGAAAAGCAATAGTGAGCTTTTGGCTGATGTTGCAATATTTATCAGTACATCCTGTTTAGCTGATTTTTTTAAGTTGTTGATTGCAATGGAAACATTTGCTGGAATTTATCCAGTCACAAAGTTGTCTTTAACATAAAATCACCACACAATACTCTGCAGCCCAACAAGATAAGCAGAGGCTCATTTGGGAACAGTAATTCAGAGACAGTTCGCTGATTGACCTGACTAACGTTTGTGGAAAACAAACATTATCAGCTCTTCTGCAGATGCTCTCTTGTCTGTATGAACTTCCATCCATAATGCTTTCAGCCCTCACTCAGTTGTCACTAATAGACCTGACTGATTTGAGCAAAAGCCACAATCTTTGTGGGAAGGAGAGGTTAAGTTAATCACAGCTGCACCTGTACATGTCAGTACGCGAAACACTGCAGTTAGAAAAGTAAACTATAACAATAAAAGAGGTTGCTTGTGAAAAGACACTACATACTTAAATACAGGTCTACTTACAGTAAGAAGAGATGCAGCTACTGTTGCTCTCTACTCATGCACATAAATTGTTCTGGCAGTCTGGTTTAGGGCACATTGTTATATGAGAAGTGTAGGGCCAAGAAAGGGATGTAAAGGCACAAGTTATAGGGCCTGCAGAATCGTTCTGCTGAATTTCTTCATGCTTAAATTTACACAGTTGAAGAGAGGGGATAACATTTTCCTGTCTGAAACTGAAGGATGTTTGTGGCTGGGACTTTTGTAAGACTCAGCTAGAAGATTACAAACATTTTAAAAACTTCTAAGTGACCCCGTTCAGTACCATGCATGCTTGGTACTGGATGAGGACTATGGTATAGCCAGCCTGGAGGATCTGAACCTTGCTTACCAGTATTGCATATCAGTTATCCTGCAGGCAAGGAGTGAGGAAGTGGCTTTTTCTGCTGATAAAACTGAACTTATTCTAGGGATTTTGCAGACAGTTACACTGGTTATAGATGTGCTCTCCCTACAGATCTGTTTGCCCTAATTATGTAGGTAAAACGTCAGTTTGTATAGCATGCCAAAGACTGTTCCCGCTCTCGGTTATTGCTTACCAGAATCATGAGCTTGCCAGAAATATTTGCTACCATAATTACCTATATTAGAGGAGAGCTTGACTCCGGCAAAACAGCATGGGCAATATTTCCTGGAGTTCAGAGAAGGGGCTTGACCTCAGTTTTATCTGTGCTGCTCTGTGTTGGTTAAAGTCATGAGAGCAATACACACTCTCATGGCTTAAATGCCAAAAGCAGCTCCACGTTTGCCTGTTTGCTCATTAGGAAGCTTGTTTCAAGAATGAATGCATGTAGAAACGTGTTACTCTGCCTTTTTCATGCTTCTGTTTCCCTTCTGAGTTCTTTTCAAAACCCAAGATTATGTTGCTACTATGTGTCGTACCAGGCAATAACAGCATCAGTGCATTTTAGCTCATGGAATATTTGAAGCAGGGTCTTTTAAATATGCATATTTTCCATATGTATAAGGGAAGAAGTCACATAAGGAAAAAAATCAATCTCCGATGAAACAAATTACAGCTCTTTAGTAAGAACCAGGGGGAAAACAATTGCATGTCTAAATTATTATTAGTATCACTAATATTATGTAATTATTAGCATTTGCTTGAAATAAAGACTTAGAGTTAGATCTTATGTCATAGCATGGAATACAAATTTAGTTTACTGTCAACTCAAGCCTTTGTGGTACAGAAAAGCAGATATTCAGTGAAAGATACTACCGGAAAGTTATATGAGTTTCATCAAAAGTTGTACTATGACAGACAGAAAGTAAATATTTCTTTCCTGATTGTCTGTTTTCTTATGGATAATTAGACGGGCTTATTTAAAGGAGTACAATGTCTTATAATAGAAAGTGAAAAGCATACATGCAGATTCAAGTACCTAAATATGTTGTTTATTTTAAAATCCTCGTGCATGGTATAAATCAGATAACAAAAAAAGGAACACAGAATAGCAAACATTTCAAAATTCTGTACTTTTATCTGTGTATTTGGGCCTCCAGATGGTAATCATATTTTCCCTTGCAAAAAAAACCAATGAGCAGGCGTATTGAGAAGGTAAAACCTGGGTGTACTGTGAGAAATAACTTCTAATTACCTGCCTGAATTTTTATGGCAACTGAAATATCATTGCTCATTACTGGCTCTTTTTGCTGTTACAGAGCTACAATTACATAGCATAGTTAAATCATGTTTTTGGTAATTTCCTCTAGTCCTAGTACAGATGCATGTGTTACTTTTGTCCAAAAGAGAGGCAGATTCTGTTTGAAATAGATAGGTTTTTAATTGAAAACAGGAGCATTTCCTAACAGAGGAGCCTGCTAGTTCTGCCTTAGTTCATCACTGACTACATCCCACAATACTCACTCCCTTCTGTGGGTTCTTGAAACTGTGAGTAGATAATGAACTGAAAACATTCGTATTCCAGTGTTTCTACAGTAACAGAAATATTCCTCTCTGACATCAGAAAAAGAATGGAAATCTTAGAATGTTTTGGAGTCTGGGGTACCCAAAACCTTGGAAGTTCACCCCAGATTTTATTCAGACCAGCTGAGCACCTCAAATTTCTGGAACTGTATGAAACTGAGATTTTCTCATGGGAGATTTGAGGCTTGCCAATACCAGCTGCAAGTGTTTACCCATCAAAACTGCTGCTCTTATTAACAAAAAATAACTTACTGTTATTTACTTCTGAAGTTCTGTTTTGTAGCAGGAACTAAAAAGGAAGAAATATGTCTTCTACTCTAACACACCAGAGCCTCTGAGAAGTGTTTTCCATGAGCTGATACTAAAATTAGTTTCATTGGTTGCCTTTGCTACAACTTCTTTACCATCCTTTACAGTTCAGAATCCCTTGACACACAGAATCCAGTAACCTATGGCCTTTTGGAGGGGATAAAAGAAAATTTTGTAGGGGAGGAACCCTGAGGGGGAGGAAGGTGTGCTTCATTTTGTCAGTGGCGATTTTAAACTCTTTGCCCAGTTTGTCCAAGAAGCATGCAGAAGTTCTCTTTCCAAGGGGTTCTGTGTAGCGGTGAGTAACCCTGCAGCAGCTGCTGCAAGCCTGCACATGTGATTCCTTTTTCTTATCTGCACATGTGTTGAACACAGCCTTTATGGGCCGTTAGGAGCTTTACGCTAACTCACTGCCTGGCAGTGTTCCCAGAGGAGAAAGACTGGCACAATTTGGTGAGATCCAACCAAATGTAAAGGCTATTATTATTTTTTAGGCTTTAGAGCTCTCTGCTTAAAGATCTTCTAGTATCAGATCGTCATACTAAGGGAACTGAAATCATAGAAGCTAGCTGCTGGAGTTGTGTCAGCTCTTACATGCTGGTGGCTAATCCCTCTTGTATTATTGGCAAGCCAATTACAAGAGTAGTCAGTAGTAATGGAAGTCTGCAATAGTGGTGTGAACTTGTACATCCTCAGGTTGTTGTCGTTGGGAACCTACCTGAAATACAACAGCTGGCCTTCAGGAAATGAAACTTTCAACTTGTATTGGAACCACTGGGGCATTCCCATGCCCACAGCTCACCCTCCCGCCCAAGCCAGCAGATAGAGTAACTGTAAAGTGTGGTAGCACCTGGGTCAGCAGGGGAAAGCTCATGAAACTGGTGTGGGAAGATTCATGGTTCTGAATTCAAGTATATTCATGTTTGCAGTACTTCCTTTCAGCAGACCAAAAGAGTTCCCACCCATTTTGCAATACTGCGTACCAGCATGTGAGAGCACAGCATGATTTAACACGCGTGGAGAGGCAGAGAAGTGGGCACCAGGAAGGCTGGAAGAAACACGAGGCTGCTTCAAAAGCCTTTGGTGTGCCAATGTCCCAAACTGACATTGCAGGCTGCTGCAGCCTGCACAAGATGGCTGTGAAGGGCAAGCATTTTCATGTGAACTGGAACACAAAAAGCAATGAACTCCATGGGGGATTGCCAAGACTGGAAAACACCCTCCTAACAAATATGAGCAACTACTGCTCATGTTCTTCATCACATGTTTTTTCATAAGGCTGTGCTTCCCTTTCACTTCAACTCGGTAGACAGCAGCAAAGGTTTCAGCAAACAGGAAAATTCATTAAATGAGATCAGTGCACAGATCAAACTGTACAAGAGCAAAAGTAAGCAAGTCGACTAAAAAAAACCAAGTCAACTAAACTCAATATATCAAAATACTGGTAGGAGCCTGGCACTAAAGCTAATCCCCTGTAAGCCCCTTTTGTGTCTTCTGCCCTGAACCAAAGCCAGCTGCAGCTGAAGGAAGACGAAATCCTTTGCAACTTGCCTGGCCATCCTTCAACGTCGTAATGAAGCGCGTGCAGCCAGCAGTGCGTGGGCTGGGGCCCAAGCAGCCGTACATGCTGCTGGCAGGCCACAGGGCTAACGGGAATCCAGGCTGGAAAGCTCTCCCTGCTGCCCAGGTGGTAAAGAGGCCAAAAGGGTGCAGAAGGGCTAAGAGATACAGGAACAGTGGGACTGCAATGGAAACACCTTCTGTTTGTGCTCCGTAGGACAAGACTGTGCTATAAATGGGGTATTTCCCAAAGGAGGTTAGCCAGTGTCTGCATCCCCAGGAACTGTGCAGAGCTGGAAACATCATGCTGGACTGGTGTGGTAAAAGGCCTGTCAGGTGCCATGTGGGATAAACAAGGCATCTTACAAGCATGAGTACAGGGCTAGGCATGTACCTTGGTATCCAGATGTAAACCTGTTCAGAGACAAAAATCAGTTCAGTGACATCAGTGACTAACACCGAGAGATCAACAGCCGTAGTCATATTTTGGGTCTACTCTGGGTGGCTCCTGCCTGGTAGAGACTCAAATGGGAATGATTCGTGGGAGATAACAGGCTCATGAAACAATCATTTTATCGTTTCACGAAGATCAGAAATAGCACTGGCAATACCTGCAAAGCAAAGCATCTACAACAAGGATTTCGCTGGTTGACTGGAATAATGAAAGGACATGGAAAGATTTTGCTTCTATCACTACTTTCCATGCATCTAACAGAGCAGGTTAAAGTCTTGGAAGCTGGTTTAATTTCCCTGCCCAAAGGCAGAGATGCAGGGATGTGTGTACAAAAAGAGAGAGCGGCTTTATCTTAGCCCTTCCCGAGAAACATTAGCTAAGCATAATCTGTTTTGGGGTTTTTTTTTGCTTATAAAGATCTTTCATTAAGATATCATCCTTGCACTCAGTGCCTAACTGCGCCTGAACCCACTGGAGCTGAACACCACCCGTTACGAACGCCAAGTTTGTGCCTTCCTGTGGGTATGGACAGAGCTGCAGCTGAAGACCTACCACACAGCCAGTTCCAGGCAAACAGGAAAAAGAGAGCTGGGGAAGGAGGGTAGGGAGGTATGGGAAGGAGCTGTGGCATCCCACAAGGAGCTGGATTTGGTCTTCTGAAACTGGTGGGAGGGAGCAGAGCAGAAGCCAACAGGACTGCGTGTCAGGCCTGGGGCCTGCTTCCCATTTTGGAGAATGCTGTCCTTTGCTTGCATCCCACAAGGGCTGTTAAAGCCAGCTGTGTGTTGGAAGGAATGAGTAAGTCTTTACTATTAAAGACAGTTCGTTTGGATAGAGGAGTCAAGATTTCCTTGGCAATAATAATTCATTGACCCTGTTGATTTTTTCAGTCGCTACTTCTCCTTTTGATGATTTCTCCAGCATCTCTGTGTTTAGGTTGTCTCCTTTTTTCTATTTTCTCTTTCAAATTTGTCTTTCACTCATCAGTGACTGTTTCTCTGACACCTGGGAAGGAAATGCAAGACAGTAATATCTTAATTACATCAGCAGCGATCCTCAGTTTTGCCATGTTTCAAGCAGAAAGCATCCTTCAGATTCTGGGATGACACAATGATTAAGCTACATCCTATTTTTCTTACTGTTTTTTCTCACTTTTTTAACTTCTCCCCCCTTTCATTTTCTATCCATAATGTGGATTGTATCAGACCACCAATTCCTTAAATGGTATTTCTGAAGCTGGGGTATTGGTTGCCATAAGGGATTTGAATCTAAGTTGGTGTTTTTAACCATATATGATCAGATATAGGATTAATGAGCTAGAGGAAGGAACATTTGTGCCTTTGAGTCAGTCTAAATTTATTTCCCCCCCTGTATTGCAGTTGTACTTGCAGAGGAAAAGCACAACTACCAGCTGCACTACCCTTGAACCAGCACCACAACCCCTATCTATTCATTAGGGCTTCAATTCAAGCTTTAACTGGCAAAATCCCATGCAAACATTCCACATCGTTTCTAGGGCTGTTTAAGTTTTTGCACAGAAATCGGGCCCATTTGAAGTGCGTTTAAGCTGTGTGTGCAAACAGTAGGGCCATTTACCACAAGCTCATCTTGCAAAAGACTTCCCACACACAGAGTGCAGGTTTAGCTATGATACCTAATTAAGGATCCAGATCACAACAGTCCTACTCACCTTGAGAACACAAGTGTCCCACAAACTTCTAATGCTTTGAAAACCTTTGAGGATCTGTTTGAGAGATTCAGAAGAAAGCTTTCAAGACTGGGATAATGCCTCTGTCTTTAAAACCTTTGAGAAACTGAAGAGTATGGTCTGGGGGGCTCCATGTGTAGAACATCTCAACGAGTAGTCAAAGAGAGAAAAAGATCAGAATTGGCTTCTTAAAAAGTCTAATTGCAGACTAAAAGTTCCTTATTCTTCCTCCTCCATGAACTCAGTGGAAGAATGTTCAACAGTCCTGTGGTCCCCTGTAAATCAAGCCATAGCTAATCCCAGTTTGTATTGGGCTCTGGTTGAGAAACAGAAATTATAATTGCCTTTGAACTAGAGCTGGACTCCACACGTTCTCATTTCAGGCTGGGTTATGGGTTTGGGGGCTTTTGTTTGACTTCGTGTTGGGGGGGGGGGGTGTGTTGCTTCATGACCTTTCATAAAACACTTTGGGGTTTGGGTATTTTTTTTTCTGTTTACCCCTTGTATGCAAACACAGATGTTCCCCTGATCTGTCAGTAATTCTCAGCTTCCTCTTCTGCATTGATATCAACCCCATCTTTACTTTTCCCAGCACATCTCAGCAACGTTGCATCTAGATGCAAAACATTTTTAGCCACAGTAAATGAAAAAAATGCATTCAGCTGCATCTTTTCATTTATATGCATCATATCACCATGCATAAATTCATGGTGCAATGATTTTTTTCTCAGAAGTTTTTTTTTAATAAAATTTTTTTAAAAAATACGGTTAAAAAAAAATAAACCACTGGTTTGTGGTCAAGACATGCACAGTGATGTGAGAGTTTTATTCCACTGAATAATGATCCAAAGATCAGCCATGGCAATTCCTTTTTCTTTCTTCTTTTTTAACTGGAAAGAGAGCTAATACCTGGAAGGACCACTGAACAGTCACTGTATCAGGGATTTCAAGTTAGCTCTATTAACATGTATTTATTAGATTGCTGCAGAGCAAAAGACATCAGGCTTCATCAAAGCAATGCCCTGCCTTTTGTCAGCAGTCTCAATAGATGCTTTGGAGGAAGGAAAGAGATTCCTTCCACAGTGTGTGTGGCAGTGAGGCACCGTGTATTGCAGCAGGAGGGAAATTCCAGGGAGAGCACGTGAGGGCTGCTGTGAGGTCTGGGCTGTGTTTAACCACTCTTACTCACCGCAGCAGTGCCGTGGCTGGTGAGGGCTTAGACAGCTCGGGAAAGTAAGAAGCGTCTGTGCCCTGGAAGATGGTGCCCTGGGAGAGGTGTAGCAAACAGAAAGGGATAAGCATGTCCTGAGCAGTCCATGGAGTAGCTTGCAGGAGGAGGAAGGGAGAGTGACCACATACAGTCTGGCGCTGAGATGGTGCCGGGCACAGACACCTTTGAACGGCAGAACAGGCCTGCAGAGCAGTGAGGGAGAAACAGGACTGATGTCACATAAAGTCAGAACAAATCTGCAAGCAGGAAATGTTCGTTATTTGCTGGCAATATGGTTTCTTGTTAAAACTGGCAAAAGTAATTAATCCTATTCTCATGGGGAGTGAATGAGTGATGGCAATAAAATGTATTTTTGCTTCCTAAAACATAGATTAAAAGCCATTGCAGAAGTGAGAGTAGCTCTGCAGTTGAGGGAACTCAGTTTTCAGTCCTCTCTGTTTAGAAAAGATTAACAGAAGATGGAGGGAGGGCATTTGAATCCTATTGTGGTGCTGTTTAAACATGACCCTTTTCACATTAAGGTGGGAACTCATCACACACAGCTTAGCAGCCTCTTCCATTACAGCTGTATTTTAAAAATTACACGTTTCAGCCCAAAACTCAGCTACCTTTTGTCTCATAGCTGCTTCTTCAGACAAGGCTATATATAACTTTCATCTGAAACTGGCCCAGAGCAGTACGTCTGCTTTCTGCTCATATACGTTAGGGCCAGACCCACTGCATCTGCAAATCCTTGAACAATAAGCACTCCCATGCCTGACGTTTGGACACTTAAGTGACTGCAGAGGCTTGTATGCGGCTCAGGGGTTTCTCCTCCAGCCCGGGGGGAGGTAAGCTCTGAGAGAGAGGGAGAGGGAGAGCGCGGGTGCTGCAAGCAGGGAGCTCAGAGGAGGAGCTGGGTACATGATCTTTCCCTCCCTCTTTTGGCTCAGTGAGTCTTCAGTTCTTGGCTGCACAAGTGGAAGAGCTGAGAAAGGAAGGGTGGAAAGGCACCCTTCCTTTTTACAAGGAATAATTGACAGATGCAGTAGTTAGGGCAGTCTCCCTTGAGGTGTGAGACATGGGTGGGAACCCACAGTGGATGCCAGCACTGAGCCGAGCAGGTCCTCTGGCCTCGTGGAAATTACAAAGGACAGCAGTAGCACCACCACAGCTGCCAGGCATTTGGTTCCGTTTGTTTATTTTAAACACCACTGCAGCTGCATTTTGTGAGGAGCCTGATACTGTCAGTGTAAGTGTGCCTTGAGCAGAGGGACTGGGTGACCCTAGTTGTCCAAGAGGCTTGGAGGAATAGCTCTTTCCTGGATTCCTGCCAGACTAGGGCAGGAGTTTGGTGTTGAATGGCTCTGGACAGCACAGCTCCAGGCATGTGGCACAATTCCGGGAACCATCTGTAGTGCAAGTGAAAATGCAAAGTGTCTAAAGAACTTGGGCACATCCAGGGCAGTGCTGGCTGGCTGTGACTGCAGTTTTGGAATCGCTGTCTTACCATAAACCACTTTTAAGAATCCCAAATCCTTTGTTCAACCTCAGCTTGAGTGTTTGGGAGTGTGCTTGCTGATGGAAAGCTGATCACCAGGGAAGACAATCAAAAGGTTTCCCCATGTAGGTCACCAAAGGAAGCTTTGAGGAAAAAATGCTTTTCTCTTAGCTTGTTTCTCAGCAAGAGAGTAAACTTGGCAGAAGGCTGCTAACACTGAAACATTGGCCATGCAGCTGTGTGACACACAGCATTAAACCAGCTGAATTCACTAAGGTTTCACATTCATTCACAAAATTTTCACTTTGGTGGCATGCTTGGGAGCTGCCTGACCCTTTGTATAGATGTCCTGCACTCCCCACTTGTTTATCCTGATTTGTGTGACTGAAGTGTGTCTGCCCCAACAGGAATCCAAACAAACTCTGGCCTGTTGGATAATCTCATGGTGCATGGATGCCCGTGTCTCCCTATGCTACAGTTGCTGCATGATGCTTTACCCTCAGCCCTTTAAGCTCCAGCACTGAGCAATGTGGCAGGGTTAGCACGGTTCCTTGCATGAGCTGTCTGGATGATTATGCTGCTTTGTGGGGAGGCTTCATAGCCCACTCTGTTTTGTGCAGCTGTAGCTAGACTGCTGTTAGTTCCCCAGGCAGCAGATCTGAAGGCCCCCAAGCTATGAGATGAAGCATAGACAAATGTCTGTGTACTTATATAACTTCCCTGATTAATTATATGAGCGCCTCATGGTCTTTAACGTGTTCAGCTTCCTAGAGGAGGCAGTTATTGGCTCTGTTTCATGGAAAGAGGACCAAGAGCTAAGACAAAAAGCTTCTGATTTCTCATGTTGGTCTTGGTCCCTTTATCCACAGTCCTTTGCATCAGTGTTTATTTGGCTCTGCCTTTATAGCTGCCTGCCCTAATAAGAGATCTCGGTGTACAGAGGTTCATTTGCACTGCAGCCCTGCTAATGGATGCGATCCTGCCAAACCAGCTGGCCAGCCCGCAGCCCTCCAAAAAGATCCTCACCGATTTTAGGGCCTTTTAGCCTTCCTAAAGACCAGAACGTGTCCAGCAGACTGTGGAAGTCTCAAATCACTCCCTTCTGAAACAGCATCTGGTTCTCAATCCATTCACTGTTCCATCTAGAGAGGAAGGCAGCCTCTGTGTCATTAGCACATGCGTCTTGCATTGCAGGACTAATTGCTCTCCTTATTTCTGTGCTTGCTAATCCAAGCTTCACAGTCACTGGGACTGGTTTCCAGGTTGTGCTATCCTTCCTTTTTACTTGCTGGTGCGGCACTTTGTCTAGATCTTTTTTTAAGCAATCCTGGAAAAAGCTCTGAAAGGAGTAACACAGGCAAAGGCAGATGATATAGGGTTGCAACAAGCACTCTGGGCACAGCGCAGCAGGAGGTCGTTCCTGTTTGCTGTGCTTTGCCTGACAGCTGTATTGGTTTTCTTCTATCACATCAGACAAGGCTGCTTCTACCACCTAGGGCCTCACTTTTGGAGCAGCCCATATCAGAAGGGACTACAGAAGAGGTGGATGAAAGACTTGCACCAAGAACCACTGGAGAATTTTGGGAGTTGCTCAGAGGCCAGCCCCAGTGCAGCACAAGGTAGCCAGGAGGAAGCAGGGCAGCCAGGTGAACCACAGCCACCTTGTGTGTAGCTCTGTCTCTCACAAACCTCACAGCTCTTTCAGAAGCTGTTTGGACCTTGGCTCTTGCCTCTGCCAAACCCATGGCTCATGGCTTCTGCAGTGGAAATTCATGCTCCCTGCAGCCTCTCTGCTTCTGCAGGACCCTCCCATGCAGCCATATAGTGGGTAGGGCACAGAGGGTCTACAACAGCACGCAGGCATGATGCAGAGCAGGAGGGACGGGAGGTGAAGACCATCACCAGGCACATCCTGTCTTTGTGCTTGGAGGAGGCCAGCAGAGATCTGCTGAGGGGAAAAGATCAATCCTGGGTTCACAAGAGCATGTTCCCACACTGAGTTCAGCAGTTAGGGTGGTGCTGAAGTGAGGAAAGAGGCCTCTGCTCTCCAGACAGGGCACTGGTTTATTGGAAAAGGAAGAAGGGTTTTTTAGGGGGCTTCCGAAAGGAAGCTTGTGTGAGAGTGACTCAGAAAAATCATAGAAAAGTCTGGAAGGCTGCAGGGCTCCACTGACAACAATCTCATAGCAGTGTTGTTTGACAGCTGGTAAACCCAGTTACTAAATCTCTGCTAGGTCAGTGCCCCTTAACGGCCCTAAGAAGCCTCAGCTGGGGCTCCCCACACCTGCTCGCAGCTCTATTTCAGCTCAGTTCAGCCCCTTCCTCACCTTGGTGCACGTATGCCTACCTCTAGCCCTGCCTCTCGTATCTGTGCAGGTAATTTATCTCTGGGGTGGACCCTTAGATGCACATTGTAGTTTGCTTCTTTGACCAATCTTCTTGTGGGGGAGGTTTTGGAGTCTCATTGCAACCTGGTCTTTAGTCCTGCCCCTGGCTCTGCTTCCTTCTGCTCCTGTCTGGAGTGCCTGGATGGACCCTGGCTGTGTGCTTGTCCTGGCTGGCACCGTGGGATAGGCTGCTTGCCTAGGGCAGGGGGCTACAGCCGGTGGGTGAGGGCACTGCCTGGGCTGGGGTCACCATTGGCTCCCAGGTCCCTGTCCTTAGGGAGCAGCCACCCTCATGCTTGCTGGTGGACTCCTGTTCCGTCTGAAGTTGTACATAACTTCCTGAGAATGCCTGAGTAGCTGCCCTGAGTAGCTGCTTCCTCTCAAACAAAGGAGTTGGAATAAATAAAGGACTTGTGGCTTCAAGGTCAGAGTTAGAGTGCCTAATTTTAGGTTTTTGGAGTGAATGCAGAACTTGATGTGGTGTTGGTGCTTCCCGTATGTTTCCAGGGAAGAGTGAAGCATCTTAAAATGGGATCTGGAGCAGCCAGCATTCTGTGCAGATAGTAGCCTGAGCTGAGCTCATAAGGAGCACTGAGCCCAGGGACTATTTTTTGCTTTTATTTTTAAAGAAAATGCTACCTGTGTTGGAGATCCAATAGCTCTCGCTGTCGGGAGGGTATAAGCAGAGGGTGTCAGCTGGGTTCAGCCTCTCTGGAGAGTCTGTACGGCCCTTGTTAGGGCACAAGTGAGCACCAGCTGCTTGTGCTGGGCTCCTCCTTTAGTTACCAAGAAGAAATGGGTATGGTTAGGGTGTGATTGTTTTAGAGACCCCTTCTAGGAGAACTAGGCTATTGTAAGTGCCTGTTTTTATCCAGCGACTAAAGGGAAGTAAAGATGACTAATTCTCTTTAAGATTATGCAAGCTGCGTCCCGTGTCTGGAGCCATGAGAAGGCTGAGATCAGATACAGCTACAGAGTTCGGACAGAAGTATGAGAAGCTGTAGGTTGTCAGCTTGGGATGTAAGCTCCTAAACTGCACCTATGTGAGCTGCCAGAAGCCTTTTTGGATCTAGCCTGGCACACCTGATGTAAAGGGCAAAGCAGGAGCTGGGCCCCCTTCTTAAACCCAGAGCCTTTCCAGCTGCAGAACTGTTTTTCTTCCTTTCATTGATGACACCACTGGTGATGGGGCCGTGTAGTCCCTCTTCTTCCCTGCCAGCCTCTGTGACCCATTTCTCGCTCGCTGGCAGGCATGGCCATGGAGTTCAATTTCAAACAATGATATTTACAGGGTAAATGATTTTATAACTATGACTTATTAGGTTCTTGGGCTTACTTGCTATTTGAAACTTATTTTTCACCTTCAAGCTCTGGCTAAATGGACTTTCCCTGGCTGAAAATGTGCCTTCACAACAGGAAGGAACTTGACTTTGTGAAGATTTATGTCCCTTTTAACATAATTATGTGAGTATTTGTAACAATAAGCTTCAGTTCCACTTCAGATAGTAAAATTTCTGTAAGTGGTTATTTGCCCCAGGCTATAAAGTATCTACAACTGAAAGACAATGAAATGAAATAATTTGCATGTATAAAACATTGAAAATGTGTTTAATTAAAGTCTAGACCCTGTTTTAAAATGTTTGTGTGGAAGACTAAGGACATGAAGTTGGAAATACAACTTACCTAGAACAATACAAGAAAATGTTAATTTCTAAAAAAAACTTAAGGTAATTTAAAACGAGTTTTAAATGTTTCTGGCTGAAATGAAAGTAAAGGTGAAACCATTTCTGTAGATGTAGGGAAAGCAGAAGACCATTTCACTGTTATTGAGGAAAATTTGAAATGAGAAAAAGACGTTTCTCTGAAACAAAGGACCAAAATCTTGATAGAAAAAAACACTTTTGGTCTCACAGACATTTCCATCAAAAACTTTATTTTAGCAGTAAATACATGCCCAAAGGTTTTAAGCAAAGGTTCACCTCATCAAACACTTCATCTTCCTGTTGCTTCATTCCCCCCTCATTTCTTACTCTGTGCAGCTGCTGGTTTGGGTTTTTTTCCCTCTTTAATGAAAGTTATAACTAGATGGGCACTGATACAAAACCTCGCCTGCTGCCTTGGCCCCAGCCCTGGGGATGCCTTGCAGGACATGGAGGCAAGAGGGCCTGCAGTGCTGCCAGCCGCGGTGGCAGTGAGAGATGAGTCACTGGCTCTCTGGGAGCACGCCAGGAGCAAGGCGCCATCCCCGAGGGTTTGTCCTCAGGCACCTCTTGGCCCGGGCATGGTGACCATGCCGGCCCTTGAGGGACCCGCAGGCCTCCCAGGGCAGGTGCTGCGGCAAGCACTTGTTCTTAGTCAGATCTCCTCCTCAGGGTATTTCCACTGTCGTGATTTTTTTCTTTTTTGGTGTGCATTTTTCTCCAGTGTAGGATGGACCAAAAGAAGTGATAACAGGGAGGCACAGAGCCATGTTGCTCGCCCTCCACGAGGTGCCGGCAGGGTGGGCAGGCAGGCAGCAGGCAGCATGGCTCCTCTGGCCCCAGCTGGCCGTGCTTCTCCACAGGTGCCATAAGCGCTAGCACGGAGCGTTTCGGCTTCATGATGCCATAAGCTGACAGCAGCCCCTCTCCCCTGAGGGGAGCTCTGCTGGGGAGGAAGGGCCTGGCAGCCATCTTGGCACCGCCCTGATGTGCAGGGGAAGCAGCTGGGTGTTTGTGGTGAGGGCGGCTGGCAGCCCTGTCCCAGCTGGCACCCCACACCGTGCCTCGGCGCCCGTTTCTGAGGGAAGATGCCTGTTGCTGTTAACTGAACCCAGAAACGCTTCTGATTTACATCCATCTGCACAAGCACAACAGCCCTGCGCGCCACTTCTGCCCTCCATTCTCCTGTGCAACTTCCCTGACAGTAAAGATGTCCTGCTTTTCTGCTTTCCTCCGATCACCTGGCTCTTTCCCCCACGTCTTCACCCTCTTAACCCTCATAAAATCTCCTCTCTGTTCTGCTTTTTCTCCCCAGTGCTTTTGTCTCCTTGTCCTCTTCAGTTCTGGAGATCTTTTTCTTATGCAGGCAGATAACCTTCTTTATCTTTGCATCTCCCACACTTGTTTCCACTACTATTTCTGCCAACCTGGCTCTTACTTAATTGATTTCCTGCTTTGTTTTTTTTACCTTTCCCCCACCTTTTCTGTCTCTGAAATCTTTATGTTTCTAGAAAGTCTTCATCCCTCACAGCCTCCTTGGATGTCAGCTCTCCAGGCACTGCTTCTGCCTTCCACAATGTCTATTTTCACCTCCCTCGCTTCTGCTTCCCACACCTCTGTGCACCCCACACCTCTGTGCCTTTCTCTTCTCCACTTCATGATTGTTGATGGGGACCTTCACTCAGCCAATTTATGTAACATCACATCATGTTTCTTTATCTTCGTTTTGCAGTCTCCTCCTCATGCCTTCCATGACCTCAGTGACTCCTCTTTGACTTTTGCTCCTTCCTCATGTTGCATGGTCCAGCCTGACACCTCCAGGCTCTGCCTTTCATCCCATCCCCTTTTTCTGGTTACGTGTGTACCTGGCAAGAATGCTGTTGCCTTTCTCCCATGTACGTGTGATTTCTTTCTTAGAAATTGTGGTGTTGTACTTAGCAATTCTTATCTGGGTTAATCCCAAATACAAAGCTCTGTCTCCTCTTGGCCAGAACTCCATAGTCACCTGTTTTTCCTGACATGTCTAGTTCTTTTTTCAGACTACATCTTCCTCGCTGACTTTTTTTTTAGGTTTCCTAGAGAATGCTGTTGTTCATTCTCTTCTGCCCTCCCTCTACACCTCGTCTCTGGATAATCTCGCAAATAGAAAATCTTTGCCTGTGCTGCAAAACGTGCAGGGTGATCCTCTGTGATGCTTCTGGCCCACCTTCCTTTGGCTGAGTTACAGCCTCAGGACAGCCAGATGCTCACTCCAGATCAGCATGGTCCTTCCTCTGCTTTTCCAAACTAACCACTGCATCCTTTTTAATCCCAGGAGATAGCATAGAAATTGTATCTGCCATCTATATTGCTATAGCTATCACATCGCTTAGCAAACTTACTGGAAATTCATGACTCAACATCCTAATATGTATGGAAAGCAGCAAAAAATGGCCATCTCTTTATCAGGATTTTCACATGTTTTGGCTTTTTACTGTTAGGTTGTTTAAGAAATGGAGACATCTTCTCAAAAGAATCCTTAACAATTAGTTGATATTAATAAATAATTAACCTCTCTCCAAAAATCATTGACACAATTTATCTCCTGGACCTCCATCTTGAAGATCACGTTTCATTACTGGAAAAGGTTTTTGGTAGCTGACATCTATCTCCTGCTTCCCTGGAAAGAGATGTGCCAGCTGATCTCATCCTTTAAGTTTCCAGTAAACTGAAAAGCACTTAAACATGTGCATGACATGAACAGCAGCATGGAAGTGAGATGGGTCAGTGCTCGGAGGTGCTCAGGACTGTGCCCGTGCTTCATTAGAAAAAGAAAACCTGCCATCTGGCAAAGTGATGTTAGGGTGGGTCCAAGCAAAGCACCAGTGCTTTCAATTTGGAATTAAATAACTTTCTAAAATGTGTGAAAGTGGGGAGCAAAAAGAGCTTTGTTCTTGTAAACCTCAAAGGAGAAATAACTTGGCTTAGGTTTACACTTTTAACAGGTGGTGGGTTTTTTTCGTTTTAACCACTTCATCTGTGTCTGTTTGAAGGTCAGCCAGTTTCACATCATTTTTTCATGGGAAGCTGAGGGTCTTGCAGATTGTCTCTGCTAGTGATATTCCTGATCAACTATGCAAATATGAAGACCTTGGTAGTTTGGCCTTCTTGGGTAAAAGAAGTTGTCTCTTGTCCATCTTGTTGCAATAAGCCTTTTATAATTGTTTGAAAAATCTGCTATAATGACAAAGTTCCCTTTGAAGCCAATGATACTCTGGATCAGAGTATTAATAAGAAAAGTTATCAAAAAGCTTGCTTGGCATCTGTATTCCAAGAGTCTCGCACCGCTAATTCTCAGCATTTGTGTGCTGCTGCTGGCAGAACTATGGCTCTGCCATCACAGTACCAAGGGGTGTTATTGTCAAAGGGTGCCTGAACTGCAGTTTTAGAGAGCAATTTTGATAATCCATGAGCATTTCTCATGACAAAGATGGAAGGTGGTGGCAGTGGGAGGAAAGCTAGAAAACAGGCACAGGCCGAGGTGTGTTACCTGCCTGAGCCTTCTTCCCAGGATGCAGAAGGCAGAAGAGGGCAAATTTCTGTGATGAGCTGGTTGAATTGTTCAGTTTAGCTCTGTTTTGGGGGGCTTTTTTCCTGCTTTCACCATCCTTTTGTTTCATTGTCTCGGTACCTATTTGAGGGCAGTGTTTTTGTGCATGCCAGTAAGTACACTGAAGAAGTATATTCAGTGTTTTCAGGAAGAAACCTTATTTCTACAGGGGTATTCTAGAGCTTTTTTTGGGCAAATGAGCTGACCTGCTTGGAGCAGTAAATCAGAACTGAATAGTAATGCCTAGGAGGAGCTGGTGTTATATGAAGACTTGAAGATCTTGCAAAGCAGAGGTGTTCTCACCCACCCGCTGAACTGCTTAGGCTAGTTCCTTCTCTTGTGTGTTTCTTTCTGAACGCATGATGGCACTACATGCTTTAAGCACTAGTTACAATATTTAATTTTGAAAATAACTGCATGCAAACTTCTAATCCTTTCCTTTACAGGAGCCTGTAAGAGATGAAAGAAGTGTTTATTCCCCCATGCCTAAATAGCTCATCTTCCTTTCCTTTATAAAAACGCAATCTGCTCCTTACTCTTCTCATTTAATTAAGTTCTGCCCTTATTCCTAACGCTGCTGAATTTTCTTTTGGTGCTGTGTCCTGATGCTTTGAATCACAGTGTTTTTGTGCAGGATGGTGCTTCCCTTGTGTAGATAACACAGGTTCGGGTATTTTACTGATGCAGCAATCTGTAGCTCAGGACAGTGCAATGGGAAAAGCCATTTCTGGTATTGGAGTAACAACCATTTCAACAAAGGAAGCTGTCAGTGGTGGAATAAAGAAGAGGACCTTCAGAAGCAGCTGTAGGGGGAGAAATTCTTGCTATGAATATACAGCATGATGATTTAGAGTGTCTCGTGCTAGCTTGGATAAGCAGCTTTTAGAAGAGCTGTTTTTGAAGGGCCGTTATGATTATTTTTTTCCTTATCTTCCCTCTGCTTACAGGGTTCATATGGGTGGCAACAATGTTTTTCCTCTAAAGATATCCTCAGTTTTGTCTGTCAGTAGGTGAATTTATGGAAGGCAATTCTCAGTCTGATGCGTTTTACCAATTGCTGCGAGATTCTAATTTCACCTTCCTTTCGTGTCCCATGGCTGCCCTCTGGTGTTACTGGAGCTCTGTGACTGGACTGGCCCATTATCAGGTTTCTGGTTGTCATGAAGCAGATTTGCATGCAAACTTTGTAGCTTTGCGGTACTGCACGTTTTGTTTTGGGTTGCTTATCTTTTGCCATTACTGCATGTGAGGTTATGATCTAGGACCAGACTTACATTAACAGCCCCTAATACAGGCACCGTTTTGTTCTAACAGACTTGTTTTCCCTAAAAGGTTGTATCTTACAACTGTATTTGTGTTCTTCACTAATGCTTCACAATTTCTACACCTCTTTCTTTGGTGCACCATCTGATTTGACTTCTCTTGTTAAGTTTGACATATATAACTGTTTGGTCTGTGATAGAATGAGAACTTCACATAGCAAAACCACAAGAAATGGCTCTTTTCTCTATTTTTATAGCAACCAAAACCATCCATGCCTATTCCCTTCCTTTGTGTGGGACAATGTTTTTGATGCAGCAAGCCAGGCAATCGCATTGAGTAATTTGGGAGCACCTTGTATTCATTCCTTAAAGCTTTCTGGAGCCACCAGTGGTGTGGGCAGTTTGTGAGAAGTACTGGAGCAGGCTGCTGTGCTGACCAGAGGTTCAAGTTTAACTGGAAAGTGGGTAAAAGCCTGACAAGGAGCAGAACAGATTCATTGCACTGCTTGGCTCAGAGTGACATCTGAGCAATACAGACCTGCTGTAAACAGGCTTATTTTAATTTTTTAAAAGAAAAAGATGCTGTTTGGAACATAGATGGCTTAAATTGTGAATTGTCAGTATCTAACCAGTGGAGAACAAGAAAACTTTGAGCGCCTTGCTATTTCCTCAGGCCCTTGCAATCTTTAATAGCTTCGTTAGCCTCTTAGTTAACTTCAGCAAGCCACAAAACTGAGCAGTACTGACTGCACTCCAAAGGAGTGGCTGCACTGCCCTCAGGAAAGCCAAAGAACATTTGCTTACTGTAAAGAAGATATAAATGCATAAGCCATATGTGGAGTTAGAAAAGATGATGACTGAAATAACAGGCAGAAGGCAGCAAGCATGTGAACTCAAGGCTTACAAGTGTGAGCATTCTCTCACTGAACGCGTGTGCCTAACTATATGATAAATAATACTTTATAGCAGAAGTGTGGGAAAATAAAACATTATTGGATTTAAAATGTGTCAAAACCCCACTCTTAATTAGAGTGCCTTCATGAGGGGGAAGGCTGTGGTTGTCTTGCGTGGGTCAGAGAAGCACAAAGTGATGCAGAGGGAACCCATCTGTTGCTCACAACTGATGTGCCTTAGACAGCTTCTCATGTGCAAGGGCAGAGAATAAAAAAAGAGTATATTCTTGCTTTTCTAGGCACCAGAGTAGAACTGACCATGTGGCTGCTGCAATCGTTTTCTCATTGGAGAATCCTCTCCTTGTGCACAGAACCCAAGTAATTAGATGCATAGAACTGAGAAACATCCTTTACCACCTTGAAGGGTCAGACTTTTCCAAAGACTACCTTAAATAAATGACAGGACAGCAGAGTTCTGAGAGCTATCCTTCAGGGAGAAAACAGCAGGAATTTGTGCATGCTCTGTACTGCCTTTGGGAGGGGCAGCCCAAGTCCTGAAGACCCAAGGATGTTGAAAGCAAGTCTTAGCGAAGTGCTTTCAACCCTGAAAAGGTTAATTGAGGAGGCCCTAGTCCTAATGACAGTAAGTACAAAACTACCAGTCATTCCCAGACTTTCCTGTGGAGTGTATTGACACAGCGTTCCTGCAGCAGGATGATCGGGAGAGGAGACAAGTTGCTTGTGTGTTCTGGGAATTAAGGCAAACAAAGCATCAGTGCTCCCACATAGCCATACAAAGCATTAATGCTCCCATGTAGCTCTAGCCAACGTCCAGGTCTCATTGGTGAGAATAAAGTTTAATCGAAACTCACCAAAAACTTCTTACTGGTATTGCTAAAAGGGGTCTCCT
The DNA here is from genome assembly GCF_023638135.1 of Falco biarmicus. Taxonomy (NCBI): domain Eukaryota; kingdom Metazoa; phylum Chordata; class Aves; order Falconiformes; family Falconidae; genus Falco; species Falco biarmicus. The sequence goes on along the minus strand of NC_079301.1, from coordinate 1,994,996 downwards.
TTTAAAAGAAACAGTCCTCCTCCTGGTTCCAAATGCTTGATATTAATTTTTCATCTAACTGTATCACCTGCAAATTAAATATGGCAGTGGACACAGTTTAGAGAACATGAGCTCGTGTGATTTGCAGTAAAGCATAAGACACATCCCTGAAAAATCCCTACTTATTCCAAATCTAGGATTGGTGCACATCTCATCTGAAGACTGCAGCACACACACTTCACAGGGCAGTGGTGAAATCAGAATCTAATCTTCAAATAGTACCAGTGAAATTATGACTTGTCACCTACTGGAGCTTTGCTGGGCAGAAAGCAGCAAGAAAGCCTTGGAGATAAGGACTGGCAGGAGCTGGGTGCTAGGGAGCAGTCCTCCCTTTATGAAAACAGCCCCATGGAGGATGCGGTTTGGGTGGGAACGGGGGTGTCAAGTCGTCCACCCATCTTTGGTCATCAGCATTTACCATAGGGGCTGTGCTGCTGCACAGCAAACAGGTTCAAGCAAGTCTCCAGAAACAGGCATTCTACAGAAACTACTCTCAGGTGCTGCTGTTCAGCAAGAGTTCAGGTGCTGAGCAAAGCAGGTGCCTTGGCCCTGAGTGATTTCTGGGCAACTCACATAATAAATTAATAGTTGCCTTCCACAGCAGTCCATAAGCTCTGTGGAGCACCCCACCGCAGGGAGTCTAAGGCTTCAGTCAGTTTGATGGGAAGAGGTGTTGTAATGCAAACTTGTAGTAATAACAGGTCAGTGACGTTTTGCTCAACAGAAAGCTGTCAAGGGATCTCCCTGTCTTCTGCCTGGTCAATATTTAGGAATTATTATATGTGTGCACGTAGTAACAAGGAAGCAATTCCCTCACCTCTTAGCTCCAATATCGTTGCGTGTGCATCTTGCACCTTGCTGGCTTTCTTGGTACTAGCAATGATGTGTTTCTCCGTCCTGACTTCTTATACTAGCACACAGTCATTTCTGTAGAAGAAAACAGGATGAGCTGGTGGTGTGGATCCTTTTTCGGCTGGGAAACTTTGGTGTAGGAGTTGATGACATCAGTGATTCTGAACCTCTCTGTCTCTATTGTAGTGCCTGTGAGACTTTCAGCACATAGAATCATTTAGGCTGGAAAAAGACCTTTAGGATCATCAAATCCAACTTTTAACCCAGGACTGCCAAGTCCACCACTAAACCACGTCCCTAAGCACCCCTTGGGGGCGGAGGGGGTGGTTATAACAAAGCAGCTCGTGCTGGTTTAACTTATCTTCCCATTTCATGCTTTATATTCTGCTTTCTTTCTTTCCTATCTGTCCTACATTACCTCCCTCTTCTGACCCATTATGTCTGCTCCCTAGCTAGCTCTCACTTTCCCTCTAGTTCTTACAGCTTTTCTTCTACTTTACCTTTTTTTCTGTTTGTCCGAGCCTATCTTGCCCCTTCATGTCTCTTTCCCGGTTGTCTGCATGTCCCCTTTTCATCTCTCTTTTTTTTCCTTGCATCCTTAATTTCCCTGGGGTCATGGGAGGGCTCTGAGCTCTATCTCTCTCCTCTACTTTTTAATTAGGTAGAAGCATTCAAGCCATTTAACCAATCCATATTAGCTGATCCCAACCTCAGTGCTGATTCTTTAATGCAGGGTAACACATTTCACTGGGTAAAATCAAGCTAAGGGGTAAGTTGAGGACTTGCATTTGGGGAGCAACAGCTGCTGGGCAACATCCAGGTGGATTTCCAAGGGCAGGTAGATGGCTGCAAAGCCAGTACTAGGGCTGATTTTACCTTTAAAAGTGGCAAAAGACTCTGTAAGCAGGACCTGCCTAAGGGTGGGTGACAACTCTGTATCAGCCACGTGGCAAGTGTGGAAATGCAGGCTGCTAATGAATGCATTCCTCTTCAGGGTCTCCCTCCAGATGAAAGGCAGAAAAGTGTTGGGATCACCCTCATACCTGATCCTGTATCATCAGTCCTGCAACGTGTGAGGAATATCATCTGCCCACAGCCACCAGCCAGTGTCATCCCCATGATTACATCCTGCTTCTTACTGAGCATTGTGCCTTTGGATCAGAGGTAAGGAGTCGGTGCCTAGCTGTTGAGTATGCAAACCCCTCTTTTGGGTACACCATGTTTTTATTGTTCTTGAAAGATGAAAGAAAAAGATGTTTCATGTTCTAGATATTTACTCTGAGATGGGATGCTTTGTGTTTTTGTTTCTCATGGTGTCTAATGAGCCATCCCAGTGACACTCAAGAGAACAGGGGAAGGCACACGGGAGTGTGCTTAGAAATGGCCCTGGACCCTGGACCAGCCAGGTACCCTAACCTCAGCTCTCATTTTAATGTGCACCAGAGCTTCAAAGACCAAAGAGAAATACTGACATTGCCTATAAACTAATTTCTTGATATTTTGAAATAATTGCACAGCTGTTGTCCCAGCAGTTCTAACATGAAATGTGTCAGCAGTGGTTTAGCATCACATGGCCAGGCATGCTGGCCATGGTAGGATGACTGGCCACCTGAAGTGAAACCCGGCACACCTGGATATTCACAGTCAAGTAATGACCAGCTGCCTCCTTCCCACTGGTAGGTTTTACTTAAGTGTTGAGCTTTTAGAGAGGAAGAACAATGCTGTCAACATGCAGGCCATGGAAGCACTCATGCATGAAGCCCCTGTGCTAGTGCATGCAGTGGTTTGCTGCTTCAGGTGTCCAGACTGCAGGAGTTTGCAGACTCCGGATATTACGCCTTGTTTTGTTGGTTTGACTGTGCAATTCGGTGAGTGTCTGGGGTTTTTGTTGTTTTAAGGAAAAACTGTCTGTCTCATTTCCATACTTAGGGAAGAACACCCTATACAAACAGCTCCAATTCTGATACAGAAATATAGTATACAGAGAACAGGAACCTTGGCATGACCCCTGAGCTAGGTCTGGCTTCTTCCAAGTCCATAATAGCTCAGAACCAGCTCAGCAGAGAGCTCCTAAAGGCCAATTTCTTTTTTTCCCTTGGGTTTTGGGGGGTGGCTGGAGGAAGGTCTTCACAGAGCTCTCTGAAAGTTGCATTTGGGGTCAGCATCAGTCCTACCTGTGTCACACCTCTGAGCTGAAGCCACTGATGGGGGTGTACTTGTTCAGAAGCAAACAGATGGTGTGCAGCATGCTGGGCAGGTTTTGTTCTTTTCTGTATATTTCTAAATAAACAGTATAAATGCCAGTCCAGCTAATGGAGAAAATCCAGACTGTTTAAAGGGAGGTTAGGTTCTGTGTCAGCAATCTGTTCTGTGTCTTCCTCTGTCAGTCGGTGTGACTATAAAAGATAACTGCTTCAACATTAGGGACTACAACAGAGAAGATTAAAAATGTTTCTGCATGATTCTCCGAAGTATACACCCCTGAAAAGAAAGCCTCCTTTGCTCTCTTGCCCTATATCTTCACTCGAAAGCTTGCCTCTTCCATTAGGAACATGTTTTAAGTGATGTATGGATATATAGGCCACCCGGGGAGAGCAGACCAAGAATTTGCAGATCCTAAAATGAAGGATTTTCACATTGAATGAGTTCTTACTTTTAAATAGATCAAGCTTAAAAATAAGCCCAGTTGTTCTTGTGTGTTCAGCATCAGATTTCCTGCAGAAGTAATAGTAATAAGGTATTTAAATAATGACCTTTCCCCACTATCCTAAAGCTAGCTTAAAAAGAGTTGGGGGTGGGGGTGGGGGCAGTGGGGAAGCTATGGAAATTCAAACTTGCCAGGCCATATGCACAGGATTACAGTTTGACTATGAATCAAGAAACAAAAGGAACTGGATTAAAAGTCTTTTTATCTGAATACACATCTTCAGCAGTGATCACTTGTAATCAAAATTCCTTGCCTGATTTCCTGCTGACGACATAAGACTGCAAGCCTGGCTGCAGTACAAGAGGAGCTAAACCGAACCTATTTTCCGTCGCTATGGTGCTAGGAACAAATAGCCTTTTTTAGGATAGTCTCCAAAATACCACTGGAGCTTGCTAGTGAACACAGTCATTCAGCTTCTGAATTACCTGCATGCCTTTGTATTTCAATTTATCTTCTGTTTCCTTAGTTAAAACATTCGTTTCCATATGGGGATGGACCTTCCTTCCTCACTGGCTTCTCGTGTTCCCAGTGTGAACAAAAGAGCATGAATCTGAAACTTGCTATCTACCACCAGCTTTTTTCCTGGGAAACTAACTGGCAACCTGGCAATCACTGTGATCACTTGGTTTTAGCCAATTGCTTCTTGAGGTCTGGAATTGTGTGAAATGCTATGCTTTCACTGAGCTTCGTCATTACAAAAATGACTGGGGAGATGGAGGATTTGTAAGAATTATTTTCTTTAGTCCTGTGAAATTACTGAGGTGGGAGGACTTTTTCCATGGTGTGAGGCTGCAGTCAGACTATGCTGTTCCGTCCAAAGTAAGATGTGACCTTGAGCTGCACAATCCGACTCTATTTGATAAGCACCTCACAGTTCTGGCTTAGTGTTATAAAGCTGAGCTGCGCAGCTTTCATCAGCTCTATAAGGTGCCTGTAGGCTTCTCAGAGCCCCTGGCTTTGCACGTGGGGCCAAGCACATTAAAAATTAACTGGTTGAATTCTTCCTGTGAATGTGCCCTTTAACATATCTCTGAAAGTTTGTGATGTGGCTCAGCCTATCCAGTGCAACATCAATGATACAGATACCAGGCCCAGTCTCTGGTACCTATCCAGAGCAGCCATGCATAGGCTATTGCAAAAAGAAAGAAAGGAAGGGGGGTAAAGGAGAGTAAAAATACACTTGATATGTTTTCATGAGAGCACGCTGTGGAATATGCTCTTTCACTTTAAACTCTGCTTTGCAGAGGAAGTAAATTTGATCTCTGCTCCTTGCCTAGAGCCCTTAGGTTTCTTTCTGTAGCAGTCAAGTGAGACAAAGCCAGCAAAAAATATATCCTGTTCTAGCCATTGGTCTCACCCTGCTCCAGCTGCAACTGTCTGTTTAGCCTTACCAGATGAAATTTTACTGCTGGAGCTTGGGCTATGAAACTGAGCAAGTTTTATGAGGAACTGCTTTAAATCACCTGTGTTACCCATCTCCCCCTGGTGAAAAATTTAGCAGAAGAGCAAGGGAAAGAGCAATCCAGGAGAGAGGTGTGAAAATATTGCCAGCAATGGCTGCTGAAAAAAGCACTGTTGGCTCACAGATCCCCCCACAGTGTTTGCTTAAATTTCCCATTTGAAGCACAGATGACTCTGGTGTTGCTCACCATTGCCAAATAAAGATGATTTTTAATGGTGAGATGGTACAGCTAAGAAGCACTGCATGAGTCAGGGCAATTGTACTGTTTATATGTAGACTGCTTCTATAGTGAAAAGCATTAAACATATCCATTAGGAGCATAGGCCATGTCCTTTCCTGCAAAGCATCCAGAGAGCACCCTTGTCTGAGACTGGTACCCATAACAGCTCTTATTTCCCAAACAAATCCCTTGTCAGGATGGGAACTCTTGCCTTGGATTCTCCCTCCCTAACACAGACAGAAAGATACAAAGATAGGCAGGACCTACTTCTGAGAGCTCCCACGCATAAGACAAGTCACTGTTGAACAGAAGGGTAATTCCAGCTGTAGCTGTTAACTCCACACACCACAAATTTCTTTATGTAATCAGGAACTTGTTCCATCCATCTGCTGTGTAGATTAGTTTGTAGCATTTCCTTTTTTACTGAGATGTCCTTTTTGTACCGCGATCCTCCAGCCGTGTGCTTTCCTGTGAGTCCTTCCCATGGCTCTGTACTGCAGCGTGTTTTCCCAGTGCCGGGGCCAGGCATTCGGCTCCCTGAAATCCCTGCCAATTCTAATCTGCAGCTCAAGTAACTTGGCACCCATTTCCCACAAAGACCCTCGGTATCCTACACCTCTGTGCACGCCTCAGACACTTATATTTATCTTTGCCTCATTAGGGCTCATCTGCTACAGAGTTTCTGCAGATGTTTCTTTATTTAAAGCATACTTTATGAAGGGAAGGAAAGGAGAGACACATGCAGAGGAAGGAGGTGTGTTTCATAGCGTTGCTTACTCTGAAGCAACTCTGATGCCAGGAAAATGTGCACGTCACTCATAATTCTTTTTGTCTCATCTGTTCTTTCCTCCTATTTCCCCCTCCAAAAAAACATCAACAGGAATTCCCTGCTTCCTTACTAATTACACCTCTGTCTACAATAAACCAAGAAGGTCTATCAGTGAGGCAGTATGTGGTCAAATGATGGTTGGAACTGCTTAGCAGGAAATTTGGTAGGAAAATACAAGTTCAGCAGCTTAGCAGGCTTTATTTTTAGGGTGCGTGAGCTTGTTTAACTCGGATGTAAACTGCCAGTTTTCTATTGTTGTCAGATGGCTCCTGTCCCACCAGGCTGAGTCAAACTGGTGACTCATGGGCAAGAAGTTGCTTTGGCAGTGGGTTGTGATTTTCTTTCCTCCTCCAGTCTGAGATGTTGAAGATGATAAAACCTCCAGCCTAAGATGACAAAACTTGTTTGCAAAACTAGTTTCCAGCTTGTTCTTGTAAAAAACAAAACAAAACACAACCTGTTTGTAATCAAAAAAACATTGCATTGCAAAACTTTTTGAAAAGCACCTGAGGTATTGAAGTTGGGTGCTTTTGCAGTTGGTGTGGGCTGTCTCTGCTCATGCTCTGGGCTGGCCAGGTGCAAGCCAAGCCCCGAATGGAAACAGCAGGGACGTGTTAGCTAAGCGTTGTTCCTTGGCCAGCAACCCCTGCCGAGAGCTGGGATTTATTAAACCTGGAGCACAGTGCTGTACTGAGGCAGGGAAAGGGATTTCAGGTGTAAGCTGGCTGGCATCTAGCCAGCTTGGCAAGTGGATGTAAAATCCTGTGGAAGATTCAAGCCTGTATGTTATTTGGGGAAGTTCATGTTCCAATTCCAGCACACAACCTCTCTCTCTTTCCTCTCCCTCAGCCTTCCTCCTCCCATATCCTTACCCTCCTCTGTAGTACGAGCTACTCCTAGAAGTCACTAAATTAGTTCCTTGAGTTACATACATGCAGGATTATCTTGGACTCCTTACTGTGCTCACTGCTTACCCTTCTGCCCTTTTGGCTCTTTAAAGCATTGTGTGCAGTCGGATACCGGCTGGGATACAGCAAGGGCAAGCTTTCAGGCCATCGCCTGTAGAGATGAGAAAACCTTTACAGCATTTCTGGTGGTTTTGTCTTACCATGTGCTCTGAAGCAGGTTAGGGAGTCTGGTGCCTTGCAGGAGAGCAGCAGCTGAGCAGTGCAGGGCATGCATCACTTCAAGCACTCCCATGTCTTACACCCAGGTGTGCAGTAAAGCCTGGGTCAGTCTGTGCGTAGTGGAGCTGGAAGGCAGCAAGTCTGACTTGTTTTTTTTTAAGCTGTTTCTTCAGGCTTACAGCACCTTGCAAAGATCCTCCAAGTTCACTTAGAAGTTATGTAGAAGTAACCAGATGTGACCTTTTTTCAGTTATCAGAGTCATCAAGAGGTGTTTGGATCTAATGACTTGTCACCTTGCCTGGCAGGCATGTGGTTCAGAGCGCCGGTTCCCCTACGTGTGAGCTTTCTCCTCTGCATTAGTGTACACTAGGCGTTGCTGTGGCAGCTGTTCAGGCGCCGACAACATGAATTGTTGCTGTCAGTCTTGAATTATGCTCGACCATGCCCCTTAAAATGAGTAGCAAGTCTCTCACTCTAATACAACTTCTTGTTCTGTAGATCTCATCAATGTGGAAAAAGATGGATGGCCTTAGCAGAAGGTACAATTAGAAACTTATTTAGTAGCCTACTACAGCATGACACTTACTCCTGCTTCTGGCAGGCTTATATTGGTTTAACTCTGTGACTGGAGTACTGAAGGGTCTGTTATGAGTTCATAGTTTGCTAACTATGTAAGTTTGTTTACCCTTTATTTTACTTCTAAAGGACCTTACTCATTGTGAGTTTCTTACTGTAGCACATACCTGGGCCCTTCACTGAAATGTTAGATCACACAGTGTCTGAGGTTTTGGTGTCAGACAAATCCACATGTGATTTTTGAAAAGCCCTAAATAGCCAAAATGTCCAGTTCTGCAGTTTTTATATCAAAGTCTAGCTCAAGGCCATGGCAGTCTGTCACATACAAGGACTCCTCGAGAACTCGGGCAATTGTTCTCACTGCTTGAGAGTGGTTATTCTGATTTTTATTTTTATTTTTCTCCTCTTTGGCCTTGTGACTGATCCATACACTCAAACCATTCTGCTTTGTCTAACAGAAGTGATAACTCCCCCCTCAGCTGCAGGCTTCCTGATAACCACAAAGGATGCGTTTAACAGTATTGTTTAGCTCTTTTCCAAGGTCGTGTTGCTATATCAGCAGAAAATACCCTGATGTGAGAGCTGGAGTGCAAACCCAAACAGATTAAGATAACTAAATAAAAATGGAGTATGAGTCAAGCTGTCAAAGGAAGGTGATTATTTGCTGCGGTGTGTATGCAGCCAGCTAGATTATGTAGCAAAACGACGTATCCAATGGGTTAATTTCTATATTGAACAGTGAAATAGTGTTTGAATCACCATTGATAATTTGGTTTGAACTACAGGTATGCTGCCTTTGTGCTGACTTCTAAGGATGAGGTGCTAGTCTTATCAGCTAGGGAGTTTCAGCGTTCAGGTGTTGTATTTAAGACTTCACATGGAAATCAAAATCCATCTCCACTACACATCTACCCTTTATTCTGGGAGAGGAGCTCTGGTGTGCTGACCTGAGCTGCAAAGCTGGCTTTAAGAGATCCTGTTGGTTTACCCCCACAGACACCCTCCCCTCAGTTGTGCCAGCACAACCATTGATGGTATAGAGCTCTTAACAGGAACCTGGTTAAATGATCCAGGTTAAAAATAAACACCCATTTTCGGGGGGAGGTGGTGGAAATAAGAGTTATTTTTAAACCACATCACTGCAGTGATCTGGTAGACAATGTGACCTCCTAAGCAGTTGTTGCACAGCTCAAGGGCAGTGGAAGAACAAGAGGGGTGTGAGCAGAAGAGTAGGCAGCAGCCTCTGAAATCAGTTTTTCTCCTCCACCTCTTGAAAAAGAGGGACAATTGAATTGTGAACACTGGTTTCAGAGAGTATCAATTAACCAACATGGGTTATATTTAATGGGGGAGTTGTAGAACAAATATTTGGGAATATGAGTGACTGCTGCATAACAGCATCTTATGTGGACCTCCCCTATCCTCGTTTCCACCTGTGATCCCTAGCTGCTACACTGGTTTGTGATGATGAGATAATATATGGGAACAAGATAGGCATCTGAACTGCCAAACAGCAGCCGTATTTATGGCTGTACCAACTTCATGACAAACAGGTCTTGCCAATATTCCCCTTTCTCTTGAATTGGGTTGGTTCTACCATGCAGGTATGTGTTGTTTCACACATGCAAATGGGAGAGGGGTTGGAAAATGAAAAATTACTCTCATGAGCAACGCTAAGGGAAGATGCACTTCAAATTATATAATTTGCAATGTAAAATCTTTAGCGGAGGAATTTTAATAGGAACCCTTGGCCCCTTTTTCTGTGGCCTCCTAGCTGTTACACATGCCAAGTGACCACTGCCAGTAGCAAAACCAGCATAACCAGTGACCAGAAACAGAAAATGCCTTCTCCAGATACTACTGCTAGAAGAACATTTAGCAGGATGTGATTGTTGGACTTGAGGCTGAAATTTGTTCTCCAGTGTATCTGAACCCCTTTTCCTGCACAAACCTGAAAATGAATTAAGGTCACCTCAGATTACTTCCTGGGTATGGTTGCAGTCAGGTAGCTAAATGCCTGGATTTATACTGATTTTAAGAAGTAATTTTGCATACTTGATATTGTTCACATGCAGGAAACTTTGTTTCTCTCTGATAGCTCTACAGCTGTGTGAGTGAATCTCTGCTGTACGCTCAAGCTCTGTATGAGCGGTGCTGATCATGCTGTTTATAACAATTTTTTTTTGCTAAATGTCTATATTGCCTTATCTGGAGCAGCATGGTCAGCATTTCACATTGCTGAATCATGCCCTATGCTTACACAGGGCTTTATTGTGGTGTGGTGTTTTTAGCCCAGGTTGTGAGTGCATTACTACACAGGTACTGCACAAAACTGGTATGGAGAGTGACAGAGCAAGCTAGAATCGGTAATATTGATAAATGACAGGATGTCACTGTTAGAACATAGGATAATTTTTTTCCCTGGGACCTGTGTAAAATTTGTGAAAATATTTCCCAACCCAAGACTACATCTGTGCAGTGGAAAGCAATCCTCCCTGTGATACCTGTGTGCTGATCCGATGCTGTGCCACGGGACACCTCTATTTAAAGCACTTTAACCTACTCCCTAATGCAGCTCGTATTGATTTAGTACATGAAATAACACCTCCACTGCGTATCTGCTGCTAACTTTGCATTCTTCAAGTGTGCCATGTGGTTCTCAGACTCCTTGTGTAAGATCTCAATGCTCACTTTTGCCGAGATGGCTTTTCTGCCATCTCACTTCCAGAGATAACACAGCTTGATGCCAGCTTTGGAAGCAGCATAGTCCTTCCAGTGGTCAAAAGATTAATTTTCTACCATTAGCGTGAGGACACAGATTTTGTGCTATGGTTGAGTTTGAAATTAATGTGTAACATCCAAAACACCAAGTCTAGAAAGAGGTTTTCTTTTTCCCTTAGAGAAGATACCTGCCCTCTCTTCCTCTTTGGGCTGAGTGTGTGTTACAGTAGGAACAGTAAACAGATCACAACAGATAACAGTAACAGATTACAACAGTAAACAAACTCCTTCCAGCAAGGCATGGGAAACAGAAAATGTGAGGGTGAAAGAGGGACTGCAGACATGCATGCTGAAGGGAAGGGCAGTTGTGGAAGGCACAAGCGAAGACAGAAGGTGTTTTGGCAGCGCAGGTTCTGTCTTTGTCATCCTGTGCTGGAGAGAGAGATGGGAACTGGGAGAAACAAATTTATTGAATATGTTCAGTGGCAACTGCTTTGGTCTTATCTGTCTGTTGTGGTCTTAGGATGCTGAATCTCAGAAGTGATCTAGTGAGTAAGTTCCAAGAAAGGCATTCCATGACTGCAGAGACAGTTGAGGTTAATGATGCACTGCCTCAGAAGCAGCTGGGAGGATTTGTATGAAACGAGAAAAAGGAATGACTGGTTTCCCATGCTTATGGTTTCCAGGAAATTCTCCATGTGTGCTGGATGTACTCAGTTTGAGATCTACAGAACTTAAATTTAAATATTATTGCAGTTGATATATATATTTATAGAAGTCAGAGTAAATAAGCACACTCACACATACTGTTTTCCAGAAAAAACTTTCCTTTTTCATTATACACACACATGCACACACATACACACAGATACATAAAAGAACAAACAGTGCAAAACATGCATGTTGTTAAGTTCTCTACAATATTTATATTGGTCAAAATCCCCCAGGCAGAGAAAAGCTAGCACAGGAGTTTCTTAGGTACTGGACAGTGAAGTATTCTGGGAAAACATATGCACAGTGATCCTGAAGAGAAACCACCCGACTCTTTGCTTGCCCCAGTGTTTTAGGTGTGTGTGTCCTGTTGTTTTTGTATGGAAGTTAAACTTCAGAATCAAACCCACGAACAGCCGGCTGTGTTAAACACTATTTTTAAGTGAAGTGACATTTTCCAGAGGAAAAAAAAAAACAGGAATGGCACTATGCTTTGCTGTGAAATGTGCCCATTTTGTAGAGGTTAAAATCACTGTCTTAAATAGCAAGCTTAAGACTGTGTATCTTCTGCCCTCCCTTTCTCCCAACTCAGCAGGGTCCAAAACTCCACCAGCCCTTTCCATTGTGAGGACCTCCAGCAGACATAGACCTTTGCAGATGTCTGCATCTGCTCTGTCTACAGCTCTGCTCCGCAGTCCTTCACACATCTGTTGGTGCAAACTCACTATGTTTCACTTCTACAGAGAGGGGCAGAATAAGTTCTTATTAATATACCCAGATATTGACAGAACAAACAGGAAAAGGAGAAGATTCCAGCAGCTGAAATCGGTACCTAGGGAAAGGGATCTTTGACCGCTGCTGTGGGGCGTAAAAAATGTGTTTTGAGTAGATCTTCCTTGCTTTCTAGGCTTTTTGAGTGGATCATCTTGAATCTCCCAGAAACTTAATTTTCCAAACAAGTCATCTCTATAGTACAGCATCTTGGGGTTGGTTTGAGTTATGGTCCTTAGGAGTGAGTCAGAGAGTGAATGCACAGCTCATACCTACACAGGACTCTCAGGGGTAAGCTTGAGGTCAGCATTTAGAAGTTAAAATTACAGCTTTTCCAGCATTAGGGGGGAAAACAGGGCTTGGACTTGTAATCTTCTGAACAACAGCTCTGCCTTTTTCTTAAATTAATGCTGAGCAACATAATCTGCTACTGAAATGAGGACTGTTTTGTTTCTGTTCTTATTTGCGGTCTGTCCTTTTGGACATGGCAACGCTGCACTCGGGGAATGCTTGTTCCGCAGGCAGCAGAGGAGGGGGTGCCTTTCCCGACCCTTTCTGCAGGACTGTCACCTTTGTGCAGCTGGCCGCCGCATGGAGCGTGCGGCATGCGGGAGCATGGCAGTGGTGTGCCCAGCATGTACCGCTCTGCCTGTTCGGCTTGGCCTTTGCAGCCTGAGTTGGTGATATTTTGAGTATCTCCGTGCTGTGGGTGGGCTGTGGAAACAGCCTCAGCTGTTCCCCTCAGTTCCCTCACACCTTTTATTTTTTGCTTTCTCTAGAGGACTGCGTAGACACACTTTCACAGGAACCGCTGTTGTCTGTGGTTGTCCCTGTTCTGAGACATTTCCTAGATGGTAATTTCCTGCCCATTTTACAGCAAATCCATCTACTGGGAATGACATGGAGTGTTACTGGGGAGCTCTTTAGGGACACCGGCCTTCAAGAAGATCATCAGAGGTGCTGTATAAGCTTATCAGTGTGAAAGGTCCCCTTTTCCTTCACCAGCTGTTTGTCGGAGGGAAGCTCTCTGGGTTATACAGCTTGGTTTTGCTGGGTAAAGGGCAGGGAGGGAGAGCAGAGAGTCTCGCTCCATCATCCACACAGCACCTCAGGGAGAACTTCCTAACAATGTCACAGGGATTTTTGTAGAGAGACCTAGAGACTGAATCCATGCAGCAGGTCTGCAGCAAGCAAGCTTTGGAGGAACAGAGCCTCGCTGTCTGAGCAGCTCTGTGCTTGCACGTACAGCGCAGGAACTTTTCATCCTTCTTACTCAAGGAGCCAGCACACAACTTTTATATGTGACTTGTGCTGCCTCTTTGCCCTTGCATTTCATAAACTTGAGCCTGGGTAGTTAGCACTGATTTTACAAAGCTGGTGTAGATTTACGTTGTCCCACAAACACCTGGCATCTTTCATCTGATGTAGAGCCTGTTGTGTTACTACGAAAAGCCTGCTGTAAGAGGAGGGGCTTTCATGGTGGCTGTAATACTGGGCCCTGCTTTCTTCCCCCTATCATGACATCTACCATGAAAACTCACACTGGCATGGAATCTTGCAGATGTGTGCACATAAAAAGGTGAGCTTGGGCAGAGTGTTTTTCAGATTGCCTTTCAGAGCTTCAGCTTTGCAGCAAGGCAATGAGCTGCAAAGCTGGCGGCTAGCTTATAGTGAATGCATTGCATATGGAGGACTGGGGAATAGGAAGAGTGAACTGGCTGGGAGCAACAAATTCCTTGATTAATGCTGTATGTTTAGCATCTGAGAGGATTGCTGGGTCTGGTTTCTCAGCTTCAGCTAGATAAAGGCATCAACTTCTAATTAATTTGATTTTTGGTTTTAAACTCATAGTTCTGGTGTGTGCCATTTGCTAACAATAGCCCTTTGTCAGACACAGAAGGAACACTCAGCTGCACCTCAGCCAGAACTGTGAATCCACTTTTCTTTTACCACCATCACTCCTTCCATCTTGGCTTTACCAACATCTGAAAAATTACTCTTCCTCTCTCTGAATGCATAATTGGTTGGTTATACATAAACCGTAGAGCTTTACTTGGTATACCTGACCTAGAAAAAAAGACTAGTCAAGAACTATCCTACCAGATGTCTGTGTCAGTCAACATATGATCTCCATATAATTTATAAGGTATTAAATTACAAAATAATGAATCTTTTCAGTTAGCATTTTGGCACATGATGATGGTATTACATTTTATGTGAGAATATCGACCACAGCTCTTGCCCCATAAAACTGCAAACAGAAACTTGTAAGCATTGGCACTAGTTTCGCTTAGAAAAAGACACCCATTATGCTCGGATTACAGTTAAGCTATGTACGTTCAGCCTGGAGGTTGTCCAGTCACACGCAGTTCTTTCCCCTCTCTCTCCTTTAACATTTCCTTAAGAAGCCTAGTGGTTTCTAGGTTAGATTTTTTTTTTTTTCTTTTTTCCTTCTCTTGGATTTAACTAGAGGAAGGTCTGTGGGGCAGAAGGTCTTCCAGGATTCTTCCAAATGAGATATTCCTCTGCTGTCGGCTCTGAGGTGCTGGGCCAAATTCTGTTCTTGCTTACACTGGAGCAACTGAGCAGCCACCATGTGTGAAAACAGCCCTGTCCCACAAAGATCCCAAACCCCATGTAACTCGGGAATCTTCTTGCTTGCAAGTGGAAAGAAGCAGCTTTAATATCAGATTTACAAGCTGACAGTTATATGTTGCCTGTTGAGAGCAAGCTTTTTAATCTCTTTGTAAAACTGACGTAATAAGGGGGTTTGCCTTGGAGAACACTTACTCATGTACCATATTATTTTTCTTGCAAATAGGAAGATGGTTTTAAATGCGCCCTCAGCTTTTTAGTGATTCCCTCTCTCTCCCATCCCTAAAAACTGAGCTCTTGTTTCATTGCATACAATTTTTAACAAACAGTTAATGGTAGGGCAGTGGAACAGGGGTGTGCTGCCTCTTTTGCACAGCTTAGGACACGTCAAAGTTGTAGATGGTTTCACTCCCCCCTCTTCTTCATGTCACAGCGCAGTGGTGTGAAGGATACACCCAGGAAAACCCTGCCTGTATCGAAGCGGGTAAAATTCCTCTTGCCTCGCTTTGCATTTTGATGTGAAGTTATGGAAACAGCTTCTCTGAAATAGTTACATTTTATGGCAGGTGTTGAAACTGGCTCATCGGTCAAAGGAAATACGATTTTTAAGAAGCTCTCTAAACAGTTTGATTCAGGTCTGTATGGGAAGCAAAGTGGCACAGCACTTTGTGTATAGTTAAATGGCAAATACTGATGCTTCTTAAAATACAACTTATTGCTTCTGTTTGAGGCAAACCTTTCCCAGCTGCTGACAAATTCACTGTAATTGACTGTGCCCTTGTCCTGTCACATCTACCGCATGCCACCAACTAGTTTGGATGATCTGTCCTTGTTTTCATTTTGTTTCTGCTCCAAAGTGGTGTTGTCTGAGGATTTAATATACAGCAAAAACCTCCCAAGCCAGTCTTGTGTACACGTTTCTAGGAGATATAATAGTTTGGCTGCTCTCATACTCCCTGCGTATGAGTTGATCGTATAGTTTTCTGCAGTAGGAGCCAAAAGCCAGGGGCACTAGATAAGTGACAGTCATTTTAGGGCTGAAATAGAATGGTCTCTGGGGTCTGTCTTAGCTGTGGTAAGCAACTGGCTTTTTTATTCAAAGTGAATGTAGTGCTAAATAAATATTCCCATCAAAGCATTAACATTTTTTTGCAGCTGAATTCTCTTCACACTTCAAAAACCTCTGTTGCTTTAAGTAGCAATCACATTTGATGTGTAGCTCTCAACATCTTGTGAGGCTTGATCTGACAGACTTAAGATAAATAGTTGAGTGGAAAACATCTGTTCAATATTTTGTCTGCCTTTTTTTTTGGCAACATAGTCCTAGAAGTAGCTTTGTGCTGTACTGTGGAAAATGTAGCATACTGATCTAACAAGCTGTAACTTCATACTTTTTCAAGTTAAATTGTTTTTCTCATTTATCTGTCTTACACTTAAGAATGAATCAGCCTGTTAAGGTCAGTATTGCTTCAGATATGAAACAATGGCTGGAGAAATGAACCAGTAAAATGGTAAACTAGTAAAATGCAATGACATACAGAGAGTAAAATTTCCATATATTTCTATAATATATACCTATAAAAGAAATGCAGGACATGTAATAAATTAATTGAAAAACAAGAAAACATTGCTGTAACCAACTAAGAAAAGAGTGTGGCTAATTTGTTTTACTTACTCTTCTTCTGGAGTTAGTTTGAGACCCTCTAGTTTAATTAGTTGACTGTATAGCAAAAACCAGCAAGCAATCACTTACAAGATTTTCTCTTAATTACATGCTCTGACACCAACTGTCTGGAGCCAAACAAGCTCTTTAGTGAGGTCAGCCCTCTGCGGTTCTTCAGCCCTTCAGCTGCACTCGGTTTCCATAGGAGAGATTTGCCCTTGCAAGAGCTCTGGGGTTTCAGGCCCTTTCTTTCAGCTGAGTTTATAGTCTAGCCCTTACCAGAAATAGTCACTTATATTCTCCTGGGACATAAAAGCCCAGGTGTAACAGAGTAGCAATGAGCTCTTTACTTCTCCCTAGAGGTGGCATTTAGAATAAATTAAAAGACAGCTTAATCTGACAACAATGAAACTTCTTATTTCAAAACTGCATTATTAATTATTCTCTCCTCTTATTATTTTTGTTATCATCAAGGAACTGTTTTGCCTACTGTTACAACAATTATTTACACTTCAAACCTCTCCATACATTAAATTCAGCATGACTGTGTCTAGTAAAACCAGGATGTATACTCTAGCAGTGAAGTAAGGAAAAGCCAGAAGCTTTTATTATGCCTTTTTAAGCAAACATATTGTGTGAAGTTATTGAGTTAACATATGATGTGTCTCCAGAAGGCATGAAATATTGGTAGATATTGCTAAGAAAATTAATTTTTCTGTTTCCCAACTGGTCCCATGTCAACTGCTGGGGGAAAAAATGCCAAATGTTGGCACCTTCTGGTTAAAGAAGCTGTTCTATTCCCTCCTTAGTTGGCACGTATGTCGTTACCAATCCATAATCTCCAAAGGGAGATCCATAGGGATTTTTATATTTCATGTTCACCTGTTGCATCTGATGGGACCATCCCAGTGTAAGGATTTTTTTACCTGTGTAGTTATCCCCCAGGCAACTTTTCTTCATTAACACCACGTGTGAGCCCACATATTCTGAAACAACTATTTCACATATGGTGTTAATCAAAAGTTAATGGGGGCTAACTTCATGTGTAAACATCTCGCTAGAAATGCGATTCAGATGTTGGGTCCCCTCCATTCGTAATAGCCTGGTCACTTATTTCATCCTGTGGTGCTGGTAGCGCAGTCTTTGTTAGAGGTGTCTCAGTCTTGAAAAGAGAATCCATTTTTATCTGGGTTTTTATGTTGAAAGACTTCTGGAAGGATTCTGATGTGAAGTAATAGATGAAGGGGTCAAAGCAGCAGTTCATTGTTGCAATGCACAATGTGATTGGGTACAGTGTCCTCGCAAACCTCTCCAAGGAGCAATTTGCTATCGCTTGGGACCGCACAAGAGCATACAAGAAGAGTATGGAATTGTAAGGCACAAAGCACACAACAAAAATGGCCACGTGCACAATGATCATTTTCAATACTTTCTCTTTGTTTGTCCCAATCTGAGACAAGGTGGCAGGTTTCCGGAGAGTCCTGAGAACTAAAGAAGAGCATGTAAGGTTGAGTAGCAAAGGAATTATGAAACCTACCACTTCAATAAATATGGTGATCTTAGACAGATAGGTTTTCCAGATACGTTTGGAAAAACCTTCAAAACAGGTCGTGCTGGTGTTAGAAATGTTGGTTGTGGAGAACAAGGAAGCTGAAATTCCACCGCTGAGGACCAGTATCCAAACACCAGCACAGACTATGGCAGAATTTCTCCTGGTCCTGATGGTGCGAGATTGGAATGGATAGACGATAGCAAGGAAACGGTCAACACTAATGCAGGTGAGGAACAGCATGCTCCCATAGATGTTAGTGAGAAATGCTGTACCAGAAATCTTGCACAGGCTATCTCCAAAAGGCCAATGCCTGTTAAAATTATAAAAAATTTTAAAAGGCAAAGTGAACACAAAAAGCAAATCTGAAACAGCTAGGTTTGTCATGAAAATGGCTGTTTCACTTCGCATTTTCATCCGAAAGCAGAAAACAAAGAGGGAAGCACAGTTAGTAATCAAACCAAGGATGAAGACCACGCTGTACACTGCTCCATACAAGTTGTACTTAAAGGAATCATCTGTCAAACAGGTATGATTGTTGCTGTGGTTTCCCATGCCAAGTCTGTGATGTACTTCCAAAGAACTTCAAAGTCTACTTCAGTGACATCCATAAAACAAGACAGTGATCTCTTCTCTTCCTGAAGAAACACATTCCAGGAAGGTTGCTTGACACCATGCTACACCGCGTCTCTGTCACAAGTACTTTCATCCTGAAGGAGAGAGAGAAATAAATTACATTGGTCTTGCGACCTGCTATCACCTAAAGTGGCTGTGCAAGAGAACACGTACTCTTTCCTTTCCAAATGAATGGAGTACAAACAAGGCCAGTAATTAGTTTCCAAGGTAGTTTTTATAAATTCCACTATTATTGGGATTTTTCATATTTGAACACAGCAGTTACTGTACTCAGCCTTGCCTTTCCTTCCCCCATCACTCCCCCATCCTCCTGTTGGAAGGAGAGTGATTGCTAATTCCAACTTTCCACTTAGAAAGGTTTTTCTTTAAAATTTGAGATGGAATTGGCCCAGTGTGTTTGGAAACAAATGAAATCATGGACCCACAATTTTGCTCAGGTATAGAATCAAACAGTCTGAAATGTTCACCCAAACTTGAAACAAGAGGAGAAAGAAGCTGAAAGCTTTAGCGTTCACGTTTAACTGTGCAGAAATTAAAATTCTATGGGTTTTGGTTCAAAAGTATTAAAAAAAAAAAACCAAATCTGCATTAATAAAGTACTGCTTTGCCTTTTTTCTACTTGAAAATAGGAGCATCCTTACACATGTTTTCAAAGTGAAAAACTTAAATGTTGTATTTCAGAAGCGTTTTTCAAAAATACTTTCCAAAGTTATGCTTGCCACTTGGAAAATGTTGGTTTTTTCCTCCTTAAAAATTTATGCAAAAATGGTATTGCTTTCAACAGGACCTTTTTTTGCAAATGTAGAATGATTTGCAAAAAGGACTCTTCTAAGCTTTACCAGCAGCTTCATTTCACTTCTACTCTTTGTCACGATTCAGAACCTGAAATTTGGAAAAACTCATAAACTACATTCTTGTAAGACTTTGTCCCAATTCTGCAAGCTTTAGAGAAATACATATAAAGCACGCATGCTGTTTGTTGGACATAAGTGCTTTCTGAACTGCCTTGATGCTCTCTTATTGTTATTCTAAGAATTGTTGTTAAGGCCTGTGAGCATAAGCAGTTGGAAAATCTCCCTCGTTGGAGCAAAGAGGGTTTGTGAGTTGGAACGGGCACGGTAGTCAGTACATCTTGGAAATGTGGAGCGAAGCTGGGTAGCCAAGGGAAAGACCTTTGCCTTGTAAACTATAGCAAACCAAATGCGAAACAAAGATTGTAATCTAAGAAACGTTGCAGTAGTTACAACTATGGAGGAATTCAGACAGATGAAACCCTTGTTGAAGAGTAGGATCATTTCCAGAAAGCGATTCTCTGACAATGTAGTTTCAACAGCAAACGTAACTGAGTTGTGTTAAAGGCTGAAAGGCAACATATAAACAAACTGGGGAAGCAAGCATAGAATCAGGACAATTTGGGATGCAAACTGATGAAAATCAAATGCCTTCCATATGTTTTCCTACTGGAAAAGCTCATGCTGACAATTGTTCTTGCACACAGTCTGTCAGTGAGTCAGCTGGCAAAATGTCAAGTGTTAAGAAAGATGTAATAGCTGTTAGGTGCAGATCCTGCCCTCACCTGGGAGTGCCTGCACAACTGCAGGCTCCACAAAAACCAGTGCTTTTTAAGCAATAAGCAAGTTTAACAAACTTAACAAATAAGCAGGCAGCACCTTGCTTTTGCACCTTATAGATTAGCTGGATGTAAAGCAAAAGAGCAGGAAGGGAGGATCCCCAGCTCTCACTCCTCAGAAAGATGACTTTCAAATTACTGGAACTTTTTAACATCCAAAAAGATGACTTGGAACTATCAGGTCTCTCCTGTCAGGGGGGGTTCACGCTCTACACAGGCCAGGGCAGCATCAAGACTGGGGCAGCAAAGTGGTGCTCCGTGGTTTGCTGTGCTGGTTGTGTTTGCTCTGCATGCCTTGAACTACTGCAATTCCCTGTGATTTGCGTAGGCTGGTTTAGTACACGCTCTTCACCCAGCTTTGTAAATTCTTCCTTCATTTTAGTTGCATTTTGAGTTACACATTTGCAATACCCTGCCTTAGCAAATGTCCAAACCAGAAGTAGATATGCCCTTATCTGATTGCTGATGATTTTGTGGCAATGGTAGAGCCAATCCGTGTCAGGGCCTTCCCTACAGCATACGTACGCAGGCTCTTCATTGTGCAAACCTTACAAGGTGCTGGGGACAGCCAGGCAGAGTAGGGAACACACTGTGTAGGGGAGCAAAACCTTCCCTGCACCCTTCTGTGCTTTTTGCGCTCATCTCAGTGGTTTTTTCCTACTAAATTTGTGGCTAAATGAACCTTATTGTGAAATGCTCTTAAAAAGATACCAAACATTTAAACTTATGATAAGGATAGTAGTAAAATCTCAAAGGTGCACTTTCTTTGAATGCTTGGTAATCTAAATAAGCAAAGGTCTCACCTACAAGTTGAAATGCCTTTAAGCAAGAACTCGGTCAGATTCAAAAGCACATATGAGCTCCAACAGGAATAGATGAGCCTCTTAGCTTAACCCTCAGCCTAATGCATTTAATTCTTGGCTTGTAAATCCCTTTCAGTAAAGAAAGAGACTGCATGTTATCTCCATCAGGAGCAATTTTTGTTTATGCTGCAATGTAACCTCCATAAGTAGATAGTTTCCTTCTGCAGTGAGTAAAAACCACGTGTGCCAGACTCTCCTGGTCCAGGCTTTGTGTCTGGGTCGTAACAGGGGAGGTTTCAGAGGGACTGGGTGTCTAAAACCTTACATATCCACGTCCCTGGGAGGTGGATGGAAACCCCACTTTCCAGTCTGTGTGCACAGTCCAGGATTTTGGCTGTTCCTCAAAACACAGCCTGACGCAGCAGGTTTGAAAGGCAGCTTTCAGATGCTTACCTTTACTATTGACATAAGTGGTTGTTGCCAGCAGCCTGACCCAGATACTCATTGCACAGGAGAAAAGATGCTTGATCACATGATTCTTTTTTCCCTGCTCTGCATCAGACAGCCACAAGGTCAAACGCCAGTTTTTTCTGGTGTATAAGTCTGCAGGAATTGCCTGCCAGCTATCATCTAGCTAAGTTATGGTCTTTAAAATATAGGCCCATGTTGTTTATGTATCTAACACTGAGGTGTTTAAACAAGCTGATAAGTTGCTTTGAAACTCAGCCATGTGCTTTAAATTCTGTAGTATGAGTTACACGTTCAGTTTTCTGAATGTAAAATCCACTTTCCTTCCTCTTCACTAAGGATTAAAGCAATAGGATGCTCTTTATGTATGTAACGTTCACTACTGCTATTAACTTGGGGGGGGGGGGGCAATACATTTTAAGATGGTGAAAACCACTTTACTGTTCTGTATTTCAGGCCAAGACTTTTAATCCTGTATCTACAACGGGGCAGTGCATGAGGGGAGGAATGTATTTAGCTGTGGTCAGAAGTGGTACCATAACCCAACATACAGCCTGTTTAGTGTGGTAATACTGAAATAAAATAATATTAAATAATATATAAAAATAATAAACTAGTGAATAAGAATATCTCGTAGCAGGGATGGTACAAGCAAACCTACAGCAGCTGTCACTTAGGTAACCCTGTTATTCTCAGAGTTATGAAGTGGGGTTCAGCAGAGTAGCTGGCAGGGTTTGCTACCACTTGCCTTTTATTGTAGAAATATCCCTGGTTTCTATGTACTGAAAATAAAGGAAAACTTCTACGTATCGCTTCCTATGCTGCACAAGTATCCTGTTTACAATTCTTTCATTTCCTCCTCCTGGCACCCCAAGAAATCTTCAAAACAGCCAGCTTGCAGCTTAATTCAGATCAACCATTTGTTAGCACAGAAAATTACTGCAGGTAAAAACCACACTTTAAAATCAGATTCTGTAATTCTGTTAAACCCTTTCTTTCTGCTCATGCACATCCCATCCTCCACAAATCTACCAAATTGAGGTCAGAAAAAAAGTGTGATGTTTGGGACTGATGTTCTCATATGCGCACATTTTCTTATTGTCATATCAGATGTTAAGATGAATGTAACTTTATCAGTCTGAATATGTAGGACATCCTGTGTGTGGGTTCATTTAAATAACTAAACACTGTAACACCTTTCCTTGTGGAGTCTGATACAGACTAAATGTGAAAACCTTTTAAATCTGAAGGATCCCTTTCTAGATTATCACTATGTGTATCCAGGTTATCTCTGAATCTTGAGATGCAAAGGTTTTGTAGGTATGGAAGCCAAAAACTGATGCACCAAAAAGTGGGAATATCGGGTTTGGGAGGGGTTTCTCTGGGTTTTTTCCAGAAATATCTCTAGGTTGTGGCAGCACTTGTTGTGTTTTGATATGGTCTCACCCTGACCTTGGAAATAAATCAGTATTTTCCTTGGGCACAGCATGCACTTTATGCCTTCTCTTGACAAGAACTGCATTCATTAGGGGGTTTTCACTTCACTGTTACTCAGGCAGTGCAATGATTGTATGATGTATAACTCATCCCCAGCACTGAGCCCAAGGTTATGACTTTGCAACCACAAACTCTCATTTCTTCAGTATCTTGGGTTTTATTTCCCTTCTTCATGTCCCTTTATTTACGCAGAACGTTCAAAAAAGATTTTGTTAGGTTGGGGGTGGGGTGAGGTAGGTGGGTGTGTTTCATTTTTTGGAAGATGTTTGCATAGATGATAATTCTCCATAGGACTATAGGACCTGGATTCTTCCAGACTGGTATGAGTAGTATAGGTCAGGTGAGATACACTGCAAAAGTGTAAATATGGACTTAACAGATAAACAAACTTTTTCTACCTGAAAAAGTAAATATTTCTGACAGTTCTGTGGCAGTGCTAAATAGCAACCATAACACCACCAAACTATTGTTTCTAAAGGCTTACAAGTGTTCGCTTGAAAACCACAAAATGTGAATTCGGAGAAAGCAAAGAGGAAAACGCAATAAAACCGTTTTGCCACCAAGTTCCCCGCTGCTTTGCTACTCCTACAATACCACAGTGCTTGTAATGGGACCTCCACTTAATAATACTTTCTTCTTTTCTTTTTTCACTAGTTATTTTTGGTTGCAAAGAACTCTCAGCAGAAAGCAGTTATAAGAACAAACCTCCAGGTTGGGAGAATCTGGTAGCTGGCTTTTCCCTTCTTGAGGCTGACAGGGCATTAACTGTGCTGCACAGTGCTGCTGCTCCTTTTTCCTGGTGCCAGCAGTGTGGGCTTATGGAAAACTGTACCAGGAACAGCAGGTGCTGCTGGACCCCGCTGCTGCTGCAGGGATGTGGCTGGGAACGGGAGGTGGCTTGGGACACCAAGTTTGGGCTTGGCTTTTAAACCAACCCGCTTGGCAAGTTGCTGTGAACTCTCCATCCTCCCCAGAGCTTCTTGCAGTTTCACAGTAACCTTCGCCTATGTTTCTTCCCTGGTGTGGTAGGAGCAGGAGTAAGGGTGGGATTAGACAGTGGGAAATGAAGCAGCTGCCTGTAAACAAAGCGCTATAGACTATAGGAAGCAATGGAAAGTAGAAATGTTTTAATCTCTTTCATTTACTAATCCTAAAAGTGATGTATTTGAGAACAGTAGGAAAGAAGTAGACAGAAGTGTGACTTTGAAGTCCAGCAAAGGTTTCCTAGCTTCAAAGAGCCATTCTTCCCTGTGTCTTACCAGAGCGAATGCCTAGCCGTTATGCTGGGCAGAAGGGGGGCGTTTTCTGATGAGTAGCATAAAAGACAAGGCAGGAGGACTCTTATTCATGGCTTTTACACTTATTGTGCAAGGGTCTTCAATACCACCGTGCTTTCCTGCCCTGGTGTTTGCTGTGGGTGTAATAATGTCTCCTGCACCTGGTAGGAAGGTGAAACCCTTGAGTTACTCCTGATAGTTTCTGTCAGTCAGGTTTTACCGTCTGCTTTTCAAATTCTCTTTGATAGAAGAAAAACAAAACATGGGAGCCCATGAGGCATTTCCCCTCACTCATCCACCAAGGGCGATCCCAGGGACCTGCTGGAACCAGGTGAGAGTCACCGGCAGCTCCTTTCCTTCCTGCCTTGGTGGCTTTGGCTCTCCAGGAACCAGACCCTTCAAGTTCAACAGCTACTTTCTCTTGCCAGTGAGTCAGCGAACGAATTGCAGCAGGACCCCAATTTAATTCTTCCCCTAGGCTCAGGTTTCCATTTCCCTACTCTGTCTATCAGACCTAATCTTAAAGGTGTTCTCCTTTTTTTATTTTTTTTTTTTAATTGGTCAGCACTGCCATTGTCTCCTAACTGTCCTCTGAGACTTACAAAGCATTTCCTGCTCATGGTGACTTCTCTGTGCTGTATCTGTTTTGTATTGAGCTAATTAAAATGTTTCCTTCTGAAGAGAATAGTGAACTGACTTACCCCATATTCAGACACTGATCCTCAGGGCATGACTCTCTTTTTGTTTTCACTGAGAATGTCTCTCTCCATTTACATCACCCCTTTAACCCTTGATGTGCTTTGGGCTTCCCCATCCACTACGGCATTCAGAGGGTCTGATCCACAGCTCAGAAATGATGGAATTTGCCCCAAACTTCCCAGCAAAGTTGGTATTTTACTCTTGTGAGAGGGACTTTTTTGCTTGCAAAAGAACCTTAGTCTGATGCTGGAGCCCTGTAGGAATGTTGCTTGTTTTGACCCTCAGCTGTCTCACTAAGGGGAGATTGCATTATAATAGCTTTGCTCGATTCAACAGAGATCCCAGCAAGAGAAGATTTAGATGCAAAGAAAAAACTGATGGAAAAGCAGAGTTACACTGTTTGTCCAGGTTGTTTTCACTCAGGAGTAGAAGCTGGTATTGGAGGTAGCTGCATCTTTGATGTAACCCTGTTTATTTACAAAGTGTGGTTAAGAAAAAAAATAAAAAAATAAGAGAGTCCTGTTTCCCTGAACCACTGGGGAATCCAACAACAGGACTCAGTTTATTTGCTTACAGTTCCAGTCAGCATCCTGCCCAAAAAGCTTCCTTTCTTTGCTTTCTCTGACACAATTTCCAGTAATTCCTTGGTGATCACTTGGCTTTTTGGTTCCTTGTTGCCTTTACTCACAAGGCGCCTGCAGCCACATGAAGCCCCCCTTTCACCCGAGCCTTTTTGACTGCTCTCAAAGGCTGTGGCTCAGGGGCCGGTTCCTCTGCAGTCCCTTTGCTGAAGCAGGAGCACTGAACTTTCACCTCTGTTTATCCAAAAATTATAGGCTTTTTCCTTCCCTTTGCATACATTAGTACCGACAAGCCTCCATCCAGCTGCCAGCACCACAGTATGAACACCTATTTCAGCTTTTGCAATCTAAACTGGGTGCACAGAGGTGTGGCCAATTTCCTTGCGGGTGCTGAGCACAGTCCTTCAGTGGGGCAGAAGGCAATCTGTACTCTGCTCTGCTGCTCAGGACCTTGAAGGACCTGTGCTCTGCATTTAACTGGAGGAGCTGATAAAACAATGCTTTCTTCTCTGATACTGCTTTATTCCGAGGGGGAAAGGTTTGAGAACTCTTCTGACAGCAGTATGGACTGGGTGGGTGTTGCCAGCCTTAGTTTCATTTGCTCCAGTGGTCTGGCCTGTGAGTGCTGGAGATGCACGGTCCCTGCCCAGAGCTGCTGCGCTCCCCGTTCTCCTTGGTGCACGTTTCTCAGCAAGAAATACGGAAGTATGGCTGGGGTCTTCATGTATTCTTCCTCACCTCCCCTCTAGGGAAAAACATTAAGGTCTAGAAAAATATTCAGTGGTGTGTAATGAAATGATGCATGAGCAAGTGCAGCACACAGCTATGCTTTTTCTCAGTAAGAACTACTACCAAGGGTAAATTTGCACTAGCGTGTTAAATAAGAGATGACTTTGCAATGCAAAAATAGCACATCTCAGCCAGTGAGTGATGTTTCTTAGAAATCAGGTTTCTAATAATGAGATGAGAGAAGAGGAATGATGTTTTGGCATTGTATAAAGGATGCTGCTTTTACTGCTAAATACAGTAATTTCCATTTACCGTGTAAAAGCAAATACATGCTGGAGAGGAAGACTGTGTTATCCTCAGGTTCAAGAAATTAAAATGGGAGTATTATTAGATGAAAATAAGAGATTCTGCTGTGGCTGTCTATTTACAGGCATAATAGATATTCAAAATATTATGAGATCATGCTATGTACAGAGAAAGCAATCTGTGCTGTTGCTAACGTGCACTTTTGTCTTGGGGTTAGGGACTGATGAAAGTCCCTCAATTTCATTTGCCAAGATAGAGACTTTCCTTTTTCTGTAAAACCAAACCATTAGAAATAATTCAGAAAACTTTCCTTGTAGCTGGGGTCAGCTAAGGCTAGTTTGGCTCCAAAGCAGTTGTGAATCTTTACCCCCTTTTATAGGACTGAACTGGGAAGATGGTGCGTTAGAGGAAGTCTTGCAGGGCCACTGTCCTTGTGAATAAAGAACTCCTCTTTTCAAGGAGAGAATTTGCCTTTTGTGAAAGGTGGTGGCTCCCCTTCCCTGAGACTAAATCGGATCCTTATTTATGGAGGAGGAGCAACTTGTGAAGGAGCGGAGTGAGTCTCTGCACGCACGCTTGACCTGGAAAGACCTGTTAAGGTTGGATGTGTGCTCCAGGAGCCATCCTCACTCACCTCAGCCTGTGGACAGGATGGCTCACCGGTGTCTCATTTGTGATCCTGGAGCACTGTGGGACAATCAAGCTAGGACCACCACATCAGCCGTGTACATCTGGCCAGCAACACTCAGACATCGGTAAATCAAATATGTTTTAACCAGAGTTAGCTGCAGCCTGCACAAATACTTTACAGACACTGGCATAAATGCGTATGGCTGCAGGCAGCCATGCTGTTAAGTGCCAAGGCAGTACCAGGATACCTGAGTCCCAAAGTGTTTTGCCATTTACTGCTCTCCCCAGAGAGCAATTTTCTCTCGCCTTCCATTCCAGAAGTAACACGCTCCCCTATGTTGCACCCCTTCCCCAGGATCTGGCCCAAGGTTGGGGTAAAACTGCATTAATTCCTGCTCTTGTGCTCCAGCCATGAGGTCACAGGCTGGAGGAGGGCAACCATCTTACAGCTGGGAGTGCATCCTCTCTCTGGCACGAGCTGCAGCGTTTGGGATCGCCTGCCTCTCAGAAAACTGGGAGGAGCAGGTTTTCACATTTTTTTTGGTCTCATTACAATACCCTGAATGAAAGTGAATGGGTAGTTGCATTCAGGCCTTAGTTCTGTTTGTCTGTCTGTGTACCAGCTGAGGTCCTAACTCCAGAATTCGAAAGACGCTGATTTTTATCAGTTGACCTAACCCTATTTAAACACATCTCGCTTTTAGTCTCAAAGGTTTAAAGTGAAATGTATGCTCAGCCTCCCCCTCCCTCCCTCCCATTTTTTCAGGATTTTCTTCTGAAATTCAGAGGCTTTGAACCTTCTCAAGTACCAAGGTTGGTTCCCTGCCTGTTTTATTTTAGCTTTCAGAATGCTAGTAAGGGAAAGAAGATGGAAAAGTGCTGCAAAGCAGGGAATATCCTTATCACTGACCTGTGAACTTTGCACTTCCCATCCGCTGGGTTTCACTGTTCTGTTCATAAAGGGGAGTAATACAAAAACACACAATTGTGTCCTCTCAAGCAAAGATTAAGGACTGTCGTTAACCCCCCCCCCCCCCCCCAAGGTTTCTTGCAAATTCTTCCACAGTGGGCTTATATTGTGTTAAATCCTATTTCTTCCGAACAGCTGCATCTTTAGATATTGTTCATAATTCATTGTACTTTTGACACCAGATTTTCTATCTGCTTATAGCTGTATTTGAATTTTTCTTCTGGAATTTTGCCACTGAGCTTAAAAGGAGTAGATTTTAGACATAAATGAAAGGCAAAGTGATAAATAAAACTTCTAGGTTTTGCAGTACAAAATATATGTTATTTACTAACTTTTAATATAGTTTGCAGGAACCAGATCTCACATTACATGTAAATTAATGACAAAGCTGAAAGCATGCATTATTGTAAGCTGCAAGCCTTAAGTTTATGCCACATTCATATACAACTCTTTCTTAAGCCTACGTTAGTGTCTTTATGATGCTGACTTAAAAAAAAAAAACAACAAAAAAACCCAAAACCCTAAGGGATATTTTTCACAAATCTGAAACAAACAACAGGGATGGAAAAGTCCTTAACTTGTCATCTGCAGTGACACAATGAGAATTACGATGTGAATTATAACGATTTCCACTGCAACAGTTTGGAGGAGTAGCTCATGTAGTAATTACTTTGCAAAAACTCGGAGATCATCTTTCTCACTTTAAACAGAAACATTCGCCTCTCCCATCCCAACCACAGCACAGCTCAAGTAAGAAGAATGAGATCTGCCTGTATAGAAAAAACAGTGCTAATCTCCATTGAAATGTACAACTCGAGCCCATCCCCGGCTCGTTTTATCCCACGGACGTCTCCGAGCCTTCAGATTTCAGAAAACGCTACAACCCATTTTTTTTCAGAGCTGACATTAAATCCGGATGCTTTTCTGCTGAGGTAGAAAGCGAGGAACCAGAAACTTACCGGGGCAGAGCGGTCGGGGAGCCCATGCCCGCAGTGGCGGATCTCAGCCCGAGCCCCCCCTGCCAGCCCCCATTCCTCCTCCTTCTGTCGGCGGAATCGAGCCGCTCGGGACCGGGGTGCTCGGCCGGCGGAGAGGTCGCCCGTTCATCTTCAAAAGCCACAGCGCCCGGCAGCTGCCGGCCTCCCTTTGTTCGGGGAGGAAACAGAACTGCTGAACGCTGCAGCCATCGTGTCTTGGGAAACAGGACACAAGAATGGGCCCAATGTCTGGGCAGGGTCTGTGGGCAGGGGGAACCCCTGGGGGTCTCGGTAGGAAACGCTTTTCCATTGGGCAGGGGCGTGTTACCCGCGCCTGAGCCCGCCCCGCGCCCGCCGCCGCGCTGCCTTCCCGGCCGGAGCCTTGCCCGGCTCTAGCTCCCGGCTCCGGCTCCGGCCCACAGCTCCGGCTCCCGGCTGCGGCTCCCGGCACCCGGGCAGCCGGCGGTGGCAGCGCGGATTGCCTGAGCCCTTAGCTGGGCCCGCAGCCTGCGGAGCGTGCCCGCGCCCCCGCGCCGGGGTGGTCACGGGCAGGGGGAAGCTGCTGCTTCAGGCACAGATTTTCCTTTGCATGGCTGTAATTGTTTTTCCTTCTAATTAAAAAAGTGAGGAGGAGAGGGGGGAGCTGGGAAGCAGGAAAACATTGGGTAGGACTGGGAAGCTGCAAAGCAAAGCTGGCCATAGGAATAAAATATATTTCTTAACAGACTTAGAAAGGGATTGGGTTTTAGGTTGGAGTTTGTTGTTTGGGGTAGGTTTTTTGTTGTTTTTTGATTTCTCACAGGAGCTGACTAGAACAGTCTGGACTCTTGTCCCCTAGCAGTTTGCTCTGAAAGCCCTGGGCTCCTGCTGGAAAATCTATAGGCATTCAAATGTTTAGGGACACAATTACGAATACTCCAGGGAAGTGTGGCTGCTCTTGCCTTTGTAGCTCGCCCTGAGAGCTGCTGCTGCTGCCTTTCAGTGGATCTGCCTTCCAGCAGAGCCACTAGCTAAAAGCTATTTATCACTTACCTTTAATATCAGCCCTTCAGCTAGGGAAGAGGATCTTCTGGCAGCAAGAGTAACACAGCGGACGGCTTATTTGCCTCAGCCTGTTTATGCTGTGGAGCAGCTGGTGCCCTTTTATTTCTTTTTCAGCCCTCTCTAGTTCCATAGGTTTGAAATCCTGAGTCTGCTTTTAAAGCCCAGCCTCCTACCTAACGTGTCTTGCTCACATTGTGTTTGTCTCTCCTTTTCCTCCACTCTTCTTGGCTGTTCCCACAGGCAGCCAAGGCTAGTAAACAACTCGCTGTGAAGCTGGAACTAATGTTATTCCTTGGGCTGGTGCAGTGGGCTCGGACTCGCTTCTGCAGCATGCCCAGCTGCCACAGGCTTTTATCCAGTCGATGCGAGTAACTTCCTGAATATCTCATATAACAGCCTAACTCCAGTCTGCAAAACCTCATCCTCTGAGGGCTCACAGTTTAAAAACACAAGTGTGGATTTGGATTGAAAATGGTGAAGGTGCAGATGTTTCCTGCTCCTAATGGCCAAAGGTCCCTTTTCCCTTTTTCGACTGGTAAAGATGGCAATCTGGGTAAATTGTGAAGGGATGGCCAAAGACATCAGCCATCACCATCACCCATGTACAAACGTGGGGGTGAATATGGGGGCTGGCAGAAGGCTCAAGATGCAAAATCCACCAGTATCGCCAGTAAACTCGCATACAGAAATCAGTTTTGGCTCTTTGTGGCTTGTGGGCATTTTCAGGCTGGCTGCATGGAAATCCTGATCCCTCAGGCATAATGCAACTTCTTTTCACTCCCCGGGGCCCATTCTTATAGGTCTGTGAGTGTTCTCAGTGAGGACCAATTAAACACCAACTCTGCATTTGAAATCGCCCTTTTTAGGGAAAGAAGTGTGGTTTGGGTGGTTTGAAGCTGGACGTACTGATGCAGATTAGAGTGAGCATACTGAAACCCTTTGCAGATTAACGTTATGTGCCTCAGCCCCCAAAACTACCAGCTGATGGGCAAACCCATTAGAAGGGAGAATGATTACTCCTTGGAGATTTAATACAGCAAAAATCTTAAACCAAAAATTCTCTTCTTCTTACAGTATTTAGCCAGAATGTGGCAACTGTGCCAATTTTGCTGCTGTTGGAATGTAAATAGGCAGCTGTACCTACCTGGGAAGTTTGCTTTCTCTCTAGAGTTATTGGTTTAATTAAACACTCCTAACAAAAGTCTTCAGCTGTTGTGAACTTGGAGGGCTCTCAGGAACTCCTTACCTCTAACCTAACAGGAGACTGGGGGTGGTATTTTTGCTGGTTATGGACTCCATCCTTCTAAACCATCGTAGTGGTTCCAACTTCATATCCATCCATGGTTGCCATTGAATTCAAAAACATCTCTAGTGAGCAGGTTTTTCAGTCATCTGTGACTTGGGGTTTTTTCTTTTAAAAGGAGCATCTTTTTCTGCTAGCTATAGTCAAAACTAGAAGTTGGAAAAGTAGAATCTCTAGATTGACCCGTGATGCTAATCTCCAGCCTCTAGAGATCATTAAAAAAAAAAAAAAAATCCCAACCTTTTCCCCTATGGGACATAAAAAAGTTTTGGTATTGTCCCCAGAGCGATATGTTCCTGCTCCCCTCCAAGGCACATTGCACAGAGCAATACACATAGGCCTTTGTCCTTCTCCACACCAGTTTAAATAGGCCAAATGCTGTGCTATCAATGTGCACTGTGTGTTTTTTTAAATAAATAAAGTACAAACATTTCCAACAAAGTACCCTTAACATAGGTTTATTTCCCAAACATGAAAAAAGGAGGTGGCTGCCTCTCTTCTTGGTTACAGTTACAGGCAAGTGTTTTTCTTTAAAATGGAAAAACAATGAGTAGACTCCTCAGCTCTTAATCTCTGGTCTCTGCGCAACTCATTTGCTGTCCCCACCCTGATCCCATGGTGTTCAGTCTTAGACTTGGGACTGGGTGGGTTTTAGCAAGCTCTCCTTGTTAAAACATTGGCAGTACATCAATAATCTTTAGTTATTTTGGAAAACAAGGAAAATCGGACTGTTATCTTATTGGAAACCACGGCTGCTGAGAAGGCATAACATGTTTAAGCAAAAGTTTTACCCCCTGTTTACAGTACTCGGATTTTCTGCTTGTGCATAGAAACCCTACTGATGCGATACTTCTGTTATGTTTTTGGTTGTCCAATGTGTCAGTGGCCTGGTGGCTTTTGGACCGGTATATGAAATTTCCATTGATTTCAGCCAGGCAGGGATATCTGAATTTAAGGAACAGGTTTGCCCAGAAGACTAGCATATTGCATTTCTGGATGATTAATGCTTAATTCTTCTGCTGTCAAACATACTGACTAGTTTCAGTCGATTGATGCTTTATTGTGCCAGGATTCCTACTTCAGGGCACTTAGAGCACTCAAAAGGAGCCAAAGAGCAGAAACCAAATCAGCATTGCATTTTAAAGGCCACTAGAATATATATAATAGGGACATGAGTTTTTCCCTTTCCTCCTCTATTCATTGGCAAGGCTTGTTTCCTTCCTTTGCTTTCCTGCAAAAGCAGACTTAATTTGTCATTTGGTAGCTAAATTTTGCATGGCTTTAGCTCATCCTGGTACAGCGGTGCATATCAGCTGTTCTGAGGCCCAGTGGAGCTCTGCCTCTTATTGAGAAGAGTCTGTGAACAAGCTCCTGTTAAGCTGCAGAGACAAAAATGGACCATGCAGGAGTGGCTTCATGGTGCCAGAGTGGTTTAGGGACCCTAGCTGGAGAAGTAGGTGACCCCACATTGCCAAGATACCTACTCTTTGAGCTTACAAACTTGGTTGTATTTAGAAATTCTGGCTGGCTGCAATACATCCATATCATGTCCTGTATCATTTGCTCATCCTATGAGGCACACAGCTTCCTAAGGTCTCATGCTGTTAAAGCACCAGCTTTAGGACTGCAGCTCCTCTGGAATAAGGTTAATGTCTGGGTGACCGCAAAGGAAATATTTGGATGACTGAACCAACAGGTTCAATTCTGTTAGAAGGGAGTATTTCATTTAGATGTTCTGCAGGAAAGCTAAAGGAAAAAATCAATAATACTGACATTTTGCTGGGCCGGGAGGGGGGGAGAAAAAAAAAAAAAAAAAAAGTAGTCACTTTACAGAAACCGCAGTCTGTGCTGGAAAAGATTTTAAAGGAAAATTCCTGAGCAGATGTAGCAGAACCCTTCAGGAGCTCACTTACTAAAGCTGCAATGTTTACTAATTCTTAATGGTTTGTCAGTGCTTCCATTTAAAATCCTTTTTGAAGAGTTTTCTAACAAAGCCATAAAAAATCACTTCTAAATCAAATGGAAATGCAAAGCCTCATCCTGTTTGTTTTTTTCAAACGTGCATTTAGAAGGCCCTTTTTAAATAATTTGAAATGCTGCAGGAGGGGGGAATGGACACAACGCACCAAAAGACAGGTGCGCAATTGAATCAGTACCCTTGCAATTTTAAGAAAGCTTCATTTAAAAGCCCTGGTTTGTTAATTTGCCAGCACTTAAAGTTCCATTGCTTTCCTACCCAACGGGACTTTTTGCTAATAAATGATAGAAATCAAAGCTTTTCGGGGGTGGGGGAAAGTGTTGCTTGTGCCAGTGGAGTGACTGAGTCCTCAGAAAGGCCTCACTGCTCTCAGTGCTGACAGTTTTCTGGTGAACACAGTTTGCTGTGTCCATCCAGGTAAGGACTGGACTAACCGATTAACCTGTGATTTGTTTCTCTGATTTTTAGACTCATCCAATAGCAACTATTTACATTCCCATGAGTCCTGAGGGCCTTTCTTTATAAAATGCAGTTAACTCGAAGAAAAAGCATCCAGTTATGAGCTGCTGAAATGTATTTCATTGTGTAGAAAATAAAAGAAAAAAATTGTACTGTTTGCTGGGTCAGGCAAATAGAAACCTCTGGTGGCACCAAGGACCTGAACCTGAATATTCCTCCAATCCATGCATTTTTTCCTAAAGCTTTGCTTTTTCTTTGCTATGTAGCATCATCAAGCTAGAAGAATATCAGTCTTTTGGACAGTGCCCTCTCCATGCCTCAAAGCATGCCTCTCTGCTTTCCGTATTTTGCAGTAATTTAATCAGGCCCTTCCAAGTGTGTCTCGGTCATTTCAGAGTCTTTAATATTTTCCTGTCAACAGAGAAGGGATTAATTTTGCAGACTCCCCACTCATCAGTCATTTTCCCCATAACTTAGAGGCTATTTCCCGTTTTGCACGACCAAATCTAGCCCATTATGTCTCCCTTCAGAAACTGTATCCAGGAGTTACTTCAGGGAAGAAAGAAATACCTGATTATTCGCTCCTCCAGGATAAGTTCAGAAACTTGCTCTGTCCTAATTTGGCATGGGATCTGTGTTCGTTGATTCTTTTTACCCACTTCAAAGGGACTGCTTTTCAGTTCTGCATGCTTCAGAGTCCCCACTTTAATAAACACGTGGTAATGTATACCATTGTTTTGACGAGAGGCACCAGTTATGCTGAAGTCTTATCCCCTGGAAAACGAAGAAGGTGTCTTCCAGCAAAGCTGTTGGGCTGCCTGTGTAAGCTGCCACCAGCACCAGCTGATGATTTCAGAGTGAAGTGACATTGCCTCTGTCGTGGTGGAGGATCATGTCTGAACGTGGCCAAGGGAAAGCTGAAATGGCTGCCTTTGTCTTCCTGTGGTGGGGAGCAGAGCAGGTTTTAACAAAAAGTGGGTGAAGTGAGTTGTTTTTTTCTTTTTCTGAACCCCAGTGATAGCCCACCAATGGCTCCTATTCCAGGTGTGGTGAAGCCTGGGGTTTTCAGCAGAGACAGCCCTGTTTGAGGTGTGACTGGAGCTGCAGCAGCTCTCGGTATCAGCAGGAGGTACCGTACCCGGATTTCATACAGCACAGCGTCCCTGGGCTGAGGCTGGGGGGGGGCTGTAGGCATGCCATACCATGGCATCAATGAGTGCTGGTGTTTTACTGGAGTACACTGAGTTTCACCAAATGAACTGGGAAGGATGAGAAGCTATGGTGCCAGGAAGAGCTGCTGCAGAGCAGTTAATGAAGCAAGTAGAGAACAACAGACGATGCAGGCCAGGGTTGGCTGACTTCCCCATGCAGTAGCAGGGACAGCATCTTGGAGCACGGCAGTGGAGGTATATTAAGTTTCAACAAAACAAACCCAAAGGACGTGAAAAGCTGGTGAATATAGTCTGTGTTCTGATGGCAAAAGATTCAGAGTTTGAAAGGAGCCTGGAGCACCTAAAACAATTGAAGGCACAACCAGGCAGGAGCTTGCAATTCTGCTGTGCATGAATAGAAGGAAGAAGCGGCTGAATATCAGGAAACATTTTCTAACAATGCAGACTATTCGGCTTGAGTGGAGACTCCCAAGGGAAGGGGTAAAAGCCCACAAGGGCTGAATAATAGAAAAGTAGTCAAAGCCATAGTGTACATATACTGGAAAGAAATCCTTCAGTACAGTGATACACAACTCACAATGCCCAGCCAACATAGCGTTGCTATTATTAATAGCATTTTTAAGATGCATTTTTTGATACACAGATTCAGCAAAGTCCTTGCAAACAGGGAGGTTTCGAGCCTTCTGTGCAGGTCCTCTCCCTGTGAGGCGGGCAGTAGAGAAGGGGAAGAGGGGACGCGCTGCCCGTCACAGCCCTGCATTTCTCAACACCACCAAGCGATTGCCTTGGCTATCCCTGTCCCTAGGAAGAAGCCTGTTTTCTGCATTTTCATAAGAATTCTCAGTTAACCCAGGTCCTGCTCCCTGTAGAGGGCAGCTGCTTCCCTTAGAACTGCTTGGGAGAGTGATCTCCCCACCGGCATGTTCTGGTTCCCAGCTTACCCGCTGTGAATTTTGGGGACTTGCAGGATTTTGGGTGGACCACAGACCGCAGGGTGATGCCAGACAATTCACAGCCCCGTCGGGCTTCCCTCTCCTTCAGTGCTGTGCCAGCCTCCATGGCTTTATCACCAATGGAGAATGGCAACAGAGCTCAATTAGTAAAATTCATTATGCTCTGTAGCTTCATGGTCTTGGGAACCTCTTGCAGCATCACAACATACAACAGCATAGCTGTTATCGGAGAATTTATTGATGAAAGAAATATACTAAATGGATGAAAAATTAAACGTTGCCAGTTTTCATTATCATCCAAGTACCCAGGAGTTGGTAGAGCCTGTAGCTCCCCCCTGCCTTCTCAGGTGGGTGACACTTTGAGTATCTTAACCCAAAAGAAGACTGTTTTGAGCATGACTAATGCCCAGCTCCGTAGTGAGGTGTGTCCCAGCACACAGGGCTGCACCGCATGCCGAGGTCCAAGCCTTCATGCTGTGCTTCTCTCCTAGGGACCATGTTAGTAAAGCGTATTAACGGAACTAATCTTGCCAAGCTGTGTGCTTTTCTGTTGCACAAACTTACAGTCAGACAGTGTTATGGAAATCAAAGCAGTATTATTCGTGTTGCACCACCACTTAACTCCTGCTCTCTACCAGCCCATTGTTGATAGTACTTTGGCATCGCGTCAATCTGATTGCAATTAAGCTTTTTACAAAGCATCATTCAAGGCTGTCTGTTCTGGTTTTGATTGTTCGTGCTCTGAAAGGTTCTCCACAATGGATGTTCCAGGGAATATGCTACCACCTATGTTGGTAATGCCCTGTCTGATAGTTTTGATAATTTTTTTGTGACTCATGGAGGCTATTTTGGTACTGATTTGTTTTTTTCTGATTGAAAAGTGGTTTCTGAGGGGAGAAAAGTACATATTTAATGTCCTAGGTTTATAAATTTTTTTTCTGAAGTCTTTTTCTATGCACAAAAGACTTTCTTAAGGCTTCTTCTACCAGACACTGCAAAAAATCACCTTTGCTTCTAACAGAAGTAGGATGCTATGTGTAAAGGAGCAGTAAAGAGGAAAGAATCTGGTACAGGTATCAAGGCCTAAATGTGTTGCTAATACACAAATGTAAAAATAAAATGGAGCCTGCATTTCATTTTGGAAATACACTGTATTTCCAGCTGAAATGTGCTGCAGAGTCTGCAGTAAAGCAGTTATGACCGTGTACCAAGAAGGAGCAGTCAGTCTCTCTCAGCTTGTGAGCAAATGTGGGAAGGCAGCAGCACCCAGCCAGGGACTGTCCAGTTTGGGGACGGTCTGCACCTTGGGATCCTCCCTCCTCACGGAGAGGAGGCTGGTTTGTTAGGTTTAAGTTTGGGAGGCTTATTTTTCATCATATTCTTTCATCCTCTTCTGTCTCAAGACATTATTTTTGCATTTGGGGTGTTTGTGTGGTTGTTGATTGTTGTTTTTTATTTCTCCAAATGAGCTAAATGTGCAGGAATTAGGCTGGTCAAGTCTCTGTATTAATCAGCTTATTGAGAATACAGAAACATTCTCTCTGCTGTGCTCTGTGATTCTGGTGTCCTCCCCTGCTTGCAGTCCACCTAACACAGAAAAGATAGGAAAATGATATTTCTTTAACATTTGTCTGTTTGACCTAGTGCAGGAATTGCCTGTTCCAGACTCTCTCCAGCATTCATTTCTCTTCGTTGTCCTGGACCGTTATATTTCACTTCGTAAGTCTATGAACTGCTATTTGCATCTGAGCTAAAGCAACATAAATAAATGTCAGGTATGAAAATATAAGCACTGGTCAGTTTCCTTTTATTTTAAACTAAAGGCAACTTGCAATAATTTAGTGTGAGTTGAGCATATTAACGTTTCCATGACATGAGAGAAGACCCCTCCTCCATTTGATTGAAAAGCCTCATGTACAGAGAGACAGGACCCAGTATGTGGATCTCCTTGGAAGGCTGAAGTGAAGCATTTCTTTGCAGATCGGCCCCAAAATGCCTCCAAAGAGCCCATCAGGGAGCTCTGACAAACCCCTCCTGTGCACCAGGACCTGACCTTCTTCCTACCAACCCTGCCTTTCTCCAGGACCACAACAGCCTGTAGCAGACACTCAGCATCCACGGGAAGTCCAGCCTCAATCATAGGATCATTTAGGTTGGAAAAGACCCTTAAGATCATCGAGTCCAGTTACAAATTAGTCCCAAAGCTTCTAGTTCACAACCCAAAATTTATGCCCAGGCTAACACTGAAGAAACGCTGCTGACAGAAGGCGTACCGCATGCTGCACATCACCTGGTGTACTCTAGAAGGTGAATTCAACCAAATTTTCATGGAGTCACCTGGAGAGAAGTTATTAATGGGCCAAACACACCCCTCAGTGGTAACTTCCACTAGCGAGGAGGCCATGGCAAATATCTAATTTCATATATTGGTGGCGTATTGGTCAGGGCTTATCTTAACAGTGTGTGTCACTGGTACAGGACAAGCTGTGCAGCTTCTGAGGTTCAGAAATATGAATGAGTCCAAACTACAGAGTTTTGAACTGAACTTTACCGCAGATGTGGGGAGCTCAGGGCATGCACCTTAGCCCGAGCCACCTTGAAAATGATATCACTGTACTATGGTTTAGAATACAGAGGGGTGCTGTTAGCAGATAACAACAGATGGTCTCTGTTTGCTTCCTTGGAGTGCCCAAGGAAGGCTGCAGAGAAGCTCAGGGTGTGACACTGGGACACTGCTCAGCTGCTGCCATCAGGTTGTGGTACAGAGAACGCAGATGTCACGTCCTAGCCCCTGCCATGCTCCGAGGTCTGAGGGTACAGCAACAGCAGTGCCTCAGGATGCCTGTCGTGATGAATATTTCAATTTCTAGTATAAGTCTGCCAGGGGCACTTCAGCACAAGTGGAGAATTTGTTCCAACACTAACAATTTTCTGAGGTACATTTGCAGCTCTCAGCTGCTCATCACAGGGAAAGACCCAGCGCCCAAGTCACACGATGACTGAGACCCAGCGGTCCTTTAAGAGGAGATGGGTGTTTCTGCAGTGCCATCAGGTTGAAAAAAAGAGTGCCAAGATAAATAAATACAGAAGATATACTGAATAAAAGCTGCTTTCCTAAAAATGTTTTTACTCCTAAAGGAGGAAGAGTTTGGAGAGGCAGCTTGCTATGCCAGGGGAAAGGCCACCCTGTCTAGAAGCTCCCTAGATAAGAATGGAAATCCTTGTATAATGTTTCCCTTGTTATCAGAGGGGAAGAAACACTTTGAAAAGCATTGTTTTACAGAGAAAAGCAACATCAACAGGGAAA
The DNA here is from genome assembly GCF_023638135.1 of Falco biarmicus. NCBI lineage: Eukaryota > Metazoa > Chordata > Aves > Falconiformes > Falconidae > Falco > Falco biarmicus. The sequence continues at coordinate 1,955,754 of NC_079301.1, read as the reverse complement.
TAACTTTTTTTATTTTACCTTTTCTCTGTTGACTCGTGACGGCCTTCCAAGCTGAGTCTTCAAACCATCCTTTACCACTGTCCCTTCACCCATCTGTGCCATGGACTCTCTCTGGGTTTGATCATGTTCCTGTTACAGCTAGGAGAGGGCTTTGCTTTCATGCTCTCCTCCCTCCCTGGCCTGAGCATACCCCCTGGCCGTTGCTTCCCATCACCATGGCTATCTCACATGCTCTTTTGTCTGCTCACAGGGCACCGAGTCCCTTGCTTCGCTGAATGCACCCTGTGTGCGGGTTGCTGCGCAGGAGAGGCTGGTGCTCTCTGTTTGTTCCCAGGGCTAAATGTTAGCTAATTTATTCCCTCAGCAGAGCTGGTGCCCTGCTGGGTCTGGATCAGGACAGGGATCACACCAGACTGCATCCCTCCTTCCAGAAGATGCTCAGAATTTTGACTAAAGTTTTCTTGCTGTTCAGTGCCCTGAGATTTAGTTCCCGGGCCCTTGTGAAACCAGCTGCTTCTCTGAGATTTACCCATATTCAGATGATCCCTTCCCTTCTGGTTTTATGCATTATCTGGTACCACAGCAACGGGGTTACATGTAAAACTCAGGAAGGCTGAAGAGTATTTGGATTTGAATTTGCGGTTTTGTTTTTCTTTTGTCCAAAAGCCATTTTTAATGTGGAATTTCTCAGGTTCAAAATTCAAATAGCATTCTCATCCAAATGACATCCTGACAGTTTACACTCACGAGGAGATTTTAATCTTGTAAAATTCCCCATGGCTGATGCCTTCCTGGTGACCAATGCTGCTGCCACCAGCTCAGCTCCCACAGGAGCCAGAGGCACCAAGCCCCATTGATTGTACACCCGCCACACGGCTCTAGAAAGCAGCTTTCCATGAAACTTGAGACCCTCACTCATAATTCATGAGCTTTCTATTTTATCATCACTAAGTGAACAAGGAAGGACAAACCTCTTTCTTTGACCTGGAGCAAAATACAGGATTTGCTCCTGGGTCCATGTCTTCCCTCCTTTACTGTCCTTCTCCTGTGGGAGAGGTTTTACTTAAAGGAAGGATTTTATTTAACATTTAATGGCAAGTGTTATTGACTGAAACAAATAGACAAAACCAAATAAACCCCTATAGTTCTACATAGTCTGATTAGAAGTCTTTCCTGTTGGTTGCTGAGTAGTTTCTTGTGCTGTAATTTCACTAATTACTAATCGTCATGGACTCCTCTAAGGCAAACTGGCTGTGAAATGGGGGAAGATGGGATGCTTTTTTGATTATAATAGCACCTGCTGTTGCCTGAGCTGCATCGGCACCCGCTGCCCTTGGGTGCAATGCTGTGGGCTTGAGGATTATTTCATCCATCCTGTCCCCATCACTGCCCTTGCCACAGCCCCAGATCTGATATTCAGCAAAAAGAAAGCTGGGAAGATTTTCATTTATTTCAGCTAGGTAGCGATGCAGGAATGGCTGGTGGGTTTGCTGAGGCTTTGATGGAGCCATTCTGTATTTGTTGGAAAAGGCTTTTATTAACCTCATGCAGCCAAAAAGGTTCCACATGGCCCAGTTCCAGACTCCTTCGCCCCTGGGTCTGACTGCGCTGCCTGTCCCGGGGAAGGCTGTGAACGTCAGGGAGCAGAGCACTCAGTGGGCTATGCAAGGCCGCGGTACCCGGTTTGACTGCAGTGTCTGCTGAGAGTAGGACAGCATGTCGAGGCCACCGAGATGCGTTGACGTGCAGCGAGCGCAGGGTGCCACGGGCTTTCCCCGCTCCCCTGGCCAAGGGACCACCTCTCCTGCAAATCACCCTGTCTGAGCTCTGGTTTGTAGCGCAGCTCTGCCCATTGAGGGATGTGGCTCCTGGCATGTGAGCTGCGGCCGTGCAGCTCTGCCTGCGAGGCTGGGGAGTGTGTTGCTGCTGCTGTGGCATGCTGCCCATGGCAAAGGCTGGGAGGGGAGGCTGTGCCACCAGCAGTGTCACCCTGGCCTGGCAGCAGCAGCCCTGCCAGCCTCTGGGTATCCTTCAGCATAGGACACTCCTCACTGATCACCTCTGCATGCACATCGCTGTACCCATTTCACTGCAGACAATCTTCTTGTGGAAGATAAGGACTAATCTTCCCTCCCTTCTCTGTACCCTTGGTGTGTGTGATTTCCCTGCTCGCAGTGAAGTGGCTTTCACTGTGCAGTGGTGAGCAGGGCTGCAAAGAGCAGAGCTGCAAGGCGGACCCCAGCCCTGGGGAGAGGCAGCTTTTCTGCAGGAGCTGCAGATGTAGTTTCCTTGCAGGGCTGGAAAACAATGAGTTTTCAATCAAGTCAGCATCTTCTAGCAGGCTTTTAGCTCCATGCCTGGGGGATGCAGCTCCAGCTGCACTGTGCTGTGATTCAGGACAGGAAGCAGAAAACAGCACACCCAAAGGGAAGTGCCGGAGGAATTCAGGGAGACAGAAAGCAATTAAATAGCCTGGAATTTGTCCAGGTCCTTGGGGTTGTCACCCCATCATCCTACAAAACTTTTAACGACCACACGTGGCCTGGGTCTCTGCGTTATGTCTCCTCTGAGGGACAGTGCGCAGGGCAGTGGGCCGGGAGCGGTGTGAGGCATTGCCTCGGTGCTGGGCTCAGACCAGGCTGCAGCTCCAGCCATTGCAGCATGGTTCCTGCAGCGGCACAGGGAGGTTTTGCTTTGGGAGCTCTCACTCGGGCAGTGGCATGGCTGGACCCTGCTGGTGCTTGTGATATGTATTCTCATGTGAATTTGAAGCGACTTTGCAGACCATTACTAGCGGATGCTATATTTATCCTGATGCTGACGTAGCTTTAAATAGCATGGTTACATTACAAGGTCCCTGTTTAAAGAGTTTACCACTATCACCTTCGCTGAGTGTAGTTCATTCAGAGCAGTTTGAAAAGGAGCAGAGCTCCCCTAAGCACCACGTTGATCCTACTAACATTTTTCTGACCAGAAGTGGTTGCCAGTGACTTTCCCTTCTCTGTCAAGTCATTGCTACACCTCTTCTATAAACATTATTTCCCTTCTTTTTGTTTTCTTTAGCTTTCCCAAATTGCCTCTCCTACCATCTTCCAAATCCTGCTGAACTGCTTCCAAATTCCTCATCGCCTCCCTTTCTCAACACAGCCTTTTGGTACATACTGTCCTCGACTGCCAAGCACGTGGTCCTCTGCTTCACCTTGGAGTAAATGACTTATTTCTAAACATCCCTTGAGAAGTATGATTTCACCTCTTTGGCTGGGGTGCCCTGCTCCAGTATTGGTGGGACATCTGTTTGCAGCATGAGTGATAGAAAACTGTAGCTTTTTTTTCCTAACATCTCCTTCTTGGCTCTTCACATGTAAATTGGCTTCTGCTTATTTATAATGGTGACAGATGCATCTTTAATTACAGGAGCATGTTGCACGTACCTCTGGCAGCTGCTGGCTCTGACACCATGCCCATGCTTGGGGAGCTGCTGCCAAGGCAGAGCAGCGGCTGCTGTCCTGGCTGGTGGTGAGCACAGCCCAGGGTTCGATGCACTGCTTATGTTCCCCAACCTCTTTTTCAAGTGCTTTTATTTGGTCGTTGACTGCATTGTCTTTTAAGAAGGACACTGTTGCCAAATGACAGTCCAGTCTAAGCTTTCAGCAACACCAACAAAATGCCATCTGTAGGAAATGAACCAGAATCAAGGCCTTTTTGGGTGGTAAGCAGTGGTTGCAGCAGCTTTACAACCATTTTTAATAATGGCCCTTTATTTGGAGAGAGGGAGGAAGAATCTTAATAAAGGTACCTGATGGAAGGAAAAACTTACCCCGTGGGCTCAGCTTTGCTACCACTGCAGTTGGTTTGGGTTGCATGAGGGTCATGTGAGAGCGCACTGACTTTAAAGTCATGTATTTCTCATACTCGGACCCTTTATAGGCACCAGAGCTTTCAGCTTGTTAAACACGATGCTGCAGCCCAGCTGGCAGTGGAGAAGGGCGAGTACACAGCCAGCCCTGCAGCTAAGGCTCACTTCGAAGGAGGGGAAGGGAAAGGAGCCGCTGCAATGTCCCCTGCTTTGTTTTTTGAGATACTGCAACACGTGAAGTCACAGGAAGCACCATAACATGATTATATACCCTGGACTTCAGCTCATGTCGCCACGGGCATATCTGTGGTCAGGTGGGCATGTTCTCTCCATCCCTGGCGTGGGTCTGGAACCTGCTTTTTGCTTCTCTTCCAGGCTGCTGCTCAGTCTTTGCTCTTCTCCTCTCTAGGACCCTTTTGCCTGGCCCTTTTCAGTTTAGTTTTGCTACGAGCACAAGTCATGACCGTAGCTCTGTCTTTGCACAGTGTTGGAGTTAAACTTTCCCCTTGTTTTAGAAGAACACATGGTTTTGCTTAGCACTAGCTAAGGAATTACAAGCCGTATGTCTTGAATATGTATCTGCCAAGGTAAGTAACTTCTGCTGTGAACTCGAACAATCAAAGCTCATGGTTATTTGTTTTCCTATGTATAGATTTACCAGCTGCTGGTCTCTAACATTTATTGATGTTTTCTTTTTTCTAATCAAGACGTCATTGCCGTGTTTAGCTAGGCAGTCTGTCATCGGATGTGCAGTGGGTAGCTAGGCCTACTGCGAGGCTTTTCCACCGCCCAGGGCAGCACAGCCCTCCTGCATGCCGGCAGCAGGTTGGGGCAGGATCTGGCAAGGAATCTCGATTCACTGTTTCTACCAAGTCTACTGCGGGGGGGGGGAGAGGTACAAGCAGTGCTTTACACATCCATATGGCTCCCTGTAGTCAGCCCCCAGAAAAGAATTTATGGAAATCTTAATATAGGTTGTTCAAAACGCCAGGGAATCCTGAAAGAAGTGGCTGGTTATTTTATATCAGCTTTTCTGGAATGTGCAGCATATGTTTGCTTAGAGAAAATACGGGAAAGCCTGACTTTAAAGTTGTATCTTGTGAGATTCCTGAATATTTTTGGTGATTCACTTTGATTTCTGCGTTTAGTTACATCCTGAGGGAAAGCTTTGCAGAGAGAGCCTATCCTGGAGCCGCCACCACTAGATCTTGCATCATTCATAGGTGGACAGTGGTGTTCACAACACTCATGATAACTATCAAAAGCTTCTTTGCTTGCTGTGTGTTGCTTAGCCCTGCCAGTGGATTGTATAGCTTTACCTACACCAATGTCCATGGGTTAGACACGCTGGATGAGGACAACTGGAAACCATTTGTGCTGTTTATGATTCAAATCAACAGCTCTCCATACACCTTACACTGGAAAATCTTAAGTCTTTTCAGCCATGACTATCAATCAGATTTACAAAGCCCGTGCAGAAGGAGTTTCAGTTGTGGTAGGAACTCCTCAGTAAATGATAAGGAAGGTTTTAATGTAAAAAATACTTGCATTTTGCAGACCTGCCTTGGCAGCATTGACACAGACAAGGTTTTGAGACCATTTTGTTGGCTCATACGAGTTGCTTCTACAAATAAAAACAATTTTACACACTATCATGTAGAATTTGCTTCCTACCTAGTGTCTTAACCTCAGACACGTGTGGAGAGAGCAGTGGTATCAATTTAGACTGCAAACAGCACTTCAAAGCTGAGAAATGCCACTGTTTCAGTTATATGCATTTTGCACCAGCAAATATATTGTTTTCTCCACAAGCTGCCACTCCATTTTGGTGCACAAGATGGTAAACAACAGGTTTCAGGACTTGAAAAACTGGCTAATTCTTCACAAAGAAAGAGCTTATCTAGCTCAGAGGGTTTTTTCCTTGCCAGATTTTAAAGGCTTCCTCGAACAATGACAGCAATGGAAATTCTTGGGATATTTTTTGAGACAATTTAAAAATGCAATTTGGGAGCTGTTATTACTTGCCTTTATAGTGCAGAGAAAAAGAGATTTGAAATGTGGGTACTAGCTCATAATCTGATTTAAATGATGATTTGTTTTACTCCTGGAGTTATTTGCCATGCATTCAGGCATAGAGCACTTTCAAGATCTCCCTAGCCCCAGGGATATTGGGAGCAGCCCAAGCTCAGCCTGCCCTGCAGCCTGGCTGGACCCAGCACCTTGCCTGGAAAACCCCAACCTGCGCTCGTGGCACGGCTTGCACGTGTCTTGTGTTTGCTCCAGAGAGCCACAGGCAAAAAAAACAACTGGCACAGAGCCTGGCCTAGCTACATGTGTGAAAGCAGGGCCAGAACCCAGCAAAAGTGCCTCCAGGGAGCTGAGCTGGGGGAGAGGGATCTCTGGTCTTCTGCGGGGGAGTGGGCTGTGCTTCAGTTCAGAGAGGCACAGACGAAGTAATGCCGCTTTTCCTGGCTGCAGGCAGAACTGCCTTCAGTCTGGTAGAAGCACAGAGCATGGTGCCTGTGTCCCCGTTCTCTGAAGGGAGGTTTGAGACTGGGAAGGGGGAATGGAAGGCAAGTTTCTCATTCCTTCTCCCCCAGAGAGGAGCTGGCCTTCCCTGGGAGCGAGCAGAAGGGAATGCTGCACTAGCCTGCTCCACAAACCAGGGCAAATGATATAAAAACCCTGTCAAGTGCCACAGAATGAGCCCATAGATACAGCAAAATCTCTGCTCACCAAAGGTCCCTGTGCCGTCACCAAGCCGCAGGCAGGTGTCTGGCTTTCGTCCCTCTGTCCCGAGACTTTCCGTCAGTCGGTGCAGCACTCGCTGTTTGGTTTTGTTTATTTGGGTGAGTTTTTCTTAATCTACCTGGGAGGATTTCTTGAGCTGCATCAGTTCTGAGCATGCTCTGAGCTCTTGAGCAAGGACACTATATTGTGCATTGAGATTGCTCTGGCTCTCAGCTGGACGGGTCCCCGCAGACACGCAGGGCACAGTGATCCTGACAGCGGCTCTGCCCGGGCGCAGCTCTTGAACCTGATGTTTAAAAATAGCCCAAACGGAGGCTGAGAGATGAAAGGAGCCCACAGCATGTCCACCAAACACAAACCCTTTAATGAAGCCGAGGGACTGGGGCTGGACCAACAACTTTGTGAGCAGAGGGAGACCTAGTAGCCAGTGTCTCTATGAATAGACTGCTTGTAAAAAGGCTTATGTGCAATTTGCACAAGCAGGGAGACTGCTCAAGGCAAAACAACGTTCAATGAAATCTTTTTAAAAGCTCTGCTTTTTCAGTCCACGTTTAACATATAAACAGCTCTGAATTTGATACCTCCAGATTCAAACTCATTCCATTACAGAAGCACATAGAAGTGGGGAGAGAAAAACTTGTTTGGCTTGATTTTCAGGTAAACTTAGACTTCTTCATGATTTTTTTCCCCCCTGGCTCTCTATATTAGTGGAAAACAGATAATTTAACACATTCTTACAGCCTCACAACAGTATCAGTGTTCTGGCTAACAGCAGTTCTGTGGATAACTGGGAGAATAAACCCCATTTTCTATGTATTGAAGAAGTAGCCACTTCTGTCATAAAGAAACCCATGTTTGTGGTTCAGAAGAGGACATTCTCTAGAGCAGGGCTGCCAGGGAGTTGCCACCTGTGGTGTTTCAGGCCATCTTACCCACCCATCATCAGGCCCCTCCCATAGCTAAGCATGGCGAAAGAATAAAATAGAATAGAATGGAATAGATAGTAGAAGAATAGAATATTTCCATTGAAAGGGACCTAAAATGATCATCTAGTCCAACTGCCTAAGAGGAGCCACAGCTCCATGTGTTTAGCTCTGTGTGACAGTGAAAAGCACTACTTTGGTGTCTCAAGGGAATTCCTTGAGGAGGCTTTAATGACAGGCAATCTGTTAGTTTTATAAGATGATGTCTACATTTTCCAGTGGAGCCAATTAAACTGCTGGATGTCAGGCTGAGCTACTGATGGGAGCTGAAGCTCATGTAAAGTTGAGAGATTTTTTTTCCTAAAACTAAACAAGTTGGGCTTCTGGAAAAGGTACCTGAAGCTGAGGCCAAGTGCAAGCAGGTATAAATACTCAGAGATGCAGCCTGAGCAAGAACATGAGATCCAAAGGCATAGAGGAAGCTAAGCTGTGTTTTATGGCTCTGAAATGACTGCAAAGCAGTATAAACATGTCCTGGTTAACTTTAACTCTTTGGGGAACTGCAGCAAGGAGCTCCACAGCCACCAAGCCTGCCTTGAGCGGGGCGAAACCGAGGCATTTGATGCAGGCTTAAATCAAACACTTTCTAGATGCAGCCATGCCTCTGGGTTATTCACACTCCTGAGCTCATCTCTAACATGCGGTTTTTCCAGCTGCTCAAAAGAACCCCCAAAACATCAAACTATAAAAAACATCATTTTTCTCCCTTTCAGTATTAGAAAAACTCATCTGAGAAGTGCCCACAGGCTTTCTCTTGTTGCTTTTGCTGATTAACTCTTCAGCCCTGGAGGCACCAAATATCATCTCTCGTAGAGGACTGATGCAGATACTCCTGTTCTCTTCTTCAAATCTGCTTATTCCCTCAAATGAAAGATCCATCATGGCTGACATTAAGTCTTCAGGACGCTGCTCTTGCTGCTTTCTGTGACCCTGCCCACACAGCCTATCAATCAGTAAAGCCTGTGTTCTCTCGCCTCTAATGAGATACCAACCTAGTATTCTGTGTTGCTCTGCCTGCTTGGCTCCCTTTTACAAACGGCAGGGACCATTCGGTTGTGTGTGTTTGGATTTTTAGTGGTTGATGCCTGGAGTCAGTACCTAGGATAGTCAACAGGAGGTTGCGAATGCTGCGAAGACCTGACTTTCAGAAAGCAGGTGCTCAGCACATGGAGGTCAACATTTCTGTCAGGGTGGGTGCTCCAAAACATAATGAACCTTTTAAACATCTCCAGGGGTGTTTGTGGGGCATCTTCCTACCTGTTTTGTGTGCATTTACATGTTTGCATTTGCAAACATAGCCTTGAATTAGAAATAAATACTACAGATATCCCCACTTTTACTGCTGTGATGGGGGTCCTGGATCTGTCAGGGTGTGACAATATGACAAGGTAGCGCTGTGCAGAGGCCTGAGCTACTGCTCAAGAGGCAGCTCATCCTGTGCTAATTAACTCTGCCGAGAAATGAAGCCTGCCAGCCAGGAAGGACGGGCCTGCTGACAGCCCTGCACTGTTCTGAGGACTGAGGGACTTTGTTCAGCTCAGGTGTCCCCGCACGGAGCGCAGCGGGCTGAGCTGGTGGGGAGCTGCAGGCACCATTTGAACCTGCACGGAAACCCAGGTCATATAGTGCAAATCAGTTAACTCCTGCAGACAGCTGGCAGATTCCCTCTCCCAGAGTGTGCTGGATGTTACCATGGAGAGCATTAGCTATTTCTCTTTTGCTTCTTGCTGCTTTTACAGCAGTGGTGCTGGGGGCAGGGAGCAAAACCCGTGTGGCAGCCCCTCTGGTTGCACACCAGAGAGGATAGTCTTACTGGTACTGCCTGTCCTCAGCCACCATCCGAGGTACGAGCATTTGTCAACTAGCTACAGCCCACAGGTGCATTTGTAAAAATAAGTTCCCCATAATAATTCAAGCCTTGTTTACCAGCTGACTGGCAAATGTGTCCAGTTGTCTCAGCTCTGCAATGAGCAGCGTAGAGCCTGTGAACAAATAGCTATCGGTCATGTAGCCATCCCGCAGTGTGGCTGAGGGGCAGTGGAAGCAATGCTAACGGTATTACATTCAATAAACTGTTGTCACCTGAGAAAAAGTCAGATTGGACCCACAAAGTCGTGTTGATGCTCAGATAAAATTCTGCGGGGCCAGGAGAAGGGAGTGGGAGATGCCGCCTACCCTTTCTCATGAGTGTGGACATTTCAGCTACTACAACAGGCAGGTGAAATGAATGTGTAATCCTCCCTGCCAGAGCTGGCTGTGGAGTTTTGCTGTTTTGTCTTAGTCCTTAGACAAGGCCAAGCAGCAGTTTGGTTAAGGAAGGGCTGACGCCAGGTGTAACTGCAGCACTGAGGGAGCATCCCTAAGCCTAACACAGCAGGAGCTGAGATTCACCCCAGTCTGAGATGCGCTGGGGCTGGTGCAGACCTGCAAACACCTGGGTTAATTTGGTAATGACTGAGCCAGGAGGTGATGGGATGGTGGGGGACAGCCCTTCTCTGGCCTTGCTCCAATGAAAATCCACGGACAAGGGGCTTAAATCAGAAGTTCTGATAATTAAGTTCCCTGTTAAAATTTTTTTTAGATTAGCATTGTGATTTAAGATTGCCAATACAAAACAAAACTGACAAATTTTGGAGAGGGAGAGCAGTATTTTGTTTCTGAGCAGCCAGCACCCTCTGGCACTAAGGCTTCCTGAACAGGGTGCCAAAACACCCAGGCAGTTTGCAAAAGAAGAGCAGCAGAGTGCGGACTGCTGGCAGGGAGGCAAGCGGGCAGCGCTGTAGAGCTGAGAGCGGCCATTTGGTGCTCAGGTGTGAGCCTCTTTGATAGAGATCTTATTTCTAACTACTGTTCACATGAAACTTGATGTAGGAGGAGAGGGATGAGGTGGAGCAGGGCTGATTTGTCAGATGAGAGAATTATGAGGTTTTTTCTTAATAATCATTTCATGCTTCCATTCCAGCTCACACTGGTGCAGACCTTTGAAACCGGCTGATCGAAGCACAGCTTGCTTAAGTGGATGTGTTTTGCCTGTGTTCAGAGCTGTGCCTGTTTGCGTCCATGGCAAAGCTTGGCCTAGAGATTTGCAGTGGTGTTCATGTGAGCAGGATATGGCCCTTGCACCTTTATCCCGGGCCGAGGAGCTCTTGCTGCTCTGTCGGCAGCTGCCCGCTCTGCCGTGTGTTTATGAAGTGCTGTTTCAGCTGCGGTTGGGGCTCACCTGTGCTTTATAAACACAGGTTCTGTGCCAGTGCAGGACTTGGGCTCTGAGTCAGCAAAACATTTCAGCACGTGCTCAATCATACCCCAGCCCATTATAGAAGTTAAGCAGCTGCTCATTTTTAAGCTTGCATTTATATATTTTTGCAGGGGCTGGAGTGGTATTGCCAAGCGCTGGCCAAGACGGTGCCAGTAGCGGTGGCTCTTGCTGCCTACCTGGAGCTCCAGGTGAGCCCTGCCCTGGCTGCCTTCTGCTGTCATGCTTTTAAAGAATGAAAAATGGTCCAAAACTGTAAATATGGGAATAAACATTCCCACAAGTCATCTGCTGTTAATTTACAGTTGAATCAATTCATTTTAATCCAAAAACAGCAGAGCAGTTTTCAGTCTCTGAAGACCATTGAATACTATACTTGATATCATAAGCAAAAGGATCGCAGGGCATGTCTTTCCCTCAACTGTTTTATTTCACCAAGAGCATTTAGTGCTTTGCCAGATTCTGTCTCTGAGGGTCACTGCAAATGTATACTCCTTCTGTTTTTCATATAACACTGAAAAGTGAGCTGTGGTTGTGTAACTTGTCAACTATTCTTGCAATTTTAGCTTGGAGGCTTCTCTTTTTTAAGGCACACATATAGCTTGCTCTTACAGACTTCTCTCCCCCTAAAAAATTCAGTGTACAAGCAACCTGTGTAGTGCTGCCACAGCAGACTGTTACCTGAAATAATGTGAATTATTTCTCTCTGAAGCCAGAGCAAATGAAACAGACATTCTTTGGTGTCTTGATTCAGAGAGACCGCTCGTGGCAAGCAGTCAGCCTCCCAGCTGTCACCATGGTCAGCTTTAAATACAAGACCTTTTTGCCAGATCAAAAATATATTTTTCCAATATGTTGCTTCCTACCTGCAATATCTGGTACTCTGGGTGATCATTTCTCTGTGTGTCAGTAGTGGGAACCAGTTGCTTAACAGCAGTGAGAAGGTACAGGCAAAGCAAACGAGCTTACCCAAATCACTCTTGCACTGGAAGTTATTCAGTCATCAGACAGTGACTCCCCCTCTCTGCTCATCCAACCCACTGTAACAGATGGCCCCAGGCAGTGCGTCCCTTTGTCTGATTTTATCCTCTCTTTGACAACATTTCGCTCTGGGGCTGTAGGACATGTCCAGGGCAGCTGTCAGGGGCTGTGCTCTGGCTGACAGGTTTTGAAGAGCTGTGCAGCAAGAGGTGTAGCTGTACACAGGGTGGGATCCCGATACATCTCCCTGCTGGGCTGGCAGGGACCGAGGCTGTGCAGGCACTGTGGTCCCAGCCCCTCGTGCGCTGCTCGACGCCCAGCGAGCCCTCCCAATGCACAGGCTGCTCCAGTCCCCCAGAAAAAAGGTCTCAGTCATTGCTTGACTCCGGTCAGATGAGTTAGACTGCACAAGGCACACTTCACATTAAAATTATATTGAAAAAGAGCAAATGGATGCTGCCTGATTTATGTCTTCATTTACCTTTTTTTTTTGCCTAATGTTGAGGAAAGACCTTGGTAGGAATCAGTAATGTTATGCAGCTGGCTATGAGCACTGCTGGGTTCAGTGTCTTTTGTCGTGTTTGATTCCTTGCAGCTGCTCAGGGTTTAGTCAATTATCTCCTTAAAAGAGGAATTTCTATTTTTGCAGGATAACTAGAAGGCTGATGGAAACATGCAAGAGAGTAGAAACCCAAATATTTAGGCAGACCCATAAAATGCTTCCCATAGCTGACACTGCAGCTGCAGCTAACACCAAACACTCTCTGTTTGCTTTCTGGCTAATAGATTTTTCTTAAGGGATAGGTTGCTGGAACAGCTTGAAGTGAGCATCGCCTTGCACTTGCACAGTCACACTGCAGTACAGAGCTGCACTGGAAACCAGCAACAGTGCGGTTTTGCTTCACAGAATTGTTCCCATTTGGTTGGTTTTGTTGGTATTGGGTGAAGTCTTGCTCTTCATTACTACTGCCTTGGTTCCCATGGTTAGGAAGGATGCTGCAGACCGTGCCGCAGTGGCTGTCCTTACCAGCACGGGCAGAGCCACACTGGAGCGCAGCAGGTTGTCTGGGAGAAGGGACAACTTTCTGGGTGCAGAAAAGCTCACATAGCTTGGGTGGCTGTAGGTCTCACCCCAGCTTTCCTTACTCCGTGAACGTGCTCTGTGGCTGGGGAGGGTTTCATACAGCCTTCACCAGCACATGGATGCTCACCACCCCCACAGCGAGTGGCGTGGGGCCTGAGCACGTGACAGCACAGCTCATGCGCTCGGGATTTAAAAAATATCTATATTGTTGTGGCTGGAAAGTATGAAATGAAGTCTAGTCTCACTTGATCTTTCCCTTCCTTTTAGCCTTTTTAACTAATAATAGGCACATGTAAGTGATTAACACAACCTCGTGCGACTGTTTCTTGTTGTTTGTGCAATCCTCAACATGTGCTTTATCTTCTGAGTACGAGGTGGACGTGTTTGGCATTTCATACGCGAGGGACTTTGCCAGCCTGGCTGGCCGGCGCTGAGCCACACGGCTGTCACGGCACCGCAGCTGCGGCGATAGCTCCCGGCTTCTCCCTGCACTCTCCCCAGACCCCTGGCACGCTACACTGGGCTCAGTGTTGGAGAGGATCACTTATTTTAGTCTGGTAATAAATGCTTTTTTAATTTGTGGCCTTAATATTCACGATAAGCTAGTTCTTTGCCTCTGCTATACAGATACAGTGTTTGCTTCTCTTCTCCTTTGTTAGCAGCGATGCCTGGCAGCTGCCAGGGTGGCTTTTGTCTTCAGAATGCTCTTTTGACCCCCCATGTCCCTGCCATCCATCAGCAAGTCCGGGTGGGTCCATGTCAGATGCCAAAATTGTGGATAGAGGGAAAATCAATTAAAATCTTAGAAAAACTTTCCATATGCATAAAGAAATCTTGGGGTTTTTGAAAAACATTTAATAGAAAGTTTGATCTAGGTTCCACATTCTGTCCAGCTGGCAACCAGTTCACAAAGTCATCCAAAAGATTGTTTTGAAACCATGTTATTGGCAATAGTAACTATTTAACACATCAAGTGAACCAAAAAAATAATTCAAATGTTATTGCAGAAAATAAATGCAGAGCACGTATACATTTTGTGGAAATAAAGGGAAATTAAGATTGAAAACGTCTAAGTATAAAGATGGCAAGAAATGCTGCCAGGTGCTGGTGAATTTCATCCAGGTTTCTTGTCTTGAGTTGCAAAGAAGAGGGGCCATGTTGCACTCGCCACGGGCAGCCTCAGCATGAACAGGAGCTCAGGTGCACGTGCCAAATTCCTCCCATCCCTGGGCAGGTCGCACAAAACTGAACAAATCTGAGCTTTACAATGTGGCCAGTTCCAGAGGCCACGAACCAGCCGCCTGCTGCTTGCCTAAATCTTACCTTGATTGCTTTATACGTATCTTTTTCCTTGATACGTCTTTTTGACCAAACTTAACACAAAATGCTTCTGTCTATCAAGGCACACTGTGGTTCAGCAGAGGCCCTGCGAAGTCTGCTGGCATTGCTGGGTCTCCTTGGGGTTGTTTGCATAACTTTCTACATGCTCTTCAGATTCAGAATGCTTGTTATGATCTTTGTTTGAATAATACTTTGAAGTGTTGATCCATGATGTGGTTTCCTACAGCCTCCTAAGAGGTAGAAGATAATAAAAGTTGCTGGGTTTAGAGGGTTTTTTTTCCTTCAAAAGACTGTTTTGTGGAATAAACCTACTAGGTTCATGCTGTATCTGGGAGAAAGGTTACTTCTAGGTCTATAAAAAGTAAGCATGGATGCAAGCTTAAGCAGTGCTACAGTAGCAGGATGGATAACATAGGTCCTGCTGGAGCAGTGAGCTCCTGTAAATGGAGCAGAAATGTGATAGATCTATAAGGGCATTTAGTAGAAGATGTACCATAACTTAAATTGTTTGATTTATCTTTCTTTGTGGCTTCTGGCTGGAAGTCTGGATGCTTTTTGGCATTTCCCAGATCCCTCTGTTAACACATGGGAAGACCATCACCGAGTGACTGGGAGCTGGGGAAACTCCACTAAATGTGAAAAGCCGTGGCCAAAACAAAACGCGTAGGCTGAAGCAGAGTGTTGTGCTGGCAAAACTGAGGTGGTTATGGTTTCCTTTCTAATTTCTGTGCTTCTGGGATGTGACTTAGCAGCTGATAGTCCATAGTCCCTAAAAAGACAGATAACTGCTAGCAGAGGTTAGAGCACAAATGACCCCAACATACTTATCTGACCTCAAGTACCACGGGACGTCACGTCTACCCTCTTACCCTTCTGAGCTTTCCAAGTTGGAGAGACCCACATTTCTGTGCAGTTTGACTCAAAGCACATCTGCGTGCCGCTTCCCCAGGGCTGTTGTGCGGGTTCTCCAAGAAATAGCCAAGAAATAGTTTTCTGCTAAGAAATACAAGGAAGTCTGGCAGGCCCATGAGTATGGGAAAAAGAAGTCACACAGTTTCACAGCATTAAAGCCACACGTTAAATAGCCAGCTACGCTCATCTATAAGGACAAATAGGACCTTCACACCAAAAAGCTCCTCTTCCTGTCTGTTGGACCACAAAAACCATGCTGAAGAAACACAGAGCCACACCTGGTGCTCCAGGGATTGTTTTTCAGGTTGCTAGAAGAGGAAAGTAACAGTTTTTAACACACAGACAACGTATCACAGCAGCAAGCAGGTCATTACACACCTGTTAAATTAAATTTTTTGTACAAAATAAGCCTTAAAATGTGCTGAAGTTGTGCTTGTGTTTAGAAACAATAATAAGTGGCAAAGACAGGCACATGGAAAATACAAATAGAAGCAGTTTTGGTTTAAAGACAGGAAGGCACGGTGATTGGGAAAGGGCCAGCCTGAACCGTCTGTGCCCAAAGCCCGAGAACAGGGACCCCAGGGTGACGTGAGCCCCCTTCTCCCACCCCCATCCCCACCCAGGTGGCCCTGTGGTGCCAGTTTAACTGACCAGGGAAGCGGCTTTCTGCTCCTCTTAGCCAAATACACCCCCTCTACCGCGAGTTCATGGGTGGGAAACCACGAAGGATAAATGAGACTTGATACATACATATAATCCCCTGATGCCCTGCCGGGGCCCTGCACTGCCACTGGTCCCCAAGAGCACATTGTCCGTGACAGAGAGCTTTGATCTCATCTTTTGGGCTTCTCCAGGTGACCTGCCCTTGCCCAGAAGGTACAGAAGCCGATGCCTTTTGTATATTCACTTGGGAGCTTTGTCTTGAGTAGTCTTGTCTAAGGCAGATCCATGGCTCATTTACTTTGCCAACTGGACCTGCCATAAATGCAATGAGCCACAAATATCCTTTTCGTAAGTAAAACAAATTTCCACTTAAGCATCAGCTTAAGGTCTTGTTACTCTCCTTGCTCTGAGCAACTGTTTGACTCTTTGGAATAAAGTGATCAGGTATTCTGAAAATTAAATTCATTGCCAAATACATGCAGGGTCACAGAGTAATTCTAAGACAAGGAGTTGGGCTTGTGTCCTTTTCCTTTGTATTTAAGATCATTTTCATTGTGTACAGAGCATATCTGAGATAAAATTTGCAGTAAACACACATTAGTACTAGATTCTGCAAGACAATGTATTTTTGTCTTTTTTTCCCTCTTAAACTAGGGCTTTAAATGAATCCTTCCACAATTCTCAAGGTCATTGTTAAATATTTTAAATAGTTGGTCAAATGCCAATCTCTTTTCATTGCCTGAATTTCTCTCCTTGGAGAATTATTGCAGACAATGAAATGTGGAATCTTCAACATTTGTGTCAAAGAGAACCCTACAATGACAAGGGATTTTGTAAGTCATGAACTTTAGTAAAGTTTTATATCGTATTGAGTAGGACAAAGAGTCTTGCAGTGTATTTAATCACCAGATCTCTGTGGCATCCTGTACTGTCATTGTTATAGATTTTATTTATTAGGGGAAAAGAGATCTCATTTCTGTGTTTTGTATTAAATTTGGGCTGAAACCATCTGTAGTCCTTAGAAATACCTGGATCAAACAATTGCATGCAGTGGGAAGGCTTGATTACCTCTCGTGCTTTCAGTGTTACAGCACACTTTCCAGGAACATCCATGGGGCTGGGGAAGATAAAATGGCCAAATCGAAAGGAAAATCAATTTTTCCTTTCTTCAGTTCCCAAGCATGGTGCATTGATTTGCAGTGAAAGCCTATTCATGACAGTGAGAGAAATCCTCAGTAGTTTGGGTCAAGCCTTGATCTACAGTGGAATATACGAGCAAGCCTCAATCTTGCCATACAGCTTGGTTTTCTGTTGTCTCAATTTTATACTGGAAAAAAACTAATTAAGGCCTTTCTATAATACACTTCTCAGCATCGCTTTCCTTATGGAAGGAGTTGAGGCAGCTTGAATGAGGCTGGCAGATACGCAGCAGTGACAGCTTGTACCAGGCAGATACCATAGCTACACTGTATATGGAGGTTGACCAAAAATGTACAAACTGATACGTCGTTTGCCTGCTTGTGAACTCTAATTTCCTTGGAGGAAGAAGTAAGTAGAATTTTCTGCAGCTGGATTATGAACAGATTAGGCGTTTGTCTTCCTCTTCCCAGAACAAGCGAGCAATATTAGCCAGAAAACAGATGAACCTGTACTTGACGAAGTGAAATGCAGTAATTTTTTTTTTCTTCAAAGCCCTACCTTTGATTTCCGCACTTGATTGGCACTGATACTCCAAGTGGCTGGAAAGAATTGGGCATTTACCCCTGTTACAAATCTGTGGGCTGGGCTGGTATTCATTCCCCTTGGCTTCCCCGTAACCATCGGGGCCAGGTTCAGCGGGTAACGTGCCCTGCACTGATCGGCGCTGGCCCCGGGGCTGCCCTGTGCTGGCCTGGAACCTCCTGCTGGCCACCGCAGCCACCAGGGAAGGGCCAGCACCGGTGGCCTGGCAGCAGGACACAGGGTGGTTCTGACCTCTGCGGGGGACACGCCGTGACCACCCACGTGGCCTCCGACAGGGGGAATGAAAAGGCTGCGTGGGGATGTCTGTGTCTGCCCCTAATTTAATTAGCGTCGGCAATGATCTTGAAGGATTTCATGAAACAGATTATGAAAGGCATTTTACTTTGTAGAGGAAACAAAGAACTTTTATTTTGCAAGTAGTTAATCCTTTTTCCCCCTCCCTTTGTTGCTTTTTCCCCCCTTTAAGGAAAGGAGAGAGTAGAAGCTGTGATTAATTTCTTCGTTCATTTCCTTGCTCTTAATGAAAATTCAGGTAGACCATAATTCAAGTAAGCACATCCCATGCAGTCAGGAGAGAAGAGTCCTTCTGGCAAAGTAGGTAACTTAGACCTTTGTGTGTGATTGCTCTCAGTTCAGCCAAGTTTCTGAAGCCACGTAGTGCATGGGCAGTACGGGAACAGCCCACGTACCAGGGTGTTTAGCTGCTGCAGAACAAATTGTGTTTGTTTCGGTACTGCAGGCAAGCGGGAAGTGTTGCCCTTTGCTTTACAGGTGCTCCTTCTGTAGTCTGAAAAGTATTTTTGAAGCTGGAAATTAAGGTTCTCAGGGAAAAAAGATAGTATAGTCTTAATACAGTCTCAACGTTTTTAACCTCACAGCTTTAGCTGTTCCAAATGCATTTACCTGATGGGTTTATATGTGACCGTGTTTGTTTGAAGGCAGCATGTTTTGGCTCCCTAGATACTGTTATACAGCAAGGATCAACATTTTTAAGCATGTATTTGTACAGCCAGTAAATAATGCAGAGATGGTGAGTTTCACAAGGTTTATTATCGGAGGGTTGCGTGGAGCCAGCCATCCCCCAGCCCTGGAGGAGGCTGCAGCGATGCCTCTGCTGCTCCCTGCAGTTCTGGGCTATTGGCGTGGCCACCGGCAGGGAGACAGAAGGTGGTGTCTGCAGACCTGGCTAGCTAAAAACGTGGCTGCTACAAGCAGTAATGCAGAGATGGTGCTCAAGAAGCATATCACTAGGGATGTTATTTTTTTATGATCTCTCTTCTGGCCTACTCAATATTTGTTTTACACAGCTGCCTCCAACATCTGCTTTTCATCTCTGCTCTTTATCCATGTAGGTATTCAAAAATGCCTTTCTTCTTTCAGCTGCTTTATGTGTCTCCTTGCCAATGTATGTCTTGTGTGTCTTTATGTATCTTGTCAATGCAACGTACAGCTAATTGAATTTAAAAATCATTTTAAAATAGGTTATTGCATATTTTACACACAAATAATTAAAGGAATAATGTCCCCTGCCTTCCACATAAAGGAAGATGGGGGGAAATAGCAAGATGAGCCTGAAATTTCTCAGGAATCTGAAGGTAGGCTGAGCCCCCATTCTGTAGGTTCAAGTTGAGATCTTTTCCCACCTTTCTACCTGATGGTTCTAAGCTGCTTTCCCAGCCTCCAACCTCTCCCTTCCTCACTTTAGGCCATTAGGACCCAAGATGTGGTTTAGCTTTTTAGCCCAGGATCCATCTTCAGAACATCAGGCTTCCTGGGTGGGCAGCTTCTTCAGGCTGAGCATCTAGCCGTAATGTCAGAAACAGCTGATTCGTTGGCTTTTGTTGTTACTTGGCAGGAAAATGTTGCTGAGCAGCACTGCTGCCCCACGACAGTGGGTCTTGGCAGCTCTTCTTTACCCAGCTATGATTGGTAAAGGAGGTCTGCACGTGCGGAGGGGCTGTGTTTAAGCAGATATCCCATACCAGTTTCAGCCTGCAATTTTCTTCCCTTCTCTCCTCCTTCCCAATAAACGCAGAGCTGTTGCTTTTGGATAACGAGGCTGCAGCTCTGAGGAGCTCTGAGGCATTTCTCAAAAAGAAAATACAACTTTTGACCTCAGCAAGGAGCAGAGTTTTACCTGGATTGAAGGTCAGCAGCTCCACAAGCCATACAAGCTAAATACACTGATGCCTCCTTCCTCTGGTACTCACTACAGCCACCTCAGAGAAAAGCCCTTTTTCTTCTCAGAAAATCCCTCTCTTTTTGATGTTTTTTCCCATTCTTTGTTATTTATTTCCTTGGACAAAGCTTGTCCTTTGAATAACATCCCTCCGTGCTACAGTATCTATATTTCTGCAGCTGAGCTTCTTTTGCATCTTGAATCAGCCATGGAACAGGCAAATCTGCATTTTCTCACATAGATGATCGCAGTGAAGATAGCCACCAAAGCCCCACAACTGACTTTTATTAGGCAGAAAGCACTCCCACGCTCAGGTGAGGTAGTCTGAAACATCACCAGCCCTTCCAGGCTGGAGGGCTGCATGGGCTTTGCCTCCCTCCTCCTCCTCACCTTCCTCTGAGCTACCTGGGCAAACAGCCCATCGTAGGAAAAAGAGACAGGAAAAAAGCTGCCAGGTCATGGCTCTGTCTAGTGTCTAAGAAGCATAAGGAGTTTCAAAGAAAGAAACATGGAGCAGAATTGGGGCCAGGTGGGCTCAGGGTCTGCAAGCCCTGGTGGTCCCAAGAGCTGCCCTCCAGTGGAGCAGCACCGAGCTCAGTGTCCGCCTGGATTCACATCCGCCTGTTTTCTTTAGTAGACAAAGGAAAATCTGATGTGTTTATGCATGTTAGTAGATCTGAAAATGTAAACTATGGTAAAATATCTGCTTATAGTGTGACCTCTTAACCCGAGGGGGTTTTCTGTTCTGGGGTGAATTCCAGCAAACCACTGTGCTGCTCTGTTTACAAGGAAAATGCCTGCTTTCTGTGTTCTCAGGGCTACAGCGTGTCTCACTTAAAATCCTCTTTGGGAAAAGCAGGCTAGTTAGCATTGCTCACTCCAAGAAAGTTGCAGCAAATAAATATTCCTATTCCACTACTTAAAAGAAAAAAAAAAAAAAGAATTTCACTAAAATCAGATTTAAATAATCGTGTGCTACCTCCTCGGGTTCTGTGTCACTTTCTGATACAGAATCATCGAGGTGTTTGGTTACTGTACCCAAAATCAGCGCCAGGGCTGGGAGCAGGCGAGTGCCCCTTGCAGCCGGAGCCCCGGGGAATCATTTCTAAGCGCCAGGACAGATTTAGCCCGCTGTGGGGTCTGGCCTGTGCAAGCTGGCAGCCGGACAGACAAACCACCCTTCCAGAAGGGTGCTGGCTCCCCACCGTGGCAGCAAGCGTGATTTTAGCTGGCGTGGCGAGCCACACGGAGGTAGAAGCGGGATGGAAAGGCGATGGCTGGCTGGTGGTGGCTGGCTGTGGGGTGCTGGCACCCCCAGCCTCCTGCCAGCTCCATCGCCCCTTCCGCAGCTGCTCTTACAGGAGCTGTTTCAGCAAAGGGCCAGGGTAAATTGCAGTTCTTGTAAATGACAGGCAGGGTCCCACACTTCCCAATGGTGACCCAGCTCTGTAAACAGACTTCTGTGTGCCTGGCGACAGATCAGAGCCATGCTCATCAGTCCATCCAGCTCTGCAGCAAAGCTCCACAGCATACTCAAAAGCCAAAAACAATATGTTTATGAAATCCAAACATCAGAAGTATATTTTATTTACACTGCCGCCACTGAAAGGAGAAACAGATGCTTCTGGTTTGGGTGCTTGTCCAACCTAATTTCAGGAAATATCGGAGATATGAGGGAGGGAAAAAAAGGAATCGAAATGTACAGTCTGTCCCATCTCCAGTTTTAAATGTCATAATTGTTCATGTGCTGCTACACCAAATGGAGATGAGCTTGGCTTTGCCAAACGCTGGGCTGTGTCCCTCTGTGGCCTGATGCCGTGGGTGAAATTGTTGGTAAACACCGATGCTGTGAGACAGCCGCACCAGCACTGCTGCAGCAGCTCCCTTGCATGCCCTCACGCCGCATTACCCACGGAGCGAGAGCAATCCCAGCCCAGGCCCAGCAAGGCAGGCAGTCTGCAAGCTGTTGGAGGGCTGGGCTGCACTTCAGCAACACCCAGCAAAGGAGCATGTGTTGGAGCTGAGCATTAAGGGCAGCCCAGAGCCTGCTCCCAGCAACGTGAGGGCTGCAACTGCGAGAGCACCGGGATGTGCAAAAGCATTGTACACAACTCAAATGGGCCCTTGGCACAGGGACTTTGGTTGGATAATTATCTTTACTGCCATAAAAGGTAAAAAGAAAAGATGAAGCAACATATTAAGCAGTGCTGCTGGCACATTGTCTGTCTGAGCAGTGCCTGGAGAGACAGTACCCAAAAAAAGGATGAGGGCAAGAGCCAGCCTCTTCATAGCCCTGTCACTTTTTAGAATAGACAACTGGCAGGATTTAGATCATGAAACACATTTCATTACAAATTCTCCCGAGAGTGCTGATGGGGTTAGAGTGCTTGTCTCTTGCAGGCGCATCCCTGCTGAGTGGCACCAGCACACTCCTGCATCTGACCAGCCTCAGCTCAGATGCTGTCATGTCCACGGCAGGTCAGTCCAGCACAGCTCTTGGCAGCACTTACCTGTCTCTCCTTCCTGGTAAGCTGTGGTGAGGATGTGAAATATTTGCTGTGGACTTGAACACTGTATTATTTCATACGTGCTATTTATTGTTTTAATATGCATTCTACCACAAGGTGAAATTTGACAGGAACATATCCCCATCTTTGGAAATTATCCCAAAGCTCCAAGTTAAGTCATAATTATATCTCATTCCTCTCAGCCAAATATGTGGGCAAGGCAAACAAATAACTTATTATAAAGTCATAATGTCATGCTCTCTGTCTGGGATAAAATATGTTCTCATTGCCATGTGGATGGGGATAAGAGCCTGGGTCATGCTGAGCTGCTGGGTCTTGGGGTGGCCAGGTTTTCCCCTCTAACAGGCAAGACCCTCAGTGCAGCTGAGCTGAGTCAGAGCCTCCCTGTCCCAGGCAGCATGGGCGCTGCAAGGGGGTGAAGCTTGTTCAGGCAGAGCTGTGCCTGGACCTGCCTCCCAAAGCAAGCCTTGAAGATGTGTCAGTAAGGGCTCTTCCATCAGCATCATTTACACATCGCCTTGACTGAAATGGGTGAAATGCAGAACCTCTTCCTAGGGTTTCCTGGCACTCAGTCACCAGCCCTTGGGGTAACCCTGGGCTGCAAAGGAAAGTAAAGCTGCAGAAGTTATTGGGAAATAATAAGGAAGTTCTCCCATCAGTTCCTCTGTTTCAGAGCTTTGGGGCTTGTTTAGAAGTCCTTCAAGCTGTAGTAGTGCAGCTTGACATGTGGTGGGTCTGTGAGCTTCCTACAGAGCGTGTGCTAGGTAAAGGAGTCCCCAGAGAGCTGCTTTCTGGCATGTTCAGTTGTTCAGAATTTCCTGTAAGTTCTAGCTAGTTATCCATTATCAGAGTGGAGCTAAAAATAAATACATGAAGGAAGAGAGGATTTTATTTTTTTGTCTAGATGAAATCATCTCTGTTTCCTAGTGAAAAGGATTCTTGATGAGGGACTTGGCTGAACCCTGTACATACAGAATCAGAGCATCACAGCCTGGTTTGGGCTGGGAGGGAGCTGACAGCCCCCCGAGCCCCAACCCCCGCCAGGGGCAGGGACACCTCCCACCAGCCCAGGTTGCCCCCAGCCCCGTCCAGCCTGGCCCTGAGCACCCCCAGGGATGGGGCACCCACAGCTGCTCTGGGCAGCCTCTGCCAGCGCCTGGTAACTCTCACAGGGAAGAATTTTTTCCTAATCCAAATCTGTCCTCTGTCAGTTTATCGTGATTAATGTGGAGGGAATTTACACCCATTCATCAACTTATATCTTTGGGGAACAAGCAGACAAGCCCACAAGGCTGACTGACACCTTCTGAGGCACTGTAGCACTGAGAAGCGCATTGTGCCCCGAGAGAAAGATAGGATCAGGCCCCATGTGGAGCCGTAGAACCGACTGGACATTGAAAGCATCACTCACTACACCTGTAACAGGGACAGCAATGCCTGTGCTCCCCCTCTGATGATACACACTGGCACCAGCCTCAACAGGTAGCTTTGTTGCATGACTGAACCTGCACCGAGCGGGATCAAAACACAAACACAAATAGTGTTAAACATGAAACAAATCCCACAATGCCATTAACTCATCCGCTGTGTGAGGTGAGGAGCTGTTACCCCCGTGTGGTGTGGTGGCTGGAGGGGACCAGTGCTAGTAGCAGTGAGCGGAGCTCACCCCACTCTGCTCCAAGCGGTTACGTTCCTTCCCTACCCCTGTCGCATCCTCACAGCCTTGTGTGCCTGCATGCACCGCGCAGCGCTCTGGGGACAGCCTCCTGGTGCCACATCTGTACCTGCAATCTGGTTTTTCCCTAATTATATACTAAGATATATGACCAGGACACCAGGAGTGCTGGGTCATGCAGCTGGAATCGAGCACTTTTTCTTGCAAACATCAAGCCAGGGGGTGACTTCCACGCCACAGTGTCATCTGATACCCTGGTAAGCTCCTGTTAAATTGAAAAGCGTATGTCATAGAGGGAGTTTTGGGCAGGCTGTGCCCTAACTGTGTGACCCACATTGCATGTGGGCTCACTCGCAGCAGCACCTCTTGGAAAAGTGCAGCACAGGTCTGTGGGATGTGGGCAGGAGCCCTGTTCTGATGGCTGCCTGCACGGGCTCGCTGTCTGCACCCCTTTGTTTGTACTGGCTTTTCATCTTCAGGTGCAAACACGTTGTCCTGCTGTTCTGATCCATGGGAGCTCCTGGCTGCCCACAGGCACCTCCAGCAGAACCAGAATCGTGAGCAAGGGGGTTGCAGAGCAGTGCAGGAGTCTCGGGTGCCAGCAGCCCTCTGCTGCTCCTGCTTGTCAGAGCACTGCCTAGAAAGTCGCTAAGTGAGGATTCACACACACCTGGTGTATAAACCTGCTACACAGTGGTTACATCTGCCCCAGGCCGATTACTTGCTGTAAGACCCAGCTCACGCACATCCACACTTTGAGATGAGCTACCAGCTACTGCTCCAATGTGCTCTCCTCGGGTGAGCAATGCTGGACAGGATGCTGCTGTCATCCCTGTTGCTGTAATGTTTGTTAATCATGAGCAAACTCTGGGCTTTATTTTTTCCTGCAAACAGCTGTTACTGATCATTTCCCCCGGCACTAATATTCTGAAGTTGTTTGGTGCAGTTTCAGGTGTGTTGATGGCTTTGGCAGAAGGGTGTGTGCAGGAAGGTAGTTAATCACAGTCCTAGAGGTCACTTTTCATAAAAGCAAAAAGGGATTTTTTTGCCTGTGGAAAAGACATTTTGAGAAAATGAGTCTGATCGGAGAGAATTTTTGGCAACTACAAAGTTGCTTTTTTAAGGTAGCAACTTTTGTTCTCAGTTTCCAGATGAAATAATTGATTTTTCAGTTGTGCAAGGCTTTATTTAGTTGAAAATGCAGCCTTTCACTGAAAACTCCACAGAAGTTGTAGCGAGCCATGCTGTTGCACAGGCCTTAATAGTTAAACGTAAGGTCATGCATCATGAAATAGTGAATGCATATTTTCCAGCTATTAAACTTTTCATTATTTAGGTCTTTTGCAAACAACGCACATATAATAAGTAGATTTCGTATATTTCCTATATATTAAGTTCCTAATCATTTGAACACCCTGTCATTTGGAAGGAGAGCTGGAGGGGCGATGTTAGGATGCTGAGGAGAGGGCTGAACACCCGTGCAGCTGCCCGAGAGCCACACTGGTTCCGTGCCCTCCTCCAGCTGCTGGTAGCCAATGTGACCCTGGCCTCCTGCTCCCTGCCCGGCCCAGCAGGCTCCTCGCAGCCTCTCCTCCCTCGTTAATCTTGTGTGCTGTACATGGGTCCACTAATGAGCCACAACGTCCCCCAGCCCTGGGATCTGCTGTCAACTCCAGCGTCCCCGCGCTGCTCCCCGGGCTGCCACGAGTCAGGCACGTGAGCTCAGCGATTACCAAATGCAGGGAATGACAGAAAATGGCCAGTTATGTTGTATTTCTCCAGTAGCCTTCTCGATACCAGACCAACAATTCAGAGAGAAACAAAAACTGTGCTGCATTGAAGAGCCCTTCAAAGGATCGAACTGAACATCCCTTGCTTTTATAAGTTTTTCATCAAGCATATATATATATAAATTATGGGACTTGTATAAAATGCAGGTTCCAAGAAGCAAGTTTTTAATACTTTTGCTTGAAAAAACCCCACTTTCTTCTGTAAAAGCTGTAGGTGACTCGTTGTGCTTCCCCTTTTCTCCCTGGGGTTACAGTGACGGCGCTGTTGTTTAAACCAGAGGCAGGGAACCACTGCCTGGCTGCCCGCTTGTTTCGATGCTTTAGGGAGACGTGCTCAGCTGTGATACTTCTCCCCATTTGCCCTCGAGCAGCAGGATTGACAGACCTGATAGCCACAAAAGGGAGAAAGCGTTTTTTTCTCTGACTTTTAATCTATTTATCTTGTGGACTTGCAAGGCTCTGCCAGTGGTTTCTGCTGCCTGGCTGAGCAGCACAGCTTGCAGAGCATCTCTTAGCTGCCTCCGCAAGATGGTGCTGGCCCAGGCAGCCCCGGGCTGGGGATGCTGCTCTGCCAGGCTCACGCTGGGACAGATGCAGAGTGCTCGCAGCATCCCTCTCACCTGCACCCACCTCACAGTGGGATAATGCTGCAACCCCGCACCCTCATTCAGCTGTCAACATCTGATCAAAGTCTACTGGTCTTAATGGTTTCTCCTGTAGTGGCTTATTGGTGGTGGACTGGATGCTCGAGGCTTTGTTAAAATATGTCTCGTTTTTTAAAGTCCACCATCTACATGGATCAGTTTTGTTCTTTGTGATCAGGCAAACATGGTACCCCACCAACGTGAGCTCAGGCTCATCAGGGTGAAGGGATCAGCGCCTCTACAGCATTTTAGAAATGTCACTGGAAGCCCTGTTCTACAGCATGCTCACGTCCAGGCATTTAACAGGGCTGGTTTCTCAGGGGAGCAAAAGGCTTTACAATCTCCAGCAGCAGCAGAAACACGTTCTGACCGCGGCCGGAATTGGTCACCATGTGAAACCAAGAAAGATGTGCTATTTTTCAGCTTCTGCTTTTGTTCTCAGGGAACTGGAAGTAACACACTCACAAACACCAGAAGTCAAAATGCAAATGCAACTGGCAGAGAGGAAACCCACATCTGGATTAAAAGTTTTAAAAAGGAGTGCTCTTAGACCAAACTATAGGTCTACCCATGTTCAGTATTAATTTCCATGAATATCAGTGTTTATTTACCACAACCCAAATGGAACACATTCATTCTTCAGCATTGGCTGTCTAGCAAAGTAATTGCTTGCCCTAACTCAGATAATCCTTGGGGCAAAGGAGTATCATTGCAAAAGGAGTATCTTTGGGGCAAAGATAATCATCCTCAGTGGCATTTATTTGCCATGGCTGCAGCATGCAAGGGAGAGCTCCCCAAACCAGGTCTGAGTAAATAAATGGGCATCATATAGCAGGGGTGGCAGATGAAAGATTCCATTGTGGGACAAGGTCTGGAGCTGGCTGTGACTTGCTGCCTCCTCCCAGCATCGCACTGTGCCACAGCATCTCCCAGAGCAAACCGGGAAGATTTTCTTTTTGGCTGGCCTAAACTATTGCTTTCCCAGCAGAAGGCTTGATGTCCAAATGACAACGGTGATTACCCCTCCAGAAACAATTTCAGAAACGATACAAGAAAAAGGACAAGTGAGCAGAGCCACAACCCCCCCCAGGCAGGACGTGTCAGGGCACAGCATGCCCCTCGTGCGGCTGGGGCTGCTCCGTGCCGTGCAGAGGGTCTGGCTGCCTCTCGAGCGAGCACCTGGTGCTGCTGACTGCTCCCAGCCCAGAGCCACAGTGGCCAAGTACCTTCCGCACTTTTGAAAGCACTCGATTTCATTATAAAACACCATCAAAGCTATTTTAAATGTAATTTTGAGAAATTCCTGCAAATTAAAGAAAGCAGAGCCAACATCTGTTAGAAGGATGTTGTTGCTCCTCATTTTCCATAATTTTGAATAATAGCAAGTTAAATTAAAGTCAAAGTAGCAATATTTTCCAAGACAGCTCAATGTCTTCTAGCAACATAATTTACTTCAGGGAGCAAATTGATCTCTTGAATTCAATCTGTTAATGTGGGTTGTATGAGGTCTAAATTAAAGTCTTTTTGGGGGATTATCAGTGCTTAAGAAGACAGATCTCTGAAAGTGACCTAATTGCAGAAGCGTGCTTTCCTGTCTGACTTTCCTTCTCAGAAATTACTCCCTGGATTATTATCAAACTTTCTTTGAAAGAGGCTTCCCAGCAAAGGCATGAGGAGTGTTCCAATTCTTGCCTTTATAATTGAGACAAACATGGTGTTTAGCCTCAGCTGTATATTTGAACTGTTCCGGTAATTTCCATGACCTGGAAATTTCCCTCTTTGTGCACCATCATGTATCTATTCTGAAATTTCTTTTATTTCAACTTTCTGCTCCTATAGTACTACCACAGTGATGTGATTCCTGACTGACACACACTTAAAAACATTGAAATGTAACCTAATTTTCTTCCAAGAGGCAAAGTCTGCTCTTATCCTAGATCAGTGCAGTGACCTATTGGGCTGAACGGACAGAAGTCACCTGCTGGGAGCAACCTCTGCATGGTGAGAAGAGAAAAATCACAAAGACAAGGTCTGCTTGGTGCTGCCACCCCAGAAAGAGGGCTGTGCTGACCGCTGCCTCGGGACTCACATGCTGGAATTGCTTATCTGCGCAGGGGTGCATGAGCACTGTTGGCTGTCAGTAGTACAAGATAAACTGACTGGGCCATGAAGCTTCAGGGTGTTCAAACGGCAGATAATGAAAGGCTCGGCCAGGATTTCACACCCCTGCCCACTGGGGCTGGTGCATGTTCTGCAATTTATTTTACACTGCTTGGCAGGTGTTGAAAAAGAGAACTTGCGCCAAAGATAGGCCCTGAGCCAGGCTCACGGGCTGCTCTGCGGTGCAAAGCTCTCGGCGCAGCCCAGGTTGGTTGGGCTTTTGTTTCACCCCTGCCCTGCTTTTAGGATATTCTCCCAACAGACTGCAACCCGGCTGGTTTTCCCAGTTGGCCCATTATCTTGTAGCCAGGGATTTTTTCCAGCTTTGGAGAGATTTGTCTAAGGTTACCAATGCCTAAACAACAGCTGTTTGTGCGGATGTGCATGTGGCCTGCCTGCCCTGCTTTCTCCATCACCATCTCACGCTTGCCCTGTGGTGTTTGCTTTTGTTGACAGCTCCTTCCCAGCCCCACCACTGACTGTGCACCTGGCTGCCTTGTGCAGAGCTTCTAGCAGATCTCCCACGGACTTTCTGTCATTCTGCGTGGACCCCTGGGCCTCACATCACTTCAAAAAACCCCTTAGAAGCACCACCTGACCTGCACAGCAGGTCTTACTCTTTTGTAAAGCTCTGGAAGGGTTTTAGGTTGTCGCCCAAAATGCTGGTTTCTGTTGCATCTTCAAAATACACCATCCTCAGTAAACACAAACCAAAGGTCTGGTACCCACCGGTACACGTGCAGCAGCTGGAGGTAAAAGCATTTATGAGGGGGACATCAGGGCATGCCCTGAGGCATCACTGTTTAGCAGAGGTGTCCCCTTGCCAGGGCTGGGTGCCCCCTCACTCCCTCCAGCTGGCACAAGGGCTATGGGAAGCGCAGGACACAGCTGTTGCCAGATGTGCCTGCCTGCCTGCAGCTGCTGCCCCACACGGGGCTCTGTCCTGCCCAGCGGTGCCTTCCACTGGCCATCCCCATCGGTTTGCAACCCCGGTGCAGGAGGCCGGGTTCCTCTCCCCATGCCCCAGAGAAAGCTTCTGTGGTCAAGGAGAGGATGGACCGGGCTTCTTCAGGCACCCAAAGGAACAGCAGTGCCCGTGTAACCAGGGGAAGTGCTGTAGTTCTTTGGTGCAGAGGATAGCTCCAAGCCTGGGCAAAGACAGATGGGTCCTTGAACCCTTCGCAGAGAGCGACCTGACCTCACAGCCACAGCTATGTGAATGGTCAAACATGCGGGTTCATGAACCAGCCCAAATCACTTAGGGAATTGTACTTCAGGTGAAAAAGAAAAATAGCCCGTGTCTATTAGTAGAGCTGTAGAGAAATCCCCTTTCTTTTAAAGCTTCATAGGAGGATGCAGACAAAGGGAATGGAGGGTCTGTCATTGACCGCAAAGCTCTCTCGAGATTCCAGCTTTGCAAATCTCTCTGCAACCCAGTCTTCTGCCCCAGCTTCAGGCTGGAGCACAGAAATTCCTTGTGGAGCATCTCCATACCTTTTAGCCTGACCACTGCCCAGAAAACCCTCCTGCTCTCAGGAGGGATGCTGGCAGCAGGTCATGCACGGGGACAAGTTGTTGTGTGCACAAAGGTTGTACCAGCACAGGGAAAAGCTAAAGGCCGCTCAGCTCTTGGGGATATTTCAACCCATCGCTGCAGGGTGTACACCAAGCAGCACTTCAGCCCTGGGTGACAGGAGGAAGGTCTCCCCTCCACAGCACCCACAAGCTGTGCACTGACAGAGTGAGTAGACCCTGGATCGTCAAGCTCCCTGGTAGCTTTCTGCTGACAGGGGAAAAGGAAGGCTTTCTATTTATCAGTTTTATCATCCTGTGTAAGGTTTGTTTCCTTTACATTTGAGAATGTGATCAGAAGTGGGGCTGATGGGGACAAACTGCTGGTAGGCATGCAACAGCAAAAATATGAATTGGCTTGCACTGCTTCAATTTAGGACAGGAGGTGCAAGCGTGCAGCACTGCCTCTCTGTTATTTGCATTTTCTCTGCATTCCTCTTTGTCACCTGAGTCAAATGTGTCTACATGTTCACTAATAAAAATCTTGCAACTTTGGCTGTGATAAGGTTGAGCTCAGCTAGGTGAATCCGATACTCAACACTTTATTTTACACCTATCATAGCTTCGATGAGCTTATGACACAACTTTGGAAGCTCTGTTCCTCAAACCATGTCAGATGGGGGAAGTTTCAAGCTCCACTGCAGGCCTGATCTGCGGTCACTGAAATTAGAGACAAATCAGGCCTCCAACTTGAACACAGTTGAGAAAGTCCCTGCCAGGCTGTTCCTCAACTTCCCTGGCACTTTTCCTGCAAATCCATCAAGGTGGTGATGCAGCAATCAAAGCAATGAGAGCAGCCATGGTTATGTGGTGTGTGGTTACTTTTGCAGAATGGAGACAGTCCCTAAGCTTTGGGTTTTTTCTTTATTATATGTTTTTATTGATGAAGTCTATTTGGGGGATTAATTTGTCTTTCAGAGGAGTGTATAGTTAGAAGATGCTGAAAAAAATCTCAGAGCTGTGGGATTACTTGCTTCTATGTGTATATTCCTCAGGTTTTGAATAGGAAAGGCCACTAAAGAGTTTGGTGGTTCTTAATACGTACAAGAGAGACAGCAGGATAACAGGTCACCCAGCTTTGGAAACAGCCAGGTTGTTTCCTGCCAGGCTCTACAGATAACCTAGTTTTCTTAGTATTTTTGCGATAGCTCTCCATCAATGACTTCCCAGAAAATAAACACTGTTGTGAAGAAGTCCCCAACGCAGTGTTCTGGGATTCATGTAAGTTTTGTTTGACTGGAGTAAGCTGATAACCATCATAGATTGCTTTGCTTTTGACGGGGAGTGCCATCGTATTAGCTTCAGCTAAAATAATTTTACTTGCTAGCTTATTTAAGATTAGTAAAATGTTCATTCATGCTGTGGAAATGAGTAACTTGGGAGGGAGAAAAGATGTCTCGACCACTTGCTTTGCACAGTGTGAGAGTCTCCGCTCTGCTTAGTCATCATTTTGTGGTGTCTTACAGTAAATGATTGACTTTTTCCAGAGCATGTGAAGTTTGGATGTTTCTGAATGTTAGAATAACAATTGCTTTGGTGCTCAAAAGCCGACAGGAAGGAGTGGATGGAGTTATTTAAAGCCTGACCTCACAGTCAGCTGAAAGACATGTCTCGGCTTTGTAAGACAGTAAGACAAACTCATTGCTTAAACGTCTCCTATCTCAAAGGTCTTGAGGTAAGACAGAAAAGGCACAGTACAGCAAAGCCCAGGAGAGCTCTCTGCAGGGAATTTTCTGTCAAGATTTTTCCTTGAAAAATGATGATATAACAGAATAAGTAGTGAAGATATAGGAACACTGCCCAGTTTCCCATGGAGCTGAAAGCTTGAATGCAGGAGAGCTCCCAGTGGTAGGGTTGTGAGGCTCATCACATTCAGGACCACCAGGTTCCCAGTCACCAAGCAAAAGTCCCAATTCCTGGCTTTCATCAGCACTTTCAAGAGTTTCCATTTTGTTCCCTGGCTATCTCAAATTGCCAGGGCTGCAAAGCATCAGCCATTCCCTTGCCATCACAGAGCAGGAGCTGAGCAGTTAGTTAGGACAGCTTTCAAGCATTGCAGGGGGCTTGCTGACATCTCAGCGTGGTTGATGAACTCTCCATCTTCAGAACTCAGTATCACCTTGTGCTCAGTTTCCTCGCTTTTCTGCACCGCAGTACTGTTGGTTTGATTTCAATACTGCCGTGGATGTACAGTTTCATCAGACACAGAGGTGACACCCAGGAGATGAACTCACTGCAAGAACTGTTTATTAATCACTATCAATATATCTGGATAGAAAAAGAATGATTTAAAGCCTTAAAAATTAAAAAACAAAAAGGCCCTCCCTTTGCTGTTACACATTCATCACTCATCTCCCCGCAGAGCACCTGGGGAAAGCTGAAGGGCGGTGGGAATCCCGACGGGGGCACCGTATCCCCTGACCAAGGTGAGGAAACAGTCTACAACCAAGGACACTGAGCAACAACTTGAAAAAGTCACCTTCCTCTTGCCCACATTCCCTCTTGCCCACTCAGCACCTCTCTCCACTTGCTGCCCAGGCAGCATTTTTGGCCCCTTGTATCCACTTGACACCCCCCCCGGCAGAGCCAGGACAGCTTCCAATGTGCTACCCAGCAGGGAGGCAGTCCATCTTGCACAGGGACCAATTTAAAAGCTAAATCAAATTATTTTCCATGAAAAATAGCATCTCTTCTGCTGATCCACTTGTCCTCACTTCCTCAGAGCTGAGCTTTGGACTCATCTATTCACATATTCTTGCCAATGTGAAGCTCAGCTGACAGCCTGGGCGTTTGGGAGAGTAAAGCCCGCAGGCACCGTGGTTTCCCCTTGCCTGGTTTCCTTCTGCTCAGAAAGAAGCAGCACTGCTCTACAGCTGCTGCAGTGAAAGGGTTGCTCAAAGCCCAGTGTCCCCACATCCCCCTGGGCAAGAGAGCAGCAGGTACCACCCACAGCACCCGCTCATACACACGCAGCTTGGTGCTGCCTCAGAGCAGTGCTGGGGATCCTCGCTGCCAGGTACGAGTAGATACCCACAGCGTTTTGCTATGGGCTACCTCCTTCTTACGTGCTCGCTGCTTAAGCCAAGTCACACTCAGTGTTCGCTTTCATTAATTTCATAAGAAAACGATTGTTCTAGGGCAGACACACTTGTCAGGATAATTAGGCAGGAAAAATGTGTGAGCCAAGTGGTAAATTCAAAGAATAAAATTCCAGTATGCCTTGTGTGCCAAACGTGGCTCCAGTTTGCTCATGAACGCTCATCCATCTGCATGGGCTTCTGTAGGAGGTGCCAAAAGTGTAGCAGATCCTCAGAATAAATATACACATTTGTAATAAATAATGCACACACTTTAACAAAACAAGGTTTTATTAATTATAGCACTTAAGTAGTATTTCATCTCTCCTGAAAGTGGGTTTTCAGGCTTTCAGAATGAGAACTGAGAGCACTGTATCACAGTGTGTCAAATTATTCAGATATCATTCTTGCAGAAGGAATCCGTTTTGTTAGGCAACATGCATCAAAATCTTTTTAAAGTGACTTGATTACATTTCTGTTCTGCTTTTTCTGGATACCCAGTTCTTAGCAACAGTTTTCCTTCCAGTCCTCTGAGAAACAATGTCAAGCACTCGCTTCTGGCCCTGCACTGTTCGCAGCATCTCTGACACTGCTGATATTCAATGTAAATAACTGCACTTAGTCAGATAACTTCTGTGAATTCTGATAACAATAATATTCATAGTTTTTTGAAGTTTATTGCTACAGCGAAAGGGATTAGAATATTTTTAATTATTTTAGCAGTTGTAAGGAAGAGCTCAGTATATCAATCTCTTGCATTATTATTATTATTGCTTGATTTTTGATGTAAAAGCAAAGATTTGGCCTTTTGCCCAGACAGTGCAGCAAGGATCATGAAGGAACACAAAGGAGAGGAGGAAAGGAAGCAGGAGGAATCTCTAAAACAACTCTGGAGACACTAAACTGGGTACAGTCATGTAAAAACCATTTTCATTGGAGTCCATGTCAGAAAAAATGCACTTGACAGATCTCAGAGATCCCAGTGGAAGGTGCATGCTCCTCGGGCTGGAATATTTGCCTTTCACTGAAATGGTGCACCCTTTATCTGGCTGTAAAAGAACCATGGAGCCTGGCTGCGAGGCAGACAGTCCGGAGAAGGGAAGGACACCCCGCAGCTCACCACCTCCAGCCCAGCAGCACGACCCAGTTTCACTGCCTCTTTTCTGCGTGTTGCCTTTCAGTCAAGTTCATCTTGGTGTGAGGAAAAACCACTTCTGAGGCCAACTACAAAAAGCGTGATTGCGAAATTTACAAACCGGCTGGTGAGCAGAGGAAAGAGCAGTGAACTCCTCCGTGCTTGGTCTTTGTGTTTTTTGTGAGATCTTCAGCTGACAGCTCCTGTGCCTCTGGTCACCTTGGACTACAGGCCACTCAGGAAGGTGGCAACAGCTTCAGTTTTCAGCTCTAATAGTCTAAATGCTGAGTAACTGCTACCAGCAGGGCACATCAGGTATTCACTGGTACCAGTTTGAGAGTGAGGACCTACTGCAGGCTAAAGGAGGGAAGGTTAGAGCTGAAATCTATCATGCTTGGATTTTGTGCCCCATGTCCTTCTTGTTCTCAAATGGGCAGAGGCTTATTGCTGTGTTTAGGTGGGCAAGGTGTACTGAAGGTCTGGAAGCATGACGGAGGGAGGCTGTATGTAGTGTATTGGCGATTAGTACTTGGGGTTTGGCTTATTTCATTTTTCTTTCCACCTTTTACAATCTGTGCGTTGCAGAACATATCACAGAAGTTCAGTCTCTCAAAACCAGTCTGCTTGAAGCTGGAGGCTATCTCCCATGCAAGGGCAAGTGTAGTTGGAAATGCTACACCCACTTGTGTGTGGGTGAGCATCTGAGGTATCTGGAGTACTTTGTTTTGCTGATAACCTCCCAGTGCTTTGAGGTCACCCCAGGAATCATCAGCTGGGTAGCAGCTCTGTTACACACCCACCCGAGCTCCAGTGCAGAGGGACATCCATGGCCCTGGTTTTCTGCACCACTTCCAAGGGAGCTAGAACAGCACCACTAACCCCAGCGCATCCCCCCCTGCCTCCGAAACCATGGCAAATGAAATCAGTGGTGGTCCCTCTGGGTACAGCACGTGGAGCCCACAGCACAGGGAGTTTCTCAGACTCTGTCCCCACCTTGTAGGACTGCAGCAAACAACTGCATTCTGCCTTTCCACCTCTTGTTTATTTCTGAAGGGGGATGTGAGAGAAGCTGTTTATTACTTTGTTGTAGCAACCTCCCAGCAATGGCTCCAGGCGTGTACCGAGGTGTGGCAGCTCGGCCCCGCTCTGTCCCGGGGACTCTCACGGTGGGGCTGATGCCACCTGCGGGACAGCCCAGCTAGGCTAGGCCAGCTTGGTGCCCACCTTGTCTCTCGATCCTTCCGTCTGAGTCTGGCGGGTCACCTGGGTTAGAAAAATTTTAGGACATAGATCATGTCTTTAGCATCAACTACACAGCTTTCAGCTCAATGGATCCCTGAGTAATACTCTAAGCACCCTTTTAAAAAAAAATATATTAAAAAAATATCTTTGGGTTGCTTTAGTTTTTACAACCATTCATGAAATGTCATTTGTTTCACCTGTACAGTAAACAAACTCTAGATTGCAAACAACCGAAGCGGTGCTGTAAGGCTGCCATGACGAGCAGCCATCGCCCCGCTTCGTTGTGTTCAGTGCCAAGGGGCTGCTCAGCCCCAGGCTCCTCACCTAAAGGCTAAAGAGCATCAGGAAACAGGCAGGTTTAAACTCAGCGGCGTGCCAAAACACGAGCCTTGGTCCTGCTTGTTTATCAGTTTTCAAACCCATAGTTTGAAAGAGCATTGAAGTGTCTGTCTTCTGTCTGGTGTCCCAGAGTGCTTCCCCTGGGACTATGCGCTACTTTGTTTTTAGCATAGATCTGTTAGACATGCTAAAAAATATTTTGTAGTAGAAGTATACATTGACAATCCTTAAAAGAATGCCCAAGAAGTAACTGAGGGACCTGAGAAGGGCCGCAGCCGCGCTGAAGAAATGCAGCAACAAAATGCAGGGGCTGCAGGTGGGAGCAGAAGTGCTGCCGGCCTTCAGGAGGCCGTCCATCTGGAACAGGGCGCACTCTGCAGTCACCAGCGTCCAGATGATCCTGGATGTCAGCCTGGCGTTTTTCACCGTCCGTAAATGTCGAGACTCCGTGGGGAAGAAGGTTATCAAGTAAGCCTCGAAGGCAACGCAGCTCAGCAGCAAGCAGCTGACGTGTGTGTTGGCAGTGAGGAGGTTCTGCAGCAGGACCGATGTGAACGCCGTAGGTGAGGTACTGACATCGAAGGTCCATGTGACCATCTCAGAAACAACACTAATAGCAACCAGGATGTCTGCCTTTGCTAGGCTCGAAATGAGAACCACAGTGGCCTTGGAGGAAACTTTTGCAGACTGCAGGATGATTATCGCGTACAAACTGCCCAGCAGGCCCAGAAAAGAGCTGATAGCATTTGAAGAAGACAGGACAAGGTATTGGATATATTTAAGTACCAGGTATCTTCTGAGATCTTTCATGTGGTCTCTCTCCATAGAAATGCTGGTTAGGAAAGAATACCTAGAATACATACAAAGAA
The DNA here is from genome assembly GCF_023638135.1 of Falco biarmicus. NCBI lineage: Eukaryota > Metazoa > Chordata > Aves > Falconiformes > Falconidae > Falco > Falco biarmicus. The sequence continues at coordinate 1,918,974 of NC_079301.1, read as the reverse complement.
GGACATATAAAAGTAAAATTATTGGGACAGATTCCGGGCAAATTATTATGTACCTGCATTTGTACAGACACATGCACTCCAGCATTATCATGGCATTGGTTGGTTACCCAGCTTCAGAGGTGTTCAGTATGTGAAACCCTCAGACTGCACTGATTATTAAATAAAGTGTATATAAACCTAGGCAATAGCATTTTATTATAATTAACACAGGGGTCATTGAAGGGAACTGGAATGCCTCTGGACTAACACTGTAAAAATTAAGGTCAGTATAGGCTACTTTCATTTTGTAAGTTTTTTTCTGCTTGCCTTTGTGGGTCAATTCAAATCTGAAGAATCCATTCTCCAGTGTTGCAGCAAGAAAAAGATTTCCAGTTGTCCTGTGTAGAAGAGTAAATGAGATATTTTTTACTTACTCTGGGAAAAAAAGTAAGAAACCAAAGGGAATGCTATCCAGGAAATGTCCCAGCAGAATTAGCAGTTGAGAATTACCATACAAGTACCCATTTGATTTCCTTTTCCTGTCATTAGCACAATTCTTCATGCACATTCATATGGTGTCCATAGCTTCTAAATAAAATTGAATACCTGGGCACAGTGTGGGAAATGGCAATAAATTCCAGATGCTGGGCTGCTGGGCAAAGGTGGGCTCAGCAGTCCCTGCCACCACAGCTTCACAAGCACACAGCTGCTGCTTGCAGAAGCCCATGGGAGGTTTAAGTTTTACTGGGAAGGGATGTGGTCTCTGGTTTGATGTGTGGTTGGTGACACCATCCCTGTGTGCACTGGAGCTCCCTGTCCCGGCCAGCGTTCAGCTCTGAGCGCAGGAGTGGGGCTTCCCATGCCCTGCCGGCTGCTGCATGGCTGGAAGCTGGTCCGGCTGGTGCCTAGCCCCAGCTACAGCACCATTTAAAATGTTTCTCTAATGTTCTGATTTTATATCTACGTTGGGGGGGGGGAGTAAACTAAAAGTCAAGAGCTGTTTCAAGTGTTATTGCTAAAATCATAGAACCATAGAACTATGGAATCGTTTAGGCTGGAAAAGACATTTAAGATCATGAAGTCCAAGCATTAACCCAGCACTGCCAAGTCCGCCACTAAATGTATTGTTTACATTTCTTTTTCTTAAGTACCATTAACAAAGCCTAAAAAAGCAAGAATTAGTGTAGTAGCCTTAAAACAAACAGGAGCTATTTCATATATGCTCTTTAGTGTTTGTTTATAACCAAAGAGACCATGAAACGTAGCTCAGAATTATGTCCATAAAGATAAAATTCCTGAAATTTAGCACTTAAGGTAATACCTACAAAACTGCACCTGCAAAATAGTACCATTTAAAAAATTATATGTTTAGGCAGGGAAAATCAATCTACATTTAGATCTTTGATGTCTTTAAAATAAAAATTAATTAAAATTTCATTTTAATTCTTGTCCCACCGGTGGGGTGTCTCTTGGCAACCACTAGCATTTTACTTCTTGGTCCTAACAGAGCTATAACCATGTACAACTCTAATTTTGCCCTGAGAGCGCTGTACTCTATGTAAAACAGTTTATTTATTAGTCAAATCTCCTAATGCATCCAGTTGGATGTTTTTGAACCAGTTGTGAGATCTGACCTGGAATCTGAGGGAAAGTTTATAGCCTTGTGGGAAGTTACACAAATGAGCCTGGGATGAAGGCATTTGGAGGAGGACAGCATCTGCTGCTCCTGGTGCCTCTGGGTGCCTGAAGACCTTTCGTACTCACCCATCACGGGTTGCCTGCAATCTTTTGCAGCCATAGTGTGCTGTGGGGTTGAGTTTCTTTCTTGACAGGGCTGATACAAGTCTCAATTGACTGAATTCAGTGGAAAGAGGTACCTGGGTGATCCACTTCTGCCTGGGGCTCCTTCACATCTCAGTGGGCAGCTTCAAGTGAAGTATTTTGCGTGACTGAGATTAAGTTTGCTTAGCAACTCTTCACAGTCATTTTGTGCCAACATGCTGAAGTAACCTGATAGAACAGGGCTGTATCCCACGGCTTTACTCATTTCCTATACACCCGAAGTACCCATCAACTTCAACTACAGCTTTGCATGACATAAAGAATTGGGTGGAGGTGACTAACAGCTCAGGATCTGACCTTGTATTTACATAGTCATATCTTAAGCAGGAATGATGTTTGTAAAGTGCCCAGATATTTTTAGGTATTAGCATGATTTGTGTAACATTGCATCAAAAGGGCCTAAGTGGGAACAATCCCTGTATGGGATAAGGCTACGACGACAGTAAAAGGCTAATTTGGTTAAATCATAAGTTTTCTATCATCTCAAAAGCAAGAAAGACATTTACAAAAAAACTGAATGAGGATTATGTGATGAAGATTAGCATAATAGAATAGCATAAATGTATAAGGATGATATTGGAAAGACCAAGGCACCAGATTAAGTGCAGTGGAGAAGTGATGTATGGGTAAGGAGGAAACATTCCATAAATCCGTTGTCAGACAAAGGAAGACCAAGGGAAGAGTCTGCTCCCTGCAAAGTTCACATTACCCACCAACTGCTGGTGGCAAAATTAGAAGACAATGATTCTTTTGCTTTGAAAGGCACACTTCTGGCTGGACGTGTGCCAAGAAAGAGCCAGCCACTTACTGTAGGTAAGCTTCTTGACTAAACTAAAGGAAGAACGAGATGGATGTTGCTTAGATAAATTCTGTGGTTTCAAATTCCTGAGCTTCAAGTGGTTTATCCAAGCGCACTTAGAAAGTCTGAAGCAATTTCAGAGAGATTAATGGTTGTCACTGAGAAGTTTTAAAAGACAAACAATAGAAGTTCCAGAACACTTGAAATGGCAAAGATGGGGCTTATCTTTAAAAGACAGGAATGGGGCAAGAGGAGCCATAAAATTGTAACTGTCAGTTCCCTAAAAACTACTAAAATAACCAAGCAAAATATCTAAATGGTAAAGAGGAGATAAGGAAGAGCAATGTGGATTTCTCACAGATAAAGCAAATGTAGTGAGCCCAGCTTCTGTCTGTATCAGGATAACAGAGATCTCACGGCTGAGGAGAGAACCAGCAAGTGTCATATATCTCAAATATTGTTAAGACTTTCAGTATTATTTCATGAGGCATTCTTATAGAGGAGTAGGATAAGGAAATGTGGACTAAACAAAACTATGATTAAGTCATGTGTAGCTGGATGGGAAACTAAGAAAAGGCTAATTATCAGAAATTAGAGGAATGGTGTATCAGGTGGGGCTCTGCAGAGATGTGACATTTTGGGCATTTCATTAACTATGGTAAGGAATAGAGTTCGGGCTTAAGTTTGCTTATCTATCACCATTTAGCTATCACCAGTCTGCAAGTACAATTTCAGATCCGTACAAGGGCTGGTCCCTGCTATGCAGTAAGAGGAAAAGCAAACACGTGGGCAAGAGGAGAGTGCAAGCCAGGGGAGGAGGATGGCTGCCACAGGTAGCGATGCCGGCACAAGTGGGTATCAATACAGCCTGGTGATGGCAACACCCACAGCTGGAGTCGGCAACAGCTGTGCCAGGAAAGGCAGATGCCATCTTGCATCTTGCATGAACAGGAGAAATGTCTATAACCACATGGGGTGAGCCTCTGATTTTGCCTGGCAGAAGTTAGGTCTTGATTAAAGTACGTGACCGAATTTGAGGCCAACAGTTCAGGAAAGATCTTTCAAAGGGACTGAGAGGATCGGAGATTTAGCTAAATGGAACAATGCCATTTCTTTCATATTTGAGCACTAATTTCCTTATGCATTTTCTCAGTGTTTGTGATGTGAGCACCTTGGAGCCTGTACTACAAAGCTTTTCCAGTACGGTTACCCAACAGGTCTGCGTGGTTGCTTTAGTCCTTGCCTGTTTTTTCTTTTGATGACATGATGGGAAATTGATGATTCTGAGTGATTCCTATGAAAGGTACTAAGCCAGCTTTTTTAAGAGTGGGATTCCTGTTGCTTGTCAAAACTTGATTTGTACCAGGTTGACTCATCCAAGATTCACATGCACCTTTTCTCTCTCTCTCTTTTTTTTTTTTTTTAAGTATCTGAGCCAACTTGTTAGTGGAATCCTTTAGGGAAGAGGTAGGAAAAATTTAGTCCTATACAGCTGAACTGTGATACAGCTCATCTTACCCCAGTTTTCCATAATGATTAACTAGGAAAATGATTCTGCGTTTTCCATCAAAACCAAAATCTTTCTGACATCAATGGTCTGTGCTCTGTGCTCTTTCCATTCAATGGGCTTTGGCACTAGCCTGGTGCAGCTCCTTTAGTCTATATTAATGTCCCAAGAAGTGGCTTTGCTTCACTGCTGAGGTTGCAGGAGGTGATGAAGAGGAGGTTTAATCTCTGAACATTAATGTCTGAGCATTGGTTTGACCATTTCTTTCAATACAAAGCATCAACGAAATTAAGACCTATTGGAACAAAACCATCAGAATCCACAGTGTGAAAGCTCATACAACTCACTAGCCAGAAGTGGAGGAAACCAAGCTGTGATATGTACACTTGAATACAAATTTATCTTGCTTTCTTACTGCTTTAACTTGCTTGTTACTCACGCATGCTACTCCTCCTTTGGAAAGGTATATTAATAATGTTCTAGTTATTTTTTTTCCTGCAGCCTATTTCTGTGTATATTTTCATCAAGTATATTATTAAGGAGACATTATAAGCCTTGACAAAGTTCTTTGCTCATTTTACAGCAACTGATCACTGCTGTGAATTGTTGTATGCTGGAAAGCACATGTAACCTGGCCCAGGCTGCTGCGTGCTGAAGATCAGCATACCTGGCCAGAGGACTTCAGCTAAATTTGAGGCTGTGATTCCCCAGTGAGGGGTAGTAAATGAATCTAAACTGGTTTGAGCAGCTGAATGAGTGAGCAAAATGTGCAGTTCATTAACTTTGGGATTTTACATCTCTTCGGGGGAATGTCAAAATAAACCTTGTCTGGAAAACAAACTAATCAAACAGAAGTTTGCCATGCAGATAAAACCAGATATCTGCAGTGAGTCGTCTCATTCATATCATCCCACCATCCTTCTTTTTTCTCTTAAGTTCAAACGGAAGATGACTTCGATGGCTGGATTTGTGGCACAAGTTTAACTTCTCCATGGGGAGCATTTCAACTCTGAGCTCTGGGCATTGGGTACTACCTTACCTTCCCAGACTTAGTGACGAGCCCATAGGGTCTTCTAACGCTGAGCGTTAGGAAAGGATGCCAAGCCGCCGGTACAGCCGGAGGTGCCCCGAAGCAGCCAGTCCAGATGCTGAGGCACTCAGAGTGTTTTTCGTGTCTTCACTTCTTAAAGTAATCATTATACGTAATGCTGCCAGCATTTTACATACCACAATGACTCTGGAAAGGAACTGGAGTTTCTGGATGGAAGATGCCTTCCTGCTTTCTGTTAGAGAGGTGTCAGTCATTTCCTTCCTTCATGCCCCAGGAGACGAGATCATTGCTGTGGCTCCCTTCTGCCTCTCTCCACCCCTTTCACATTATGATTTAGTTGTTAAAACTCTCATCCAGAATGTAGCAGAACGAGGTTTGATTTCCTCCTTCGCCACAGGGGATTTAGCTGTTTATCTCTCGGGGTGTCCCAAGCAGCAGGCTACAGGTTGTCCTGAGGCGGGGACACTTTTCGTACCACTTAAGGAATCTGGGCATAGTGTAAGAAAACAGCTGACACTGTGAGCCAAGGGGTAGGGATCAGGAAAAGGCTCACGGATCCCCACACAGGTAGTTGCAGATGTTTGCTGGGGAAAAGGGCATTCTGGTTTCTGATACTTGCTCCAAGTGCTGTTCAGATGCACCTGCCTTAGTAAATCAAGCAGGGCTTGGAGATGTTCCCTGGTGCTGGAGCTCAGTGCTGCAGAGTCCTGAGAGAGCTCTAATGGCTCCCAGCACAGTTTTGGCCCCTGCCAATGCACACCCTCCCAAAGGCTGTACTGTACAGGGAGCGCTGCCCGCAGGCAGCATGGCTCCGCTGCCCACGCTGCAAGGATGCTTCGAGGGCACAGTCCTCCTTGCCCTAGCGGAGCTCAGTGCCAGAGATCGGGCCGGGGCACATGAATAGTCCGACATAACCTTTACATATATAAGATTAAGGAGTCATTGGATAAAGAACAGATGTAGGAAGAGTGCACAAAGCAGGGTGTGAAGCCACAGGCTCCTCCTTTGGTGAAGGTGGCTGCTAGCGTGGCTCTCCTGAGCTCCTGCTGCCAGCATCCTCCTCCACAGCCAGCCCAGCAGCTTCCCTCCAGCTGGGCAATCCTGCCAGCCGGCACAGGGCATCGGCAGCAGGCACGCTCCACCAGCAGAGCTGTCTCTTTGCCCGCACCCACAAACGGGCAGGCAGGCAGGGCAGCTGCCCTCCCTCCGCCCCGCCTGGGCAGCAGGGATCATGCCTGGGACTGGGACGGGTGGGAACAGGAACAGGGTCTGTTCCCAGAACAGCTGCTTCCATCCTGCCAGAATGGCCAGAACTAGTAAAGGCGGCAACCTGAGCCAATTCGTCTATTTATTTACAGTTTTCAACGCAGCCTCTGGCAGTATTTATTACAGATCCCCTGCAGGGACGATTGCTGCCCACGGACAGTGACACTTAAGACAGTTTTTGTTTAGTCCTTATTCCGATGAAACCTCAGTTCAAGCTCACAGGTTTCCTGAACTAGCACTTTGTGTTTTCAGTACTATTTTTTATCTTCACATACTTTGCTCTCCTGAGACACTTTACAAATTCCAGTTAATAATAATTTCTCCTTTGTCATTATAGTCTGAGAGGTACACAAAAACATCTCTTACTCTTAAACAAATGCTTCCTTTCAAAATTCCTCCTGGAATTCTGTCAAAGAGTATACAGAAAAGGAGAACAAATTGGAAACCCAGATTACCACTGCATATCCTGACTGTAATTAAGTGGTATTAGATTTTACTTAGTTTATGTTGCGACGGAGGGAAGACGCAGTCGCTCAATATGAGTGATCAGCAGACTTCGTTTATTGTACCTTACAGTCACCTTTTATGCCTTCTTATAATTAGCTCATACATATTACAAAAGTTAAGCTCATTATTGGTTAGTTGCCTAAATACCAAGCCCGCCCCTTGTTTCTCTTCTGTAGTTATCTGTTCCCACCTGCAACATTCTTTTCCCACCAAAATCTTCCTGTTACTGTGTAACAAGGACAGCCAAAGACAGTGTATTTTGCTTTACTTCAGATAAGCTGAGAGCGATGTGCATTTTTGTCCAGCCAGCTGGACTATGTCTATGTGACCCTTTTCAGCTAGCCAGTTATCCACAAGTTTAAAAGCAAAAATACTTACATTTGCTGGAAAAAGCATCCAGGAATAGTTTTCTGCATCACTGTATTCTGTGTATGGTCTGCAGCAGAGCTAAAACGTGCCATTTCCCTTGGATTGCTTCCTGGGTTTTATATAGCCTTGCATCTCCAGTACCACGTCAGAGCACGGGGCTACGCTGACAGAATTTGTTTTGCTAGGCAACATCCCCAGAGCTGGTTTCACAAGAATTGCTCATTCAAATCATGGTAGCCATAACCTTTCATCTGTCTGGAAAAAGCAATGCCTCGTGTGGAAGAGGAGTCCCAGACACTTCCTTAAATACGTGCCTCGAGATGGAGCAGGGTACAGGGTGTAATCCTGAACTCGTCTGGGTGTCGCAGGAGCTAACACAGATTATCCGTGAGTAAAAAAAAATTATTCCAAGCAAAGAAAGTATGTCCTCTGGCATGAAAAGCAGTGCTATATCTAGCCAGACTGGGCTGTCCCCAGTAAGTGTTTGTGTTGGTGTTGCCTGGGATACCCTGGTTTGGTGCTGATAATGTTTGCACTAATCCTGCTCTGTTGTTCTCCAGGTATGACGGTGGTTAAGCCAAGTTCACCCCTGTTTTGGGGCAGGGGACTCTCTTCACGAGGACTCGGTGCAGTGGGAGAGCAGAGGAGCATCCCACACACATCTTGGAGAATAGCAAACCGGTATGTTCACAGCTATGTGAGCACGTACCGCAGCTCCCGGCCTTATCGTGGGTGCTGATCTCATGCCTGGAGTCACCACCTGAGAGCAGGGAACTGAAGGCAGTGACGCCGCGTGGGTTTCTGATCAACAGGGAGGGTTTGCTGCCGGTCCAACCCCAGTGCTGCCGGCAGCATGCCGTTCCCCTCATCGCTTCTCTAAGTGATGGAAAGCTGTAGAAAGATAAAGCAGCTTGAAAATGCAGGTGCTGTAAAGGGCTGTCGTTGCAGCTGCAAGCTGAGGATCAGGCAGGGAAGGCAGCCCAGGGCTCTCCCGCCTGCTCAGAGCAGCGGCAGTCCTGGTTTGCACTGCAGTGCTGGTAAGAGGACACCTGCCAAAGCTGGAGAAAGTCTCTGAAAAAAGGGATTTGACCGGTTGGTGGTTAACATAATTTGTGCTTTTAGTGTATAAATATTTGGGGGGTTGTGTTTGACTTTAACAACAATGAGCTAGCTTTTGCCAGAGGCTCTCCATAGCAGTTTTACTTTTTAAAACTACTGTTTCTATTGCATTTGCTTATTTTGCTTGCATGGCAAGCTGATACAACAGAAAGATCAGCTGCAAGAGTGCTGCAGACAAGCTACACGCTTTCTCAGCAGCTTGAAATTTCATAATAGCTTGCGGAAAGATAAAACAAATCCTCTGTTTCTCCAGGGCACCACCCATTTGGTCAGCGTCCTTCCCCCATGGCACCCATTCTGTGAAAACAAGAATGAAATCACAGGGACGGGGGGAGGGGGTTCTGGAGCGCTTTGGACCTGAGCTGTGCCCCGCTTCACCTTGCAGGGCTGGCGGGCGGCTGCAGAGCCGGCGTGGACAGACCATGGGAAAGGCGGCTGTGGAGAGATCTTTAATCAGTTCCCCCCAGTTAATCTTTACCCACATTAGTAATTGCTCCTGATGACTGATGCCTTTCAGTGCTCCTCTTTGAACCCACCGACGTCTCCCTTAACATAGGCAGAACAAACACCTTGATTTCTGCAGTGGCATGGGATGGTTTCCAGTATTTTTCCATAACCTGTTTGCTTTGCACTACACCTTTGTTTGAAGGCTTTGGCCAGATCTGTACATTGATTGGCAGTGCTCTTTACAGCTGAGGATTTTTAATTTTTTTTCCTTGGCACGGAAGAACAATTTAATTAGAATTCAGCAATAGGTAAGAAAATTTCAGCTTTCTTCTGTCTGAAGTATTCCGTTTAAATTTGACCCCAGAGGGTTTCCAGCACTGTTCCCTTGCCATCTCATGGGGTGTCCCATCTCCACCTCCTTGTCATGCAATTCTGTACACCTCAAAACACTGCCAAGGGGCACCACACAAACTGCCCATCACCTCTACTGCCTCTTTCTCTTGCTGATACTGGAAACAATTCTATTCCTATTTCTTTTCCTTTATACTGTGCCATGAAGAACTTTGTCAAGGAAATCCAGATAAGTTACATCATGTGACTATCTTGCGGTTGTGGGAAATTTTTTAACAAGCTTGAAGACTTTGAGGAGATTGTAGAAAGGCAGTTTTCTTTGTAAATAACTGCACCTTGGTCCTACAAAACAAGTCCTAACTCTTATTCTTTGGTAGTTAGCCGATTATCTGGTCCTAAAGTTGTGCCAGGTGCTGCGATTCCCTGGGCCACCCTGATTTATGGCTATGGTACGTAGTCTGTGTTGCTCTTCTCATTTTTTACCTTAGGGTTTTTTTTTTCTCTTAGGTTGCTTGAGAAACCAGAACAAATACACTCTGATCAAGACAGGTCAAGATTTCCTGTCTTTCCCCTCAGTAAATGGATGGAGAGTCTCCTGCCTGGGTACCTGACTTTATATACTTTCCCACCTTCATTATCCTCAGAGAATACACATTTCTCTAGCACCTTTTGTGATTCCTCACTGAAGTTCTCCACAATCCTTTATCATTACCTCCTCTCCCTTGCCTCGAAGAGTTCAAGAAACTCATTCTAAAATTACAAACCAGCAAATGACTGCCTTTTCTGACTAGAAAACAGAGAAGAAGCCAGGCAGGTATTTGCAAGTGTGAGGAAGGGTTGGGTGACAAAGGGAGGAATCTCAAGGACAGCAGTGACACGTAGCAGGTCCTACAGGCACTGAGCTGCAGGCAGGACAGCCAGACCTTCACAGGCAGCAAACCGACAGGAGGGCTTCCCGTAAGCTGCTGAGCTGACCTGCTTTGTGCCCTTTCTGATGGAAAACCAGCAGAGCCTGCATGCTGGTGAAGCTGGAACTGGAGAGTTTCAGCCCTGTCCTGCTGGTCCAGAGCTTCAAGCAGCAGGAAGATTAGCATCCTTTCCAAGGGAGGGATGGACAGACTTTCCAACGCATCCTCAAATCCAGCGCAGCTGCCTCTCAGACATAACCACCATCACAGGACACAAGGGAAGGCAATTGCACCTTTGCTGCCAGAGGACAGTGGTTGTCTCTCTTGGCCATGCAAAGACAAGAACCTTCCAAGATGTCCATTACAGAGAGGATGTTTTATGTTGGCTCCTCAGTAAAATACGAAAGGGCAGGAGATGTGTGACCTGGGTGTACTCTGCAGCTTTCTCAAGAACAGAAATTTCCACTTTCCACCTTTCCAAATAGCTCATCAGCAAAGCAAATAATCAGCTCATTTGTTTTACTGCCTTTACTCTCTATTTTCACTATAGAAAAGGAAATTCATTTTTAATGAGGGCAAATGCTGGGATAAAGCATTACTAATGTAATGTTTATTCCTTGTGGACAGTGTGTCCAGCGGTAACACATCTTTGCAAGTGGATTCCAGTATTTCATCAGCCCTTTTTACATAGCTGACAGAAAAGATTTCCTTGAAGGGAATCTTTTTGTCTAAGATATTGAATGGATCATGATTACAGATAAAATGCATGAAGTAATGGTGTGATTCATAAAACAGGGGGGGAAGAACTAGGTACAAAAAGATGAATGCAAATCGCACTTGGTTTTGACTTCCTCCTTCACTAACTCACATGTCCCATCTGGAAGTAATGGTGGTAACAGCACTTTGGGAAATGCCCCTCATCCAGACAAAAGTAGCTGAGGAGTTCCCCATTGTCGCCCATAGCTGAAGTTTTAGGAATCTCTTGAATGAGTTTGTGAGTTCTCAGCTGACAACTCTCTTGAAGGAATAAAGCAGGAAAGCCTGAGCCGCCCCACAGCCCAGATTAACCGCGTCTGGGCTCTCGCCCTGCAGAGCTACCACCCTACGGCACGGATCCCTCCCTAGCGGCTGCTCACTCCTTTCTCCCTGTGCCGTGTGATGAACAAGCCTTTGTGCCTCTTGATTTTTGTCCACGACATGGTTTTACATGCAGCCTGCCATTCCTGCTCGGGGCGCGCAGCAGCCACAGCCCCCGCAGCAGCTACCGTGGGCCATCCAGTCTGTTCTCAATTAAGTGTTTTCCTTTGAGTCACAGCATTCCTGCGCTGCCATTCCTCAGCTCAGCTCCAAGGAGAAGGGTGGGGGGAATTTCCCTGGCACCCACAGACTTCCTTGGCTCTGGTGCTGCAGCTTCCTGCTGAACTCCTCCACCTTCCGCACCCAACGCACCCTCACCGTGCCCCGCTCCAGGCTGCCTCCATCACAGGCGGTCCTCATGGACCACACAGCATGAAGCGACATGCATACAGTGTTTTCTTCTCAGTGCCAAAAATTGAGATTTTTTTTCTCTGCCCTTGGAGGAGCATTAGAAGCAATTTTGATATCTCCTCCAAAGGCAATGCCTCCGTATGTCCCCACAATACGTTCTGCCATCTTGCATTATTCTCTTTCCAAGGCATAATATTATTACTTAGCTAATTGAATCAGAAAGTTACGTATATTTGAATTTAAAAGGTCTTACTACATTCCATCAATGCAGAAGGCTTTTTTCACTGCAATTATTTGTCCAGTATTTTGTCTTGATTAGATTTTAATGTCTCCATCTAATGACCTTTCCTCCCCTTCCTGGAAGCACAGTCTGGGAGCTCTTCCTACTGTAAATGGCATGTTAGCTGGCTAAGTGTCTCCTTGTTACTTGCCTCCATTTGTCTAAACCATCATTGATTCATATCCTATGTTCTCCCTCTATTTATTACTTTCTTGGTGTTTCTTTGTACTTAACACATACGTAAAAATGTATAGCCTTACTCACAGTCTGATATTATATTCATAAATAGGGCCAATTGTTTTGACTTTTTTAGCTTGGACAAGATATATATGACAATCAGTAAGAATATTTGGTGAATCTTTACCAGCTTTTCCAGGAAAGCAAGAGCCGAAACCATAAGCACCAGGAAGAAGTTTTCCTGTATGCGCTGCATGGCTAAGGGAGTCTGGTTTTCAACCTCAGGCCAACATACATGTATACAAAATTCTACTTTTTTGTGTGTTTTCTGCTTTTCATAACTCATCTGACCAAAAGTCTTTTGAGGCATTTATTTTCTTTGCAGTTCCTCACACCTGAGAACAAACAAATACACTGTGTGAAGCCTGTGAGAAGGCAGAAACCACAAACCCCGGCTTGCCACAAAAAGGAAGAGTGCACTCTTTTCTGTGGTCTTTAAACAGGAATTGTGTTGAATTTGGAGCTGCATCCTACATGCAGCCTCTGTTTATAATTATTCCTAACAGCAATCTAAAGCATGAGAGCAGCACTAAGGTGCCTCTTGGAAACATAAATACCTGCAAGAGTTGCACTTAACGCAGCCCTCCCAAGCAGGGGGGAAACGGGAGGGAGCCATGTCACTGGGAGCAACTGGACCACTCACTCCCTTCCTTCCCCTTAGAAATTTTTGGTTGTTAACATTCACGTCATAATGCTTGGGCTTCACTATCTGAAAGGTCTTTTCCAATCTAAATGATTCTGTGATTCTAATGTTGCCAGGAATTGAAGGCAGCAAAGTTGGACTCACGTCCCACACCACCGTGCTCAGTGTTTAGGTGTGCTCCAAGGACATCCGTAGTTTGAGTCACGCTGGAAGCTCCCCAGGAACACACTGCTGTTCTCACGTCTGTCTGCGATGCACCCGCATTTCGTGCTCCGCCAGGCACCTGCCCATGCTGCTCCTCTCCACCCAGCCTGCTTGTTTCGCTGCTTGCCTTCTGCTGCTCTTAGGTGTAGCCTGCTACAATCAGATGTAATGAGACACAGATGGTCTTAGTCCACTTGAATTTATTTGTGTGGCTTCCAGTGGCGACAGCAAATTTACTTTTTGACCTGATTTTTTTTTAAACTTTGGCAGCCTGAGCATCTCCAGCCATTGATGCTGGTGGGTGCCGCTCAATGGCCGGCACAAGAGAAAAGCAGTTTCTGCTGCATGTGAGCTCTGAGTCCCGGCTGAGCCAGGCAGGAGCAGGTACTAGCCATGTGTGCTGTGCAGAGGTGGCAAACAGGTGGGGAGAAATTGAGCTGTCTCTCAGGGCTGACAAACCCTGCAGCAGGCTTGGATGGTATCTCTTCTGTATGGGTGCAGTCCACTGTGGCACCAGTGGCAGCGTGGGCTGGACATCTGCTGGCACTGGTGAGCATCCGCAGGCAGCAAATCCAGGGAGCTGACAGGGACATGGTCACGTAGACATGTGGTTGCCATGGCTCTTCTGGAGTAGGTACAACACAGATTCACCAGAAAAACGTTGTTTGCTGTCTTTGAGACCCTGGAGGATACACTGTGTTGCTCCCCAGACTTTCTTTGGGAATCATTTCCTCCATAAAGACTTGTGATGCTTCCCCCAAATATGACTCTAATTTCTGGTTTCCCCTGAGGGGAAATAGCGAAGACATCAAGGAAATAGTTTTCCAGTAACTGGGGCTACAATAGGAAAAGATATTTGCAAATGTGTTTTTCAACTTGGCATTAGTTGTTTCCCAAGGGTATCTTGGTCTGAGATCAAGATTTTCTTTTGGGTGGGGGTGAGGGTAGTGTTCCCTGATGTCTGGGGGTTCATGTGCTTTGTTCTTTTTTTTCTTTTTTTTTTTTTTTTTTTAAGAAAACAGTTTTGTTCAGGCTTGTAAATGGAATAGCAAATTATTATTAAGTAAAGAATGAAGAAACTCTGGAACTGAAAGATCAGTCGTGAACTGAAAACAGCACTGGAGGTCTGGCCATACTGCAAAAGGCTGAGTTTAGTAGGATGGGATTCCTGTTTCCTAACAGCACCAGGAAACAGAAGATCTGCTCGGGTCTTGTTGGGTTTTAGTTTGGGGGTGGGTGACACATAGCATCAGTGCCGTTTCCAGAATGAGGTACCAGCCCAGAGCAGGCCTTGTAGGTGACATACAAGCAGAAGTAGCAGTGTCCTGTGTCTCACCAAATGCACATTTACCTGGAGTAAAGGTATTCTCCAACCTTTACACATCCGTGGCAAGAGAAAGCAGAGCAAATGCTTGTGGCAGTGGTGGGAGGTAAATGCAGTCATTGAAAAAGCCTAAAGGAGTGTTTGGGACTTTTAAGAGTTTAGTGAAGGCTTGGCTGGAGCATGGCAGGCTTTGAGCAGATGAAGCCTGCACTGAGCAGTGGGCTCTGAGAGCTCGCTTGGCAGCCGAGCTGGAAATCCCGACCTACCAGCAGCAACAGTGCTAACGCCATGATCTGTCCCCATCCGGGTGGCTGTACATGCAGCCACCCCATAATGCAGCCCTTCTACTGCCAAGGGGAGCTGGAAACGTGCAAGATTCATTGCTGATACTGCCTTTGGTGTTTGCCAATAATCTGCTTTTCTTGTATTGAAATTTAACATTAGTATCTTCAGCTGGTGTGGGGGAAAGTTAGTCGACAGAAATAATAATGTATTATTTCTTTAGAAAAGATCTTAAGAGCTATTTAGAGCTTATTGTTGCCAAAAAGAATGAAAAGCGGAAATAAATTCCGTGCAATTCCATGCAATTCCCTTATTAGTAGATGTATTTTATTTGGACAGATGACAGACATTAGTAAATTGTTTCCTAGTGGGACCACAGAGATGAACAAAAATAACTCACATAGGAAAAGAGTTAATTAAGAGAGCAACATAACTGCACCATTGCCAAACTTTTGGCAATCCGAGCAACCTCATTGACAACTGTAGAAAATAGTTTTGGAAGCACAGTTGTCCTAAGGGAGTTATTTAGGCCCATTTAACACTTAGATTGTTTAAACATTTAAAAACTGGCCATTGTCCCTCATTACCAAGATTTCTTTGTGTTCCCATTTAATGCTTTCGACAGTCAATGCTGTAACTAAGCCCAGTCCGGCTGTACCCGGCAGCCCCGAGTGGATGCAGAGGGAGCAAACCTGGGCCTGGCGGGGAAACAACTGCACAGGCGGCCCTGGGGGGTGGGGGGGCTGGGGACGGGCTCTGCCAGGCTCCCACCCTGCTTTCCTCTCAAAAGGAGACCAACCACCTTGGGTTTTCACACGGAATACAAGCCCCAAATGCAGCACAGCAGCTCCTCCTGAGCAATCACAGGTTTATATGGTTCCCTTGGTCAAGAAAAGGCAGGTGGGGCTCTCTCTGTGGAGCAGGAGGGCTTGCTGGTGGTTGTGCAGCTGTGGGCGAGAAGGTCAATTTAGAAGAAGGGGAAAGTGGGTTTGGCCAGACCAGTTGGGATTCAGGAAAGAGGAAGGACAGAGTTGTTCACATCTTGATTACTCCTGGCCAAAACATGCTACTCCCAAGCTATGTGGAGCCTCCAGCACACCCTCAGCTCTGGTCTCCATGGAAAATTCCCTTACCCGTGTCCTTTCTTCAGCAGACCTGCA
Source organism: Falco biarmicus (assembly GCF_023638135.1). Lineage (NCBI taxonomy): Eukaryota > Metazoa > Chordata > Aves > Falconiformes > Falconidae > Falco > Falco biarmicus. The sequence continues at coordinate 1,903,211 of NC_079301.1, read as the reverse complement.
TGCCTTCGTGTCGCAGCTTCGTTAGCGCCTGGCTGTGATGGAGGAGGATCTCTGCAGCCTTCTGGTCACCCAAGTGGGATTTCAGCGCAAGTGATTCCCCTTTCCTGACACTTGTTCTTGACATGACTTGTTCCATTTTATGTCACCTACTGAGTGCTTACTGCTGCTCTCCTGCCACTGCGGTGAAAATCACGCCTTTTCCTGTAAGTGCAGCCTCATATGAGGAAGCAAGCAAGGACTTAGGGGTGAGAGTACCAGCACTTCGCTATTTCCTCAAGCCTTTGCCTTTTCATAGTTGTGTTATCACCTCTTGCTTCACCTTCTCGCTCCTGCTGCAGCTCATATGTAGTGTTGCAGGTTCTCGCATGAGCCGTTACTCTTCTTTCTTCTCGCTGTCTGTAATAGCAATGCTGTAACTGAGAAAAAGCTTGGAAGCAGCATAAACACCTATTAAACAAAAATGGAACTTTGTTCATTCCCATCCTCTCTTTCAGTTGTTCTGTCTCTCCAGCTCCTTTTTTGTGTGTGGCTACTGGAGTAGATTGGTTTTCAGAAGTTTGTTATAGATATGGATAAAATTGTAGTTAAAATAGGGTTGGCTTCAGTACTGTAAGAGCCCTTTGGTAAGCCTTGGCCCCAGGCTGTGTCTGGCCAAGCAGCTCCCCAGGTCTTACACTTGGTGTAAGAAATTATTCTTAACCCACACCCTTTTTGGAGGGCACCTTTCGGCCTGGTGCCATGGCTGGGCAGAGCGGTTACGGGTCCATCCCAGTGGCCACGGGGCCTTGGCCAGCCCCCCTGGTGGTGCATGCCACTGGGTTTGCAAAGTTTGGGAAGGAGCAAGGGCCAGAACAACCCAGCCTCTCCAACAAACCCTACTTTCCCCATGAAAGAGACCAGGAGAGACTTGATGGTTCAATTCTCATGAAAATCCTCAGCTCCCTGCAAATGCCGCATAGGTGGTTTTTGCGGCAAAGACAGAGCTTTGGGTAAAGCTGCTGAGGAACCGCTCAGCCTGAGCACTGGTGCTGGTGGGAGTGGAAGAGAGTTGTCTCTGAGCTGGGACAGCTGTAGCTTTTGTGATCCAGGGCAAAAGAGAGGAAAATGTTGGTTGCTGCTCAAAGAAATTCTAGCCTTAAGATCGGAGAAGGTTAGTATCAGGATTTCTGGAGCTTGTCACTTGGCAGATCACAAGTCTGTTGAATCTGATAGGATAAAAGATCTGGAGAGAGTCTGGGGGTAGGAGGAGTAATGTATCTATTAAATGAGGGAATTGCCAGAAGTTTGTTAGTTGGTTAGGCTTTTTTGGGGGTGGTTGGTTTTTTTGTTGTTTTTTTTTCAGGCCACACCACTGGTTTTCAGAAGAAAATTACTTTCGCTGCCAGCTGAAACTGCAGCTGGAGTGTTAGTGGTGTCAGCCCAGCCCAGTGTGTGTGGCTGATGGTGCTGATGCTGGTGGTTATCACCACGACTTGCGCAGAGCAGGTTAAAGGACACCCAGCTTTCAGTAGTTTTATTGCGACTTGCTTTTCCCTCTCTTTTGAAGAGAGCACTGGGCTGTGTAAAACAGGACCCAGGACCCATCTGTTATAAGTGGCAGTAGCCAAGGAGGTTGCAGAGATGCAGACGTACTGAGAGCTGGTCCTGGCAGGGGATGCAGCAGGTACTCATGCTGATTTCTGCGCTGACACAGCCCTATGGATTTTCTAGAACAGCTAGTCCTTTCAAAATCTCTGTAGAACAAAAATAAAGGCTAAAGAATGATGATCCTGTTCTATGGAGTCCTGCTGCGCCTTAGAAAAAAGCATTGTGGGAAAAATCAGAAGGCAAACACAACACAGAAGGAATAACACATACAACTAAATAAATAATGGAGCAAGCCAAGACTTCAGCTGAACTAATGGCTCATGTTTTCCAGACCCTCAGACTTTCACTGCAGGAAACATCAGCTTGGTTGTTTTTAATTTTCCTAATATAGAACTTTAAGGCAGGAATGAGAAACTGAAATCTGATTTTCGAAGGCAATGGATGAACCTGAATGCGGGTAGGTCCGTCGGAAGGTGATGCAGAAATCGGTTGTTGGGTTTAGCACTGAGTGGGCACAAAAAGCTTCCCTTGCTGCAGAAGTCATCGTCTCTAACCAGGTTGCTCTGCTTGGGTCTGCTGCCTTGCGGGGGGCAGGCAGGTACCAAGTACACGCTATACAGTAACCCCGTGTGACTTGCGTGAGGTAGAACATCAAGGTGCACATCGGGAAAGACCCTGGCAGAATGCAGGCTGCCAGGCAGGGAGCAGTCATTCAGGTTAAGCACAAGCATCCAAACAAACAGCCTTTAACAGCTACTCCTTGTCAGCCTCAGCCTGTAAGCTAAACAGAAGCATAGCAGATTTATCTCAGAAGTGCTCAGATGGCCAAAAAAGGCCAGCTTCCATGATGTAGCATGATCTTCAGGGAGAAAGCATCAGCCATAAATCTCACAGATATGCAGACAGTTTGCACAGAAGTCTGAATTCTCCAGAGAAGAGGTTGGCATTGGCTGTCCCGAGCCCAACCTCACAAAGCCAGCACGGCTTTGATGCACAAACAGCCACAGAGTAAATAGATACAGCTGTGCTGATGTGCTTTGTATCTCTGTGTACTCCAAGTGCTGAAACAAAACCTCATAACAATGACTTCAGGGAGCTCATGGAAAGCTGGGGGAAGACCTTTCCCAGCCAGTGGTACCTCAGGCCACTGACTGCCCAGTGACCTGCCTCTCAGATTAGCAAGGTGATGGACCAGAAGCAGCACAAAGAGGCATTCAAGACGTTGCTTGGCAATGGGTAATGAACTCCACAGCCTTTACTAGACAGTAACTACAGTGCTCTCTGCTTCTCAGCACTTGGAAATTTACTGGAAGCAACTAAAAAGGCATTAATTCCAACATGAGCACATCTCGGTTTTGCAAAAGCTCCACTAGTGTCTGCTGGACAGGGTATGTTATTTGTCATCTCCCATAGGAGAATTTTTCTTTTCCAGCAGTATTTTCATCTTCTGAGCAATCTTCAGATGGATGGAAATAGGCACACTGACCTTGGACGTTAAATGCTGTTGCCAAAACTCAGCGTCAATATGATTAGAAAACTAGGATTTTAATTGCTGCTGTGGTGAATTTGAGATCAATGCTAATTAATCATTTTATGGCACGTTCCTGGCTGATACCCTCAGCCTGAGCCCCATGGCATGGCATTCCCTAGAAGTGGATGACCAGGGACTGCAGCCTGGACTGCAGGTTTCTCCCAGCCTCCACCATCACATGTAGTACCACTGCGTTTTAGTTATCCGTGATCACAAGGGAGATGATCTTGTGTGTGAGATATATAGAGATAGATATATATATACGTATAATTTTATTTTTATTTTAGGAAAAAAGCTTTCACACTAGCCTCCTTATCTGCTCTTCTTTCCTTCCCAACTCTGATGGCTGACAGGGATAATCTAACCCATCTCCTCTTGGGATCAGCAATCCATCTTCTCCTGAAGGACACCTGACAGCTGAGCAAGTTTGCATGACCGAGTGCTTCCTGGGAAAGAGATCGTTCCTATCAGTAAGCGACTGGGGCAACCACAACTAGAAATGCTTCTGCTGCACGCTCTCCTCAAACATCATTAAGTGTGTGCCTCTCTGGTTTGTTTATAGATTTGGGAGCTTTCTGTGACTTTCTTCCCTCTTCCCAGCACATTGAGAGAAGGGGACCAAGCAGAGCAGCTGTCAGGGCAGAAGGGCCATGGGAGGGTCGTCTTTGTATAACTAAACTCAAGTTTTAGGGTGCTTGAAACATCTGGAGTAAGATGAGAGCAAGAATCTTAGTATGTTAAGCCCACAAAAATTAATATGTTGTTTATTCAAACTCAGGATTAATAGATCAATACAAAACCAAGGAACTATTTTCCATAATTAAAGAACAAACCATGCTCAGGCCTTTTAGGCCTTTAATGACTCTGACTCTTGAGTGGGTTTTTGCAATGAGGGCAAGTTTCCAGTGTCAAATGGCTTGAGTCTAGCAAGAGTCATTTTTTTAAAATGGTGGTCCTTTGGGGTTAGAAATGAGGATAAAGGCTCAGACTGCCCTTGAACCCTTCCAACCCTGCTTCACACCAAATGGTTTCTGAAGTTTATGCATCTCAATGAAAGGAAAGTGGAAAACAAAATAATATATTTCTACTTACCCTCCTGCCCTCAGCAGGCTTCTCAGCCCACGGACAGAAACCATCCCAGCGCCTCAGATGTATTCCTTTCCTTCCATTTCCATACTATCCTTCATTTCATCTGCTGGGTTTTTTCCTGTTTCCAAAATCGGAAAGAAGGATGGTTCCTCAGCATGGCCGTACAAATTAGTTTATTAAGTGTTAGAAATTCAGTTCTTGTTCATTGTCAGATATTTTGCTTTGCCTAGTATCAAAGCTCAGAAGCTTTGGTACTAAGGAGAATTAAGAAACATTATTCTGAAAAAGGACAATCAGTTGGCACAGTGGCTGTTTCATGCTTTGTCATACAGCTAGTCCCATCTTATGCTCTTCTCTTGTCACTTTAATTCAACGTTGTTCTGCTGTAATTGTTGTGTTGGCTCGACTCACCTGGCTGCAAAAGAGGAGGAAAAATAGGAGTTATGTTGAATGACTTTCAGACTGCATCTGCAGGGCTAGCCAGTCACTTATTGCCGATGGTTTTCCTCTATGCCCAGGGAGATCTTGCAGACAAGCATGTCTTGGACTGGGATGCTGGGGCTGCATTAGTAGGCAAGAGCAGCAAGTACAGAAATGTTTGGCTGCAGGCTGTAAATCAGACCAACGCGGGCAGGAGGTGCATATGTGATCTGAACTGGCACAGAAGAGCGCGCTGGTAAACAGGAAGGCAATGGTCCTGCGCTGCAAGCTTGTTGGGCAACGCTTATCGGTGGGGGGGGACGGACACACTGGCAAGGAGCAGCAAAGTAGAAAGAGCCTGAGGCACTGCCTAAAAGAGGAAGGATGACGGATTAGAGGCTTAAAAGCAATTAAATAGCTGAAAACATCTAAAATCAAACCAGAGAGGTTTAAAACACTTCACTGAATCTAACAGCCAGAGAATTGCAATGTGATTTAGAAATGCCCAAGCAAGAGAGGGGAAGAGGGAATTGGAAACAGTCAGAGGTTATTAACACCAGGAAGAGAGAATAATTATTGGAAGTGATGCTTCAGGTTAGAACTAGAAATAATAGTACAAAATTAAAGTAAGAAGTTAATTTGAAAGTAAACATTGGAATAACTTCCTGATAGAGAGGGGTCCCAAGGGGAGTTTGGTTTCCGGGAATTAGATCAACATACGTGAATAACTAGAATGTGTGCCTGTGCTTAGCTGAAGCTGAAGGGTAGACTTTGCATGCTCAGATTCTAGGGGAGAAATTCCTTTACCCAGGGCTGCTCCCTATTTCTGCTCTGTGGGAAGTGGGAGCAACGTCAGGAGAAAAGTGCGTCCCACGGTTTTATTGAGATTTGAAACGTTAATGTTTTTTTCTGAGAGCCAGCAGAGGAACCTTGCCCAGAGACTTTTTTATGCCTTTAACGTATTGACAGCCTGCACATGCCAAAATCTTTTTTGCCTTGTAAGCTGGAAGAAAACAAATCCAGAGCTGTGTTAAGATCTGACATAGTACAAGGAAACAAAACTGCTCCAGTAAAGCTGCACCCTCTGCTGCCTTTGGGGTGAGCGGGGCCGGGGCTTTACCCCATCTGGGAGCAGTACGGAGACATGCTGGTGCCCTCTCCAGTCCATGTCAGGAGGAATCAGGAGCATTTCTTCCTGCAAAATTTGACTTTCACAGGTATGGTAAGACAGGTGACTTGTTTCCTGTGTGTGCTTCATTACATGAAATTCAGTAAAGGGAATATATTGTGCTCTGACTGCAGAGTACCTTTTTTTGATCTACCATTACAAATCCTCTTCACTAGCCCATTAATTTTGCTGTTGTCCCCGGATGTTACTTCAGCAGCTTCCAGTGCACTTTTACTTTCTAATCACAAAGACTTTTTTCTTGCTTGACCTTTGTCCTCCATCTGTTATCTGCCTGAGAATGCTTTTTAAATAAGTCCAATGGGGGAAAAAAACATGTAATTGGTTTAAATTGGCTTAAATGCATTATCAATTCTTTCCACCATAGGAAAAAATATGAAAGTGCAAAACCTTAAAGTGCACTTCAAAATATTGAGGATTGCATTAGATAATAAATAAAGATAATGAAAAAAAAACATTTTTGGAAAGATATTACAGCATTGGATTGACAAGAAACGCTTAGTTTTGAAACTGCAACAGCCTGTGATTAGCGTTTTTAACAATGGGACTAGATTAGCGTGGATGTAGTGATTAGTGAAAATATCCAGGTCCTAAAAACATTGTTGAATGAAAAAGAATGCTTGGTTATCACTGGCAAAGCCCTGTGTGGTTTGTAGCTATTTCACATCACAGGCAAAGAGACTTGTCGTCTAAGAAGGGCTGAGCTGAGATTCTTCGCTCCAGAAATACTGGCGATCTCCTAACCCAGCTGAGTGTCCTGGTGCTTTGGGCTGGGCTGTTGTAGTCACTGCAGGTCCCTGCCACCCAAACTGTTCTACTCTAAAGCATATTCATGGCGTTTTGTGTGCATGGTCTGTAGAGGACAATTTGAGCATGTCAATTAAACAGCCCTTGCACTTGACTGGAAGAAGGATGCTGCTCATCCCACATTGGGACAGCAAGATGCCATCCATTGCAGTCGGTGGAAAGGTATCTCACGATGTCTGTCCACGTAGGCAGTCTGTGAATTTGATGCATATAGAAGGTTCCTGGAGGCTGACATTGTCTGTCCCAGGACCAGACGCCCCACAAGTCAGGACTAATATGGTCCCCTCCGCTTTGTGCTTTACATGAGCACTGGAGGTGAAAGACATAATTTCACAATTTTTTTCCCAGTTTCTTCAATTCCTCCTTACCATGAAGGCTTGAGATTGTGCTGCTCTCACTCGGCCCCACAGAGCACTTGCTGAGTGCCCACCGAGCGTTAGCAGCCCAGTGCTGTTGCCAGGTGTTTCAACACTGGACTGAGCAGCGATGCTTTCTCCGGGGAGCACCACGGGTGAGCAGGCAAGGCTGCCTTCACTGGAGCAGCGGGAGGTACAGCTGCGCTGGACATCAAAGCGCACACTGATTTTGAGCTAACCTAGAGCAAATACCCATTCATTAAAACTCTTGCAGGTGCCCACTGGCAAAGGCTTACATGACACCCACTGTAAAATCCCTTGGGTTTAAGTCCAGTGGAGAACAAATCTTTTAACCAGGGACTGGCAGTTACACGTGTTGCTGAACAAGGAGTAAGCATAAGGGAAAGAAAATTCTTCTATTGCAGGGAGATTCCAAAATCTACAAATACATGCCCAATGTGATAGCTCGCTCAGTAAAAACCAAAATCACTTGTTCATCCGCAGACAATGGCAATGCACAGAGCATCTGAATCATGGCAGAAAACCAGTCACATCCTTCCCCAATGAGTGTTGGTGAGGTTTTTTATTGAAAAAAAAAAAAAAAAAAAAAGAAGCATCCACTTCTCAGCACATCAGATAAAAGCAGAGCTGCAGAGAGCAGCAGCTTATACAATTAGAAGGCTTAATTCACAGCCTGAGCAAGGCACTTTCAGGGCTTATCAGAAACATATAGCTGGCCTAGACCAGGCATGTTATTTAGGCTTTGAGACCACACTTAATTAAATCCAAGCAGAAAGCACAGGACAGACATATGGGAAATTTTGAAGCAGTGGATAAAAACTGGATGAGAGGAAAAGCAGCTCAGCGTGGCAGTATATGCCCCACAGCTCATCTCTCTGATCGAGAACATGAATTAAGGAAATAAGAGGATGTAGCTATTAAAGTCCAAAGTTCTACTATTTCATGAAATTTTCTGGTGTTATCTTCCATGATCTGTTCTAGAAGCAGAAATACAAGTGTTGTAGGTGGACACCGGTGGCTGTATGAGCATCTTTTCACGGATTCCTGGTATATCGGGTCCTCTTATCTGAACCTCAGGTTTGAACAAAGAGCCTACTTAAGTATGTCATCATTTGTCAGGGGGTTTTCTCTTTACATTTTTCCTTTTAAATCAACAGGAAAAAAAAACCCAACCAACAGGATGAGCAATTAAATGCTCAAAGAACAGGAAATTTCTATTACTGTTTCCTCTGGTGATTTTAACCAAACTACTTTGCATATCTGATGATCTGTATTCATCATTCTCACCTTGGATGGCTCGGTTTTTGTGGACTTACATTCTCACACCGCAGTTGCATACCCTACCCTTGCATTAGTTGTTAGACCAGGCAAAATGTTTATTTGTTGAGATGTTGCCATTATGTACTACAGTTTATTTTGATTCAAAGTTTGCTTGGGTCAGTTTGTGTTGACATTACCTCCCCTGATGTTTTCCTTGGCTGGCAAACCCCTCTGCACAGGTGTGGAGGTTCGTGTTTAAGCATTGCCACAGCTTGCAGCTGTCTTTCTCCTTTCTCTGAGAGCTTGGGTACGATTTTGCTATGTTAGTTTTGCTCTATTTTAAATTATATCCTTCAAAGATCTTATTTTTCTCCCTCTTCATGCAGAGTCCATCTGATACCAGTGCCTACCTGTTGCATTTGCTCCTTTGTGAATGTTAGAAGCCCAGGACTACTCAGGTCCAAGGATGCCCACCTGTGATCTCAGGTTAGACATGGACATGGGGCTCTCCTTGTATGAACCACTCAGTAGCAGCATTGTCCTCCTGACGCAGATTATTTATACCTCCTAAACTTAGTCCAGAAACCAACGGATATTATCTGAAGAAGAAATGGAAAGAAAGATGCACAAAACACTTGGCAGTGCTGGGTTAATGGATGGATTTGATGATCTTAAAAGTCTTTTCCAACCTAAATGTTTCTATGATTCTAATAGTGAAGCTGCTGTTCTAGATCTCTCACAAGCTGAGATCAGAGTACAGAAGCTACGGATACAGGACATTAACTACCCTATTCATTTAAAAGTCTGCCACAGAAAGCGCTGTGTCAAGCATAAATTACAAAAAGGCAGTGTCAAATGGAACAGGAGGGACCAGCCATGCTGGGGGCATGGCCAGCAGGCAGAGTCGCAGGATGGATCTTGGTGCCTTCACCCCAAAAGCACTCCAGTGACTGCTCCCTGGCAATCTGACACATCTCAGGTGTGGAGCGCCTGCAGAGTCTGAGAGCCAGAAGAGCAGATGCGTGATGACCCTCCTGAAACATGGTGATGCTCCCTCAAGCTCCTGTTGATGCTGGGTTGTGGACGAGCATGCTCTTGCACGCAGAAGGCTGGGCACCACGGCTCTGGTCCCATGTCCTTCCCCCAAGCCCCTTCTTAAGGCCAGCACGATGCTTACAGCTCCTCTTCCTGCTGCTGGCTGTCCTGGTCGCTCAGTGACCTACATCCAGTGGAGATAACTGGCCTCTCTTCCCAGCATCTACAATGGGGCAAAATAAGCTTTGCGTGCAGAGCTTCCAGGCACGCCAGGCTGTTTATTGTGGGCTGTCTTGGTGACTGATGTGTAGTAGTTGAAGAATGAGTTTCCCTCTGGGAACGAGCTTAGTCAGCCATACCCCTGTGTTCCCCATGCCTTTCTAGGGTAAAACCGTGAATAAGAGCAGATGAGCATAGGTGCAACCTCAATGAAATGGAAAGATGCTGGTAGATAAAGGAAGCAATGAAGGGGTTAAGCCCGTGGCAGTGTATGTTTGATCAGCAAAGATTAATTGTGCAGGTTTTAGCTGGCTTAATTTCTTCTTGATTTAAATTTAAAAGAAATTTAATTTCTTCTTGATAAAACAAAAAACCAAAACAAGCAAACAAACAAAAAAACCCAACCAACCAACCAAACCCCAAACCAACCACCTTTGGCCAGTCAGGCCATTTTAAATGACCGGCTTCTCCAGAGGTGTAAATCAGGACGTGCCGATCACTGCAGAGCTCCGGGGAGGTCCCTGGGAAGTGGCTGCCCACCGCCGCTGGTGCGCAGGACCCCATCCCGCAGCCCCGGGGAGCCGGGGGATGCTGCTGAGGGCGGCCAGCACACGCACGCCTCCCAAAGATGGAGCACGCTGGCTGCAGGGGTTTCAATGCCACGTGGATGTCAGTCCCTGGAGCAGCCCCGGCATGAGGCCATCCAGCCCCAGGGAAAGCGTGGGTCTGATTCCCACGTGGGTATCCGCACGGCTAAGGTGGAACTGCACGCCGAAGGGCCGGGCTTTTTGTATCCTGATGGATGTTTCCTAAGAAAAGCTTCTTCAGGAAGCCAGTTGGCCGGGCCTACAATCTTATTCAAATACAAGTAGATTAACATGATTTCTGATGTTCTGCAGTAATTTCCTTGAGTTACGTTGTGTCATAGATAATTATCTCGCCATCTTCAAACACGTAACAGCAATGTATATCAGATGATGCTGACACACTAGGTAAGTACGGGTTTAGTTAGTTGTAAAGTGTCTCTATTATCAGTGTTAAGATTCAATGATGCACACAAATTTGCCTTTCAGTTTAGATTTTAAAAAATTTCCAAGTGATACAAGCCTCGAAATAATTTTGATGGCAAAAATCCACATTTGTGATGTTTATTCCATTCCCTTCCTAAAAAGAGAAAACCAACTTGGATATACTATTTCTGGCTGGTTAGATCACTTCCCAAAAGAAGATTAAAGCAAAATTTCAGCATGAGAAATGTTTACTTGCATACTGTTGAACTTTCCAGGGATAAGTTTGTTTTCTTATATTCCACAGAAAAAGGACCCCGGTGGTTTATGTAGTCAGATAACTCTGGTACCAAAAAATCAACATCACAGAATTAAAATGCTGCTTTGCTTTTGTCAGTGAGAAAAAGCTGTAACAAAAAAAAAATCTCTGATAGACTCATTATATTTAAAAAAAAATTGTACATCAGAATACTTTTTTACAAAAAAAAGTGGCAAGCAGCAATAAAGCTAGTGTCAGTATCTGAAACAAAACTAGAAAATCGAAGCATGACTTTTTGTTGGTTTGAAAGTAAATGCTAGTTAAGATTACCTGAACAGACTCCCAGTAAGCCAGGTTCTGAAGGCTAAGGTCACGGCTGACCTGCATAGACCCTCACGCCCAGTTCCAGTCCAAGGGCCAATAAATGCACCTTAGGTCTGCCCCATTCTGGGGAAAAAAATACTAGAACGATAGAATACTTTGGGCAAATGGCATATAATACAGATTTCACCTCCATTCTAAACAAAAACAGGAGAATTTATATGATTTCCCAGATCCTGATAAATGCAGCCTCCAGGAACGGGAAAACGTTCTTCTGCTTTTGCCTGAAAATATGTCATCCACGAAGGGACAGGGAATGTTTCTCGTTTCTTGACTGGTATGTCTGCAGCCTGACTTGTGAACTAATGGAGACACAGCGTAACAAAGCTCCATCTCACCCATCTGCTGAAGCGCTCTTTTGCTACGTGTACCGAACAGGAAGAGGAAGCAGCAATTGGCTCTATCAGGACAGCATCTCCTGACAGCGTGGCTAGTCTGTTTACTACAGGTTGACATGTTGAAACCATAAAAAAAAACCCCGAAAAAACCCCAAAAACGTTTCAAATCAGCAGTCCAGAAGTCTTCACAATGTCTTTAATTTTTCTCTTCTCAAAGGTGGTTGACCATGCAAGGATGCCAACCTGCCAGACGCCGGGAATCCCTGCCTGCCAGCGAACACGGCAAGACCTGGAGGTGTTGGGCACCTGGTCGAGCCAATCCCATAATGTCTACAGAAAGGTAATTCAAACCTTGTCTTTTGCAAACACATATGTAGTGTGCGTGTATGGAGTATGATCAGCTGGTCGCACAGGGGCCAGTTCTGACGGCTGGCTGAGGTCCTTCGCCAGGTGAAGCCTCGCAGAGGGGTGATGTCTCTGGGTCCTTGGCTGGAGTTCTGGCCTGACAAGCCCATCCTTTCATTGCGCACAAGGTGAAAGGATCGGAGCAGCTTAAAGGGTCCCTAAAAGCCGTACTTCCAGAAATCTTCCCTGGCAGAAGACCCTGAAATTACTGCTCCCTGCCCCAAAGACCCCTCCAAACCCAGGTGTGCATCAGCCAGCTGCAGGAGTGCCATGAAGCACTTTGGCTGCAGCACCCCAGGGCGGCTGAGGCAGCGCACGCCGCCCCATACCCGTGCCCATGCCCGTACCCACACCTCTGTGGTGGGGCCACACAATCTGCTCCATTTCTCAGAAAAAGCAGCACAAACTCTCACCTTTTTATTTGTGTTTTGAGTGGAAACCACATGAACCCGGTCTTCTTCGATGAAACAGGAACAGCATTGTTCCCCGGCTGGTGTCTTCTGCCATTTCTCGGATTAGTGAGGCATCCCCATTACTGCCTCCTTTTGTGAAGAGAGATTTGTGCCTGTGAAGGAGTAATGTAATTCTCCAAATAATTAGGTTAACAATGATGGAATTGATGAATGCTCTCCTTGCAGTATTTCTGGTAGTAATTTATTTCATTCATCTGAGGAGAGCAAGCGCTTTATTCAAAAAAAGTGCTAACTAGAGACAGTGTGGAAGGTGTCCTACCATCTCACCCAGGTCTGTATCTTCTCTCAGTCCTCTCTTCCACAACAGCTAGTTAAAAGGGTTGTATTTGCAGTCAGGTACGATCAACAACTTCCCGATCTGAAAGAGTGACAAGGGCTGAGGTTTTCTTCACACAAAGTTCCCCAGCTCTATTCTTCTCGCACAGAAATCAGGGGAACAGGGAGCTTTGTTGCTCTCACATGGCTGGGGTGGAGCAGCTTCTCACAGCTGCCAGCATGGGCCACACATATTAACATCAGTCCATAAAAACGAAGTGGAAGACAGGACCAGGGCTGGAAGTGTGACATCAGGTCTGCGCAGGCTCAGGGAACAAATGGAGGCAAGGTCTAGGTGACAATAAGGGATGGTCCCCTGGAGAGACAGGTCCCTCTGGGTGGGGACCCTCGCAGAGACTGTTATAGCAAAAGCAGAGTGGAAAAGGGGTTGCACATCCTTGGCAACAAGCAGAAATTACTCTTCTAAATAAGGCATCACATTTGTGAGCTTGACAAAGGAGGCGGGAGGCAGACCCCTTCAGCTCCAGCCGCAGGTGTCATCATTTCTCAGTGTGGTTTTCTGCCACCCAAACACACCAACTCCACCGGCCTGGGGTGGCTCCGGGCTCACGCTGCGCAGAAACGGAGGGGACGGCCCTGGCTGAGCACCTCCTGAGTTGGCACAAAGCAAAAGCTGTTTGTTTCAGAATGACTAAGGGCTGTCAGGCATCAGGGCATTGAAACTGTTGCGTAAGAAGACTCATGTCCTCTTACACTTGGGCAACATCTCCAAACCTCCCATTTCCCTGCAGCTTTCCCATCCCTTTGCAATGGAAGTGCCCCCCATACCTGCTAGATCCAGGGCCATACCAGTGCGCTCCCTCCATTAATCCACGCCAAAAGCTTTCCATGCCCTGTTCCTCCTTTATTTCCCCCTGCTTTCCTCGTTCGCTTTATTTCTCCCGTCTCCAGGGAAGGAGGTGCCCAGGTCGATGAGCCCTCCCTCAGCAGAGCACAGGGACCGCAGCTCTGCACTTCCCAGGTTGGGACTGGATCAAGTCCAGCTACGCCAGAACAGGCAGAGCTGCGCCCGGGTCTGCATCCCTGATTTCAGGCATTGCCATGGTTGTGCTTTCCTGTAGAAATTGCATCTGGCAGGTGACATTGCCACTGGTAGTTTTCCTCCACTGTCACACAGCCCAGCCTACTGTAAACAACTCTGAGCAAGTCTGGACTGAAGTTAAGGTTGCCATCCTTTTCAGGCAAGATTCAAAGAGAAACAACCTATTTTAGGAAGTCTCAGGAGAGGAAAGAAACTGCAACATGTTCAACAGATGGAAATCCTGTCTTTGTGATTTCTCCTTCTTAAATAGCCGGTGTGAAAGCACATGCCAAAGCTGAAGAGCTTCTTCATTCAGGCTGTAAACTATTTAGGCTTTTAGGAAAATTTCCTGGAACTCCAGCAGTACAGAAATAAACTCTCCAGTGCGCTGGATTGATTTCACATCTGTGATACTTAACATAGGGCTCAACATCCTGGGAGCCTGCTGTCCGACTGGAGCTGCAGGCGTTCGGGGTCCAGGAGGAGAAGGCAATGGAGGGTCAGTCAGTGCTAAGTGGAAACTTACCTTAACCCTAAAGCATGATCGGGCTTTTTCCAGATTTGGATGGTCCCAGAAAGATTTTCAAAGCCTGTACCCCTAAATTGTGCCTTATCCCCATTGTCCTGTGAAAAGGGAACCAGACTGATTTACAGCCTAAGCATCAAACTGCTCTTATTAAGCACTAACAGATCTTCAGCCTCCAGATCTCTACCGAGTGATTAAAATTTGTGGTGGTGTTAATTATTAATCACCTTTATATCAGTTAAAATGTTTCCCACAGGCAAAAGGTATCTTATCTAGGCAAGATCCTCTGGTGAAACACTGAAAGAGCTGATGCCTCCAATGCAGTCACCACTCGCACAGAGATCTGCTGACAATTGGAAAATGTCAGCAGTTAGGATCGGCAAGGTGGCTGTGAACATCTGCCGCATCGCTTGGCTTTGTAAAGTGCTCTGAAACTCCAGAGCAATGAGTCCACAGCCCGGTGGCTCGTTCCTCCCCTCACCACGCATGTCTCTCTTACTAACGTAGCTAAACGACCCCTTCCAAAACGTGGCTGGCTCCCTAGCATAGCTAGAATTCAAATTGTCACTTAATTAGCCCAGACTTCTTGTCACTTTGAAGGAGAGCAAAGAAATTGCTCTACACCACGTAAGAAGTGAAATGAGAGGTTACAGCTACCCTCACCCGGTCCGAAACCCTGCTGCGCAGCCCTCCTCTCCTCGCTGAACTCCATCCCACTCCCAAAACACCCTACAAGTCTCTTCCTTACCTCTTCATCTCCAGCCCTCACCCCATCCCCACGCCCATCATGGAAGTTTTTAGGGGTTTCCCTCCTCTTTCAGGCTCTGTTACCTCCTTGTCTGTTTTTCACACTGTCTCAGCTCCTGTAGTTTTCTAACTTTTTACCTATCGCTCCCCCCTCATCCTCCTCTGCTCCTACGTTCCTCTAAATTTACAGCTTCTTACCTTTTCTCCAGCCCTTGTTTCTTTGAGGTCCCGTGTCTAAGCAGGATCTCTCCCCTCAGGACAGAAATGTCCCCTTGGCTGCTGCCCTAGACCAACACAGCCTTGACCCTGCCACCCTCCCTGCATCGCTCCCCATGCTCTCACTGCAGCACACCCACACTACAGACCCCAGTCTCTCTCCTCCTGACCCAGCCTCAGCCTCCAAGAACAGGTTCTCATGCTCCACACTGTGACCCTGGTCTTCCTTAAGCCTCCCCACCTCCAAAGCCCAGTCTGGGCTAATGCTGCAAGCCCGACCCCTCATGAGAGGTAGTGTGTAACTTCTTTCTCCAGACCTGATAGAGATCGCTTTGTGGGGGTCCTCGCTCCCACTTCTCTGGCAATACATCCAGGGTTCCTCTGGGGAGTCCTCCCCTTCCCTTGCCCTCCTCTGGGTATCTCTTGGACTTTATACATCCATATTCTTGTTGCTATCTCCTTCATCCTTTCCACTGCCCCCTCCCAAGTCCTTGTCCATCCTACCCTGTACCACCTTGCTGAGACTTTGAATTACCAGTCCCCATGGCAGGTTAGCTCGGTTTGGACTCCACCTTACAGGAAGGCTTTAGCAAACCAAGCAGGGGAAGAAGAGAGAGGAGATGACCTTCTGTGGTTGGACTGTTACCCACGGCCCCACAGCCAAGGAGGTCTGCTTTGTCCTCTCTTGAGGCGCCAGGTCTGTGTGCCTGTGGATCCAGCCTTTCCCTGGAGCACAGAGGTCCCCATGGTGCATCGAGGTGTCGAGGTTGGCCACCCTCCAGCCACCCAGCCCAGAGGACAAGAGGTTTCACACAGTTCCTCTCACAGTGTTGATACATTCAGTGCATACCCCACTCCTGTCCCTAGCTGTCATGTCCAGCCTCCATCAAATACCATGTCTTCTTGGCTTCATATCACAGCTGCAGTTTGACCTTTTCTTAGGAGCCCGGCGAGGAGACCCTTCCCACAGCAAAACTGGCTCTTCTGCCAGCACATCTCAAGAAGCAGCAGCCTCCTCGCTCCCACGCCAACCTCAGCCTGAGCTTGCAACTGGGAATTTTTCTGTTGTTGAGAGTAAAATGCAGAAAAGAAGGAACAGGGAAAGGAAAAAAAAAAAAAAAAAAAAGAAGAAGAAGAAGGAGTAACAAAACTGAGTAGCAAAAAGCAGAAGGAATGGTAAAAAAGAGGCACCAGAAAAAGCAGAAGGAATGGCAGAATGGTGTAATATCAACATGTGCACAACTAAAGCGAACTGCAGAACCAGTTCACAGTGTAGGAGGCTGTTGGCAGTGAAACAGGTTGCTCAGTCTTGGAGGTCCTTGGACCTCCATCCTTGAAAGTCCTCAAGACCAGGTGGGATAAAGCCCTGAGCAGCCTGGCCAAGCCTGGTTGGAGCAGTAGCTGGACTAGAGATCTCCTGAGGTCCCCTCCAACCTGAATTATCCTGTGATCCTACGATTTGAGTGTTCCTAATACGCTGCCAAGTAGCTCTGGGGAGACAGTCAGGCTTTTCTGCACATGGGTTAGGCAAGGAGGGCAGGGAAGGCTCGCAGGAGGGCACATGGATGAAGTATGCTTCTCACACACCGTCACTGTCACAGAGATGGTGCAAAAGAGGAACTGCCACCTCCGCAGCACCACAGCTCTGTCTGAAATGCAAGCCTGCACATTCTGGATATGGAAAGGCGCCAAGGACCCACAACAAAAGAGCAAACTGCTGTGTTTGACAGCAGAAAAACCCTCTAGGACACACCAGGGTGGAAAAGATGCAAACAAAAAAGAAAGAAAAGACCTGGCATCACAGCAGGAGGAAGCAGGCACAGCTGCAATGCTGGGTGCTGCAAAGCCTCCGGGTGGGTCTCTAATGGATCTATAATTCCAGCGCCACATGGACAGGGGCTTTGTCATTCTATTCAGCCCATCTCTAAGCCTTCGCTCTCCCCACTCGTTGTAAAACAGCAAAGAAGGGAGAATAAAAGCATGGTGAATAGCAGCTTGCAGTGGCTGAGCACAGGGACACTGTTATGATTTAACCCCAGCTGGCAACTAAGCCCTGCGCTGCTGCTTGCTCATCCCCCTCCACCCTCACCACCCACCACCCCACCACCCCCAGTGGGATGGTAAAAGTGGGAAGGGTGAAAGTGAGAAAACTCGTGGGTTGAGATAAAGACAGTTTAATAGGCAAAGCAAAATATGGAATTCATTCACCACTTCCCATCGCAGGCAGGTTTTGAGCCACCTCCAGGAAAGCTGGGCTCCATCACACGTAATGGGGACTTGGGAAGACAAACACCATAGCTCCAGATGTCCCCCTGCTTCCTTTTCTGCCCCCAGTTTATATACTGAGCACGATGCTCTATGGTACGGAATATCCCTGTGGCTAGCTGGGTCAGCTGTCCTGGCTCCGCTCCCTCCCGGCTCCTTGTGCACCTGCTCACTGGCAGAGCACGGGAAACTTGAAAAGTCCTTGCTTTAAAGCAAGCACTACTTAGCAACTAAAACATCAGTGTGTTATCAACATTATTCTCATACCAAATCCAAAACGCAGTATTGTAGCCACCACTGAGAAGAACATTAACTCTACCCCAGCTGAAACCAGGACAGACACTTAAATAAAACACACAAGTACAAGCCCAGAACGGCACAGCCCGGGCAGAACGTGCCGTACCAGGCTCCAAAGCAACCATCACCCACCCACCTCCCACGAGAGCAGGCTTCAGTGTGCTGTTGATCTTACTCGGGGTTCATTTCTAGAGAGCAACGAGGAGTTTGACGTGGTGGCATTTATTCCATTGTAAACCATTTATTTTAAAGTTTCAAAATTGTAAAATGTGTGATTAGTGCTTTCCAGCAGCCTTCCCACAGGGGCTGCTCAGCTCTGCACCCTTCCAGCTCTCCCCTAGCTCAGCAGATGCCATCGCCCCACCTCAGCCCCAGCATGGGGCCACGCTCGGCCCTTTGCACCCACATGGCTGTGGGCTGCCCTTGCTCGCCCCAGTCCCTGCCCCACGCTGAGGCGCTGACACTCACCCAGCTGCCACTGACCTGGGATCTGCTCCCTGTTAATGAGAAAAGGAGGGTTTGGGAAGCCCCAGCACCTGGATCTCACTGCCAAACCATCTGTAGGGAGTTTTTAATTGTTATCACCTACTGTTGTGCCAGAATTGAAGACGTAGAAACAGCCTACAAGAAATCAAAGACCTGTAGGAACTTCATGAGCGATGCTCGCGCTGAGCCCCGACCTCTGGGAAGAGCCACAGCCCATGCTGGCCTGTGTGCAAGGGCGGTGGGGTCCCAGGGGCTCACAGGAGAGGCAGGGCTGGGAGGAACCCCTCGCCCTCCCCCATGCCCTTCCTCCCCCTCCGACCCATCCCTCCCCAGCCCCTTATGCTGTGGTGGGATTCTACCCGTGCCACACCGTGGAGAGCAAGCCCTTGAGCCAGAACGTTTCCTTCCTGCACTGAACACTCCCGAATAGCTCTGTGGCATGTGCTGCTGGGCAGAACACAGCCCGTGGCCAGGAGCAGCCGCAGGGACCCTCGCACAGGCGGGGAGGGGTCCCTTTGTGTGACCACACCACAGAGGTGCCGCGGCAACAGGAGAACGTGGAGAGACATATATCCTGTGAGCTGCGAGCAGTGTTTACCGGATCTCTTGGTTACTATCGTGTGGTTTTGTGCCTGCCACTTCGGAAGCTAATCCTTAATTCTGAGGAAGTGTATTTATTCAGTGTTGTTATTTCCCATAAGAAGCTGAAGCTTAATATTACAGTTACTACCAGAGGTCAGTTGGGAACACACAAAAGAAAAAAATCACCTTTCTGGATCCTGGATGAGAGTCAAAGCTATTCCTTGGCCGCTGCAGCACCTCTGTATCCCCTCGGAGGAAGGGCTGGCAGAATGCTCAGCTCCTCCCGGTCCCCAGCATGGACACGGGGGCTGCAGGGCTGGCGATGCTGCGGGGACAGCCCCAACAGCTCTGCTGGGTGTCAGCGGTCAAGATCCCCCCAACTGTACCTTTGGGAACCCCGATTCTGCAGAAGACAGGGCGATGTCACCACTTTCAGGACAGCACAGAGGGAAAGTTTGCTTCTGAGAGCAGGAAAAAGATCTCTTTTGGAGCGTATCTTGGTCCAGTGCAACTAGAAGTCAGCACAGAACACGTTTGTGTGTGATCTATGTTCTTTAAACAGGTGAGCAGCAAAGTGCTTGGAGGTTCATCAGCACGTGGGGTGCTTTTTTTGGTAGCTGACTTACTGTGAAGTGGAAAGAGCTGCCTCCACCAGTGCAACTTCTCCGAGCACAGTAACTAGCCAAGCACACCAGAGGTTCTACTGGGGCACCTGCCTGTCCCGCTGCTGGTGTGCAGCTGAGGGTGCCCCACTCGCGCTTGCCCCTCCGTGATTCTGTCGAGCTACCACAGTTCCCTAGCTGTGTACTTCACTGCTTTGGATCCCACCTGGGTGGACGGTGCAGCCAGACGGTCCTCACCCGTCTAGAGAGCACGCAGGTCTAGGGAAGCTGCAAAACCAGCCATGAAAATGGAGGTGGGGCAGAAAAAACGGCTTAGGTGTCAGTGACCACACAGCACTGCATGAAGGCTGTGGGGCTGTAGGTGTCTTTTCAGCAGGAGCACCCAGGGTCGCTGCTTACACCACCTGCTCTTGGAAAAGGAGCCGGACAAGGCTGGACCTGGGGACACCGGCGCCAGGCAGGCCCCAGGAGCCGGGGCTGCACATCAGGACAGAGCTCTTCAAGGGGGGGTTACCCCAGCAGGGGTAACTGTCTTAAATGCCACAGTAAAGTGACACGTGGAGGCATCCCCACCACAGACGGAGGCGTACAGAATCACAGGGTCACGTAGGTTGGAAAAGACCTTTAAGGCCACCCAGCCCAGCCCCTAACCCAGCGCTGCCAAGCCCACCGCTGAACCGTGTCCCCAAGCACCGCGCCTGCGGGGGTTTTGAGCCCCCCCGGGGACGGTGCCAGCACCGGGTCCCTGGGCAGCCTGTCCCCCTGCCCGGCCACCCTTTCCGCGAAGGAATTTCTCCTGAGATCCCCCCTGACCCTCCCCTGGCACAGCCTGGGGCCGTTCCCTCTTGTCCTGTCGCTGGTTCCCTGGGGGAAGAGACCGACCCCCCGGCTCCAGCCCCCTCAGGCAGCCGCAGAGCGATGGGGCCCCCCCGAGCCCCGTTTCTCCAGGCTGAGCCCCCCCAGCCGGTGCCGCGGCCCCTTCCCCAGCTCCGTGCCCGTCCCTGGACACGCTGCAGCCCCTCAGGGTCTGTCCTGTAGCGGGGGCCCAGCCCTGAACCCCGCGTTCGCGGGGCCCCCCCAGTGCCGGGCGCAGGGGACGGGCGCTGCGCCGCTGCCGCTGGCCACGCCGGTGCTGGCACAAGCCGGGATGCCGGTGGCCGCCGTGGCCTCCCGGGCACGCTGCCGGCTGCGTTTGGCGGGTGCCACCCGCGCCCCCGGCCCTGTCCCGCCGGGCAGCCCCCCCAGCCGGCCGCTGGCTCCCCCCGGGGCTGCAGGGGGCAGCGGGCCGGCAGCGGGGAGGGAGGGGGCGGCCGGCGCCGGGGCGGGCCGGGCTCCTCCCCGGGCGGCGGGGGCCGGGCGCGCCCCGGTTTAAGGGCGGCGGCGGGGCGGCGGGGCACAGCGCTGCGCCCGGCTCAGCTCCGGTAAGTGCTCGCCGGGGCTCGGGGGCGGCGGGGATGGAGCTCCGGGGGGTCCCGCCTGCACCCGGGCTGGGCTCCGCCGCACTGTTGCGTGTTAATGAGTCGGGCTGTTAATTAGCGGTTGCTGCTTATTGCTTGGGTTCTTTCTACTGTGACTTGCTGAGACCGAGCCCCGCTGCCCTGGCCGTGGGGGCTGGGGCAGCCTCCGCGCTGGGGCTGTGCCGGGGGGTGCTGGTGCTTCCTCTGTGCTGAAACGATGGTACCTGCATTGGTGGGATGCCTTCTGCTTGTGCGATTAAATGCAGTATAGTCGGCTATGAATTAGAGCAGGTTATAATCAACCTTTGCTCTAGCCATGCTGCACCGGCTCCGAGGGTAACACTCGTGCAGGAGTTTGCTTCCTTTGGGATGCTTTCCCAGCCAGCCACTGCTGCTCCCTCTCGCTCCCGTACCTTCCTAATAAGCTGAATTCACCAGCACATAAAGAAGTGGTTGTGAGCCATGACTACACACATAAAAGTGGCAGAAGTGATGTCTTCGTGATGCAAACCTAGCCTAAAGCCTCAGTTAGGAACTGATGTTTTGGGGGGGGTGGGGGGGTGGTTTTTACGGATACGTTTCTGAGCGTGAGGCTCTCTTATGCTTCAGCAGTCTGCCTCAGTCTTGAAATCAGCAGTTTTCCTTTTGGTTGCACAAGACTTTTAAAATTATGTTTAGAAATAAGACAGCGGGTTTCAGTTGTCTTTTAGACCAATTCCTCACATGGTTGTTTGCTGTCTGCTGATGTCTTTAAGAACAGCAGCTGAAAAACTGAAATTTAGTCCCCAAAGGAGGTAAAAAGTTTATCATCCAGCTCAATGCCACAGAAGAAGGGCGCACAAGTAAGTGTAGAGATTAAATAAGGAAGTTGAGCCAGTGGGCATGTGGTGGGCAGAGATGTTTGCTGTTATCTCTTGGGCAGGGTAGCTGAACTGGCCGAAGGGAAGAGCCCTGCAGTGGCGGGAGCACGGCTGTCCCTTTGGCAGCCCTGCAGCGCTTGTGCCATCTCAGAGGGCACACAGGACCCCAACCCAAAGCGTGCTGGTGGGAGATGCAGGCTCTGCCCGCGTCCCCCAGCGCTTGCGTGTGCTTGTAATTCTGTGCCTTCTTCCCTTCTCCAAGTGTTGCATCGTGTTACTGCTCTTAGGTGAAACATCATTGTTTATCACCTGGGTTGGTCCTGCAGCCCAGTTTGTCCCATTTGCTGCTCCTTCTTCGTGCTGGTCACAACTGCCTCAGCTGAGGCAGCTGAAGAAAGCCTCAATCGGCAAAAGAGATCATGCCAGCCTCTTCATCTCAAGCATCTTGGTTGTGTGTGTTTTTCTGAGTTTATTTTATTTTTGAGAAAGAACTGATAAACAGTGCCTTGGTAAGTACAGAGATTTTTATCTATATGAGGCTTATATTAGATAATTGAGCGCTAATCTCATTATCTTCTTATAGTGCATAGCACAGCAGAGTTTTGCTCGGCAGGTCTGTGTGCTAGGTATTAACCCAGCAACAACAGTAACAGCAGTAAGAGCTTTATCACCTGTGTCAGATTACCTTGACAGATAAAAACAAGAAACTGAGATCATGCAGCAACTGGTTAAAATCAGACCAGTGTTACCACAAATCTAATTTTAGCTCTGTCTTGGAGACTTTAAAACATTGGAATGTTGCTTTTTATATAAATTGCACCTCAAGTTTGAAGTGAAGACCTCAGGCAAGTGAGGATGCCGGTGGGGTGGGATGAAGGCTGGACCTCCCGGCACCTCCCAGGGGACCCAGTGTCCTCTGCACCGCTCCCCGGGGGCAGCAGCTCCATGTCGGGGCCGGTCCCCGCAGAGGAGGGGTGGCCAGGGCTGCGAGGACCTTGCAGGAGTGATGCCTGGGGATGTTCAGACCCACTCTGGGCTTTCCATCATGTGTGTGCGAGGAGACCAGACTCATCCGAGTTGGGACTGAGGTCTGGATTCTGCCACCGCCACAGCCAGGCTGCCGAGAGGCGGCGTTTGTGGGGCAGGGAGAGGACACGGCTGCAAACTCGCTGCCTCTCAGACTGACAGGTTATTTGCGATGAGCGTTGCTGGATAAGCGGCTTCTGTGCCAGCTAAGGTGGACTGGAAGTGATGAAGTACAACATACTGATGTGCAGCTTCTGACAGAGCTGGGCTGGAGCAGTGCTGGGTCTCGGCTGCCTCTTCTAGCCACAGATCTCTGCGGTCGCTCGCTCGGGTGCTCACACGCCCCTACAAAGAGCCACTAAGAGTGTCCACAAGTGGTCCAAGGGGAAAAAATACCCCTCCTTTCCTGTCTGTGCCACCTCGCTGCTGAGTTTTAATGTATTTTGTGCGTTGCCAATAATCAAATAATTGGTTTTAAGAGTACGAACTGCCAAGTAGCTGAAACTTGACTGAAAACTGGAGCCTTGAGCATCCCAGTGTGGGGCTGAATTCCCAGTACACCTGGAAACAGGAACCTTAACGCTGCCAGGCTGTTTTTATGGATGAAAATACATACCATTTAACATCCATTTTGAGCACATACGTGGTGTGGGTTCTTAGAACCGATCTTGTCTGAGCTGTTGCTCTCATCGTTGTTTTTATGAAGTCCTGTTCCTTCAGCCTACATGTATCCTGAAGTTCTGATCCTTGGAGGTTTTGTGGTCTCGGACTGCAAGTGGGTTTCTGTATTTGAGCCATTAGGAATTGAAAATGAATAGGAAAAATATGTAAGTGTGTATTTTTCTCTTGCTTTACTTTAGGACAACCTAAATTAAGTGTCATGTCTCAGTGCACTCAAATGAATACCAAAAGGAAACAATAAAATGTCATGAAAGACTGGCTGAGTGAATCTGAAAACTCTTCTTGGCTGTAGGGTGTGACTGCTCTGGAGACCCCAGACCTGCTAATGTAAATCAAAGCAACGTGCAAAAGCAAATCCCAGAAAACCCCTCTGCTAGGGAGTTCCATGGAGAGCAGAGATGTCTGCAGACCAAGAGGTTCACTCTCCTTGATGTGAGTGAGCACCCCTGCAGCTTCCCCCTCCGTCTGCTGGGTGTTGCAGGCAATGCCAGGGAAATCGGAGCCCTGCAGCATCCTCTGTGCTACAGCGATCCTTCCTGTTCATCAGATGTAATAGGCGGTAGCTTTCCTACAGCTAGTAATTACACATAGTTATTAACAAAGCAAGTTTAAAAAAAATATATGGTGCTACCTGTGAGCAGAGGACAGCAATGCAGAACGTAGGGAGCTGACAACTGTCTGGTCGTGCACTGAGCAGCCTCTGGCTTGGAATTGTCTTCCACCTTCTGAGTGAAGTATTTGTTAGGGTGGGGTGTTTTTTGGTTTTTTTAAACAGTTTTCCTTCACTGTTTCAGGAACCTTCTTGCAGACTTTCTCCTGCAGTGGCCTGTCCTTGTGCAGGCAGGCGTGGAGGTGGAGCACAGGGAGGCAGCATTTGCCAGGTGATGCGGAGAGGCAGGGCTGAACAGTTACTGGGGTCCAGATCTTGTCTTTATATTTCAAATTGCATAGTGCTATTGCCACCTTCATTATTCCTCTCCGCTGTTTGAATGAGTAGCTGCCCTGGTTTGCAAGGAGTTGGAGCTTTTCAGTAATTCGGTGGAAGAAGGATGCCACCAGTACTGAGGGCTTACAAAAATGTAGCTCTTGCCTTTACATCACCAGTTGTTGGTACCGTGTTAAGAGAGGTGGCTGTAGCAGATAGTTACAATAACACAGATCTGTGCAGCTCCACATCCCTTCATGGATGTTCTCTCCTGTACAAGAGATGATGGGTTTTTCCTCCTATTCGATAACAGGATTATATTTTCATGTGCTGCTTTACATCTCACCTGAGTTTTTCGTCCTTAGGCTTGACTTTCACCAGGCATCGGTGCCTCGGCCAGGCAGCATGATGGCCCTGTTCGATAACTTGTCGTGCCACCACTCCATCGACGACTTCCGAAACAAAGTCTACTCCACACTCTACTCCATGATCAGCATTATGGGCTTTGTCGGCAACGGTGTTGTGCTGTACGTCCTCATAAAAACATACCAGCAAAAGACAGCCTTCCAGGTGTACATGCTGAACCTTGCCGTGTCAGACTTCCTCTGCGTGTGCACCCTGCCCCTGCGCGTCATCTACTACGTGCACAAAGGGAACTGGTTCTTCAGTGATTTCTTGTGCAGGGTCAGTTCTTACGCGCTGTACGTCAACCTGTACTGTAGCATTTTCTTCATGACTGCAATGAGCTTCTTCCGTTGCATAGCCATTGTTTTTCCCGTCCAGAACATCAATTTAGTAACGGAGAGGAAGGCTAAGTTTGTCTGCATTGGCATCTGGATTTTCGTCACCCTGACAAGCGCTCCCTTTCTGCGAAATGGGACGTACCAACATGGCAACAAGACCAAGTGCTTTGAACCCCCAGAAGACTCTCAGAAGACAAATCTAGTCGTGATCCTGGATTTTATTGCCCTATTTGTGGGTTTCATTTTTCCCTTTATTGTCATAACCATTTGCTATACCATGATCATAAGGACCTTACTGAAAAATTCCTTGAAGAAGAACCAGGCTAACCGCAAGAAGGCAGTCTGGATGATCATCATTGTGACTGCCACCTTCCTGGTGAGCTTCACCCCGTACCACATTCTGCGTACGATCCACCTCCACGTGCTGCGGCTGAAGAACGCCAGCTGCGAGGATGCCATATACCTACAGAAATCGGTCGTTGTTACGCTCCCCTTGGCAGCTGCCAATTGCTGCTTTGACCCACTCCTCTATTTCTTCTCAGGGGGCAACTTTCGGAAGAGACTTACCACATTTAGGAAGGCTTCTTCCTCCAGTTTAACACAAGCCTTCAGGAAAAAGTTCTCCATAAAAGAGAAGGATGAGGAACCCTTTGGAGGAAGCCATAGGGAGAATGGAAAGGCGGCTGTGGCCCCTTCATAAGGAGGCTAAACCTTCCCCTAAGATCTCAGATGGGTGATGGAGATCTTGGAACTCTTCCAGAAGATGTGGTGGAGGCCCATGAGCCTTCGTCGCAACTCAGCATGTAATAATAATGGTGGGCAGCCCATGACTGATGCTACTTAGTAACAGAGCTGCTGCTGCGGATGGCCAGCCCCTTTCCCGGGAGCACTGCCTGGACATGCACAGCCACTTAGGAGGGAGGAGCCAGTGCCACCCAGCACCAGAAAACTGTTGATCTGATGATAAACTCTTCAAAGCCTGTATTTGGGCATTCGCTTCATTTTGCGGCTCCACAAAGAGCCTTACTTCTCTGAGTGAGTGGGAAATACAAACACGGCTTTTGCTGTATGCGGCGCTTGGACCTGCTGACTAATAAAGAGAGCAAAGTTTTCACTGAGTCTTCAAATAGCCACTGAATTATTTACACAATAGAAACCAGGATGACTCCTGCCTTGCTCCCAGCTGCTTCTGCTTTAGAGTTCAGTTTTCAAGATAATTACGTGTGTAAGGCTTGCAGGGTTGGTGCCTCTGTCTGCAAATCCAGGAACTCGGGCTTCGGCCCCTCTCTCACCTTGAATAAGCAGCTCCTCGGACTTGCTTTCATGGGCAGTAGATCTGCCAAATTTTTGGAATTTCTAGGAAAACCTTGTCTGTGAGAGCAGTTTTAAAATTGCAGTATCCTAGTGTGCATTTGAAACTTACTTCAAGGGGACTGGTCCTGCAAGTGGTGGCTGTAGGATGTGGGTTATCACTGCAGTTCAGGAGGTTTTACTGAAAAGTAGGGCTCTGGGTGCTTGGAGTCCCAGGCAGGATCAGGGCTGCCTTGCTGAACTACTGACAGAGTCCCTTGGGCGGGGGGGGGGGGGGGGGGGCACGAAGCATAAATAATTTTTAAAACCAATAGCTATATATGGTATTGGATCCTGTGCAAGAACATTCACCTTGCTCACGCCTTGTAGAAAGGTAGCAGCCCAAAGCCCTTGGAAAGATCTCTAGGAAGACCTGGAGCTCAAGAGTCTGAGTGCAGATGAGACACGAGTGAATATTTTGAGTACAGTGGGAAAAAAAACAGATTGGGCTGTGTTTATTATATAAAGAAAAATTTCGGAATCTTGGACAGAAGGAAACATTCCTGTGCTTTTCTAAGGAACCCATGGCAAAGTAGCACTGCCTGCCATTTACTGGAGCAAAGCCCAGCCCAAGATGCATGATGCATAAAGACAGAAATAGAAATTAGTGTAGGATTAAGGCTTTTAGTTGGAGAAGTGGTTGATAAATTAATATCAAAGCGTGTTTTGATATGGGATTTATGATGTTTCTTGCTACCTTAAAGAAAACAGTTTTAATACTGTAGAGTAAGATGAGCAAAAGGCGTTTGGCTTGGGGGCAGGGGTCTGCTTGAGAAATATCTTTGCAGATACACAGAAGAGTGGAAGTTCACTCTCTACACTGCAGTCTGCATATCCCCAGGTCAGCAAAAGACACTTAAAAAAGCAAATTCACCTGCAGGACAATTTATGGATGTGAATTTTCAACGAGATTTGAAACCCCTTTGTAGAATTTGAGGGATTTGTGAAGTGGAAGGGAGCTGAAAGCTCCTGTCTAGAAGAGCGTTACTGGTCCCTCTGAACCCACAGGAGGGCAGAGCTGCACGTTCAGAGTAGAGCTATAGCCTGCTTTGAGGAAGTGGGGAATAGTTGGCTAAAGCTTCTTTTCAGGGGTTAGCATTGACTATTATAGTTGTGTCTGCAAACATTAAAGGCGTTGTGCAACTGTAAATAGAAATAACATGGAAAACTGAGTTTCAGAATATGTAGAAATAATACACACGTTCACAAATTTTAAAATATTGTACAGCAAAGCTTTATATGTACACACACATTGTTGCAAAGCATTTTTATTATACCAGAGATTTTATTCTTTTTTGGTTTGGGTTTTTTTTTTTTTTTTAGGCAATGATTATGGCAAGAGAAATGGCAGTGGGTTTTGTGCAATAGGAGAGACTATTTAAAAAAGGTTGCTGAAAATTAAATGAAAATGTTGCAAGTCAGACTTTAACACTTGCTGGGGTTTGTGCCTTATTTTAAAGTCTCTGCATGCAGGTTCTTCTTCCCTACAGTACGTTTTTATCTATGTGCAACACTAGAGCTTGATATTCATGTAATAATAATTTATAATGATGCAATAAAAACTTAGTCAAAGCAGGACAGAGGTTGCTGAGGGCAGCACTCAGTGGGCTGGGATGCTGGGGGACTTGCTGTCCCAGGCTCTGGGAGCTGGAATTTGGTCCAGCCAAACTTGCCTTTGCTATAGCCCAGCTTTGCTGGACTCGGGGCACCATCTGTGGCTGCTGGTGGGGGGACCAAACTGCTTTTGTTGGAGCCAAACTGGCTCTGGTGGAAACTGGGATCTTTGTAGGTCTTGCAGAGGTGGAGAACCCTGACAAATAGCAGCTGGGACCTCAAAAAACTTGTATTTACAAACAGCAAATGCTTGCAAGACACTTGGAGGGAAGTGATGCTGTTGGTGAGGATGCTGAGTTCAGGTGTCATGTGTGGTCACATATCACACATGGGTTCCTGCACGGAAAAGTCTGTAGAGAATGACATCTTCTGCTTAGCTTTTCCCAAAACAGGTGCAGGGTCTGCAGTGTGATATTTGCTTATAAAACTCCAGCCCCATACTGGCGTGGTGGGAGCTTTGCTGTTGGCTTGGCAGTAACCCAGCTCCCGGGGAGAGGCGAGGGCAGTTGTCCCCTGCTTGTGACTTTGCCCTGTGGCACAGAAGAGCGCTGTCCTGGCAGCAAATGCTCATCAGGTTTTGCTCAGAAACAGGGATCTGGAAAGAAATACATGCCAAGAACCAGGACCCCTTACCGTCACGCGGTGAGTTGGAAATTGGGGCGTTTGTGTGGGCTGGATGACAGGAGCTGGGCAGAGGGGCCGGAGTGCCATCCCGGTACTGCCGCGGTGGCGGAAAGGCCTGAGGAAGGCAAGGGGAAGCATTGGGTTTCTTGCTTGAAACGGGACTTTTTTTTGCTGCATATGCGCAATTTATGGTGCAATAGTGTCCCCTAGTGCTTAGTTATTCCTGGAGCAGCTGCCTGTTGCCTGATGAGGTTTCTTCTTTTTTTTTTTTTTTTTTTTCTTTGACAGCGCAGATTCAGCTCCTCACCTGTAGCCTTGTCCCGTTTTCCCTGGTGTTGGTCACACTCAGTTGCCCCTGTGCCACCCCTGCCTGCATTGCATTTTTATTTTATAATCTTTGGGTCTTCCCTCTCTGCCTTCCTCTTTTTTTTTTTTTGTTGGGGTTGGGGTTTTTTTTCCATGTTTTCTTCCTCATCCTGGAGGAATGCTCAGGCTGGGGAGGACCCAGCCACAGAATGGGGTCCAGCAGCACCCATCGGTCCCCATGGGGACCCCAGCCATGGCAGGGGCAGCGAGCAGGGTCCCTCCTCCTGCTCTGGCCTCCAACAGCACCATCCGCTGTGCCAAGCCAGCGCTGGGTTTGTGCTGCACGGCTGGCCCAGCGCAGAGCTCGGACCTGCAAAGCTTTCGCTGGAAGCTGGTGGTAAGTACAGCCCCTTGGCATCCCCTCATTGCGACCGAAGTCCCATCATTTTGGCCTTCATTTGTCTGCGAAGGTTGTTTCAGGTTATTTCCGAGCCCTGGGCACAGCACTGAAATGGCGCTGCCTGTCTCCCACCCAAAGCAAACAAGCTGCCGGCTGCCTCCGCACGCCCCAGTGCTGGCCCAGCACCGCCAGCCCAGCTGGCCGCATCCCAGCGCAGGAGGAGGAGGGCTCGCCACGCAGCTGTCGGTGTTGACAGGCTGTGCCTTGTGCTAACCTTTCGCTTATGCACTGCCTGATTTGGGAAACTGTAATAATTCAGCGGGTAAGCGAGGCAGCGGTGGTCATACGTGTTCTGCGGCATCGCTTCTGCTTGCTCAAAGGTGGGAAAATAACTGGTGCACCATGAAGGCTCCCAGCCAGCTGCCTTGTTGTTCTCACTGGTGCTTGCTGTGCGCACGCTGTCAGCCCTAAGTGCTCAAAAACCTTGAAGCAAACCTTCCAAATCATCGTTCAGCACTGTTTTTCTTTGCTGTTCAGGGCCTGTGCCTGTAGGGTGCAAGCAGGTAACGTCTTCAGGCTTCGCTCTGCAAGCTCCACAACTAGAAAGACACTTTTTCCCCAAAGAAAGCAGGAGTGAAAACTTCTGCTCTAGACTTTTGATTTTAGCCAGCGTAAGTCAAGCCACTAAGAAAGTCTGCTTGGGGCTAGCATGTGTGCATTGCAACCTTTTTAAATTACATGTGGGGCTTGGGCAGTGTGGAAAGCGTATTCTATATGCTGAAGTATAAGCTGATTAATTGTATATTTACTGTAAAAAATAAGTGCATTAACCTACTTTTCTCACTGTTGGGTTTTACAACTGTGGAGTTGCTGGATGCAGTGTTCAGGGCTTGATGCCCCACCAGGCAGAAAACAAGCAATGCTGCAAGTGAGGTGGTGCTCACTCCCCCTGCCAGGGCGGAGGGGCGAAAAAGGGCCCATCTCAGCTGAAGCATGTAGCAGTACATACAGCCTGCAGGTGTGAGCGTAAGCAAGGGCTGAGGCTGCGAGGAGGCACACATTCCTTATTCTCCTGTCATAGTTTCAGCATGCAAACCATGTATCATAGATCTTGTGGTTTCTGGTTTTGAAAAAATGGGGAGACTGGGGGGGTCTTCCCAGCAGGTTGAATAGGCACCACCAGCTTCTTAGACCAGGAAGTAGAACAAAGTGTTTAAATACAAGAGAGGAAAATCTGCATCGTGTTGATCGAGGCAGTAATCTTTTTCTGGCTGGGGGATTACAGCGCAGCAGCCAACGTTGATTCCTTAATGGAAAGATGGGGCAGAGAGTTTCCCTTAACAAAACAAATCCTGGTCCAGCAGATGCCCAGGATACAGTGCCTCCCACATGGACAAAAACCTCTCCCCTTTACCTCTGGAGGATGGGTTTCAGGATAAACTTCTGTGCAAGCGAAGAGAACCATATGGGCGCTGTTTTGTCTTCATAGCAGGCTAAAATGTGTTTTTCTTTGTGCTTATTCTCAGAGAGGGTCCAAAGCAGCCACCTGCTGCCAGAAGCTAACCACAAACTAGATTTCTGTTTGCAAAAATAAAACAATCTTTCTGTTTCCAAGAGAACAGTACAAACCTTGGTTTCCAATAAATCCTGGCCTTGACCGCTCTGCACTCCTTTTCAGCAGCTGCCGGGTGCAGGCGTCCCCTCCAGCGTGCGCATCCAGCCCACCTGCCTTCCCTCCCCGCGCTGCTGCTGGCTGCTGGGCAGGCGTTTTCAAGCAGGACTCTCTCTTGCTCTCAGCTTTTCTTAACGTTCTTCTTCAGCTGCTGTACAATCATCTGACCCTGACTGCAGGTGGAAGGGCATTTTCTGCTTTCTCTTAGGCTGTGTGTCCCCAAACCCAATCAGCCCAAATTGCTGGTTGCTTCTGGAAATGTTAAGTTTTGGCAAGGGGGTTTCTCCTCCCTTGCAGGTATATGCTTGAATATGTTACAAATCACATGAGATGAAGCCATATTTCTAATACTCAGTGGCATGTCTGTCTACAAGCCTTCAGTGGTCTTTTTTTTTTTTTCCTCAGGCTGTAAAAATATTTCCTTTTTTTACACTTGTGTAAAAAGTTGTCATTGGGGCTTTTTAGCTCCACATGATTTTTGGCTGCTGTGGGGCCAAATTCCAATGCCACAGGCTGTGTAGTTCAGAAACTACATGTAGGATGTAACCACCCTTATTCTATAGGAAGTGTCTTCATAAAAAAATGCTTGCAGGATGTGAGAAGCAAGCAACCCCTCAGTTTAACAAGCAATAAACTGCAAGCACTGGCAATAAAGAGAGAGTTACTGCTCTGAGCAAGGTGCTTTCTGCCCCTGCTATCTATAGGAGCCTGGGCACATATTTGGGGGCTGGAGGAGCTCAGTGCAAGGGCTTGGTGCAATCCAGGGGCAGCTCCCACTGCCTGAACCCCCCCGCCAGCTGCAATAGGTGTCTGGGCACCGACAGGCTGCAGGTTCCTTAGGAGGAGCTAATTCTCACACTGAATTCTAATTTAGCACTTCTTTTTTTTTTTTTTCTTTTTTCCCCATTCCTACTGTGGTCTGACATTAAAAGAGGGACTTCTTCCATATGGCAGGGGGGAGAATACTGGGCTCTTTATCCTTCGCGTATGGCAGCGGAGGGTATGACCTGATTAGTAGGGGAAAAAATAAGCAGCAAATGCAAAGCAAGGTACATCAGATTTTAAAATACCATCGATGTAAGCCATAAAATGTCTTACAGACACCACTGAAAGCAAACCCGAGGGATGAAGAGCATAGACTCAGGGTTACAAATCCATCTCCCAGCACATGGGTTGGCAAGATTGGGAACTCAACCCTACTTCTCCCAAACTATTTAATTTCAGCTCTGTGAGTGGCCACATGTGCAAACAAATATTTGGAGTATTTGCAAACTTCACTTGAGGGTGAAATGTGCCCGTTTCTCTCCTGTCAGTGCAGCTTCTTACGCTTCAGAGGAAGCCTGGCTGCTCTCAGAGCAAAGCAGGGACTCTTTGTTAGTTCAATAAATATATTCCAGATGGATATTCACCAGGTTGGGAGGGGGGGGTAAAGGGGAAGAGGTAGCAAACACATCCTATTTTGGTCATTAATAAAAACTTAACTTCCAGGAACGTTGCTACATGTCTCTGCTAGGGATGCTGAAGACTAAACAGAGTTTGGTTTTGGTTTAGCCCATTGAAATCCCTTTATTTGCAAGGCGTGCGTCTCTGTGATGCTCTGCTTAACTTCAACAAAGCTCCACACAGCCCCCATGAACCCCCTCAGATAACGCCTTGCGGGATCAAGGGCAAAAGACACAGCATTGCCCTGCGTGACCATTTTGGGAATCGCTTTCAGCACAAGACAGGAGGTTTCTGCAGCTACTTTGTCTAGCAAGCCCGTGCCAGGGGCGCTGCAAAGGGCTGACTTCAGGGCAGCTCACTTTTTGCGAGCAGTTATTGCAAAAGGCAAGCGTGTGGCCTGACGGCTGCAGAACTGCATCTATCCCAGGAGGCAGCCGAGGCTTATTTCCCTGCTGAGTAACCATCTGAAAGGAGACAGCCCCTACTCTCTGCCCTTTTCTCCTTCCATATTACTCACGGCAGGAAGCATGCTGGCGTGATGAGGACACAGTGCTTACGTGAGTGAGGGCTGAAAAATGCTACAGTGCCCTTTCACCACTACTTTTCAAGGAAAATGGAATGAGAAGTTCCCCACAATTGGCCTTGAGCCTCTGCCTCCTGTCAGCAGCATCTCCTCCCACATGCCTCATCCCTTCTTGTCCTTCATCACCCTGACTTACTATGCCAAAGGTTCACAGGACTTTGGAGCTGGTGCCTGTTCCCCTTGTGCTTTTCTGGGTGCTCAGGTGGGAAGGCCATTGCTGTAGCTCCTCTGCAAACCTAAAGCAACAGCCTCACCCTGGGCAGAAAAGCTCGTGGTCCCCAGCTCCAGGCTGACCCAGCACCCTGCTCCCTACCTGGGCAACGATGACCAGCGAGGCTCCGTGTGCGTGGTCCAGCCCCCGTGATGTGGTGGCCCAGAAGACCTGCCCCAGAGGAGATCCACAAGCCCTGCACAAGGTCTGCTCGGTCCCACGTGGTGTGGGACTTGAGGCAGGCAGCAGTTTTGTGCTGAATTCAGGTGGATTTTGTGCTTCGGGATGTGGCGCCATGACTCCAGTCAGGGTTAATCATATCCTGTGGTAGGAAAAACAGGCCTCGGGGATGTGAACTAATAAAACAGGCACTGAGAAATGATTGCCAAAGCCCTGGGGACGGCTCTGCACATCCTGAGCTCCTGGGTACTTTTATCCTGTGATCTACCAGGAGCCTGTTTAAATCTGAATTGTGCTGCTGATACCGAGCTGAGGTGGAGTTTGCTTTCACTGCAGTTAAAACCAAACCTAATCATTGCAATCTGGGGTTGTTCTGAAGGTTGACACATGTCCCTGGCGCACCTGTGTGGGCTCCGCGTTGCCACCGGTCCATAGCCAAGGCTGCTGTAGCAGGTCAGTGTTGGGCAGGAGAATCAACAGCCATAGAAAGTGGCACCAATGATTCAGTCGTGGTCCACCCAAATTAAATTTCTCCCATGGCGGGAAGTTCTTCCGGTGAAATAACCCCAGCAATTTGCAGACATTCAGTATGACACTGATTCCACATAACTACAAAGGCACTGAGCTCATCAGCCTCCACAGCTTCCAGCGAGGGGTGCCTGAGCCCACGGCTTCCTCCACAGCCACTGACCTGCAGAACTGTCATGTATTTTTATTTGCCCACTCATTTCTACTCGATGTTCCTCTAAAACAACTGTGCTCCAGCAAGGAGTGCTGCAGTAAGAGATACAGCTTACACTTCACGCTCACGGAGGGCACGTTTCATGGCAAAATGACTCTTCTTAGTTGGGAGTTGTGAGAATTCATTGATAGTTGCAAAGGAAAAAAAGTAGAAATACAGGGTATTCAAGCTAGAACTTCCACTGTGATAGTCCTCCTGCGTCAAGGCAGACAGAAAGGAACAAAACACCGTAGCTGTGGCCACACCATCTACAAGGAGCCTCTCAGCTTTGGTTCAGGTATCATCTCGCCTGCTTTGTCTAACCAAAGGATTCCTTGGGCAGCAAACTGTTCAACCCCTCCTCCACCCCACTCCCACCAAAAAAATGAAGAATAGTGATAATGGAAAGTTAAAGTTGTGAATTACTCAAGAATTCAGAGCAGAGAAGCCCAACAGATGACGTTTCAATCCCAAATTTAATGGAATTACACAAAAAATATGAAATGCTTCAACCCCTGCTTTCCCTAGAAAATGGAAATCTTTACCGACGACCAGCTCTTTATCCAAATGACAGAGATTATGTCCCACAAACCATCCGGGCTGCACTCTCCCGGGGCTGTTGGGAGAGAGAGAAGATATGGGGCTGTTTGGGAAAACAGTAAATTGGGGGATTTGTTTCTTTCTTTTTATGTTATACTTCAGGGGCTTTTCTTTAAGTTCAGTGCAGAAACACTGCAGGACAGCGTCACCTTTACTATCCCAGCTTGTGTAAACACCACTTGGGCTCCTTTTGGATGAAGGGATCTGCATGTAAAAACTTGTGGCTTTTATGATTGTTTTTGCCATATTCTATATATAAATACGAACCCACTTATTCAAGGGCAGCGGTGGAAATGCAGCTAAACGGTACGTGAACAGCAGCCCCCCATGTTGGCAAGACACTTTCTCCCCCTCTCTCAAAGACGTTAGGGGCCAGGGTCCATTAGCAGGTTCACCCAGAGAGGCATCCCAGCCTTTTGTCCATCAGAAGGAGGATTTTAAAGCCTCAGCCACATACCCTTTAATAAGACAAGGGATTAGCAAGCCTCGTTGAGTGACACTGTGACAAAAGGCCAGCCTCGTGCATGTTTCACCCCTGCTCACGTGCCCCGCGCCGCGGGAGGACATGCTGCTGCACCCACGGCCTGGGGGGGAGAAGCTGAAGTGGCTGCAAAGAGGGGAAGTGCAAGGCATATTGCTTCATTTTTTTAATGAAACAAGAATCCTGCAGTTCTCTCAAATATGTGCTCTGTGGTTTTGTTTTTCGAGAAATGGCTGGAATAGATACTGAGGACACATGTGTAGGTGGGGGAGGGACGCGGGTTCCTGCTTGCAGGTGGCCCTCCTGGGGTGACTGCCCGCAGTAGCTCATTCACAGGTACAAATAGTGCGTTTTTGGAGGCTTTCCCTCAGCTCCACTTGAAATGCTGAGGATGAACAAGACCAAAGAAGGTCATTGCAAATTTTTGATGGCTAACACTATGGTAGTTCAGGCTGTGCCATGACACAGTGCTACGGAGAATCTGCTCTCACATCTCCTCCCCAACGCATCTTGCAGTGTGTGATGCTGCTTTACCCACCATCAAGTTGTAAGTGGGATGCAAAGCGAAACTTTTCAGTTTGCTGGGTTTAATGGAGACTGCGCTTTGCACCAGCCGTGACATGGGACCTCTGTAGCTGCGTGATGGCCAGGGCGATGTTCATCTGCAGGGTCTGGCTGACTTGCCCCTCGCTATAGCAGAGGAGCACTTGGCTCAGAGGTCTCAAATCGGCCCCTGGCACACAGCAGCTTCTCACCCCTCTCCTGCAGCTCTAACAGAATGCTGTCCTCCATTGTTGCCGCACTTACGATGACAACGAGAGGGCTGGAGCCCCTCTGCTGTCCCGGTGGGCTGGGGTGGGGGCTGCTCCGCCTGGGGAAGGGAAGGCTCCGGGGAGACCTTCTGGCACCTTCCAGTACCTGAAGGGGCCGACAAGAAAGCTGGGGAGGGGCTTTGTACGGGGGGGTGCAGTGACAGGGCGGGGGGGAATGGCTCTAAGCTGACCGAGGGCAGACTTAGGGCAGATACTGGGAAGAAATTCTTCCCCGTGAGGGCGGCGCTGGCAGAGGCTGCCCAGAGCAGCTGTGGGTGCCCCCTCCCTGGGGGTGCTCAGGGCCAGGCTGGACGGGGCTGGGGGCAACCTGGGCTGGTGGGAGGTGTCCCTGCCCCTGGCGGGGGTTGGGGCTCGGGGGGCTGTCAGCTCCCTCCCAACCCAAACCATTTGATGGATGTATGATTATCTTGCCCGCATTATCACAGCAACAGAGTAACCCCTAACAACCCCCAGCTCCTAGCTTCCCTGTTAAGCAAGGAGTGACTGTTATTCCCAGCCTGTAAATTAAGAAGTGAGGCAGTGACTGATGCCGGAGCACCAGACCACTCGCAGCTGTGTTTTGCCTGCTGAAATGTGCATCCTGAGCTCACCCTCCACAAGACCGCGGTGGTGACCAGCAGCATCACCCAGCCAGGCTCCAGGCACGAAGGCAGCTTCAGGCCATGCCCGCAGCAACGTAACTGCTCTGTGTGCGGCTTACACCTCGCCTTCCTGGTTTTCTGGCAGGTGATCGGGAAATTCACTGCTGGAGTGTCAGAGACAAGCCCCACGGCGATCCCCATGGGTCACCTCAGCTGGCAGCTGCTCGGGGCCTCACTCTCAGCCTCCGGAGCCACCAGCCCCCTCTCCAGAGCACGGCACTTGCAGGGAACACGGCAAAGCTCCACGTTCCTGCCGAGGAGCTTTCAGGAAGGCTGTGTAAAACCCCCCCTCTTCCAGCAGTCTCCATTGCAAGGCACTCACAATAGCTGCAGCAGGGAAGGCAGTGCAGATTTTTTTTTCCATAGCAAAAGATGGGGAAGGTGGGAAGAAGCCAATTTTTTTTTTCCTGCTTTCTCATGCACAAAAGGGTCCTTATTCATTTTAATAGCAGGTTCTCTCACAGCAGTCTGCTCTGTCAGCCAGACAGCGGAGAAAGACTCCTTATGCAGCTACCTCACGCAGAATATTGCCTCTCAGACCTTCTCATCTGCTCTCTGAGGATGGGAAACTAGATCCATGACAATCTCAAAATGGAGAGCATTAGCCCTGAACAAATACGTAGATTGCAATAATGGATACAATATGGAGGTTTCCTCGAGGAGCCAATATTTGTATTCTTCACAGCTGCAACTTTTTCTTTTTCTGGTGTTTTTTTTTTCTTTTTAGCCTGAAGTGCTCCCAAATGCTTCATGCCATGTGGCTGCTTCTTATTTGCATCAAAGACCTGATTCATCACTGCTCTGCATTTTGATAGATTATGTATGCTCCTACAAAGCAGATATAAAATGCTCATCGGAGAGTATGGTGAGCCTCTTCAGCAGTGGTGCAGACACCGATCCGACACGAAGGAGACAGTGCTGCAGCCCTGACGTGTCTGCAGAGTGCTGTGGCTGGAAGAGGAACCCCCAACACAAAGCAGGGCCCCCCAGGCCTCCATCAAGTGAAAAAAAAGGAGAAAAAAAAAAACAACAACAACCAAAACTGGGAATGGAAACAATAATGAGGAATGGGGTTATTGTAGGAGAGAGCAAGTAAAAGAGGTTGTTTCGGGACAGTGAAGAAAATGCCAGATAGGAAAGAAATAGTGCTCTGAAGAAAGACAATGGAGAAATAGAGTGAAACAATTGAAAACCCATGTTAAAACAGAGCAGGGAGATTGCTGATCACAGGCGAGCCACTTTTCATGAAGGTGCTGCAGCTTTGTTCGCTTCCACCACGTGCAACACGGGGGATGCAAATAAAACACCTTGTGTACATAGTTAAGTTGAAACTTCAGTGCTAATGTGATGCCACAAAGGAGATGGTTTTTCACTCCCTAAATGTGAAGGGGCGAGGGGGGGGGGGAGTTAGGAAATGGGCAGCAGCCAGAAAAATAAGGAACCTGCATCACCTGATGAAAGGTAGGAAACCTGCACCACACACAGAAAGAAAGGAAAACAACGCAAACAAAGGGGAGAGCATCACATTACACTTGACATGAAAATATGATTGCATCAGGCCTTTATTGCTGATGGTTCACCTGCAGCTCATCCAGTTAAAAAAGAGATCAGCATTTCAACAGCTAAAGTCTCAGCCTTTTGTCTGATGGAAAAAATCCATTCCAAATGTGGAAATTTCAATACAGACTATAATTTTGTTACAATTCAGATTTATTCTGCTTGCTTTCTTTCCTTTTTGTCCTTCCCCTCCTCTCTGTTCTTCAGCAATTGGCTCTGATGCTTGGTTCTTGCTCCCCAAAGACCCTCCGCAGCTAAGTTTCATGCAGCAGGAAACAAGCCCCTGCCCTGCCTAGCCCAGGGAGCCAACCCGCTCCGTCCAGACCCTCCATCTCTGGGATATAAACACATGACCCAGGTGCTTCAGCATCTTGCAAATTTTATCTTTGCACAAAGCAACAGTAAAGAATGGCAATGATGTTTTTTTAAACATTTTCAGTCTGGTTTATAAGAGCTAGTGGTGAACTCATTTTGGCTTTCTCCTTTCCTTGCCAGAACGAGGACAAGCAGCCCCCAGCTCTAACATGTTTAAATTACAGTTGTTTTGAGCATTTCTGAGGATCCAGCTGCTTGGATTACTTTGAACTATGACTACATTCATGTCAGGCCAGGCAAGCAGACCTGACTTAGCTCCACTGGCACTGCCACCAGGGCAGCTGAAGAACCGCCTGTGTATTTACCCTGGGAGCAGCGACTGCTGCAGCAACTCGGAGCCTGAGCCTTCCCACCGCTGAAAGATCCAATGCATCCCCCGTGTGCCCTGGGGATGCCATAACGCTGGGGAGCGAGGCTGGGATGGGCTCCCTCCTGCAAGGAGAAGCTGTTTTCAAGGAGATTGTGATTTCCTTCAGCTGTAAGCTCTGCTCTGAGCACAAGGTATGGTGCCATGTTGCATGTGCTTCCCCCGGCATTTGCTTGGGCCTGCCTCTTCCCAGCGCTGTGTTGCACTGTTTGGTTTGGAGGGGGGGTGTGTTTGCTTGTTGGCTTGGGGGAAGAGTTATAAATTTATGGGTGAACACAGCTAGTGTTTGAATTGGGATATGTGACTCCTATCTGGACTCTTGCTGAATAATTTGAGGAGGAACCAAGCAGAAAGAGCTTGCAGAAGGTGGTAAAGGGAGAGACCGGGCGGGTGTCCCACGGCCATCTCCTCCCATGGTGGTGTTGCAGAAGAGCAGCAGCTCCAGGCTGGGTCTGAGAGAAGCAAGCACTGGCTTCCCAGCTCCAGGCTTTCAGGCGAGGAAAGTGTTGGTGCTGGGGCAGTGCTCGAGTAAAGGAGAGCTGGAGGGTGCCATGTTCTCCATGGCCAGAACACCAAGCAGCCCCTGCATTTGCGATGCTTCTCCAAGGCTCTTCAGAGCCATCAGACCCAGTTGCTACGAGTCCTCTGACAACCAGCACTTTCCCACTGGACTCCGGTGGCTCAGCAAAGAGCAGATGTCGATGTGTTAATTACAGGGGACGAGTTCAGCAAGGAGTCAGAGCTGCTGCTAAATATAAGCAGCCAGTCATTCAGATGAAGACGCCAGGCAGCCAAACACTCCTGACTCTCGCAAACTAACAGGCACCTTCAGCCTCCAGGGATCCTCCTGGCTCTGAAGAGGCCCCTCCAGCCACTTTTCCCCCTCATTTCAGAAGCAGCCAGAGTGCAATTAGTTTGCCACGGCTGGTCGGCAGCCTGCGTCAAGCTCCAGAGGAGTTGCACTGCCTTTCAGTGCTCCCTGGCATCCTCTGTCATTATTTACAGGCATCTGCTGGCAGCGAGTAAGGTGGAAGCTCCAGCCATCCCTGCTCCCAGCATTACAGCAGCTTGGGAGGTGATGAGGGCGAGCTCAGATTTTTCTCCTTGCTCACAGAGAAGTCAGCAATGGGGCTGCAGCGACAAGCCAGGGTTTAATTCGCTTTTTCTAATGTGTTCCAATGAACTCAGTCGAACCTGAAGAGTGGGGCAAATGAAGGTGTGGGTGCAGCTGTAGGTCAGGACACACAGTCTTTGTACACCGACTGTGCCGTGTAGTAAGTGAGAGAATCGTAAAACAGATGTTCTGTGGCAAGTGTAAATTACCCAGGCACTGAACTTCATCCCTTGCCACTTACAACAGCCATAAACGCAAGGTATGTTTACTGTGGGTTGCGAAGGGCTTTTGTTTTGCAACTTCATCATTACTTTGTACCAACAGCATTGCGGATCCAGTGATGGTATTCAGTGAGTTCATGTGGGGTTTCATGTGAGAACTTCTCTGCAAGGAGTTTCTGGTCCGGACTGGTGGGTCCACAGCAGGGTTCTAGGTCCTGCTGGGAGAAGGAAGTGCAGATAGCGAAACACAATGCCCACCTGCATCTCCATCACCTGCCAAACTTTGCTGATCCATTCCGGCCTGTCCATACTGGTGCCAAGAATCTGTTCTTTCTTCTTAAGACATCTCTCTTTTTTTCCCCACTGTAAGATACCACCGCTCCAGTTGTGCCAGGAATGCAAACCACTGTGCCCACTGAGAGGGCAGAAAGCACTATTAATGTTACTGGACTCCAAAGAAAATCACCAAACTTGCTTAAATTTCTTCACTTGAAATGGCATTACTTTTTAACAACCTAGTGGACAAAACCACATAGAGCATGGAGCAGAATGCTGGTATAATCCAGTGCATCTGATGGTATCACCTATTTATTTAGATAAGTGTGGTTTAATGTTAAATGTAAATGTTGGTGGTGAGCTGCTTCTGGGGTTCAATGGCAAACAAAGAGCAAATTTTCTGGATTTGGGATGAATGTACCTGTACATGCAGAACAGCAGGCATGTTTCATACACCTACAAAAGAAACTCCCGCTCCTGATGCCCTACAGGCTTCTCCCATTGTGCTTCTTTCAAAACATACAACACAGAGTGCTGTTTTGCTCTTGATGGACCAGATCCTCAACTGGAGAAAACACTCCGAATTCCACTGGGGTGGATGGAGCAATGCCAATACATACTGGCGGAAAATCCGCTCCAGTATATGCTGTTTACTTTTGAGGATCTAAGCACATACACTTCCAACAAAGTGCTGTTTGATAGAAGTTTGTTTGCCAGGTTGCCTTGCCTCGGTCCCTCCTAAAGTGTACACAACAGTATTTTGTATATAATAAGAGAAAATGAAGTGAATGTGTTCCAAGACCTCATTCGCAGGTCCTAATGAATTCAAGAGATGGGAGGCTTTGCTAAACACTAGTTAAAATAACCATAATCATCATTATTATTGCCATGCAAGTATGGAAAAAAATGTTTTTATTATGGACTGGAACTAGAAATCTAGAGCAGATGCTAATCATCATAAGTGGGTTGTTGGTGTGTAGGGATTTTGTGCATCCAGGTATTTACTGTGTGCAGCTTGTAAGCAGCAGGTTTTTGTTACTCAAGCCTTTCAGCAACCTCCCCCACCCCTGTTCAGATTGGAATATGTTGTAATTTTGATATCCATCTTATCTGTCTTTTCACCCCTTTCTTGTTAAAGGAATTACATGTCTTTAATATTTTTGTTCCTCCTTCTTCCTCCTGCCCCCCCCCCCTTTTTTTTTTGTTTGTTTTGGTTCATTAACTCACCTAGAGCAGTTGAATTAGCAAAGAAAAAAGTAGAGATTACAATTCAAAATTTTCTAATGGAAGAATGAGCATGGGTTTTGGCACTGCTTCTTGCCATTGTTTTGCTAAGACGGACTCTCCTTAACTCTCCTTTTCCATTTCAGAGACTGCCCTTCCTTTATAAGCCCAGATTTCTTCCCATTTGTGCTCTCTTCCCTCCCTCCTGACGCATTTCCCCTTCCCATGTTGGCTGTTTCTTTTCTCTTTCCTTTTCCTTACTCCAAATGCTCTCTGATCTTATATTCTGCTATTTTTAATTCCTTCTTCCCAGGCCTGGATCTACCCTCGACTGGTATCACTGGTGTGTGTGCCTCTCTACCCTCTTCCTCCCCAGACTGAAAGGGCAGTCTGGGCAATCATTTCCTCAAAATCCAACTTCTAATCCGGCGACTCAAGATGAGCATTGCTGGCTTTTGTGTGTGGAACCCTGTATCACCGCTGGCCTTGTACACTCCTTATGGCTCTCCAGGAATTTAAAAATATAGTTAAGGCTCCCCTCAGACTTGTTCCATGCTGTTCTGTAATTTCTGACCCATCTAATCAGGGCCTTCTTTCCAGGCAGTTTGGTCACAATGCTGCTTGTGCCAAATATTTCTTCTGTGCAGCCTTGCCATCTGGAACAGCCTGCCTGTGTGCCTTCAGCCTCCACCAGCTGGCTGTAAAACTTCCAGCTTCAGCTGAAAAATTTTTTTCCCTTACGGTCATGCCATAGCAATCTGAATGTAGGATGTAGGCAGCAAACATTCAGTCATTTATTTTCCGTGGTGTGGGGATAGTTCTCATACTTGAAGCAATTTCAGTTTTAAAGGAGCCCTGGAGCTTGTGGAATGTGGGCAGTTTTTAGATCTTTCATACTAAGCCTCACTAAAAACTAGCTACAACTCTGTAAACTTTTCTATCAGACATGATGTTTGCTAGAACTACCACTGAATACCTTGCTAGGATATAAAGTATATTTAGAATGGAAAATAACGGAGGAAAAAATTATTTAATGAAAGGCTGGAGAGAAAGGAAAAGGATTTTTCTAAGTGCTAGAATACTGCATTATTACCTACAAAGGAATTCTTGTAATAATCAAAGCTGGGAGGTCCAATAGCCTTCAGTGCAAAGAATGCTCAGCATTCACCCCCGAAGACCTTCTTTATTCTGGGTATCGGACACAGTGTGCTCATGACGGGGAATCAGACCTTCCTATATCACACAAGACCACTAGTCATAACTGTTAAGGTTTAACTGGAAATGGATAAATACTGAGCCTGCGAAGTCAAAATAGTCCTTGAATTGCTGCCTTCAACAGCAACATTCATTTAATGCAACGTATTTCAGATTTCCAAATCACATCCTGATGGGCCTCTTTCAGAGGATCTCCCAAAAATTAAGTACAAATATTTCACTTTAGAAATTAAATCCCCAGGGCACTAGATATGCTTTGCTGCAGATTAGTTAGAGCCTGTGGAGTTATAAGATTCCCGAGATGGAGTGCTGAAGATTCCAAGAATTCTCTCAAAGGTGAAATTATTAATGGCACAATAATGCAGAAAGCAGGTCTGCATGATGGTCTTGTCTTCTACCTTTTCTGAAGTGTTCACAAGCCTTAAATCTGAGCCAGAATTAGTTTCCTTTTGGAATTTTCAGTGAAATGAAGAGCCAAATATTATTGACAAAAGTATGGCATGACTCAAAACAGAGGAGAAGCTTATTTTTCCTCTGAATCCTTTTCTGAAGACTTCAATCTATTTCATAGGCATGAAGAAGCATTAATTTCCTACAACCATAATAAAACATGTCATGTGTTGACCCACACTACTCCACAGAGCAAAAGTGCTGCTGCTGCTTTTACCAGAATCAGGCCAGTAGTCACGTGTGCAGTAAAGCTTGTGGAAGGGGTAGAAAGAAGAGGAAATGTCAGTGCAGAGACCATGACAGACATTTTGCCGACTATCTTCTTAAGAGGAAAAGGTTTCTCCTGCCTTCTCCACCTGGAATTGGCCATGGATTCAGCTACCACATTTTCCTTTTCAGATCACAAACAACATTACAATGAGCTGTTCAGACAAAGAAGCTCT
The DNA here is from genome assembly GCF_023638135.1 of Falco biarmicus. Taxonomy (NCBI): domain Eukaryota; kingdom Metazoa; phylum Chordata; class Aves; order Falconiformes; family Falconidae; genus Falco; species Falco biarmicus. The sequence continues at coordinate 1,859,145 of NC_079301.1, read as the reverse complement.
CGTATGTGTTCAGAAGCTTAAATAAATAGGGGTGACAACAGACATCAGAGAATGAAAAGGTAATGGGCTCCTTGCAAAAGCCATTGTTTAAAGCACCAGCAGTGTTATTCTGCATCAAATGTACATTTTCAGTGATGGTGAAGCATAATAATAGCACTTGCTTGCTTTCTCCCCAAAACAAATGTAAAATCCAAGAATATTGGTGGTCTTGTAATAGCTAGATGATCAAATGCAACAGAAAAGAAGAAAGCAACAATGCTACAGCAAGTGCCAAACACACAAAGACACAATCTGCGGATTATTTTCTCTGTTCTTTCACTATTTGCTATCAATTTGCAGAGAATATATTCATTGCTTTATGGGCCAATATGAGTAAAATTAATTGTAAGGTTACACTGAGTGGTTTTGTGGCATTTATTTTACAAGGCAAGCTATTAGTTGCCTAGAAATTCAGCAGACCTGACCACCTCTGGCCTTCCTTAACACTGCTTGCTTATTTAAAAAGATGGATGGGAATTTATTTTAGTCCTGTTTAGCATAGGCTGTTCAGTATGTCAAATCAACCACTTCCACTAGTCCCCAGAGAGAAATTCTCTGACATAAAGGAACAAATTCTTCTCTTCATTGTAATATTTCCTATATTCATTAAAAATACATCTAAGATCAATCCAGGGGAAAACACATGGCCATTCATTTTAAAAGGTTAGTTTCTTTATATGCATATTATATAGCTTGCATATAAATGTAGAGTTTGCCCTTTTTCTTCTAAACTGCTGCAATCCACAGTTTATGCAGAGCTTGTGTAAGAGCACAGCTGTCACATTTATTTTGCATCCACACAGATGCTGACTTCCATGCTGTGCACAAAACACCGCTTAAATCACCGCTTCAAAAAAAGTGCCTCAAACTTGCTTGAAACATGCTAACGGAGGCGTACCGGCACAAACTGTCCAGTGGAAATAAGCTGAAGGGTGCAACGTTTATTGCTGCGTTAATTGCCAGAGAAAATGGATGTGCCGGAGGGGCTCCTCGGCCCATGCTGTTTTTTCAGCCCCTGCCCTTGATCCTCTCTGGAGCAGGGCTCGGTGCCCCTGAGGGCTTGGCATCATGTCTGATGACATGATGGGAATGGAGCCCTGTGTCAAGGTACCCAACTCCTCATTTTGACAAGCCAGTAATGAAATCTTGCCTTCCTCTTCGCTCTTCCCACTTAAATCGCTAGCGTAACACCCCTCAGTTCTTACAGTCATTGGCATTAAAGCTTTTTATGTTAATACATGATATTAGAGTTCAGGCCTTTTGCCTTTGCATGTGCTGTGACCCATCTATCCCCCTGCGTTGCTGGGGGACAGGTAAAATGTGTAAATTGTGCAGAACATCATGCATTGGCCGGGGTTTGGGGGGACGGGGGCCAAGGCTGCAGCCCTCTGGCCAGAGCCGGGCACGGGCTCCGTGTCCTGGCCAGAGCCTGGGCAGCAGCTGTGGCAGTGCCACGGGGTGGCGTGACAGGCAGTGGTGACAGGCAGTGGCCCAGGCAGGGCATGGCCCGTCAGGTGCCACCACCTCCACCCACCGAGAGCCAGGGCCTGGCAGCGGCCGCAGGCCCCGAGACACCTCAGGGGACAAGGCCCAGGCCTCCCTCATGGCAGGATGGCCAGCCACACGCTCCGGCCACCGTCGCACCGTTGTCTCCACTTGGTGCCAGCTCTGCCATGAAGAGCTGCGTCCCCTCCCTCGCCCGCCAGGCACCCGCGGGCCACACTCCCACCCGGCCAGGGCCTTCCAGCCACCTGCGGGCTCCCCCGCCGCCCCCCCCGCGCCTCTTTTCGCGGGACCGGGTGGTTGAAGACGAAGATCGGCCCGGCCTGTGGTTGGCGCGCCCGCCCGCCTCCGGCCGGCGGCGGCGGTAGCGCAGGCGCAGTGCCCGCATTCCATCATGGCGGAACGGACGGTTGGCGGTCGGCAGCGCCGGGCTTGAGGCAGGGGCTGCGGAGCCGCTCACGGTCAGTGCTGCCGCGGGGCCGCCGCCTGGGACAGGGCCGCTCCTCTGGGCTCCCTCCGCCCGCCGCTTCTTCCCCCCGGGCGGGCGGGAGAGGGCGGCGGAGCCGGGCCGGGGGAGAGCGGCGCTCCCCACCCAAGGCGCGGTGGGCAGTGCCAGGAGCTGGCGGTCGGCTCGCCCCGCCGGCGGCGGCGGGGAGCGGAGCGGAGCCCCGCGGTGTGGAGCGGGGCCCGGGGCCGGGGGGCAGGCGGCGGGGTGCCGGCCCGTCCGTGGCGGGAGGCGGCGGGGTGCGGTACGGCGGCCGGGGGCCGCCGTGTGGGACGGGGCCGGGGTGTGGGGCGGTTGAGGGGAGCACCGGCACCCCGGGATGTGGGGCGGGCGTGTGAGGCGGGTCCGGGGAGGCCGAGGGGGGAGGCAGGGCAGGGGGAGGGCTGCCCTACGGGGCGCGGGGGTCTGCCCAGGGGCAGCCGGGGGGTGCAGGGGCCGGGGGCCGTGCGGGGGGCAGCCCCTAACGGGACAGCCCCGGTGCGGCGGCAGCTGCCGGGCGGGGGGGAGCCGGGGGGCGGCGGGGCTGCGGCGGGCGGGGGTCCGGGCTGTGCTTCAGCCGCCCCGCATGGGGTTGATGCCAGCGAGCTCCCCCGACTCGCTCTTCCCTCCGCCCGTTCCCGCTCTCCCCAGCCCACAAATCCTCCGTCTCTCTTGACCCCTTCCTTTCCTTTTTCTCCTGTTTCTGTGGGTAGAGGGGGTTGAGATCCGAAGTCGGCTCCCCCCGCTCCAGCTTCCCCCTCGCCGCCTCCCGCCCCCCCCCCCCCCCCCCCCCAGTTCTCCCTCCTCGGCAGCCGGAGCTGCTGCCTGCAAATGCCACGTAGCCTTCTAGTTGTTCCCCTTGGCCGATCAGCAGCTCCAGTACCAGACACCTCCCCCAGCTCCTCCTGGGGTCGGGGCAGGGGGAGGTCAGTCCTGTCATCCAGTGTTTGGGTGGTGACCATCCTTTACCCTCCCCCATTCTGCTTTGTCCCCCTCTGCCTTGGGGCAGCAGCAAGGTGGGGACCCTACTGTGACCGCTTTTCAGCGCAATCCTATTTACTGCCTCTTACAAAAGGCTGTTGACTCCAGCAGCGTGCAGTTGCTGCCCTGCGGAGGGCTGGGGGACGGTCTCCAGGGATTCATGGCCCCCAGCCTCAGCGGCCCCTCTCCTACCTCTCATTTTAGGCGCTTTGTGTGCAGCACGTCGTGATAATCTCGGAAAACAGGGTAATAATGCGTTGCTGGCAGGTGTATCCACTTCCTTCAGCATCTCCCTCTCAGCTGGTTTCTGAGTTTTGTTTCTGTTTAGAACTTGTTGCTGAGACTTCTTATTGGAATGATGGAAATTTCCTGTAAAGCTCATTTATTTTTATAATTGAGGTTTTGATTTCTAGCTATTTTTTGAATATTTCATGTTTTTTCTGTCTCGTGGTAGCTGGGTATTTAACGTGGGCAGCCCTTCCTTGCTTTACCTGATGCCTAATTGTGAATATTGACACACAGGACTGCCACAGATAAGTTCCTCATTAACCTGGTATGCATATGCCTATGGTCTCTGATTCCTAATGTTCTTCTAATGTATTTATCTTTACAACACTTGGTTCAATAGGGAAATACTATCTCGGTCACAGATGGAAAGACTGAGACACCGAAATATTTATGGCCCAAGGTCACACAGGAAGTATGTGGTGAGGCAGGGAATTGAATCTAGATTTCCTGAGACTCAGATTAGCATTTTAACCAGGGAAGCATCCTCTCTGTGTTTTAAGCCAATAAATTGACCTTGGAGTTAATATCCAGCGTGGAAGAAAGTACTTTGTGTTTTGTTCGGTATCATTGTAAGAAGCAAACCCCCAGTTGCTTCTCACACTTCCATTCTTTCCCTTGTTTTATGTAATTTGTGTGTGAAAAGGTGGTAAAATGGGAAAGATGTTGACTTTCTCAGGGCTCTTGGTGTGTGTGTGTGATCATGCACGTTGAAAAACAGCCAGCTATTACGCTGTCCTCTCTCTTAGGTCTTTCTACCTTACTGCGTTCCAAATCTCAGAAAGTTTTGGAATGCTGTTGTCTGGGAATAATTTGTTCTTAGCTAGGATCAAATAAATCTAATATTCTATAAAGCCGAGTCGAAAGCCATCTACTTTGTGTTCATTGGTATCCTGGATCTTAGTTTGTGATTCTTAATACAGCAGTCTGTGAATAAACAGCACTTGAATTGACTGTCTTAAAACCTCTCTTGGAGCAAGCTATTACAAGTTGTTCACTTGGTTGTAGGCTCAGTATTGTTGCAGCAAGTTTTTGAAAAACTTGGCCTTAACTGGAATTAAGCAGCACTTTGACAATGAAATGGAATAATTTCAACTTCTTGGGCTTTGTATCTGCACAGATGCAGGCCATTTTCACTCTTATATTAGGACAGCCTATTTTTGTTTGTAAAATTTGGTAGTTAATTTTACTACAGTGTTTTTTGCTTGCCAATGGATTTGAGGAATTGGATGTTAGAAATGTTTAGAACAACAACTCCTGATGCATTCACCTTTAGAGAGAATAAAGATAACTTTGACCACACAAATGCGTTTCCTGCCACAACCTTTGATCACAAACTGCATCTTTCCTTGATGTACCGAAACCCGATTTGCAACAAAGTTGAATGTAAATGTTCTATATAACACTTTTAGCGGTCTTTTGTTTGGGTGGGTTTTGGAGGTTAGCATTTGCATGGTATTAACTGTGCGGGTTGTCACACCCATGCCAGCAATCTTTTCATCTGTTATGTTTATTTTTAGGAAAGGTTTTGCGAGTCCTTAAAAAATAAGATTTCCTATGTACTGTGCAAACAGTAAAAATTCCAGTGTTCTGCTCCCAAGAGAGTGTGCCTGGCCTTGGCAGATGCCCATTGGGAATGCAGTACATTTGAGTGGTACTAGGTACGTGTTTGTAGACCCATTTGTACATCCATTATTGAAAAAGGTTTTGGAATCCCTTTGGGTGAATTTCAAGCAAATTAAAATGTATGTTTTGAGCTTGGAAGACTGAAACTGGCACTTTGATGACCTGCGGTTTCCCCCAATTTAGAAGACATCTTGTCAAACGGTAGAAGTAGACTTGTAACTTTTAAGAAAATACGCAACTTTGAAGGCATTCTTACCATATTCTGCATCAAAGTCATAGGCTGGTATGAAATATTGTAAGAATTTCTTCCCTAGTTACATATTTTCTTAATTTCCTGTCATTTCATTTAATCAGAGGAGAATTTTGAACTTCTGTCTGAAAGCAGATGAGAAAACCTCAATATAAGTAATGCTGCAGCAGTCAAGAGTCTTCAGACAAAAAAATTACATTTCTTGCTTCTAATTCTGCTGTGTCACAAACCAAATGGGTCTGAACTATCAGTATTTAAAAATGTGGTTGCTCACTGCTCTAGTTTCAAGGCTGGTGAACACCATAGAAGTAACCTTTTCATTTTTTTTTCACCTGTTTTTAGCAAGTTGTCATGAAGCTTACCAAGGTCAAAATGGTTAGTTTTCAGCTGTTATCTTTGCTGCAAGCCAGACCTTAACTGAAAAGTTTTGGATCCTTGAGTGAGGAGCACACACTGAACTCTTTATTGCATTCTTGAAGAGCTTATTGTAAAAGCAGCGATAATTTATTCTTTCAGTGATGCTAACACAATCCTTTCTGTGTATTGACCAGCAAAGACAGACCACTGGCTCAGAGCCCTTAGTCCGTTTCAATCTTAATGTAAATCTGCTATTGTTCCAAGTATCTTGATTGATGTGGAAAATGCCTCCGTTTGCTCAATATTCATTTTTCCAGCATTGGGGCCTGCTGCTTTATATTTCTTTGCCCATGTCTTATTAAAAGGTTCCAGGAGGAACATTTATTAGGCTGTGACTTCAGAAACATCTGTGACTTCAAGACAGTATCACCTTTCTGGTGAGAATAACAATGGATCTGCTGTGTTTGCTGGAGGAAGCTGTGAGCTTCTGCTGGCTGGCTCAGTGCGGAGCTCCCCAGCTTAGTCTATAAACTACCTCAATGAGCTTCAAGGCCAGCAATTTCTCGGTGTGTTTCAGCAAAACTGCAGAACATACCTGCCTCTGCCTTATCTTTAGAAAGACTGTATTGGGAATTGACCAATATTTGTAAAGACTTACTAAGTTTGGAGAGACAAGCCAGTATGATTTATAATCCTGAGTGTGCAAATAGTTTAGGAGCTGGAGTTCGGTACTAGATCTAGTAGCTTGAGAAATGTGATGATTTTTACGTTATTCAATATAACATCTTGAATGGCTTCAGTGACTACTGAAGCTCTTCATTGCCTTCTCATGGTGGAGCATCTTTAGTACAACAGTTTCTAGAATAAAGCTGTGCTTCCCCGTGTTAGTAAACTGTGACTGTACGTTCCAGATTGTACAATGTATGTCTTTTTTTGGGTACCCTATCAGAGGATAACTATGTGCCTGATAGTTTAAATTTGAATAAAATCACATGCTTTTTGGAAATGGATATTTTTTTCATCACTATTGCCATACAGAGGAATACAGCAGTGAGTAGTTAACTATGTGAATACACTTAATATCCATAGAATGCACTTCATATGGGAACCATCTTCGTAGTGTTCAAGTTACCTTTCACTAATTAGATCCTAGCTTAAGTGATGGAGTGTCTTTGGCTAGTACAACATGAAATGGCAGGTTCTGCATTCTGTACATAGTGAATGAATGCAGGAGGGCTGCATAAGGTTTTCTGGTTCTTTCCTGGTGGAGTCTTCCTTGAGTTTCATTTGCTGATTCTAGTGGAGTTAATCACTGGCGGTTCTCTGCTGTCTCTCGCCGTTTTATTGGATATAGATTGTTTTCTGTACCTTTTCTTCTTAAGACTTCGCGCTTGCCAAGTCACTGAAAAGAAAATTACTGTATCTTTTTTCTTGTCTGCAGAAAGAAGACTGAGGGCCAGTACAGCACGTTGTTCATACTGCAGCAGGTACTGACGGTGTAACATTTATCAACAGGAGCAAATTCACATCAGGAGAGTGTCAACGGTAATTAAACATAATTTAGTATTCTAGATTTTATGAAGCATTTTTTACTTGTTAAGTCTCTAAGTAACACTTCAAGGTAAAATAATATAAAAGTATTTGACAGACTTCTAAACTTAGGACTCTTTCTTCTTTGGGAACGAATCTTTGGATCATTTATTATCGGATGGAAAAAGTGAATTAGAGAAGGAAGAACTGATAGAGTTTTTGAGGTAAGAGGTTCAGTATTTCCATATAAACATTATTGGTTTTGTAAGGTAGCAACCTTATCTCTATTTTCACATTACTTGCTCTCTGTCTTTCCCCCCCTACTCCCTTAGCTGGAAGTTTTGTCTTAAACTTGCATAATTGGCCTTGGATAAAGAGAGTAAATTCTGGTTTTAGGAAAGTGCATTTCCTGTAGAGAAAACAGTGCAAGTGGGTGGTAGCATACTGATAAGTGACTGACTAGGTGGCCTTACTCAGATATATTGTTTTTAGTTGGAGCTCATGGAATTGATCAGGTCATGGAACTGACCCGATGGAAAAGCGGAAAGAAATCTGTCAGAAAATTGCCATGGTACAGCACTTGTGAGAACAAGAAATATCCAACTTTCTTTCCTTTTTTTAAAGGAAGATTCCTGTGAATTATCTTGTGATGTACAATACTGTAAGAGTTACGAAACCACGGGAATTGCATTCTTAAAAACAAAGTAGCCAAAATTAAAGACAAATTTTAGAAGCTGTTGCTAGAACAATGTGTTTTACATGGCAGGGGAATAAGCAGGTGCAGTGTAAAGTATTTGTGAATCAGAAATCACCTTTTTGTTGTAAAAAGACAAAGTAGTTCTCATTTTTTTTGAAGAGTTTACGTGTGTCCTGAAGACTGTCACCAAGCATTTTCTAAAAAAGAACATTTAGGTATAGAACCACCCGCTGCATTGGTGGAGGCCTGGTCTTTCCAGTTCATGTATTTGAATTCATGTTTCACAATCTATCTGTGGATTAGAAGAGTGCAATTGTTAATATTGCTCAAAACGTGTATCTGTTGATACTATGCAGCTGTTGTATAATCACTAATTAACCCTATCCTTTGACCAGTTTTTGATCACTGTGTATGTGGTGTTGGCTCTAGATAGCTTACAGCAGTGTCTTCGTTAGCCTAACGTGAATGCTGCATTGTGGAAAACAATCACACATCAGCTATGTTAGAGGATGAGGTTGCATTTTTGCATTACATCACAGCTAACGTGCTGTTCATTGAATTGAAAGGTATCCAAGCAGATTTTCATTTTCCTGTGGTGGGGGTATATTTTTTCTGAGGTTGGGTCCCCTCTAATGAGTATTACTTTTCATGTTATGAACGCACACCAAAATTCAAGTGTAATATGCTAGTTTCAACTTTGTGAAGAGCAGTTCACCCCATTTGCTCAAGCCCTTTCATGTTTGGTTTACAATTGTCTGGTGGAACAGAAGAAATTCAGTGAAGAACTGAGTGGTAGCTAATCAATGTATAATAGAATGTGGTGTGAAACTACGTAAGTACCAAACAAACCTTTGGGGAGAAAAGTTGAAAATGTCCTGTGAGCAAAAGATCAATGAGCAGGTGGACTTCTTACGAGATACAAAGGAAAAAATAATATCATTAACTATATTATAGTCTTCCTGGAGTGAAATAGGTATTTTGGGAGGAAAATCATGTAGCAGTGTTAAATATGGGTTTATAAATTTAGATGAAGTATTTTTATCTGCTGTTTAATGTCCTTTATTAAACAGCTTTAACATTGTTATCTCTTTAGCGGGGATCATTTGCTTTCAGTTCTATTATGTGAAGTATTGAAGTGTTCCAAACTAGTGATCTGTACCATTAATGTATAACTTCATTTGGGTTTGTTATACTACAGTTACTTGAAGGAATAAAGGCAGCCTTTAGTGTTTGCATGGGTGAAAGTAGCTTTGGTACTCTCTTAAGTACTTGCAAGACAGTACGTAAGTCATATTGAACAGAATGACTGTTTTCATCAGAAGTTTAATCTGCTTACCGATGCATATAGTTTTGTCCATTTCAAAATGTCAGGCGTGATAATCATTTAGAAGAATTATTCAGTTTTGGAAGTTATTATGTAAACAACTTTTTGGTGTTTTGTAAACTGTCATTTTGCTTTTCAGTGCCTAGATTTCTTAAAATACAAACTTCATAAAACCACATATAAATAAACTCTTGTCCTTAGATTCTTCAACACTGTGATAATTTCCACTTACACCCTTGTGTGAAGTGTACATCCCCAAACTTGTAGCAGGTTAACTGATTTACTGATAAATCTTTAAAGCTCAGATATAGAGGCAACTTATTTTATTGTGTTACCATGCATCAGCTGAACTGTGATTAATGCTTATATGCATGTTCCAGGCCTGTCACAAATGCAGAGTGAAGTGTGTGTGCTTGAACTTCGTGTATGATCTCATACTTGCATTTTCCCTTGCATTTTCCATGAACTATAAAAATGCACATGGTTTGTTACCATGAGACTGCTCAGATGTGGTAATTTAAGTAATTTATTGGTGTGTTTTAGCCCTTGGTTTAAGTATAACCTGTTTTAGCTAGACTAATTTGATCCGCTGTGTAGCTAAAGCATTACAGGCTCTTCTCATGTTGCACAAGGAAAACGGTCTTCAGTTTGTGTATCAAAATTCTTTCTTGCCTGAATTTTGCATGATCTGTTACAATTTGAAAAGAATCCTTTGCTTTCGCTGTATTTTTGTGCTTGTTTTGGAACTCATGTTTTTTAAGAGAGTTCTTAAATTGAAAAGCTTGTTCGTGTCAATACATTGGCAGGATGCATCGAGCACACTTCTGATTCACAGAAGCAAATTGAGTCAGAGCTAATGGAAAATCAGCCTTTGCTTTCCTTAGTGCCTACAGAAATCTGAAAGCAAACTTCTTCTAGTATTAATCTTGTGAAGTCCTGTTTTTATTTCTGTTCTGTTGGATTAGACAACAACTGGCTGCTTTGACCGGTCTCATGGTAGGGAGCCTTTCATGGAATAGCATTGCTTTTGGTTTTAATAATCTGGATAATTGTGCTCTCCTAGAGTCAAGTTTAAATAAATTGTTCAAGATTTGAAAAATAACTTTTGTATCACATCTTGATTGTATCATACCAGTTGTACCAACTTTGTGCATGTGTCTCCCATCCCATAATGCTCTCTAGCTTAATTTAGGACAGGTATTACCCAGCTCTGATACTGAAAAGGTCGGAGTTTTGGTACTTTCCTGGCCTAATCCTGGGAGGTTTTATTGGCTCTGCAAACTGACATCCACGTCTCTGCACAACACAGTGTGAAGCGTGTCTGGCACTTGGAAATACATCACCTAAGGACAAAGGCACGCTCAGAGTGCACTTAAATTTGCTGCTTTGCTGGCTGGTCCTCAACCAGCTCTTACTTGAAGATTATAAGAAACTTTTAAAAATACTTAGATATTTATTCCTTGCTATGAACTAGGTATTCCTCACCATGGGGAGGAAACTCAGATGAACAAGGTGCTGTGGAATATGTGTTCCTGTTGCAGTGAACTTGTCTGCACATACAATAGCTGTTTCATTGGACTATTTACAGTCTGAAACAGAACTTTCTCCCCTCAAATTGAAGAAAGTTGGTAAATAAATGGGTAGAACTTGTTTCAGAACCTTGGAGCACGTGCAGCTCCCTGTAGAAACTTGCGGTTCCTATCTTGTAAATCTTGGCACAGTTTTAAACATTTTGCTTCATCTGTTCAGATCTGTGGTAACTTAAAGGTGTAAACTGCAGCTACCTTTTTGCTGACCTGTTAAGATTTCTCTGTGGCCATCACTGCATTATCACCAAGATGTCTTTTCAGGTACATAGAAGGGTTTGTGCTCTTAAGAGTAATAGGGTTGTCTTTCTAGAGCTGTGTATTTTATTTGCAGAGAAACACCCTGTTAGCTTTCCTGCTGTTCTTTACCGCTGTTAACATGAAGACTGCACCATGAATCCTGTGAAGACACTGTCACTGCCTTTGCTCTATGTAGGGTTTTCCTTTCTCATTTTTAAATTTTTTGTTTGTTTTTTTTGACAGTGTGTCTTGTGACTCTAGTCAGAAGAATTGCTTTTCAGTGGACCATGCTGTATGTTACTTCCATAACTTCGAAGTGATTTAGATAGACATTTGGGTATAGAATTTCAATAGTATGTTGTTAATGTGCAAATAAACTATTTCCTTCGAGGCCTGAAAAACCAGAACAGTGTTTTGAAATTCAGGGGGCACAGTTTCACACTGTGAAATCATACTTAAAATAAATACATTGTTACATTGCATGTATTAAAAGCTTTTTCATCTAAGCTTGAAAATGTCATGCTTTGTGTAGCTTTAGGATACTAAAATGAGCAATTTAGCTTATCCAGAACATGTCATCTTCCTGGCTGGTGGAAAGAAGCAGTTTTGCATTTAATTCATTATTTTATGGGTTTTTTTTAACAACATTGATACAGCTGGAAAATATCTTAATCCCATAAAGTTGAAATAAGAATGAAACACTTTAAGGGCTCAGTCCTTTCGTAGAATTATAGAATCATTTTGGTTGAAAAAGACCTTAGAGATCATCAGGTCCAACCATTCAGCCAGGAGAGGTGTTCAGCTCGTCTTTGAGGTGTGCAATTTTCTGGAACACTTATAGAAGCAGGAATAGAACATTTCAGGAACTACTGAGTTTCGTTTCATGGGGCTGATCACTTAGGAAGCAGCGCAGAAGTGTTTAGGCTATAACTTTGCTTTTCTGGCAATAAAAGTAAAGCTATGAAATAACTAAAACAACGAAGGAAGGTATTTATCTGAAAGTAGTGTCCTGGTTGCATTACAGAAACTGCTACTGCAAGCTTTGTGAGCCTCATAAATGAATAATTAAGAGGACAAACATCACCCTAATGTGACCAGTGTGTTGGGTATTTTTAATTAACAATTTAACTTTGTTAAATAACAGCTCAAATCAAGTCAAACCTAATGTGCTCTGGGCATTGGCAGATACTTTCTTCCCAGCTCACAGTTCTTAACAGTGGATTTTGTCTTGTGAAGAACAGCAAGAAGTTCTGCAGTCACTGGGAAAACGCGTATAACCCTGTAGGGTGAGCACTGCCCTTCAAACTGTGCACTTGCCTGTTTTGTCCTCATGGGCTAGAGCTCTTAAATCTCGAGGGATGTAGTTTTAGCCTAGAAAACAATTTTAAGTGCTCTGGATGGTTGCCTGTGTAGTTTCTATTTGAACGTGGAGGGAAGCAATTTTTTTATTATTATTGCTTTCCTGGCACAGTCACATCAGGAACCTGATCCAGATTGGTACGGGAGGGTGGAAGCTGATATTATCACTTATGTCAGTCCCCGTGTGTCTTGGTATGTTGTATCTGCTGTTTCTCTGCATTTTTAGTGGTTTTTGGTGTCCGTGTAATGTGGGCTTTCCATCTCAATCTTACTCCTCCTTCAGGGAGAATTTTTGTGGGCCGTCAGATCTCACGGTACCCTGAGGTGAACATTAAGTTACTAGAGGTCCTTCTAGCAACTGGCCTGATGTATTTGATCCCCAGATGTTCTTTGTGAGGACAGAAGGTCTACCTGGACTTTACTAACAGGCTTGAAGTCACTTTTGTATTTTGCTGTAGCGACTATTAAGACTACTTTAGAATAATCATGTAAGTAAAAGTTAAAACTTTTTGGGAAATGCAGAGAAATGGTTTGGAATTGTCACTTTTTTAGAGGTCAAAAGAGAAAAAGATTTTAAAATAATTTCTAGAAGAAAACACTTGGCACAGTATAGAAACCTACTATGTATCTGTGGAGTTGGGGTGGGTATTTTGTTGGCTATTTTTGTTTTACTTGGGTGGCAGACCTCACCTAGGTCAAGATGGCAAGGTCCTAGCGATACCTACACCAAAATGACATTGAGCTTTACAGCTGAAATATTAAAAATGTTTGATTGAGCACATTTGTTGGGTGAGTCATGAAGGTTTTCAGTATCAAAGTTGTGCCCTTCTGGCTAGAAGCCAAACTTCATACAAGATGGCGCAGGCAAATTCACTTGGGTGTCATTATAAATTATTTCCAACATGTTAATCAAAACATATATTTAGTTTTGAACAGATGACTGTTATGGAGTGATGGTGGTCTCTTCAGAGCTAAAGTTGTAACTGAGCTTCTGTTAAGTCTCTCATTCCCTTAATCTTGCTAAAAGTAAACCAGTCCACCTAGAACGGCTCATGTGTGGTCCTGTGGCAGAGGAGAACTATTTTAGGATTGGGATGATTATCTTAAAACACCTTGTTAATACTGTTTATTTGAAAAACTTGGGTGGGAAAGGGTAGCTTGTGTCTTTTCTCCAAAATGTTTCCTACCTCAAAATTGTGTGGGGCATAAATTTCAAATCTGGAGGGGTGAAGGTTTTTTAGAATTCATAAATAAGGTTTGATCTCTTTGAGGCTGTTTCTTAGCCGTGGTTTGGGGGTGACTTTTGTTTGGGCCTCTTGTTATTAAAAACCTTTGAAGATCACTAATGCAAAAATTAATGTTGGAGTATGTTTAAAATACTCTGAAGTCCCAGTTTGCAGGAGATCTAGAGTGTAAAGCATGGTAGGGTCTCAGTTTTCTTTATCAGAGTACCTGAGGTTCATAGGTGTATGTGTCCGTGTATCCAGTCTGAGATGTTTTTCCAAAGGTAAGAGACACAAAGTATGTTGCTTTGTAATGAGATGGTTGGGTTCCCCCCACCCACAACTTAGAGAAAATAAATATATGTAAAAGTAAATATATTACACTAAGAATTATATTAATATAAAAGGTATAATTAAAGATTTAGGGTTTTATACAGTACTGCTTTTAATAAATAGCAATACTTTAGCAGTGTACTTCCTGCAATAAATATAAAGATGATCAGACTAGAAGGTTGCATGAGGCACTGAACCTAGAAATCAGGAAGTCTGAGCTAAATTTCTAGCTCTCCATCAGACTTCCTCTTTGGTCCGGGACACATTGTTTTTTCTAACTCGGGCATACTGTATTTAAAAACATAAAAGAAAAAAGTCTCCATTTACGGAATAAGTTCCTTAGAATAGGAACTTCCTATATTAAATCCAGCACTTACTAAAAGGAAAATACAGTCTTTGTGATAGCTTCTGTGTGGGATGATAAACTTTTTTTTTTTACAGTTTATGAAATCTGTTCAGCTTCTGCTCTGGACGGTGGAACAAAGCTGATCCATTCCTGTCTACAGTGTTCCTCCCATTTAGTTTCTGTGCAGTAACTTTCTGGAGAGAGATTTTTAATATAATAGGACAATATTTTAGTATGGGATAACAGGATTTTTAAAACTTGCTAAATACATAATACCTACACATTTGCACAATAGATAATCTTATATTCTATTAATATGATTAAAGGATCTAATTCCAATGAAAAAGTTACTTTCTCAGTATGATTTTTTTCTTATTTTTGATAGCCCTATAAAAGACATTTAATGAATATACAAACTTCTATTGGTTGTTACATACCCTGCACATCAATAGTTGCGAATTCATTGTTACTGCCTAAAGAGAAACCATGTCTATAAAATTGTTGATGTGGTGTTGGTGTTTGGTGACTGTTCAAAGCTGTTGATCAAACAGGACTGATGTGTTTATACAGGGAAGTTATTGTGATTTTAACTTTTTCTTAGAGGTATTACTGTTAAAATTTTGAGGTTGTTTCTGTTGTGTTGTTCAGGTAGAAGTGACTGAGTTGAACGTGGCCATATGTTGTTGGCGGATGGCTAAAGGAGGCTTTGTAATGCAGTAAGCTTTGGTGTGAGTAGTTTTAGTAAACATTTTGTTACCCCGACGTCCTAGAATTGTGTATTTATTTCACTTTGGATTGAAGCTATTTTAGACTTTAATTTCAAAACATCTCATGAGGATTGATGATGTTTTCCAGACTTAAGGTGTGATGATCTAGTATTGCGTAGATTTCAGTTAGCTACCTGTGCTTTGCTGGCTCTGTGTAGGGAGCATAATAGCTGTTCTGTATGTAAATAGGAGCCCAGCTTCCTCAGCTGAGGCGCTGACTTCAGGCGGGAGTAGGCATGAATCAGTGAACACTGAGTTCAGTGCGAATCCTCGGGAGCTGGATGGGGTCCAGGATGACTGCAGCGCTGGTTGAGAAGAATTTGGGCTAGAGAAAAGGGAAGGCCAATGTTTCAGTCTTCCAGAGTCTCGGCATTTTTACTATGTCAGGAAGTGAGGTCAGGCACAGCCACTGTATACTGTAATTGTTTTCTGGAAGGCTAGTCATTAAGATTTTCTGTTTTTCTTAGAAGCCTTTGTAGTGTGAGACTGTCAGTGGAAAATACTGCTTTTTTTTTAATATGGTTAACATGATTAACCATATTACATTAGCACAGTGTTTAATTACCCGGGGAACACTTCTCAGTACATATTTGAAATATGAACTGGTTTTATTTAGTTTTTAATGTTATGAAATGACAAAATATTTCAGCTTTTTAGATGTCTGTCTTGAGCAAATAGTCTTTGAAAGCAAAAGCTCAAGCTATTTCTGGTGTAGATTTCTGTTAACTTAGAAATGTGATAGCCACTATTAATTCTTTCAGCTTTGCTAAAACAGTGCTTTAGAAGGTTTGTTTCTGAAATGGTTAGTCCCAGTTATTTATATGGGCTGAATTCATCCTTCGGCTCAAACAAGGTTTGGAAATGACCTTTAGCTGATGATGTCTAATAGAAACCACTGCAAAGAAGTGAATCAGGCCAGAAGTACCCTTGCAAAATGTAACCTTTCTAAAAATTAATCTGTTTAATTCCATACTGACTCAGAAATCTCCAATGCATGGTGACAAAGCTCTAGAAGATACCTCTACAAATTCTGCTCTTGATTCATATATAATGAATCACTAATTCTCAGTATATTCCTTTGCAGCTCTGAAAATAACAATATTTGTCTAGGCTTTAATGCTTGCAGATGGGATTTTTGTTTATTTTTAGTCTAGAATTTAAAATTATGTGTATTAGCTCATCTTTAATGTCAATGCAGCCTGTGAATTCTTAGTGCAAATACTTTTTTTCTTTTTTTTTTTTTTTGCTCAGACCCCTTGGATAGTTAGTAGTGATGATGAAACACTAGCTGCCAAGAACAGACCATGGAAAGCAGCAGTCTGAGCCTCTGTTACCAAGCATGTGGTAGAAGAAATTAGCCTTAGGGGACCGAGCAGCTTTTTGATGCAGTTCTACCCATGGGTAGGTTGTTCCTTTATGGGCTGTCTACAGCTCGCGGTGGATTTGCCTATCCAAGCTGACTTGGTCTGGGGTAAAGCCGAGGGTTCAGAGAACACCCAGCAACAGCGTAGGAGGGAAGCTGTGAGACTTGGTGGGACTTGTGGATGGAGGTGGGTTCAGGATGCTCGAATCTCCTCTCTGCCGGTGCAGTGGTTGCCCTCCATCTTTTCTTGGGAAGCAGCTGCCTTCCTCCCTGGCAGCAGCGTGCTGCATGGCTTACCCTGCCGCTGCCTTCGGGGCCGAGAGTCTGCGGCTGAGCTGGAGGACGGCGGGTTCCTTGCTCCTAGGCTACTGCTAGGAGGCTGTGGGTAATGGCTTTTCAAGATCGATGTCCATTTCTTTGTTTTGTTTTTCAGGAAATTGTGCTGAGTACATAATAACTTTTGGGGAATTTCCTTTTTATTTACCCAAATACCACCTACTTCTTTGAATAAAACAGAGGCTTTCGGGAGGTGAACCTGTTGATACCGCATTCAGAATGAGTCCTTTATTTCCCTTGGAAATTTTTTTACCTGGTAAACTGGGGAGGGGTTGAGTCCCATGCTTGTTTACCGTTAGAGGTACGACCTTTGAGAGCGGCAGTGTCTTTTGCTGCTCTCTTACCAGTATTTTCAAGGAATGAAGCTGTGCTCAAAAAAAACCAAAAAAACCCCTTGGTTTTTGCAAATCTGTTGGTATGTTGGGGGATGTTCCTCTCTGTCATTAGTGTTCTGCAGCTTGCCACCATCTGAGCCCAGCTGTACAGTGAAATGTTTTGTGTTGTGAGCCAACTGAAACTGGCCAAGAGTTATTAGAACTGTTTCATTTATGCGAGTAATTCTGTTTCCGCTGTCTGTAAGGAGATTCCTGCTAAGACATGAAATCTTACTTACTGGTTTTGGAGATTTGTTTCCTAATGCTCCAAGTATTAAGTTATTTCTCTGAAAGATGTGAAGTTACAGCACTAAGCAAGTGGAACATATGTGTGTGTAGGTGTAAATGTAAATACTGCCTGTGTCATCAGGCAGTAGATTAAGGATTCTAAAAACCATGTGGATGTTGGTGCTGTGCCCTGCAATTTGTACTAACTAGACTGTGCTGCTCACTAATACAGACAAAGCCTCAGAGAATTATACTCAGCCAATGTAGGAGGCTAGTATAGAAACTTTGAATGTTTATTTAAAATTGCAGGTGGTATTGGGACTTGTTTCAGAACATGTTTTTCTGCAGCTGGTTATTTTGGTTAGTTGAACGTTTGAGTGCAAATGTAGGTGCTTTATGGTAAAGGGATTTCCCCTTCATGTTCAGTGCTAATTTCTGTCATCTTTGAGGTTCTTAGATGAAAGAAATTGAGACTATAAGCATATATAAAATATTTTCAATCTGCTTGTGTACACTGTATTCCTATTAATAGCTCCTTAAGACTTAGATCTAACCTCTAAAGCTCTAAAAATGAGACATGTAGTGGAAGAAACTTCTGCCTTAATTTTAACATGTGTTACCATGCAGGTATTTTTAAGTGGAATAGTTATATACAATCAGATGAATTTGTTTCCCTGGCAGAGGTAATTCAAAATCTGACAAATAAGATGGAAGATTATTTTATTAGTGAAATAAATAACATGCTAAGGTAGCTAAGTATATTTAGGACAAACCTGATACAAATTTAATCTTTGGAGTTTGTGTCTAGCCCTTGCACCTGTGCAGTCATATTTGGCCTCTTAAAATTGTAACTGGAGCACACCCAGAAAACAATTGGTGTGCAAAATGAGCTGGTTTCTTTGGCAGCCTTGGGTATTTTGTTATGTGGTGTTTTGTGGCAATGTGATAGTATCAATAATTTTGAGATGCTTTTGCAAATAAGAGGGGATGTGGTTTTTACCAATGGATGCTACCAGCCTCTGTAACTTGCGATGGTAATACACGAGAAATCCTTGTAATCTCAGCTTTTATTACAGATCCTTTCTGAACAAAATGAGTTAACACCAGAAGAAATTGTAACAGTCATGCTATGATATTTCCCCCACTGTGGCTAATCTGCTGAAGATTCAGTTCCACAAGTACACAATTAATCAGGAGTTTTCCTTTTTTTTTTTTTTCCCCCCAAACACTGTCATTTCTGTACTGGATATAGAGAAGTGAACAAGGGGATGGGGAAATGTTTTTTTGTTTTAACTTTGCTTTTTAATTTAATGAATTGGACTATCCAAACTGCATTTTGTCTTCTGTATGGGTTTATAGGAGGTAATGGGAAGGGAGAAGGAAATGTCAGCATTTCCTGTATCCTGTTATCTTGTGCTTTTTATGGTTGCTGAATTAACTATACGCTGAAAATTCACTAACATTTGGATTGTATTTTGACTTCTTACAATTACAGGTGATTTACTAAAGCCCAAAACTATACGGCACTTTTCCGTATGCAATTCTCCATGGTACTCACTTGAAGACTTAGTACAAAGTACTCTCTACTCTCTTGTGTTGCCTTAAGCCTTCTTTTCACTGTCAGACCTCTGTACTGATGACATGTTGCAGCACTGAAGAAACTGCACAGTTTAGGATTTCTTTTGATCATCACAAGGACTGACATGTACATGTAGTATGTGAATTCTTTGGCCTAAAACCTGGGTCATGGATTCTGGAGTACAGGCAATTTAGAAATTGTAACTACAAATATAGGAATAAAGTGCTGCATAAGTGTAAAATACACTACTGTGTAATTGCTTCATTTAATGAACTGATTTCATCACTTCTGGCATGTGAAATTAAATATGCATGATGCATATTTAGGAAGCATTTTTTGGAGGAAGGATATGTATTGCTTAAATGCTGTACTTAAAGTGAAAAGTCAGATAATGTGTTAGACTACTTGAGTGTACTCCATTGTGAAGGACTCTGTTAGATGACGTAGAGTGGTTTGGGTTGGAAAGGACTTTAAAGATCACAGGTGATGCTCCATGCTTTTAAGACTGTCAGTTTGCACAAGTCTTTAAATGTGTGGTGAAGCTAAAGTGGATGTTTTATTGTAACTTTGTCTCCAATTAAAGTTAGTTTTTTTGACTTTATTTGAAAATTGATTATTTGAAAATGTTTGAGGGAGAGTTGTGGAGTGTTGAAGTCTGGTATTTTCCTATGGATTTTTCAGATGTTCTTGAATTGCTATCATTAAAGGATTCAGTTAATATCATAGTGCAAGTGTTTGCTTTGTGGAGAAGAAGGAGGGGAAAAAAAAAAAAAAGACCTGAAGGCACTGCGGTATTTTTCTTCTGAAATACTGGTACCAAGTTTGGCAAATGAAGTAGAGAATTATTTGGGGGAGGGGAGAGACGTATCTAATATTGTCACTCTCTTTTTGTTTTAGCAGGTGGTTACTGTGAGCAGTTGTCAATGAATAGTTTTCAGACATGATGGCCGACCAGCCGCCTCCATTAGAAGCTACGCCTATATTGAATGAAGTGCCACTTCTACCTCATATGGTTAATGGGGACAGCATACAGCAGGCAAGTAAATTTGTTGCACTTTTGCACAAGTCATGTAATACTGTGCCAGCGGTGCTAGTAGGGAGGTTGACATTCAAGCATACTGTAGAAAACAGAACAGATAGAAAAACTATTTGTTGTACAACTCATGATGGTGGGAAGAGGAGGAGCCTGAAATAAAGCAACTACGATACTGATTTGCAATGTTAGAAAAGCATATGGTTCTCGGCCCTGATATCATCAGTAAAATAGAAGTGCAAATATATGGAGGAAGAAAATCAACATTAATATAGTGGAAATGTGAGAAGATTACAGATTAAAAGGAATATTTGTTACACACATGTTTTTAAGTGCTTTAAAATTGAACTAAAAATCAATAAAAGGAAAAAAATAGGGATTTAATAAAGCACTAAGGTTTTGAAAGCTTTTCTGAAGCTCATGTAAAGATTTGCAGGTGGTTGCAGTGCTCAAAACCAAGAAGTCTGTTGCAAGGAAATGAGAGGAAAGACCTTGGCTTCATGATATTAAGTATCTTCATTAATAATTACAGTGCAGTGGTGAAACTTGAGATATTGAGTTGAAACTTTAGAATTTTACTGGACACAACTCTTCAGAAGTACCTAGTATGATTAGAAGCACAGACAGAAGTGAAAGCAAAACAGTTCGAGTCACAAGCTTATATAAATTGTGAGTAAACTTGAAGTGTGTTTACCATTTGGCAGTGGAAGCCAAGTGCCTTGTACTACAAATGCTGAGATAGCTTCCCATCATTCAGAGGCTTTCAGTGCACTCAGAAATATTACAGGCATCCAGACATTTTAACACTGGTTCTTGATTTTAAGAAGCATCTTCCCCCTGCACTAGCAGCTACAAACATGACAGATCCTGGTAGGAGAGAGTGAGTTTGTTGATTTTAAATAGCAAAGCGGCTGTTTGTTGGCTGGCTGCGATTAGGCCTGGGTGCTAGGTACTCTGATCAGGGCTCCCTTTCCCACAAAAGGTTGAACCAGATGATCTCTCTAGGTCCTTTCCAACCCAGGCTGTTCTAGGAGTCTGTAATAACAAAACATAAATTTGAAGGCTTTATGTGCCTGGAGTTAAATAATCATTTTGTTGAAGCAAGGGACAGAAGTGCCCATCGCTTTAATCTGATCAGCGTCTAACTTCAATTAGTTTGACTAATTGAAAAAAACTTCAAGCGTTTGACACTAATTGAAATAGGAATTAAGGGGTTAATCCAGATGGGAAAGTTGCATAAAAGTTTCTGGAGGATAACTGTCATACAAAATGATTATGAAGGGTAACAGTGAAGACCTTGGCATGTTTGAATGTACAGTGGATAAACAAGGTACAGCAAAATAGTCGTGAATTGAGGATCTGATTGACCCTAAAGCTGGTTTTAAATAAGATACCATTTACTTTGTAATTGTTACAGATTGAGAAGGAGAAGTCTGCATTGTTTCAGTTCTGGTATACTTGGAAAAATAGGCTTTATTTTAAAAAAGTGTACTTTTTTTTTCCCCCCTTTTTTTTTTTTCTCAGACTCTGGAGATAAAAGTACAACGTAGATGTAGTTTGGAATAAGTAAAGCTACAGAGTCTCTGAGCTATTTCTGAAGTTCTCGCATTAGCAACATGAAATTTTAGACACTGACCAGCTGTGAGGCTACTCAGTAGGTAGTGTTTCATGTTACACAAGGAAAAGAGATCCAAGTAGATCTAATTGGATACCATCTCCGTAGCTGTATTTGTATAGCATGTATAGATCAGGGTGTAAAATACTAGCGTGTATGGAATGACTCAAAAGGTGACAGTCATTGAAATTTTCAGAACCTAGTGGAGACTGTTTGCCAATTTAGGTGAGGTTAAAAAAAAAACAACCAGTTGTATCTTGGACATGCATGGGAAAATGGCATTTGAAGAGTAGACTTGAAGACTTGTAATTGAATTATATTGAAAGTAACTAATAAGTCTTTCTAATGAAAACTCTTCACGGGACCAGGAAAGTGATTTTATGTTAATGTGCCAACATTTCTCATTCTAACATGTCTGTATGTAAACAACAATGTTGTGCTGCCATCCGTGTCGTGTTGCCATCCTTCAGCGGCTTAGTGAATACACTTGCTGCTCATTTGTGGCACTTTCCTCTAGAGAGGCTTTTGAGCCACAGTCTCTTCACATTTGCAAGTTTGCTTTTAAATAGAGTATTAACTTAGAAGCTTTATTTATGCAGATGAATTTTAATTATTTTGCTGCCAATGCTGTTGAGGGTAGGCTAATTGTAGAGTATTGTACAGTGGTTTTGTTTTCAGAAAAACTTGTGCTGTTCGGCCAATCACTTTGAACAGTCAGATGCAGCACCCACTTTGTTAGTTTCATTTCACATAAAATGTGGGTTGGAAGTTTTCTGGAAAGGTTTCTTGTTCTGAAAAAACCTTCAGCAATGGTAAGTGTGTGAGTAAGGGATAAAAGCAAAACACTGACCAGTGCTTTGAAATAGCTTTCAAACTGTGTTGATTGTACTAGTTGTGAGATGGTTGCAGGGACACCTGAAGGCATTAACAGATCTGTGACTCCTAGCACTAGTCTGTCCTCTAACTTGGCTTAGATTGACTCATTAGAAACACTCAAGCTTCCTTGAGTGAAATTTTCCTTGGTGGAAGGTAGATGGAACTGCGTTTGTTTCATTAATTATAGTGAGTCATTCCTATAACACATTGCCCCATGCATTCCTGAAATTCCAGTCTCTGAATGGCTCTACAGCCCTGTGATTACACCAGTTACTTATGATCCTTTTCACTGAGTTCAGTTAATAGTTTCCTGAACTGTTTCTGAGAACTTCAGTTAATTGAAACCTGTTCTGAAGATCTGACACGGTCAGAGGCCCTGAATTTCTAAAAGAATCACTTTCCTGTCTCTGAATTTTTTTGCCCTCGAAGATGAGGCTTGCTGTGAGGTTTAATACCTGCCTCCTCTGCCTACTGTTGTTTGCAACAGACAACCTAGCAGCCGTTTGCAGCAGACTTCATCTTTCCTGCTTTTTTGTGCTCTGGCAAACCCCCAGCCCCTTATTGTCAGTCGTCTTTAAACAATTAACATCGCTAATCTCTCTTTTTCTCCTTGAAATTCAGTGGCATAAATTTACTTTATAAGTATCTGAAAGGACAGATCTGCTTAAATTTCAGTGCTTTAATTATGCCATTTTTAAAAGTATTCTCTGACATCTGTCTTTCTCTAGAGTTGTAATAAATACTGCTGACTGGCTGGATGGCCTTTTCAGGGGGTTTTGGAGTTTTACTGATGTCCAGAAGCAACTTGTCTACCTAAAGTAAAACTCCTGTCTTGTGAACTCACTGGAGCAGGGTCTGTGTTCATAATGCTTCTGCATCCCCTGTTAAAAAATAAAAGCTAAGATTAATATAGCAATATGTAAAAGCAGCAAAATGAGTGTTAAACACCATCTATCAGTCTGCTCCTTTGAGTCTTGCTTTACACACAGGAGTTTAAATGGAACAGATCGGTGCAACCCTCACTCTCGTTCTGTGCAGAGGCTGCACACTCAAGAGCAGAGGGAGACAGAAGCAGGAGGCATAGGCTGTAACTTCAGGAAACGTGGGTATGCTCGTGCTGACTCCTTTACATGTTAGCAGGAGAAGAAATGTGCTTTAGTTGAGGCCAGCATAAGCTACTTGGCAAAGTCTTTGGAAAAGAGTGGGCAGTGAAGCTGGTCAAAATGCAGAGGCTGAATGAGGGGCCACAAGATCTCTCTAAGTCTCATTCTTTTCAGTCATCTGTTTATGACCAATACAGTAGAATTGAGGTGTACTTCATAAATCTGCAGCTGATACAAAGTGGGAGGAATTGCAAGCGTCTTGGAAGCCTGAAATTATTTTGATTACTAGAAAGATAATCTAGAAAATTAGCAACAGGTCCTGTATTTGGGTAGAGTAGTCAGCTTATCATAAGGAATATCTCATTGGTAGTGGTCCTTAAGAAAAAGGTCTGCCAAGGGATGGGTAAAGACTGCAAGTGGAAGTCATCGGTGTTGCACTGTTTCCAAAAAAAGGCAGATAAAAATCCCCGAAAATTTATATACAGTGTATGTCACCTAAATCACAGGAAACAATCTTTCCTTTACTGATGTTTTATTCTTTATTTCTTTGGTGGTTAAGACATGGAGTAAGGGTTCAGGTTGAAGCAGGGAATGTTGAAGTTAGATGATAAAATCTGTAACGTTGAGGATAGTGAAACAGTGCTGCAGATGCCTGGGGAGTTTATGGAGCTTCGTCATTGGAGATACAGCAGCACAAAATAGACGGGTTTATTCATTAACATCATGTGTAGTTCATTTTTACCAGGAGTTGGATGACTAGGTAATCTCTTTGGGTCGCATCTACCTGATGTAATTGTGATTCCATGAATAGTATAAAAATATTTTATAAAAATAGAATGAAAGAAAATTATACTTTTTGAGTTTTGTAACTAGTTTTACAAATGTATTTTATTTTGGTGTTTACATTGGCCTTCTTTATGTGCTAGCTGTCACCAGGGTGGAATTTGACTGTGTAACTGTGCGGTTCTGACATGGCCAAACCCCTCATTTTACCTAAGAATTAGACCTGTCCCTATGTCATATTGTGGAATCTCACTACAAAATTCTTGTAGTAAAGTTGTCATGTTAGAATAAAACTGAAGCACAGCTGCCATTATTTTACAGTAAGACTGAAGCATGTGCTGTGGGATGGAATGAGGTGATGGTTTGTGTTACCCAGCACGAGGGAAATGGTGCTGTACCCTGCCTGAGGAATAATTCTGGCAGGTGTCTACATTGATCTGTGCGAAAGTGCATGCCGTCTCTTTCAAATTGACCTGCAGAATCTCACTGTTGGTTGTATTTCTTTAGCTACGGGATTACACAATTATGTGAGAAAATACACCTGATCTTTCAGGAGTTGTAGAGTGGAGGTGGTAGGAGTGACCT
Organism: Falco biarmicus; assembly: GCF_023638135.1. Classification (NCBI taxonomy): domain Eukaryota; kingdom Metazoa; phylum Chordata; class Aves; order Falconiformes; family Falconidae; genus Falco; species Falco biarmicus. Next base: position 1,834,340 of record NC_079301.1, on the reverse strand, counting down.
GCTTTATCACCTCTTCTACCCTCTTTCCATCCCCAAAGAACTGCACACTTCATTAAGTTACTTGATGGCACCGTAAAATATATCATCAAAATACATACCAGCATGCTTTCAATGAAAAAATATGGCTGAGTTTTGCACAAAGGATCTTTTTTCTTTCCTTTTCATTTGTTTGTGTGTGTAGTCATGATTCTGTCAGTTTAGCCCTGCAACTGAAATAATCTCAGGCAAAGCTTGGAAAGCAAAGTGGATCTTAAGGTATGTATTGCTTCAGTAAAAGAAGAAAAAGCAGTGTGAAAACATTGAAAATAAAAGCTTAGTTAATTATTTCAGTTGTATCAAGGGAAGCACTTCTGGTAGTAATCAGACTGATTAAGCAACACTAATGATTTTATGTCAAAAGTATGAAGAAATTTCATTGTACCCATCAGTGTTTCTCATCTTGCTTTTTTACTCTTTTAAGGTTACCAGAGCTATATTGTTTTAATCTAATGTGGGTATAAGGTAGACACGGGGGTTTTGCACACACCCCCAGGTAATTTCTAAAATTAAAAAACAAACAAACAAACAAACCCCCAAAAAACCCACCACCTCTTCTGTGTTTTGTTTTCTACAGGTTATTCTTGTACAGGTAAACCCAGGTGAAACATTTACAATTACAACTGAAGATGGACACATTCAATGTATTCAAGGTAAAGGAAAAACTGAAGTACTGAATCCAAATATCTTGATTTTGCGAATATCACAGAATTACTACCATAATTTGTTTCTGTAATGTCAAATGTGTTTTTATATGTTCTGCAATGTAATAAATCAGATTTTTCAGTTTGTACTTAAAGCACAAATGAGCACTGGGAAATTGCCAAGATCCCCTGCGTCTCTGTAGTCTTTGCTAATTTATAAAAGGCTGGCATCTCAACTGTTTTTGTAACGATCCTTGAATAACTGTCTTCTCAGAATCTTATCACGTGAGTGTGCATGGGATTTAGTCCACACTAATCTAAACAACTTTAATAGACGCTGTGCGACCTCACTTTACTGTAAGGTAGTGGCATTAGCGGTCTGCTGATTTTGTGGGAAGCATTGCTACCCTCTGTGTGTGGCTGCAAACTACTTTTTACCTTCTGGGTAAGTTACAGAACTGCAAATCTGAGTCGGATCAAAATATCTCCTGTAAGTCAAATTGAATTTATCAGTACTTCCATTTTTGGAATATTTTTCATCTTTCCAAATGATATTATATAAAACGTGTCCATTCTGCTTTCATCAGATCCTAGACAGAAATACTTTTTCAACTTGATATGAAAAATAATATATTCTTATTTAAAACCAAAAAATGTTGGTAGACCAGCTGTGTCAGCATTACTGTGGTGCTGATGATGCTGCTACAGACTTTTAACTGTCACAAAAAAAGAACTAAAATTATCTGTGCTGAGTTTTGTACAATTAAACAAATACTGTTGGCTGTTTAAGTGTGATGGTTGGAATAAATCTAACCTGTGCTTTTTGTAGAATAAATGTACAGCCATACCTGCATTCAGCAATATTGTCTAAAATTCTGGATGCTTTCTGAAAGTTAAGTCCTACTTAATGTGTATTTTGAATGTGAAAACACATTGTCCATCGGTGACATAAATTGCATCACTTTTTCTTGGTGGCAACTTGGTACAGCTACAGCCACTTTTCTATTTTTTTTGAAACTCGCAGTCCAGATTATTTAAGTTTCTCTCCTGACTGACTTTTTAATTGGATAGTTTTAGCCTTGCTTCTAAATCTACTTGTCTGAAAGTAGTTCCATAAATACAGAGTTGGATGCAGTTGCTGGCTTTTCAGGCACCAAAGTGAGCCACCACCTTTGGAAAAAAAGGTGTCTCAAATCTGTAAAAGCCTCATTTGTTAAAAAGTGGCACCTTGTTACTTCTCAGGTCCAGCACATGTTCCTATGATGTCACCAAATGGTTCTATGCCGCCTATATTTGTGCCTCCCGGTTATGTATCTCAGGTAAACTTTAATTTATTCTTCTATTTCAGTATGTTTGTGGCGCTTTAACAATAAGGCTATTGATTATTTTATCTGGAACCGCTGTTACAAGCATTTCTCATGTTTTTTCCATTGAACTTATCAACTGTTTAACTTACTTTATTGTAGGCTCTGTCACCTTCTGTTGACTTAGTAAAATTTGATCTAGTTTACAGGATTCTTTTAATAATGCTTCCAGGCAGTAAAAATTACTTTTAGTAATCCTGTAGATGGCTCTGAATTGGCTCTCGGAGCCCCATTAGCAGGACCCACATCTTGGTTTTTCTGCAGTCCTGTTTTCAAGGTGAAAGTAGGTGCGTGGGTCATTCGAGCAATCCCAGCTGACTGCCGCCGGCTAGGTGTCGGAGGGCTATGGGTACAGACAGCGCTTGGCGTTGCTGGGAATGGAGCTGGGGGCAGCATCGGAACAGAATGTGTCTCACGCATACTGTGGATGTGAGACTCGTGTTTCTTACGCTGAGGTTATATGGGTCGTATACCAGTATCATTCTCTTTCATCCCTTGGGTCTTCCCCCCTTCCCGGACTGCATAAGATATTTCTCTTTCATGTCTTTTCATAATTCAAATTTTTCTCTCCTAATATAACTCTATTTATCAAAGTTTTCAATGCCCCTTTCTTTACCAGCTCTGATCTCCTTAACATTCAGCAAAGCACTCTGCTGTTACAGTAGAAGTGTGAAGAGGAGTGTTAATGCTAGTGACGTGTGCCTATGAAATGAGCAGGACTCTGGGCTTCTCTCCCAGCTTTACTTTTCCGTTGTCACTGATTTTTCCACTCCTCTGTGCTGTTAAGTCACAGCAGATCAGACCTGTGTGTGGTATTTGAACTGTTATCACAGAGATATTTGAAGTTGCCAGTTCAATTTACTTTAATGCATTTTTAAAGGGAATTAATTAAAAACAAATGTTTAAACAGGGCAGGCTAGGTTTCTAATTTTCTAGTGACGTTCAAAACAGGAGTTTTCTGAGTAGGCTTGAAAACGTTGTAGCTGTATGTTCTTGAGTTCTCCAGGCAGTTGTCTTTTTGCATACAGCTGCCTCTCCATTTTGTGCTTCAATTAACTACTTTCATGCAGATCCTGAAGAAAGATTCCCCAGATAATTTGTGCACCAATATGAAATTGAGTCTTCAGTGCAAACAGTATGCAAAGCACTGGCAAATGCTGAGGTGTACAAACTGAAAAATACATTTGTTGTGTGTTTGCTGTCACATGAAACTGAGGGGGGTTGTTTTCTGTGGGTCATTCTGACAGGGGTAGACAAGTTTGAAACCAGCTCTAAATCAGAGCTTGAGTTACTGTTTGTGTCGGTAGATGAGACTTGAACTTTCTGTTCCCTAATCTATCTGGAGGAGCCCAGGGATAGTTATGTTGGTTTCTGCCAAAGTGGAATGAAGTGATTCAGTAGTGGAGAATGGGGACATAGCAACTTTGGGCTGTAAAATCATAGGAAAGTCTTGCTATATTAATGTATGCCTTCTACTCAGAACTGCCACGTGTTCTTGCTTAATGTATACATAAAACAGAGTAACATAGCCATCAAAATTTGCTGTGAGTTTTGACTTGTATGTGTTAGAGCATGTGTTAGTGTTATGCAGTGTATTGCAGTTGAGTGGTGTATTTAGTTACGTTGATGAACCAGAAAGCCCCCCACATTGTTTCTAGAACAAAGTGTATTCAATGTAAGCTTAGTCTTAAGTGACTTCTTGTAAATTTTTTTTATTCTGTTTAAAGTCTGTTAAGAATTGCTAATAATACAGCTGACTCTGAGGTTGTCTCACAGCTGAACTTTGTCATAGCAGTTTGTGAGTGGACACATTCTGTTTCCCTTCAGAAGAATGGTTTCTCATTAGTTTGTCTTTTGCCGAGGAGATTTTCAAAATGTACTTTTGGAGTAAGCAGTATTTCAACATCCGTAATGTCTTCTTGGCCAGCTAGGAAATGCTACAGTGATTTCTTATAGCCAAACTAAATATGCTTTAAGGGAGGATCTTGAAAGAACTAACAGGATAAAACGTATGGCCTGTTTTTGTGTAAGTGCTTTCTTTAAATGCTTGAAAATACAAATTGTGTATATTTTTAGTAATAGTAATAGAAGTGCAAATCTTCTAAAAGCAGGTTTTATTTTGTATTATTTACTTTATGGATTGTATTAAAAAAAATTTTTTTTTGCATCTCAATTTTGTATGCCAGCCCGCAGCTGGAATGCACCCCCCACTTGAATCCACGGAGGTTCTCTGCTGACTACATGATTCATCTCTGTTAATACTAAAGCCTTGTAAGGCCCTGCCTAATAGCACTTGTGATTTGCACTTTTAAATGCACCTTGGAGGAGGTGATTGATGTAGAAGGAAGGAAGCATAAAGCTACAGACTCATTTTAAACCAATCTCAGAAAAAACACCTGGTTTTCTTACTGAGACTTGATTAAAGTGTCCACTTGTCTTTAATATTGGACATTTTTCTATCATTGATTTTCCCCGCCCTTCCCCAATTATGTTACTCATACCTATTTTTTTTTTTTTGCGTGAAGGAGAAAACAATTGATTTGTTGTCTGCCTTTAAATAGGGGTTAGTGGAGTCTAGTTTGCTTCTGAGTCAGACTTCTCATTGGGTACAATCTGAATTTTACACCAGTGGACTTCTGTCTTGTGGCAGAAGAAACAAACTGGAATATGACCAGGTGCTTTCTCTGATGGTCAGCTTGGAAGCCTTTTGACCTAGTCAGAACGGTAGATCCTGAAAACTGGAATCCCTCAGATGAGCAAAATGGACTTGTAACCACAGAATGACAACTTGTGAGCCCTACCTGGAGAAAGGACCCTGTAAGCCTCAGCCTTGGCTTGTCTGTTCTGGCTGTCTTAAAAATGAGACTACACTGGGCATAGTTTTATTTCATCATCATCATTGTTAAATATGTCTTTTTGTGAATCCTGCACTGGTGTCATTTTCTCACCTTGTCTTTCAAAGCCTGTGTTCTGTCCAAAGTCTCTCCTCAGTTTTAAGATTTAGAAAAATGCTATTGTATAAAACCTTAACATACTTTAAATTTCCTGTAGGAAAAGCAGTACATTGACTTATTAACGTGTTACACGCTGGCAGAATTTAGATTCCAGAAGAAGCCTATATATGGCTGGTTTAGGACACATGCTTAGAAGTGTGCGTATGCATGCACTGTCTTAGCATCTTCTTATCCTAGAGTTCAGACATGCAGACAGGTTCCTTGTCTGAATTCTCTTAGCCTGTGGCAAACATGGAATATTTTGACATTTGAGTTGGGTTGGATCATAGTACAAGACAGCAGGGCTGACTTGTAATGCTTTGTGCTTGCCATAGGCTAAGAACATGCATGCAGACATGTACCACAGGTGAGGTGGCATGCAGTGACCTGTACATACAGTAGCGCTGTCGGTCCGGATGTGGGCTAAAGCAGTTCTAACTGTAATTACAAGTAGACGGGAATTACACCCTAATCAATTCACAGTTCTTGTTTAAAAGAATATATACATTATTCATAAATTATAGATTGCTTAGCACTTCAGTGTGTGGGGTTCAGCTTCTTAAAACTGACTGCCTCAAACTCCAGTTTCTTCCAGCAGCAAGCATATGCTGCATTTCCACTGGAATTCATTTTGATAGATATTATCCCTGTATGTTATATCGTGGGTATAAACATAAGCGTGGAGATTCTTTATTAAATTTATAAGATTGTTACTGTACTAACTTTTAATCTCTTATGTTGCATGACAGGTGGTGGAAGAAAATGGAGTTCGTAAAGTGGTGGTGTTGCCACACTCAGCTGAATTCCATCCTTCCATGCATCCTCCTCCTCCTCCTCCCCATGTGCCACATTACATGCATCATCACCATGCTTTGCTTCCCCACCCACCTCACCCAGTGTACCCTCCAGTTCCTGGGACAGGAGAGCTGCCACCACAGTTCATTCACCAGCATCCACCACCACACGTTTTTCAAGAACAAGGTGAGCGCGCAGGTGATGTTTAAATATGTGACAAGGCCTTTCACTCAGCGCATCTAGGTTGAGGGAGCCGAGTTCTGTCAGTAGCTGTGTTACACATTTATGTGGTTTTGGTGTTAGTTACTAGCCCCATAAACACATATAAGGCTCAGGGAGCAGTCTTAAAATACATTTGTGGGTAAAGTACTGTGGAGTCTGGTCTGAAGGCACTCTGTGTGTGTGAAGTATGATTTTTATGAAGTTTAAATCTTCTGCTGTTCAGTTTTTAAGAATTCAATGCAAAAACAGTAACTTAAAAGTGTTCTAATACTGTGTATATTTTTCATGGATCCACTTTTGTTAACTGTAAGTGCCACAATGATTGCTTCTACCTTCATCTAAAATTCCGCTCTCCAAAACTGCTGTGTTTTGTCACAGCCTGGGCATGAAGTATTCTGAAAATGCGTTTAATGTGACACATTAATGTATATTTTTGACTAGGCAAAGTTCAGGTATGACTGGAAAGAAAATGAGAATACCATACATCAACTGAAAAACACAGTAATCCATGTTGGAGGATGAAGTGCAAGTCCACTCTATGTTTAAAATACAAGTGAAGCAATACTTCAGTGGAAGACTGGGGTCACTGCTGAATTAAACCAAGTTGTAAGCCTTATTATATGAACAGGCATTTGACACAAAGAAATTAGAATATGTAAGACCATTCACTATCTTTCTCAAGTTTAAATTAGTAATCAAGCTATTTCAGCTCACTTCTAGGGTAGAATATTCAATAGAACCCAAACTATGTTTTAAAAAGTCAGTTTGGGTCCTAAATTTGCTTACACTTCTTCGAAAATGTGCATGGATGGCTGTGTCAGGGAAGGCAGCTGTAAGGGGTAATCTTGAGCAGCTAACAAAAGAGAAAGGCCTGAAGAATTACATTTAAAACAAACAAACAAAAAACCCAACCTGAACTCAGCAAGTGATGAAAAATAATTTTTAAGAAAAAGAAAAAAAAAAACCAGCAATTTGGATATGCGTTAAATAGGAAAAATGGAAGTTTGCAGATATTTTGGGTGTTTTACTGTAGCATCGTGGCTAACATTGACTGTTTTAAAACCAGAATTAAACCTCCAGGTGTGTTCTTCTCCTGCTAACTGATCTTTATGGTCATACACTGATCTGAGGCCAATCCATAAACTCTTTATCAGGTGAGGTTCCTAAGGTTTAGCAAAGCTCTACCAGTCAGCAGTGCGGTACGTGTGTGTTTCTTGTCTGTTGCTCAGCTGCCCAGAGACCCCTGAGTATCAGCTGTAAAACTCCTTGGGACTTCACAGATGCCCCAAGCTGACGTTATGTGAGCCATGCAGCTCCACGCATCTACAGACTGGCAAAGCAAGCACAGTGAAGTTCTGTGGGTTTTCAAGTTCTGGTTTTACTGCAGTTATTCTTCTAACTTACAAAGCGTTTCTCAGATGTCAAATAAATTGTACTGAATAATGAAGTAAATTCTCCTTTCTCTGTAGAACCTCGTTCTCATGGAAGGACAAACTTCATTCAGCGAGATGAAAGGAGTCTCAAAATGCAAGAACACCTGAAGAAAAGACTAAAAGACAGACAAGCTAGTAGTCATACTAACAATAAACTTAACAGCCCTCCATCTTCACCACATAAAGTTGTTAATTCTTCCAATGCAACAATTCAGAATGGAAATGGAAAGGGGCAGCAAGGGGCAGGAGGACCACTAAAGCAGAAGCAGATAGGAAAAACAAAGGGCAGTCCAGATGCAGAGGTGGGAGGTAGGTTGCATTGACAGGGTAAAAAAAGAAAAAAAAAAAAAAAAAAAAAAAATCTAGAGTCTTTTGTAACAGAAGATGCTGTAAGTTCATTGCAAAACAGTTTCTGAAAAAAATTAATTTGTAGATGTCTTTAGCTGTTCAGGATTAGAGAAAGCCTGAAATACTTTTAATTATGTTTAGGTTTTTTCCCCTCTAGAAATCATAGTAATGTCAAGTGTGTTCATTTGAGATTTCTCAAATAAGATCTTCAGGAAGATTTAATTTGAAACTTTTTTTTTTTCCTTGTGTACCTTTTCTAACCCGGGACTGACCACTACTCCAAGCAAGGATGACCTGTGGGTACTTGCATAAAAGACTTCTGGTGTCATTCTTTGTGGTACTTTTCACATGACTCTGAGTTACTTAAAACTACAGGGAATAGGAAGGTTTGAGCAACTGTCTGTACAGGTTGCTGTTTGATCAGTTGTCGTTTCCGTTCAATGCGTTATTCTGCTCAAATGAATGTTTGAGCTTTTAAAATAGCTTGTGGCTATTTACGATATATTAGTATATGCAGGTATAGCTTATATATGATATTGTTGTCTTTCCTCTTGGTTTGAAAGTGTCACTGAAATGCGGAAAGTTTCTTATCATGATTCCTTAAATCATTTGTTTGTCTTTTAGAGTTTGGGGGGGTGTATGTGTCCTCATTTAAGCGGTCTTGTTGGGCTGTGAAGTCTAGTCCTTGTCAGTGTCACTGGTAACTCTTTGGTTAGAGAAATAAAGAGAAATCTGACTTTGTATCTTGAGAAGTAAGCAGAGGTGGAAGCTTTTATCCAGCTTGTTTCAAGGATGAAAAATATACTTGATTAAAGCTTTGTCTTAATACAGATTTATTGGAGGGGGGGGGGGGGGGGGGGGGGAAATGTGTATGTGGCCAGAATAACATCCTGTATTGTTCGACGTGGACAATTGCAAAGATAGGATTCAGCTTACAGATGTAACCCTTTCAGTACCTTTATGTATTTTTAGTGTGCAGTTTCGATCTGGCTTCCAAATTAGACCGAGACCAAGTGTTTTGCAATAGATATTTAAGGAAAGCACATACAATAGAGAGATAAGAACTTATTATCATTTTTTGAACACCTTTCATTTTTGGAGGAATGTTTTTGTGTTGTCAAAGAAAACCCATTTATGCTCAGATTAGGAAAATATACCCTTTGTGCAGGATGTACTAAAAGGGGTTTTGTAACACTGTTAGTTTTGGATAGTTCATGTTTCTACCCCTCACACAGCCAAAACAAACAGGGGAAATGAACTTTGCACAATAAGTACTATTGTTAAACTCTTAATGAGGCGAACTCCATCTTGTGGTGGCATTTTTGTAACAGACTGGTTTACTCTTGGGGTTTTTGGTAATCTGTTTTGTATTTGAAATTTCAGAATCTGACACAGAATCCAAGAAATGTGATATTCACTTGAGCATTGGCAAGCCAGTCGTAAGTAATATCCTTAAAATACCCTTATTTTCTGTCTTTATATTCTTTCTGTAAAGTAACATATGTCTTATTGATCTCTTTTTTTTCTTAGTGGTTTATTTTCGTAATAGACAAAACGTATTTTAGTTGTCAGAGTTCATAGCTGGGAAAAGCAACCATGCTATGGAAACCCACTATTTCTCAACTCTCTGAAAACAGTCTGGCTGACTCAGTTTCCCAGTCTGTAAGCCGAGAATATATATCCACTGTTGAAGTTGTCTAGTGTATGCAAGGGCTTCAGTACCTTGCAAACCAGGGGCCTGCTAAACTAATGGGAGTCTTATCTTCTCTTGGAACCATCCTCCCCTCAGAGGATTTAAGAGTATTGGGAATAGAACTTACAAAAGCAGATCATCTTTTTATGTTATGTTTAGAAATTGGAGCAAATATTTGAGTATTTAAATACTTTTAGTAAGTTGGAGTCTGGTGATGTTAATTTCAGTGTCTAAAAGGCTAGTACTGCACTGATATTTTTGATCTTGAGCACGTTTAATGTAACTTCTTTGCATTATCTATACAGTAAGCAAGGGTTGTGGTGTTCTGCTCCAGCTTGACAGTAGCATTTGTTCATTGCTGCTTCTGACATCTGTAATTAATGCGAACAGAAGCAAAGTGTTGACTTTGTCACAGAAAATTTGGAGTATGGGTATTAAGTAGCAAAAAACTTAGACCAAAAGTTTTAGTCATAAGCACTTAAAATCAGAGCCTCTTGCTATCCTGTAGCTTAGTAGTTAAATATTAAGGTTATGTGAGGGAGTTGTGATAGAGTTAGAAAGTTAGGCCATCTGACTGCCGAAGTATAGATCTTGCGTCAGCATTCAAGACTCCAAATCTGAAAATTTGCTCTAGATGAGTGATGCAAACAGCACAGGTGAAATACAGATTTTTGTCTTCATACACTGAGGCAATGTAGTGGGTCTGTCTGTTTGTTTAGTGTTTGAAGGGAAATCCTTTAAGATGGTATTCTAGAAGTGAAAAGAGGAAATAATTTAAATTCAGATGATGACTCGGTATTTCCACTGCAAAGGTAAAGAATTCCTCCACTGAGGAACTTCATAGGCAAACTAGGGACACCGTGTTATTGACTAATATACCTTTTATTACAGAAAGCAAACTTACTTGCATTATTTATGCTTTTAATAGGTTTCTGATATACAAGCAAGATCAGCCGTTCTGTCCTGGAATCTCCCAGTTAGTTCACAGAATGGAGAGAGCCATAGTCATAGTCCAGCAGCATTTACATTTGAAGTAGCAATATCCAACAGTGGTAAAAATGGAAAATTTAAATCTGTCTATGTGTAAGTTTAGTTTCTTCATTTAAGCACAATACCAATGTTTAAAAACATTAACCGATCAGCAATCTCTCTATCAGGAGCTGTTTGTTGACTTGCAGACCTACCTACTTCACATGAAATAAATATTAAGTAATATCACTAAGAGTTACATGGACAATGGGAAACATGAAAATTAAATGTGCGCTACATGGTTTTGCTTTTCAATAAGCTTTTATTCTTCTAAAGTATAAGGAAGAGCTGTAACACTTTTTTTTTTTTTTTTTTTTCTTCCCCTTTTCACAGTGGGGAAGAATTAACAATTACACTCCCTGATCTCAGGCCAGCAACTGATTATCATGCCAGGTATGCTGCTGGGAATTAAATACTTAATGTTTTTGTTGATATGTGAGTTAGAAAATTGTTGTGGCTTCATGAAAAAGGTGTGATCGCAAATAACTTGAGGAATATTCTACAAAAATAGCGTAGCTATGGACACTATTTTGCTATCTGAATTCTCACTTGTCTTCTATTTTCATTAAAATGTAACCTCATTTTCTTCCCTACCATCTTCTCTGTCTCTTCGTGTTTCTCAGATACAGACTGAAGTTATTCTCTGTTGGTATTTTTTAGAACAAGAGTGGACTCAGTGAAAGAGATTGTTGTAGGCTGAAGGCAGTGGTAAATAATAATTTAGCTTTGAACATGGATTTGCAAGTCTGACTTGTCAGCTTGATTTGCAAAGTTGCTTCTTTTAAACTGCAGACTTCAGTAGCAGTGCAAGGGGGGAAGTGGAAACTGGTTGAAATTGGGAGAACTTAGATGCTGTGTTACAAGGGAACAAGACGTGACATTCAAGAATTGCCACGTAGAGTAAATAAGCATTACTGGAGATGTTTAACTGGTCAGGAAAAAGACAAGCTGGTTAAACAAGCTTAGAGAACACTGTGATCCAGTAGCAGAAGAGAGCTCCTCAAATGCTTGGGCACAGGAGGAGGCAAGTTTTAAGACTTGCTGAAGTAAACTCAGATTCTTAAACTGCAGGAGTTCTGAGCGAGTTACCCAGCACAGCTCCATTTGCACTTGGTGTGTGTTTGGTTCATGCTGTTGCTTTCCATGCAGGCAAGCTTTATTTTACCTACCATTGGCCTGATTAGATGGACAGTATTTCTGACAAATTAGTCAAGTCATTGCTCTTCAAAAACAAACATAAATGAGCAGTGCTGTTCTTGAGTTTCTATCCTGTTTAACAATTGCACTGACAAATGTGGGTTTATTGCCTGAACAGCTGATTTAGCCCATTTCAGTATCCATACTTTTGTACAAGTGTTGTCCGTATTTGAATCTCAAGGTCTTTTTATCAAAAGATTCAAGTCAGGTGTTCTGTTACCATTTGGTAATACTTACTGTAATTTTCATCATGCCTCCCATGTGTATTTCATCACTAAAATATCTCCACTGTGCTAGATAGCAATTGTAAAGTAAATGAAGGGTGCCAAATGGAGTCTTCAAGATCAGTAAGTGTACCTATGTGATCTCCATCACTCCGCTCTTGTCAGCATGCCCTTGTCTCCCTGAGCACAGAACAGATAGCAGTGTTATGATGTGGGCATCAGTTACTAGAACTTGGAGCAACATTGTAACCTCACTTTCTGTTGTTTCTTCCTGAATAAAGAGACATGAAATTGTTGTCTCTTAAAATCAATGATCTGAAAGAAGAGGGATTGGGCACTTGTCTCCTATGTCGGGAGCAAGCTGGTCTTGTTGCTGTAACCACTGCTTGTGATTAAGTGCGTTTCTAAAGTTGACAACCCTTTGCTTAAATTTTTAGGTGCTAATGCAATAGCATCATAATTAATTGTCCTTTGTTCAGAGTTTCAGCAACCAGCAGTTCCATAAAAGAATCCATTTCAGAATTAGTGAGTTTCACTACAGAAAGTTGTGAGCCAGACTGTCCAGCTGCACCGAAACTCATTAACAGAACGAAAAACAGCCTGAGTTTGCAGTGGAAGGTAAGCAGTCTGGTGTGTTCATGTGTGGTATGTTTAAATTAGCTGTGTCAGTAATCTAGTGTGTACTTTAGGTGTTGGCTTTTAAGTTGCGCAGTTGAGACTGATAACTAAAATCATGATTGTTCCTTCCTCTTCCTTTCATTGTCTCCTTAGCTTCATGTGTATGGCTTTAGTGTGACAGTTAGGAGCAGGTGTCTCCAAGTAGGAGCAGGATATTCCATAGGAAAGTTCTCTTCTGAACTGGCAGCATAGGAGAGGCTGAAGCATGTGTATTTTTGCTTGGGGTTCTTGGATGATAAATACATATGACTTAACATTATAATTCAGAGTTCTTATGGTTATTCTGACCCGTTCAAAGTAAATTCCTTTGGTTAGTTTGTAACTTTAATTTTTTTAATCTGACTTTTCAATATATATGTTATCTGTGAAGACTTCTTGGTAACTGTGTTTTCTTGTCTTTTAGTGTTTTTCTTATTACTACACTTACACCTGGAAAGCAATTTATATCTAAATCACTTCAGTTAAAATATTTGTGTAACCTGTACTTGAAAAAATGAAGGAGTTTCCCAATTTGTATGTCATAACAAGTGCAAATGTTGCTCGTCTGTTGACAGTTGGCAAACACACAGTGCTAGGACACAAGGAAAAAAGCTCTAAGAATATAATTTGGATTAATCCTAAAGTAAAACTATTCATAAGTTCATATTCTAAACTATCAGAATTAATAGAAGTAGTATAGCTGCCTGGAGAGCCATCAGGAATGAGGAATGAAACCAGTTAAAATACCTACTAGTTTTTACCCTTTCTGACTCACTTTACCGAATAATTGTGTCTGTGCCCACAGTAGACTTTCAGATCACAAGCACGTTTGTGGAAGAGAGCTATTCTCTATGCCTCCTGCAGATTCCTTTCAGCTCAACACTAAATATCTTGTTTTTAAAGGCAGTTGGAGTATATTAAACTAAATTGCTGACATGTTTTTTAATGTGCAAAAACATCAACCATTTGATTTTAACTTTTTTCATTGTTTCTTTATTTTTCAGTCCTCAAATGACAATGGTTCCAAAATAACTAATTTTCTTTTAGAATGGGATGAGGTAAGACCTTTTCTAGTACAAAAAAAATCATAATGACATCTGTAGACCAATTATACTTAAAAATACCTTTTGCTTAGGTACGTCAGCTATTTCCAGTGTAACTGTCCAGACAGTTTTAAAGGGACAAGCCAATTTAAAAGCTTGAATAAAAAAAAAAAAAAAGGCAGACAATCCTTTCAGATCCTCTGAGAGGACAGCGTAAAGCTCCTTCATTTGGTTCTTGTCTTTCAGAGCTTCATTAAGCAAAGCCTAGGCATTAAATGAATGAGCATTTGGCTTGTGTCTTCAGTAGCTGTCACAAATACCACTTGGCTTTTGAAATTCTTACTGAAACATATTCCAAAGTGATAAAAAACTTCAAAAATTTGTGTTGCTTTCAACTGTAGTAATTTGTTACCATTTTGTGAAATCTACAGTGCCGAAAAATAAACGGGTATCTCGGAATGTGGTTTTGTTATCAGGAAATCTCAGGATAACTATCAGCATGCTCAGTGTGACCGTGGTGGTGTTAGCTTGTTACATTCTTTAGGCTTACTCATATGTTGGGTTTGGGTTTGGGTGGGTTTTGTTGGGTTAGTTTTTTTCATTTTTGTTAAATTAGTGAAATGAAGTTTAGGAAGATTTAGAGTGAAGAAGTTGACCTTAGCAGGGAGCATGCAGTCCCCATGCAAAAAACCCCTCAGGTTTCTCTCACTTCTTTAAAGGGGAAGAATGGACCCTTCAAAGAATGCTACTACGGGCATCTGAAGCAGCATAAACTTACAAAACTCTCTCCTTCTACAAAATACTCGCTCAGATTAGCTGCTAAAAATGATATTGGAATGAGGTAATGAACACAATTTATCATACCATTTATTTTCTGATCAGCCACATCTGCTGCTTTTAACAATTCTTAAAATTATTTTTCCAGTGGGTTCAGCGAGACAGTGACATACTATACAGCTGGAATTGTCCCACCAGCCCCACCACCCCCCGTGCTTGTCGAAGCAGGGGTGACCTGGCTGTCAGTAAAGTGGAGCCCACCCAGTGGGGTGTCCTCAGATGACTCTCTCACTTACAGTTTAGACATGGAAGAAGAAGGCTCTGTAAGTGCTGGGGTTTGTTACGTGTGTAAAAGCGTGATACACAGTGGTGCTCAAATAAAATTAACTTTGTATTTTACTTTTAAATAAAAGTGCTGCAAAATACAGCAACAGTTGGCAAGTATTACATGTACTCAATGAAACAAGGGTGAAGTTCAAGCTAAAAATAATATTTGATCGACCTGAGCTGGGTTTTGGTTTATTGTGGAAAATTAGTGACCGTGTGTGTTCTTATTTTCCCTCGTTTACAGGGTTATGGTTTCCAGCCACAGTACAACGGAGATGAGCTCTCATGCACTTTAAGAAATCTTAGGAGGAGTACATCCTACAAGTTTAGGGTTTGTACTATATTTTGTTTCAAATTTAATTATGACTGTATGCTTTTCTGGAGTTTCAGTGTTTTCGCGCAGCTAAGACACTTTCTGTGGAGGCAGCGGAAAATTACCTGTAATACTTCTGTTGTAGTAGGTTTTGGTGAAAGCATAATACAGATCGACGGTTTTTTTTGCACTAGCTAGTTTTGTTTTCTTTTAAATTGTTGCCTTTTCTTGGGATTTTGGTTGGAGGTTTTTTCATAGAAGAATTTTGTAGATCAGCAGAATATTACCTGTCATTAAATAAAGCATTTATTATGTATTCTCTTCATTCCTGAAACAGCTCTTTGCCTACAACAGCGAAGGAAAAAGTAGTCCTAGTGAGGTGGTAGAACATAGCACCAATCCTGACAAACCTGGACCACCAAGTAAACCGACCGTGAAGGGCAAGATCCATTCACACAGTGTGAAAGTTACGTGGGGTAGGTTACCTTTTGTTAGTGCTGTATTTGAGTGCTGTCTATGTCTGTGCAGTCACTCACCAATGCATATTAAAAAAAAAGAGGCGAATTCAGGCTAATTATTTGTCTCTGCAGATGTTGTTACTGCAGGAGAAAGCATTACCAAAAAATGGCAGCTTGGTTTCTTTTGGGGTTGTTGTACAAAAGTAGTGTTTTCCTTTTTTCATTTTAGAGAAGCAGGCAAGGCTGTTGTGGTAGCCACAGTTATGGTAGCCTCTAGATGTGATGCTTAAATAATTTTCATTCATTCTTAAAAACAAAAGGTGATCCCTGACATTGGCAGTATTTGCTTAGTTACTTTTCTTTCTAGCATATTCACGATTAATTGGAAAATGTACTGTGGATACAGAAGTTTTCTGTTTCCGTTTGAATTGAGTTTTCTGCTTGAATATTCTACAAGGAATGAATAAGTTTTCTGGAAAAGCTGGTAACAAAACAACGCATTGGTTTTATATCTTCTGTAATTGAGCTGAAGATGTTGGTTTCTTTCAGAACCACCCAAAGATAATGGAGGATCAGACATTTCTAAATACTTCTTGGAAATCTCAGAAACATCAGTTGGTAAGCAATCATCTTTCAGTACTAATTCAGCTTGTGTGTTAATTCAGTGTACTGATGCACTCGCTACTCATTGCTTTCACAATTCCTGTTCTGTTTTCATGTGTATGTTGTGTTGCACATGTTCTCTGCATAGTTGATCATTCAAATTTGATCCTGTGGCTTGACTTAATTAATAATGGTGTGAGAGAATTTTCAAGGTTTATTTTTGCAAAAGTTTGTAGTAGAAAGTATTTTCTTTCTTTCCTCAGGAAGTAAATGGGACAGCATATACAGTGGTCCCCAGAGGGAACATGTCTGTGATCACCTCAAGCCTGGGACGTCATACAGGATGAGAGTTTATTGTGTCAGTAAAGGTGGTGAAAGCCAGGTGAGAAAAATGAAAATTGCTTCTGAAAACTGTTTCCATTTATGTTTTAGTGACATTTTGTTTTGTGTCTCCACTCTAAAATAATGTGTATTACTGCTAGGCTTCTGATGTTATGACTGTTACAACATCAGCTGTTCCTCCTGGACCGTGTCATGTTCCATGCCTGGCAGGCAAAGCTAAGCCCAAGGAAATCACTTTACAGTGGGGTAAGCTCCAGTGTTTCTGAGCAAAATACTTTCCTGATTTTAAATGTCATAACACAAATTAAAAATCTGTAGAAGTCTTCAGGGGAAAAAAAAAAAAAATATATATATATATATTTATATGTAGTCCGTGTCCTTAGTTGTTTGGGTTTTGTTGGGTTATTTTAGGGTGTTTTTTTAAGATGACCAAAGCTTGTTAACTGCCTGTGATTTGCCGATGCATGCATGTGCAATGATATGGTGAGACTTAAGCAGACATAGATGTCTTTCAGTGAGAAAGCTTGCCAGCTGCCTCATTACTTGACACGTGTTTGGCAATTTAAAAATCAACCCTCTTTTTCTTACTTTGATCTCAGTAAAGGAGGTAATGAAAAAAGTAATGAAGATACCATGTGTTTTGAAGGAAACGTGTGGAAAATATCTGAAGAAATTATGAAGGCCATCTTAAAGTAGTCTATCAGTAACTGCAGGGGAAAAAGCAAGCTTCAGAAGTGTTTCTGCTCAGATATATGATAAAGCCTGCACTCTTAACTTTTAGAATTCATCTTGCTCAACTTTTAGCTTGAGAATGCTGATTAGAAACTACTTGGAAGAAAAAGTGCTTTCTGAAATTAATAGGGGAAAAAATCTCTTTTTGTTTTATAGGCCCACCATCTGTAGATGGAGGTTCTGACATTACGGAATATATTATAGAGATGGCAAACTCTGAACAGGATGAACGCAGACAAGTGTATCAGGGTCCAGCATCTGAATACGTAGTCAACAATCTGCTTCCAGGGAGAATGTATTGCTTCTGGATACGAGCAGCAAATAAAGTTGGGGTAACCAACCGACTGTGCTAATGGGATCTGGTTTTTTTTTACACAAGAGATAGTAATGATACTACTGTCTTAAAAGCCTGGTAGTATTTTGTAGCGTCTATTGTAGTTCTGTTGAAGGAGCACAATTTCTTGCAGCGTAAAAACCCACGATTTAAAGAAGAATCAATAAATGTCAGGGACGTTCAGTCCTTCCTTCAGCCCTAAGGGGATGTTCACGGTGTTGTGTTTCTGTTGTCGTTTACTGGGTTACTGCCAGTGCTGAAAGTAACTAGTCCAAAGTTAGTGCTAGACGTTCTCTTCCTACTTTTAGTCATGTCTTTGACTGCAGTTTAAACCCTGCATTTCTGGCTGTGAATAACCACTTAATGTTTGTGTCTTAAGAAATTGCCTCGTGTTTTACAATTAGTGTAGCCTCTGCGGATCAGCGGTGTGGGAACTCTATTGTGTAGGGAGGGGTGTGTTCAAATAATGCCAGGTTTGAAAAAGGTTGGGATGAATGTTGGTCACGTAAAAAGCTTTTTGAAACAGTACCCAGCCGCTTCTGGAAGCCAGAGCCTGGCTACAGGGGAAGGAGGACTGCGAAACCATAGCAGTGGGAGGATTACAGATACCCTGTAGGCACAGGGCCAGCTTTTAGAGTAGACTACCTGAAAGGAATCTTAAACGGTGCTGTGGAAATAAGCACTGAACTCCTCTATTTATTTATTTATAAAGTTGAAAATAATTTGTTTTCTTCAGCTCATATCCTTGCACATCAGTGTTTGCTCTACTGCAGTTGCTGTATTGATGCAATTGTATTTTCTTGCAGTTTGGCCCTCACTCTGACAAAGCAGAGATCTCTACTGCTCCAGGACCCCCTGATCAATGTTGCAAACCCCTGGTAACTTGCAAAAGTGCAACTTGTGCTGTAGTTTCATGGGAGGTAGGTGTTAATGATTTTCAGTAATGCGCAAATTAATATGTGGCTTTTAGTGGTGGTGACACATCTGATACACAGAAACGGAAGAAATAACAAATGTAGAGCTGGAATATTCTAAGCCCATTTCTTTACAGAGGTGTACATTGGTCTTGTAAATGTCAGCTGTGAATTTCCATATTAACTGAATGAACTGGGTGACATTTAATCCTCCTTATGGTAACTAATATATAATATATTTAGTTTATCCAGGTGGTAAGAGATGGTGAGTCGTTCAGCCTGGAGAAGAGAAGGCTTTGCGGAGACCTTATAGTGGCCTTTCAGTACTTGCAAGGGGGCTTGGAAGAAAGATGGGGACAGACTTTTTAGTAGGGCCTGTAGCAACAGGACAAGGGGGAATGGCTTTAAACTGACCAAGGGTAAATTTAAGTAGATATTAGGAAGAAATCCTTCCCTGTGAGGGCGGCGCTGGCAGAGGCTGCCCAGAGCAGCTGTGGGTGCCCCGTCCCTGGGGATGCTCAGGGCCAGGCTGGATGGGGCTGGGGGCAACCTGGGCTGGTGGGAGGTGTCCCTGCCCCTGGCGGGGGTTGGGGCTCGGGGGGCTGTCAGCTCCCTCCCAGCCCAAACCAGGCTGTGATGCTCTGATTCAGAATTCTGGTCTGAATTGTGGTGTTGTTGCAGACGTGTGTCTAGATGGAAACCTTTTAATAAGCTGAAGTTAAAATCATGCCCTTGGCTGTGGTGGAAAAGCCCTCAGGTTTCAAGCCCAGTGCTTCCTTTCCAGTGTCTCTATTCATTGTGACAGGGGATCACGCCTGTATGGTGCATGTGTGTATGTGCAACAGCTGAAAGAAAATTTGTGACTTAAACCCACAGAGCCCTGCGTGCAATGGTGCAGAAATCAGTGAATACAGGCTGGACTGGGGACAGGCGGAAGGGTCGATGCATATCATTTACACTGGCCCTTGCCAGAGTTATGAAGTAAAAGGTCTCACACCTGCAACCACTTACTATTGCAGAGTACAGGTAAGAGAAGCATTTGTTACATGTTACTAAGCCTGTGAACATACAGCTTGAAGAAAAACTTCAGCTAGAAATGAATAAAATGATGTACCGTCACCTGCTGATGAAATATAGAAGGTAACTGGTAAATATACTTTCCCTTCTCCCCAAGTCCTTCGTAAC
The DNA here is from genome assembly GCF_023638135.1 of Falco biarmicus. Lineage (NCBI taxonomy): Eukaryota > Metazoa > Chordata > Aves > Falconiformes > Falconidae > Falco > Falco biarmicus. Next base: position 1,814,677 of record NC_079301.1, on the reverse strand, counting down.
TCCATGTATCTAGAAAAGAGGTTTAGATCCAGTGTTGCATGAAATACCAGAAATTTTGCCGTGTTTACATTTTATTCAGGAGATTTTCCATTCTCTTCCAAACTGCATTTTGTTGCATGCAAAAGGAAGCATGATAGACGTGCCTGGTTAGAAAAAACATAGATTGGGTAAACGTCTCCCTTTCAGGCTGTGAATGTCGCTGGAGTTGGGTTGTTCGGTGAGGCTGCTGTGGTGACAACCCCCGCGTCGGTGCCTGCAGCAGTGTCAGTACTGCATTTACTTGAAGAAGATCAAATGGAAATTTTTCTTCCTTTATCAACGTGCCTTGCAATTCAATGGGAAGAACCGTGTTGTCATGGGTCAGAGATCACTGGATATAATATAGAATATGGGGAAAAGCAGCTGGTAACTGTTGGCAGAAATACAAGCCATGTTCTTGAGAATCTGCTGCCTGACACTCTGTACAGGTAATAATTAATCATTTTATTCTGAAACCACATTTGCAGGATTTTTTTAATCAATAGCTTTGAGGGTAGGGTTTTAAATTTTTAGAATAATTTTTCGTTCGGCTTACAGACTGTTTGCCTAATTCACTCTGCAACTCCAAAAAACAAAACAGAATTGTCACATCCAGAATGAAACCACGATGTTTTAGCAGCAAGAGTTAAGATTGTTGTGTTAAGGCGGATGTTCTGTCTCGAAGTTAAGGCTTTATTCTAAGTTTTCTGGGATTAGAATTTTTTTTTATTCTGAAGCAATGCATATAATTATGAGTTTATCTCACCAAAAGAGGATGATTATAGGGACCAAGAGTAGAGCAGCTGTTCCGGTGTCACGTGCTTAGTCTTGGTTAAAGCTTAGTTCAGACCATGGACTTTGTCAGTGGGAGGCAAACGACTCGGCATGGAGGACCTGGGCGCTTGTGCACTAAACCCAACAATACTGAGAAACACTGAAGCTTCATTATGTTGAAAACAATGTAACTGTGTTGGCTTGTTTGGAAGGAGATTATTTGTATAGTTAACTTCTAACTGCATTTTAATTACTTAATTGTTTGGAGTTAAATTGTTAAATTCTTTACAAATTTTAACTGTTGCTTTATTACCTAGCAGTTTTTTCAGGACCTCAGTAAATTAACCATATAGCTGCTCTTTTCACCTTTCTAGAATTAGAATACAGGCCATAAACAGCTTTGGAGTTGGTCCTTTCAGTCATTCCATTAAAGCCAAAACAAAACCACTACCTCCTGACCCTCCTCATCTTGAATGTGTGGTCTTCAGCTACCAGAGCCTTAAACTTAAATGGGGTGAAGGTCCGAGCAGAGCTTTAATTACCAACCCTACACAATTCAACTTGCAGATGGAGGACAGGTTTGGCAGGTAAGATACTCGGAACATTAAGGATATATTGTCACTTTACAACTTACCAAGTTTTTAAGACATTTTTTCTCACTTCTGTTTGCACTTTTGCATCCTATCTTTCAACCGGCAATGCTGTTAATAGCTGTTGCACAAATATTTACTTGTAAACAGTAAATACCATTTACTGTTTAAATAGTAATATCTTACCATCTTCCTGTGTTGCTGGGTTTGTTTTTTTTTTTTTCTACAGTGAAGTCAGTTCGCATGTAAAGAATCGCAGGGTTGACAGCTGTTCTTTAACTAGAAATGACAACTTAGGTACCCAATGTGTGCAAGGGTTGTTCTCTGAATTCAAATCAAGAGTTTGGTCATGTAGTTTCGTTGTAGCCTGTGTATGGCTTGTAGGCAGGTTGAATGAATGCTTCGTGAATATAAATTAAGACTTCCCCACCAGTATGAATGGTGTGTGTTGCTGATTTAATGCACATCATGAACCAATTATAACAATAACAGAGGTCAAACTGCCTAACATTCATCGTGCGTGCATGGAGAAAGCTGGGGCACCCAGAATGTATTGTCACTTTTTTGTACTTAGATATGAAAGTGTTCCACTTATGGTTCTGATGTGCAAAGGTGTGATTCCTGAATAATTCTAATTTCTGTTTCTTCCAGGTTTGTAACTGTTTATAACGGTCCTTGTCACACATACAAGGTACAGCGACTCAGTGAATCCACTACGTACTATTTTAAAATCCAGGCATATAATGATGCTGGAGAGGGAAGGTTTTCTGAAGTTTACGCTTTCACTACAACTAAGTCTCCACCCGCATCTCTTAAAGGTGAGCTTCACACTGCACAAGGACCCTTCTGCGATCCATTTACGTACTAGATGGAATGCTACAGCCTGACCCTTCTCCCAGCCCAGCATCTTTCCAGGGCCTTCGTGGGGCAGAGAACAGAAACTAGCTGTGGTGGGCTTTATGTTGGTACAAGGGCCGGCATGTGGCCATCTCCTGAACTGTAGCTTTTCCCACCCCAGACAGTGAGGATTTCTTCTACCCTTTCTTAACTGGAAAGTAATTTTTCAGGGTTATTTATCACTTTATATAAGTTACAACAGCATTTGGGCAAATGAAAACACAAGTAATTCCTCTGCTCTGTGCTTTTCCATTATGAACATTAAGGACTGCCATTAGAGAAAGTCGTTCTGAAGATCAGATTGCTAATTACCTGCAGGTAATTGTTTAAAATTTTTCGTATGACTGGTGCCTCAAAGGACAACAGTTACCTTTGCATTGTTAACAAATACATTGGAAAAACCTTCAGCTTTTAGATTTACACTGCCCAGTCATTTGCATTAAACTGAAACATTTTCAACGGACAATGTAGAAAAGCAAAGCATACTTTAAGCCAGAGTGAGAAAACTTCCTTGATGTCACTGAAACCAGTGCCCCTTTGCTACATTAACTGTGAAATGAGTCACTGGTGATTTTGGACCTTTTCTTCTGATGGGAAAAACAAGAACATTTGTAGAGACCATTGTTCTCTTCTAAAATACCCACAAATCACACTTTTTTCTTTTTTTTTTTTTTCCCCCTAGCACCCAAAGCAAATCAGCTGGAAGAAAACACTTATGAAATCACATGGGAACCTTTACAGCCGATGAAAGGAGATGCCATTGTTTACATCCTTCAGCTTGCTGCTGGGAGAGAGTTTGATCAGGTACCTTTTTATTTAACGTCATGAACCTGAGGAGCTTTTTCCATACTTCCAAAAAAGATGTCTGTATTTGAAAGCTGAAATTCTGTTTGGGGACGCTTTTTATTGTGGCAAGGGACTCAACTTAACAATCTTGACTTCCAGGGTGCTTCGTTTTACTTCACAAACGGATCCTCTCAGTGAGACTTAAGTTTACAATGGGTGCAGACAGCTTCCAGCATAGGGTCCTGCCCTTCTGCCTCTTCACGGCATCAAAGGCTGCGCCAGATTAAAGATCATAAAGTTTCATTTCCCTGCTGACCTCTTGCTTGTTCCATAAAAGCGAGTGACTGCGAAGGCAGGCTTGAGAGTCATCGGGAAAGCTGGTTATCTAGAAGTGGGTTAACACTGTTTTACCCAGTTCTTCCAGCATTTCCTTTGGCTCTTTTGTTTGTTTAAATCCTACGTTTTGTGGCATCACTGCCTTTCTTAGTCGTAGACAGCACCTGCCCCACGTTTTTGTGGGAGCTATATGGAACAGGAGTTGAGCTGAACAATTGGGTTTTATCTTCTGAGCTTCACAGTCCAGGTCTGACGGTGTGAGGCATAGCAGGAAGCTTTGGATTATTCACAAGAAAATGAATCGTAAATTCTTCAGAAATAAAAGCTGAGATTTTATTGAGCTGGCTTGAAGAGAACAACTTCAGGCTGTGTCCAGCACTGCGCGCGCTCGTGAAGTGGAACAGAAAGCATTGCGTACTGTTCGTGAGATGCATCCCCTGTAAAGTGGTTCTCTCTCTTCGTCTGACCAGGTGTACAAGGGACCAGAGACGTCCTTCCGTCTGACGAGCTTGCAGACAAACTGTGAATATCGGATCAGAGTCTGCGCTGGCCGTCAGTCCCAAGACTCTACTGGATCACAAGAACTGTATGGACCTTACAGTCCCAGTACAGTGTTCTCATCTCAGAAACAAGAGCTGGTCCCCCAGTGTGCCGATTTGACGACGGAGTTGGCAGAGACTAAGAAGACATTACGTGAAGAGCGCTTCATCGCCATCGTTCTTCTCTGCGGATTTGCGGTGGTTGCTATTTTATTTGCTGTTGTTATTCAGTACTTTGTCATCAAGTAGACGAGAGCCTGTTCAGTACTCAGCTTTTTGTACAGAAGCTATTTCGGGTATTTATGGTTAGTTTAATTAAAATCCTAGCTGGAAATGTATGGTTACATGCATTTCTACTTTTGCTGCTGGCTGACAGTGAGGCTGGGTTGGCAGATCCTTTCCAAATACTGAACACAGATTTCTTGTAGAAAGGGTAATCCTGGGTCCTCTGTAATCAGGGTTAGCTGTTAATAAAACAGCAAAAAAACTGCCTTATCATGCACACTCTTCCTCTCTCCAAATTCAAAGCGGGGCCCTTTGGCCAGTTCGAGAGAGAAGGCATTGACAGAACAAGTGCTTTTCAAGTACAGCTAGAGCAGTGGTAGTCGATCCGCGATGTTTAATCAGGTATCGTTGTAGTTTGGTATACATGGAATACAGCAGCGCAGATGCTTAAGCTTAGAGCAGTACTGCATTGCAAACCTGCATTGCAATTACTAGAGCATACCACATTTAATATACTGTAGAAGGAAAGCAGAATACTGACTTAGCGATATTACTACTTTACAGTTATTTTAATACTTCGGATTCAGTAATAATCATTTCAAGTGTTAAAGTAGAGGGTGCCAGCATTTTTAAAGTTTTAATCAAAATGCTAGACAAAACGTTAGCAGGACGTGATGTACGTACAGCAAAGGCGTTCCTATGTCACATCGCAGAAAAGGCCCCTTTCGTATCGTACATTTCTGAATGAAATGCTTTCTGCTGTTGGTGAGCAGCTGTTGGCCCAATCCACATTTCACTCTCAGTGCCTGAGAGAAAAGTAATTTCCTGTGCTTCTGATTAAATCTTTGCAGTGTTTTCAGAAAAGCACAGGTATTGTCTTTAAGGAGAAAGAGTGCATTTATGATAAATGTTACACTATTTGGCTCAAACTGAGCAAATGTTTTTGTACTATTATTAACCTAAAAATAAAAAGTTCAAACTGCTTTTGGATGCCCTTCTAACTTAATCCGAATTATCAAATTGTACGTGAAAGAACTCTTTTTAGATAACATTTGTACAATGTTTTAAATTACTTGCTATCCCAGTGGTAGCAGCTTCACATTCCATTGTTTTCTAGATGGGAATGTTCAGCCTGCTATGAACTTTTCTGAAACGCGTCCTGTTTGTCTGGGGGGTATGTTTTTGTGGACACTGTGCACTACATATGACTGTTCTTGTTAAATCTGCTCGCGAATACCTGAAGACGAGTCTGACGGCTGTCCTTATAGCAAATACATAGAAGGCTGGAACTCACAGATTTCGAATGTGTTTCGGAGTGGGTCTTCCCAACAGCATTTGGAATATGCCATAGAAAGGTAGATTTAGCGTATCTTGCAAAGGCTGCGGCTACACTTTATATACTTCAGAGCAATGCACTTGTACGTGGAATGTTGGATGTGATAGTGCTACAGGCTAAGTATTTCCAGTAATTAATCACTTTAAGGGTCTTTCTCCTATGGCAGTTGATGAATAATGTTGCGTTATAGTTTGAGGCATTGTGTTGTATTTCAGATATGGAAAACCTAAATTATGACATAGTATCGCTTAATACTCTTAAAAGTAGATTTATGGTGCAATCTGAAATTAATCTTTTCAAAATGTACTCTTCATTTTGTACTCTATTTATTTTGATTAAAAGTCCTGGAAAATGTATGTTTGAATGTATTGTTCTACTTGTAGCAGAACTTTAAGTTAATCATTTATTATATCATAGAAATCTCTCCCTCCAGTGTTGGAAAGAGTTTTATACAGATACTAGTCTTTAGTTTGCAGAAGAGTTTACAGTCTGTCTTTATTTCTCTTCATAGCCTACTTTTAGCAGATAAGACTGCCTTTCAGCAAATCTCTGTTGCCAAAGGGTTATTTCTTTAACTCTTAGAACAAAGTTTATAGAGGTTTATTTGGCAATAATATTTCTGATAATTGATAAATTAGGATTGTAGAGCAAATACTAACAAGTCATGACTCCTAAAAACTGAAAAAAAAGTTATTTTGTAATTGCCACAATATTCATGTTTCCAGAAAATACCTGGGGAAAGCCTACTGCAATACAGATTTTTACATCAGCTGTTATCCATTCCAGAACGATGTACCCTAGTGGCATTAATGTATTTAGGTATCTTCAGTTTTCTTGTATTGTAATTTTGAGGTATCTCAAACTTATGTTAAAGTTGCCATGCATTGTATTACTAAATTGTAACTATCAAATAGATAATATATTTAATACAGCCAATAAATAATACAAATGTATTCAAATTTGACTACAGGGCTGTGTGTGGTTTTGTGGATTTTAATCTTACTCGGGGAAAGAAAAGTGATTTGTGGGAACCGTAGTGCAGCGCTGTCCCTTCCCAAGGGCTGTGGCAGCCTGGGGATCGAGCGGTGCCACTTCTTGAGCCCCTTTACGTGGGGTCAGCAGGTGCTGGGACAGCCCCCGAGCTGGTGAGCCGGGCTCGGCGTTTGCCAGTGTTACAACCAAGGGAGATGGGGAAGTTCCTCCTGCTCTCCCTTCCCTCCCCAGCGACTGCCCACCTGTGTGATTTGTCCCTGGTGCGTTCAGGTGAGCTCTGAAGGCAAGGGCTGCTTCTTCCCGCAGAGGTTAGCAGGTACGGGGCCTGACTTTGCAGAAAGTTGGGTAAAGTTTGGATAAAGAACAAGATAAAAAACAGAAAAGGAGGGAAGCAACTCAAGAGACCTGAGGGATGAGTAATAAATCATTTAAGAAGGTGGCAATGTGTTCGTAGTCTTACAAAAGATGTAGTTTCTTAGCACTTTCAAGTACCTTACAGACTGTCTTCCTTGTTGCTGAGAGCAAACAGCTGGCCTGGCTTTGACCTCCACTTTATCTCTCTTGGCTTCTGTTGGAAGAATTATGTTTTACAGGTCTGCAATTAACAAAATGTCTGGTCCTGAAAACAGAAACAAACCCTTTCACAGGAGTCTTGTGGACAGCTCATGCTGACGGTGTGGCTGGTAAGTTCACCGAAGAGAGTAGTCCAGCCTCCCCCTGTCGCATCGTGTGTGTGTCCCCGTCCCGTGCAAGAATAACACGAATCGGTTCTAACCTTCCCGAAACGTTCGTAACGTGTCTCAGGAAACACTTGCTGAGAGGTAAGCCAAAAGGACAGCCTTAAATCTTGTTCCAGTCTCCATATGCACCATCTACCCGGGGTTTAACCCACAGTGCAGCTGGCGAAACACTTGGGTTGTGAGAGCTGCTGAACAGCTGGCACAGAAGACCCCAGTTCTGTACCTTCAGAAGAAACCTCTGCACCCCGGGTCAGGTGCCTGCAGCACTGGCTTCGCTTGTGGTGCAGGATTTTGCTCATCGCTTTCCTGTATTTGTTGTACAGTATGGGGATTATGGAAGCCCCAAGACAGAAGAGGAGCATGGCGATGAGGCTGAAGTACTGCATGAGGTCATCCAGGACAATTTCACTTCGGGCGAAGAGGATTCGGCCAAGGTGGAACGGGAGCCAGCACACCACAAAGGCAAAGACGAGGACAGCTGAGGAGGAAAGAGCACACAGCAGTTTATTCTGCCCCTTTATGTAAGGACCAAGACGTGAGCCTGCAAAGCTAAACCCAGCAAGGACAAGCCCAGTGCCTTGCCCAGCTGCTTCTGTGCTGTGGTTACCGGTCATCTCAAGTGACAAGGACTTAAGGTTGCATACAAAATTAATTGTATGCAATTAAAATAGGGCACGTTCACTCCTGGCCTGAAAATCTGAGTCACCATTGGCATGCTGCGATGGGTATCGGAGGGGAAAGACCAGGGACACGGGAGGTGGGGGCCCCTTGGGGCAGCAGAGGGGAGGAAAAGGGGAGCCAACTGGACCCAGAGGCACTGAGGAAGAGGATGGGAAAACTGAGCGTGCAATAAGCAAACAGAACCTGGCAGGAAACAACCAGTGAGTAGCTGCGGTACGTTTTGCTGACAGTATCCACAGTCGTGGGTGCTGCTGCTGCTTGCCTGCGGAAGGGGGGGGGGGGGGGGGGGCTCGGGGGAGAGTGATCAGAGGGATGGGGTGGGAGGGGGGGGACCCAAACTCCTGGTCTGCACCAAGGCACAGGTACCTGCTGGCACAGGATAACGACCGTGCACAGGTCAGCCCGGACAGGTGGGTTGTTGCTGTCCTGGATGAAGTCATCGTTGCTAAGCTTGAGAAATTTTGCAAGGGAAATGGCTTTGAAACCTTTCCTTGCTGCAGCAGGGGAAGAGCCTGGTCTGCTATGAAGTCATAGAACTTTTCAATTTCTTTAAATTGGAAATTTAAGGGTTAGAGATGGGGGGAAGAACATGAAGAATGTGATCTCAAAACAACTGAAAGCCACGCTGATGTGCTTCCCTGCGTGTGGTAAGATCCCTAGCCTGCACACGCAGTCACGGACTCCCCTCCACACCAGCAGGAGCCAGGAACACAAATTAAATGTAAATCCATTGATTCTAAATCTGTGTAACCCTGTGTGGCTCATATCTCCTCTCCATCACCCCCTGCACTGCTGTGCAGTGGCAGTGATCAAAGAGGGCAGCTCTTCAGAGCTGGTTTCCAAAATACTCTTACCCAGCACTCTGACAGTCTGCGGTGGCACCTCTTCCTTCCAGCAGCCGCTGCCCACTGCGCCAGAGCTTTCTGCAGATCAGTCCGTACAGCAGAGCCACGCACAGCATTGGCAGGAACAAGTAAACGGTGGAGACCCAGGTCATCGTCTCGAGCAGCCCCATGCGGATCACGCGCTCAATGGACCTGCGCTCCTGGCTCTCCTGGGGCAGGCTGCCGTTGGGGTGTTCCACCCCGAAAAGGAAGAGGATGGGGCCGGCGGTCAGGAGGGAGCAGCCCCACAGAGCCAGGATGACCCGTTTCACCCGGCGCTTGTTGGTGGTCACTTTGGCTTTCAGGGGAAAGCAGACGGCAAAGTACCGCTCTGCGCTCACTGTGGTGATGTGCAGGATGGTGCAGTACGTGCACGTTTCGCTCAGGTAAGTGAAGAACTTGCAGAGAAAATCCCCAAATAAGTAGGGCTTGTACTTCCAAAGGCGGTAGAGGTCCGAAGGCAGGCCAAGGAAGATCAGTGTGTCTGACAGCGCCATGCTGTCAGGAACATGGACAGGTACATGTTCACCGTCATCCTCATCTTGTGTGAACGTCTGAAAATTACTATCGTTATCAGATTCCCAGAGACTCCCAAGAAATATGCCTCTGAGTGAGAAATTTCTAGTGACAGTGTTTTAATGACATTATTAAGACAGGATGGGAAAGCCTTTGTTTGAGCATCAGTCTTCTAACTGAGACAGTCTGACACTTAGCCCTGATTTACTTTCCACTTCAGAAAAGATCAGAGATGATAAGCTGGAAAGCACCAGGGAGGGGGAGGCGAGGGGAAAAGGGGTCAGTGTGAGGGAAAAGGCAAGGGAAGGCCCTGGGAAGCTGGAGGTTAACTGCACACAGCCGGAGAGAGCACAGACACGGTGCAGGAGAGGCTGCGTATGCTGCTCAGCTCAACAGCAGGATGCCTTCAGCCACAGTCCGCGGCAATTTCTCCATAACTGGGGCACAGGCAGAAGTGAGTGGGGTACCCAATATGAAATAAACCTCCTCCATTCCCCTCAGAGCTCTGCTCTTTGCAGTGTTTCTTGTCTGAAGGACTATTCAAAAGCCAGTGTTTTGTAGAGCCAAATAGTGTGGGACTCGGGCTTGAAAGGTCAGTGCCGAACACAGTCGCTGCATTGTGTCGACAGTTCCCTGGTTCTAACATTAGGGAGATTTCTGCTGCCACTTCCAAGAGGCAAATGTTGATGGCTGCGGGTTTTCTTCAAGGGATTTAGGTACCTGGACACCTCAAAAAAAGAAAAATCGTCCATGTGCCAAGGCTTTACTTTGCTGCACCTTAAACATCTCAAAAAAAAAAGTCTAAAAAGAAATCCCCAACGCTTAACTCTGCGCTGGTGACTTGAACGATGCACCCCGAGCAGAGCTGAGCCCTGGCCGGTGCGTGCTCGCAGGGGCTGCACGGCATGCGGCCTGTCATCCCTATTTCTCCGAGCAGAGCCCTCCCAGCTGCGGGGCAGTTGCCTTTGATGAATGTCCCCGGTTTGGCGGTAGCAGACAGAGAAGTCAGCGCTCGGCCTGGCCGCGCCGTGACCCAGTTTCCTGTTTTCCAGTGCTCAGAAACCCCAGTGTCTGAGCAAAGACGAAGGGTGACCGCTCTTTCATTTGCCTGACACACGGTGCCCGCAGCCCACTGAACGCAGGCATCACAGCACGGCCGTGCCCCAGGTGACTGGCAGCGGGGACTAAGCTTTCACGGCCGGGCAGACGCGCTCCAGCTCAGCTGCCCATGAGGGTGGCATCTGTGGCCTCGGGGACATATATCTCCCCTGTGGAAACTGGCTCCCTGTGTTTTCTCCTCGCTGCTGGTTTCCAGGCAGAAATGCTGCGAGTAGCTGCAGCTCTTGGCTGTGCTGCTCAGCCTGGAAAGTCACCTGTGTGCAGCAGCGCTGGCAGGGAAGGCACTCACAGCACAGACAAAACGGCTGAGGGGGGCAAAGGGTCTTTGCCTAGTTTTGGGGTAAACCCAGAGCCCTTTGGCAGTACAAAGTACGTTGGGGTTTTTTACTGCATCAGCAATAAATGGCAGTGACGGCCAACAGCCCGATGATGCCAAGTTGCAGCCTGACCCACAGCCTGCATCCAGTACATAGTGGAAGAGCTCCCCTCCCCCTCTGCCCTAAAACAAGGGGAAAAAAGTGGATTTTGTTTGTTGTCTAAGGTCAGTGTCTGGAATTCATCCTCCGTTCCCTCCTTGCAGGATGTTTTTGTGTAATATACTCTGACTCATGCAAGTCAAATGACTTGGACTCTAACGCCGCAGCGCTTCCAGCCAAGGAGCCCCAGCAGAGGCGTTCTGCCCGCCTGCACCTCCACGCTGGCATGTGCTGGGCACAGGTTTTCCAGCTCCTCCAGCCGCCGCCGCAGCCACAGGGCTGCCTGTGCCCCCCGCCAGGCCGAGCCTGGCACCCCCGTCACCCACAAACCTGCGGCAGGGGGGTCCAGCCGCCACCTCGGTGCAGATACACGGGCCCAGTCAGACGTGAGGGTTAGTTACATTTACATCTCGGAGGGCTGGGTGTAGGGCCCGCAGGTGTCACGCAGCATCCCTGGTGCAGGTGAGAGGCAGGGAGGCTCTCCCTGCCGATGGACTGTTTTGCAACGTGTTACAGGCGTGAGTCAGAGGGAACACACGTTAACAGCTGTTTATTTCTTCTTGCTGTCAGCGAAGCTGGCTCCCCTTCCCCATGATGTCAGCTGCTCCAGCGCGGGTATCGCGCCTCCCTCCAGACCTTGCTTCATTTGGACCATCACAGCTAACGGCAACACTGCTGCAATTCCCTCTGGCATGCTGCTAATCCCTGCTTGACAGCACCACAAGAAAACATTTTTTTGGTTCTGTTTTGCCTCGGAAAGCGAGAGAGAAACTTTTGACAAGACTTGCATGGAATGTACGTGGGGACCATTTGGCTGCCACGAAAACAAGCTTAAGAAGCCCTGCTGTCGATAGTCTCATTTTTATTTAATCCTGGGAAAGCTGACAATTAAAAAAGCGGCCCTCAAAGCTGGTAACGGAGGTACGCACGCTTCTGGCTCATCACGGGGCAAACGGGGGCATCAGGCTGTGACCCCATCAGGCACGGCCGCGCGCTCCTGCAGCACGCTGTCCCCAGGAATGGTTTTGTTAACAAGAATTTCTGCCTCGCAGAAACGCAGTTTGGAACAATCGGAAGCAGAACGGAAGCCCTGCGAACCCAGCCGCCGGCGGGGCCTGGGGAGGGTGTTGGGGGACGCACTGCCCCCCGCCCGCCACCGGGCACCGAACCCCCGGGCTCGGTGTTGGTGCGGCACCGGGTGGAGCAGCGGTAGCACCGCGCACCCCGCACCGCGCACCGCCGGGCCGTGTCCCCATGGCAACCGCCGCCCTCCCGGCCTCCCTCGCGGCCCCGCCGCTCCCCGTCCACGCGACCGGAAGCGGCCGCCCGAGGCGAGCGGAAGTGATGGAGCCGGCCAAGATGGCGTCTCCCAAGAGCGCGCCCAAAGACGCGCAGGTACCGCGGGCGCGGCGGGGGCTGGAGGGGTCGGGTCGGGTCAGCGTGGCGGAGCTGAGCGGTGCCTCTCCGCCCTGCAGGTGATGGCGCAGATCCTGAAGGACATGGGCATCACGGAGTACGAGCCGCGCGTCATCAACCAGATGCTGGAGTTCGCCTACAGTGAGCGGCGGCCGGGTCGGGGGCTCAGCGGGGGCCAGGGGCTCTGCTGGGGTCCGGGCCGGGGGGCCTCTGCCGGGGGTTCTCTGCCGGGTACCGGGCCGGGGGGCTCTGCCGGGGACTAGGCCGGGGGATTTTTCCCGGGGGTTCTGCTGGGGGCCGGGCTGGGTGAGCTCTGCCGGGTCCCCTGGGCAGGGGGTGCGCCGGGCAAAGCCGAGCGGAGAAGGGGAATGCTGTCTTTAGCCCTGTTCCCTTTGGGGGCGGGGGGTGTCCTGGTTTTGGCTGGGACAGGGTTAATTTTCTCCATAGCAATTGGTACAGTGCTGTGTTTGAGAGATACCGGGAGTGTATGATTTTGTGTTTGATTTGGTGTGAGAGATACCGGGAGTGACAGGGTTCTGCTGCTAGCCTTCAGAAACAATCCTGCGGGGAGCGGTGTCTTTGCTGACAGCCGGGTGGGATCGGGAGCGGGAAGGTTTACTCTCTTTTAATCCAGCCTTAATGAGTGATTGGGTGTTTCAAAGGGTATGTGACCACTATACTGGAAGATGCAAAAATCTACTCGAGCCACGCAAAGAAATCCAGTGTCGATGCAGATGACGTGAGGTTGGCAATCCAGTGTCGAACAGACCAGTCGTTTACATCTCCACCTCCAAGGGATGTAAGTAAAACTGTATTGATGGCATCAGAATACAATAAAAGACTACAGGTGGGAATGTAATGGTGTCTCTCCAGTTCTTGTTAGATATTGCAAGGCAGAAAAATCAGACGCCGTTGCCACTGATAAAGCCTTATTCTGGACCCAGGCTTCCACCTGACAGATACTGCTTGACAGCTCCCAACTACAGACTGAAGTCCTTACAGAAGAAGGTAAGGGCGTCGGGTAGGGAAGGATTCACCTAATGCCCACTCTGTTTGTCGGGAATGTTGGAATTAAGAGTTTTCCACAGCTCTGAAGGATACGTGTGGGCAAATACTGACCTGTGAGCATCAGGGGTGTTTGAAAGTCTGTCAGTGGTCTTTATCTCTAGGAATTTGCAAGTGTTCTTGTTGGTATTTAGTTTCGAATGGAAAGTGTATTATAAAATGCACGTGTGAATTGTTCAGTGTTAAAATTGTCAAGTTGAATATCAGATTGTAAAAGGCGAAAGTAAGGCTTTAGTATAGATGTTAAAGGGTCCTTTGTACTTATACTTCACTTGATTCCGCTTTAGAGGGAAGAGAGAAGATTTAGTTTTCTTGCTGAAAAATACTGAATGTCTTGGTGTGTGGGATTTTGTATTTCTTTCCCCCATTTTAAGGAAAGAATCTGAAAAGTTGAACTTAAGGTTCCAGGTATTGACACAGGACATGCCTCTCTGCTAGGTATAGGGTGGAATAATAATTGCTGATTAAAATACTCTAGTTTCCTCTCCAGCCTGACTGACCTGAGTGCTCTTTGCTGGTCTTTGGCATTATGTCATGTCCAGGAGCTCTGCAGCTTGCACCAGGGCATTTGCACCGTAAAGAGCCAAGAACAACTGTGTTGGCATACAGCTCGTGTATTGTCGCTGTGAAATAGGCTCTCTGTGGTTTTGTAGGAAGAACCATTTCTTTTTTTTTTTTTTCACGTTAAAGAACTGTTAATTTCTAATGGGATGCTAAACTGAATGTTCTCTCTCAACAGGTCTCTTCCTCTGCAGGGAGAATAACAGTCCCTCGCCTGAGTGTGGGTGCTGTGAGCAGCAGGCCCAGCACTCCTACTTTAGGTAGGAAACAGCTCAGTTGGGGTTTCCCATGTTGTTTCGATGAATGAAAAAAAAAAAAAGAGGCATAATATAAAGTATGCTCCAGCCGCTGAGGAAATGTTGGCTGCTGCCTGAACTTGGTATCATTTGACAACATCAGGAAAATGAAATTAATTTCAGAATACTCTTTATTCAGAATAATCTTTGACACATACATACATTACTGACATTCTGTATTTTTATTTCTGTATTTGTGATAACTTCTTACGCGAAGAGACTATTCAAGAAACTTATGTAAGTTTGAGGGTTTTTCCCCTCAGTGTAAGCACTGCATTGAACTACCAATAGCAATAAATAAAATCCATTTTTAAAAGGTTCACAGAATTTATGCCTGAGCATGCGCCCTTGCATATTAGTGTGTGTTTGTAGCCTACAGTTTTATAGGTCTTGAGTAAATATGCAGTTCTGCCTGAAAATATGACTCCTATAAATCTAGTATTGGTATGTTCCTCTGTATTCCCACCACTTTGAAGATAAGAGGTTCCACTTTGAAAGCACAAGTGCCAAGTATATACATTGTTTTTTTAATTTATCTTTTGACTGAGTCGGTTTGACTTTCAGGTACACCTTCAGCACAAACAGTATCTGTCTCAACAAAAGTTGGCACTCCAGTGTCACTGACCGGTCAGAGGTTCACCGTACAGATCCCGTCTTCTCAGGCAGCAGTCAAGTCAGGTAACACAAGCTGTAAAGATCAGCAGTGCTTCCTGCTGTTGTTCTTGGCAGAACAGAAATTAATTCATGGCAATAATGTGGGAAATTACTTCACCTCTTCTGTCTCTTTGTAAGATTGCTGATGTTTTGTGTCTCCTTATGTAAGGCAGGCAGTCCTCTCTCTGGGTATTTTACAATTCCCAGTTCTAGCAGTGGTGTCAACCAGAGCACACAGCGTTTCAGGCAGATTCCCCTTGCACCTTACCTGCCACCTCTGTGCTCTCTCGCTCTTTTGTGCTCACTCCACTAGTATTTTCCTGTTTTCTCTGTGTTGCCCTCAGGATTGTTCCAGGGTTTTCAGCCCGGAATGTTCTACTAGCGTGCTGCTTTATTAGGTTGGAAGTTCTCTTTCAGTGTGGGAAAATCAACCGTTGTTTTTCATTGAGTGATGACTTTTTCTTTTTTTTTTTTTTCTTCACAGCCACACCAACTACTCCGACAGTTCAGAATGTTCTAATTAATCCTTCATTAATTGGACCAAAGAACATTCTTATTACTACAAATATGGTATCATCACAGAATACACCTAATGAATCAAATCCCTTGAAAAGGAAGCATGAGGATGACGACGACTATGATAACTTGTGAAGAGACTGTCCTGCAGTGATTCGTATTGAGCCTGACAAGATTTCTGCCAAGAGTTCTTTGTAAAGGGGGTGAGAGCATGTAAATACTCTGCTAATATGCGGTTGCGTGTGGTGTGAGAGAGAGGTCCTTGCCTGTGGAAAGATGAAAAAGCCCCTCATCTTTTTCTGTGGCCCATAATGTCTTTTGAACCCCAGCAGCAGTGGTGAGTGCTGGTTACTGTTGCACAGAACAGCCCTCACACCTCTTCTGTCGCCTTAATTCTGACAGATGTGGCTGTGTCTCTGAAGCCTGCTGAGCCAGGTGCTGGTAGTACTGTTCCGTGCCTAGTAAAAATCATTTTCAGAAAACATTGGGTGGTGGACATAGGTATTCATTTCAAATAACATTAAAAACGGAGTCCTGCGCGGGGCGGGATGTAGCTGGGGAGTGTCAGCCGGCGTTTGTTGTGGTGTTTTTTTTTTCCCCCAAACACATTTGTTGCTTCTATGTTGTGTTAGTTGCATACACTTGTGCAGTTCCAGTGGGTGTGAAGACTATCTCTTAACAGTAGAAATGCAGACAAAAGGTAGAGGAGGGGTTTTCTGGAGAACACTTAGGCTGACCTCGCATACCTCTTAATCCATGGGAACATACCTACATCAGGACCCACAACTCCAGTGTAAAGTTAGAGAAGACGTAAAAACCCAGCCCAGATTTTTATTTATTTCCAAAGAGCTGCACCTCTGTCTGTTGTCATTAAGCGTGTGTTTGTGTGTGTATAAAGTGCCACTGTCACCATGGCACTGGGGGATCTGGCGAAGGGCAAATCGCCTGAGCTTGACTTCGAGGGTCAGACTCAAAGCCTCGGGTACTTGCAGATGCTTTTGTGTATCGTGACCCCCAAGCCTGCCATACTAAGAGACTGATTAAATTTAACATTGTTGTATATATTTAGAAATAAAGTGGTGTGTGTTTGTACCAGTGTCTCTGGGTAAAGGCTTTGGCTTGTACCGCCTCTCCTAATGGCACTTTTCTCATGCTGAGCTTGGCACGAGTGGGGCGGGGGGAGCTCTTCCACAAACCCTGGCTCAGCTACAAATGCAAAACCCCTCCTTGCTGCTAAGGCCCGCAGGCAGGGGTAAGCGATGGGATCGACCAGTTCTAAGGTAATACCGAAAGGGATGGTGATGCTTCGTGACATTTTTCAGGGCTGAAGCTGGCTGACAGCCCCCCTTGCTTTGCTCTCGGCCGTCTCCTGCTGCAGGTCCTGAGACTGCTCTGTCCGCGCTGCATGGACACAGGCGGCTTCTCAAGGTGATGCCAAGATGGAAGAACAAACCGTGCTCAGCAGCACGGGCGAGGGAGCAGCGTGTGGTGGGCGCTGCGGTGAGGGCAGGGGCAGGGGCACAGCCTCCCTGCCCCAGCAGAGCCCGGGGGACCAGGGTGCACTGCGGGCCTGGACCTGCCCTGGCAGCCAGGCTGCTGGGGGGGTGTTTTATATACACGCAACATATGTGTAAGGTATTTTTATATATTTTTTTAATGTGTGTGTATATATATATATGCATGTACATATACACAGACACACACATATAATTGTATTTTACACACTCAAACTCAGAAGACAGCTATTCTTTTATATATGTATAGGTAGTATATATAGAATATAGTGTGTGTAGCTAGAGAATATAGAGTAGTAAACTGTGCATGCACATAAACACACTAAGCCACCCTTTAATAAGTACTTATGTCTATATGCACTTGTGTTATACACACACATTCATGCACACTTACTCTTGTAGATAGCAGTATTTATAGTTTCAGACACCCTTTTTATATAATGTGTAACATGTACAGTATATAGCATCTGACAATATATAACGTAATATGTATTTTTTTCTTAGACACATCCATGCTCTCACAGACACTGTTCTTACATACATACTACTCAAATACATATGCATAAATAAAACTATATGATATCCTTTCACACACACTTTGTCTACATATTAAGTATTTTTTTAAAGAAGCATATTTGAACATTATTTATACTTCTATATATACAAACCCCCCCCCCCCCCCAGTCTCCTATTCTGTTATGTACATATGCATAGCTGTACTCTGCAGTCTCGGGTACTCTTGTTCATATCTACGATACATTATATAAAGTACACTGATAATACCTAATATAAAATGCATCTCATGTGGACACACACCCACGCTCTGACAGACACGTGCTCTTGTATATATTGTAATACTGTGATAATATATTCATTAAAAAATTCTATTGTCTCTCTATTTAAATATTTATGAGCACCATGCATACTCACTCTGGCTCTCACACAGACCTGTTCTCCTGTATGTATTTGTACCCTCTCCACACACACACCCCTCCCCCGAGAACATTTTTATATGATACCTAGCACATAATACATAATATGTAACATACAATAAAATATTATCAATTATCTAGCATGTATAATACTTACATAGTGAGTTTAAAAGACATATAAATCTATGCTTTTATATACACATTTTTTTATACTCTGTGCACACTGTCTCAGGCACCCTTTCAGGGCAGGGTTATGTGTGTATATATAAGAAGTATATTCAATATGTAATATAAACTATAACATAAAACGTATAATGTAATAGAGAAAATATAACACTATCTTATATAATGCTTTTATATCCTATAGCATAGCTATAAAACGCGTTTGTTTGCGTATGGGTGTGTATATATATTAAAAAGAAAGGGTTGGCTACTATGATCTTAAGGGTCTTTTCCAGCCTGAGTCCATGATTCTATATTTATACATAGTATGCATATATTTATATAGCTAAAACATATAACTTAATCTGTAAAATACTATCTATTGTATGTAAAAAATATTGATACATATCCACACCCAATGTTCACAAATACCTATTCTTTTATATATCTATTCTAACATATGTATAATTTAAATTCTCACATACATGTGCACTCTTGTTCGGTGACATACATATGCTATACAAATACACACACACGCAAATATATAAAAATTGTGTTATACGTTATTCTACTCTATTTAACATATAGGAGAGGGGGTTGCCGTGCCCCCAGGGCAGTTTGCCAGCGGTTGGGCTCCCAGCACCGCAGCAGCACCAAATGAAGATGCTCGAGCACGTCCTGCGGCACCTGGTGCTGGGGGCACCTTCCCGGGGCCCATGCTGGCCCCGTGCCCGCTGCAGCTGGCCGAAGCGCGGCTGGGCACCGCTCGGGGCCCCTCAGCCCCCCTTTGTGCAGGCTGGGGGGGAGCCGGTCGCATCGCCTCCTCACGCTGGTGGGGAAAGCGCCTTTCTGGAGTCTCCAGCGTAAGCCAGTGCAGCCCCCACTAAACCCAGCACCCAGACAGGAGGAACCGGGCAGTACAAGGGCATGGACCAAAGTTGCCTTAGCTTCAAAAAACCCCCATTTTTCTGATTTATGGCTTTTCTTCTCTTACAGCTAACTAGAGCAGGATCCCCACCCCGGCACGGAGGTGCGGCGGGGCTCGGGGCAGGAGCCCTGTGCAGCCGGGCCTCATCCCTTCCCAGCAGTGGGGCTAAGCTGGCCCCGCCGGTCGGGGTGAGCTGCTGTCCTGGGCAGCTGCTCCTCACCGGTGCCTTCCAGCGGGGCAGCAGCACCTGGGAAAGGTGGGGAGAGACCAGACCTGCCACCTTGGCCGCTCCCCAAACACCGCCCCTGGCACTCGCTCCCAGCACCACAGCGGATTACTTACAATCCTGGCTACAAGTGGGACAAGCTTGCTGAAACCACAGGCATTTGTTACCTCGTGTTTCACTTGCACAAAGATTAGTTGCCTTTGTGCTGTGCCTTTGTTCTTCACATGCGAAGCGATCCTGACTCACAGCTTCCAAGCCCTTGCAGAAAGGACAGGAAGGTGTGTGGAACGGGAGACGGATGCCCTTTCAGCAGGTCGGGTCCTCGCAGCTTACATGCTTGTTTAAATCACCTTGAAACAAACATCTTAAAAGCAGGGACTTGGAAAGCAGAGAGATGACTGAAGTTAGAAGAGCAGTCAGCCAACAGCTCTTTCTTGAGCGGACTGCATGGGATCATGACTCGGCTGGCAGCTTTCACAGGCACCACTGGCCTGTGCCCCGCAGAGCTCAGCACGCAGAGGCACTGCCAGGTACAGCTGGAACCCAGCTTCGACCGCAAACGCACAGGAGCTTGCTGAGAACTCTGCTCCAACCACTCCCCATACAGGGAACAAGCTTGTAAGAGAGCAAAGGGAAAGCTACGTGTTGACTCCACGAGAAACCATCCAGTTACCCTTTAATAAGCCACAAAGGCATGCCTGAACAGCTCCTGCACCCAGCAGCCTGCTGAGCTCACACCGAGCCAGAAGCAACATAATCTTTATATGGTACCAAGCTCAAGATAAACAGAGGACTCCACAAGCTCAGGGAAGGGGCGGCATCCACCTGCAAGTCAAAGGGTAGGCCTAGGTTATTACTAGTACCACTAGAGGAAAAAAAAAAAATAAATCTGTTGCTTTTCCTTCATGCTGTAACTCAAAACTTAGGACCAAGAGACAATGAAGGGAAAAGGAAAGGAGTAGTGCCCTGTTTGGGCTACGTAGGTTTTGAGTAAGGTATGACAGAAAAAGAGCTAGAGCTAGTCCTACTGGCAGTCAGCAGCACAACTGCTGAAAGCTTTGAGGCCAAATTTAATTGCAGAGACCCCAGCGTGCCTGTGTGGCTCATTGTACACAATGTAAAATCAGAAGTCAGGGGTGTTTATTAGTTACTTTATTATTAAAGCTACAACAAAGTTCAAATTACTACAATATTCACAGATGGCTAGAAATTTTCTAAATTCATCGAACAAGGACAGACCGGTGCCCCAAAGGGTACAGGAATACTGACCATTTCATACCTGCTAGCTAGTTTAAGACTACAGACACAGTGCTGCCCGAGATCAAGCGCCGCTGCACTTCGGGTGGCAGCTTGGGACAGTTCCTCATCCGTGCTGGAAGAGACACTACTCAGAGTTCCAGTGCAAATGCAAAGTTCAAGACTACTGATTAAACTGTACCCCACGTGTTCACAGCTCAAGATGAAGGCAGCAGCTGGAATGAGCAACCTGGATAAAAATCACCTCCACTCACTACAGAAATTCCAAAGGAAATTCTCTCACCATTGGCCCAAGACTCAGACATACACATATTTACAAAGCATTGAACATCATCTAGCAAGAACTAGTGTCTGGCTCCCTTGCTGAGGCAGAAGCTGCCAGGCAAAACAGCCATCAGGCTTTTGCCACAGGGAGAGATCCCAACACTTTTTAAAAAAGTCACGAGCAACATCATGTGAAGAAGCACAGCACAACCCAGTCATGGAGCATCTTTTGGGCTCGTCAGTCAAGCTCCTCTTTGATAGGGGTGCAACCTGAGAAGAAGCTGGTATTGCTACTCAGTATTCTCTTCTTTCTCTTTATAAATGGTATCTGGTTCTCTTGTGACTCCTCATCTCTCACAAGCTGTGAAGCAGCAGTAGTGCTGGGCTTCTTGATGAACACATCTTGGTCTGTGATATCTTTCAGGACCTATCAGAAAAGCAAGGAAGACAGTTCTGGCATTGGTACCCACCCTGAAGAAGCCAGCCAGCTTGTGCTGGGGGCAGCACATACAGAAGTTGCCAGGCCAATATCAGGAGTTGCTTGATTTCTTTACTCAAGTCAAAATTCTAAAGACAAATTCATGGGCTGAGCAGGAAGAGACAGTATTTGGAATTGTGGGCAAAGGTACACATGGGAAAAGTGAATTTGTTCAGCTGAGACAAGATTACAGCTGCCAAGTTGGAGTACACAATGGCTTAATAGTAAGTTTGGATTTAGACAGTTTTGTCCCGTGAGTTCCTCAATTATCAACAGCCTGGTTTGGGCTGGGAGGGAGCTGACAGCCCCCCGAGCCCCAACCCCCGCCAGGGGCAGGGACACCTCCCACCAGCCCAGGTTGCCCCCAGCCCTGTCCAGCCTGGCCCTGAGCACCCCCAGGGATGGGGCACCCACAGCTGCTCTGGGCAGCCTCTGCCAGCGCCGCCCTCACGGGGAAGAATTTCTTCCCAGTATCTGCCCTAAGTCTGCCCTCTCTTATTGCTGAAGGGTGCAGCAGGAAAGCATGACAAACCTGTACGGCAAGATTTTCGTATGGAAACTCAACATACTCAAGACTTAAATACAAGCTGCTTTGACAGCTGTAGTCTGTTCAGAATTTTCTAGCCGCAGTCTATCATCTTGGGATTTTTCTCCTTTCAGATCCATCACCAGCTATAGTGTGCGCACAATCAGAACCACTGTTTGTTCTTACAGCTTTAGGCATTACCTTTGTAGTTGGTGTGACACACACAGGCTGAAAGAAAGTCTCTCCTGAAGCCACTTCAGTGGGGTCTTCAAGTCTGAAGCAGCCGTCAGAGTCCCTTGATTTGTCCTGACACAGTGCGGCATCCTGAGGGGCAGTAGCATTTTGAAGCACTTCTACAATATCCATCCCTTCCGTTCCCACCAACGGCTGAAGAAACACTAGGGGTACCTAAGCCACCTTCTTTCCAGTTGCAAAGTAATTCATAGTACAGGATGCTAGATGCCTGTCAGGCAACTGGTTTCATAAAATAGTCAATAATTAAAGATTTACTGTGGGAGGTCTCTGCTTCAAATCTTTAAGATCCAAGAGCAAGGCAGAATTTTCTAGCAAGAGTTTTAGTGACCATCAGCTGCTCATGAACCTTCCTGCTGCTACAACTCCCTCCCCAAATGATCCCTTCCATGCTTAATAAAAGAGAATATCTGCAAATTAGTTAAGCTTTTGTGCCATCTGAAGCCAAAGATGCACTTAGTAAATAGAAGTTGTAGAAGACAGACTTAAATTGTTTGTCCCCAGATTTGTGGCTGACAAATGGCAGCAGGTAAACCTACGTGATATCTCCCAAATTGCTGTATTTAGTGCACGAGCCTGGTACTGCAGTGGAAGACTCTATACTCAGTTACCACAGATAAACACTGAATTACAGTGACAGTTAGTAATGTTTCAGAAAGGTGCATATGCTTCACCTCGACAAACTGTGCACGATGTTGGGTGAAGCCCTTTCAGGCGCACAAACACAGCACTACTCACCGGGAAGCCACGGTCTCTATTTCTACATTTTGCTGAGTCACAGCTACAGCCTTCAGTGCAGCTCATCTTCTGCTTCCTGCAGCCACACTGTCTATTTCCACACCAGCCCTTGCAAGAGCACTGAGTAAGAAAAGAATTCCATGCAGAAAGAGCTTTGGTGTTTTAGAGACCGCATCTGAATTGACACAGCTGTCAACACCTGAAGCGATCTAGTGGACAGTACCATCCCCAAGCTGCCACAAATCTTTCGCTGTTTTCTGGCCAGTCCTGCACCCCAGGAAAAGAAACAAGGTCTTTCCCCCAACAGAGGCATCTCTTGCTTCAGCATCTCCAAGATAAGCATCTTCAGTTACTCAGTCCCTGACCAAGTTATCCAAAGGGATGCCACTTTCAGTGTCAGTTAGACAAGCTACCATTTACACACTAGGAGGCAAACCTGAGTCACCACACCTAGCGTCCTCCATCTAGATGGAGGTGACCTAATTTAGCTCTTTCACGGCACATCAGAACAATGAATCTCTTTGCTAATCTGGGTATGTGAAGCAGTAGCAGACTGCACAGCCCAGCTGCTCCAAGCTACAGGTGTGAACTAGCAGTAATTTGCATTGGAGTTCTGCAGGGCTGAATTAATTTAAAATGAACTCAGAGGAGCCAAGTGTCAGGCACAAACCCTCCCTCCTGCAACATGGCCAAACAGAACCTCCCCAAACCCAAACCACTAACAGTACTGTATTTCAGGTTGACAAGCTCCACTGAGAGGAACTAAAGCTAGGTCTTAAATTTCGTAAGCTTTTCTGTGGTAACTGCTGGCATTTTCAGTCATTCAACATTGAAGTGTGTAATAATTTAACCCCCCTGTGAAACAGGAAGAACAAGGCTCACAGTGGAGATGTGGCTTCGTAGCAATTCAAGCCCAAAGATGCCTATTGGCTCACAGCGACCTGTGTTCAGCACATTCAGGTCATCTCTTCCACCGCGTCAGGAATTAACCGAGCGGCAGGCTGAAGCTCCAGGCCCAGCAGACTGATACAAACAGAAGACAGAAGCTGAGGCTTCTGTCAGGACTAGGAGCCGCAGCACACCACAGTGGGAACGGTACACAGGAATACATGACAGGCCATCCCTTTTTTTCTCCCCTAAAATAGGCTCCGTGAAGGAATAAGGCTGCTGTTAGGGCTCACTATTTTGCTGCCATCTGAAACATATAGGCCAGTTCAGCCACAGGTAACAGGACAGAACACCTGTGTCTTCTGGTAGAAGACGACTTGTCTAATAAAAAACTATTTAGGAAGGTGTTGCTGACTATAGGAAGCTTTTGCTCTTTCTGTCAGAAGATCATACACAACCAGTGCCAGCAGTACCACCACATTAAGGCTTTTCAGAAAATAGTGGAGACGCTACAGTCTCACTGTTTCTCTGTACACATACTAGATCCTTAGGGAGACAGGCATGTGAATCCCTCGTAGGTAATAACAAGTCAAAAGGTAACAGGATCTTACCCCCATCATGCTTCTCTTTGCTCCTTTGACTACTTTTACCGGAACCCAGTCTGCATCCTCCGTTTCCTCTCCAGACGCCTCCGAGTCAGAGAACAGCTCTTTGACATCCATTTCTCTGTATGGTGCATGGGGTTTTGCTGTCGTTCGCCGGCGAGCCTTTGGCTACACACAGAAATTACAAGGGTTGAAGTCCCAGAAGAAATAACAGTAGGTTTACATTTTGTTAAAGCACATCAGAGTACCACTACCACAGCCCCATTCCTCTCAAGACAGCCAAGATGGTTAGAGAGGAGATCAACTTGTCAGGATTAAATTGACTGACTGAATTTTTAAACTGCTATAGTTGACAAACACTTGGAAATAGATTTGTGTCCGTCTTGACAAAATAAAACATTTATTTCTCCCAGCACTAAGACTTAGCTCTTCTGCAAGGCAATGATTACATCATCTTTAACAGATGCCTTGCTCCGTGATTCACAGACTAGAAACGCTACAGAGAAAACACCTGGATTACTAAGGAAGATACAGAGTCAGACATAATTACACTGAGGAAACAATTTTGGGGTTTTGTTTGCTTTTTTTAAGATTGAAGAACTACTGCAAGCTAGTTTCAGAAGTATTCTGAAAACAGAAGCCTTAAGGACTGTCTGAAGTAGGGACCCGGCTTACTTCAACAAGCAGAACAGGATGCCTTGTAAAAAGCAGCCTGGGAGAAAGACACTATTAATAGCCAACACTAACTTTTGAAAAGAACCCAGGTACAATGTAAGCATGGAAACTGGCATGCAGCATTTTTACCTTGGGTGGAATATAATCAAAAGAAGAATCTGGGGACTCAGGTGGCATTTGCTGAATGTGATGGAGCTTCTGTCCACTGGCAACTTGGAGGAGCACTAGTTTCTGTTGAGAGACAAAAAAAGTTAGCTTTGCTAAATACATTAACCCAACTGCCAGGAAGCTCTTGTGACTTACGTCTGTACAGATCTTTACCTGTTTAAGAGTGTAATTTTCCTGGAGAATTTCTTGGTTCTTCTCACACATCTCCTTCATTTTCCCCAGCTCTTCCTCCTGTTTGCAAGACAAGAGGAAATCTGCAGGCTTACGCAGGGGTATCACAAGTAGTTGTTTGGGACAGATTTTTCTGTTTGTATCTTTCTTGCAACACCAGAGGGGTTTCTTTGTATTCTCCAACGAGAGATCAGCTCTGACTTTCTAGATCAGGAAAACCATTAGTGCTACTACCTTGTTTAATGCATAACTGCTAATACAGAGGGAATTATATCTTAAATGGTCACTCTGAAAGGATCGAAAACTCCCTCTATTTCTAAGGTTTGTCTCCAAATTAGGTGCACCTAGGACTGGTTTTGCTTTAATACATCACTGAACATGCCCTTCCACAGGAGCTTGCTACACCACTTAATTCTTAATGACGAGACAAAGTGCAGCTTGTAACGTGTTGTTGTAAAACTCTCACCTCGGTGACAGAGTTGGAAGGCAGGGTTGGAGGGGTTATTTCCTGCTAAATTACTCCATTCCCCTTTAACGCAAACATATTTATAAGGTCAAGTTCTTCTGTTGCTGATAGCACAGTGGAGCTGTACAGCAAAGGATTAGTAATAGCATGTTGAATATCCTAACTAAACATGTTCTGAGCATGGAAGACGTTTGCATGAACTGGTCAGATTGTGGTGGGTTTCATTGCTGCATTTACATTAATTTAACAGAAGATATACAAGAGAAAAAATCCACAAGCTTTACTCAAACCTGTAAAGCAACTATCCTCTCTGAACAACTGCATCAAGCAATCTTAGCTAC
The DNA here is from genome assembly GCF_023638135.1 of Falco biarmicus. Lineage (NCBI taxonomy): Eukaryota > Metazoa > Chordata > Aves > Falconiformes > Falconidae > Falco > Falco biarmicus. The sequence goes on along the minus strand of NC_079301.1, from coordinate 1,788,668 downwards.
AGACAGAAGCGCTCTCAATCCTGCTGCACCTTCCTTACTCTAAAGCTACTATTCTAAGTAACAGATAGCCCTAATGAGCACACTCTCCCCAAGCCATGTTCCAGACACTTTACCTGAAACCTGAGTCGCTCCTGCAGCTGTTTCTCCTGCTCAGTTCGTGAATCTTCCAATTTCTTCTCTGCTGCTTCTTTTTGCTGAAATTGGCTAAGCAGGTACAGAACCTAAAAGCAAGTTAATATGGCAGAGGTAAACAGCTATGAATTCCTGAAGAGAAATCTGGTAACCCAGGCAAAGGCCTTGACAATTTCAGAAAGATTCTTTCTGCTACTCCCAGCATGATTCCACCCTGATCTACTTTAAAAGTTATCGTGTGTTCAGGTGGTACATCCTTGCTTAGAGCACTGCAAAAAGTTATTGAATAAGACAACTTGCATAGGACAGAAGATGAATAGGGAGATTTCTTGGGCTTTTGTTAACAGTCTGCAAGAGTAACAAATCCCGATCAGACATATAGCAACAGATTGTTTCAGCACGTCCCCTTTGCCTTTATCACCAGGCAGATCTGAGACCCAGAGTCCCAAGACAAAGGAGCCCTCAGGATTTCTATCACTTGGGTTTTACCTTTTCCTGGTGATGTTGCTCCTGCACCAAAAGCTGATTTTGGAACTCAGCCTCCATCTCTGTTATATGGTTTCGCTCTTCAATCAGCATCTTTTGTATGTCTGAACAGCTGGCTTTACTCTGCTGTAGGCTGCTCTCCAGCTTGCTTTCCTGCACTTTTGAGAAGACCAGCTGAAAAAGAAAAGCAAGTTAATTGCTTGGGTCAATGAGTTCCACATTTGATGTCTGTTGGTACAGACATGGTGGTCTGATGGCAAAGCACTTCTGTTTAACTTCCAGCCACCCTAAGAACTGGACTGGCCATCAGCAACAGGGAACTAGCCAAGAGATTCAGAGCTAGACATCTGACAGCTAGTACGGAAGTGCAAAACAGATAGCAGGAAGTCTTGTTAGCAGTTCTAGATTGATCTCCTTTCCTGCAGCACTTTGGTTTTGAGTACTGGGGGGACCCCCAAAACAAATGCTCTCCCATATTAGCTCCTTCATTCTTTTCCTTTGATTTCCAAGCACCAGGGACTGATATACGATTCTATCATTCAGTTGCTCTTTCCTTGATTCCGCATGAGCCCAATTCCTACCCTCTCCTACCATCAATCTTGTTCAGTCTGCTCCAATCTCAATATCCATCCCACTGCTTCTGCTCTGACCTCAGAGCGTATGTCCCTCATTTCCCTGCAGACTGCCTACTTGTTCAGGAAGTATTTTTAGGTACTTTTTTTCTCTTCCCTTTTCTTATTCCCATGCAAGCATTCTGTAAGAACAGCTTTAGCTCATATCTCCAGACCCACATAGATTCCATTTCCTTCTTCCTGTTTTTTGGATTTCCCTCCCCAAAGTGATCTACAGTACAGGAGAATTTTTTAATCAGAAGTTGTGAGGGAAATAAACCTCATCCAGTACAAGAGTGCTTCACTTTTATTCATCACTGCTGTCAGCCTGTTAGTAACTTCCTTTCATTCCTGGCTAAGCAGATTTACAGCCCTTGTCATTAGTAATACAAATAGGAAAATTCAGAATTTACCTCTCCAAGGAGATACTTCAAAGCACATTTAGCCTCTAGAATTGTTGCAATAGTGTCCCAACACTGTTTCGCACGATCTGCATTGTCTGCATCTAAGAGTTTCTGCTGTAGATCCGCTATCTGAGCGCTCCTTTGAGAGAATGCATGCATTCAAGGTTACAACACGAGTGAAAACCTGGGCTAAAGTTACTGTTAGCAGAATATTAGACAAACTAGTTCGAGTTAAAAGTTTTGACTGCTTAATATGGCACCTGGAGTCTGCAATGCTATACCAGGGAGTTCCTCCTCCCTGCCACACTTCCAATTAAAAGTGCATGTTTCCCTCATACAGAGATGCTCACAAACAGCTGAGAAAACAGCAATCTTAGTGACCAAGTAGTGTCCCCGTATCCCCATTCTGGAAACATTCAAACCAGGAAAACCACATGTTCTTCTCATTTTTAGTGTCAGTGTATAAGTTACTTTACTTTCTCTTCTGTTTCACAGAAGAGTTGTGGACAGATATGAGGAAAAAAAAAAAAAACCAAACACAGAGACAAGGATGTGCAAGTCAGTGTTGCCGTACTGCCTTACCTGAGCTCCATCTCAGTTTCCAGGCTTTCAATCTGCTTTGATATGGAAAGGTCCATCTCTGAAGCCTGCAAATCTGTGAGGGAGTACGTGCGTCTCTAAAGAATTGCAACAATGGACAGAAGTAAGCAACAGGTGAAGAAATGCATGCAAGACCGGGCTTTCATTTACAGACATTTCAGCGAAGAGAAGCCATACTACTCTAAAAGCCTCTAATATCTCCCTATGGCTTCAATTCCATTGCTCCTTCCCAAAAGCATAAGCCTGTGATAAGGGGGGGTGACCCACTCACATCCATCTGATTCACTGCAATAAGTAACAAGTTACTTTAGCAACTCTGTTCCCTGACATGCCAGAGGACAGAAACAACATTAACCCTTTCTTCCAGAAAAGTAACCATTGCCATCCCTACCTTTTGAGGGAAAAGGTCAAATAGGAATGAATAAGTGACAGTACTTGCTGAACAGCCAGAAGTGTGGGACAAGGAAAACAGTACTTCCCCCTCTTACTCTGAGCTTTAGAGGGGGGTTTTGCCCAGCCTCTTTCTTCTCTTTAAGCTGAAGGAGCTCCTGCGCCAAGATCTTTCTGTCCTCCAGAAGGTCTGCAAGGTGCCGTCGAGCCTCTTCAGTACTAACAAGAACCTCTACTTCGTTTGCAAGCCAGCTCTGGAGGAAGAAAAACACATCAAAAGCCAAAATCCAGTACAGTGGCTCACTGTAGTCTCAGCTTCAGGACTGAATTCTCTGAAATGCCTGCATAGATAAACTGAACAATCACAATACCTCCCTCAATACATAAATCCATATTCCTCCCCTCTGCTTTCCAGCCATCAACCCCAGCAGCACCTACTGAGTTAACAAATCTAAGCTTGCCCGTTGTTTGTTGGAATATACAACAGTCACCTACTTTTACTCGTGCAGCAACTCCTTCCATTCCCCGATTTTGACTCTCCTTCCGTTTATCTGCAGCCTCCTTTTGTTTCTGCAAAGCATCCTTTAGGCGCTTGTTAGCAGCTGCTGCCTGTAAAATATTTTACACAAAAGTTGAACGGCAGTTACTTCACTTAACCTGCAATGGTTGAAAACATGAGGTACTCAATGCAAGCCAGACATTGAGATGATGAGAAGAGAGTGTAAAGTTAATAGAACCAGAACAACTTCAGAATTAAGCCAAGACTAGAGTCCTTGACTTCATTTCCTTTGCTGAGACTCCTAGTTTAAAAAAAATCTGCTTCCAGGCCTTAAAGGTAGTATCCCAAACGATGGCTTCAAGATGGGTTTATTCTATACAGCCATCCTGAAAGAATTCTGAACTGCAGTCTAGCAAATTCACCGCCACCGAGCTCATTCTACACTCCCTAGCTTTGTCACAGCTACCTGATGTCAAAGGGTATCTTAGCCTTTAAGAAACATTTAACTAGAATCCCTCAAAGGCCACAAGACAGAAGCATGGTATTTTTCTACAGAGAGAAAAGCACCTATTTCCCGACCTCCAAACTGCTTTTATAAGAAGTTTCTGCATATTCTGTTACCACCTCCAGCCACACTTTGCAGAACTTTTGGAACTGGCCAGGAGTTTCTAGCAGATACTGGCTCCTTACCTCTTCTGTTTTGCGCCGAAGTACAGTGGCCTGCTTCTGGAAATCTCGTTCCAGCTTAAATAGCTCATATTGCCTCTTGCGATCCTGCAGGGAAATAATGTGATTTTTTTCCATCTGTGCTAACATGTCACAGTAACACCTATGGCCAATTTCACGCTTCCTGGAACAGTATAATTACATTTGCTGTTCTGTAATGCAAGTGCTTCATGATAAGGATTTCAGTGATCATTACAAGCTTAAGCCTTGTAATGCCTCTGAGAACAAATGGCTGTTAGGCCTGAAAGGGCTCCACACTTTCCATTAAAAGGTTTAGGAGCCTAAAGGCTGTAAGAGATTGCAAATCAAAAGCTTAAGACTTAGAACCATGAAGCACCAAGGAGCAAACTTGTTACAGTAAGAACTCCTGTGAGACCAGAACTCAAGAACAGATGTTTGCTGTCCATTACACTTGAATGCTACAAGCAGCTGGGTTTCATTAACAATTCTGTTTATCTGCACATTCAATATTCCTTTGAAAGTTTAAATTCCAACCTTTCTGTGGCCAAATCCTACAACTTTAAATATTTAAAAATATTTATTAATTTTTGCTTTCTGCTTTAGAGCTGAATCATAACAAGTGTGTTAACAGCTAAGATCTGCAGACATAAGCAAGTCCGTTTACAGCCGGTGAAAGGTGGCAACCATATGAACTATGTTATCTTCAAAGCAGTCCCCAGATGTTTTTCAGATGCTTGCTAGTTAAACAAAGCTTTGCAGCAAACACTTTAATGATTTGTTTCACTCTTCAGAGGGAAGTACACTTTGGGGGCTTATTGTTTGCTCACCCGTTCTTTCAGCTGGATCACTTCCTTGTCCTTCTGTTGTTTCCATTGCCTGAATCTCTCAGCATCATCTTTCATTCGGCGCATCAGTTGTACCCTTTGGTTTTTCATTTCCTGAAAAACAGAAATGGCTGGAAGAATTGTCCAGTACTTGCATTCTGGTTAGTTTCAACTTATGTTCCCCTAGCACGTCTGTCGGGGTGGGAAGTGGCAGATGGGAAATACTACAGCGTGCTGCCCACTCAGAGTGCACACCTAAGGACACTCTCAAAGTGTTAAACCCCAGGAATTCATTTCTTAAGGCATAAAGGGGAGACTAACACATGCACAGTATACACATGGAAATCAAAGTGAAGTCAAGTGCTTAGACTGAGGCAATACATGATCAGATTATAGCCAGAACACACTTTGGACTTTTTATTCCTCCAAGTCCCAGTAGTCACCTGCCTATTGTATTACTCCAGCAATTGTGGTCACATAGCGAAAGGAATTGTGCCAAAAACTGGATTTACAGTCTAACAAAACAGAAAGCAAGTGCCTTCCATCTGGAAACTGCTTTGTCTACACTGGAGCGAGCCCGAGAACTCCGTGCTAGGGTTAGTTACCCTGATCTCCTGGTTCAGTTTGATGACAGTGTGTTCTGTAGATTCCTTCAGCTTTAAGAGCTTTGATTGCTCATTCAGCTTTTTCTTCAGCTCATTGATTTGCCCTTCCAACTCCTGAAGTCTTTTCCGACGCCGTTCACTCAGTCTGTAAAGAAATCACACTTTAAAGACAGCCTCCCCAATAACTGTTATTCTCAAACAAGTACTCTCCAACTTTAGAAACACCTTCTGAAGAACGAAGCAGTTGTGTATTAACATCTTTCCCACCGATGAATGCCCACTATCAGGCTTCTCTGCAGTTCATACAACTCACATGGCATGTTAAAGGGATGCATTTGCATAAAAATAAGAGCTTTTACAAACTGTAAAAGTGCAAGACGATGAACTTGCACAGGTGCACTAACACAACTTCTAGTGCTATAAGCCACATGGCTTGCACAGTCACTCTTACTTGGCTTGGTTGACATCCTTCTTTGCCATTTGCAGAGCAAGGATCAAATCCTCCTTTTCTTTTTGCAAACTGCTGACCTCTGATTCCAGGTCCTTGATATTAGCCTAGAAAGGACAAGAGTAGTAAGCCCCCAAATAAAAACCTTGAAATTACACTCTGAGACACAGCTTTAAGACAGGAAAACTTGAGAAACCACATTCCAATAGGCTGTAGACCACCTTATCTGAAAGCACTATAAGCACCAAAAGGGCTACACTGCCATACATTGAAACCTTAGCTGGTCCACAGAACCACTGTGACAAACTAAAAGTTACGACTGAACAATTTCAGAGATGGGAGATCCCAGCACAGCTGGTGAACAGGGGAAGTACAGCTGGCTGTACTACGAGAGTTAACAATGAAGTACTTGCATTTTAACTTGGTGCAGCCAAGCAAACCTCCAAGTAAAAAGCAGAGGAGCCCATTTCACATACAACAGCTAGTAGCTAATAGCTTATTTCAGGGAAAAGACCATCTTCTGGTGGTAGAGCTTTTTGTAAATAGCTGGGCATGGTCATCCCTCCACCTTCTCTGCTGATACCTACAGTTAACTCCCCACTATGCCCAAGGGGGCAGCAAATCAGCTTAAGGAAATAAACCCATTAAGAACATGCTCATGAGAGGATAGATCTTTTCCTCCTTCCCTCCTCAGCATGGAGCAGCCACATTAACTGGGAAAAACAAACTGAGTATATCATTACAAGAACTATTTCAGAAGAGTTTACCTGGTATTGGGACTGAATGGGCTCCAGCTGGCTATCATTCTGAGTCATTTTTTTGGCAAGCGCCTCTTTCAGAGCCAGAGCTTTATTCAGTTCAAGCAGCTCTTTGGACATCTGTGCTTGACGGAGGGCATGTTGAGTGGTGAATTCATCTGATGGTCTCTTGGTATCCTGGCCCATTTCTGCTTCCTGGAGGAGACAGCAATGAGCAGGAGAGGCCAATTGAAAGCTCTATGTGACTGCTTCAAATTCTTCTCCCCCCCCAAATTATTCAGAAATGAGAACAGGTTATCGATCTGGAACACACTGAGCAAATAAAAGCACAGAAAGGCAGCACAAGTGTGACACATATTATTTACCAAACATTTGGATTAAAAAACTAGCATAAGAATGCAGATAAAAGAGAAATGATGAAGGCATAAAAACATGCCCCTGGTAAGGTCTGCACTGCTGTACTCCCCTCACTTACAGCTGTAGCATCCTGCTCAGAGTTTGCCATCTCTGCAGCAGCTTCCATTGTGGCAGCATTTTCACTCTATATAGGACAAAGAAGACGACATTGGTCAAAAGTGGAAGATTAAGTAAAATGAAGCTACTAGCAGTCTGTTGGCCTATTGGTTATTCTCCTTGTTCAGAAAGCTCTCTCTGGAAAGAGGATGCCATTGTTTTCATCCTTTAGTAAAAGTGAGCATACTCCTCCTAGATCGGCTGGACAAGCCATTCTTTCTAGTCTTCCCTGAACTCCAGCACTGGCAAGCCAGCTCCTCACAAGAGTAAGGATTCTGGGAACAGGAGGAATGTCTAGCAAGGGAGAACAGAAGTTATTAAATTAGACAAAGATTTGACAACTTCTATTTAACAATTTCAGGTCCCTGCAATTTGTGTTGCTCATTACAACTACCAAGTTTATAATTCTCCTCCCAACTTTTGAATAGTAAACCCACACTTATCTCCCACTATCAGATTCTTTTATGGAGACTCCTCCTTTTTTTCCACCACACATAGTCACTCAAGCACAAGTGGCCTTTCTGCAGCATTAAAAGCACAGCAGGACAGCTTGTTTTGAAGTGGATATCAAGAGTCATTGAATACTTGTAATGCCTGAGCTTCTTAAGCAAGGTTTCTGCAGAACTGAATCCACTGCTCAGAGGATTAGCAGAAGAACCTTAAGTTTAATTAGTAAACTCACTTGGCATTCACTCTTCCTGGATTCAGTCTTACCTGCAACTGGGCCAATACTTGCTGCAGATCACGAATCACCTCTACATTTTCTTTTAGTTCCTCATCTTCTACAGTCTCTACCAGCTTCTGCAGATCAAGCTTGCACCTGCAATGCAGATGTGGGAATAAGTCCCCAAGTACTACATGGCACATTTGTGTCACACGTGCCAGTAAGGAACAACTTCCCCACTGAACATACAAATGAGAAATTGTATTCAGTTTTTCCCAACAAAAACATTTAATACTGAAAGACATTTCCTCAGCATGAGCAGGGTGTGGGAATAGACTTACACAGCATGCTGCTGAAGTTGCTCTAGTTTGGCATTCATCTTCTCATTTTCTTGTTCTGTCTAAAAGAAGTCAGAATTATATAAATTGTAGGAGACAAGTCAGAAAACAGCTAATTTATTTGTAGCAAAAGATTTGTCAGTCTGTGTCAAATCAATGTGCTGAAAGATTTTGCATGATCATAGCTACCAGTTTGTTTAGCCTTTTCCACAGGAATATACACTGCAGTGAATCAAAACAAAGCAGAGCAGCGTGGGAAAAAGGAAAGAAAGCATGCACAAGTGCTGGTATTTAAAACATTAAAGCAACAGAAAGCTGAAATATTCAGGTCTGGGTTTCCCCACTGAAGTCACCAGATCTGTAGGCTCTGACAGGGTCTGGAAGACTTTTGGTTCTGACTGACAGCTAGAGATTTGAAATAAATGTGAAAAGAACATTGAAGAGAGATTCTTAACAGGCCATTAGTACAGGAGCTGCTATGAATAATCCTTCAAGCTAACAGGGCAAGTCATGCAACTTAAAGCTCTTCTTGGGTAACTGAACCTTACCAGAATGATCCTCTCCAACATCTGTGCTGTCTGACCAGCTGCCTCACTCAGCCCTCGGCTCAGTTTTTGATTCTCCTCCATTAGTGACTGGTTCTTCTCCATCAGGGACTGAAGGTTCTCTAAAGGTGCCGTACTACTGAAACATTAAGGACCAGTTTGCTTGTGAACTGACTTTGCCAGAGGTTTGTAACAGCACTGCAATTACCTCCAAGTTTCCTAAATAACTTACAATAAGTATAGGTTGTAGCAGATGAACAGAATTAACTGGAGGAAGTCTAATCTGAATTCAAAAAAGTACTGCAGCATACCAAAAGTAGACTTTTGCAAGAGAAGAAAACATCCTTTTGAAACAGCAATGCTGTTTAACCAATGATAAGTCTGTAAACTGCATTTACTTGGGTTTTGAAATATCCTCAGAAGACAACCACTACACAATCCAACTCTTTCCTGCATTTTGTGCTCAAGAACAATGGAGGTGGAGATGCTCTACACTTAGGGGTAGAGGGGTGAGGAAAAGAGGGATGGATGGGCCTGAGAAACACTAATACATTGCCTAGTTCCTCTCATATTTTCTACAACAGATGTTTGCAGTCGCAAGAGGTTTACTACAAAAGTAGATGAGCCATACATGCATGGAATTTTCAGTAAGCATCACAAAAAGAAGAGAAGAAAAAAAAGTCCAGATCCTATCAGAAAGCAACCAGTTTACTCTAGCCTCATACTACAGTACTGTCTAGAGCAAAGGAGATCGAGAGCCTTTGCTGATATGTGATGGCCATCAGATACTGAGCATTAATCTACAGATCTTACTTGATAGACACTGGGAGGGTCCCTCCATGGGCCTGCAGCAGTAACACCTGCAGCTGTTGAACCTAGAAAGACAAACAATTACTTCTTGTAAAACTTTTCCATGCAGTAACTAGATGGCTGTATGTGCAGGGTGTCAAGAAACCTTGCTGATCTAAAGGTCTCCCACTTTGCTGAACCACTTCTCTGTTGCTACCTTTCACATGACTCGTGAGCGCCAGATCACTTATCTTCCTAAGCTACTACAATACGTTTGAATTTACAGTACGTTAATAAACATTCACTAGGCTCTGGTGAACACTCCTGTGCAGTAAGCAAAACCACTTACTTGCTCCATTGTGGAATCAGATTACTGAGCTTTCCTTTGGAGAGGCAGCACGAAAGACTGTATCATATGCATGCTGCCAAGTGAGCACAGCAAGCCTGGTTAACCCTCACCCACAGACCAGCCCTTGAGGACTTCTGGCTTTGTGTTTAACCACTTCTAGTTTATGCAACTTATTTCCCTCTGAAGCTGACTACATAGGAACACTCTCCACTTCCCACTCCATGCTGGATACAGGCACGTGATGTCAGCAAGGCAACCAGCGCTGTATTTCCAGTTTTGCCTGTAGCTTAATGGGCAGGAGATAATTTGTTCAGTGGAAGGGAAATGTGTATCACACTAACATCACCTTTTTTCTATAGTATTGAATAACTGCTGTAGGATTACAAGAAACATTCATGTATTCCCTTCTACAGCACTTACAGGGCCATCAAGAATCACACACTAAATATTTTTTGTATATCTTGTGTAGCTAGACATCCTATGCCTTTGCTCACTGTTTACTGAACTCAGTACCAAACCAACATATCTACTCCTCTCACATGAAGTAAGCATGCCGTACCTGCTGCTTTAGATGATGCAGTTCAGCTGCCTGGGGATCAAGGTTCACAATGGGTTTATTTTTTATTTTTCTTGCTCTGTCAGCATAGCGCAAAGTATTTAGAGTTTCTTCCAGATTGGAATCTGCTGGGCTTACACAGGCAATCATGAGAGTGTGGCTGTTACCACCCAGAGAGTCTGAGAAAAAAAAATAATAAAGCGTAATTAAAGCTTTGAGAGTGAGTAAGAATGACTAGTAAGATTATCTAAGGACACAAGTGCCTCTCCAAACTACAGCTAGAAGATATCTAGCTGTAGTTTTGTGTCATTGTCATCTACTTTCTCCTCTGCCCCAGTCAGTACCATACTGAAGAGCTTTTTTTTAAAGCCAAAGTTACGTCTCAGCTCTAAACACCAATGATTTCACATCAGATGCCCCAGTAATATTGTTGTCCTGTTAAGTAATTTCTGTAATTGCTGCAATTTCTGTATGTCATTTCTGGCATAATTCTATCCCATCTCCTCCCACACAATAATACTCAAGACTTTCACACATGTGCAGACACCAGAATTCACACTGTCTTCCAATTTAAAGAATTATTGCCTAAGAACACGTTTCTTCAGATCATCAAGCTGCATGGCATTTTATCCTTTGGTTTTACACTAACACATGTTGGCTACTTAAATTTTTTTTATGAGAAAAAAAAAACCAGGGCCCCACATCAAGCTCTGCATAATCCAGTTTCTTTTCATTAGATACTTTCAGATATGAATAACATTCAAGACACTAACTTTGTGTACTGAATTATTTAACTACCAAAAAAATCCCAGTAAATTGCAATACTATATCTATGGCGATATCAAAGGCTAATTTAGAGAAAATGTATTAAAAGAACATTGCAACTATAAGAAAAATAAGTACCACTAAGACCAGATATTCAGACTAACAGAACACCACAAACATGACACACAGTGAAGGCACAGACAGCTGGGGCTTCATTCTGGTTGCTGTATCCTCCAGTAAGTAGCTATAATTAGGCTATAATAGTAGATCTCTTCTTCCAGCCTTAACTTCCTTCTCCCCACCAAAAAAAGCCCACACACTGAATCTGTCTCGTTTCCTCCTATCACATGGGAATGGCAGAAGAGCTGGACTCATAAATGAGACCATCTCAATACACTTGCAATCTAAAAATAAGCATATAGAAAAGGTCTAGTTTCAGAGAGAAGAGGAACAAAACCAATAAATGCAATCCCTTTGTCAACAGCAGCTACTGCTTTGAACTGTGATTGTATGGCTGTTGGGGTTTTTGCTACTTTGTTATTTAAAGTGCATCTATAAATTTAGGCTTTATCATCACCTGTCTCTTACCTTGCAGCAGTCTTGTTAGCTTTGAGTCTCTGTAGGGGACAAACCCACCTTTTTTATTTTCATCCCCAAGAGCACTAATTACATTCCCCAGGCAGAGGAGACCTCTGTTTATGTTGATGCCTGCATACAAACAGATGACAGTGAGTAGAGCCACCTCAATAGCTAGGAACTAGCAATTTACTGCCCTTATTAAAGAAAAACATTAAAGAAGATTTAAAAAAGGCACATTAGAGGGGTTAAATTACTGGTATGCTTTAATATTAACTGAAAAGCAATAGGAAACCCAAGGTATAGTAGCCCTTTTCTACAGACCTTCTTTTAGTCTGTCTCCCTCAGCCTTGGTCTTCTTTTGTCTCTCTGAGCCAGCAAGATCAACCAGGTGTAGTTTGCAGTGAAAACTGCAGTTCCTATGACAGAAATAAACTATTTTACTCTCTCAAGTACACATGTAGTTAGGAAAGGAGCAGTCCAGTGGTTACTATAGTTGAGCTACTGGGCTGAAAAATATAATGCATATTAGAGGCAGCCAAATAACTGCCTCCGTAATAGCTCAGATGAGTTTATCCAAGACCAAGAAAGGACAACAGGATGTGCTGGTTTCAGCTGGGATGGAGTTAGTTATCTTCTTAGAAGCTAGTACTGTGCTGTGTTTTGGCTCTGATGTGAGGACAATGTTGACAATGCACTGATGTTTTTAGTTGCTGCTAGGTAATGTTTATACTAAGTCAAGGAATTTTCAATTTCTCGGGCCCTGCCAGCAAAAGGGCTGGAGGGGCACAAGAAATTGGGAGGGGACACAGCCTGGGCAGCTGATCTAAACCAGCCAAAGAGGTATTCCATACCATGGGATCTCATGCTTGCTACATATACCTGGGGGGTTGGCCAGGGTGGGCAGGTCGTTGCTCGGGGACTGGCTGGGCATCAGTCAGTGGGCGGTGAGCAGTTGCATTGTGTATCACATATTTCTTCCTTTCCCCTCTGGATTTTATACTCCACCCCCCCACCGCCGCTATTGTCATCATTGTTATTATTGTTCTTTCATTTTTATTCTATTTCAATTATTAAGTTGTTCTTATCTCAACCCTTAAGTTTTAAATTCCTTTCCAATTTTCCTCCCCATCTCTCTGGGTGAGGGGGTAGCGAGCAAGCGGCTGTGTGGTACTTAATTACCAGCTAGGGTTAAACCACAACACAGGACAATGAAATTTTGAGTAAGTCTGACTCCTAACATCTGCTAGGAGTGGCTGCACGATCACACTTACTTGTCATTTTTCTTCTTCTGATCAATGCAAATGGTGAAGATGGCATGGGACCGTGAGGACTGAGAATTCATTGCTGTGGAGGCCACCGTTCTGGAATTGTTCCCTTGCTCTAGGCAGGATACAGTATCTTGGGCACAGGTGACATTTCTTTCTGTTAACCCTACAATCTGCATCCAGGAAGAAAGAATTATTTATCCTCTCCCTCTTCACCCCAACTTACAACAGAAAAATTATCCTTAGACTACAGCAGGCAAAACGAAGTCCCTGTATAGTTACTGCATCCATAATAGCCAGTCTCGCTTCAAGACAGAAGCTTAAGATAGACTTCCCCCACCAAAAATTTGTTCTGAACTTCCTAACAGTAACATTAATTCACATCCCCTCTCCTTCATCCTACTCCTATGTACACACACCAAGTTCCTCTGTGCCTGCTTGAGTGTCAACTAGGCTATGGGATGGAAGCAGAACATCCCAGTACTGTGGAGAAATTCATAGCTGCTCTCAGATATCCTCAGCCAAGCAGGTAGCTGAAAGTTGTGCCAGTCACAGGCAGAGGAAGGGGAAAACTGGCTGATGTGGTGGGGAGGCTGGTGTGAATAGAGTAGAGAGGAGGCAGGTTTTAGGGACATAAAGGACAGATTGGACCAAGTAGTAGGGACTCGTCATACTCCTTGGCAAGCCTGTGCTTTCTCTGTCTCCCTGGATCACAATGCCACTACTGACATGGATGAGTCGCACCCCAGTACTTTAGAGGCAAGTGAGCAACACAGGATTACACATAACAAAAATATTAATAGATAAAAGCTACAGGTGTCACACACACCTAAGCTGTGCAAAAGACAACTGCCAACCTATCCACCACTGCAAACTGAAACTGTATGAACGAAACACAACTGACAGATGGAAGTTTAGCTACAAAATGTGTACACAGAGCAAGCAGTAGCACAAGGTTTTTCTGCACTACACTGTAAGCACACATCTGTACAAAACTGCTAAGAAAATAATTTGGCCACTTAAATAGTTTCCCCTCAGGATCCCTTTGTTGCACCCTACTTCTGCCATACTGAAGTGTACAATTGCAACAGAATCTGAAATTTGGTGAAGGAACCTGAAGTATAACATTCTCAGTTATTCACCGCATTCAGCTTTGAAAAAAAAAAAAAAAAAGTCAGAATAGGGCTTGAAAGTGGTTTTGTTGTGAATTCCTAACTTATTTTTGTTATCTGAGTACACTTAAGGATCATCAACAGCTCAGTTTTGAGAGGAGTGAGTAGTTGTGGTGATTACGTATGTACTAATACAGAGCAGTGCTCAAGGAGTCAAGACAGTTATTTCACCAAAACATCCATCCCTAGCCACATTGCCCCCTTGGGTACCCATATCTAACATGGCAACAGACCTTTATGCCTTCTTTTGGATCTTCTCGTATACTGATTTGAGAAGGCCGTTCTCTTGATGGGCACAGCAGGTCTAGAATATCCTCATTGTAGATCTGAAAACATCAGAACAGCAGTTCAGGGTTCACAGCCTTGCAAGAGAACCATTTGCATAAAGATGTACAGTTACAGTGAAATCACAGCTAACTTTGTATGACAGTCCATTCATTTTACCTATACAAAAAGATACCTGGGACTCAGAGCCCAGTTCTTGACAAGACCTTATGTAGTCTTAGGTTTTGACTTAATAAATACCTATAACTTGAAGCAGGTAGCCTCGTTAAAGCTCATTTCATCACTAATTCATAACTTTATAATAGTTTGAAAATCAAAGCAACTTTTACCTCTAGATAAGAAACTTTGAGGATAAATTCCCAATCCTGCCTTTGCTCCATCTCCTTAAATAGTAGTTTGATTACACGAGGGATGACCCCCACACTAGGGTCATGCTCTTGATTGGCAGTGTAGGCACCTCCCATAGAGTATGTTTTTCCAGATCCTGTCTGTCCATAGGCTAAGACAGTAGCATTATACCCTGGGGGAACAAAGGACACCCAGATCAGACAGTCAGCCCAGATCAGACAGTTTGAACCAGACATGGGAACCAGAGGAAGCTTTGAGGAACAAAGCTGCATTCTAGTAAAAGCATCCTTCCAGAAAAGCACTGCCCCTCACTATCAGTTCACACAATCTTTATGCACAGGTCACAGATAGCAACATCTGGGGGAAAAAAAGTCAGTGAAAAGCTCCCCAAAATGCTGATAAAATTATTCCAGCCCTTTCAAGAACGTGCTGTTGCTTTACTAGAGCTAGTCATAGAAACACAGTGTAACTTCTCCGTCATCCCAGCTCCACTGCACATCGCCAACAGGTTCTGGTATGGGACGCTTATCAATACTCATAGCGTTCTTGACAAAATCCTCTTGCCTGATCCAAAGAACACATACAAGTCATTTTGTTAGCCCTGTGGGTACAACAGGTTGTAAGCAGACAAGATCTGGCACTTCTCATGAGAGGCTGGGGTCAGTATGTAGATAGCACAGGATTGTATTTTCTGAGGAAATCAAAAAGCAAGTCAAAACACAGAATTAAACAGCACCATCTTCCACACAGCCGAGGCCACCAAACCCCCAGTGTCTGAAAACAGAGCCTGAACTCAGTTATAACAAACCTTTGAAGATGCCTCGTATGAGAGGGGAGACAGCCGTGTTAAAGACCTCCTCTTGCTCGACAGACGGGTCGAACACATAGTCATACGTGAAGCACTTATTGCTCCCCACGACCACCTGTGGAGGAGAGGAGAGCAGGCAGCGCCGACCAACCCCCCCAGCACCCCGACAGCGAGCCGGGGCAGGCACGGCCGACCCCCGGCGCAGAGAGCGGGCTCCTTACTTGCGGTTCCCCCGGCGTGAAGGACAGGCACATCTGGCACCCTTCGCTGGTCTCCTTCGGCACCAAGGGACGGCAGCGCAGCGCCACACGCACCGGGATCACCTTGTCGTCTTCCCTCACCATTTTCACCCACCGGGGCCGCCCTGCCGAGGAACACAGCCAGGTGAGGTCTGGTAGGAGCGGCCCGGTAGGGACCGCCCTGGAGGAGCCCGGCGCTGCGGCCTACCCCCCAACCCGGCACCCTGGGGCCTAGGCCGCGCCAGCGCCCCGCCCCCGCTACCGACCTCCCGGCCCGGCCCAGCGGGGAGCGGGGAAGCATAGCGACCACCGGCAGTCCCACCTGAGGGGAGGGGAGCGGGGCGGAGCTGGGGGGGGCTCACCGGCGGCTGCGGGACCCACCTGGAGCCGCCACTGCTCTGGGTGATGGTGGCGCCGCAACCGCCAACGTTCAAACCGGGGCCGCGCGCAGCAGCCGCCAATGGCGAGGCCGCGCGGGCGGGCACGGGCGGGGCGCGGCGCTCCCGGCAGGCAGCGCGGCAGCATGGAGGGCCGGCTGCCCTACGACGACTTCCCGGTGGTCTTCCTGCCGCCCTACGAGAGCCCGCCCGCCTGGGTGCCGCCGCATGAGGTGAGGGGCCGGGGGGCGGCCGGGCCGGGGGGCCGGGCCTGGCCGGGCCTGGTCTGGTCGGGGGCGAGTGGCGGGGATGGTGGCGCGGCGCGGCCCGGCCGGTGCCGCCGCCTGAGGGCCGCAGCGCTGCCTTGCAGAGGGTGTACCACCCCGACTACAACAACGAGCTCACCCAGTTCCTGCCCCGCACCATCGTCCTGAAGAAGCCGCCCGGAGCGCAGGTGAGACCCGCTTACCCCTCCTCCCCACCTCCCCCCCCCCCCCCCCCGGCAGGGTGCGGGTCCTGCCCGCCCGGCCCGTCGGCGCCGGGTTTGCCGTGCTGGGCTCGCGGCCGTCCTTCCCGGTGTCTTTCCTGGCGAAAAGCGGCGGGCGCAGCGGCTGAGCTGCGGGGCTGCTGTACTCCCAGAGCGGCAGCACCTCGCAGCGCGGAATGCGCTGGGCCCTCCCCTCAGCCGGGGACTCGGTGTGGCGGGGGGGCTAAGGGCAGGCCTTGCCCCCCCCCGCCGGGAAGGGCCGTGCCACAGCGGGAGCAGAAAGCTTCGTGGGCGAGGCAGAGCAGTACGGTGTTTTGGGATGTGGAGCAGATAAAGGACAGGGAACAGGGGGCCCCTCGCCTGGCCAAGCTGCCATGGTGCAGAAGGTAGCAGAGGGCCTGGTGCGCCCTGCTGCCCGGCCGAGTGCCGCAGCACTGACACCTTTGCTCCATCCAAGAGACAACGTTAGCAGTGGGAAGGGTCCCGGGCCAAAGCAGGTGACTGTGTTTCACTGCTGGTTTCTCTCACAGCTGGGCTTCAATATCCGGGGAGGAAAAGCCTCACAGCTGGGAATCTTCATTTCTAAGGTGTGTCTGTCCTTCTGTCGTTCCCTCCCTGCATTCTGTCTGTTCCCTTGGGTGTTGCTGAGCCAGCTGGGTGTGCAGGGAGACTGTCATATGCTTTATATGCACCTCCAGACTCATAGCTGTAATTTCCTACACACTAAGCAGCAATCAGACAGTCCCGCACCATTTCCTCATCTCTCCCCACCCACAGTGTTGCTGGTGTGCTGCAGTCCGTACTCCCCATCCTCCCCAGTCCCGTGTGAGTGCACTGGATGGACACAGTGGGGCGGCTCTGGAGCTGGACTGCCTTGGCTGCATGGAGGGGAGCTGTGGCACTGGCCATGCCAAGGGTCACTGCTACTGTCTCTGCTCTTCCTTTCACAGGTGATCCCTGACTCGGATGCGCACAGAGCTGGGCTGCAAGAAGGGGACCAGGTGCTCTCAGTAAACGATGTGGATTTCCAGGACATTGAGCACAGCAAGGTGAGCACTCCTGTGGCCCAGGTGCTGGAGCAAGGACAGGGTAGAGAATCCATTCACACACCATCTCTGTCCGACCTTTCAACCTGCACCAACTCAGCTGCGATGCATTCCTTTTTCCTGTTCTCCAGCACGGTCTGGTCACTGAGCAGCGACTCTTTCTGCTTTCAGGCTGTGGAGATCCTGAAGACGGCCCGTGAAATCACCATGCGTGTGCGTTACTTCCCCTACAGTAAGTGCCCGATAGCTCCAAGTCCAGTCACCTAGCAGCATTTCTCCTTGGGACGCAGATGCCTGTGCATCCCTGCTGATTCCACCTGAGCTTAGCAGTTGCAAGTCTAAGGTGGTAGATGATGTTAAGCCTGCAGATCAGAAAGAACATTAGGCTTTGATTTGGGGATAAGGACAGGTACAAAACAGTAAGGACTGGCTTTGGCTGCCCTCATAGAAAAAACTTGTAGAGCAGGGCTTATCCACACAGTGCTAAAAGATGGGGTGACTTTTGAATGGAAATGTTAACTTTAGAGTGGTAGAAGTAGCTATTTATCCTTGAACAACATAGGAATGAGTTCTGTCGCTAGTGGATCTGTGCCAGTGGTGGACGCTGCTTGTGGCTTTTATCCCTCCCTAAGAACATTTAAATTCTAAGTGAAGGAAAAGACCATATTAACTCGGTTTCTGCACCCATAAAGTTCATAGATAGAAGGGGGGTGTGGGGAAAAGGTCAAGTCAAGGCAAACAAGGATTCTTCGTAAAATGGAAACTGACCCTTAAGTGAAGAAAGAACAAAAATAGGGATCAGGAGAAAAGAGGACTTCAAACAAACTTTTGTTCTGCGTGCCCTAAAATAACTTGAAATGACTGGCTGAGGTGCAAATATGCTATTTTAAAGCCAGCTGCTACCCAAGGGGGTAGCAAACGCTTTCTCTACTTCGTGAGATATAAACAGAATATATGTTTTCCTATAACATTTTGGCTAATGCCCTCTTGCCATCAGCGACTGCCTCTCTTCTCTTTCCCTTCCAGATTACCAGAGACAGAAGGAAAGAACTGTTCACTAGTAGGCAGCTGTCTGCTGAGTCTCCAGAGTGGTCATCCTGCAAAAAACTCCACTACTTTTCCTCAACATCTGAGATGAAACATCCTGTTTCACCTGTCACTGGAAGTACAATGTCCTGTTGGCTGCACAGGCATCAGCTCAGTTTCCTGCATGGAAGGATTCCAACAGAGTTTCATTTAGCTGGAAGATGGATAGGGCTTTATTCTGTACTCCTTGAACTGGGTGTTGAAACAAGCTGATGGTGTTGATGTGGGTATTGGAGGGAAGCTTCTCCAGCAAGATCTGTGCTTCTGTTCTAGCAGGACTTAAATTAAATGAGTGCTCTCCTGGTTCTGGATCCAGCCCTTGTTGCTAAATGTAAGGCCAAGAGGGTCTGAGCGTGCCTGAGCAGAGCATGGCCTGTGTCCTCCAAGAGATCAACCTGTTCGCTTCTCTTGTGACATGAAATTCTTTCCTTCTCCACTGTCCTACCTCTGCTCTACACTACTGGGTTTGCTTGGGACTCAAGGAACAGGAGTAAAATCCCCTCAAACTCAGTGCACATCTCTAGCTGCACTAGTCTGCCAAAGCATGTTTGTACCTCTTTGCTGCTTAATGACCCCCGCGACACAGGACCAAGACGCTTGGAGCATGTTCCTCAACTGCTGCAGGCACTTGTCCAGGTTCCCTCAGGTGTGGTGCTTGCACGGTTAAGGGTTTCACTCGCTGAACCTGCTTCTTTCACTTGGCACAGCCCTGTCCCTCTCACGACCTCCCATCAGAACTCCCCACCACTTCGAGGTAAACTCCCCTTGTCTCTCCTCTGAGAAAGGGGAGGAAGCCTGCTGCACCCTGCGCTGGCAAAGCACAGAGGAAAACATGCTCGTTACTAGCAAATCTGGGTGTGGTACGTGGTGGTATCACATTGTAGATGGCATCAGGACAGCCCTTGCTCCGGCCTTGTGGGTGGTGTTTCTGACTTCTCTGTAGTGACTGAAATAAAATGAGTGCAGCAACTGGAATTCATCTTATTCCCGCTCAGGAAATCTCTGGAGGGTTGGTTGTTACCACCCTCAGCCCTGTGCCAAGGAAACACAGGGCTGGAGCTCGGTGGTCTGTCACGTCCCTTCCAACCCCAACCCTTCTGTGATGCTGTAATTTTGCCCTTAACGGCACCTTCCAGGCCAGGGGATGACTGTGATTAGGAGACTGCTCCAGCCCAGCCTGCTCTTCACTCGCCGGGTGTTTGACAGAGAAGCTGACAATGGTGTGACACCTGCTCTCGGCTGCTGGAGTTCCGGTGTTCCCACACCCCTGAGCAGGCAGGAAAGTTTCAGCTGCCTGAACAGCATGCGGGGCCTGCATGGACGCGCAGACACTCCAGAGGCTTCTGCCTGGCCCAAGTGTCCTCTAGTTTACTTGGTGTTCTCCCTGTCTCCTCCAAGCAGCACCGACCCTGCCCCTTCCCAGCCCAAGTGGTATCAACTACCTCGTGTAGTAGAGGTCCCAAGCGGTGTCCTGCACCCTAAACATCTCCCTCCTGCCAGGCAGCTCGGACTGAGTGGCCCCTCTAACATAAGCCAAGACTTTGGTAGCAAACAGCCAGTGTCATCCCCCCCACACCCCCACTCAGAGGCACAGAAGCCCACATCAGCGTTGGCAGCCACCCAGGCAAGGTCACATGTGTCAATGACATTCCGGCGATACTCGACGTTGTGCAGCACATCACACACAGTCTCCATGGGCACATCTGGGACATCAATGTGGCACTGCAAGGAGTACTGACAGCTCAGGACAGGCTCCCCAACCCCACCCTGTGCACCCCTCCCTGGCAGGGTCCCTGTGGGAGGGGGGTCCCTGTGCCCAGCAAGGGAACACTGCCATCAGGTTCCCAAACGCCTTGCACCACCAGGGGCGGAAGGGGCTGGCAAGGGCATGGGGAGAGGGACCCCACCACCAGTTTAAAAGCCCCACCTGGCTGGTTTAAAGCCCTTCTCATGCCACTCCCGAAGCCACGCCTGGAGCTCACCCCTCTCCCAGTGTACTCTACACAGGATGGACTTGTACAACCTATGAGTAAAACAAGCAGAGACAGCCCAAGGGCCCTCGCAGCAGCAGGACAGTGAAGGTGTTGGTGAAATAACTTTATTTAGTGTGATACACGGCTGTGGTCAGACAGTCCATACTCATATTAATAGTCACACTTACTCGGCTAACAGCTAGGAGACAGCAGGGCCAGACACACACTCAATATTATACACATCCATAGAGAAGACAGTGGGAAGTGAACTATTTCATTTCACTAATTACCCGCCCCATTACTTAGGGTCTCCCCCCTCCCTCCCCCCTGGTCCGTGACTCAACAACACGACAGCAGAGCAGCGCACACCTGCCTGTGAGAAGGGGACAGCAAAACCTGTTCTACGGCAGACACGGACACACCGACAAACATCAGCAATTCCCACACAACAGGGGTATGTACAGAGGAGGGGGCCGAGTGGGACCTGGCTCTGCCAGCTGGGGCTGTGTGTAAAGGGGGGAAGGACACTCCAGAGCAGAATGGGAAACCACATCCCAGCTTCCTCCTGCAGGCCAGCTCACCCGGAGGGGAAGGGACAGGGCTCTGGGGAACAGAATGTCAGTCACCAGCAGAGAGGTGACTTGCAAGCCAACGTGGGGACTGCCAGCTCCAGTCCAAGGCTGCCCCTTCCCCTCCCATGACAGCTCACAGGCTTCTGAAGCATGCAGGCTGTGTCAGTGACCAACAGACATCCTGCTAGGGGAGTGTCACTAATGACTGAATGCTGCTGTCCCCACCCATCACACTGTGGTCAGTCACTCTCCTGCCTACTACCATCCTCCCTGTCAGCATGACACAGGCCAGGAGATGAAAAAAACAGCGAATGGCTTACCATTATCTGACTGTTTTATCCTCCTCTCTGTCAACCTAATGACTTCTGGTTGGGACAGATGGATGAAAAAAAACCCAGTCAAAAGTCTCTGAAAAGCTCTATTAACATAATTAGAAACCAGGGGCAGGGGAAAGAAGAGGTATTTCCCAACCTCCAAGGTCGAGAAGTGACACCAAAATTCGCTTCAGCAGCATACAATCCCTCCATTCCTCTCCCCAGGTCTGACTATAAATCCCTGCCACTGCTCATCTCAGCTTTGACCATGCTGCAGCTTCAAACTACCCCAAAAATGAGAATGCTACTAGCCCCATCCTCCAGAAGTCTACTACAAAGGCAGAAGCAGCTATGTATGATTTCACCAAGCAGCAACCTAGGTATGGGAGTAGAACAGCTATCGCTGCCCTTCACTCTGCTGTAGCTCTCCTGCTCCACGTGAAGAAGCTCCCAGTCTACATGATGAGGAACAAGAGAACAGAGACTAAGAAAGGAGCCTGAACAGCATCTGTGACTCCCAGGGCAGCTGTTGCCCTGTAGTGATGGATTTTGAGCAACTGTTTGCTTTCTCTGTTGACAGACAGGTCCCAGGTCTCTACAAACCACCCTGAGAAACTCTCCCCACCCAGCCTCAAGCTGCAAAGCCTCTGTACCCTCTTCCTTCCCCACATCTGACACCCAACACTCACCGAGCGCCAGCGTCCTCTGGATGGGAAGATATTCCAACTGAGGAGAGCAGTCTGTGGGATGTCTCTGCTACACAAACGGGAGCAACAAGGCCAAAGCTATCAGAGTCTGGGGGTTTCCAGTGCTGTGTATAACACGAGGGGCAAAACTCAGAAGTCGTGAGCAATGAGTTAGCCAAGATTATCCACAGAAAGGAGAAACTAAGGAGCTATTATTGTGTGTGCCCTGCAGGAAGCAAAAGCCTAGAAACAGATAACCTGTATTGTCCAAAAAGGCAAGGCCAAGTCAAACTGACTGGTTTAAAAGGAGCAGCCTTTCAAGAGAGGAAGTCGGGATGCAGGACAAAGACAGGGCTGGAGTGGACAGGGAACTAGTTAGGATGCAAGGCAGTAAGGAAGGTGGAAAGCCCACCCCCAAGCTTTATTTTTGTCTTCCCTAACTTTGTGGCTTTTCCATTGCATTCACAAGATACATCTGAGCAGACAGGCTCGAGGTGGGGAAGAGGGGGAGGAGGAGAGGAAGAGAGAGAGTGTAAAGGGCACCACAGTGCCAAAGTGCAACAACATAAAAAAATAAAATAAAAGACAGGACACTCATTCTGCACTCAGGGCTCATACCATGCAGTAACAGGGGCGGCCGGGGCTGCTCCCCACCAGTAAACAGGGAGTTCGCTCGCTTAGTTGATTGGTTTTTCAGCCCACAAAGTAGGGTTGCCTAGCCAATGCGCGGTGATGTTCTTCAGTGAGACTGGCCGGTTGGGGAATGTGCTGCTACAGAACAGGCCTGTTAGCAGGAGCACCCGCTCTCCGTTACTGGCTGCTCAGGAGGTTTCTCTAGTTTGATGTCAATCACTGCAGCAGACAAGTTAAGGCAATCACCCAATTCAAGGAAAAACAAGAAGGAAAAAACAGAGAAAGGGATCAATATCTGAGAAGGTTGTTAGCTGTCCCTTCTTGCTAAGGGCAGGTGTTTTAGCAGAGCAAACCATATCCTGCCTGAACAGAATTAACTGCAAACCAGCAGACTTGGTATGTCATGACCTTTTAGAGAACAGAGCCCAATCGGATAGGTCTGCACAGAAGACAGCTCTGTGCAAAAAGAGGACAACATCAACAGTATTTTAAAACTGTGCATTTTATCCTAAGGTTAAGTGGAAAAAGCAAAATTTGTGCCTGCCATTATAAGTAGTTGTGTATGTTTATATATAGACCACAAGCAGGGTCATCAATTTACGTCCACAGCTAAGCACTACACTATACTGGCGGTTTCAGACACCTCTCTGCAAAAACCCAATAAGGCCCCTCCCCACAATGTGCCAAAAAGTCAGTAAGCCCAACCTAACAAAAGACAGTTGCCAAATTCTATGAGAACAGGAAAAGTTACTGATGAGAAAGCAAGGATACTGTCTTCTTTGCTCTTCTCTGGTGTGCTGTCCATCCCAGGTAAGGCAGCAGCCACACGACGGAAAAGCTGAAAAACAGCAATAGGAAAGCTGAAGGCTTGTCAGAAAAAAAAAAAATACATGTTAAAAACCCCACTGCCTTACAGAACTGTACAAACTTGTAATGTAGGTACTTCAGCAAGCAAAGATTGACAAATGCTATGAGAATTTTATCTATGAAATCTAACAAGTTTTATTAAATTATTATTCAGTGCCTATCAAACAGGCAGGTTTATTTTACCTTTTTCTGCTTGAACACAACATGGAATTAATTGCCAACAGTTCTTCCAGGGACACACAGAACAGTTCCCCTCCTGCACTAAGCATGCCATTTCCAGCCTCAACTGCTTTTGCACACAGCACCATTACAGCGCACAACTCAGGACTTCTGATGAGTGACCTCGCAAGAGGCAGATGGTTTAAGAAGCCTATGGAATGACTGAGGTTTTACAACCCATCCTTTTGGTTCAATTCTGCTGCAAAACAGCTATTTCTGAGCAGAACAGCTGGCTCAAGTGAGCTGCATTTAAGCTATTAAGGACACGCTAGAGCTAGGAAGGACTATCATATCCCCATAAAAACCAGAAAATAGTTTTGCATATATTTCCAAGTCAATGCTTAGAGCTCCTCCTGCTGACATCAATGCAGCAGCTAACACAATTCAGACACTGCTAAGCAGTCTGGTGAAACGTGCTGCATAAAGAACTAGAGGAAAGATGTCCTAATCATCATTTTTCTCACAGTAGCTTGGTAGGGGCTTCTCACCCACCCCTCCAAACTGCATTATTTGAAAAATCGAGCCACCGAGGTTCCAGCAACGTGCTGCAGTTAGTATCTCTTTAGTCACTTACGTTCTCACTGCAAACACCCGCTAGGCAAATAAAGCAATAGTAAGTTAGAACCAAAGACTAAAGTGGATTCAATCCAGAATAGCCAAAAGAAACAAAACTGAAGTCTCCTAATCCCATTGTGAGGTTCTCCTAACCAGCTGGTGTGCAGCAAGCTGGTAAGTATGTTTCCCAGCTGCCACCAGCAGTACTTATGCTCCTTGCAGACCCCTGGACTTTACAGCTGCCTTACTCCCCAAGTTTTGCCACACTTCAGAATGATTCCTGAACTAGCAAAGAGTGCATTCACAAGCTTATAGCCAAGAGGTAATGGGCACAAACTGAAACACAAGAAATTCTGCTTAAACATAAGAAAAAAAGTTTAACTTTTTTTAAATTATTATTGTACAGATAGTCAAACACTGCAACAGTTGCCTGGAGAGATGGAGCCTCTATCCTTCGAGATACTCAAAACTCAGCTGGAGTCAGTTCTGGGCAGCCTGCTCTGAGCATGAAGGTTGGACTAGATCTCCAGAGAGCCCTTCCAACCTCAACTATTCCAAGATTTTCCTCTGCGGCTTGCAACAGAAGCAGGAACTTCTTTCTACTCTAGCGCACCAGCATCATAAGCAATTATCCCAACCAATGCCAACACTGATTTTAGAAAACAGTGCATTAACTGTTAACAAAAGCAAAGGGAATGCACAGAACTGGGTTTGCCTGGCTGCACAAAATAGTGCCACTCCTATCCATCAGCACCTTCTAGTTTTAGGTTCTCCTTTCTTTCAATGTAAGTTTGCTTAATTTAACAGGGAAGCACTGACTCGACAGGGAAGGAGCTTCCTCCAGATAAAGCAGCAGCAGTAATCATTGGGCAAAAGGCATTTCAGGGGCTGACGTTAAACAATACAAGTAAATACCTGACAGAACACAACCCCCAAGCAGAGCATACACATACAGAGCAGTAAAGTACAGATTTCCTGGCTTTAGAATAGAACATTCATCTACCTGTTTCACATTGTATCCAGTCTTTGCACTGGTCTCAATAAACATCACATTCAGCTCTTTGGCTCTCTGTTCACCTTCTTCTGTAGTGATTTGCCTGGATGAAGACGCAAACAGAAGCACAAAGACAGAAAGGAAGAACAGACAGGAAGCATTAAGAGATGTCTGTGACCAAGATGCTTTTCACTGGAGAGCTGATTCACCACCCCTTCCAAGAGCGCTCAGTCCATCAGTGGTGTCCTCAGGACCTCCAAGTCTTTAAGACCCCCAGGTCCTCCAGCTTTGAATGAAACAACCTCAGGTAAGTTACTCAGGGAATGCCTGGACTTTGACTGTTAGTAATGGATGGTCAGCACAGGATGAAGTTTGTGCAGGATATTTCACCTCATTCATAGCATCCTCAAAGGAAGGAAGAGCCCCTATACACTGCACCTGATACAAAAAGCAGTTTCCCAAAAGTCAATAGAAGAGAATTCCATGAGGTTACAGAGAGATTTCAGAAAGGCTCCAGCAGCAAGTACACTGCAACAGCAAGTGCTAGGCTGCTGCCTGCGAGCGAGCACCTGCAATTGCATCTCTGATCAATACCCTGTACATACCTGTTTCACATTATATCCTGCTTTAGCACTGGTTTCAATATACACCATATTCAGTTCTTGGGCTTTTCTCTCACCCTCCTCTATAGAAACCTGTCTACAGCAATGAGAACAAATCACAGAAAAGAAAAACCTAAACAAAGAAAAATACTCCAAAACCAAAATGAAAACTGCACGGAAAAAATAGCCACTAAGTGAAGCAACATTAACAGGGAAGAAAAATTTAACAGGCTGTACCAGATAAGAACAGTGTTATTTTTAGTTCAGCTTTTTGGCCTCAGAACTTAACTTGCATCATCACTTGGTTTTTACCATAGAACAAATGGCTTCCAATACACTGTATTCCATTTGGCAAAACATGACCAAGCTCAGACTGATACTGTGGCTTTGTACAGCCTTAAAAGGACCAGTATTTCAGCCTAACACAAATCTAACCTCCTTTTAAAAGAAAGACAAGGCAGCTTCTTCTCCTGGAAGTTGGATATACACCATAATTCCACATTCTAACTTAGACCAGGACTACTGTCACATTAAACTTCTAAAATAAGAGCTTCTAGCACTATATGAACTTCAAACGTAGCTATGTTTCAAACAATTTTCAGGTATTTTTAATTCTTATGGCAGTGCTGCATCAGCTGTCCTGTGCATGCACTCCACTTCACTTATGTACTATCAGGAAATTGTCCAAGGCTGTAATTATCCCCTTGGGTTTTCCAGTTCCAGATAAAACTGGATTTTGATAGAAATTAGAAGGCCTCCAATCTAAATGCCAGGTTATTCATTTAGGGAGCTGCAGTTACTTCTAGCTCCCAGGAGGGCATAAGAGATACTAAGTTGTCAACATCCAGAACTGACTACAGTACACCACCTTGGATTTTGCTCTGTTGCTTTTGTAAACTGATTTCAGACTAGACTAATCCGAGGTCTTGCCACCAGCAGTTCTTAATCCAAATCAGCTACGCACATTTTTATCGTATTTCTGAAGCTCTGAGCACCAAGCTTCACCAATAATTCCAAAGTGCAAGGCACAGGACACTTAGAATGGCCTCCCACTGGAAGTGGGAAAAGCCAACAGTTGTCAAGCCTAAGGTGGTCTGCATGGAGGACAGAGAACACACTTCTCTAAGAACCATCAGTACAAAGCCCATACAGTGCCCAGCTGGAGCCTAACTTTATCCTTTTCCCCACTGACTCAAGCCACTAGCAAGTATTAGAATCGTCTGTGCTTTTCCTACTAGGCATGGCAAACAAAAACCTAACAGCATGACTTTTAAGGGACAAAGGGCAGAAAGCATCTGCTGACACCATTTTGTGCAGTCAAGGATGCTGGGTATTGTCTTGTACAAGCATTTGGACAACACTAAAACCACAAGGGAAAACTCACATCACAATACATTCTGCAGCAATATGTACACTGCAGGACTGAGTAAAGCAAGGCTTAGAATTTAAAATGTGGTAGCATCCAACAGTGAAACAGTGAGATCCCTATTTGGGCCATCATCCCAAGAAACAGTAAACAGGCAGTTCAGACAATAATGCCAGATTTTCCTGAGAAAACATTAATGTTCCACCTGTAAGGCCTTTCAATCTGTTATCAGATCAGAAGTATCTCATGAACAACCGAAGTATAAGGGTTTGATTTTTAAGACCTCATTTTGCTGTGCGATCCAGGCGTTTCCTACTTCTGTCTTTTTAAGATGCTTTCTTTTGCATCAGGTAATTCTCCATCATTTCAATACTTTGTATGTCCCATGACATACAAACCACACATTTTAGAGTACTTGGTGTATATGAAGATGTTTCAGCTTAAATTGTTTGGACTGTAAGGAACTGCATGGCTTACTCTATCTTCCCTTTGCCAACTACTACTGAAACTAACCATTAAAATAAAAATCTTTCCTTATCTACAATTTCTGATGACTTCATAAAGAATGATAAATCTCTGAAAACAAACAAAATTTTTGCTAAATCAACAATCAAGAGAAGAATCTGAAACAGAAATGCAAAAACACAAGCCTGTGGTCTAAGAAGCCATTACATTGGTTATGTTGGTTGAAGTGGCATTGTAGGATTAAGAGTTTTAGCAGGAAAATACTTTATGACATTTTTGTGCAGTACATTGTCCACATGATTTTAAGAGTCTAATTAACTTTTTCCATCTCTTGGGGAAGCCCACTTTTGCTAATCTAGTTTCCTCTCACATATCCACAACATCTCAGTTTGTGTTACGACATGAAACTGATTCTCAGAAGGAAACCTTTTAGACTGTTACTGTAAAAACTCATGCTTCATCTTGTAACAAGAAACTGTACTATGAACTTAACAGCTGCACATGTAGAATGATGTAAATAGGATTACAGTAGATTTCCTTACTTTTCCAAGACATCTTTCTGGCTTTATCTCAGCATGAAAAGAAAAATCACACACTCTGTCGTGAAATGTGGTATAGAGATAAAAGGAGGGGTTTTTCAGGTGGGTTTGTTTTAACCGAAAGGGAATAACTTTCATTTGCTGAAACCAGAAAACTAAACTTAATGACAAGCCATTTATGCTTCATTTAAAATCAACAATTGTTTTGAAGACAGACCAGTCAGCCAGTTCCTTGCTTTTACAGGGCAGCTCCCCTCCATTACCTCTTGTCTGCCAGGTCAGTTTTGTTCCCCACCAACATGATGATGACATCACTTCCTCTCTCTGTCCGCACATCATCAATCCACTTGGAGGTTTGCTGGAAAGAATTCAAGTCTGTAAAGAAGAATCAAATAGGAGTGCTGAGGATAAAACTTTTTAGAGAGGGAGAATGCTATGCCTGTACTCAGGTGCTTCTCCAGATCTCACCACACCACATATAAATGACCCATAAATTGTTTTCTGCTCAGAAAAACAAGGAGGGGGAAAAAACATTTCTAATGGTAATCATCTTTTTGCAGAACTTCTGGTTGTAACTTATTAGTTCTGCTTACATGTAGCATTTCAAATAATGAGACATCAAAGTATCACTCACTTGTAATGTCATAGACTACCACAGCAATAGTGGAGTCGCGGATGTAGCTGGGAATGAGACTGCGGAACCGCTCCTGGCCTGCTGTGTCCCAAAGCTGCAGCCGAACCTGCTGGTACCAGGCCAGGGAGAGCACAGAGAAAGAGAGAGAAAGAGAGCAAGAGAGAAAAGAAAGGAGGAAACTGTCCTTTAGAGAAAAGGCCATTTCTACAATCAACTGTATGCAGCTCAGTCTGAGAAGCTGACCTTGTAATCTTACCCAAAATATCCAAACACCACAGAAGTTTGCTTTTTTGACTGTAGACAATGTGCTTTTAATTACCTCCTTTGCTCATCTAGAGATTCTGTTATTCCCAAAGAGTCCTAGGTTATGACTGCTACCTTACTGCTGATAGCAGTGCCTAACAATACAGAGCTGGTTTTCCTGCTCTACCCAGGATTATGTATGGGGTCATGACAGGACTCCTAGCATAGAGCATCTCAAATCACAGCTTTCTTGGGCAATTCCCATGTGACAGACATGCAATTCCCCCAGCCATGTAGTAAAATAGCATCTATTCTTCAGCATCAAGCATCCAGAAGATAGCAATGAGGATCTTCAGGCAAGATTAAGGCAATCAACAACCTCCGTTCCAGCTGAAACAAAAGCAGGTGTTACACACCACAAGCTTCACAAGACACAAATGGCACAGGGCTCACCATCTCAGATAAGCACAAGAGTCAGATACAAGCACAAATGCTACGAGAGGCACAGTTTGATCTCCAGAACTATGCCCAAACACAAATTGACCTATCGTACACAGCAGCTCTAAGGTCTGGGACCTGCCTGTTTGAAACAACAATAGTCAAAACATGCCCAACTACCACACTGAATGCTTAACAGCAGCTTTTCACAACTGGGAGTGATAACATTTCCTTCCCAGTCATTACTCCACACTGTGAGCGGTACAAGTAGCACTCACTGTCAGAAAACACGATTGCTGTTGGCATTCTCAACAGGCATGAGTTTCGCAGGAGGGCAGATACTGGTTCCCAGCTTAATTACATGACTTGGTTAAATGTGCTCACAAAGCCACTTATTCACCAATGAGGGAGAGCAGCTGTTTATGCACAGAACAGTAGTTAATAAGGCAGCTTGCAGGAGACTGGCTACACGGGAGGAAGCAGTTACAGAAGGACCAATAATTGGCTTGTTTAGAAAAGAAATACAAGCTGGACAGAGCACATGCCTGCAAAGTGTTTTGCTACTAGCAGATTCAAAACAACATCCTATCTACATCAGGATATGTAGATCTGATGAACTGCGGCTTCAGGAAGATTAGGGCTTATAGCTCATGCTTTGTTTTGAAGGCAGCCTTGATTACAGTAGCAAAAGTCAAGGCTCTACTACCCCAGGAAACTCAGGGTGACTATCTCCAAGCACCTGGACAATATTACATCAGTGCTGAAAGATCAGATTGATAATGACAGCTCCTGGCTCTTGTTTCTGGACTTCACAACAAGCTCCCACGGAGTCCCCGAAACATTGCTGCTACACCAGACTATTCACCCAGGAAGTTTACCAAACTGATGATTTAAACACTCCAAACTTCAGACTCACAAAGAAGCAACCAGAGGAAGTACCACAGAACCAGGGAAGAACTGGTCCCAGTAATCTTGTTGTAGTGAAGGGTAGTGCTGTTTGAGGGAAGGCCTTCAGCTAATATGCAAGTACATGCAGGCACCCCTGAAGCGACCTGAGAAAGTGAGCTACAGTGTGGCTTCTTGTTTCTACAAGTCAAAATTTGTGTGCACCCATTTTGGAGGAGAAGAGAAAATATAAACAGAAAATATAAACCACTCAAACAGAACAGTGTGCTAGTGACCCTACCAGTACAGAAAGATGAAAGCTCCTCAACCAAGAATTAACCCAGCCTCTCTCAGAAACAAAGCAACTTGTTCACAAAGGGGCCCAAGTTGCAGTATGGACTTTCACCACGGATGTCTCCACAGGCTACTTGCATTTCAAGATGCCCAGCAGATTAACAGTAACTAAGCAATTTCTCATTTTTCTTCTCAGCTCCCCACATGCTAGCTAACAGTTTTTCTCTACAAGTTAAAAGTATCTTGGCTGGCGCTTAAGTATACCCTGTGGGACTATCCCTATTTTACACTACCATGACCAGGATTAACTTACAGGAGACTATTTGAGGTTCCCACCACAAAAGACAACATACAGCTCTTCAGAGTGATAAAGGAAACTGTTTTTTTTTTAAATGCACTAGTGCTCACCATCACGATGCCCCCAGAAGTACACGAGCATGTTCCTTCATTAACACAAGAAAACTGAAAGCCTCTCAATCACTAAGAACAGAACAAAGAGCAGTAAAAAAGAAAAAATGAAATTATCTGAAAAGATTGGACCATTAACAAAGTATGATGAGATCAGCTTTCACTTAATTATATTTGACGTGTGTGGAAGCTGTTAAGAACTGCCTAGACTGGCAAGATTTTTCCACCTGCCTGGATAAACAGCATTCTGTACTGTACTGTCATAACAGTGGGGAGAGAAGATGCCAGCCTATGCAGCCTGCCTAACCTAGACGAGTTCCCAGCATAAGTTACCATGTGCACATCTCAGCACACCTCAAACAGATCACTTCAGTTTTACATTAGTTTACATCAAACCAGCAATCCTCCCAAAGTCAACTACTTAAGCTACAGGACTGGGAGAAAGGCCACATGATTATCTGCCCTCAATATGCAAGATAAATCATAACAGAAATCTATTATTTGTTAAGCACTTCAGTTAACCCAAGCAAAACAAATCCCTGGCCCATAAAGCCATAGAGCTTGTGACAGAATAAACACGGGCCAGAAATTTTTCATCTGCGCTGCGTTCTTTCCTTAGACATGGTGTTGGCTCACTGGTATAAATCCCGTCTAGATATTTATGCTAATACTGTAGCTTAACCAAAAGAGCCAGATCAACTGGAATGGGTTCTAACGAATTAGTATCTTTGTATCTTATACTTAAAATATTCACACTAAAAGTTATAGGGAATTTCCCTCTACGCTTGTTTACTCTT
This sequence comes from Falco biarmicus, assembly GCF_023638135.1. Lineage (NCBI taxonomy): Eukaryota > Metazoa > Chordata > Aves > Falconiformes > Falconidae > Falco > Falco biarmicus. Next base: position 1,756,529 of record NC_079301.1, on the reverse strand, counting down.
TATAAACTATGGTAGTTACATCTGTTCTCTTTCAAAAGCTCTCGTTACACATATGAATTGCCAGCGCTCTTCTTCAAAGAAATGGGAGTCTTGAATCCTCTTAAGTTGCTACATATCTTTTATTTAAATGGGTGTTGTACTGTTTTACCTGCTCTGACAGTGTTCTTTTGCTTTGGCATCTGAAGCTGTTACTTGTATTACCTCTCAAGTTATCCAGAAAGGAAAAAAAATAAATAATTGAGGTTTAAAAAAACCTGAAACCCAAATCAGAAAAGGTACACAGCTTTCCAAAGACTACCAACCACCTTTCATTCCAACTAGCAGACAAACGAGAAGTCACAATCCCTATTCACCTACCTGCCAATCCTCTATGTCATTTTATCATTTTTGCTTTGAGCAGACCAGAGTTTTCCAGTTTCCCAGTTTCTGTACTACGGGATGGAGTTACCACTGGTTGTGGGGGAAGATGCTCAGCTATGTCCCCCTGAGCCCATGAAACTGGGGCCAATGGTCTACCTTAACTCTTTTCAGATAACACCACTACTTCCAATGCATAAAAGGTACATGTTAAAAGCAAGGTCCCTGCAGACACTCCGGCTCAATACCTACTTGTAATGTCAAAGACAATGACAGCCACAGCAGAGTCACGGATGTAGCTGGGAATGAGGCTGCGGAACCTCTCCTGGCCGGCTGTATCCCACAGCTGCAGCCTGATCTGGGAAATGGAAAAGTGTAGGGGAAGAAGGAGAGGGAAGAGCAGGAAAATGAAAAACAAAACCAAAACTCAAGTGAAATAAAAATAATAATTAAAAAAAATTGCAAGGCAAAAATAATGCAACAAAAGGAAAGTTAAAATGGAACAGAAATGTGAAAAGAACCAACGACACTTCTGAACACATTCGCACAGCAACCTCAGCCCAGCACATCTGAGAAACTTCCCTCCCTCTGCAGACCCATGAACAACTCACACATGTATCGTTCCATTTCATCGTAAGACCAAGATATCCCTAGAAAATACCTTCTCACACCATCTGCTGACAAGGGAAAGAAGCATACATACCTGAGGGCATCCTGCCATGTAAGGACTCTGGCTATAATGGCCTCACAAGCAGACTGCAACCTACAGCTAGTGAGATGCAGTGACTCCTAACCGTGAGGAGTGCACCACCCAGCTACTGATGAACCCACTGGAAAGCCAGATCCGGTGAAGCACAGTAGCAGGGTACAAGCCGGAACAGCAAACACCCTTGACTGGCTTATCTCATGCATAAATCCAACAAGTCTGTGAGGATATTGAGACACAGAAAAGACAAGACTACTACTTCGTCCCTCAAGAATGCGGTTGTAGCTGCAACATGGAACTGGCAGCGTGACAGTCAGGATCGAGGACAGGGCTTCTCGTGGCCCCAGTTCACTTAATGCCACAGGTCCCAAAGCACCTGAAACGTGCTGGAAATGGCACACTGACAGCTGCCTTCTGTGGGAGGCTACTGGAGATTGTTTTGAAGAAACACACTCCACATGTATTTGTCCATTCTGTTGGCTAGTACATGCTACCCAGGCCATATTTAGAGCCGAGTGATCCAGCATAGGTATAATTTCAGGATTTATCATTTGGTGTAAGGACATATCAAATACGCCGAAGCATATGCTGCAGTCAGAGGCTTAGCCATCTTCATTTCAAGCCCAGCAGTCAAAGCCTATTGCAAAACACAGCATTAGCCAGATATAAGAAGTTATTTCAATGTCTGAATTCTCCCAGCTTGTGTGCTTGTATTTCTCCCTCCTCTTATCTGCATTCAACACCTCTCTGTTATTTAAACAAGCTTTATGGGCTCTGTGGACCACTTATATAACCAGGAAAGCTAACAGTATATCCAACATGGCAAAGAAAATGGTATTTTCTGGATAGTGGCTAGCGGTTGAGGGACCTAACCTACACAACCACAAGAAATAAGACTACACTGCTGAAAACAGCATACAGGCCTTCCAACTTGCTTCCACAGGTGCCAAGCAGCATTCCCAGGATCTTTGTCTTCCTCTGCCACTGCCACTACCATTCAAGAATGTTACCAAAGTAGTTTCTCTCAAAGATTGTGCAAGGTCTTTTCTAACAGCAAATCACTGCTAAGATGGCAGAGAAGCACTCATGAAACTCACCACATGCACTGGCATGAGCCTTCTTCAGAAACAACAACCCCAAAGCAACATAAACTACTTCCACCACACCACTGGCCCCTTCCTCTCTGCAACAGTTTCATACTTCCAGCCAGTAGTAAAACTAGCAAAACCTGAACTAATGAAAAGCGAAATACTGGAAGACAGGAGAGGGATGCGACGGATCTCTTTATGCAAAAAGTAGTGTCATGCAAGCTAAATCTAAAACTGCTTTATTAACAGTGCATCAGAAATGTGTTACAAAAGGAGCCTTTCTGCAAGGAGGAGGAACTTTGCCACCACTGGTAACCATGAATGACTTCAAGACTTTGAACTGCCCAGCATCTGCTTAGACCTATTTATACTAACAATCTCAGAGGCACAGCTCAAATTCTGGGAGCAAACGATGCCTACGGTACACGTAACAGACAGCCCATTCCCCAGTATATGGACATTAGCTTGCCCCAGTTTTGCATGAAAGATTTTGACTTCATTCTAGAGATAGCAGATATTAACAAGAATCAGAAACAGGAGAGTGGGTCAGCAATTTGATTCAACAAAGGCTGTCCCTCTGAAAGCTGCTGTGGGATTTCAGCAGCCATTGGAGGAATGGCCAGGTGAAACAGCACGCACAGCAACTGCTGCTCCCGTGACTGCAGTTGCCATGCTATCACACAGATGCCTCACTTACCGTGCGATCTTCAAGATACATTGTTTTTGACAGGAAATCAATTCCAATGGTTGCCTGAAAAGAAGAAAAGCATTAGTAACTGCAACTTGGCCTTCCAGCATCTGCACATCAGATCTTTCTACACAAACTTCCAGAAATGTTCACAAACTTACAATTTAGCTGCTGAAGTCATTTGCCTTCAATATAATTGATAAAAACAAAGCAATCTGGATATCTGCACCATTTTCATTTCACATCATTCTTCCAACACTTCTCAATTGCACAAGAACCTCCAAGTCTCAATTTCAGCCTGGCATTCATGCATCTTAACAAAGATCGTATCTGAACAGGCATCCCCTTCTGGTCTACCACAATTCAGTCTGTAAGAATTATCTTATTAGAAATAAACAAAAGGTAGAGCAAATTACATATATAAACTGCGGGCAACTGCACTGAAAGCTAAAAAGCACTGTTTATTTGGATCTTTCCATTGCAGAACGTGCTTCCTTTCCAGTGACATTCATTTCCCAAGCAGTTCTTCCTGTAGGTCTCCTTCCATTCACATTTCCATTGCTATACAGCAATTCCGATAAAGACATTTAAAGTCATTTACTAAGTTAGATGTGCTCCCAGGCACTTAAATCAAGCAGATGTCCTAGCCCTAACCAGAAGACAGGTTACAGATATAACAAATTTTAGTATTTTAGACAGATTATCTCCAGTATTAACAAGGGTGCACAATGTGTTGTGGAAGGTCTCCATCAAAACGCAAACCATTCCAACGCAGAAGAGACCACAACAGTCAATTTCTGTATCAGGTACTTATTTCTGGGAGTCCAATTTTCTGCAGCCAGGAGACAGTTTATAACAACTATGATAAGCAGATAAATCCATGAAAGCACCTTACAAAAGTCAGGAAAAGAAACAGAAAGCACCAGAGGATCCAGTTCCAGTGAAAGACTAGTCCTCAAGGAAAAAAAATCTTCTCTTCCTTTTCCAATTTAAAACTATCCCAGTCTAAACCAGCAACTCTTTCTGGCCTGGAGTAAAAGAAAACACCCTAGTCTCATCTTCTTTAAAGGTATTTGGTATTCTCTTGAAATACTGCTAAGTGCTTTTTATAGGACTAACCCTTCCTGAAATCTTCAGGCCTCTTACATATCTTCAGCTTTTCACCTGCAGCCTCTTCATCCCTACTCTGCTCCTTCCCTGCCAGAACTTCCCTAGCCTTTTCCATCTATAGCCTTCTAGTAAAAAAAAAAAAAAAAAAGGTAATAATTAAAAAAACTCAAAGAAAGAATATACCATGCTGACTTCTTGCAGATCTATCTCTCTGGACTCAACTATTCCTACTTAAATGGAAAACCTCTAAAGATGCTAGAGAAACAACGTTCATACCTTACTCACTCTAACTCCTTCCTGAGACTTCCATATCCATCATCTTCTCCATTACCAACCCCATAAACCAGTATTTCTCCCTTTTTTCCTCAAGGCATCTCACATACTCAGACAGGATCTAAACCTCACTTTTTTGTACACTGTATTTCCTGACACCATATTAGATGCTTGGGCTTAATCATGAAGTCTCACCTCCATTTCAAGGCACATTACAACCTTACATGATATTGAAATGACATTTCATGGAAAAATGCGCTTGGCCCTAACAGTTCCCACAGGCATACAATTTTATAGCAAGGAATAGATTTACCCTATATATCTATTAATAATATAGATTATTAATAGATACTACATATCTATTAAAAAAAAAAAAAAAAAAAGAGACTACCACATACCTGGTAAGTATTGTCAAAACTGTCATACATAAACCTGGTGATCAGAGAGGTCTTCCCAACTACAAAAGAAGAGAAAAGTTACTTTCAAGCAGCAGTGGGAAAAAATAACCACTGCTTTGGAAGCCACACACTGGTAGTGCTGATCAGAATGCAGCTGCCAATCTAAGGCTACTCCTGAAAAATAACCAGCTAAGAAATTAATTTACAAAATGACAGAAGCATGTTCAGCCAAATCAATCTCAGTAAATAAAATTAAACATGATGATAACTTGGTCCTCAAATTAGGTATGTTGTGATGCATATGACAAAAAAATAATGTCTTTGCTTCAAGCAAGCAGTAAATCTGCTTTGTTACTCATATTTTGCTACTTATGTAATCACCAGGTCTAGGACGTGCAAGCATAAACATCAAACCAAGACAGAGTGATGTCCTGAACGCTGTTTAGCCACCTCTGGCTGGATAGAAAAGCAACATTCAGGGCTTAACATCCTTTCTTGATAACAAGATTTTAGATACAGAGTAAACTTTGGTAGCTTGCTTAAAAACTTTACATTTACATCTCCAAATATTATCAAGAGACAAAGTGCAGAAATGACAAGAAATGGGAACCATGGGTACGATTTCTGATTCTCTCTCGGAAAGCTGGAAGAAACCAAGAAAAATTCAAAGGACATGGATGAAAAAGAAGAGGGAAAAGGAATAAACTGCCTGGAAATGTTGTGAAATTGAGAATATTGGAGAGGGTTAAAAACAGGTTAGACAAATGTTTATCAGCAGTAAAGTCGATCCTGCCTTGGTAAGGCAGGGGAATTGAATAAATTCTAGAGATTCCTCCAAGACCTACAGTTCTGGGGTCTGACGCAAGGTAAGCGGTAAGAGATCTAAAGAGTAATACAACAAAGAACACCATAATTTCAAGGAAAAGGTACAACTCATCCATATATTACGAGGAAAGGAGTACAAAAGGGAATCGACTTCAGGTTAAACAAACAAAAAGACGCTAAGGGAGGCAGCAGCCATGCCACACCAACAGCACCGCCCTGCCGCTTGTTTCCTCTCTCCACTGTACGCCACACGCGCGGTGCGACGGCCAGAGACACCGCACGCGGGGCGGAGCGGCAGCCCCCGAGCCGCCGCCGCTCCCCGCGCACGGCCCCGCGCCTCCCCGCGCACGGCGGCGGGCGGGCGGCCCGGGGGCAGGCAGGCCGGCTGCGCGGCGGGAACGGGCACCGGGCCGCTCAGCAGCCCCGCGCTTCCCGCCGGCTGGAGCCCAAGGCCGGACCTCGGCGGGCCGCCCCTCCCTCGGGCGGGCTCCCTCCGGCCGCCGCCTCCCGCGGGGGGCCTGACGGCTTCTTACCGCCTTCCCTCAGGCGGAAAGAGGCCCTTAACGGTTCCGCCGCCGCCGCCAGACTCTCACGGCCCTCACCGGATCCTCCCCCGCCCCGGGAGCCTTCGGCGCTCCCTCGCCCCCCCAGCGCCCCCCCGGGCCCCTGACGGCTGCTCGCCGCCCCCCCCCGCAGGGGAAGGCCCACGACGGCTCCTCATCCTCCCCCCGCGCGGGGCCGGGGCCAGGGCCAGGCCCCTGCCGCCCCCCGCCGCCCCGCTCACCGCTCTGCTCGCCCAGAAAGACGAGCTTGAACTTCCTCAGCGGGTTCCCGAACTCGCCGCCGCTGCCGGGGGCGGACATGGCGGCGCGGGGAGGCCGAGCTGGAGCCGTGACTGAGGAGAAGGAGACACCGCCGCGCGCACACCGGCACCGCCGCCGCCCCGCCCGCCGCGTCGTCGTCACTTCCGCCGCCGTCACCCGCACGTCACTCCGCCACACCCCGGGGCGGGCGGTTGCCATGGCGCCGGGCCGGCCTCTGGGGGCGGGCAGAGGCCCGCTGTACCTGGGGCGGGGTCCGCCGGGGGCGGCCTGTACCGGAGGGGCCCGGCCGGGAGCGGCCACTGGCGGATTCTGGAGCGTCTCACCCTCCCGCCGAGGCCCGCGGCAGCCTGCCCGGGCGCAGAGGCCCCGGCTGCCCGCTTCGTGCTGCACCCGGCCGCGCGCCCCAGCACCACCACACGGAGCCTGCACCGGGCCACTGGGGCAGATTTATTTGTAACGGTGTCACAGAGTATTGCATAACGCAGGCGAACGACGAACATGCTGGTGACGGCGCTCAGCCGGGGTCCGGCTCACTCTCCCTGCCCCCGTCTCCTCGCTGGCACCCATGGGTGCAAGGAGGTGGGAGCACCGTCCTGCACGCAGTCAGGCTTTGCAGCGTGGCAGTACCAGGGTGAGATGCAGCGGCTCCCGCCACTGCAACCAGGGCTTGGAGTCGGTGCAGGGAACCCAGGGGAGGAGGGTGTGCCTAGGGGAATACACTGCACTGCAGGGAGAGGGCTGAGGTCTGCACCGTGTGCGGTACAGTGGGGAGTGTGCTACGGGCATCTATGTCCCAAACCAGGGCGCGTGGGACCGCTGGCTACCTGTGCAAGCAGGCAGCAGCAGGTTAGCTTTCCTCTTTGTCAGCCTCCTCCTTCTCATCTTCCTCATCTTTCTCCCCCTTGAGTTTTTGGCGAGCAAATTCCTCAATGACGATGTCCTCCTCACTGGAAAGGAGACCAGAGTGTGGTGAGCCCAGGAAAGGCGGCCACAGGGAGCCCGCAGTCTGGGTGCCCTAGATACACCACAGCAAAGAGGGTGAAATCCCTGCTGACACCAAAACGGTGCTCCTACTAGGGGACAGTTGTGGTGCTCGCCCTGGCCCCGTCACCCCACACACTGCAGGGAACAGTCAGGTCACTGTGAGCCATGGCCTGAATCGAAGACAGATAGCTGGCTCGACTGCAAGTGTGCGTGACCCGAGGAGCTGGGCTCTCGCCTGCAACTTTTGGCATTTTTCAAGACAGTATTTTGCATTGTCAAGGGAAAAAAAGGGAAGGAAAAGAAATTAAAGTGGAGACAAAGAGATTAGTTACCTTCTTGCGAAAGGCAAGTGGTAGATGACATCAAGAGAGAGCCACAAAATGAAAAGTGGGGGAAGAAAACGGAAAGAGTCAGCAACACAGATTCCAAAATCTTGCGAATGTGAAACAGCTTGGCAAAATCTACAGAGCGCGATGGTGGGGACAGGCCAAGAGATTTCCTCCTCTAGAAGTTTAAAAATCCTTGCTGAGCTGGGAAACTGATAGGTTTTGGTGTGACAGCCTTGCAGTTGCATCCTGAGTTTCCAGGCCCCAAATCCCAGTGCTCGTGTCCCGTTGCAGGGTGTAACCAGACACAAAAACAGCATTTTGGGGCTTTGCAAGCCAGGGCCAGCTGCAGGGCTGGTTGGCGGCTGTGGCTGCCAGGCACGGCTGCCAGGAATGGGTTTGGCATGCAGCAGCTTCCCGGAGGGAAGCAACCCCAGCTGTGGCTTCAGCTGGAATAAGCTCATGTGGTGGGAAGAAAAGAAGGGTTTGGCACTGGAGAGCGTGCGGGGGCACAGGGCTGTGACCACTGCTGCTTCCAGCAGCCAAGAGACCTCAGCGTGGGGCGTATGGGGACCAGGGCTATAGGGGACACTGAGTCCAGTGATGGCACTTGTGACTGGGTGACAGTCTGGCACTGCCGTCTGCTTCTGAGGGACAAGGTGAGGTCTGGGCTTGCAGCAGGAGAGGCTGCTGTGTTTGCAGCAAGGGGAGTTGTAAAATAAGCCCTGAAAATTGGCAGAACATGTGCTGAGCCCAGCATCTGAGTCCTCCGAGCCTGTGACAATGCTCCTGCTGCCTGTGCTGCTGTGACACAGGGCCTCAGGGCTTTGAGGCCTGGGTGATTTAATCCAAGGATGCAACCTTAAACTGGAATGGGGCATTGCGTCCATCTGCAATGGATCTGTAGGGTTTATGTCTTAGAGGAATAAGGAAACATCTCTTTACCTTGGCTTATCTGTAGTCCATTGATAAGCACAGCACAGGGAGGCGAGGATTGTAAAAGAGACAGACATGCAGGTTAATACAGAAGGGATATTTCAACTAACACCTCTCTTTAATGCTCAGGTGTGTTTTTTGGAAAGAGAGACATTGGGATGGGCAGCAGCCAGGGCGCTGCAGGGAGGAGAGCTGCTCCCGCACTGGTCCCGGGCAGACTGTGGCTGCAGCACAGCCAGAGCAGCTCTGCCAGTCCCACAGCCCAGGCTGCTGGGCAGAGCAGGGCCCTTTGCACAGAGATGGCTGCATCAGCATTGCTTTTACCAGTTCCCCTCTGAACAGGGACTGCTTTTTCCTGCCCTGCGTTTCGGCAGCATCCCAGGCACTACTTACCGTCTGCAGGCTTCGGGTGCATCAGGATGACAGGCAGCTCAACACCAACATCGCTGGAAGGAAAAGCACTTCTTTCAATAAATCCGCCCAGTGCCGTACCATGCTCAGCCCCACAGGCAGCCCCCCCCTTACCTGGAAGTGAGATCCCCCAGGATGCTGTGGCAGCAGGAGAGAAGGGACAGAAATGAGCCAAGGCAGAGGAGGGGAGGTGTTAGACTTCGCTTTACAATAAGGTAGAAGATGATTTATAATAGGGGTGAAGGGCAGCGGTGATGGGGCTGGAGTCAGCAGCCCAGTGCCCAGCTGCCCCACAGCCTGGGGGAGCACGGCAGGGGTGAGGGGGCCCATGGCACGTGTCCCTCCATCATCTGCCCAGCAGTACAAGATCCCGCAGCACAGCCCAAGGGGACGGTCCCTGCCCACCACACCCGCAGAGCCTCACCCTCCTCGGGACACCACCAGGTTGACCTTCACTTTGTAGGACACCAGGATGCCCAGCACCTCCTTGTCCATGCCGGGTCTCAGGCTAGGAGAAAGGCAGAGTGGAGTGGTGAGGCAGGCAGTGCTGCCCGCAGACCCTGTCTGCTACCCCCATGGCAGTCCCAGCACTGTCACCGTGCCCCATTTTGCATGGGGTCCGCTGTGGTTTGGCAGGAGAGGACAACACAACATGGCAGCAGAAGAGAGGGAAGGGCAGGTCACTTGGCTGAAGCTACAGAGCAGTTTCCTGGAGGCCGCTCGAGCTGCCTGAGCTGGGATTTACTCCCAAGGTGAGACCCATTGCAGCTCTGCAGGGGGTATGAGGGCTTTAGATGATGGTTGGGACTGGGAGGCTGTGTCTCTCCTATGAAATGGAGAGGTGGGGCTGTGGTCATGTCACAAATTCCCTACATTTTCCAGCTGGATGGTGTAGGCTCAGGCATCGGAGGTGTGGGGGACCCTGGGTGGGAGCCCAGAGCATCCTGAGCAGTGGGAAGCTGTTGGAGTTGGGGGAAGGCATGGGTCTGGCTGTGGTGGGGAACAGGGAGAGCCCACCCAGCTCTTACACGGTGGTGGAGGCCAGGTTGGTGTCCTCGTGCTTGAGCTTGCCATCAAGAGCGAGGCCTCGCTTCTCACGGTTGGCCGAGAGTGTGGGGGTGACAGAGTACGTTTTGGAGAAGGTAGAGTTGGCTGGCACGTTCTCGCTGGAAGGAGTGGGAGAGGATAGCTCAGAACCAGCACCAGCCTGGTGGGTGCTCAGCACCTGATGGGGGTGCTCAGCATAGCACCAGGCACCTGGGCAGACCTAAACCCCCCTGCCCTGCGCTCCCCACACAGCTGCCTGGGCTTGTTTCCTCCTTTCGTTCCCTTATACAACCACTTCTTTTTTCTAGCCCCTGCCTTTGCTCCAGCCCTGCTTGTTCTCAGGGGTGCAGAGGCTGTGGCTGGCCTCCGAGATGCAAAGCAAGGAGAGGAAGCAGCCGTGCAGCTGCCCCCCAGGGACCTCCCCAGCTGACACCAGGTTTCTCTGCAGGGCATGGTGTCCACAGCCTTTCAGCTCCTCTCAGCTACTCTTCCAACCCTGATATTTTCACTGCCTGGTAGTGTAAAATCATTTTTCCCACCTCCTCCCCCCATCATTCTCTCCTCCTCCTCCTTTCTCTTCCTCCCTCTGGCCTCACTGCCATACCACCCCAGCCCCTTTTTACTTACTTTATCTCCTCGGTGCACACAGTCTTCATGTATTTATCCAGTGAGTAGAGAACCACGTCTGTGATCTGCTCAACTGAGATCTTAATTTTTTTCACAATCTTGTTGGTGGTGTTATTGATGTTGACTGTCACATTGATGGGGTCTCCGTGGTAGTAGACCTGCAATGGGAAGAGGCTCAGTTCTGTGACCAGGTATCCCAGTCCCCATCCCTGGGGATGCATGTGATGGCATGAGCCCACGGACAGCCTCTGTACTGACCTCCTTATCCAGGGAAGCTTCGAGGTGCAGGGGCTTGTCAGACATCATGAATTGCCGGGTGGTTTCCGCCTTCGGAGCTGGCCCCATCTCTACAGGTGCATACTGGATCTTGCGGATGATGAGGCGCACTGAGTTCCTGTGCAGCAATAAACGGTCACCTGCAGTGCCCCCGGCAGGGATGTGTCAACATGTCTTTTGAGGACATCACAGTGTCTCTAGACAAAGGATGCAAGCTGCAGCCTGCTCTTAGGACATGGAGGGCACTGACATGGGGATCACTGCCCCTCTTTTGGGCAAAGTACCCCATCCAAGCGTGGCACAGGCTGACAGCAGGTCCTCAGCCCAACCCCTTAGATGGCCACCCCAAAATGATCACATGGTTTGGTTTTAGGGCCATGAAGCAGGAAAGGGATCCCCTGCAAATACCTCTTGTGAATTTTCTCCTCCAGATTTTCAGCACAAAATCCTTTGACCTCGAAGTCCACGCCACAGGCCTGAGGGGACACATAGAGTCACTAAGCAGGAGGGGCTCAGAGCTGCCTGAGGTTTAGGTTCATTCCCATCCTTCCTCCACTGCAACCCCGGAGATCTTGGTCCCAACTCCAGCCATTCCTCCTTCCCAACTCTCACCCCATGGGCCACATCCCCCATGAAAGAGAAGCAGCTCTTGTTTTTGGCACCCCACAACTTAACCCCCTGACTGGGGGAACAGCTCCAGGGGACATGGGTTGGGGACAGCAGCTCACCTTTCCCACATCGTCTGGTCCCGGCTGCAGGGTGACTGAGCAGGGCAGGTTGGTGGCAATCTGGGCAGAACAGGGAAAGAGAGAAAAAAGTAAATAAAGAGTGTGCCCAGAGATGAGCCCTGGTGCACACCATGGAGGTGTGTGGTCAGGAAGGGCTGAGCAGCCCCTACCTCGAATGTGAAGGGGTAGGCATTCTCTCCAAGCTTCTTCATCAGCTTGTCCTGCAAAGGAGTGAGGGTTTTGGGTGCCTGGTCCGGCACTGGTGGGAAGATCTGGGTGGTCAGGACATAGATGTCCTTCCTGAAGGTCAACCCAATGACGTCGAGGTCGTCTCGGCCATAGCGAAAAGCGCAAGTCAGCGTCACATACACTTAAGCCAGATGGAAACGGAGGGCAGTGGGGTTAGGGGAAGGGTGAGATAAAGAAAAGGCACGGCAGGAAAGGGTTGAATAAAGGAAAGAAAAAAACCCTATTTCAGTAACTCTTCGGTAGATATATGACTCTTATCAGGACTTGGACCTCAAGCACTAAGTATAGAGTTAACACGATTCATTATGTCTTTCTGCAAGGCACAGGTAGCTTCAGAGCCAGTGCCCCAGGCAGAGGAGGTGGGAAGGAAGAGGCAGCCTTCCCCTCCCGGTCAGCTGCTGTGGCCCTGACTTACAACAAGCTGCAGACGCCCCATTGCAGCTTTAGCCTGACTACAGTCCCAGGCTGCTGGTGAGCTTTGCACCCGTTTCCATCCTTTCCGCTTATAACACGGGGTTTTCTGTATTAATACCTTTTCTGTCCTTTAGGTACTCCGGGTCAATCAGGCAGATGCCATCTGCAGACAAACACAAAAGAAGGGCCAGTGAGCTCAGCTCCCCGGGAAGATCCTCACAAAACCACAGCACTTTTTAAATTCAAGTAATCTGCTCATCAGCTGGGGAGGTGACCGAGGGGAGCTGCCGGTCAGGGGGATGGCGATGCCTTCTCCGGCATCTCCACCAGCAGTGTGGCCAGGATGTTTTGCAAAGGGACTTTGTCCCTTTCATCGCCATTTTTCTGTAAGGGTATTTGCAGGAAAATGAGACGTTTGCTCTTCTGGAGCTGCCCTTGATCTTCTCGCTCTAGCAGGATGCAGAGGTGAGCTGCCACCAGCCCAGGGACCAGTCGCCCCAGCTGGTCACTGCCTGTGCTTCCCCCTCCGTGGTGAGCATGGCCCCACTCACCTACAGACTCCACCGAACTCACATGATCCACAAAGTCTCTCTTCCCCAGGTAGATGGATAGCTGCAGGCAGCACGTGGTGAAAGGAAAGAACAAAACAGGTTAGTGTTTGCCGTTGAACCGGCCAAAATTTTCAAGCCCTTAGTTATGTTGTGGAGCTCATTAACCCTGCTGTTAGCGTGTCAGATCAGACATCGCATTTAAAGTTCATATAGGATTTTTTTCATTTCTATTTTGAAAAGCAAGCCCTGTGGTGGCATCATGGCAGGTATGGCAGGAATCAATCACATTTCAAAAGGAAGGGAAACCCAGCCTGCATCCCATCCTGTGGGCAGAGCCATGCCAGAGGGACCCCAGCACAGCCTGCACCTCTGGCTGACCCACACCCAGGGACGGGGCACATGGTCCCATCTCTGGCCTGCATGGACTCACCTTGCTGTTGGGGCTGGTCTTCTTGAACACCCTGCAGAGGAAACACAGACAGATAGGTTGGGAATGCCCTGGATAAGGCTGGATGTGGCACAGCCCGCTCCTGGGGCAGGGAGGCAGGGGGTGGCCATTTGTCTCCCTGGGGCAAGGAGGTGAGGGCTTCCCTGCAAGCATGATGCATCTCCAAGAGCTATGCCAGGGCATGCATGGGATGTCCTGGCCTTGGGGAATTTGGTGTCCTGCAAAGTCAGAGCCAACCACCCCCCTGTCTGCCTGCCCCAGGGGATGTCATGTTCCTGAGCTCAGCCTGTGACCATTGAGAGGGTGCATTTGCTGGCTGTGTCCTAAGGGCAAGGAAGAAAGCACCAACACACAGAAGAAAAGAGAAGGTGCTTTGTTGGCTCCACGATGGCTCACTCCATCTCTCTATGGTGAGCTCATGTACCAGCTCATGGGGGAGCCGGGGGGCTCGCTTTCTCCCTCTTCTCCTGCCCTACAGCACCCTGCTCCATTGCAATTAAAAAAAAAAAAAGTGAGAGAGAAAAAGAAAAAAAAAAGCCACTTACTTTGCTCCTTCTGCCATTTTAAGTCAGCAGTCACGCAGGCAGGGATCTGTGGGGAGAGATGGAGGGGAGGTGCTGGTGAGGCGCTGGGGAAGGGGCAGCTGCTGGCCATCACCAGCCAGCGGGACAGAATCGTGCACATCCCAACAAACTGCAGAGCCCTTGGGCCACGGTGCTGCCGAGCCTCTCACCTCTCCCGAGCCTGGATGCTTGGGGTTCAGCTGGGGCTGCCTGTCTTTGGGGTGGCACACAAGGCACACAGCAGCAGCTGGAGACCCCGTGGGGCAGCCGAGCTGAGCAAGCCCCTTGCCCCTGGCCCAAAAGGTGGTGAAGAGGAGGTGGAAGAGGAAAAGGGAGAGTGATGCCCTAGGCAAGCAGGCTTCAGAAAATAGGAAGCAAGGGGTGACTCCCAAAGGAGCGAGTTCAAGGCTGGGAAAGGCAAGAAAATGAACAAAAGAGCCTATGGAGTTTCAGTTTTATGATTTTTCTTTTGTCTGCAGGGAATTTGCTGTCATGGCTTAATGGAAGGAACAGGCTTGTTTTGTCCCATCACTCTCAGGAGAGCAGGGAAAGCAGCAGCAGAAAGGTGGAGGGCAGCTTAACCGCACCACGGACAGGGGGGTCTCAGGGTGCATGGTCCCAAGCCACGTCCCCTGTCCCCAGCCCTGGCTGGCAGCACCAGAGCCGACCCTGGAGGTCAGTGCTGGTGGCCCTGCCCTCACGCCGGGGCTGCTCAGCCCTGCCCGGCTGTGCTGCCTCTGTTTTTCTTGCTCAAGTCTGGCATCCAGAATTAAACCTTAAATATCACGCTGATCACCAGCTGATTCGATGGGCTATTAGATGGGATGAGCTCAGCTTCTTAAAGTTAGGCAGCTCTGACATTAGCGGAGCTTAAGCCCAGGTAGGATTTTAAGCCCCAAGGGCACGTGGGCAGAGTTGCCTCTTTATGCAACTGCAGGGAAGCTGGGGAGAAAGAAGAAATTGGTATGAGGAGAGCAGATGATCCTCTTCCCCACAGGAAAACAAGGGATTAGTCCCAAACACAGGATCTTCGATGATCTCAGGTGCTGCGGGATGTGGAGTTCAGGCTTCCCACCCTGCAGGGTTTCTTGGGCACAGCAAGAGAAGGTGCAAAGGGAAGAGGAGCACAGTGGTGCCTCAGGCTCGGCCCTCTCCAGAGTCTGGGAACTGGGGACAAGGCGATGAAAGGTGGAGGAAAGCTGAACTCATCCTCTGCATCTCCCAGGCTCCAGAGAGGGGACTCCAACCTCTCCTGGCTTGGCTAAGCTCTCCCATGGTGCTACCAGACCGCTCCACCTGTGCCCACTGGCTCAGCCATGCTGGAATCCTTTTAGCCACGCTTTTCCCCCTTCAGCCCCAAACTCCCCCTCCTTCCAGGCACACCCCGGCACCAATGTCCGTGCCCCAAAGCTTCAATGAAACATCAGAATCTGTGCCGCAAAGCCCTGGCAGGGCCCAGGCAGCACTCACCTGGCAGGTGGATGGACACACAGACACTCGCCTCTTCCTCTCCCAGCACGTCCCACTGCCACCCAGTCACTACAGACTGCTCCCTGTCCTGCAGCTTCTTATACTCCTGCAGCGGTCCCTCCCCTGGCATCTGGTCGCACACGTTCGGCTTTGGAGATGCAGGGGGTGTGTGCACTGTGGGAGAGGTGCTTTTAGGAAGAATCCTATTAGTTTATTAACCAGGGAAGATGCTTCATGAGTAAGAGTGAGCTATAAATACGGCTGCCGCTGGAGCCCTGAGAAAGCAGCTTAGGGAGATTGGCAAAGTGGGCTTAGGGAGCAAGGTGATGGTAATTGAGGTGGAAGCTCTGCTCCCGGTGGGCAGGGGCACAGATTCCCACGCAGGCTCTCTGCGGCTGCTCCCACAGGAAGCAGGGCTGGGCCAGCACTGGGCACAAGGGCGGATGGAGGTGGCAGAGAGGAGGGAGGGAACCTGCCTGGCTTTATCCCTCCCTGATGCACTTTGTGGATGCCTAACAGATGGACAGGAAGCACTGGCAGCTTTCTTGTGTGGCCAACATGTCCATGTGGGTGGTCACATAAAGGTGACCTGCTGTGGTCCCAGGGCACACAGGACAACACCTTGCTACAGGGATGCTGATGAACAAAGGCTGTATGCCTTTGCCGATAGGGCAAAGGCATATGGAAGGCTCAGCGCTGCAGCAGCAGCCCCCGCACCAGGCTGTGCTTCCCCACCACCCCTCAGTGGTGGGACACAGACCTGCCACCATCCCCCAGCACCCCTTGAGCAATCTGCTCAGCTCCGCATCATTTCATAACGCCTCAGGCTGGCCTCACCTGACCTGGTTAGCACATCATTAATTCAAGGTTTGCTGCTGCAAATAGAAACTGTTGAAGGCACGTAGTGGGTTTGCCTTACGGTCCACCAGGAGAGAAGCACTCCCTACTGCCATCCTTCCTCAGCAGCAGTCAGCACTTGGGATCCCCTCCCACAGGGGTGGCTGCAGGATGCTCATGTGAATGCTGCCCCTGGGACAAGGCACAGACCCCGGGGACAGCCCAGGGCAGCCTGTAAACTGCTCCAGCAAGATCCCACTCATCTTCCTCACCTCCAGCACCCCTCAAGCCCTTGCTTGCTCAGCCAGACCCTCTGCTTTGAGTACACGCTTGGCTCTGGCTTAACCCTCAGTGCTAAGCACTGAGATCAAGCTAACCCTGCTCATTACTGCACCTCCATCACAACACTGCCAGCAACCTCCTCCCAACACCCAAGATCAGCTCAATGACCTTTATTACCTGAGTACCAGCTCCTCCCAAATGCAGCCCAGCTGTGCCCCTGACCCCATGGGCCACTGGGAGCTACTGGGAGCCACGGCAGCACACCAGTCCCACCAGCCTCACTGCCCAGGGCTTTAGCTGTCAGCACATGTTGCCTGGGGCCAGGACTTGTGATCTCTTTAATTGCACACAGGAGAGCTGCTTAGTTTGCAGATTAACGGGTGCTATTTCTGCCAAGGTCAAGGGGACACGTGAACTGTGACCTTCCCACCAGGGGTAGAAGAGGAGAAGGAGGAGGCAGCCCCACCTGGATGCCTGCTGCCCAGCTAGGGGGGAGGCCGGAGCAGCTTCCCCCAGCACCGTGCCTGGGATGCCTAATCCTGAGCTCTCTGCAGCTCTTCGCTCTTCATTAGGCTTTTAATAAGGCCCACGAGACTAGTGCCACTCACAAGGGCCGTGGCAGAGCATGGTGAGGATGGAGAGCAGATTTCATTATGGGCAGCTTCAGCTCGGTTTAATGGGGTGGATTCATCCAGGGAGACCTTGCCCAAGTAGGAGGGCAGATATTTCCCCTCCCCAAAACAGTGATGAGACAGACAGACCACATCCCTTCCTGCGCTCATGCCATGCTTTGAACCACGCTCTGGGGGAGGAAGCTAGGGGATGCAGCGCTGTGTTAAAAATAACAAAATGAGAGAGGACTTCTTCCTTTTTCCTGTTTAATAATGACCAAAGGCTCCTCTCTTCTGCCTCATCCCACCCATCCCTGCAGGTCCATGCGCTGTGTGAAGCACAGATCAAATGGCTGCTTCCAGCGGGGCAGGGCACCAGTGGACATGGGGCTGGTGGAGCACGTGGGGGCCCAGCTTCATTCCTGGCTCCAGATGGACAGTGTCCTGCAGGGTCCCGCCTCCCCAAGGACCAGCTGTGGGGCTTCCTGTTTCCTTCTGCTTCGGCGCCCTTGCCCGCAGGGTCTTCCCTCAAAGGGAGCCCGAGTGGAGCTGGAGCCACCTAGCAAGCTGGCACCAGTGAACCCATGTTGCCTTCCAAAATACAACTGTTCCCCAGGTGCTGGCAGAGCTCCCTGGGTGCTGGTGCATCTGGCAACATCCCAGCTCAGCCTTTGGCACTGTGCACCACAGACACCTTACGTAAATGCCCACGCTGCTGATTTTTCAAAGCCCCTCAGAGCTCCAGGGCTTCCTTCCCTGATCTGGATTAAGCGGCACAGATGGCATTAATCCGAAGCCAGGCACTTCTGCGGCTGTCGGGAATTATTGCCGTGCTGTTAAGTAACGGGAGAGAGCAGTGCCAGCAGGAGTGGGTCTCTGACAGGACAGGGGTCTCCAGTGGGATGCATGTCCCTGTGGTGAGTGCTGGTGAGAGATGTAACCACTGCTGCTGTGCAGCCCGGAGCCACCAGCCTGAAATCAAGTAGGCTGCCCAACTTCTCAGTGTCCCAGCCACAGGTTCCTCTCGAGGCTGGTAGCCCAGGAGGAAACCTTGGCAGGGGCTTTTGGCACGTCTGCACCGGTGGGCTGGGGCAGGCATCGTGGGGCACGGACCCTTTGCTCAATGCTGCAAGGGTTGGCTCGTGGTGCCAAGGGTGGCAGCCAGCCGGCAGCGTGGCTCAGCATGGCATTCTATCCTCATCCTCCTCCAGCAGGAGCCTCTGTTCCATCTCCCCCCAGAGCAGCCCTGGTGCCCTCTGGGCACTCTGGCAGCAGACAATGGTGGCTGCTTATCTGTAATTAGTTGGAGCTAATTACCCTAGCACAGCTCCAGCCAGCCACATGCGCAGGGCCTGCTAGTGCCTTGCCACGAGGAGCAAAACCTCTGGATCTGCACCCAGGAGTTGTGGGGAACCCCGATGCTGTTTGCAGCACTGTCCTGCCTGGAAAAACCTCCCTCCTTCCCGACCCCTTCCCGGGAGCTCCTGAACCCTGCTTCCCTTCTGCCTGCAAGCAAGGCATGCACAGATGGGGGGACATGAACACCATCATGGGCGCCTGGCTCGTGTGGCCACCTGATGCCTGCAGCATCTCCATCACCACGCAGCCAGCAGCAAAAGTCAGAGCTCAGCCCCAATGCAGCAAGGTACCCAGTGGTGGGCAGCTCAGGCAGCCTGCCCACAGCCCCAAACACATTTCAGGGGCTTGCTGCTGTCCCACACGGCTGGCGGTCCATTCTCCCAGGGTCCTGCCCGAGGGATGGGGCTCTGTCCCCGCACCGCCCCTCGGCCCCGGAGAAGTCGAACAGTGGGGAGCAGGGTGGAGGCAGAGCCCCCACTCCAGGACGGCTCCTGCCTGCACCCTGCCATGCTCAGCCCTGCGTGCTGCAGGCTTCCCCCTGTAACAGGGCTGGAGCAGGAGGAGGAGCGAGGAGGCTGGTCCTGGCAGCAGGGAGAGCAGAGCACAGAGAAAGAGGAAGAGCACAGCTAGCGCCGTGGTGCCGAGCAAGCGGCACGGGGCACCGAGCGAGTGGGCCTGGCTGGTGGGGCCAGGGAGCGGGGGGTGCCTGCCGGTGGGGCCAGTGTGGGTGCTGCCTGAGTCCCTGCAGCCGCCCCGGCAGGCAGCGTGTGATGGGCAGGGCTGCCAGCGTGCCCAGCAGGAGGAAGCCCACAGCTGCCGGTGCAGCATCACAGCTCCGCTCTTGCTCGGCTGCACCCTGAAAACTCAACTCGCTGCCCACAGCATCCCGCAAGAGCTGCAGGAGCCTACAGTACATCTGTGAGGGACGGTGAGTGTGTGGGGAGAGATCTGGGCTCCCGCGTGCTGCTGGGACACCAGCATGGCCTGTCCTTGCCATGCACCAGGGCAGGATGGTGGCTCTGGGGCTGGGGCAGCAGCGTGGGGCCATCCTCCCATGGGCAAGATCCTTTTGCTGAGCTGTCCCTCTCTGCCCCCATGCACCCTGCAGGCTGGAACCTCTGTGATGAGCATCTGGACCCCCAGCCTGCACCAGCTGCCCCCCTGGTCTTGCTCCTGCCACGCTGCCTGGCCACAGGGTACCCCATCCCCATGAGCATTACCTCGGTGGCTGCCCATCACCCACTGAGACCTCCAGCCAGCAACGTGCTTGGGTACCAGGGGGCTGGTGCCCCCATCCCACCTTCACCTTCCCCAACCGACCCTGTGGGGCAGCTGATGGCCAGCAGACGCTGCTAAGCCCGGATGCAGGGCTGGGACAGGAACACAGCACAGCCCGTGTCCCACCACTTTGGAGGATGGCAGCAGCAAGCTGGTACCACCGGGACATCAGCCGGGTTGTGGCAGAGGAGCTGCTGGCCAAGGCTGGGCGGGATGGCTGCTTCCTGGTGCGGGACAGCGAGTCGGTCTCGGGGGCATATGCCCTCTGCCTTCTGTGAGTCACCTGCCTGGCTTCTGCTTGTGGTTTCTCTCTTTTGCCCCTTGCCAGGGTCCCTCTGTCCCTCTCCCTGCTGTGGGCATACCACTTCTGACACTAACAGAACATGGAAAAGCCTTCTGCAGGGATGCTGGTGGGGTGAGCAGGGTGCCAGAGAGCTGGCATGGGGGTTTTCAAACGATCTCCAGGTCAGACCAGTGGAGAAGCCTGTGTCTTTGGGAGCAGGCAGAAGCGTGGGCCAGCAGCCCTGCTCAGCACCAGGGTTGCTGAGGGGAGAACCCGAAATCCAGGGCTCGCCAAGCCATTTGGGGCTGGCCTGGCTCCGTGCGTGGGAGTGGGAGAGGCTGACTTGCATCGCCCTCCCTCTGCGAAAACAAACATCCCCTCTCCCTCCAACCCCCAATGTGGCCACATCCGGACTGCAACGCCCACTCTTAACATCTCAGATGCTGGGGCTTGGAGGCTGCATCCCCTGCCACCCACGGGGACCCTTGCCATCCCTGCACCTGGACCCAGGCTCATAGCCCCTGCGAGCGCTGCTGTTGGGGCTGCCTGCACCCTTCCTCGCTGCCTGCACCCCTTCCTGCTGCTGCCTGCACCCTTCCTGCAGCCGAGCGACACATCTGCAGTGGGGAGCGTGTGGGGCGGTGCCTCGGTGGCTTTGGCAGGATGCCACCCCTTTCCTACGGCTGGCCTGGCCCGATGCACGGGACAAATTGCAAACACATGGTGCTGAGG
The DNA here is from genome assembly GCF_023638135.1 of Falco biarmicus. Lineage (NCBI taxonomy): Eukaryota > Metazoa > Chordata > Aves > Falconiformes > Falconidae > Falco > Falco biarmicus. The sequence continues at coordinate 1,735,848 of NC_079301.1, read as the reverse complement.
GGTGCGGAGGGGTGCGGGGCACGCCGTGGGTTCAGCCGGCAGCTGCTCCCACTCTTCCCAGCATCCCGGCACCGAGTTGGAGGTCAGGCTGCTGCTGGGCAGGGTGGTGGCATGGGCAGGGATGTGCAGTGGCCTCTGAGCGAGTACGACTGTACTATGGCAGCCCTGGGGAGCACAGCACCGGGCTCTGGCAGGCTGCAAACCCTCACTGCCACCCGCAGCCATGGGGCCGAAGGTGCCCCAGCAAATGCTGATGGAGCCGGGGCTGCGTGCCGGGGCCATGCCCGCTGCAGGCAGGGTGTTGTTTGGAGGCAGGGGGACACTGCGCATCCTCCCCTGCAAACCACTACAGACCCAGAGCTGAGGGTGATGCTTTTATTTCCAGTAATAAGAGCTCAGTTCCTCTCTCTGCAGAGGGGCTGGGGTGTTTGCATCAGGGCTGGGTGCTGGGCACCCTCCCAGTACCACCACATGCCCACGGTATTGTGGGGGGTGCTGTGGCGGACCCTAGTCTGCTCTCTCCCAGGTTTCAGCGGCATGTCCACACCTACCGCATCCTCCCGGATGACAAGGGGCTGCTCTCTGTCCAGGTGGGTGCCGTGATGGGTGCCCAGAGGTTGGGGTGCACTCTCTGCCCTGGCTAGTGCCGCTGGGTGCTGTGCCACGGGGCCACAGGCTGTGGGCCAGGGTGCCAGCAGGATGCAGGTGTGAAGGAGCTGAGGTGCTCGCCACCCTCGCCAGCCCCCATGCAGCACCCGGAGGGGTGGTGGCTGGTGTGGTTTGCTTTTCACATGAGCTGCCTGCAAAGCCCAGCACCAGCAGACTGCGAGTGCTTTGCAGCCACCCCTTCGGCACGGGGCCACCTGGGAAAGCTGCCTCCCCACTGGCCCCGCAGCTGCCACCAGCTCACCCAGCAAAACACTTGTCCCCTTCCTGCTACTGTCCCCTGCCCCAGCCTGGCCACACTGGCCCAGTCCCTGTGACATCTGTCCCCACAATGTCTGTCCTGGCTACCGGCTTGGCCTCACTTCTGCTCTTTGGTGTCACTTCACAGTTTCTTGTGGTACCCAGATCTCTGCCTTTCTAGCCCCCTCAAAAGAGCATCCTGAGGGTCCCTAGGGAGCATCCCCATCTGCTGCATGAGGCAGATGTCTCCTCGCTCCTCTCCTTGCTCTGCTGCCCTGAAAAGAGCAGGGGTGAGCTCCCCACAGGGCTGGTATCCAGCCCGCACTTCCAGCTCACCATGGGCACATCTCTGGGGACTGACTGACTTGACTCAGCAGGCTGCTCCGTAGCCCAGTTGGGGGCTGCGCCAGCACACGGAGCTGGCAGAAGGCGGGGGATGCGATGGTGCTTCCCCTCCTCTGCCTCCCAGACCATCCAGGGCATCCAGGCCAAGTGCTTCCGCACGCTCCCTGACCTGGTCAGCGCCTACCAGCAGCCCAACAACGGGCTGGTGACGCCGCTGCTCTACCCGGTGCCCCGGCCGAGGCAGGCAGCCAGCGAGGACTCAGGTGAGCCAGGGAGGTGGTGGCGGGGCCGCGCTGGGCTGTGAGCGGGGAGGGGGTCCGGCTGAGCCGGCTGTCCTCTGCCCACAGATGGGGAGGATGGCCGAGGTGGCAGGCATGTGGCAAGCGTGGTCCCGGCTGGGGGAGCCATGGCGGGCACATGGCTCAGCGCTCCCATCGCCGGCCGGACCCACATCTCACAGCAGCTGCACCAGAGGCTGCAGGAGCAGGTTCACAGCAGGTAACATGCCCCTGCCCTCCCTGGGCTGGCGGGGGTGATGGGGCAGGCATGGCCGGGGGGAAGGATCCTTCCAAAAACGTTCACCCCGCCTTGCAGCCCAGCCAGTGACTTCATGGGCTTCATGGCCGAGTACCTGAACCACCACCTGCAGCTGGACCTGGAGGCGCTGCGCCACGGGCACCCACAGCTTCGCCACCTCAGCACCGCACTCGTCACTGCCTGCCAGGCGCTGCACAGGCAAGTGGCCCAGGAGTGGCAGGCCTGGAGGGGACCACCCTCCCGGCCACCCACCTCATCCCTGTCCCCTTTGTGATGGCTGAGCATTGCCACCGAGGCTCAGGAGATGCCCGTGCCAGCTCTCACCCACTTCTCTCCTCTGCAGTGAGATTGACTTTACCCTGGCAGGTCTGGAGACACTGGCCAGGGTGTTCGACCCCCCCGTGTCCCCTCGCAGCCCAGCCAGGGAGCAGGTGAGGTCCCCCCGGGCCCCTGCAGCCACCAGCAGGTGCCTTGTTGTGCGTGGCTGGGTGAAGCTGGTCCGCAGGGGAAGCGGTTGGGGTGGTTTCGGTGCCTTTCGGCACCCAAAGGTGCTGCATGCCCCACGGCACTGCTGGTGGTCCCTGGGTGCTGTGTGTGCCAGGGTCCCTGCAGCCACCCAAGGGGACCTGGCTCCCTGTGGCCTGGGGACAAGCAGGGACTCATTCCTGCACCCGGTCCTGGACACAGTGGGAGGGGAAGCTGCTTCCCCAGCCAGACCCCAGGGACCCCCATATGTCAGGGTGCAGCCCAGACCCACAGGGAGGAATCCCGAATCCCCTGGTCCAGTGCCGCTGTGCTGCTCCAAAAATGTCTGTCCTTCCCTTCAGGGTCTCCTAACCAGTGATCCAGACCTTGAGCTGCTCCTCAACAAGATATCTACTGTCAACCATCTCCTCTCTTCGCTGGAGAAGAAGGTGCCTGCCCCGCTCCCGCTGTGCTGGCTGCATGCAGGGGCAGGCACAGTCCCTGTTGGTGGCAGCCGCTGCCTGGCTCTGCCAGTGCCCAGGAACCTCACTCTGCTCCAGCAACCCCCCCCTCACTTCAATTAAACCCTCTGGCAAAGCAAGCTGCCAGCGATGGCACAGCCCCGGGCTGCCGGGGCAGGACAGGCTGGTGCAAGGTGCCCAGGGCTACCAGCTAGCCCAGTGCCCCCAGCCCAGTGCCCATCTCTCCGGCAGGTGCTGAAGTCGCTGCAGGAGACGGTGTCAAGGCACAACCTGGCACTGCCCAGCGTGGCGGTGGCCCCCCCGCCAGCTGCCAAGACTCTGGCCATGCAGAGCTTTGAGGTGAGGGCAGGGGGGCACGGTGGGGCCCTGATGTTGCTGCTCAGGCAGGGCAGGCACGGGGCCGACCCGGGAACTGCGTCCCTGCCTGCAGGTGAAGATGGGCAAGTCTCAGCGGGCAGCCCTGACAGTGGACGTGGAGTCGGGGACAGTGGCCATCACCAAGTGGGGCAGCGGGTCCCCAGAGGAGACCATCCATCAGGAAAAAAGTAAGGGGCTGCTGACCCCCCCACTGGCCATCAATGGGGTGCTGCGGGGCTGTGGGACTCCCTGGCATGGGCCTGATGCCAGGGCGATGGGCTGCAGAACTGGTGACACCCTGAGCCCCCACCCCACGCTGCCTGCAGGCCCCATGGTGGGAGGTGGGGGGCCACCACTGCCCCCCTTACACCCAGTGTTCAGTCCTGCAGCTAATCAAATACCAGAGCGTGCAGAGCAAGGTGAGGCTGGTGTACAACCGGGAGCCACAGAAGAGCCTGAGCAGAGACTTCATCTTCCCCAACGCACGGGTAAGCAGCATCGGCTGCACTCACGGGGTGTCCTGGGGGAATACAGAGCTGTTACGCAGTGATGCAGCAAATAAGTGGTCTCAGGGCTGAGACCTGCATGTCTGGGTGTGATGTCCCCCTGATCCTGCCACCAGCACCTCCTGGGGTGCTGCAGCTCCTGGCTTCCCTTTGGGACAACCCCTAAGACCACCATATCATCCTGCAGAAGCGAGAGGCCTTTTGCCAGCTGCTGCAGCTGATGAAGATCCAGCACTCCCACCTGGATGAGCCTGACCTCATCTCAGTGTACATCGGGACATGGAACATGGGTAAGGGGCTGGGAGAAGGTCACATTGTCCTGGGAGGCTGCCATGGCTCGTCGTAAGCCCAGGTGGGTTTGGAGAGGTGAGGGCTGTGGGGAGCTGCCCCAGGAAACCCGAGGTCCAAGTTGGTCCAGGTGGGAGGAGGAGGCTGGAGAAAACACTGACCTGGCCGCTTTTGGGTTTGTCTGTCCCAACATGGTCCATTCGCCCAGTGGCTGTCAGGGAAACGGAGGAGCTGGGGTCCTGGGAGGATTCGGGGTGGTAGCAGGAAATCCCAGCATCAGTCTGGGATGTGCATGGGTGAACCGTGGAGCTGGTGCAATGCTTCCCATCCCCAGCAGCTCCTGGAGATGTGTAGGGTCTGTGGTTGGAGAGGAGCTCAAGGAGCTTGGCATGCTGTCCCCCCTGGTGATCCGCTGTCCCCTGCCCACAGGCAGCATGCCACCGCCCCGCTCCCTTGCCTCCTGGCTGACCGCGAGGGGCTTGGGGCGCACGCAGGATGAGACCACTGCCTGCATCCCGCACGACGTCTACGTTATCGGCACCCAGGAGAACTCCCTGGGTGACCGTGAATGGGTCGAGTTCCTCCGCGCATCCCTGAAGACCCTGATGGCCATCGACTACAGAGTGGTAACCGCAGGGTGCTGCCTGGACCCCTCTGGCTGTGCCACCTTTCACGGATGGGTTGGCTGACCTTGCTGCTTCCCCATCCCCACCACCCCTGGCTGTGGGGTGGTGCAGGGGAGCAGGCAGACTCACCACCCTGCCCCTCCGCAGGTTGCCCTGCAGTGCCTCTGGAGCATCAAGATCGTGGTGCTGGTGAAGCCTGAGCATGAGCGGCGCATCAGCCACGTCCACACCTCCAGTGTGAAAACTGGGATCGCCAACACACTGGGTAAGGCTGGGGATGGGGTTGGGGGGATCCCCAGGGTGAGGGGGCAGCCTAAGGGCCATCCCAGGACCTCTGGGGCCCCCCCAGCTCAGTGCCTGGGACATCCCTGCAGGGAACAAGGGAGCCGTGGGCGTCTCCTTCCTCTTCAACGGGACCTCCTTCGGCTTCGTCAACTGCCACCTGGCCTCTGGCAGTGAGAAGACCCATAGGTGATGGAGGGCCACAGTGGGACAGGGCTGCCCTGGGACAGGCGGGTGTCTCAGGGGGCTGGAGTAGCCCTGGGGGGCTGGGGGGCTGTCCCTGTACCCCTCCTGTCCCCACCTGGCAGGGAAAGGATGAGGATGAGGTGTCCCGGGGGTGGCTCACAGGGTGCTGCCATCCCCACCGCAGGCGTAACCAGAACTACAGCGACATCCTGCATTCCCTGGTCCTGGGCGACAAGCGGCTGGCAGCCTTCGACCTCACCCTGCGCTTCACCCACCTCTTCTGGTTCGGGGACCTCAACTACCGCCTGGACATGGATGTGCAGGTGGGACCCCACAGACATCGGAGCTGGGGATGGTGGCACGCTGGTGGCAGCACCGGTGCAGCCACAGGGGTGAGAGGAACCGGGCTTCCTCCCCTGGTGCAGGACATCCTCGCCCATATAACCAAGAAGGAATTTGAAGCCCTCCTGGCTGTTGACCAGCTCAGCCTGGAGCGGGAGAAGAACAAGGTGTTCCTGCGATTCAGTGAGTGCAGGGGCAAGGGCACTGCTCCCCCCGACAAGATAGTGGCACCCAGGGTCCCCACAGACCTCTCTGTGTGCCAGCTCCAGCACACAGTGGTCCCCAGCCCCGGCACAGCCCTGCATGAGGTGCCAAAAGCATGGGGCACCTTGATGTGCACCATGCAAGTCCCCCAGGGCAGGTCCCTGGGCTCTGTGTCTTGAGAAAATGTGAGCACGGGGACAGTCAGAGGTGGCCAGGGGTGCCAGCCATCCGTGTGAGCCCCACATGGGGACCATGACACCCATGGGGTCTCTCCTCAGTCGGTTGCCACTGTGGGGACAGACAGGGATGCTGACCCCTATGCCACCTTCATGTCTTGGTTCCCAGGTGAGGGTGACATCTCCTTCCCACCCACATACCGGTACGAGCGGGGCTCCCGGGACAGCTACGTGTGGCAGAAGTTCAAGGCCACGGGGGTGAGTTCCCGGAGACTCCTGCTGAGCTGCAGGACATCATGGGGGGACAAGGACAGCAGGCTCGGGTGGTGCTGGGGGGCACTGAAGCTGTCTGCCTTTACCCATTTTTAGATGAGGATCAACGTCCCCTCGTGGTGTGACCGTATCCTGTGGAAGTCGCACCCGGAGACTCACGTGGTCTGTAACTCCTACGGTGAGTGAGACCCTGTGGCTGGGGGGAGCCCAGGCTGGCCAGTGCTGCCCAGAACCCCAGGGCTCGAGGACCATCAGCCAGCTGCCCCCTCCCACCGTGCAGGCTGCACCGATGACATCGTGACCAGTGACCACTCACCTGTCTTCGCCACATTTGAGGTGGGAGTGACGTCGCAGTTTGTGCCCAAGAAGGGTAAGGGGTAGGGGTCTGTCACCCCTCGTGCCCAGCTGGGGTAAGCCCTGACCACGGGCACTTGGCTGGTGCACGCCGACCCACCGGTACCTGCCTGCAGCTCCCGGATCCAGCCCTGAACCCCTGGCCTGCATCGAGTGGGACAGCATCGAGGTGATTGTGAAAACCACCAGCCGCAGCAAGTGCTACATCGAGTTTCACTCCTACTGCCTGGAGGGTGAGGTGGCCCCATGGGGCCGGGGCGTTGGGGGGCCAGGGGTGTGCTGTGGGGGCGAGCTACCCCCAGCTGGAGCTGTGACCCCCGCTGTCCCCCGGCAGAGGCCCAGCGGAGTGGGGAGAACACCTTCCAGAGCTGTGACATCCCGGGCTTCCTCAGGCTGGGCTGGTCCACAAAGCATCTGCCTGTGGTACGCACCGGGGGTGGGGGCAGATGCTGCCCCCGCCCCCCCCCCCAGCTCTGGAGCATCCTCCTCCCTCCTCTACCCCATCCCACCTGCTGGCTCCATACCCTGAGCCCCAAGGGGTGCCGGGGGCTGACACCGTGCCTCCCCCCCAGGATAGTGACACCCCTGTGCCACCCTGCACTGCGGCAGCCCCCCTGAGCACCCCTCTCTCCTCCTGCAGTTGAACCCCATCCTGCCAGACCTGGAGTACCTGGGGGACCAGCACCTGCTCCTCAGCATCAAGGGTGTGGAGAGCTGCGAGTCCTACGGTACGTGTGGGACAGTGGTGTGGGGGGCCACTGGGGTGCCATGGGGGGTGCCAAGCATAGCACCCACAGGGCTCAGGTAACAGCCTGCTGGGTGTAAGGTTTTGTGGCTGGAACTTGGCGGAAGGGACCCTGGCACCCTCACCCACCCGAGGTGTGTCTGGGGGGGCTTACCTGCCCCCCGAGCTGCCCGGGGGGGTAACACACGCATGTGCTGCGCCTGCAGGTGAGTGCTGCATCGCGATGAGGTCAATGATTGGCAGCATGGCTCAGCAGTTTGAGACCTTCCTCTTCCACCGTGGTGAGGAGACGGGCTCCATACGTGGCTGGATGAAGGTCCGGGTCCCCAAGGACAGGTGCAGCACCCGTGAGAGGCTCTACGGTAAAGGCGGCCGCACGCCAGCCCCCTCCCATTGCCCTGGGCACGGGGGCTCAGGGCCACGCTCCCACCTGCCCATGCCTGCGCTGCCCCCCTGGACCCCAGCCACGGGCAGGAGCCGTGCGGAGCCTGGTGGGGAGAGGCCAGACTACGGTGTCTTTGCAGAGTGGATCAGCTTTGAGGAGGAGGATGCCGAGCCAGCAGCAGACGTCCCGACGTACCCCAGGCCACCCCTGCAGCGCCTCAGGTACCCCAGCTGGGCTCAGCCCCACCGTGAGCCCTGGCTGTGGGGTGATTCTGAGCCCATCCTGCTGTGTTTGCAGGAGCCGGCCCCGCAGCCTCCCGGAGCCAGCCACCGGCTACACCAACCCAGCCTACTTCATCTTTGAGGGGGTCCCCAACACATGGGTGCCAGCCCCTGGTGCCGGCAAAGCCCACAACAAGCAGGTGGAGAGCCCGCCCAGGGGCCAGTGGTGCCGGAGGCCCCTTGGGGTGCAGGTCCCGTCGCCTTCAGAGGAAGAGCGGTGGGGTGGCTGGCCGCACTGTGTGCCAGGGGGGCTGTCCCGCGGGCACCCACTGAGCCCCCCTGGCACGGGCCGGCAGAAGAGACCCAAATCAGCCATCCTGGCGAGGGACACACCGGGGCTGGGCGACTGCTCACTGATGGCGCTGCACATGGCCACCTGCCTGAGCCAGCTGGACTGGGTGGCCCCCAGGCGTGGAGGGGACAGCCAGAAGACCCCACTGCACCAGACCCACAGCACCCTGGAGCCGCCCCCACAACCCTGCCAGGAGGTGCCAAGGTGCACGTCGGATGCTCACCAGCACGGCCACCCTGGAGAGGTACCACTGTGGTCCCTGCGGGGCTCTGGAGCTCAGCCAAGGGGCTTGGGGAGCTCGGGAAGGGGAGGGGACCTGCTTTTGGTCACAGAGCCACCAGATGTGAGGTCGCATCCCTATGGCAGTGTTCTGCCTGATGGAGCCACCACGGTGCAGGCAGTGGGGTACAGTGGGAAGTGGAGCAGAAATGTGGCCCTTCATGCGGGGTGAGGACGTGAAGGTGGGAGCTTTGCGGTCCTGACGTGACACTGCTGGCATGTGTCCTTGATCTTCTTTCCCCAGTGGCCCTACAACAGGGGGGAGTGGTGCCATGTTGGCAGCAGGTGCCTGGGCCATCTCGGCTTGCAGCAGGATGAAGAAGGGCTGCAGAAGCATGGCTGGGACCACCTGGAGATCTTCAGGTACCCCCAGGCCCTGGAGCTTGGAAAGGGGGGCACCGTGCAGGCCAGCTCCTGTGGCCTCAGGGTCCCTGGCAGAGCCCCACACCTCAGGGGGGAGGAGAGGTGAGCCTTGGTGTGGGGACGGGGCAGGGCAGGAGGATATCAAGTCCCCACATCCTCATGGATGCCCCAGGGCAGTGCAGTCTCCCCGCTCCCTCTCGGTGGCTCCCCGAGCACTTGCTCCCCTTCACCCCATGTGCAGAGACATCATGGAGCGGGACCTGCTGGAGACCAGGGTGCTCAGCCCAGCCCAGCCCCGCCTCAGCCCCAGCAGCCTCGGTGAGGGCACCGCAGTGACCCCGCCGCAGAGACCTGACCTTGGACCCAGTGCCTAGAGCACCTACCCCCACCCCAGCACCGCACGTGCTCTCCTCCGTGGAGCTCCCGGGGCAGGCAGCGAGCTCCTGAGGAGGACCGGGCAGGCAGGCACCCAGGGCTGGACCTACTGGCCACCGCCCGACTTGTCTGGTCTTACCAGCAAGTGATGCAGTTGGAAAGTCTCAGGAAACTCCTGCGGCCGCTGGGACGGACACTGCACAGGTGTCACCGCCTGTCTCTGTTCTCCTTCCCCAAAGCGATGGAAGGACCACGCTGGGCCCCGCCAGCAAGGAGGGATGGGGGACATGGGAGATGTCGGGAAGGGGGACTGCTGGGTGCTTTGGGCCTCGAGGCTGCAGCCTGCAAGGGCACAGCAGCATCTGTGGCCAGCCCAGCCCTGTGCGCCCTCGTGCCTTCGGCCTCGGCAGCCGCTCCCTCCTCCCCGGGCTCAGCCCTGGGCGGATGGCATTCCCAGAGGACTTCTACAGCAGCAACTCCTGAGGCTGCAGTGCCATTTCCTTGGGAGCCACTCCTTGTATTCCTGTCCAGAATAAAGTCTCAGGGACACTGGGGTGCGTGTGTGCAGTGCCTGGTTCTGTGTGAGGCCAAGAAGGGAGCGTGCCAAGCTGAGCCAGCTGGGGAAAGCGCTGGCTCCTGGTGCCCCGGCTGCCCCAGGAGCATTGCCCCCTGCCTCCCACTGTTTAATCGGGGGCCCTGCACACCCCAGTCCTCGAGGCCGCCCTTGACCATGTCCCACGGGGCTCCCGTGCTGGGCTGGCTCTGCCTTCAGCGCAGTTCCCCTCCGACTGCGTCGGCTCTGCCTGCTCAGCCCTGCACAGCTGGGGGCCCCCTCCTCTCCCTCTGTGGCCAAGCAACCCGGGGGTGCCCCTGCACCAGCCCCCCCAGCCCCTGCTCACCCCGAGCTGGCTCACTCTCGGCTGTGGTCCCCTACATCTTGGGGTGCGCCCATTCGCCCCCGGCGTGCCCCATCCATCGCAGGCGCGTTTGCACAGCACCACCTGCATGCCCGCAGCGGAGTGAACTCCCCCGGACCGGGCACAGCTCCGCAGGAAAGGGGGCACACACTGCCTCCAAAACGTGGGGACACCCCAGCCTGGCAAGGCTCCGGCTGCCGCAACACCCGAGGCGGCCCTGGTTTGGGGACACTATGCCCAGGCTGGCCTCAAGGTGGCACTGGCCACCTTTGTCCCCAGGATTGCCCTGCAGGGCTGGGGCGCAGCAGGGCAGCACCCCAGGGAGCGAGCAGTGCCGGGGCCGGTGCGGTCCCAGTGGAGCAGAGGGGCTGCCCTTGGGCTGGGCAAGGGGCCACGGCCCCCAGGGGCAAGGGGTACGGTCCCCGCGGATGAGGGGCTGTGGCCCTTGTGGTTGGGGAGCGGTGATCCCCATGAGCGACAGGCTGCAGTCCCCACGGCCGAGTGTCCTTGGCCCCCACGGTGAAAGGGCTGTGACCCCATGGGTGGGATCCACACATCCCGTGTCTGGGGCGCTGCAGGTGGCCCCCGCGAGGGTGACGGGCAGGAGCACGGCATGAGCCCTGCAGGCAGCCCCTGGGCGGGCAGGGACACTGGCAGGGACCTGCGGGCTCCTGCACCCGCCTCCGCCCGCCTCCAGCCCTGCCTCCCCTGGGCACTTTGCTCCCAGCAGGAGAGCCGGAGCGGGCACACTCGGCACGGCCGGGCACGGCGGAGGGCAGCCCACAGCCCCGCCAGCATGGCCCCCAGCCCCGCGGGGGACAGGCGCTCCCCGGGGGTGCCCCACTCCTGAGAGCCACCCCAGCCCAGGTCCGCAGGTGAGCCGGGGCAGCCCACGCGTGGTGGAGAGCAGCAGCCGGGACGGCCTCGCCGTGGCCACGCACAGCCAGCCGGGCTCCGGGGTCCCCGCAGGGAGCAGCTTGGGCCCTGCAAGGGATGGAGGTGGGATTCGCAGTGCAGGGTGGGCATCGGGTGGGGGTCAGCCAGTTCTCCCCATCCCTCCGCTGTCCCCAAATCCCTTGGTGCATCCTCCTCCCTACCGTGCCACTGCCTTCCTCCGTCACCAAGGGCCTTCATACTTCCCCCTGTGGCCACCTCCTCTCCTTCATCTGCCTCTCCATCCCCCAAATTGCTGTGCCCTCGCAGAATGAAGCTGCCCTCGGGCTGCTGCAGCTTAGCTGGATGCTGTGGTCTCCTGTCCTTCCCCAGGGAGACCGAGGGACAGGGACAGCCCAGCCAAGGGTGAAAGGAAACCCCCATCTCCCACCCTGCGGAGAAAGGGGGTCACCTTGGAGCAGGAGACATGATGGGCAGCAAGGGAAACACCCGGCCCCACTGGCATCCCCGGGGAGGAGGCACCAGTGCCCAGGCAGAGCAGGCAGATCGTGCTTTGGCTGCTCTTGCAGTCAAAGGGAAGGATCGAAAAGAAATTAGGTCATGCTTTCCTTGCGCCGGGGCTTTGGCTGCATGAACCACGTGGCGATTAGGGACAAGGGTCCTTGTGCAGGATGTTTTGCATAATTTTCCCTTGTTTTGCAATTTCTAAGAGCTTAGGCGAGAAGAAAAGCCCTGTTTTTCCCATGCTCCAGCAGCAACTGGTCCCAGGCTCACCCAGCCCCATGTCCCTCACCGGCTGCTCGCTCTCCTCCGAAGTCCTCTCTCGTTTCCCCTCTCTCCAGCTCCTGCCTGCTATGTCACGATCCCCGATGGTCTGTCCCGTCCTGCCAGTGGGCAGAACTTTGGCTCCGGAGGAGAGTCTTCGGCGCTGCCTCATTCATTTCATTGGTGTCTTTTCAACGCTCCTTTAAATGCCCCATGCAGGAAGCTTAGGCCAGCTGCTGGGGCACCCTGGGTTGGGGGCACCCGGGTCTGGGGCAGCTGCTGGCTCCCACTGGGACCAGTGCCGCCTGTGGGACCAAAGGACGGGTTCAGGCTGGGCACAGCTGCAGGGCTGGGAGCCAGGGCAGAGCTCCTGTTCCCGCGGCAAAGGGCCAAGCGCAGCATGTGCCCCCAGCTGCATGGCCCCGCGGCTGGCCCCTGCCCCTTCCCACTGGCAGATGGCATCATGGATGCTCTGCAGGTCCCCTTGCTGCCTCCCAGGACGTGTGCAGGAGCCAGCCTGCGGGCACCGTCCCAGCAGGATGTTGCTTGCCACGGGCAAGGGATTCCCCAGCATCACAGCCCTCCTGCATCCACAAAACGGGCAGGGCCGGAGCAGCCATCACCTCCCCTGCTCCATGTCCTTTCCCTGCAGCGCCTTCCAGCTCCTGCTCCATCTGTGAGCCTGAACGCTTGGCTCAGACCTCACTGCACCTGCGGTCAGTCCCTCCTGGAAAAGCCCACGCTAGAGAGGCTGTGGCCAGGGAGAGCCTTGCTGGGGGTGTCAGGGAGCAGCAGAGGAATGGATGTGGTGGTGACGTGTCCTTGGGGCGGACTGACACGAATCAGCAATTTAAACTACTGATTTTGATCATGAGCAAGATGAGGAAGCAGGAAACCTACTGAGATAAAGCTTGCCAAACGTCATCTTCTTTTGCGTTATATTGTGGTGGTTATCCTCCAAAGAAGCTTGCTTAGGAATGGCTAAACTGCACTCTGAGCACTGACTCTTCTGGGGCTTCATCAGCTGCCAGAAGCCATGTACCTGTGCTCTCCTCCAAGCAGCTCAGCACCACACGGCTGCTCACGCTTTTTCCTTATCCGTTTCTCACACCAGACTTATTTTTTTTTATTTATTGGCTTCTTCATACATAGTTGTTTGTTGACCTATGCCATGGACATTGGCTTTGGCCACTGAACCCTGCAGCACCTCCGGTCCGGCTGGGCTCAAGGCTTCATGCTCACTTGCACTCAGAGGTTAGAAGAAAACAAATCTCCTGGAGCCTCGTGTCCTCAGCAGCATCACAGCCCGGGGGAGATGCAGCCACTGGGCTGGGACCGCCACGACCAGCACAGTACCCCATGGGACCACCACTGGCACCAGCGCTCAGCGGCTTGGGGTTTCCTACCAGCTGGATTTCCCTCCTGGTTCAGGGAGAAGAGAGCAAGTTCTTTGCACTGTTAATGTTTGATCAGGACCTGCCTGTTGCTCTCTGAACTCATCCTTGTAATAAAGCCAGGCAGCTGCCGGTGCCAGCCGCAGCGGGAAGGAAGCTGCAGGGTGTTTGATGTGAGCCCGAAGCTGCAGCTCAGCCCACAACTCAAACAGAGTGCGGAGACAGATGCATGTGGGGCGGAGCGGCTGGTCTAGCGGCCACCTGCCTGCTGATTCATTTGTGATCATTTCTGTAAAGCCAGGGATCTCTCTCCAAGTGAGATGGATTTCATCTCATCTCCAAGTGAGGAGATGGATTTCAGCTCAGCTGACCCCGTGGATACACCCTATGGGATATTCGTGCCAACGGTGCTTGCCATGAGAAGCTGTCAGGCTGCACATCTCCGTGGTGAAGGCAAGGGGCAAACAGGATGATGATGATGATGATGATGATGATGATGATGAGGGAGCCTGAAAGAACACAGCTTTCCATCTTGTACCACTGACACCAGCATCATGCACATTGTCTCCCTGAGCCCCGAGCCCTCCTCCGTCCCAGCACCCATCGCCTCCTGTGTGAGCTTTGGACCAACAGAAACTGCAGACGCACCAGCACTCCCTCCGTCAGTTACGGTTTTGGCTACACCCTGGTCTCTGCTGGCAGCGTGGCTGATGCTCCTGCTCCCAGGTTACTCATCTGAGAATCCATCCTCAGCTGGCAGAAGCAGCCACTCCAAAATCGCTTCACCAGGGATGGTGGCAGGCATGGAGGGGCCAAGGTGCGAGCAGCCTTTGCTTGGACACCACGATGGCAGAAGCTCCTTCTTCCCTCTGGACGAGTGGGCTCTGAACTTGAGATGTTCCGAGAGGCAAATGCAACCCTTGGACAGCTTGCCCTCACGCCTCGGCCGGGGGGCCTGATTTTCCAGGAGGAGGCAGATCCCAGTCTTTGATCCCAACTCTGTGCGAAAGGAAACGTCCTGCCTGCCTTGTGAACTTGCACTGTCTTGAGCTGGAACTTGGCTCTGGCGCAGCCCCTCTCCACAGGGCTTAGATCATCCCTCTCCTACGGAGAATACCCAGCATCTGGAGGCCCCTCACCGTCCAGGGACACTCTCTCCCAAAGGCTCCTTTAACAGCCCCCTGAGGATCTCCCTGGGCCATAATACTCCCCCAGACAAGCCTTTCTTCTCCTCCCGCCTTTCTTCTGTCAAGGAGCCCCCTGGGACGAGCAGCATTGTCAGGATGGTGCCAATTAGGCTGAATCGGCTTCCAAGAGGCTGCGCTGGCACCGGCCAGGGGCTGCTGTTGCTCATAAAGGTCTCATTGTTCGGCGCGCCGTGGGGCTGCTGGCCGGCGGGGCCGGCGCGGTCCTCTGTCTCAGGCACGCTTCCCGGCTCCACGCGGTGCTGGTGTCACTGGCGCTGCTCAAAGGGATGATTAATGGGTGTCATTGCGGGGGCTGCGAAGGGGAGGATTTGTCAAGTCCCCCTTGGCTCCCCGTGAGGCTCGAACGCACGAGCTGAGAAAAACCAGAGAACCATCAAAGTGGCCGGAGCTCCTGGAGGGGGGGGGAAATCTGGCAGCTTTGGCTCCCTTCCATGCTTTGTGCCTGACAATGGTCGGGATCAACGACTAATACGCTTTTATTAACGTCTCCCCTAGATCTGGCTCAGAGAACATGGCCACTTCAGTGAGGACGTTCCCAGTTGCCCTGTGGACACCGACTCTGGCTCCCTGGCCAGGAGGAAACACCACCACAGTGGCAGAAGCAAAGTGCGTCTTCAACGAGGAGTTCAAGTTCATCCTGCTGCCCATCTCCTACGGCATCGTCTTGTGGTGGGGCTGCCCCTCAACTCCTGGGCGCTGTGGATGTTCATCTCCAGGATGAGGCCCTGGAACGCCACAACCACCTACATGTTCAACCTGGCCGTCTCCGACACGCTCTACGTCCTCTCCCTCCCTACCCTGGTCTACTATTATGCCGATCGCAATAACTGGCCCTTTGGGAAATGGCTCTGCAAGATCGTGCGCTTCCTCTTCTACGCTAACCTCTACAGCAGCATCCTCTTCCTGACGTGTATCAGCATCCACCGCTACATGGGCATCTGCCACCCCATCCGCTCCCTGAAGTGGGTGAAGACCAAGCACGCCCGCATCATTTGTGTGGGTGCCTGCTTGTCGTCACCATCTGCCTCATCCCCAACCTCATCTTTGTCACCACCAGCTCCAAGGGCAACAGCACCCTGTGCCACGACACCACCAGACCTGAGGAGTTTGACCATTACGTGCACTACAGCTCCTCCATCATGGCCCTCCTCTTCGGGGTCCCCTTCCTGGTGATCGTCCTCTGCTACTGCTTGATGGCCAAGAGACTCTGCAAGCCCAGCTTCTCCAGCCCCAGCCCCCGAATGCCCTCCTACAAAAAACGCTCCATCAAGATGATCATCATCGTGCTCACCGTCTTTGCCATCTGTTTCGTGCCCTTCCACATCACCCGGACCATGTACTACACCTCCCGCTACTTCCAAGCCGACTGCTCGACCCTCAACATCATCAACTTCACCTACAAGATCACTCGGCCCCTGGCCAGCATCAACAGCTGCCTCGACCCCATCTTGTACTTCATGAGTCGGGGACAAGTACCGGGGGCAGCTGCGCCGGGGGCCAGCTCAGCGCCTCCGGCCTGTGCCCACATGTGACCTGGCCTTGGTATCCCCCTCCATGGAGAACATCCTGGGTGGCAGCCACGCTGCCAGTGACAGACGAGGGACAGCACAGAGCGGAGGCGGGTGCTGAGGGGGCCAAAGGGGGTTCCAGTAACTTCATCCCTGGTCTCCACAAGGTGCAGCCCCTCTAGGCTCTGCGCGGGCACCCTGGCACCCCCAGGTCCCCAAACCCGACCCACTCTGCAGGGGCAAAGGCCTCAGGGCTGAGGGCTGGTGGCCATGGGGCTCATCCCAGCCCTGTCCTGGGCTACCATGGGAGGAGGATGCTGGTGCCACTTGGGGCAGGACAGCCACTGGGCACCTGTGGGGGTGGGAAGGATGCTGAGAAAGCCATTCTGGGGAGGCAGGCTGGCGTCCCATCCCAGGGCACTTCTGGGGACACGTGGGGGCTGACAAGTGACTAAAGAGAAGGGACACTGGTCCCTCCCTGGGCACACACAGCCCTTTCAGTTTGCTCAACAGTGACATGTGGGGACTGGACTGAACCTGGGGACAGCGTCAGTGCTGGGCCCCCGCGTACCTGGTGGAGGTTCTCGGGGACATCCCCATCACTGCTGGCCTTGGGAGAGGCGGGGGAGGGACGTGGCACAGGGCTCTTGCTGCCCATCACTCCCCAATAAAGCCCCTTTCCCCTTTCTCTGTGCTCAGGCCCATTTCTTCCCACGGCAGAAGAGGGATGAGATGCCCACCCTTACCCTGGAAAGCGTTTGAGAGCAGAGAAAACTCCACCCACCACCTTAAATGCTGGTGCAGGTTGAGAGCAAAGAGCTGGAATGGTGACACCCACTGTGACGGAAAAGTCCTCAGGAATCTGCCTTTATGGGTGTTTGCTTTCCAAATGTTTACCCAGCCCTTTTGTTTGACCAAGTGCCTGCGCAGAGGAGCACAGCAGAGATGACTATCATCGGTGCTGCTGACTCTCCCACGGGCAGGGATGGGACAGGGCTGTCCCCATCACAGGGAGTCCCAGGTGGGGCTGCCCCCCACTGCCTCCCCACAAGTCCTGCCAGCACATGCCTAGGGAAGGGATGCCCATAGCATCGTCGGGGTGCCACCCCCCGGGCACAGTCACACACAACCACATCCCACCAGGAGCTGCACAGGTCACCTGGGGAGGGAGAAAGCCCCAGGGATGCCACGTGCCAGCCCTGCATCACCATTCCACCAGACAGTGGTACCCAGTTTGCCCCTCACTCACCGCTCAGCTGAAACAGAGGAGACTTCCCTCCTAAACCCAGTTAGCCCAGTAAGAGCAACTGCCGCCCCTCACTTCCCATTATATCCGACATGGCTTAGGTGGACCCAGGAGCTGTTCGGTTGCACCCGAGCAGTGCAAGGGTCCCCACCATGCATACCCCCAGCTCTGGAGATGGGGGTGCCAGGGAGGGGACAGAGGCGGGTGGCAGGTCCACCCGCATGAGGAGTGCGGGGTATGGCTGCAGTGCTGTCCGATCGTGCCCCCCAGCACACACAGGCAGCCGTGGCGTGGTTGGAAATCTGTATTGGGTATAGAGGGAGCGGAAAAGGCTCAACTGTGGCCAGAGCAGCGCCCACCCCTTGCTCAGGACCACACGGTCCTGGCTGAGGCCACTTCCAAGGGTGCCCAAATCTGGGAGTGTCCCCGATTCACTCCAGGGGAGGATGTCTCCCCAGCCTGGTTCCCGGTTGCTATTGGGACGCCACCCCAAGGAGCCCATCTAATTCCCTCCTCCCATGACACCCCCCTCCCTCAGCTTGTGGTGTCCTGCTTATCATGGGGGGACCACGGCCATTGCTGGCCCCCAGCCTTGCACCAGCTCTCCCATCAGCCCCACATCCTCAGGGGGACGGCTGTGTCACCCACAGCCCCTCCAAACCCCTTTCAAGGCGGGCCCCCAATCTTCCCTTCCCCTTGCCTCCTCCCACCTCCTGCTCAGGTTTTTCAGATGGAGAAGCAGAGGGCTGGAGTGGCAACCGTCCCCCATGAGTCCCCCAGGCCAGGCTGGCAGAAATCCCCACCCGCAAGAGCCGGCTGCCCTTGTGAGCCAGGATCTGGCCACCGGCGCTGGCCATGCTCAGAGGATGTGCAGCTCGTCCGTCTCCGACAGCCCGTACTTGGTCTTGTTCTCATTGAAGAGCTTGAGCAGGGAGCGGATGTACATCTCGTGGTACATGTCCACCATCTCGCAGCTTGGGTCCTCGATCTTGGGCACCATCACCGGCTCCCCCACTGCCGGGAGGAAAGGGAGGTCAGGGCAGTAGCGCAGGGAAGTGCTTGGCTCACTGGGGACACGAGCGGAGGGCTGCCTTCCCGCACCACCCATCGTGGGGCATCCTCCTCTCTGCCCCTCCACCTTCTGGGGGGCCCCTCCGCCCAGCGGGAAATGCTCACCCACGGTGGTGATGGGTCTGGCATAGGGGAGGAAACCCCGGGACCGGACGGAGGTGAGGCCCCGGCCATAGAAGACGCAGGGAGCAAAGCCCATCATCTTCTGGAGCGCTGCTGAATGCTCCTCATCCAGCTGCCTTCCTCAAAGACCACCTGGCGGAAGAGGTCATTCTCCCCAAAGGAGAAGGAGGGGACAAGGTAGGCCCTGTGGAGGGGACACGGCGGGCAGTCACGGTGTGCCAGGACCACCAGACCCCTGTGGCAGCAGTGGCGGCAGTGCCCATGACGCACCCGTGCTGCAGGGCCATGCGGACAAAGCCCTTGCGCTTCTTCAGGATGAGTGTGGTGACACCGGGACGGCAGGGAGAGCGACTCAGCTGCGCCGCCAATGACGATGGCCACCGCGTTGCCGGTGCCATTCTTGGAGAGCAGGTACCCAATGGCACGGCGTGTCACTGGGCACAGGCCTGCAGCGGAACAGACCGCTGGTGCTGTGGGACTGCCTGCCTGCGCTGTGCCCAGGGCCGGGGACCTCACAAGGGACCATGCCGGTGGGACCCCGCAAAGACCATGGCGGGACCCCGCACGGGACAGTGCAAGGGCGCCCCCTGCTGCGGGAGAGCCCCCAGGGAGGGATGGGTTCCCCAGGCTCCCAGCCCTGGGGGCAGGGCGCAGGCAAAGTGCAGGCAGGGTGGGGAGAGGGTGCAAGCAAGGTGAGGGTGGAGTTCAGGCAGGGCACAGACAGGGTGCAGGCAAAGCACTGCTCCTGCCCTGGCTGCTCCTGGGGGGCACAGAGGCCAACAGTCCCAGGTTTCCCGTGGATGGGACCGGGGAGTCCCCCTGGAGGCCCCTCTGCCCCATGGGCATTGCCTGCAGCGGGCAGAGTTGGGCAGGAGTGGGGCAGGCAGGGGGTGCGTCCCTGGGGCACCCACTCAGCTCAAGCCAGCGCAACCAGCTGTGCCTGCAGGGCTGCCTGTGAGGGTAGGGGGCAGGCAGCTGCCCACCCTGCTGCCCACGGACACTCACCCCCACTCATCAGGTACTCCCTGAAGATGGGCAGGCGAAAGTTGCCGGCCAGGGTGGTGAGGAAGGGCCGGATGCCTGGGAACATCTCCCCGAAGCCTGTCGAGCCCGTGATGAAGTTGCAGAAGGCGCCGACGCAGAGGATGCCATGGGGGTGGGAGCCGATGATGTAGTTGTGGCTGGGGGACAGGTCGTGCGTCTTCACCAGCTGCGGGGACGAAAAGGGGTCGTGGGGACGTAACGGTGGCACATACTTTTGGGTGGTACCACCACCATCACCTGCGTGAATGTCCCATCCCGGCAGCCCAGCTCCCCGCGCCATACCTTCACAGGGAAATAATCCCGAAAGTGCCTCCACACAGGCCATCGCCGCAGGCACGGCAGCCTCCTGCCACCTGCAAACCAGGGAAGGACCCAGGAGATGATGCCCACCCTGCTGGGGCACATCTCCCCATGGATCTGCCATGTCCCTTCTTCCGCCATGATGATGATGGAGAAGAGGAAGGAAGGAGCAGGTACAGTGTGGTGCTCCCATTGGGCATGCTGGGATGGATCCGGAGAAATGGGGGACGCTGCACCCCATCCTGCTGCAACAAGGGAGGAAGGGGGAACGGTGCCCATCCCCACCTTTCTCTGGTGTGTCCCAGTCGTAGATGATCCAGGCCAGGTAGAGCGCAGAGATGGGCCAGAAGCTGGTGAACACCAGGTAGATGAGGAGCAGCAGGGCTGACTGTTCCTGTGGAAGCCAGGAAGGGGGTGAGCAGACACGCACCCACCCCACCAGGACCCCCCGCAGCCCCCTACTCACCCAGCAGCAGGAAGCTGAGCACCCACTGCAGGACAGAGAGGAGCTGGAGCCAGGAGCGGGAGGTCCCGCTGCGAGGGCCAGGGTGCTGTGAGCAGGGTGCGCAGGGCGGTCTGGATGCTGGCACGGCTGCCTGCGGGGAGGGACACGGCGCCCAGCCCAAAATCGCACGGATTGCACAAATGCTGCCCCACCGTGCTGGCAGGGGGGTGAATCCAGTGGTACCCACAGCTGCCAGGGTTGGGGTATGGGGGCAAGACGGGATGTAGGATGTGAAGGATGAAGCTGGACAAGGAGGAATGTGATGGGGTGGGATTAGGTGGGGTGATGCTCATGCCCCCTCCAAGCAGGGGGCAGCTGGCAGGCTGGGCACACCTAAGCCCAAACGGGCTGGGTGCACCAGGGGAGCTCAGCGCAGCAGCAGCTCCCGCACCAGGCCGAGCTCCCCAAGGGCCAGGACCTTTCCCGTGACCTCCTCGTTCAGGCTCACAGAGAATTTGGGGCTTTCTCAGCTGGCATTGCAGGGAGGTGCGGGGCAGCATCTGCCTCCCAGCAAGCAGCAACGACAGCGGCCAGGGGCTGAGCCAAGGTGGCCAAAGCTGGCCATCCCCATGGCCATCCCCACTGAGCCTTGGCTCCCGTGAGGGACAGTCCAGCAGCCTGCAGCCGCTCCACTCCCCCCCACCGCCCCCTTCCCTCCGACTGACCTTGGTGAACCATTAACTGCCCCGGGCCAGGAGCCAGGATCCAAACTCCACATGCAGCCCCATCCCTACTCCCCGAAACAGGCGCACGGCACCAGTTCGGCCAGTACACCACTCCTGGTCAAAGGTCCACTGTAACTGAGACCACCTGTCACAGCCACCACTGAGACTGCAGTGAGCTACCTCTTGCGTTACAAAAGCCTTGTTTTCCCAAGAAAAACAACCCAAAATCAGCATGCTGGCCAGACAGAGATGCTCAAGGTGAAATGGGAGCAGACCTTTCCCCACGGCTCCCAGGCCAGGGACCCTCAGGCCCGCAGCAGGACCCCCAGGGCAGAGGAGAACCACCAAACCCTGGTTCAGGTGGCTGGTGGAGGTTCAACTCTTCCCAGGCTCAATCCAAACCATGAATGAGACAACTGAAATAAAGAAACACTGGAGCCACCACCAGCACCAAAAAATTGTTTCTCCTCTCCCCCAAGCAGTGTGCCATGCTCTAAGCGATCCCTCCCGCCTGTCCCCGCACACCCGGCAAGGCATCCCCAGAAGCTCCGCCGCCATCAGTTTTCCAAAGCACCATTTCTTTTTTCCAGGGGAAGACACAGAGCTCTTGTCTAGCAAACTTGTGTCTACCAAAACAGTTGCCTTTTTTTAGTTGCTTTTTTCTAGCTCTCCCCTCAAGCACTCCCATCAATGCCCAGACCGCAGACAGAAAATGGAGAAACCCCAGGGGCTCTGCTGCCGGCCCTGGCCACAGCCTCTTCAAACCCAGAAACTCAGACTCTGCAGCCCGGAGCAGCAAGGAAAGACGAAGGGGAATTTGCAGCACTCCAGAGCACCTTGCAGGAATAACGTTTACCGAACGCATTGTCAGAAATTTCTTTCCTGTTGAGCAACCGTATGTTTTCTTCTGGCGCCGCTAACCCCAAATTGCTCCGAACACCTCCCTTTCCCCTAAGCAGCCTAAAGCAAATACACAATAGTGACAACAAACGCTCATTGCCTGACCAGCTCCTCACATCGCCGGAGCATCAGAAACCATTCAAACACACTTTGGAAATATCTTACCACTAAGATTTTGGGAACAGGCTGCAATAATTGTTTTCATGGTGGCAAGCCCCGCGCCAGACTCCGCTTCAGCAGGTTGAAAGGTGAGTTTGGAAATACCGGAGGGCGATTGATTGTGTATCCAGCTGCCTTAATCAGCTGATCCAAGGTAAACTGTCTGCTGCAGAGGGGAGTGGACCTGCTCTGGCCCCGGCTTGTAGAACAAGAAGAGCTGATGGTCCTCGGGAGGACAAGGAGTGACGACAAGCGGTGAGAGCCTGCCGTCACGAAGGGCAGTTGCTGCTCCTCAGAAAGGTACTTCTGCCAGCACCAGTGGGGGCTCCGGGGGGGGGGGGGGGGGGGGGGGGGGCACCTTCCTCTGGGGAAGGGTACTGTCCATGCTTTGGGCATGTCACAAACCGCTGTCATGTTCTACTGGTGTGACTCCCCTCCAGAGCTGCCCAAAAATGTCACCCCAAAGGCTCCTGCTCCATGGTACGGGACCACGGCCCGCCAGACAGGCTCTGACCGCCATCCCCAGCACCATCCCCTCCTCTTCCACCCCCAAGGGGGGTGCCAGGGCCAGCTAGCCTGCCTGCTAGCCCAGGAAGTCTGGAGTGCTGCCTGGAGAAGATTAGAGGTGGGGAATGAGAAGAAAAAGAATGAGAAGAAAACTAGTGCGGCACAAAAGCAGCACTGAGATGGGCCTTCAGGCCAACAGCCAATGGAACAGTAAAAATGCACAGGAACTAATTCAGCTGAGCTACTTCTCAAGATCTACCTCTCCAGAAATTTTCACCAGGAAGAGGCAGCTAACATCAAATGTAAGAAAGGAATAAATGCATGTATAGAATTGCATGTGTTGTTGAAGCAGAAAATGTGTTTCACAGGAGGTCTGGAACGCACAAAAACTCATTGTCTGCTCTTGTAGATCGTAGAGACTCAGTACCTGGAAAAAAAGGGTTCGCTGCAGGCTACAACTGATGTACACCTGTGAAGCAAAGAGGACCTGCAATTGCTACATGTGAAACATCTAATCTTTCCTGCAGCCTACCTGGCCCCTCACACGTGCCTGAATCACGCTAAGAGGAAAGAAAAAATCCAAATTCCTTCAACATCCCACTGTCCCCAGAGATAAGGGAGCTGATGAACCCAACTGTGCCAAATCAAAGACAATAAATGCCTCGTGGCCTGCTCCACGTAACACTGCCACATGCACAAACAGCAGCAATAGTTTGTTTGGGTTTTTTATACCAACATTTGTAACAGGTTTAGAACAACTGCAATCACAGCTGCCAGCCCATGCTGGGCAATTTCAGAGCTTCCAGCCACAATTCCTCACTTTCTTGCCCAGTAACACGCCTGCCACGTGCCAGGTCAGTGCCAGGTACAGCAGACCAGACATACCCTCTCTTCTCACTCAGTTCAGAATTAGGGCCAGCAGCTATTTAAACTAGCTTCAGAGGAATCCAGAAAAGTTTTTCACCCCTTCATGGTTATTCTGCAAGTAGATTTCAAAGCACACTGACAACTAGTGCACTACTTTGCTTTGGAACACGGAACTGTTTGTCCCAGTGTTGGTCCCTGTAGGGCTCCGCAAGAGGGTCCGGAGTAAACACACATGTTGCACGTTACTTCGTGTATGCTATCACCATGCAGATCCTCCATCACACTAAGTAAAAGGACAAACATTTCTGTTAAGGCATTTGTACTATGTGTAGTATCGGCACTTCAAGACATTGCCCTCAAAACACCTCATGTACTTAACACAAAAAATCCTAAACACTTCAGTGCGCCGCTCTGGGAGGAACAGTGGGATGAGCCTGCGGAAAGGCCACCGAACACCCGGCTGCATACAGACCTCCCTGCCAAGGTGAACACTGCACTGCAAGCTGCTGTGCTCAGAAGCCTTGTTCAAAAAAAAAACCCTGGCCATCTGACACTGCCTATCTCCCATCCCCAGCTCCCTCGGTTGCTGGAAACCAGCCTTACGGACATGCTCTGGAAGAGCCTAGGATGAAGAGCAAGGGATTTTTACTGCAAGAACTAGGCAGCACGAGAGACTTTATTTTGCTTAAAATATAGAGAAAAAAATAAATACATCCACCCACAATACACAGAGCAGTTTCCAAATTCATGTACTTATCTTTCAAGGACTTCCTCTGACTGGGAGAACAGAGGCAGCCTGACCCCTCAGAAAGAGCTCCACCTGACAGGAGCTCTGTGGTGTCACTGTACATGACCAGTGCACTCAGTCTGACATTTAACGCAAACCAAAGCAAACGGTCATGTTTACTCCGCTTGATTCCAGTGCCTCCCAGAGAAGCCACGTATACCTCTGCATATGTACAGTGTATTTACTCCTATATCTCCAGGACACAGGCAATTCTTACAGGATTTCCAGGCCCTGCCCACTCTGCAGCAAGAGCATCAGCCCACATTCTGCCGGTTGCCATAGCCTCTTGGGTGTGTATCTTTCCAGTCATCCCAGTTCCGAGCTTTTTGAAGAGCTTCCTCATCATCATCCTCCTCTTTTTTCTCCTGCTGCTGCTTCTGCAACTCTTCATCAGTTATACCTGCTGAAGGTCAAGAACAGGAGCAAGGGGCAGTAAGACACCGGAAGGTCCCTAGTCAAGTTCTCAAAACAGAAGCCCTGCCAGTTGAGACAGAAAGCAGGAATTGCCAAAGAGCGGTTTAGCAACCCAGTTATTCTCAGCCTAATAAAGTCAGCTCTTACTCTTCCTCAGTCACTGGGTGTTTTACACCCTGAACACATGCCTGTTCACCCTCCCCCTCAAGAGACTTCCCAAATTCTCTATTCCAATCTTTGCTTTGCCACTCTGTACCTGGTGTTCTCTGAGGCGCACCCTGACCAGACACGACTCCCTGCCTCCTGCGCTGCTCATACCAGTCATCCACAGTCATAGTAGGCAGGCCAGGGTATCCAGCACCAAACACTCTACCGGGAGAGAAAGACAGTCAAAGGCAGCACTTTACGTTGCTACAAACGAGCGGAAACAGACAACCATGCACAGAACTACTCTGTAACCTGATCTGTACTAAAAATAAAAGGTGTGTTACCAAGGAGGGTTTGAGAACAAACCTTTTCCTACAGCCTGGGCCTTCAGCAACAAACCTGCCAGTAACCTAGCCACAGCGGCATTTAAAGAGTTCATCCTGCTAGTTTAGAGAGGTGAGGACTCTTATAGCCCAAAGACCTTGAACCAATTCTCCAGCCCAAAGCAGAACACACTGTGCTGGCACAGCTTGCCAAGGAGGCCTCTGGGAACCAAATTAGGCACAGCTTGGCTATATAGATATATGGAAAGCTCAGGGCAAATAATGTCAAAAGCATGACAAGAAATCTTGTTTCTATCCCATTTTGTGCTTTAGCTGCCACACTCCCTGCAAGAATCTCACAGGGCCACAAAGTGCTAGGATCTTGACGCCCTCAGGAAAGCCTTACAGTTAATTATTGTGACTGATGATTCTTGGTAGGTATCACATCTTCCCAGCCCCTAAGACCACTTATTTGAATTCACTGAAATCTTCCAAAGTTTACGTTAGATTAAGAGACCACATACGCTTTTCACTGCAGGGCTCTTTAACAGCGAAGAGCAATCCTATTATATCACACAGTGGTTTCAGAGGGGCAGATAAGCCTTGCCTCTCCACAGCTTACCAAACAGCAAGCACATGGCCTATAAACTAGCACAGTAACATTTGCTTAATACAATCTCCTCTTCTGCCACCCCAACAGCAGGAAACAGCATTAGCCAAGACACTGCAGCATGCCAGTAACAGAAGAAATCAGAGAAAGTTCAAGAAATGCATTGGACATTCCCCCGATCCCCTGCCCAGATGCACAACACGCACCATCTCGATGAACACCTGGTTCTCTGCATTTGAAAGAGTATTTTAGGCTTGATATAAGAACAGAGCACTGCCTCATACTATGTCTAAGTAATCAGAAAACAACATACTTCGCCTGAGCAGCATCCCGGGTAAGAATGAAAGGTTTCAGCGGAGCCCTGACTTGCCGAGAAGTAGCGTGCGGTGGTGCTGAAGACTGAAGATGCAAACAATAGTCACAAGATAATAGTTTAGTTGAGAACCCCCTTCTCTGCTTCCCACCCCACAACAAGTTATTAAAGATCTCATAGAAGAGAGATGCCTCTGCTGTCACAGCAACATCCTAAGACAGACAGTTCAGGCCTTAATCCAGTTTAAATCATGAACTCCATCTGTGAGCATCTACAAATCGCTTCTCTTTGTGCCTTTGTTACACCCACTGCGATCAAAGCAGAAAGCTGACAAAGCTAAACCAGATCAGCTCAGATCGAAGCATGAAATATAGCTTATTTTTCCCAGGGAGCAAGCGCAGTACATTCTGAAGCAAGCTGAGCTCGTCATTCCCAATGGTATCACCCAGGGCACTACAGAAGAGCAGAGCTCTGCAATGTCAAAAATGAACTGCACAAATGAGCTGTGCCAACCAAGCTGGACTATGGTCTATGTCAGCACATTATGATATTTTTTTTTTTTATTTCCACGCAGATGTTTTAGGTGAGTAACAAAGCCCAGAAACACTATTCACACAGGAATTGCAGGTCTATGAGAAGCTTTCATCACTCAGAACGGGCATTTCTTTCTGTAGTATCTGGACACATTGTAGACCAGAAGCACAGGTTTGAAAGAAATCACTAGAGTCTCCTTTCAATTTACAAATGTACTTACTTCTTTACAGGTAAGGGTCTGCCAGAACCCAGCGAAGTGGACAAAAGCCTTTGCGCGCAGACCAGTTCAGCTCTGATATTCAATGCTCTAGCATTTCATAAGCCGTGACTGTCTAGAACACATGGTAGCAGTGGACAGCGACTAATCCAAAAATCAGACCACTGCTCATTCAGAATTGAGCCAAACCCCATCTGCTTGGGCTGTGATTGAGCTGTATTTCAACTGAGAATTCACAGAATAGAACATGAATGTAGCTCTGCTACTGAATTCCTCTAGGGTGCACTTACCCGCAACAGTGACTCTCAGCATGTCTAACTATCCACAGTCCACAGGACTTGCAGTTCAAGACAGATTTCATACCTGTTTCCCTGTACCTCTGCTCCTCAAGATGACCATTTCTTGGTCAATACTCTCGATTTCCTCCAGGCTGGTGTTGATCCATTTCTGGATTTGTAGTATGTAAAATTCCCGCATCTGATCCTCATCTGCTTGCCCACTCTCCACAAAGCTTCTCATAGAGGCCAGCCTGTTCTCCAGTTCCTTCCTCTGCTTATATCTGTCTCAAAGAGAACAAAATGAGATCATTAAATAACCTTTTGCTAGCCCAGCCCCGGTACAGCGTTTTCCAAAATATACAATTTCCTAGTTCATGAAATTCAATCAAATGTAGTTAAGAGAGATACTTCCTGCCCCGATCCCCTTTTAAATCCTCTTCACAGTAGTGCCAGTTGCTGACCAGCGCTCATTACAGTACACAAATCCCAGGCATTCATAAAGCTCCTCATGTCTTGACAAATTTCTTTGTGCAAGGACCCCCAATCATTTAACAACTGAGTAAGAGTCCTGTAGAAGTAAAGCAGAGACTTACAGGAAGGAAGTACCTGTTAAGAAAAGGAGCAGCACTAGACCATACTGGTTGTCATTTACTGATGACCTCTCACAATGCGTAAGCAAAAGGCAAAATATCAAGCAGGGGATCCATCTCCCCACCTCATCTGACAACAGGTCTTTGACCAATGAAAACTACAAAAATCAGAAGAGTTCCAATCTGCTTACAAACGATTTTGAAAATGCACAGTTATATACATACATGCAGCACCAAAACCTTTCCCCCCGCATCTTTCCCATCCCTTCCATCTGCCAACTCAAATTTAGGCATTACATAGGATCTTCACTACATCTGGTAAGAGGTTTAACATTATTTCAAGTATTTAATAAGAAAATTGTATAAAAAAAAAGGGAGATGGTGATTGTTTATTGTTG
The DNA here is from genome assembly GCF_023638135.1 of Falco biarmicus. Lineage (NCBI taxonomy): Eukaryota > Metazoa > Chordata > Aves > Falconiformes > Falconidae > Falco > Falco biarmicus. The sequence continues at coordinate 1,708,115 of NC_079301.1, read as the reverse complement.
TAATTTAAAGTATCTCCTGTCTGTTAAAAGCAGCTTTAAGACAACACTCGAAATTTAGAGACATCTCTATTATTTTTTTCTTCTCCTAAAAGTCAAGCAATCCTTGAAAATTAAGCCTCCCAGGTCGAATTAGGTAAGCCTGGCAACGTTAATCTCCTGGAGCAAACAAAACTTTAACTCATTGGCTCCTTCACTGAGAAAAAACAATGCAATAGATATTTTGAGTTACTTCTGTAGAACGCAAAAGATATCCAGAAGCCACTAACAAGGCAGATTAAAACACTTCTCCAATTTCTGTCTCAGGTGTTTCTGTGGGTGTGGGTTGTTTTTTTAATATAATTTTGGATTTCTAGATTTTTTGACCTCTTCAGGAGTTACGTTATTAAAGGGGGGAACTACCTATATACTACACTTCCAGGCTAAATCCTTGTGTCCCACTTCCTCCAGTTACAGTGCCACCTGAAGAACAAATACTAAGAACCAAGGATTAGAAACCTACAGGAGCTGACAGGACAAGGAGCACACAAGAGATATTCTAAAAAACAAACCCATCCACAAGTGCTCCACAAGAACCCTGAAAACTACATTTTAACCGGTGAGCACCTGACTGCCCAACCCTGTCCTGCAGGGAAGCAAAGCGAACCACTCTATTCCCATTTGTCTTTACACTCCACAGTGGGGTAAGTTCTCTGCAGTTGGTTGCTGCAATCCCAACCTGCTCCTTAGGATGCTGGATTGCATGCTTATACAGAGAACAAAGTGAAAAGCAGCTAGGATGAGACAGGTCTGAAGGTAAAGTGGTGATACATGCTGCCTTAGGAAAATTTTGTTCATGCAGTCCACACATTTTACTGAAAGCGAATATCATTGCAACACCTGATCAAGTACTAACCTGCCTGCAATAGAACTCACAATGCAGGTGTGGTGGGTTGACCTTGACTGGATGCCAGGTACCCACCAAGCCGCTCTATCACTGCCTCCCTCAGAATAGGTAGCAGGGAGAAAGTAAGATTTTTAAAAAAAAACAACTTGCAGGTCAAGATAAAGGCAGTTTAATGAAGCAAGAAGTTGTGCAAGCAGAAGCAAAGGAAAACAAGAGATGTTATTCTCTGCTTCCCCTCAGCAGGCAATGTTCAGCCACTTCCCAAGAAGCAGGGCTTCAGTACCCGTAGTGGCTGCTCCAGAAGCCAAATGTCATAACTAACTAATGCCCCCGCTTCCTCCTCCTTTCCCTGAGCTCCTACATCTGAGCAGACATCATGTGATATGGAATATCCCTTTGGTCACTTTTGGTCAGCTGTCCTGGCTATGTCCCCTCCCACGATCTTGCCCACCCCAGCCTACTGGTGGTGGTGGGGTGGGGGGAGGTGGAGAGACAGCCCTGATGCTGTGCAGCACTGCTCAGCAGAGGCCACAACACTGCTGTGTTTCCACCACCCTTCTAGCTACCACTACAAGCACAGCACTATGAGGATGCCAGCCCCAACACAGCAGGCTCCTCGCGTTTGTCTCCAAGAGGAACGAGTCGCCATACAGGCAAACACCAGCCCTCAGCAAGGGGGCAGCTCACACGTAGCCAAAGTCCTACCTGCAGCTCCAGCAAAACTCACTTGTGCTCAGGAGGTGATGTGCAGCTCAGAGACTGCTGATGAGCAGCCCACGCTGAAAAGGCTTCGCTGCACAGAGTAGGTGTATTCTAGTATGTCAAACTTACCTCAGTTAAATTACCCTCTAGAATATGAATCATGCTTTTGTATTCATGCAATTTAAACAGCTCTCCAGCCCAGCTTGGGCCTCCCAGTGCTACCACAATAAGCAACAAGTTGATTGTCAAAATCCCCAGCTAAAGCATGACAAACAGGCATTAATCACCTCTTTTTTAAAGATCTAATAAGCCCACTGGTAGGTAACTTCCAACACGCGTGGCTTTACACTGTTAGCGGTGGTTAAAGAACTGACCATAAGAGCTTTTGCGCAGTTCTTCTTCAAAGACCAGAAACTGAAGACATAAATGCACCTCCTCAGTTTGCACAATCAAACACCATTAAATAATACGTGGTGCATATCTTAAAATGAACGTTTCATGACCAAACTATTCCAGTATCAAGGGAAGCAGCTCTTCCCTGACTCTGCAATCTCGCACTGCCCGAAGCTCTCACCTTCTCTTAAACTGATTCCCAAAACCCTTTACAAAAACACTGCGAAGCAAGAGCCTACCTTTCGATTTTGGCTTGCCTACTGGACGCCATGGCCACCAGGCTGGGCTGGGCAGCAGCGGGGCCCCCCGGGGAGGGGCTCCCGGCATCTTCCTCTCCAGGGGGGCTGGTGGCGGCAGGGGGCAGGTGGAAGCTGCCCAGCCCGTAGCTCCTGCAGAGTTTGAGGAAGCGCCAGAAGTGGGCCCGGGCGCTCTCCAGGTGCTCCAGCCTCCTGCTCAGGTCAACCTGCTTCAGCGTCAGGGCCCCCAGCAAGGCGGGCAGCAGCAGGTACTTCAGGTCGGCCGAGGCGATCTCCTCCAGCTCCTCGTTCTCGCTGCAGGGGGAGAGATGAGCCCCCCCGTTCCCGTTCTGCTCCGCCTGGGCCCGGCCAAAGCCAGCGCGCTCCGCGGCGGCCCGGGGGGCCCTGTGGGGGCGGCGGGAGGCCCGAGGGCTCTCGCACGGCCTCGCTGGGGCCCCCGCGCCGCCCAGGCCCGCGCCCGACCCTCCGCTCTCACCTGAACAGATCCAGCTGCGCCACCATGGCGGCCGCCCGCTGCAGCGCGTCCAACCCCTGCCGCACCTTATCCTGCACGGCCGGGGCCCCCGAGGACGGCTCGGCGCCGGTCTCCACCTCCTCCCAGAGCCGCCGGCCCGCCGCCAGCAGCTCCGCCAGCCGCAGCCCCGCGCCGGCCCCCTCCGCCATACCGGGCCGGGAACGCCGCCGCACAATCACTTCCGGGGCGCCCGCGTGTGACCCCGCCCCCGCCCGCCATCTTGGTGAGGTCAGCGGAGCCGCCCGAAGGAGCGGGGCCGGTATCTTAGTAGGGGCGGGCGGGAGGCAGGGCCTGGTGAGGCGGCAGCGGGCCCGGGGCTCGGGGCTCGCCCCTCCCCACCGGCCAGCGACCGACGACCCCCGCGGGGGCGGCGGGCGGGTGGTGTCGCCCCTACGAGCCTCGGTGGAGCCGTGGACCCTCACACGCATCCGGTACTCCCAAAGCTCCTGCTGGTTCCTGCCTGATGCACCGGCCTCCCCAGAGCCCACCGGGGAGCTCCGGGGGAAGGCGTGCTCGTGACGTGCTCCAATAAATGAGCAAAAGTGAGGCTGATTAGATAAACTGATCGGATGCGCGCACCTTCCCCCTTTAGAAAAAGGAGCGAGGGGTGAGGGTGGCCTGACGGCGGTGAAATAGCTCTGGAGCCGCCAGCGGCCGGTGTGGTCGGCGGGGCCCTGCTGAGCCCACCCGCAGCTCAGCTAACGAGCTGCTCCGCACCGGGCCCCAGCGCTGGCACTGCTGCAGGGTGCCGGGCCCGAGGGAGCCAGGCCGGGGCTGGCCGTGACACCTCACCACGCAGGCAGCACCCCGGGGCCGCGCCAGGCAGGTGCGGGGCTCACGGAGGGAGCATGTCCTGCCACAGGTGCTAGGGCAGATCCTCAGCCTGGCATGGCAGGTGATGTGCTCTCTTCTGCCCCGGGGAGAGCCCGGATGATGTGCAGCCTTAGGACACCAGCTGGGTTCAGCACGGGCTTGTGCTGCTCAGGGCTGTCACTTCCTAGCCTGGGACCTACATCTGACAGATGATCCTGGCAGAACACGGTGCACAGCATGAGCACTCGGTAGCACACTGCTGCATTTTATGTTTTTAAGCACAGCACCTTCCATTTCTTCTGTCCGTATTCTTTTTCTAACAGAAGATGAGCAGCCTTTCTCATTTCTTTTTTATTTAGCTCCAAAGTCCCTTCTCACAATACCTCTGCAATTTAAACAGGCATAAGGCAGGCAAGGGCTAAAGCTGGGCTTGTAGGAACTGGTGTTGGTCCCTTAGGAGCACAGGTAATTGATCCAGATGTGAAAAATATATATGGTGTAATAATAATTCAGGGCTGGCTGGAAGCACTCAGCCTCCAAGAATGAGTCAGTTTACTATTTACTCCATTTTCTTCATACCTACCTGAGATAGCTCGATAAAAAGTTATTCATAAAAACCAGAAAAGCTGTGGATTTAGGTTCCTGTTCGCTGTGCCCTGCATACCCTTCACACTCCTCAGGGTGACTGCTTTGCTCAGGCTGCAAAGGCAGCCACGGGTAGTGTGAGGTATGTCAAGAACTGACTGCGTCATTCTGTGGTGTTCCTGCACACCAGGCAATAGGTGAAGAGCAATGCTGTGTCCAGCAGTGGGAAAATTAATTGGTATAACGATTGGGAGTGGAATGGGGCCAGGAATCTACAGCTGTTTGTTCTTCGCTAGAAGAAGATGCTTTGGCATCTCCAACAATCCGAGCAGCCCAGGCAGGTTCACGGGCTTGCTCTCCAAGTAATTGTAAACAGGCTAATGATGGAGCATGGGATCTCAGCCTGCCTCCCCTTCCCTTCAGACTGGGGGGGTGGGAGAGCCAGTTTTGACCCAGATTGTCAGGGCAGCACAGAACAGGCCTTGAGCAGCACATTATCCCAGCTCACCAGGCAACTTGTACCAAGAGAATAGGAAATCGTGTGAGGCCTGGTTTCCTTTGAGATGGAGAAGCTTTGCCTCTAAGAGCCGAGTGGCTTAACTGGCTGGAAGCCCCTGAATCTCCTTGCTAGAAGTTACTCAGCCCCCTGTTTTCAATCTGCTGTCCCAACTAGTCAAGAATAGGCTTCATTTACACCGTGGGGGCATGAAATCATAAAGGGTTAGTGACCAGAATCACGCACAGTCTGCTCTTCAACTCCGGCATAGCAAACTGCATGTACCCGCACATGTTGTTCTCCTCCTGCCTGAGGTCTGCCTGGCAGGACACAGTTTTTCAAGCTGCCCCTTCTAATTACAGAGCTAATGTTCTCAACACAAGGAAAAAATAAACGGTTCTTTGGAAGGCATAATTACCCAGCGAGTCCCTAGTCACACCACAATAAGCCTTAAGCTGGAGACTACAGGAATAGTAGCTGTGGTTAGTCCCACTGCATGTGAAGAGGGGGAGTTCCCAGGGATTCCTCAGGCCGGGGGTTGGTCTCTCCCACTCCCCAGTTCTGCCAGGTGTCTCAATGCGGTAGGTTTTCAGCATAAAGTCAATGTCTAGGGATCAGCCTCAGCTTCTGGAGGGTTCTTACATTTACACTTCCAGACATGAAACATAACCATGTGCTTTCCATTTATACAGGTAGTAAAACCTACCGCTGTGGTGTATTGCATTTAACGCACATGTGTAGAACATCTGGCCGTGCACATCCAGAAGGCCTGTCTGGCACTTCCCAGGAGCTCCAGCACATTACATGTACATCCAGTCTTCCTGGAAGGTGTTAGAGCTTCTGCATGTCACCCTACAGCACACGGGTGCTGCTCCAGCCAGCCAGAAGCATGCCTGGAAATTCCTTACTCCACCATACAGCACATGCACGGTGGTCACAGCTGACCCATATGCAAGCTGAGAAAGTCCTCAAAATCTGTATGGCCCCAGTTCTGGGCTGGTGGGAGGATGCTCCTGGAAAAGCCCAGTTGAGTGGCAGCCCCAGGATGGCTTCTGATCCGGAGAGGAGGCTGTTCTGCAGCTCCCTCCCTGCTTTAACTCGCTGTCCGATGGACCTTGCAGACAGTGTGCCCAGGGAAGCACAAAGGGAAGATGCTGCTCTTCAGTGATTCAACCAGGCAGCCATGGCACCTTCTCTGCACTGGCAGAAAAGCGATTCAAAAAGTGCACCGTGAGCAGCCTCCAGGATGCTGCCCATGCTGAACATGGATGAGTTTAAGCAAGCAAGAGGGAGAAATACAGGCTGGTGAAGGGAGGTTTGGCTGCTCAGAAGTGCCACCCCACCCCTCCAGGCCCCTGCAGACATGATGGAGATATCACAAACCTGCAGTATCTGGGATTTTCCCACTCTGATTAAGCAACTGCTCAAATACAGGGTTGAAATACAGGGTTCAGAGGTGGAAGGGATGCCAGCCTGCCCAGCCTAGGAGAAGGGATGGAGGTTTGCTTCCCCTCTGAACCTCACACAGCCATTGCCACAGCTGTCCTTTAAGCTGTGCCCAAGGGCCCTCAGTCTGCAGCCTGGTTCCCCCTCTGGTCTTATGGCTGTTACTCACCTATGTTGATTTGTCCCTTGGCTGAAGATCCCCATAAGGACAATCCCTATTATTATTTGTCATCTTTAGGGCATCACAATATTGCTGAACACCCCGGAAATAAAGGAGAACAGAGATGCAAGGGTTTTTCCTTAAATACAAGCATTTACTCATGTTTGTGTCTTGCGGTGTGACAGTGTAGGCACCAACCATCCCAAAGGTCAAAGCAACATCCCCCGAATATTTACAGCAGTACAGATGCTGATCAACAGTTGAGTGCCCAGACAGTGGTCCCATCCCTTGCCCTCTCCTTGTTCTGGCTCAGCTTTCTTTGTAAAGAGCACAAGCAAAAAGCAGGTGGAGGTCCTGACCCACAGTCCAGTCCGAGCTGTAATGCAGGGCTGAAGGGAAGAAATATCCCAACATGTTCTTGAACACAGAGTCATTCTTCCTCCAAAATGTTTACTTGATTACCAACAGTCTGTTGTCCTTGCTCAGATTATCCTCCTGGAATAAGTTATGTGTCATCCCTCAATGAATAAAGAAATAAAAGGCAAAAAACCCCCACCAAACCCTGGTGCTTTAGCAGCAAAGTCAAGAGTCCATGAAAATCACTCGCCTTTCTCCAGACTTCATTGTCTGCACAAGTCTAACCAGCAGGAGATGATCACATTCATACCAGCGTTACTCTTTTCAAACCCAAATTAAAAGTCAGGCGGTAAGAGAGAGGAGGCTTTCAAAACAAACCCTTTGCCTGGTTCTCGCCACATTTCATGTGGAGGGATGGTTTTCTTCTCTAGGCAAGCCATTTTCAGAGCCATGTCTCCCATGTCAATTCACAGCACCAGAAAGTGAAAGACTTTTGCCATGGCCATGGAGAATTCAGCTCTGGGGAGCCTCATTCCCAGAGAGGCAGATAAACAAAAAGCCACAAGACATTGGGAGAAATGGCTAATGACAGGAAAGTCAAAGAGGTAGATCCATCACATTAGCAGTGAGCCTGGCGAGGGCTTGTGAAGCAGAGGGTAATGACAGCAGCCTACCACAGTCTGGAGGGGACCGATTGTGAAAGTGGGGCAAAAGAAACACGTGAGGAAGTGTCTGAAGGGCTGAAAAGCCACAGCTGTTACAGAGATGTTCTTGGTTTCAGGGACACTGCTACCAGCCTTGTCCAGGTTTATTCAGGTCCTGAAGGGCTATCTGCCCAAGCTGGGGATGTTTGGGGTGGAAGCAAGGGTGCAGAGGTTAGAGGTAAGCCTTCCTGCACCAATTTCTTTGGCAGTGTTGCACTGACTGGTGCTAGAAGCCACCGGAGGGTGATATCAGGGTCCAAGTTTTCCCATCTTTTTAAGTCAGGGGGTGCTTGTGCTAGTCTGGTCTGGGGGATGGGTCTCTGTGTTCCCCTGGCACCTTCCCGCTAGCTTTTCTGTCCAAGCAGGGTTAGAGAGAGAAAATGCATCCAGCCAGATGGATCTCCTCAATCCCTGGGGCCAAGTGCAGTGTTTATTCCCTCCAGATCCATAGCCTGATGCTGACTGCCTTGCTCTGGGTCTCGGTCCCTAGGAGACCCTTCCAGTCCAGCAGATCTCACAACCCTGGTAAATCCAGGTGTGAGCCCAGATTACACCACCTCCCACTCAGAGCATTGTCACATAACTGTCACCTCCCCACAATGGTCCCTCCTGCCAGCCTGACCCTTTGCACCCTTCAACTAATTACAGTGCTTTCCGATTTCCTGCAGGAGACAAACGGAGCCCAAGGTCCTCGCTACTGATTGACCCCTCCGGTCCTTCCCCAGCTCTTCCCGGTTGGGCTCGCAGTCAAGATGTGAGGAGGGAGAGTAGAGGACTCTGCATATTCAGCACTTGACCCTGCCTTTTCCGAGGCAGAAATTCAAATGGAACCTCTCTAGGAGGGGATCACGACATCTCCCCAGGGCATTCCTAGCTATTGTGGCTCCTCTCCTCTACCCCAGGCTATGTGTGTTTGTAGTTACCAAATGCAAATCACATTTCCCACCCTCCTGGCTGAATCTCTCACTCCACAAGATCCTTCCCCTGTTTTGTCTTTTTTTTTTTTTTTTTTTTTTTCCTCACCAGCTAGTTTTGCAATGCTCTGCAGAGTTCACAGCCCTTCCTGGTTTCACCTCCCTCTGATCTGGTGATGCACTGCAAGGTGGCTGTAGGGAAGGTATTTAAGCAATCCTCCTAATTAAGTACCTGCATCACATCTGGGCTCAGCCTGGCTCTGGACACAGCAACTGCAGCTATTTTGCAGCCTGGCCCCTGAAGACTCCCTTTTCCGAGGAATGCCAGTGACTAACCCCCTAATTGCATTTTAAAAGAAAAACTTGAGATAGCTTTTTGGCCTTTGGCAGTTGTGATGGAAGCCTCGCAGCTGTGGCTTTACTGTCACTCTGGGAAGGCTAGATGTCAGCAGCCAGATCAAGTCAATAGCACATTAACAACTGATAATGATAGTTAACTCACTTGGTTAACTATGTGAGCATATGCTTCACCCCTGAGCGTTTCAACTTCCAGCTCCCAGGCTTGTCTCAAGCCACCTTTGACTCTTGGCTCTTATTCATTGTTAACAGAGAAACCTGGAGCACATTAAGTGGAGGGGACCGTTTACAATAAAAGCTCATGACTTGATTCCGTGACCCAGCAGAGGCTATTAAAAATGATTGAATGAATATGGAAATGAGTAATTGTACAGCTGGACTCGGGGCTGAAGGCGGCCAACTCCATTCAATGCAAACCACAAATAAACCAAGGCGCACGCAAAGCCACCAGAGTCTCTAGGTCATGGTGTGAGCTGCAGGAAATTGCTCTAGGATTTCCATCATGTTTACCTGTCCTCTTTGTGCCATGGTTTCTTCTCAGTGCCTTCTCATCCTTCCTCTTGAAAGACTGCACGAACATGAATCTCTTATCCCATGCAAGCGCTTTGCCAGATTCTGCGCTAGGGGAAATGGGGGGCCATGAGAGCCCCCTTCCCTGGCTCCCAGCTCCTTGCTGTTCACACATGCACGCTTGGCTAGTCCAGCCTGCATTCAAAAGGAACAGAAATAATCCTGGACTGCCTCTGTTTCCAGCCTGAATCCCAGGAAGCCAGATTCCTTGCTGGCTGGTCAGAGACCTGAGGAAGCAGGGGATAGAAACCTTCCTTATGTGCACGGCACCTGAGGCTGACAGATTATCTGTAATTAAAGGCAAACCTGGGCCAATGAGCAGCAGAAAGAGTTAAACCCGAACCGGTCCCCTGCTGCTGCCCGTGAGGGTATGGATACTGGGCTTTATGCTCTCCTTACAGCCTTGCTTCCTCTGTGGCCAGCTGAGAAAGACATGAGGGAAAGGGGTTGTCCTAGGAAACACGCCACAGAGAGGTATGATATAATACATTTATTTTTAAAATGTACACCAGAATCCCACTTACATGAAGTGTAGAGACTAAAGGTTCATTCTTATTTCCCTAGGGTCCTGGAGTTGTGTCCTCCCTCCCAGCCAGAGTCCCAGCACATCTGGTATTAAGGGGGTGGAAGGACTGGGCTGAAGACCTTAGTGGTCTGGAAGAAGGGGCAGGAAGGACAAGCCATGGGTATGCCACAAGTTGAGCGAGCACCCACCTCCAACACTAGCCCAGAGGGCAGAAGCTACTCTGCTGCCATGGCTGCTTTGTTAATACAAGGCTTCTAGGTGCAGTTTTGCCATGCTGCCCTGTGTTGGCAGCCTCCGGGCCCGCTCCTGTCCCTAGGTCTGTCTGCTGTCGTGGACCGTCACTGAGAGCAGCAGCAATCTCCATACAGGTCATGGGGAGGATTGATGATTCTGTCTCCTGCAGCAATAACTGCTTCTGCCTGTGTCCAAGCTTGGGTTTCATTTCAGATGTTGCAAAGGGTGCTGGACCAGTATTTGCCCCTGAGGAGTTGGGTGAGCCCACAGCAGAAACCTGTCCCCAGGGCAGCTGCCCATGACCTCCTCACCCAAAGCAGCTTTCTTTCCCTGCGGCCTTCTCCCAACAGACAAGTCTCTACCCCCCTTCCCATCCATCACTCCTGGCGTTCAGGCCACTGTCAGAAACCTCCTGCAAAGAGACAATGGCAGCCCAGGGTCCCCATTCACCCCTGGAAAAAAGGGGCTGTACTGCATGCGGAGTGATAGATGGTTTGTCCCCAGCTGGAGACAGAGGGCTGGACACTCCCCGCCAGCTGCAGGAGGGCAGCCCTTTGTCCTGCTCTGGAGAGATGGAGCAGAGGTCGGCCTCCGGTCTTAGGCTTCCCGGCATCTCTCAGTTTGAGGTCTTCTGTGGTAATGCGAGCGTCCAGGCTTCCCGCATAGCCCCCTTCTTGCCGGAGGTCGGCGCATCCCTTGCGATGATGTTCTGTCTCCAGCTGTGCCCCAGAGGATACCAGCGCAAGAGTCCTCCCACCTGCCGTGACGCCTCTGGCATTATTTACAGACGTATCTCTCCACCTTCCGCTGACACTTCTTGCACATCACGTAGCAGCACCAGTGATACTTGCAGTGACACCTCTCCACCACCTCCTCCGTGTAGGTGTTGTAGCCACGGCCACAGCACATCAGGTTGCAACTGTCACTGCCCACGGAGGTCTTGTTGCACTGCCTGTCAGGAGGAGGATGCACAAGCGGGAGCTGAGGGCATGTACCTGCCCACCCATGGCGGTGACGCTGACCACAGCTCTCTGCCCTGACCTCCTCCCAGAGCTGACTTGCCCATAGCAGAGGGCAGCGAGATGCACGGGTCTGCTTGCAGACTGGCGTGGATGTCAGCTGGTGTTATTACGGCAGCGTGTGAGCGGCTGAGGTTGGGCACACTCAGTCTGTATCACACTGGGGAAAGGAACCTCCCGGGGAGAAGGAGGGGTGGATGGCTAGGACCAGGAACTGCTACTGCTAGATCTAACAGGGATTGCACGTCACAGCCCTGAGGCAGCCCTGGCTCAGCATTCAGAGGAGGCTTCCCCATCCTTCTAAAAACTCCCTGCCTGCCCTGCAGTCGCTCCAGAAAGGAGACATCTGGGAAGCACCACAGCCTCCAAGGTCTGCTGAACCGTTCTGGTTACCGGCAGACAGCACCCTAAGGCTTGCAGGGAGAGGCGGTATTTCCCTTTCTGACTCCTCACTGGATGGACCTGTCCTGGAGAGTGGAGCTGAGGGACTCTCGGTAAGGGCTTTCCCCTGCCTTTACACCTGCATGGCATCTGCCTTCCTGCCCTCCTTGGGGCTTTAAGAAGCAAAGATTTCACAGGAGTGCCTGTGGTGTCCCATCTGACGGGGGACTGCCCATCCACACCAGCACGCTTTCAGATCCAGTGGTACAAACACTCATGAAAACAGAGGCTGAGTTACAGCGTATTAAGTGCAGTTTCTTACCTATCATGTGTCCCCAGAGACCCCAGGTGGAGATTCAGTGTGCAGTAGTCGGGAGAGCTGATGAGATAAACTAGATCCGTCTCTTTCACTGGCCTGACATCCATTCCTTTGGGTATCAGCTGCTTCCTGGGCCCTATGAGCCGGTGGGTCACCCTGACGGCTGCCAGGTACTTGGACTTGAGGTCAGAGGCAATTTCATCTAGGTTTGGCAGTCCCTTCCAGCAGGTCTTCACCGAACAGGAGCCTGAAACACCATGGCATTTACACTTGGTATCTAGGGAGTCACTCAGCACCTGCAGAGGACAGGAAAACAGATGAATTTGCTTCTGCTTTCTCCTGGTATCCACCCTACAGATCGATTTGCAAGAGCATCCATGGGAAGTTTCAAGAGATGAAAGAGCTCAGCTGCTTACTGCCACCTTTAAATGAATATAATGGGGCAATCGAGGACTCAGCCCTGCTTCATTCCCCTTATGATAAGAACCTGATACTTGGGGAACTCCCTGCTGGAGCTTGCAGTGGGGCTGGCGGCCTCTCCAGCCAACAGAGTGCAGAATGGCCACATCCTCACCTGGGGAAGTGAGTGCATGAAAGCACAAAAAGCACACACCCCCCCACTACTCTGCAGGGCTGGGGTGCCCAGCTGGAGAGGGTCAGGATGGGCCCCTGCTTCCCATCAGAGGGGCAGAAAGAAGTGCTGGAAGCGCTGGTGTGAAGTGATAAATATCTTGTGCTTGTTGTGGAAAGGGTGCAGGGATGTTTGGGAGGTGGGTAGCAGTGGGGGATGCCTCTGCAAACACATGTAACTCCATTTTAACCGTTTAGTTGCCTCCTGACCTTAAGCACAGCATCCCAGTAGCCTGGCCAGAGCCTACCCCCTCACATTAGGCACCTCTGCCCCCCAGGCTGCTGTAGGTGTGCTGGGCACCAGCAGTCCCTGGTGGGCACCATACCCACCTGCCTGCCCACCACGTTGTTATGCAGATTCATGGCCTTGAGCGCTTGTGTCCCCAACTTGCTGGATTTTAAAGGACTGTCAGCAAAAGCGGAGCCAAGCTGGAGGCCGTAGTGCAGGTTGTCCCCACAGCCACCCCACCTGAAGTCCAGCCCGGGGACCTCGGAGGGGACAGAGCCGCAGGAGCAGAGAGGGAGCTCTCCTGAGCTGCAGGCTTGGGCGATGGAGTGTGTGACGGCAGCGGCAGCCAGGGCGTAGACAAAGGCGGATTCCCTGGTTCCTGGGAAGAAGAGGGGGAGATGTCCTTCCTCCCTGCCCGGCCAAACACTCCTCTCAAAGATCTCACAATGTAAATGAGGGGTTTTTTTCTTGCGGCAGGATAAAACCAAGGCCCAGTGTTTTTCTTGCATATATTTTTAGCCTGTGCCACCCATTATGTTATACTGTCAGTATACAGCCTGTGTCCCCACCACTTCCCCCCCCCCCCCCCCCAGCCTTTTTTCGAGCCTCTAGCAGCTGTTTTTGTTTGAAATGACAGTTACTGCAGGTTTAACACTGCTAGGCTTTCCGGATCAGGACTAATGCTTTGATGTGTACTGCTAATTCCAGTGTAATGGCAGCAGGTTTTCCCCAAAATATATACCTAAGGCAAAGTTAACGCCCATCAGCTGAACAGCAGGACTGCACGTTAAAAGCGCTGCCAGGCGGCCTGGAAAGCTGTGTGGGGCAGAAAGAGGAGCATGAACACAGCAGACAAAGCATCCTTTACCTTTCAGCAGGTCAGGGCCGAAGCTGGGGGCATGCTGGATGGAGGAGCAGTTCCACCTCATGTCTGCGAAGGTCTTCTGGCAGACGCTCTTGGTCCGGCGGGCAGCCCGGACGATGCTGTGCATGACCTCCAGGTTCCTGCGGCACATCTGGAACTGGTCGGGCACCAGCCCAGCCAGCAGCCGGCAGTGGTGGCTTTCATTCCAGGCGACCCCGCTACTGCTCTCCGTCAGCCCGCTGTGGGGAGAGGGTGGGTGTCAGCAGGGTGGGGGGAGCACGGGCATCCCTCTGGGGACCCAACCGGGGAGAGGGAGCCGCCGAGGGGGGCACCGGGGGAGGTGGGGCGCATCCCACTACTCACAGCCACTGGATGGCCGTGGAGAGCCCCAGATGGCAGAGCAGCACGGCAGCGGCCGTGGGGTGACCCATGACCCGGGCTGGGCCCCGGGCCGGGACCAGGACCAGGGCTGGGGCTGCTCTGCGCTGCCGCCCCCTTTTATAGCCGCGGGCGGTCCTGTCCTGTCCTCCCCCCCCCCCCCACTTCCCCCCCCCCCCCCGGGGAGGGGAACAAAGGCAGTTTCGGTGCCATTCACAGCGGGTTAGGGCAGTGGGGGGGTGGAGGGAGGTACAGCTGTTAGCAGCAGCGACCATCCCTGAAACAGCACCTGGGAACTGATGAAGAGATGACCGGCTGAAGGGTGGGGAGCTGCGGGGCATCAGGTCTGGCACGTCACCCCACTAAGTGCTTGGATGCTGCATACCCCTTCACGCCCTGGCAAGGAAGGCGTAGAGACCAGAGCCATGGCATTCTCCACCTCTGGCATCTTCAGGAGAGCTGTCGGATCACAAAGCGGGTACATGTGTCTTTGCTCAGGATGTAAAAACATGCCTGTAACTGGCTGGCAGGAATCGGAAAGAGAGGGGGACATTAGTAAAGGACAGAAGGGGTTGACATAGGCTGGTAGTAATTTCTGGCTTTTTACTTATTTTCTTTGCAAGAAGCTTTGAACAACACATTTTCTCTGACCCAGAAAGAGTGAAAGTCTCAGCTGCCTGCCTCCTCTTGTCTCCAGAGCCCCATGAGAACAGCCAGGATGCTGCAATAACCAAAACTCCAGATGTATATGTGTCAATCAAGGGTGTGGGCACTGGTGTCTTCAGCCTGGAGAGGACCCAGCCAAAGGCTGTGCTGGGACTGAACCTGATTGAATGTGAGGAAATCCTGCCCCTAGACACAACTTCACAGCTTCAGCCCCAGCCCCTTTTCTTACAGACAAACCATTTTACTGCCCCATCCTCAGCTGGGGCATTGGCATCTGCTAGCAGGTTTCGTAACTGCGGAGGAAGAGGGTGAGCAGAAAGGGGACATGTAGAAGGGCTCTCAGCACGTAGCCCACAAGCTCATTCCAAAGCAATTGGGTTAAAGCAACCTCTCCCTGCTGCAGGAAGGTGCTGGGCTGCAGTGCAGGGACTCCCTCTGCCGCACCCTGTTCTACAGCCCTGCCCATGCAAACTTGAGAAACAGCCCTAAAACTGAACGCGCCCATTAGCAGACATGTGGTCAGAGCAGGATCTAACTCAGCGTGGGGCTGTCTTTAGCTTGTCAGCGCTTCAAACCCCAGTCTGTAGTTGGCATTGGGCTGTCTGTTGCCTTCAGTACCCCAAAGTGCATAGGGGCAGGAGGGACAGCTAAAGGGCTTCGCTTTACCTCTGTTGCTGGGCTTTCTGCGTCAGGACTAACGCTTTGATGGGTACCGCTAATTCCAGGCTCCTGAAAGCAGCATAACCAGCTTCCACAGCAATTTGCCTCTCCAGGCCAAGAAAAGGAGCTTAAAGTCCACTGGCTGTCTCACAGACAGCCCAAAGGGGAGTTTGCCCAGTGCTGTGGGCAAGCTGATGTGTGCATGTCCATGGGCCAGCACTGGGCATGGGTGTCACCTGCTGAAGTGCCCTTGTCATTGCAGGGACCAGATTACAGCTGACAGAAATGATGCAGCCAGGAAAACGGCATCTGCCTGGACAGGAGCGAGTTTGGTGTGACATTTCCATGGCTTGCACATGCTTGTCACAAGGTGTGCTTTTCTGAATCTTTCCCCTCCCTGAGCAGAAAAGCACAAGTGCAGCCTTGCTGCTGTGAAGACCTTCAGGGACCAGGTAGGCTGATATTTTCCCACTGTGGGAGGTGACATTTGAGAGACAAGTCCAGCTGACACCAGCTTCTTTTGGTAACAGCCACAAGTTGAAGACCTCTACTTTGGGCTTTCACTTTCTCCCTCGCTGTGCAACTTCCCTTCTCACTGGCAGGTGCTTTCCCTTTAAAGGGCAAAACTGGGTGGCTGGTTAGCAGCCCCTCATGACCTCCCTTTGACTTGCTATCATGTGCACTAAAACTAGGACACGCAGCTTGAATTGATGACCTTCCCACACTACTCCCGTGGGATGAAAAGGCCACAAGGTGCATTGTGCCAGAGCAATGGCCCATGAGGAAGGGTCCTGCTGGGAAAGCACCGAGGTCACTCCCAAATCCCAAGCAGAGTTACAAGGGGCTTAATTAAAGGGCAGAGAGAAAAGCAAAGAGACGCTGTGTTCAGTCCCTGGAATTGGCTGGCTCTGATCCCATTAATCTTCTTCTCCCTCATGCCTGTGGGCTGACACCAAAAGGCTCCAAAGTTACAGCAAGCTCTTGTCAGCTGAGGAATGATTTTTCAGCAGGAAGAGGAAAGGTACAGGATAAAAGCAAATTTAATTTGCTGAGCTGCTTGTCGGGGCGCACAGCTTGGATGTCTCTGCAGGGGGCATGTGGAGGCCAGCAACCACCATCCACGGATTTCTGCTTTGGAGTGGCTTCAGCAGGAAGCCTGTCCCGCTCTGGACGTCCCACTGGCTGCTATGCCACTGGCTGAACATTGGCACTGTTGGGCTGGGACTCGCTGGTCTGGGGCAACAGGGGCCTTTTCTCACTGCAATTGGTACTTAGAAAATTGACCCAAGTATTTCAGGGTGTGAAATGCTTTCCCGGCTGCAGAAAGCAGAGTCTCTGTTGGAGAGGACAAGGGATAAGCCAAGTCTATATTCCCTAAACACTAAATCCTGCGTTTTGGTTTCAGTCCCCAAAATGAGGGCAAAGCTGGTTAGAATAACAAGAGCCTGCCTGTTTTTATGGGATAAGGTAGCAAGGAGCATGCCCAGTCCTATAGCACGTGCTGCTCCCAACCACTGCAGACCAAGCAGCAAGTACAACAGAGTCCTCCAGCACCTGTGGGACATCAGGGCAGGTCCTGCCCGACTGCTGCCCTCTCCAGCCCTGAATACTGCCCCGTGAAGGAAGATGTAAGGGCAAGTCAGACCCTAGCTAGCACAGTTTGTGCTCCCCAGGGAGCTCCCCAGGGAGGCCGAGCGCAGGCATCTGGGCAGATTTCATCCATCTACAGGGCATCCACCCTGGGGAGCCCTTAGAGCATCTTCCACTTTCTAGGCTTCCTTATGGTCCCAGACGCGGCTCAAGCACCCTGACCGTTTCCAGAATACAATTTACTTTTTTTTATGTCACCATTAAGTGATCCCCATGAAATGACTCTCTCTTGGAGAACTCACTTGGCCTCAGAGTACCCGTGACAAAACCCACAAACGGGTTTGAGGCACAAGTGCGTGCAAAGGGTTAGAGCTGCATCGTGCGGTACAGAAAGAGCCAGGCAGAGCTGACTGTGAAGGGTTTCACCACTGCTCAGCTCACGTCCCGTATGGTTTGCTGGAAAGACCCACTGCCCACCCCAGTCCCTGAGCTTTGAGACAACCTCAGTGCACCCCCCAAGGGCCAGAACTGACCAGCACTGTAGGACAGGAGACCATTTCCTCAGTTATCTGCAAGTCCCCGTATCTTCAGCCTGACTCAGCTGCTCCGTCATCAGCCCAAAGTCTCCTCCAGCACCCCAGCTATTTAAGAAAGCCGCTGTTTGTTTTGCTCCAGTGGTACCTGAGTCCTGCCGTCCTGTGTAAGATCAAACTCTCTCCAGCCTCCACCCCAGGTGGCATGTGGCAGAGACAAACCTGATCTCTGAACCTGGTCTGCTTCTACCAAGGGCTCTCTCGTAAGAGATAGTCCTTGTTAAGTCCCTGGCATGATGGATTTTGCTTATACACATCACAGATCCCAAGGGTGGAGGAAGAAAAGCCCCACGAAGCAGCACCTGCTGTTGGGGCCAGATGCTGGTGCGGTGTGGGACGGGGTGACAGCACCCTGGGGTGCCTGGGGCTCTGCCACGTGACTGGCAGCTTGGTGCTGCGAGACTCCTGAGGGCCTGGCGTAAAGCTGGGCTCCTTCGCCGTGAAGTTACTCATTGTCTTTGGTGAAAGACCCAAGTGAGACTGGTCTCACCACAGTGACATAGTTCAGCTCTCACCTTCCCTGAGCCGGTTGAGTCCTGCTGGCACTCACTGTGCTGTGGAAGTCCCTGGTATTTCTTTGACATCCCACCTTCCCGATCATGGCTTTTGCAGATCCTTCTCTTACCTCGACACAAAATCAGATACGGTGTCCGCACTTCTCCCTTGTGCTAGCCTAAGCGCTCCTTTCAATTAACCCTGAGGATTTTGATGTTATGAAATATTCTCTGTAAGTTCCCCTTTCAGCCTTGGGGAGTGGGGAAATGCCTTGGGCCCTGAGGGGGACATTGCGGGGAAATCTGAACAGCTTCTGAAGGGATTAGGAATTTTCTGACCAGGAAAAGCTGCCTTTGTCAGTGTTGGGAGGTGTCTGGGTACTTTTTTGGGCATCATGTGCTCAGTGGGCAGAGGGAGGGCAGCGAAGGCAGGAATTGCCAAGCAAAAGCAATCCCGTGCACTGGGCACATCTAACCAGACACCTCCTTCTTCAGACTTCAGCCAGAAGGATGCAGGACCTCCAGTGGCTTCCAGTCCTTCCCAGTTACAGTCACTGTGCCCTGGACTCCTCTGTGGCAGGTGTCCTGCATCCAGCCTGCCAGGACGAGCTGCTTTGCTGGTTGTTGCTCCAAAGTGTCCCAGCGCCACATCTCTGCTGAGGGATGAGGAGGTCTCGGTGGGACTGCAGGGTCTGTCGGAGATGCTAATCCTTCTGGGGTGATTTCTAACGTTATCTCATCAGCTGCCCACACGGCCCAAGAAAAAGTGACCATCAGCACAACTAGACCCAGCAACAGAGGATTTCAGACAAGAGGGTCAGGAGGGTCAGCAATCCCCTAATCTCTCCTGAGACACAAAGGTGGGCAAAGTGCAAGCCCACCTCTGTGCAGGTGGAGGGGGAGGAAGGTCTGGGCTTGCTACCTAGGCAAAGCTGCTTTCCAGCTGGGTGGCCCCAGCATACACTGGTTCCTGGCCCTGGTCCTCCCCAGAGCCCCCCACCGTGGAACACCCTCTTCCCTGCTGGCCATGGTGCAGTGGCACGCACAGCCCCAGCACCCACTGCGGCTGGTACAGGCTGAGCTTCAGGAGACGGACAGCAGGGATGCCCGACCGCCCGGGTGGGACGTGGAGCGTTGCCCTGCCATTGCCCAAGCTGCTCGGTCCAAAGGCTGGTCTGAGTGGGCTTAGAGCTTCCAGACCAGAATGGACCCATCCCTTGCACAAGGGGCTGACCGGGTCTCTGCTCTGTGCAGTGTGAGGCCCAGAAAGGAGAGGGGATATTGCCACCTTCTGGCCAGTGGTTTTGCTTTTAAGGGCCACCACCACCCCTTCGGGTCCCTGGAGAACCTGCTTTCACCATGCTCCTGCCTGCCGCGTTGGTGCTGGCAAGTCTCACAGGCACTTTCCCCCCTACTAACCATATTGCTTTCAGGAAGGCTCCTCAAGATGTGGATGGCGTCTTATTCTGGGACCTGGAGGACCTCAGATGGGTTGCCACAGCCAGTTCATACTGGGGTTGGATGGCAGATGGGAAAGCAAGAGCATCTGGGTTCCAAGGGGTTCAGGGGGAGCTGTGGACAAGGGTCAGGAAAAGCTGCCGGAGAGCAGGAATGCAGAGAGGAGGTGTGCGAGGGCGGTCTGGCAGGTGGAGGCATCTTGCAGGTGCTGGGAGCTGTGACCAGAGAGGCTACGCGCCACCCTGTCCCATTCCTTGGGATGCAAGGTCCCTGTGGGAGCGGGGCCAGGGCATGGCAAGCCAGTGCCAGTGTAGGGAACGGTGTCCAGTGATTTCTGAGGTCAGCCTCCTGCTCAAGCCTGCTGCCTCTTATGAAAGGTGATTTTTACCAACGCCTCTTCACAGAAAATTTTTGCAATGACTAAGTAGTAGGACACACACAAAAAAGGCTTCCTTTTAAAGCAAAAGTAGTCCTACATTTGATGTCAATTCCTCCTCTTAGCTCCATCCGTGGAGCAACTCTAGGGTAAGTGCTAAAAATACTCCTTCCCCTTCCATGTCAGGCTCTCTCTTGGGGAAGGAGGAGAGCAGGAGGGGATTCCCAGCCCGGGAGAAAGGCTTCCCTTCCCCAGCCTGCTCGTGATGGAGAGCCACTGTGGGGAGAAAGTGCTGGGGCTTCACCTGCAGGTGCTAAGCAGAGGGAAAGACCAGTGGGGAGCAGGGAGGAACACTGGAAAATGTCACCCCCGCACCTGCCTGCTTGGTGCTGGCTGCCCTGGGGGCACAGCCAGGAGGGGAAGGCTCAAGGAGGAGCTCACAGGTGGGCAAGGAGAAGACCTGTTGCTGGGTCGGGGCTTGCCTGCGAACAGAGCTTGCTCCTGGGATTAAGCTAATTAGTGGAAGAACATCAAATAGTTGTCCTGGATGGCCAAAGGTTCATGTCCTCCACCCCTGGGACTCGGACAGGGGCCAAAGCAAATGCCCATGAATGGTTTGTGACCTGCATAAGCACATGGGGACCCCTCCCCATGCACCATCCCAGCTTGCAATGGCTTTTGTCTTCCAGGCTCAGGAGAGGCAGCTTTGTATGAGGACCTTCCAAGAGTTCCCCTGCCATCAAAGTGCCCCACGTCCCCTCAAGCCCCTGGTGACTCCCCTCAAGCTCCCCAGCCCACGCTCACCTACCGAGCAACCGCATGAAGAGCCACATCCTTTGGCCTGGGAGGCTGTGAAAGCACCTGGTTATGATGACAGCACCAGGTTGTGGTGACGCAGGTGGTGATGGCACACTGTCATGTAGCACTGACGTCTTGGCAAGGAGACAGGTTGTGCTCCCTGGCCAGCTCTTGCCACATCCCACAGGTTGTGGATGAGATCCCTGCTGCAGGGGGGTGCCAGGGAGCATCCCATCCCCTCCGGAGGCTGGGGATGCTGGTGAGGGTCTCCCTGGGTGGTAGGAGACTGTCTTGCTGCAGAGAGCTGCTTTCCTTTAGCGAAACCGTCCTCCTTCCTCTTTCTGATGTAGTGTGGAGTCTGTGACCTCACCACAGGATGGATACTGAGAAGCTGGATACTGGGGTGGTGGGGACCAGCTCCTGCCAGCCTATCTCCTCCAGAACCGCTTACACACGATGCTTCATCTGGCCCCGTGGCCTTCCAGTGCCCCAAAGCTGCAACCAGGGATGGTGGGGCTGCACCTGCCTGGGGGTTCCAACTGTAAGGAGACAGAGCACCTGGTGACATCTCGTGTGCTAATGTGGCAGTGACCCATTGCGGGCAGCACACACCAAGGCAGCTCAGAGCAAGCTCTGCAGCACATCCTGTCCCCAGGGCCTGGGGACAGCTGGGTTGGGGGATCCAGCTGCAGAACATGTGTCAGCATCTGCGCTCCCCCCACAAACCTCAGGACAACCCAGGCAAGGATGCTGCAGAAGGCAGTACAGGACTTTGCAAGGCAGAGGAGGTGCTGGGGGCTGCGTTCCCCATCTGCCCCCTGCCAGAGTCTCCTCTGGCTGAAGGTCTGTGTGCTGGAGAGCCAGTGGCAGGTCCCAGCCTGGCTGGAGCCCCACCAGAGAGGAAGAAAGTGTCATGAATAACACGCCCGACCTCACTAACTAGGCTAGAAATAGCTGCCAGGGGAGTTTTGTTGAGTCACGCAGAAGAGGCTGTGACAGTGAGTGATAATGGAAAGCAGTGGCGGCACAGCCCTACGAATGGGAGGGACACATGGGCTCATGTCCTGGAGGTGACACATGGGGATGAGCCACTGCCACCAGCCTACTGTCCCATCCCAAAGCCACAGAGCAAAGCTGCGTTAGCTGAAAGCACGTAAAAGGCATCCTGCCGCAGGGAGCCAGGCTATGGTAAGAGGACACTGGTTTATGAGATCAGCTGCATTTGGGAACACGTTGCAGCAACATCAGCAAAAAATAAAAGATGCGATACCTTCGTGATGCCTCCAGCAGCCATTCTGCTGCTGTCTGCGTGGAAGTGGATGTACCTGAGCTCTTTCATCAGGTGAAACCCGGGGCAGGAGCTGCTGGGCAGAGGGAGGAAAACGGCATTCTCTGCTGCAGCGGTTTCATGCCTTGCGATAGCCTAAAGGACGTTATGTTGCATTGTCTTGTCCCAGAGCTGGGGACATTTAGGCTGACCTGTGCTCCGTCCGAACATGAGGATGAGGAGTACTCTCCCTGCTCTGCCAGGCAGGGAAGTGGTATCAGCCAGCCAGCAACCAGGAAATTCTTCACCTCTGGAAGCAGAGGAAGCTCTGGCTCTCATCTCCATGGAGAAAAAGGGAAAAAGGGGGGGGAGGGGGGCGGGGGGAAGTGTGCTTTAATTGCAAGTTAGTTGCAGACGAGGTAATTTCCGCATGAGTTAGCAGAACAGCTAGTTGGAAATTTTTGATAAAATCTATTTTTCTTTGAAAATGCAGATCCAGTGAAATGTGAAGGCTTTCCACTGGAAAGAATGAGTTTTGCTGGATTTCTCAACTAGTTTTCTAGAAAATTTGTAAATGGTCACAATATGTTAACCACCACTGCTTTTTTTTAAGAACAAAATTTTACTCCTACTACTTTACAGCTTAACATGAAAAATGCAACACTTTTGGCATTGTCACTTTATTTGTTTAAACTTCAATATTCTACAGATCTTTTATTCTTATTTTTGATCTAGAAAAAGCTTGAGGTCCCTGGAGGGGACCGCTTCCCCTGAACTGTGGGAAGCTCAGGTGGAGGAGCAATGAAGAACCCAGAACATACCCCTCCTGTGAACACCAGCCAGTGCGGCCGCCGGGTCCCTCTCACCTCATGGGTGACTCGTGCTGGTTCCTGCTGACACCGGTGCGGATCGCAAGGGGCAGGTCTGGCCAGCCCGGTCACACCTCACCATCCCCTGTGCCAGCCCAAGCCCTGGGGGCTCACCCCGTGCCCTGCTCCTGGCACGTCACTTGTCCAGTCACTGGGGGAAGGGGGCATTGCCCTCGCGCTGGGGCAGGTTCAGCTCTTGCAGTACCCATGAGACCACAGCCTGGAATCCTGTTTTTCTTTGAATTGGGAAAGCGCATGAACATCAATAAAGATGATAAGTTGACATGCAATTTCCCTGGCTCAGTTTCCCCGCCTTAGCTACCCTTCTTTGACCTCGGAGGTTCTCCAGGCTTTCTTGTCTTTTTTAAAGCTTACCCCGCTCTCCGCCAGGCTCTGGCAGGCTCCCTGTCCCTTGGCAAGGCCAGCTTCTCTCCTCCACCCCTCTTACCTTAAGCTTTATGTGTTTTTGGGAGCCTTCCCTGCAGGGCAAAACCAGTAACAGGACCCTTTCTCCTAATTTTAGTACATTCTTTAGCAGATGCTCTAATCCCTGGAGAAAACGTAGGCACCAGCAGCCCGCTGTCCCCAAGTGCCACCATCTCCGCACAGGTCAACCACCAGCTGCTGCTGGCCCGTGAGGATGTGACACAGCCTGCGTCAGCAGCACTGGATAAACACGGCTCGGGAGCGCTGGGGAAGCTGGGGGCAGCGCCTGGCACTGACTGACCGAGCACCCAGGCACACAGCGTCCCCAAGCACCCGGCGGTACGCAGTGTCCCTGCCCGTCACCTGGCTCCAGCCCTCCGCAAGCCCAGTGCGAGGAGGATGCTGGTGGAAGCTGGTGAAGGGGGAGCACAAAGGGCAGGACATCTTACTGCGACATGCATGGAAAGTACAGCCTGGGAGGGGGTTTAAATGAGGAACAGAGGCCACTCAAAATGTACCAGAAACACCCACCCAAGGCAAAAGCAGCATTTTGGGCTCTGGCTGGGTGGCCCCAAAGAGTGTCCCTGTAATGTCACCAAGCACCTGGGCTGGGGAAGGGGGCTGGCACAGCTTTAGGGACTCACCGAAGCTGAATTTACCCACCTGCTGTTGTGGTGCTTCATGGGCATGCGGGAAATCACGTCCCTGCCCAGGGAGCTCAGGTGCCACCCGAGACCACGGCACCCTGCTGAGGATAAGTGCAGAAGGGACCAAAGTGGGCACACAGCTCCTGGCACGCTGCACTCCATGCCCCAGCCCAGCTGGCTGTGTTTCCTTAGGGACATCGGCTGGGACCTGCGCTGGAGCAGGGGATGGAGCCAGGGAGCACCAGCATGACAGAGGACAAGGGCTTGCAGTGGTGGTGGGAGGGTGGCCAGCATGCACTGGGATTTTGGCAAACCAGAGGGACACAGGAGGAGGAGCAAAAAGGGGAAGAGTGTGTGTGGAAGCGGAGATATAGCAAAAAGCCACCCTTGAGCAGGAGGCTGGGTTTTTACCAGTGGCAATGGCTGCCTGCCCATCCCTAAGGTCTCTGCAGGGTGGTGACACACAGCGCCAGGCTCCCCTGTGATGCCCCAGGCACCAGCATGGCTGATTGCTCGCGGTGACAAGGCGCAGAGTGCCAGATCAAAGAGAAACTGAGGCGGGAATGGAAACTGGGGCCATCAAAGGCACTGGGGGTCCCTCGGGAGCTGGATGCCCATCAAAGGCCAGGAAGCTGCAGCCCCAGCAGCAATACAGGCAGCATGGGGAAGGCATATGTTTTACAGCAAAAATGCCCTTTGCTTCATAATAAAACCACGATAAGCTTGAAAGGGGGAAGAAAAAAAAAGTTAAGTAATTGGGATTTTAAGTGACTTCCAAGCCCTTTTGCTCTCAGCCTCTAGCCCAACAGGTGTGGACAAGTAGGTGGCCTGGGCCAGCTGGGGGCTTTCAAGGTGGAAGCAAAGAGATGTGAAACATAAAAGGTTTCATCACAGCCGTGTTTTTACCCTTCCCCAGAGCCGGCCCCAGCCTTCAGGTGCTTGTCAGGCACCTGGCTGCTGTCCTGGGGGGGTGCAGCATCGTTCTGCCGGACACCTCACAGCCAGGACAGACGGCTGGCGGTTTGTGCACACCAGGAGCATCACATCATGCCAACAGCCATCCCGCATCACTGCTGCAGCTCACCGTCCCGCTCAGCACCCTCTCCTGCCGCCCTCCCTAGCTGGGCTCCTAGCCCCCCTGTAGATGCTCAGAGGGTGCCAGATGCACCAAGGACCAAGGCCCTGCCAGCACTTACCCCTGCGATGGAGACCGAGCTGCCCCTGCCACCAGCAATGTGGGAGTCCAGACGCTGCAGGTGGGAATGTTGTGCACCCACCGCAAAGAGCCGGTGACCCAGCATCAGCCAGGGACACGCAGGACCGCATCTCTCGTTCTCGCTGTCGCAGTGGGTGAGGCCAGGGCAGATCTCCTCCACAGCAGTGCCTGGGGTCATGTTCAGCCCTGCCAACTCCACCGCTCTGGTCAGATGACAGCTTGCCAGGAAAGGGCAGAAAGGAGGTGGGTAGGATCCTGCAGACCCCCCTCCTCATCCCGGCACCGTGACCCACCACTGCTCCAGCCACCAGCAGGCACCGCTCCCTGCCACTGCCCACCCCTCACCAGGCTGGCAAGGGCTTTGGGAGCTGGAGCAGGCGCTTAGCAAGGAATTACATCTGCTTAAAAGGCAGAGAGGGGCTGCTGGGAAAGCTGTGAAACAAACGCTGAGGTAGCACCAGTGGAGACAATTCCCTTTCCACAAGGAGAGCATGATGGGTTCAGCGTGGGGCAGATCAATTCAACCAGCCCCAGCCTTGGTTTCTTGCCCCGGGTGATGAGAACGTGTGACGGCAGGGCAGAAAACCCACCCACGAGTGCTTATAGCACATTTAACATCTTGTAAGGAACAGAGCAGATGGGGGTACCATCCTTCTGGAGAAGGAGAGGTGGCCCAGAGACCACCTCTGCCCAGCCCAGAGCTCAGCACCAACCACACTCCCTTTATTTGGTTTGCAAAACACGCAGGATGCTGGTGAGGGGAGGAGACCTAAAATACAATAATATTAATATTATTAATAATAATTAGAGTTCTGAGCGATTGCTACAGTTCCTGCTCCCCAGGGTTGGGCTACACTTTGGTGACACTATCTTCTGGCCTCACCTGGGCTGGCTCTGCAATTTTGGGATGGGGGGGGAAGACCCCCACCCTGTTGCTCTGGAGTCCCGCACACTCCGGCACCTTCTGCCCTTTCTTCAGGAGGCAGCAAGCCCCGAAGCTGAGAAAGAAAAGGCTCATCACGACCACGAATGGAGCCAGCGAGATGGTGTCCTTGGGAGGCGGGCAAAGCCACCGAGGACTGCTGGTTATCTTGGCTGAGAAGTTCCTGCTCTGGTCCCGGTAGGCACAGAGGGCTTCGTCCAGGTCCCGCACACCCACACCAGCGGCCCGCAGCGTGTCCAGCCAGGCCAGCGAGCAACAGCTGAAGGGGTTTCCAGCGACGGACACGTCCTTCAGGCTGTGGGACCAGCTGACAAGCGCTGGCTTTTCCAACGTCAGCAGGTTGTTATTGCGGATGTTCAGGCTTTCCAGCGGGCAGCAGAAAAGACCTGTGGGCAAAAGGCTCAAATTGTTGCCCGAGAGGTCCAAAACTTTGAGTGTGTCCAGGCAGGGGAGCTCTGCCTTGCTGTTGTCCATCTGGTTACCCCTCAGAGAGAGTTTCTGCAGGGAGAACTCCAACCCCCCCAGGGCTTCCTTAGGCATGAACAAGTCCTTGTTCCCGGACAGGTCTAGGGAGAGCAGTGACGTCCGGTTGAAGGCGTAGGGCTGCAGCCTGGCGATGTTGTTCTTGCAAAGGCTCAGATGCTTCAAGTGAGGGACATTGTAGAAGGGGGTGCAGGTGCCTCCTGGGGCTGGCACGGGAGAGCCCTCTCCCGAATTCCCTCCCCGATCACTCCCCGGGCTCTCACAAGGCTGGAGGCTGTTGGAGCCCAGATCGATTGCTTCCAGCTGAGGCAGATAATCAAAAAACCAGCGCGGCAGCACGCAGATGGCATTGCTGTGGAGGTCCAGTGAGTGCACAGACAGGGTGGCACGCTCCAGCGGCGTGGGCGAGCGGTCACTGGGCTCTGTGCCACCGGTGAGCGGCTCCCTGGCTACATCCTGGAGACAGTTCATAGCCAGGCTGAGGCTGTGCAGAGAGCCCAGGCTGTGGAAGAAGGTAAATGGGAACAGCTGCAGCCGGTTATTGCTGAGATCCAAGTCAGCTACATGTGTCAGACCAGCTGCGGTATGCAAGGTCCTATTAAACCTCGCCATCTCCATGTAGCGCGGTACAAACTCCTCCGGATGGCGTGAGCCTGGGAGCAGGGAAGCAATAAGGTTGTTGGAGAGGTTTAAGTGTGTGAGATAATGGGCTTTGGGGAGCTCTGGAAAATAGAGGAGTCTGTTATGGCTCAAGTCAAGCACTTGAAGCAGGTAGGGCTCCGCTCCCTCCTCCGAGATGAAGAGCTCCAGGGCATTGTGGCTGAGATTTAAAACTCGCAGCTGTGTGAGGCTGAAGCCAGAGATACAGTGGAGGGAATTCAAAGCCAAGTTCACCACCTCCAGCAATTCCAGAGCCTCAAAAGCTCCCTCCTCGATTTCCATGATGTAGTTGTTGCTGAGATTTAGCTCGCGCAGCTGTGGCATGCTCCAGAAGATCCCCACTGGCAGCCTGGTCATCTTGTTCCTGGAGAGATCCAGCATCCTCAGCCTGGTGAGGTTGCTGATGTACCAGCCTGCCATGTGGCTCTCCAGGTTATTTGCCGACAGGTCCAGGACCTCTATACTCCTGAGCAGTCGAAAGGCTCGCCCGTTAGCGCGGTAATTGCGGTCCAGGTGGTTCGATCCCAGGAGGAGGGAGCGCAGCTGGGACAGCTGAGCTAGGGTCGTGGCTGACACGGCTTCCAGCTGGTTGAAGCACATGTCCAGGTACTCAAGCTGCCCAAACCCTGGCAGGTAGCTGCCCGACAGGTTTTGAATGAAGTTGTTGGAGAGCTCAAGGTACTTAACTCCTTGGCCAAGCTCCTTTGGAAACTTGCGCAGGCCAACTCCTTTGCAAGACACCTTCATGGGGCTCTACAGAGAGACAGGAGAAGCTGTCAGCACAAGAGGGTCTACAAACCACAGCTCTAGCCACGCCAGCTGCTGTCCAAGAGGGTCAGGAGCAATGTGGAAGGGAGCATTGCTCCCCTTTCCCAAGCCTGGGATGGAAAGAGGCCAGACCACCTAAAGCCACTGCTCAGAGACAAGAAGCTTGTCCCCAGGGTTAAGCTGGGCTTTCCAAGACACTGTGGAGTTGTTTCTGACGGTGCAAGGAGAAGGCTCAGCCTCTGGCCCCACAGGCTGTCCTCCCATGCGTCCCAGCAAGGAAGATGGGCAAAAAGCTAGTGTAAGCACTAGAGGTGCATCAGGCTGGTGGGGCAAACCCAGCACTGGGACAGCCCAGGAACTGCTCCGGAGCATCCCTGTCCTGTCTGGGCACAGGAAAGGCACCGTCCTTTTGGGCTCCACCTTCCCGCTCCCTCCAGACTTGTTACCTCTGCCAGTTTGGAGTTGGGAGCCTCGACATGGAGCCGTGTGTGTGTGTGTGACACAGAAACCAGCGCATCCAGGCTCCTGACTGCCTCGCTAACATCCATGGCAGCTGTCTGAATCCCTGCGGGACCCTGCACTCCATCCTGCCTCTGAGCAAGCATCTCGAGCTGACACCCCAGTGGCAGGGACCACTAGAAGGTGCCACCTGCATGGGATGTTGGAGCAGGTAGGTGCTGGGGACCAGCTAGTGGGAGACCGGTTTGGAGAAAGGAGAGACAAGGCTGGGAAGGTTAAAGAGATGGAAGCTGGAGGGAGGGGAGAGCCGTGCGAAGGGGACACACGCTGTGCTGCGCAGAGGGATGCTTGCAGCCCCGCTTAGACCCAGTGATGCTGGTGGGGCCAGCCAAGCCCGGAGGCTCCTCAGAACGCAGCCCTACCTGCTGGCATGGCATGGACCTGGGCCTCGCCTCCTCGCTAGGCTGGGCTCTGAGCACAGACAGGAGCAGCCAGAGCAGCAAGCAGCCTCGTCCAGCCAGCAGGTGTTCCAACAAGAGCATGTTGGGCTGTGGGTGCTGCCAGCCCTGTTCCGCTCCTGCAGCACTCTCCGGCAAGCTGGGCTCTGTATAAATACCCTTCAGGATGGGACAGGGGAAGGAGATAACGCATGTGGGTGTTCGTAGCTACGGAAGTGGGAAAAGAACGACATAAGATTACAGAGGGGGAAAAACAGTGCAGAAAGCCACAAGGAAGGCACATGGCGGGATGGGGAGGAGGCAGGGTTGCACCAGCACTCAGGTGATGGGCTGCATCGGCCACCCAAACGAACTGCCAGGCAGCAGAGGTGGTACTTGGGAACGCCAAGAGGTTTTGGGGGAGTTCCCTTGCGTGGATCTGCTCTTTCTCCAGCTTCCCCTGCCCCATGCCAGGGCCAAACCATGCCCTGTGCCAGCTCCCCTGGGCAGCCAATGCCAGTACAGTGGGAGCAGCTGGCGAGGGCTCCCCGGCCACCCTGCGCTGGGGACGGAGCTGCTGCTGCAGCCGCTGGGGATGACTGTGGGGCTGCCAGCACCACCGGGGCTGCAGGTGAGCTCGCTGCCCGAAGACGGAGCAAATTCCCCTCCCGGCACTGCCACAAGCCCAGCTGAGGGGACTCTCCTGCTGCACCTGCTCCTTCTTGGGGAAGCAATGGCTCCCCAGGGTTTACCACCCATTCCCAGTGGGATGTGCAAACCTGGCGTTCCCCTGCTCCTCCTCGTCTTCCTCCCCAGGTGTCCGCTGTGCTGCAGGGGCTGAGCTCCTCGCTGCCACATCCCAGTGTCCCTGCCAGGCTGCAGGACAGCTGCTGGGTCACCTCCTCACCCAAGGCAGGAACCAGGTGGGGACTTTCCCTGCAGCAGCTCCAAGTGGCATCCGGGTGCCCAGAGCTGCACCCCACCCACGCGGGTTTTTTTGCAGTGAGATTTCCATGTCCCTGTGCCGCCTAATGCTGACACACTCCGCGGGGACATGCTCCTTGCATGCTTCATGGGGCGTTCTGCAAAACACATGCTTTTGGGGTTTTTGGCTCACTGTGGCCGATTTCCTTCACATCTGAAGAAGCACCTCCAGGCTGCTGCATGGCTGCCTCAGGACGTGTTTTTCTGTAGTTTCAGCTCTAGTCCTAGATGTGTCTGGCAGGAAAAATAAATAAATTTTATATATACGTATATATGTCATCTATTTTTCCTGCCAGACATACATAAACATATATATAATATATATATAATTCATATACATATATACAAAATGTATATACACGTACACACCCAGAAGATGACACAGCCAGGTTTCTGCTGCTGTAGCCCCTTGCCCTGCTGGCAGCTGGTGTGGCAGGGAACACTTTGTCACCCCCGGGATGTGGTTCAGTCTGGAGCCAGACCAGCGTCACCAGCCACGGCACACCGGGTGGGGGTGACAGCCAGGCAGGCTCGGGCCAGAGGCCAGGGCTGGTGTCCCAGGCTGGCACCCTCCCCGCTCACCGCGGCAGCCCCGGGCTCCAGCGGCAGCTGTGGGTGCACAGCCTGCCATTGTTTTCGGAGGTGCGGTGAGGATAGCACATCTGTGCAGATGTGAAATTCTGCAGGCTCTGGCCAGGGAAACACCGACCTCTGGATGAACCTTCGCCTCCAGCATCCCTTGCCTCCCCTCGGCGGCCAAGCGCGGAGCCCCAAAAGCGGAAGGCGGTGAGGGAGGAACGGCTCCACGCAACTGCTCCTGCCCCTGGTGCAACCCCGGCTCCGGCGCCGCCTTGCCCGGGGAACCCCGGCCCGCTCCTCCCTGCACCCCGACTTGCTGGGCACGGGTCCGCACAGTGGGCACAGCCCATGAACTCAGCTGTAAAGTCCCTGATTTTGATCAGGGACTTTGGAGAATCCCTGGGCATTTGCATCCCAAGGCTGTGAACTCCCTTTGCAGAGCCAGCCGGGTGTGGACCGAGCCCTCCAAGGTGCCCTGCAAATACCGAGAGGCTTTTCAGGGACCGTGCTGAAGGCAGAGTGAACCTCACAGCACGAGCGGGAAGAGATTTGCTCCTGCAAATCCCAGGGCATCCCATGCTTCTTGCCACTTTGAGCCTCCAGACTGGCTCCCCAGTCTCTGGAGTGGTCTGTTTAAGAGCGATGCTCCTGCTCCCCCCCAGCTTTCATGTGAGAGGTCTCCAAAGGACAGGAGGAATGAAAGGCTTAGCAGAAGAGCAGATGAAGCCACTTGCCTAATGTCATAGCCTTACCGTGGGGTGACAGATGCTTGCTCCAGCCTGGGCGTTATGGAGGCAGAGGGCACCTGGTTACCTAGGTACATCAATTCTGTACTACTTCCCCAGGAAATAGCGATAACAACACTGTTCTCTGCACATATCCCTGACTGCAGAGAGCAGCAGGGAGTTGGGAAGCCAAACGCTGAGCAGCTCTGAGCCCGACGAGGGGGACCGGTGCTTCTCGCATCAGCGGTGGTGGCTGCAGCAGGTGCGTATCAACTACTCCCCAAAGGATGGGGAGATGCTTTGCCTTTCAGCTGCGTCCCATTGCACAAGTGCACTTGACATACTTTGCACTAGTTGTAAAGACTTTCCAGAGAAATTCCTGGTTTGGCTGAGGAAGGACGTCCCACCGAGAACACTGAGATCAGGAAAAAGCTTTATTTGCAAAGAAAATATTGACAATTTACATAAACTTACATCCTAATTTATATACATTATGTATATTTTATATACAGATAGTGTCTTGAATAAAGATGCCAAAGCACAAAACAGCATCAGTATATCACCGTGCAGCTCTAATGGGTAACGGGGGGACTCGTGTCCCTCTTCCCACACCTCCTCTACCGTTACACTTTCATTGGGGTGTCTGAGAGAGAGTGATGGACATGGGGGGTGGGGATGGCACGGTGGGGGTGAGGCTGTAAGTGGGCACAGCCACGAGGCGCAGCTGCAGCTGTCCCTTCCCCTTTCCCCCAAAGCCTGCGCCAGGACAGCCTGGGGCCAGGACGGGAGCCAGCGGCCACCAGCCTGCAGTGGGGGGGACCGACCCCCCGCGCTCCTCCTCTTGCTGTGAAAGAGGGGAAGAAAAACGGATGAGCCAACGCACTCTGCCCATCCCCCTCCCGGGGCAGCTCCGGTGCCCTTTTCTAACCAGCCAATGCTGCGTTCGGTGGCAGGATGATGCCACGTCCCCTGATGGGGACAGGGTGGCAGGGAGACCACGGCCGCCTACCTGGGCAAGGCGGGTGCTGGAGGCGAGCAAGGGCCGGGTAGTTTTGGGCAAGGAGCCGTGACCTAAAGCCTTTACTGAAAGGAATCCTTCCCTCAAAAAGGGGCCTGAACACAACAGCCAAGCCAGCTTCCCTAGACATTGCCTCTGTAGAGAGGAGCTTGGGAGAGAGAAGGGTTTCGGACGATGCGTTACGTACCGATGAGCTGTTCGCTATGTTTCTGCAGCTGGAGTCCAGCCGAAAGTTGGGCAGCAGAGCCAAGGCACGCAGGTAAGAGCAGAGCCAGCAAGTACCGCCGGAGAGGAAGGCTGGCACACGGAAGGCTTGTGTGTCCGCCGTCTCAGATACGCAGAAGTCTGTCTATAAACGAAGCACCTCCTCCTCAACCAGACTAGGAACCGAGATACACCAACATTCAAAGACATCAGACGGAAAGACTGGAGCAAGGCCCTGTTCCTGCTGGAGTTTGCTAAAACCTCCCATGCGCATCCTCCTCATGCTCCTCTGAGCTGCTTCCAGGCCCTTTTTGGCTCCAGTTAAGGGGAAGAGGCACCAAAGATGGTGGGACACCATCTGGAGAAGCATCATATAGAAGAGTCTATACTACAGCCTAGGTAACCTGCACTGTAATACCGCACTAACGAGAACTTGTTGCTGGAGAGGCCAAAGGGCTTCAAGTATACAGACTCTTCGGCTGCTGCAGGACTGGCGATCCGCCTGCTCATCTCCGGGATGAACATGGCTCTTGTGGCACCAAGGCCACCTGCAGTCAGGTAGTCTCTGCTCTCCAACTCCATACCCGAATCCAACTCCACATCTCCAACTCACCTACACCGAGCTCATGCTTCGGTGTAACGCCAGCAACAGAAAAAGCCCGTTAACACTTTCCATGGCAGGAACCTCTCCCTTCTGCTCTCGTCCCGCATTCCAGGCACATGCCAGAGAGGGAACTCAGCAACGATGTAAAGGACTTTGGTGGAGAGAAGGGCCCCTGCCTCCTCCTGCCCGCAGCCACAGTCAGGAGCACATCACAGACCCTGCCAGTGGGGGACAAGGAATGCAAACTACACCCATCGTCCTCTCCCAAGCCGCCCCTCGCATGGTTTATGCTTGCCCTAAGTCTTGCTGTCCAAGCTGTATTCTAAAGCAATTCTGTTAACGATTTGCTTAATGTTCTCACTATACACGGTTGTCCCGATTCATTCTTGTCAAAGGAACATGTCCTTCTTAATCCATTTTAAAGGAAATAAACCACAAAGGCTAGTTAAGTGCCCCTAAGGCTCTTGGTAGCCCAACATGTTAAGGCTAGAAAGGAGAAGAACATACTGAAAAAGAAATAGCAGGCAATTTTTCAAGCAGTTATTTTACAAACTGCACGCCTCCTGTGAATAGCGAGGCTGTAGCCAAAGCTGGGTGCCCCCAAGAAATATTTATCTCCCAATAACTGCAATACTTGGCAAGTGAGATCACTCACTACGGATGGGGGAAAGCGATGGAGCCAAGAATGCTTCAGCCAGGGTGGACCCTTCTGCGGTCAGATCAGTCACTACAGCACGGTGCTGAGACACGTCTGCTCCCATGGCCCTGCAGGTGACCACGGCTGAGACACCTCTGCTTGGAGATGCAGGTCATCACCGAGACGCCGGTTCGTGACTTGTCCCGTTCGCTACATAGGCTGAAACTTCATCACCCTCTTTAGTTTTCAAAGAAAAAACATGTTCTGAAAAGAAATCCAGTTTAAAAAAAACAAAAACGACACAACCAAGCAACAAGCCAAGGCATGACACAAAAGAGCAATTAGCGCTTCAGCCTCTTCCTCAGCTCAAGCACATCTTATAGCTTTAGGTCTCCACAGTTGAGGGGAGGTAACGGGAGAGAGTTGCTCAAGAAGCCAAAAGAAACAATAGCATCCCAGCTCTTCTATTAGTCACCAGAAATCGAGTTATGACTAGACTCAGCAGGGCTCAGAGAAAAGAAAAAGTGGTGACTTCATGCTGGACCAGACTTTTTAAATACATTTTTTTTTTTTTTTTTGCTAGAGACTCCATCACCACCACTTAATAGAACATTTTAGGTAGAAGGGTGCCAAAAGGAAAGGGATGGGGGGAGGGAAGGATAAAAACCACATCTAAAAGTGGGACAGTTGCTATTAAAACAGAAAAAAAATTTCCTGTTTGAATATTTTATTCTTAAACATGACAAACTTCTTCAGAGTGTTTTCACAAGTATTTGTGTCTGCTCTACATGGCTGGGTGAAGCCTGTAGAAATGTGTTCTGGTTTGCAAAATATTAATTAAAAAGACCAAAAAAAACCCCCAACCCAACAAAAACCCCCAACAAAACACAAATTGCTGTAACAGCAGCAGTACTTTAAGGCAGCCCCCATTAGGGCAAGGTATACCTCTGGGGTAATGGCAGGAGCTGAAAGTAGCAGAGGCGCTGGAACCGGTAGTCGGCATTTTCTTTGGGACTTTGTGATATTTCTGGAATGTGGAGGCAGTTTCCTATCTGCTAAGCCTGCTCTATTAAGTATTCATCTTCCTCTTGCACTTACTGCTTTTGCAGCCTGCTTCCAAGCTCTAGGTAGAGGCACTTCGCCTTCTTTGCTCGCACTCCTGAGGATGAATGTAAACACCACTGACCCTGTCTTATTCACCTCCCTTCGCACCCCGCAGCCATTCCAGTTCCAACTGGGAAGGCGGAAAACCAGAAACCCCCTTTCTTGCTTTCGTTAGTGTGCAGAAGCAGGAGTGCCTGGCTAGGACAATGTGGACATTAGTCTGTCTTCTCCCACTACCGCCTGGGATGCTCTTGCTAGTGCAACATAAAAGCAGAGACCCACACCACTCTCAACAAGCCTCGTGTGAAGATCACAGAGCAGAGTATCAGTGCAGTAATACTGGAAATACTGAGACAAGGCAGACACAACAGCCTTTCCTCCTCACAATGCTTTTTCAACTAGCTTTTTGATCCAAGTCTCCATGCAAGTCACAGAAGACAATTGTGCTTCCTGCATTCACATATAGGAATAAATAGCTCTGGATCAGTTTTCTTTATGGCCGGATTACAGAACCCCCTGAAATACTGATACGCTTATGAACAGCAGCACTGTGCAGTTCTGTGAGTATCCTTGGACATGCCAAGTTCGTCTAGGATGCTGGTGCATCTCCTAGGCGTATGGCCCCAAAGAAAGTTGTGTGCTTGCTCATGTTGATGGAGATGTCAGCATGGACCATTTTCACAGCAATCTTCTGCCTGGCTTTGAGGAGGCAGACCCCAGCTGTATAGCAGGTATTGAAGTTGGTCTTGCCGGTCTCAATACTCCGAGTGCATTGCAGAAAGGGCTTTTCATCCACGACCACCTCATAGCTGGCAAAATCTGTGAAGTTTATGTAGTATACCTGATGTGAAGCAGGAAGAAGAAAGGTATTAAGGAGTGTATTTGTGCACATGGAACAAGTCCACATTCCTTTCAGTGCGTACATCGTGTACGTTCCCTCTGCTGACAATCCCTTCCTTGGCCCCGGGACACCTACACTCATGGGAGGTCGTCCTGTTTGAGGCAGAAGGAACCCCAAGCCAACCAAACACGAGGAAACTCTGTACTCCGCTTCATACTACCACAAGCATGCAAGCATCCGTGAATCCACGTATCTAAGGCTGAGCTACGAATCCTTGCTTTGGACCCTGCTGATCACAGGAAAAATTACAAACCTGCACAGGCCTAGTTACAAAACCGTGTAGACAACCCTGTCTGCCACAAACAGCTTTTCATCCAACAAACAGACAGAAATATTTTAACTGAAGTCCTCTTTCACTTACCTGGCCAGTCCTGCTTTCTGGGTCCCATGAGCCTCCTTTAGTGTTGACATCAAAAATGCCCTAAGGTGTACTGGCAGTTGTACAGCGCCTTTGTAATTGGACTTGTGGTGCTTTCAAAGGCATAAGCTATTACAGGGAAGACACACTCTCAACCTCCACAGCTTGGAAGCAAGTGCCCTTACAGTGTTTCTGCTGATTTAACCCCTAGATCTGGCACCTACGTCCCCAGGGCTCCGTGACTCGTTACTTAACCTCCTCCCACACACCGGTTCTGAAGAACTGCGGGATGCATGAGAAAGACCTGTCCAAAGAGAAGTCAGTCCCAGGGAGCTGCTTCTTCCCGACAGATGAAAACCAGCCAGTTTGGATGCATCTGCTAATTCTTCTTAGTCTACACCCTGCGACCACAGAAGCTATGCGAGACTAAGCCCCCTTTCTCCTTGATGGGCTACAAATAACAAAGGTTTCAGAGGCACAATGTGGTGGCCAGCAATTAGCATTAAGCACTCGGGAATCGATTATCCTTTATCCTTTGGCTCACGTAGTTTTCCTGTCCCCATCCAAACCAGACACGTAACCAGCTCTGTGGAAGAGCCCCTAACCTGACACCCAGCGCCCACCGTACCCGACCTGGTACGGCACCGGCGGGGCTGCCGGCTGCATGGAGGCGAAGCATGAGCAGGAGGGGGTATCAGAAGCCTGGAGCAAGGTGGGAGTTGCTTAGTTGTGGGTGTCACACAGAAACTCTCTTGCCTTGCTAAAATCTGCCCCAGAAGAGTTTTTCCGTCCACAGGTGGGTGGACACCCTGCATGCCCTCGGAAGGGGAGAGCTTCGCAGCGCAGCGCTTCTGGTCAGAGATTTGCAAGACACTGGCAGCAGCGTGTCAAATGACAGTCCACCTCCTGCATTTCATTTGAATGGGGAGAGGAAATGATGCCTTAATTAGCTGTAAACTAAATCCTAATACAGTGATTTATTACTTTAGCCCTTCTTTAGCCTTTTTTACAGGAGCAGGTCTGTACATCCATCGTCGGTACCAGCTAAGGCAGCAGCCGAGCCGCCCTGCTGCATGGCACAGCTGCTGGCACATCGTGTCGGTCTGAAGCTACACAAAGGTGGAGGCAAAATGGAGTTACCTGGCTGGAGTTTGGCCAAGCCACCCAGGCTGAGAGTCCTATGCTTACAAAGAGTGACAAGGCTTCGAAACAATCAGGAGGTGTCAGGGTTTTGGTCTTACACCTCATTCTAAGCACAGAGCCCAGCATCCTGCCAGGACCCTTGCCCTGCAAGGAGGTTTAGATGGGCTGGCGAATGAGTGGACAGACAATGTGGAGAATTAAAAAAAAAAGGCACTGGTGGCATGTGGGATCTGGCTGGGCAGCTGTGCCTGTGTTTTGGTAACTAATCCCTTGCAGCTGGTGTCACGGCGTGATGTGTGACCTTGCACTTCAAACCGCTAAGGTCTTCCTCCGACACACATCTCCTAGAGCACGAAGGGGTTAAAAGTACATACAAGTTCTTGGCATTTGCTAGTTGTCTGGAGCCCTCTCGTGGTTCATGCAAGGCTTCCATTGGAACACAAGAATAGGAGTTAGGCCTAGGACCGTACTCACTTCTACCTGACTATAGATGAAGTATGTGCCGTCCACCAGTACCTCCAGCTCCCCACTGCGGGCATGCAGCTTAAACACCTTGGGGTTCATAGTGATGCGAGACCAGTCATTGAGGACTCCACCTGAAAGATCTCAGTATGAGAAAACGGCAGTCACTCAGTACCCATCAGAATGAAAAGCGCAGGAGCACAGAAATACAATGACATTGCAAGGTTTCATACACAACAGCTGGCACAGACTCAAGTTGAAAAGTCAAGGAACTCGGTAAGAAAATGCCAGAATTAAAGCCCAGGGTGCGTCCGTTTGGACCCCTCCCTACAGCTATGCCACCCCTTGCTGCCGGACACCCATGCCGTGCGGTGCACAGCACCACTCGTCCACATCTCTGCTCGTCCTTGTCAAGGGCAGTTCTCACCCCTGAAAACTGGCGTACGGCCTTTTGTGCTGCCCTGTGCGGGGTACAGCCCAGCCTGCTCCTCCTGACACTACGCTAAGCTTAGTATCACATTTAAGTGTTTTACCAGCCTGGAAACACATTCCCAGTATCATCCTCACGCCAAAGCAAAGACACTCCGGCACATGGAAATCAATGCCAGTACGGTAAGGTGTTTGCCAAGTTTTGTTAATCCACCTGAGAGGCCAGGGGCTGATTTTTCATGTTATTTTTTGTATGTTCAGCTGCAGATCCCAAAAGACTTCTGGCAGTTGCGATCATAACAGCACTTCTTCAGGTACCTCCTGAAGAGCATCTGTTCACAGCCCTTGTAAAAACTTTGTTACTGGCGCCTTCCCTGATAGCACGGAATAAACTCGGCAGCGGAGGTAGGACCAGGATCCAATTCTCCAAGAAAAGACCCTCAGCTGACATCACACAGCCTTGAGACTATTAAATCTCTTCCTCTACTTTCCATCCCATTTCCTCCCCTCCCCACCGCTCTCTCCCCAGCTTCCACACTAAACAAAGCGGAGTTTCAGCAGACAGCGTGCTGAAGACCAACATCAGCAGATACGTCCATGAGGACCACAGCAAGGCCAGGATGACAACGGGATTCCTGTCTGATGGGAGTGGGACTACACGTGGCCGGTCTGTCTGCCCCCGCCTCAGTGCTGCTGGGCTGGAAGATGCTCTCAGCAGAAGCATCATGATACAGCCTTCACCCCCGCTTCAAGCCTTGAGGTCATCCCCAGAAGAAAACCAGGCCTTGCAGCAAAAGAGACAAGGGTTATTACGTAAAAAAATCATGTGCAGCTACGGGACTGCACTGTCTCTTGGGACACATCTGTGCATGGAGGCCAGCTTAGGGTTACACAAACGATTTTTTTAATTCTGGTATTCCTTGACTTCAACATTCTTGACTTTGTAACTAGCATTATTGTAACAAATGCTTTGTCATTACATTTCCTAGGTTTTTAAAAGCCAAGATAACAACGAAGTATGAAATTGCATCACGTCACACCACATTATCCCCTAACTGGGGTCCCCAACACAGTCAGGGATTTATAGATCCGCCACCCAGTCCTCTGGCACTGGAGTAACTAGCAAGACGAGGGGATCTCTGCTCTCTGGACGGGCCAACACGCAGGTCCAGAGGACACCTTTGCTGCGAGCCCGGAACAGAGCCATTCTCTGTAGGTGTCTCCTTTCATCAAACTTTTTTTATCAACTCTTTTCCTCCCAGTCTTCATCTGCTTTTCAGCTCCCTGCCCCCGGTCGCAAGCCAGCCCGGCTGTGCTTTCTGCTGGCTGTCAGCTGGACAGCATTAATGGCTCGCGGCGTCAGATTGTTCCTGAGCAGCAGGGAAGCACACTCACAGGGCAATTCCCCCTCTTAGAGAGTAGCGTACGCTCTGTAAACATACAGCCTTCCCATTAATAAAGGGATAATTACTTTCTGAACATAAGCAAAACAGCATCTTTTCCCTCGCATTGTTCTCAGGAACAGCCGGTTTCCTTTTTGTTCTGGGGAGCTTTCCCCCACCCCACTGCAAGCATACTTCCCTAACCATCAGAAATTTCGGCTCCCACAGCTCGCATCTACCGAAAGAAAGGAACTGCCTTTCAGCAGAAGCGCTGGCCAGCCCTCGTCATCCCATGCACGGGACAGAGGTTGGTGGACACGGCTCCTGCAGCCCCATCCCTGCTGCACCAGCCCGTGGGAACTGCAGCCCCCCAGCTCTGGGATGGGGGGACGAGCACGGGGGCTGCTGCCCGTGCTCCCTGGGGAGCTGCACGTGGTGGCTTCGGCTGGGGACAACACAGCCAGCTCCTCTCCGGCACAGCCAGACATCGTGAGCAGGGAGGCAGCAGCTAATGAATGAGACCCAGCTGTTGGCAAGAAGAGCAGGA
Organism: Falco biarmicus; assembly: GCF_023638135.1. NCBI lineage: Eukaryota > Metazoa > Chordata > Aves > Falconiformes > Falconidae > Falco > Falco biarmicus. Next base: position 1,668,496 of record NC_079301.1, on the reverse strand, counting down.
ACTCGAGCAGAAATTGGATAGGGATTTGGGGAGGAAGGAGGGGAGCAAAGAGCTGCCTGTGGATGCGAAATGGCTTGGCAGGACTTGAGCTTAAAGGCTGTCGGTGGGGACAGAGATGCACGAGGGACCATGGAGGCTGCGGGCTGCGCAGCGTAACGCAGGAGGAGCCGGTGGCTGTGCACCTCTGTGCCCTCATGCTACAGCTGTGCCTTCCCCTGCCATAAATTACTGGGGAAGCTGGAGAAAAACACAGGCTAATAGGGCCAAGCCAGGAAAAGGATACACTGAGGGCTTAAAATTGGAACACAATGGGAAAGAAGGCTGGCCATCGAGGGGCTGAGGAAGACCGCTGCTAGGACAGCAGGTTGGAGGAGGCACAGCACATGTCTGGAGATCAAGGAGAAGGGAGATTTGGCAGGACAGAATTGCTGGGAGGTCAGGATAGAGATCATCTGGGAGGTAAACAGGAGTGCAGGGGAAGCAGGGATGGAGACTCCTCTAAAGGGGTGTGGGCAGGGGAATCAGACTACCCTGGAGCGAGGCCAGCCACGGGGATAACTGGGGTGTCGTGCTACGGGATGGACCCAGACCCAGATATGAGCCTACAGGTGCAGGCTGGGCTCTTTTCAGCAACAGCCAATATCATGAGATCCTTACCATTCTTCACTTGGATTGCTGAGCCTTGGCCTTGGAGGTGGACCACAGCTGGCTGCAAACGAGATCACAGGGGATTTAAAATTAATGGGAAACACCGCACCATTTTACAGCCACTCGACACACCTCCACAGCCCTGGTGAGCAGTACAGAGGCATGACAGTGCCTTAAGATCATAAATGCTTTTATTAAACGAAAAAAAGATCAGAGCAGCTGACAACAGCATATTTAAGTACCGGAGAAGAGGCGAGAAGCCCAAGCCAGATTAACATGGTTTTCTTTTGAGCAATAAAAAGGGTGAGCTCAGGCAGTCACCCAATGCATCTATGACTTAGCACACGCAGGAAGCAGTGGGTGTCTTTCAGAGCTATACCACAGAACGGAACGTTAGCAAACACAGCCGGTAACGCTTACAAAGATCCAGCCAAAGCTGGGCTTTTTCCCTTGAAAGGTGATCAACCAACCTGGATGTCTCTGGAGCCGGCCTTGTCTGTGGCACCTGCAAAATGCAATTTCACACCATTGAAGAGGAAGCTTGAAAGAGCTGCAGTAAACACTCCTACAAAAAAAACTTCGCTTACCCCGTAAGAACCATTAAAACCCCATTTATAACCGGAGGAGGACAGTAGCAGGGGTATGGGGCACAGCTTTGTGTTAAAAAGTACACAAACAAGAAAAAAGATTCATCCTACTTTTTCCTGGTTTATTCCTGCATTTCTGTCTAAGATCATCAAAATTCCCCAACGTTATTCAACCAGTTTCCACTAGAAGAAAAAAGTGCACAACCCTTTTCCTGATCGGTAGTGGCAATAAAGCCTCTTGGCTGCAAAGATTACAAGTTTCACTCCGCAGTAACTCAGGTCATTCATTGCATTCAAGCTGCACGCTGAAATCTCTTTGCTCCGAGAGCCAAATCTCTATTAAAGAGGAGATGCTTGTGGGCAGCACTCTGGAGTGCTAAGGACCTCATGCTGCTCCTGGCCTCTGCTTTGGCAATTTCGGAGATAGAAACGGAGAAGTCAACCAAGTGTTCCTTTGAGAGCTGTGTGAGCTATAGGGTAATAGTCCTGGTTTCTCTGAAAATACATTTGTTAATACTAGACTGTTCATATATATCCAACCAACACCAACGTGAACTTCCACTAATCTGCACTTTAAAGAATTATTAAATTCAGGGATTTTCAACAAAATCATTGGCACATGACTCCATGCAGAAAACAATATGGTGCAGATACAAAGAAACAAAGGAAAATGAAACCAAGAACTGCAGGAGACAAATGTATTTCTAGTTGGCCGGTACGGGGGCCAAGCTGCCTGGGCTCCTGCAGTTCCTGGGCCGGCTTCATGGCTGTGCCAAGTGTCAGCCTTCCCGATGCAGAGCTCGGCCTTGGGTCAGCTCAGGAGGAATGAACCCAGACACCGAGTCACCGCTGGGAAAAGCCACCCTGCAGCCAGTTTGCGCACATGGAAATCGATCCACGGCAGACTTCAGGAGGACACCTAAAAGCTACTGAGGCTCCGTAGGTCTTTGCTGCTCCTTCTCTGCATCCCTCTTCGCCTGCAGCATCGCACCCTGAATGGCTGCACTGGGCTCCCACCGTGCAGCCCACGGGGCTGTGGAGCTTCTGCTGCTCCCCTCGTCCCCCCTGGGTGCAGGGACGAGCCCAGGAACACCCGAGTCCTACGCGCGATGCTGCACCGTCGCCTTCAGACATTCCTCTGTCCTCAGGTGCAAACCTGGAGCGTTTTTATGTGCTGGTACAGCAGCGGTGCCACCATGGCACCTCCTGCGTCCCCCCAGTGTGCAAAGGCTGTGAGCAGAGAGGGGGACACCCACCTGAGGGGCCCTGCAGTCCAGGTGGTCCCTGAGGGCCTGGGGGGCCAGGGGGGCCGGGTGGTCCCATGACGGTTGTACCGGGAATCCCGGGGATGCCGGGAATGCCAGGGGGACCCTGGGGCCCAGGAGGACCTGGTGGCCCTTGGGGACCATTGGGCCCTGGAGGACCAGCCTTCTTACCTGAAAAATAGAAGGTCAAACGTTAGTTCGTGTGCACACCAAGCGCAGGAAGGTCTTTTACCTGCAGGAAATCCGTGGGAAGGAGGAAAGCAGAAGACTGGGGATGGCTCATGGCTGGCTGGAGGGCAGGGGCAAGGAGGAGCACCCAGCCAGCTGGGGTAGGGGTCCCACAGCTCTGCACCCTGAGGACGATGCTGCTGGCAGGGAAGAGCAGGTCCCCGCCTTGCAGGCTCCTTCCAGCACATGCAATTACATTTAAATGAGGCACGTGGGCTCTCCAAGGCCTCCCCAGAGACGGAAACTCAGATGGTCTCTGCCCCAGAGCTCTGGCCACGGGTGGTCCCGCAGCCCCCAAAGGCAGCCCCCCCAGCTGGGTGCACCCCAACGGCAAGGCTGGGGTGCTCCCTCTGAGCAGCTGCACGCTGCAGCGCAGCATGGTGCAAGCTGGAGCGTTAGAAGTCATAACGAACCGCTCCACAGTTTCTCAAGTTTTCCATTTTCTGATGGAAAACAGTTGCAGTCTTTTCTACCTGCTGGATATGGAGGCATTAACACAGAATCCCCCCGGCTCCATCGCCGGTCTGAGGGAGAGGTGCCTCCAGAGGGCAGTTCCGAGCTGAGCACCCAGGGATGCAGGAGGCATCGCCGCCACTGCAGTGTGGGCACCCAGAGGATGCCCTTCACATGGACGAAGGGCTGAGATGCCACAATGCCTCCAAATAATTAAATGTGCATTTTGAGCTTTGGATGGAGGGGTATGGGAAGGACCAACCCAATTAGGTGGATGAGAGCACTGAAGAATGGCCACGATGCTCAAACACATCTCATTACGTGGTCCCAGGAAGAGCAACAGCACAAGCAGGTAAGTAAAAATGACTCTTGGGCACCATGGACTGAAATAAGGTCTGCAGGGAAAGCCTGACCTGTGCTCGTTTTCCAGACCCCTGACTGAAATTATGTTAGTTCGACATCATTCTTAAAATGCAACTTTTTAACAGCTTTTATGACAAAGAGCTCGATTAACTTAGCAAAATTGCTTCAACTGCTGAAACAAAGTCAGCTCTAAGGACAGAATTAGATGACAGCAGCAGTTAGGATATGAAGTAATGGTTATTGGAATGGTTTCTGAGTACGTTTATGTACTCATTTCTCTACTAAATATTACTCTTTGTCAGGAACACAACTATAAGGAAAGAAACATCTATTTTAGTTAGCACAGTGGTGGAAATCTCTAGATGGCCGCTAGCCATGAACAAGGGTACGTGGAAATCGGCGTGGGACAACTGTGCGGTTTAGTTTCAATGTGCAGAAAACTAAGTTAAAGAAAGCACGGGTAATGAAAGTAATGCTGGTATCCTACAAAAACGGGGCAAAGGCTTAAGGGGACAAATTGTTTGCAGCAGTATTTCTGGCCAGATTAGTAGCCGTGCTTTCAAATCTGAGCTGGCAACAAGCCAGCCTTCCTCTAATCCAGCAGTTCTCCTGCTCCTCCTCGGGACAATGATTAGCTTTGGAAATGATCACCTTGAAGCAAACACCTTACCTCTTTCCCCTAAAGCACACATACTAAGTTCTTCTCACTCACATCCCCTCTGATATAGGCCATCTGAATGAAGGATCATACGCACCACGTCAGGAATCCTGCTGCTGTCACTCTTTGCTTTCCTTCCCAGGAGGGATACACATTACAGCTGGTTTAACTAATCTGTCTCAGAAATCTGGTCTGCTACTAAATGAGCTGCTAGTTTAGCAGTAAAACAATTGCACATAATTCTGATGCCGCACAGGGACACTTTATTTTCCGTGCATTCCGCTCCTTCAAGTAATTTCAGCTACTTTACTGCATTAATAGAACCTCACTTAGGAAAGTCACAAGGCAAAAAAAATAGATATTCAGTATGTATAAAGCTTTCAATTAATCTTCTCACTGGGGGGACCCCAGCCCACCACAAGCAGCTCTCCAGGGAGGGTCTCCAGCACCCACATCCCGGTGTGCCAAGTCTCCGTCTTTGCCCACATGCACTAGGCAGGCTCCAAAACTCAGAGCAGGCAGAACCAGTAAGTCTTCCTTACTCATCATTTGCCAAACAATAAGCTCTAACTCTCAAAAAAATTACATGTGACAACACCATAACATTAAACTACTTTATACAGCACTATAGCTGTATATAATACAGCTCTGTGAGAGTGTCCTGCTACTCCAGAGTTGCTACGAGTACCACAGTCACCACTTGCGATTAGTTTGGCCGATTTAACACAGGTTTAAGGTTTCAAAGTTTTGTTAGGACAAACATAAAATTTTATGCTGCTTTTGAGAGTAAATATAAACTAACCGTGACCTGTCTCAACTTCTCAGCTGTGCATTTCGAGGTTGTATCCAAGGATTAAAGGTGACCTGACGTGCTGTTGAAGTAGCACAGCCACGCAGAGCTCAGCCACTCCTGCTCCCACAGGTCCTGGCCGTGGGCTGGAGCCCCGGCTGCCTCCCAGCACGCGTGGGGAGGTCTCTCAAGGGACACAGCAAAGCACCGAACAGCTAGCTGTTCTGTTAGTTAACTACACCTTAGGTATGTAAGGCAGTAAGCAGTGAGCTGGCATTGCACCTGCCAGTGCTTCACTGCGTAGGCTTGGCCACCAGCACGCGCTGCGCGCCCGCTCCAGCCCCTGTGTCGGTGCAGCTGCCCACAGCGGCTGTGCTTCTCATCACCCACACCCCGCAGCGAACAGGCACTTTAAAACATGCACAGAAATGTTTTGATGGTTACAAGGAGCAAAAACCGGTAATCTGCCTGTGCTTCCCTGAAATCAAGACTGCAGCGTGCTTTTGAGGATCAGTTTATAAAGCAACTCGGATCCCTTGACTCGCTCAAGATCCTGGTAGCAAGTAGGTGTGAGAGCGACCGTAAGCATTCCCCAGGAGTCCTACGCAAGCAAAGGTGGCATCAGACACCCCACAGAAACACAGGGCTGCCTCCTGAATAGCCCAAGTCGCAACACTCATCCACACATGTTTTAAAAAACATCCGTTGCAAAAAGCTTGAGGAACAAAATCAGACAAAACACCCATGGGGCCGAGCAAAACTCAGGCCAGACACAGAGCGATGCTCCTGAGGTTACGGCACATCCAGAAGCGAGATGCAGAGCGTTTCTGCACTGACTTTGGTGGGTCTGAAGGAGACCCCAACCTGCAGCAAGCGGCTCCCGATAGCTGGCATATAACTCAACTCTGCTCAACTATTTAATTATAGTGTCTTCAGGATTACTTCTATACAACATCATTAACGTCCTTTGGCTTTTAAGGAAGGCTTCAGCGAGCACCTGTGCTGCCCTGCCACCGCTGGGTCACACCGTCCTGCCACAGCAACATGGGGACATGGGAGCAGCGGACGGTCTGCACCGTGGGACCACGCACCACGTCAGTCCCTGCCCTGCCCGGAGAGGGAACCTCTCGCTGGCTTCTCCTCTGGGCTGGCTAAAGAGAATTCGTAGCTGGGTAACATCAGCCTGGAAAGGAAAATGAAATCAAAACTCAGACTTACCCTTTTTCTTGTTTTTCACTGAACTTGGACCTACAAAGAAAAAAAACCAGAAAACTAGTGAAATTCAGTTATCATTTCATCTTAGAAAATCCCCACTGCCATCAACACCCACTGAGCCTCGGGGTATCTTCTCCAGAGCGGGAACAAAATCGGCAACAAAACCAGTAAGCCAAAGACGGAGAGCCTTCTGCTTCCTACAAACAATTACAGCAAAGTTGTAACGATTTTACCAGGACCCAGATCTGCTTTACCCTCTCTCAAGCTAGCAACCCGTGGCTGGTGTAGCACAAGTGAGTGAGTTTTGGTGGGCAGCTCTCCCCTTTGTTGCAAAGACAGTGAAGCCACCTGCTGATGGCCAGCGGCGAAGCTCAGGTGACAGATGCTCTTCAGCTTTGAGCCAGAGCTTTCCTCCCAGATACCAGCTCAGCAGAGCACCGCTCAGAGCTTTGCCCACAGGCTGGCCATATGTACCCCCTGGGGTCGCTGACAGAAGCACAACACATCAAACCTCCAAGCAGAAGAAATCCTGAGACTCAACAGCAGCCATTTAAAAATACAACCCTGGGCAGCAGATTATTTTTCCAGCGGACAATGGACGCATCTGTGGTCTCTGCAGCCGTACCTGAATTGTCTTCAATAAGCCTGACGTGCCAAGCTTAGCATTTACAGCTGGCACACTTCACTCCCCTATGAGCACAGGGAAGAAGAAAGTTAGCATGACTCGGCCCTCAGCTGAGAGCAGTAACCCAAATTCTTGTGAGCCAAGTTGTTTAAAAATAATAATAAAAGTCTAGGAAAAACAAAAGCAAATAATTAGTATGAACTAGCTTATTTAAACAATGAGAATACAAGCTTCCCTAGCAAGAAGTGAAAACATTTATAGTGAATCTGAGAAACATGACTTCTTGAGCAGAAGCTGAAGCGTGAAACATGTTCCATCACTTCCTCAAAAATTAATCATGGATGGGGATGAACTGCAAAAATCCCCCAATATTTCCTTGCTGTTCATCAGTGAAATCCCTCTAAAACCTGTGTTTAAACACACACCAAAGACTGAAGTCACCTTTAACCGAGATACACTTGTAACGAATGGAAGGTAATGAAGTTGCTCCAGGGCTGCAGTGGTAGAGAAAGGCAACAGCACCGGAGTGCCACATTCCTGTGGCTGGTTAGAGGAAAGATGCGAGCAGGACCCGAGAAATATTCAATAACCTTACTGATGCCTTTTCAACGGGAATATGAATTCACCCACACTAAGCTGTTGGGTCACAGGAAAACTGTCATAGCATCACAGCCTGGTTTGGGCTGGGAGGGAGCTGACAGCCCCCCGAGCCCCAACCCCCGCCAGGGGCAGGGACACCTCCCACCAGCCCAGGTTGCCCCCAGCCCCGTCCAGCCTGGCCCTGAGCACCCCCAGGGATGGGGCACCCACAGCTGCTCTGGGCAGCCTCTGCCAGCGCCGCCCTCACAGGAATGTCTTTATTATGGCATTATCTAATTTACTATTCCTGCTAATTTTAATACACAGTATTAAAACACGTCGCTAGGACAACACCTCGGTTTCTAACAATGCCAGCCCCAGCATTCTGCCAGGGAGCAACACCGAAGCCAGCCAGCAGGTCCACCACCAGCAGATGATCTTCAAAACCTTTGATGTGTGGCAAAATCGACAGGCTCCTCTTTTGGCATTTTCTGAGCTCCGCCGATGCAGAATGAGCCGTGATCACACCGGTGATCTCCACCGGCCCTCATCCTTGGCATCAGCTAGTTAATAACATTTTCAGTGAAGCAAAAAAAAAAATTGTCTGGAGGATTTCATTTAAAAAAACCCAAACAACACAGCAAGCTAAATGCAAGTGCTGTGTATGTGTCTCTTCAGACCTCGGAGTCACGAGAGTTTATTTCATGTTATATATATCACACCATTAGTGCTATAACCAGAGTGAAAGTACAAATAGCTGCGGCGAGCCAAACACATTTGAAATGGATGGAACCAATTAGCTTCAAAGATGAATGGGAGGAATGAGAACCACATGCGATGTCAATGTTCACAGTCTATATTACAACACACGCATCTGTTCCAGGCACGGCAGAGAGAGATGTTACGGCTGTGCAAGTGAATCTTTCGACAAACACAAAAATACTTCTGACATGAAAAAAACACAGTATTATTAGCCTTGGGAGCTTCTGAGTCTCTGGGGTTTGCATCTGTTCGTCTCCCAATAGGAGGGGGTGGATAATTTAATTGTAGCAGGGAGCCATAAGGTTCATCCGATATGCCAGAAGACAGAATTTTCCTCATTTTTGCTCAAAATGGTAAACTCATGGGCTCTTTCTCAATTTAGTCTAAAACAGTAACAAAGCTTCCTAGTGAGTTTGAGAAGCTGAGTGCCCTCGAAATAATCAGCCCTACGTTCCCCTCAGGATGAAAGGTGCTGAGGCACAAGGCTGGAAAACTTTACTTGCCATACGCTGCCCCAATAGCTATGTGCAGAGGAGAAAAAAAAAAAATAAAAATGCTTTCTGCCATGCTTCTCTGAGGCTGCACCCCAACATTTGAGCAATAAAGCTTGTTAAATGCTGCAGTGGTTGAACACGTACCACCCACTGGTTCTCTGTTCATTGACGAGGCAGGTTACATACCTGCAAGTCAGGCAAGCGTTAAGGCTTTCCTGGAGCGTTCTCCTACATTGTTAATCCCACCTCGCCATCCCACCTCTCCAGCGGAGGGGCTCCCCGTCACAAAGCCTTTTACACTACCCACATTTATTGACTGTCGTTTCACGGAGACCATTAGATGACCTGATTCCAAGGAAGGTCCACAAGAAGACGCTTTTTTTTTTTTTTTTCCTCTCCGAGATACAGATTATAGGCGTATGGCACTATGTTCCTCAACTGCATCAAAGCCTTATAAAAAACCAAGTTACAGGATACCTGCTGCAGCTCTGGAGTCCACAAGTAGAAGGAAACGGATTTGACTTGAAGGATTCGGTTTGACTTGAAGAACTCTCCACTGACAAATGTGGCCTGCTACCGCTCTCTGCTTTCAGGGGCTTCTCCGCGGTGCATCTGCGGATCTGTTCCAGTCCTGCTGGGACCTGAGAGCAACTGACCGGTCAGCTCTTCCCCAGCACCTCTTTTCCCTTCTTGACAAAATGAACCTTGAGTTTGCTTTTCTGGCATCACCTTTGCTCCTCATGAATCCCTTTAAGTATCTATCATGAAGGCACTAGAGGTCAAGTTCACAGTCTTGACTGCTGGTACTCAGCGTGACCGCTACCCAGGCACGACTATTTTTCTCCATATGTTTGCACTTGACTTTCGTACTTCTTCCTACTAATCCCCCCTGTCCCCCACCTCCTTTCCGCGTGCTGTCTGCTCGTGTTTGGGGCCAAACCAGACCCCAGACCTAGGGAAGCCCATCCCCTTCCATATTTCCTGCCTTTCACCTGAAATTAAGTTTATGCTTATGCTCTATTCCCTCCTTGAAGGAGCTGTCAGCTATCCTCAAGCCCTCGCTCCAGCCTTGCTTTGCAGAAGAAGGGAAGTTGACAGGGCATGTTAACAGAGAGGAGGACGGGGATACGAGAGAGGACAGGCTGGATGGCTCTGGATAATAAGCATGGAATGAGATTCAGTCATACAAAATGCATAGCCCTACGAATTATGTATACGTGGGGAATAATAGACTTTTCTGCTGGGTGGTGGAGCTCCTCAGATGGAGCTGTGGAGGACAACGTCTGCACATGTTGAGCTGCTGTTGCAAAGCCAGGAAAGGCAGAAATACAGAAACATGGCTCAGTGGAAATACCTCTGGCAGACATGGGGCAATATGGAAGCTACGCAGTAGGTGGGGGTGAAAATCCTGGGAAAAATGCCGCCAATCCTGATCATCTACACACAGAAAAATGAATTTAAATGAGAACAGTTTCACAGGAGGGCTCCTGGGAAGGTCAAGAGATGGTCAGGCTGAGCTCGCCTGGTTGGCCATGAGCACTGGGGAAGGCTGTGGTGATGGGCATGGAGGGAGAAGACCTGTTAGGGCCTCAAGGACAGCGCTGGCATGTCCTCATGTGTGCAAATCACTCGCCAAGACTAATAAGCTGGGAATGAGAAGGCTTCTTTTAATCTCCAGGAGCAGCAGCACAGGTCTGGAGGGGGTCTTCTGGCTCAGAGCAAGCCCTCCGCTGTCACGGGTCACTGCTTGAAAGTCCCTCAAAAGTTCATCAGTCCCTCTGGAAAGCAGTGAGGGTACTTTTTGCCTAGCTACTAAAGACGTAGCTGCTAAGCTATGAAGCAGGCTGCTACCCCGACGTGAGAAGTTCAAGCTAGCTACCTGATATACTTCTAAAATTTATCATCTCTTTCATTGGATTTCCTGTAGGAAAAGCCCACCGACTCCTGCTGCAATAACTCAGGCCAGCTCTGTCAGCTGCCGGCCCAGCTCCGCAGGGCAGGACGGGGCTTCCCTAGCAAGAGCAGAGCAGCATCACTGCGAGCTGGCCTTTTGAAGACCCTGGCTCTGAACAGGGCTCGGGACCTAGACCTCTCCAAAAGCTTATTTTCCACATCTGTTGGGAAAATAAAAGGGCGTGATAACAGAAAGGGAGGGAATACAAAACCAGCAAGAGTGGTAAGCTTTGAGGGAAAGGTACAAGCAGGAACAGACAGCTCTGTACGATACCAGCCCCCCCCCAAGCCTGCCCGCAGAGCCGTCCCGCTGGGCAGGGCTCCAGGCGATGCCAAGTCACTTCTAGCAGAAGCGCCATGGCCACGTGTTTCAGCAATGAGCCCACTTAGACGCAAGCTTCTCACTTAAGCTGAAGGAAATATTTGCAATAGATGAGGCTTTTGTTGTGTAAAACCACAGCTGTGGCCCAGCAAGCACCAGAAGACATCTAACCATGCTTCAGGGAGCAGGTTCTAGCCCCCAGCTCCTGCAGCCCCAGCATCTGCTGGATCATTTCCAAGCGCCTCAGAAAAAAAACCAGATGGTGATGCAACCTAAGGATATTACACATGACATGTTTGCTCTCATAAAGATTAATAGAGTTTACTTTCCCCCCCGTCCCCAGTTTTTCTTTCTGCACGCTACACGCTGCTATGATTTACTATAAATACAAAAATATCAAAAACTTCTTTAGGACATATGCTGATATAAATAGTATATTAAAACCCCCCTGCGTTCACTTATTAGTTGTGTGTGTGGATTAACAAGAAATAGTTTAAATTCCTGCAAAACAGTTCAAACTGGTTTTATTGATGGGAACAGATCTTTGTAATTACGCTTATTTTATATAAAACATATAAAAGGTTGACCATTATAGAAATCAGTCAAACAAAGGACGAATACCTGGGAAGGCTGCTGAGCTTTCTCAGCTTCTCAGTTGCCAAGAGCAGAACAAAGTCAACGCGTGCCACCACCATGTTCTAGCAGCATCCGCGTTCAGTTCAGAGCAAAGACATCTACTGATGTCTTCAAGATGTTCAACCAGTTTTGGAAAGGTACACTGCACCCACCACCATGCCCTCTACAGGCTGTGCCATCCCGTTTTCATCATTCATTGCTTGCCCTAAGGATTATTAAGGCATCCCTTTTCCATCTTCCCAGCACTACGTTACTACAGCTTATCATCAGTCTTCTTACCTAAGCAGGACTCTGGTTTGGGGAATATGCAAGACCAGATCATACAACTGAGCCATCTCCACATTACCATCACTGCTCTACCCCTGAGAGATGAGAAGGTGGTGGTACTGAGAAGTTTTTCCACATCCCAGGTTGCAAACAGCATCAGTCACAAGTCTTGATGATTCATGAGATGCTGGCATCTTCCAGAAATGCCACATCACTTCTCACTCGTTCGTAAAATAAGCATAAGGTGACCTAAAGTCATGAAGTCCACAGCTACGTTCAAGATGAACATTTAATTTTGAAGACGAAAACAGAAGTGGAGAGCTCTATGTGACTTACCTTATATGCACATTTTCAAAACTACATTGTCTTTATGCACTTTAAAAAAAAAAAAAAAAGAGAAAAAGCAGCTTTTTCTTTGAAGTATGAGCTTTTGGCTGTAGTTGGAAGAAGAATATTAGGTTTAATAATCACTGTTCTCAACAGCTATGGAAATTTGTGTAAAGTATTTTTCCAAACCCTGCTAACCATCTGGTTTAACAAAAAGACCACTTACTACATCCCAGAAAAGCTCTAAATACTGCCCAATTCCACCAGTAACTTCTGGGGAATAGCTAGCTAGCAGAATTTGAAATGAGTTCCCGGACATTAGCTGCGATACCATTATTAATGGGGAAGGAACAGAAGCTGAGCTCTGTAGTACAGCAGATGGCTGTCCCAGGACTCAAGCGTCTAAGCCAACAACGCAGGCTGCTTCCATCCCTCATAGAAAGCTCTGACCACCAAGTGCCCCCCGCCCCCCCCCCCGCCCCCCCACTGTGACAACGCCCACCTCTCCAGGAAGGCAGCTCTCTGCCACTTGGGGCTTCTGGGAAAAAAAAAAAAAAAAAAAAAAAAAAAAAAGAGGGGCTGAGCAGCTATGAAAACGCTACCGCTCCCGAGCCATGCTTGGGAATTAACCAGTCCCATCAGCTTCCACAGACATTGAGACCAGAAGGAACCACCATGAGGATTCAAGTATTAAGGAGGTGCTGCCCATCAAGCCTCCTATCAACCACTTTATCTCTATTTGACCGATCCTAAAGGTGGAGGGGGTGGAAAGAAAAGCTCAGGTGATGAAGCTGCTAGCTTCATCAAAAAAAAAATTAGGCGATGAAGAAGCTACTAGTTGCTTTGATGCAAGTTGTCCCAACGCATAAGATCAAACCCCTCCACCTTAGCCAAACCTCTGAAACTCACTTGTTTCATTTCAGAACCGGTGTAATGACACTTACTTCACTCACATGGGTACGAGATATGTAAGGCTTTTCAAATATTTTTAAGTGCGGCGTTATTAATGCCAGACTATGGTGGAGTTGGGGAAAGAAGGATGTTAGCTCCCAAACACATGCTTAATCTAGAACATGTGGTTTTGGGGGAGGTTTGGAACCAATATGTTTTCAACATTTTCAGGAAATTCGGTCTATCCAGATGAAAGCTTCTTGGACCCTACTGAAATATCAGTCAGCAATACAAATACTGAAACAAGATGAATTTCTTCCCTTCCCTGAAAAAGAAAGTGCTTCTTCACCAGTTCCAGAGAAAAAGGCAACAGAACCTGAAGAGCAGCTTTGGTATTATTACTCCAGAACATTTAGAAAATATAATAAATTATAGATCAAGAAAAATATCCCAGAAGTAAAATACATTGCACACTACTTAAAACTTCTGGCATGCCTTACCAGTGTTTTCGGGGGGGTGGGGTGGGGGGGTGGGATGGGGAAGGGAGGTCTTCTGCCAGGTGTGGAGGAAAGATGCTGCCCGAATTACAGGCAGAATGGCTGAATACAAGTTAGGGTTGTGATGTCCGCGGTACAAGGCTAGTACTAATTTCCATAAATCAGAATATAGTGACTATACTACGTAACAGAATTGGGAAGCTCATTGTACAAAGCGGGGGAAGGATGAAACAGTGGTGCTTGATATATCAGTGTGGAAGGCAGAGCCCGGGGCCGTCCAGTTTTTCTCAACCACCACCGTTGCTTCTCTCTGCTTTTCTTTCAATTTTGTTGAAATAAATTCAATTTTTGTTTTTAAACTCTTCAAAATTCATGTGTGAACACAGTCACCCTTAATTGTCTTTTTCTGGTAGCATCTTAAATTGAGATGCTCTACGATGGCATCCCATAAAACAGCGCTCCCTCTGCGTCCTTCACTTAACGGCACCTTCCTTCCAGGGCAAGGCCAAGAGTCACGCCTGGAGGACACCCCAGCTCTGCCTCCGCTGCGCGCAGGCTGCGTGCACGGCAGGAACACAAGCCCTGCATTCCAGGAGCCTTTGCTTAGTGGCAGCCCTGTCATGTTCTGGAGTTATAGGCTGCTAAGTCCCTGGACGGGCTGGGGGCCAGTTCACAGCTGACACTTCTGATACCCCACCCCTGTGCTGGACCGAACTGCCGAACGCTCACGGCCAGCCTCCTCCACCCGACAGATCAAGAAGAGTTTGCAGCTCATCTTCTACTCTTCTGAGGCACTCCCTTGGCTACATCCACTTTTTGAAGCTATTCTTCATCTCTTTTAGGGACTTTTCCTGTGTCTGCCTATGTCTCCAGGGGAAGTATCCCACACAGAGGTCTCCCCTGACACTTGTGGGACCCTATGCTGCTTGGCCAGAGGGTCTGAGAAAAGCTTGTGCATCAACACCAAAGCCTGAGAATCGCTCCTCTTGTGAGCTAGGCATGAGAGTGGCCTTCTGCTGCCTCACTGCTCTTCTCCTCTGAGCAATCCGTCAAAGGACAAGCCTACATCCATGTGTCATCCAGATGATCAGATGCTGCTCCAGGAGCTCCATGGATCAGTAGCCTGCTCCCTCCCAGTTCCTCTGATCCCATACACCAGACCCCAGTTCAAGCTTATCGGTCTTAAAAAGAAATGGAGAGAAGTCACAGCTCAGCCCTGCCCCATCCCTCGAGTCCCTGGAGCGACACTAGATGCCAGAGAGCCACAATCTCTCTTCCTCAGACAGCTTCAGACGATGTAAGATCTCATCACGTAACAGGGGTTTTTTTTGTTGTTGCCAAAGTTCTGATTTTTTTCTCCTGCCAATACTCATAGAGACATTTTTGCTGGGTTTGACAATTAAAACCCAGGACTCTTCACATCTAGGAATAATTTGGTAAAACTCATAAGGAATGGGAGGACAGTTAAATGCAAATACACAGAGACAACGGCCAACAGCGACAGTAGGTTGTGATGTAAATTATACCAATTTTTAATCGTATTAAAGGGAAAAAAATCTTTAGCTACTGCAGTTCAAGATGATCGGAACTGAAGCGTGAGCAAAAGAGACAGACCCCAGAGACCACCAGCCAACCACCTGCTTTGCTGCTCCAGGGAAAGGTGCCCTGGTGAGTGACCACCCTCTGCCCCAGCTGGAAAGGAGCAGGAAGATTGGAATTGCTCTCACACATTTACCAAGTTTTTCCACCTTAAAAAGGACAGTATGACTCGTGGGTCATCAGCTGCTGTTTGAAGGGACCCGTGCTGGAGACCCACCAGCCCTGCACATCTCCTAAGGGCTTTTTGGCATGAGGAATAACATAGGGGCAGGGCTGCAGGAGAACCAGGCTGAAACAGCAACCATCCTTTAGAAGTCTGTCACCTCTGCTGCCGTCACCTCTGTCATGGTGCTGGTCCCGCTCTGGGGGAGAGGGCTGGATCCAGCCACCTCCCAGGGTCGTGTCCGTGTCCCCCCCCCCCCCCCCCATCACCCCACAACCTCAGCTCAGCTTCTCCAACAGCCAGAGCTTTGCTGGAAATCACTACTTGCTGTCTTCTCAAGTAAGGCAGAGGTATCTTACGCCCTGCAACAGGAATTTCCATCTTTGGGATCGGTGACAAGGTACCAGGACAGCCTACTGATACCATGAAGGCTCTTGAAAAAACTACTCAGTCTCCACTGAGTAGGTGCAAGCGCACCACAGCGCAAATGTGTTCATGAACAAAGACAAAATCCTGCTCCCAATTAACTACAGAGCCACTGTTGCTGGCAAAATAATACTGCACTGCCTTCTCAAAAACACAAAAACCCAATCAAACATAAATCACCACCCTTCTTAACTCCACTCCCACATAATCAGTCCCAGCCCAGTTCCTGGGGTTCACACCAGAACCTGTGGCCATCATATTTCATTTTCCGCACTCTCACTGGCTATGGAAGAAGAATATGATGGGCCTTTTGTTTTCCTTCAGGCATTTAGGTTGGATTCCAAATGCTGGATCTTTACAGCAGAGCTGACAAACAACATTACTATTTCTAATTCGAGTATCTCAAGGCTTTTTTTGGCTTGCTGGCCAGACTCATAAGGCTTATTTTCTATACAGCACTGCACCCTATTGCTTACTTTATCAATACCACATATTTGAATTCAACAATTTAAAGCGTAGTATTACAGCTGTGTTTTTATTTTGTTTGTTTTATTCGGTTGTTGCTTAACACAAAACATTCTGACATTTTAAGTCATATCCCACTAAGATAAACAACTAACATATGTCATGAATTCCAGTAGAAATGATTCCCAAGTGGTGCTGCAGCAAGGTTTTAACCAAGCGTATGAAAGGCTCTCTTAAATTGTTTGCTGGATGTTTTAAATGCACTCTTCCCCACCACAGCTACCCATAAGGAATCAAGGGCAGGTGGGAGGAAATCTCTTCCGCTGCCTCACCCCTGCAGAACTTTACACATTTTTCTTCCTCTCATACGTAACTCTGCCTAATTGGATCGAAAACCTCTGCAGTGTGGAACAGCTGTCTGTAAGCCATCGGTTTAATGACATGGAATAGCACAGGATGCACAGCCAAGGACAGATCTGTGTTCATATACGTTACTTGCATTTGTACGGATCAGAAAAGGGGTCTAAAGGACACCCAGGGAGACCGCACCACTCTTTGGGGGGCCGAAGTCAAGTCCCCGCAGCAGCCAGGACACAGCACACGCTGCCTGGCTCAGCCACCTCCCGAGTTTATCCACTCACAGCATCTCAGACAGATTAACGGACTTCACCAAATCCTGCTCATATTAACAAGATCAGTTAGGAACCCAACAATATTGCTATACATCATGGCCAACAAAGCCCTAATGAAAACATGCCACTGCCGTGCCTCATTCACAGCTTTGTCCCTAAAGAGCTTTCCAGCAGTGGCGTTCTTCAGCTTTGTGCAGCTTCAGCTAAGTGCTTTTCTTATGGCTGATGTATCTCGTCTGCTACAACCCAGCGAGTTTTTAATGGGTGCTCAGACAGGCCACAGCTGAAGACAACTTCACAATCCCCACCACCAGCGCAGCGGCTCTGGGTTTGGCTATTCAGTCCCGCCCCAGCCCCCACAGACAGAAAAAGAGAGTTATTGAGCCCAGGATGTGCAGAAGGCAGCCAGCCCGTGGCCGCTGCAGCAGGACCCTGAGCCTGGACTGCCGTACCTGGCCGTTTGGGAAGCTGTACGGGATCCAGCTCAGCACCAGTTCCTCAACTTTTGTGCTAGAGCTGGTCTGTGACCAGATGGGCTTGGAGCATGTGCTAAGCAAACTTTTGTCTGCCTGCAAAATACTCTGTGGATGTGGCCAGAGAGCCAGTTTATTCACAGAAATCAAAGCTCAGCTGCAAATGCTTCAGCAAGACAGACAATAGAGCCTCTCATACTGTGGGAAAGAAATCACCAGCTACCAGTGGAGTTCAGCATTTACAATGCTCAGTGCATGGCATCCACAGTTCAGATGCACACACAGTTCAGATGCAATCACATTCCTGCCCGGCTGCAACATCTGTTCTCCTCTCATTAGTCCTGGCCATGTTTTGTAACAGAAGAAACTGAGATTCCTGAACTTCAGTATTTGACCTGAGGCGTTATGAAAAGCCCTGGTTTTCCGAAGTGGAATTCATACGGAATCACCAGTCACTTCTAATAATGTTGGTCCCTGCTTAACATGCAGCTGTGAAAAAAAAGCTTAGAAGTTTAATTCAAGTTCCAGCAAAGCCTGCTGAAGCACACACCGTAGGCTACGCACTGGGAATCCATCAGGACGACACTGAAATCCACCTGAAAAGTGGAATCGGTGCGAGTATCTGGAAATGCAACCGAGGTGAGATTCTGACCAGAGAATTCCTTCTCAAGCCTTCCGAACATCCTTGGCATCCCCAAATCTTCCAGCAGTCACCCCACCACCTTCTCCGAACCAGATGGGAGGTACCAGGGAAGAACAAGCACACACCAAAGCAGCTCTTTGGATGGAACAAATCAACAGCACCTAATCATGGCTTTATAAATACCAAAAAATAACAAAGCAGGGTTTCTTTTGCAACAATCCAGATCACAGCTGGAGGGGCTGGTGAAGAAAATAGGTTGTGTGGTTGTGTATGGATCAG
This sequence comes from Falco biarmicus, assembly GCF_023638135.1. Lineage (NCBI taxonomy): Eukaryota > Metazoa > Chordata > Aves > Falconiformes > Falconidae > Falco > Falco biarmicus. The sequence goes on along the minus strand of NC_079301.1, from coordinate 1,650,256 downwards.
GACATAGCGACCATTACACTGTGAACCCTGTAACTTGGGACAACTCCTCATCACAGCCACCACACAATTAGGCTTTTACCTCTCCCAGCAAGTTAATTGCTTTTAACATTTGACATCCAATTGGGACAGCAACGTACCAGAGTTCAGTGAAGAATTCTGGACTCCGTCAGCTTTCAGACCCTGGTTCCTCCTTGCTGGCTGATGCAGGACGTCTTCATGAAAATACCACCCTGAACGCATGCTGCAGCAATGAACATCACCACTCGGGCTTTTGGCGTCACACAGTTTCTAGGTACAGAAAGTGGCTCCCAAATCTTTAAGCTGAAACAGCACACTGGCTCAAGCCCAGATGTTAACACCTCTGCTCTCCCAATGCGCCTGGGCTACCTGAGGCTTCCTTCAAGCCGTGTCCCACCCGGGTACCCACCGCGCCGCTGGAGCTGGCGGCCACCCGTGGTCTCCCAGGACAAGCTTCAGCACAGTCCGTCACTGCACACTGCAGTGGATTTGACCACAAAGCAATTTCAGTATTGAAAAAAATTAATTCAGAGCGGTTTGAACTAAGGATACTGAAAATGTTTCACCTGTCTAAAAATGTATTCTCCTAAAAGTTATACCACGAGCAAGGCGACCTCTTTTAACATCACCCTCCCCTCTGCTTTCAGTTGTTTCCAAAAATGACACGGTACTGCTCTCCCACTGCTGTACGGGGGCTGAAACCAGGACCTTAACATCGTTCCGGGGTTTTAGCCAGTTGTTAAGCTTCTCTGCATCTATCCCAGTGGAAACACTGGTTAGAAATGAGCACAGACACAAGACCATGGTTTGAAATAAGTTACCTATATATTTATCACTGTACCTTCACGGCTGAAAGGTGCCTGAGGTGTAAGACCTTAGACAGCTACCTGCCCGATTCGCACAACAGGTATAATGTGGAGGCAGGGATCTGTACATGAGCTGTAGCCTTAATTGTACCCCAGTAATAACAAGTCCTGACAGCAATGCCACAGGAAAGGGATAGAGACTGTCCATGAAGGTTCAGACATCATCTTAATTCCCCCTTCTCCCATTTTGGGGGCAATCGCAGAGAAATTCTGGGGGAAATCAGTAAGTGCAAGCACTTCGTGGTGAGCTTTTCTTTTGGGACCGTCTCTTGTGCTCCAGTATCCAGGAAATGTTCTGTATTTACTGAGTGCTCATCACCATGGTTTCGGAGCACAATAAGGCTCTATCGCCCTTCATACATCTGTGTTTCTGGGAATGCCTGGGCTTTGGGGAATTGCACGGGCCGACACAAAGGCACCGATTGTTCTGGAGGCAGAGGGACGAACCTGCCCTTTCCAAAGGAGAGGAAGCCAGCAGGAAAAGTCGCTATTGTGATCTGGATATAAAAAAAACCACAAACCCTATTGCATCATCAGTGCTGCCAGGTCATGATGGGGGTATGGCTGAGACACGGCACCTGCAGCACTGAGGGGATGGAGGGACCCTTGGCCAAGGCTCTGGCATCAGCTACCTGCTAAACCATCCTAAACCCACCCTCAAACCACCAAGTGAACACTAACAGGGTGACATGCCGGACCCACATAGCTGGTGCATCACTTCTGAAGCTCCAGGTAGGAGCAGGGATCGAGATGAGCTTCTGCTCTCCCAGAATTTAATTTTCATTTCAACAAAAGCAATTTGCAGTGCTGAGACCCATGAGTTCTCATCAAGGACTTTCCTCAGCAGTAAGGACTGCCAAAGTAGTAGGAACCAAATTGTTGTCAGCTTAAGGACAGCCATCTGCTCAGCCTCTTCCCAGCTGCCATGCTCCAAATCAAAGAATGGATAACAATCACTTATGTTTCTCACCAAGCTCAATATGAAAAAATCTAGGAAGGAAAAAAAAACCCAAACCAAAAAGCAAAAACCAAACAAACCAGGAAAGCAGCACGGCAGGGATCTAACTGGGAACAGAGATGAAAGTAGAAGAAAAAGAAACTAGTTTTTGTTGGTTTTGTTTTTTTTTTAAACAATGTTTTTTAAAGAGTTCTATTGACATCTGCTTTGTAAATGCTCTGTCATTATTTATAACCTCAAGAGCACGGAATTGTCTCTGTAGTTACAACCATGCTACTCCCATATTTTGGCTTGGTTAGCAAAGAGCCAGCAGCATTTTTACTGGTGCTCTGGGAATAGAGATCTAACATTTCATACACAGTTTATTTAAAAGTGGACTAATTTAACATTCTTGATGGTTCCTTTTAGCACAACTGTTGCTAATTACCAGCTCCGGAATGATTTGTTAATCTGGGAGCAACAGTGGTTCCACAGCAGCATAAATACACCAAGGGAGAAAGGAAGGAGGGAGAAAGAGAAAAATACAAAAAGAGACACGGGAGAGGGTCAAGTTTTAGTGAACTAAAGCAAGTTAAGTGGCAGGTGGAGCCAGCAATGCAGAGTGGAAAGAACTCTGTGACGTGCAGCTGTAAGGGGGATAAACCTGGTCCCTGAGATGCAGAAAAAACCAGCGGCAGTTTTTAAAGCTGTGCAAACGTTGGGTTTGGTGGCATGGACAGGCAGCTGGCTTACAAGATGATCTGTGCTCCTCGGGACCGGGACAGGCACCAGCCTCCCACCAACCCCATGTGCCCGCGGCAGGGGGACACCCACAGCAGGGTGACCCACGGCAGGCCGACCCCCATGGCAGGGCAAGGCTGGAGTGGCAGCGAGTGCCCAGGCACCTCGTCCCAGGACACGACCTTGGGTTCTTTAATTGGTTCCAGGACACCGTGCGTGGAGGGACACAAACAAAAATTAAGCAAAGACGATCATAAAACATGACAAGCGGGTAGGAGGACTGAAGCCGGAGTCCTCAAAGGAAGAGCCCTTGAAATACTGGAGTTATGTTTGGAAGTGACAGCACCCAGCCAGTAACTCTGCACTATTGCACACAATTTGTCTTGGGGTTTTTCAGCAACAAAGAGGCACCGGAGCAGCTTCGCTGCTCGTGGCCTCCCGTGTCCTATCCCTGCGGCTCCACGCTCTGGGCACAGCCACGGCCATCACCCTCCCCTGGCCCCAGGGGACCTGCCCTGCCCTGTCTCAAAATCCCCTTTCTCCCAGCAAAAGCCTTGAAGGCAAATTTTCCTAAAAGAAAAAAAAAACCACAACCTTTTAGGTAAGGAATTGTGTTATCTTTGACATTTCTAAATCATCAAAGCCATGCCATCGTTGGTACCAGGACAAGCAGGACTCCAACAGCCGTGGAAGGGGACTGAGCAGCCTCCCTCTGACCATGGCTTCCACGCTCGGATCACTTTGGTCTTTCACTGCATGTGTGAAAGGACTTGAAAGTTCAAAAAATTAATTCCAGACAAATATTAGTGAGGCCTCAAGTGGAAAGCACATCTTCCTTCTGGGAATTTATAGTTCATCCACTTTTATCTTCTGGAGGCTCTTTGGAGATCAAAGATTTGATCAACCTTCCCTTTGCAAAACTCGCAAAGAAAATGGTGTTATCAGTACTGTGATGTGATTTTTAATTTTTTTTGATGATTCATTGCCCTTCTCTAAAAAGTGAGATACCTTCATGTAGGTCTAAAACAAAACAGCACAAGTTACAGAAGAAAGCTATTCTGCTTATTTATTGATTTTACGGCTGTTACAAGGTCAGTTCCTAGCCTGACAGCTTACACTTGTTAAATGCTGCCCTACCCAATAAAACCGCAATGGCCAAACACAAAGGAGCTGCTTGCCAATGGAACCTGCCTGGCTAACGCCACCAGGAAAACGACCTGTTGCTCTGGCAGTTGTCCCCATCTCCATTGCGCTACGGAGTCAAATCCCCTAATTTACAAAGAGATGTGTATAAGGGGTGGGAACGTGCTATGTTTCTGGAGTGACTCAGCCCTGATGCATTCAGGGAACATAAAGAAAATCTGGGAAAGGAATGCAAGTTATAAAAGTACGACACATTTTCACCCAGGCACAAGGATGATGAGAAAAGCCCTCGTTAGCCCACCGACCTTCAGCAACCATTTCTCACTGTGCAGCGATTCTCTGCACATCTGGCAGCAGAAAGGCAGCACTTAGGCAGCCTAACAGCCTAGGCTAACAAACATCTGCCTGCAGCGCTCCATTTGCACTGCCTGCAGACAGTGGAAACTTGCTACTTACACAAGCGACTTGCGAAGACACTGGAATAGATTTCAAGGAGCTGGTGCGAAAGGATTTGGATCCTGCCTGAGCCATCTGAGCATCAGAGCGACACCAGCTCTAAAGATGATGGACCACATTTAGCTGGAATCACTCAGAGAGTCTGTACCAAATGCATCATACTTGTCAGCGTTTCGGGGAGGAGCAATCCAGCGAGTTTCACGAAGCTCTTTCTTGGAGCTGAGCCACAGAGAAACGCTTTCCCACTGTGAAATTGTGAAGGCTTCAGGGAGATGGGAAACTCACAGAGCCAGGGACTGGAGAGGAAGACTAACGGCAGCCAGGAGGTCTGCAGCGCAGTCAGGACTTGGGCTTAGCAGGCATCAAGCCTGCTCGATGCTGACCACTGCTCCATTACCTCTTTCCCTGGCATCCAGTCCCCTTCTCTCTGTGTAGGAATGGACCTGTGCAGTAGGGAAGCGCGGGAGCTCTTCCAGGAGCTCGACACGGGGGGCAGTTCTCATGTCTCAGCGTGGCTGGAAAATCATGGAAAGACAGCATTGGAAATCAAATTCCTCATACCTAAAGCAGGCAGAGGATTCAAGCTGGGGGAAGGGACTGAAAACGGAGTTAGTTCTAGTTATTTTGGCATTTATTATTTAAGTTCTCAGCAAGTCTTCAGAGTGGTTTTGGTGCAACAAAGATGTCGCAGTATTGACTCTAAATTATGCTCTAACTAAGGACTCTGGTGCTGTTCTTAGAAGAACAGAAAAGATGACATTACATGACCTCAAGCACAAAATGCAATTTTAGCAGGGTTCAGTTTCCATTTTAAAGCATGCTTCAATCGTCCAGGGGCTTTAGAGGGCACTTGCCGCATGAAGAGCCAGCCGCTTGGCACCACAGCTCCTGGAGAGCCCTGGGAACCGGCACCACATCCGCGGCGTCACACGCCACCAGCCACTCGAGAGATGTGCTCCTGGCTGCCTGCATCCCTGTCCCTTCCTGCAGCGCCCTCGGCTGCCATGGCCCCGCTTGTGTGAGCCCCTCTGGCACCCAGCTTCCCACCGCTGTGCCTCACGCGGGGCAGGCACACCGTCACACACCACCTCCGAAACCAGCCTAAACCAGGTCTAATGTAGAGACCTGTACAAGAGCAGGGCTTTGGCACCTAAGTCTAACGAAGCAGGACACGTGGAGGGTGCTGGGGACGGTGATGGCACAGGGAAGCAGCAGCTGGTGCCCTGCAGACCAGGAGGGCAGGCAGCACCGTCACACCAGGGAGGTCCAGGGCTGTCACCCAGGAAGCCCCGACGCCCTTGGGGTTTGCATCGCACATCCTTGTTTTCATATTTATCAAATCACCGATAAATGATTTTGAATTTTTTGGTACCTTTCTGCTCTCTTAATACAAGCTCTGTACAACTTTGACTCCCTTTCACATGGGCTTTCAACCCTCCTGGGACTCCGCCGCGCTGCAGAGCCCCATTAGAGCAGTTACCGCTCCGCGACGCAGAAGTTCACAGCCATTTGTTCCACTATGAAGAGCTACTTGATGATTTTAAGCAAAGACAGTGTACAGACCAACAAATACAGGTATACAAGCACAAATTATAGCCTTAAATGAGCACAGAGCCTCACTGTCTGAGGAGTCAAGGATGAAATTACTAAGCAGCATTAATTTGCACAAAATCACTAGACCTACAGTTGCAGAAATCAGAACTACTGGAATTCCTCATCTGGAAGGCAATCAAAATCAGACAGAAACTATCAAAAGCCACAGGTGCCAGTTTTTTTCCTCCCCCACATACAGAACTCTTGTACTGCGGCCATAACCGCGACCTGAAAAAAAAAAGTCAGTCTTCTGTGTGTGAAAATGAGAAGCACAGTGGGACTCACCATCTGGCCCTTCGCTGCCTTTACTCCTCTTATTTCGACGGACACGTCTACCTTCTTCTCCAACGTGCAGCTTTTCTTCGGGGTGAAAGAAGTTCAGCAAGGCCAGCTGGAAGAAGAAGGACAAATTTAAGGACCTTTGGCAAGGATGGCTTAGCCGAGCGGAGGGATCGGATGCCAAATCCTTTCCATCAGGGAGAGCTCTGCTGAGCTGAGGGGGAGAGCCAAGGGATACATGAGATGGCAGCTCATGGATGCTCAGCTCATCCCAAGGGAAAACACAAGGAGCTGTGTCCCTCTGGAAGCAGTCTAAGACTTGGGAAAACTCTGCCTGAAGGGTTTTAGCAGGGAGAAGCATGCCTCCAGGGCACGGGGGGCTGCAGGGGCAAGGACAGAGGCGGTGTCAGGGGAGATCTATAGCTGGAAATAATCAAACACCCAAATGCCAATGCGATCATTTCTAATTATTCTCTGCAAAACTTGCTCAATCCTGGAGCTCTTTCACCAGTATTACTGCCAGTAAGTTTTTCCTCTCTCAAGCTCTCTTCTGCAAGCCTCATTAGCTACTGAGATTCAAAGGTCTTCAGGGACCTTTAAATCCAATTCAGTACACCACATAAATTAACACTTTAAACCTAGAGCAAGTACATCTTTATAACATGATTTTTGCCGAGAGGCAAAAATTATATGTAGCGACCTCTTATTAATGAAAAAATAGTTGCTGCATTAAAAGCCCTTTGACAGTTATTAAATCAACATCCCTACCCAGAAACAGGAATTTTGGTTTAGAAACTTCACAAGTCCTCCCAGCTAGCCCAGGGCACAGCAGCTCATCACCAGTGGCATTTTCCCCAGCTATTTCCACTTCCTAAAATAAGGAATGTCACAAAAGATTAATTAGGGGCCAAACACCTTGTTCTGTGTGTTACCGCACCCACCAGCAACCAGGGCTGCTCTGGCCACGATGGGGTTTTCTTTACGCTGAAGAAACCCGATCACAGTTACTGAAGCCATAAATAACACAGCCAAGCCAAATCCAGCCTAAGACAAGAACCAGGAGGCTCCGAAAAGCATGACCAAAGGTTATCAAGTGCGTTACTGTTCTGAGAACAAAAACTGTGGCGTCAAAAGCATCTCTGAAATAGCAAAGCAGAATAAACTCCTCCCATGAATTGCTAGTTGAAAGAGTGGCTCGTTAAACTCCAGGCCATAAAGAATCCCTATCAGAAGTAATAATCACTGAAGGTCTCTTTGCTTTGGACGTGCCCCAGGGCTCTTGCCTCCCCTCTCCCACCCCTCAGGGCCCGCTCTGTGCACCAACACCTATTCCCGAGTTATTTCCCATGCACACACACTCTTCTTCCAGCACAAGAGCATCCCATTCCTGCCTCCTATGGAGCAACCGCTGGATTTTACATTTGCATCTTGCTTTACTCCAGCAAGCCCCAATGCAGCCTCACAGACAGGATCTGGGAACCCCCCAAAGCGTTTCTCAGACTCCCAAGCTGTTACTATTTAATTTCGCCAGCACACAGGCAGGTCTGCATTGACCGCGATTCCGGGTGTTTTGTCATTGCAATGACGTCATGTCCAAAAGGACCCTGAAAATGCTGCGGGATGGCCTGGGACCAGCTCTCCGCATGCAGTTGTATTTTTCAACACACCCAAAACGCAGTGACAAGTAAAAACCAGCAACTACCTACCTAAGGAAGGACTAATGGCAGTGTCAGATGAATCAAAGGCTCCCATTTACAAGTCCTAGTAAATGGAGAGAACAAGCTCCCTCCGCCCATCTTCGTTATCCTCCCGCATCCCACTGCGCTGACCCAGGCATGGAGCACAGGAGCAGGATGCTCCTGTGGATGCTGCCAGTACCTTCCCCTACACAACAAAGCAGGGCAAAGGATGAGCAAAAAGTGAATGTTTGGGGTTGGGCTTTTTTTTAAACCACTTATTTAAATCAAGCTGAAACACTGTAGAACTAATTGAAGGGACAAACTGCATTATAATTCAGGTTAAAACTTCGATAAAATCATCAGCACTGCTTTTGAATGCTGTTATTACTTGGCTCTCTTATTTGAGCTTTACAAAACAGGACTAAATAAAAGCACTGAAAATGGAGCCCTGGGGAAGCAGCCTGGTAAGATGCAGCCTCCCACCCCAAACAACCCTCCTGGCTCTGGCCAAGTGGCACACAGGATGCTCCCAGCACTAAGGCTAAACCCAACATTTCTCATATTGAGCAGATTTTGTAAAGGCACAGCCCTAATTGTGTCAAAGCAAACAGGCTGCCTTGCCCTGCTATTGCAAATACAATTTTAACACAGCATCCACAGCACAATATTCAGCTCACCCCACGCCACCTCCTTCCCCACATCTGGGCACTGACGCAGATTGGTGATAAATACACCGATAAATACACTGATTTCTATTCTTGCCAGGTGTAAGCTTCATCCTCGCATGCCACCCTCCTACCCACACTGGAAAGAAACAGAACTACTAGTGGGCTTGGAACAATTAGGAGTTTCATATGGAAAATCATAAGGATTTGAAAAGGATGGCACCCCCGATTCTCTCATTGATGGGTTTTATCGTTTTCAGTGAAACAATCAAAGTTACTCAAGAGACCTGAAAACTTTTCACAATCTGAACAAAACCCTTTCAGTTTAGTCTCAGAAGGGGAAATACAAAAGACTGATACAATGTGTTTATTTTCCCGGACAGTTAATCAAAATAACTTCTCTATTCACAAAACTAAGGGCTCTGCTTGCTTTGGTCAGCAGTGATAGTAATGTGAAACCTCTGTTTAAAAAAAACAAACCCAAATAAAAACCAAACTCAAATTATGGCTACCAAAGCACATCCCCCAGCCACTGCACACAGCCAGACCTTCCTCCTTCTCCTCCTCACACCATGGATACAGCAAGAGCCATTGGTGCGGTCCCAGCCCTCCCCTGCCACTTCCACAAAACCAATGCTGGAAAGCATCGAAATCAGGACCAAACCCTTTCCCCTGCCCTGTCCCCTTCACTGGGCTCCTCCTGAGCCCCTCCAGGCTCCACTGCATCCCTCTGGAGCCAGAGACCCTTCCAGAAGCCACCTCTGCAGTGCTGCCACTGGGCAAGAAGGTGTCCCTGGAGCCTCCTCTTGTCCCGGTGGAAGAACCTCAGCTCTGCTACCCTGTTCTCACCCACGTTTTATTCTTACATCACACTGATTACTCAGCAAAACACTAAACATGGGCTAGAAGCAATCTACCTATTAAACCGTGTCTTCCTAATAAGACCAAGTCAGAAAGAGAAATGCCGGTGAGGGTGACTGACCCAAACACAACTTTTAATTAGAAAAAACGCAACGATGACAGCTTGTCGTGACCAGGCCAGCTACAAGCACACACTGCTTCGAGATCAACCCCCCGAAACCGAGCCTGAAACTCCCCACTTAGTCTGGTCTGGACACAACTGGTGCGAGCAAAGAGAGAGGAGCTTGTCCCAGGGACTACTGCCATTGCACTTTTACCAGCATTTAGCCATTTATTCTGAGAGGTCCATCCCCAGGTGGTGGGAGCTGCTGGGAGCACTGGGGAGCTCAGTGGCAGGGCGAGGGATGGCCACGCTGCCTGCTGGGGTGCAGCCCCAGGAACACCCCGCTCAGCTGCCAGCTCCCGCGCTGTTGAAGGTGACATTTCTCCCCGATGACTCAAAGGGGCCGTTGTTCCAGGGGCTGCAGCTGCGGGAGGCCGGGGGATGCTCGGCCGCTGGGTCAGCCTGTGAAGGGCCGTGCTGTCTGGCTGGGGACGTGGCTGGCACAGCTGTGCCGGTCGGAAGAGCAAGCGATGATTTTTCCACTCACCGCCCCCTGAGATACGATTAATGTATTCACCCACAGCTCTTGGACCCTGCAGCTTTGGGTCTGGACGTAAGGGTGCATGTTGTGGCTCAAATGAAATTCATCTACTCCCTGTTATGTGGTGTGGCCGCAACAAGGGAGAGGATTTGCAGAGTGGAATGAGCAGATGTTCGCCACCCATCCAGCAAAGTATGATGCAGCCACACAGACAGATGCAAAAGGAGAAATAACCTTCAGTGAAGTGCTGCTGGCTGGACACGAGCGCAGCATTCCGACACGGAGGTGGCTGAAAGCAACACTTCACATTCCCGGGAAACACACTGAGCAGTGAGGACGGCTTCTGCGGGCTCCCTGCCTGCGTGGGGGACAAAGCAGTGGGCTGGGCAAGAGTCTCGGTCCATCTGCTGCGGCCATTCCCATGGCTGAGTGCTTCCCAGCATTTTCAAAACACCCAGAAACGTTTTGCACAAGTATCAGTTGCATCGTTTTAGGAAAACGTGGAGCAAACATGCTCGCAGGGCTCGAAGGAGCTCTGGCTCGCTGAGCTTGGGTGCCCCATGCTTGCCCCCCTCGTTGCAGCTCGTCGTTTGGATATGCAAGACCTGGAGCTTTGCCAGGTCTGGGAGATGAGATGCCAGAGCTGGCGGGGCGCACCGGGAAGCTGGGTGGCCCCAGCCCAGGGGATGCTGATGCTGTGCAGTGCCGGGCGGACACAGCTGGCCACACACCCTGCTCCAGTACGGCAGCTGGGGCAGGGTAGGGCTTGGCTGGAGCGCCCCGGCTGCGGCACCCATCCCTCCCGTGGAGGTCTGGGAGAAATCATTGCCCTGGTTCACTGAAACTCCTCATCCTCAAAGTCAGGGAGAACTGATTCTCCCCGCCACTACATGTGCAGAGTGAGAGTATTTTTGAGGAGCCCAGCAAGCACATACCTGCTCCCCTTTTAAAAAGCAGTCTCATTTTTCTCTGTACAGCTACACAACAGCAACAGAAAAGTCTGGAACAATCACCATTTCCCTCCTCCCCCAATCTAAAGCCCTCAGATTACCTTAATTTTAGAAACACCATGTAAACCCATTAAACTCCACACTCTTAATCAAGCAAATCACTATAGGATGCAAAAAGGTCACACAGCCAAGAGAGGCAAAATCCCAGGGGAAGCGGTACCTCAAAATAACCTGGGAAACAATAGTAAAGGCATGCCTCCCCAGAATGAAACAGCTCTACCTTGGGTACTCTCAGCAAAATAAAGAAAAACAAAGGCATGCATGCAAACGCACTGATTTTCTCTACAGCCACAGGCAGAAACCGCTCTGGAAATGCAGAACAAAGTCGTGCTGGGATGTCGAGGGAGCACAGTGGGAACCCCCAAAACAACGCAGCCTGCAGTCACCCCGAAACTCATCTGGCTTGTAAGGACGGATGTACCACGCTCTACAGAAGTAAGAATAAAGAGAGGTGTGTGTGTTTATACATATACTTTTTTTAAAAAATAATATTAAGGTACCATAATATAGGAAGCTTCCTTCAAGCTGTGAAACCCAAATGTGCCACAGTGTTACGGCTGGATGTACAAACCACACGCAATAAAGAAAACTATGCTGGGATGCTGAAATAACTGTTACAGTCTGCATATTTAATTGCATCCCTCTGCAAATGCCCTAAATAATGCACACCCCTCAGAAACACTTTAGAGATACGAAGAGCCACTGGACACCAAGGGGACGTGCACTTCCCGTGGTCAAACAGCTTGAAAATGAGAGAAGTGGAAATATATAACCTGACCTATGCAATTATGTACTAAAGGTGTATTTTTTTCCTTATGCAAAGCCAAGTTGGTAGGAAGAACTAGTGTTGTCTTCCTGATTAACAGCAGAATTGGGAAAAGCATGCAAGTGTTCAGGTGCACAAGCCCTCTTCAGTGAAAAGTGCATTCTTGCAAGGCCTTTCAGAAAGTATCTATCACTAAACAAAACCCCAAAAGAATTCTCTGCATGCTGTGTTACAAAGTTGGCTTCCAATTAATCATGAGAAAGCCAGACCAGCCAGCTTTAGATTTAATCAATAAAACCCACTCTCCTGCAGCACAATGTCTTAAAGCACCAGAGGAAAAAAAAAAAAAGTGCATGAAATCATCCCCTTGCATTATTGTTTAACGGTATTGTTAAAGTCGAATTCCCTCATCATTTGCAATTTTGGAGATCATTAGTGTGAGAAGAGTAATAACAAGACTCAGCTCTGCAGAAGCATTCTTTGCAAGCAATGCTGCTGGTTTTCTGGCGCTCTGAAGTTCAGCCATCGGAGGTTGCGGTTCAGAGCAGCAGCTACTTGAATATCAGCCCCATTGTCCTCCATCAGAAATTCGCCTCTGGTAACACGTGGTGCAAAAAAAAATTAAGTAGAATATTTATTTTCAAACAGACTAGAAAGAAGCTTGGGGAGTAGCTTTGCTTTATTGAAAAATAAAACCCATTCAACATATTTTAAGTCTTGTTTTTGTCATCATTATTTTTCCTCATAAAAATGCAAGAAGCGAAAGAGTGAACAATTCCCATTTCAACATGACAAAAATTTATACACGACGTCTTGTCTGCAAGACAAACCACAGCCCTGCACGCAAAACTCTTGTAACATGATATATACCGTGAGGCAGAACGGGGTCAGCGATAGCGATGGAGAGAGTCAAGATTATACTTTCTCTAAGCCGGAATTCTCCTAACCCATCTTTCTCACCCAGACCCAGTGTTTTCAGCCCAGCTCGGCTGCGTGCATCCTTTCCAGGGGTCTGGAGTACGTTACATACCGTCCTCCACCAACCCTTCCCTACACCAGCTTCTCTGCTGTATGAAAGCTCAGGTATGGTCCTCTCCTTCAAGACTGCCCATAACTCTTCTCGTCCCTACTGATTCATCTCTGCCATTGCTCCCCGGCATCCTCACCCCCCTCCGAGGTCTGCCACATCCCGGCTCTCACCAGTTGTTCATCCTGAAGCCCAGGGTCCCAGGGGCACAAACCATCAGCTTTGAGGAGACACAAAACCCACCACGATCCCTCCTCATTCTGATCTGCATGCAAGGATCCTCACTGAGCCTTCTAGACCCAACGGTGATCCCTCACAAAAGCTTTTTTCCACCCAAAGCTATGAGGCAAAGCAATTCTATAATCTAGAGAATAAAAGCACCAGCGATGCTAAGGAGCTTATCCAAAGCTGGGCATCACCTCCATCAGAGGTCACCTCCACCCCATACTCACGAGGAGCTTTGGAATGAGTGACAGCTGAGGAGCCAAGCAAGTACCTGACCATTAGAAAACAGAAATGCCCTTGGTCTCCCCAGATGGAGGTGGATCAGGGAATGCTATGGACCAGTGGCACCGCACCAGCTGCTGCCAGTGGGCAGGAATGTCCATCTCGGTCAGTCTACGGCCCTTAACGTGCCTCCACTGCTTTGAAGAAGCAGATTTGAGATCCTTTCGATCTGCTGAGCATTTCTGTCCTTGGGTTGAAAAGCCTTTCCAAAGGGGACTGCGCAATCCCAGTTTTCAGAAGGCCAGTGAGTCACGCTCCCGGGTCTTCTAGGCACTGCGGTAACAGAAAATCATTAGAGAACAATAAAAGAGGAGGGAGCATATTTTCTTTAGTTTTTATTGGTATTTTAACTTCATTACCCAGGAAAGCCACAGTATTTTTCAGCACAGAACATTAAATCTGATTGCCAATTATCAGTTCAAGCCTCACTACAAAGCAACAAACCCAGTGAATTAATTGCCTTTGCAGGGTACAACACAACTCTTAACTCTCCTTCAGAACCGAACCCCTCCCAGAACTTTCCTTGCCTTTCCTCCTTTTCATGCGTTACAGAGCCTTTTGTAGTCCTGAATCTAGGGCAAGTCATCTTTTTGCATACTGCAGCCCCCCCCCCCCCCCCCCCCCCAGTTACAGCTACCAAGCTTCTACTGCCAGAACTGATACCCTGCCCCAACGATGGGAAACCAGAATACAGGCTTTTTAAAATTTCGTTTGAACTTCAATAGTGAAATGCCTAGATCAAACCAACCCGCCAAATGCCACGCTATTTTTCAGAAACAAGCCTATCTTTTAAACCAAAAGCATTTTTTTTCCCCCTACCAAAAAACCCTCAAAATCAGGAGCAGGTCACTCTCTTGACAACTACTACAGGTAGCAATTTCTGGCAACGCAGGCAGGAAAGGCAAGTCAAGGCTGTACATGGATTAAACTGCTTCTGAAACTGCCCAGCTCGTGACACAAGGCGTTACTTCCCAATATGAAGTGCCTCACCACGTATTTCCAACAACACAATGCTGTCTCATGATGGCCTCTCTAACTACGTCAAGTCTAGAGGCTTTGGACAGTTGGCCAAGCTTCTGCGCGTTCCATAAATTCAGCTTGGTTCGATATGCAACGCACCAAGTGTTCGTATTTCCACCCGATTCACTGCTGCTTTGCCAGTGGTTACTTGTTCTTTGCGAAGGTCCAGACCAGCGTCAGCTCTGCTCCTCCCACACGCTTCTGTGTTAATGACAGACCACAGGCACACGCAAACCCAGGTTTTCATAGCAACAGGTTTGAAATCCTCCGGGTGAACGTGGCAGCACGGCACGAGGCATGCTCTTCCAGCCCCCAGTCCCGGTGGTCCTACAAGGCAACAGGACCCTCTGCTGACCTGGGAGTCCAGGTCTTCTTCAGCAACCACCCCGTCTTGGCCCAAGGGTATACACCATTTATCCAGGCTGTGGCTGCTCTTCCATTTTTTCAGCTGCTGGTACACGACTTTAACCTAGAGGGAGAGTCTCAGCCCTGAAAAACCTCAGCCACAGCAATTAAGGCGTGAGCTTCACAGACGGTGCCGAGGAGACAAAACTCAAGGCCGGACAAAAGGCGTCCTGGGCCAACGCCGACACCGAGCTGCACTGGAGGATAGCTCCTCGTGGTGTTATTTTCACAGTTTTCCTCAGCAGCCACATCTGGGCTGCAGGTCAAGGGAATGAGAGGTGCCAACGTCCGCAGGGAATATCCCCTGCATCCGCCTGGAAGCAGGGAGTGCTGACCGCGGGCGCAGGTCTGCACCGCGCACATGGATGGTCACTGAAGGACTTTGCTGAAGTCTGTTCCACCATGCTTGACTTTGGTTTTAGATGTCCCAGGGCAAACAAGCCTACGAACAGCGGTGCTTACTGCACTTTTTTTAGAAAGAATGGGATATAAAAGTGTAAGTGTAGGGAAAATCTGACCCAAGTGAATCCATCGCTTGGTTTTTAGTTTGTGTCAACTCAGGGAACCTGAAGCAAATGCACTGAAATCCCAGGAATATGGCAGAAGCAGCAGACAGATGGGTTTGCTCTGCACGGGAGGGGAAGAGTGTAACTCTGGAGAAGAAAGGCTTCTGGCATTCCTTCAGCACAGGCGGAATAAAACATGCAACACCGAGAAACACAGCTTCTCTCTTAAAAACTCTGTATAAAACTTGTTTCTAGCATAAAATCGAAGCAGGTACACAGTCCAAACCCCTGGGTTACACGTACATCACAACTTCAACCGACTTTGCGGAAGCACCCAAGTAGCTAAACTTGATACCAAACCAGCATCACCTCAAGCCAAGAAGACCATGATGTGCTTTGCCATGTCCTTTGCCCAAGTGCTTGTCCCCAGACAGCCTTCTGTGGAGCTGCCGTGGTCTGGGAAGGAGCTGGTGCCTGCCGGGAGGCTGGCGGACGGAGGCGCGATGCTGGGACTTCAGCAGCACCAACGCTGCCCGCGGCACAGAGCGAGGGCAGAGCCTTCCGATCCACTGCACCTGCCGGCACTGACAGGGAAAGCTAAAAACACAGCCCAGATGTGCGGTAGAACAAGGTCAAAGCTGAGTTTAACACCGTATATGAGAACACCTGTAGTAAATTTTTAAATGGTAGCAAGAGTAAGGGATTCCTGCTGCAGGCGTTCCCGTCTGGGCACAGCAGACCCGCAGGAACCAAGCGCTTTGCTGGCAACACGCTGGTTAAAACGCTGAAAAGTATCAATGTCAGTGCAAGGTAAGGAACTTAAATCAGTTCCTTTCGTCTCCCAAGGAAATCAAATTTAGCTGTGAACCAGCGCCAGACAGAGATCTGCTGTCTATTAGCATGAATTCTCAGTTTTTCACGTTTTAATCAGCCTTCATAGTCTTTTTCAGTCCCATTTTCAGCCAGCTGGGCTACGTCCCCCTCCAAATGGAGGTCACGGTTTCTTCTCCTGCATACCAACAGCAATTCTTTTCTTATTTTAGTGTTTATATTATCAAAGCATTTGTGCACTTCTAAAAGGACTGCACACACTTGCATTTGGGGAGAACCCTGCAAGCTTAAGCGACTTGGTGTTAGCCGTAGTTTCTCCTTTTGCCTGTTCCTCCATCTGTGCCTTTGCTCATGCTTTCTCATGACCTGGACCTTCTCCAGTACATCCAGGACAGCATGAGGTCAATAGCACAGTCCTCCTCGAAGCCGTATACCTCTTTAAAAAATTCCTGAAATCAGGCGTTGCTCCAGCAAAGAGCTTCAGGGCTGTGCTGCTCTACTTGGAGCACCTCTGTTGCCCTGAGAAATAAAGAACTGGGCTCTTCCCAGCCTGCAAAGGCTCGCCTTCAGCCACCCTTGGGTCTCCTCCTTAGGAGAAAGTTTCCTTTTGCCGTGTTTAAAGACATTTTTAAGAATACCTGGCATGTTGTGTTAGCCATGACAGAAACACTGATCTCATCTGGCTTCCACAACCAATATAACACGAACCATAACGAGACAGAGTGACCATGCCCAGAAGATGCTGCTGGGCCACTCTCCACTGAGTGTGCTTCTCTTCTGCCCAACGCCTTCCACTTGCACCACTTCCAGACATCTGTTATGAGGCAAGAGCACTGAAGCCCCAACAGCTGAGCCAGCTGAGAAGAACAGCTTCTTGAATGAGGAGTCACCTCTCTTTTGAACCCCATCTCCAATGCAGATGTACAACCAAGGCGATAAAGCCACAGCTTCTTGCAATAAGTGGCCAACCTGCAGAAGAGATGCAGCTGGATCCTGCTCTGGAGCTTTCCATTGAGAACGTGGTTGCGCCACCTGAATTTATCACATTTTTCAGGTCTCTGGTACTTTTCCTTTTATCTTTCAAAGTTCTGCATAAAGCATTGCTTGAGACAGGACTGGCTGCAGCAAAGGATGGGCTTGGATTCACTCCCTGAGATGAGCCCTACAGTAGAAAGTTACAGGAGAACATCTGTCAGACGCTAGAACCGATGAGCTTCATTCTGCCCTTGCTATCAGGTGTCCGCTCCTCCCCTATTTTTGGAAATCTTCAAAAAACCTTCACAATTCTGAAATCATTTTGCTATAAACTGTTCAGATCGATGAAGGTTTAAAAACATTTTTCCTTGCTCCATAACAAAACAAAGCCTTCCTGTTAGAGCGCACTTTTCCTTTCAGCACAAGGGTTTTAAAATCCTATTTTCTAAATCTGGATGTTAAAATTGGCCTTCAGCTATGATTAATTTTTATGACATTTTATTGGAAGGAGAAAAACGGAAGGGAAGGAAGTAGTCCAAATCAAATAGTATTACCATTAAAATTAAAACAAGTCCACTTTAAATGTAACATCCATGAAATAATGCTTCCAACATAAGGATTAAAAAGTCCGCTACAGCAACCAGGAAATAAACTCAATCAGATTATTACCCGTGCCTTTAAACAGTTTCCATACTTGCACCCCTAACAAAAGAGCCAGAAATCCAAGAACAAGCTAACTGCCGACCTTCCTCCGTGCAAGTGCGGGGGTTCGGCAGCGGCATCGCGGTGTGGCCGGAGCTGCCGAGCTGGCACCCGGTGCCATCAGACAACCCACACCCTCGGCCCTAAGCTGCTTTTATCAAGGCGGCTGCTTGAGACGGTGAAGGTTTTAGTGCTGATTCCCGCACCTGCAGGAGCGCATGGCATGGTGGTGGGAGTGTGCACGGTGTACGGGCGGCAGCCAGCATAATTATATAAAATTAATCGGTTCAAATAAATGATGCCTTGCTGCCTAATTAATCGGATCCACTGCAATTAATGTCAAAACAGACTATGACCTCATACAAATGGGATTAAAAGCTCTGAAAGCGCTCATTTTGCTTCAGGGCATGGCAATGCAAACAAGTCACCGCAAGGCAGAGCTGGGGAGTGGTGCTGCAGCGTGCCAGGGATGCTCCTTCCACGTGGGAATTGCAAAACACCGTATCCCACAAGGAAAGCGGTGCGAACTGGGACTCGTCGGAAGCAAACGGGACACAACGCAGGACTGGGGAAGGGAGGGAATGTCCCCATGAGCCTTGCCTCCAGAAAGGGGGGAGCACGAGGGACTGCTCAGCACCGGCACCTGCAAAGCAAGTTGCCTCCAAAGAAATCCAGTCCTTGCCAAAAATTGAAATTATGCTGCTGTTCAGCCCCCTCCTGGCTTGGCCTTCGATGGCTGCATGAGCTTAGCCGCAGCAGTTATCTCCCCTGGAAGCGCAGACACCTGCAGCACGCTTCTGTCGCCCTGGCACTCGCTGAAACCACTGGCAGGAGGTGAAATCCCCCCAGCACTTCACGTGTGCTCCAAGGAGTAAAGCCTACGGCAGTCTGAGCTTGCCTGCCGGCTGTGCCATCTCCTCACCTTACCCATGCTGTCTGGGCAGCTGAGGGAGCAAGAGGTGGCACGCAGGGACGCTGATGGCCCTGCAAAGGCAGAGGCTGTGCCCGCCGGACAGCAGTGCCGGCACCGCGGAGCCTGACCAAGTAGACGTCGCTGGGTCCTACCCGGGGACTTCATAATCCACCATTTCAGGCACAGCAGAACAGCAGAAAACTGAGCTTTGAAGAAGCTAATGGTGCCTGGCTGATCCGAATGAGGAACACCAGGATGGGCTGTAGAAATGGAAACTACAGGAAAACAGCTGGGAGGAATTCAGGAATTTGAATTTTCCAGAAGACGCTATCTCACACACTCGGTCCCAAACAGCAGCAGCGTGCACATCGCTGGCCGTGCTCTAGGCTGAGCTTCGGGGCTGCCAAACAACCCAGCGCCACTGCTGCTGTACGGATCAGACGGACTAATAATCACAAAACATTCTCCGTTTACTCCCTCCATGGAAGCAGAAGGGCTGCTTTTAATTGAAATAAAACTGCATCAAGCCACCCCACTGTCTGAGCAGCTGTCCATTGAGCAGAGCTGCAGCTGGCACCATACGAGCAAGTGCATTTCGAGGCTGAGCCAAGGAACTACATTTTCTTTTCAGCAAAGGAACCTCAAATTACGCCGCTCCGTCTCCAGCTGTGGGCATGAGACACAGCAGCACTAGACAAGAAAGGAGAGGTGTTCGTTTTGTGCAAGCCAAGCCTTTCTGCTTCAGACTTTGATGTGATGAACTAGAGAGCATGTCTTTCAAACAGGCGAGAGCAGTGACAGCAAGATGCTGCACACAGCAGCAGTCAGCACAGCGTCTCATGCCGTGAGGGACCATACATTGTCAGACCATCCAGATGTTTCCATCCAGTAAGCCAGGCCAGCTGTTACACAGCTGCCTCAAATTGGGCTTTGTTAGCTCTTCTGCAGGAGCAGCAGCTCGCCTGTGGCTCGCTTACAGGTTCTTACTTTCTGATGCAGAAACAAAATGTTTTTGTATAGTTCTACTAGTTTGTCAAGACAAGTTTTAGCATTATTTTAAGCTGGTGGAATCTGCTTGTGCCACTGTGGTAGCTGCTTTCTCCATCGCACGGACGCTGACCGAGGCACTGGAAGATTAAATGACTTTCTGAAGGCTAAAAAAGTCTGGAAAAAAATTTCATAAACATTTCTGTCCATAAAATGAGGATTAAGCTCGCTTGTAAGGTTTGCAAGCTGGCTCTCAAGTGTTTCTGAAACCCCTCTTACCCCCAATTATTTAAAGTTCAATATTCAATTGCAAGTGTGCACACTGCATGAAGGTATTGCCGAACTGCTCCCCTGAAGCAGACCCTGCTGACTCTTCCCCAGGACAACCTAATCTTGTCACTTTTTTATTTTTACAAGCATTAATTTTATCATTATCCTCTTCTTTTTACCCAGCAAACTGCTGAGTACCAGTTATGGAAGCAAAAAGTCCTCCTGCATCAACCCAAGTCCTGCCAGCAGTAAGGTTTCAAAGGCAGATACAGATAATTATATATATTTATCTGTCTACCTAGGTACCTCGGGCACCCCCAGCTCTGAACCCTGGCTCCTGTGGCTGGACACCCCCCCGCTGCCTCCCAGCTGCTGCCCCCCAGCCCCATCGGAGCATGTGTGGCAAACAACCTGCCCCAGCACAACTGGGGACCTGCCATGGCCGCTGTCCCCTCGCCATCTCACAGCCACAGAGACACAGGTTTATCCCTCCCTGCAAACCCTGGCGGGCACGCCGATGCCAGCAGAACCCTGCGGACTCCTGGAGCCGGCTGGCAGCTTTTGCCACTGGGAAACGGGCAACAAGTCCAGCAGCAGAGGCTGGGGAATTCACCAGCGTGTCCCACAGTTTTCCAACACACACCTTAGTGCAGCATGTGTACTGGGGGTCTCAACCGGGCGCTCTGCACACTCACCGTTAATGGGGAACACTACCGCAGTGACAGAAAACTAGGAAAACAACCCACTCCTGCAGCCAGGGAGAATGTTCCTGCTTTTCTGGGTGAGACGAACAGCTACATGGCTTGGGGCTCATGAAAAAAAAAAACCCTAATACTGTTTACAGACAGAATTTTGCAACTTCTCCAAATGTCACCCCAGGTCGTATTTTGCCTGCAATGGGGATGCAAAACCTGAGCAAACTCCGCAGCCTGTGCAGCCCCACATGTGCAAGGAGCAGCCCCACGCTGGCACCGCGCAGCTGCCCAGCCCCACGGCGCTGCCAGCACGGCCGCGCATGGGCAGCAACATGTACTAGAGAA
Source organism: Falco biarmicus (assembly GCF_023638135.1). Taxonomy (NCBI): domain Eukaryota; kingdom Metazoa; phylum Chordata; class Aves; order Falconiformes; family Falconidae; genus Falco; species Falco biarmicus. The sequence continues at coordinate 1,629,415 of NC_079301.1, read as the reverse complement.
GGACCCAAAAACCTTATGAAGGCTTGAAACTGAAGGATGGAAACTGTTTAACTTTTGCCAGGAAAAAGTATCAAATGTATCCTCACTGGATTTTTCAGACAGTTCGGTTTGGTTTTGTTTGTTATATTTTTTTTCTTTTCTAAAGCTGAAACTGGCTTTCTAAATCATCCTAGACAGGCAAACAAACAGAGACATCACACTGATTCAATATCCAAGCAAAAATTATTCCACTGGCCAGGTTTTGCTACAAATTAAGTGTACTGAAGCCTTTCTTTTTCCCCATCGTACATACTGAATCTGGTAAGAACTGCTCATCGATACAGCCAGGCGCACTGCCTGCAAAGCCCATGGCCAAGGGCAAGATCTGGCTACAATCCTGTTCCTGAGGAGCCACAGCATCGGTGACCAGCTGGAACCACCACTGCGTGGGTCACGTCGGGGCTCTCGGGATGATCTTGGAGTTATGACGTTGTATTCCCCCGAGCATCGGATCAGCCAAACCGGGAAAGGCTCCCACAGCCCCCCAGATGAACGAGATATTTTACCATAACCTTAAATAAACAAAAAGCAGAGGAGACAAGATGCTGCCGGGAACTACAAAGGGCAATTGTAAACACAACAGCAGATAAAGCAGATGGATGTTTTAAACAATCATTTGTGCTAGAGAACAACACATGGGATACGTCCCTAAGCCTGCAGGGAATAAACTACTGCAGCCAGAAACCATGTCACGCAGCCAAGTCTCAGTTTACGAGTGTTACCTGCTTACCCTGAAAAAGCCCATAAATAGAATCCAGGGCAGCAGAAATGCATAACATTGCAATGAGAAAAACCAAATGACTGAGGATCCCACATGGAGCCAAGGATGCTGGAAACCCTGCCACAGAGATCTCGAGGCCCCCAAGGTGAGATGGTTTTAATTACCGCAGAGATCTGACACCCAGCACCCAAAAAGAGATGGAGATGCTTGGTCTGGATCGCAGTCAGAGGCGGCTCTGGCCCTCCTTAGCTTTTCGTGCAGAGAGAACAATTTGATTTTTTTGTTAGCAGGCTGGAGAGGCGCGGGGCTGCAATGGAAAGCAGGGTGAGCACAGCAGTGGCAGGAACCCACCCCTGTGCCAGATTTCACTGTCCTTACTTAAAAAAAGCACACACACCCTTAAACAGAACGTAGCAAAGAACAGAAACTACCCATAAAACAGCCTTATAAAACAGATTATTTTGGAATTACACCATCATTTAGATGGTGGTGTTTTGGCAGCAGCACTCCACGGGGGTCGGGCCCCCCCAGCGGGTGGGTCCCGCTCGCCGGCAGCACCTTCACCTGCAGCTCAGCGGCTGAAGTTTTTAACTTAAGAAATTAAAACTGCTGTCTGACAAGGCTCAGGGCGCTGTCTGGTCCCTCGCTCCCAGCTTCCTCCCCAGGATCAGGGAAATCCATCTGCCAAACGTGCAAGTAAAGATTTAGCCAGACTGGGGTTAACCTTCCCAAAGCGTGATGCTGCTCCTCACCACCAGCTCGGGTGCTGGGTAGGTCGGCAACCCACTGCCCAGCTCAGTCCCCATCTGATCCGAATGCCACCTCCCAGGGGTGTCCCACAAGTGTCCTGTGGAAGAGCAAACCCACCGGGGAGTTAGGATGGGGGCTTTAACAAGCAAGGAACTGTCTTGATGCTCGGGCACCAGAGCAATCCCAAAGGGAGACGGCCGGGCACAGCAGGCTGGTCTGTGCCAAGCCCCGGCTGACCCCACCTCTGGTCCCCGCGCAGGGAAGCTGCGGCAGCCCCGCCATCGAGAGAACAGCAGGATGCTGAGAGGCGGCGATGCCGGGAGGAGGAACCCCGGGGCTGCGCGGCCCCTGACCCAAGGTGCTGGCAGGGTGGACAGGCTACTTGCTGCTGAGTGTGACGGCACCTCGTGTGACGCCAGGTGACATCCATGGCCGGGCCAGAGAGAGGTGCCGGGTAGGTTTGCTCAGCAAAGCGAGGGCAGGAGAGCAGAGCAGAGTGGGAAAGCTGGCTTCCTCGGGCAGCCCAGGAGGAGGGGGCAAGGAAATGCCCCCTGCTGCGTGCACCGCTGCCCAGGAGCGGGTGGGCTGGAGTTTTTAAGACCTGAGCACAGGAAAGCACTGCAGGGTCTCCAGCTCTGGGGGGGCTTTGCAGTGCAGCTCCCCAGCGAGGCCAGGCCATGTGCATCTGAAAGGGGCGTGAGGTGGGCTCCAGCCCTCACCCACCACCTCCCTTCGCACAGCAGCCCCTCAAGCTCAGCGCAAAGGGAACCCTGAAAGCATCCCAGCACGAGGGCTAATGTCACGACCAACACTGGTGACACACAGCAGCCCACCAGAACACCCAAGAGATGCCCAGGAAGGCAGAAGGAGACTGCACCGCTTCAGATCAGAGGTGAACTCCAATAACAAATGCATACATTGGACCAATTCGGATACACTCAGCAATACCAGCACACGCTAGACCCGCAAAGGGCACGTTTACCACCTGGCTTTGCCGGGGGCGGGGGGCTCTGCTGACAGCCCCAAGCACTGCAGCTCTGCATACAGGGCTGTGGGCAAAGCGGGAACACTTCACTGGTACAGCAATACTGAGAGAAGAGCTCCTGAAGTACACGCATGATCTTAGTTAGAGAAATCCAGAAAAACTAATGATTAGTCCCGCCTCGTTACCAGATGCTCACATATATCACTCGCAGGGAGAGCAGAAAGTCAGACAACTTTATGCAGCAAGGTCAACATTCAAAAGGAGAAGGAACCCAAACCCTCTTTCAACTTTTAGAGTCAAAGAAAAAAGAGAAAAGGAGAAAAAGCATCTGAAAGAGATGAAATATGCACAGCACCCCAGAAGCATAAAACACAAATCCCCCAAAAAAGTCATTAACTCTGCTAAGAAACCAATCACACTCGGACTGAACGTGCAAAACACCCTGTACCTCCTGGACTCACCTTCTTCTGGGATGCTGTCAGTTTTCCATTAGCAGAAGAGAGGAGGGATTTATAAAACAGCTGTTTCTGTGCAGACACGATATCCAGCAGCATGTCCCAACACCTACCCCTTCGGTCCTGCTTTACAGTCTCACCCACGCCCCTGAAGTGGCTCTTTGTCAGGCACCCCGGTGTTGACATATCCTGTTCTGCGGCATTATGCACAAGGGAAAGCAACAAAAGGTTGGGCTGCGCGTATTTCTGTGGATTAGCTGCTATCGTTCTAGCCAGGACCAGTGCTTGTACCGCGTATTTATCAAGATAACTCCCTTACACAGGCATTAAACAGAATACCCAACAGAAGTTAGCAACAGTTTAAAGCACCGTAACAAACAGCCGTTGCTCTTGTGCTACCTGGTGATGGAGGAGAGGCACAGGTTTTCCATCAAGGCTCTTCAGAAGTGCTTCACTTCAAGCAAAACAGAAAGCAATCGCTGCTTGCTGCCTGCAGAGCGACAGGGCACGGGAACCTGTGAGCAGGCAATGGTGGAAGCTGCTCTTGCACTATTTTTTCTAGCTTAGCATCTCCAAGTCAGCTTCCAGTGTGTCTCATAGAGCCACAGCTCTGTTGCAGTTAAAGGTTCACCCACACCCCAGCATCCCCTCTCGACACCAGAGCCAGGCTGTATCTTTTAAGAGCAGTTATTTACTGGTGAGCAGACTCTGAGACGCATAGTTATGTAGATTATGGAATCTTTCCATCGACACCATCAGGGTACCCAAGTCTTCTTGCTGAAACCAGATCAGGAAACCTCTGACCCAACGAAAAGAAAAGCATGCCAACAAAACCCCAGGTCACAAGTGCTAGAAGCCCAGAGCACCACATTGATGTCCCATGGGAAGGCTGTGGGAAGGACCTCCATGACCACACCACATCACTGGCAGCTCCCAGCCGACACGGGCTGAGGAGGGACAGTGCCCGCTCCCCGACAGCCCCGTCCTATCGCGGGGCCAGGGACACCAGGACCAGCCCCCCCTCCACCCCAAACCCTCCCGGGTGGCAGCAACCAGAAGCCAGGGCTCGCCAGGACACCTCCGCCAAAACTCCCTCAGCCAAAACCCCACCGCAGTGCCCCCGACTCCAGCAACATTGCTCCTGGCTTGTCACCTCCAAACACAGTTCCGCCAGAGTAACCGGCAGTGGGTAGAGAGGGAATCTGCTCTTAAAAAAAAAACTATTAGAAAAAACAAATCTCAAATGAAAGTCCTGTTCCTCACGCATACTGCCAGCTTGTCATGTTATCAAAAAACTTTAAGTTTACAAAGATAACACACACACACACACCCCCCATTATCAAACTCTAGGCATTAAATCCTGCATCTTCACTAATTTCGCAGCTTTTCTTTCCTTAACAACTGATTAACAGACTTACACTGCAGACCCCAGAACAGGGCCTTACGTGGACCAGGACACTAAAAACCAAAAATGTGCAAAACGAGAGGGAAAAAGCTTTATTCCTACTTCATAATCGGTAGGTAATTTTGGCATGACAAACCCCTCTTAAAACAGAAAAGCGCTCTGTTAGCAGATACTGTTGCAGCTAGCAAGGCACTCTTTCTTTCCAGTTTATCCTACCTCAAACAACTTGTGCAAAATTAATTGTTATTTTCTGTAGAGCAAACACTCAGAAGCTGCATTACCCAATATCTGAAGGGTTAGCTTTCTCTTTGTAAATCAAACAAGAAAAAAAAAAAAAGGACTTAAGACAAACCATGAGCTTTTATATAGCTTGAGGTCATCTTTGTCTTTCTTCTGGTAGAGGGACAATGCCCCTTTTAAGTGCATTGGGTGGCTGGGGCATGCAGAGGTAAAATGGAGAGGCAAGGAGGTATTTCATTATAATAAACATAAAAATAAAAATTTCGAAAAAAATTAGTAGTCAGAGGGAAAAACGAGCTCGCGCAGAGGACAATTCTGCTGAGGAATTGGCATCCTCGGTTAAGGCAGAGGAGCCTGCCGCCCTGCGCAGCCCCTTGCCATTGGAGCCTCTATCTGCAGGACCCAGTCCAGCAGTTTTTGGGGTGAGAGGCAATTACATATTGCATTTAAACAAGCTTAACTTACACCCACCCATCAGCAGATTTACAGGCTTATCGCCCGTTTTTCAGCACAGGCAAGGGAGCGATGCAGTTTCAAGAACCGTTTCAAAGACTTGTAACAAAAACACGCACATGGGTTCAAAATGCATTTCACCAGCTTGAAGTCATATGTTGCCTAAGAGACTTTACAATATAATCTGGAGAAAGAACAGCACATAAACACAGTGCCTACATAAGCAAAGAGCCTGGGGGGGGGGGGGGGGGGGGCAGGGGGGAGAAGAAAGGTTACCGAATACTCTGGCAGGATTTGAAAGAGTTTTTATATCAGCTGAAAATCTTTCCAGATTAACATAGATAACGCACCGACACCTGAACTTTTAAAGATTTATTTTGAAAATAGTGATAAGCAACTGTTGGATGGAGGAGCACTATGAGCTTGATCTAAAAATAAAAACAGTTAAAAAGAGAGAGAACAAACCAACATGGAAAACTACCTGCTGCAGAGTAACAGAAAATGAAAAAAAAATTTTAAAAATCTAGTTTGTGCATGACCTGCCCGAGAAAATATAATTGTCATCATCATTCCTCATGGCATCAGTGCATGCTAGTTTTTGGGTTTTTTTCACTTGCTTTTAGTTGTAGCTGTTTCTAGTTCATTTACTCTCAGTTTTTCACGTCCTCGACGGTGGTTTTTGCCCCAACACAGGAGGGATTGCTGGAGGAAATGCCATTTTAAGGCTATCGAACTGCCCAGCAGCAGGCAAAGACCTGCAACTTCCAACCCGCCTCATCCGTACCCAAATATCCATCCTGCTAACCTTTGGGACAGACCTCAGTTTTAACTACTTGTAGCTTTTTCCAAACCTGTGGCTGAGCATCCTGTGACGCACAACCCCACTGACCAGGGTTTGAAGAACCGCCCCCAGGTTTGCAGAGCATCTCCCCGTGGCTGCCAACCGCCCTCTGAACCCCAGCATCACAGAAGACCCAAGGAGAGGCAGAGACACGCTACACCCAACCTTTGTTAATCTTTTTGATTCCCATAACTTTCTGCCAGACAGACCGGAGCAGTCCCCGAGAGGTCTATAAGCCATAAATCACGGCAGCCCTCACTCCGGGGAGCACGTACTCACCCATTAATCACTGCTGCAGCTCAATACCAACACATGGACAACTCAGAGCCTTGGTCCCAGACGCTACAAATTAGTTCTAACTATGCAAATCACAGCCATAAAACAAAAAAAAAATCAAAACAATAGAAGAGAATCCAAACCTTACCAAGAGGCCATTTTCTCGCAATATAAATTTTGTCAAAGCTTGCTCCATAAACCAGAGCAGCAACAGCCGGGGTTTGAGGACTTCATTTGAGGACGAACATGTCCAAGCCTCTTCTACTGTAAAAAAGACTTTTCCATCATCACCTCACGTACCCTGCAGCAGGAGGAGAATGTGCTGAGGGCAGGCAGGCGCTCGCAGGGGTCCCTGCCCCCCTACCTCCAGCACCCCAGGGACAGAGGACGAAGCACAATTCCCACCCCCTTCGCTCAGGGATCAGCTGCAATGCAAAAAGGCTGGTTTTTCCAAACTATGTTTCACGTCTCAACGGAACAGCCTGCCTGTAAGTGACACTTCGGCAGGGCAGGAAGAAGATGCCTGCTGCCCTGCCCGAGGACAGGCAGCGGTGGAGAGGGGGAAGTGGCACACAAAAGAACACCTAAACAACCCCAAAATAACCCACCGTCTTTTTTCCATTTAACCTGATATGACAGTTAACCTGAGGCACTGGAGCAAAACATTCCCACGTTCAGCTAAGATGAGCCACGACCCCAGAGGACGCGCAGCTCTCGGACGAGGTGCCATTCAGGCATCGCAGCAACGCATCCCCCTGAGCAGCAGCCCTGCAGCATGGCACCACCTCACGTCACACCAGGGGAGGGTTAGATGGGATATTAGGGAAAAATTCTTCACCCTAAGGGTTGTCAGGCACTGGGACAGGCTGCCTAGGGACCAGGTGGAGTCACCATCCCTGGAGGGACTCAGAAGACTTGCAGACGCAACGCTCAGGGACACGCTGTAGTGGTGAGCTTTGCAGTGCTGGGTTAACAGTTGGACTCTATCTTAAAGGTCTTTTCCAATCTAAGTGGTCCTGCAATCCTGCTTGATCTGTCCACCTTGATGGCACCTCTGCAGGGAAAGCAGGACACAGCGCTGGCACCCAGTGACAGCACTGGGCGAGATCGCACTCTGCAACGGGACACAGCACTTGCCACCGCACGCAGATCTGAACAGGGAATAAATCTCTCTGTCCCGCTTCATAAAAATCCCTCCCAATGCCTCCAAAAGAGCTACTAGAGCATGGAAAAACAGAACCGACGGCTCTGAAAAGCCAAGCCACCGTCCTGCCCGCACGTGTCCTGCCAACAGCGGCTGACACAGGTTTTCGGGGCATGTACCTCTCCCACCCGAAAACAGTTAAGTTTCCCTCCAACAGCCTTCTGCAAGTGAAAGCTCAGCTCTTCCTCAAGCTGCTCTGGCAGTTTGGGATGCCTTTTTTTCATTAAATCACTCATTCCAAGTTGAGAGCTTTCCGTAAATTTAATTTGAGCTAATCACTTTCTTGCCAATGGAGAAAAACAAATCAAAGGTTTATTTTAATGCCATTGAATTCAATGCCTGTGAATTTAATTTCTATCTGTACTTTTGTTTAAACATTTTACAGTGTTAATTACAACAAGCAGTGCAAATTAGTCTTCCAGTGTAATAAAAGGCATGTTATAACAGATAATAAATAGCTTTGAACCATAAGCTCATTAAGATGCTGTTGAAGTGCGTGCTCAGACTCACAGGTCAAGATCAAAACCTTCATCCTAAAACCAGGATGCGGGTCTTTGCAGCAAGTACAAGCTGCAAGCGCTGACGCAGAATGTCACATTCTTTCCAAAGGAAGATCCTGGACCTAGTAGATGGTCTGAAACCAAAAACCTCAACGTCTGGACTTATAGGACTCCAGCTAAGCTATTTTAGACAGGTACCACAAAGCACTACTCACTATTCCTTATCATCTGTGACCATTTAAATGCCAAGCTTGGTGCAAATAAAATGATTTCTGTATCTGGATAACTGGCATCCTCCAAGCCATGCTGCCCTGATCCCCTTCCTTAGCTCTACAGGGAAAAACAGCTGAAGTGTCAAACATGTTCACCCCTCGCAGGACCTGCAGGACAAGCTCAGTGTCTTTCTGATCCTCTGCGTGGATGCAGTAAGGTCTCACCTTACCCTGCTCTCAGCCTGCAGCCCACGGGAGAAACCCCAGCAGTACGAGGCAGGAGCGATAGGGAGAGGGGCACAGCTGTACCGACAGCTCTGAACGCTGGCTCCCGGGCTCTGCCCAAACCTGGTGCCAGCCCACAGCACCCGGGCAGGGGCACGCGTGTTCCCCAGGGAACCAGCGCATGGGGCAGGAGCAGGGATCTGAAATGGTTCCATCTTTACAAAACCTGGGAGAGATTTGGCAGATATGGAGCTGAGCAGCCAAGTTTTCCTTGCTGGACTCCAGGCTGGCTGCAAGATAGCTACAGGATATGCAGGATTTTGAGGACATCTGGTTGATCCTCCCCTCATGATCCAAAAGCCTGAGAAAGAGGAAGGTTGCCTGCCAACACACACACATGCCTGATACACTGTTGACACGAAGCCAGAAAAGACTTACCACTTCCAACAAGGAGCAGGTGACTTGCTGATAGGAAATACAGCAGCGCTGCTGCCAGCCAAGGCTGGCACGGGATCCTGGGCTATCCCAGGGAAAACCCTTTGGCAGCCCCATGCCATGACACAAGGACACTCATGCATCCCATGGGGACTCGTGAAAGTCCTCCCACCCAGGGCCACCACATCCCAAGAGGCAGATCTGAGCCCTCGACCTGCAGAGGAGCTGCTGCAGCTACGCAGTGGGACTGAGACGTGGGGAGATGGGAACAGGCACGTGCTTAGATACAGGCAGAGACAGAGGAACACCCTTCTCCCAGGTCACGAGGAAGACAGGGCTACGAACACAAGCAGCTGGCTGGTCAGCAGGACACTAGCCCCATTCCTGGAGCTCACCATCCATACCCTGCACCCACCTCCAAACTGGCCGGGGCTGACCAAGCACCAGCACTGAGACCCCCCCGTGCTCCTTCCCTCCCGCCTTTCTGAAGGACACCGGTCCCAACGGCAGATGCAGTTGCCCCCCTGGTCCTCACAGGACGCGGGGTGACGCAGCCTCAGCCCAAAGAACGTCCCTCTCCCCTGCGCAGAGCTTCACCCTGCGGCAGAGGACGCGCGGCTTCTCCTCACGGATGGCTGCCAGCAGCTGGGCAGCCGGACCACCACCTCACCGCCTGCTGGATGGAGGCACCGAAGGCGGAGCGCCAGCTCAGCACTGACAAACAGCTTTGATACTTATAGCTTGGTCCTAAGGGGAATTATAATACCCTCCTCACTAAACGGAAAATTTGGAATAGGTAAAAAACCCCCCAAAAAAATCACAAACCGACAAGTCTATCCTTAATACCATCACTGGCCGTTCTATGGATTCAGGCCACGTTGCACCTAAGGAAAAAGATGTTCAGAGAACAACCCTGTAACCAATATTACAGTGGTGCCTTCTGCTGAAATGCCAGCACTTTGCTAGCCAGTGCTGCCACCTGAGCCGCTTCCCTGCCTGCCGCAGCTTCAGCGCTGCAGGATTTACTGCAGGGAGGAGACCTCGCTCGCAGCCCTTTCAGTCACCATCTCCTCACCTACGGTCCTCTCCGAAGATGAGAAATCCTGGGCAAACCACCACCAACTGCTCCGCTTCCACACGGCCACGGAGAAGGCAGATTCCACAGCCACACATCTGGCACACCAGTGGCTCTCCCCAGTTCCTTCTGCGTGGTGCAAGTGACATCAGCCCACTGATCTCTGAAGTGACTATGGATTTCAAAATAAAGCATGCAGGCCGGTGTTTTGCTCCGCAGTTGGCCGTTAGCCTCTGTTTTACGTGCAGAAACAGCCAGCGAGAGCTGCAGGGAAGCGGCCCGGGTCTGGCTGGAGGCAGGGGCACGGCGTCTCTGCACACCAGGCTGCCGTTCAGGAGACGTGATTTGAAAACGTGGGCTCAGCCACAAGCCCCCAGTGCAACCTCTGGTCAAGGAAGCTCCTCGGCACCAACATCTTCCATTTATGAACCACAGCGACACTGTCCCCAGCCCAACCATCGCCTGCTCTGCAGAGCTCCTGCAAGCCCACCCACACCCAAACCAGGACTCAAAACGGAAAGTAAAACCTGTATTTGCAGCTAAAAAGGAAGAGCCTTGACCAGATTCTCTGGCCATATAAAATAATCACAACGTACAAGAAAGAGAAAGGAGCTGACAGGCTTGGGGATAACAAAAAAATAGGGCCAAACCCCAAGGAAAAATCAGTGTTTCAAAGCAAGGTGTGCAGCAAAGCGCTCAGCCCTTTTGGGGCTGTACAGAAGGTCTGAAGAAGGTTGGGCCACCTTGACCCAAGGGCATGTGGAGAGACGAGATGCCTCTAGCTCACAGTTCTGGAAACAAGCCTCATTTATTCTTCCTGGAAAAGTATGGGCAGCTAGAGAGAGATCTGGTAGGTTTACACTATAAAAAGAGAATGGCACAACACAGACAAGAAGGAATTTTCCATTCAGAATTAATTTGTTTTCATTAACACCCAATTCCATTGCTCACTATTAGAAGAAAAGCTCTTTTGTTAACATTTCTAGGGGCTGAAAAGGCCAATGAAGGGCTGAAAATGCTCCTCCCATATCAGGCTTCACACTCCTGATATTCCTGAGTTTAGAAAGTGTAGGGAAGCCGCTAAAAATCAGTCTGGTCTTCTCCTGCCACAAGTTATATACATATAATTATATGTAACTCATCCTGCAGACGAGATATTTTGCTTTCAATATAGGAAACCCAAACACCCCAGGGAAGCAGCAGCCACGCAGGGATACGAGCACCTTCGTTAATAAACTCCTTCCAGACTTTAGGATAATTACTGGTATGTGAAGAGAAAAGCAGAACCAAGCTGAGGTGTTGGAACAAGGAAGGAAATCCAGCGGAATCAGATCAGTACAGAAATAGACAGAAGGGTGACCCTGCCCTTCTCCCCTAAAGGCTAACATTAAATAAGTGAAAGTGAAACAAACGCGGAGACAGCCCTGTAGGTAAAGAGAGAGAAGCCGAACTCATCAGGCTACAAAATAAGGGCTTTTTTAAAAAAAATTAGTACATACCTTACAGATAAGAAATTTGATAGCGTAATCTCTTTCTACAGAGTTGATGCAAAACTCTGGGAAATCCAGCATCAATTGCAAATATTTACCCTGATAAAGATACACAAACAAGCGAAAGGAAATTCCACACAGAGGAACGAAAGTTGTCCGAGCTAGAGGATGCGGCTTCATAAAGCTCTAGAAACCCACGCACAGAACGCCACGTGCCTGCCTATTTCCAGCCATCACCAACGGCTCCTCCGCGGCTCCCTGCGCTCATGTGAAGCCCTTCCATGGGGGATATGAGAATTTTGCAGTAGTTTCCAGCCAAGTCGGTACAAACTTTCATGCAGCCACCGTGCCGTCCCGGCTGGGGCTTTGGCACCCCGCAGCCCCTAAAGGCACGGGGGGTTGCACCCCCCCCGCCCAGCCCTCGTTCCAGCAGCAGCAGGTTGGCCCTGGGTTCTGCAGGTGATGAAACCTGCCCCAAGGGCCAGGGGGGCTCTGCCACCGCCGGGGGTGGACACAGCAACCCACCAGCTGCCTCTGGGCATCATAAACATCTAGGTCTATTTTACTTACAGAGAAGTGAACAGCCCCAAAACTCAGGTCACGGTAGCATCACTGATGGATAGAAGCAGACAAAGGATGGAGATCTCAGCAGCAGGGACACACTGTGACAGGGGGAGAAGGGACCAGGGGACCGCTGCCATCTAAACACATAGTTACAGGCAAGAAAAACCATGTACACAACAAGGACCATTTTTATTATCACCCAGGAAACAACTATGGGTGTCCCATCCCAGGCAGCCCATCCCAGGAAAAGCTCTCGCTGCCTCTCACGGTGCAGGGGATGGAAAGCACCATTTCCAGCCCAGGCTGCGGCACCTGCCTGCCCTCCCCACGCTGCTGCCCGCAGTGAGCTCCGACAGGAGCAAGACATGAACTTTAATGGCAGCGTGGGCAACAAAGATGAAGTGGAGAGGAGCGAGGCGATGCTAACATCATTTCCCAGGTTCCAAGCAATGGCCTGCCCAAGTCTGCAGCTACCACGGGACTGGTGAACACGAGATGCGGCAACACGCAGAGACTGGAGGTGCTCAGCTGCCTGCGAAGAACCTGAAAACAACACTGGCTGGAAGATGCAAAGCCTTGTCGAGGCAGCCCTGGTGCAGGGCACCCTGCCACCCCTCTTCGGTGAGGCTGGGGTGGGCTGGAAATGTCCCCAGGATGGCAGAGGGGGCTGGCCACTCCGGGAAGATGACTGAGAAAGGACAGGGACATATATGAAACGTTTCCTGGAGCGGCCGTGGAGCCAGCCAGCTTTGCTAGAGCCCATGTCTCCACACTGCCCCACAGCTACGAGCACTCCTGCAGCCCAGTCACATCTGGCAGCCCGGCGTGAGCTGGCGGCAGCTCCCTCCGAACCCCGGCTTGGGGGGGCCCTGCCGCCCCCCTCACCTGCCAGGCAGCCCCAGAAAGCCACCAGGCACCCACCGCCCTCCTCTGCTCCCCTTGGCTTGGCAGGTCCCACATAGACATGCACTGAGCTGCTGCCACGTTATAGAGCTCCAAATTCTGCTTTGTTAGGGGTTTTGGGTTCTTTTTTTTTTTTTTTTTTTTTTTTGTAATACTATGTTTTAAGTTGTATATTGTTCCAAAGCTTCCTTGTTTCATGTCATTGTTTGTTACTGTGTTTGAAAGTTGGCACATATTTGTTCAATTAAAGATTTATTTGCACTATTTGTTGAATAAAGATTATTCTTGCTAAAAGCTAAATAAAGTTTCATAAAAACTCACACATCCCATAAACAAAATACAATGTCCTTTCCAAAAAATTGTTGCACAAAACATTTCAAAATCACTCAATTCATTATACAATAAATCCACACACAAAATAACAAGACCTTGCCAGAATACATAATAAAATCTCATTACAACACTTTCAGACCCGAGCTTCAAAGTGGGAACACAAAGCCTCCGTGGACCCCTTGGCCTCGAAAAATCACCAGCGGCATGGCCGGAGGGCCTCACTGGTACCACCTGAAAGCCTCCGCACCTCCACCAACACCCATGGGTGCCAGCCCCCTGCCCCTCGGCCGCTCACAGCCCACGGTGGCTGGTGGCCAGCAGGTCCCCCCCCGCCCCGTCCCCCTGCCCCAGGCTGCCGGGCGCAGCCCATCGCCATTGTGCAGCGCAGAGATGCTCTCTCATAAAAGCGCTTGCAAACCACGGAAACAGAAGGCGAGCAGGGCTTCCAGCGGCATAAGGAGGAGTCAGCACAATTGCCACACGAGCCCCGAAAGCAGAGCCCCACTCTTCATTAAAGCAACAGGCGGAGTTTCTAAAAACCACGGATCCTTCCAGAGCCCAGCACATTAATAATCAGGTTGATGATGGTTATGAGTTGGCTCTCCAGAGCCCGGCTAGTTGAGATGGGGAAGGAAATAAATAAATAAATAGAAATAAAAGGCCTTTAGGTTTGCAATGATGTTTGGGGCAGAAAGCCATGTTGCAATATGCTTAGGGAATCCCAGCCAAGCAAAAGCATCCCTTGTGCTCCTGCACTCGGCACATCCAGCGAAGCAGAACGGCAGCCTGGCTGGTGTGCTTGCACCTGCCAGCACGAGCACTGACGGCAGCAAAGCCGTGGGTATCGACAGCCCCCTGCTCCGGCATCCCCAGGGCATCTCACCCGCCACAGATGGTGACAGCGCCACTCGCCACCCTGCTGCCACCTGCCCCGGCCATGCCAAACCAAGTTTCAACTAAACCTTCTCCCACCCCACATGCCGGAGCCGAGCTGCGGGGCCAATGCTGCGCTGGGGCTGGCGGCACAGGCTCTCCAGCCCTGAGCAATCGCTGCCGTCCCAGTGCCTGCAATGCCTGGCTCATTTACAGCTCCAGAACCCCTTGGTTCTCCCCATCAACCAGAATCTGGAAACCATAGAGGGATTTTTAGTTTCCCCACGCCACAGAGGGATTTTTAGTTTCCCCATGCCCGCCCCCCCCCCCCCCTTCTCGCTTCAAATGCCGAAGGAGAAGCTCCCCAGCACACAGGGCTGCGCAGAAGGTGATCGCTGTGTACCAGCTGCACCAGCCGCGCTGCGCTCCCTCCGGCACAGAGCCGAAGCTTTATGGATGCACTTACCTAGTCCCCTCTGAGCAACAGCTGTCCATGTGGATTCAGTTATTTCGGAGCAGCTACTCCAAAATGGCACTTGCGAGAAACCCCCTGCGCGGAGCAGCCCTCAGCAAATATCAAAGGGCGAAGAAAGATATGACAGATCACGAAAGCCTGACAGCAATGCCCGAGGCTCGCCTAGCTGGGTGTGACAGAGCTCTCGGGCTAGGAAAAGTCTGGAATAAGGCTAGGAAGACCCTGCTGAGAGAGACAAGGCTATGGAAGAGCCTTCCAAGGAACATGGAAGCAGAGCTGGCTCTGCCGCCCAAACAGCGAAGGGGAAATTAAGAAAAGCAGCAGAATGCAGACTGCAGCGGTGATACACGTCTCCTGACAACCCAGGTGCCAGTGGACACATTTGCCACCTGGATAAGCTCCTTATCCTTAAAACAGTATTAAATTTTAATATTAGATTTATATAATACTTTTGACACATAATAAATCATATTTTTATATAATGTCATATATTTCCCATATATATACATTCCCTTATCCCATTAAAATAAGCTGCTAGAACCCCAGGCTGCTGGACAGGGGACAAAGGGGGCTGAAGGACAAAGGCCTGTGGTGGGAAGAGCTGACATACACAAAGGTCACCCCCCCTCCCAAGGCAGGGGTTAAAAGCCGTGGTTTTTTCCTGCCATTTCAAGCGCATAATCACTTGCATTAGTTGCTAGAGACGCCTCCCTCCCAATTCTTCGCTGAATATATTGTCTCACCAGGCAGAGGAGTATGAACTCATCGTGGTTTCCCAACCCTGACCAGGGGCTCCGCGAGCTACTGGCAATACATATAATAAGTTATTATGCAAATAAAAACTGGACTCAGCCAAGTGAAATATGCTGGCTCTTAAAGTCCCATCTGCATCACAGCAAGGATCTCAACGAACTTTAAAATACTTATTGTCACCACAATAGGCAATATTATATTCTAGTTTGGATCTGTTCCTTCAGAGCACTAGCTCTCATTTGTAGATATTTTTAGATTTTCCTATCTCACTCCTCATTATGAAACACTGAGCTGCAGATTGATTTATTTCTTAAAAGCAAGTTGCTGTTTTCCCAATAACAGATTTAACAAATTTGTTCCACCTGTTCAGTTATGCTTCCAATGTCTTTTTTGTGGTTTCATTGAAGTTTTTTTTAATCCAAACCTCAAAGACTCTAAACTCAGCATTAAAAGACAAGCTCAGCATCATCACTACCACTCACAATTCAAATGCTGCTCCAAATTACTGCAAGCTTTCATTTGTAAGTCAATACAGACAGCAAGATTATTAAGCTTAATGGCTGTGGGCACAAACACACGCTCTTTGGAGGGCATTCTCCTACTGTAAATCCTACCTCTGCAGCACACGGGGGCTCGCTGCGTTATCCCCAGCCTCTTCCGTCACCCCAGCTAACCCTAGCCACCGATTACAAATAGCAAGGTATTAAAAAAATTTTAAATAAATTAAATAGTCCTATACATATTCATCAGAGTCCCTCGAGCCTGGTGTTTTTCACCGCTTTATCACACCAACTTTAAGTCAGATACCGGGATGGGGAGCGCCAGGAAAGGCAATGGCACCTCTGGGTCTGGAGGTGATGGATACGGAGCCGCAAACACCTCCCCCCTTACTGCAAGGTGCAGGGATGTGACCCTGAGCCTGGAAGGCAAAGCTTGGTGCTGTGATATTTCATTAACATAATGACAAGCAGCTTTCTTGCATTTCCAGCTCACTGAGGAACTTTATGGGTTAATATTAATAACAGCAGACGTACGGCCACCTTACCAGCAGAAACCACCCTTACGGTAGCTAACTCCTCGTAACTAGGCCATAATCAGCATTCTCCAAGCCCTGTGGCCAGTCCAAGTAATTGCCAATTCTGAAATCGCTTAAAATAAAAGTAGGAAAATCAATGCCTTCAGCCTTCACATAAGACCAAAAAATAAATCCTGATAATCGTGAATCATAAGATTAATTATCTTGGGGTTTTATTTATTTTTTAAGGGTTCAATCTAGGAAATTCCTTGCTATTGGGTATCACCACAGTCAACAGCCCCAGATAATTACAGGAAATACTCACCCATGTGCAACACGAATGCACAAAGTAACAAAAGATCGCACAAAATGAGGAAGCGATAGAAGCACTCATTCTCCAACATCCAAGACACATCTTGGCTGCGAATGAGAAGAAGCACGCTTACCAAAAGCTGAATTATTTTGTAGGTGGCCAGTTCTCTTTGCAGGTCTCCATAGGCTGGCTGGTGCTGGCTCCACCATGTCAGCCCCACATCTCCAGCACATCACCCCAACGCCAGCCCGAGCCGCAGGCTCCTTCACCACACGCTGTCCCCCCGCTGCTCACCACGCTTGCCTTCGCGTGCTCCCTCCAGAGCTGCTGGTTAACACCTCGCCTGCACGTCTGCTGGTGGGTCACGCTGCTTGGTACCTCAAGCAGGTAATGAAGCCAGCAATGACATGCTCAGAGAAGACCTGATGGCAGGTCTTCCCCTGCACCAGCTGTGCTGTAGAGCAAGTCACACGGAAAGGAACAGCAGGATGAGACCCGCGCCGAGCAGCCGGGACGAGATCCATGCTGAGCACGCACTGCCCTGGGATCAGAAGCAGCACAATGGTGGTGCCAGTGGGAAGGGTCTTTGGGGAAGTTTCAGGAAAAGGTGCTGACCAACATCAGGGTGGTTTTAACCCCCGTCAGTGAATAGAGAGCCCCTCCTGCCAGCTGAAGTTCCAGGGGGAAGGAGCCCGCTCCAGCAGCAGAAGGGAGATGGGGCGCCGAGGATGGCGGGGCACTGACAAATCTGCCCTCGAACTGGAAGAAACAGGACCCAGCTGCTGCTCCAAAAGACCAAACAGACTACTTGTAGGAACAGTTCATTTAGTTAATCAATAAGCTATTTTCACATAGCCTTAATTCACAAATGACCATAAAAAGGCCAAATCTTAGAAGAATAATTTTTAGATTGCCAAAATCATTCCTCAGCAAATATTTTAGAAGCAAAATTTAACTGCAGCGATTTATTGGCAGAACATGCAAGTGCACAGGTGTGCACAAGAGTCAGCCAAAGAATTCTGCTTAATTTATGTGCAAACAGTTATGTTATGGAGATATCACAGGGGGAAGGAAGAAGAAAAAAAAAAAAAGAACGAACTAGGATCCTGTAAGAAATAACCAAAGTCCTTTCAATCTGAAAATGTCAGCATTGTGCAACGATAGCAGAAACCTGAGAATAATCATCTGCATTCTTTGCATGAGGCTGGGAAAAAGCAAAATATTTTTATTCACCAAAGGGATCCTCAAAGTGGAAAACATACATAGCGACATGTTTCCAACTGGGCAGCATGAAAATTTAAAACTTAATCTGATTTTAACGTGAAGCAACTTTTTAGGAATATCTGAGGCTTGGATTACCAAAGCAATAGTGGAGAGGTGTGAGACCCAACTGAGGCTCTCCTCCGTGCTCCTCCAAGAGCCACGACCCAACCTCCCCCGACATAAATATGCAAAGAAACATTCCCATTCCCCTTGCATAGCCTTGCAGCTATTCACAAATACAGACAAGTGCTCCAAAAGCTAAAGCCAAGGCCCTGCAAGCCCCGTCTGCCGGCTCTCCTTCAGCAGCTCCAGCACGGCCAGAGCCAGCACGGCACCTCCTGAGGCTGCCCCGCACCTCTGGTATGGATGGGTCCTCTGCTCCGGGGCTGAACCGGCTTCGTTTTCTGCCGGAAAAAGGAACAACTTCTATGAAGCCCTGCTGCACTTACAGAAAAAGTCTGATTTTTTTGGGAGGTAGACGTAGCTTAAGGGTGAACCAAAAGCTGACTGCAGCAAATACCAACTCCTGATGAAAGTCATTTCACCAGGGTCTCAGAGAAAGCAGGCAACAGGAAAGGAACAGCAAAAGGGAAACCCTGCCACAGACATACAATTTGCCCATGCACCCACTTGCTTTTATCCAACAATTAAAGCAGGAGAAGTTTCTCCCCAGCCACTGCTCAGTGTGGCCATCACCCATTGAGTGACAGCTTTACAGGCCTGGAAGCTATTTTGTGACGGGAATCCACAGCGCGACACAGCCTGCACAGTGCAGACACGAGCCCCCAGCGCCCGACGGTACAGAGCTGTCAGCGTACTCCACTGATAGAATGAACTGAAAATGTATAGAACTGCCTGGAAAAAATATCCACCCCGCCAGATTACAAGCTCCGCTGCCTCCAACAGAACAAAACAAGTTTTGAAGCGTGCCAAAGTTTGAGAACTTTCAAAAATGTTACTCGCTGCCCAAAGAGCCAGACTGACCAGGAGAGTGGCAGGTAGTACCATGCTGCTGACAACGGGAGAGGTGTACCCACAAAAGGAGGCAAGGCTTGAAAAAGTGGGCAATGTCCAAAAGATTTAACAGCTCTGCCAACAACGCAACTCACCCATTGCTAAATGCTTATTCTGCCCAGAGGTTCACTTGAAGAGATAAGAGCCACCAGCCTAGGGGACTGCAAACCACCGTCTGCATCAAGGCTCAGCACGGGCTACCGCAGCCTCCCTCGGGATTACCCCACAGGCCACCACGGAGGGTGACGACAATGCCGGCATTGCTGGACCTCTCTCTGAGGTGGAGCTGACAGCCCAACCTGCAACGCTGCCATCATTCCCACCTAATACTCAACCCACTGCTCCTTGACTTTCCTCAACAAGACGCTGGAAGAGGTGGCGAAGTCCAACGTGCTACTGAAGCCTCCTCAAAAACAGCGCCCAGCCCTGCGGATCTTCTGCAAATGGAGCAATCGGCGCTTCCTGAACAGACTGGCACCTCTCTCTTCCCTGTGGACAGCCATCCTGGCAGATCACATTGGAAAAAACCTTTTGGAGATGAAGAGCCCAAACTCTGCCCAAACTAAACACCAATTCATTATCTCTGAAACCGGTGGCACAATTCATCATACCTAAAGCTAAAATCGGGCACTATGCAAGACTGCTCAGCCTTCCCGCGACTCAAGCTCTCGAACACATCTTTGCTAGCTTTCAGTCAACCTACACCAATACAGCCTCCTACACCTGCTCTTCCTAAATCACTCATCTTAAGGTGTGAAAGCCATTAGTGCAGCAAGCCCAGCTGTATCGACCAACACAAGAGCCACCACAGCAGCCTGGGACATGGGACCAAAGGGGCATCGCTTACAGCACGGACAATCTCTTCCATCTCTAAACCACTGGTAACCACCAGAAAGTTTCTCCACAAAAGCCCAAGATATTCAAGCCCAGAGTACTGGCCTAAGAAAAGCTAAAAGCCTGAAAAAAACCCCAAGAAACTGCCCTGGGTTTTGTTACTGCTGTTGCATCGCAGGCGCCCACCAGCCTGACACGTACCGACACGAGTGCCCATGGGCAAGCAACAGAGCGATCCACGGGGCCGTCCCGTCGCCCCATGTAGCCTCTTGCTCTTTGTCAGACCTTTCCCCGAAGCACAATTAATCTGAGTTGCTCCTTCGTAATCAAGCTCTTTACTAGCGTGAACATTATTTTGGGTCCGTTTTGGGGCAAGAGCGAAAATAAAGATCAGGGAAGAAGAATTTCTGGAACAGCAATAACTCCAGCTCAGTCTCAGAGATGCAAGGCATATTTCATGTTAAGATGTCAGTTACTAACATTTAATGCTAACAGTGTCATTTGCCCTTCAGCTAGAAGAAAGGCATGTAAGCAACCCTAACTAAACTAAAATTTCCCCATTGCAAAGCACTTCTGCCAGGAATCACAATTTGAGTGTCATGTTTCTTGTGCCCTTCCTTGTACAATAACCCAGTAAATCCACGCTTAAAGCCAATGTTTTATTGCTCAGTATTATACGTGCCAGCGTTGACAGAGCATCCTAGCCGCCGTCTGGACCAACTCCATGCCAGTGCCTTTCTGTGACCTGTAAAATAATACTGAAATAAAGGGGAACAGCCAGCGTTACCACTTTATAACCTGAACGATCCCCACTGATTTTTCACGGCAGGGTGCCCCCGTTTCTTACAGACGCAGTATTGCTCCGTTCTCCCAACAAGCGCAAGGACCAAGACAGATGGGTGGCAGCGAACGCCGGCACGGCCGCCCACCTCCTCCCAGCAATGCTTAAGATCGATTCGAGCCCCGGCAGAAGGCGGCGCAGGCGGGAAGCTGGCTTTTCGGGGGTCACCCCTACAGCACCTCCTGCATGTGTGCCCCCAGGACAGGCTGCACAAGCCATTCCCCTCCGCCCTCTTGCTCTTTCCAAACTCAGCCTTTTAATGTCCAAAACAAATGTTTACTTTTGGTTGTTTTTAAACCGCTGCCCTGCCTGCCTCTCACAGCCTCGCCGACCGAAGATAAAAAGCATAATGCAAAAACCTTCAATTCCAGTCTTTTTCAAACTTTGTTTTAGGAATTCTCTAACTGTACTTGGCCTCGCTCTAATTAACCACTAAACGCCACGTCGTTGAAGAGCGAGCAAAAAACTTGAAGCTGCATCTGCTTGCAAAACCTGCAGTGGGTTTTTTTTGTTGCTATTGTTCTCGAGGTTTGGGCTTTTTGAGAACGCGCACTGACTGATAACCGAATCGCTGGGTAAATGTGTCAGCGAGACCTTCCCTGTCAGCCGTAGCCTTGGGGCGTGATTTCTGTTCACGACATAAAAATTTTTGCTATTTGCCAGATTTCAGATAGCAAACTTGGATCTCCTGGAAGATACCTGGTGTTGCTTTTGTACCCCAGCAGCAGGAATATTTAACTGCTTGAGTACCCAACCCAGACAAGCAGCCTGAAGCCACGCAGGACCTTCGCTGGGACCCAACCGAAAGTTTAACTGCCCCAACTGCCCTCACCTACCATCACAATTACCATTCATAAAACTGGTTTTCCAGCATCTTCAGACATGGGAAGAAGAACTGATTTTGAGTCAGGAGGAACCAACGGCAGGGAAGCTCCCGGTCCACGAGATGGGGGGAC
The DNA here is from genome assembly GCF_023638135.1 of Falco biarmicus. Taxonomy (NCBI): domain Eukaryota; kingdom Metazoa; phylum Chordata; class Aves; order Falconiformes; family Falconidae; genus Falco; species Falco biarmicus. Next base: position 1,607,972 of record NC_079301.1, on the reverse strand, counting down.
ACCAGCCTGGGGGTCCCTGGAGGTTTTCTTCTGAGCCCAGCTGCAGCCACCTGCACCCAACTGGGCTCAGGACCCCAGAAGTCTTCATGGAACAGGGACGAGCTAGTTAATATTTCAGCCAACGTCCCCCCTTGAATACTTTGGTCCAATATTTAGGTACCAGAGGAGAGGAACTCAAGTTATGCTCAGCTTGCTGTGACCCTCAGCCCTCATCTCTGCAGCGGGTTTGCAGAGGGACCCAGCGGCCCCCGCATGGGGGGCTGTGGGGATGGAGGGAAGGGGATGGGGCTTTGCCGAGCGAGGGGAAGCATCACTAAGGCACGCAGAAGCCCTAACTTCCACATCACTTCCAAACAGCTCAGTTATTCCAAAAAGCAAGAGGCTGGCAGAGTAGGGAGGAAAGAGTTGACAGCTATTTGCTGTATCTAGCGTAATTTTCTTTGGCAACTCCAGGCTGTTGTTAGAAATGTGCGCCAGACGCCTGGATCAGCAGAGCTAAGCCTGCAGGAGTGACGCTTTGTATTTAACACTTGAAGACCTCAACTTCCGAGAGCTCATCCTACCATTTCATACCAGCCAGCGCATGAAGACGGCACATATGGAACCGACTAAGGCGCTTGATGCAGCGCCTATAAATTGTCTAAGCCTTGCAGCCGCACATGAGAGTGCTAACAACAACTGTGTGGTACGCGTTTGTTTGAAGTCGGATCCTGCTTTTATTAGAGGCGTGCTACTTTCCTCTTCAGAGCGGTGCACCGGCTGCTCCCCGCAACGTGGCTTCGCCAGCTGCAACACTCACAGCCAGGGGCGATGCTGAGGTTGCAGGGTGCAGCCAGGGATCCCAGCCTGAGCATCGGTGGCATGGCACAGTGGTGCAGGGCTCCCTGCCCGCTGCCGGTGCCCAGCCAGAGATGAGAAACAGCCCCCGTGGGGGCACACACAGGTGACATGCAGGACAGAGCCTGGAGCTCTGCAGGGCTCCATTCCATGTGGGTTCTCTGGGGATTAAAAAGATCAGCATGTGTGTGAGTACCAAGCAGAGAGGCTCTCCCTCCCCATCCCCCCTAAGGGAAATCCACCCTACCAGCAACAGGTTTGGTATTCCTCATCGATCCAGCCTCTTGCCAGACACAGAGGCCAAATGCAGCTGGGCAAGGTCAGCACCCAGCCTCCACAGGCTCAGCTAAAGGCTGTAGTTAAAGGACCTTTCCCACACTCATCCCCTTTTCCTACTTCATTCCCATTTTCCTACCTCAGTGAACGAGTTTGAATTTTATCACTGCATCGGTAAAAGCAAAGACCAGCTGCAAAGACCAGCCCTGGCTTAGCAAACTTTCTGCTAAAGAAAATCAAGAGAAAATGTACATAGCCTAGAAGTGATGACTGCAGAAAGAAAGAGGTTTGCGTCTGTTTTCTTTCAACACAGGAAGGCCTCCATCCTCCCGTGAGCTTTGCTACCTGTACCCCTTGTCTGCTACCAGCACTGCTGGGATGCTCTACAGTTATGGTAACGCACAGATGGGCAAACCCAAAACCACTCCCCATCAAACACTCCAAACCCCCAGGCAATACCAGGTGATAGACATTTTCCCCCAAAGACTACTTCAACACCAACAGAAGCAGCACCAGAACAAAGTAATTTGGGGTTACGTGGCCTCATGCAGCCGGCTGACTGGGTGGTTCTTCCCATTCAAATAAAAAGAAAAAACCAACCAAAATACCCACCCTAAAGCAGCAGCCAGCAGACATGCAGCTTCTGGCTACGCTGGCGGCTACCAAGCAACCAAGAGCTCTCACACATGATTAAGTCTCATTTAAGTCTCAGAACCTGCTTCTAACCCCACCCAGGAAAGCGTGAAGACCACCTTGCCCCGTGCCTGGGCTGGGGGCTGCTCAGCAGCAAGCTCAGAGGCAGCAAGCCCCCGCAATGCCCTTCTCAGGCAGGTGGTCCAGCAACAGCCCCAGCCCAGGAGTGCCTGGGACACCCACCCCACGGCCAGGAGTGCAGGATACCTGCTCCCTGTGGCACACGTCTCAGGAAGCACGACTCACCCAGAATCACTTCAGAAAAGTTTGTCTCTATTTTTTTGTCTCCATTTTTTACCATTTTTCCCACCAGGGTGATTCCACACATCCAACCCAGTTCAGCACAGCAGCACGCTGTGCCTTAAAGCCAGTCACTGCCACGTCAGGAACATTTTCCCGCAGAAGTGCCTCGGAAGCCCTGGCACATCATGAGCTCTGGCGTAGAAAACCCTTTTTTGCCCCCATTTACCTGCTCTTGGCTACCATCAGAGCTCAGAAAACTGCAGCAACGCTGCCAAAATCACTGAACCCTAGACCCGAGCTCAAACCTTTTCACATGCAGTTTACTCATACGTTTGGGCTTTCAAAATTAAGTTCCATGACCTGGAAAAGAAAAGGGGCTTTGGGAAGGGATGAGGACGGGTCAGCAGCTGCTGCAGAGGGTCGGCAGCACCACGATCCCACTGTGCTGCCAAAAGAGCCGGAATGAAAGCACAACATCGCCAGCAAAGCTGCTGCGCCCTCCTCATAAGCTCTTTCTGCTGACCACCACCAACCTCTGTGCAGCCCAGGGATCTGTGCACAAGCCACGTTCCGAGTCAGAACAGCTCTTTTCAACAGCAGAAAAAACAGAAGAAAACTCCAAGTCGGCGATAAAGCTGTTGCTAAAAAAGAAGATACAATAATCCTTTAAAATTACAACTAACAACTTCAAATTTTACCTTCCCACCCCCACCCCCCCCCATAGAAAAGGTCTCCTTTTGACCTTCAAAAGGGAAAATCTCCCACAACTGACTCCAGCACAGAGGTAATCCAGCTCTGGCGGAGTGGGTCCCTCAGACAGGATCACCCGGCTCCCCAGCAAGAGTTAACACCGCAAACTCAGCAAGCGCCAGCAAGCCTACCCATAGCTCAAAGGCAGCCAACCTACTAATTTAGTTCATTATCACTAAAAAGATAGTAACAGCTGCAGTTAAAACCCATTTTCTTTACATGTCTTCATTCCCCTCTCTAGATACACCTCATCAGCTGCACGTCCAGCGATTCCTATTTTGATCTGATTCTTCTGCCATAGGGTATGTTTTATGGGAAAGCAGGAGAATTAAAGCTTTCCAGGCAGAAACACCACCACTCCTAACTCCTGCAGCCCCAGGTCTGGTAGCGCTGATGAGACTGGGTGAAAAGCAGACAGGCAGAATGGCAGCACCCTGCCACCGCAGTAAAAAAACCCAAAAATCTCATTTTCGAGCCTGAACTATTTTGCCCTCTCAGTGTCACAGCAGGTTAGCAACAGTTCCAGCCATCAGCTTTAAACAATTTCTCCTATTTTCCTATCCCATGGGAAAATTTTAAAGAGTGCTGGTTAGGGTTAGAAGTAGCTCAGCAACTTATTTGCAAGGTTGAAGGAAATAATTGCTCCAAAATTATTTCCTGGATTAATTTCACTGAGCCCAGCACGTGGCAAAGGCTGGAAGGATCACATGAAGTCTGTTTAGGCCATTAGTGCCTGCCCCACGCCTCCCTGGGAAACGCTGCTGCCGCTCCATGGATGGGAAAATAAAAGGACAAATGCAAAAAAATGTTTTCTTCTTCTCTGCTGGAAAACGTACGCTGCATTTAGGTCCTCTCGCCCCTAAAGCTAATCAGGTATTTGCTGCGTGTTCAGCTGTGTGACATTATTTTACATTCCCTGCGCAGCCCCCTCCTTGCCAGGGCTGCCCGTGGCAGGAGCAGATGAGCATCTGCAGCCAACACAGCCTCCGGATCCACTCACTGCCCCAGCACGGGACCGACCGCCGGGAGCACTGGCCACAGCTCTTCTCCTGCTGCAAGCCCTTAGTGTTTGGGGTTTTTAACACAGGAGAAAAAAAAAAACAAACCCACACGTGCGGGCCTATAGAGAATTGCTGACCGTAACAGAGATTGAGAACTTTGAATGCAACAACTGGAAAGCCAAAAGCCAAGGGACAGCACTTCTCTGAGATGTGGAAGTTTTATTCCTGGGGGCAGCACTGGTGGCAGAGGGTCTCTGGCTAAGGGAGCACACACTCACCTCCTGCCCCCAGCCAGGGATGGCACAGGGGCTGCGAGCGAGGGCGGGGAGGAACGGCAGGGTTAGAGTCACCGAGCAGAAGAGACAGAGAAGGGACATAACAACAGAAAACTTGATTAAGAGGCGTGATGAGGTTTATCCAGGGAGCTGCAGCACCCAGCTGAGCGGTCAGGGGCCGCGCAGGAGAGGCACCAGCCACGGCCGTGCGGGGCCGGAGCACCGGGGCCGGTCCCTGCACGGAGCCAGAGCCACCACGGTCACGGCTCAGCCCTGGCCGCAGGGAGACCACAACCCCGACGCCGCAGGTCCCCAACTCTTTATTACATAAATATATCATTTACGATTACAGAGCTGCTACATGCTCTGAGGTGGATTTTACTCCAAGCGCTGGCTTGAGAAACTTCCTCGCTATCTTCCCCCTTCCCCCTTGCGGGGGAAATCCCCAAGAGGGATTTGAAGCACAGAGGTAAAAATGAATGTCAAAGAGGGATTAAAGGCAGGCTGACAAAGGCTGGGCACAGAGGGGCTGGGCAGGAGCCAGCACCCCATCGCCACGGGGGATCCGGTACTTAACCCTGCTTTGTCACTGACGGCACCGGGAACACGGCGTCTCTCCTGGGGGAGGTAACAGCAGAGACAAGGAGTCTGGCCTTGCAAAACCACATCTGCCATCATTGCCACGGCAGGCTGGCAGCTCTCTGCTGGGCCACATCTAGCCCATGCCTGGGCTAAACTAGGGGCATCGCTGCCCTTCCTCAGGCCTTCCTCCTCCCTCACTGCCCTGGGACCAGCCACTGCGTGAAAGCCCCACCGCAATGCCACCCCATGCAAGCGCTGCTGCTGCAAAGCCATGCAACACAGCGACAGGCGGTGACCGCAATCCCATGTAACGCAACATGCTGCAACACCATGTCGAGCAGCGCCCACCATGGCTGCAAAACCACACAAGGCAATGCCATGCCACTGAGAAGCCACACCATGCCATGAAGCACCCACCGCTGCAAAACCATGCAACGCCATGCCGCTTAGCACTCACCAGTGCAAAGCCACGCTGCTTAACACCACTGCAAAGCCACGCAACACAACCCCACACCATGCAATGCCACACAACACCCGCTGCTGCAACCCCTTGCAACGCAACCCCCAATGCTGCAAAGCCATGCAATGCAACCCCATGCCGTGCAACACCCGCTGATGCAAAGCCACACAATGCAACCCCACACCATGCAACACAATGTCCGCCACAGCGCCATGCCATGCCCACTGCTCCAAACTCACGCCATGCCTGCTGCTGGTGTCCCCACTCTTCTCAACACCTTTAGTTCTCCTGAGTGAACGTGACCAAGAACAAAGCGCTGGTGGCAGGGTTTCAGCTTTGCACAGTACGCCTCCTTACCCTGCGCAGGCAGGAGGGCACAGTGCGCAGCTACGTCTCTTGCAGATTTAGGTATGATTTCAGGTCGCTGCTCCGCACAGCGCAGGCAGAGCGGGGAGCACCCGACTCCAGCAGCTGGATGCTGGCACTTGCCATTTGGAATGCATTAGAGTACTGGCATTTCATCAGTACAGCCCTGCATATTTAGTACTTTGCACTTACAACAGAATTTTATTTGGGCTTATGGAACGAGCTCATTTTAATATCCACCCATCTGTGAGTAATTATTCCTGCTGTAGTAGCGCTCAAGCCCAACTGGCCTCAGCATCATTAGCATACAAAACCCCCGCGTTCCCCCAAAAGCTTAACGAGAGCACTTACAACTGCAACCGTCCCATAAAGGCAGTTAACTATTTTAAAATTGCATCCAAATCTCACTGTAATTTCGTACTTGGGCACAATGAGTTCTGAGAGATTATACATCTTCAGAGACACACTCACCACTTACTCACTGCGTGCACTTTACTTAGTGCTTCACATTCACAAAAAGCCCTCAGCCTCTCGTGCAGCAGTTACCTTTTGCAGCCAGACACCTCTAAAAATAACATCCTCTTTAAGTGTTGAAAGATACTAAAATACAAAGTCATTAACATATAATAAGGCTGGAATGGGAGCTTTGCATGCTCTGAAGCTCTCAGGGTTTGGCTTCCAGTCAAGAAAAATATATTGGATTAGTATGAGAGCAAAATTAGGATAGTGTGCAGTTTAATTAGCATTACAAGATACTACATGTGTATGGAAGAGCAGAGAAGATTTATAGTATTATGTGGTAAGAAAAATAATGTTAAAAGGTTAGAATAATACCGGTTTGATAAAGCACTGTGTACTCTGAGGTTAAAGTGAAAGATAACTTTGGAATGCCGCTGACTGTTCTTAAAAAACGCAGGTTTGAGCATTTGCCAGTTAACACATCTAAAAATTGTGGAAAAACCCTGCAACTTCACTCATGTGTCGGTCAAACACTCACTTTGGCAACAACATTCTCCATCAAGGAATTCAACAAATGCTGATAAAAAGTCCTAGTCCCCACACAAAATTGTGGTATTTACCCTTCATGGAATGAGCAGAAAATAAAATAAATAAATAAATACAGCAGCAAGCTCAGCTCCGGAAGGGGAAGACGGGGCAGAGCTTGCAAGAGCCTGGAGAGGAAGGAAGCCCAGTGCTCCATGCACACACCGTCCCACTGCCAGCCGCCTCGGGCGAGCTCTCCCCTGCTGCACGACGCCTATAGCCCGACGCCTGCAGGATGCCAGGGCCCACCTGGTCCCGATGTGCTGTTCCTCTTAGTTGGGCTTTTATGTTTCCAACAAGATAGCAGCATGCCCGCTTTCCTCCGGGAGCTGAAGCCTGTCCTCTCCTTCCCATATATCGTGGAATTAATTTCCTCCTCATGCCACGGAGCACAGCTGCCTGCGCCCTCCCCAGGTAGATAATCTGCCTGATGTTGACACAAGCTTTGAGATAGCGGTTGCAAAATATATTTCATATTTTCCAACTGCTCCTTCTCTCCTAGCTGTGAGATTTTTTTTTTTTTTTTTTTTTTTTTATCTCTGCACTCCTCTCACCAGCATCCCCAGCATTTTAAGGGCATCCCTGGGGAGGGCATCCCTGGGGAGACAAGCCTGACCTGCGCTTGGAGACCCCAGAGCCACAGCTATTTTATTATTATTTTTTTTAATTCTCGCTGACCTTTTCCCCCTTTCCAAAGGGGAATTCCTAAGCTCCAGCTGCTGCAGCTGAACAGCTCAGGAGCAGTGACATCCCACCACATCCAACACTATGTCAGTCTCACCTGCTCGATGTAAGGAGGCAGAACAAAATGCATCCAAGCAGCACCCTAGATCTGTGTAAATAAGCGTGCTGGGAAGGTGCCAGGGCAGCAGCAGGGCCCAAAGCAGCCAAAGGAGACTATTCCTCCGCACACCAGGAGTTAAACCTACAGCACATGCACGGATGCACCACAAACCCTTGGATGCACCTCAAACCCTTGGGGCAAAGCTCATGCTGTACCTAATTTTCCAATTAATGCAGCATACCCAGCAGTCACTGCCATTCTCCCGACGCTCCGTACCGTTTTGAGAAGGAGGAGTTGATGGGATTCACGCCAGATTTTGCACAGAATCTTCACAGGTGTAGTAGCAGAAATATGGTTTCTATTTGACATCAGGCAACCCCGCTGCAGCCCCTTCTTCCCGGCACAGCCCCCAAACCTCATGCAGCCTCAGGAATGCCATCCTCCCTGTCCCGGGATGAGCACTATTAAGACGTGAATGAAGGTTACCAGAGCCCCGATGTGTTGTTAGCCAGATAGCACACTGCGGTCTCCCTTTATTGCCCTGTAAGAGCTTCCTCCAGCTACAGCTAAGACCGCTGAGCCTAATTCGAGGGAAAACTCACCACGAAGCACACCCCATCCTTCTGTTCCGCAGCCTGCCTGCGCAAACCCATACCCTGGGATCAGAAACCCCAGAGCACAAGCCCTGAGCAGGTACTGAAGGGTCCATGCCCTGCAGGGTGCTGTGCAGAGGCTGCTCATGGAGGAGGATAGCACTGGAGAAGCGTTTCCAACAAGCCACTCTGCTCCAAGCTTTCAGCACGCTGTCAGGTTTCAGCTCGTCCCTGATCCATCACATGCCGGTGCAGCCTCCCGGCTCGGGATGCGGGAACCAGACACAGTAATGAATGTGCATGGATGAGCTCAAGGTATGCTCGGGAAGGGAGAAGTCTCTGGAGCAGCTTTAATGCCCTTTGGACCCTTTGACAGCACGTGGTGCAAATCGCACCCAAGCACTGCCTTTTACTCTGGGGCTGGAATCAAGAAGAAAGGGAAAAATCATTGCAATTTCACATGAGTCAGGCAAGAGACATGGAGGTGCCCTCCCAGCTGAGCACCAACGCTCCTCTACTTTCCCCCAGGTAAGTCTCGCCTAGGTGTTCTGACCAACCTTCAAAACTCCATTTCAGTACAGAGCCACTTACACTGGACTGATGACATTATTTTGAGAAACAGTGTACAATTATTTTGAGAACAGATGGCACCAAGAACCTGGCCACAACTCCCTGTTTTTGGTTACAACCCTTCGGTGGCAGAGGGCAGACTAAGCGTACAAGACGATGTGATGTCTACCTGTCCTCTGCAACCAGCAGACCCTTCCCACGGCTGGGGAGAGCCCAGCACGCCACATCCCTTCTCCAGGCAAACTGCCCAAATAATTCACCAAGAATTACTCTGCCACAGCATGCTGTCCAGAAACAGAAAAAAGCCCCATATGTATTACTTCCTAAATCTTTTCCTACCTCCCCAATTATAGTTATTTTTTTAAAGTATTACAAAAAGCAGCGTGCATAGACTCGATTGCACACCCTCACTGCATTTCTTTATCCGTGACTACAAGCAGAACACTACTTTGTCTCTAACGCTTTATTCCTACTATTTCCATACCAAACGAGCAGGCTTTTAGAGGACAGATATAAATCAACGGGGTCACATACCCCCAAACGACTGCTGGAACCAGAGGATGCTGGCTGTTACTTCAGGAGATGGTGGGATACAGGTGGGAAAATGAAGAAAAACAAGGAAAGGAACAATTAAGGTATTTCTGCATCTTACTTTGGTGGAATTAAAAATACTGGCAGGAAAGCGATGATACCGTCAGGAACGCTGATGCAAGCGCACCTCGGAAGTGGGTACATACCTCGTCCATGGGTGAAAGCTGCCGACCTGGGAGCAGACAGACACCCGAGCACTCGGGACACTCACCAGGGCATGCACTTTGCCCGGTGCTTGTGAACGAGTTTTTGCAGAAATGTGGCACGACAGGGCTCGCTTGGGGAAGAAGCACAGAATCGATGCTCCGTGAGGCTCAACTATTACAGGTTTTTTTTTGGGGGGTTTTTTTTTTTGAAAACAAAATGCATTTTAGTTTAGGCATAAAACACTTTAATGAGCGGTACATAGTACCCCCGCTGCCTGTGCTCCACGAGCGGAGCCATTAGTGAGGCGCCTGCTGAACACTAACACACATGCTGGCAGAACCGCTGTTGTATTCTCCAGCACGGCCACCTGAAGGGATTATTTAGATTTGATAACACCAGTAACGGCTGAGTGGGCCACCACTCCCCAGACACGCTATCACATCTCAGAGGGACAGCCATCGAAGAGTCGGTGAATTAGAGCAGCATTAACAAACTTTTCATCTCCAAGCCAAACTAGTGATGCAACACCCTGCAGCTTCTGGGACAAAGATGTGCACTACAGTGCCTCAACCTCTGCCATGAAAAATTGCCCTTGTATCTTAAATGAGTTACATATTTGAGTACCCTGTAAGATAGGGAAGCGGGGCGTTATCGAGCTGCCAAATCTCACTCCTGTCATGAGGTCATTTCTGGCACGCAGCCAGGCAAGATTTCAGCCAAAATCTCTGTGCTGACCATCACTCCCCATTCTTCCCCACCACCCGCCGGCTCCTCTCCCTCCTGCCTCAGATCAGAAAAAGAGGCAGGAGGGGAAATAAAATATTTTTAAAAATCAGGGAGGGGAATATTTTCTTGTTTTTAAATCCACTTGTACAATTACAATACACGCAGTCGTTACTTGGACTCTTTGCTGAAAATACTTTGCATAGCTAAACACAGCAAAGGGCTGTGTGTTGAGGGCTGACAGCAGCATGTTTACTAGGCTGCTGGGTCCCCCCCAGCGCGCCCCCCACTCCATCCACTCCCCCACAGGTCTCTGGGAGAGAAATGCCATTGATCAGATTGCTTAAAACAATTATTTAGTTATTTCTGCTTAATTTACGTAAGCACCCGTCTTCCCATACACATGCATGGGACCGCACTTTGGATTGACCAGCTTGGTTGCTACGGGTCGGAAACCAGCTAGGCACCCCGGATGCGCCCTGAAGTTTTTAATGTGGTTGATGATAATTTTTTTAATAAGGCTGTTTGCAACTTGCTCGTTTCATTGCTTTCATCAAAGGAGGGCTACATTCACAGCACCTTTAGAGGCAGAAGGTGGTGGTTTTCAGCCACACATAGACCACAGTGACCGGGAACGCAGTAAAGTCAGCGAGGAACAGGAGAGCAGCACCACTACAAATAACATTAATTACACGTTGTTACAGCACCAGCTCCCAAACAGAGCGCGCGCTCAGTGCCAGCAGTCAGGCTGCAAGCTGCGTGCTGCCCACCGAGCTCAGCCTTCCGCACGCCCTTACTAGGGGAAACTTTCTCATCACAACTGACTGCTTCAATACGTCTGAAAGAATTTCTCATCTTATGCCCTACAGGCCAGATGTAAAACAAAGAGATAAATAATTAGCGTTACCTTATCTGGAGTATATCAGCTGTAGCGAGGGACACTTGGATCTTCATATGCATCCAGAGACAAATTATTTAACCCTGTAATTTACGAATGCCTCAACTATTTACCCTGGTATTTCATTATACGTTCGCTGGAAAGAAGAGCTCTAAAGACTAAACAGATCCAGCACGATAACACGAAAGGAACTTCAGCCGCGTGCTCTTACAAGACAACCGAAGAATTCCAGCATGACACCACGCCACTCCGACCCACTGCACGTTGACACTGCTTGAGCACTGAAGGGAGGGAACAAACCCCCCCAGCCGACTGACGACCACGGCTCTCTCCAGTTCAACACTTACTTAGGTTTTACTATCGGAAGCCTCAGAATCCGAACATGGAGCGGAAGGCACAAGCCTGGCTTTCCCGGGAGCAGCCGAGGCCGGCGCAGCGCAACGGCTGCCAAGTAGGAGGAAGAGTTTCCAAACTCGCAGCTTTATCAAAGCTATTTTTGTCCTGCCCCCCCCTCCCTGCACCGATAAGCGGCGAGGCGAGGGCTGCCGGGGCGCTGGCGCGGGGCTCCATGCCTCCGCCGGCTGGGACCCCCACCGGGCCCCACCGGGCCAAGCCAGCCGGCATCTTTGGGGAGCGGGCCATCCGCTCGCGAGGCTCGAAGGGGAGGAAACTCCTTCCTCCAGCTTATCCTGCTCGCAGCGAGGTTTCGTGCCTGGAAAAAATGAGCTAAGTTTGCGAGCGGAGGCCCCAGCTCCGCTCCTGCTCTCCCAGAGGCTCTCGGGACAGGGAGCGCCCCCGGGCACCCCGCTCCGGGGGCTGCACCAGCGGGGGAACGGGAGGCAGAGGCCAGCCCGCCCGGCCCGGCCCGGCACGGGCTCACACTGCGGGGGGCTCACGCTGCGGGGGGCACACCGCACACCGAGCCGCCGCTCAAGGGCTGTGCATCCCGCTCCTGCGGCAGGGGCGGGCAGCGGGGATTTACAGCACCGCAGCCTGCCCAGAGGGGAGGCAGGCAGGGGGTGCGGGCAGCAGGGTCCCCCACAGCCGGGGGTCTGCAGCAGGGGCCTGGCAGCAGCGGGGCCGCTGGCCGGGGACGGAGCGCGGGGGGTCCCGGGCAGAGCCGCCCCCCGGCACAGGCGCCGCGCTGTGCCCCGCCGCGGGCCGCGCTCTCGGCGGCGGAGCCGACACGGCCGGGCTGTCACGACGGAGCGACAGGAAAGCGGCGGGCAGCAGGTGGAGCGCAGGCGGCCCCCGGCAGCCCCGCGGAGATCCCCGCAGCCCGGCTACCCCCGCACCCCCAGCCGGGGCACCGCGAACCGACCCTCCCCAGTCCCACTCCCGTCAGCGCCGCTTCTGGCCCCCCCCCCCCCCCGCAAAAAAAAAAAACCCGCAACTGCGCGAGGAGGGTTGTTTTTTCTTGCAGCCCCCACGGGAGCGGGCCGGCCCCAAACCGCATACGCGGGCAGGGGCGCGGAACCACCGGGGTCCCCAGGCCGGTCGCGGGTGGGGGGACACGCGGGGCTCCGCGACAAGTGCGGTCCCGCCCGGCCGCGACCCCCCCCTCCGCCCGGCCGGCACCCACCTGCTGGCGCCGCTCCGCCCCCTCGGCGGGCCGCTGCGGCCAGGCGGCGGCTGGGGAGCCCGGCGCTGCCGCCGTCCCGTCCCGGCGCGGCGGGGCGGCGGGCTGCGGGCCGCGGTCGCGGCGCAGCTCGGAGCGCAGCTCCAGGTAGCAGCCCAGCGTCAGGACGTGCAGCGCCAGCGACAGCGCGAAGAAGCCGAGGAAGAGCCGCCAGCTGCCGCCGCAGGCGCAGCCCCCGCCGCGGGGCGCCGCCGCCTCCCCCTTGCGCTCCGCACCCATGGCCGGCGGTACGGAGCGGCCGGGCGCCGAGCCGCTACTGCTCCATGCTCGGCCGGGGCGCGCCGTGCCGCCGGGGGCTGCGCGGCCGGGGCCGCCCCAGCGCTCCGCCAGTGGGCGGGGACACGGCGCGGGGCGGGGACGCGGCGCGGGGCGGGGCAACGAGCGGCGGCCCCGCCCCGCCCGCGGGCAGGGCGCGGGCTGGGTGGTGGGCGCGGGTGCGGACGGGGCTGCGGTGCGGGTGCGGGCAGGGCTGGGAGCAGGGCCGCGGGTGCGGGCAGGGCCGGCTGCGGGCAGGGTGGTGGGTGCGGGCACTCCCTGGGTGCGGGCAGGGCCGGCTGCAGATGCGGGCAGGGGTGCAGCAGGGTGGTGGGCGCAGGCAGGGCAGTGGGTGCGGGCAGGCCCCTGGATGCAAGAAGGCTCCTGGGTGCGGGCAGCCCCAGGTGCAGGCAGGCCTCTGGATGTGAGATGGCTCCCGGGTGTGGGCAGGTCCCAGCGTGGGCAGCCCCAGCTGCAGGCAGCCCCAGGTGCGGGCAGGCCATGGCCCCACAGGAGGAGCACAGCCATGCCAGCTGTCCCCGGCGGTGGCGGAGGGCTGCCATGTCCGCAGGCGGTGCTCGTGCAGGTGGCCTTCACCTTGTGATGCCCCGCTGGGTGCAGCCGAAGGTGGGCTCCTGCTTGGCTGCGCTGCGGGGGCTGGGAGCATCTCCCAGGCATCCCGTGCCTCCATCCCACCGGTCTGGCTCAGCACACCCGGGGCCTCCAGCACCCTCCTGGTTCCTTTCTTTAAGCAAATGGAGCAAAGAGCTGCAGAGCAAAGCTGAAAGTGGTGGGCGGGGGGTGCTTGGCACAGGCCATGCGTGGCCGTGCTGGCAGCCACCTGCCGGGCTGGGAAGCGAGGGGGGGCAGCTTGCTCAGCCTGGTGGGGCCTCGAGCCCCTGGGAGCGCAGCTGCCTTAGGCAAGGGTCTCTCGGAATGAGTTTCCCTGCCAGGGGGCTGGGTGCAGGCAGGGCAGCCCCGGGGGAGGCTGGAGGAGGATTTCTGGGAGCAGTAACAGATACCCACAGCCCGGGCCTCAGCACCACTTGGGAGGCAAATGCAGCTGGGCACTGGGTGCCTGGCAGGCTTTTGGATGTTTTACGACAACTCCCAACACCTTCTCCAGCTTTTGAAGGTTGTTCCTGATGGCTAGAAAGAAATGAAAGGCAGAAAGCAGCTTGGACAAAGGTTAACCAGGATAAAGTGTGGGCTTTGGGAGGGAAGGCTGTGAACTTCTAGAACATGGGCTTGAATAAACCATGCGTTCGGGTATGTATCCCTCAGAAAACAAGGAGTGCGGGAAGACGTCCAGGGAGTTGCTGGTTCCTTATTGGAATTAGAGTAATGGCACATCTGCAGACCATCCCAATGCAGAAGCGAGATAGAAAGAATAGCATGAGATCAGCTTGGTCATCTCGAACACAATAAGGAACACGCACAGAAAGTATAAATCAGAGCCGTCCCTAATACCCAGTGTAAAAGAATAGTGCGAGCATGTGGGGACAAGAGCGGGGTGGGGGGGGCAAGCAGTGAGTGGCATGGGAGATAAGGAGACATCGACAAGTATGTCAGTAAACAAGGAGAGAAAAACCAGGTGGTTCTTCTCAGCGAGGAGGAGCACATACAGCTGAAATGGAAGCAAACAGAAGGGTTGGGACTATTTTAGTGAGAAAGTACATTAAAAAAAATAAATTCACATTTCAGTCGGGCGACAGCTAACGCTAGTGACAGGTAAGACTAGGGAAGGGAGGGAGGAGTAGAGGTGAGAACATCAGGAGTTTTGCAAATAGCTGGGCCTAATGAAGGTGATGTTTTAGCCAAATCATTAGGGGTTATCACTGGGAATTCGTGGGGTCAAGGGAAGCGTAAAAGACTGGGTGAGGCTGAATAAAATGTTGGGAAGTAATTATATTATTACTGTATATATTGGCTAAATACCCCCAAACATGGCATATCATCGAGGCGTGTGTTAGCACCTGAACAGTGGGATGGAAGGGAGGACAGCTGGGGGGGTTTACTGAGGGTTATCTTGCCAGGCCAATCTCACCTCCTCGGTGACCAGGTACAGCAAAGCCAGCAACTGTTTTATCTTGATTTCCAGCGTGCTGTGACATTCCTGCTGCTGGCCGGTTCCCTCCCCTGGGTCACCATCAGATCCACCAGCCCCTGGGGCTTGCAAGAGCAGAGGCAGGCTGAGGGCAGGGGCCCCTCCTTGAGCGGGGCAGGTTCCTCAAATGAGCATCTGCAACGCAGCGAGCAGTTTGTCAATAGTCTATCGTCAAGGAAGCAACGTATCAAAAGGAACTCTGCAAAAGTGTTTGCTGGCTCTATTACTGACCAGTGTTCTACTTGATAATGCAAAAGAGTGAGATTAGTGAGATTCCATGTGATGCCTGCATACCTCAAGCTGCAAGGAAGTTGGAGTACAGCGTTAGGAGTTATCTTACCAAATTGGAGAGGCGGCCTGAAGAAAATAGGATACAATCTGGAAAAAGAAAAGAAAAGAACAAGGAAAAAAAAGGAGCACAAAGGTCTTAATGGAAGGAAGGAGGGCTGAGGCTGCAGAGGCTGAGGCAGGAGTGGCTAGGTGGCACTGCGGAGGAGCACTGCCAGCTGGTTTTAGAGGATCAGATAGCGCAGAACAGATCATCCGTGCGGGGAGAGCGAGCACTGAGAGGGAACGTTAGAATGGTCATCACATCGATAGGAAGGGTAGCCGCACCGAGGGCTTTCACCGAGCAAGTCTGTTGGACCCGTTGGAGCAAGTCCAGAGGAGGCCACGAAGATGGTCAGAGGGCTGGAGCCCCTCTGCTGTCCCGGTGGGCTGGGGCGGGGGCTGCTCCGCCTGGGGAAGGGAAGGCTCCGGGGAGACCTTGTGGCACCTTCCAGTACCTGAAGGGGCCGACAAGAAAGCTGGGGAGGGGCTTTGTACGGGGGGGTGCAGTGACAGGGCGGGGGGGAATGGCTCTAAGCTGACCGAGGGCAGACTTAGGGCAGATACTGGGAAGAAATTCTTCCCCGTGAGGGCGGCGCTGGCAGAGGCTGCCCAGAGCAGCTGTGGGTGCCCCATCCCTGGGGGTGCTCAGGGCCAGGCTGGACGGGGCTGGGGGCAACCTGGGCTGGTGGGAGGTGTCCCTGCCCCTGGCGGGGGTTGGGGCTCGGGGGGCTGTCAGCTCCCTCCCAGCCCAAACCAGGCTGTGATGCTCTGATTCTATGACATCCCCCAGGCTCAGGGAGTGCTGGGGAGGCTCCCCTGGGGATGGAGCTCTGCTCTTGGCCTGTGCTGGATGTGCTGCGGGAGGGTCTCGTGTAGCTGGTGGTGCCCAGGGACGTGTCCCCTGAGCCCACCCTGACACACCTGCTGCTGCACGGCTCTCAGGGCTGGTGAGCTGGGTGGTCCCTGGCAGGGCTGTTCCCATCCTCTGTTGTCCTGTGTGTAAGGTAAGTTTTACACGAGGCTGGCCTTTCCAGGAGAAAGCCTTCCAAGTCCTGGAACAGATTGCCTGGGAATTTGTGGGGTCCTCATCGCTCAGTATTTCACAGATTATGGCTATAAAGCATACTATACTTGCTGTTTATCCTGCCTTTGGGAAGGAGGATGAACTAGATGACGTCTTTGTAGCCTTTCCTAGTCTTATTTTTCTGCAGTGGGTTTTTTTCCCCTTTAAGTTCTGTGTAATAGTCATGAAATTATATGAGTCTCTGTTTTCATTTAAGAAAGAAATATTTCCCTAATATTTGTGAAGAAAAAACCTGGAAGAATTAACCACTGCCAACCCTAACAACTCAAGAGAAAAAAGCAAATAAAAGCAAATGAATCCTCTGTACAAAATTCTGTAATTATTTTAGGATGATTTATAATTATTTGGATGCTTATGGTTGTTACTGTTTTACAAGATCAGGATATTTAAAAACAATCATACATTGACCTGCCGAGACTTGCAATAGCCTAGTTCCAATTTCAAGAGTAATTTCTTACTTTTAAGATGAGTTTTAGAGGTTCAAGCCAGTCCAGAAGTCCCTGAAATACTTTGTACTGTGTATGTCCATAGGGTCTTAAAGACAGGTCTGTATTGCAAACGTCTCAAGTCCAAGCTGCGTAGCGGGGTCAATCAGTTATTAATATTAACTAAGTTAATAATATTAATTAACATTAATAACAAGTTCACCATTTCTGCTCAGATCTCATTAGGGACATTTGCCAAATCCTCAAATTGAGGTACTTCTGCCTGCTAGAGGAGATCATTGTGCAGCATCCCACCAATTAAAAAGACATCCCATCTTATGATATAAATAATATATAACATGTGTCATCTCAGACCCGAGAGAGGTCCTCACCCGTTGACCACGTGGCACCGGTCAAGCCCCACAAATGGAGGTTTCTGTTTCTGCCGAGTTTTATTTTAATGGCTCTCGTTCTGAGCATTGCTGCCAGCTTCAGGCTTTGGTGAGCGCATGGTGGGGAGATGTTTTCTTTCTGAGCCACGAGTCCTCTTTCTCTGCTGAATGCAGCCTGTGCCTGTTCTTTTCCAAGTTTCATCCCCTTTTACTATGCCATCCGTGATAAACTTTATTATATGGATGAGGAACCTCAAAGGTTTAAGTTGTCTTCTGTAGCCCAGCCTCATCGCTCCAAGGAGTCCCAGTCCAGGAGAGGCAGGACCCGAGGACAGAAAACCCTCCCACTCCTAACGGCTGCAGAAATGGCACAGATTCGTAATGCTTCGGATGGGCTGATCAAAGGCAGGGTCCACAATAGGAAAATCAAGAACAGTCCTTTTTAATCAGAAAATAACATTACTTCTTTCACAAGGAAGAGGTCCCCCCACCCAAATTTTGCCTCTTTATATCTGCTAGACTTTATTGGGTCCAGCTGCCCCCCCCGCTTCCCCCCCCCCCCCCCCCCCCCCCCCCCCCCCGCCCGTGAACAATAGAGAGAAATCTAGGAAAAAAGGAAACATTCCAAAAATAAAGGCATTGTTCCCTCCAGCCCATGTAGAGCGAGAGTCCTCTGGAGGGTGGGCAGAGGCTGGAGAGGAGAAGAACGCGCAGAGGCAACATCTCTAATGCCAGGCAACTTTTTCTCTTGATTCCTAAACTTGCTGGTTTTTTCCCAGCCCCACAGTGCAACCGAGCTAGCCTTCCCATCCAAGCAGGGTTTAACCAAAGGTGGGAGGAAAAACCTGCTACAGCAGCCTTGTCAGTGTAGAAGATCTCCCTTCCTTTTGGGATGGGTAAAACTCTCTCAGCATAACACAGGGCACTTTATGGCAGGTCCAAGTGCCAGGGGCTATGCATATGTAAGGGATCAGGCAATCCTCTTAGAAGGATGTTGTAAAGAAGATTTTAGCCCATTTCCCATTTACATTTTGAAAACAGCTGTAATACTTGCAGCGGCAATAGAGTAGATTTTAACATGTGTGACCTAAAAGCTTTGGAATTCATGACTTTCCTTTGAGGAAAGCTCCGCTAAATTGCAGGAAAGCCATCCCTTACTCTCTCGGTGATGTTAGCAGCAACGTTAACGTTAATACAATAAAGTCTCCTGAAACCTGAAGTCATAGCATACCGACTGTGTCCTCAGATACATTTATAAATCCTTAGGACAAAGGATCCTGACTTTCATAAAGCCTCCATACATCACTGCAATTACAATTATTTTTCCTCAGCATGAGCCGAGACGTTTCGTACAAGCTGGTTTACTTAAGATTGCCTTTTCAATAGCTATGAGCTCTGCCTGTGCAGGAAAGCTCATTACTTGTGTCCGACTGCTTCCATTGGGGCATGGATCAAGCAACATGTTCATGTTATAAAAGAAACACATACTAAGCAATTGCATTCATGGGATGCCTCTTTCCTGGCTCTGCCCAGGACTCTTCTGAGATTTCCCCCTCCCTCAGGCCATCGCTACCTGTCTCTGATCATTCATCCATCTCTCCCACCTTACTCTGTGAATTCTTATAACTGTCATTTCAAATGACACCTACCAAGCTTCTTGTGCCTCTCCTCAAGCTCTCCTGCACCAGTATCATCCCATTCCCCCCACCTGACTGGCAGTCACTGTAACAGGCTTCCATGAGAGGCGCAAGACAGAGGATGACTACAAAACACTTGATATCCTAGCCTCAGCTGAACAGCCACTGCATTGTAAGCCTGAATTATTTTTCTTCTCATAAGCACTAGGCAGCATTTACAGAGCACAGAGCATCACTCGAGGGGACATTTTACATCATTAAACATGAAAGAAGGCAAAGCAAAACCTCCCACTATGTATTGAGAGACATTTTTTACTTTGAGAAGCAGTAACAATTATCAACGAGCAATAATAACAAGAGTAGTTATGTACGCTTGTATGCTTGCATCCTTTTTGCAGAGAGGAAAAACCCAACAGGTCTATTGAACCTTATTGTGCTTATTTTCACATGCTCTTCCCCCTGTACTACCAACTTCTAAGAATTAGCAGCATGTTGCCATCGAGCTTTCCTGCACAGACGAGCTGTGCTGTGCTTTCTGCTTTAAGGGAAGATGGAGGCCCAACTGCTCAGCCAGTTTGCTGTGTCTTTACAGAGCGTACGAGGAGGAGGTTTGGCCAAAGAAGGCTCAGTTAAGCCTAAACACAGCTTCTTCTAGAGAGGGTAACTAGGATGTTGCTCTTGGTTCTGTTGTATGTTTATTTATATGTTATTTGGTGATAATGAAAAACAAATGTTCGGAATCTATTCAGTTCTTAAACTTTTATAGACTTATTGTCTTTATTTTCAACTGTGCAACCGTCTCTCAGCCTCCCCCTCCCTCAGACACATGGAAGTGCAGTCGGTGACCAGCGTCAGCTGTGCTCTTACTCATCCTGGCTGGAACAATGATATTCCACACCACGTTATACAACCTCCCCGGTACTTGCTGCCTCATCGCCCCAGATCCCTCGGCTCCCCACAGCCCAGGTCGCTCAGGCGAGCGGGCAGCAGAGCAGCCTTCCAAGTTATTGTCCTGGGGTGCCAGTTTCAGGATTCACTGTTGCCAGTGCAAGAGGATATGATCTTTGCCTCGAGGAACACACATGATATGTGCAAGGCACCCTTCCAGAAAGCCTGGAGCCTGCTTTGCCCCTCGTATGGCCAACACTCGCCCCTCACCAGCCCACACGAATGCAGGGAGGAGGCAAAGGGAGCTAGAGGACCACGACGAGGGTGCTCCTCTCCTCTGCCTGTTGCCAGAGGATGGCAGGAGTTTCCCCAGGCTCCAGCATTCCTGCTGCAGGCATTCGCCCGACCTGTCCGCAGGGGCGCCCGGCTCTGGGTTCAGTGCTCCTTGCGGGAGGGAAGCTATCCCGCAGAGCTGCGCTGCCCCTGCCCTGCTGGGAGACCCCCAAGGTACACCCCGTCCCACCTAAACAAACAGAGTGGCCGCCCTCGGCGTGGGAGCAGAGGGGTCTTGCAGCGTAGCAGTCTTTGTCCGTACTGGGGCTCAAGCTGTGGCCCTGCTCCGTCTGCAAATAATTTTGGTCCCTTTGTCTCTGCTAATGCACAGCACAAATTACCTCTTTGGAGAAGCAGCCCTGATTAAATTGTTATCCATAGAATTTAAATCTCTACAGCAAGAGAAGCAGAAGCCAGAGAGGCTGAAATATGCACCGACACCACAAATCTAAGGCAGGAGGGTTCCAGAACATCTCCCGCTGGATTTCCCTCTGGCTGGAGGAGACCTTATGGTCATGAAACCAAGGTTACCACCTGCTCTGCAGGGACAAGCCTAAGCACAAAATGCAGTACTGGCCAGCAGAGTTAATTCTCAATGATATCAGCTCAATTTCCGTGATGCACATGAGCCCAAGTACCATCCCATGCTCGTGCATCTCTCCACTGACACAACACAGTCTGTGCAAGGCTGTTCCCAGCCCAGCTGCATGCATGGTGCTGGCCTGGCCTGTCCCATAGCTCAGCATACCCGAAGGTTTGGTACCCACTGGACTAAACCGGCTTTCTGCACCTCAGTGGAAAGCCACAGACTTCTCTTGCGCTGCTGCAGTTCCTCCTGGTATTCCTCGATGCCCATCAGGAGAGCAGCAGTGGTGTGGCTCTTACCGGAGCTCTGCTCTAGGGCATCTGTGGCACTGACTGATGTCCCATCTCCCTGTTGCTGATTCCTTCACATGGACTTGCAGGACCAGTGGCTGTGGGCTCCAATGCAGTCAGCACACGAAGCACCATCGCTTGTTACCATGGAAGCATTGTGGGCTGTGGTGTCTCTGCTTTGTTACCTGGTGGGATCATCACAGGAGCCTGTCTGCCCTCCAGAACCACCCCCAGAGCCACCAGCCCTGGGTCATAGGATCATTTAGGTTGGAAAAACCTTTAAGATCATCAAGCCCAACCCTTAACCCAGCGCTGCCGAGCCCACCACTAACTCATGTCCCTAAGCACCACATCTACACAGTTTTTTAAACACTTCCATGGATGGTGACTCCACCACCTCCCTGGGCAGCCTGTTCCCATGCTTGACAACCCTTTCAGTGAAGAAATTTTTCCTAATAACCCCTCTCTGCAAAAAGCACTCATCCTGCCCTTCCTCAGGCACATCTGGCCTGCAGCTTCTACATTTCTGATGCACTATATATAGAGAGCAATGGTGCTTCGTTATTAGCACTAAAAAGCCCAGGATCTGGAGGAGATCACAGCACTGCCCTCCTTCCTAAGGCAGCTTTAGCCCTGGTATAGCAACATGCCACGTCTCTCTGGTTGCAGCTACACAGATGATTTAGGCTGCTGTAAACAGCTGTTTTGGGTTAAGCAGATTAAAAAACATATATATAAAATTAAAGATTATTGAAGAAAAATGGAAAAAGAATGAAAAATTACCTTGATTGCAGTGGGTTTTGGTAGTGTGGTGGCCAGTGTGCCCTCGTGCCTGATGCCCACAGGCATCCACGTGGATATACCACCTCCCAGCAGCATCGCCAGCCAGTGCCGATGTGGAGGGTCTCAGCTCAGCCCTTGCCCACCACGCAGCCTCAGCCTGCCCAGCAAACACAGCTGCAGGGGGGCAGACAGCGGAGTGAAGCCCCCCACCCCCTGGCTCCAGGCATTTCCCTCTGCCCCTCCCCACACTGTGCCCGCAGAGGTGCCAGCGGGGAGGAGAGGTCAGTACATATCGGGAGCTAGGGACCAGAGCTCTGGGTTAAACTTGAACTTTGAGCATTTCAGGTATGGTAGGGTGAGCCCAGGGTAAAGAAGTAAAGCCTTGGCTTTGAGAAGGGTAAATCCAAGGGATTTATATCAAAGCAGGAAAGGTCATAAGGAGGACATATGGAGCTGTCCTTTGCTGCTCGCTTCAGTTATTGGAAACTGCATGCCCAAGGCGCTGATCCGGCTCCAGGACCTCCACATATGGGGTTTAGTTTCCAGGTGACCTGGGACATCAGTGATTTGCAACCTTGAGACTGTTAATATGACATGACAGCAATAACCAGGGAAAGGAAAACCCGAGTGTTTGTTCTTAGATGCATCCCAGCAGTCGCAGATTTAAGCGAGGGGAAAGATCACAAGGCTGAGATGTAATATCCTACAGCAACACAGCCTTAAACCGGCAATTTCCTCTGGGGATCCCACGTTGGATCAGGGCTCAATAAAGCATGCCATTTGAGCCTTGGTTGGAGGGTTTGGAAAGGGGCAGTAGCCGTTTGTTATGGTGTGGAATAGCAAACTCCAAATTGCTTATTACAAAGGCATATTTCAAGCAGCAAACAGATACAGCCCTAATGAGTGCCATTCGCCTTCATCTCTTATTACAGGTCCAGCAGCCATGTCTCCACGAGCTCTGGATTGCTAGCTTTGGGGAAAGCTGCATTTCTAGGCTAAACCAGCCAATACAAACATGTGTGTTTCATCTCAGAATGAAAAAAAAAAAAAAGATTGAAAAATAGCAAACCATGTAATTTTTGAAAGAAGTAATTCATTTGCGATTTGAAATAACATACTTTTGGATGTGAAGGCCAGTTTCACTGGATCAATTGGATGAAGACATCTGCTTTATTTCAAAGAGATCTGAAGAGGTAAGACTTGACAGTTCTTTGTTAAGGTCTTTGCTATCTCCTTTGTATATCTAAATTGCATTTATTGATATATAATGTTGCTGTTTTGGTAATACTTCTAAATCTCATAACCTTCTGTTTCAAATTCACAGTCTTCTACCACTTAAGCTATTATTATTTTTACCAGTCCCAAGGGTGTGCTAGAGTCTCTTTGGTACAAATTAGAAAGGCTTTTATGAAAAACTTACAGTTTACATAAAAGAGGTCCTCTCTTTGGCTTCCTAACTCCACCATCCCTAATGCAAATGTAGTGACAGCTTCTAGCATAGACTCACCAAGAACGGGTCTCCATGGCATCTGGTGTTTTCGTACTCACGCTAGACTTGTTCACAACTAGGCTTGGAGGATCTGAAATGGTGTTAGAAACAGTAGCAATTTTCCCCAAGAGAAAGAAAAAGCCAAATGTTGACAAGCTTGTGAATACAAACATGTCAGGGCATCTTCTCCCGACAGCAAAGCTTTCCTTCTAGGTGGGCGTGGACTCACCTGCGGGGCTGGATGCTCCCCCAGCCTGGGCACCCCGCGGCGGGGAGGCAGGGCACCAACTGACTTGGCAAGGCACAAACGCTGGGGTAGGAGTGACCCAGTGATCCCGGCTTAGAGAAGGTGTGGGGCAGTCCCCGTTGGTTTTAGAGCAAAGATCAAGTCACAGGCAAGAAGGCTGAGTGATCAAGAGGAGGGTGATAGGAAAAAGCTGAGAAGGGCCGGAGGAAGAGTGCGAGAACTTGCTAGTGCAAGCCTTGGAAAAGGCAGCAGGTAGCCCAAGAGAGACAGAGGATATAATCCTAATTATCACATACAGCGGACCCATTCCATACCAAAACCATGAAGAGGACTGGCAGGGAAGAGCAAAGTAGGGTGTAAATGTGGCGGTGGGCCACTGATCGTACAAAGATAACCTCCTGCTAATGTGGCATCTCCTGGAGCAGCTGCGGGTACCTGGTTCAGGGCACTTGTCTTGACATTTCCACATCAAGACGAGGAAGTCTGATGTAATTTGACATCCCTCATATTTATCAGGCCTGTGATCTTTGCTTGCACTTAACAATTCCTTCTTCAAAGGAAAACCAGATCCTGCACACTTTTCCTTACAGAAAGCTGCCCAAGGGGCAGTGCAAGGGATGGATCCGTGTTGGATCATCCTGGCATGCCTGTGCTGCTCCCCTAACACACCACCAAACTTCCCGCCACAATTGCCTATTGCTCTGTTTGCCCATTAGGGAAACAGGAGGGTGACTGTGTCCAGTCCTTCCCAAACTCAGCCTACAACACCCAGCCTAACCTCACCGAGCCTCCTCTGCCACTCTTTAAGAAGTCCCCAGGATGGGACCAGCACATTCCTGCTGACAGCCAACGAATCTGCTCAGCAGCTGAGGACCTGCCCTTCTGTAAAAGGGAAACATGGTGACCGAGGTCATCCCGCTTCCAGTGCTTCACCCTCAGGCTTTTGAAATTCTTCCCCCCACCCCTTTTTTCAGAATACTGGGACCTAAAGTTTCACCTGATGTGGTTTAATTAACAGGGGTTTGGGCACACTGCTGGCTCAGGGCGAGCTCACAAGAGAGGACGGTCATCCAAGTCCCACATGGCACCAGCAACACCTTCTCCATCTGTGCCTTCTCTCCTTGAAATATGCATCTCTACAAATATGGATGAGAAAAGAAAGGAACTTCTGCTTTCACATGAAGGCAGAAAACACACTGCTTCCAGCCCTTTCCCATCACAGGGCTTCACTTCAATACAAGTAAAGCTGAATGAATAAAAGACACTGATGTTTTCAATGGAGGAAACACATTGGTATGGCCTTGATCTTCCTCAGTTACCAAAGCAGGTCTAGCAGAATGACACAGACCGGTGCGCAGTGCCAAGGCCATGATCCAAAGTGGGCAAAGGAGAGACCAGGAAAAACAGAGCAAGACAGACATCACGCAGTAAAACCCATCTGGCTCGTAGCAGCTGACAGATAAAGCCACATAAACCCACCTTCTACAGCCCGTGCAGGCAACTCCAGCTCTGCTATGGCAAGGGGGTTGCTAATGAAAAATAGATTGTTAGCTTTTACTTAAGGGAAATTTTAGACAAAAAGACAAGAACAAAGGAGTCCTCCAGGCAAAAATGTGGAAAATTATGATCATTAATAATTTCTTCAACCCTTAACTACAAGATTTTCATCAGATTTCTGAGGTGGCATCACACTAACTTTCCAGTCACAAGATCCATAAACCTACAAAAAAATACCTGTTAGATCACATAAAAATAAGTGAAGAACTCACCCACATCAGGGCACTCCGGGACGTACAGACTTGGAAAGACCTAGAAACATCCTTGAGCTTCCTGGTAGGTGGAAAACACAGCCTGAAAGTGTACTCTTAAGGCAAGGAATAGGAGGGATGATAAAGCACAGGCTGTCTTTTCAGGATTCTTGGTCTTCCATCTTCAAATGTTGGTGTGAAGAACAGGGCCCTTGAGCATATTTTTAGATCCATGGTAACAAGTTGCCCAATTTTCATGAGCCCTAAGCACTCCTCTGCCCAGGGAAGACTGAGAAGCTTCAGGAGCTCTGAAATTGTCCAGAAATATAATTGCAGTTAGTGTGGTTTCTAGATGCATATGCTTGAAAATGACACACTGGTTTTTTTGATAAACCAGAATGCAGAACCTTTTGTGTCATTATTAAACTACATAAATAAATACAGACACAAAGGGAACTCCTAGTTCACATCCAGGAGAGATGCTGTTAGAAATCTGCACCCCACCCATGATTTCAGGGCCCAGAGAGTCCCATCTTGCACCTCAAAGCATTTCCAAGTCTGGAGTTTGATTTGGGTCTGCAGCGCTTTGCATTGTCTTCTCAGGAGTGCAGCATTTTCCATGCTCTTTCCAGCAGAAATATTTTTACGCTGCCCATTGCAGTTTTTATGGAGTCACAAGGCAAATTTATAGCTGAGAAATTTATCTCTCTCTCTCTCCACGCTGCCTTCCAGCTTTGAAGTCTGCAGGCCTATAAGCATGAAAATTTATATCCACTTAACTTTCATCAACTTCAAATCCCTGCTAATGAAATCCCTGGGAACTGACATGTTCCTGGGTGGATTTTTAGCTGCTACAATGGTTCAGGCACCATTTGAGACCCTTCCTTGTGCTGTGTCCAGTGCTCATTGCCAGCAGGAGCAGCATCACTGCTCCCCAGGCTGGGCAGCCATGTGCCGCCTTGATTACTTCTTCAGCCCCGTAAATCTTGAGGGCTCTTTATATGGCAGCCAAGCCCCAAGAGATGCCTCTTTTGAGGCATTGTGGAGGCAGGGCATGCTGGTGGTACCTCTCTTTCTGGAGAGGCAGCGACCAAGGGGAGAGATGCTCAAGGTCTGTTACACCATGAGAGGCCCAGGGAACGGAGGTTGGGGGTGTGACATCTCAGATGGTAAGACACAGAGGCATCAAAAGGAGCTGCTAAGACCAAACAGGTCCTCCAGCATGCCACATGGCACCCCAGCAGCCACTGCCGCAGGAGCAGGAATGCCCGCAGAGTAGCTGGGTCCAAGAATGCAGCTACACAAATCCAGCAGTTAACCATCAGTCCAGAGCTGTTATGCAAAGAGATATCCCTTGCATTTGGCTCAGAAATCCCATTAATTGCACATTGCTGTACGGATATTCCAGAGGCAGCAATGCCATATGCTTGCTCTGAGCATCTGCCAGGGCAGCCCACCCAAGCCACACCACGGTGTCCCTATCCATGGGCTCAGCGAGCGGCTCAGGCTTCATCTCCCCCCCCCTTGGCTGCGGTCTCCCTGCCAGCCCCGGGACCCAGCTATTCACCCTCCAGCAGCAGGCCCTTTTTGGAAGGCTTCACAGCAGGCAGGTGCTGCCTCCCCAGTGCCGAGCACGGTGCCAGCCAGTGCTTTCTCCTCGCTGCAGCAGGAGGCTGGTGGGAATGAACATGGCACGTGGCTTGCTGGTACCCATCCTGCCAGCAGTACTTCCACAGGAAAAAGTGAG
This sequence comes from Falco biarmicus, assembly GCF_023638135.1. Taxonomy (NCBI): domain Eukaryota; kingdom Metazoa; phylum Chordata; class Aves; order Falconiformes; family Falconidae; genus Falco; species Falco biarmicus. The sequence goes on along the minus strand of NC_079301.1, from coordinate 1,581,159 downwards.
CCCAAGCACCTTTTCTGAGAAGTCTGGTCCCATCTGGGTCCTGAAGCTGTTTAACAGCTTAAGCCCTTTGTAGGAGCCCAGGTAAAGCCCAGAGCTGCTCAGATTGGGGCGGAGCAGGACACACCCATGAGGAATCACTAAATTAACCTCATGAAAAACAAGTGGGGGGGACTGCAGGCATTAGGAAATGGCCGAGTTGGATTTAATTGCCTACAGCAGGACATGTGCCAACCTGGAGACGCCTGGTATACCCTTTTCTGTTTGTGGGGCTAAGCACGATCCCCTGTACGCAAGTAAGAAGAGCCACCACCCACCACCCCACCCCCCCGGCCCCATTTCTGTTAGCTGGCCATCAGGCATGTGCATTAGAAGTTCATGCTTCATCCTGGAAACCTTCTTGGCTTCGCCTTATTTTCACACTGTGGTGGCCCCAGAACATGGTACTTTCTGAAAAGCCAAACAGTAAGCTGGAACAAACGAGGACAAATGGATTTTAGAACAGAAGTCCTGCTCCTCCCTGCACACCCCTTGCTGATTTGCATCGATGTTGCTCCTGTACAGCATCCACACTGTCCCCTTGCTTCCCTGCCAAAGCTGGGAAGGTTACCTGAGAAATTTGGTGGGAACTCAGCCAGTTATTGCTGCTGGGAACCTTGTGAGAGGTTGTGGATGACTTAATGTGACTCAAGAAACAAGCGAGCAGTGTGGTTTCGGTTAAAAATGGGCTGGATAACATTGATCCCTAGTTGCCCAGACTGGGAGTAGCACCGTGATCCTCCCACCTGCCTGTCCTGGTGTCCTGGACCTCCTCCCTCTGGGTTTTTTGGGCAAAAAGGCAACCAGGCGGCTGTACCAACGAAATGGCTCCCTCTGGGAGGAGGTGTGATGCCATCTTCTACCCAGCTGGCAGATACCCTGAGCAGAGCGTTGTGGAAACGAGAATCAGGTACCGATCCATCTGCCACCATCAGCGGCCAGGGAGGAGAGATGTGTGCACCTCTGTCCACGTGTAAAAAGATGCGCATGCTGGTGGCACGGGCAGGCAGCTTTGGAATGCTTTGGGTTTTGCAGCTGAAGGGCTGAACATGGATGTTGGCTCCATGTGGGGCAAAAAGGAGAGAAGAGCCAATGGTGTCCCTGCAGGTGACGGGAGAGGAAAGGGGACGGTGCAGCCCTGGTCCACACCTGAGCACAACCCTGCCAGCATTGCCTCCTGCTCCTGGGCCAGCTCCTCTCTTTGAGAAACTCTGGTGAATATATATATATAATTTCTTTTTTTTTTTTTTTTTCCTTCTCTCTGAGACACAAAGGAAACTAGCCTCTTGTAGAGGTGATTTGGTTTGGGCAGAGGGCAACAAGAACCTCATGGAAGGCCAGGACACCCTTCTTCAGTTCCAGCACTGATATATCCCGTTAATTATTTACCCACCCAGCCCCTCGTGCAGTCACACACCAGCCATCCCCCTCCTGGCTGTGCCCTCCATGTCCCCCCTCCTGCACCCACCACTTCTCTGCTCCGGTCCTACAGCAGGGCCGATGCCGCCCAGCACCCGCCCCTGCCCTCCCCCCCAGCATTTGCCTTCTGCACCCATCTGCTTTTTTAAAAAAATATTTCTGTCTCCATCCAATGTCATTCTTTTTTTGCTCTCTTTTCCTCGTCTTCTTTCCAAACTGAGAATTTTCAGCTCAGGGTAAGAGTGGCCAAAGTGTAACTTCAGCGTTTTATTACATGGCCTTTTGTAGCCTGGCATGCAGCATTCAATTTGGAGCGGAGTGTCCTAGCTCGTTGCATGCCGAGATCTGTTGTCCAGATGAATTAATTCCAGATTATATGTGGGTGTGGACTTCAGCTGGGCAAAATTTGGATACCCTGGTTCAGTCATTATTCTCTGATGAATCTCTTGGTGACAGTCTTTGCCCCTATTGTTCTGAGGTGAGCCCCATGGCAAGAAATGTGAAGGCAAGAAACAAAAGAATATAAAGAAAGGTTACGAAATCAAATTCAGTAAGGCAGGGTTATTGTCCCTCCATTCTGCCTCTTCTGTCCTCCATTTGAGATTGGATTTTGCAGGAAAAAAAGCACCCACAGGAGAGACAGATGGAGCTTGCAGGGCAGGTTCTGGTGGGGAGCAGGGCTCGGCAGCCTGTCCCACGCATCTCCTGGCCGGCGAGCAGCGCGCCGGGACCTACTCGGCCCAGATTAAACCGCAGAGAAAGGGAGGAGGAAGTTATCATCAATTCTTAACATTTTATTTCTTTACTGGGTTAAACAAGGAGCGGAGAAAACCTCTGCCCCAAAATACAACAGAACTGAAAGCATTACAGGTACAGAGACTATTGAACACAGAGAGTAGTAGGATAATATTTTTAATACAACTGAATTATAGCATGGTTTTGTGTTTTTGTTGGGTTTTTTTGTTTGTTTTTTGTCAAACCATTTTGGAAAATAAATGTAATAGGAACTAGTGCAAAAAAGTTCTAAACATGAAGCACAGTGTATAAAATGGCATAAGAAAACTGTCCCCTTGAGGACACAGTCACTTTCTTATGACAGAGGGGAGAAAGAGAAACAGAAGGGGGGGTGGGAACAGGGAGGGAGGGTCCGGGAGGCAGAGGAAGAAAGCTGGAAAGAAAGAGAAACCGGGCAGGGGGATTAGAAAGAGTATTTTGACTTCAGCAGTATGGTTTTGTTTTGTTTTGTGTTTTTTTTCACCTCGCCACCGTGTACTGTAAAAGGACCTTTTTTTTGTAGGTCTGAGCTCTGTAACCACCGACATTTCACAAGCACTTGAGAAGGGTTCGGTCACAAGCAGCCTGGTCACACACAGACAAAGCCATCCTGGCGGGGGGGGGGGGCTCTGGTCCCTGCTGAGGTCCCCCATGCCCCTCGTGCCTGCCGGCGTGCCGGGACCCCCCAGCCCAGCCCTCGCCGGCAGCAGAGGGGTTGGGAGATCTCACCTCGGCTGCCAGGAGCAGCATCTCCCACGCTCTGAACAGAGCAGGACAAGAGGCAAGGGCGCTCGCTTTGGGGCTCTCCAGTGCTCTCCCTTCAAACAGCTCTTGTTAAACCGCAGCGTTGGCTTTCCTGGCTCTGTGGCATCCCTGCCAGACCGGTGCACTGGATTTCTTCCAAATCTAAACTCCCACGAACATATGGGAGTATCTCTGGTTCAAAGGCATCCCTTAAACTGTGATGTCTGGATGTATTGGAGGCTAGAAGAAGCTGGATTCATTTTGGTTTGGAAAACAGAGCTTGGTTCGAGGGATGGCTGGGGGCACCCACCACCAGCTGAGGTCCTAGGGAAGAAGAGATGCTTCCTCCTGGCAGCAGCACCTCAGCAAATTCCCCAGGGAATGTGCCCGTGCGGCTCTCAAGGTGTGTTACCCTGGACTGAAACCATCCTGGTAAGAAAGGCAGCTCTCCAGTTTGCTTTCACCACGGAGCCGCTCAGCCTACTGCCCCCAAGAAATTTGCTGGATGCTATTTTAAGTAGAGCTGGTTGGAATTCCTTACAAATTGCTATTCTCTCCGAATCCACTGCCACCAGTTCCAACTGTGCGAGCAGAAAAAGTATGATTGATTTTTTTCATTTTATTTTCTGAAAATGAAAGGTTTTGTGGGAAAGGGCTGTTCTTGATACATTTCTCAATTTGAAAAAAATTGGTCACAATTATCAGTATGGCTTGTTTTGACAAATTTCAGAATAAGAAAAAATAACTGTCTGGCTTGAAATGTCTTTTTGTTTTGCAACTCAAGCACGTACCATTCCCCAATACGTTTAAAAATGGTAAAACCAAACCCAAATTTCACAAGCCAAACCCTTCTTTTTTTTTTCTTCTTTTTTTTTCTTTTTTGAGTTTCAGTTTACAAGAACCCAAGTTGGCGACTTCCTGGCCAGAAAAGGGATCATCACAAAATGCTAACAAGACTGGAAACCACTCCCAACCTTGTTTCGAACAAAAGTACTAGATATGCAGCGTCCGAGGGGAAGGCGGAGGAATGGTGTGTGGTAACACAGCCCATCTCCTGCCGGTGAACACCCTGTCCTGTGAGCAGGGGCTGAGAACTTTGATAGAACCCCAGCAACTTCAAAAAGGAATTAATTTTATTTCTTCTTTAATGATCTTTGTTGGACAATTATTTATGCATCGTGTACGGCCACAGGATTTCCTTTGCTCCCTTCATCCCAGCAGGGCAGAGCCGAAGGTCCCTCTGCAGCCCGCCCTGCAGCAGTGGTGTGGGTGAGCTCCCTTGCGGGGTCTCACACAGCTCCGCACAACGGGGGCAGAGGCAGAACCTCCCCTTCCCCTCCCCCTGACGGGCCCAGCACCCACCAGCCCATGCCCAGCCCGGTGGCAGCTGCACGCCCTGCCCGGCCCCACGCATGGGACTCCCGAGGACCAGCCCATGGGTGGCAGAGCCAGCCCCGTTTGGGGGAGCCCCGTTTCTGGGAGGATGCTCTTCGTTGCTCAGCCATGCTTGGTGCTGGCTGGCTGAGCTGGAGCCTGGGGCTGCAGGAGTGGTGTCAACTGGGGCTTACAAGAAAGATGGGGACAGACTTTTCAGTAGGGCCTGCAGCGATAGAACAAGGGGGAATGGCCCTAAGCTGACCGAGGGCAGACTTAGGGCAGATGTTGGGAAGAAATTCTTCCCTGTGAGGGCGGCACTGGCAGAGGCTGCCCAGAGCAGCTGTGGGTGCCCCATCCCTGGGGGTGCTCAGGGCCAGGCTGGATGGGGCTGGGGGCAACCTGGGCTGGTGGGAGGTGTCCCTGCCCCTGGCAGGGGGTTGGGGCTCGGGGGGCTGTCAGCTCCCTCCCAGCCCAAACCAGGCTGTGATGCTACGATTCTAACCTGCCGGGATTTTCAGGAGTCAGGTGCTGACTCCTGGCTGGTGCTCAGACAAGCAGAGCAGGCTTTCTCTATCCCCCTCCCCGCAGTGTCACACAGAACTGGCAGCAGTCACCCAAAGAGCCAAATGGACCAAGAATACCCAAACAGAGCTGCTGAAAACCTTCACTTCTGAAATAAAACTAAATAATGCTTGGACCTGTGCAGTCCCACCGAGAGCTGCCATGATCCAGGAGCTCCGAACAGGCTCCTTTTGGGTGGAGAAGGGATGATCACAGGGTTTTGTCATGTAGGTACCTCTGTCACCCTGCTGAGATGCCCAAGAGCTGACTTTGATGGGCTAAAGTAGATCGTTAATGTCCAGCCTAAACTTTAGACACTGCCCTTCCTAACCTTCCGAGTATAATTTAAGAGAGGTTTACAGCCCCATGGATGGGAAGCCACAGGGCAGCTCAAAAAGCCTATAAGCGGAATTGTCTGCCACATCACATAGATTTTAGTAGGGTTTTTTGCAGAATCTCAGTACATTTCTGTCCTGATTTTGTCTTTACCAATTTCTACAGAAATTCCTTCCCAGGCTGGTGGTGAGTTATCATGTCACAGCTTATCACAAGCCGCTGCATGACTTTTTGAGGGCAGAGCCTTCAGCCCGAAGGCTGAGCACGAGGCAGTGTCCCTCCCAGCAGGACGGGACGGGGGTCCCTGTCCCACCAGCAGCGCTACAGCCTCACTCCGTGCTGTAAGTCACCCACCTCCCCAGCAAGCGTGGCACGGGGAGACCTCGCCAGCCAGAAGGCACCTACAGACCTCAGCAATGGGAAGCTCCATCGCATCGCCGAGGAGGATCCTGCCCCGGGAGTAGCAGATATCAGGGGTTTTCTGTCTTCTTTTTTTAAACGTGGGCAGAGGAACCGTCTCCCAGCGTTGCCTGCAGTCCTGAGTGGCAGTGAATGAACTGCCCTGACATCTCCTATTGAAGCAAAGCAAAATGTGTTGAACAAAAACCATTTCAAGATGTTTTCTGAGTGTTGCCAAGTTACTCAACATGTTCTGCTTTAGTTGTCAGATGCTTTCAAAGCGATTTCCCTAACTCAGAGCACGAATGGTGAGGGCTCTCCCTGGGAATCTTTTGCCTGGGGCTACCATGGATCTGTATTTTCATAAGAAAAAGGCTCAACTAATGATTAATCTTCACCAGAGGAAGCAGGGCCTTTCTTTGGGATTTTTCTTCAGTTATTTTTAATTAATTTGTACAACTGGCAGTTACATTAAAGTGCAAAACCCAGGACTAATGCTCCAGCTGGGCAGGATCTGGCTACCTTTCCTCCTGCAGCCCTGCCTGCTCTGCCCGCTCCCCTGCCTGCACCCGCTCCCGAATCTGGATCCCACAGGGACAGCATCATCCCCCTGCTCCCCGGGGCAGAGAAAGCCTCTTGCCAGGGAGGGCAAGGAGGAATTCCTGCTGTCCAATGGGCATTTTTCTCCAAGCAGAGAGAAGTTTATCCACTGAAGGGAAGGTTGAGTTTTACATATTAATCCCAAAGTGTGGTGCCTTCTTTAGGGAAAAGAAATAAGATCATTGCATGAAAAGGAGAAAACACCTTGGTTTAAATTCCTGGTAGGATAAATCCATTTAGACCTGGTGTTCTCCAAGGTCCCAGGCGGCTGCAGAAGAATGGCTCTGCAAAGGGCTCCTGCTCTGCTGGGCATAGGAGGGGCTCAGGTTGAAGCGTACCTGCATGCAGGGGGCAAAGAAACCCATCCTCTCCTTATCCCAGGCATGCTCACTCCGTGTTGTAATCAAAATAATGTCAGTGGCATTAACTGAGGCAATGTTAATGTCTCCTTTCTGGGCTTTTCTCTTGTACAGCAAAGAGAAAACTAGTATGGACGAAGGACTATGAAGGTTGTAATGTCAGACCAAAGAGAAGATTTTTATCCGATGGCCTTATAATGATGGACTGCGACATACACTGCTTCCAGCTGCTCTGTCCTGCTCTGTGAACAGCCTAGTCTGGATTCATTTAACGAGATTGGCAAAGTGTTGAATACAGCATATGGTGCCCTAAAACCACAAAACTTATTGACAGCAGCCCAGACTGCTAAATAAAAGAACTCCTTCCAAAAGCCTTGCTCTGTGAAGACTCAGCACTTTCCTTCCAGTCACACTAGGTAAAGCCCCAGCCCTGCGCCTGCCAGCACGGCTCCGCACCCTGTGCACTCCCCCTGCCCGCGGACCCGGCAGCCTCCCTGCTGGCCCGGCACGTTATCCTCACATGAACACCTCCTGGGAAGCCACAGCCTGGAAAACGTGTGGATCTCCTCCAGCTAGAGCATAACTGCCCTGCAGAGCCTCCTCACTCCCCGGCTGATGAGGCTGACGCAACTACACCTCCTCAGCAATCACGCCAAAGACCCCAGTTCTGAAATGGCTCAGCTTTCGGATTCACTGGGTTGTCACATGGGCTCTCTGCCTCCTGAGATGAAGCTCGTCAGCTGACGTCATGGAAGGCAAACACATTTGTCACAGCTCCCAGGTTATTCCAGCAAAACCCTGCCAGCCTCCCCTAGTCCCTGAAGACAACTTGGGCTATTCGACCTCACTCCCTGTGGAAATCACCCGTCGCAAAACCCCCACGCTCGGTGCCACCAGAACCTCCCTGAGCTCGGGCTGCCACTAACGCGCTGGACATCACTCTGCTCGCCGGTGCTGCAGGACAGCCCCAGGGTGGGCAGAAGGGACATCCCCTCCAGCAGGGTCTTTGCACTGGATCCACACGCACATGCGTGTGCGGGAGAGCATGCCCGTACCACCACGCCATCGGCGAGCGCACAGGCTCGGGCGCTGCTCAGTGTCACCCCAGCAGACAATGAATAGGGCCAGTGACTCAGGGCCACTTGCTGACGCACCACACTGGGCTATTCTTCTCTCTCTAGATGAGTCGTTCAAAGACTGGATGTAGCCTATCTCTGAGAGAGGCGCCTGGAATTAGCTTAACTCTTGGCAGTACATGAAAAATCTAATTTCCTTAACAGCGAACTGGATCCGGCTGTCTCCAGGCAGGAGCAGGACTGTGCTCCCTCCCTTGGTCTGGCTGTATGCTTTTGCTAGTTATCAAAGCAGCTACACAACCCATTTCTTAGCAGCAGAGAAAATGGAGGAGTCAGATCCCTATTTGCTGAACTGTTGCATCTCCACATTCTCACGCTGGTGTAAACTAGACTGAAAACACATTGATGCTGTGAGGAATAGTCAAACAAGAATCGTCCTACCTTTTCTGGGTAGCAACAGCAAGGAAATCTGCTCGGGAAACACTCTGTGTCTTCCACTAACACCACCTCTCCTAGCCCGACAGTCAAGGGACAGCAGCTTCATGGGCTTTGTATCTGCGGGACTTTGGTAACAGGCAACTGATAACGTGTAAACATCACCCCAAAGCTCTGAGATTCAAGTCAAAGCAGAAATCAAAACATTCAGCTGCTTCTCAGAGCCCTCTTTGGTCTGGAAATGGGCTGGAAACATCAGGAAACCTGTCCTTCCCATGAGATGCCCGTTACTTCCTTCTTCCAGCCAGGTAGGAAGTAGCTTTGCTCCTGGGGCTCTGCTTGGTTTTGCTTCACCTCAACAGACCACAAACCACAAGATTTACAGTCCTCAGCTCTGACTTCTTGGACCCTCGCAGGGATCTGGGATTGGTTTGAGATGCAGCAGGGCATTCCTCCTGCTCCATTTCTGCCTCCCAGCAGGGCTGCGGCGATCCAGCCGGGGCTCTGCTGTAGGCTCCCCGGCAAGAGGCAGCCTAGAAACAGAGGGACCATCCCACGTCCTCTGCAGGCAACGAGCAGGTTCTCATCCGTATCGTGACCAGGACATTTTGCAGCTGACTTGTGCTAAAACGCACTCTCCTCCTTCCCCTCATCCACACCAAGCATGAACTTTCTTGTGTCTGGTCCCTGGTCCCCATGCACAGTGCCGTGCCCCATGGAGTTTTCATGCTGGGAACAGTTCCTAGTGGGTGGGTGGAGAATTTGGGAGTTTCCTAGGAAACTTTCCTAGGAAAGCAGATCCCTGTTTGGGACTGAATCCCAAGATACGCTGAGCTCAGGTTAAAAAAACCAACAACAAATGAAAACAAGTGAGCCGAATGAGGCTGCACCAGCCAGCATCTTGCCCGGCCAAGTCCAGCTGTCCCAGCTGGGCTTCTAGAAATTTTCTGATCTGGGGGCATCCACGGATAGAAAGTATTCACAAAAACTCTCTTCCCCAGCTGGGCTTTACTAACGCCTCCTCTTTGTGTAGGAGACTCCCCCTACAAGCCAGATTTCTCCAGCCGTTTTGCCCAGTCCTTCTGCCATCCAGGCGATGATTTGTAGCTGGGAAGCATGGAAAGATGCCTTCTGACAGCCTGCATCCAACTGTTACCATGCGTGATCCCCCTCCCTCGCCTAGCCTGGGCACTGCTGGAGTAACATCTCCCTAACGCCTCTTGGAGACCAGCCACTCCAGTCAGGAAAGAAAGCAAAAAAGGTTAAACCAAATCATCAGGACACTTGGCAAAGTGGAATGCGGAAACGCTGGAGATGTCCCTCCTGCTCCACGCCTCCTCCTTCCCTCTCCACTTCCCTGCACAGAGCAGGAGGAGAGGGAAGGCTGGATGAGCAGGTCAGGGATGTCATGAGACAAACCCCAAGTAGTACCACAGTGTAGCATGATAGCATCCCACTCCTGTCCCCCAAATCCCACCAGCGAGGGGAATGCCACGCTGAGGACGCTGCACCCCATGAGGGTGGCTCTGCATTGGGTTGCTGGGTTTTTCCCTGGGACAGGAGCCAGGGTCGGGGGGGCAGGCTGTGCCCAGAGGTGCTGCCCCCCTGCCTGCCTGGCCCTTCAGCATTTACAGACCAAGGAGGAAAAGAAATGGGGGCTGGTCTGACTGTCAAACCCTTGGCATGTCGCTGGTGGGTAAGGTGTGGGCGCCCAAGGCACTCGCGGCAGGCGGCCGGGAGATGCGCGGCAGTCCCACAGGGACACCTCTTCTGAAGGGACTCCCTCCCCTCCGCTCCCCCCACCCCCGTGCCGTACCTTCCTGCGCTGGCACCTCAGCGAGGCCGGGCACGCCACGCTGCCTGGCTGCTACTGACCGAACCCTTCTCAAAGCCGAGTCCCGCAGCCCTGTGCGCATTAGAGACTCTTCATCACGGGGATGCCCCGCGGCGAGCAGCTCTTGGGGGTATGTGCGGGGGTGTGTGTGTGTGCGCCACCCCCAATCCCGTGCCTCCCATTGGAGGAATAGCATGTGCCCCCCTTAGTGGAAAAAGATCTGGCGTTCTTCTTGGAGTTCGGTTTTCCCCTCTGCATCACTCGTCCCGTGCCACGCTCTCCTCCAAGGCGGGCAGGGCCTCCAGGCTGAGCCCTCCGCCAGCCGCCCCGCTGCCGCCGTGCACGCTTGAGAAGGACACCATGGTGTGGAGAAGCATCAGGACCAGCACGCACAGTCTGATCCTGCTGCTGCCGAGGCGAGACCCTGCGGAGACCGGCAGCAAGGATGGGGAGCGGGGCTGGTGGTACTGGTGGTGGTGGTGGTGGTGGTGGTGGTGGTAGAGGTGGTAGTGGTTCTGTCGCTGGTGATGGAGGTGGGGGTCGTGGCGGTGGAAATGGAGTGACTCTGATGCTGTGGATTTGGGGGATGTGTTGTCGTTGCTGTCTGGGGGGTGGTCACAGGAGTCCCATTGCACCTCGCAGCACTTGGCCTCCTCATCCGGCAGCTGGTTCTCCAGCAGCCCTGCGGGAAGGAAACAGAGGAACAGGAGCGGGTCAGCAGGAAGCGGAGAGAGCGAGCCCTGGTGCCTGCCAGCCACGCACCGTGGAACGGGCAGAACCAGAGGCCCAGGACACCCAGCGACCCCCCAGGACTGGCCCTCAACAGGGCTGTGAGCCTGCACAGACCCCAGCCCTGGGGATCATTCAGGGCTCAACAAACGCCACTTGTAGTGGTTAAACATCCCTGCCCTGCTTTAATCCCACCACCTCCAGCCCCTTACAAGCTTGCTTTAGCTTTCAGTTAAAGGTAGGGCTCTCATTTCCTGCACTAAGCTGTCAGGCTGTTGTTGGGTCTCCATTAACCACTCACACCTCACCCCGGATGGCCACGTTTTGGCAATCATGCAGAGTGCTTCATGTATTTTCCACACTGTACCTCTTCCCACTCCGCCCCCCAAAACCTTCAAAATCTGGTGTGTGGTTTGCAAAGCGCAATGGGGCTTGCCAGCACCCACCCCTGCCCTGTCCCCCCATGTCCCTCGGGAGCCTGGCCCCGCTCCCCGGACCTCCTTACCCGTACAGATGAAGCCAGGCAAACCTCCATAGATCAGCTCGTCATTGTCCGGTAACACAAACGGGCACCTGGTCTGCACCTCCAGGCAGTATTGCTTGCATGGGATCCGGTGTCGGCACTGGTGTTGGGTCACATTGAAATACTCGGAGCACAGCCAGGCCTTGTAGACAGCCTAGGGGAAGCCACCGAGAGGGACATGTCACCTCCCCAAACACTGGGGTAGCTGAAGCATCGCAGAGACACTGGGACGCACGTGTCTGGGGGGTGCATGTGTGTGTGTGTGTGCGCCACCCCCAATCCCGTGCCTTTTCCACAGGGAAAAAGGGGAAGGGAGAATTCCTCTCAGCTCATGTGAGGAATGTGTGTCAGTGCATCAGGGTCGCTTACTGAACTCACCGATCAACTGAAATAAACCACTGGCATGTTGGGACTGTGGAACTCATCTAGCAAACTAAATCCACCACAAAAATAAAGCTAATTAACTACATGGACTAACATCCCTTACAGATAGGCACTGCAACAGACTGCGGTGGCTCTGCCAAGACCTGAGAGCTTGGTTCATTGAAAGAAAAAAGTAAACACTGCTTGTCTCCCACCCCCCCAGAGCATCCTCCTCCTCCCCAAGACTCCCGCTGCTCCTCCTGGGCAGGGTCGGGATTTACACCTTCTCTAAAGCACTCTGGTCCCCATCAGCTCTGAACACGAGACAGCAGAACAGACCATGGGCTGAACTTTATTGGAAATTTCCAGCAGGCAGCGCTTTGGAAAAGCTACTGGCCACAAGCAGGTGGGCATCGCTGGGATGCAGTGCATGCAGCTGCTGCAGCCTCAGACTCGGCCCTCTCTGCCACCAAAAAACTCCTTCCCTGCCTTCCCCACCCCTCTACCCACTTCTGGGGGAGATTCCCCATTCACAGAAGCCTAGCACTTCACTGTGCCGTTTCTTTTGGCTCAAAGGGGCAGACCCTGGGGGGAACACCTGCATTTTACAGGCATACTCTGACACTCGAAGGTACCAAACAGCATTATGGATGCCCCTGTGTGCTCCACTTGCCTTTCCACTCGTTAGAGCTGTGCCTGGCAACATTTCCTGATGCAAAAGCACCTGAGGGTTCACCTGCAACTGCAAGGCTGTGCCACAACCTCTGCCTCTCCAGCCTCCCCAGTTACTGGTCCTCCTCCCTTGGGTCCACTGCCAACAGCACAGCCACTTGCGAGCAGGGGAGAGAAAGCGGCTTCCATCTGCAGCTGGCCGAGATGGCCCTTCTCGGCACAAACCAGCTCTTCCCTTCCACCCTCCATGCGTGCGTGCCCCTTGCAGCCGGCTGGGCACGGCCCAGATGGCTTCGGTTAAGAGCGTATCTCCCGCATCCCCCCTTATCTCCCGAGCATCAGGCATGGGTGGAAATTGTTTGTCTTCGCTGTCTGTAAAAGGGAGGGAGATCTCTCATTTCTCATGGTGAGCAGTCATTCCTCAGGCTGCAAGAAACCCGTGACACCGCTGGGAAGAGCAGCACCCTCCGTAGCGCTTCCAGCTCATCTATGAATATATCTAGGCACTAGCAACAGTGTTAAGGTCATGGTAATGACCACATCCAACTTCCTTTGAAACCAACTAGAAAGGACTCCCCGTGATTCAAAGGGAATGAATTTCCCTCCTCAGCAGGCTTGGAGAAAACCCCGTGCTCCTCCTTCCAGCTGCATTTTTATTTTCTGGAGTCTTTAAAAACATCGCTTCTTTGTTTCCCCATGTTTTCCATAGATCCTTATCATCATTTGTTTGGACCATGGTAGATGTCCAGGATTAAAGCTGGTTGGGAAATTCTTGGCAAGTTATTTTAGTCTCTTTTTTTTTTCTCCCTGGAAAATGCCAAATCATGAAAACCAGAATTTTCATGGAAGCATGTTAGTTTTGGTGAAACTTTTATCACAAAAAGTTTAATCAGGACCAGGACACAATATATAGGGCAAGCATTTCAGAGCAGTCAATAGCCCTGTGGTCAGGACTTTCAGCTGGGATGTGGGAAATTCAGCTGTGGTCCTGCTTTTTCTGCCTGGCCTGTTGGATGTTAACTACTTTGACAAAGTGGAACAGCTCCAAAGAAGGGACTGACTCTGCAATCAGACTGCAAAGACACAACTGGGAGGGAGCGCTTTGAGGCCTGGATCTGCGTCTGCCCAAGGTGATTCCCCTGGGGTGGAGAAGAGGAGGGGAGACAGGCAGGGTGAGCACAGCCCATGCTCCAGAGATGCCACAACCCCGTCCCAACGTGTGTTCTCCCCACTGGCCTCTGCTCCCGCAGGAACAGTGTAGGGAGCAAGGGGACAGTGGGGCAGTGAGGAGGACACAGAAAGACCCCTCAGCAAGGTAGCACCTCTGCAAACATGAGGAGCTTTTCTCCTTTGGGAAAGCAGCACCTATCATTGCTCTCCATGGGACCTCAACAAGGTGTAAAGGAAGGTTAGATGTCTCAGTGGACACCGACACGTTATGATAGATGGGACAGAGAACCAGAAGGTATAAAATGGGCTTCAAACCATCCACCGACAGTCCTGGACTTGGCCAGACAGGATGCATCCCTACATCAGTCCGAGGACTCGACAAACCCCTGCCTTGACACGATGCTGTTATTTACGTGTGACTACAGGCACACGGGTAAATCTGGACCAAAACGGAGAGGACCCTGCCTCAAAGAGCCTGCAGCTGCAAAGACACGCTGTGTGATAGCTCGAAATCTGGGGACGTCTCTGGCATCCCATCCCCTTCTCCCTTTTAGAGGGCAGGCAGGCACACAGACCTGCCCCCAGCAAGCCCTCCTGGGGAAATTGCTAGGAAACACATTTTCTGAAGAGTTTTTAGGTCTACTGGAGACTTCAGGCATCCAGGAAGGGGTGAGTTTCCTTAAATTCAATCTTCTAAAATAAGTTATTATTGGGCTGCTTTTATAGGCAACAGAGAGAGGGCATCCTGAGAACAACGCAGCCCTTCAAAGCACTGGAGTACCCCAAGCGTCCAACAGCGAGGGGGTTGGAGGGGTTGCCCTCTTTCCCTGTTGGCTGTAGAGGATTTCTGGAAGCCAATGTAGACTAGCTGCTTGAATTTTAAATGACTGGACTTGGGTGGGATGATTCCCCAAAGTCATAAACTTTCCAGGATTAGAAACTGGATGCATTAACTACACCCCAAACAGACTGCAAATTTAAACAAGAGTTATAAGGTACGTACCACAGAAAGATAACTTGCCACTCCCTTTTTGTGATTAAGCACTTGGGCTTTTTCTATGCAACCAGTCTGCCAGTCACATAGCACCAAAAGTGTCCTGCCACTTCAGCCTCTCCCTTGCAAGTGCACTTCAATGCTCCACGGTAACGAACAATAACTAGCAAATAGGTGAAGTGCATCATTTATATACAGCTCGCAGCATTATATGTGCTCACAAAAATTCTGCTGTAAATGCGAAGTGATGGCACACGCGACAACAGACCCCTGCATCCACTCACAAAGGGGTCATGAACGGGAAAGGGATCAAAGCTGCAAGGTGACGCAGCCAGCACACCGCCCAGGGCCAGCGGCTGGTGTCCCTCCCTGGGGCGAGCAGCTGTGCGAGGCTGCTGCTCCTTGCTTCTCCGGGGGCCGAACGGTGCCAAGGGGAAACAGAAGGGCTGCACAGGGACCCCCCCAAGCCATGTCTGCAGGGTAACTGCTCCGTAAGGACAAGGTTACCTGCTCTCCCACCTGGCAGCCCTAGCAGACCCCCTGCAAGCCCGGGGCAGAGCCGGATGGGTACGGCTGGTGTGCCCGGCCCCATGTGCCAGCCCAGAGGCTGGGGGTGGAAGGATCGCATGGGACACACCGAGTCTGTCCCACCAGCTCAGCCTGTTTTCCAGGCCCTCACCTGACTTAGCATTTAACATCTCCATCAACGGGACTTCTTTGCGTTTCCTGAGGAGGCTCTTTTACCACTGAAAGCAGTTATCTTGCTGCCTACAAGATTTCCTTCATACTTGACCTACATTTTTCTATCCAAAAGTTCATTCCCTTCAATCATTCCATAAACCATTCCTCTCCCTCCTTTCTGTTTACACATTTCTGATATTTGCAGATGTCTCATGCTCCCTGTTTAGTCGTAACTTAGGCCTAAGCTCGACTGATTTACTCTTTCGCTTTCCTGTGAGTCTCCCTCCCAGCCCTTTCATCATCCTGACTCTCCCCTGCGCTGCTTCCCAGAGCCCAGTCGAAGCCCAGTCGCATTCACCACTCCCACCTGGGGACACGTGCAGACTGCTGAGGAGGGATGCTGTTACACCTGACCCCTGGCAGAGAACCGTGGCTGTCACCTGCACTGTCCCAGCTCCGGCTCTGGGCTGCAGTGTCCCACTGTTCGGCCCCGGAGGCACAAGGGGCAGCCAGCACGGGAGACTCCTGAGAGCTTGGTAAGAAGGAGCTTGGGTTGGTTCATCCCGCTCTCCTGTGGAAACGCAGCTTGCACAAGGAGATGCTGCATCGATCTGCATGTTTTCTCCCTAAAATGTTTCTGTTGATGGCTATCAGGGAAGTTTGGCAGGGGGTTGGGGTCTCAGACGAGGACATTCCCCTGAATTTAATGAAAATACTGAGTGAAAGGCTGCAAAGAGCTGCTGGTACCTCTGCCACCAGAGAGGGCAGAGGATGTGCTCTCACCCAGACAGAAACTGCAACTAGGCACCAGGACTGCCCGGGTGCCTTCCCCTTTCCCTTTTCTTCGAGGGCACCCACCTGCCCAGAGGAAAGCACCGGAGCTGTGCGGCTGCCTCGGTCCCAGCCGGCCCTCGCCTTGCTGGGCTGCGGGTCCTCCGGGGGCTGCAGCAGGCATTCCCGCAGCTGTGCGTGACAGAAACTGCCCACGTCTGTTCAAAAACAAAGACAGCAAAAACCTGCTGGTGCAACAGCGCTGGCAGCTGCCCCGCTCCACTGGGATCAGGCTGAGATGCGAGCAGATCTTTACGAGACTCCAGCATCCTCCCGTCACGCATCTGCAAAAATCAGCACTACGGGCAAGGAGCAAACTCCCTGGGATGCTCAAACACAGCCTTATGGCTTTGGTTTTTCAACAGCTTTCAATATCTCTGAGCTTACCCCACACAACCTCCTTTATCTTGCTGTTATAAAAGGTGTGTGAGAATTTAGGACAGGAAGAAATTTATTCTCTGCTTAAATCAATGGCAAGAAGCTCACTGGTTTCTTTTATGGTTTCTTCAGGAAGTGACTTTGGTTGCAATCAGAGTTTTCTTCCATTCTGTTTTTGCTTTTGGCTGATCTCCAGCCTGGCCAAGGAAATATAAGTGACCTGAACTCCAAAAAGCTCTATTTTAGTGCCCTCTTCCTGCAATTTTAGCTCAGAGGACTGGCTAGATGACTCTCAGAAAGCAAAAGTAGTTTTGCTGCCTAGGAAAGGGGCCAACTTCAGACACCTAATTTATATGTGAGGAGGAGGAGGAGGACAGGCTATCTATCTGCATCTGAATTTTGCAGGTGTGCCGAAATGCCCCATCATAAAAGACATTTAAAAGAAACAAAAGGAATTGGACTTCCAGTAACTGTCTAATTAAGCTACCTGTCTGCTCACGCTTCCACCGGTATCTGACAGCAGCAGGCAGAGGGACAGCCTTTTCGCAGGCACTTATGTGCCAAATTGAGTTCCGCGCTGCCTGCACTTCTCCCGCTGCCTGCTGTCAGTACCAGGATAGCATCCCCCATCAAACAGCTTTTCCAGAGTCTTTCTGCATTCTTAGCATTTCTGCACAAAATAACATACTCATTTTTTTCAGTACCAGTCTAGCTGCTACCAGTATTTTGTAAACACTGGCGTTTGCCTGTTAAACCACCCCAGCTAAATTTCGGGAAAGCCAGGGGGCAGGGATGGAGCAGCATCCTGTGGATGCAACACCTTTGCAGAGGATGCAGTGCTTGGGATAGTCTGGATGCCCACCAGGACCACCAGCTGTAATTAACCCAACGAGCTGCTGTTTTCCATTAGAGCAGGCATCAATGTTTAGGAAGTTTTCCCCAGGATAATCCTGCTAATGGTGCAGGGGGCCCGCACCCGCTTCTCTGGAAGGGGGATTTGCAGACCGGAGGGGGGGTGAGGATAAGGAGGGCAGAGAGGGAAGCCTTCCCCTACAAAATAACCTCGTTCTGCACAGAAGAGTCAAGACTTGGTGCTCATCTCCTGCAAGGGTGGGGAGCTCACCCAGAGCACTGCCCAGGGGCACCCCCCACCCACACTGCTCCCACTGAGGGGACGCCCAAGGAGAGTGGAGCTGCTGATCAGCAGTAATAAGTGGTTACACCAGGTGCAGGCAATTTGGATGCTCTGAGAAACAGAACGCGAGTTTATAGCTTGGCAAAGCTGCCCAGGGCTGTACTTAATTGCAATAATATTGGGCTCTGCTGACTGATCCAAGGAAACACTGGGGTCAACTCTGGAAGGAGACCCAGGAGCGTGCTTGGGCTGGTAGTTCATGCTGGAAGTTGCTGGGCTCTGCTGTCACGACTCTCCTCCTCCTCTTTGCTGCTGCTGAGGCCACAAGTACTCAAGCTGGCTGCAGCTGCACAGGGCTGGGGTGGTACGTGAGCATCCATCAAACCCCCCTCAGCCCCGCTGGGCTCACTGCTCCCTCAGACCAGACCCCACCAGCACCCCGCAACCTGCCCGAAACCTTCCTCCCAAAACTGCCCGGGTCACTGACGCCCGCAGAGGGCTCACTCGTATCTTGCTCATCAGGACACTGCATGTGCCCAGCCACCAGCTTCCAGGTGGACAGAGAGGAATCCCTGACCGCCCCTGCCAGACTCCCCTGGCTGAGAGCTGCCCCCTCCCCTCCCAGTGCGGTTCTGGGACTCACATTTCCATTATGGCCTGAGATGAGCATCTGGAGTGGCTGTGCCTCATTAATCTTGGACACAGGGAAATGAGGATTGCTAATGAGCTGCTTGGCACCTCTCCAATCTCTGGCACATCAGGGTGCAGCACAGGAAACTGGGGTGTGTGTGGGGGGGGGAGCGGGAAGAAGAGCCCCCTTGGATGGCAGAGGATTAAGGGAATGCCAACATCCACGGCCAGCCAGGAGTCACAAACACAAGCTGCAATGTCCAGTTACCACTGTATTCAATTACTGCCGCCTGTAATTCTGATGTTAACAATGTTGAGCTTTTTAAACAGCTTTTTTTTTGTTTTTTAAATTAGCCTTGCTATAGGCTGTTCTAACATCGTATCTGTAACAGCTGGTTTTGGGGTAACTTCTTTGATAGTTCTGGAGCTGTGTTATCCTTGCCTCGCCACATTCACATGCTCTGGTTTTGGGGAAGGAGGTGGGAGAAACCCAAGCCAACCCCAAAACCCAACAACTGTGTGCATTTTTTGTTAAATTATTTGATTTACTTATTTTTTTATATAAAGTTGACTTTTGCCTGGCGATGACAGCTGTGGAGCCATGGATCTTCCGTTTCACAGCTGGGGGAGGCAAGAGGTGGGGCGCCTCTGCCCACTGTACCCTGGCACCGTAGGGCATGGAGGGGAGTCAGCGTCTGGCCCCAGGCATTGCTACCAAGGCTGCCAACAGGAACAGCATGGGATGGGGACATGCACTCGGTGGGAATAAGGCTGGCTGCACGCAGGCTGCAGGGTGCTGGGAACAGCACCAATGTGAACCCCATCCACTTGCCGGAGTGGGTGATCCTCAAAACACCGCTGGAAACACCGCATCGTGCTGCTGGACCAGCATCCCGCCTGCTGCCCACTGGGGCTGGCTGGCACGTGCCCATGCCAGGCTCTCTGCTATCCTGAGGCCCACCCCTCCCCAGGATCTGTTTCCCCATTAGTTTTCCCCCAGCCATCCCATGCACAAAGCCAGTTTGCATCCTGGCTTGTCACCCCAGCGCTATGATCACGTGGCATGCCACGGCAGAATGGGGGCAGGGGGTGCTGAGCCAGGTCTGGCACCCATCAGGCTTGTCCTCAGGGACAGTCCTGGGCAGAAGACACCCCTGTGCTCCCCAGCCACTGCTTCCCACCCACGTCCCAGGACCAGACCTGCATCCCTTGACCTCAATGATGAAGTCACTCCCAAATTACCCAGAAGCAACGTTAAGTCAGAGCCACCCACTCTCAACACCTTCGATGACTTTGTGAAGAAGCTCATAGGTTTTAGCATTTTAGTTTTAATTCCTTTAATGCAAGAACAACCTGAATGCCCCTTCTTTTATAGCGGGGGGGGGGGGGAAAAAGCCCCCCAAAATAACCCCCTCCAAGCTACTCCAAACAAGTCTGAGATGCGCACAACTCCCTATGGACTCATCTTTCAAAACTAAGAGAGAACAGCTTTAAAGCACGACTTCCACGCACCTTATACACTCAAAACCCAGGTTAACAATCCTATTGCACTAAAGTTCACAATACCAGGTAGCTCGACACACACCTTGGGAACATCTGGAGGAGCAAAGGACAGGAGAACAAGCATCTGAGCCTGCAAACACATGCACCCCTTCAACACACCCACGAGTGTGCCGGGCCAGGGGCTGTCCCAGGAGCTGGTTAGCAGTGCCAGCTCCCAGCCCCGGGATGCTATCAGGGGACTGGCACCACATTTACAGGCTTATTTCTTTGCTAATCTGCTCGTTGCAAGCGAGGGCTGTCGCATGTGGAGGCCAGGGAAAAGCCTGGTCTCATCCCAGTGGATGCAACTTGGAAAAAAACCAGGAGGAATAGCCCGTAATTGTGGTTTGGACCGAAACAGGAAGCATCCCCTGCAATAGCCGTGCTCCCAGCCTTGCTTCGGACACCGGGCAGCCCTCAGCAGCTCTGTGGCCGGGACTGCACTTAGGGGACACAGCACTTGGCACCCCAGCGCGGCTGTGTGGCTGCTTCTATTACACAGGAAGCAAGAACAAAAATAATCACGCTAATTAACATCACAGCTTGACAAATGCAAAGGCAGTGACCACAGCTAAGCCTGCTCACTTTCTGCATCCAGTACCCACGTGCCTGTATGGCACAGGGCCCCCCATTTCCCCGCACCCCCATGCACCCCCCAGCAAAACACCCCATACAGATTCTCGCTGCAGTGCAGGGTCACAGCACCCAGTGCAGGAGCTGGCACTGCAGCCACAGCAACGCGGGGTGCAGGGGCACAGGTGTGGGACCTGGGGCCGCAGGACAGGCAGCGGCGCCTGGAGCCCCTTCCCTCCCACCGCAGCTCCTGCCTTGCCCTGCGCTGGTTTGCCACGGTGGCCCCGTGGCCATTGGGACCCGGATGGGGCTCACCCCTGCGGTCCAGCTGCCTGCCTCCAGCCACCCAGCCCTGCCTGCCCACTCCTGCGGACCCCAGCCCACTGCAGTAGGCTTTTGATACCGTCTCACTGCTTGAAAACATTGCAATCCCCATGAAATAATATTCATTTAATTATCAAACTCCACCTTGCGATAGACGCGTCCTTCCTCCAAGGGAGGATGACGACGAGGTGGAAGCATTCTGCTCACTGCAACCCACAGTGCCCAGCTCTTGCTCTAGCATACATGATGTCGGCAGCGTGTTCAGTCCCCCGCTGCACCCTGGATCTGTCCCCTCTGCTCACCCTGTGATTTCTTCTGGCAGTGACTACCCTCGCTTGGACAGTGTCTAGTACAATGTGGCCCCAGTCTTGGTGGGCTGCCTGCAGGCACTGCTGTAAAACAAATGTATTGAATCCAAACAAAATGCACATGGAGCCTGCTCCTTCTAGAAGTGCCTTGGAAGGAAGGTCTGGGCCCCATTGTGCTACAGGCTGCGCAAACACCAGCAGCAGTCTCTGTCCTGAGGAACGTCTGATGCACACAAGCCCGAGAGCACAGTAAAGGCAGACGGGACCAGCACTCCCACACTGAGCCCGTCGAGCGAGAGCAGATACAGTAAACCCAGACTGCTGCTTTATGCTCTCCTTTCAGGAAGGGTTTTGGCTGGGGTTGAGAGAGAAGACCAGCTCGCCAGGAAGATGAGGCCAGGACGGGAGGGTGAAGGTATGCGTGGGAAGGGGATGGATACCAGGAGACTGGGACAAACAACTGGGGGCCAGGGAACAAGCAGCTTCTCCTCAGCATCTGGAGGGCTTTGTCCTTCTCCACCTCCCCTGAGACACCACATGGCAGGGCCCGGGGGGAAGATGTCCCAGAGCTGGGGGGAGGCCAGGCCATGCAGACACCAAGCCCCCTCCGCGCAGCCCTGACCCTGCCAGCTCGTGAGGGCTCCAACACACCATGGCAGCCCCAGCCCAGGGTGGGAAATGGCAAAACAGACCAGCACCACCCGGCCCAGACACACCCCGGCATGGGCGCACCCACCCCTGTCCTGCTCCCACAGGCTGGCCACAGAGGAGCTGGGAGAGGGGACAGCTCAGTCATGCAGCCATCCCTTGCTGGGGATGTGCCAAGTCCTCCCTCCCGAAAACACTCTGGTTACTGTGCAGCCAGGGATGCATTTCAGCAGGTCCCCAGAACCACAGCCCTTCCCTCTCTCCTACCCAGGCAGCGATGCTGCTGGGATGCTCCAGCATAGAGCTCCCCTTCCCTGTCTGGGCACAGGAGCCCAACACTCGGTGCTTGCAGCCAGGCTGCACCCCTGCACCGGGACTAAGCCTTTAGCCTCCCAGAGAAGCTTCTGACACAACACTTTTTCATGGGAAGGCCAGTGGGAAGCAGATGAGGCAGAGAACCCCACCACTGGTGTGCAGCCACGTGGGAAGCATTTCCACACTGATCCCTGTCAAGAGCGGGGTCAAGGCAGAAACAAAACCTGAATAACCAGTAACAAAGGATGAGCGACTCCAGCTACCCACCTACAGACTGGTCAAGTGTCATGGCAAGACAATGATGAGAAATGAAATTTCCCCTGAGCAGCCTGTCTGAGGCCACAGGAGGCTCGAGCATCTCCAGCAACACAGATGCTGGTGCAGAGTAACCGAATAACCACTCCTTAACCGCCCCCCCAGCACACGGCCCTGCCTGGCTGCCCTGCAGAGGTGACTGACCTAAATGCTAACGGCAAGAGATGGTGACAGGAGAAAGAAGAGCAGCAGAAGGCAAGAAAAAGCCAAGCAGAGGCTGGGAGAGCAGCATTTCACTTCAGCACTGCACTTCTTTAAGCAGCTATAACTGAACCGTGGCTCAGCTACAAAACCAAGGAGACAACGGGGACAGGCTGGGGGAAGCATCCCATCCCGAGCGCTGCACTCCCGCAAGCACCCGTTGGGCAGCAGGAGCCTGGCTGCAGGAAGACAGAATCTGGAGGGCCATTAACCAGCATCCTAAAACAATTCCTGAGGTTTGCAGAGTGCCTCAGAAGGTGGTAGGGCTCAGGGAGGCAGGCAGGAGGGCTGCTTCCAAACGCAGCCACGTCTGAGCCGTAGTTGTCCTAGCCAGCATGGCTCCGGAAAGCCATGTGCCCAGCACTCACCGGCCAGCCCCCGGCCAGGCTGCGGGTAACCTCTGGGTTAGTTAGCAGCCCAGCCTCCTATCAGCCCAATCACTTTAAAAGTAATTAAAGACTGCTAGGAAGCTGAAGATGAACACCATTGAGTTGAGACAGAGGGAAAGTCAGGTCCCTGCAATCTATTAGCATTGCTAGAGGAATTCACTCCCATTAGATACTGCTGCAGCCAGGAGCTTAGCAGGATTCAAAAGTAGATTAAACATTCATACAGATAATGAGAACATCCTGTTATATCAGATAGGATATAAAAAAATAAAGGCTAGACACTTCAGTGCCACGAGCCATAAATTACCCACCCGCTGACGGGGGCAAGGAAGAAGTTTTTCGGCAGAGCGGGTGCTTTTACCGTCCAAGGAAGCAGTTAGGCTGGACCATCCTTTTCAGTAGGGTGCGAGTGCCCAGCCCAGCAAGGGTCATGCTGGGGTGTCACAACAGGGCTGCCCTCACAACTGGCACACGTGAGGGCCCAATCCTGCGTGCTGCCAGGAGCCCCTTGCTCTCGCTCAAGTGCTTGCATGGTACGCAGCATCCCGCACAGACCCATTTCGCATGAACAGGAATACAACATGGTACAGGGTCTAAGGCACACCCCGCAGTGGGAGGAACCTGGCCTGCCTCACACCGTGCCTGATGTACCTCACGGAGGGGATGAGCAGCAGGAACTGGCTTTTCCCAGCTCCCTTACGCAGCAAACAGTGGGAAGACAGGAGCATCCTGCCTCGGCAGCCCAGCTCGCAGGCACCCTTCGGGGTCTTGAGGGAGGTGCACAGTCTCCCACACTGATGCTGGGGTTGTTTAGGCAGCTGCAAGGGCCTGTTACACTTAACTTGTGTGCAGAGATCCCTTAAATATAGCAAACAATTTTCTAGACATTTATCACCACTCCTGGCAGCTTCTACTGACAAAGACAACAGAACTGGACATGGTTCCTGTCAGACCTGAAACCTCTTTTTTTTTTTTTTTTTTTTTTTTTTATCCCTGGCTGAACACCACTTGCAGAAATTTCCCCGTCCCTTCCAGGTGGGGCCTTATGGCACCCAGGGAGGTGAGGAAAACCCCAAGGTAACTCCCAGTCTCCATGGTGAGCAGCAGGCAGATGCTCCTACCTGGCACTACTCCTCCTCAGGCACTGAGCCTCAAGGGATGCGCTCCTGCAGGGAAGCCCCATCCCTGCTGCTTTACCCTGGAGCATGCCCAGGACAGGCACGGGCTCTCCTCTCCTCTCTGTAATGCTGCCACAAATGCAGCTGCACATCTGCTTGGTCCTCCTGTGCCTGCCCTGCCCATAGGCTGCCTTTCCCTCCCAAGCCAAGAGCCAGGATGTGGGCAAGCCCTGGGGGTTCCCTGGCCACTGCTGCCTGCCAGACCCTCGAAAACAGCCAGCACACGGAGCCTGTGGGCTGCGTGCCCAGCACCCCACCACCCACAGAGCAAATGGGTGCAGGAGGGAAGGCAGCAAGTTGCAGTCAGAGTGCTGCAAGACAAGGGGGTGAGCAAAGAGGCTGGCATTTTTGGTAGCATTAATACACAGAGACTTGAATTTCCAAAGCATGGTATGAAAGTTATTTATCCTCTGCAGAGGGGAAGTGCTTCCTCTGCATTTCATAGATCGCATCACAGAATCACAGCCTGGTTTGGGCTGGGAGGGAGCTGACAGCCCCCCGAGCCCCAACCCCCGCCAGGGGCAGGGACACCTCCCACCAGCCCAGGTTGCCCCCAGCCCCGTCCAGCCTGGCCCTGAGCACCCCCAGGGATGGGGCACCCACAGCTGCTCTGGGCAGCCTCTGCCAGCGCCGCCCTCACGGGGAAGAATTTCTTCCCAGTATCTGCCCTAAGTCTGCCCTCGGTCAGCTTAGAGCCATTCCCCCCCGCCCTGTCACTGCACCCCCCCGTACAAAGCCCCTCCCCAGCTTTCTTGTCGGCCCCTTCAGGTACTGGAAGGTGCCAGAAGGTCTCCCCGGAGCCTGCTTTGCTCCAGGCTGAGCAGCCCCAGCTCTCTCAGCCTGCTGGCATAGGAGAGGGGCGGGCTCCAGCCCTCTGACCACCTTTGTGGCCTCCTCCAGTCTTGCTCCGACAGGTCCATGTCCCTTTTACATTGGGACCCAGAGCTGGACACAATACTGCAGGGAGGGTCTCACCAGAGCGGAGGGGGACAACCACCTCCCTTGCCCTGCTGGCCACACTGCTTGTGGTGCAGCCCAGGATTCAGTTGACTTTCTGGGCTGCAAGCACACGTGGCCAGGCCATCAAGCTTTCTGTCCATGAGCACCCCCAAGTCCTTCTCCTCAGGGCTGCTCTTGCTCCATTCTCTGCCCAGCAAGAAGCATCCAGAGAGCCACCCTGTGCCCTGGGCTCACTGCTGCCCCAGGACCGTGCTCTGAGCCAGCCCTCCATCCCGGCAGCTACTGCTGTTCCCCGTCAATCTCATTCTAACAGAAAAGCAATGAAAGACAACAAACAAGTAACACATCAGGGCAAATGCTGCTCTTGTATACGTATGCAGAGGCTTCTGCAGACACTGCTTTGCCACCCGTGCCGCAGAGGTATGAGGGGAACACTGGGCAAATTTCATAAACACCATTCAGTCAAATGCCTTGATTTTTTGCAAGCACCTCCTCAGGTGTATTTTCCACATGTCCAACCAGCTCAGTATCAGGCTGCAACACACCAAGTGCTTCCAACCCAGGTATGACAGCTAGCAGGCTTGCTTTGCGGGCATGGCTGGGCTCAGGGCACCGGACAGGGAAGCTCTGCTGCCCGCTTAAGAGAAATGGCCTCACTCAGAGTTACAAAGATCCAAATAACTTACAGGTGTACAGATCTAAACCACATATCTACAAACTAAGCAGGAGGCAGCAAAAAAATCACAGGACTTCGGTGTCACACATGCCTTGCCTGCACAAACATCCCTCCTCAGTAGGCAGGCAGATACACTCCCTGGACACAGAGATTTCCGATCCTTGCCAGTCCCACAGGAAGCAGGGCCAGGCTAAGGCGGACAGATGCATGGAACAGGTTACAAAATTTTGCCAAACACAAGCAACAAACAGCACTTCTACAAATGGTGTTTCTGCTAGAAGCCATGCGCTGAAGAACCCCAGGGATCAAATAAGGATCTGGAGACTGCAGACTGCATCCAGTAGCAAAATCATGCTGACTGCACCAGGCAGCCAGTGCAGGGAGCCAGCAAAACATGCCGTGCTTCTCTACCACACCAATACCTCTCCCATCACCTACCCATGCCTGCTCCCACCAGCCAGCCTGAGCAATTGGGTGGGATCAGGAAGAACAGGAGTTCCTGGACATCTCTGGGATGGAGGTGGAAGCAGAGACTGCAGGGAACATCTCAAACATACCATCAGAGCACTCTGCAAACACAAACCAGCATCTGCACACCCAGGTATCCCCTGTCCCCACACTGGGGGCTGCAGGCCCTTTAGTAACAGCTCACACATGGCAAGGGGAAGAGAGCGGCTGCTGCTTGTGAAATAACCATTGCCAACAGCTGACCTTGCTTGCCCTGGGCTCAGTCAGGCTGCCAGACCCTGCCTGCCCACCCCTCCTGCCCAGTGAGAGCTCAAAGAGCTGGGACCACCCAGGCATGGGGAATATGCAGGGGAAGAGGTGGCCATGGATGAGGACTTCTCCCTCCCTCCACAAGCATCTCCTGCCCCGGTTTGCAGAGGCAGGTCTGTGTGGTGGGCAAGCTGCAAGCAGTGGTTGGTAATGTGGCTGCCTGGGAACATTCTGGCTAAAGGTTTTATTCCCTTTTTGAATACACCACTTCTTTGAAACCGATGCATCTCATGGGAAGACATTAGCTTGCTCCCCTGGTCTAGAATGCAAGTTCTAGTGAAAGCAGGTGGAGATCCCCCAGGAGTGGGGCTGAAGGGGTCCTGGGGTGGGATGAGGGCCCAGGGAAACCAGGACCTGCCCCGACTCATCCCTAGAGGCCCCCAGAAGCAGGGGCTTTGGGGATGATGCTGGAGACCTTGTTGGGAGGAATAAACCATCCAGAGCAGAGCTCCCATCTGATCTTGGCCTGGTGGTAGTTGCTTTATATCCTCAGCCATGAGGACCGATCTTTTACAGCTTACTTCTTGGCTATGGGGTCATTCTTACTCTCTACCATCCAGCTGCACAGAATATGACACTGAAGACCAGGAGCAGGTCGGGGAGAGACCCAGGTCTGGAGGGGGCTGAAGTTTGCACTCTTAGTATGCTAAATGCAAAAATACAGCTCTTGCTCCCCCTGCACTGGTCAGCCCCTGCCGCCCTTCCTAAAACATGCCTGTTTAAAAACTTCCAAGAAAATCTCTGCTTGTCTCCACTCCCTCTGTGACAACCAATAGTGGAGACTGCTGGGGACTGCTGCAGCACGGTGCCCCAGGCACGAGGCGCACTAGGTTCCCTGTTCTGGAGGAAACACAGATCCCGTTCCTGCCACTGGCGCTGGCTTCAGTCCCCCCTCTCCAGCTCCCCTTACCATTGTACACCCCTTCACCCTCCTGCAGCCTCTGTCCACCACAAGTGCTGCAGAAGCTGCCGTGCAGAGATAACATGTCAGCCAAGATGCCAAACACATGTATCTTTTACACCTGAGGAGATGAACAGGGCAGGCAGGATTTCCCTTCTGCAGTTGGGACAAGGAGCACTGGGATGCTTATGCAGGCGGGTCTCCGGAAAGCCAAAAACTTGCCCAGCAATGCTGTTCCATGCTGCCTTTTTTAACGCAACAGCCACATCAGGAGAGTTTGGGGGAGCCCATGCTGGCTGCCCGCACCCAGCACCACTCCTCCCTCTGACACCTCAGGAGCATGGCTGGGAGAGGCCCTGGGGAGAAGCCAAGAGCAAAAGCCAAACAGGGAAGAGGAGCGAGGCTAAACTGGTTGAGCCCCCCCCAGGCGGGCAGCTACCGGCTCTGCCCACAGGAGCTGGGGCTGGAGGCAGCGTGGACAGATGGCTACTTCTCGCCCAAGCAGCCTCCGTGTCTCATTCACAGATTTGCTGTCCCTGAGTCATTGCCCTTCAAACGACAGCCGAGCCGAGCTTCCTCTGCGCGGAGCCAGGCATGAGTCGCATCCTAATGGCATCCCAGTGACAGCAGGAATAGCCCCCGGCAGTCAGGTATACCCTGCGCTCCTGCCTCTGCTGCCTCCAACCCTGGCAGGCAGCTCCAGAGCCGGGAAGCAGGGGGAAAGCCTCGTGGGGCATCCGCAGGGCCAGGCCTGGGGCCATGGGATGTTTCCATGAGACCCCCGCTGCTTCCTGGGGTGTGGAGGGGCTGGGGCTGCTGCGGGTGGTCCTCAGGGCTCCCCCGCACCGAGCCCTGTGGTGGTGCCTGGGGTCTCTGCCATGGGGGGAGGCCAGGTTGTGCGTGACCCCCGCTGTGCTCAAAAGGCCCCTTTCCTGATGCAACAGATGCCTGCCCCCGGACAGGGACCCAGTGAAACCCTTTGTGTGAGCAGGTCCAGCGATGTCCTGGGTTCAGGCAGACATTGTGCGCGTCCTTTTGCACCTCTCAGTGCCCAGCTGTGGGGAGGGTGCTGCCTCCTCTCCCCTGGCAGTGCAAGGATGCTCACACAGCTGGCAGTCAGCGTGACACTAGCAGATCCCTTTGTCCGTGGGGACACCATGCATCACTGCCTGTTACAAAAAGCAGCACTGCAAGCCATGCCTAGTCTGGGCCACCCCAGGCAGCCCATGGCAATGGATGCGTACAGAAAAGGGGGGACCTGGGCGGGTTGTGAAATTTTAGCAGGTCACACATTTTGCCGATACTGTCGCACATGCTGCTGGGCACACTGGCTCCCAGAGGCTGCCTGCACCCAACGGGACCATGGCACACTGGACGCTTTCCAAAAAGCATCATTAGCTGCTGAAGTATCACACCGTGCCTTTGCTGCTGGAGCTGAGCCTGCTTCTCTGAGGTCGTTCCACCCCGCGAGCGAAGCCTCCATGCGCATCGTGCTCCCAGGGCCGGGCACATGCAGAAAGGAGCCTGGGCGTGCGTGCATGCAGCACTGGAGGCAGCAGGCGCAGCCAGGAGCACACGGGAGCGGGAACAGGCGCTGGCGCCTGCGTCACTTGTAGCTACTTGGTGACAGTTTGATGGAGACAGATCTCTCGCCCTCCCTTGCACTCTTCCCTGCACCATTTGCCAACCTGCCTGTTGCTGCACGGAGACCTGCTGCCTTTATAAACTCCTATTTTTTTCCCTTAAGCACCACTGACAGACGTTAACAATAGACAATGAACCAGCCCAAAGCAGGCAGGCAACCACCATGGAAATCAGTGGTAAATTGCCCCCATTCACACCCCAGGCTGCTTTGCCCCACAGCAACCATGTAGGTCCGGCCACCAGCCCACGGCACACACCCAGGCATCTTGAGATGCCTCGATCCCAAGCAAAGCTCAAGACTGTCCAAGCACCGGCTCAGCATCCCCCTTCCCTCCCAGCTTGCAGTGCTCCTACGCATCCCAGGCACCACTGGAGCATTCCTGACACCTTGATGCTTTTTTTTTAATTACAGAGCAAATTCATTTCATCAGTTCATTTTTTGGTTCTTCTGTTTTTTGATCTTTGATCTCTGTTTTCAAGCATCTAGGTGGCACCTGACACAAGGCGCACTAATTGGGCTGTGGCCACGTAACTGCATACCTAAACGCAAACATTCCTTTTGTTCAAATTCTTTACACAATTTGCTTACATGGAATCAGTGTGTAACATGGAGCTGCATGCTTGGCTAAGCTCATGCACATGGTTTTGCTAAAGCTGCCAAATGACTTACTGCGCTGATCCACTGGAATTACTCTGGAACTTTTTTTTCACCTCATGAAATGCCAGTAAAGCTCCACCTCACCATCCAGGCTTGTTTCTGAGGAAAACCTCCAGGTGCAGATACCAGAGCTGCCCGGGTGCTTGGGAGCAGCCTCTCCCCTCCCGGGTGCCACTGCTCCTGGTGCAGCACCCACGAGTCCATTAAAGCTGCAAGAGGGGACGTAGCCCAGGGTGCAGCTTTGCTGTCACCCATCAGTGGATTCTCTGGAAGCCGTAATATTAATGTAACCCCACACTTTTTAAAAAAAAAATTAAGCAAGATTTTGGTGAAACCACTTTTGCTGTGGGTCTTGAAGGACCTCCCCTCTGTGTACGAGCCTCCGTGCAAAGCGCTATCCACACTCAGAGCCAGAGTGCACCAGGTTGTGCAGCGTTTTGTATAAGCCTAGCCCAGACAAACTCAATTTGAGCTGCTTTTGTGAAGGTAAAGTGCTGCTTTGGTTCCCCCAAGAGGCATCCCTAGCACTGGGATGCCCCCAAGACATGGCCCTCCCAAAGCTGCTGGCCCTGGTGTGCTTGGGTTTCTAAAAGATGTTCTGCAGGGAGGGACGCTCAGCAGAGGCACCAATCGCTGATGCTATTTCTGGCTAAACAAGAGCAAGAGAACAGGACCCCTGGAGGGAGCTGAACCCAGACACCACAGCTGAACCCAGCTCCCCAGGTACTCAGTGGGGGCTTTGCCGCCTGGTAAAGACTGTGCCAGGTGCAATGTCAAGGCACCTTACAGGGGCACAAGCCTCTGCCTCTTACTGCATCACCTGGGCACCCACAGCAGGGAAACACCAGCACGTCCTGAAAGCCTTGGGCGTGAAATCCTGCCCTGCCAGGCTCCCCCAGACAGGCTCTCTGGTAGGTAACGGGGAAACCAGAGGTGCAGAAACAGATCTGGCCAGGGTCACAGCAGGATTCAACAGCCACCAGCCCACGCACGCAGAGAAACCCTGGTAATCTAATATAATTTGAGATGCAACAGGTCCTGTCCAGCCTTGCCTTCCCATCAGTGCTCTGTTACCAGCCCCGGCCCTGTAGCTCCTGGCTGTCAGTCCTTCTCTCTCCACAGCTTTGTTTCTTGCAACCTAATGACTCCTTAATTCAGCTGGCTTTGTCCCATAGATCTTGATTTGCCCTAGTATTGGTGGGAGCATGCAGTTTTAGGAGAGCTCTCCACAGCGGCTGTTCGTGAGGGAGACAGCAAAAACACAGCGCTCTGCCGTTGCAGAAGCAAACCTCTCATCTGGCGGTGGCTGAGCTGGAGCGACGCCGCTTTTTGCCTGTTCGGATAAAAGGGCGCAAACCGGCCAAAAGCATCCCACAGGGCATCGCTTCAGAGGGATGGGGATTTCTCCCTGCACTAAAGTCCTGCAAAGCCTGAGCTGACAGCTCGCGTGCTGCAAGGGCTGCTGCTGCCCCGCATTTCCCGAGGGATAGTCAGCTGCAACACGTACGTCACCAGGCCATGACCTCCTCCAGCCCTTCTGAAGGATGCTACCAACGTGGCACCACAACCACTCAGAGCACAAAGTTCATCATGTCTTGCAGTGCCAAAGGGTACAAGTAGCGCAGGAAGAGGGGAGATGGAGGTGGCAGATGGCTGCTCCTGAATATTTAAATGAATTTTCTCTTTTACAGACCAGCAAACACAAGTATTTTCCACCTCTTTTATGCACATCACCACTAACTAGCACCACGACCCCAGCAGCTGGCACTCGGGTCTTCATGGCAAGAAGCAAAATGTATTTTAGAAGACGGATGGACCTTGCAGATCCACTTCGTCCTCTCCCTCCCCTGTTTGCACGGTGCCAGGGACCTTGCCCGTGAGGGGCTGTGACAGTCAGCCTCCACAAAAACCCCATCCAACACAAAATGCAAGCGAACAATAAACCCAAGAAATGTGTTTTCACGTTTCACTGTTTCTCAGCCATAGGGATTTTTGGTGTTAGCTGTAGGAGTAAGAAGTAAAACATTTTCAGAGTGTGATTTGGAAGCTGACGGCATTGCACGGGAACAACAACAGTGTATGCAGAAAGTGGGATCTGCCCAGGAATTATTTCCAAGCAGAAAATAAAAAGGCCTAGGAGAATATTACAGCAATGAGTAATCTAAGCAGCTGAATTACACAGAGACCCCACCATTTCACAGTATTTTTATGCCCTGCAGTGCCCGGGGAGATTTTGGCCCAGCCTCCCCCGAGTGCTCCCCCAAGCTCCAGGCACAGACAGGATCCGGGGTTTGGATACTCGGGATGTTGCTTACCCCCCCCGGCAGCACCTGTCTTTCCCCTGCCGAGCCTTGAAACCGAGGGCAGCCCTCAGGACGATTTATTAACGGGGAACGATGTGCCTTGTGTGTCTCCTGAAACGAACCCGCAACGCTCAGCCGTTCCCAAGTTTTTAACTCGGGGTCAAACCTGCTGCTGTAAGGAACTGGCTGCTCCGGTGGGGCTTTTGTTGTTGTTTTAAAGCAGATGCAATAAAGAGCCAAAATCCCCGGGGTGATTCGGCTGCCAAAGAGCTCAGTGTGTGCTGTTTATTGAGCCGCACTGCTCCTTGGGGATGAAATTACCGGGGGGATATGCGGCTCTGCAGAGGGAGGCTGTGTGCTGGTCAGCTGGAGCTGCTTTGCTTCCTCACCTTCTATTTTCCAGCTGCTGTTACGGAATAGGAAGATGCAAATGGAAGGCAGCACTAATCCCCTGCACACAGCCATGTGGCACAGGACCCCAGCTCTCACAGCAAGTGTGGTCCCCTGCCCTGCATACTCACCTAGCCCCAGAAATATTATTTAAATCCCGTTTACTCAGCTACAGGGTGCTCTGCAACCGGACTCCCGCTACAAGGATTTTGCGGGAGCCTCTCACATTGGCCAAGCTGTCT
This sequence comes from Falco biarmicus, assembly GCF_023638135.1. Classification (NCBI taxonomy): domain Eukaryota; kingdom Metazoa; phylum Chordata; class Aves; order Falconiformes; family Falconidae; genus Falco; species Falco biarmicus. The sequence goes on along the minus strand of NC_079301.1, from coordinate 1,548,759 downwards.
ATTATATTTTCCTTCACTCCTCTCCTATTTTGCTGTCATTTGCTCACGTATGTTGTTACCATCAAGCAGTAGCTCTCTGCTGTCACTTACAAGTGGGTGATTTTAGCATCTGGATAGGAATCACAAATTCAGACTGCCTTAAAAACCCTTCCAGTCATATTTTCCCAATGCAACGAGTAACTGCAGCCCCTGCTGAAGTCCAGGGGACTCAAAATCAAGCCAAAACTCACTCGTCAACACAACACTGGATGAGTTTGGCATTAGCCTCATTTCACAAACGGGGAAGAGCCACCCGAGAGGGCAAGGCTGAGACTCACAGTTGTGAAAGTCTAAAGTAAAGCACCTAAATACATACTGAAGCACCTTAAATAAGTGACCTGATTTTCACAACAGACTGAAACGAGTGGGAGCCACGAGGGCTCGGGTCGGTGCGTGCAGACTCGGACACCTGCACTGGAAATTTCCTCGTGGGTGGCCCAGGCGAGCGCATACATGTTGGCCCTGCTGCTCATGCCCTCCTGTTGCTTCCCAAACACTGCCCGTGAAATTGCAAAGCTGGTGCTTGCAGATGCTTTAAGGATGCAACCGTCAACATGACACAGAGCGAGTTAGGAGGTACATGTCTTGCTGCTGCTACCTGCAGCTCTGCATCTTCTAAGCTTGTTTCCTGCTTTCTCATCAAGGATGTTAAGACCAGCGATGCTTAATGAAGACTCGTCTAAGCACAGCTCTGTTTCTAGGGGCTTTGGAGTCCATGGGAACATCTTCTTGCCCAAGACCCAAAAGTAATGGTTATTTTCTTATCTCCGTCTCCTTCTCTCTGTGGGTTTCTCTACCAGTGAGCGCAAGTCAGACTCAGCGGAGATGGATGCTCTGGCTGAAGCGAGTGTGTCTGTGCGCTCTACCAGACATGGCATGGGAAGACCCTACTTGTGCTGAGTCCCTGGGAGCAGAAGCAGCACAACAGCGGGCAGCGCCAAATCCCTTCACTCACCACGGAAGCGGAGCAGCAGGACCAAACCGCTCGGTGCAGGCTGAATACTATGTACCTTTGAAACCGCAGGGGGAATTTGGACAAGCAGATTGTAATTACCTGGCCTGGCACTGACCCAGAACGCCAGCACTAGTTCCTTTCCAAACCCGGCTCCTTACAAAAGCAATGCAGAAACGCGGGCCTGAGAGTGGCGGCCAGGATCTTGCCATCATGCCCTTGCTGAAAGACACCGCCTCGGTGTCCCCATCGCTGCGCCCCGGTGCTGTTCCTGTGCTGTCCCAGGGGACAAGTGCTGTGCCGAGAGCCACCTGCGACGCAGCAACAGCTCCAAGCGTCTCTCAAAACTCTCCCAGAAGAGCAGTGGCCAAGCCCCGTCCTGTCACCAGGGGGAAAGCTCTGCCACCACCCCTCTGGGGACGATGCTGTAACACACCCTGCCACCTCTCCCCCAAGACGCGGCTCTGAGAAAGGGAAGCAGGTTTAATCATCGAGACCATTACACTTCCCGGAGGTGACGTCTGGAGGGAGCGTGCACAGGTGAGCCAGGCAGCTTGGAGCAGGCAGAAGCTGGAGGAGCTGCGACTCATGAGGGAGCGGGGCAGCGTCCAGCAGAACCACAGCAGGGCTCCAGAAGGAGACACAACTGTGGCTCTCATTTTGGAGAGGATACGGCACTGTGCTGAGGCTCACTCTGATTGACGCTGGGAGAGGCAATCCATTCGCTTTCGGAACACCGATCATGCCACAGGGCTGGGGACAGTCAGCGATGATGGGGAAAACTCCAAGGGGGCAGGCACATCCCGGCCCCCCCAGCCCATTTCCTTGGGGAGTAGGGGTGGCAGAGCTGGAAAACTGTTTTGTGCAGGGAAGGGGCTCCAGTGCCACGGTTCATCTCAGGTCACTGCTCGTCTGCACACCTCAGCCTAACGATGGCTGGGCAGAGCCGGAGGCAGTGGCGCGGGGCCCCATGCCTGCCCCGTCCTGGCCCGCGTGCATGAAGCGCTGCGCAGGCGAGGCTGGAGGGGAGCGGGATGCCTGGAGCCTGGGTGGGCGGGAAGGCACGCGTGAGTGCACACAAGTTCGGGCCAAGCCCTCTCTGCCCTCCCGCTCCCACCATCCCCGTCCCAGCTTCCCCAGGGGCTCCGGACCCCTGCCGCCAGCACTGCCAGGCTGGGGGCTCGGGGGGCAGCGGGAGCCCCCCAGCTGACAGGCGGGAGACCGCGGCACTCATCTGAGAGCCAGGACCCCGGGGCTCGGTGGGGCTGCGGGATGGCACGTGGCCCCCCCAGCCGGCACCGGGCCGGGCCAGCGGGGGTGAGGAGAGGACCCCAGGACGGACCCTCCTACCTTGCAGTCCGTCAGGCAGGATCTGACCGAGTACTCCTCCGATTGCAAGTACTTCTCCAGCAAGAGGTCGAACTCCTCGTATTTTTCCTGAGCGTGTTGGTCCAGCCGCTGGTACGCCTGGACGCAGCTGCTACAGGCCTCCCCGCCCAGCGCCCCGGCCGCCGCCACCACCAAGTCCACCATCAGGTTGTCCACGCTGCAGTCCAGGCCGTCCGGGCCGGCCATCTCCCGCAGCAGGTCCCAGATCGTGTAAGTATCACAAAAGGAGAGGTTGAAGTTCCTAAAGTAAGCCTGCAGGAAGGTCCTCTTGGAGGAGGAGGGAGAGGCGAAGAAGGGGGCGGCGGCGGGGGGCGAGCGGAGGGGCGCGCCGGCCGGGGAGCCCCGCGGCCGCTGCAGGGCGTGCAGCCGGGCGCAGGCCGAGTCCAGGTCGCCGCGGGCGGCGGGGCAGGGCCCGGGGGCCCGGCTGAGGTTCCCCAGCAGGGCCTCGCAGCTGCCGCCCGCCGGCTCGGCCGCCAGCAGGGCCCGCGGCCCGCGGCCCCTCGGCCGCCCGGCGCCGCTCCGCTCCCGCGCCCGCAGCTTGGCCCCGGCGCAGAGCCACAGATGGTCGGAGAGGAGGACGGTGAAGAAGAGGAGCGAGGCCAGCGAGAGGCGCCATTTCTGCGCCCGCTCGGGGTCGGCCACCGGCTTGTCGCTGCGGCGCGGCGCGCAGCACACCGCCCCGCCGCCGGCGCCCCCGCGGGGGTACATCCAGGCGCCGCGGATCATGCTGCGGGGGCGGCGCGGGGGGGCGGCGGCGGCGGCGGCGGGGGGGGGGCACGCCGCGCTGCCGCCGCTGTCACCTGCGGCCGCCGCGCCGCGCCGCCGCCGCCGCCATGCCCGCGCCCCCGCCTACAGGCCGCCGGCCGCCGCCGCCGCCGCCGCGCTGGCTCGGCCCCGCTCCCGCTGCCCGCCCCGGCCCCGGCCCCGGCCGCAGCGCGCCGCCCGCCGCTCGGGGGCATGCCCCGGCCCCCCGCTCACTCGGCTTTCCGCTTCCCCGTCGGCTGCGCCAGCTCGCGGGCCCCGCCGCGCCCGCCGCCGCCGGGCCCCATGCCCTCAGTCTGTCGCCATCTTCGGCCGCGCCGCCAACACCTTGAGGAGCCGCGCCGCCCTGCGCCTGCGCGCCCGGCCCCCCCGCCCCGCCGCCCCGCCGCCCCGCCGCCCGGCCCCGCCGCCCCCCGCCGCACCGGCAGGTGCCGTGGTGCTGAAGGACAGCTCCTCCCCGCCGCTCCGCCGCCGCGCCGGCCTGCCCCGGGGAGGGGGCGGCGGGCGGGGGCACCCCCACGCGGGACCCCGCCGGCCCCGGGGCTCCGCCGGCCCGCGGGGGCGCCGAGGAGGGGGCCCCGGGGCAGCCCCGCTGCGGCGCCGGCCGCCGGCCCGGCCGCGGGAGACACAGCCTGCGCGGGGAGGGGGTCGGTGCTGCGGCGGACGCGGCGCCCGGGGGGCCGCAGGGCCGTGCCGTGCCGTGCCGTGGCCCACCGCCGGTGGCCTCGGAGAGGAGCCCCCAGCCGCTCCGCTTGTGGGCACCGGGGCAGGATTCCAAGCAGGCACCGAAAGGAAGAGGAGGCCGGCTTCCCGGGAGCACCGCTCCTTGTGTCCCGAGCCCAGCCGGTGCCCCGCTCAGGGTTTCTTGGGCAAGTTAACCGGGAGGCTGTCGGCTTCCTGAGAGCGAAAAATGAACGGAGCTCTGCCACGTGAACCCGGCTGTCCGCCAAGCAACAGGCAGAGCCGGCTCTGAGGCTCCTCCGCACACACAGCCGTCCTCACCCCGGGGCACCAGCCCGGCCGCGGGAACTGTGGCAAGTGTTCCCGATTCTGGGGTTCCATCCAGCTCCGTCCCAAAGCCAACCAACCCTTCCGTGCCACCCAGCCGTGCTGGCAGCGTCAGAAGTGCTGGAGCCGGTTGTCCGGGCTCCCTCAGCCTGGCGTGGGTGGGATGCTGCGGGCAAGGGGAAAGTCACTGGAGGCTTTGTCCTTCTCCCGTTTGCCAGCCTGACCTGTGAGGAGCATGAGCCCCACGGCAAAGGGGAGCTTGCGGCGTTTCTGCCTGCTCGGGAGGGCTGTCATCTCAGCCAGTGCCTGGGGCACTGCTCTAACATAAGCACAATGCACAGAAACCCTCCTGGCCGCTGCGCTGCCGAGCCCAAATGGCCGGGCCCAGGCCAGCCAGGCAGGATTTTGCTTTGCTATGGCCATCCCTTGGGTCCCTGCTCCTGTTTAAAGCCACCCTCCCCTGAACGCAGGCCCTGCGCGACAGGGCACGGGCCACCGGCCTCCGTCTACAACAGCAAGGGCGTCTCAGGGGGCGTACAGCCGGCGCCGAGCTCCCACCCCTCCTGCTGTACAGCACAAAGGGTGTACTCGGCATGAAGGCACCGTGTCTGAGCTGCACATACTCCAACAGTTAGCTCTGCTCTGGCTGAGGCACTGAGGTAAGAAAATATCTGGTGTTGAGCCAGGAGAGGTTTTACAGCCGGAACGAACAAATGTCGAACATCACTGAAAGTGATATAAGGAAAACTGCAGCCCAGGCTGGAGGCTGAACTCCTCTGAGCCGTGGCACAGACACCTGCAGCTCCTGGAGCAGAGGGCAGAGCTCATGGGGCAGCTTCCCTCTGGCTCTTCCACCGCGTCCCTTCCTGCCCCTTCAGCATGCCCATGGCCCGGCTGGCATGAGATGCTGGAATAGCTGAGCACACTCTTCCTGCAGGGCTGGGGTGTCTCTCCTGGGCCTGCCAGTACCTGCCTTCTGCACGCAGGATCGCAGCAATGGCTGTGGCACTGGAGCCATTATTTTGGAAGTAAATACTAACTGTGCTCCCTTTGTATTCACAATGAAGTGGCTCCGATACCTTGGGCACAAACGCCTCACTGACCTGTGCATGGTGTAGGAGCAGCATCCCCCACAGTTCCGGTGCCTGTGCTGTGCAGGCAGAGCTCCTTGGGGTACAAAGCACAAGGCTGTGACCGCAGCAGCTCCTTGCTGCTGGGAATGGAGCCCAGCACCCTGCTTTCCAATGGGAAACAAAGGCACCGGGCACCAGGTATGGAGGGAAAAACTCAGGCAGTCTGAGCACACCTGGTACAGGCTCTGGGCACACCAGCAAGGACCGCGGCTCCCTAAGCTGTGCTGCCGAGCCAAGAAGCAGCGGCCGTGGGACTGCAGTTTTTCACACTCTTGACAGGCTGTGTTGCCCAAGGGCTTTCACTTCCCCGCGGTGAGCTACTGCTGTTTCAGCCCGGGGGTGTGTGTTAAGTTTTGTGCTGCGCGAATCCAAAATGTCTCAGGGAGAGCCCTGCAGGCAGGAGGCCAGCAGTATAGCCTGCTGTCAGGCCTAAAAATTGTGAAGAGATAATAATGGAGCCCCTCAAACCTTTGCACACCCTGTTGTTTATCTGACACGGAGCACTGCTGGCCGCTGGCCCTGGCTGCTGGCAGCAGCTTCTTCCCTTCTAGTGCTCCACGTGCCGGCGCTGGGACACTCAGCGCAGGAAGGGAGACAGCATCCCGCATTCCCAGCAGAGGGTTTGGTGACCCCTGCTGAAGACTAGCTGGCTCCCAGAAAAGCCCAGCGCTTTAGGTTGTGTTTGTGTCAGCAGAGTGGATCTTCCCTTCCCTCTGCCTTCTGTGGGGAGCTGCTCTTTAAGCCTTTTCTCTCTTATCTCCCCAAAGCCCCGCTATCCCCATCTTATTTCAGCTCTTCCCCCAGGCAGAGGACTCCACTTTCCCCTGCACTCCTGTCCCTTTCCTGCACCCGGGGCAAACACATACCGGTGGGCTGAATGCAACCGAAAGGTGGGCAAGCAGCAAGCAGGGAGGGCATGGGGAGGGCTTCCCGGGGAGCCCACCCGTGCAGGCACACGCTGCGAGGCTGAGCTCAGCCCCGGCCTCAACTTCCCCACATGCTCACGCAGGGCTTTGACGGGAGCTTGTCACTCCCATACCCACTGGGAACAGTTCTCCACTGCAGAGCCTGTACCCTGCTCAGCATCACCCAGCTGAGACGAGGCTGCACAAGCACTGCCCTGTTTGGTGAAGGGCTCCGTTTCCAGGGTGCAGCACTATTTCCACCCAGGAGTTTCCCCTTGCTGGGAAAACATTAACTGCTCCTCCCACTCCCTGCTCTTGCATTGCAAAAACAGCAGTTTACACTTGGCCCTTCATGAGATAATGGGTGCATTTGCTCAGCCTTCCCGGGTTTCTCTCCATTTACTGCTGCTGCTGGCATTCAAAGGGCAATGTGGTTTATTGGTGATGTTCTTACAACCAAGCAGAGATGGGTGGGAGAGGCAGCTCTGGGCCAGCCTCTGCTCTGGTGCTCAGGAGGCTTCCCCGGGGAGGGCTGGCACCTACAAGGATTTGGAAAGTTGCTATCATTACCTGATGCTAATTAGCCCACTGACTAATTAGGCACACCCTCTGATGGGGATAAACCAGCAGGCGAGGAAGTCACCACCAGCATGAGGCCAGTGTTTCCTTACTGCACGCTGCAGCTGACAAGGCTTTGGGCTGGTCTTTGCGAAGGGCTCTCCATGATGCGCTTTTATGGGATCTCGGTACTCTACTGGGAAAGGCAAATTAATTAGCTGCTACAGGAGGGGGCCCAGGCACCAGAAGGAATGATGATGAGGAGGACCCCAAGCTCCAAGCAGCTATCAGAGGCACCAGGGCACACACATTCCCCAGGCACAGTCAAAGCACCTTGAAGAGACCCTGGGGGCTGACACAATACAGTGGCAGGAGGGATAATTGCACCAGGCCTGCATGTGCACCCATATCACCCTGCCGACATGTGGGTTTTGGCAGGCACACACAGCACCAGTGATGGAACTGCCTCTGCACCCAGTCAGCATTTGGGAAGGACCACTCTAGACTGGCCCTGGGTACCCAGGGTGCAGGGAAACCTTTGCTTTCTGTGATTAAAGTCACCTGGAGAAGAGAGAGAGCCTGGCTGGTGGCTGACTGCTCTGGGGCCTGAGCCAGCAAGAGAAAAGTGTGGGGCAGGGCATGCAACTTCATGTGCCCCAGCTCCTGCAAGAGCCCTTGTTTGGTGTAGCCCTAGAGGAAAGCCCAGAGTTGGGGGGCCACGGCTGGCCCCTTGTGGGGTGGAGGGAGGACCTGCAGCCAATGCAGTCACTGGGGTGGCGGTCCTGCCCCAGGAGCAGCCTTGCCCATGCTCACTCTGGTGCATCCTGCAGCCAAGCCTCCAAACTGCAGGGCTCTGCCCTCACCCCCTGCCAGGGCTCAGCACACGGTAACCGGGCTCAGGCTTGTGCGTGTGTGCACGTGAACTCTCCTGCCTGGACCCCTTCACCCCCCGCCCAGTGCCACTCCACAGCCCTCTACCAATGTCTGGCTCTGAGTCACTGAAATCCCACCCTGAAGCAGAGCCCCTGTGCCCCTGCTGGAGGCTGACAGCAGGAGATACTTCACCCATCGCAGGAGCGATACATGCACAGAGTTGGAATCAGTCTTGCACTGTGGTCTCGTTCATGATGCAGTGACAGACCTAGCAAGCCCTGCTGCTCACCATCTCCCAGCCAGGTGGGAGGTGAAGGACCCCACAGCTGGGGCAGGCACTGCAAGGGTTTCAGGGAATCTCCTAAGGGATGCCCCTGGTGTGGGATGTTTTGCTGCAGCCAGAATGCAGCAGAGGTTGCTTCATACAGAGGCCCTGAGAGCTCCCCAGCCACAGCAGCCCTTGCTCTGGCAGCGAGTAAATCAAGTGCAATCAGATGTAATAGCCAGAAGGCAGGGAAGAAGTGGATGTACATCCTGGACCTTCTTGCAATGAGACTGGGAAAGGCAGGGAAGCCATGCCCCAGTGCCCAGGGTTTTCCACTTTGATGTCAGACCTTGGTAGTCCCCTGCCCAGCATTGCCCATGGGACCCACTCGCTGTTGCCTGGCGCCAGGCTGTGAGGGGATGGCTGCCTCCAGGGAGAGGGGCTCAGGGAGTCCCTCTCCAGGGGACACACCACAGTCTCGCCCCACTGGCGCTGCCTGTACTGCTCTCATTCACAAATCCTCATCCCCAGGCTGGCTCCATGCCCTCTCGACCCCAGTGGCCCTCGTACGGCGCCGCTTGGCCGCGTTTCTAGACATACCCGGGATGATGTCAACAGCGTCCAGCCCTGCTTCTATACGGCCCTCCTGGGAAAGCCTGCAGACCACATAGCCAAGCTGCTGGCCAGGCCTGCCAGGCTCCCGACTCCTTGGGCAAGGGCTCCTATTGCTTCAGCTTCCAAACAATGGGTGGTGGCGGGGGCTCTCAGCTAGCCTTCAGGCCACGGGCTGGTTTTCCCATCAGGTCCTACGGCTGGTGCCACCACATCACCTCACAGCACAGCCCTGTGCCCAGGGACCTGTGCTGCATAGCCCGGGAGAAAACTGTCCTGCACTTTTTTCTGGGAATGGCCATGTTTGCATCCCGCTCCTCCCAGGGAAGAGGGGAGCTGCTGGGTGCAGGTTGCAGCTGCAGCAGCAGTTGATCATGAAAGAACCCACAGGACTGGGCTCCCAGCACCACCAGTGCTCCCAGAAGGGGGGCTTTAACGGTGGCACCTTAACAAGAGCCTGTGCCACTGGTGAGAGGGACTCACCAGCTGCCCGAGACGACCTACACGCATGTTGTGCCAGAGCAGCACCGCACCAGACTGGAGAGGAGGGTATGGCTGAGCTCCCCATCTCCCTGCTACCTGCCTCATTCCCTGTCCTCTTGCTGGGTCTTTTTCTTGCATTATTGATGAGAGATGATTTAATTTTGGTTTCTGTCCTACATTTGCAGGAGAAAAGCCATTCTGACCCTCCCTGGGGCCTCTCCCTTCTGCCTGCCCCACGGCTTTGCTGGGAGCATCTTGGCCCAGCAGCCTAGAGCTCCTGGGACTCAGCTCTGCCAGCTACATGGGATGGTCTTCTCTGCCCAGCCTGTCCCAGCCCCTCACTCTGTGGCCATCATGGGGTGAAGCAGCCAGCCTGGCAGCTCCAGAAGGAGTGGGGACGGGCAGTGAGCATGGAACTCACTGCTTTCCCAGTGCACTGCCCTCTGAGTAGGTGCATCCTATGGGTCCTTCCTGTGTAAACCCCAGCCTGTGTCCATCCCACACCAGGTCCTGCTTCCCCGTGTCCCAGTATGGACCTCAGCAGGCAGTGGGGCTGGGGTGGGATGCAGCACCCTCTGCTCTCCCTGCAAACTTCCACCCCATGGCTTTCCCATTCCTTCCCTGATGTTTCTTACCATCTCCTGGAGAGACCTGTGTGCACACCCTTCACCAGGGTTCCCGTGCTTACCTGGTGTGAGAGGTCTCCCTTTCGGGCTCCGTCACCCCACGCTCTGCATCCTCCCCCACAGCCCCCTGCCCCCCAGCCTGCTTTCCCCTCCCTCAGCTGCAGTCAGGCCCTGGATCCAAGGGGTCAGGAGAGCAGTGGCAAAGGTGGCACAGCATGCCGTGCCGGCAGGGCAGCTGCCCAGCTGGGACAGCCTCTGCGGCTGCCCAGCAGAGCTCCCCGGCCCTGGCTGGCTGCAGCCCCATGCTGCTCCCAGCTGTGAGCGCTCAGAGCAAGGGAGGGGAGCAGTGAGAGGGTTTTACAGCCCACAAAAGCAGATGTTGCTAATTGAGCCTTTGAGCTGCATGCCAAGCCGTGGCATGGAGGCTCTGCCCGCGTTTTAGAACCACTGCCAGGTCGCTGGCTTTGAAGACTGTGGGGGTGGGAGAGGGGGCTGGCAAGGGGGAGGCCGTGGGTGCATATCAGACTCAGCACACAGCCCCAGGCCGGGGTGATAGACCCATCTCTGCACCAGTGGCCACAGAGACCAGGAAGCTCATCCTGCTGGAGCAAAGGAGCCCTGTGGTGAGGGTCCTCACATCTGCTCCTCAGCAACAGCCGGGCCAGGACACATGAATGCCTTGGCATAAGAGGGAAGGTGGGACCTACAGACACTGGTGACTATTAATTTCCCTTTTAATTTCTGTAATGGTTAAAGATGAAGAAGCCCTCATTAGAAGTGGCAGGTCCTGGAGCTGCCTAGGAAGGAGAGAGGATCTGAACACCTGACTCGATCAGAGCATCCTCCCCACCAGCCTAGATGCTTGCTAGCAGTCACAGCCTCTGACCAGCCGGTTTTCTGACCACAGAGCCATTCCTTGGTCCCCAGACCCTCCAATTTCCCTTTGCTCACCCTTCTGGCCACACTTCAGTGGTTAGAGCCCTGCTTTACTTCACCAGTGCCCAAGTCCGGCCAGGGAGGTGGCTGCATTGCTGCTTTTGTTCTGTGCCAGCGGCAGTCGGGATCTATCCCGGCAGGGCGGCCTGGGTGCAGACAACATCCTGGGACAGTGGGTGTCACCAAGTGCTCGCTGATACACGGGGCCAGGTCCTGCATCTGGCTGCAAGAAACTCTTGCCGTAGCATCTCCCCGTTTGCTCTGGGCTCATCGTCTTTGCCTCAAGCAGGTCAGGCACCAGCACGGTATCTGGCCCAACTTTTTGGGGCTGCGGAGCTGAGCACCCGACAGAGGCATTTGCATTTTCGAAGACAACTTCTGCAAAAGCACTTTGGAGCAATCACGGCTACCTGTGGCCGGGGCCCAGCCGCCTCGCTGGGTTGCTGTGGAATGGGGAAGTTGGGGGGGGGGGGCGGTGGCAGGCTCACCTGGACGCCTGCAAAGGGGGTGCAAGCATGTCCTGCGGGGCGGGGGGGGGGGGGGGGGGGAAGCAGGGGCAGGGGGGGTGGGGAGCAGGGGCAGGGGGGGTGGGGAGCAGGGGCAGGGGGGGTGGGGAGCAGGGGCAGGGGGGGGTCATCCCTGTCGCTCTGCTGCCCCCTCGTGGGCTGCCGCTGCGCCCCTCCTGCGTCGGGCTCCGCGGGCGCGCAACGGGGCTGAGGCTCTGCGTGGGGGGCTCTGGGGGGTGGCATCGGGCTGTGCACCAAGCTTTGGCCGTGCTCCGTGCCTGGGCCGTGCACCGAGCTGCACACCATGCCCCACACGCATGTGCACACACATGTGCAGGCAGATGTGCCACACTCCCTCCCTCTCTGTCCAGACACAGTCACAGAACCGCCCGCTCTGTTTTCTGGTTTTCCCTTTGCCTTCAGTGCTGCCGTCTGCCTCACACACATTCATGCCCGACTGCCACTCACAGTGTGCCCAGGGCTCACAGCTCCTTCGGGGTGGCAGGCGCCCCTGCACCCCACTGCGCCCCTGGGCTGCCCACCCTCTGCCCTGGCTGCCCCTCGAAGGGCCAGAGCACTCACCTCGCTCTACAGTCTTTTTTGGCTCCTGTTTAATAAAAGGCAAAGGATGCTATGCACGTGGTCCCAGGAGGAAAACTAGAAACAAGGCTTTCTTGCAACGCAGGTGAGTTTCATCAGGAGTTGGGCTGAGGGGTGGAGAAGACTATGGTGAAAACAACCTCTGCAGGAAGGAAAAGAGGGGATACATGGCTAGGGGAGCCCAGGGTGCTGCAGTGGGGAAGGGACAGCAGGAAGAAATTACCTTTGCCTCGCTAGAGAGGCCGCAGGCTGGCCCAGCCCCATGCCCAGACAGGGGAGGGTGAATCTCTGCAGCATGCATCATACCTGGCAGCAACTCACTCTTCCCACTGCAGCACAGGCAGCACCCTCACGCACAGGGTGCAATCCCCCCAGGGCAGGCAGAGCCAGGTGCTGACAAGACAACTCATCCCATAAGCAGTCCCAGCCAAGGCAAGCGCAGAGCCAGGCTCAGGATCCACCCAGGCAGGAACAAAGGGATGCAGAGCTGGAGGCTGCACCATGGCTCCAAATCCCCCAGGAGCCAGGGTCAAAGCCAAGGCTGGAGACAAGCATCCTCTACCCACCTCAGAGACACATTCCCCACACTGTACAGCTGAGTCTGTCCTGGAGGCTGAACTTAAATGGAGTGGTGGGCAGGTGTGGGGAGCCCCAGGTGAGGCTGCTCAGGGCCTGACAGCCCCGTCCTTCCGCCCTCACCCTTTCCACTCCTTGCCCTCACTCTTTTTCTCCTTTCCCCATCCCTCGTGCCTGTGCTGAGTCCCCAGGCACTGTGCTGGTGGTGCTGCATTCCTCTGGCCACCTGTCAGCTGCTGGAAAAAGAGACCACCCCTCACCCTCCCCCCCCAAGTAGGAGACAGAGATAAATTGGAAGTCAGAAAAGATTGGAGGCTGAAAAAAGTAGGAGGACAAGCAAAAGTGAAGGGTTAAAAAAAAGGAGTGGTGCTCAAAACCCAAAGAGATGGCCAAAAAAGTTTGAGGCTGAGAAAACTGTAGGGGGAAATGGAGTCTGAAGCTGGAAGAATCTGACTAAGAGTGGAGGCCAAAGAAGAGAGGGAGGCTGAAAAAGAGTGGGAAACTCAGTAAAGAAGGTAGAGGCCAAAGGAGATTGGAGATAGAGTAAACAAGGAAGGCTGAAAAAGAAATGGAGACCAAAAATGAGGAGGAGACTGGAAAGGAAATGGAGTCAAAAAGAAGATTGGGGGCAAAGTAGAGGCTGAAAAGGAGTGCAAGACAAAAAAACCCAAAACGGTGGGAGGTCAGGAAAAATAGAGGCTGCAAAAGGGTAGGAGACTAAATAAAGTGGGAGGCCAAATGAGAAGTAGAGGCCAAACAAAGTGGAGGCTGAAAAGGGGGAGGGCTGATAAAATTTCAGGGTGAAATGGAGTCTGAGATTGCAAAAGACTGATGAAGAGTGGAGGCCGCTGAAGAATGGGAGACTGCGAAGGAGTGGGGGTCTAAAGAAAAAGTGGAAACCATTAAAAAGAGTGAAGGCTAATATAGAGCAGAGGCCAAAAAGCGGCAGAAGACCAAGGCGGGGGGTGGGAGGTGGGAAAATAAAAGAAGGGCAAAGAGTGGGGTGCTGACAAATAGCAGAGCCCCAAGAAAATGTGGAGGTTGACAGGGAGTGGGAGGTGGGTCTCACTGGGACAGGGCTGCCCCCTTGCCTTGCCTTGCCCCCCCTGCCCGGCCGTGGCCCCACCGTGCTGTGTCATGGAGCCGGGCGTGCGCTAGGGGGCAGCCGAGCTCCACGCAAGCGGCCCTGGCAGCCCCTGCCCTGCCTGCCAGCCAGCAGCCCCAGCCCCGAGCGCCCCCAGCCCCGAGCGCCCCCAGCCCCGAGCGCCCCCCAGCCCCGAGCACCCCCAGCCCCGAGCAGCCCTGCGGTCCAGAGAGTGCCTGGCAGCTCCAAGCGCCCCTGGCAGCATCCCCACAGCCCCCAGCATCCCCACAGCCCTGAGCATCCCTCCTGGTCCTGAACACCCTGCAAGCCCCGTGCGTCTCTGCCAGCCCCAAGCTCTCTTCCAGCCCCGAGCAGCCCTGCAGCCTGCAGAACCCCTGGCAGCCCCAAGCACCCTGGCAGCAACCCTGCAACCCTGAGCATCCCCACAGCCCTGAGCGTCTGTGCCAGTCCTGACCATCCTGCCAGCCTCAAGCTCTCTTCCAGCCCTGAGCAGCCCTGCAGCCCAGAGAAGCCCTGGCAGCCCCAGGCCCCCTTGGCAGCATCCCTGCAGCCCCGAGCATCCCCACAGCCCTGAGCATCCCCCAGCTTTCCGCAGGGCTCACAGGTCTCCTGGACCTGGAGGCAGACAGGCTTGGGGCTGTGTGCTAAAGCCCTGCTGAGCAAGCCATGGCAAAGGTGAAATTCGGGGGGATTCGGTACTTCTACTTATGCATGGGGTTTAGAGATCCTTGCACTTGATTTAAATCCAGAACAGGGAGCGTTACTTTGGGGGAAGCAGTTGTGAAGGTTCCCGCTCATGCACTGCCCCGGAGCTCATGCGGTTGTATAGGAAATATGGGAAGTGTTCCCTTTCTCCTCAGTTTCAGGTCAGACGGGGTGGGGAGCTGGGGAGCTGCAGCAGGCCCTGCTGCCAGGAGTTGTTGCTGCCGGTAACATGAAGGAAAAAGAAAAGGACACGGGAAATCCCAGCCATGGTGGTATGATGGGCATGCAGCTCATGCCAGGGGTCCCCACAGCCAGCCCCTCACTAAGTCACCGCCTGTTCCCACAGAGGAGGCTCACAGCTCAGCCCGGGAGCCAGCTCTGCCGCCCAGATCCCATCTAGAGCTGGAAAGTGTTTCCTGAGGTTTAACCTCTACTTCAGCCCATCCTTCACATGGACATGGGCAACCATGTCCTCCTGCGCCAGTGCGAGCCCATCCTCTTCCCACACACTTGCTGCATCCTCTGTCCCTGCTGCCCATGTCCCCAGGCTGCCAGGGCTGGGTCCCTCGCCCCATCACACTGCCCTCCTCGGCATCTCCTTCCCAGGGGTCTACTCATCCACTCCTTCCTGCAGGGAATGAACAGAGGCCAGACCCGCTGGGTGGGCACCCCTTTAGGATGTCTCCTCAGGGCTGTGGCATGCCTCCCCATGCACCTGTTCCCTCTCCAGGGCAGGCAGCACCGCCCCAGTGCCTGCGCCCATCAGCCAGCGTGGGAGGCTGGGTGTCCCCAGCCCACACTGCCACCCACTCTGGGGGCTCAGGGCTCCCGTGGGATCAGGCCCGTGGGCATGCGGCTGTCCGGGCAGTGCATCCTCACTGGCTCGGCATGCAGACCACCGTGGGGCAGGCAGGGTGCGGGGGCTGGGGTGCACAGATGCTGCTCGGGGTGAGCAAAGCAGCTGTGTTTACTTTCCATCTGCTGGAGGGAACAACAGGAGATTTTTTAAAATTATTTATTTCATTTTATTTTTTTGAGGCTTTGTGTATCCTTGACCAGCCAGAAACCATCATGTAAACATCCTGTGGCTTCGCCAGGAGGGGAGAGCAGGGTGACAGAGGAGGTGTCCCGCCTCCCATTCTGCAGGGCTGCCCCTCTTGCACACCTACCCACCACAGGGCCAGGTAGCACAGGAGGGTGCTGATGTTCCCCCCAGCTCGGTGTGGCCCCTGTGGCAGTGAGGCCAGGCTGGTGAGGGGTGCGCAGGTGACCCCCTGGGTCCCCAGAAAAGCAGGAGACATCAGGACTGCAGCCTGCTGCTGGTGCCAGCCTGGGGGAAGAGAGAGGGGGATGTCCTGGAGGCAGTGGGCTGGAATGCCCCAGGGAAAGCCACCAACCTGTGTGGTGCGGGCTGTATGCCATGGGCTGCAGAGGCTCAGTGGGAGAGCAGGTGGGAGGCAGAGCAGAGCCCAGCGGGAGGCTCAAAGAGAGACCAGAGCAGCACTTGGGCTTGGGACTGCAGTGAAGCTGTGGGGTTTGCTCCAAGCATCCCACAGGGCTTTCCTTTCCCGTGCTCCAAGCAGGGTCACCGACACTCTCCGCTCTCGTGGCAGGGTCTGCGGCTGCGTTAACCATCAGGGTGCCCCAGGCAGCATCCTTGGGTCCTGTGATCTGAATCGCAATGAGCAGGGACTCCTGCTCAAGCAGTTTCCCCCAGTCCATAGACAGCAGAGGGGTCTCCAGCACTGCGGGGTCTGATGGAGAGTTTGGAGGTCATCAGGAACATACCCCGCCCCCCAAGCCTCACCTCCCAGCTGTCTCCCTCCATCCATTGGGTCCAGCTCTGGAGCGCAGGGCTGCTACCCCCTGCAGCACTCCCAACACCCCACTGCCCTCCCCTCCGTGGCAAAGCTGGCTCCTGCGTGCCTGGTCCCTGTTGCTGCCGGGGTGGGGGACATGGGGGACACAGGGGACACAGGGCAGGCAGCTGCAGCGCTGGTGGCAGACGGCTCCAGAAGAATGCAGTCAATCGCTTCGTAAAGATTTCTGATCCCTCGTGCTGTGCCGTGCAGGAGGCAAAAGGAAGGCCCTTAGCACACACTGCCGCCTCTGCCAAGGCTTAATCAGCAGGTTTGTTCCAAGTTGTGGCCAGCCTGATTAATCCAGGCTGTCTCTGCTGGGATGCTGATTTCAGAGCCTGCTGCTGAGAGCAAATTTCTGGCTATTATGCACAGAAAATTGTTCAGGTTCTGGCTGAATTATCGGTGTCCAGGGAAACAGAGCAATACCTCAGTGGGACTGATGCTAATGGCATGCAGCGGTGGCAGTGCCCCTCTGCGGGTGCCAGAAGGGCTCAGGGGACCTGGGACAAACCCCGAGGCTCAGACACGCACCCGTCATCCTGCCCTGTCTGGGAGAGATGAGACCCACCACTGGCCCAGAGCATCATCATCTCCAGTGAGGTGGAAAGGAAACATCTGACTTTGAAGGAAACATTACCCTCCCGACCCCAGCACTCAGGCCAACTGTTGACTCATTTCACATCATCCCCTCTTTGGCCAAGGAAACTTCGAAGAGTGCAGTCAGGCAATGCTGTAGCCCTGCTGCCTTCGCTCCTCACAGCCCGGAGAGGGGCAGGGGCTTTGCTGAATGCAGTGTCTGCTGCTGAGCCATGCCCTGGCAGCGGGGCTCTCTGGAGCATGCATCGCACTGCCAGTGCTGGGGGTGATGCCTCAGCCACCGGCAGCAGAGCATCCTCTGTTGGGGCAGGGAGCATCCTTGGTGAGCACCCAGGGGCAGCCCCCCAGCTGGGGGCTGGGATGAGGGCTGTGGGGCCATCCAGCCGCCGGCGGGGCCAGGAGCACAGCACCAGCGCCCGGGTGAGGCGCGGTGGCGGCGACGGCTTTGCTTTGTTTACTCTGCAACTTTGGCTATGGCTGGAGTTTGTTAAGGGGTCAGGCTGATTGGGTTGTTTTCCTGTACTTTACAATTTCCTATGTGGTACTTTAATAGACATTAGGGCGCCTACAGCTACAGAGAGGCACTTTATTTTATTTTAGAAATGGAAGTAAATAAAGAAATAAATGCACCCAGGCATTGCCTCCCCCTCCCTGGCCGCCTTGCTCACTTGCCATCTCTCCGCAGTCCCTCACTGGCTTCCTCTGGCTTGGGGAAACCTCATTTAAACCAACCACACTATATTTTTAATGAGGAGTGTTAATTAGCCCCGGCCCCAGCCCGCTGCGCATGGCTTCCTCAAAGTTGGGCCAGGGTTTTCCAGAGCAGCATGGCAGCTTGGTGGCAGCTCTTTCCTTGGTGCAAACACCAAGATTCTGATCAGCACCAAGCAAGTGGTTTTAAGCTTTTTCCTAGAGGATGCTCCTCTGGGAAGGGTTTTGCTGGGATTGGGTGGAAGAACCCAGGATGGATGTGGAGGACCTGGGCATGATGCTGGCACACCCCCAGGGCATGTAGCGCTCTCCCCTCCCGCCACTGCATGTTTAATCCAGGATGGCTGCAACCCGGCGGGTGCCAGCCCCATGCCTGTGCCCTGTCACAGCCCTTGGTCCTGCTGCCCACTGCTCTGCCCCAAGATGAAGCCATTGCCAGGTCCACAGCTCCAACAGGCAGAAGCGATGCTGCTCTGGTGGATGGACTTGGAAGCCTCACAAAAACCATCACTGCTTCAGTCACACTGGTACAAAACTGCAGCGATGAGCAGGAGGGAGATGGATCCTGAGGAGCTGCACACCCCACATCACATGGCCGGCTGCCACTGCTCAGCTCTGCCGTTTCTGCCCCTGAAGCACAGGCAGGGCTTGAGCACGGGCCGTCGGCAGGCAGGTCCCCCACCGTCACTGGGGTGACGTGCTCCCCATGGCACACCAGGTGCCTGCAGGCTTGGTGGCACCACTGGCATCCTGCTTCAGGCTGCTGGCAGCTGCTGCCCCAGGGACCTGCCGCTGGCACTTGTTTTTGCACAAACAGTGGGACTGGTGTGTTGATAAGGTGCCAGTGGTGCCTTTCTCTGGGCCTTTCCCTGCTCTCCCAGGCCCTGAGGGCAAACATTCCTGGCATATTTGTCATGTTCCACTCAATACAGCATCCTTCAGAAAAGAAAAAAAAATCAAAAGAAAATCCGGTTCTTCCACTGCTCCCTTTAGTGTTCTTTTACGCTTAAGCTTTTTAATTCCAGCACTGAATAACACCCTTTATGGAAAGGCCTGAAAAGCTGCAGCCTTTGCTCAGCCGGTGCAGGGGTAGAGGGTGAGTGCAGCCGACGGCGGGGCTGCTGGGGGGTGCGGGGGGAGCCCCGGCTGTTGCCTCTGTTCCTGGCACCCAGAGGGACCGCGCTGCCACCCAGCCCTGCAGAGGGGAGCGGGGAGCTGGAGGTGTGATGGGGCTGCTGCCCGGCTGCGGTGGGCGGATAACCGTGGGGCTGGCAGGGACATAGGAAGGGTGGCACTGGGTGGCCTTAAACTAGACCTGGGGAGCAGGGACTGATAAACACAAGGGTTTCACATGCACATTTTTGTTGAGGTCAACCCAAAGGTGCCTGGATCCCAAGGCACCCCTGGTGCCCAGGGTGCTGGGCGGGGGCAGCGGCTCTGGTCACCCTGTGGCTGAGCACGTGCCGTCGGTGTGTGGTGGTCTCCGACACAGCTGCACACCACTACCCCTCACCCCCTTGCCTTTTCACTTTTCCATTCCACTGCTCTCCGCGCCTTGCCTGCTGCCCTCCTTTTGTGCCCTTTCTTCCACCAAAGCACTAAATCCCACCATCCTGCATGTTTATAAATGTTTGTTTTCCAGGCTGGGGCTTTGGTAGCAGATAAGCTTCCATCTCAAAGTCCTGCAATAAACCACCCTTTCTGGCCACCCGCTCCCAAGCAGCCCATGCGTGCCGCCCGCTCGCCCTGCCCCGCCACGCGGGCACTCCCCGGTGCTGCCCATGCCACAGCTTGCCGGGGGCCAGGGCTGCCTGCTCCCTTTCAAAGGACACCTGGGTACGGGGGCGAGTGGCGCGCGGCTTCAGAGAGCTCTGTGAGCTTGGGAAAAAGCCTCCGAGGCTCTTCCCCAGCTGTTTGCTTCCCCAAGACTTATGGTTCAGACCACGCCGCTGGCACGCTGCCTCCCCACTGCACTCGATACCACCTCTGCAGCGGACACGCACAAGCCCAGTCACTGCCGGGAGCTGCTGTGGGGCAGGCTGGGCTGGGGACCACGGCTGCCCCTCATGTACGGGGGGCTGGGAGAGGGCAAGGGTGGCGAGGGGGTGGCAGGGGCAGCTGGGAAGCAGTGCGGGCAGAGCCCCGCTCCCCACATGCAGCTGGCCGCGACGCACGGCTGGGGGCCCGGCGATGCTCACTTCTTTCCCATTCCCTCCCCCTTGCCCCCCTGAGGAAAGTGATGTTTTTGGAGAAGAATGAAAGGAAAGCTGGGGAACACTCACTGCGCTAATTCTGTCAGGGAGCCAAGAAATATGAAGCGCCCCTTTGTTTTTTCCGAGCAATTATCCTCCACGATTTGGCTTTTTGTATCTCTGTGTGTGTAAAACTAGTCATTATATCCTCCCTTATCTGCGGGGAGCACGCTGCCTCCTCTCCGTGCTGCCCTGTGCTCCCACCCCTCTCTTCTCACCCGCCTCCCAGCCAGCACCAGCTGTGTTGCACTGGGCACCCGAGCCCAGCTCCCCCCCTCCCTTGCTGTGTATCAGGTCAGAAAGATGCAGAGCATCCCTACAATCAGTGTCTGTTTCCCTGGAGCCGTTGCCTGCATCCCCCCCAAGAAGCTCCCTGGAAGAGGTCACCCTCGCCCCAGCTTCTAGCCCAAAGTGACCCGTTGGGTAACTTAGAGCAGCCTTTGGGCTGCCCCATCCTGCACTGGCTGCCTGTAGTTCCACCAGCCTTTCCCTAAAGTGCCTGCTGCTCCACTCATCCCAGCTGCAGGTACCCCCAAAGGTACCCCCTAAAACTGCTCTGCACATGGGGAGGGCGCAGGGGGCTCTGCCAGCTCCTGTGCAGCATGGAGAGCAGGGCCACTGGCCCTGGACTTGGCCGGGGCTGCCCCAGCTGCTCTCTGCCCCAGCTGCTCTAAAGGGAATTTACCCCACCCCAGCTTTTATGGCTGTTTAAACACGTGAAGCTGCCTCACACTCCACCCGGCCGAGCCTGATGCCAGGCAGATGAAGAGCGGCTGTGTCTCGCTTTGCAATTTTGCTTCCTGAGACTTCATTTGATGGGAGATGCTCCCAGCTCCCCCACATGCTGCTATTTCCCGCAGCTGATTTCCCCTGCAACACTTGTCCTATGAGACTCACTCCTTCCTTTAGCTTATCAGCCCTTATCAGCCTGTGCCAGAGCCTTGCAGGCAGGTATGGCTGTGTTTGCCCGAGGGAGGTGGAGGGGGACACCAAAAGGGGGGGGAAGCTGCTTTCGATCTCTCATCCAGCACCTCCAAATTCAGGTCAGGGCTGTGCCGTGAGCCACAATGGCTCTGTGTGTGTGTGTGTGTGTCTTTGTGCTGCCCTTTGGATCCTGCTCTAGAAACCAGTGATCAAGCAGCAGCTGTACCACCCTGGGGAGCCTGATGCTCTGGGACCGCAGGCGTGAAGGGGTGGCACGCTCCAGGTGCTGCACTAGATCCCACCACGCAGCTTTGCACAAGGGCTTCAGAGACGGGGTTGGGGCTGGCAAAGGCTCTGCAATGGCCCAAGTGCATCCCTCTCCTTCAGCTGCTCTCACACATGGCTCTCCATCACAGAGGCTCCTCCTGCAGCACCTTTCTGAGGCAAGGGCTCCCTGGGACACTGCTTATCTCTCTGCAGGGCTGGCAGATTTTACGAGGGGCTTTTCTTTAAGATGCAGAGCAAATCTTATGCTTATAAATGCAGAGCCTGGTATGCTGCAGGTACTGAGGGTGCTGCAGGCGCCAGCCCTGGCTGGTGGCACAGGTCTGGGGTCCTCTCCACAATGCTACCAGCATAAAATGTGGCATTGGAAATAGCTGCCAGATAAAACCGTGCCTGGGTTTGCCTGCTGAAGGATCCAAGCTGCCTTCAGCAGCCCTCACATCTGTCCTCCCGTGGAAGGTTTTGGCCAGGGAACCACAGCAGGATAAACAACGCTGTGCTCCTCAGGCCGCCTGCACACCCAGCTCCAGAGAGCATCACAGAACCCCCCTCCCGCATCCCTCCTCCAGCTGCAGCTGCCTCCGGTTTGCAGAGGGTCCGGGCGGGCCGGTAAACACTGCTGGCGGTCCGTAAATAGGCTGGGGCTAAACAGGACGTGAAGGATTGCATCCGTCCCTGGGCTGCACCAGGGCCAGCACTGCCGGTGCATGGACACGGCCCTTCCCAGGGGAACAAGGGGAACTGGGATGGGTGCCAGTGGTGCTGGGGGTGCTGAGCCCCCGCTGGGTCACAGCACAGAGCACCCAGCCACAGCATCCCGCTCCTGCAATCCTGCACCCCCCCAAGTGAGTGTCCCCTGCACAGGGGTGTGTGCAGATGCTCCACGTTCATGCCGCACGCAGCCAGCATGGTTTGCCTCCGTTTTCTTGCCATTGCAAAGGAAGGCTGGAAAGCAGCAGATGCAAAAGCTGCTGGTGGAAAACAAGGAACCTGTGACTTAAATTTGCTTTTCGTATCTGTCTGAAGGTGCTTTGTACAGGCTTGGAGCTAGTGATCCTGTGCAAGCGCTAATGGGAGCTGCTGCTATGATTCTGGGAGAATTCAGCAGCCGTTATGCATGGGGTTTTGTCCCAAAGACAACAAGCAGCTGGCTTGGTGCCGACAAGATGAGCCCTGTAGCTTTCTCGCAGACTACCTGGAGGAAGCGCTGAAACCCATTTTGTACTGCGATGCCTTGTATTGGAAGAGCAGAAGCCCCTGCCCAAGGCAATGCTGGGCTCGTGCAAAGTCTGGACAAAAATTAGCCTGCTTGTTTAATGAGCTTCCCACAGGATGAAGACATGAGCAGAGCTTGGGTTTCCAAGCCAGGGAGGGGGAGACAGCAGCACCAGTGGGTGTTGGGGGGTCCAGCTGCTGCTAGGGCAGGGCTGGCCCCTGCAAGCAGGCAGGGCTGCACCCCGCACACCCCACATCTGCACAGAGCCACTTAATTTCTTATCAGCAATGACCTGGCAAAGCCCCAAGTGCTGGCGAACTGCTTCAGCTCAAATAAATGAGCTGACAGCTCCATGAGGCCGGGGTCTCCTGGCAGAGGGCGGCAGGGGGACAAGCCAGCCGCTTGGGTTTTGGCTGTTCCTTGGGAACATCTTTGCCTGAAGGCTTTAATGGCAAACACAAATATATGTGACTAGGTGTAAGCCAAGGAGCCTGTGCCAGGTCTTGCTACCTACTTAATACCTGGGGCCTGTTCAATTATGACTACTCCCTCCTGGGTAATGAATATTTTTAGCACTCTGCTATAGTGATTTTAGTGCCCAGAGAGGCCGGTTCCTGGCTGGCCTCGGAAGGCGGTGCTGGGGCTGCTTATGTTATTCCAAGGATGTCTTCCCCTATACAGATCCTAAGGGACCTACAGAATATCCTGATCTCTTTCTCTTTTGGTTTTTGGGGTTTTTTTTGTGTGGCTTTTTTTATATATATATATATATATCTTTCTCTGATGTAAGCGGAAATAAATCTACTGCTTTGGAAGCAAGGGAAACTGCTGATCCCCTCGCTGCTTCAGCGTCAGGCTCAGAGCTTGGACAAAGGGCAGATCTGTCCCTCCTCACCCCCTCCGGAGCCTGGGGCCAAAGAAAAGGTCCGTGCTGAGAGCAGAAAGGGGGGTTCGCCCCTACCCTTTGGTCTGTGCGAGGGGCTCCATCTGGAAGCACTAAGGACAGAGGGGAAACTGAGTTTCTAATATTGTGTTTGGCTACAATCTTGTTGTAGCGACTGCTGTTAATGCAAATCCCGTGTTGATTTTCTCCAGCTCACTTAGATCGGTCGCAAGGCAAAAAGCAGGATTTCTCTCCAGCTGGAGCCAGGAGACAGGGCTGCGGAGGAGGGAGGAGGAGGAGGAGGAGGGGGAGGAGGAGGACGGGGCTGGTCAGGAGGGGGTGAAGACATCGGGGCGTTGAAGCCATCCCTGGCTTCACACAATGCTGCCCTGGGCGGTGTGGGGAGGAGCTCGCTGGGGTCTCCTTGTGCCCCCCCCCACATCCCTCTGGCGTATTTGCTGGGCTCAGGAAACCATACCCCCAGAACTGCTGGCAGTTGTTGTGCCCAGGGGATAAATACCCTCCCTGTGCCCCAAGACAGAGGTGGCACAGCTTGAGCTTCGGACATGCACCCCAGGGAGGGTATCTGAGAGGTATCCCACCTGGTGGGCACCCACTCGAAGGCTCTGCTTTATTTATTGCTGTTAGAAGAGTTTTTTTCTTTCAGGCTTAAGTGGAAATACGGGACAGTTGATGACTCCTGAAGAGAAGTGTTGAGAATGATCACGGGCAGCTCGCCATGAGTACCCGCAGCCATTCGAGGCACAATCCGCTTTTCCAGAAGCAATCTGTGGCTCAGTCACCTGTTGATTAATACCACGGCTCCGCACGGTTTTGTCATGCCTGCAAGCCTCCCGGGTGATATCTCCTCGAGTTGCTTGAGTTACTCTGCTCTAATCCCTTGGCAGACGTGAGCAGAACCGGTGCCACTGGCAGCTGGGCACAGAGGGATGTTTCCTGCTGGCCAGGGTGGGGGGACGCATCGCTGGTAACTCGGAGATGGTTTTGGGTGGGAGATGGCTGGGTGTGACTGAGCATCCAGCCGGACCATGCTGAGGAGGGCATGCGTGGCAGCCCCAGGGTCACTTCTCACCTTGGACTGAGCTCTGGAGAACTTCAGCCAGGAATGAGAAAAATTCATCTGACGTGGGGAGCGAGCACCGACACCTCTCCAGCCGTGGTCTGGAGCTGCTGATTGCGGGTGAGGGTTTTCCTGCTCTCAAAGGGACCCGTGCTGCATGTAGCTGCTCCACAGCCTCCCCTCCCCGCACCGAGGGTAGGCGCAGGGTCAGCAGGTGACAATGTGAGCAAAAACTGATCCCATTCCAGGTTCTTGAAGTCATTTTGCTTTTGTAATGTGCTAATTCCTGGGCCCAGAGAATAATTGATTCCAGATCCTAGAGCATTTTTGCAGAAGGGCGATGGATCTTGGCAGCCCTTCCCACCTCCAGTGCGAGCAGTACAGGGAACCTGCAGCTGCGGTGGGACCATGTCACAGCTGCGGGAAGGATGGCAGCGGGGGGGCACCGGCTCCCTGTGCCACTGCAGCACTTGGTCCTGCAGAGCCAGAGTGGCTGTGGGTGGCCATCGTGCATGCCACACCACCCAACTGCCCGCTGCGACTGCGGGTACACCCCCCCTATTGATCCTACCCATCCTCCCTGGCTGCTGCATATGTCCCCCACCACAGGGGACATCTGCTCATGCTTTTCTCTTGCCCCCAGCTCCCCATGCCAGAGGTGCAGGTTCAGTCCTTCTGAGAGTTCAGGAAGGTCAAAGACTTTTTCCAGTGGTTTTCATCGGGCTGTGTCTTCTCCAGATTGCATTATTTGCTGCATCTGAGCCCGTGGTTAGTTCATTCCTTGGCTGGGATATTCCCACCCTGGCTGGATTCATTCACCCACCTGCTGATCCCACAGCATGCTGATCCAAGGGGGTGCCTTTGGATCCGCCCTCCTGGACGGCCCCGGCCCCAGCAACTGCAGCGTATGTGTAGCGAGGAAGCTGCCCCTGCCCATGCATCAGTGCTGGGGGGTCCCAACGGTCCCCAAAGCCTGGCTCGTCCCTGCTGCAGGGCCGGGCTGTGGAGCCAGGAGAGATGCATAGCGTTGCTCGTCCTGCAGCATCGGCTGCAGCTCATCCCCTGCCCATCCCCAGGGATGTCCCATCTCCCGTGCAGGGGTGGAGGGATGAATGACCATTGCTGGGAAAAGGAGGATGGGACCAAATCCATGCCTGCAGCCCCACGCTGAATACAACTGCATCTCTCTTGAACCTTCCCTCTGTGCAACCTGGCAGCAGGGATATGCCTTTTGCCAGCTCGCCACAGCCTGGGGCCAACATCTGGTTGTCTTCCTGGCTCCAAGAGCAGGGCAAGGTGGGTGCCCTGTGGCAGCCCCCACCTGCATCCTCAAGTGAGGGATTGTGCACCCACAGTGCGTCCTCCATGGGCTGCAGGCTGTAACCTGGCCTCATGCTGTGGTTCAGGGATGATAGGGAAGGGGGAACATGGGGGGTAGCCAGGCCCAAAACACTCAAGAGCCCGAAGAGAGCCTCTGCACAGCCAGGAGCTTTTCTGGTGAAGATTGCACTCGAGCAGAGTCAGCTTACGTTTATTTTTTCCTCTAATAAAAAACTAATAAAGGAGAAAATGAAAAAATAATTTTCTGGAATTTGGCTGTGTCTGCCCAGTTTCCTTTGTCCGATCCGCAGGGGTGCAGATGTGCCGGCGTGTCAGACGCAGGTCATTGCGGCATGGGTGCTGCAGTGCAGAGCATTGCGTCGCCTTCCCCTTCCCCTTCCTCTTTTCCCTTCCCCTTCCCCTTCTTTTCCCCTTTCCCCCTGCCCAGGCCCCTGCTTCTGCAGATGGGCAGGGTCAGCCCATGGTGCTGTGCCAGAGCCCAGCATCGCAGGGTCCCCATCCCACCCGCAGACCTCCTTCCCTGGCTGCCTGTTGCTGTGCCTCCTGCCCACCCTGCCCGTGCTGCCCGCCCTCGCCACAGCTTCCTGCACCCCTTCGCGGGAGACAAACCTCCCTCTTGCCTCCCTTGTTGTTGTTTTGGGCTTTGTCTCTCTCTATGAAAACTGCCCGGTGCAAATCTCTGCAAAGGGCCCATCCTGCATTATTTATGCCCGCAGCGGGACCTTTCGCGCTCTTTTATCCTGCTTCTTTAATATGAACCAGAGACTTTTTTGGCTTAAAAAAGTCTGCTGTGTTCCCGCTCCTTCCCCTGCCCAGCCCCGCTCCTTGGAAGTTCAGATAAGGGGAAGATTTATACCGGCGAGGAGGCAGGCAGTGAGCAGGGGGTTAAGAGCGAGTCGCTTTTGGGGGTTCTTTGAAGATAAATTTAACTTGTTCTTATCTGGGCTTCGTGTACTCAAGAAAATGTTAACACCAGGGAGGCTGGCCGTGGCTGGGGAAGGTGGGGGCTGGTTTTAATCTTTAGCCTGTTGCATTTTAGGTTCATTATAGTGACATTCATCACTCTGGCCAGGTAAATAACCCAGGTCCTTGCTATTGCCCAGTGTGGCAGCGCGAGTGATGCTGGCAGATAAAGGTGGGCTCCCCTGCCCTGGCTGTTAATGGGGTGGTGCCGAAGAAGCAGTAAGCTCTCACAGGATGCGCTTTTATTTCACATCTCATCTATTAGGGGCCAGTGGGCAGGATTGGGGGGGGTCCTGGCCCCGTGGGGCACTAATCAAACACACACCCTCGTGTCCGCTGACAGCAGCCGAGAGCGTGGCCCTGGCCCCGCAGCTGGGGCTAATGAGCACTGGGGCTCATTAGTGACCCACGGACTCACAGCGCAGGATGGCCGGGCTCACCCGAGCTTGGCGCCAGGGGTTATTAAGGCACTGCCAGCCGGGGTGACACAGGAGGTGGTGGTGGGATCCCTTCGGTGACGGGGGGTGTCTTACAGACTGGTTTGCTGGCAGCTTTACACTTGCCTTCTCCGAAGCTGAGAGGCTGCCTTTGCCTGCAGGGTTTCTGCCTGGACCTTGGGGCTTCTCATGGTGCAGAAGTGCCCTGACACCTTCAGGGGAGCACTGTTTGTGGGGTGGCCTGAGGAGGCTCAGGTGATACCCAGAGCGAGCTGTGCTCACTGCCCTGGGCAGCCAGCAGCACCTCTGGGCAGAGGCTGCAATTGCTTTTTTGTTATTTTTTTCCATACAGTTTCCTGTGGTCGGGTATTTCTGGCTAGAAGGTTGAAGTTTTTAGCAAAGGAGGGACATGTGGAGCAGAGAAGTGATGAGGAAAAGAGGGTTTATGGGCATGCATAGGGAAAATCTACCTCCTTGTTGCCTGGCCTTTAAGAAAAGGAAGACATGGGTTTGCTTTTCTCCAGTTCCAGCAGGTTGCATCCCTTCCCAAGAGGCTGCCTGGCACCCAGGGACCACCCTGGGCCCAGCGCTGCAGGGTGCCGGGGCCCCAGCCTTCGCGGACTCCCCCTCCCAGCATGGCAGCGGTGCCTCGGGCGGCTGCGTGTCACTGCAAAGGCCACTTCCCCCAGCTCGGCGGGACGGTTTGGTGCCTGACCCATGACCTCAGTGTCAGCAGGTATTAACGATCCCCTCATGCCTGGCGGAGAGCAAACGCCCAGCCTGCCGAGGAGTTCCCTGCCTTTGGGGAGGCAAAGAGCATCCCTGTGCTGCCACACCGGGAACGGGCACCCACAGCTCCTGGAGCGCTCTGCTCCTGGCCCCTCCGAGCCAAGGGCTGGCTCCTATCTCGGATATTCATCACTAATTTATGTCCCGGGTTTTGGCTGCCAGGGATGCTTTAATTCACCGGAGGGAGGGCAGGTCCCTTCAGCCCAGCCGTATATCTGCCTGGGTTATCTAGGAATTCAGCCTTGCTATCATGGCCCTTTAAAGAGCTGAGCATCATGGCAGCTGTGCCCTCTCCTGCCAGGGTCCCTCTCATCACCCCTGTGCACTCCAGGGTCGTCACCTCCCTCCCCGGGGTTGCTGGCTGTTAACTCGGTGCAGGGGTGTGGGGCACAGCCTTTGGGGCAGGAGCACATATTCCTGCATGGGGACACAGGGAGGGAAAGGGTCGTGACCAGCACTGGGGTTGGGTGAGGGTCCTGGTGGTTTTGCTTCCCAGCTGGGGTTTCCTATGGTGTCTTCTTTGCCTCTTTGGCACAAAAGCTATTTAACAATGCTCCAACCAGCCACAAACAGTTAAAAGCAGCTGCAAAAGTTTAAAATCTAAATAGAAAGGACAAATGGTGAAAAGAAAAGCTGAGGTAGAAAGGGATGAAATAAATTACTTTCCTAAGACCATACCAGCAGGTCTAGAAGGCAAATCGGTATCTTATCCACAGAGCAATGATGTTTTCCATGTGCTTTGTGCTCTGTCCATGCAGTGAGCTGGGTGGAAAGCACATAGGAAACCATTTCCTCTCCTTTGCACTCCCCCTAAAAGGTAAATGTTGCGCAGAGCAGAAGCGATTCATCAGGCTGAGGACATGTATTTATGTTTCAATCAACTGGAAATGAGTAAGTACCTGGGTAACAGGAGTGGGTATTTTGCATCTGGCTGTTGAAAGGTCGGGGACCCTGGGGGTCTCTTTGCTTCTCCTGATATATTGAGGCTGCGTGTTCAGATGCTGTCCAGTGTCAGCCCCTCTCCACCCGGGAAGGTGAGGGGGCACCGTCCTGGAGCCGGTGCCGGCTCACCGGAGCATCGCCCCTGGGTGCGCGCAAAGGGAGAGCATGGGCCTCCCCTTGCCCTTGCTGCAGTGCCCCCCTCATTAAGGCAGCATGTGTCCTTAGGAGTTGAATCCCCGATAAGGCAGGAAAATCTCCATGTCCCCGCATCTGACGTGCTCATCAGTGACCTTGTTTTCTGAATCCTTTGCCACGGCACTGGGGGCTGATGCCCTGCCTGAGCCCCGTGGCCTGAGCGGGCTGGGAGCCCCGATGGGGACTGCAGGTCCTGACCCCACAATGCCGAAGGACAGGATCCTCTGTGGGGGCCCTCTCCCACTCACCAGCATCCTCCATGTGTGGTCTCATGCCCTAACTGGGATGAGCTGCCACCATCCCAGTGCAAAGGAATGATCCAGGTAGGATTTCGGCAGTGGCTTTTGGTGGTGGTTGCAGCGCTCAGGCAGGGATGCTGAAAGCCACAACACCTTGGGAAAGGTAGAGTCCTTGAGCACTGGCAGGGAGGACATGGGAACCCGAAGCCTGGCTGGAGAGCAGCGAGCACAGCCCTGGAGCTCCGCTGGCAGAGAAGGGATGTGAGCGGCAAAAGGAAAGGCAAGGCAGAGGGCAGGAGCCCACAGGGATGCCAGCTAAAAAGGCTTCTTTCAGCACTGAGGAACCCAGCTTGCCTGAAGGCAAGAGAAAGGAGCAGAAAATATGGTAGGTTAGTTGTAAGATGTGGCTGAGGGGGGATACGGTGAGACTGAGGCAAGGGTAGGGAACAAAGTCCTCTAGCACATCAGAAGGAGAAGAGCTGCAAGGGAATTCATGCATTGATGAGAAACCCACAGGCAATAAAAGAAAAATGAAGGAGGGAAGGACACTGCAGAGGAGAGAGAGGATTTCTCTGCGCCAGACTCCTTCAGAGCGAACGTACGTGCAGTGGCGATGCTGTCCAGCCCAGCCGCGGGCAGGGCAAGGGAGCCGCGCTGCCAAGAGGGTCCCGAAACCACCGGCACATCAGAGAGCACCAAGGACGGGCAGCCTCCTTCAAGACTCCAGAAGGATGAAGCAGCTCAGCTGCTAGACTAAATAGATTGGGCTGGGAACTGGCCAAGGAAAAAATTTTCTGTTAAAAATGCCGATTCATCAACTTTGTCATGAACAGATCAGCAATGTTTTCTTTTTTTTGCTGCAAAAAAGAGAAAACCTCTCCAAATTACTGAATGTTTAGCTCTTTTCTGTTTCAAAAATCCTGAAATTAAAGTTAATGATAGGAAAACATATTTAAAAATAAATGGTCGTCATGACTGAAAGAAAAACTTATGAAAATACGGGGAGAGCACGTTTTGATTGTCCTGAGCATATCTTGGCAATTATTTTCCCTTCCCCCTCTCTTTTTTTTTTTTTTTTTTTTTTAGTTGTGATGCCCAGCTCTGCAGCTCACAAAGGACAGATCCTGGCACGTTGTGTTGGGTGGATGGATCTGTGAGCTGGTAATTTTAGCTGCACCTCTTGACTAATTTCAAGCCAACATTGAAGCCATTCGGTATTCTGCTCCCGTGACTTTTCAGAGAGGGATTACAAAGTCTTTGAAGCGTTACTAGGTGCTAAGGTTATAATGAATAACGTTTTAATTAAGCTTGTGGTCCCTAAAAAAATACCTCAGTGAAAGATTGGAGAAAATACTGCAGAGGAAATATCTCCTGTACAAAGAGCAAGGCTGTGCGTTGCTGGTAATGGGTCTAGCAGAAGTTTTCTCCGCTGGATATAAAGTGAGAAAAGATGTCTAATTGCTAATCCAGAGAAATTCAGAGAAATAGCTGAAATGTCCCCTCCCCAGTGTGAAACAGATCTGTAGAGGATTCTTGGAAAGATTAATCATGGGACAAATTCATTATAAACATATAGATGAACCCAAAGACTTGAGGCACTTCACAGGGCTCCTCTGGAAAAGGGATTTTTAGTGGAGGAGAGGAAGCTGAAAGAGGCATTTGATCAGCTCCAAGCAGTGATTGCTCCTGGATGACCATGCCGGTGGCTGCACGGGGCTGACCCAGGAGAAGGGCAGTGGTGGCACTTGCCAGCTGCCACGGCATCACCACTGAGCCTGCTCCAAAGGGAAAAGCCCTGCTGCAGCTCTCCATCCCAGCAGCCTGGAGCAGCAGGCTCTATGACCTGGGGAGCAGGTGGATGCATAGCTGGCCGCGCCACTGCTCAGAAGGCTGCAGGGCTGGGAAACATCCCGTACAGCAAGACCCAAGTCCCTCATCTCTGCTGTCCTGTGCAAAGGAGGGCACGTCACTGCAGGCCCCAGGCTGCTGGGGTGGCAGCATGCCACACGGACATCTCAGCTGGGTGCAGCACCCCGGCCTCCACTGGGAATGCTGGTGGGGAGAGGGGCAGGGTGACTCCAGTGGGGGACCTGCTGAGGCACAGGGACACAAGCCCGGTGGTCCTGCACAGCACTGAGGGGCATTTCTGCGGTAGCAGCCGGTGGGAAGCTGCAGTTCCCACAGGAGGGAGGTCAGTCCAAGTGGCTCCTTCCTCCTCAAAATGGGAAAGGGGGAAGCAGAGCAGAGAAAGCAGCTTCACCCCATCCGTGAGGGTCTGTGCCCCAGCTACGAGTCCCCCCACCTCCGACAGCAACCCATCCTTTTTGCTGGGAAATCAGCTTCTCTGGGAAGCTGAGAGTGCAGTTGCAGGTGCCTGGCAGCACTTGCAACCTGAGGCTGCAGAATAGGGACCCTCAAGCTCTGTGAACCTACGTCAGGGCAGCGGGCAGGATCCTGCCTCACCAACCCACTCGCTCAGCAGCGATGACCAGACACTAAAGCAGAGCCGGGCTGGGGTCTTGTTTTCCCATCTTTGCAGTGCTGCCAGCGGGGAGGCAGGGAAGCTGCCGGTGCCCTGAACTGTGTCTGGAAGCACTTGCACAGCCCCAGCTGGGAGGGGGTGGCCAGGTGCCCAAAAGGATGCGCGGGGCTGGGGAGGGAAGGGGTGATGAGCAGAGCAGCATGTGTGGTGGGGATGCACGATTTAGCACAGCCGTCCTTCCTGTGCTGCTGCTGACAGGGTCCTGACCCATGGGGGAAATTCACACGGCAGAGACCTGATGTTGGGGAGATTCATATGGCTGCAAAGCTGATTAAACCGCCCCGTGCGAATGTGTGCACTCAGTGAGTGGGGAAGTGGCCAGGGCAGCCATGCCCTGGCCCTAGGAACCCATGCAGGGCTCATGTAGGACTATGTTTATTTTGGTGCAAAGCTGCGAGACATTTGCACGACCCGACTTTGCTCCTGAACCGGGTGGATGCAGCTGGGAGGATGCGGGCCCTCCTGTCTCGCAGCTCCTGGGACTTTGGTGCCTTGGAAAAATGCGCCTTGCTCAGCTGCTTGTGCTGGCCCCATCCCAGTGGTGCTGGGACGCTGCCACAGCCCTTGCACTACCTGACACAGAGTGTGAAGCCAGGATCTGGCCTCTCCAGGGCAGCTGGTGAGCTTTGCGACTCCACACTTGTCACACATCAGCCCAATGTCATCACCTGGTGCTGAGCAAGCGATGGGCTGCAGCACCTTGCCATGGGGCAGCAATCGGGTGAGCACCAGAAACCTCCCACAGGAGCTGTGTAAATGGGGGGGGCATCCTGCAGACCCCAGCCACAGTCATATGGCAGCAGCTGCTTGCTCTGCCCTCTCAAGGGTCCGGGCCATTTCCTTAGCTATTGCAGTTTGAAAAAGCATCTTGTTTCATGGGGCTGATGTCTACAGCCAACTGCTCAGAGCTTCAGCTGCTGCTCCCAGGAGGACAGGGTGTGTAAGAGCCCTTTGTGTAAGGGCACGGCAGGAGAAGGTCCCCATGGGATGTCCTAGGAGATGACCTGATTGAAGGGGGATGGGATGCCTCTGCATTGAAGCAGCTCTGGGTGCAGACAGTCCCTGAAGCACCGTGCCGAGTGCTGCCCTTGCGCACTGACCCAGAGAGGCTGAGAGCTGGGGCTGGGAGGAGCAGGCAAAAATCATGATCAAAGATAGGTCACTTGTAAACACATCTGAAGCCACCCCATCGCTCCCCTTCCCACGGAGCATCTGCTGGGTAATGTCTTTCAGGTGTCCCAGAAGAAGTGAGCCTCAGGGGGAGGTTCAGAGGGAGAGCAAGGGCTCCCCGTGCAAGCCCAGGGGGGCAGCAGGGTGGTGGTGCTGGCAGGAGGCTGCAGCATCGGCAAGGGACAAAGGGTGATGTTAAATGAGCCCATCCTCCATGAAGCTGCCACATGCAGTCCTCCCTGACCTTGCAGCAGAGAGAGGTTGGTGTTGAAATCTCATTTTTGTCAGTCCTGACACAGAAGAGTTTGGGGGATTTTGGGAGGAGTTTTTATTTTTCCTTATGAGGGTCCATGAAACATTTTCCTGCTCTCTGTCCCCCGCAGTTTCAATGAAGGGTTCTGAAAACATGCTGTTTTCCATCTTTCTTACATGTGGGGGAGGTGTTGGCCGTTTTATGACCAGTCCCACCCCCCAGTTTTACCTCACCCCTTTTATGTGACTGAGTCACTGGTGCCCGTGGAAGCCCTGCCAGCGCTGTGAGGGTGTTATCATCGCCCAATGAGTTACCCCATGTTGGCAGGGCTGCCGCCAGGCTGCGAGCTGGCAGAGCCCATGGCAAGCATGAGGTAAAGGAGGAGATGAAAGTGATTTCATCGCCCGGGATGGAAGCGAACATGTTTCACCCCATATTCACCCTGGCCACAAAACGCTCAGATGCTGCGGCTGGGTTAGGCTGGGGTAAGCACATGCAAAGAGCCCGTGGTCACGGCAAGGGGCACCCAGCACTGCCAAGGGCACGGTGCAGATAACTAGGGTGGACCTGGGGTGCTGCTGGCCAGTGCCGGTCCCACTTGGCAGGTGCAAACTTTGGCTGCTCAGGCATCTCGGGGTGATGGGGCTGATCTCGGAGCAAACACCTGCAGGGCTTGGCACAGGGAAAACAAAGGTGATGTGTAGGTTGGAGGGAGAGGGGCTCGGTGGGTCACCAGGCCTCCTTATCTCCCACAACTGTTTGCTCCAAGATTAAGTCACAGCCTGCAAGATGCAAAAGTCCAAGGAAAGCCAGCCTGGAGGAGGCTGGATCAGGATGATCAGGGGCCTCTCCCCTTCCCGCTGTGGGATTGCTGGGCACCTCCACCGAGGGCTGGTGTTTAAAGTCCAGGCAGATTGCTGGCATGATTTACAACTCATTATTCTTGGGTGCAAGAGTTGGTTAATGAGCAATGAGGGGTTGGGCAGGCTGCAGGGGCAATGTGAGGAGGGGTCAGGCTGGCTGCACCCATAGAAACCTGTGAAGAAAGGGCTTCTCCTCCCCGGCCGACCCTCGCAGCTGCCTGCCTGCCCCCTGCCCAGGTAGCCCCTGGGTGGGCAGGGGTACACCCTGGGACAGGGCATGGGCACAGCAGCTGGGGGGGCAGGCTGGCAGGAGACCCTCCTCTCCCCGAACCTGGCCAAAACCAGGTGGGTCATGGTTAAAACCTGGGTGAGAGGGAACCAGCTCTGCTTAGCTGCTTGCTTCCAACCAGTCGGCACTTCGTGCCTCATGGGGGGGGTTCAGTGCAAACCTGGCTGCTGGGGGATGGGGCAAGGGGGTCCCTGCACCCCCAGCCCCGGGGCTGGCTTGTCACAGGCTGCCAGGAGCTGCCTCTGACCTTGGGCGTAGTGCAGCATAAACATTAACAGATGAAAAAACCCTCTATAACTAAAATTCTGCTGAAACTAAAGCACTCCTCAGGGGGAGGGGAGGGAGACTAAAGGTGGGCGAGGTTGCGTCTTGGCAATGCCTTGGGAGGGTGCTGCAGGGAGCACCTCTGCCCGCACACTGCTCCCATTGCCTTGGGTGCATGCACCCATGCTGGTCCTTGCTCAGCACTTGCCTTGTTGGCACCCAAATCCCTGCCAGTTCCCAGGGCAGGAGAGGGGCCAGGAAATCCCTGCCTGAATCCCAGCCCTCCTGCAGGACCATGCACGTGCCTGCCTGGGGGACTCTGGGGTCATCCCCCCACCCCGGCCCCATGGGTTTCTGCAAGGGCATTTCTGAAGCTTTGATTCATGTCTTCCAGCCTGCCTGAATGCAGCCCCTCACCCCAGCCCTGTCCCAGCAGGGTGGCGAGGTGGTCAGGCAGATGGTCTCTGCCTGCTTGAGGCAGAGACAACCATAAATCATTGCCCGAGGAGGGATCTGCAGCCTGGAGCTCTCTGCAAAGCCCGGGCCACCACAATGTGCTACCCACAGGTCACCAGCTGCGGGCAAAGGGCACTGCCCAGGGTCTTTGTGTTTGCTCTGGGAAGTGGCTCAGCAATAACAGCTTCTGCTTGACTCATGCCACACGTGCCTTCACGCTCCCCTAGCATCCCACCTGCCAGGGAGACAGGCAGCATATCTGTGTACCCAGCACAGAAGCTATGACAGCCCCAAACCCCCCATCTCATGCAGGCTGTCGTACTAGCAGGCTGTCACTCATGCCACAAAGTGTTTCCAGCACCCTTGGGTGCAGACGCTGCAGGCAGCCCTGCTCTCCCATCACAGGAGCCATGCACTGGCCAGGGCAGAGCTTCTCCATCTGCAAGGGATGCTCTCGCAGGACCAATGGGGAGCGATCTGTTTGTAGAGAAGCTGAGCAAGTGTTCCCATCTTTCCCTTGAAACTGCAGTTTCATTAAAGTGTATTCAGCTGAAAGGTCAGCATGAAACCCCCAGACTGAGCTCACCGCTCGGGACCCCCCATGAGCCACCCTCAGAGAGCGCCACCGCTGTGGGGTGTGTGCAGCCCACCTCATTCCTACCCCTGCGCTCCTGCAGGGTCTCCAGCTGGTGCTCAGGGTGGCACAGGCAGGGACTCTGCCTGCTGCCAGGGCTGGGGGATGCACCACAGCTCCAAATCCCCCAGGGGCAAAGCCGAGGCTGGAGACAAGCCACGATGTGCATCCACTACCCACCTCAGAGACACGCTCCCCACGCTGCACGGCTGAGTCTGTCCTGGAGGCAGGGCAGAGGTGGGCATGCCCACACCGAGGTGAGGGAGGGGCTGGGGGCCCCAGGCTGAAGCTTAAATGGAGTGGTGGGCAGGTGTGGGGAGCCCCAGGTGAGGCTGCTCAGGGCCTGACAGCCCGCAGTATCCAGGGCTCTGACGACAGCTTAACCCAGTGTCCCGGCTGCAACATCCCCAGCCATCCCAGCTCGTCCGAGCCATCGGGGTGACAATGGTGACACCAGAGCTGCATCCACCCACTCGCACGTTCTTCTGCTGGCAGCAAGTGACTGGCCCTGGGAGAGGGAGCCCCCAGCAGAGCCCGTATCCTGCGGTCCAAGCAAGCTGCGGAAGGCAGCCAACTCTGTGTCTCCAAATCCCTTCTGTTTTCTCAGTGACACAGATTCAGGGAATTGAGAAGAAAAAGTGTCGGAGAAGGGGTGGAGGGTCCAAATCTAACTTAAGTCAGTGCATTAGGCCAGGGGCTTATTTGTCCCGGGGAGTGCTGGCTGCAAACAGGATCCTGGGGAAGGCGGGGGATGTCAGGAAGAGCTACCACTCCCGGGGCCTGGTACAATAGGCTGTAATTAATATCTGTGAGGAATTAGGAAGGATTTGGAGACAAAATGGCCTTAGATTAAGTTAAACAGCAATGTGATCTCAGCTTTATTAGAAATCTGCTTTCCTAAATGGTCGGATGCTTCCTTGCATCAGCGGTGCTAGGTGGCCACCAGCCACTGTCCCCCTCTCCCCACTCACCCGGGCAGCATTGGGGCCATGCACAACCCTGGAAGCCCACCCTAATCCTGCACCCACAGCCTGAGGCATCACCTGCAGTGTCAGGGCTCTGGGAAGGGCTTAGAGCTCATCACAGGGCTGCTTTAGCCCTGCTCAGTCACCAATCTTAAGGCCCCTCTGATGTGAGCAGATGAATCCTCTCTTCCCCCCCAGGGATCTGATATCAGGGGAATTAAGGAAGAAAGAGGATCCAAATGCTCCAGTTCCTCTCTTAAGCTGCCTCTTGCACAATCGGGTACCTCTGGGTCAGTCCCATGGGTGCAGCACCCCTCTGCCTGACCCAGCCTGTCCCCAGACCCAGGCGTCACCCCTTGCCCATGTCCCCACGTGAGCTGGCAAAGCACCTGAGGGTGGCTTTTCTGGGGTCAGAGAGCCAGTGCTGCTTTTGGGGTCCTTTGGGCCACTTTGCCATCAAGGGGGTGACTGTCAGCAGAAAGCCCAGACTGCAGGTCCAGCAGCAGGAGAGGAGGAGGAAGGTGGGCACTGGGGCTGCTTCACATAGAGGAAGCACCATGTTTGCCCCCCATTCACCCCTGGCCCTGCTGCCCTTTGAGCATCACTGTGAACCACTTGCCTGAAGAATTAGCCCC
Source organism: Falco biarmicus (assembly GCF_023638135.1). Classification (NCBI taxonomy): domain Eukaryota; kingdom Metazoa; phylum Chordata; class Aves; order Falconiformes; family Falconidae; genus Falco; species Falco biarmicus. The sequence continues at coordinate 1,511,938 of NC_079301.1, read as the reverse complement.
AGCCCTTGGTTCTGCTTGTGCTCCCTGGGGCATCACAACCCCAGTTGCTGCAAAATGGGGCCACAGGAACAATTTCGCCATCTTGCCACTTGCTTGTGCCCATGTTCTCTCCCCACAGCCTGGCATCCCTGCTCCCGGGAGACCCGGATCCAGCCCTCCCTCCCTTCAATGTCACAGCTCTGCCTTCTTCTTCCTTGCCTCCTCTTCCTCGCCACATGCCACTGCACACCACAGCGGTGCTTTGCATCCCGCCCAGTGCAGGCTGGCCTGGGCTTTCCTTCCCTCTGCCAAAGTCAACATGGCACCGGTGACGTGTTCAGCCCAGTCCTGGTGCTGACAGTCCCCCAGCCTGCAGTCGACAGGTAGGAAATAAATAATGTCAGAAAGATAAACAGAGCAAATACGACCTCGGCTATTTCATTTCAGAAAATATTTGCAGAAGAGGCGCACCCATCCCGCCCGGCGTGAGTCAGCGGCCAGGCAGGGCGGCTGGCAGGGGGACGGTGGCAGGACCCTGCCCATGCCCGCGGGGCCTCCCCATAGCTGGCTCTGGGGGTGCAGTGCCCACCTTTCCCCAGAACTTCTCTGGGCCCGTAAAGGGGCACCTGGTGCTTTCTGCCCATTGGGCTGTCCATTTGCACCACAGTCCTTGGGCCGGGGTGGGTGGTGGGTACCCATGGGATGGCTACCCACTTCTGAAGGACCCGCTTCTCCTCTCTGTGGGTCACCCCACACCAGAGTGGTTCTCAGGACCCTTGGGTAGCCCACCTAGTCCCCCAAGGAATCCCTGGGAGATGCTCATTCTGCAGCCCCCAGCTCAAAGCTGCAAAGCAATGGGATGCTTACTTCAGAGGTTGCTGAGTCTGTCAAACCAGAAACCCAGAGACCGGCTTCCAGGGCACCCAGAGGGGCTTGTGAAAAGCCCTGAGCACCTCCAGGGACCTCAGCAGGGGCAGACGGCATCAGGAGCAGCAAGAAGAGCCAGCCAGCCCGGGAGATGTTCTGCAGTAATCTGGGTGCATAGCACCATGATTTATCTTGCTTTGCTCACAACTTTGTTTTTTCCTTTCTCCTCACATCTGGCCACATGTGTCTGTGACAGCGCTGGCTGCTGCAGCACCCCCATGCCTGCAGACCATGTGCGCCCCGCTAATTGGTGGTGATGAATGAGGGAAGGAGCAGAAGTGTGGCTCACATCCCAGAATACTGCTTTTGGTGTGACAGTGACAGATCGACCTCCTCAGACCCAACGGAGAGCTCAGGCAAGGCTGCTCACTCAGCCACAGCCTCTGGGGACTTGCAGAGGACGTCCCAGCACAGCACCAACCTGTCCCATGGCCCTGCTAGGGGCAGACAAGGGGCGAATCCAATTTGCAAGGGCAGGTTGTGGATGCTGCTGAGATGCTTCTCCTGCTCCCTCCCAGCCCTGCAGGGCTTGCGGGCTCAAGCCCTCCACGTGCACTGACACAGGCAGCATGCAGAGCTGGTGCGAGCAGGTGGGGCTGCACCAGCACCCACGGAGTGAGCCTGTTCCACCACAGCCGTCTCCTGGGATGCTGCACCTTCACTCCCACCCAGACATTGGGATGGTTCAAGAGGGTGGGATAGCAAAGGGAAACCTCCCTTCCTCTGTGCTGACTTGGGCTGTCCGGGAAGGTTGGTACCCCAGTGGGTATGCTGCAGGAATCAGAGGGCTTGGGAAAACTCCCACGAAACAGGGGTAGATTCCTAAAAAGGAATTTGAGAAATTTCTTGAAGCATTGGGAGTGTTCCAGAAATGTAGACAAAAACATCCTAGAAAGCATAGAGAAATTTTTTAGAAATCACCAGGAACATTGCTAGAAAGGTCCTAATCTGAGGAATTTCTAAAAAGTAGTGGAAAAGTCTGAGAAAAGTGCTAGACTGAGGGCTTCCTAGATGAGGAAATTTCTGAAAAGTGTTTGGAGAATTTCATAAGAAAATTCTAAACTGAGGAATTTATTGAGAGCCCTTGTAGGATTCTTGAAATGCATTGGGATGTTCCTAGACAGGTTGTAGATAAGGAAATTCCAGAAAACTGAAAAACAGAAAACTCCAAGGAAAACTGGAAATTTCCTGGGAAGTTTCGAAATGGAGGAAGGTCAATGAAGCTCTAGGGCATTCCTTGAAATGTTGCAGGTTGGGGAAGTCCTATGAAGCCCTTGAACATTCCTGGAAATGTTCTAGACACAAGTCATAGAAAGACCTGTGAAAAACATAGAAAGGCTTCAGACTGAGTTTTCCTGAGAAGATACAGAAAACTCCTAGGAAACAGTGGGGCATTGCAAGAAAGGATCTATATGAAGGATTGAAGAGGAACACCCCCTCCTCAAGTTCATAGCTCTAGACAAAAAAACCAAAACTCTGGAAACCTGTGGATCCCTAGAAATTCCCCGGGAGGTTCCAGGTGAAGGACTCAAAATGGTGCCCACCTTGATCCTCTTCTCTTTTCTTTTCCGCATCCGTAAGCTCTCCATCTTTGACAGAAGGCTGTGCAGGACTCATGGGACATGACTTTCTTGCCTCAAGGACCTCGACGTGTTGTTTGATTGTGCTGGTCAAACAGACATGGCACATCAAAGGGCTCTGCCGTGGCCGGGAACAGCTGCCGCTTGCAGGGGCCGGGCAGGCTCTTGAGCCGCCTTCATTGCTCGGTGCAAGCACCAGCACGGCCCGAGCCCCAGCAGGATTTATTTGGAGCTGATCCTTTTTTTGCCTGCTGCCTGTTCTCAGGCTGCTGAGCTGACCCCAGAGAGCCATCAAGATGACAAGGAGTCTCCTCTGGGGGTGAGTCCCTCAATTCAATGAAGCCACTTTGTGGGAAACTTATTTCTCCTCCTTTGCATTAAAGCTGTTGCCTAATGATTGTGTGTTCAATTTTTCCACTCACTCTTCTGTAAACCTGTATAATTTTAAGTTATTTGCCTCTTCATCCTCTTTCCTGGGCTGTGAGGTCCTGGTCCATTTTAAGTCTCTCCATACAGGTGCTATCCCAAAGCTTTGATCAGTGTTGCAATGCCTTTCTGCACCATCTCTTTGTTTTACGGCATAGGTCATTCGGAGCCGAGCTGCAGGAGCTCCACAGCTCCAGATGAAGGAAAAAATGACATTTTCTCTTTTATTCTCTCTTCTGGCTCTAAGAATTCTTTATATACCACTTGCCTTTTTTGACTCTCCCTGATTGTTGAAAGGATGTCTTGAAAGAGCTCTCTGCAATGTCTCCAAGACCTCTTTAAAGACCAGTAATTGCTGATACAGAACCCGTTGCTGGGCATGTACAGTGGGGGCAATGCTTTTCATGCTCATTACTTTGTAATTATGAACAGTGAAGTTCATATGCCATTTTATTGCTCTGTTCCACACGGTCATTACATTTCTCTGCATTCTTCAGTGTCAGCATTAGGTTTGGCTGCCTTGAATCACTTGGTGCCACGTACAAGCTCACTGCCGCTGCACTGTCCCCTCTCCCAGATCATTTCTGGGAGGGGACCAACAGAGGTCCCTGGCCAGACTCCTGTGGGACCTTCCTGAAAGTCCTCTCCTCTGCAGACACAGGCTGTTCATGCCAAATCCCTGCCTGCTGGTTTCAACCAGTGATTAATCCACAAGACCTTCTCATTGAACCTGGGGCAGCTCTCTTGCCTCACCAGCCTCTGCTGAGTGACCTTGCAGAAAGCTTTTAGAAAACCCAACTATTGCACAGCAACCTCTCTGCTCAACATTTCTTCCAAGAGCTGAGCTCAATTACGCTAATTGCACTCAAATTACAGCACAGCTAGGTGCAGACAGACCTGCCCCAACCCTGGCAAGGTGCTGCAGGGCAGCCAGGCTTGAGCAGGGGCCACCACGCGTGGAGCAGAGCTGCTCAGGGACAGCTCCATCCCGGTCAGGATGTGGTGTTCACCACACTTTTCTTCCAGAGCACCTAAAGCTGGAGAATTTACAGGTCTCTGTCCCAAACAGTGCATGAGCTAAGTGGCCTGGAAATTCAGAGAACAAGTGCTGTGCTTCTCAGGGCTCTGCTATACCTCTTCAGCCAGGCCAAAGTGGAGCTTGGCTGGCCAGGAGGGATGCTCCTTCTTTAACAATTTCCAGGAACAGCAGCACAAGAATGGGAGAGGGCAGAAGAAAGTAGAGGGGGTTTTGGAAAAGCTCCTTGAGCTTAACAAAAGCTCTTGTGATGCTTCCCCTGCTGTTGATGGGTACCTACTCCTTTGGGCAACACCCCACCCAGGTCTGACAGCTGGGAGGAAAGGGGTGGCTGAAGTGCCTCTTATTTCAAATTTCTCTCTCTTTTTGAATGAAGAGCTTGACAGGAATCAGCTTAAAGTAAACAGAAGAGTCCTTGGGGCAGGGATGGCCAGCAGTTCTGCAGAGCTGGCAGAAATTGCTGAGGTTGGCGCTGCTGCGGACAGGGAGGATTAAGCGTGGGATAGTTAGCTGGGCTTCCCAGCATCCATAGGATGTTAGGTTTTGGACTTCATCAATAAGACTCTTTTCCTGTGGCTCCCAAAGATGTTTATGAAAGAGATACAGGAAGGGAAGAAGATCAAACCTGCTTGAGCAAGGCCTTTCTGGCTTTATCTGTGGTTTATGAGGTGACCAGACCTTGGCGGCTCTGTTTTAACTTGTTTTGATCTGGCTGTGCTTTATGACTATTATTCTGAAATGTTTAGACAGAAGCGAGCCTCACCCGTCTGGGCTCCTCTGTGGGAGCCACATCTCCCCACCGCAGGGAGTCTTGGGGCCACGCTCCCTGGCTGCGGCCGGGAAAGTGCTCTGACAGCCCGGCTTTTCCCTAAAAAAAGGCAAAATGCATGGGAAGTCGCAGGGGAGAAGGTGCCAGCCCTGGCGATGCTGCAACCTGCATCTGGTTTCGCCAGAGAGGACCTGACATACTCATGGCGCTTCGCTTCCCCTCCTCACTTGTGCAGAAGAGCCAAGGGTGCATCAGGCTTGTGCCAAAATTCTGCATTTGGGTCAATTTAGCTTTTCTTCTTATTTCCGCTGACAGTGGGGTGACTGCAGTTAACTGGCTTGAGTGATGTGGGCAGGGAACTCAAGGGACCTGGGTGTCCTGGGTGCAATTGGTGTTATGGGTGAGCCCACCTTGGGCTGGGGGCCTGGGGAAGGGGCACGGGCAGGTTGGTGCTCACCTGGCCCCTCTGCCCGGAGGCTGCTCTGCCAGAAGTGGATTTACCTGCTCCAACCCAAGTGTTTGGCAGCCTTTTTCTTCGTGGTGCTAACAAGTTTTTTGTTGGTGGGGCTTTCCGCGCTTCCCAGCAATGGTTTTCCAACAGGTATTCGGGCTTTCAGGTTGGTGGGGTTTTTTTTCCCCCAAAATTGACTTGTGTCTGCACTCATTTCATACTTTTTTTTTTCAGTTAAAAAAATCTCCAGCTGCAAAACACATTTCTGGGAGGAAAAAACTTTTGTGTTTTCAGTGAAAATTGGAACATTTCTATAAATCACTCTCGTTTTTAAATTCTTTTGCAGACAATAGTCCAAGATGGCATCAGAGCTGCTGGCTGGTTTTAGAGAAAAGTATGATTTACCTGTCAGCTGGGGCAGCAGGGAGGGCTGTGCTGGGGTCTGCCAAGGCTGAGGGAGCTGCGGGGAAATGTCAGTGGTTCCTGGGGAACACTGGGGACATGTTAGCAGCAAACACCTTCCCCATTTATTTGCAGTCCTTCAAACCACAAGCAGCACAGCACAAATAACTGTACACCATGCACAGCAAGTCACCAGCACGCGCTGCAGCTGCATATTGCACACCTGAGTGACGTAAGGAATCCTTGTGCGGTTTCGAGCAGGTCTCCAGCTCGGCGGATGGGATCCCCAGGGGCTGGAGCCACAGGGGAAATGAAGTTCATCGCATTTGCCCATCAGCAAAGGCTGCTTATGGCAGGGGCCGGCACCTCGGCACTGGATGGAGGCAGGCAGGAGTGCTGCCAGGGCAGCGGGGACCAGGCTGCAGCAGGAAAGCAGCCTGGACCAGCATCATCTGAAGAAGCTGGGACACAGGAGGGCTGCAGGTAGCAGGGGGAGGGCTTGACACCACGCTGCAGGGGTGGTCCTGCCTGGAGTGCTCGGAGCCCTGTGCCTAGAAAGCTGGCATTGCCTTATCCGGATCAAGTACCTGCTCCCTGGTAATTAAGGATGTGTTGACATTAAAAGCCTGGTATCTCTATTTTGTTTAAGCATGCTTATGGACTAAAACCACCCCACTTTGTTATTAGCTTTGTGGAGTGGCTTGTGCAGCGGGTGATTAGAAGATGAGTGTAAAATTGCTTCCTGCTAATTTATGTAGATTTCCTCCTCTCTTTCTGGGCGCTGCACCCGCTTCCCTCCCGGCCGTGCCCGCTGCTGGCCCCCTCCAGCCTGCTGCCCAGTGCCCTGTTCCAGGGATGCCCCGCTCTCCGGTGTGGAAAGACCCGTGACATGGGATTTGCAGCGACCTTTCTGCATCACCGATGCCTATGGCAGCCAGCAGCTCTGCCGCCGGGGTGCTGCATGCGGCTGCAGCAGGGCGGTTAGCCGCATCCCTGCATGAGGCAAGGTGGAAGGAAGATTGTCAGGCAGTGAGCTGCGGCTGCCGTTTACATCTCAGTGGGTGTTTTCTTCATTAACATGCTGTGGGAAGAGGTTACCTCTCCTGCCTCGGTGTTTATTACTGCTGGGATGGAAGTAGAAACCCTTTGTCAGAGATACTGTAAAGTAGTTTTGGCTGAAAGGGCTTTCTGTCTGCTGGTGAGGGCACTTGGGCATCTGGCCGTGTCCGTATCGGCTGTCCATGCTGGTACAAAGGCTTGACCCTTTGGCAGGGGTAGGATGGGGAAGGGGACCCCACCCAGCCCCCACCCTGCCCACCCACCCCAGGCGGCAGAGCCGGCTCCCTGCCTGCTGCGCTGGTCCCTGAGTCTATGCTGCTTCACCCTTTCGGCAGGTTTGGCTCTTGGACAGTCTGGCTTTCAAGTGGGCTGCTCTGTATGCGAAGCTGACTGTCTTTTTTGATGGCCAAACCCCTGTCTGTGTCTGTCACCTGGGTTTCTGAAGACCCCTTCGACCCCCCATGTCTCGCTCAGCATTGCATCCCCAGCAGGGGCTGCAGGGAGGTTATTGCCAGTAATTATCATCTGCCTCGCAGATGCAGTTGCTTTTGATCCATTGCCTCATCGGAAAAGAACACCCCACCTTTCTCTCTATTCATTTTGCTTTAAGCATCGTTTACCAGAGGAGCAGCACCTTCTAGCGAAGGAGCATGTGGGCAGGGCCCCTGCCGGCCACCCACCCTTCGAGCAAAAGGCTTGGGGGCACCAGGGAGGGCAGGAGGGCTCAGGCTGGGGGCAGCAGGGACCCCCCATACCCCCCAAGCCATGGGGCTTCGCACAGCCAGGCACGCAGCCGGGCTCCCCATGCCCTCCTGCTGCCTTCCAAGCAGGGCTTATCTGGGCTGGACATGCTTTAGAGGCACTGCTGAAATTGATGCTGCTCACTGAACTCCTTAATTGCTTTTACTTGTAGACTTATTAAAGAACAAGATTTAAATAATGTCGGGGCGGGGGGTGGGGGGGAAGCACTATAAATGAGCTGAAGGAGCAAGCAGAGAAGCTTCCCGTAGCGCCGAGATGAGTCTTAACAGCAGCAGAGTTACGGCGAGGAGCTGTTGGCAAAGGCTTGTTGTGCCACTCCCCCGGTGCTGCCTTTCAGAGACTTGCAGGTTTTCTATTTTTCCTCCAAATCTGCTTTGCTTAAAAGCAAATACTCTGAAGATCGTCCATGAATAGTCATGCGAGAGCTGCCTGTGCTTGTGAGCTGCCTGTGCTTCGGCTGCTTTCGCTTCCCACAGGTATCCCAAAAAATGAGTTTCCTGGCAGAAAGGGGATGAGAAAAAGCGCAAGATTTTCCTTGAATATTCCTTATTATTCACGGAAGACTTGTAGACACTAGTCAGTGCTTGCACTGGAGATCTGATAGGGAACGAGAACCTGCCCAATTATGGAGTGGAAACGATAGCGGGGGGTTCGCAGCCGGCTGGAGGCAGCTCCCGCGGCTCCAACGGCCGAGCCCGGTGGGAAACACCCTGGCGGGCAGGGGGAGAGTGCTGCGGGAGCAGGCTGCCTGCACTCCGATCCTGGCACAGCCTCCCTTCTGGTGTGCGTGTGGGTGTCTGCATCTGAGAAAAAAATCATGCTTATCTGGGGGAAATCCAAAAGTGAAAAGAAGCCAAAATCCTTTGGAAAAACTTCCCTTGATCAAAACTCGGCATGCTCAGAGGGTCGGAGAATAGGCGATGAATTACGGGTGCGCCTTGACTGATGGAGGCAGATCATAAGATTCATACTAAGCAAACATGCTGAAAAGGGCATTAGAAAAAGGGCTCATTATTTGCTTCTCTGGAGTGCTAATTGGGGTCATGGCACAGTTTTTGGAAGGATGGTGCTGTGAAACCCGGCATGAACCAATTGCTCTTTGCATAGCGAACAGTTCTGTCTGGGTGATGGGGGCTCTCCAGCGAGGTGACAGATTCAAGGCTTGAAATTCCTCCGAAAATTGTCTCTCCTAGCAGAAAGGCACTTGGTGGAAAAGCCATTTCCAACACCAAGGTTTCCAGAAGTTGCTCTGGAGCTGAAGGTTGATATTTCAAGTCTCAAATGAACACAAAGCACTTGGCTGCACCTTTCTGCCCGCTGTGTCTACTGGCCTTGCCAGCCATCCCGTTTCTGTGGCATGCTTGATTAAAGCAGGGAACTCAATTCTTTCCGTGGAAATGCAGGAGTAAAATGCCTCAGAGAGGAGGAAAATGGGAAAGAAATGGGAGAAGGACGGGTGATGCTCACAGGGCAGCAGCTCCTGTACCCTTGGCGTCCCTCCTGTTTAGGAACATGATGCTCTGGGTCAGGCTTCCCTTCCCTGTGCTGAACCAGAAACTGCGCAGCCTGATCCCAGGAATGCTGTCGCCCATGTTTGAAGCTGGGCAAAACCAACAGCAACAAAGAGATGAGATGCCTTGAGGAAAAAAAAAAATAATATCAACAACTCTGCTGTTTCCTAAGATTATCTTTACATTTCCAGCAGCACCCCAGCAAAATCTCCTCCATCCCCGGGCCTGGTGCAGCGTCTGGCAGGGGAGATGCAGCACCTGTGGCACCTGGGCAGCTCACAGCCACGTGGCAAGGCTGGGCTGGGGAGAGCCGTGGCGCCGCGGGGCGCCAGTCATGGGAACCGCTGCTGGACACTGGCGGGGAAGGGGCTCCCCTGAACCAGGCAGTACCTGCCATAGGATGCAGCTCGTTAAACGACTGGCTGGAGGCGAGACAGATCGCTTGATAAAGATGTAAAGTGAAATAGAGGGTAAATATAGTCATCTCCAGAACTTCCCACCAGGGTGTTAGCACTGAGGTTGTAAATACGCTGAAATCAAAGACTCATAAAACATGCAAATTGCTCCATGTGTGTTTGTCTGTCTCCTTCCCATGTCTTTGCCCCTCACCCCCTTCCTCTGAATTTCTATCTTTCTATCTCTCTTCTTTCCATGATCTCTTCTCCACTCCTGATGAGCCTGTTAGGGCAAGGGAGGGAGTCTTTAAAAGACATTTTTGTGGTTCTGGGCAGCGAGTCAAAAAAAATCTGCTTTTTTTTTCCTGCCACCCTGCCCCCCTCCCCGTTCCAGACCCAGGGACACGTCACCCCAAACCTACACAGCCATCAAAATAAACATTAATTAAGATATTTTCAGTGATGTTCACTGTCACAAATTACCAGCCCCACAAAAGAAACGCTGCTGTGCAACTACTCATGATGTCAGTTTATCCCTTTTGTGATTGCTGAGATAAAGCATCATTTCTCCACTTTCCTCTTCTGCCTTTCGCTGCGTCCTGCTTCTTGCCAGGAGCCAGCATCTCAGCATGGCTGGAAAAGTCGCACCGCTGCTGCGAGCTCCCGGGCTGCACGGGCAAAACCTGCGGTGGGAACAATGGAGCGATGGTCCAAGCAGGCAGCATGACACCATGAGCTGCCTAAATGAGAAGATTTTATAGCCTTGGTGCCCTGTGGGAAACTGGGGTCTCCTCCCAATTCCTGGGGTGGGTGGGGATCAGTTGAGGGGTGCAGGGGTGTCAGGGTAGAGGGATGCAGGGGCACAGGGATGCAAGGGTGCAGGGATGCAAGGATGCAGGGGTTCAGGAGCACAGGGGTGCAGCGGTGTGGGGTGCTGGAGCGCACTGGCCCCGGGCAGCGCAGACAGTGCTGGCAGGGCCGCGCAGCCGCACGGGAAGGCAGCGTGGGCTGCCGGGCGCAGGACCGCTGCCAGCGAGCCAGAGCTGGCAGGGCAGGGTGGGGAAGCAGGAAAGGGAGCCCCGCTCCTCCTCCCCTCGGGGAGAGCTGTGGCTCTCGGCGGGAGGGTTGTGAGTACACACAGACTCTCTGGAGCCTCCCATGTAAATCCTGGCAGGACCCAGCCAGCTCTTAGCTCATTCACGTGAGATCACCGTCTTGTTCGGGGCACTTGCGCGGGTAGGTACGTGCCAGGATTTCTGCAGGGACCCTGCCCTGGGGGGCTGCCCACAAGGTGGGAACTGGGAGAAGGGTTCAGCCCGTCCAGCTCTTCTCCCTCCAGCTCTCTCTGGCAGCAGCAGCGTGGCCATGCAGTCCCTCCTTTTCCAGCTCGCTGGCAGAAACCCACTCACATGCCAAGACACAGGCTCTGACCCTGTGGATGGAAGGTCTGGTCCTGAGACAGTAGATCTAACATGGGGCACAGCAGGTCTGACACTGGGGACAGCAGATCTGGCACTGGGGACGGCACATCTGGCACTGGGGACGGCACCACTTTTATCTGCTGCCCCAGCCAAGGGGCAGAGGCTGCGGCAAGCAGGGGAGCAGCCCTGGGAGCAGCCACCGTGCGATGCCCCAGGCACCTCCACCGGCAGCCGCGTGCCCCGGCACGACGCCGGCATGGTGTGAAGCACGGCCTCCAGGCTCCCGGCAGTTTCCCCTTGGGTAGGATATGGCCTGAGGTCGCCTTCTGTTCTTCTGCCACCCTCAATCATTTTTCCTTTAGTGTTAAAACCTTGCGGGATATTTGCATGCAGTTGTGACTTCCCCTAGCTGCTACCGGTCCAAAGAAAACAGATCCATGTGTTTTAAAATCTCGGCTTACATACCATTCCTCCAGCTTCTGCTCCTTTTTGGGGCTTTTCCTTCTTTTGGTGGATCAGTGACCTGAAAATGCACTTTATGTTTTCCCTGGGAGAGGTAGATGAGAAGAGCTCCGGCATAGCTGCATATTAAACCCGACCTGCCGCCACTGCTGTCCCCAGCAGCCTTTGCTAAGTGCTCTCCCCCCTCAGACAAGTTTTTAATCACTCGCCCCCAATAGATTCAATTAGAAATTCCCCCTCACCCCCCAGCAAAATCATTAACTTTGCTGTGTGTATTTGTAGCCATTTAGGCCCCTTTCATGTTTCTCTGACTGTGGAAGTATGCGCAGCCCCGTGCATTGGGGTATCTGCGGGAATTTCATTGACAAGCTGCTTATCTTCTCTGCCAGGTCATTAACATGCTGTTTATGTGTTCTGCCAGGTCATTAAGGAAGATGTTAATGAATGACCTTCGCAGTATCCCCTTAGATACTCCGGACTCCACCTCCTGCCTCCTCCAGCAAGCTCTGCACGAGTGGGTAGGTTGCTACCACATATATATATACACACAAATATATATATTCCCACCATATTGCTGTTGGGATATATTACTGTGCAGCTTAGGGCTGCTCATGCTCCAGCCAATTTGAGTCATTTTTCTTATGTTTTCTACAATATTGTTCAAAGACCTAAAACCAGCTCCCTACCACATCCCACCCATTACCATTACTCTTTAGAAGAGCAAGGCGATCTGCTTCTGGTGGGGGCTCTCAGTGTGCACAGCTTGGCTTTGCACACGTTGGGATGCTCGGGACCTTTCTCCCGCCGGTTGCCCTCGCTTTGTGTTTTGGGGCGATGCCAGCCGCCCACCAGGGATGCAGTTTTGGGCATCGCTGCCCTCTCCCCCTTGGCGGCGCACCAGCTCTACCCCTTGTCTAGTGACCTCGGGAGGAGCGTGAGTGCTGCGTGCAGGACCGGCTGCCGCCGCCTTCTCTGCCTCTGTTCGTCCCTCGCAGAGGGTAGAGCAGTGAGTTCAGTCGCTCTCACCCATTTCGGAGGCCTCATTAATTTAAGCCAATATTCTTTCCTCCCCAGAGGTCCTGATGAAAGAGAGCAACTCCACTGAAGATGCTTAAGCATTAAGCCAGTACTCAAGCTCCATTAAAGTGCATGATTAAAGCGGTGAATGGCTGGGCTCGGGACAATGCTAAGTGCTTTCCTGAATCAGGTTCCCTGACTTCCCAGAGCCTGCGGCTGCACAACGAGCTCCTGCTCTCTGCCACTCTCCTTCCCTGCAGCCCCTGGCTGGACCCTTCTTCAGTTGCCTTTTACATTTTCTTACAGGGTTTTTTTTCTTCTCCCCCCCCCCCCCCCTTTTTTTTTTTAACCTCAAATCCATGAGTGGCCACTTCTGAAGTGATAAAAATCTTATTCCTTGCCTTTGGTTTTTTTTCCAGGCAATTGTAGCTTACAACACCTTAATTATCGCGTCTCTGAAAACTGGTTAAAGATTTTAATACTTCCTTCCTCGGACCATTATGCAGTAGACTTCTCAGCCCCATAAAATGTGCCTTCTGGAACCCAATCGCCTTGTGCTGCTGCATTTCCCTGCTTGGTCCTTGCCCCAACGGTTCCAGTGCCTCCAGCTCTCCCCTGTCGCCTCTCCTCCCATCCTCCCTAGCACCCCAGGCAGGTGGGAAGCGCCAGAGGTGGTGGTGGGGCTGCAGGCAGCTGTAGCAGATTTTCAGTTAGAATATGGGCCTTTTAATTTAAATCATATTACACAGCTAGCGAATCTGTTGCATCATTTTAATCAGCCAGCACATCTGCAGAAGGTGCAAGTTTCCAGGAGCCTGAGCGCAAGAATGATGGTATAAATCATGGCGAAGGCAAATCCTTGACATCACCTTCATTTCTGAATTTGATCCTCTGATTTAGCAGTGCAACGCTGGCTTTCTGGCACCCATTTTGCCTGGCTGTTTGCTATTTAATAGGTACAAGGCTTGTCAGACATCCCTTTGCATCTGATCTCCTGGCATTTCAAAAATCTCTGGGTTTTTTTTTTTTAGAGGGTTGGATTAATCATGAAGTTTGGCCCCAATCTGCATGAGGCTGTCTCCCCGCAAAAGCTCTTCTCAGGGAGAGGGGCTGCGCCCCTTTGCAAAGCCATTTAGGATACACATGCTGCCTGAGCTCAGCCTGGTGAGATCTCATCCGTTTCATCCCAGAAAACAGTTAGGGGGGAAGATCTACCAGGTCCCATAGTGCCCATGCCTTTGGGATGAATGAAGTTTATTCCCCACCGATTTTTATTTAGGTGAGTTTTAAATAACTCAAACGCTTCCCTGGGGGAACCATCCCACAGCCGAACAGATTTCAGCACTAAGCAGTTTTTCCTGGTGTTCAGCCTAAATTTTCTTTTGCTCTGTTTTATCCCAGTACTCTTTTGCTATAAAAATTTTCAGATAATTTAAATATGAAGTGGCTGTGGAATACATTTTGGGATGCAGATCGTCATTGATGAGGGTGTGATTGTGCAAGGTAGCACACTGCAAGCCACAGCCACTCGGGAGGAGGCAGGGGATGACGGTGAGCTGCTGAGAACCGCAGGTTGGGGTGATGCTGGATCCTGCCAAAGGGCGTCCGGTAACTTCTTTCTCGCCTTGTCCCTTTAGAATGAAGCAGGTGGGAGGGAATCCCCCAGATCACCCCCTGAAACTGCATTATCATTTTAAGTTAGATTTCGAGGGTGGAGATGGAAGCCAAAAGACCAGGGTACACATGTACCGATGGAGTGGGAAGGAGACAGCATGATGCACAGGCAGGGGAAGCACTAAGATGCGTGTGCATGTGGCACAAGGCAATTCCTGGGCCCCAAAAATATGAAGAATGAGGGAATAAAGTGATGCCCTTTCCTCTCCCACAGGGTTGTAAGGAAGGACTCTGAGGGAGCAACGGGTCAGTGGGCTGCTGGAGACCCCCTGCACCCTTCCTGGAAAGGGAGCCCAGCGCAGCATTCCTCTCCTGGGTGCTGGGAGGAGAGCCTGGGCAGGAGCTGAGACCCTGAAACTCATGACACCTGCAGTCATTTAATACGTAGGGCAGCTGTCCTTGCTCAGGACATCAAAGGCAGCTGGAGCTGCCCTTTGCTGCAGGAACGGGGAGCACGGGCCAAGTCCCACATCGCCTCTTGCAGCACACTGCACCTGCCTCTTGCCCTGCGGCCGCGGGGCGCTGGGTGGCCGTGCCACAGGAGGATGCCTGGCGCAGCTGGTCCAGGGCTGTGCTGCGTGGGTAGTTATATTTGCCCCCCACGCCTGCCTGTGCATATGTGCCCTTGGCATGGGATCTTTAAATGTTGCTTCCCCTGATGTATGGCATGCGAATCCTCTGGACAGGTGGGAGGGTCTGGTCACACACTGCCGTGGCAGCGCCTGAACTTCAGCCAGTGCTGTTAGCAGGTGCACCACAGCCGTGTGCGCTCTCCGTGCGCGATCGCTCCCTGCACACTTGCCCCTTGCATGCTTTCTCTGTGCACACTCTCCGTGCACGCTGTCTATGCGCACTCTCCATGCATGCTTTCTCCATGCACTCTCCATGTTCACACTCACTCTCTGTGCACCCTGCATGCACTCCCCACGCATGGTTGCTCTCTGTGCACTCCCTGTGCTCGCTCCCCAGGCTGTGCGAGGTGGTGCCCATGGCCAGGCGTTGCGTGTGGGGCGTCCATGCCGGCTCGGGGAGCGCGCTGGGGAAGCAGAGGGGCAGAAAAAGGGAAGGGAAACCTGAATTCCTATCGCTCCCTGGGCTGACAGGTGGGCACGAGCAGGGTAGCAGCTTTCTGGTGACTTCTCTCCCACGTCCAGCTCCTTGTGAAGGCTCGAGGGTCGCTCCCAAAGCCCGGGACTTTTGGAGAAGTATGCAGTGTCGTCGCTCCCCTGCACCTGCCCCACAGCTGCTTACACACCCTTGCTTTGGCCCTCCAGGAGAGCAATCCCTCTGGCTGCTGCCGCTGCTGCTCCCACCTGGAGCTCAGCCCAGCTCCCCAGTGTCACTGGTGCAGCTGAGGCTGGGAACCATTTTCCAATTAGTCGTTTTTTTACCCAGAACTGTCCAAGGAATCACCCTGGTTCGGCACTACCAATTCCAGGGCTGGGTGGGAAAAGCAGGATTATGTCTCTGAGTGACTGTGCTGGGTGGGTGTTTCCTGCCACAGGAGCGACGCTAGGAAAGGTTGGGAAGGGGGTTTTGCCGTTCTCCTAGAACAATGCTCACCCCTCCGAGGTGCCCCACTGCCATGAACGAGACCCCTCCCCTTGCCACGGTGCCTTTTCCCACCTCGCGGGGTTTGGTTTGGTTTGGTGTCTGCTGAGACACTCTGGTACTGGCACCGGCGGGCAGCTGTCCCAGTGTGCTGGTGGGGCTGTGCCACTGCATCCCACAGGACTGTGGCACTGGGTGACCTTGGGATGCTTGTTGGTGCCTTTGCCAATCCATGGTGCTCGCCTGGCTGGCACATTGGTTCCCCTCATCCCTGGGATGTGCCAGCACCCATCAGCACCCAGCTGGGCTCTGCTGGTGTGAGGGGGTCCGATCCCAAAGGAAACCCACAGGGATCCTGCCTCCTTCTCCTGCCCGTCGGGGTAGTTCGGGCACAGGGGGCACATGGGCACAGCATCCCTGTTCAGAAGGATTCCTGGGCTCTAGATCCCCACCTAAGCCTGTGCCGGGAGAGCCGGCATCGCCATAGCAACCGATCGTGATGTCATCGGCAGATGATGGCAGGGCAGGGACACGGGCAGGCAGCAGGCAGCAGAGCCACAGCACCCTGCCAGGCCAGGGCAGCTCGCCGGCTCAATCCGCCCTCCAAAAAATGGGAATTGTAATATTTATTTTTTCTCTTCCCTCAGTTATTGTCACCTCTGTTGCGTTACGGTGTCACCAGAGCAGTGCCAGGTGCACTGCCTGGACCCAGGGTTTGGGTTAGAAATGGCAGAAACCCGCGGAGCCTCTGCGAGTTGTGCTGCGCACGGGGCAGCGCAGAAATGGATAAATAGAACAAGGAACAGAGACGGATGCATCTCGGGGTGTCGCAAAATGAGGCCGTTTAGGGTCTCGGTTGGAAGCAAACCGACTCCAGAGGTATTTCTTCGTCAATTTTTGGAATTTTTAGATCTTCTCAATAAAAAGTGAACAGACTCCAAAGTGGTTTTTTTTTTTTTGTATATATACATTGTTTTTATTTTTGTAACAGAAAGCAAACTGACTCTGGAGGTTTTTAAAATTTTCTTAATAGAAACTGAACTGACTCTGAAGGGTTTTTAAAAATTTTTGTAATAGAAAGTGAACTGACTAGAGCTCTGATTTGAATTTTCTTAATAGACTGAGAACTGACTCTGGAGCTTTTTTTGTTTATTTTTGTAACAGAACGTGAAGTGACTCTAGAGGTGTTTATTTTAAAATTTTCTTAATACAAATTAAACTCACTGCAAAGGTTTGGGTTTTTAATTTTTGTAATATCAAGTGAACTGATGTGACTATTTTTATTTTCTTAATAAAAAGCGAACTGACTCCGGAGGTGGTTGGTTTTTTTAATAATTTTATTAATAGAAATCAAACTAACTCCAGAGGGGTTTTTTATTATTTTTGCAACAGAAAGCAAACAGACTCCAGAGGTTTTGTTAATTATTTTTTTTTCCGAAAGCGGGCTGATTCCGCCCGCTTCCTTTCCCCCCCAAATCCCCCAAAACTCAAAAAACCCTGTAAAAACTTCCAAAAACTTTCAGAATTTGCAAAAACCTGCCAAAAAAACCCCCACCTTCACAAAAAACTTCAAAAATTGTAAAAAATTTTGAAAAAATTTAAAAACCTACCCCCAAAGGTGACTATTGAGTATTTCAGGGCAGACCCACCGCACGCGGAGCCGCGCGGCCCCCCCGCCGGGTTCCGCCGATCGCTTCCGCGCTCCCCAGCAGCGGGCGGGGGCGGGGCCACGCGCGACCGCTGGGCGGCGCTGTTGGACCGCGGCTGGATCCCGCGCCGAGACAGGGCTGGGGGGGGCGCGGGGGGGGCCGGGCCGTCGGGGAGCTACGGTACCCCGACGGCCGCGCCCCCCGTCCCCCCCGCCTTCCCCTCTCACCGCTTGACTGGGGGGAGATGGTAAAAGGGAGGGGGGTGTCTGGAGGAAAAAAAAAGGTACGCGCGCCCTTTAAGAAGCGAAAGTGGGCGTGTCCCCGCCCCGCAAGGCCCCCCCCCGCGCCGCTCAGCGATTGGCCGTGCCGCGCCGGGCTGCCCGCTCCGTTGCCTGCGCGGAGGAGTAGAGCGATCGTCGCGGCGGGCGGCGCCGCTGTGCGGGAGGGGACGGCGGCGGAGGCGGCGGGACGGGAGACGGAGGCAGGCGGCGGGGAAGCGGCATGGGCGCCTGACGCCCGTCCCGTCCCGCCGCCGAGGGACGATGGCGCGGCCCCGCGGCGGGCGGTGGTTGCTGGGCGTCCTCCTCGCCCTGTGCCGCTTGGCCGCGCCGCTCGCCAAGAGCCTGGAACCGGTCTCCTGGAGCGCCGGGAACCCCAAGTACGTGCGGCGGAGGGGGCGCGGGGGAACGGGGGGGGAACCCGCCTCGCACCCCCCCGGCAAAAAAAAAAAAAGTAGGCCCGGGAGAAATTAAAAAAAAAATAATTAAGCAAAACCGCAGGATTTTTGAGGAAAAAAAAGCCCTCCCCGGGAAGCGGCGCGGGCACCGCGAAGAGCTTTGGTCGACGGACGGAGAGGAGCGACCCCCGGCTGGAGTACGGACCTCGCCGAGCCCCGGCTGCTGCGGGCTGGTGCCTTCGGGTTCTGAAAACAATGTACTTCTCGTTTTTACCCCCCAATTTTTAAAAAATTTATTGGCTTTTGAAGGTTTTCTTACCTTTCAATTTTTTTTTTTCATTTTTCAAAAGGTGTTTCGTTTTTTAGATTTTGCCTTTTTTTAACATAATTTTTACCTTTACATTTTTTATTATTTCCTTTTCCCCTGGATGGGGGGAGGCTCCGCCGGCGCCGCCGCCCCTCGCCCGGCCGCGCTCTGGAGGGTGCCGGGGGCCGGATCGCCGCACTCTCTACCTCGCCGACGCTAGAGTTGGATTTATCCCTTTTTTTTTTCTTTTTTTTTTTTTAATTATTACTATTTTTTCTGGCTTTTCTCTTTCCAAAGCAAGCCGCGGAGGAAGGCGGGGGGCGGGGGTTGGGCCGGCGTGGGACCCCCCGGCCCGGGTCCGAACAAAGCGGCGGGGCCGCGGCGTGCCTGCACAGCCCCGCTCCGGCTGCGCTGCCGCCCGCTGTACGCACGTATAGATCTGTATGTGCTGTGTGTGCGGACGCGTCTGCCCCGGCGGAGGTACAGGAACAATGAGAAGGAGCTTTTCCAGCGCGCCGGGCTGAAGGGCAAGGAGGAGGAGGAGTGGAAGGATCGGCCGTGGTCCCCTGACCCGGGATGCTGGTGTCAGGGTGGTGCTGGTAGCCCCTGTGCTGGGGGGCTTGTAGATCTTGTAGATCACAGCGTGTTTGTTGGTGTCGGCCCCTTATCCGTTTAAAAAAAGAAAAAAAAAAAATCCTGCTTTTGGCTTGATATATTTTCCCCACCACCACCACCACATTTTTCAAAAAAAAAAAAAAAAGAGTTTTTGAACAGTTGGAGAGAACTGAAACAATCTGGACGACATTCCCACTTGGACACTTATATTCCAACCAAATAATTTTTTTTTTTTTTTTGGTGAGGGAGGGGAAAAAAAAAGCCACTTTGCAGGCACACGCGTGTGCAGGCACGCTCCCGAGCTTCAGCCAGTGCGTTGTGAAGGCTGGGACGAGGGCTGCCCGAAGTTAAATTCTCCTTCTTGGTGTGGGTTTTTTTTCTCTTCTTGGAGCTGTGGCTGTGAGCAGAAAGAGCCTTTACCGTCGGGAATCGATCTGCTGCTTTGTGACTCTGAGGTGTCAGTGAGAGAGAGGCAAATCCAGAAAAATCCCTTTTGATTTGAAATAAAAGGGCAGCTGGAGGTGGTAGTGGCCTTGGCTGGGTGGCATTGGGGGATGCCATGTCACCCCAGTCCTCTTTACCGTTGGCCTGGGAATTTGGGGGCAGGCGGCCGGCAGGCTGGGAGCCGGAGGGTTGGCATGCCAGTGGCTCCCCCCGTGCTCCCCATCTGCTGGGTGGCTGCCTGCGGTGGTCTCCTGGTGGTACCTCAAGGTGTGTATCCCTCAGTTTGGAGCTGGGTGGCTGCCCGCCCTCGGCACAGCTTTCTGGGTGCCCACCACCCGGCATGGGGACGGCTGCCAGCGGTACTGGGCGCAGGGCAGTGCTGGTGGTGCCCCAGCCCAGCAGTACCCACGGGGATGGGAGAAGGTGGGAAGTGCCCAAAATGTTGGCGTTCCCACCCAGAAATGGCTCAGCCAGGGTGGGACGGGCGCTGGGGAGGATCCCAGCGGCGAGGTGGGAGCCGTGGCTGGGTTTTGCCTTGGTGGTCGCTGTTGATGCCCAGCTGTGGTCCTGCTCGGTCTGACCCTGGAGCCTCATTTTTGGAGTCTGTCTTTTAGGGTCCCCCATTTTCTTTTAGGCCTTCATGCCCCCGCCTCTGACATTTGCAGGTTGCATGGTGTCAAATGCAGTTGAGGAAACCAGTCTGGGGAGTTGCGCGTGGTGTGGGGTCTGGGTCCAGTCTGGAGAAGAGCTGTGCTCTTTGTTAGACCAGGACAGCTCTTCTGCGGAGATCCATGGAAGCCCCCACACGCGCTCACCACCATCCTTGGGGCTCTCCAGCCCTTCCTCCGGCGCTCTGTGGGCAGTGCCGTGCCCGTGCCAGCCCTCTGCCCCGCTTTTCTGAGCTCTAACTCTTGTTTTTAGAATAGAGTGCTAAAGCCTTTAAAAATAACGTTGCTAAGTGGAATTTTCCAACAGATAGAAGAAGAAAGCGTTGCATGTCTGGCATTGGTGGTATCACTGTAAATAAGGAAAATATTTTTCTGCCCTTTCCTCCCCTGGGCAGCTTGGGGCCGCGCGTACAAAGCCTGAGCTTATAACTTCACTGGGGCATCACCGGCAGGTTCCTGATCTCGTGGTGGTTATCGGAGGGATGCTGATAACACGTCCGATGGAAGGAATGATTTCCTAATCGAGTTAAGACTGGCTTAAGCTGTAGCGCCGTGTGCTGTGCTGGGGAAGCGTTCCCCTTGGCTCCTAGGTGCGTGGCCAAAAGCCAGCCCTGGAATCATCACTGTCTCCTTATTGTGAATAATTCTGTGTTTTTTTAAGGGGAAAAAAGTAGGCCTGGAGATGCTTTTGCCGGATAAAAGGTGGTAATTGTCACAAACCTGTGCTTGGGACCAGCTGAGGCTGAATTAGATCCCCCTGAGTGAGCTTTCCCTAGGATGGCTGTGGAGCCCCAGGATGGGCTCTCGGGGAGCCAATATGGTTTTAATTTTATTCCACTGTGTCACTGGGGGGGTGGAGGGTGCTGCTGGGATTTAATCGGCCCCTTTGCTGCTCAGCTGGGGGGTTGGTGGAAGCGTGCTCTTGTTGGACAGCCAGGAATTGCAGGAGAAATTCTGGCTAAATCCTTTCTGTACTCCCTTGGCTGTAATTTTGGAGAAATATTGACCCTGGTGGGCTCCTGTGCCGACCGTTAAAAGGAAGCATTCCTAATAAAATATGGTTTGGAAAATTCATTTCAGGCTGGAATTTGCCTCTCCAGAAAGTATTTTAATAAGGAGGTGGGGGAAATGGGACACATCATCCGCGCAGCTCTGAAGAGCGGGTCGTTTCGGCTCCGCTTTTCTCTCTTTATATGAAGTTTTACTCGGCCCCACTTGCTTGCTAGCTGTGCGGAGCCGCGCTGCAACTTTCTAAAAACAAAATAAATGCATTTATGTAAAAAATAAATAAAATAGGCAGGGCGAATAGGGGAAAACCAGACAAAAGTCTAATCCTTTGTGGTATTTTTATTTTGTCTTTAATGGCGTTATGGTGTCCTATTGAATTCTGTAAGCACTGAGTTTGAAGCCTGGTGTATCTTTGCCGTTTTTAATGCCTTTTACGGGAGACAAAGTGCTTGCTGGAAGGTTGTTTCCGAGGGGAATGGCTGGCCTGGAGCTCTGCATCGGTGGGCTCACACTTGTCGGAGCAGATGTAATTTAATTACTGTACCAGTGGGCACATGAGGCGCTTCACAGTATAAGGAGTTGGGAAATAATGAAAGCATGCTGCTTATTTTTAATTAAGAGCCACGTTTGGCTGGCTGAGCCATCAGAGACTCCCCCTTCCTGGGGAGAGGTGGGGGCTCCGTTGGGTGTGGATGGTACCGAGAGGGATCCGATGGCCCCTGCGCATGCCTCTGCCTCCCTGGCTCTTGGCTCCATCTCCAAAGGCTGCCGGGGGCTGGGCGAGCCTGGGTGCTCTGTGTCCTGGTTGGAGTTGCCCTTTGGAGTGAGTGGAGGATCCCTTTCCAAGCCTGCCAGGCGGTTGTGGCTGGGTGGGTGCTGGGGGACCCTTTGCTGGGTGCTGGGCTGAGTGCACCCCCAGCATGGAGGGCTCCTGCTCTTGCTCTCCGCAGGGCAGAGCCCCCGTGCCTGGCCATGTGGCAGTGACGAGCAAGGTTACTCTTCTTGCTGTGCCTGGGGAAAGGAGCACCCAGGGCTCCTTGCGTGTTGTTTAGGAATGACTTCATTAACTTAAATTAAAAAAAAAAAAAAAAAAGTGAAGGCAGCGCTGCGGCTATTGCAGTAGCTGGGTAAATACCACTGGATTCTATAAAATGGATTTAACTGCTTCCTTTAAAAGAAAAAAAGAGCCGTGATGGGGTGGCTGATTGATTGTAAAAGGAGCCGTAGCTTTCTCCAGAGCAAAACAGCTGCTGCAGCTCCTGGAGCCGCATGGCAGCGGGGACGAATGGGGCTTTTGTGCCTGTTCTGGCTGTGGAGGGCTGGAGGGAGCTGGCAGGGGGCTGCTTCCCTCCGCGGCCGCACCTGAGCGGCTGCATCGCTTTTAGTTTTATAAGCTGCTCCAGGGATCCCTATTCCAAACAGGCTGCGTGCAGCAGGGTGGGATGTGCCCTCATGTGGTGCAGCCCTGGCTGGGTGGGCAGGGGTCCCCCTGCCGAGCGGCTTTACGGGGTGGGCAGGGGTGTTTGCCCCGAGCAGCTCTACGGGGTGGGCAGGGGTCTCCCCCCCCAAGCAGTTTTATGGGGTGAGCTGGGATTGTCCCCCCTGAGCAGCTTTATAGGTTGGGTGGGAGTCCCCCCAAGCAGCTTTATGGGGTGGGTAGGGGTCCCCCATGAGCCCCGCACATGTTTATACGGGTCATGGGGATTGCAGCCAGCCAGTGTGCATGTGCAGCCTCTTGCACGACACGTCGGGAATGTTTGGGTTGTCCCCTGGAAACTGGGGGCTTGGCGATAGGGAAGACCCCTTCTATCCACGTAGGATTTGTGGGTGCTGCTGGCCCCACGGATCCCTTGTGGCTCTCTGGTCCCTGCCCCGCTGGCAGGGCACCCCATCATCAGCACAGCAGCGGCAGCACTGCCGGGAAGCGCTGGGGTCCGGTGGGAATACATCTTGTACCGATCAGTAGCACATGCTACTTGGAGTCTGGCAGCTGAAACAGGGTGGGGAGAAACAAAGCTGAAATCCATTCTGTGTCTAATTAATGATTGCTTGTATCGGGAGAGCAGGAGGAGGACTCTGGGCTCTGCGCTATCTCGGCGTCACATCTGGGCAGGAATGTGGCGGCCATGCTGCGGGGCTTTTGTTGTGCTTGCCTCAAAAGAGCCGGGGTCCTTTCTGGTGCTTTCTGACGCTTTTTCTGCTTCCATCCCTCTCTCTGGGGCAGGTGGTGTGGCAGAGAAACCTCCTCCGGCAAGCAAGGAGGGGTGCTGGGGGCGTTTCGCCTGCTCACAGAGAGGTTCGGCACCCCTTGGCACGCACCCGGCATCCTTCGCGGAGGTTTTTCTTGCCCCTTGTGTATTGTCTCCGGTCGGAGCACTGGTGCTCTGCTTGTGGCTGTGCCGGAGCCTCGGGATCCTGGTGCTCCCGGTTCCGCCAGCCTGTCTGGGCTTGGTCCCTGATGAGTTGGACAAGCCGGGGCTAAACGTCCTGCTTGGTTAGGCTGGGTTTGGGCACGGGGTGGGGTTTGCACGGCCCCCGCGCTTTCGGGGAGCAGGGTTCTTCCTCTGGGGCTGGAGCCAAACCCTGTGGAGGCTGTGGGTGATGCCTGGAGGGGAAGGTGGGCTCCAGCATCCCCCTCCCTGGGGAGGGCCAGGGGATGGGGGGACAGGTTTGGGGGGTTACTCGCAGTGTTTCAGCGAGCGGTGGCTTCTCTGCTGCGAGTTCTCCCCACCGGCACCCCCGGGCAGGATCAGAACCCGGCTCAGGTGCCGGCGTGGCACCCCGGCCAAGCAGAGCAGCTGCGCTTCAAAAATGCCAGCTATTTATAACCCTGGCTTGGCTGCTCTGGAATAACCTTTTCCTAGCCGCAGCCGGCCCTTCCCAGGTGGGCTGCTCCGCCTTTCCGAGGCCGTGGCACTGGGCTTTGCTGTGGGGGCTGCATGGAGAGCTGGAGCAGGGGGGCTTGTTAGTGTTCATCCGTGAGCTGCCCTCAGTGTTTTCCAGGGGTCTGTCCTGCCGCGATGCTGTGCTTGTGCGTATGTCCATGTGTGCCGTGTCTGGTGGGCTTGGGCTGCAGTGAGAGGCTTCGTGCCAACGCGGTTGGATGCGGGTTGGCTCTCGGTGATGCCACCATGGAGGTGCTGGGGACAGGATGCCCAGGGGATGCTGAGTGACGAGCTCTCTGTCCCAGCACCTTCAGGCTGGCGTTGCAGAAGTGCCTTCCTCGTGATGGCCAGGCCCCTCTCCCCTGCAGAGGCCTGGGGTGTGTGCCGTCCCTGCGAGGGGGGTCCTGGCTGGTTTTGGTGGCACCTGAGCCTGCCTCAGTGCTCCACGTGCCGTGATGGGAGATGAGTGTCCCTTTTCCCGGCAATCCTTTCCTTGTGGCTGGTGGCTCCCTGGCTTGCAGCACGATCCCAGCCTCAGGAACAGTCTGCTCCGCCTGGCTTTCAGCATCAAATGGCTTCTAAGTAGGTGCTTCAGAAAAAGCATTTTTGCAGCTTATCAGCTATAAATACCCTTACACCATTAATATTGATCACTGAGCGTTTGTGTGTTTTCCTTCTCGTTAAGGCTGGGAAACGTCAGCGGCTGCACGTGCATTAGTGCAAGGCTGAGGCTCGACACTGTCCTCTCTTTGCTCCCGCTTTGAGTGTTTTAATGGGTTTTTCTGAAACCTGTAGTGCAGTCTGGCGCGTGGGCTGTCGCGCGGGGACGGCAGCCTGGGGTCTGGTGGCAATGCGGAGTGATGCTCGGGGACGCAGTGATGCTTGGGGATGTGGTGGTGCTGGGCTCTGGCGTTCTTTGTCTGGGCTCACTGTAGTATTGCAGCCGAACGCGAGGGGGAGGTTCGCAGCCCCCCCGACTCCCACTGGCGTTTTGGGGAGCAAATTACTGACGGGCGTCGGAAGGGGGAGTGGGAGCAAAAGCACTTCCCGCCTTAAGACAGGGTGTGGCCGGTCCTTGCCCGGGTGGGGGTCCAGGGTGGGCTCCCCCGGTGCCAGCAGGGGTGATGGCGTGCCCTGCCGGCAGCCGGGCAGGCAGCATATGGAAAGGATCTGGGTGTAATATCCCGGGCTGTAGCGCGGCTTTGCTGAAGAGGCCACTTCAGCAGGGGACGCGGCGTGGTTAGTCCTCCCGGCTGACACATCCCAGGCTTTCCTCAGACTTGAAAGAGCTCGAGTTCGCCTTTGAATCTGAGGATTTATAGCCCTTTTAGGCTCTCCAATAAAAGCACGGCTCCTTCCTCAGATAGAGCCCACCGTCTCCCTCCTCCGGGCTCATTATCCTGGGGATTTGTGTTGCTTGCTCTCGCTCTGTTGTTCACTGCCGCTGCTTTCTTCAGATGTGCGGCCGAGAACTTCAGAGCATAAAAGAAGAGTTGGAGGAGCTGCGGGTCCTGGCCGCGCTGCCAGGATGTGGTCCCTGCCATGGTGTTGAGCAAAGGCGGCTCTGGACCCAGCAGCGCGTGGGGAGAGGACCCCTCACCTGACGGTGCTGGGGGTATGCCAGCATCTTGCCCTGCAGCTGGGGAGCATCACTCCCCCGGGCCCCGTCTGTTCCCGGTGGTTCCCCTGCCATCCCTCGAGGGCTGTGAGCAAACCAGGGTGCGATGCTGTCCCGCTGGGTGCAGGGTGTGCGCCCAACCCCTCGGCCTTGTCTTGGCCCATGTGGGCACTTAAGCATCCTCAGCCCTACAGATCATGTCTGCTTTATGCAGGCACGTCAAGCCTCTAACTGTTTAAAGAGAGGCTTAGGAAAGAGTCCAGAGAAACGACATAATAATTATTGTATTACAAATTGTTTCCTTTAATGGGCCCTGTTGGATCGCTCAGTCTGCTAAACACATTGTGCCCTCCCCCAGCCCCGTGCTGCCGCGGCCCCTTTCCACCGCTCCAGCCTCCCCTCACAAACCCAACCCTGCTGGAAAATTCCTCTGGCCGAGGAGCCCGGCTGGTGGGGGGCTGTGTGGGGACCCCCTCGGGGGCTGCGCAAGGTGAGGGGTGGCCCTGTCGCTGAGGAGGGGTCCTCTCCCTGCGGAGTGGGTGGTGGTCCCAGCCCCTTCCCGTGCTCTGGGGCATTGTATTGCCTTGGACCGTGCCGTATCCTAAGGGATTTCAGGGCGGTGGCACCTCCAGCTGATGCTGGGGGCTGAAGGGCATCTACTTGCCATGCAGAAACCTCTGCCGTGCCGGCACCGGTGCCATGGGATGGGCAGAGCAAGCTCCCTGCCCTTCCCCGGCATTTCGGTGCTGGCGTGGGGGCGGACGGCTCCCAGGCAATTTTTTGGCAGCTCCCACCCCTGAGAGCTGTGGGGTGTAAGGAGAGGAGCCACCAGCGGCAGCGCGAATTTCTTTGTTGCCCCCAAAGAATAAACGTGTTGGAATTAAGCAGCAGGTTACGTTTCTTCAAGGCCGAGCAGCAAATATGTTTTAAATTTGGCAGCCGGCAGCGGAGAGCGGGTGGGAGAAATTTTCCAGGTATTGCGTTACACTTTCCCCTAAAAGGGCTCTGCTTTGGGGCTGGGGATTAAAGGCAGGAGAGGAGGGGGCAGCCGTGGGGCCGGGGGAGCAGACCCCCTTCTTTCTTACGTGCTCAGAGCCCCGTACGCTCCGGCACGCTCCGGTGGGCACGGGGATGGGATGCTCACCCTGGCTGACTCGGGCCCTGCTCGGGGGATGGCCGGGATGGATTTTTGGGCTTCCTCCCTCTGGGTGTGATGGGAAATTTCCACCTGGCTGTGGGCACCGCCCCGCTCCGACGGCCTGCCGGGCTCTGCCTTGCCCTCCTCTCCTCTGATGTCTTTAATAAATGTTTCATGCAAGAGTGAACCTGGGTTCCACTCCCAGCACGGCACTGGGGCTTGGCCAATTAGTCAGTTATTTTGGAGGAAGAGATATTAAATTATTTATTTTTTTTTTAATCTCAGGCCAGTGCATCAGCTGCAGCCCCTCTCCTGTGGGAAGCGCTGGGGTGGGGGGCGAGCTGCGGGGGCTTTGCATGATCTCTGCCGTAGTGACCTCTCCCTGCAGCCCATGAGCTCCGGTGTGTCCCCACTGTGTTCGGGATGGGGAGCTGCCCCTTGCAGCAAGCAAGAGATGGGGTCTTGGCAGCTGCCTCTGCTCTGGCTCGCACCCTGTGCCCCCTGCACCTGGCTGTCCCCCCCGCCCCAGTGTGTCCCTGGGCGGCCAGGCGGGTGGTCCATGAGCATCCCCTCTGGAGCTGGCACTGGTGCATCCCATTGTTCCCAGCTTCCTTCGCAGTGGGAGGAGGAGATGATGCTTCCCCAGGAGGTGGGGAAGAGCTGTCCCCGTGCCGTCTGGGGGTGCAGAGCCCCCTTCCCTCTTGCTGGGCAGAGCTGAGGGGGCCAGGGAGCAGGGGCCCATCCAGATTGGGGTTGCGGGAAGGTGTTCAGAGGTGTGAGGGACTGGAGGCAGCTGGAATTTCCCCTTCAGCTGTGTTTGGTTTTAGATTTGTATTATTCTTCTTCGTGTAAATTCTGCCAGGGCACGGTCTGGTTGCGCACCCCTGCCTGCGCATCCCTGCCGGTGTGTGCTTGCCGGTGGCGTGCCTCGCTACCCCTACGCGCCCGTTAGCTGTAGCTAATTGCCGAAATAATTTGGGCAGCAGCAGCCCGGCAAGGAAGCAGTGCCAGGCCAGGGCTGGTGGAGGAAGGGGAGAGGAGGGTCCCTTGTGCAGCCGTGTCTCCTGGCCTTGCCAGCCCTCTCCCACCCCTCTGTCCTGCACCGGTATGGCCGGCTTTGCGCCTTTTGGTAGTGTTGCTACAGTAGAACTTTTTCCTATTTTCTTTTCTTTTTTTCGCTTGCCCAAGCTACAGGAAAACTTGTTGTTGGGGTTAGGGGATGAAGGAAAGCCTGCTCGTGTGATGTTGGGGATGGTGGCACTGATTTGGCTTGGTGTTCCCTCCCTGCCAAACGATGGGTGCCGCATCCTGGGGGGAGGCTCTGCAGGGCCACCCTAAGAAGAGAAGGAGTTTGGCTGGGTTTGGCTGCGAGCACTTGGAATGGCACGTGATGGTGCACAGGCCAGCTACCTGGCTTCACGTCTTGGGCTTTTCCCTCCTGTGTTCTTTTGCAGAATTAAAATTTCTTCCCCAAAAGGCCAGGGAGGATGGCACCCTGGCATAACAGTGGGGAGCAGCCAGTGCCCCCCCAGGGACCGGGCTCCAGTGACCACCTCACATGGCTGGGGACAGAGGGGGTCCCGTGCGAGTTCCTTCCCAGGAGTGGTTCCCAATCCCAGGGAGGTTTAACATTTGGTGATGCTTTTGATCTCTGCCCTGACTTGGTTAGCGATGGGTGCTGCTTCCCTAATTACCCCCTTCATGTGGGGCTGTGCTGGTTGTTTGTGCTTACCTGGTCTCTCTCTCAAGAAAAAAAAAATACCCTGCAAGGGTGTGTGCGGGGTGGGGGAGCACAGCGTGCTTTCCCATAGCATGCAGGAATCCTACAGTGCTCTTCATATAGCCCTGGGTGCTCCCACCCACGGCAGGCAGTTTCATGCTCCTTGGCTGGTTTCATAACATCCAGGAGAGGCACGAAAGCCTTCCCAAACCACCTCCCTTTGCTGTGCGTGGAGCCCATGCGCTTGGGAAGGCAGGTGGGGGTGCCCCCACTTTCAGGGTGCCAGGCAGGCAGCGGTGCTGGGGGTTCGCTGGTTGTGCCACCCGTCCAGGGAGCGCCGGTGCCCGCCTAGCATCCCTTCTTGGCTGGGTTTTACTCCTTTCGGGGTGCAGGCTGCTCGCTGTGCCTGGGCAGTGGCAGGGAGAGTGGGGGCATTCCTGCTGTCCCCAGCCTGGGGAGAGGCATCAGGGATGGGGAAGGGCTGCGTGGGATCCCCCCGGTTCCTGCTTTCTGAGACGAGGCCCTTTCCTCCTTAATTTTCCTCTTTGAGGATGGAGCCGCGTGGGTTGAGGATGGAGGCGCATGGACCATTCCCGCAGAGCTCCCAGGAGTTCATCCGTGCCTGTAAAGCAGCTGGGGGTTTGTAAAGCATCAGACTTGCAAAGTAAAGCATTAATGTGCTGCTGCATCATACCAGTGCACAGATGGAGCAGAGAAATTTTTGTATTGCTTATCCGAGAGCGCTTTCTCCTTAAGGTACCTGCAAGTGCCTGTCCCAGGTGTGCCCAGTTCACCCCGTGTGCCTGCAGCTGGGCAGGAGGCACCTTGCCTGCCCTGTGCTCTGTATTGGGACAGCCTCTGCTGCCTACTTCGTGTCAGGGAGGGGGTGAGAATCCCTTCCCTAGTTTGTTACAGAGATTTGTTGATAGTACGAATGGTTTCCTTACACGAGGGTGGGGAGCGGGTGACAGATACAAGAGCAGTGGGATAATTGCTTCCAGATGCTGCCTCCCTTCCTTGCTGGGACTGTGGGTGTTCCAGTGCCCTGCCAGCTCCAGTGAGCAAAACCAGGGAGTCAGCCCAAAAAACAGGGCTGGCCTGAGCAGTTTCAAACAACTTGGGATGCGATGGCCCTTGATTTCACGGCATCTTCTGGCAGCCGGCGTGGTCCTGAGCGGCGGACACGAGGCTTTCCGAACGAGGAAACGAGCCCACCCCTGAGCTCGGGCTTTATGAGAAATGCATGGGATGAGAAATGGGAATGGGGACGCGATCCGGAATTGGCAGCAGCGGCTGCATTGTGCACTGCGGGCGGCTCTCCCGGATCCGCACCAGAGGAGACTGCCTCTGCTGCGCCCGGCTTTGCCGCGGCTCGCTCCGCCTTGGGATGCTTGTGCTGTAAACACCGCGTTTTTTGGCATCCGGACTTACTTGCAGAGAACATCCTTGCTAGCGATACTATTAATGATTATTTATTGGTTCTTAATGCCAAATAATGTAAACATCTAGCTAACGCAGCACACGTGTTGCCCATGCAATGCAACATCTCCGAGTGCTTGGTGTTGGGTCTCAGTGCTTTATGAGTTAGAAGGAGGCAAATGGTGGGTTGTTTTGATAAACTCCCCTGAAGGGATAGATTCTTGAAGGGCTTTGCTGCTGACCTTCTTGTTAATTACTGCTCTGCAGCGCCGGGAGGACCAGCTGAAAGGGAGTAATGAAGCATTGTCATCCGGCGCGCTCAGCCTGGCCAGGGCCCCGTGAGGAAAACGCCTCCTCCCTGTTGCACCGGGGATGTGTGCGCCTCTCTGCATATTTATCAAGCTGGTTCCCCGTGCCTGGTAGATCTGAGACTCGACTCATAAGACCTCTTTTAAGGTTACGGTTCTGACCTTGATTTACACCAGCAATGGGTGTCGATGCAGGATTTTTTTTCCCCAAGGTAACCGCAGTAGAGGTAAATCTGGCTGATGATAAAGGTGCAGTGGAAGAAAAGGGAGCAACATGTCTTGCCAGCGTGTTCTGGCGATGGGCACGGGTTTGACTTCCTTGTGTTTCCCCCTGCTTTTTTAGCCCCAGACAAACCTGGGTAGGAAGGAGAAAGGAAGATGTGAACAGAGGAAAATTCCCTAGTCCTGTGATTTCTGTAGTGCTTCTGAAGGTGAGAGTTGAGTCACTTTGCCTGGTACCAGCTCAGCAATTCCACCTTGTCCCCGGAGTGTGTCTGAAGTCACGCAGGGAGAAATAATGCTCGGGGTTAAAAATAGATGCTGACAATAGGAAAGGAGGACTGGAAAAGCTCCGTGTACAGGGGAGGTGGACAGAGCCCAGCAAAAGGCATCAGGATTGTGCGCTGCTCGAGCTGGGCTTTAATGGCTTAGGCTGGAATTAAACCTCGGTTGCACTTGTTGTAACCTGGAGCGGATTTTGCTCTTGGGCTTGGATGTCAGTCAGTCAGCCTGGGGGGAGAGTGCCTCTGGTTTCAAGGGTCTTGCAAAAGTTTGTTAGTGAGGGTGCAGTGCTGTTGGGGCCAGGGCTGGGAGGAGAAAGCAGCTCGTTAAATCCTAATTGTTCGAGGAGGGCAGGTGGGACAGGGCTTTGGCAGAGGAGAGCCTGGCACAGAGTGGCAATGTTCCAGCTCCCCTGGCATTTTTTAGGACTGATCCGGAGAGGGAGGGACTTAAACTCCATATGCTTTGTTTTCCAAGCTGGGATGCACAGTCCTGCCGGTGCCCAGAGTGCTTTGTCAGGCTGTCCCAGTGCCACCAGCAGCCGCCTTGCTGAGAGTGGGGTGTGCAGGGTGCTGCTTGGCCGGGGATGGCGGCGGTGCCAAGGAGAGGGTGCTGAGCGGTGCAGAATTCCGCAACCCTTGCCTTGCCCGAGGCTTTTGTTAAAGCTCATTAAAACCATCTGTGGTTACCAGAGCCTGACCAGAAAGCCTGGGCGGCAGCGGAGGCTGGGGCAGACCGAGTCCCTGTCCCCATGGTGGGGACACGGCCAGCGCTGTCCCCCCGGGGTAACTGCCAAGCAGCGGGCGGGAGGAGACGGGGTCACAGCTCCTGCTGGAGCGGGACCAGGAGCGATTCCGGCTTCTCTCTTAAGGCTTTTTTCTTTCTCTCCTGTTTCTTTTCCTCTGGCAGCCTACTCTGCCCTCTCCACCGCACGAGATGCTGCGAGTACAATAGGGCTGCGAGGTGGGGCGGGAGGGTGGAAGGAGATGAAAGGGGAAAAGTAAAATTGAAGCATGTCTGGAAGGGCATTTTGATGTAAATGGGACTTTTTGATAGACTTTGAGAGACACCGGCAGAAAGGGCACCGGCCCCCTTCAGTGCGCTGAGCGCTGGGCTCAGCTCTTTCATTTACTTGGAGAAAAGGGCATTTTTTCATCCCCTCTTGGGTGCACCCACAGCTCCTCCCCGTCCCCATCCCCGCGCGCGTTCTGGTGTGGAGCAGCCCTGTGTGCGTTTCTTAATGAAGTCAAACAAGTAGAGAGTCCTGTTCAAAATGGGAAAGTAGCGGCAGAACCTCGGGAAAGGGAGATGGCTTCTTGCCAGCCGAGTGGGCAAACCAGGGGTGGTGGTGGGGGGCATGGCTCCATCCCACCTTCCTTGCTCCAGCAGCTGCTGCCAGCTGGTCCCCTCCCTGGGGAGGGCGCGTGTTTGATCCGCTCTCATCCTTTTGATCCCAGCCCTCGTCCTTGGCATCGTCTCGGCAGCTCTCCTGTGTTCGTGGAGTTGTGGCTTCATTGTGAGTCATCCTCCTTCCTCTCTGCTGCTTTTTTATTTTTCCCTTTTCCTTCTCCTAAGAGAGCACTTACTGAAAGGAAGCAGCACATTCATCCAGGAAACAAGAGCACAATAAACACCCGCCATTTATAGTTTAAAAGGCATCTCCGTCGTGGTTGTCACTGCTGCGTTGATAGACAGTGGTGAGGGGTGGCTGCTGGTGTCGGGGAGCCGGGGGTGCTCCCTGTGCGCATCAGCCCCAGGGTCCCTGGTCCTGCCCAGTGGTGGGGAGCCCTCGGTGGGGGGTGTCACTGGTCTCCTGTTGCCTTCCCATGTGCTCGTATGCTTCTGCTTGGCAGCTAGTGACCCTGCCAAGGCGAGAGGAAGAGGAATGAGGACAGCGCTGCTCTCTGAGTCTGACAGGTCCAGGGGACTGGGAGGGGAGAACCGGGAAGGTCGGTCGGAGCTGGCATCGCATGTCCCCGTGCCGTCGCAGGTGATGGGTAGCCCAAGAGGAGACCTGTCACTTCTCATCTCCATGTTGTCAGCTGAGCCCGTGGCTGAGCTCGTGTCCTCCCTGCACCTCCCCGCTGCTGTGTTCGCCTTCCTTCAGTTGTTGTCCTGCGCACCAAGCTGTCGGCAGTCCGAAAATTTACTACTGGTATAAAACCATCAAAAACCAGAACTGTTAGTCTGTAAAAATGGCAAGGCGATTGCAGGGAAACTTGTTTCTTCCTCTGACAAACTTCTGAGTCAGTCCTTTAATCTCTAACGTAGGTTTATGGTCATCTTTATTGAAATGCTTGGCTCTGCAAAGGATTGACATGTATGACCATCATAAACCAGGAGTTATGGGAGCCCAGAATTGCCTTGATGGTCCAAGTGTCTGCAGGAAGCATTTTTAAAATCCGTAATTGGGATTTATTGGCCATTGTGGCTGAAACTGTCAGTAGAAAATAAAATAATCAGCTCGGGACTTCCCCCCCCCCCCCCCTCCCCCCCCCCCCCCCCCTTGGCATGTGACTCCTTCCACATATTCTTAAATCATTCTCTGTCTTGCCTACATACTTAATGCCTTTGTACCTGGGGGACTGTGGGTGAGAGGAGGGGTGTCCAGCCCTGGTTGGTGCTGGGTGCCTTGGCTCCCATCCCTGCCTGGGGCAGGTTCCCCATGCCCTCCCGTTCCCGCACACCCCCCTGCCTCCCCGTCCTGGGCAGGCTGAACATCTAGTTGGTGCGGTCACAGCCATGGGTGTGGTGGATGTGAACAGGGGGACTGGAACACTGTGTGTGCCTGGAGGAGGCACCTCAGCTGGTTTCTCGCCTGCATTAGCTGGGTCCTGTGAGTGACACATGCTTTTTGGGGTTGTTTTGTTGTTAGAGATGTACGTAACAGGAACAGTATGCTGTGGAAAGGCGGCCTCCTTGGGTCGATCGGGAAGGGTGCAAAGAGGCTCCTTGTGCCTGCTTGTGGGAAATGGAGACTGCCAGGACCTTTATCACTCAAACTATCAGTTTCCATCGAGTTACAACAGTACTGACACCAGTGCATGAGGCCAACTGCACATTCTTCTATAAGACAAGTAATCTATGCCAGAGCCGCAGAGGAGCCTGCGTGGTTCGCTGGGTGGCATGGGCTATGCTACAGCTGCATTAGCCCCGCTCGGTGTTAAAGCAAACCTCAGTGCTCTGTAGCTTCTCCTTGCGTAGGACCTTGGTGTTAAATCTCTTGCTTTTTCTTTTTTGGATAAGCTAAACCCCAATGTTTTATGGGTTTTCCCCCCAGTGTTTTTCCAGTCTTTGAATCATTTCTGTGCTTTGCAGCTGTTCCCCATCCATGTCTGATGTCTGTGGCTATGGGTGGGCAGCATCACTTGTCCAGGCTGTGGGTGGGCAGTATCGCTCTTGCTGGTGCCTGGTGGTTCCCTGCTCGTGGGTGCAGGATGCATCCTGTGCTCCCAGCATCCAGAGGCAAAATTCTGACCCAGCCCTGAGCATCTTCCCAACCCTTCCCTGTTATCTGCAGCTGCCAGTTTGCTCTCCACTAACCTGTGACCGCAAACAACACCCGACAGTGCCGGGTCCTGAGTTAGGCTGAAATAGTCTGCTCGAGTTGATAAAAATCTCTGTTTCTGTTTTGTTTAACAAATATCTTCCTTAATGGCAGAGCTTTTTGTTAAGCTTTCTCATATTATCATCACGCTTAATCATGCAGGGTGTCTTCTAAAAGTACTTTTTTAAAATGCCAGTTTTCATCCAGGTTTTAAAATTGAAATTCATTTTTTATCCAGAAGCAGGATATAAATGACTCTACTAAAATTAGATTAATCCTAATAAGAATGTCAGTTATCATTTCTGAATACATTAAATTTTTTTTTGAAATTTTACATGCCTCTTTAGCTATAATTGCTAGTGTAATTTCTTACATAGACATGGTGTGTCCTCACGGTTGACAGAAATACTTAATGCAATGTCGACACCGCAGTAAGTTCCAAATTAGCGCGTTGCAGTCGCTGAAAACGTTTTGAACTTTCTCCTTAATAAGTTAAAAAGAAAAAGCACCTTAATGCAAGCAAGGCTACAATGTATTTAGCTCGTCCGAGTAAAGCAGGGCGGTTGGAGGGTGGAGCCCTTCAGAACGGAGGACAGAGGAGAGGAAGGGCTGAGGGTCCCCGGGGGACTGCAGGGGTGATTTGGGGTCCAGCAAGCAAGAGCAGGTGGTGAGGTTTGTGTGGAGTGGGGGCAAGTCCTGCCTGGGTCCTGGGGGCTGCAGGGCAGGACTAAGGGGGTTCTACAGCAGCACTTGTGCTCAGTTTAAGGCATGGGAAATAATGAAACCCTTTCCTGATGGATGTGCCGAAACCATCCCTGCCCGGCGCGTGCACGGTGGGCGTTTGATCTCTGCTTTCGCAGCTCCGGTTGCTTGGAGTGGTGGTGCTCAGCGTTGGGGTTTGCTGGGAGCGTGCCACCCGGTTGCAGCCCTCTGCGAACACCTGCCAGTGGCGTGCGTCCTCTCAGCACCCAGACCCCCTCGCCCGGCCTGCAGCTGGGGGCGTACGGGGGGGACAGCGGGGGGACAGCCGCGTGCCCGGAGCCGGGCAGACCCCAGCAGCCCCATTCATGCAGCGGGTGCTTTGCAATAAACTCCCTGCTGCAGTAAAAGGGTTGGCAGCATCAGCCCTCTCGTGGCTCCCAGCACTGTGGCATGGCTGCGATGTGTCCCCAGCTTGGTGGCACAGCGTGTGGTGGGGTGAGGACCGCAGCGGGAACGCCTGAGCTAGCGGGATTTTGGGGCAAGGCTCTGGGGAATCGCATCTGGCAGCAAAGCGGAGGGGGAGGATGTGGTTGGGGGGAGACTTGGGTTTCTCCTGCGGCATCTCGTCAGCCTTCTTCCATGTGCGTGGGTGGCAAGTTGGAGGTTTTCGACTCTAGGAGGGGGAGGGTGGGAGCGCTCCCTGTCCGCAGGCAACTGGAAACTGCTGCGCGTTGGGCCGGCGCTGGAGCGGCCGGCTGGTGCTCTATCCTCCTCCCCAGGCCCAAGGGCTGGTTTATTTTTAGGTTTAAACCCCGAGCTTTCCTTAGCGTCTTGTTAAAGCTCCTGCCGGGAGCAGGGGCTGGGTGTCCCAGGAGGGCCTGGGGACATCCCTGGGGAAGGGGCTGGAGAGGAGCACCTGTCCCAAGATCTCCGGGTCTGGCAGTGTCTGTGACACCTGAGACAGCAATGGCCTTTCTGGTTCCTCTCCTTCTCCTCTACCCAGCTGGAGGTTGTACATTTTATTAAAGTTCAGCTGTATGTGTATCTGGCCTAAAAATAAAGGCAAGTACGAGCCAGCTCTGTCAGCAGGAGAGGCTTAAACCTGACACCCGAGTGCTACGCTGGCCTCTCTCCTGGCCCCTCTCACCGCTCTGCTGTGCCGACCAGCCCTGGACTGGGTAAACTGGGAGCAGCGGAGGAGCGGACAGGGGGAGCACAGGCCATCCCAGCACCTTCCAGTGGTGAAGCCGTTAGGAGGGTCTTTCTCTTCACTGCAGGCTGTAGATAACATAGAAAACTGGGGCTTTTGTGCCTGAACAGGACTCCTCAGTAAAGAGGGAATGTGGGCAGCGCTAGGACGATGTTTTGGGGCGAAGGGGACACCTTTGTCCCCTGCTGAGTGACACCCAGGAGCCCAGCCTAGAGTAGGAGCTGGATTCACGCTTTCTGGCGGAGCTTGCTCACTAGGCTTTGGTGACCTCTCACAGTTTGTGTGCAGGAGGAAAACAGGCGGAAAAAAAGAATCTTTTGAGGTCCCGTGACTCATCTTTAGCTTTTTCTTTGAGACCTAAACCAGACCCCATCCACCCCCATGGTGTGGAGCTGGAGGTCCTTTACAGCCCAGCGCAGCGTGAGGGTGGCAGGGCTGACTCAGCGGTGAGGAATACTGTGTGACCTGGTTACTGGGGCACCTGCGGCACGGCCGCAGCGGCAGCTCTCGGGGCAGCTGTACTCGCACTTCCTTCTGATGGGGTGGTTGAGAAGGTCTTAATAAGTTACAAGGCGGGCTGCTGTTGAGCGAGTTCCCGGTAATGACACGAGAGTTGAGGGCTGGGGATTTGCAGCTGCCTGGGAAGATGGCACTTCCAGACCGAACCAGGACAGAACTCGTTTGGCCACATCTGGGAGCCGGGAGATCAAAGGGCCCAGCAGTGAGTCACGGCGGCGCGGTGAGGGGTGATGCTGGGACCAAGGGGGCTGGCAGCTGCCACCGGCGAGGCTGGTGAAACCCGGGAGACCTGTTGGTGCAGGGCAGGGCATCCTGCAGCCGGGCTGCAGGTAACCATCTGCAGGGATTTCTCCCTCCCCAGTTCCTAATGTTGGGATTAATCCTTCAAACCACAGCATTGCTTCCCTGGGGCGAGCCTGAGCCCCAGCCCCCCCGTGGGACCTGCTGGCAAGTGGGGTCGGTGCCCTAGGGCTGTCCCCTAGCTCTCCGTGGGGTCTCCGGGGATGGAGGCATAGCATCAGGGGCTGCTGGGGGCTGGGGAAGGGGCTTCCTAGGGACCTGGCCACAGCCGGGAGGTCCCCGCTGCCATTGTTTCCCAGGGCACGCGTGGGCTTTATTTTTGTGGAAGTCCTCAGGAAAATGGGTGAGGCTGGCTGCTCCTCTCCCTTGGTTCAGAGGTGGCCGTGGAGCCGAGGGGTCTGGGGACCCTTGGTGCTGGCTGGGTCGGGGTGCAGGAGCGTGGGCAGGTGGCTGATTTGAGGCTCCCAGTGTCAAACTGGGTTTGTGGGGTGCAAAGTTGCCCGGAATATCACTACTGGGGTGCAGGGAGGAAGGGGCTTCCTCTTGCCCAAGGACTAACCACAGGCTGTAACTTCATCTCTTGGCTGTTTGCTTTCAGTTCTTCGTTTTTCCGACCGGGCTGGAAAAGTGAGAGGTGGGAAGGGGGAAGGGTCTTCGGAAAACACTGGGGTTGGTATTGGGTCTGGTGGGCAGAGCCGCTCCCCCCCCCGCCTTCCCCTGCGCCCCCCAGCCCCGTATTGTGGAGGGCTGCAATTTGCCTCCTTTCTGTCCCGGCTGGGGATTAATCTGCATGACAATTAGTGGGGCTTGGGTTCCTTGGGCATATTCCTGCCGCTTTCCCTTCCAACTGGGCGCCCAGCCGTCGCCGCGTCCCCTGCCAAAGTAATTCTTTGCTTTGGAACTGGGAGGCGAAATCTCCTCCATCTTATTTCGGAGGGGTCAGGGAAGGAGCGGGAACCCTGCTGATCCAACCTTGTTCCCTTTTAACCTGCCTCCCCCCCTCCTGGCCCCCTGTCCTCCAGATGAGCGGGGCTGCAGCCAGGGCACCAGCATCCAAACCGAAGCGGGGAAACACGCGGGGCCGAGCGGGGAACCCGACTGGGTTGCGCTGGCTGGGTGAGCAGCTGCAGCATCTCGCCTCAGCCACGGGGCTCGTGCCGCTTCTGGTGCCGCCTGGCTTCAGCCATGCCTGCTGGGCTGCTGGGCTCTGCTTACTGTTTGCCCATTTCCTTGGGGGTTTGGGTGGCTTTTGGGGGGTGTGGCGGTTGCGGGTGCAGCATCCAGCTGCCAACCTCTGGCCAGGCAGGCACGGCGGGGGGCTCGTGGTGCGGGCAGGCAGAAGGTGAGCGCAGGCTGCCCACGCCTCGGCCCGCCGCCGCCCGCGCCTCATTGTCTCACTTCTCTCTCCATTCCTACGCCAATTAAAGAGCCGTGTTGCCATTCATGGCCCTTATGGTTTTGTTCAGTTGTCTGTCAGCTCTTGTCAAGCCCTGTCCCCTTCCCCTCCCCCGTTTTCAAAAACAAAACCCCTGACAAACCCCCCTTTGAATCCCCTCTTACCTCACTCCCAGCGTGGGGCCCCATTGACGGGGATGCCGGCGGCGGCGACGGGGAGACCGCTCCCCATGCTGCCTTTGTGGGCCGCCGGCAGCCCCCCGGCCCCCGGCCTCCCCACTTCTTGCCAGCATTAATTAGATAACCCTGCTCGTCTTTATTTCTCCGAGGGGAGGTGCGGGATGATATTACTTGAGGGAGAAAATATAGTGCTTTTTTTTTTTTCCCCCCCTTCACTCTTTATATTTTTTGGCCAGGCTCTTGGTTCCATCACTGGCCGAGTTGCTTATTGCACTGAGAAATAATGACTTTGCAGGGGGGCACGTGGGGCGCAGGGGGGAGCCCAGGGGAACCCCAGCGCTCCTTATTCTGCCCAAACGGCACCTGCACCCTGGGACGGCGCCGGCAGGAGCCTGGGGTCCCCGGAGCCGCACGCCACCGGCTGCGGAGAGTGCTGCAGGTGGCAGCAGCAGCCTGCGCCACTGCTCCGGCCCCAATTAAATTTCTCAAACTCGCTCATTTACCAGCTTTATTTATTTATTTATTTTCTAATACCCCCTCTCTTGCCGGGTTTGAATTAATATAATTTGTTTGCATGGTTTGGGTGCAACATCTGAACGCATGGGGTGCTGCGCGAAGGTGGGAAGATGGAACAGCACGTGGCTGCTCACATCAGCGCCTGGCTGCAAAGGCTTTGAGCCTTCCTCCTCTTCCTCCTCCTCGGGGCATTGGGGCAGTCAGCAGCCATCCCCCTTCAGTGGTGGTCGAGTGTCGGGAGGCAATCCTGGCTGAGCCTGTGAGGTGACAAAGGAAAATCTTTGCCTTTTGGTGGGTGCTGCCACCTGCCTTTGGCAGCACCCAGCCCTGTTGCCGTG
Organism: Falco biarmicus; assembly: GCF_023638135.1. NCBI lineage: Eukaryota > Metazoa > Chordata > Aves > Falconiformes > Falconidae > Falco > Falco biarmicus. The sequence goes on along the minus strand of NC_079301.1, from coordinate 1,472,853 downwards.
GCAGGCTGGGGGTCCCCGTCAGCACCCACCACCAGCAGGTGCCTGGGCAGGGTGCTGGGAGGTGGTAAAAGCCTCGAGCTCCCCATCCTGCTTGAGAGGGTGTATTGACAGTGTGCAGGGGGCACCCAGTGGCTCAAGGTCTGGAACGGGTACCCCTCTCCGGCGAGCCCCGGCATGGCCACTAGTTTCTGCAGTGGCTCTGCTATCGCTGGGGCATGCTTTGGCCTCTGTGGGGTAAAGCCCAAAGCCACCCAACCTCTTCTAGGTGTTTGTGGGTGGCCCATGGGCCGCAGTTGGGATGGGGCAGGAGGAGAGGCAGCTGGAAAGGCAGACTTGACAGTCCCTGCCATGAGAGGGGATGGCAGAGCTTTCTCCCCAGGTTCCCTGCCTGGCTGGGTGCTTTGGTGTCCACCTGTGGTCAGCCAGTGCCATGGGTCTCCATCGCCCGTCCTCCTTGGGGCCAGTGGGGGGGTCTTTGGCTCAGATGCTTTCCCGTGGCCCGTACCTTCGCCACGCTTTGATTACCTGGACGGCTCAGGGAGAAAGCCCTTCTGTGGCACAGGAGGGCTCCAGAGCAGTGGGGCTGGCCATGGGGCTGGGGCAGTTGCTGGCTGCAATGGGAGGCGCCGGCCATGGGCGCCGAGTTATGGCCCGTGCCTGTGCTGCTTTCCTGAAGCCTGGCTGCTGCCCTGTTCTCTGCAGCATCTTTGGTGGCTGGAGCCGACTTCTGCTCGGTTTCTTCTTGCTTCGTACTAACCATGGTGTCACCGCTGCTGGAACTGCCGGGTCCAAAAGCCCTCGACAGCAGGGCAGGCTGACCCGCAGGAGGGCTGGCGTAGAGGGCAGAGCAGAGCCATGGGGATCGTCCTTTTGCCCTGGTGGCCTCTTTAGCCTCTGCTAGTTGTCCCTCATGTACACCTCCCCTGCTGTGGCATCTGGTGCGGGGACACTGAAGGCATAATCTGTACAGAGGGGCAGTGTTGCTGCTCGGTGGGTGGCTTTTTTGGCTGAAGGGCACCTCTGCTAGTGGATGCTAGCATGCTGGGGTGTAGTAGCAGGTGAGGTGTGCAGCTGGCCCTTGCTGTTGCTCTGGACTCCTCCCCAAGGAGAAGGGGTCTGGGCTGAAGGAGGGAGACGAGCCCCTTCTGCAGGCTGCAGGTTTGTAGTTGTCACCTGGATCTTCCTGGCTTCCCATTGCAGGAAGACGCTGCAGGTAATGTGTGTTGTCACGATAAAATAGGTTGGTCATTGGAGTTATAGCAGTGCCTGTGGAACTTGCGAACAGAGCTCAAAGAGCCACGATGGGATCTCTCCTGCTTCCCGCCTGGTGTGGGCAGCTCCGCATGGGTTAAGCGAGATGCTCTCCTGGCCTCCAGTGACTGAAGCCGGTTAGGGAGAGTTACGGTGCAAAGCATTGACTGTGAGGCTCGTGGTTACCAAACCTCCGTGCAAAGCATTGGAGCGGCCTCCTGGCATGGCCAAAGCCACTGGCTTCCCTGTGGAGACACAGGGAGCCAGGTCTGGGCTGGCACTTGAGTGTGGACTCACCTGCGCCGTCTGAGCATCACACCTCTTTGGGCAGAAAGAGGGGTGTTTTGGTTTCATTGCCCCCATGGCTGGTGTTTACGTGCCTTCTGCTTAATTGGAACCCCAGCTTGACCGTGACCCAGAGCCACTCATGGTGCAGAGCTTGCTGGGGTGCCTGCGCCGGCATGGCACTGCCTTGAGCATCTCTTAGCTCCATCTCAAAAAATGGCATCCCTGTTACCCGGGGAGGGAGGTCACTTTTGGGTGGGTGAGTGGGTGTTTTTACCAGCCGGTGACGAGCCTTACAGCTGGCATTAAAGCAACAAAGGGTTTTTGGGGAGCAGCGGAGTTAGAAAATGGCATCCCCGTGCTGGGGGGGGTTGGGGTGTGGGTTGCCATGGCGACTCGTTTATGCCTCACTGATGCATCGTGTAAATCCGTTTGGAAACGAGAAGGGCCTTTTGTCTTTGGGAGGGTTGAATGGGCCTCATTAAACCGAAGATGTGGAAAAAGGGCCTTAGAGTGTACCCAGGAGGGGGATGGGATGGGACGAGATGGGCCCGTGGGGCTCAGCAGAGGCGGTTCCCCCTGCCTGGGGGCAGAAAGGGAAGCTGGGGGGGCTACAAGGTGCCGTAAATAGCTGGAAAGTGTCTTTTTGAGGGAGGCCAAAGGAGTGAAGGAGATTGGAGGCAGTTACCAGAAAGTGTTACCTGAAATTGCCGTGTTCTGTGCTGGCCACCTCGGCTCCGAAAGAATGCAGCAGAAATAGAAGAGGTCTGCAGAAGGGCAATGAAAATAATTATACATAGATCAGCAGGGGGAAAAAAAAAGATCGAAGTCTCTTTTTAAAGGAGGCTAATAATAGAAGATCACATAAAAGAAGTGGGATCTAAAAGTGTGGGGATTCGCGTGCTTCTATTTACCCTCTCTTGCAGTGATGAGTAACTCAACTGAACGAGCAAGAAGGAGACAGATACAGATGGGAGGCAGAGGAGAGCGGGGAACCTTTTTATTCAAGCTGTAATTAACTTCCTTCTGCGAGATATCTTTGTTCCCAGGAATTTAACAGGAGTCAAAAAGGAGAAAAAGGGTCCTCTGCCTCAGGGTGCTGGCACCGCTCTGGGACAGGGCTGTGGCTGCTGCTGGTGTACTGGGATGGTGTGCTGGGATGCGGTGGGCCATTGGGTTAAGTACGTAATTACTCTGTTTTGTCCTCAGCTCTTGAATGGTGAAGTGAGTTGGGTGGTGGGCTGTGGTGTCCTGCAGGGCTGGCCAGGGACCCCCACTGATGTGCCAGCATGTGCGGGCAGCCCTGCTGGGGGTATCGTAGGGAAAACCTGTTCCTGTCACCATGGAACGGGATGTCTGATGTCTCGTTTGAGCTCAGGGGGGACCATGCAGTTGTCCCTGTCTGATGCTGCTGCTTGACTTCAGCCACGGTACTGAGCAAGGTCCCAGTATTTGCTGCTAACCCCCTGATGTCTCGTGTGTGGTGGCAGTACAGGTTTTGGCAAGTGCAGAGGTGGCTGGCATCACCGGAGGGGCTTTGGAGCGATGGTCAGACTGAGCTCTGGAGGGACCCTCTGATGGCTGGAGCGTGACCTGGCTCTGTGGCACCAGGGGATCTGGAGGTCTCCTCCGGGGATTTCTCCTAGCTGTTAGCCAAGTGTCCTGGGCAGAGAGTCCCCTGTGCCTGGCAGCTGCCATGAAACAACGATGCTGTGCCCTAGAAAAGCAAACAAGAATAAGGCAGAGAGGCAGGCACTTTATTGTGTGTGTGCAGTTGGGCACTGGCAGCGCTCTCGCAGGTTTCGGAAGTGTTTGTCAGGAGTACGTGCCCAGTTTGTACAGGGAGTTTTGGCTTTCGAACTGGGTTTCTGTAGTTGCAGTGGCTCGCAGGAGCTGTGGTCCTGCTGGAAGGACCCGTACGCTCTCTTGGTAGGAGAGCGGTGCCAGCCTGCTCTCCAACTGACCAGGCACCAGGAAAGCGCATGGCTCCTGCATACTAGAAAATGCCACATGCACCTCGGTTATCACTGCCCTCCCCTCACAGCGCCGCGCTTTGCTGGGCATCAGCAGCCTTCCTGCAGCCTTCGCTGCCAGAAGGAGATGTCCTCTTGTAAGATAGAGTTATTTTTGGATTTCTTTGAAGAAAACAGCATTTAGCATATGTCGTCTTGTATGTATGTCAACGTTAATGCTTTAGAGCATCTCTTCCAAGGAGGAGACTGTTGTTAGATGTTGTTCTGTTTTCTGCAAAGTCTACAGTAAGGTGAGGTACATCGTGTTTCTTGGGCATGGAGGAGGGTGATGCTGCCCCAAAGATTTTGCAGTTCATGTGGTGCAAGGAATGCCTGGGCTTGGGGGGAGAGAGGTTGTTGGAAAGTGCATCAACCCATTCTTTTTAAAAAAATTAGATTTTCAGGCAATTTACTGCTCGTGCTCTCCCTGAGGAATAGCTGAAGGACTGCTAGCATGTTTGTAAAGGTGCTGATATCGTATCTGCAGGACACTTGTGTCTGCAGCTATTGCTGTGAACGTGTTAGCTTGTCCATGTTTAACTCTGACCCAGCCTGCTAGCCCAAGCGTGCCTGCATGGAGAAGAGGAGCCGGCATGGTGTGTGCATCTGGAGGAGTGAGGTATCATTCCCAGCACGAGTCCTGAGCTTGCTCTGACCAAACTCACATGGTTTTCCATTTTACCCCATGTTCCTAGGCTTGTTGATCCTCGAGCAGCAGCGGGATGGCGCAGGTCATCCCTGTGCGATGCCCACTGGGATGTGCCGGTTGCAGGAGCGCCACTGCTGCCCGAGATCCTCAGTGTGGCTGGTGCATGTGGGCCAGCCCGGATAGCTGTGGTCTTGTGATCTGGCAAGCAGTTTGCCGGGAGCCCTGCCACCCTCCCACATAGCTGCTCTTCCTCGGAGGTGAGGCGTGAGCTTCTCAGCTGCCCGTGGAAGGATGGCATCTCTCTGCTGGCGGTGGCACCGGGGTCCCCGGGCACCCTCAGTGTGCGGAGCTGTCGGGTGGGTCTGTGCCCAGCCACGTCGGGGTGGAACTGAAGGAGAAGTTGGCACCGTGGGGCTGGTCTGTGCTTGCCCGGGGACTGTGCCGGTGCTGTGGGGCAGCTTGACCTCCTGCCTAGGCACAGCCCAGGGGTGTGAGGGCTGCAGCCCCTGCCTGGACCCAGGGCAGGCCTTCTGCATATTTCAAGGGATTACAACCTCTTAACCGCCCGCTCTCCCCCTGCCAGCAAACTGCCTCCGTGCTGCCAGGGCGGCTGCCTCTGATAGCAGGCACTGGCCAAGTGCGTGGCCCTTCCAGCAGGTTCCACTTGTAGCCCTTGGGTCACTCCATCAGGCCCCACTGGTGCTTTTGGGACCCCTGAAGGGAGCCTAGCCTTCTGTGCTGTAGAGAGGGGGGGCTGCCTGCTTCGCAGGGGGTTGGGGGCCCCTCCCTGGTGGCCCCCCAACTTGGGGCAGGGGGAGAGGCTGCTCTTTAATCCCTTCTCTCTGCTCCGGCATCCCGCTGCCAACAGAGCTCCCCTTGTTTACCCAACTCGGAGGAATTGGTTTACAAGGCTCACAAATACCCTTTTCACCTTTCCCATCAGAAAACACCTCCCGAAACAATGAGGAAATTGGACGCTGCCATCTGATCGCTCCCAAGGAACCTGCGGGGCCGGGAGCTGGAGGCCGGGGGTGCAGCAGCGGGGATGCCTGGCTGGGATGTTCCTTGGCGGGTGGGCAGCCGCAGGTGCCACCCCAAAATCACCTTGAGGGGCTTTAAGTTGCTGCTAACTGTTGGAGGCTGGTGCTCCCCACCTGGCACACTGCTCAGCTGGCTGCAGTTTGCAGCAGGGGCAAAAAAAGATAGAGATATATATATATATTTAAGCTTTAATGGCTATAGTTAATCTTTCCCACCACCTTTGACATCGGGAGAAAGGATGCTTGTCTGTGAGCTCCTAACTGGTGATAGTACTGATGCTAAATAAATAAAACTAGAGCTACCATCCTCATCCTCCTCCTAAGTGGTGGGGGAAGCAGAGTGGTTTGGGGGAGACACCGTGGCTGGTTGGGGTGCACCCAGCACCCACTGGTTGCCTTCCACAGCAAAGCTCCAGCACATGCCATGCAGGATTAGCCCTGAAAGTGCTGAGCAGCCACTGGTGGTGGGTCACTGTGCATCCCATTGCATGGGGCAGGCCGGGCAGGGGCTTGCTGGGGCAGGTGGTGGGCAGGGAGCTGCTCGTGTCCCAGGAATGGGATCAGAAACTGGGGTTTTGGGAGGTTACTGCTTGGAGCAGCAGGTTGTCCTTGGTGCCCTGCCACGCTGCTGGACCTGGATTCGAGTTGTCTAATAGAGTGTGTGTCTGGGGCTGTGTCCCGCGGCCTGTTTTTGTACGGGTGTCAGTCTTAGTTTCAGCATTAAGGTTGATTTGAATTTTTATTTTTTCTTTCTTTCCCCCTCCGCACCTTAAAACGGGGAAATCAAACTGTAATGTGTGGAGGATACAGCAGATCCTGCCCCCCCGCCCTGAAATTACAGTGTGTACTCTGAGGGCACGATGAATTTCCCTATTAATTTAAAAGGAGATCTGTTCATTCCTCCCAGTTAAGATAAATTTGAAGATGTGTCCTTGTAAAGACAAGTCAAGACTGTAATTCTTTTTTGCCTTCAATGGTCCTTCTGAAGTAAAATTTCTCATGCTCGGAACTTGCTGTAATACTGCGTACAGGCAACTTGTGACAATTTTTGGGTGCTTTTATTTCCTCTGCTGTTCTTGCGATAAATGTTGCTTTTCACCTTCTGTATTTTAAAGGAGAATTTCCTGGAGAGACGGATTCTTGTGTGATGGGAACTGTTGTCAGTCTTCCCTAGGATGGTCATCATAAGCTGTTGCTTGTGACAAAGCAGATTTTTTTTTGGGGGGGGGAAAAGGGAAACCTCCATGTGTGGTTAAGAGCCCAAAGAGCAGCGAGAGGGGTTTCGAAGGCATATGCGTTGGGGGTTTATCTCCACCGCTTATGCTGCCTGGACTGTCAGCTGGGAAAGAGCCCTACTTGTAGAGAGGAGAGGGAGGACGCTAAGGGGGAAATGGAGGAGAAAAAAATCAGGGAAATCGGAGGTGCAAAGGGTAAAAGACATGTGTGCGGGCAGGTGTGCAGCTGAGGGGGCGCAGTGGTGGGAGGACCACCCCAAAAAGCCCCGTGCAGCATTGCAGCTGTGTGCCGTGAAGGGCTGTCGGCTTTGGCTGGTAGTCTGTCTTGCTTGGTGTTGGTGTTGGGAGATCTGGAAGAGGTTCCTGGGCTGATTCCCAGGCAGAAGCTGTGTGCTTCCGAAGCGGAGACTGAGTGTTCGTAGAAGAAATGCGTCTCGTCATTTTATCCTTGAAACAAATAACCATAGGCCACCTTTCTGAGTTTTCTAGGATGAAGGAGTGCCAGCAGGATGTGGTGCTGGGATGTTCTCAACTGCCTTGATTGCTTTATGGCCTCTCCCCTGGTTAAAACTCAGCTTGACCTGGTGCCAGCCAGCCATGCCGTCAGCGCAGGCTGGTGTCGCGTGGACTGGTTGGTTTGCAGGTGTTGGGCAAGGCTTTGGCCAAGGAGGTGTGATAGGTCCTGCTGGTATGGAGATGGTGGATGGATAGGAGCCTTCTCCTCCTGCTCCGGCGTTGCAAGACATCTGCTTGACTTGTTTGTGGCTTCCTGTTTGGCATCTTCTGGGCAGGAGGGAGCTGGCAGGAGGGGCTGGAGGAGGGAATTTGAGTCACTTGGGAGTCCTGTGCCAGAACCTCTGACTCAGCCCAGCCGTGGAGAAACGAATGTGGGATCCAGCTGCCTCTCAGGGTGGGAACCCGTGAGCGAGCGTGCAAGTGTGCACTTGTGCTGCATGTCTGCGGGCTGGCGCGGGGTGGGGAGGGAGGGGCAGGGGCTCCTTTGCATCTCCTGCTGCACGGCTCCTGGGATTGCGTCAGGGCTCCGGCTGTGGGTGGGGGAAGCCTTTATCGCTCCCAAGGCTTTGGAAGCCGTGTGCTGGCCAGGGGCCAGCTGACCTACTTGGTAGCATTCAGGCAAAGTGCGTGGCTCACCTGCCGGCAGCGCCGGGATCGGAGCCGGGCTCCTCCGTGCCAGCAGCACGCTGCAGCATCCCACCTGCACCGAGTTTCCTGCTCTTCCATCAGGCTGCTGCGTCGCCTCCTTCCAGAAGTCACGATTTTTACAAAACTTAATCACTCCCACAAGCTTGCGTGGCAAAGGCACAGCCACTCTGCCGGCGGTGCTGGGTTTGGGATGATCCCGACTGTCCCCGCCGTGCCCGATGCCCCGTGGTGCTGCTTTGGGTACCGCCGGAGCCGGCGTGGTGGAGGGGGCAGAGCCGCAGCCAGGCATGGGGCAGATAACCCACCTGAACTCAGCTCATGGTTGAGGGGGATCATACCCACTGCCCCTCTGCCTTGCCTCCTCTGCTGCGGCTGCCCCCTCCGACCCGACGAGCTGACGGAGAGGGGCAGTCAATGTCTGTCTGTCTGTCCGTCCTGCCCATCCCTCCCGCTGTTACAGCTGGCACCGATCTCTGGAGCCATTGCCAAGGGCATCGGGGTGTGCGTGGGCTCAGGCTGTGCCTGCCTGCTCCCAGCCTGGCCGGCTGGCGTGCAGAGCTGCCGGGGCTCCTGCAGCCAGAGGCCTGGAGCCTGGGCTGCTCAGCGCTGGTGTCAGCTCCGTGGCTTCTTGCTAAGACTTGTACCAGAGCCACGGAGCAGGTTGGTCCTGTGTATTTGATCTTCCTTCTGTGGTGCCTGCAGCCCCAGCCGGCACAGCTGGCTGGTGGAGAAGCTGTCCTGTCCCCCCATCCAAGTGCCAGGGTGGGATGGGGCAGGGCCCGGCCATGTCTGAGAGCGGGAAGGGAAAGCCGCGGATGTGCAGCCTGCCAAAACACATGCTTCGGTTTTCGCCGTGCCCAAATTACATGAGGGAGTTGCAGGAGAGATAACTCTGCGGGAGCATCCATTCAACCTTATCTTCCATCAAGAACGTGCTATGTTGCCTACATCAAAGTAGATGATCTGCTGCTTCCCTCCTTGTTGCCCTAATCCTCTACTTCACACTGAAAAAAAAATAAAATCAGAGTGTTGCTCCACAATAATGAAATCTGAATGCTAATTATCAGCATATTGCCTTCCTTCCCTTTGCAATGCCCTGCCTTCCAGCCCCAAATAGCTTTCCTCCCTCCTTGCTCCTCTCCATCCGGTCCTCCCACGCTCCTGGGCACGCTGTTGAGCCTGGCTTGGTGGAAGTTGTCCTGCAGGATGCTTCCCTCCCTTCCATTTAAGGACAGGAGTTCCTCGGGGAGCCGGGGCGTGGAAGGGATCCCTCCCTGCACCCCATTGTCAGGACTTCTCCCCATACCTAATTATTGCCTGTCCCTGCAGGAAGCTCCTTGCCTGGCCGTCGGGCAGAGCCACGACGTCTCCAGCCCGCTCCACAGCCCTTTGTGGGAAGACTCCATTCCCTTTCGGGTGCCAGGCTTGGGGCTGGGAAGGGCGCTCGCCCTTGTTGTGGTGGGAGGGCTGGGGAGTGGCACCGAGCCAAGCAGGCCCCTGTTTTTGTCGGTGGGAGCCTGATCTGGCTCCTTGCGTGTGCAGCGGTGGTGAAGGAAGAGGAGGACTTTATTCTGGTGTCAGAAAACATCCTGCAGAGGGAAAGCGGTGGAGTTTAAGCATGACATAAATGGTGTGAGAGTGGGGCTCTGCACGGGGTGGGACGGGCTCCGCTGTGTGGCTAACCTCTCGCCCTCCTCTCTTCCAGGTTCATGACTGGGAAGGGGCTGGTCATCTACCCGGAGATTGGGGATAAACTGGACATTATCTGCCCCAAGGCAGAGCCGTCCAAGCCTTACGAGTACTACAAGCTGTACCTGGTAAAGAAAGACCAGGCAGATGCCTGCAGCACCGTCATGGACCCCAACGTGCTAGTGACGTGCAATCGGCCGGAGCAGGAGATCCGCTTCACCATCAAGTTTCAGGAGTTCAGCCCCAACTACATGGGCCTGGAGTTCAAGCGGCAGCAGGATTACTTCATCACATGTGAGTCGCCCTCCTCTTCCTCGCTGCCGTCCCTGGCTCAGGGGGGCCGTGGGGGCCTGGAGAGTGTCGCCAGGCGCTTGTTCACAACTTGGCCAGTGCAGAGAGCTGACACGTACGGAAAATATTTCCTGCTGGATGGGAGAAAGGGGAGGAATGTGTCACTGGCCAAGCGGGTCACCAGCCCGTATCTGGCTGCGGTGCTGTGTCCCCTGCCCTGCCTGCAGCCGGGAGCGGGAGCAGGAGCATGCCCCCCGGCCGGGGTCAGCCCTGGCAAGGAGGGGCAGCCTGTGTCTGGAGCACCATCACACCCGGAGCTTCATTTTCGCTGCCGTCTTTGCTGGAGGTGTTGCAGGGCATTTCTTGCAGGGCTTTGCCCTGCATCTGGGGAGCTCCTGGTGGGATCAGTCAGGATCAGGAGGAGCGGTGTCTGAGGAGATGCTCGTCCTCCTCCCTGGGAAGCCACCGGCGGTGCTCAGTGCTTGCTGTGGTCTAAATGGCTGTAAAATTCTGCACACTGGCCTGTTCCTCTTGTTTCTTGGAATACCATGGCTTTATGGAGTGGAGAGGGAAGGAGGGCTGGATTTTCTTGGAGCCGGTGGTCCGAGTGTGCAGGGGACCATTGCCCAGGGATGTCTCTGCCTGTGCCAGCTCCGGTGCAGATGGAGGGAGGACACCGGGGAGCTCGGCCGTCCCTCGGCAGCACTGGGCTGGGCAGTGCCTGCCAGCTCGCGCTTCCCTGGCTCATCTTCTCAGCCTCGCTCAGCACATCGCGTGTGAACCCGCGGCGGAGCAACCGGCAAAGGGCACGGTGGCCATGCGGCTCATCTCTCCCCTGGCCGTCACATGCCGTGGGCTCGCCGGCAGGCGGCTGGGTGCAGAGGTCAGCTGCCCACGTGGGAGGTGAGCGCTGAGCTGTGGGAGCTGGTGCTTTCCAGTCGGTAAACAATGTATTTTTAGCCTGAAATCTTCACCCTCGGAGGGGTGGCGAGGATGTTGTGGGCAGCGGGGGGCAGGAGGTGCTCTGTCGTAGCGCGGTGCTGTGGTGATTTGAGCAAACCCGGTGCACAGAAAGCAGCCGGGATGTGCTCCGGCAGGTCAGCCCTGAGCCCACCCTTGCTTCCTTTGTGGTAAATTTTGCTTAGTGCTTCTTAGCATGTGGCTGAGTGCAGGGTAGTGACAAAGGGGCTGGCAGGGGTTTCTGGTTGCCTGCGCCTGGCACCACGTGTCTGTAGGAGGGGTGATGGTGGGGAGGACCTGGTGCAACAACCCACTCAGCCGGCTCAGCATGGTGGTGGTGCCAGCAGAGACCGCGGGCTGCACAGGGCTGAGTCACTGTTTGACGGGGCCGGTCTCTCTCGAGAGCTGCCATCACTTGGTCATCCTTGCTGCCCGGATCTGAGGCCGTCTATCCAGTGTCACTTGGGGGGCACAGGTGGGGTCACCAGCTTTGCAGCTGTCGGGGGTGCAGGAAAACCCTGGCTGCAAGCCCAGGTGCCCCGGGGATGGGCTGGGGATGCCAAAAGCCCTGGCATAGCTCCTCGGCAGGCTCCTGTCTCCCTCACCGTGAGTTGCTGTGGCTGGTACCAGCCTGGTGGCTCTGGGACCCAAAAGGTCAGTCCGTCTGCTGTCCCTCAGCTGAGGCAAAGCTTTCCCTGCAGTGTGGGCAAAGAGGGGGGAGAAGGGGCTAAGAGCACAGCCGTGAGTCTGCCTTTTGTATGTCAGGCAAACATCTTGAAGCACTCGGTCAGTGGCTCCTCTGTGCTTAGGGGTCAAGTTCAAGCAGCAACAAGGGCTGAAAGCAGAGTCCCACCTCACGCCCCCACGCTACATCCTGTGGGACCCTCAGGCTGCAAATAGTCTCCAAAGACAAATAGATTCCCCAAAACAAGCTCAGGAGCCTAATGAAGTGCCGGGGTGGAGAAATGTGGGGTCCATTGTGTTGCAACGCAGTCCGGCAGGGAGGTGCAGGCATAGCAGGCAGGAGGATTTACCAGGCTCTGAATTGCACAAGTTTTAAGGAGCTGCTTTGCATTTCACATGAAAGCTCTTGCTTAAGTTAAATCAACCTCCTGTAGCTTTTGGTGGCGTTTCCACAAGCGGCCGACGGCACGCTGCCGAGTACAAACGGGGCTCCCCAAGAGCCCCCATGGCTTTGAGCTGGTGCCAGCTCCTGGCCAGCGCTGCCAGCACACCTGGGTCACCATTGCTCCGGCTTGTTGCAGCTCCGACGGGATGCACAGCCAGGATTTTGCAAGCTCCGCCGTGCTGGCTTGCCGGCATGGCGCAGCTTGCAAAATCTCAGCTGCACATCCCGTCGGAGGTTTGGCTGAGGCTTTTAAATGCGTTGCATTTTTGCCCAATCTTTTTTTTATGACTCTGCTACTAGCAATGTGAATCTTCTCCCATATCTAGAAGTTTTTTCTATATGTGTAATGCAATCCTGCTTTCTTCCCAAGGCGGGAGGATCTCCCAAGAGATGGCCATAAAATCCCATTTATCTTTTTATTTCCCCATCCTAGTCTCCCATTGCAGCATCTTGGAGCCTGACTAGGGCTGGAGTAGAGATGCAGTGAGTGGGGTGCTCAGAGCATCCCTGTGGGGTCCCCCCTTTCTCCGGCAGCCGGCAGTGCCCTCTGCCCCCTCCATGGACCGTTTCTGACTTTAATTTCTCTTGACTCCTCTGCGCTTTGATGCAAGCCCCCTCAGTGCTGGGAGCCAGCAGCCGCTGCCAGCTGAACTTTGGCCCCTGGGTGGGCTGAGGATGCTCCTGTGATCTGGCTGTACCCTCTGTTGAGTAGCCCCAGGAGCTCTTTCTGCCAAGAAATAAAATAGCCAAAAAAACAAAGTCAAAAGTCTCCTGAGCAGACCACCCACGTGTTGTCTTTTTTTTTCTTCTTTTTTTTTTTTTCCCTTTTTTTTTTTTTTTTCCCCTTCCCCTCCCTCTCCCCAAGCTTTGCCGTGACACACAAAAGATTTTTTTTCTTCTTTTTCATTTGCTGGCGGCCCTAAGCTGGGGAAGCGATGCTGAAGCAGAGGGGAGCAGGGCAGCAGCAGGACGTGTGCCGCTTGGCCCCCACCTTCCCCAGGCGGCTGGAAAGCCTCTCTGCCAGAGCCAGGGGGCTTCCTGGGGTCCCTCCCCATTCAGGGCTGCTCCCCGCCTTCGCCTTGGATATGCCAAGCTTTGTTTGGGGCCACTTTTATCATGGAGGGACACAGCCCCAGCCCTGGGCTTAACAATGAAAAAAGCTTTTGAAAGAGAACGTAACCTCTCCCCGTCCTCTCCGAAGCCTTGCACTGGGCTCCTCCGCACCAGCCCCAGGCTTTCATTAAAAGCGTCTTTTCTCCCAGGGCTGGGCAGGGGAAGGTGATGCTTCTTCCTAAGCCTTTTTATAAAGAACAAGATGTGGTAGCTCCTGGAATGAATTCTTGCTTTTTGCCCCAAAAGAAAGTCCTTTTGGGGGTTCTTGGCCAAGCACAAAGCTGCGGGCAGGCTGCTGGAAAGGTCGTTGGGGACCCCAGGGTGGCTTATACTTGCAGAGCTGTGTGTGGATGAGAGTGCTGCTGCCATTCCCTGGGCCAGCAAGGAGGGCTGGATCGCTCGCACCGTCCTCATCGAGGCAGAAGGTGCTTTTGGCTCATCAGCAGGCGTGTGGTCGCTCCTCCCTTTGCCCCTGCAGAACTGGTAGAGAAGCTGGTTGCTTGTGAATGGCTGAAATGGGAAGGAAGAATGTGTCCAAGTGCTTAAAAATTATTTGTCCCATTGCTTTTTGGGCTAGCAGGAGCAAAAGGCAATGGGAAGATGAAAACTGGAGACTGTTTTGGGAAGGTGCTGTCCTAGAGGTGGGCTGGGGGTCCAGCTTTGTGCCTGCAGGTCATCTGCCCCAGCTCTGAGAGCCTGACCGTGCCAACATTTCTCCTCAGCTTTGGTTTTTACCAATTTCTGATGATTCTCTCTGCTTCCTTGGTTGTCTGTGTCCCACTCAAGTAGCCTTCCCCCCGTCCCTGGTGTCTATGGTCTATGCTTCTGGGATGCTGGTGGGCAGCTCCAGGCTCCCCCCCCCCGCCCCCCAGCTTAGCCAGCCATGCCGGTTTGGCTCTCTCCACCTCCCCTCCTAATTCACTCCAGCTCTTAATTGCATTTGCTGCTACTCTTTGAACTTGCTCCAGTTTTACTATCTCTGGTAATGAGGTGCCTAGATAGAGATGCATTAATCCCGCTGTCCTGGCAGCGGGCGGGTGGCGTGAGGAGGAGCTGCCTGCGCTCCCAACCACGCAGGAGCTGTGGATGCGGCATGGCCGTGCCCTGTCTGTGATGTGCCACGAGCTGCTCCTCAGCCCAGTGCTGGCTTCATCCCTGGGCATGGGTCTCCAGTTAGTTTGGTTTGGTGGCTGGGAGGCACTGGTGCCATGGAGAGCGCAGACCCTCAAGCAAAGCCTTTCCAGGCAGCTGTGTGCAGATGTGATGGGCAGTGCCTTGGCCAGCCAGTGCTGTGATGGTTTTCCAGATGGGATCTCTTGCCCACCCCTCTGCCAGGTCCCTGGTCATGGCTGCAGTGCCTCTCCTCTCCTGGGAGCCTGTTTAAGGCAAGGAGACCTCGTTTGATGAAAACGCTGAAGTAAAAGTGAGGCCCTGGTACATGTTTGCCCCATAAATCTAATACATTCGCTGTTTATTGTTAGTCTTTAAGCCCTTCAATCCATTTTTGATGTAATAATGTTCGTAATCCAATCTAATGCTTTTTGGCAGCAGGATTCAGTGAGACCAGATATATTACCCTGTTTCTTTAAACCTCTTGTCTTGCATTTCTGTTTTTAGATGCAATTAGACTTAACCTGGCAAGAATTATTTGTTGTAAACCATTGCTGCGTCTGCGATGTGGGCTTTGTCCCTGGACCTTCCTGCATCAGCATTTTTCTACAGCTTGCACTTCAGTGTGGAGAAAAGGGTCACCTATGTGCTGCCAACTGCCAAAATCATCCTCTTTTTTTTTTTTTTTTTCTTTGGGACATGTTGCCATACTTGCTTTTCTGGCTGTGCTCCTCCAGCTTCCGAAATAGCTGTTTGGGAAGACTTTAGCTCACGCCAGCATGTGTGAGAGTGGCTGCGGAGCCACTTGAGCTTCTTTTCTGCAGCCCTTGGTATTTAATCATTTCCTCCTGGTTCCTTCTTCCCTGATGAGTGCCGTGCTGGCTGCCCATACCCGATGGGTGCTGTGCTGGGGGGGGGGCCAGGCGCAGCCCCCCAGGGCGGTTTGTCAGCCTGCCAGCTCTTTGCTGGCTTTCTTTGCTGATTGCATTTGAATGTGGCCACTTTCATGTGCTCCTCATCTTCCGTCCCACAACTTGTTTGGTGAAGATGAGTTGAAAGCAAAAGTGCCGTTTGATGCTGTGATGAGAGCTATGAACTTCTGCTGATAAAAACCAAATTAACCGGCTTCCTCATTCTTCACCCAAATGGGCTGGTGCTCTGTGGATGCACGCATCCTCATCCCAACAGCTTGCAATATACCTGCGGCAACACAGAAAGCCTGGGCAAAGCAAAGCCATCCTGGTGGCGTAACCATTTGGGTTTGGGGGCTGGCTTTCCTCTTCTGTCCCTGTCCTGCTGGGAGCTGGTGGCTGAGGGTGGATGAGACCCTCTGCCCGTGGGAGATGCTGTGTGGGAGCCGGCGGGCTTGCGCTGTAGACAAACGGGTCTCTAACGGTGTCCCACTCCCAACTTCAAAGCCCGGGCGCTGGACATGTCAAACCCAAATAATGGCCCTTAGACAACACGCGGTTCCTTGTCTTGGAGGCTTGTCTGAAGACCGTGACCACAGTAAATGCGATTTTGTTGAGCCCTGTCCCTTAAGCCTCTGCCTCTTTTCTCTTCTCCTCCTCCCTCCTGACCTTTTCGGCTCAGCGCTGTCCCCGGACAGCCCCTGGCAGCTGATCTCATAGCTCAGCCTTTCACGGCTCTAATAGGGATGAAAAGCGCTATCAGAAAGGGCCAGTGTCCCGCACCCGGCCAGGAGGTAAATACCCAGCCCTTTGATCAGCTCCTGGGCCAGGGAGAGGGGGGCCCTGCCTGCAACAAAGACCGAGGCCGGGGTGCCGGTGCCCACTTAACTCTCTGGCTGCTGGGCAGCCCGGCCCCTGCCTGTACCCGGCAGGCAGCTGCCCGCAGCTCCGGCGTGGACAAGGGATCTGCCGGCTGCAGGGAGCCAGCCACCGGGCTGTGTCTGGCTGGGGAGTGGGCTGCCTGCATCCCAGGATGCTCTTCCCCAGGAGAAATGATTTCCAAGGGTGTCTCTTTAACTCTGACACGACCCATTAGCAGAAAATAAAACATATTTAACTCCTCAGTGCTCCTGAAAACTGAGGTGACGTGCAGAGGTGACACGCAGCCTGGGCGATGGCAGCAAGGAGGTGACATCCAGCTGGCACCCGTGCATCGCCTCTCCACGTTGCTGGTGTAGGGTGCCTCCGTCTGTGTCCTGTCCCCCCCGCAAAGTTGCTCCCCTTGCATCTGTGGTGGGGGGCCAGCGCTAAAACAGTCTGTTCGGTTTCATGGTGCATTACCATGGTTGTACCCCTGCCCCTGTCCCCTTCCTCCTCCTCCAGCCCCTGCTTCCCCCAGCACCTCTGCAACGGCGGGGTACAGGGACCCCAGGGAACCTCCTGGAGCTGCAGGTGCACAGACCATGGGGACCCTGCTCTTTAGCGATGGTCATCTCCGAGGGCTTCCTCTGTAACGCTGGAAGAGATTAAAAGTTGGCTTCCTTTGAACTAAACTTCCAGTAGAGACCTGAGCTTTTCCCCTGGGGTGCCCGCTGTGCTCTGCTGTGCCCATACCTACGGTGCTTTCTTGCTGCCCAGGTGCTGGGAAGATGCTTGCAGGCACCTCCACAGCTCTGCCCCGGTGTGAAAGGCTGCATCGTGTGGCTTTAGCTGCAAGCTGGGCTGCTGGGCAATCACTGGGCTGTGCCAGCGCGGCGGAGGATGCTGCCTCTTGGGACCAAGAGCATGCTGGGGGCTCCAAAAAGCATCACCACGCTTGGACTGTGAGACGTGCAGGGTACAAGCGGGTTTGGCGTTAAGGAATTGCAATGCGCAGTCCTTCTCCATCCCTGATTTCTCATGACGGGTGTTTTGAATGCCACTCGACAGGCTGGCTGTGCTGGGGAGGGCTGCCCAGGTTGCGTGCGGCACCTTTAAGAGCCTGCCTTTCTGGGGAGAATTGGTTTTACTGCCATTTGAAGTTTCTTTGCCCTAGGAATGATGGTTTTTCTGCTGCTGCTGTGTAATGACTGTGCTCTTTGATCCCACCTGGCAGCATGGAGTTGGTGTTAACACAGCTAATTGAGAGCCAGCTGTGGTGGGCTGGCGGGGAGCAGTGGGGTCTGGGGGTGGCTGCTCACTGCTCTGCAGGGGGGGGCAGCCATGACCTGGGGGGCAGAGAGGCCCCTTCCTCCAGCCTTTACTCAGTGAGGGGGCAAGTCCTCATGTGGATAGTCGGCTTTATTTAGCATATGTTGGAAATGTCCGAATCCCGTAAGTCAGAGTGTTGCTGGAGACCATTAGGTCCACGTGCTGGTGTCCTCCTGGAGCAGAGGGCTGAGACCACCTGCTGGGGTCTTGCTGGGACCCGAGGGCGATGTGTCAGCTCTGCAGCTGGTGCCCTCTGGCTAGGGCAGCGTGGGTGCTGCCGTGCTTGCTGCCCGGGGAGCTGTGGGCACTGCTGTGCAGAGGTGTCCGGCGAGCCCCTCCTCGCTGCTGTGGGATGTGAGCCGAGGGGGATCCTGCTCCCAGCCGGGCTCAGTCCCTGAGCGGGTGCTGCACCGGTGGGTGCGTGGCAGCACGGCCGCTCCCCTGGCAGGAGCAGTGCCTGCGCTGACTCCATTCCCAGCTGTGGGGTTATTTGCAACTCTGAGCCAGGAGTTGCACCAATGTGAACTTCCCTGCTGCCGGCAGATTCCCGATGCTTATGCAAAGCTTACCTTTAATTGCAGTAGGGTTTCCTCCCAGCTGTCCCACAGCACACCCTGAGCTCCTGTCTGTCCCTCCCCACTGCCCTGCACCTCCTCGGCTCCCCATGCTCTCTCAGGCAGCTTGAACTTGCAGAAGATTTGCACGTGGATCAGCCTCCCTGGTCCCTGATAACTTTGATTTTTCTCTGAGCCGCCTCCATTCCGGCACCCGGGCAGCGAGGGTGTAGCCTAGGCTGAGCTGTTGCTGCAGCCACTGCCCACCTCCGTGCCGCATCTCACATGTGAGGAGCTGGTGTTTGGCATTGGCCTTGACAATGGGGGGGGTGGCACTGTCCCCCTGCGTGTCCCTCTCCATCCCCGTCACAACAGATTCCTCAGTCAGGGTCGCAGATGTTTTGCTACCTAACTGAAGAGATTTACACCCTGTTAAAATGCAGTAAGTGCTTTCCTCCTCTCCTGCTCCCAGCGGGGCCCACAAATGACTCTGGCAGAGCATCAGGTGGAGAATTACATGGCACTTTTTTTCTGACCTGTAAGCAGTTGCTTAGGGCTACCGCAGAAACTGTGCAAATAACCTTTCTCTTCCACTGACGCTCTTTTTTTTTGGAAGGGGGTGGGTAGACCTGCAGGCAAAGGCTTTATTGAGCGCCCTGGTCCCCCTCCAAGCTGTGTGGGGAGCGAGGCTGTGTGTGCTCCCCGGCATGGGATGGGGACACTGGGAGCTTGCACACCTTGTCTGTGCGGATGTCTCAGCAGCGTTGGTGCGAAAGGGCTTGCAAGCAAGCAGTGGTCTTGTAACCAAGAAGTGCAATGGAGCTGTGACTCTTAATTATGATGCTAATTAGGGTTGGCTATATTTTTTTTCCATCAGAAAGCTGTTTTAATGAGAAATCAGGGGTTTTATTTAAGCATTACTTGTGTTAAAGTGTCTTTTTTTCTATGTAGTGCTTCAAGGTTTGTTCTGTCACCCCAGGGAAGCACCCTTGACAGTCCCAAAGCAGTGCTTTGGTGTGGCAGTGGTGCTGTAGCACACGAGGATGAGTGTGGGTGTGTGGTGTCCTCCCTCCTGACACTCCTTTAACTCGGCTGGTGCTGCTGGACCCTGCCCTTCGCAAATGTAGCTGCTGTTTTTTACAAGGGATGGGGCTAATTTAATAATTTTATTTATCTTTCTGGGCAGCTGACCCTGGCCAGGAGAAGGACGACTCCATCCCAGCTAGACCCAGTGCTGTCATTTTCAGTCCTGTTTCCAGAAGTGTGTTTGAACTTGGTGATTTTTCACATGAAGGTGTGTTCGCTGGAGCAGCAAGCGTGGGCTGGGATGTCTGGTTTCCCCAGGGTGTGTGACAAGTGGTCTGTCTTCTGCAGTCACGCCGTGTGTCCCCACCTTGCCACATGCTTGGGGAGGATGGAGGTGAAGCCCTGGGTTCCTCTGCTGTGCCTTGGCCCTGGATGGCAGGAGAGGACCAGAGCAGCACACCAGGTTCTCCCTTCAGCAGCAAAAATCTGTAGGGTTTTGCAACAACACAAAATAAATACTATAGTAAATTCAGCCTGAATCGGCACCACGAGGTTGTTTCCTCATGCCTTGCTTTGGAGACCCACCAGGGCTTGGCCATAGCTGCTTGCTCCCCCTTGACGGAAGGGCTCAGTCCAAGGCTGTGGGATGGATGCTGGCATTTCCCTCCCCCGTGCAGCGTGAGTCATGTTGTTTTTATATATAACATCTATTTATTTAGCCAGGCGGTTCCAGGACTGAGTGCGCAGTGCTGGTGGGTGTTAGCATCCTCCTCCTCTCCAGCCGCACTTGGGTGCTCCAGGGCTTCCCAGAAGGTTGTGGCACTTCAAGGAACCAAAATCCCTGGCAAAACCCACAGCCATAAATGGGACCTTTGTAACTGGGTTTGCCGTGTGCCCCTCCAGCCCCGCACCCTGCTCAGCGTGGGTGTACGCTGGCAGATGGGCTGGTGCAGCTGCGCCCGCAGGAGGTGGGTTGGGAGTGTGCTGCGCTGCGGCGGCTCCGGCCATGCCGGCTGAGCCCTAAGAGCCACTTCTGCTCGCAGCTCCCTGCTGCTCCAGGGTCTTGAGGCCATCAGCAAAAATGGAGCCGTGGGCTGGAGGGGGCTGTGGAGGCAATCTGCCTGCGCCCATGAAGCGGTCTGTAGCGGTGGAAGGCTTCATGGCTGTGCCAGAGGAACAGTGTGGCCATGAACCTTGGCATGCCACCACCCAGTGGGCACTGGTGTGGGTCCTGCTGCTGCTTCTCCAGCAGCCTGCAGTGGTCAACACTCGGTTCCGTGGGCGCAATGTGCCAGGACCCCTGTTCATCCCTGTGGGAGGGGAGGACACGAGCTCTGTGTCCCTTCCGTGCTGTTTCCTTGACCTCAAGAGCTGCCGTGCTGCAGGCGGAGGGAACCTGGTACGGATTGCTGTGACATGAGGAGGGCTCGGTGCTTGGAAACCCCAGCAGCCCTGGGATGGGCTGTTTTCTAGCAAACACCCACATATTTCTCTGAGTGATTTGTGGTTTTGGGACCTTGAGACAGTAAACCCTGAGGAGCAAAGAGGAGGATCCAGATAGTGAACAGGGAGGGTGTTGCTTCTGAAACTTTGGTTTGGGTCTTTGGAAGGTCAGAGCGGGAAGGTCGTGGTGCTTGCCCCCAGCTCTGAGGATCGCTGCGTGTTTCCCACCCCTTGGCAGCAGCCAGTGCCGTGCGTGGAGCAGCCCGGAGCAGAGGTTTTTCCTGCCAGAAGGGTTTCTTTGGGTAACGGAGTAGGGGATGGTGGCAGCTGCCAGGCAGGCAGGATCCCTGTTCACGGTGGTCATCTCCTGGTGCCCACTGGAGATGGGCAGAAAGGTCCAGGGGCTGTGTGGGCTGTCTGCAGGCTGGCCCGCAATACCAGGCTCTTTTGCCTGTCCAGTATAGGTGTGGGGGGACGGAAGAATCCCAGTTGTCACTGTGGCATTGGTGGTCCTGGCTGGCTGCATGAGCCCAGCAGTGCCCTCTGATGCTGGGGCGGTGAGCTGGGGAGGGGGCAGCCCCTGCACCCCAAGCACCCGCAGGGTGTTTTTTCTTTCTGTAGCAGACTGGGAGGCTGGAGCAGCTCTTGAGCAGCCGGGAGGGTGTGTGAAACCCTAGCCTTGCACCTCCTGCAGCCGTTTAGGAACGGGACAGGGCTGGGCTGGCTAGCACACGCATTTCTGGGGCTTTAGGGCCCCTTCCCGCTGCAGCTGCCTCTGGGCTGGAAGGCTGCTGCTGGCCTCGCTGGCAGCGTGACAGCGTGGGGCTCGGCTCCCCCCGCGCAGCCCCTGCCCTTGCTCTGGCAGCTGACCCAGCGAATGTGCCGGAGCTGATGGAAAGGGCTCGGGGGTGGTGTGTGTGGGGGGGGAGCGGCGGGCTCGCCTCCCTTCAGCGGGGCCCAGCAAGGAAATAATAATAATATTAATAATAATGGTGATACCGTCAGCACAGGCTGTGTGCTGCCTCCCAGCTCAGCCGCAGAGGAGGAGAAGGGGCAGCCACCAAGCCCCCCAGGGTGGCTGTGTGTGGTGCAGCAGGCGGGTGCCTCTGCTCGGTGACTTGGAAGTGGCTCCATGGGTCCCCCCCGGAGTGCCAGCCCTGGCCAGGACGGGGGGAGGAAGGAGCCTGATGCCCAGGATGAGGCTGGGCACCAGTGCAGCACCCATACTGGTACACCACCCATACCAGCGTGGTGCTCGTACTAGTGCAGCACCCATCCCTCAGTACTGGGGGTGCATAAAACAACTTGAAAGACTTGGTGGATAGGGAAGGTGGTGTGAGCTAGATTTTCATTTTAAATAGAGTCTGGTTGTGGATTCGTGTGAGGGTCTGCTGGTGCGGTGTCTGAGCGCAGCGTGGATGTGTGAGGCACAACTTCAGGGCCATCCCTGGGTCTTTACCTGGGTCTTTGAGCCTGTTGTGAGTGTCCTGGCTGAGCTGTGGCTGCTCTGCACCGGCTGCCCCTCGGCAGGGTCGGTCGGGATCGGGCTCAGGCTGTGGGGGCACCCGGAGCCCTGGCAGGGAGCGGCGGTGGGTGCCGGCGGGATGCTGCTGCCTCCGCCTAAAGCCCTGCGGTGGAAATGTGAATCTTGGACAGGTCCGGGGGTGAGGGGGGATTGTGGGGAGGGTGTCCAGGCTGCATCCACGCAGCGCCTGGCTGCGTCTGGAGCAGGGCTGTGGTGCACAGATGGAAGAGTAATTAAGAATAATAAAAGGAAAGAGACTTGGATTCGCTACAGTCTCAGCACTTTAATTGTGCTTTGGGGCCCAAATCATAACGGAGTCCTGCTAGAGGGAATCCAGAAGAGAAACCAAACGTCTCGCTCTGTCCAGAGCTGACCATTTAAGAGACCCTTGCCTTCATCTGCTGCCAGGTATTACTTCCAGAGTCTCCCATCTGCCAAAACCCAAGTTCTCATTTGAATTATTTTTAGGGGAGGAAGAAAAGCTGCAGTGACAGTCTGAGTGCTAGCAGTGGGCAGGCAGGGTGTGACGCAGCGAGGACAGCACACTGCTGAAGGTAGAAACATGGGGTTGTTGGGACTCTCCTCCCCGCAGGGACATCTGTCCCAGATGGGTTGCATGTCACCGGGCTGGGACTTGGTGTTCTGCTGCTTTGATGCCTGAAGACCTGGATGAGTTGTGCCAGCAATTGGAGGTCTTGCCTGTGCTTCCATGAAGGCTGAGCATCTCTTCTAAACTGACAAGCAATTACATGGTTAATGGTATCAATGCTAAGTCCTCATCACTCAGCAGCCTGAGGCTTAATGCTTCATTAAGGCAAAGGCATCTAATAGCTCTCAGGGCTGGGAGCTGCCTTTTCTTTAAGCCTCAGTAGAAGTCATCTGTCCAGAGGCTGCTTTTGCTCTCCTGGTCCTGCAGCCAAACTGTTAAGTCCCGCCCAAATGGAAGCGGGGCAGGAAAATGCTCCGGTACACTCTGTGTTGCTGGGGCTGGCCAGATCGAGCCTCGCTGGTGTGGTGGAACCACACGTTGCAAACGCGGCGTGTGGAGATCACGGCCATTGTTCGAGACCTGCCATGTCCTATTCCCTTGGCTATCCCCAGCTCCCTGCCTGTCTTTGTTCATCATCTTACAGCTCTGCATCATGCTCCTGCCCTGCAGCCATCCCTCCCAGGCTCAGGGCTGCCTCTCGCCTTTCCCTGCAGCCCACTGTCATGCCTCTGGATTTAACATTTCTCTTCCCTGCGTTACCATCCATTTGTTGATGCTGGATTTCATCTGCCGTTGAGGATCAGTGGTGCCTCTGCCACCCTCCCGTGAGTGCAGCAGCAAGTACCGCAGGTGCTTTGGGCTCACCGCTCACCATGTGCCTCCTGGATCGCACGTCTCTGCTTGAGCAGTGCCGGCCAAATCGTCTGGCCTTCTGCTGGTGAATCTTACCCTGTGAAAGCCAGAAACAGAACGGGAGGATCAGCTCTCCATCTCTGACCTTGCAGTGGAGGACGATGGAGAAGCCTGCAAGTGCTGTCGCCGCAGCCCCCTGCCCATGTGCCCATGGGTCAGTGGGGACCCCCTGGCCGCAGCCCCCTGCCCACCTCTGGACCTGCTGCTTAGCAACACATCAGTCTGTCCTGTGTGTCTATATAAAACCCACCTGAAGTTGTACTCTTTTAACCGTTTGGATGAGATTTTGACTTTTGGAAGCCCGACCAGCTGTATGGAGTATCTTGCTTTGCTTTGCTTTGGCCCATTTTGGATCTATACAGAGTGTGGCAATGTGTGTCCTTGTTTCAAGAGGCTGTGCTGGAGACTATCGCCATGGTTTTTGCAAGCGTTTTACCCTTTTAGCTGCCCCTTTTTATGTTGCCTCAGATAACTGTTTCATGCTGTTCCCTTTCAAAGCTGCTTTCTCCCCTCATCATCATTATGATCAGAACAAGAAGAGGCTTCTTGAACAAAGTCCTGTGTGCGGCATGGGAGGAAGGATGCTCAGCTGCATCCTCTTGTCCGTCCCTGCGACTCCAGCTGCCATTCCTCTGTCCTCTTTGGACCTTTAATATTTTTGTCGTATCTGAATGCAATGTCTCCGTCGTCATTTTGGACAAACTGCTCTTTCCTGTTACTACCATGTGCTTCACCTTTGCAGTATCTCCTGGTTCCTCACACTTGAGACATACTTTGTAAATCGTTCTGATCTAACTAGGTTGTTACCTTAAAAATAAGACCTCACGAGGTCTCGCTGGTTTTTACAGACTGCTCTGTTTTCCCCTGCTGCGCTGTGTTGCAGTGTGAATGGGTGAATTCTGTTTGAGATGGAGCAACCCCATGGCATGCTGCTAGGAAGCTGGGAAGCTGCTCATGCAAGTGCTTCAGGGCCATGAGCTGGGACGTATCGGCTTATTTCAATCCCAAACCAGTGCCTCTGGCCTGGGAGAACTGGGCTGCTGTGCCTTCTGCCGGAGTTGGCTCCATGAGGTGATTTTATGGGGAGTTTGAGCTCAGGCCCCTGCTGTTCAGGTTAAGCAGAGCTTGTGCTGTTAAGGGGCGTTTCTCTGCTTTCCCAGGCGTTTGCACTGGGATTTGTGCTGACAGTGCTCCTGTCAAAACACCCGCCAGCGAATCCCAGATGCGTGGATGTTAGCTCCGTCCAGGGAGCTGCTGGCAGGCGAAACCCCGCCACGGGAGAGGTGATACCTCAGCAAACGACCCAATGATTTTCTGATTAGTAAAACATTTGGTGGTGTTTCACACGAGAGCCTTGATTGCACAGAAGCGTTTGGACAGAGCCGATGGACTTTGAGCCTGCATTCCGGCATGATCCAGGCTCACTTGCCAGCATAGCCCAGCACTGAGTCCTCATCGAGGCCCCAGGGGTCCTGCTGTGGTAAAGGGAGGGCAGAAGGAAAAGAAAGACCTTGCACCGTAACCCGGCCTCTTCCCATCACCTCCCCAACACCCAGCAGGGTCTAATGGATTCATCTCCACTGACCACCAGTCACCCGCCTGCCCCAAACCCAGGGTTTTTGCGGGCTGGAGGCAGGAATTGGGCTGCACAGGCAACCTGAAACCCAGGGCTGAGTTTTGGCATTGAGGCTTGGGGTAGGTGTTGGCTGCGCTGCGCTGGCCAAATCCTGCTTTATTTCACTGCCTTGTCTGTAAAATTATCCCTGTAGCTTCGTGATTCTCCATTGCATCGCCTTTCCTGAGCCCTGCTCATGCCATATGCCATTGCTGTGCTCCTCCCAGGTTTTGTTGCTTCCCTGGGTGAATAAATCCCCATGCCTGGATTCAGTGGGGCACTGGGATGATTTGCGTTGGCCTGATGGAGGGAGGTACCGGCTTGAGAACCGTCCCTGGTGAGTGGGAAGAGCCAGCTGTGTGCCAGAGCCGCCCTGTGCCCGGCGCATCACCAGTCTGCTCACCACAGCATCATCGGGGAGCTTGCTGCAGCCAGTGGCCTGGGTTCTTTTGGGGTCAGAAGCCAGGTTTTTGAGTGTGTTTAACAGAATCTGCCATTTAGGTGCTTAATCCTGTAATCTGCTGGTTTTGGTTTTTTTCCTTGTGTGTTCCACCCTGTCCTGAGCCGTCCCTGCTGTGGCAGAGCCTTGGCGGGCATGTGGGTGGGGGGTCTTTCCTGCGTGGTGGCAGTGGGAGATGTGCACTCCCTGTGCTCCTACAGGATTTGAAAGACTTAAAAATCTGTGCCGGCTAAAGCGAAAAGTTAATGTGAATTTAACTGACTTCTGCCCTGCAATTAAAGCCACTCAACCCCATTGGGGCTCTGAGTTTACATTCTTTACTGAGGCACAGTGTGTAATTATATATGTATAATTTAAACTGTGCATATGCATGTGTTCCTATTATACACCAAGGAGCAAAGGAAATTATCCAGGAATTAAAGGGGGAGAGGCGGGTGCAGGCACGGAGAATGGCTCACTTGTGTGGATGTGGCAGCAAGGGGAAGCTGGAGGGATCACATCCTCACCACTGCAAACATCTTTGGAGGGTGCAGAAAATGAGAACTCGCTGTATTAAACGCTTGTGGTGGGCTCCGGACTGGGACATGAAGAAGGTGCCTACAGTGGGGGGTCAGGAGCGAGCCCCCATGTTGAGAGGTGCCAAGCTCCTGCCAGGTCCCTCGTAGTGCCTGGGGACAGCAGGGACCTGCCCAGCAGTGCCCTTGCAGCTCCCAGGAGCCCTGCCTAATGTTCCCTCTTTTCTTACAGCCACTTCCAATGGGACGCTGGATGGCCTGGAAAACCGGGAAGGAGGGGTCTGCCAGACACGCTCCATGAAGATTGTCATGAAAGTGGGGCAGGGTGAGTCCCTCTGTGCCCTGGGGTCTGCTGGCACCGAAACGCCTTCGCCCTGCAAAACAGCCCCTGAACCAGGACCCCTGACCTGCTCTGGTTAGGAAGGGGTCTGGGTTCTGGAGAAACAGAGGCCAGGTCAGCTGGTCCCGGGAGCCCGGGAGGCCCCCAGGATTAGTTCAGCAGAATTTCATTTTTGGATATTTTTTTTCCTCCCTTTTTTCTTTTGCCAATGCTTGCACATGTTTTGTGCATTGGATTAAAATGGAGTAATTGTTCTGTGTTACCTCCTGGTTTGTGTCCTGGTGGGAAGTTAGAGCAGTGCGGGACCCGTGAACCATGCAAGTGCATCGGCGGGGGAGTTGGCACAGCAAATGCCCCTGGGACTTGCTGGGCACCTGAGGGGGGGTTTGAGCTGGGCAGGCATTAGTGCTTGGGCTCAGCGTGGTCCCTGCAGCTCTCAGCAGTGGTGGCTGCCATGCTGTGGGGAGAACACTGGTCAGCAGTGGGGATGGGACAAACACCAAGGGACAGACATCATTGCTGCCGATGGTGCTGCTGTGGCAGAGTCTGGAGGTGGCCCCGCGACACCTCCCATCCCCAGCTGCCTGGTGCCTCCCAGCCCCAGCAATGCTCCCAGCTCATTTTGGCCCCCGACTCGGATGCACAGCTCCTGGTGGCTGCTTTTCATTATTGTGTTTTCACTTTGAGGCCAATATTTATAATAAACAGAAGAAGCAGTGCTACAGCCTTGGCAGGCTGCCTTCCCTTCCCTTCCTCCTGCTGCCCGTGCAAGAAATTTGCCCCAACCTGCGCACGGGAACTCAGAAAACATAAAAGTGGGGAGGGGGGGGTGGTCAGGTGGGGAAGCTGCTGCCCACAAGCCCTGAAGTAGCTCAGCCTCGCTCTGCTGCTCTTGGCATCCCCAGTTGCTCCTGCACCTCCCTTGCGCCCCGGGAGGGGGGCCAGCTGGGATTTCGGGGGCAGTTGTTCTTTAGGCGGAGGGGTGAGCTGCTGTCATCCCAAGATGAATTGAGGCTTCTCATCCGTCCCTTCCCTCTCTGCAGATCCGAATGCAGTAATTCCAGAGCAGCTGACAACGAGTCGGCCAAGCAAGGAGTCCGACAACACCGTGAAAATCATCACGCAGAGCCCACGCAGCAAGGTCCCCGCCGTGGAGGAGCCCGGCAAGCCAGGTGAGTTTCGCTGGGGACAACACCCCAGGAGAGGGATGGGGGCTCTGCAGGGTTAGGAGGGTGGCAGGCAGCTGCTGCCGGCAGAGCGTCTGTGAGCTGGGCTTGTTACATGGATGCTGGGGATACTGGGGGCTCCAGAGCAAGGATCCAGATGGGTTCCCATAAGCGTTGCGCCTGTTCCTGCCAACCCCGCTGCTCACAGCATCTCCTCACCTCAGCCCTGCACCTTCTGGCTATGGACTGCTTGGGACATGGTGCAGACAGCCAGGCTGCGGTGCAGAGCAGCTCGGGTTTGTTTTCCCAGCTCCGGTATGTCCTGGCAGGAGCTTTGCAGGGAAGTGCTGTTTCAGCACTCTCCTCCTCCTCCTCACTGCCCATCTGTTCTTCCGAGTACATCTGAGATGGCTTGGGGGAGGTGAGGTCCTCGAGTTTTTGAGCTGAGCCAGTGTGAAAGCCCTTTGAAGGTGATTTCCTGAGTTCCTGACCCTGCTGAGAGGAAAGTGAAATCAGATGATGTAGGGAAGAGTTGCTCTTTCTTCTCGCCCGGCATGGCCAGCCAAGTGCTCTCCCCTTGGGGGGCTGGGGCTTCCCCAGCTCGGGGGTCAGTAATCGGATATCACGGGGCTCCGGGTATCAGAACCCACTTTCACCAGGGCATCCAGGTCTGTTGCGGAGAGCGAAGGCTCCCAGGGTCCAAGCTGGTCATCACCCGGACGCAAGCAGCGCTCTGCTCCATTGCCTGGGAGATGGGAAAGGGGAGCAGCAATATAGGGTGGGGGAGAGGGTGCACGGTCCCTCCTCTGTGGGTGCCCAGGGTTCCTGCCCAGTGCCTGTGGGCTGGCCTGAATGGAATGTGTGGGTCTAACTGGAGTGGGAAGGTGGGGCAATGCTGCTGTCCCCTCGGAGGTGAAGAGGCTGCTCCCCTCCCCAGGCAGCACCAGGGGAAGGTGCTGTACCAGACTTTGGGGGCAGAGAGGGGCTCCAGTGGATGGCTTGCCCTCAGATGTGATCTGTGCGTGGATGGAGCACAGAACCAGCTGCGCAGAGCCCCCTGCAGAGAAGGGGCGCAGGCTGCCTGCCAGGGTCTGACGCCGCCTCCCCTTGCCTTGCAGGCTCTGTCAACCAGGACGGCCAGGAGACCCAAGGTCCCAGCGACGGCTTCTTGAGCTCCAAGGTGGCTGTCTTTGCAGCGATCGGTGCCGGCTGCGTCATCTTCATCCTCATCATCATCTTCCTCGTCGTCCTCCTGATCAAGATCCGCAAGCGGCACCGGAAGCACACGCAGCAGCGAGCTGCAGCCTTGTCCCTCAGCACCTTGGCCAGCCCGAAATGCAGCGGGAACGCGGGCTCTGAGCCCAGCGACATCATCATCCCCTTACGGACTACAGAGAACAACTACTGCCCACACTACGAGAAGGTGAGCGGGGACTACGGGCACCCCGTCTACATTGTCCAGGAGATGCCCCCCCAGAGCCCAGCCAACATTTACTACAAGGTGTGAGGAGCAGCCTGGGCAAGCCGCCGATGCAGGAGCACGGGAGTGCCGAGTGTGGGGGGCAGCCACCCCCCGGGTCTCCCCACGGGCGGTCTGGCGCCGGCAGGGAGGAAGCGAAACGAACCCCACGGCACGGCGCGGGGAGCAGCAGGGTCCGGCGCTGGAGAGCGGATGGCTCGCTCGCACGCTCGTGTGCTGATCCTCCCCTTTGTATTTAGTTTTGTAGTTCTCAGCTTTTGTAATCCCGAGACTCGAGGGTGAGCCTTCAGCATCCTCCTCTTCTTCTCCAGACTGTGGCCGGCCAGGGGGTGGGTGCCGCGCCTTCCGTGCTCACTTGGACTCCGCCGGCAAACCTGGAGACTCCACTTCCCCTTTTCATTTTGGGATTTCCCTTCGTCACCCCTATGTCCTTGCGTGAAGTGCCCGTGTGCCTGGCGCCGCATCGGCCGCCACTTGGGTCCCGGAGCCTGGACCGACGCTGGGGCCGTGGCGAGGAGCCGCGGTCCAAGGAGGAGTGAGCAGCCGTGGGGGGAGGAGGAGGATGCTTTGCCTAGGTGCCAAGATGCAGACAACTGTGCAGGGAGGAAGCTGGCAAACCCGATTTACTACTACTACTATTATTATTATTATAATTATTTTAATTTTTTGTAACAATTTTATTTTTGTGAATTCCGGGCGGGACTCCGGCCCGCCGCCTCCTTCCAGCACACCGGCCCGCCGGCCGTGGGGCAGACCCCGCTGCTCCCGCCGCTGCCCTTTTAAACTTTTGTGTTCGTAGCTGTTGACTCTTGTTTTAGTCTCTTTATAAAAAGAAAGAAAGAAAAAAAAAAATATCTATACCATGTCTGAAGCATTCAGTGCGCGAGAGTCCGGGTGCTCCTCCTGCCCCATGCGGAGCAGCAGCCTTGTCCCGGCAGCTCTTTCCGACCTCCGAGGGGGTCCCACTGCAGAGAAAAGCCTTTACTGAGGGGTTCCACCAGGCTGGGGCTGAGCCTGCTGGAACTGAAGCGGAGGGGGGCGGAAGGGCAGAGGGTAGCTGCAGCCCCCAGTCCCATTCCCCAGCTGGTGATGCTGCGGGTGGCAGTCCTTGGAAAGGAAAACTGGAAAACAAATGTTCCCGACCCGCAGCTCCTGCTGGGGGGCTGGGGGTGCCAGGCTGGAAGGCCCCTGGGAGGTGAGGTGTACCTCGGGCTGGCCGTGGCACCAGGCTTGGCTTGGCTGGGAGCTGAGCCGAAGGCTTCTCCACCCGCCTGATTTACCAGGACAACCTGGTGTCCATCTGCGGGACCTGCCTTTGGGGACCGGCCCCCAGCAGCGCCTGCCCCTGCCCACGGTGCTCCCGGCACAGGAACATCCCCCCGCTGTGCCCCCTCCCGGGGGTCGCGTAGCCTGGGCTCGCTCTGCCCTTGCCTTGCCCATCTCCTGCCCAAAACTGGAAGGGGTTGAGCCTTGCGCTCCTCTGGTGGGATCATTCTCAGATCCCTCTTCCCAGGAGGACCCACCAGCACTGTAGGTGATGCCAGTGAGCGTGGTGGGGCTGACGGTGTCGTGCCACCTGCCTGTCCTCGGGCTGTCCCAGCCAGGGGGCCGGCGGCCACCCTCTCCTTCCTCGCTTTCTTTTCCTTTCAGAAGTAGCTGCTTTTGCTCAGGGAGCAAGCGTGGGGCAGGTGGTGCTGCTCTGCCAAGGTGGCTCGCCATGCTGCCAGCGGTAGGTTTGCAGTGGCACGGGGCTGCCTGGCCCGGTTTGTCCTCACCTGTCGCCAGGGCCCCGAAACCCGCGCTAGGAAGTGCCCAAAGAGCGAGAGAGCTGCTCTGCAAAAGTGCCTTGATGAGGAGTGGGCAGGGGCGGCAGGAGGGGCAGAGCAGGGGACAGTGAAACCCAGCAGCTCGGGTGCTGTGCTGGGGGTTTGGCTGTGGTCCTCAGTGGGATGGGAGCATCCCTTGGAGTCGCATTGTTGGGTTTTGTTTGTTTTTTTTTTTTAAAGGCAGGAGTTTGCGCTGGAGAGGAGCAGGCTGCCCAGGCTCTCCTCCCGCCCTCAGCATCCCAAGGCGAGGATGGCTTCCTGTGCCCAAAACCAGCTACTGTCCCTGGGAGAGAAGAGTCACAGCCGGTGCACCCCCTGCCCGGCTCTCGTCCCTGCTCCCCCGGCCCCCACTGCCACAGCCCCCCTGTGCAGCACCTTTCAGCCCCCTCTCCGCAGCATTTGTGCCAGCACTGCCCACCCTGGGCTGCTGCTGAAGGGCCGGGAGCCACCCCAGCTGGGACCCTATGCTCCCTGCCGGGCACTGGGGTCTGCTTTCAAAAATCACGGAAAACGTTGTCTTAAAGAAAATCCCCCTTTCCCTCACTGGTGCCCTTTTCCATCTGCCAAGTCCTGACCTGCAGTTCCCAAAATGGGCACAGCCCCAGCTGGGCGGTGGTGGCAGCGGTGACGGTGGCGGTGGAAGATGCTTTATCAACTGGGAGATTCTTCCCGCAGCCCAGGGAGCGGCAGCTGGCGTTGAGGAGGCAGTTGGGGCATGATTGAGTTTTGGTTTGGTTTTGGAGGAGAAGGGGCAGATTCTGGCCTTGGGTTGTACCAGAATCAAACTGATGGCGCTGGGTTGCTTCCCATGGTGGCTCCCCTGGCATGGTGGCTGTCCCCAGCTGGGCTGCAGCTCCGCGGCCCCGTCAGCTCCACTCCTGTTGCTGGGGGCAGCTGAGAAACCTTGTAAATATGTGAAGAAAGGGTGAAATCTGAACTCTTGGTTTTTGCTGAGCACCTCGGTCTGCTGGGTCCTGAAATGGAGTGTGTCCCTTTGGTTCTTTTCATTGAAAGCATTGAAGTTTGGTTGTTTTTTTCTTTTTTTTTTTTTTTTTTTTTTTTTTTTTTGCCCCCCTCCCTCTCCCGTCCCCCCCCCTCCTTTTGTTTGTGTAAATACTAGTCTTTTTTGGAAGAAATAATGTAAAGATGTTTTGTATAAACTCTGAATTATTTTCTGGTTGCTTTTTCTTAGAAAAACAAACAAGAACTAAAAAAAAAAAAAAAAAAGAAAAAAAACCACAAGAACGGGTGTAAAACATTGTCATACTGTGCTCAGCCCTGGAGCTGCCCCGTGGGGCTGTGCTGGTGTGCAGGTGCCACCGGGCAGAATGGCTGTGGAGGGGCTTGGCCGCCCCTGGGGGGGGTCAGGTCAGGGTAGGGGCCGTGCCCTCAATATAATGCAGGATCTGCCGGGCGCCAAGCAGAGAGCGAGGCCGGGAGCACCGGCTCTGTGCCCGCCACAGGGTTGGACCTGGCTAATTCCCAGCGAGTTTCTGGCTGCCCTGGGTCTGGGCAGAGCTTTCAGCCCTGGCCTGGTCACGGGCAAGAGACTTGGTAACATGGGGTGAGCTAAAGGAGCACCAAATTTATCTCCTTTTTGTAATCTTTAACCAAAAAACCACCCAAACCTCAGGATGTATAACTCGGTGCAGCATCCTGAGATCCTGATCCGCTTTTCCAGACCTGTGGAGCTGCTCTTGTTGCAGATCCTTTTTGCCCGTTATCCCTATTTTCCAGTTGCCAATGACAAGCACCCCGTAGCCCAATCTCTGCTTGGTGCCTGGCTCGGGGTGGCTCGCTCCTCTCCAGCAGCCCCCACATTTTGTGCCAAGGGTCCCTGCCCTCAGGGAGGTGGCCGTACCCACTGAAGCCATCTCTGGTGTCACCGTCATGCCTGGCAGCTGGAAGGCAGCTGGAAGCTCCTTGTAGTTTCAGTTGCCCACAGGAGCCCGGGCAGTTATCTGAGAATCCGCATTATATCAGCAGGGAGTGACTGGGGGCTGCCACAGCCTCTGCTGCCCTGGGGGGGTTGGAGGTGCTGGAGCAGGGCTGGTCCTCCCTCCCTCCGTCCCGGCTGCGCTGCGCACCAGCACACCCGCTCCACACGCTCCCACATTTCAGAGCTGTGACCACATCTACATCCCACAGTGTCGCATCCGCACCCTCGCCGTGGTCCCGCATCCCGAGGTGGGGAAAGTCCCAGCGTTCCTGGGCGGCTCAGCATCGCGCGATCAACCAGCCGTGGGGCTGCTGCCCCAACCCAGTGCCTGGCTGCCCTTGCTACGGTGCTGGCACCACTGGACCATCCGGGCTGCTGGATTTCTCTTGTCCGTCCTCTGAGAGGTGGATTTGGACTTGGAGCCCGGATGCAGCTGGTCCCGCTGCCGGTGCAGGGCACGTGGGATGGGGACTTCGGCCAAGGGCTGGGAATCGCCGCTGGTGGGCAGCAGGAGCGGTTTGGGCACCTCACAGCTCGGTGGTGCACGGGGACGCTGGGGCTTCAGCTGTGGCACGGAGGGAATGAGGACCCTCGGTGCCAGGACCTCTTCGGGGGGTGGCTGGTCCCCAGGCTGCTTCAGGGGCATATCCCAGAGTGGGACTCGGCAATCCCACGCTGGTTGATCGTCCTTGGCTCCCGGTAGGGCTCTGGCAGTGCTGGGCATCGGGGTCCCGTCGGCCGTGCTCCCCGGCGCTGCAGACTTTTCTTTCTTGGTGTCATGTTCCTCTTTTTGATTCCTTTTGCCTTCTCCCTGGCTCTCCCGCCCAGTAGCATATCATCGGCATCGGTAACCAGCTCTGTGGCATCTGAACTCCATGGAGCCATGATGGAACCTGATATATTGTTAAATAAAAGGGTTTTTTTCCTATGGAAAGCTGGCTGTGTCCTGTGTGCTTTTTTGCTGCCCCAGGTTGTCTGTTGAAATTGCAGCCTGGTCTGAAGAGATCTGGGACAAGTTAGTTCACACAGTTCATCGCCGGCTTTTTCTGCTGGTGTCGGAGGGAGCTGTTGGGTTCGTTTTGGTCAGCTTTAAAAATTTGGAGATTTTTGTCCAATAGTTTCAGCATCTCACATGGCCCCAGTGACTGGATGGACTTAGGGCTGGATACGGATGGATATGGTTGGATACTCAACGGATACAGTTGCATTTGATGATCTTAAAGCTCTTTTTCCAACCTCAGTGAGTTTACGATTCTGTGGCTCTGTCCCTGCAGCTGGAGGTTCCTCCGAGGCCGTCAGCTCCCCTGGGTGCATGCCCCCTGCCTTGCTCCTGGGAGCAGAGCTGCCTGCCCAGCCACTGTGCCAGCACGGTCCCTGGGCTCGTGGGGTGCCTGGTGGCCCCCATCCCCCGGGAGCTCGAGGGACTGCCTCTGCCCTGGGGAGCAGGCAGAGCCTCACAGGAGCTCTTTGTGGACGGCTCAAGGCAGTCATGTTCGTCCCATCTGGTGATTGATACTTATTTAGTCACTCCTCAATGTACCTTCATTTGATAAGTTATTAAAAAGTAATTTTAGGAAATGGGATGGTAATAAATCCTTAACAGATGGTGCTTTTGCTGGCTCCAAAATGGGCTCCACCACAGTCATTGCTCTTGCTTTTTATAACCAGCTTTCCTATGGCATTTTGCCTCGCTATAAAGTACCACGCAACGCAGGACACTGAATGAGAAGTGGGGAGTGGATGGGGAACGCTTGGTGAGAGTCTGTCCAGCCATGTTGCTCAGCCCAGAGCCTGGATTTCTGATTTTGCTGGACTTTGGACATCTCTTTGCTGCAGGGATAGGACCACGCCTCTGCCCTCTCTGCCTGTTCTGGTGAGTGCAGCCCCTTGGTGACAGCTGATGCCTCCTCTGAAGATGGCCCTTCCCAGGGACAGTAGTTGGGCAGCCCAGGACAGCAGGTAGCATGGAGGCAACTTGGGGAGTCTGGGACGGCTGAAGAAGGAAGGTCTTGGGCAAAGGGCAGTGATGGAGCAGTTCCGTGTCGTCCTCATTGCTGATGTGAATCTGAGATGTAGAATGTGGGATGTGATGTGGGATGCAGGATGGAGGATGCAGGATGCTGGGTGCAGGACACAGGACATGGGAGGTGGGATGCAGGCTGGGGATGGAGCAGAAGTATGGGGAAGGGGTTGCGTTGCTTCCGCGTCAAGCTGGGCTCGAGGCAATGTGAGAGTGTGAGTGCTGGCTGCTGAGGTCCTGGGCAGAGGCTGCAGTCTCTGGGTGCTCCCTCCCTGTGGATCCCAGGGGACCGGCATGATGGTGCGGAGGCTGGGGCACCACAGCCTCGCCAGCCTCCAGTCCAGAGTAGAGGAAGGCTTTTAGCAACCTGCTACAACGATCAAGCCTCCTCCAGGAGAGGACAGAGGACTGTAAGCTCAGCCCGCCTGGTGTAAAACACGTCTGCATCAGTCCAGGTTGTCCCATCAGGGGTTGCAGATGCTGGATTGCATGGTTACTGCAGAGATGTGTGAAGGGATGCATCAGGTTTATGGGGTCTCAGAGGAAAAGTGAGGTTGAGGCACCAAGAGAGGGTGGGGAATGGACTTCTTCTTGGCCAACATGTGAGGGGTGAGAGACAAGGTGGGCCGAGGAGATCAAATGCAGCAGGCTGTTTCAGAGGTGCTTGGGTGCAGCCCAAGCCGCAGGGACCATGCCAAGACGTCTGCAGGAGCAAGCAGGGGCTGCTTGGGATCGGGGTCAGGGTGAGGGGAGTGGGCCTTTGGGTGTGACAGACATGCTTATATGTGGTTTGCTGGTTTGAAAATCATCCTTCTCTGCGTGCTTTGATCCCAGAGTGAATTAAATAATGCTTTTAATTTTAAACAGCTTCTCTGGTCCCTGATGCCCAAAGGGTAAAACTGTAAGTGCCAAACTTGCTCGGACCTGCCAGAGAAAAAGAAAAGCACTTTAACAGGTTCCTGTAACCCAGCACCCGGCCAGGGAGCAGGAATGCAGCGGGTTCCCCCCGGCTCCAGGGCTGCTCCGGCTGGGCCCAGCTGGGGACCCAGCAAGGGCTCAGGGACACCCACATCAAGGCCTGGTGGGACAGACCCTGTCAAACCCGTGGGACGTCCCCTGGTGCCCCTACCTGTGTGTGTCCCAAGGCTGCTGCAGAGCAGGGTCCCATGGGGCATGGATGCAATGGAGCTGCATCGTCCCAGT
Source organism: Falco biarmicus (assembly GCF_023638135.1). NCBI lineage: Eukaryota > Metazoa > Chordata > Aves > Falconiformes > Falconidae > Falco > Falco biarmicus. The sequence goes on along the minus strand of NC_079301.1, from coordinate 1,437,310 downwards.
TGCATGGGGCTCGGGGAGCTGCCACACTCCCCTTCTGCTCGCACCCTGGTTCAACGTCCTGCAAAAGCAGCCGGGCTGGGAGGGGCGTTGCTGGGGACCATCATTGCTGTTGCTGGTGGTGGGGAGAGAGGCGGTGAAGCCACAGGTGCCAGTGCCCACAGGGACATGGGAGCTGAGGGCACACGAGCATGCGGCAGCTCTGCTCCCCAAGGCCGGCTGGCAGCCAGGGGGATCGGTGGGATCTCACCCAGGAGCCTCCAGATCTGGAAAGTTCATTAAAGCTGCAAAGCTGCTGATGTTTTTGGATGTCCATCAGGACCGGAGAAGTTATTTTAATTATTTAACATAAAGGAGCTTTCTGTCAAGTTTATTAACTCACCCTTGGCCAGATCCCACTTGGATCTGAAGCAGCTGCCAGGTCAGCAGAGCCGGAGCGCGTGTGACGGCTGCGTGGTGGCTGCGGGGAGGCTGGATGCTGGGGTGCACCGTGGCCCTGGTGCAGGAGCTGGCCTGCTGGGTGGCACGGCCAGGGTGGCACCCCATGTGAGCTTGCCGTGTGCCATGGAGGGGGGAGCCTACATGGGAAGCACCTGTACAACCTGGTTAAATGACGGGAGGTTCAAAGCACCTGGGTGGCAGGTGATCAGGTCCCAGCCCCGGTTTGCGACAAGGCTCAGCAGGATGCAGGAGCTGCCATGCAGCCGCAGCCCGGGCAGGCACAGCCCGGGTGGCCCCCAGGGTGCCCAGGGCACCGTCTGAGGCTGCCGGGTGCGGGGCCGACGCTTGCGTGGGGCACAGCTCCCGGCACCAGGGCTGCAGCATCACCTCTCCGGCCGCACACCCCGCAGCATCCCTGTGCTGCCGAGGAGGGCTGGGCTGTTACGGATGGGGAGATCAGAGCGGAGGCTTCCCGGGCCACCTCTGGCCTCGTAGCCACAGACTCGCATACCAGCGGGTCCATGTAACCTGGCAGCAACCTCCCTGAATGGAAAGCAGACCGCAGAGAGAGACTTGATGCTTTTCAGATGTTTTTGGTGTATTCTGATCTCTCCGTTTATGTAGGCGTCTCCTGAGAATCGCCCAGTTTGTCCCGGCATGCTGGGGGGGTGCAAGCAGGGGAGGCAGCAGCACTGGGGGGACTAAGCCTGCAGCAGCAGCTCCATGCACTGGTGCTGTGCTGGTGGCACTGGTGCTTTGCAGGGTGCTCTCACAACTGCACCCACCCTCCCCACTGCTCTTCGCCCTGCTATTTCCAGTACTGCCAAGGTGTCGCTTCCCCTGGAGCTTCCCTTTCCCTGCAAGGCCCTGAGCAGCAGTTTCTGCTGCACATGCATGCGGTCAGCCGGCCCCGGGAGGCAGCAGGGATGGAGCTGGAGCACCAGTGCCTCCAGCCCTTTGCTCATCCCGGCCTCAGCTCTGCTGCCTTGATTCTCAGCTGGGTCAAGGGTAAGCAGCATGGTGGAGCCCCAGTTCTCATGGATGCTCCAAGTTCCCTTTCCGTTATCACACTCCATCACCCTCACTTGCTGCAGCCTTTTCCCGGCCCTTCCCAGCCTGCTCAGCCTCCTCCTTCCAGCGTTTCCACTCCAAGGGGAACATCTGAGAAACCCCATCCTGTAAGAGACTATATAACAGCAATCCCTTTTAATAAACCTTGGCTGGGCCAGCTGCTGCAATGAGGATTGGGAAGTTTATCCTTGTTTTCCCTGTAGTATATCCAAAATAACTAACAGGTTCCCCTGGTTGAGGCGATGGGCTTTTCTCACAGCCACGGTTTCTGCGGCATCCACAGACTCGGCTGCACCTGGTTTCCACGCTCACACGGAGAGGAGCCTGGAAGATCCATTAGGCTGTCGTGGTATGCAATGAGTCCCGCGGGCTCCATAAGGAGAGCAATAACGGCAATGCACCGGGGGGCTGTTTGTCACCGGCCTGTCGTGTGGGCAGCAGGGAAGGTGCCGGGGCGTGTGGGACAGCGGTCCCTGTCCTGGGGCTGGCCACTGCTCCGGGCTTGCTCTGCACTAGGTGCTGCATGGGAGGGGAGGAGGAGGAGGACGAGGCAGAGAAAGAGGAAGAAGAGAGCATGGTTCACGCTGGCAGGGCACTGAGTTGGGATCCAGTTCTTGCTCGGTGCTGCTGTGCAGCAGCCAGCAAGCAGCACCATCCTTCGCGATAGTCAGGCCATCTGTGCCCCAAGGCAGAGCAAATCTGGGACGAGGAAAAGCCCAGCCCAGGCTCGACACAAAGGACCGGCAGTTTTCTGTAGCTAAAACCAGCTGATCTCAAGTGCTCTACGAAAAGCGTCACATGCTGCCAAGGTTTTTTTCTCCACAGGCAGGCCCGATGCCAGGGTGATGGCTGCAGCCGTGTTTCCCTGCCAGGGCTTCCAGCATCCTGAAATGGCTTTTCCCTGGATGTATCCCGGTGGGGAGCCTGTGCATGGGGAGGGAAGAGCTAGCCAGCTGGGACACACACAGCCATGCAGCGGCTCCCATGCATGTCCCCCCAGGTTGCCAGCACCCTGGTAGGGCAACCATGAGGAAAGGGATGGGCTGCAGGGACAGCAGGGCTGGGAAAGGCAAAGGACCCTTGGGAGCGTGCTGGAACGCTGGGGAGAAACAAGGAAGGGAGTTTGCTTCCAGCAGCATGAGGCCCAGCAAAACAGGGAGCTTCGGGATAAATCCAGTAGTTTTTCATTCATTAAAAAGGAATGAATACAAGTTTTGCACTACAGCAAACATAAATTAATTATGTGCAAGGTTTTAATGTTACTGAAACACAACCCTTGGAGAGGGTCCCCTGGCTGCTGGAGCAGGGTCTGAAGGAAACAAGAGAGATTTTCCTTTCTCTTGTCTTGACAGAGGATGAGAGGTAAACATGAAATGTCACACTGCGGCCGCCCTGTGAGCCGGGGTGGGGGTGGATCCAGCCCCTCAGCCAGCCAGCGGTGGTTGCTGCATCTATTTGGTTGCTCTGCACTTCTACCTGCGTGGCAGTGACCTATCCCCAGGGGCACAGGGGAATAAGGACTGTGACTGTGACTGCAGGGTGGACGTGTCCTGGGGCGGTGGTGTGAGCCATGCACCCATCACTTCATCCCACCCCATAGGGAGATGTGGGTGAGCCTTTCCTGCCACCTCCTGCATCCCCCAAGGCCAGCACCCAGAGCACAGGGATGCAGTTTGGGCAGAGCCATGACAAAGAGCCCTGTGCTAGGGCAATGCCTGGTAGGTCTCCTGCAGCCCCTGTCCCCGTCCCAGCCATCGCCTCCAGCCTTCAACCTACACTCCCTGCCCTGGCTGGGAAGGGCTGAGAGAGGCTTCGGTTTCAGCCGGGCTCCCCCCGCCTCTAATTCCTGCAGCCTGGTGTAATCCTCCTGAGTGAGCCCAGCGCCAGGTTCCTGCTGGAAATTGGCTCTTGCTGTGGCTCTGGGGTCTTTGTAAGGTAGCTGAGCCAGAAAGAAAAGAGAGCCGACAATTCAAAAGAGCAGGGGCTGGGGGGGGGGGGCTTTGCTCACTTCCACCCACGCTGAGGGGGGAGACAGAGACAGGAGACCTCAGGTGGGGATGTGGCCCAGCTGGTGTCTGGCATGGGGTGGAAAAAGCCCTGAATGCTGCTGGGGGGCTGGTGTGGGGCCAGCCTTGAGGTGTGGGGCAGGGGATGGGATGCCCGTGGTGTGCCAGCCCTGCCCAGCAGCAGGAGCCAAGAGGCTTCTCTCGTTGCCTGGGACATGGCCCAGCTGGAGGTGGGCTTCTCCTCCTCTCCATGGTGTCTTTGTCCTTCCCATCTTACAGCAATGCAATGCCACGGTGGTGAGGGTGGAGGTGGGGGAGGGATACAGGGAAAAATCTGAGGAGATGAACCTGTGGGTAAAACTGCAGCATGTCGGCCGGAGCCAGGAGCAAAAAGGCAGCTGCTTGCAGCATTTATTTTCCTTTGCATTAATGAGAGAAAAGCACCAGGAGGCTTCCTGCTGCCCTGGCCCCGTGGCAGGGACTGTCTGGGCTGCTGGCAGGTGGCTTGTGCCCAGTGCTGCCTGCTGCCCTGCCCGGGGGCTTGGCTCTTAGGAGCCAGGGTGCAGTGGGCTCCTGTGGCCACTGTCCCCTTCGGACACCCAGGGGCTTTGCTGGCTGTGGATGTGGCCCCTCTCCATGAGCAAAGCTGGGGCTCCCTCATACCTTGGATGGGAAAATCTGGGCGCAGGCTTCCTCTTGAGAAAGAAGGTGCCGTTTCCCTGGCTGGCCCTGGGATGATGCTCTTGCAAGACCAGCTGTGGTCCTGGTGCTCAGCTGTGGGCACTGGAGCTGGCCAAGGAGCAGGGGCTGGGGGCCGTGCCCTCCCACCGCTGAACCTGCAGCTCCTGGGCAGTGATACCCAGCTCCATGCCTGCAGCATCCCAAAACGCTGATCCTCAGAGCTGCCTGTACAGGCTGCAGGCCAGCGCTGCATCGCTCATCAACACTGGAGCTTCCCCTTGGGCAATCTTCCTCGCTGCCTTGGGACCATGGGGAAACTGATAGATGAATGCCAGACAGTGCCGGCAGCAGCCACGGCCCTGAGCAGTGATGGCGAGTGCAGGGCATGGCACAGGGCAGTAGAGGAAGCCACCTGGCATGCTCTCCCAAGGAGAGATGTCTCGGTGCATGCCAGCGGCACCCTGGCCACAGCTTTTCAGCCATTACCTGTGGGCAGCCCTGTTCCATCTTTTGTGTGACCTTGGCAGGTGCGCAGCTCACTCTGTGTGCCGGTGCTGTGCCAGTTCTGTGCCAGCGTTGCAGGACCTTGCAAGGATGGCAGCTCCTGTCCCTGCATTGCTTTGGACTGGCTCTAAATGAGAAAGCAGCCTGCAAGAAAGATGTGTGATGAACTTTGGCATCCTACTGCTTAATGTAATAAGGTGTTGGCCATTAATTATGTGCTTAACAGGCCAGCCTGGGGAGGAACCTCGAGGAGCCAGTGACTGGATCATGGAGAGGGCTGAGCCATAAAGCCAGAGCTGTGCTGCAAGGGAAGAGGTTTTCCAGGGGATGCATGGGAAGGGCTGAGCTTCGTCCCAGCGGGAGAAGGCAGGTCTGGACAGCCAAGGGGGGGAAGGTGTGGGTCCCGCTGCTGCCCCCAGCCCTGCCCTTCCCCCTCCCCACACCACCCACTCCCACCCTCCCACCGGTGAGGTCCCTCCCACGAACCCATGGCCGTAGCCTTGCCAAAACCTGATGCGTCTCCTTGCCCTCCCCGGACTTCCAATAATAATCCCGGTGCCTGCTGGGCTTTGCTGCTCTTGGACGCCGGGAGTGGGGCTGGAGCGCTCGACACGAAAGGCGATACTCCGTCAACAGCCGCAGCCTGCGCGGCCGAACAAAGCCCCACTGTCTGCGGCTGGCCGCGCTCCCCTGGGCGCGCATCGCCCAGCACAGGGTCAGCAGGAAATTAATCCCAGGCTGGGGTGAAAGGGTTAATGAATGCTGATTTTACAAACATCACCACTATCCTTCCCCAAACTAATAGAGGCATAATTAGCTCTTAATAAAGGGAAAGATGAGCCCTGCCATCCTTGGAGGGGATGCCAAGTGGTGCAAAGCGATGGGTGTCTGTGGGGTGTGCAGTGCCTGGGAGCCACAGGGCAGCTGAGGGCTGGGGAGCTCATCCTGCACCCCAATAATATGCCCAGGCAGTAAGCATCTCACAGCTCAGGCAAAAGGAGTGAAGCCTTGAGGTCAGGAAGATGGATTTTGTTCTGTGTCTACAGGGTTTATATGTTGCCAGAGTCAGGTTTGCACCTTACCAGGCAGTCCCAGCTGCTGGAGGTGGGTTTGCGGGAGCAGGACCCTTGTGCAGGCTGGGAGGGGCTGCAGGGCTTTGCTCCAACCCATGAATGCACTTTGCATGTTGGCAGCCCCATCATTCAGCTGGGGATGACACAGGGGGCTTGGCAGCAGTCAAAAAGGCTTCCCCGGAGCGGCGGTGGGTTTCCCAGTGTGCCCTGCCTTGGTGAGATGCTCTGGTGTTGCTTCTTCCCGTGCTCCCTCTGCTCTTCCCCACGGCACTGCTGGCTTGTGTGCAAGCCTGGATGCGTGCGTGGTGGGGAGGGCCTGTGCACAGCAGTGACCGGGTGAATCCTGCCATGGCCGGTGTGAATGGGAGAGAAAGGGCCTTTCAGGGAACGCAGCCATGCACGCCATGCGGCTGGGGCCCGCGGGGAGGTCCCCGTGCCCAGCGCGGTGTGGGCAGAGAGGTGGGTGCTGGCCTGTGCCCCCACCACCCTGCTGTACCGTGGCTGGATGCACAGAGAGGGTTTTGTGAGCCCCAGGGGGAGTAACATTTGCAAAGCAAGGGAAGATGGAGGCCCCTGACTTGCAGCTGGCATGGGTTAGCTGGACGCTTTGCAGCATCCTGACTCAGCACCAGGGCTGTTCTGACTGTGGATGGGGTGTCCCCCCTCCATCCTCCTGCAGCATTGCCACATTCCAGTCATCTCCTGCCCACAGCCTCCCTCCAGCTCAGGCAGCGGCACAAAGCTGGTGCTGAATGCCATCGCAAAGGCCAGCCAGGCTGGGCATTTCGGTGGTTCACCACAGCCTGTGGGTCCCCTCCAGCACGGCAGCATCATGTGCTGCGGGTGGGATGCTGGTGGGAGCGAGCAGGCTATTCAGCTGCCTGGGCTTCGTCTGCCAGGTCTCTGGAGCAGGACCAGGCAGCTGGGATTGCTCCCAGCATCACCCCAACAGCTGGGAGGTGCTGGGGCAGCAGCAGCGGGGGGTCTCTGTGGGGTGCTTGGCTCTCCCCAGCTCTCAGCCTCCTCACCAACAACCAGCCATCGGCAAAGCGATCCTTCTGCCTCCCTCCTCCCTCCCTCGCCTGCAGGTTTTTAAATAAATGCTTCTGCTGTATAAATCATATATATTAAAATTTCCTACCAGCCCCCTTTACTGTGTCACTACCCACCTCCTCGCTCAGAGAAGTGCAATGGGCTGCAAACAGCCAATTTACTGCCCAGCACTGGGGCTGCTTTGCCCATCTCCTCCCCCTTCCAACATGGACGATGGAAGCGGCTTCACTGCACCCGCTTTTGTTTCTAACAGAGCAGGGTGAAACATTTCCGATGAATGCTTTGCTCAACAAAAATATGCAGTTTTGGACCAGCCTAAAGTATTCATACATTCTGGGTTTGTTGCCAAAATAATGGATTTTTAAAAATATAAAAATGTCTCACACTGACATGTTTAAAATAAAATATTTTGGCTTTGCCTTTGGAGTAAAAACTGGGAGATCAGGTGAAGGTATATGGAACATTTTTTAAAAGATAATTCTCCCTTCCCCTTTTTTCCTTTGCTTTTCCTTTGGCTCTATTTAATGTGCATTTGTTTGTTTACCCTTGTGGAGACAACAGCGTTTGCTTTTGTGGTGTGTCTTGTTTGCTCTGGGTTACTCAAAATTATTTGGTTTTTTTATTATTTGGTTGCTGAAGGAAACCCCAGGTCAGTTATTTTCACAGTTCTTGTTGCAGTGGGATTTTCTGCTGTGCTGTTCCGTGGTGGCTCATTACCGCCTGGTATTTATCAGAAGAAGGGGTTCGGAGCATCACCTCCCACCGACAGCCCCCTGGGGGGGTTGGCTGGTGTTTGGAGGGCGGTGGGATGCGTGTCCTCTGTGGCAGAGGAGCTCTCACCTGGCAGTGCTGAGCCCCAGGGTGGGGGTGGTGAGCAGCAGCGGTGCTGGGGAGTGGGGGCTGGTGCAGGGTGGCTGGGGGGCTCAGGCGAGTGGCGTTTTACCCCCCACCACGTGTGAAACCTCCTGGCTGGGAAGATGCTGTAGTAGCAAAGCTGGCAAGGGAGACAGCATTGGCCGTGGGGATGGGAGTCCCTAGGGATGTGCCCCACTCCACCACTGACTCGCCCTCTCTCCTTGGTGGGCTTCCCAGTGCCCCCCTTCCCCACCGGCACCCCTGGGGCCAGGCTGGTGGCAGGGTGGGTGGCAGGGTGATGCTCCCTGGGGAGAAAACAAGGGGCTCCCATGTGAGCCAAGCCTGACCCCCTTCTCCCCGCTCTGCCCCTGCCTGCACCCTGCCTGCCTCGACGGGCACAGGCAGCGCTGCCTAATGCGTGCTGGCAGCTGCTGCCGCCGGCTCCCGGGGGGGCGACGTGGACGCACGGACTGACGAGATGCAGCCTGACGGCCCAGCCATGTTATACAATGGGGCTGCGGTGGGGAGGCGGGGGGCCGAGGCACTGCGGGGACTGGGCCCCCCCTGCACAGACACACGCCCCGGGTTGTGCCAGGGCCCATGCTGCACAGAGAGGGCTTCCTGCACCCGGGTTGCAAATTGGTGTGCATCATCTTGCTTGGCTGCTTTGCTTTCTGCTCCTCTCTGTGGGGCTTTCCACGAGGATGCTGTGGCGGTCACTGAGGATTCTCTGTCGGTCACTGGCCTTATAGGCTGGGACCACCTGAGCCGTGGCTGATGGAGGTGGTGGTGGAGGAGGAAGCTCTGCTTGTGCCTGGGTTACACAACCCGCTTTGTACCCACTCCTGACTGTTGCCCACGCCTCGTCCCCACCAGACCAGCACATCCTCAGCACTCCCCAGCACCTCCAGGGCAGCTGTGTCCCCCGGGACTGGCTCCGCTGGTGTGACAGGCGTGAATGCTGCAGCAGTGACATGGCTACGTGCCCTCATTCTTCACAGTGGCCTCTGTGTGCAACTTTTAATTGCTTTTGTGCTGTGGGTGGTGAGCCGGGCTGCCCAGGATTTGCGGCGCCAGTGGGAGCCAACTCTTCCTCACTATTGTTAGCACTGATGGCGTGCTGAGTCCCAGCGAGCCCAGGCACAGTTTCCCTCTGCCAGCCGGGAAGGTCCGGAGGGGCCCCGGAGCCAGGCAGAGAGCAGTCCTCATGACCGGGGTGCCTGGGCACTCAGGGCAGAGATGCTTCTGAGTCATTCCAGGTATGGGAGAGTATTTACAGCCCTTTGCATCCTCCCTGTCCCCACGTCTGCTCTCCTCCAGCCCCAAGCTGACAGCAGGAGCCGAGCAGGTGATTCAGGAACTTGGAGCAATGGGGGAGATGCTTGTGGCCAGCTGAAGAACTCTCTCTTGAATGCCTGGTCAGGCTTGGCTGAGCTGCAGGCATAAAATATTAATTGGAGGCAGCAGCGCAGCTCTGTCCCGCTGGCCATGGGACAAGCCATCAGCTGGCAGGGGACAGAAATGGCAATCGGCTGACGTCCCTCACTGCAGGGACAGGGGGACAGCACTGGGTGCTGCCGGCACAGCAAGCCCCAGCAGCTCTCCTCTCCGGCCTCCAAATGCTCACACCTGGTGTGAAACTGTGGTTTCTTTCCGGGAGGAGCAGAAGGGTCCTGCAGCTCTCAGCATCCTCCTTGGCTGGCAGCTCGGCCACCTGGAAGACAACGGGAGTCAGCCTGGTTTGGAGCAGGTTGGATTCCTTCTCCCCACCCATCTTCTCGCATATGCACCAGGGTAGAGGGGGTCCAGGTCCTGCTTGCCACTGTCAGGGGGGGATCTGGGGGCAATTGTGCCCCAGGACAGGGTCACCCTGCCTTTGCCGGGGAGTTGAGCCTCTCCTTCCCTCCCTGCTCAGACCCCTCTCTCAAGAGGGAGTGAGAAGGCAGGGGCAGCGTGGGAAGGACAGAGCCCTGCCTGCAGCACTGCTGATTCTCTCCTTGGCAGAGGATTCCGGTGGCTGGCAAGGATGGGTGATGGTGGGACATTGCTGTCCCATGTCCCCAGCAGCTTGGGACCTCAATGAGCCTGTAAGCATGGAGACAGACCCTGCCGACATCCCTTGTGCGAGGTGATGAGCAGGATGCTCCTGCACAGATGTCTCATGACACAGTCCCCATCTGTACCATGGGGCCATCAGTCCTTCTGCCAGTGAGTCTGGCTCCCAGTCTGTGCCTCAAGGTCCTGCCACCCCTGTGGGTTCCCAGGTCCCCAGGGAGAGCTAGCGGCCCCAGCCAGGAGCTTGCATGGCAAATCTCCAAGCTCACCAGGAGCCTGGGGTGAGAGCATGCTGTGGCGTGTGGTGAGGAGGCTGAGAGACCTGGAGGAGCCCCTGGAAGATTGTGACAGCTCCTGAGCCCCTTGCAGCTTTGTGATTGGTGTAATTAGTGTTACTGGGGGTTTCAACCTCCCCTCCACCCCCTGCTGCTCTGCGAAGCGTCTGGGCTCCTGGATCTTCAGCTGATGGCTTCCAACTTGCACTTCCTTGTAAGGCTGAGGCAAACAGGTCTTTTATTGTTATTTATAGCAGAGAGCTGGTACTGACCCCCCCACCCCCACCCCGCTCTCCCTCCAGGGCTTTGTGCAATGGCTATTTGTCTCAGAAAAAGCAGAGCTGCGGCGCACTCTGCATGCAGCTGCCCAGCCCCTGGCCCTGCTCTCCAGTCTCGGACAGCCACTGGCAGGGAAGGTGCCATTCCCCATCGCAGGGACCACAGGGAATATATTCCCTCTTGGCTTTTTCAAGCTGTGTCGCAGTCATTCCCGGACCTGGAACACAAAAGCTCTGGTGGCAATAACAAATGTGGTACAGCCACGTGCTGCTCTCTTGCCACCCTCTAGCTGTGCCCACCAGCTGGCACTGGGCATGCTGCTCCCAGGATGGATCATGCTGGAGTAGGATGCCAGCCCAGGTCCCTCCCTGCTGCAGGTGGGCAGCAGCCCGGTACCCTCAGGGCAGGATGGAAGCGGGAGAGGATGCACAGAGCTGGGAGAGATTGGCTGGGTGGCTGCGGGGAGGGAAGCCCTGCCTCTCCAGCATTTTTAAGGGAATGAAAGGGGAACTCGGTTAAGATGCTGTCTTGGCCATGGGGCAGCTGAGCCTGGGGTCTGGGTGCTGCTGGCCCTGGGTGATGGCCCACCTGCCCAGCAGCACCAAAGCCGAATAGCAGGAGCTATTTTCACCTGGGAATCATTAAGAGGCAGTGCTAGGCACCCTGCTGAGGAGAGCCATGTGTTCCTTGCTGTGCTCATGCCATCCTGCAATTCTATGTAGCAGCTTTTGTCCAAGCATCCCAAGGTGGCATGGGCTCCTGGCTGTGTGACTCACGGCAAGCGAATAAAACCTTCCTGTCCCCAGGTCCAACGCAGACGATGGCGCACAGGGAGGGAGCAGGGTAAGATCTGCTGGGAACTGAAAAGAGAGCAGAGGAGGCACGGGGAGCTCTTCCTTTCTGGAGGCAGGCTGTGGAAGAGCAGGCTTATCCCGGAGCAGAGGTGGGAACGAGAGGGAGTGCCACCCTTGAATCCCCTGCAGCCCTGGCAGGGAGGTTTCTCCCCCGGCTGCAGGCAGGGAGTGGGAGGCAGCGGGACCCCCTTGCCCAGGGGATGCTGGCAGTGGCTCCATGAGGACCGTGCCCGGCGGAGGGGCTGTCGGCAGATGCTTGGACTGAGCTCAACATCTGCCTCTCTGCCTGTCCTCGCTGTGGCTCCCGTCTGTTCTGGCCGGGCCCTTGGCTGCTGTGTGAAGGAATGTTAATAAGTGCCGAAACGAGAGAATAAAAATATAATTGTTCCCCTCTAGTGCACGTCGGCTGCTGAGTTGATGTAAGGGCTTCTTTGTGCTGAGTCGGGAGCAACACGAGCTCTGCTGTCCTCTGCGCTTGGAGCTGCTTTGCTGGTAATTGCAGGTGTATCGCGCTCGCCGGCTCTCTGGAGATGGTAATTGGAAACACTTGCAGGGACTGCGGCAGGGAGGGCACTGGGCTGCTCTGTGCTCCCCAGCGCCCGTGCCTTGGCCACCGCACTCCTCCTGTGCCGCTTGCTGCCAGGGAAGCTCCGATTCCTGCCTTGCGGATGGGAGCAGAAACCTGCGCTGCCCGCAGACCCAGCTGCTTCCTCATATTTATTTACACCTGAGCATGGAAGGTTTTTATTCTCGCCACCTTCAATTTGCACAAATCAAGAAGATAATGAAATAAAAGAAGCAAAGTCCTCAGGTCGGTGTGGGGGGGGCTCTTGAATGGCCTCTGGCTCCTGGGTGGAAGCAGTGCTGGAGCAGGAGGTGTAAAGCCAGCGGCAGCCCCAGCTTTCTCCAGAGCCTTGCCACCAATTCAGTCCTCAAGAACAGGTCACAGCATCCTTGTCCTGTTTCCATCACTCAAAGCCAGCCGAGTCCTGTGTTTCCCCATCCTTCTGCCCTGTCTGCTGCAGTGGGTGCTGGCAGCAGGCAGCTCTCCCCAGAGGGATGGTGGCCCTGGCCATGCCACTCTGTGCCTGCTCTGCCCCTTCTCCTGGGGTTTGGTGCTGCTGTGGTGCCTCTCCCACCCGGCTGCAAATCTGGCTCTGTTCCAGGCAGCGCAAGCCTCCGCCGAGGCTGGGGGCTGTGATTTACCATCACTTAATTGACACGAGCAGTGCTACCCTCACCCCCTTCCCTGCAGCAGCTTTAATGACCTACTTTTAATCTGGGGACTGGGATAAATTAGAAGCAGAAAAGGCCTGGGAGAGGTTTTGTTTGGCCTTTCGTGGGTTTTTTTTTTGGGGGGGGGGTGTTCTTTTTTTTTTCTTTTTCCCTAACTTGGGCAGTGCATCTGGGAGCCCCCTTTGCTCTCGGGGACTCTTTAAACCCTGCTCCTTGAAAGACTCCCCCAGAACAGCTTCTCTCCCGCTCTCTTTATTGCTGTGATTAAGCTCCTCTCCCCACCCCTGTATCAAATCCAGCTGCAGAGCTGAAGAGATTCTTGGCAGGAGACTGAAGACAGAAACAATACTGCAAGTGGAAGAGGGGGGCCAAGGGCCAGAGCTCTTCCTAAAGCCCTGGAGAGCTGTGGGGCTTCATTAAGGGGATTTTTGCAGCCTGTGGTCAGAAAATCCTTCAACTTTGTAGCTGTAAAAAGTAAATTTCTATAATCTGTTTTGCCCAAGCAAATTAACATGAGTGTTTCGTGGCTGGCGCCTTGGCTGTACTGATCTGTGCATAACCTGAGTGATGTGGCCCGCTCCTGCGGCAAGCTCGCTCCCAGTGTGTCCCTGTGTCCCCATCCCTGGGGACTTCCCTCTGCCCTGGCTTGGTCCTTGCTGGGCTCAGACGGGCAGGAGTGCTGGTGGAAGGTGGGAAGTGGGGGGAGCGTGCTGAGCACCCACCGCATGGTCCCCCCTGTACCAGTCCCTGCAGTATTCCCCAGCCATTTGCTTCAGGCACATCTCTGCTGCTAAATGCCCCTGGGATGCTGAAAGCACCCAAGGACCGAGCAGATGGGCTGGTTTGGAGCAGCAAGGATTCCCCCAGCTGCCGAGGTGAGGTCCCTACCCACGTGCTGGGCTCTGCTGAAGGCTCCTGCCCAGGGAGCAGCGGCTCGGGTGGCTGCAGGGTGCCAAGGGATGGGTGCCACACTCTGCACATCACAGCAAGAAGCCTTGAGTTGCTTGGGGAGATGGTGCCTACAGGAGCTTTCCGGGCATTGGGGCTGCAAATGGGAAGTCATTAGTAGTTGGGTGGGGGGGGTGAGAAAGGGTAATTAAAAGCCATCAGTAGGCTTGGTGAGGAGGGAGAGGGGTAGGTCCCTCTCAGCTGTTGTCCATCATGGCAAGACCTGGCTGGAGGCAGGAGTGGGTCTGCTGTGCTGTGCAGCAAGCCGTGCTCCTTGATGGGACATGTGGCTGCCAAAGAGGATCAAAAGGTAACTGCTCAATGTTATGCAAGAGGAAAGCCAGGAAGGTTTATAACTATGGCAATAGAAATATTGGCCAGACTAGCAGGATGGCATGTGCTTCTCGAGGTGCTCGTGTATTTGTGCTAAGTGCCTCTCTTGGGGGAGGGCTTCAGGAGGGTGTCTGATGGCTCTGGAGAGAGGGGGAACTGGGGAATGAAGATCCAGGGTATCTGCAGACTGTTTTGGAGGTGAGGCTGCCTCGGGCAAGAGGCAAGAGCCGACCCAGTGCAGGAATGAATGTGAGAAAAGCAGACTTTGCTCTGGGTGGGGAATCACCAAGGGATTAAAGGTTTAATAAGATCAGAGGGACAAAGCAATAATTAGCCTAAATTATGCTGTAATTTAGGAAATTAAAAACAAAGCCTCTAATGTCAGAGTAATAACTATGCCAGCAAACAGAGGGAAGAGATGAAGAGCAAAGGGGGGCGTGACATCTTGGGGTGAGGAAATCAGAGGAGCGGCTGCCACTTGGAGCCAGGAGGGGTGATGGAGGAGTAACAGCAGGGAGGAAAGCACAGCTTGTCTGGGGGGCTCAGCTCTGGGCCCCCCTTGGTGTCACGTTAGGTGTGCAGGCTGGGGCAGGCACAGGGCGCAGCCTGCACCTTCACTTCCCTGCCTGTGAGGAGCGGGTGCCTCGCGGGTGGTGGGGCTGCAGCTCAGCCCCGCATCTGTGGGACTGGGACCCCAGGGCTACATTTCTGCTCCCCATTTCTATCGGCCTGGCATGGCATCTCCCCTCCACACCGTTATCTTTGGGGGGGCTGCTGGCCACTGAAAGCCTTCTCTGTGCTTGGGAAGCCCAACCCTCGCCCACCACCAGCAGAGCTCAGCCAGGATCCCGGCAATGTTCAGCATGGGTGTTTGCCTAGATCCCACACCAAGGGCTGCCTGGGGATGCTATGGGACCCCCACGCCCCCTGCACACCTGGGCAGGGACCTGGGGCAGCCACCCTTGGCTTGGAGCAGCATTTTCACTAGTACTCAAGAATTTGCCTGGAGAGAATCAGCTCAGACCCCAAGACTTAGCTCATTACAATAACATCAAGATTAAATGGGATATAGAAACAGCTGTCCTAAAGCTCCTTAAAGGATCTGAACAGATGTAACAAAAATAGATTTACATTCAATTTATTAAGTTTTTCCTCCCATAACGTTTAGATCATTTAGTTTTTTAATAGTGTTTTATCTCTGCCCAGGCATCCCCAGCTACTGCTGTCTCCCCTGTTAAGCTGAGACCCTCATTCTGCAAGACAGTCATGAGGAAAAGACCCATTTCAGGGGACCAGGGACATTGAACTGGCTGTTTTGGGTACATATGCATTTGGATCAGATGCCCAGTTGCAAATGAGATAAATGTGAAGAGAAGAACTAGGGCAGCGTGATGCTCAGAGCAGCTTTGGATTTGACCTTGCTCAGGCTGGGCTGCTGAAGGCAGTTGCCTGTGGCTGAAATAGCTGATTTCAAGCTCTGTATCTGCTGGGAGATGAAGAGAGAGTGGTTTGTTCAGCCCTGCCAAGGGAGGTGGAGAGAGGATATAATGACTCTCAGTAAGCATATTTGGGGGAGCAAATGCCAAGGAAGGAGACAAACTGTTTACCTTAAGCGATAGTATCAGCAAAAGATCAAGTGCTAGTAAATTAGTGAAGAATTAATTCAGGTTGGAAATCAGGAAAAGGTTTCTGACCAGCTGATGGGTAAAAGTCTGGAGCTGTTCCTGGGGAGGATGACACACTGGCTAGGCACCAGGACCCTGGCTGGGTCCAGAAGGGAGCTCAGTGGGTTTATAGAAGTGTTCATGGAGATGCCCGGGTGTACCCAGGGAGCCAAGCCCAGCATCACTGGCACATTGCAGCCCAGGGGTCCAGACTTGTGCAAACAGCCTTGCTGTGCAGCGTGGGAAAATCTCCTGCCCTGCCTCTGTTCAGCAACAGATGAAGGATGTGGCACGTGAAAAGTGTCTTGAGATTCTCGGAGGGATGAAGTCAAGGTGAAGCCAGATGCTATTTTTAAGTAATATTTCCCCTCTACTCACCTATGAAGGCATGCTGTGGCTGCTGGGGCGCCTGCACCATGCAGCATCTTGCAGAGCTCACAGGTGTCACTAAACCCCTCCTGCCCTGCAGAAGCCGGGTCTGAGGGCGGCTGAGAAGCAAAACACTCAGCTGGGCCCTGACAGAGCTTGGTCCCCCGGAGCCCTGCACAGCGTGGGCACCTGGTCTGAGCGTGGTTGGGCTGAGGGCTGGGCAGTCAGGGAGCTGTGTGCCCGTCCTCTCGCTTCTCCAAAACACTGCTTCCTTCCTCGGGACCTGGAGGCAGCCCTCAGCTGCAGGGTGCAGCGCATCAGCGTGCCCGAGCCTGGCTGTCAGCTCCTTCGTTCCCCTTTTGCTCTCCCAGGACCCCGGTGCTGCTGCCCCTGCCTTGCCCAGCGCACGCCCCTGCTGCAGAGCAGAATGTTTTCCTATGAGTTCCCCTGTTTGTGTTTTGATGCCGTTTGTAGCTCGCTGGTTGCTGGTATTTCTATAGGCACACGGCCTGTCTTCATTTACTAGGATGCTGGTTTGGACTATATTTGCCGAGGTGCTGGGGGGTTCAGGCATACAGAACCTGCAGAATAACATCTGTTAGAGCTTCTCCTGCCTTCCCTTTCTTTCACTACCTAGGCTGCATTTCCCCCTTTCCTTTCTTTGTCTCTTCCTTCCCCCTTCCCCTTGCACTCCAGCCTTTTTCCTTATCTGTTGTTCACTTCGCCCCTTGAGGAGGTAATTTTGCTCGGATGTCCTACACATCCATCACAAGCACAGCCGTTCTCCCAGGCCCCTCAGTGGGACTCCGCTTTTGCTGGAGGATCGGCTGAGTAAATTGCTTGGATGGGAAATGAGCACCTGGGCTCATTATGACCAAGTCCAGGAGATGGTAATTATCTGCCTGCGAGGGAACGGGGCGTAGGACCTGCCAGGAGAGCGGCACCGGCTGATGGGCTCCAGCAAAACCAACAGCTGGGCAGTGCAGGGCAGGTACCTGCGCCGGTGACTGGGGATGCTACCAGGGACAGATACAGGCTTAACGACAGGCCAGTGCAGAGCGACACTGTGAGGGACTGACAAAGGAGAAAATTCACAGTCTGATGCAGGGGCCTGACCTGTACTCCAGCAGGCAGAACCCTAGCAGCCTGTGCTGGGAGGACAGTTGGGATTTTCAGCAGCCCCAGCACAGAGCCCTGTAGAGAGGTTTTCCAGCTTGCACAGCCCTGGGGTGAGTTGTCTGCCCTGTCTCTCCCCTGCGTCTTCCCTTGTGCCTCCCAAGCAGCTTTTCTCAGCCCCTGGAGAGGATGGTGGAGGCATGCTGCCCGGCCTGGGACACTGCCCGCACATGGGCTATTGTCCTTCCTGATCCTGCAGCTGGCCATGGGGAAACAGGACGAGGTTATCATTTCTCACAGTTATTATCAAATGACAGGCTTTTCTGCTGAGCATTTCTTTCTCTCCTTGATGACGGCTGCTAAAAGGCTGGCAGGCTCGCCCTCTTCTGCTCCTCTATGAAGGATTTCAGGAGCACCTTCTGTGGCTGGGCTCATCTGGAGCAGACCCTCTCTCCTCTGGCAGGGGAAAGCAGCAACATAATGCGCCGTTGGGTCGGCTTGGGGCCAGCTCCCCCCAGGACAGGTTTTAGCCCAATTTCCAACCCCTCTGCCACAGACACCATCTGCCAAGCCCACCCCAGCATGTCTCACAGTCCCTGCTCAGCCTCCAGTCCCGCGTCCTCTCTAAGCACAGACTCGCTGCGGTTGTTGGAGCTTGGTTTCCCAGAGCTGTTGGGCACACACTGCATGCTCAGTGTGTGCATGAGCGTCCATCTGTCCCCCGGTAATAACTTTGAGTCCACTGGCTAATTTTAACCAAATCTGACGGGTCTCTCGAGCACGTCATTCCAGCAAGTTTCCAGCGAGACAGATGCATGATAGCAAGGCAGCTACCTGATGGGAAGCTCCAATGCCCAGGCTCAGGAAAACGTTAGGAGGGGTTTGGGGTTAGAGCTGCTTTTTAAAGGCAGGGGAAGGAGCTGCATGGAGACAGACCCCTTGTGCCCCATGGCTGGGCGGTCTGGCTAGACTGTGCCAGGGCCCCCCACGGGGCAGGAACTTAAAAGAGGACTTTGGATGAAGACAAAGGGTCTCAGCTTTCCCGCAGCTCCCTCCAGTCCTCCCCACTTTCCCAGCCCCCTGCCCGTCTGTCAGCTCCTCTCCCCTGGCCAAGGCGTTCTTCAGCACCAGCCTATTCCTTGGTGATGAAACGGCCACTCAGTCACAGCCGGGCGAGAGACAGTGACCTTGTGTCTCCCTTTTCAGTCTCCTGAAACAGCAGCTGAAAGATGGGGACAAGGTCAGTGACTCCTGCCGGCAGGTTTATTGCTGAGGAGGACTGAGAGCCCGTCTCCAGGCTTAGCTGTCAGTGCTGGCAGGGATGCTGTCTGAGATGCTACAAGCACACACAGAAGCGTGCCTGCAGCTCTCCAGCTTGCAGGGTGGTGGTAAAAGGGGGAGCAGTGTTTCGTTGCAAGATGATGGGGCTGGTTTGGGATTCAGACCTGGATAAATGTTTACTCCCCCCCCCCCCCATTCCTCCATATTTCTGTGCTTTTCTCCACCCTTCATGGCTGCTGCTATGGAGGACCCATCAGCTGAGACACCATGGTAATGGCAGATAGCACCCATTGCCTGCCTTCAGGTCACTCTGGGCTTGGTGGGGCAGTGAGGTGGGTACAGCAAGGTCTGTGACACCCCTGTGCGTCTGTCCCCATCCCTCTCCTTCTTCCTTCACCTCCCTTTGCATTACATCAAAATGATCTCAGCCCTTCCTCCCCTGTGGGCATACATGGTGTCAGCAGCATGATGGCCGCGGTGGATAATCTCACCAGCTTTTACAGGTAAGGTGGGAACTGGCTGAGCCACACTGCGATGGGAGCTGGGGTGGCGGAGCTGGTGCTCTCAAGCACCGGGCTGGTGATTCAGTGGGTGGCGGTTGCTTCCACTACGTCGGGGCTGATTCAGCACTGCCAGGGGTGCTGCACTGCTGCAGGCCCAGTTTTTTGGCCATCCCCTTTTCATTGGAAATAAAGGGTTTGGGTTTTTTGTAATTGTACCCATTTAAAGCAAAGTGACCGCTTTTATGCTAGAGAGGGACTGCAAAACCCAGCGTGGCAGCCAAGCATCCAGTGCATCCCCTGCTAGTACTGGGCTGCATCCCGCCGAGCCCAGAGCATCATCCATCTGCCTGGGGATCAGGCATCACAGGAGGCCCTGGGCAGAACAAAGTGATCTGGTCCTTGCAGTGATGCTCTCGCTGGCATGCATCCCCAGGTGCCACCACGCCCCCTCTGTATGTCACAACGCAGGAATGTCCTCCGAGGGACCCCCCCTCCCTGGCCACGCCTGTCACCCACAGCCAGGTATGGACATGGCTGTGGTGGGGCCTCGGGGACAAATACTGTTTGCAATAAAACCCCGCTTCAAAGAGTTACCACAACTCCTGTGATAAAAAAAGAACTCGACTGTCTGTAACAGTTTTAAATCCATCACCGGGAGATTAAATTCTAAAGGGATTTTAGCTTTCAATATAAACAGCAGATTCTTAAGTACCTCTTCATTTTCTGCATTTAGGAAAGACACAGAAAGGCCTAAAATCCTCCCAAATCCCTTAGCATCATTGCAGCCCTGTGCAGAGATGGGCTGGGCGTTGGGCGATGGTCTTGTGCCCGCGGCAGGGTGCTCCCCAGGGAGCTGGTTCATGACTGCGCTTGAGGCCGTGATGATGACTGGGTTGTGTTTCCTGACTAACCGCATTGGGAACAGAAGAACTGGAAGGTCCCCAGCTCCCTCGGGGCAAAGACACATCAGGAATACCAGGAGTATTATGGCTGCATCCGGGAGCTGCCTGTCTGGAGCAGAGGAGAGGTGAAAGGTGTTGGGAAAGCTGCTGGTGAGGAGGGACCAAGGATGGAAAGTCAGCACAGAGCATCCCAGGGGGTGAGGAAGGTGTGGGGCAGCTGCCCCCAGGGTGGGAATGTGTGGGGTGCTGGGTGCCTCCAGTGATCTGGCTGAAAATTTCCCATGAGCTGTGCACATCCCAGACGAGGCCGGCATGACGATACCTTGACGAGACATCAGCCTGTAGTCAAATTCCTGCTCAGGCTCTTTGTCTTCACCTGGGTGCGGACCCGAGTCAGAAACCAAGCCACCGGGTGTGTCGGCATCCCGCTGTCTGTGGGTGCCTTCCACTGCCCCACTTTCATCTCCTCCCCCAGCTACGCTCTCATGGCTGGTGGTTGGTGGGCTGACAGGCTCAACACCTCCTGCCGCAGCCTCGGAGGAGGCGAGATGTCAGACATTCCCCCCAGGCCAAGGTGAGCCGGCTGTCTCACATCGCCTGAGTCACCCCAGGCTCACGCTGGTGCTGGGACTGGCAGCAGTGAGGGCAGAGCTGGCATCTCCACCATGACCGCCACTGCCATCGTGCTGGCATTGGCTGGTCCTGCCGGTGGGGAAGTAGCAGGCATCAGGAAATGAGGGCTGCTGTCCTGTGCCTGGGCTACGGCAGAGGTTTCCTCCCTGGCCACTGGTTCTCTCAGTTCCTCTGCTGGCTTCTCAGAAGTGACCCTGTTTAGACTTTGGGGGTTTTTTTTTACAACATTTTCTTTGTTGTTTTGTTTTTTTTCAAAACTGAAGAATTATAATAAAACTGCAGCAGCTCCCCACAGGCCGACTACAGTGCCCATCTCACCTTGTGTGGCCAAGACTCTCCTTGTCCATATCTTGGATGCTCTAGCCATCCCCAGCAGCAGAAGCCACCGTGGAGGCTCAGAGCGTTCCCTTGATTTCTGGGGGGGTGAGGGGCTTCTGACCTTCTCCCTCATGGCTGCCTGCCAAAAGCCACCACTGCTGCCCCACTGCCTTGCTGCATGCCAGAACTACCCACAGTGCAGGGACTCACAGACAGCGAGGGGTTAACGGAAATAATGCTTTGAAGGTGATTTCTCTGTTATTAAAAAACAAAACAAAACAAAACCAACAACCAAACAAAGCAATGTAGTTCAGTATGAAAATAACCCAAACAATGAAAGAGGAACCACCTGAATGCTAAAAGCTTGCTCTGAATTCCTTTCCCCTTCCCGAGCAGCTTGCTTTGCATATTTGCCACAAACCCAGCCACAAAGAAGAACTGTTGGGTCATGTAAAATCCTGCACCAGTGGCCAGAGCCCAAGTCAGAGCTGCCCCTGGGCAATGTTACCCCAGACGCCTCGGCTTCCCGGGGCACGTCCCAGGCTGGGCCTGCCTTGCAGTCTTGCCTGAGCCCGGAGCTGCCTGGAAGGATGGAGCATGGGCTGGGGGAACTGAACCCCGTGGCTTATTGCTCCTTCGACCTCCTGGCTGGTAGGCCAGTGGGACCTGTCCACAGAGTGCAGTGAAAACGCTTCTTCTCATGGAGAGGCTGAACATAATGCAGCTGGAATGAGGATTTGCAGTTGAAGTCGGGTCCTTGGCTATCCTTCTGGTTTGGAAGGTGGAGCCCTGTCCTCCCTCCAGTGCTCAGGCTGCTGGGTGAACCCGGGCTCTGGTCTCTTTGTGTTGCTTGGGCAGTGAAATGGGGCTGAAGCAGCGATCCCAAGGCTGGAAGCAACAAAAATAGCGACTGGATGTCATGGAAGCTGTTTGCAATCAGCCCGCGCACTGGAGTTGATGCACATGAAACGTATTTTGAGCAATTATGAAGAGCGAACAAATTAGTGAAGAATCGGAGTCTGTTCATGAACAATTCACAAACAGGAAGAAAGAAAAAAGGGCAAAATGCTTTGAATAAGTTGTTTGCTATAAATAGTTTGCCCAGTTTGAAGAGCTAGTGACAAACACAGTCAAGGGAAGGCAAGGATAATACATCACAAAATGTACTTTGTTCATTTATTTGACAAGTGTAGCTAAGTTTTAATTATTTATGATTATACTTCATAATGTGCTAGCACATGTTCTGAAGCATATTTTAGTCTTAGTAATCTGAGACCTTGCTCCAGCACTGTCCAGGCTATTAAATCCCCACGGCTCAGCGGGGAGTGGAGAACCTTCCATGCATGTGGAGCCCGGAGCGTGGGAATTAGTGAGGAGCAGATAAAGTCCCACTGTGTTTGTAACCCAGGTAAGGAGCAGCATTGTTTGAAAATACCAAATTGTGAACCTGACAATATGCCTTTAATCTTTGTCACTTCACATGCCAAATCCCAGAAGTGCTGAATTATTAAGTCTAAAGTTCCAAAATAAACTCTCACTCAGAAGATTATTTCCATATAATTTGAAATTTCCTGCTCTAATAACTCCTGCACTCGGTCTGTCTCTTGCCCTAATCCTGTTTCGAAAGGCTGAGCCCAGCCCTGGGCCAGAGCAGAGCCCCTGGGGTGGGCTCACCTTCCCCTTCCCTCCCCAGATAAACCTCCATCCCCCAAACTGCTGACGGCTTAATTATTGCATGGGATAATTAGCACAAGGAACCAGACTGAGTCCTCTCCAAACTCATTTCACTGAGGAAATCAATCTGATCCCTCCCAAAGGGGTCTGCTGCCAAACTTAATTCCAAATAATTTAACAGAAAAGTTCTTTAATGTTTCAAAGGGGTAAAGGCAGTGAGATGGTGACTGGCGCATGGCACTTGGCAGATGCCGCTGGCCAGATGCCTGTGCCCACCTGGGCCGGGCAGCCCCTTGCAGGGACCACAGAGCACTGGGGACTCTGGTCCTGGTGGACAGCGGGTGCTGGGAGTGAGCGAGCATCTGGCTCTCCCTGCTCCAGTAACCCAAATCCCAGCCAGGGTTGGTCCAAAGTGCAGCCGTGAGGGGCTGGTGGAGGGGCTGGGGAGCAGGATGGGCAGCGCTGCAAGCAGGCAGGGACCAGGCAGGAGGTAGGCGCAGCGGGACGTGGGTGGGCGCAGGGAAGGATTGGACCCAGACAAAGCTATTTTTTGCCATGAAAAGGAAAACTATGCCTTTGCTTCCTGGATTATATATATTTGTATGTTTTTCCCCCTGCAGTAACTGGAGAATAGAAATAAAATACTGAATTATTAACTCTAATTACCCCCAGAATTACTTCAATAACAGTGCAATTTCACAGACGGCTGCTGTGAAGACAATATGCAGGGATAAAAGGAGGCAGAGAATCTACTTCCACCACAGGAATGTTTGCAATTTATTATTTTCACATTAGCCCCCTTTTCTTCTCAGTTTCCTCATCTTTTCCTTCGTGGTGGTCAAATTTCAAATGCTCTGAAGCATCATCCCAACGTGTGGCTGCATCTCGGGAGTATCCCGACCCTTCCGAGCTGCAGACCCAGGCTGGAGATTGCACAGGAACTGGCTTGCTTGAGGGCGGCAGGGATGAAACAGCAGGGATGCTCCTGCACTGCATCCTTCCCTGCTCTGCTGCCCATCCATCCTGGCAGCACTGGCGGGTCTGGGGGCTCCTGGCTGCAGGGGGACCTGGCTCTTTGCAGGCCAGCTGCAGCTCTGGTGAGGCAGGGGACACAGAGCAGCATTTCTCAGCCTGATGCTTCAGCTTTCCTGGGTTTCATTACAAATCCAGAACCGATCCTGTTTAATACTATTTTGCATATGTCATAAAGGGAGTTGTGTTAAGGCTGTGCGGTAGTCGATCCCCTCCTCCCTCTGTGTAGGTGCAGCTGATTTTATTTTTATTGGCTTTCTGCATTTGCATGGGCTCTATGAAGTTTTTCAACAATGAGAAAACTTCAGGAACTTGAAAAGATTAGATGCTGAACTGGGGAGAATGTCCCCTGGTGCTTGTTGTCCAGCCTTGACAGCAGCGCCAGGTCAGAGACAGCCTCTTTCCTCACCGGGCTCGGGGGTCCCTGGCACTGCCTCTGCCAGCGCCTTTTCCTGCACCGTATACTGGGATGTCTCAGCCAGCACTTGGGGTGTCCAACCCCTGTCTGGGGGGTTTGAAGCAGGTGCTCTTGCTTTCAGCCCGGCTTGCTGGCAGGTACCGGGGCATAAGCAGCACTTGGCATGGCAGGGATGCTCAGTCCCCATTTCTACAGGCAGGTCTTCCGTTCACAGCAGTTTGTGCTCTGCTCCGCTGCTCTGTACCTGAACCACAGCTCAGGGCCATGTCCTGCAGCTTTTCACAAGCACTAAATCAAAGGGGGCTTCTGGAAGGGGGACAGGGAGGGGGAAGGGGAAGAGAGGGGAAAAAATGCACTTTACACTGGAATGTGACCAGCCCGGGTAACTCAAACCAGAAGGCAGCCAGTGGCAAGCAGGCAGCTGGCAAGTGGCTTGCTGGGCTGGCATGGCTGAGAACTGACCTGCCAAAAGCCTTTTAGTACTGTATGAAAAAAAAAAAAAAAAAAAAAAAAAAAAAAAAAGGAAACCCAGACCAAAAAACACGCTGACTTGGAGGGCAGCATCGCTCTCTTCTTTCCGCTCCATGCTGGTGGCTTGGGGCTGGGAGCCCTACTACGGTGGAGTGAGTGAGTTCTGTGCGTCTCCCAGCGACAAGGGTGCAGGGACTGGAGGGGGGATTTTGGGGTGGAAATGTGGTGGGTGCTGTGTGAAGGTCACAGGGTGGGCAAAGAGGGCTGCAGAGGGGCAAGCCAGCTTCTCAGCCCTGGAGCTGCCTGCATGTGACCCTGGCAGGGCTTCGAAGGACAGCTGAGCTCCCAGGGCTATGGGGGACAAGGGGTGGGATGGGAAGTGGCATCCCACCTGCACACCTACCCCTAGATGCTGGGGAGCCACCTGGTGTCCCGGTGCTGTCTCAGTCCCTGTAGGTGGCATGACAGTGGCAGTGCTGTTGCATCCAAAGCAGCTCGTACTGCACCACAGCCGGGCACTCCTGCCACCTAACCACGGCGTGCCCCCACCTCGGGAGCAGGCTCCCAACCCAGCATCTGGCATCCTATCTGGGCCTGCCCCCTTTCCCCTCCCCTCTGCCTATTTTTACTTCTCCAGCTCCTGTTCTGGGTCCTGGTAGGTCTGAGGGCCTCTGGACGCTGAATGAGCCACTGGGATGGGGGCAGGTATCACACCCATGTGGGTGCTGGCAAGCTCCATCCCTGGCTCCCTCCTCTTTGTGCTGGTCCCAGTAACGGCAGGTCTCTCCCCCTCCACGTGCACTGCCCTTGTTGTGCTATGCGTCACTCTTGCCAACAAACACTGAAGTGGAGTACATCCAGCTTTCCCCAGGGAGCAGGCGTTTCGGCAGGGATCAGCTATTTGAGTAGCTGGCTTTGAAACGGGAAGGGAAATCCCCAGACTCTGGCAGGCTGCTGCGGATGCTGCCGAAATGCTGTGAACTCTGCACTCCAGGGCTTTCATATAGTTTTCTCTTCTTTGCACATTTTCCCCTTCAACTGCTGGTGAGCAGCCGCTGCTCCAGAGGACACAGCTGGTTCTGGGAGCCCTTCTGCATTAAGAGGAAGGCTACTTTCTTTTCATGAAGAGAGTAGGTCTCCCTTTCTGCCCATGTCCCCCCTTCCCAAATGGAAGTTAATTCACTCCTCTGTCTCTCCTGGTGTTTCCTTCCAAAAGCTTGCCCAGCCCCTCCAGCAGCACGCATGCCCACGGATCTTCCCAAGGCAGCTCCCGGCACCCTGGGGCTGCCCCAGCTGCTCTAGCCATGACACTGCCTCTCAGGGGATGCTGCACACTGCCTTCCCACAAGCCCTGACAGCTTCACTTCAGCATCCTTTTGCCACTAGGAAATAATTGTGCTTGATAATGCATTAAAGTGATTGTTATTTTAGTGATTGTGCTCGTATTTCCCCCTCTTTGTTTTCCTGCCAGGCTTCAGGGGAAACTTAAAATAGATAAATCAGTGCTGCAAGCAGGTGTGGGATAGCTTTTCCCCTGCTTCTGGGAGTCGGATGGATGCTTTGAAGCACAGACCACTGGATTCAGCAACACCTGCACATCTCCTTGGAGGGACAAGCATTCCCTCTGCCCAGCAGCCACCTTTGTCACTGTGAGAGATGTTTTCCTGCAGCTCTACCCCACAGCATGCAGCTGCCACGCTCAGCTCCACTGCCTCATCCAGCCCATGTGGGGCAGGGGATGGGGCTAAGCTCCTACCGTGGGGCCGGACAGGCGTCCTCCCCACCAGCTGCCTGTCCCTCTCTGGGATCCACAGTGGCAGGAACCTGCGGTGGGTGGGAGCAGTGGTGTTTGCCCCAGGGGCTGCTGTGAGATGCTACATGGCCTGGATGCCACTTTCCTTGGAAAAAGCAGCTGGTTGGGGTGGGAGGCAGCCCTGCAGCCCAGGCGGGAGCAGCCAGGGAACTGCTGGGGCAGGCGCATGCACAAGGCACCGGGATGTGCCGGTGCTCCCCCACAGCCAAGCGCTACCCTGGAGTCAGCCCGCTCAATGGGAGCTTTCACTCCTTCCTTCCCTGTCCCTTCTTGCCGTGCCCCGCAGCCAAGTCAGAACCCCGCTTTTGTTCGCATTTTTTAAAAGAAATCATTTTGGGGGTGAATTTCATGCCAGTGAACAATGCCAGCCGGACTGCGGCAGGGACTATAAGGGCTCCGTTATTCCCAGCAGACATCCAGCACTGCTGAAGGCCAGAGACAGGCAAAGCAGCTCCCCGGGATGCTGAGCACCCTGCCTTGTCCTTGTGGTCGGGAAAGGCTTGTCCCCTCCCCGGGGTCTGCTGTCACCTGCCCTGCGCTGCTGGTAGGAGCCCAGGCTGTGCCCTCGGGGCTGGGACCCAGCAGCGCTCGCTGCACCCAGGGCTCAGCTTCCTGGCAGCTGCTTCCAGTCAAGGCTGGCATTGCTGGTGCTTTACTGGGAAGGACTGGGATACACTGGAGGGAAGGCTGGGACTACAAGGCAGGGTGGAACAGGGAAGGGGCCTAGGAGTGAGGTCCCCTCCCGCAACACAGATAGCTTTGATAATTAGCCAGGACTGTGAAGGGAAATGATGAAAGGTAGAGAGGATTTGTTTAAGCATGGCATATTTTATTGCTTTCCTCTCTCAAAGTCTCTCTTTAAAGTGGTTGGAAGAATTTTGCTCTGACTTTGCTTCAGATGTTGAACTTTAATTACAGCCAACACACCAAAATACCTGCAATATGAATAAATCACATAAAAGATTCTCCCAGGCAAGCTCTCCCTGCCTCGCTGCCACACATGCGGGTCACGGTGGGGACTCCAGCACGGCCCCGTGGGGTGCCTGCACATCTCAGTGCTGCCGTGGAGCTCTTGCCCATCAGCCAATGCCGAAGCTGAAGCCGGGCAGATCCTGGCAGCCAGGTGCTGCCTGCGATGCCGTCAGGCCTTCGCTCCCTCAGGGCGCTGGCGGTGCCGGGCTACGTTCGTTAGGGATGAACTAGGGGAAAACTTGCCAGCCTTTAGCAGGCCAGAAATGCTGTGGTGTGATGCTTCACCTTCCTTTGCCTCTCAGTAGTGCCTGGAGGCGGCAGCAAGACTGAACACAAACCATGTTTTCTGGAAGCCAGCACACCTCTTCCCAGACCTGCCATCCCCTCCAGCTGCTGCCACCCAGGGATGGTGGGACAAACCCCTCTGGCACAGGGCAGCCCCCCAGCCCAGCGGTCTCAGCACCTACCTTCCCACACCTCTTTCCTGCCCGCAATTATTTCAAGGGATCATTACAGTCTGTGTGTGCTAATCGCTGCAATATTTCCTTTCCTGGGAGGAAATCCGAGCGATGGACCATGGTTTGTTTCTCTTCCCCTTGTGGTCGGTGAGGATGCAGTTGAGCCTTCCGGGTCAGGGCCAGGGAACCAGGGCAGTGATGATGCTGCTGGGCTCAGGCTGTCTGCTCCCACCAGGGACAGCCAGAGCTGGCAGGGGAGCAGCAGGCCTGCTTGGGACAGCCACTGCATGCTAGGCTGGCAAGGGGCTGCTGGGCTTAACTGGTCCCAGCTGGGACCCTGGGGGATGGGGGTTGTGTGTGTGTCTGGCATCCAGCGAGTGGGAGGCTGCAAACAGTTGCAGGGCAGTGGAGTGGTGTCAGCTCTGCTGTGGACAGTGAGTCGATGTCCTGCCTTGACTTGGAGAGGGAAAGGCATGGAGAGGAGAGGCATGATGCTGTTGCATGCCCTAGGCAGCCCCAGCCTAACTATTCTCCTGATATCTATTATTCTTATGTATTTATTATTCATACTGCACCATAAGTGCTCAGGGTTTTTATAGGCAAACAAAGCTGGTGGGGGATGCCTGGAAGTGCAGTGCTCCCATAAATGACTCTGATAGCTCCCAATGCTTTCCCAGACTGCCCCCCCAGCCTGCACTGGGGTGCTCACAGACAGGCATGGGTGACCCCAGCAGCCAGGGGACTGCAGCTCAGTGCTGCTCACTTAGAACCAGGAAGATGCCGTAGAAGGCTGAATAGGAAAAGAGCCCAATTAAGATAAAATCACAGGGAACTGATTAATAATTAGTGGGTAATTAGTTATCTCTCTGCCATCTGGAGGGCTGAATCTGCTTTATAACAAGTGGCTGTCTGCTGGGTGTCCCCCACCACCCAGGCTGTCCTGTGCTGTCCCTGCAGTTTTGTCCTGTGTTGCTGGTGGGAGGCCTTTGCTAGCACCCACATCTCCTCTAGCATCTCCACTCTGGGCACCTCTTATTCTCTGGGTTGCAGGAGGAGGCACAGAGGCACCTACTTGCTGCTTCAGCTCTTATTTTCTGGGTTTCTTCTGCCAGGCTGTGAAAGGAGAACTCTTCCACGGACCCATCCTTGGTGTGAGGTGGCCTGAGTTATCAAAGAACATGTGTGCAACTTCTGCTTGAAGCTGGAACAGCTGATGCTCAGCCTCTTCCCCCAAGAAGTGTTCATCTGTGCCAGAGCCAGCGTTTTACATTTTCAGCTTCCACTGTTCGAACCAGCAAGTTTATATATTAGGTGGGATGGCTGGGGAGGAAAGAAAAGATGCCAAAGCTGGGACCCCTCCCCTTTGCTGCCTGATGTTTGCCGGGACTCAGCCTAGCGAGTGCCCCTCGCCTGGGAGGTGGTGTGGCCAGCAGCAGCCGTGCCAGCTCCTCTGCTGTCATGCCATGTATTTTAAATGTGATCCTTTCTACACCGCTGGCTCTCTATCCTGCCTGTGCTCCAGAAATGCCATCAGGCACGTGACTTGCCTGGCCCCAGCCTGTTTCCCCTCCTCGGGCTGAGAGAGCATCCCACCTCCCCACGGCCTCCCGTGAGTGCTCTGGGAGGCTGGGCTCGCCTCTGATGTGAGGCTGTGTTGTTTCCATGCACATGAGCAATTGATACTACACCCGAGAGTACCCATGGAGTGGGGAGGTGAGCTAGCAACAAGAGAGTCTGATTTCCCTTAGAGGACTTCTCTGGAGGGGATTTGTCTGACAAACATCACCAGTAAAAAAACCTGAAAGCTTTCCTTTTAGGAGGAGGAAATCAAGGGCTTTGAAGACACAATGAAGACAAACACTATCTGCAAGCGTCTGGAGGGCCTGTGAGTTACAGGGCGCAGCCTGTAAGCTGTGGGGCTGGAGATGTGAACCATGAGCAAGGGCACTGGGCGGGGCTGGTGGGGCAGGAGGGGGTCACCCTCGGCCAGGGACCAAGGGTGAGTCCTTAGGGAAAGTTGGCTTTCTGGCTGGCTCTGTCTTTCAGAGACTGGGTACTGAGAGCATCGTTTCATCCTTCCCCAGCCTTGGCAGATGTCTGAGAAGTTTTGCTACAGGTGGCTCATCCTCCATGGGCCCATGGGTGTCTTACATGCAGGAGCGGGATTTGATGCTGGCAGAGCTGTGCATTTCTGCAGCACTGGGGAGCTCTGGCTCTCCCTGCCTGGTTTCAAGGCCTGCTGCAATAAAAGCAGTCCTGAATTGGGGCCAGGGAGTTTTCTTTGGCTTTCCCCGTGGTAAGAGCATGCTGGAGAACTTGAGGGCTTTGCAAGACCTTCCGGGGGCTTTGCTAATGAACCCCTCCCCATGCCACACATTTCATCACAAACCCAGAATGAAACCACAGAAGTCCATGGAGAGGCATTTCTGCTGCTCCAGAGACAACAAAAATGTTCACATGCAAATGTGTCTGGTTTTTGCTTCCATTTTGGAGCCCAAAGTAACTTTGTGCCTCCTATTTTCTGGGTAACAGCCGCCCTGGGCAGAGGCTTGAAATCTGAAGACATGTACTGTCTTTCTTCTGGGAAGAAAACAGAAGGGAGCAGCTGACTTGTAATTTGGAGGAAATCAAAGCCCTACCCAAAGGGAAGGAGTGAGCTGTGCTGCCTTTCTATCAATCTCTGCATTATCTCTGTGTCTCTTATCCCCTGGATCAGCGGCCCTGCGGACATCCCCAGATGAGACTTGGGATTTTTCCACCACCACTCCAGTCTCCCCACAGCAAGGCACACGTTGGCCAGCTGGTTATATACTCCGTGTCCTTGGAGATCTGCTGCCCCAGTTTGAGAGCCTTTTGACATAACTTCAGTGCTGTAATGCTGCATGTCCTTGGGCAGCCAGAGCCTCCCTGTGTCCTGCTGATGGACTCTCTGGCACATTTGCATCAGTCCTCTCAAACTTTCCAGGCCCGTTAGTATCCCGTCATTGTGAATCCATGGGGTCCCTCTATCCCTGCTCCTCTCCATCTTGCAGTGTGCTGCTCCAGAGACTGTGCTCTGCCTGAGGTCCCCTTGTGACGTCCTTCATGGGGTGAGGGTGCATAGAGGATGCTCAGGGAGTCACATGCATTGTCCCCCATTCTTGTGCTAAAGGAGTAACAGAAACCTTAAGTTGTATCCACGTCTTATTGAATAATGATCTACTATTTTATATTAGTTACTGCTCCTCCCAGTTCCTCCTCCTTTACTCCACGGCTGGTTGGTGCTTTGCTGATTATTCAGCACCTTCTTCCCCTTCACTGGACAGGGGACAGTCCGTGAGCTGCTGTTCAGGGACCATGAACACACACACACACAGGTAGCTCTGTGGTCCCAAAGGGAGAGCAAGGCAACTGTTTCACATCCCTCTCTGGCTCCTGGGCTCAGGAAGGTCCTTGCTGCCAGTTTGTCAGCCTGGAGAGGTCACAGAAGAGAGGAGATGAAGGCTGGCTCTCAGCTTCGGGCTGGGAGGAAGCCACGGTGCTGGTGTTGGAGCGATGCTGGTGTTAACCTGCCTTTCCTTCAGCAACGCTCTCAGCCACTTTCTGCTCTGCCTTTAATTTCTGCCATTTGTAAAATCTGAGTTGTGCCAAAGTGGTCGCGAGACTTAATGCATATTTATTACTCCTTTTGAAGGAGAGAAACGGCTCCATGAATACTGAATATTAGCAGCTCAAAGAGATGGACTGACGCCACGAAAAATCCCTCAGCTGGCGAGGATGGGGTTTGTGAATGCTGGGTTGCATCCTGCCCCACCACTGCTCCAAATGGTCCAGTATGGCTGAATTCCTGTGCCTGTATGGATTTGCTTTTATTTTTTGGCTATTACTTCACCCCTGACTAAGTTTTGCCCTCTGCAAACAGAGCAGGGCAGAGCCAAGAGCAGGTGGCAGGGCATCGGCTAAATCCATCAAATAAATGGGAAATTTCCTGCGAGCACCAGTGAGCCTGGGCTGGAGCCAGGTTCTTCTGTTGATATTTTAATGACAATAAATGCAATCAAGGATGAGAGAGAGGAGCATTAAATTCGATAAAGTATCAAAAGCTTGAAGATTCTTAGGTGATGGGGTCATAAGCCTCTCTCAGGTTTCTGTAGGCAATTGGCAGGTGTTGCTGCATTGCCTTCTACTTGTAGAGCCGTTGTCCTGTCCTTCTGTCTGTTTGCTGCCTGCCATGGTGTAGATTGCCTAATCCTGACCTCATAGCACACCTACATGGAGTGCAGAGGCACAGCACCAGGTAACCCCAAGTCCCCCAACATCCCACCCTGTTGAGGAGGGGTATTTCAATGTGTGCTGCCTCGCTGCTGTCCCTGCCAGGCTGAGCCTCATCCCAGCTGGTGATGGGATGTCCAGTAACTGGCCACAGGCATTGTTTCACAACTGGGAAGCTCCAGTGGTTTACTGGATGGGGTCTTAATAGTGCATCTCCATCAGTCCCAGGGCTGTGGTGGTACCAATGACCAAACAAACTTGGCTCCTGGAGGAGCTGAAAGAGCCAAGGACACCCAGCACCCAGCCGGAGCTGTGATGGGCCAGTGTCCATGTAGGCCAGTAGCATCATGTAGGGGAATCACTGGTGGTCCCGAATGGTTGTGGGATTGGCAGCTTAGCATCTGCTGGATCCCACCAGGGCTAGGCAGCTGCTGAGAGCTGGAGCACTGCCTTCTGGCACAGAGTCTCTGTGTCTGCCCACACCATATCACCTGTACCTGCTCCTTGAGCCTTACCAGGGGGCAAGGATGGGAATAAGGGCTTTTTTGGTGGTCCCATGCTAATTGCCAGGCTTTGCTCATGCCGGCACATGAGGCGTGCTGAATGACAAGCTTATGATCAACATTAGCATTCCTAACGAAGTCCCATGGGCTTCCCACCTTCCCTTACCCCTTTTATAACAGTTGCTGCTCCTAAAGACTGTAAAGCTCCTTTTGTTAGGGACTAAAAGCAGCCATAAAACCACTATTAAAAATGGAATTAAATTAATTTAAAAGGGAGCCATTCAAAGCTGGCTTTCTTCTAGCGCTGACAGATTTTCTACCTGGGTTTGCCTCACCTTAGGTGGGCCAAACATGAGCTCACACCTCTCAGACCTGCCCAGGGGAGGTTTCTTTGCCCAGCCCCTTCAGAACACGGTCTGTAGGGATATTCTGGAGGGAGAGCTGCTGTCCCCCCGCATGAGCACTTCTTGTGGTTACTGGCCACGGGGACACAGTGGAGCAGAAGAGATCCGCTGTGGTGACCCAGGAGCATTGCAGCAGCCAGTTGCACCAGTTGCTCCAGCCCTTGCTTGTCCTTGCCTTCCCAACACAGGCAGCTCTGCCCTGGGTAGCAGGACTGAACTGCATCTCTGAGGCTTTGCATGCAACACCCCATGCACAGCGTGATAAATGCACCAGCCTGGTTCTGGGTTATTTTTTGCCCATTTCAGAAAATTATAGCACAACTGATGGATTTTCAGGCCAGAAGGGACCACTGTGACCAGCCAGGCTGACCTCCTGAATTCCACAGCCCGCTGCCTTGGCAGAAAACTCATCACTTATGCTCAAGCTGAGACATATTTTTTAGAAAGATACTCAGTCTCCATTAAAAGACTTCGAGTGATGGAGATCCCGCTCTGTCCCTGGGGATTCGTTCCAAAGCTTAATTGCTCTGACTGCTAAAAATGTGCTTCTTATTTCTAATCTGGATTTGTCTTGTTTCGGCTTCCAACTAGGGATGTTGTAATGCCTTTTCCTGCTAGATTAAAGAGCCGTCTGCTATCAGAAATCTCTTCCCCATGCATATGCTTGTAGACCGTGAGCAAGCCACCTCTTGGTCTCCTCAATAAACTAAACAGCCGGAGCTTCTTCGCTCTGTCACTGTAATGCATATTTTCCACTGCCTTGACTCATTCCCAGCTCTCTTCTGAACCTGTTCCAAGTTCTCCTGCTCTGGTTGGAAGCGTAGACGAGAGCATTGAAAGCAGCATCCTTGCAGCGGGCTTCTCGTGCCGTGTGGCTGGGTAGCAGTGTTTCTCCCTCCTCCTTGGCGGATGCAGCCAAGGCTAACGCTCATCTCCTGAGCCCGTGTGCCTGCTGCTGGGGCTGTGGGGCACGCTGCTGCTGAGCGGCATTGGCTGCCAGGGTGCCGGGAGCCACAGCCAAGCTCTGTCCTCATGGCTGCAGGCTCCAGGGTGTTCAACCATGTGAGCAGGACAGGGTGGCTTGTCTGTGGATGTTTGTGTGCCTGCCAGGTCTGTAGGACCTGACTGTTTTGGATCCATCGAGCCAGAGGCAGGGATGCTCGGAGCGGGCTGAAATGTACCACCAGCTCTGCTGGAGGCTTGGCTGCGTGGAGGGCTGCTCAGTGTGGAGGGGAGAAAGGAGAGGGAACTCACCCACCCATGTCCACCCCCGTAACTGCCTCCCAACCCTGTCCTCTTTCACCTAGTTTCCCAAGTTCGGTGCTGAAATGAGGTGGGATTTATAAGGGCCAAGCACAGCTTGGCAGGCTGTGGTAGGGGTGGCTGTGGGAACAGGGAGGGGGAGAGGAAGAGCTGGCTGCTATCCAGCTTGTCGTTAAAAGTCAGTGTGGTGGGATTCACCCACAGGCTCATTAGCACCGGGACTCTTGTAGCTCTTGGAGCTGTGAGAGCGACTCCCTGCGAGATTAATCATCTGTGACCCGTCCAGGCAGTGTTTTGGTCTCCTTTCTGAAGCCTGTCTTGTCCCTGTTCCCTACCCACCGAGCAGGCTCGGCTCTGACGCCGGCCAGAGGTCGGCATTTCTCTTCCCTTCAGAACAATGGAGACTGGGCTGCAGCAGCCGACACATAGCAGCATGCTGATGGTTGCCAGCTGTGTTGCCTCAACATCTTCCCATTATCTCCGTATTGCTGTCTAACCCTATCTTGGGGGAAGCTTCATCCTGACTTTGGCAGAGGAAGGAGTCTCCCTCCCAGCATGGAGATTTGGCCGGGTGCTGGCTCGCTCTGGCCTGAACATCTGTTGCCGGCTTGGCAGGGAGCGAGGCTGCATGCTGGCGCTGACATGGGGGGTGTGCAGGAACACACACAGCCCCGCCACGCCATGCTGTGATGTGCCATGCTGTGCCACGCCGTGCCGCATGCTGTTTCCCTGCACAGGGCTGGGGAACCGCACAGACCCTGGCCCAGCCACAGCCCGAGATGGGGGGCTCCAGCTCCTCGCAGACCCCAGAAAATCCATCCCCAGCACCTGCCCCAGCACATGCTCCACATGCACGCACCAACTTGTCTGCATTCCCACTACACACACATCTCTCCCCTGCTGCAGGCACTGTGCACACGCACACATGTGTGCACACGCATGTATGCACATGTGCACCCCTCAGTGGTCACATGCATGCACTTCTGCTGAGCAGAATTGGTCTCTGGGTGCATGAACTGCTTTGTGTCAAAGCAGGAACAGCCAGAGCCTTGGATAAGTGCAAACAACACCTTTTTTTGAAGCCCTTGGTGCTTATGGGTGCATGTATTTCCTCCTGTTACTTTCTCATGACTTGCTTCACCATGTGCAGACTGGGGCCAGACTGAGAAAAGCAGAATTATGTCAAGAAAAGCCCTTTCTGCTCGACGCAAACACCTGCAATGCAGAGGGGCTGAGTCTGTACACAAATAACAGGGTGGCCTTTGCCAAGGGGAAGGTCGTTCACCTGGAATATCCTTTGGAAGGACCCTGGCGTTTATCTCAGCCCCTTGGCAGCAGTCTGCTTAGTGAGGACTCTCTGGACAAAGTGCCATGGCCTGAATCAGTTAAGGGAGGAATTAAGCCCCGGAGCTGGTCCTGGCCAGTGAGCTGCAACATGAGGTGGGACACGTCATGACCAGACCAGCAGGTCCGGATAAACCGGCAATGCCTCTGGCCACGTGCCTGCCGATGAGGCCAGCCAGGTGCTGGCGGAGCAGGGTGGGGAGCACGAGCAGTGTTATACCCCCATGGGAAGCAGGGGGCTGCAGGGACAGGACCCATGGGCATTGGCTGTGTGGGGCAGCTCGTTGGTCTCTGCTGCAACACGTGGGGGGATTTCATGTGCTGAAAATGCAAGATGCTGCCCATAGCTGCAATGCTGCTAGGGCCCGAGACACTGTCTTGCAAGGATGCCATGTGCTCTTTGCGCTGTGTTACAGAGCAGGGCCAGATCTCAGCAGCCCTGGTGCCCTGCCCTGCCCTGCCCTGCCCTGCTCATGATAGGGATGAGAAAGCTCGAGCTCATGGACTTGATCTCCAAGGTCTTTTCCAACCTAAATGTTTCTATGGAGCCAGCCCTGCCTCTGGACATGGCACCTTTGCTGGGGCAAAGCAGCAGTGCGGAGCCTCTCAGCATGGCTTTCCAAATCCATGGGCCGTGGAGGAGCCGTGCAGTGGGAAGGAGCGGGGGGAGGCTGTGCAGAGAGGCCCTGCCAAAGTTGTAGCATGAAAGGGAAAACGAGAGTCCCAAATAATTTGAGAACCTGAATGTCTCTTGCTGTTCAGGTTTTGTGAACATCCTTAACGGAAACACATGTGAAACACGCTCTCTGTGGATCTACCCGAGAAGCCTTTTCCGTTTTTGCTGCGTTAGCAAACTGCAGACGACTCTTTCTCTCCGCTGTGAACTACTGAGCAGGGACCCTGGACTCTCTCCTCCATTTTCATTCAGAGCCTCTGCCAGCGTCATAAACCCAGTAAAACGTTATGGCACTTTGCACCCACTGGGAAACCAAATGTATTTTAATGTATATTTAATAGATTTCAGGTCTTCTGTTATTAAATTTGCTTTTCATTCGCCCCCTCCCCCTCTCTTTGGTGCATGAGACTCAATGGGAAATTTTAAGTGTATTAAACCAGCATCTCACAGAAACAAATCCAGATGGCCTGGTACAAATCAGGAAAAAAAATCGCATCAGAATCTATTAGAATCTCAGCCCAAATGCAATGCACATTTCACCAGGCAGAGACCGCCCCGTTACTCAGCTCCTTGCTACATGACAGCCAGGAAACATGTGCTTTCTTTGGGCTTCTTGGGAAGGTGATGGATTTGACAGCCTGGAAGCTGCAGGCCAGATTCCCCTTTGGTGTGTGTTGGTGGAAATAGGCACTGAAGGGGTTGAGGTTAGCTGGCGTATTCTGGTTTTACCTTGCTCTAACTGGGAGCTGATTCTGACCCTCAGCTCTGCCTGCCTTAGAAGAGGGGAAAGGATGGTGCAAACCTCCCGGTCCTGCTGCCTGATGCCCCAGGGACTCTTCTTCCCTCCACATCTGGAGCAGGACCAACCTGCCGGGGTCAAGTCCCACCTGTCCCCTCCAGCCTGTACCAGCAGACTCCATTCCCACTGGACTTTCACCATCAATGGCTGGTGCAGGGTCTCAGGTCCCAGGATGCTGCTTTTGGGATTGCAGAAACAGCTCAGAGAAGAAGTGAGCCCGAGGCAGGAGTGTCAGTGGCTTTGGCAGGGGTTCCTCTCCCCTCTGAGTCCCAGTAACATGTTGTAGAATCATAGAATAGTTCAGACTGGAAGGGATTTTTAAAGGTCATCTAGTCCACCTCCCCTGCAATGAGCAGGGACATCTTCAGCTAGATCAGGTTGCTCAGAGCCCTGTCCAACCTGACCTTGAACTTTTCCAAGGATGAGGCATCTACCACCTCTCTGGGCAACCTGTTGGAGTTGGAGATGGATGGGAATCACCATCCTGCCCGGGGCTTTGCTGCCCACAGAGGCTCGGCAGCTTGCCCTGGCCATCCGCTGCCAGCACGTGTCCCAGGAACGAAGGTCCTCCAGGGCATGTGGCGTGGACAGAATTGCTCACAGATGCTTTGCAAGGTAAATACAACCGCTGCTCCCCAGTAACTCATTTTTTCCATGTTTTATTAGTGTTTGAAACCACAACTCCTTCCGCTCTGGTGAGGAAGATCAGCCCAAATTACCAGGTGAAAACAGATTGCTTTCCTCTCTTCTGGAGCGAACGCTGGCAGCCGGTGTGTCGCAGAGGCAGGAGGGAGCAGACGTGAGGGCCTGGAATGGGCACGGTTATTTATTTCACCTGCACTGACATTTGTGGAATTCCCCCCCGGTCTCCGTGCCCATTCCTCCAGCGCGCTCAGCTGGACTCCCTGCACACCCCTACTCTGTTTGCTTTCAGTTAATATTCAAGCAAACAGAATGAGTTACAAGGAGGAATGTCTATGGAAACAGTGAATTGTAAGGCACTCTTGTAAAATATTCATAGAAAGCAAATTTTGAATTAATACAAAATGTGTGCACTGAAGACCCAGTGCTAAGAGTCATCTACTCAGGGAACGGAAATAATCCCATATGACCTATACGGCCAATAAAGCAGCTTGACTTTTGAATTCTTGCAGTAAACTGCCTGTGAACAAGACACAGGCCAAGAATTATTTGCAGAAATTATTCATTAAGGGCCTAATCCAAAACCCAGCTAAGTCAGTGGAAAGATCCCCTTATGTTAGGCCCCAAATAATTTTGGATAATGAATACATTTGAGAAAACAGTGATCCTTTCCTGGATAACTCAACAACCAGACAAAAAGAAGCAAACTTCACCGAGCAAAGTTATGGGCTGTAAATAACTGGCTGAGCAGCTCTTGCCCCCGCTGCATCTGCTCCTCCCTGGCCACGGGAGACGTGTTGGGTGCTGTGGAATGCTCAGCATCCCTTGCTCCATGGCTGCAGCTGTCACGGGGACAGGGACCAGCAGGAGACATGTCCCGCAGGGACAGTGCCAAGCTGGCCCCGTGCACCCCTTTCCACAGGGTGCCATGGGGCTCCTGAGAAAGGCAGGTCACAGAGATAGATAAGGCCAAATCCTGCATGCTTGCTGCTCACCGTAATACCCAGCTCACCCCTTCCCGAGTAAATCAGGCTGAAGAGATGGTTATTTGTTGTGGCTTCTCCACTTATCTAATCACAAAGTACCCTGGGAGAGTCATGAGGAATAGTACGGCAACAAAATATATTATTACTGTTATTGTTATTATTATTATTACTGTTCCTATTATAACATGGCAGTAATTCCATCAGCAAAACGTGGTGACACTGTAAAACTGAAGAGCAAGGCTTGAAATCGCCTGAGGCCCTCAGTGGCACAATTAATAGCTGTATATTTTTATTGCCACATTTAATACCATACATTAAGCCCCACAAATCTTGCCATATTATTAAATGCTGCTTTTTATCCTGCTTTGGTTTTGTTTGCATGCATTTGTTGTTCAGGGCAATGAGTGGATGGTGCCAGCAGCTGGGGAAGTTTGCTTTGCCTCAGAAAATTGTGTCCCCTCTCCGGCGGTGATGGAGGGGAATACAGCTGGTGCTGAAAACAGCCAGACCACGAGAGTCGTTGTGGCGTTGGAAGGTGGAGGGAATTGTTCCTGAATGCCCTTGTCCTAGCAGGATGGATTTGGGGCCAGCTGGGAGCCCCGAGCGGACAGTGATGGGGAACGAGAGACATGGGAATTGCAGCACCGTAGGGACTGGCGAGGGAAATGGCTTAGAAAAACTCACCCGAAACAACACTGCACTATATTTGTAAGCTATCTATACAAAACATATCTGCATTCAATACCAGTGTAATGGGAAGCCAGTGTCAGGGAGTGTGACCCCGAGTCCATCTGGATGCAATTCTAGCTTAACATCTGAAAATCAAATACATATTCTTGAAGCCTATCAGACAGAAAGGGCTCTTTTTTTTTTTTTTTTTTTTGCTTCTCCCTCAGCGTGTGCATGGCTCTGATGTGCATGCACATTAATGGGGTTATTGTCGTAAGGGTGTGACACCACCGTTCGCAGGAGACCGAGCTGCCTTTCCCTGTCTGGGTCAGCCTTGCGCTGGCCGAGCTCTCAGCTGCGTGGTGGGGGCTGGAGGCCCCTGCTCCCCCCGCTGTCGACTCACTTATGGGTTCACAACCAGGGCAAGGCACCCCTCCGGCTCTTCTTGGGACCCAGGACTGGAAAAGGTTTCCTTTATTTTACTTGAGGTCATGGATATGCAGTGAGAGTGGAAATTCACGTTTGGAGACTCCCTTGTGCTCAGTATAGCTCAGAAAATTTGGAGGAAGAAAGCTGTTCCAGTGTGCAGCGTTGGCAAGTCCTCCCCAGCTCTTCTTCCAGCACTGCCCCCAGGTTTTATGGGATTTCATGCATTTGAATGTTCACAGAAATACGGCTTCCTTGCTTGCTGCGCCGAGTGCCTGACTCAGAGGAGAGCCGG
Source organism: Falco biarmicus (assembly GCF_023638135.1). NCBI lineage: Eukaryota > Metazoa > Chordata > Aves > Falconiformes > Falconidae > Falco > Falco biarmicus. Next base: position 1,397,767 of record NC_079301.1, on the reverse strand, counting down.
GAGGAGCGAGGTGAGTGCTACCAACAGCGGGAAATATCCGGAGCTGGGGAAAGGCTGCGCGGGTGTGTGTGAGCATCCATGGCGAGCTGCGCTCCGCCAACCCGGGCATGGCGCAGGCACCACGTGGCTGATGGCAGGCGGCCAATCCAAACGCCATGGTACATGAACTACAAGTAAACACAGCTTGAGTTTCACATGTCAAATATGCTCAACAAACTGCTGGCGGATAATCTACAGGCCAAGAAACCAGACATAAAAAGTAGATGATGAATCAGTTGCAATGATGAATAAATTAGGGACTGTAACAGTTTGCCCATAGGCGGCTCAGAGAGGACGAGGAGGAAAAAGCCAGCACACACACGACTCGCTGCCAGTTATTTGCCCAGAGCTCACTTTTCCTGCTAGCAAAACTTCTCCCTCGTGGTCCTGACAGCTGGAGCAGGCTGCACGCTTCCTCTTCAGGGCTTTGGATGAGTGAAAAAAGGTAGGTTTCGCTCAAGCTCAAGCGTTGTCGAGTCAGCAGCTGCACAGTAGGACCCGCTGCACCCCATGCAGAGCAGTCCGGGTGGCTGCCCACCCCGTTAGCATCGCTGTGGCCATGGGTAGCAAGAATGATGCTGCTCTTGCCCCCTTCCCCATCCCTTCTCTTGGCCGATCTCCTTTTATCCTGGTGTAACTCAAGGTGATGGGTTGGTGTGGCTCTGGGTTGGGCAGTGCTGGTTGGGGGTCCTTGTCAAGGGGCCGCTGGGGAGGGAGACCGAGGATGCACTTGATGTTCTCCCACCCGATACTCCCCCACCCAACTTTCTCCCACCTGATGCTCTCCCATGCTGGGGTGTTGTTTCCAGCCCCTGTTGATTTAATTGGCCAGCGCCACACATGGCAGCTGGAAAGCAAAGTTCCCGTCTTCCAAACTCAAATAGGAAGATTCATTAACCGTAAAAATATACAGAGCCCCAGCCCTTCAAAAGCCTGCAATTTATTTTACTCAAGGCAGCCAAACTTTATATAATCTGAGATGAATGCAGGGATCAGGGAGCAGGCGAGGAGGAAGGGGGCCGAGAGCAAGCGCAGGGGATGGCGGTGGGGATGGAGGTGGAAGGGGAGAAGGAAGGCAGCTATTAATGAAAGGACAGGCACCGGGGGAGCTGGGAAGAAGGGGGCTTTCCAGGAGAACGGCTAACATGGGGGCAATGCTGAATGATTGATGAACAGGCGAGCCGAGCAATCAACATGCCACTTTGTCCAGCCAACAAACCTGGAGCCGTTGGTATTTATACAGGCCCCAGCGTGATTATTATTGTAAGGGAGATTTCTCTAATCAAAACTCCAAAATTACACACAGGCCTTTCTGATTAATATTCCGTGATAACAGCAATGGGGCACATCTGGCAAAGGAGCTATGATTTTTTGCGCTCCCAGTGTCCATTTATTTGCCTGATGGAAGAATAAAACCCACTTCCTCCGGTGCTGCCGCTGCACCCCCGGGTGGCAGGTTCCCATTGCAGGGTGCTTGCCGTGCTGGCTGCACCGCATTGTATCTAAAATGATGCCCAGCTGGCACTACCCTCCTGCTCCAGGGCCTGGAGCAGCAGCCCACGGCTGGATCTGTGCTGGTGGAAGTGCGGGTGGCAGTGCCGGTGCCGGTGCCAGTGGCGGTGCTGGTGGCGGTGCCGGCAGCCCTGCCCGTGCTGCCACGCTGCCTGCTTGCAGGCGTCTGGCTTCGGGAAGCTTGCCGGCCATGCCGCTCTGCTTATCCCTGCTGCGACGTGACCAATGTTAATGTGATATTTTTTGGAAGCCAGGATGGAAACAGTCTAACCTCATATTATAAAACCCAACAAATACGTACGAGGAGGCAAGGCAAGGAAATTCCATCTGGACTTTTGGTGCTGCGAACTCCACTCTCTGGCTTCATGACACGGCCAGGGATGCATGGGCTGGTGACAGCCTCTGCCTGGCACGACGTGGCTCTTTAGGGATGATTCCTCTTACCTGATGGAGATGGTGGGGCTGGGGCCGGCTTCTGCCCCTGCACAGCTGCGGAGGGAGGGGCCCGCTCACATGCCCCTGGGAGATGTGTGGGTTCCTCCTCCTCCTCATTACAGCTGGCAGGATGTTAGGCTTGATTTGGGCAGGATGCATTCCACCAAGAGGAACTGATAACCAACTCCTGTCTATCTTGGGTACTGAGAGGTACAATAATTTTTGGAAGGAATATATTAAGCAGCTTGGGCTGGAAAATGGTGATGTCGCCCCTCATGCTGCTGTGTGAAGGAGGGAGGGCACTTTGGGCTGGGAAGTGCAAGTGCTCTGCTGAGCTACTGAAAACTGAGCATAAATAACAACTGGAGCTTATGCAAATCCTCCCCATCCTGCATGCCTCGTGCATGTCTGCTGGAGCAGCTCTGGGCAGGTCCTGGCAGGAAACCTGCCCATGCGTGGCACCGGACCACAGGGGAAAATGTATCAAAAAAGGGATGCTCTTGTTATACCCCTTAGATGAGTAGACCAGAGAGGAGTCTTGTTGTTTCCAAATGGAGGGATAAACTGGCTCCTTTATTTTCTGAGCAGTAGGCAGTGCGGCGGCACAAGCAGAACTGGAAATGCCTGTGGGGGAGAGTGTACTCATGGGAATCTGGTGTAATGGGAATCTCACAAGTGTTCCAGCTCAGCTAGAAAGCTTAAATGGGCTTAGAAGAAGCTTTGGTTGAAACCTGCTGCATTTGGATCCTTTAACCAAACGACCAAAGACTCCCTTGACACAGTGCTCTGTTGCTTACCAGCCGGGAATGGTGGTTCTGGACGGAGGACTCCAAATGTACCTTTTCAGCCCAGGAACACACCTCTTCCACTGACACCTCTTCCACTGCCGAGCTTCTTGTGGTGCTGTATCTGCAGGCAGCCCCACTGCTCCACCAGTACTGCTGGCTGCTGGTACCCTCCCAGAGCCAGGAGCTGCCTGCCTGCTGTCCTGCCCTCCCCTGCTTTTCCAGGCAGTGCCTGGAAATAATAAAGCATGACCTGCCATCAGCCTCCTCCTGGCCTTCACGTACGCGGCTGTTTGGTTGACTGGTGAGTGAAGAAGCACGTGTGGAAAAGGTCTGAGTCTTGTGTGGAGCAAGGAGGAATGGTGATACCTACCTCCAGATGAAAGCCCACAGGACTTCAGGAGGATGGGGTGCAAGTGGGTTTCTGCTAAAGGCAGCCAGACTGGAATTAAAATCTGTGGGGACAAGAAAAAGAGGAGAGAGATGCAATCAAAAATTCCCAGTTGCTTCATGGGCATCAAGAGCAAGTGATGGTGCTTCTGGGTGCTTGCTGACCTCAGCAGCCTGCGACCACGCAGTCTGTGGTCCATTCACCCCCTCTGCTGTCCCCCTCCCCAAAAGCTGTTGGGGTAGCTCTGGGAAGCGCAGCATGAAGGCTGGGACGCTGCTGGGCAGGGCACGCTGGGGTAGAGGGCTGGACTGGATGGGTCTGTCTTGTTTCTGATTTCCACGTTGCTGCCAAGTTTGGTTCCTCTCAGAGCTGAGTTACCTGAAGCTGATCTGCAGCCAGCATGCAGGTTATGCATTATCGGAGATTTATGAGGCATGATTTATGAGGCCAGTTGCTGTGCTGGTGTTATATACCCTGGCTGAGGAGTCCAATTTTATGCATAAATTCTATTCTTGGATCACTGTACCTCTAGAAATGGTGGTTACATAAAAAAGCGCTTTCCAGTCACCCACTGTTCTGAGGGCTGGGGAGCGGAATGGGGTCTGGTTTGGTGCCATCTCAGAGGCTTCAGTCCCAGGAGGGATCTCCCAGGCAGCCTCGCTGGTGGGGTTGTCCCTGCTTTCCAGACTGTGAGCCTGATCCTGAGACCCCTCCTTCCTGAACAAAAGACCCCAGCGGTTTGGGATGCTGCACAGCTGGCCGCAGCTGGCACCAGGGAGGAGATGGCAATGGCCATGGTGGGCAGCTCGTCCCCAGATCCCATCCCCTGCTGCTCCCCTGCAGCTGCCTCCGAGCGAGAAAGCAAATCCCTGCAGGCAGTGTGGGGGGGAAAGGGCCAAGGACCGCTCCATTCCCTGATGGACACAGACCATCTGTCCCCTCCGTCCTTGACATTCCAGCAGAGCTGTTCAGCCGCTCTCTGGCTGTGACCCACTGGTAATTTCTCTTGTCCTGCAGTTCATTAGGAAACGTGCCACAGCCTGGGGACACAGCTGCTCCTTGTGCCAAAGCCAGGCCCGGGGGGAGCATGCGCTCGGGTGGGATGGAGCGATCCCACACCTGTTTGCACTCGATGGGTGACGCGGGGGCGAGGGACGGCTGCTTTCATCCCACAGACAGGGTCGTGCTCACAGCTTCGCTCCAGAGAGACCCGGGGTCAGGGCTGGAGGGGCATTGCCACCTGGCTCCCATTAGGAGGGCTCCTTTCTCCGGAAGAGGACTGTGTCATTCCTCCACTCATGCCAATTATCCTGCTAGGTCTCTATTAGCCTGCACAAAACAAACCCTCCCAGTCCCATGCTCTGACAGCCCAGCAGACACGTCCTTGCTGAGGCGCTTTCCCACGTGCCGGCCGTCAGCCGCTCTCACCAGGTTGTGGATATGGCAAATGGCTGCTTTTGCCTTCCCCTTCCTCTGCTCGGGGCAATCGGTCTAATTTTTCTTCTTCTTTCCTATTTTTTCTCTCCTCCCTACTTGGCTGGGGTGAGATGTGGCTCCCTGATAAGGCTGGATACACCTTGGACAGATGCAGGGTGCCAGCCAGAACCATGAACTTGCAGGTCCAAAGGCCTCCAAAATTAAGGCAGAAGCATGGTCATGAGTGTGACAAGCTCCTCACTCTCCGCAGCACCCTGGCTCAAGGGGAGCAATGTGCTCTTGGAGGTGCCATCTCCAAGGCCCCTGTTACAGAAGAAACGCAGCTCCTGGGCTGCAAGAGTTTTCTCCAGCTGCTCTTGGGCTGTTCCACCGTCAGCTCTCTGCTCCTGGAGAACAACAAATCAAGTAGCAAACCACTGAGGTTTGCTGCATGGCTGCCCTCCCCACTGCTCCCCAGGTAAGTGTTGCTGTAATAGGATTTGGTCCATGTTCCTGGAAACCCCTCTGAGAAGGATGTGGGGTTTTCAGCACGTTAACTCCTTCATGCATTAGAGAGGGTGAAACCCCACCGTGGCCACATCAAGCCCCAGGCTTTGCTAAGAGCCTTGGTCAGGGCACTGCAGCTATGGGAAGCAGCTGGTGGCTTTTGGGGGATGGAAGGAGAGCCAGCTTCTCCTTGGCCGGAGGGAAAGGGCACAGGGAAAATCATCCTGTGGCGACCCAGCAGCTGACTCCAGCACAGCCCTTGGCCTCCCATGCCAGGCTCACCAAAGCTGCCTAACCTTTTCTGCATTTCTCTGCTCTCATCCCATTGCAGGAGCCATTGTTTACAGCAGCAAATACCAGATCAGATCCCTTAAGCCAGCAGATTGAATGTGAAAATAAATTGCCTCTCACAAAGAGGGGGTTTTGACATGCCTGCATGCGTGGCTCTCTGCCTGTGGGTTTTTCTGGTTTGGCTGAGAAAGTCCCTGTCACAGAGGGCTGGTGCTGGGGCTGCACCTTGCTCCAAGCAGGGGGCACCCATGGCAGTGCAACCATGGTGTCTGGGGAGTGTGGAAGTGCAGGGAGTTAGAGACCTCACCTGCTGATGGGCGCGGCAGTGGGAAAGTGGTGTGAGAGCAGAGATGGGTGCTCAGGGCTCCCCAGCTGCAGCAGGATGGTTCCTCTCCCTATCATCCATCCCTGCACCCCCTCCCAGAGCACCCCTGCTCTGGGCTTGGGAAAGGGCAGCTTCCTAATGGCTTGTGTTTGTCCATACAGTCGGGACTTTCCTCCACACCAAGCTAGAGGTTATTTGAGGCTGCTTTCTTTTTTGTCACATCCTCATGTTCCACTAAAAAAATAAATAAATTTAAAAGTCCTCCGTAACAACAGCCTGTAACATGTTATGTTAGAAACCCTTCATGCATGGAGCTCTGGTATCCAACGTGGAGCACCCTGTGCGAGGCTGAACCCCCCCAGCTCTCAGCTGAGGCACTTCTGAACTCAGCTCAGCTGCACGGCTCTGGGTGCTGAACCGCAGTCACGCCCGAGGGCACCGGGTCCACACGCTGCCCACTGTGTCCCCACGGGGCTGTGGCATGGCCACGCTCCCCCCGCTGTGCTGCTTAGCCCTGCCCAGGCTCTCAAGCCAGGGGACAGGAGCAGCCCGGGGCAGGCTGTGGGAGCGAGGTGGCTGGGAAGCGTTTGGGGGATCCTGTCCCTGCAGCTATGGAGGTGAAGCTGCCGGGCACTGGAGCAGCTGCCCACCGTGGGGCCCGGGGCCCGTGGGACCCCAGGGCTGCCGGGGCCCCAGACTGGAGTGACTGGAAATGGGGAAGATTCACAGCACAGAGACTGAGACTATAAAGGGAGCTAAGGAAACTCATAAGGAGGTGTAAATTGGAACAATATGGGCTGTGTCGTGTCCTGATTTGGCTTCAGGGAATTAAGAGCTAATCTTTTCCCTGGGACTGGGATTGCTAGAGTTGTGCATGCAGCACACAGGGGAGTTTGTGATCTCTGAGTAAAGCCAGCGAGTGCCAATGCAGGAGATGCAGGACTGAGACTTCAGATGATTATTTTTACATTTGGTCTTTCTGTGGTTATTGAAGTGCACGTTTAAAGTAAAAGCCTCCTTCTGCAGATCTGCTTTTTTAATAAAGGACGCCTGTGTGTGCTCAACCGAGAGAAATAGGTAACAAATTGGTGACTGTGGGTTGGAAATCGGCGGCAGCGGGTTGTAAACTGGAGGAATCTAGTAGGGCTTGTATGCCAGTAATAAAAGCAATTCCCGCCTGGCAACGGGGGGACTGGACATGGATTGAGGTGGCTGGGCTGGGAAAAGAGCAGTGGGTGATGCTCCAGTCTCTTGCCCTTGACCTAAAGTGGGATTTGACTCCTGGGAGGGAGGTTTGCCTCCCTGCCTGCATTGCTCCTTTGCATGGAAATATGAAATGAAAGCAAACATATATGTGTGTTTATATCAATGTATACATGCAAAGACATTAAGAAACTGCATACCTCACTGAAAACTTGGTTTTATAATGATGTAACACAACAATACGACGTGGACTTCATCCATCTGAATGCTCTTCAAGAAAACTTGGGTTGATAGGGTTTTTTATCTGCTTTTTCTCAAAATAATTCTGTTACTGCTCCCATGAAGGGCTCCATTTTTGGGGCATGCCCTTCCCTACCCACTGAGCTGTCTCTGTACTGTGTCCATGCAGGAGGCTGCCTGCTGCAGCCCTGGCCTGTGCCCTAGCCCTGCCAGCCAGACCCCCTCCCCTCCTGTCAAGTTTCCTTGCTATCTAGGTCAAAGATTAGCAAGAGCAATAAAAAAAAAAAAAAAAAAAAAAAAGAGAGAAAGCAAAAGCCAGCATCATGCCTTTCATGCGGATATTATTTGCTGCTTGCAATGGAAAATACATCCCCCCCTGCACTTCAGTCTCCAGCCTTCCCCATGTTCCCGCACACCCAGGTCTGAGCAAGAGGAGGAGGAGGAGGGTGGCATACCTGTGGAGGCATCAGCATGGCCAGCCTGGAGGCAGGACCATCTGGGACCCAGGAGTATGCTGCAACCCTCCCACTACCTTGGCCAGCCCAGCTCACAGTGCCCATGGGTACTCTGGGGACGGGGGCAAACCTGGCCTCCCTGGGGCATCCCGCAAGGCCCCCTTGGTTATATTTGCATGAAAGAGCCCTCGTTGGAAATCAAAGCCCTCCCCTGCAAGACACCAAGCCCCATGTGCTCTTGACCCCTAGTCCAAGGGGATGCGTGAGATCAGTGTCCTTGGGCTGTGCTGGGTGCTGGTGGGCAGCTCCCAGCAGTATGCTGGGGTGGTGGGCAGACCCCTGGGAAGGTGCTGGTCAGGGCGTTCTGCCGTGCAGGAGGGCCTCAGGTGGTGCCAGCTGAAGGCAGCACAGCCGTGCCTGCCAGCCCAGATTGTTTCAGCCCAGCGACCGCACAAGTGGCTTTGCTATAGCTGCAAGTTGATCTCATGGAAGGAAATTGAATTGTCGTCAGGGCTGGGTTTTATCTGGGCTTTGGGCTCCACTGCCTGGCTCGGCCTATTAACGTTTGCTTGTCTGATTACAGACACAGCTTGGGGTGAGAGGTCAGGTTTAAATCATGCCTTTTTCCTTTCTCATCAGAAAGCATGTTGCTGAGGGATGCGTGGGAGGAGTGGGGGCCAGGGGCTGGCAGATGATCCCCCAGGCAGCTGCCAGGTGAGACAGGGCAAGGGTGGGGGGGCTGGTAAAGGGCAGCCCCGGCAAGGGCAGCAGCTTCTCCGGGCAGCAAAGCATTGCCAAGCATCCCAGGTGATGGGAGCTCTGTGGTCAGGGGGAGCCCAGGAGGTACAGAGGGTCACTGCAGGTCCAAAGGTCTTTGCCATGATGTGCCTGTCCAAACTGCCCTGATGGCTAGAGGGATGATGAGGATGGTCAGATTCCATTGCCAGAGGACAGGGGTTTTACTGTTATCTCTGAGCCAGCAGATCGGGGCTGGAGAGGGAGACCCACAGGTCCCCACATGGCTCAGGCCATAGTAATGGGTGCTTGATCAGCCCCTCGTTGGCATGGCTGGGGGCCTGGGGGCCTCCTGGTCACAGGCAGCATCTGCATGCCAACACTGAGTGCACAAGCATTGCAAGATGGGCTTTGGAGCACCAGGTGGTTATGATTTTTCATTGATGTGAGTACTTTATCTTATGCTCACCTTGTGGTGTCTGGATCTGTAGGAATCTTGTTTTGAAATGTGTTTTTCTCCCAGCTGCAAACATGGGTGACCTACTATTTTTACTCAAAAAAACAGAAAGGGAAAAGCAAAGCCAAAAGTGACCTTTCTTCTGTAATCACAGGACTCCAGGAGCTGAAGATTTAAGGAAATATATCAGTACAGAGAGAAGGTGCCTACTGGTGGCATTAAGCTGCCTAAACTGAAGTGTGTGAGGACTTCGGCACTATTGGGAAGCTGTGACCACTGGGGCTGGCCAGCAGCATCCCCGTGGGGATGGGACCTTTAAACGGCTGGCAATCACAGCTTGTTACTGCCAGTGGAACCTGGCCGTCCCCTCCCCAACCCCCCAAAGCCCCTCGGTTAAGATTCTTTAATGACCTTAATCACCAGTTCATTTACAGCAGTCACTTTCCCCACTGCTGCCGCCCCCACCCCCAGCATGGGAATAACATCTGCTACCCCACATTGCCCCTATAAACCGCTCCTATTTCACATCACAAAAAATATACAGGGCATTAAACTAGGTATGTTTTATAGGGGAACTGTCAAGCAGCTTAAATCCAGGCTCTGACCTACTTAAAAGTTGTCCTAATCAGGGGAGGCATGTGTGTGTGTGCTGAGTTCACATCTCCACTTCTCTGTGTCACCCTGGTGCTAAGAAATGAAAATGGAAGTTATTTACAGACCGGAGGAGTCACATTGTGGTAGGAGAGCGGTGCTGTGTGTCTGTGCTACTCAGGTGCAGGCAGGGTGGGCAGGGCAGGCAGGGCAGCAAGGCATCCTGTCCTGTGGACAACAGTCCCGTGGGGATGGGAAGCAACAAGGATGGAGAAGGGAGTCTTGCCCAGCCTTGAAAGCAGCCCTGGCTCCTGCTGACCTGTGTTTTGTAACACTGGAGTCATCTGTAAATGTGGGGTGCTATGGAGGCTGTGGCCTGCAGAGGAAGAGGAGGGATGCTAGTGCTGACCAGCAAAGGCAGGGTGCTTGTGTTTAGTTGCCTTTTCTGCCACAGGCTTCCCGCGGGATGACCTGGGTGCTGCACCCCACCAATAACCAGGAGCTGGGACTGTATGAGGAGCAATGCCCCAGCTGGGAGGAGGCACTCAGGGGTGTCAGTGGTGGACCACCCCTGGGCTTTGCCTCGCTGCATGGTTGCAGCTCCTGGGCCAGCACCCCCAGGGCAGCCCATGCTGCTTTCAACAGGACTGAGGTTTGTGTGGCAGTGGGTACAGGTGAAGTGGGTGCTATTTCTGGGGGGACCAATTGTGCTGCGGGGCAGCAAGGGAAGGGCAAGGCATTCAGCGCTGGAGCTCATGCCGTGGAGGTTTGGGCTGGACCCATCTTGCTCCCTGCTAGTGAGTCCTTGCCCAGACTCCTGGCCAGCACTGGGTTCATGGTGCGTGGAGCCAAGCAAGGGCTAGCAAGGGTGCCTTGCCATATTTGATAAACGTCCCCTCTGGTGCTGCAAGAGGAGGATCCTACGGCTGAGGGTGCCACTCACAGCACTGGTGGGGGCAGTTGAATTTCCCTGCCCTCCTCTGCCGTGGCCATCTGCAGCCTCTGAGGTCTTAAACACCAGATATTTATGAAGTGTCTGTAACTCCTCTGATGGGTGGCAATGCTGCCAGCAGAAACACCCCTTCCCTTCCCTGCGCTCCCGGCACCCCGCCAGCCCAGGAGGAAGAGAAATGAGGCTTCACCACTGTTAATTCAAACCAGCACTGAAAGTGAAAGGGATGGTGGCGAGGGGCTGCTGGGGGGGCTGCTCCATGCACCCTGAGCCCAGCCCCCAGACCTGACCCATGCCCAGCCTGGGAACGCCACTTGGTGGGGAGCATCCTGCTGAGCTGGCAGAGCTGCAGCAGGTCAAAGCCACATCGGGGTAAAGGGGGACTCCCAGCTCACTGGGCAGACAGTCACCTCCATCCCATCCCCAGATGTGTCCTCAGCCAGCCTCCACCTCTTGGAGACCATCCTGAGACTCAGATCAGTGCCAAGGAGCTTTGTGCATCTCTTCTCTGATGGGGCAGGTCGGTGCATGCTGCTGGCCTTGACTCTCTGGTGTAGGTGATATGCTGGTTCCAGCACATCTCCATGCTGGGACCCCACTGTGCTGCCCCAGCCGCCGGCCCCTGAGGCTTGTCATGCGATGGGTGGGATGAGCAAATGCTGACACAACACAGCTAATTCCCACAACATGTGCCTGCAGCCCACAACAAGTTAGGAGACGGAGCAGGGGTAGGTCACCATGTCTTCCTGGGTGCACTGGGAGGGAAGGGCCCCTCCTGCCCTCCAGGTGCTGATTCAGTCTCCCAAGACAGTGTGCCCAGCTGTGCCATGAGTCATGAGGCGAGGAGCAGGCACCCGCCCTGGCGCATGGGAGCAGGGCTCCCAGCCCGGCTGGGGTCCCAGCACTGCCTGGCACCCGCGCAGGGCTCCTGGGCATGCCCCGGGTGGGACGGGGGTACCAGGCACTGCGCCTCCTTGTCAGGGCCAGGGATTTGCTGTGGAGGGTCTCAGGAATTAAAAAGTTCCCGAGGCCAAATCCTGCTTCCATGTAGCTGCTCTGCATCAGGCAAGGCAGAGTGGTGCCCAGCCCCGGGCTCCCAGAGGGTGCAGCAGCCAGCTGAGCCCTTGCCTCTGCCCTGGCTGTGGAGGTGAAGCCTTTGGCCAGGACATCGTGCTGTCCTCAGCTGTTTGTGGCTTGTCTGTGCTCACTCTTGGTTCCCACTCCCAAAGGTGTTTGGACAAAATAATGAGGCAGGAAAAGGAGCTTTGCCCCCACAGAGAAGGGACCAAACCAACGAGCCATGGGGCAGCCCCGTCCCGGCCATGGCTCTGTGGGGCAATGAGTTCCCCAGGGCTCCTCCGTCATAGGTTTTGCCCTGGATCTTCCCCTCTGAGCTGGGAGCTCAGCCCTTCCAGCGCCCTGATCTCTTCCCCCTTGCCTCTCTTTGTCACTGGACTTTCCTATTTCTTTCTCATCACCTGTCCAGACCCCTGGGTTTGCCAGACCCCCGCTGCCAGCACGGAGGTGTCCGGCTCGGGCCGTGCCAGGGGGGCACTGGGGTGGCCCCGGAGCCGGGGTGCAGGGTGAGGGGCTGCCTGGCCGCACAGCCTCCACATCCCCACTGGCTGCCATTCCTCCCCTCGCCCTCGGCCCTGCACGGTGGGACACCGGGGCTTGCAGACATCAAAGGGGCTGCTTTAATGGGGGATTGAGTGTTCAGGTTAGTGCCCTGGGTATCTGCTCCTTTCCACCCCCCGCCCCCACCCCGCAAGGCACTTAGTCCCTAATTAAACTGTACACAGCATTCCTTCCCCATCACACCTCGTAAAAACAAGGAACCCACAGAAATGGGCTGTGTTACTCTGAGGATAATGATCACGGCATGGTGCAGCGAGGGCTGTGACTCCAGCGGAGAGCAGAGACCTTGCCAGGGAAAGTGTGACCTGGGAAGGGGGGTGCTTCTTCCAGTGTCAGTCACTTTGCGTTGGCATATGTGCAAATAAGTAGTAATCCACCGTAATGAGAGAGAAACCCCCCCCCCCGATTTACAAACATACACGGGTGGCTGGGGGAGGTGTGACAGAGGTGTGAGCTGAATGGGGCAGGCTGCTCGTGATGTCGCACAGAGGTGGACTCTGCAAAGACTTTGCTGCTGAGGGCTCCGTAAGCAGGGGGAGCCCATCACTGTGGTTTCTGGCCTGCTCACCCTTGCTGCCAGGATCAAGCCTGGGAATATGGCAGTCCTCGATATCACAGGTATTGGATGTCAGGGATTCAAAGGGGAATATAAATGGGGATTATAAAACTGATTCTGTAAAGGGAATCCAAATATGTAGAACTGAAATCTTCCATTTCAGAGGCTCAATTTAGACTTGGAAAACCTGGAACCCTCCTGCTCTCTGCAGCCATGCAGAACGTGAGGGAGTTTGTCGCCAGATGTAGTTTGCTCCTTTGTCCGTAGCATCCTGGTCCATCCCTCTGCCCTCCCAGCCCCAGGCAGGGTGGCCTTCCCCAGGCAGCCACGTTCCACTGAAGCAGCAAAACGCATTGCTTGTTTGGCTTTGGGGTCTGGCAGGGTGAGAAGAGGCATTCAGACAGATGCTATTGATCACTGTTCCTATTGCCTTTCCTATCAAACCAGGGCAGGTTTTTAGGATAGTCAGGTACTTGCTCCCAGTGAGCTCTGGGTGCCTGCCCAGCGAGGGTGCCCTGTCCTTTCCCAGCTCCGATGGGGATGCAGGGTGCTGCCAGGCAGGATAATCAGGCACCTCCCCCTGATGCTTGGACACATCTCCCGGTGCGGGCAGAGGTCGGAGGGCTTCCCTCCTCCAGCCTGGTCCACCGTCCCCCTTTAATGTGTTTTACACATGTGATGAATATCGAAGGAATTTGTTTTTTAAAGCCTGTTTTGATTGAAATTGCACACAAACCAGCTCATGCTTGAGGCCTTCCTGTAAGTTATTATTATTTTTTTCATTTTGGGGGAAGATTATGTTTCTTAGGCAAACAGGAAAAACAACAGGCAAAAAAGGCTCTGTTTGTTTCTTTAGCTTGGAGCTCAATCTTGGAGTGGTTCCTTGTATTGGAGATGACGGTGCAGACAGCGCCATGGCATCAGAGGGTCCCGCTGATGTGCAAAGGGCCGGCTTGGGGTAACACTGCTGTTCCCTGAGTACAGGCGATCTTGCAGGGAGGGACACAGCAGAAGGAGCAGAAGGAGCTTCCCCAGCCAAACCAGTGGGGACACAGGTCCTTGGAGATAGGAGACCAGCAAAGCCCATGCCTGTGTTCAGGTTTTAAATATTTTAGAGTTTTGGGGTGTGATATTTCTTTTTTAGGGGCCACAAAGAGCAGTGCACCCCAAACGCTGACTGCTGGAGAGAGCAGCTCTGCTGAGGGACCCTCCATGGGCACTTCTGCAAATCGGCACAGCCTCTCCTCTGCCTTCAAATAACACACATGGCCACTGGCACAGCAGTGCAGATGGGCACATGTGGAATGGCTGCTGGTGATCTGGGTGTGTGAGCACACCAGATGGTGCAACCCACCCTTTTGTCCCCCGTCCTGCCTTGCACCATGATGCTTGGACCAACCATGTTCCCCGTAGCAAGGTTGTACCTTCAAGTCAGAAGCTGTAGGTAGCCCTGAGGTAGTGTCTGAAAGACCATCCAAGTAACTCTGGCATGCAGGCAAGTGGGACTGAACCAGTGGGGTAGCTGGGGGGGTGTTTTCCTCTCTTCCTCCTCCAAAGGAGGAGGAGGAGGGAGCAGATAGAGCTGCTGGAGGCTCTGCAGGGTTTCACACTAACAGGGAGTGTGAAAGCGGCTGTGGGTGGGAGCAGGAGCCCCTCTTGGTGGGAATGAGGAGGTGTTTGCAGGTCATTTCAGCATGTTGTCCCAGTCAAATATTTGTCTAGTGAATAAATATATTGTTGTTTTTTTCAGTGAGGAAATGAGGAGACTGCAAAGAAAAATAATGAAAAGCCTTTCTTGTGCAGTCCTGCTCTGCAAGAACCTGGATCAGGCCCTCGCCTTCTCCTTGGCCCTCACGCTATAAGAAACCCTGCTGCGGATTTCACAACGGTGTGATTGACAAGATTAGAAATTATCTCCCCCTCTCTCTACATATAAGGTTACTGCCGCTCCAGGCACAGTGTGAAATTCCCCTTGCCGGAGCTCATTAAATGGGTCAATGGACGCGTTCCAGCTTCTCTGCAGTTCACAAAGGGCTGAGTCCTGACCACCCCACCAAACTCTGTCCCAGGCTGTTGATGAGTAAGTGCTTCCATATGGCTCACCTCAGCATCTCCAGAAAGATAACAGAGAGCTAATGGCTTGCAGATTCCACGGATGCTCGTAGTCAAACGTGCAGAGGAACTGGGGGCTCGGGGCTGTGTTCAATCACAGCTGATTGGGACAGAGGGGACCCGCGGGCTCCCTGCCAGCCTTCATCCCCCGCAGACCTTCCCTTGGGCTGGGGGGGCACCAGGAAAGGGCAGCACATTCACACAGTCACGTTGGGAACAGGGAGCAGAGAGAAGGGTGAGCGGGCAGCTGCAACCCCGGATGCACCAGGGGCTGGTGGGTGAGGTGATGTCTTCAGATGTGCAGCTCTGAGCTCTCACGGCATCCTACAGCCCCTGGGACGAGCAACTACAGCTATCCAGCAGTGGCAGGACCCTTTTCTTGTAGTGAATGCACCCACAGGCCACTCAGATGCCTTCAGGCCAGCAAGCCAGTGATACGGTTTTGGTGATGGGAAGATGGGGAAGAATATGGTGAAAGCATTCCTTCTGAGACATTTGCCCTTTTCCTTTTTTTTTTTTTTTTTTTTTTTTTTAATGTCACTTCAGTGAGGAGGTGGATTCTCTGAATCATATTTACTGTAAGGAATGATTTGCAAATTTACCCTTGACATTCATTCCTGTCTGTGAATCTGCTTGTAGACCACATGCTCATCCTGAAACTCCTGCTTGTGTTGGCTGGCTGTGGGCATCACCTGGCATTTCTCCTCTCCTGCAGCTGGACGGCTCCTCTTGCTTACCGGTGCAGGGAGGATTTCAAATACATCCAAACACACTGTTCAAAATGCTGCTGTTGAATATTTGAGTATAAAGTTCATATTTAATGAGCACAAGTGCTGGGAAAGTTTGAGCACCAACATAATTCATACGGAAGAGACACAATGGGGTCAAGAGCACAGGTGAATCGAAGCGGTCCCCATGTCAGAACAAGCACTTGTGGGATGTGGTTTTCTCTGCCGAGGCTGCTTCATCACCTCCTGGCAGTGCTGCCACTCGGTCCCCAGCCATCCCGTATGGCAGGGAGGTGTTTGGGGATGCTCTGGGAGACAGTCCCCCTGCGCTTGAAGATGTTAAAAAAGGATTAAATTTTGCAATGCAGGGTCTTCTCAGCTCTCCCGTCACCAGATAGCCACCTAGGCCCACTGTCATGGTGCTGAGGATGGAGATGGAGTCTCATGCTGAAGGAGTTCCTTTACCCAAGAAGTGTCTGCGTGTGACACAGAAGCAGGAGGGCTCGGGATCGCTGTGCTTGTGGAGTGGTGGCTGAATGTACTGCTGGAGGAGCTGTGACCTGTGAGGTTTACGGTCTCCTAATTATCCAGCTCAGCATCGTCACCATCCAATTACATCCCTTCAGTCCTGGGTATTTGTGTAACTAACAACTGATTAAAGTCCCCGCTCCCAGCTCCCCAGGGCTGCTTTCCTTGGAGTCAGGCAGTGATGCAGCGTGGTAGTGCCTGACAAGCTCTTGACACTGCTTTCGGGGGGGGACTTGCTTCCCAGGATCATGGTCCCTGCTCTCATGCGAGCCTGTGAATGGGCTGCAGGCACGGCTCCACCTCACCAGGACTGATCTGAGTTGGCACTGTCTCAGTGAGCATCACTCTGCATTCTTTTTGCAAGGGATGAGAGGAAAGCACAGCTCAGGGATGCTCTTTCACTCTGCACCTCTCTTCAGCTGTGCTAGAGGGTAATTCTAGTGCAGGATGCTCAGGCATTTCCAGCACAGGTCTCTCAAAGGGAAGGCTCTTCCCCATCTAGAACTGCTCTCTGAGTGACTCCATACCACTGTGGGGCCCCCTTTCCCAGGTGAGCCCCACAAACAAACGGGTTGAGAGAAAGGGAACATGTCCCCAAGGTGGAAACAGGGGCTGCTATCAGGTCCTTCTGCCTGCGGGCAGCTCAGCTTCAGAGCTCTTTCTTCCCTTCCCTCCTTCAGTGAGAAGCTGGAAATCCCCCTCCCTGTCTGCTTTACAGGCTGAAGCTGAAATAAATGAAATTACCTTTAATTATTCTCATTACTTTCCTTGGGAATGCTGGAGTGAAAGGCAGCATTTAGCTGTGAGCTACAGCAGGGCTCTGCCCTTCCTCCTGCCCCCCAGCCTGCTGCCAGGGGAGCCAGCCCTCCCAGCCCTCCGCCACAAGGCATGACTCACTCCTCTAGTGCCCTGGACACACACAGAGCTCCCTTCTCTACCCGTGGAGGAAGAAAGGTGGGGGACAGGAGGGGAAGAAAGCAGACAGAGTGTGGGGCAGGCATAGGGGGAGAGCTGAGAGCAGGGGGGACCAGGGTTCAGGGGCTGGGGGCTTGCAGGGGTCAGGGCTCACAGCCGGGCAGGGATAACCTGCCCATTTCCAGAGCACCTCTGGGCTTCATTAGCCTCGGGGGGGGGGCGGGGAGGGGCGGCACAGGGGCAGTGCAGGAGGGTGGGGGGTGGCTCTTGCACCTTCCTGGCAGCTTGCAGCTCAGCAGAGCCTAGGCAGGAGGTTGTCTGGCCATAGGGCACTTCCACTGCAGTGCATCCCTTTTTCACCACTTGTTTGTCCCATCCTGTGAGGTGCTGGGGGACAGATCCTGCAGGTCTCAGCACATCGCTGCCTACAGCAGGACGATGGGCAGGACATGCTTCCAGCCGGGAGGGTGCTGCCTTAGCTCCCAACCTCAGCGATGCTGGAAAAGAGCTGCCAATTATTCTTCCCTGTTTAATGATTTCTGGACCTGCAGCTTCGTTACGTGCCGTCTGGCACCTTTCAGCAGGTGCTTGCTGGGATATTTATGTATACAGGTCAAGCAGGCTGGCTCTGGAGAGGCTGTGAGGCTTCAGGCTGCTTCGCTCGGTGTGGCCGCCCCGCCTCGTGCCCATCCAGGGGTGAGCCAGGACTGAGACCATGGGCACAGGCAGCCAGGTGCTCTTGCTCCCTGGAGCTGCCACTGCTCTGCACGGCTGCATGCCCTTGCATCTTGTCTCCCCATCCCCTAGGCATGGAGAAGGAGGATTTTCCTTTTCCCAGCAGCAGGGCTGGGAAGGACCATCCACCCTTGCATCCAGTTCATGTCCAGCAGACAAAAAAGAGCAAATAAAACACCATCCCCACGGGATCTCCCAAAAATAGACCTTCTCTGGACACCCTGGCAGCAGCAGGGAAAGCCTTGTCATCTGAGAAGTGGGGAATGGGAGTAGGGGGGCTAGGAGCCCAGTCCCAGATGGACACTGCACCATTCTTCTGGAGAAGGTCTTGTTACCCTCCAAGGTCAGCCATAAGTGACACTGAAACCACCAGGGGCCTTTGGGAACGAACACTGAGACACGTTCACTGTCAAATGGAATCTATTAAAAGGGATTAGATACTTTTTTTCATCAATACCCCTGTGACACCATGATGGGTTGAAATTGCTGCAAAAACATCATTATTAAAAATGGGCCTATTAGTATTAGAATGGACAGAAGCTCCTCACTAATTTTAGCAGCAGCCACCGGAGCCAGAACTGGAGGGGAAGCAGTGGAGGCAGCCCTGGGAAGGGGCTGTGGGAAACACGGGCAGGGTGGGAGCGGGGCGGTGCCAGGGGGCTGCAGCCGGACGGGCATCCCCTCGGCAGTGCTGCCGGTAGCACCAGCCCAGCACTCGGTGCCGCAGCGCTGTCTCGGCACGGGAAGCAAAGCAGTTGCTTGAGCAAACAAGCACGCGATCATCTTTGCTCCAAAGTGCATCCATCAGCAGCAAGAGATGCTCCGGACACACACGTGCACATGTGCTCCTTCAGAGATGACAATCTGGTTGAGAGCATCATCAGGGACAGAAAGAGACGGCTAGAATGTTTGAGGTCCATTACCTATAAAGGGTTTTAAGAGGAGGCTGGAGACTCTCATGTGCTAAGGGGAGCTAGCAGGGCCATGCCTCCCAGGCAGGGATGCTGCATGCCCAGGAGCACACATCCCATCCTTGCAGCTGTTGGGGAGGAGGCTCGGCACTGCCTGGCACAACCCTGGCCTAGCGACCGAGCCGGGCTGAGGCTCAGCGGCTGCGGGGGACACTGGATCAGCCCCAGCTGCTGCTGCATCCCATCCCAGCAGGAGCTTGCACTGGGCTGCCACAACTGCAAGCAGCATCTCTGAGGCTTTGTCTGCATGGGGACAGGACATACATGGCACCGCTGGGTGATGGAACTCAATGGACCTCCCCAGCTGTTGCAGGGACATGGTGTGTAACCCTCAGGGAGGCAGGGGCAGCCCGGGGGGGGACCGCCAGGCTCCCACAGCCCCTCACAAGGACAGCAGCCTCTGCAATAAGGAAAGTGCCTCTCTGGAGCCAGTTTGTTTCTTTATGAGTGCTCAGGCTATGTTCAGCAGAGCTGGCTGAAATTGTTGACAGGTTGGTATTTTTACTGAGAAATGCAGTTTTACGGAAATCAAAGTGTTCCCAGGGAATGAGTGGATTTTGACAAAGTTTTTGAGAGAAATATGTCTGAACAAATCAATTTAACTCTTTTGCTTTATTTTTCACAGAGGTAAAAATAACTTCTTGGATCTTTATGTGATATAAACTCTACATAATACAATTAATATATTGTTTATAATATTGCATCATGCATTGACTTTGTCAACTGAAACATTTGGCTGTTGACAAAAGGATTCAAAACTTTTCTTTCATAAAGCAGCTGGTTTGCTCACCAGCATAAATCCTGAGCACTGAACTTCTCTTGCAATGCAGATTTTGCTTTTGGAATAACCTGAGTATGAAACACGGCCCCAAGAGTCGTGGTTGGTGCTTCAGAGCAGAGCTGGTGGGGTTCAGCCTCAGAGGGTCCAGCCCTGGAGTGGTGGGGTTTGATGGCAGGAGGGGCAGAGGATGAGCTGGAGTGGCCCAGGGAAAGCTGAGCCCCCAGCACAGCCCCAGGCCCCAGCCAGCACTCTCAGCGATTTAACCTGAGTTTGTTTTCCTCCTGGCCCTTCCCAGCCTGCTGCAAAGCACCAGATGGTATCTGATAGCCAGCTCTAAATGTTAGCTTTGATAATCAGCTACATACCATTATTATAATTAAGCCTCATTTGTCTGCAGGCTTTCCTTCTTTATTCTCTCCTCTCCTTTCCTCTCTGCATTTCTTTCCTTTCCTTCCCTTCTTTCTTTCCTTCTTCCTTTCCTTTCCTTTCCTTTCCTTTCCTTTCCTTTCCTTTCCTTTCCTTTCCTTTCCTTTCCTTTCCTTTCCTTTCCTTTCCTTTCCTTTCCTTTCCTTTCCTTTCCTTTCCTTTCCTTTCCTTTCCTTTTCCTTTCCTTTCCTTTCCTTTCCTTTCCTTTCCTTTCTTCCTTTCCTTTCCTTTCCTTTCCTTTCCTTTCCTTTCCTTTCCTTTCCTTTCCTTTCCTTTCCTTTCCTTTCCTTTCCTTTCCTTTCCTTTCCTTTCCTTTCCTTTCCTTTCCTTTCCTTTCCTTTCCTTTCCTTTCCTTTCCTTCCCTTCCCTTCCCTTCCCCTTCCCCTTCCCCTTCCCCTTCCCCTTCCCCCTTCCCCTTCCCCTTCCCCTTCCCCCTTCCCCTTCCCCTTCCCCTTCCCCTTCCCCTTCCCCTTCCCCTTCCCCTTCCCCTCCTCCTTCCCTCCTTCCCTCCTTGCATTCCTCCTTTCTTACCGCAGGCCCCGGCCCCGGCTGCCAGCACGGGGTGAGCCCATGGGCAGAGTTGCCCCTGACGAGGCTGCCGGGCCGAATCCTGCCCTTGCAAGCGGCCATCCAGGGGACCCCGCTCTGTCCCAGCCGGGCTGACATCCCGGTCCTCCGGACTTCACCCCACAACCTCCATCTGAGGGGCGATGCAGTTGTCTCCCAGGTGAGGCAGGCAGCCCCCCCCGAGCACCCTGGCTCCTCCAGCAGCAGCAGGGGTGCCCAGCCAGCTCAGGGCGCAGGGGTCCCCCCGCTGAAGGGCTCTGTGTGGCACTAAAATCAGCCACAGTCTTGGAGATTAATCCCAGCAAGTCCTTGTGGTGAGGAAAGCCAGGGCCTCCTGCTGCCGGGGTCGTTCGTGGGCAGCGCTTGGATGGGGTTTATTTCTCCTAATTGGGCTGATTCCGGTAATTTGTGCCCGGCCATTTAGGAGCATTTGTTTGTTTGCATTTCCCCGTGGTTCGCTCATTTTGGTGCACTAATTAGGTAATTTCCCACATAACTTGGCCGGCTCCCCCTGCTACTGCATCTCGTGGGGTCTGTCCAGTAGCACCTGCTCTGCTGGGGGTGTCCCCAGGGCTGCTGGGGCGGGAGCGGTGGGTGATGTCCCATGCCCAGCTGCTTTTCCTCTGGGCGGTGGGATTCATCGCGGAAAGCTCAAGGTGCTGGAAAGGCCATGAGTAACGCCGTGTTTGAAGAAAGGGGTGAGAGGATTTTCCATGTGGCCTGTCCCAGCCCATCTGTGCTCCCTGGTCTCTCTGCTCTGCTGTACCCTCTCTGCTATCCCAGCCGTGGGCTCCCAAAGCCAACCCCTCCCTGGGACCTGCTCTCCCTGTTGCCCTGCCTGGGAGGGTGGTCACACAGCTCTGCTGCTAAAAGTGCACCCTAGGACAGGAAAAACCTCCTCCTGGCAGCTGGGCTGTGCTTTGAACTCAGACTTCTGAGGGCACAAGGCTCCTGCAAGAGCCATCCTGCTCCCTTGAGTCCCATCCGCCCCGCGGATGCAGCTCTCACGCCAGCAGAGAGGACCCGCTTCTGCTCGAGGACCACCCCTGGCATGTCCATGGGAGATGGACAAGCAGCTGAGGAACAAGACGGCCCCTATGCAACCCTCCACCTGGGGCTGGCCCCTTTAGTTTACAAGTCCAAAATACCCCCCAAAAGCCCACAGCCCCATGCACAGGATGCCTGTCCCCAGCAGCATCTCCCGCTGGCCGTCGCACCCGGTGCCCGCTCGGCAGAGCGGGGCTGTGGCAGTCGTGTGGAGTTCGTGGATTGGCATCAGAAGGGCCGGCATACCAGCGTACCTCTGGGCATAGCCACCTCGTAAAACAGGCTTTTTAATTAACCGTAGGAATAAAGCCGTGGACAGTCCGTAACCATGGTGACGCGAGAGCCAATCCCAGAGGATCCCCAGCCAGCTGGAGTATTTGCTGGATGGCAAAGCTTCAGACCAACGTTTAATGGTGTTCGACTCTATTCGGGGAAACAATTACATGCTCCATTTTCAATGTAGTCAGCTGAACAATAGATTAAGTGAAGCAATTTACCACAGAGGCTTCTCTGCTGCCTGGCCATTGGGGCTGCTCCTCTGCCCGGTGGGACCCCTTCCTTCGCAGGTGTGGGGGGTACGTGGGTGCTGCCCGCAGGGAGAGCATCCTCACAGGGATGGGAGAGGTCCTGACACCAGTGGTGGCCCCAGCAGATTCCTTCTGGTGGCTTCCTTGGGTGGCCTGGGATAGCAGAGGTGTCCCACCTACGCTCATCTCTTCTCTCTGACTGCAAACCAGTGCTGGATGGCTGAAAGGGCTACAGAAGCCACCACTTGCTGCTGCCTGCCTCACTTCACAGACCGGGACTACGAGGTGTCCCTTGCTGACTTTCTCCCAGCGCATTTTGATGCCTCAGTTTCTGCAGACTGCTGTCTCCCCAGTGCTGGTGGGGTCATGCAGCCGTCCCGGCATGGCTGATGCTCCGCTCACCCTCCCCGCCCGCCCGCCTGCCATCGCCCTTCCTTCCCATGACACACACGTCTCACCTCCCTTTCTCAGAGCTCGCCTTCCTCAGCTCCATGACCTCTTTCTCGTTCAGGAATAGCCTGTTCCCCCGCACCGTGTGTCATCACCATTGCATAGAAACCACCTCATGGAAAGGAGACATGCCGCTGAGAGAAGTGCCTTTTAAGGCATGCTGGGATTTAATTAATTGCTGCCTTTATTTTACTTGTATAAAAAATGCAGGTCTTTTAAATATTTTCTGAGATGACATCAGTGTATTCAGTTTAGTTTGGATTTTATTATTGTTATTACTTTAGCTATTCAAGGAATGTGAGGAGTAGTGGAGGTTAGTGACTCCTTCCCTGCCACCACACCTTGCTTAGGCTTGTTTTTCCTTCTCCTTGACCTTAGCACATCCATGACACAACAATCCACTCTGACCTTCTACATTATGTCCTTTTTCTGCAAGTAATTGGTTTGCTCCCTTGGTGGTTCAGCTTATCAAGCTTGATCTGATACTCTCGGCAGTCTTTCTCCTCTGCGGTGTTCTGCAAGGTTTATTATTCCCCCCTCTCTTCCTCAGCTGGCTGCTCCATCTCAGCCATTTCATCTCTGGTTTTATAACCATGGGTAGGGCTAACAGTTTAATGGACAAGCCTGCTCTTGCACAATTACTCCATGAAAATGTTTCTTGGATCCACAATGAGTGTTTGCCTGGCAGTTGAAAAGCAGAGGGGCTTTGTTTGGTGCCAAGCTCAAGACCTTTTAAAGCCGCCTGATGTCGGGAGGATGAGCAGACAGAATTGATTGCTTTCTAAGTGCCATCAAGTTGGGTTCACAAAATCACTGGTTCTTGAAAATGTAGGCTGTTATTCTGCTGCTGATGACTCAACTAACAGTAAGCATTAATGGAAGAGTGTTATTAGGTAGGGTTACTCAAACTAGGGTTACTCAACTAGATATTCATCCCTAAGAGAAGAGCTCTTCCTCCTCACTCACCCTTTTCTACCTCTTTTTGTCAAAGCAAACTCAAGGGCTTGTTTCAAGTTCCAGCATGTACCATCGTGAAGAGAAGATTTGTCTCTAGGGCAGGAGGAAACCATCCAAAAGCCACCTCCTCCTCTTCCTCTGACTCTACCCTTTCTCCACCTGACTGTGGACCTCTGGCACCACACTCCTGTGGCTTGGAAAGCTCCTAGCAAAAAGCAGTGTGTTCCTGAAGTTTTACAAACTGCTGCCGCCGCTCCATAGCCTGAGCTCTGCCTGGGGATGGTGGCAGCAGAGGTGACGGGGGGCTACACGGGGGTGGCCATGGGGGGGGCCACCATCCACCCATGTACCCTGGTTCTGGCATGAACTGCTAGGTGCAAAACACACCAAAAATTAGTTTTGGCCTCTGTTTCCATTCATGGAACTCAAACAGTAGAGGACAACAGAGAAGGAAAGAGGGAAGAGCCAGGCTGTGCGTGAGAGCGATTTGTTTATCAGTATTTTCCATGAGGCTTCAGCAGTTCTTTAAAGAGGACAAAACCAGAGGGACTTTACAGAGAAATCCTTGTAGGGGCTCCGGTGGTATAATTAGTTTCTATATTTGACCAATGTAAAAGTTTATCTTTAAGTCTCCTGTATTTTTAAAATATGACATCAATGTCTTGGCTTTGTTTTGATTGTCCTTAACTACCAGGTTTTATTATTATTATTATTATTTTAAACTATTCAAAAAAATTGAGAATATTTACTCAGGGCATAAAAATACCCCTGAATTCTGATGTCTTTGGCAGAGAAGTGGTGGTCCCATTTGTTTTGCGTGTGATAAATACTCCTGCTGCCATGTTACTCCCCACCACAAATTCAATGATTGTTTAATTTTCAGCTCAATTTTTAAAAACCTAAATGTTCTGAGCTGAGTTAATGTTATATTAATTTTTTAAACCAACAAGGCAAACTGGCTTGTAACATAAATATTTTACCAACCATTTATAAATATCATGGCTGCTAAAAAAGACAACACGGTTGGTCAAAAAGCTTCAGAGGCTCCATGCTTGGTGCGAGCTGTGCCTGCGGCAGTGTGGTCCGGCAGGATGGAGGATCCAGCATGGGACATGGAGGTGGCAGCTAGGACCTGCTGGAAGGTTTTCAGATCTGGAGGAGTCTTGTTCCTGTTTATCCCCAGTCTCTCTGTTTTCTGGAGCTGAATGTGGGAAAAACTGTAGCAGCTGCTCCCAACTGCGGGGAAGTCTGTTCTTGACTTGGTTCTATCCCTGTCCTGCCTGGCCATGGGCTGGATCCTGTCGGCACTGCTGGGATGGGCACACTGCTTGGCACAGAAGACAGTGAGGGCACTGCGTCTCATTTCTGCGGGGGCTGGTTCTCTGCCCCCAGCCTGGGGACTGGACAAATTCTTTCGTGTTGATGCTGCATTTCTTTCGGGTCGGATCAGCAGTGCTGACAGTCTCTGGAACAGCGGCAGCCCCCTCCATACTCATCCCACAACCTTCCAGCACGACCAGTGATGGGCTGGGGGGGGATGCAGATGAACTGGGAACCTTGCACTAAATCAAAACAAATTCCTGATCTCGGTGTGGTTTTGAGACCAGAGTTTGCCCTGTCCCTGGTGGCAACTCAAAGGGCTGGAGCCAGGAGGAACATGCAGGGAGGGAAACAGACTTTAAAAAATACACTTTCAAACAAGTGAAAACAGTGTTAAACAAACATGTAGCCTTTTGTAAGAGAGGATAATCTCTCCATTCAGATGTTAACATTAAGGGGTTACAACAAGGCTTTAGCTGTTTTCTCTTCAGAGCAGGAACAGTAATACCGTAAGTACAACTTGGGAAAGTTTCCAAAGGGTTGGGAAGTGACAGTAATAAAACTAGACAGGTACCTTTGAGACCAAGCACGGGGTGTAATGGCCACGAGCCCGCACAGACCTGGCCATGCACCCGTCCTGCTTGTCACTGATGGGCTTCTCTGTTTGCCACAGGAGCAGAGCAAGGGAGAGAGGCTGCAGAGTGGGGAAATAATAATAACAGAAAAGTGGATGGCATGGGATGGGATGGGATGGGATGGGATGGGATGGGATGGGATGGGATGGGATGGGATGGAATGGGATGGGATGGGATGGGATGGCAAGCCTCTTCTTCACCAGTCTGAGTTTGGGGTGGGTCTGTGGAAATGCTGGGAATTGTGGAATGTATGGTGGTGGCAGAGGCAGAGTGGAGGGAAAGGGACAGAGCCTTTGGGGTTTGACTAGACAGATCAAATAAGCCAAACCTCTGTCCCTGGCCCTCTGACTGCTTTCCTTGAGCTGGAGGCCATGCAGATAATTTGCTTCCTTATGAAAAGCCACCAGGGAGGCAGAGCTATTTCCTCTTCAGATAGGGCGATTTTATGGCTGTTTGCACCTTTCCTGGCTGGCTTTGGCTGGGACCCAGCCTGGAAGAGATCCTCACCTTTATGGAAACACATGGGAAAAGCTAACACAAGGAAATCTTCCTTCCTTTCCCTCCCTTGCCCCGTGGGCAGCTCTTGCTGGTGTTGCCGTGCTGTCAGGAAAGCTGGTTTCACCCAGCACGGGCAGTTGGGGGATCAGTTTTGCTGCAGGGTGCCAAGGGCACCACAGCACCCAGGTGTCCTGTGCTCCCACCACCCTGCCTGTCTGCATGCTCACCGCGCCTGCCAGGGTCTGCATGGCTGCCTTCAAGTTCACCTGCCTTCCATCCCCACCCTCTCCTCTGTAGGCATTTTGTTGGACACTTTACTCCTCGGGCTTGTCAGTGCAATGGTTTTGCCATTGCTGGGTTCACACAGAGTCCTCTGCAGCCTGGAATAGGAGAAAACGCAGTAGCCAGCCTGCTTCCTGACAACAGGCTGCAGTGGAAACGCATCAGGAGGAAGATGTCAGCCGATGATGGGAAACGCTGGGAAGCACCGCGAGTGTGGTCGAGGAGGGACAGTATCCAGGCATCCCGGGATGTAAACACCAAACACACACGGGGTTGCCAGAGGAGATGGGATGAAATGAAAAATGCAGGCTCGGTGCCAGGTTCCTGGTGGCACAGGGCATTTAGGTCTAGCAGAACGTCTCGGTGGGATGAGGCACACTTAGAGGCTTTGGGGGGGACTGGGAAATGTACTTTGGGCCCCCCAGGACCCCCAGCCTCTGCTGCCTTTCTGGGGGGGGTGTCTCCACCAGTCCCTCTGACCTCAGCAGTGAACACCAGGAGAGGGGATCCCTGCAAAGTTTCCTGCCAACATGCTGACAGCTCTCTGGGCTCCCTCTGAAACGTGGCAGCAGCCTCGTCCAGAGCAGCCAGGGCAGGAGTGAGATTTCTGCTTCCTGACAATAGCCAAGTGTGGGCCAGCCCACGTCCCCTGGGGCGTCCTTCCACCCCGCTGTCCCCCAGACATGCCAGGACAGTGGAAGATGAATCCAAGCCTGGATGTTTCCTCTCTGCCTCCCTCCTCCCCTCCCATCCCCCTGGCCTGTCTTGTCTGCATCCGATGCTCCAGCGAGTATTAATAGAGTTGCAACGTCTGACGTCTCAAAGGAATCCCCTGTTGGGAAAAAAGCTGCTCCAGGGGCTGGCACTGGGGCCGGCACATCCCTTCTGCGGTGGCGGAGAGCTCCGGTGTTCCTGGGGCTGCTCTCGGCACAGGACCTGAGCTTTACAGGGCTCCTGAATCTAAACCTAAATTATAGATCCCCGTACACCGGATCCATACATTTAAGCATTTAATGGGGTTTTACGCAGACTATTTTTACAACTTTAATGCACTTAGCACTAATTTGGGAAAGTTTAATGCAAAACACATAAATGTTGGATGGGAGACGGCTGAGGTGTTTTACAGCCTCTGGGAATTACACAAAGTATGTGGGGCTCATTTCGACTTCTGATATCACTCAGCACAAAATTACCTTTGCCTGGCCAGGTGCCAGGGAGCTGTGGGCTGCGGCTGGCAGGCGTGATGTATTACAATGTCACTCTCAGAGTGGTGGCCATGGCCATATATAAACCCGAGACCCAGGCAAGGGCTCAAAGCCTCGTTAATGCCTTCCCTAATCTGGCAGGATCAGATTTGCCCAATGCATTCAAAGCTGCTCCGACTCACATCCTCTGGTTTGTGTGGTTGCTTTATTATGTGTTGTGGGGAAAGTGGAGACATCTTTCATGAAAAGAAAACACCCCACAGCACTGGATGGCTGAAAGAGGGGAACCCACCTAGAAAACCAAGTTGGATATGACGGACCAGGGACCAGCTGAACCAGCACCGTGTCTCTGTCCATCCCTTCACGCACCTTCCATCTCCACAAATCTGTTCTTCTGCATCTCATGGTCTGAAGAATGGAAATGGTGGGTTTTGCTGATCTGTCCTCCACATGGTGGTGTGTCTCACATGGCATGAGGCATTGCTTCACCGTCAAAGCCAAACTGAGCCATACCTAGGCTACTGTTAAGACAAACAGACTGGGTCCCAGGCACAGCATTCCTGGAGCAACAGGAAGACCAAGAAGTACAAATCCACTGGCCTGAAAGACAGCTGAAAGGCTGAGGGCAGGAGAATGGACCCACCGCTGACCGTGACCTCAGGAGGAGTTTTGAAGGAGTGTTTAAAAATTGCTGACTCTTTTGATGAAAGCATTTGGCCATGGGTTTGAGCCCAGCCTCACTCACCAGTCTCTGAAATCAGCTTCATTTAAATCATCACAGCTCGAACACCCTGGGAAGCTGTATGGTAAAGCCAGTGGAAAAACATGGCTTGAAAAAGGGGTTCTTAGCAAAGACCCTGATGGATGCCTGGGCATGGACGCTGACATGAGACTGAACCACGCTGGTCAGACCATGCCCTGAGAGCAGGCGGCTTCCCCAGCTTAGGGCTGGCACACCGTGGGCAGTGCTTGCAGGATCAGCACACAGCATGGATGCTTCTCTGTCCCAGGGAAGGAGACAATCTTCAGCCCTTCCTCCACGCAGGAGGGATTGCCAGCTCTGATGTGCCCCCGCACAGCAGCAGCACAGCTCCTGGGCTCTGGTGAGCTGTGAAAACACCCTGCACCGCTTGCCCTGAGAACAAGCAATTAGCAGAATAAGTACCATGTATAACAAAGTGAGAAATTACACCCCAAAAAATTGGTTTCTCGGATAGTCCTTTAATTTAGCAAATGAGCCCCTTGTCCCCAGCTTGAACAGACTTTCCCTTCTCCAGCTAATCCCAAGGAAGCTGTTACAGCTGTAAAAAGTTCTGCATGCTCTTCACTTCCCAGATTCACTTACTGTGAGTCAGAAAAATCTCATCTTTTTTCCAACCTTGGCCTTCAGGTATCTACCTTGAATGGTGTCTACCAAGCAGACATCAAGCATCAACTAATCAGGTCATGCCCATTACATCTGTAGTGCTACTTCCAGGACTCAGAGGATGAGCTAAGAGCCAAAGGCATTAAATGCCTTATCCAGGGCCACCAGCAAAGCCAGGCGGGTCACCTGGGCCACTGATTCCCAGCCTGTGCTAACTGCAGGGAGGCATGGCAGCTCTCGCTGCAAAGGCTGGGATAGCTCCAGTAAGGAGGCAGCTTCAGCCACAGGGTGAGACGAAGCCTGGGGAGCACCAGCAACTGCCTGGGTCTCCAAAAACCAGCCACCAAGGTTGGACCAGCCACAGAGGGACTGAACTGGAAGTGCTCAGCTGAAGGTGTGGGAGGAGGCAAGCTTAGGAGTCAGGCAGCTGGAAATCTGAGAAATGATGGAGTGACGCTGGGAATGGGAAGGGGCAAGAGTATCTGAACTGATGGAGGAATGGTCTGCTGGCAGGAGCTGCCTGCCCCATGTGGGACCCAGGCTGGTGGGCAGGGTGGCTCTGCAGGCAGGACTAGAGGCAACTGGAGCAGTGCTGCAGTGCAAACATGGGCAGCACTGGGTGAGACCAGCACAGCTGAGGGAAGTGACTGCGAGCAACTGGGACGGGCTATGGCACGGGGTGCTTGGTGTGGGCTGCTGTGACTGAGCTAGGTAGAGCTGAATTTACGTCAGTGTGCCTCACTGCACCCTCCCACACCGCGCCACTGCTGCTTGGGACTCTGGTGCAGACGGTGTGCACATCTGGATCCTCAGGAGGTCCATGGTAAAGCCACCAGCTTGCCAGGGAAAGGCAGATGGGATGACATGGCATGGCATGGCGTGGCATGGTGTGGGTTATGTAGCCGTGGACATCTCTGTCTGTGAGCTGTCACAGAAGGCGTCAGTCAGATCCCTGGTATACGTGTGCTGCTCCTGACATTGCAGCAAGGCTTTCCCACCTTTCTTTTTGCTCCAGGTCGAACCTGCTACTTTATCATAACAGGCCAAGGGGCATATCAGACCTACATCTCTGGCTTAGCAGTCATGATCTGTTGTCCCCCCACAGCCTGGTTAATCTAGTTATCCTATAACTATACAGCTTATCTATTCCTGGAGTGCAGCCAGGGACTTCTGCTTCCTCAGCACACATCCCTAGGCAAGAGACGGGCCGTAGACTGTGCAGTGACCCCAGCAGCACAACTTGTCTGAGCAATCCTGGCACTGATTTTCATCAAAACACATCTCAAACACTCGTCCAAGTGGGGCAGCTTCCCTGTTCCCGGGCAGCCCTGCCAGATTCCACCAAAGCAGCCAACCTCACCATGTATAGTGGTCTGCTGCCCACCAGGACTGCTGTCTCAGCTTCTATCCTTGCTCCTCAGCTCCGAGGGAATCCTGGCAGGTCCTGGCTTCTTTCCTGCAGGCAGAATGTGCTCCCTCTCCCAGTGCAAGGAGATGCACGCAGAGCTCTGGCAGTGCCTTGTGCTTGGCACCTTGGACAAACTCTGGTGCTTCAGCCTCTGGTTATGCAGAACAGTAAAAGTCACTTCTGGCTGGACATTTTAAGCCTATTGTCCTGGGACTGTGTCCTCCCTGAGGAATTCCCTCATGACCCTGGTAATCCTTCCTTTAATTTTTCACCTTTTCTTTCCTTCATCTCTTTTAATTACTTAAAAAATGCCCCAAAATGAAATTACATCAAATAAATTCACACTCCCGGGAAAGCCTCAAGAAGCCTTGTGGCTGCAGAAAATTCAAAGGGAACATAGACCATGTCTCTGAGATGATCCTGGGGCTTTGGCAGGAGATGGTCATGTGTTTCAGTGCTCCTTTTCCATTTCCTTCACCTCCTGTCTCATTTATGCTCCCTAGGCTGGGGTGGGGAGGAGAGGTCTGAGCTGAGGATGCCTTCCTCTGGACATCTGCGGCACAGACACGAAGAAGTCAGTCTCAGGGAGACCTTCTGCCTCTTGAGAACTGGGGGGAGGACAACAACATGGGACCCCTCTCTTGGGACACAATCCAGGCACCATGGCAGACATACTTTGCTCCATGTGCAAGCATGCCCCCATGCATGATGCAGACCAGGCTCATATGAGGCCATGCGTGCACTGCAACACTTACCATGCCTACCTTGGCACCTCAGAAGCAAAAACATCTCCCATTAGCTGGCAAAGCACTTTTGTTGGAGGGAAAGCAGTTAACACGGAGCCTTGCCCTTCCTGCTCTGCTGCTGGCTGTGAGTCACAGCTAAAGCAAGAGGCAGCAGGACCAGGCTGCACAGGGCGAAGCACAGGAAGCCCAGGGGCTGGACAGACCTGCTGCACAAAGCAGAGGGTGGGCAGGCACACACATGCATGCCCGGTGCTGAGCCAGCCTGAGTACGTGTCTGTAGACAAGAATCAAGCAGAAATAAAGTTCATGGCGATACACCCCCGCGTGCAGATTGGTGATGGCATCAGAGGCCCTGTAGCATCTGTGCTGTTCACCCTTCCCATCACCCTCCCTGCCTTGTTATGAGGTGTCTGCTTTGAGGCTGTCAATGTAATCGGTGTTCCCTGTCTCATGTCATTGAGCCACAGCTGCGTGGGGGCTTCCCCATCGTCACCTGCTCTCTTTCAAACCTGATACACCCATCAGTCACTGTCCCCTGGGAGCAGAGAGAAAGGGATTGCAGGGACCCTGGTCCTCCCATGCCACTGCTCTGGCACTGTGGCTTGTCCTTGCTTTATCCAGCTTGGCTGAGCTCCCTCCCATGGGCAGCATGGTCCTGGCAGTGAGTATAGGGACTTGCTGTGAAGAAAGGCTTGGAAAACCCAAGGGGACCTCTGTAAGGGAAGGCTTGACTAGCAGGGCTGGTGGGACAGAGAGCTGGGGCCTCTAGGCAGCCAAGCCCTGTTGCCTCTGTCCCTTTGGAAGTGTCACCCCCAAAGACAGGGAGCTCCCCAACCTGCCCCAGCAGCTGGAGCGAGTAAGGACCTGCGTGTGGGCGCACATGCTGTGGGGCTGTGTGGGTCTGCTTACCCCCTGGGGCTGCCCTGGCTGCAGTGTCCCTGCTCCACTGGTCCTCTGTGCCTTAGGGAGCCCTCTCCAGCTGGGCCAGGCAGGGGGCTGCCATGCAGACATGCACCTTGACAATCCCTGTGATGAGTACCAAGAGTGACGCAAATACCTGCTTGGGGACCACAGTGGATAGCAGACATCTATTTTTCACTGCGGCTGAGCTGAATGTTAAGGCAGGCATCCCTGGGGATGGAGAGGCTGCTGGCTTGGCCCCCAGCACCACAAACCCCAGATCTATGGGTTTTGGTGGGGCAGGGTAAAGCCAGTACAGCTCCAGTAAAGCCAGTGCAGTGGGCTTGGCTCAGCAGCCAGCAGCAAGGGGCTCAGGGACAGCCTGCTGCTCCATCCCTCTCCTAGCCCCGCGTAGCTCCAGTCTTCCCATGCCACCTGCATATGAATGAAGGGAAAATAGGACATCAATTACTCTGGTCAGAAATGGAAATGGTTTTTCAGATGGGCTGGGAGGGCCCCCAGGTGCCAGTTAGGCACACCTCTAATAGCCAGTTAGCACAGGAGAGCAAAATGCTAATTGAAAGGGCCCAAAGTTACAGCCCCGCTCACTGCTTCTCCCAAGCTGATTGCTGGGAAATGAGCAGGTGTCTAATTGCTGTGACAGGAGGGGAAAGGCCACCAAACTGCCTCCGCTGCAGCAGGTCACTGTCCTTCTGAGACTCGGTGCCACGGTGGGGAAAGCCCCTACCTGCCTGGCAGGTATCGCTGCCATGGCATAGTGGCACATCCCCACCGAGAGCAGGGGTCAAAGCCAGCCCACAAGGGACAGGGCAGTCCCAGGAGGGGGGACAGGGCAATGAATACAGGATGTGACACTGCAGACCCTGACTCAGCTGTTGCTCAAACATGCATCAGACCACAAGTCTTTCCTTGGCATCCCCACATCTAGCTGGGCTGAAGGTCAAGTTCAAAGCAAAGCTGAAGCTGGGAAGCCCTGACACCTCTTTATTCAATCCCTGGGAGAAGAAGTTCAAATCTTGAAATTTTAGCTGAACATAATTATTTTTTTTTAAATTATCATCTAAATAATAATGGAATTATCTTTTTAAAATTCCCCTTGTGAAGTCTGGAAGTTGTTTTTGGAGCAGTTGGAGCATTTTGTTTTGATTTTGATTTTTCAACTAACAGAAAAAAATGCTAAATTTGAAATTAGACTCCTGGACCTTGTAGTATGTTTTCATAATTATTCACAAAACACGTTGATGAAATATATATGTTTCCACAAAGTCCTTCTAATGTGTGGAATCAGCATTTCCTGATGACAGATTTCCACTGGAAAGTTTTTGGTTACCTTTTAAAAATGCCCATGCTCCTCAGAGGTGAAGATGCCCACGCTGCCCATGCTCACCTCCCATGCCCGGGCAGCACCCACCATCCTCGCGGGGTGCCGCCCCTGGGTGCTGCCTTTGCCCCAGCTCTGTGCAGAGCAGGGCTGGGACGGGCATCTCACGGGCAAGTCTGGCAGCACAAAGCCCTTGGTTCATCCCTCCTGCGGGGCATGCTGTGAGGGCTGGGCTGCGATGAACTGGGCGACTTTCCTCTCCTTGGGGTTTTTAGGGGCAAGGATGGTGAGCAGGTGGGCTTTACCCCAAGACAGCATTGGCTGATCAGGGAGGAAATAGTGGAGAATCTCAAGGTAATGATTTTTATTTCCTTTGCTGCCAGGGAGCAGAGGGCTCAGGGGCCATCCCCAGGGTGGGAGCCCCTCGCTCTGCCCAGCTGTGCGTGATCAGGCTCCCCAGGCAAGCAGCGTAAGTGCTGCCTTTCAGTGCCCACAACTCGTTGCATCAGCCAGCCCAGCAGCTGGTGGCCGCCAGCCTCCTTGGACCATGTTTGCACAGGCTGGGCCAGGAGCCCGGCTCCTCTGCTCTGTGGGCAGCGGCCAGGGCAGGCTGATGCCAGGACGGCAGAAGGGATGAGCCCTCCTTGATCCAGGCAGGGACATTCAGGCAGCTGCTTGTCCCCTCCATGCAGAGGTGTCCTGTCCACCTGGGATGCCTCAAAGCTGGGGGGCAGCAGCCAGCAATTCCACCTCCACAGCTTAGAGCAGAGTGAAGTTGGGAACCTCCTTCCCTGATGATCTCTTGGACAGGAGAAAGGATCATTCTGACTTTAGACACCAGCTGACCATGCTCCCCAAAGGCAGGGATGGGTGGCTCTGTGTGTGCCAGGACTGGTCCTCACCTCACTCCTCAGGTGATAAGGCTGGAGGAAGATTCACACACAGCTTGGTGAGCAGCAGCAGCAGAGATGGATGTGGGTCCATGTGGACCTCTCCTGAACGGCACAGCCAGGCAGAGGCAGTTGCTCTGTGACGTGCACTGAATGCATAGTGTTCTGTAGCAGCCAGAGAAGGGCTGTGGTTGCCGTGGCCAGGTGGCATGTTTGTTTGGGTTTAGTGCTTGCACAGAGTGGGGAAAGGACATGAGCTAATGCAGGACTGGGGGGTATCTCCACGGCTGTTTCCAGCAGAGCTGTAGCAAATGCATCTCTTGATTTGACAATAGCTCTTGCTAGCTTCTTATGTCTTGTGTACAGAACAACTGGAACAAGACTGTGGTAAACTTTCCAAGCAGCAGAGCTGAGGCTGAGCCCTACTTTCTGGCACTGGGAAGGACAACCTTGTAATTAAGAGGTTGGGTGTCTTTGAGATGCTTTGAGGGAGCAGTACTTGTTGCTTGGGAGAAGCTGCACCAGACCCCTCTGCAGCCCCTGGAGAAACAGCATCAAGAAACAGTCACTCCCCAGCCCACTCTCCATCACTTTCTTTTTGGGGTGAATTCAGTGTTTCCTGGAACAGATGCCTCAGGGTTGTCTTTCTCTCTGGAGACTTCTCAGCCTCTTTGCCTGGACCATGATGAAAACTGGTTTTGGGATGTTAAGAGTCTTTTCATACTACATGGTCCAATAGAGGGATGCAGCAGTGAAAGTCGGGTGTTTGGTTTCAGGCTGCTGAGGGGACATTGAGGGAATTTGGGTGACCCTGATGGGTGAGTTGAGTGGAGGGGAACACATAGCAAGAGATGGATGCACTCCATGTAAGCCACCACGAAGCTGCTTGGAAGGGTGCTTCAAATGCTGTGGTGGACCTGGCATGCAGGTGCAATGTCCTGTGCTTCATGGGCATGTGGCTCTGCCCAGGGCATTGCAGACACCTCAAAGCCCCGTGCCAGCTCCCCGGGCTGCTCTCAGTGCTGGCGGTGGCTGGTGCCTTGTGAGGTCCAGCAGCTGGGGGCGTGCACTGGCACAGGGAGCCAGGGCATCTCGCCTCTGGTGATTAATTATCCCCTGAGCCTGCTGACTCCTACACCTCCAGACGTAGTTCAAAGTCTCTTAAAAAATCTGTGTTTTTCTTCTCTGTGTACCATTTAATTAGTTACACATGTCCCCAGGACAATATTTTTTGTGGTGCACTTGGAAAATTAAAAGAAAAATGTTGATAAGACTTCCTCATTACCTGCTGCTCTCTGTTCTGCACTGCTGCTCAGCGTTTACTCCCTTGGTGCCAGGGAGCCAGGGCACCTGCGAGGATGCTTGACCAGGCACCATTTCTGCAGAGTGCTTTGTCCTGGGGAAGAGTAGCCAGATCTCTGCCCTCACTGCCGGAGCTGTCTGCCCTCACTGAGGGGCTTGGGGAGGCCAGGGAGGCTGTCCTGCTGCATGAAGCAGGGTTTCTGGAGGACTGCTGTGATGCCTGATGGCTGCCTGCTACTGGTGGGGCAGAGCTTGGGCAGGGCTGCCCACTGCCCCCTGCCCTGCTGCCTGCTGCTCTGCCTGCCACCCCACTGCCCACTCTGCATTGCCTGGATGACAGCAGGTAAAGCTGCCCATGGACCATTTGCATAACCTGCTCTTTCCCCATCTGCACCACCAAAGAAAAGGAGAAAAAAAATCCCAAACTAACCAACAACCTGGAAAAAATGAAGATTGAAGCCATCTGGTCCTATTCTGCTCCTGCAGACAGTGCCAGCATTTTCTTCTATTGCTTTACACAGCAGCAGGATCCAACCCTGCTCCCAGTAAAAGCGAGGGGTCCCATCTTCCCTGTAGAAGTCCTTATTTATGGCTTTAGTGGGTTTCCCACAGGAGGATGTCACACAGGGCCTGACCGGTGACAGAGCATCCCCTGTGCCCTCCTGCACTGGCAGAGCAGAGAGCCCAGAGCAGCCAAGGGATCTGAGGTTTTGCCGGCTGTAAGCCCTGTCTCAGCGTCAGGTTAGGTCAGGTGCTGCTGTCCCTGGTGTAGGAGAGTGCAGGAGGAAGGCTGATCTCCAGTGCGCTCCTCTCCCCCGGTGGCAGTCCCTTTGCTGGTCTCACCTCAGCCTGTGCTGACCCTGGGTGGGCTGCAAATTCAGCCTTCACCTCTGCTGCATCTGCCCACGCCCTACTGCAGGACTTTTTCTAACTCGCTCTGGAATATTTTTTTCCACAAACGTCCAGATCAAAACATATCCAAGGCCTCCATTGTGCTGCTTCTGTCCCTCCATAGGTGACAAAATGATGGTGAGGTGTTAGAGCCCATGCTGGCCTGAGTCCACTGGCCTGGCTGGGGCACTGGCAGCCTTGGTCTTCCTCCCAGGTCTCCAGGTGGGACTGTGTGCTCCCATCATCTCTGACTGCACCACATCCCTCAGGGCCAGCTGCACAGGACATGTTTGCTATCCCTGTGGAAGGCAGGTACCTGTTGACAGCCACACTGGCTGCCCCATCAGACCCAAATATCCCTTCCTTGGTGGTCACCAGGTGATGGAGACCCTCTCCTGTGAGGGCTTGCACCTCCTCCCCCTGATCCTGGTCAGAGCATTTGGACCCAGCCCACGCTCTGCTTGTTCAGGATATGTTGTTCTTTGCCAATGCTCTGAACACTTCAGTTTGACGTGCTCACGACCTTGCTGAAGCCCACCCGGTCCCACTCCACATGCTGCTGAGCAAGGCTGTATGCTTGCTCCCCAGCCTGTCACCATGCTATTCTGCATCCCTCACCAGCCTGCAGCAGGAGAAAGTCAAGGAATGAGGAGGGAGAGAAAGGCCCCCATGAAATGGGGATTTATGGTCACCAGCGACAAGTGCAAAGGACTTGCAGAGACCTCCAGGTTTTATGAGCGATGGTTTAGAGTTGACTGGCTGCTTAAATAAGTCTCTGCTAATCCCCAGCACAGTGTATCCAGCTCAAATTGGAAAAGAAAAAAAGACAGGGGGAAAATGGGAGCATAAAACACACTTTACATCATGTCAGAGGAATATGTAATTTACCGCAATATGATGTTAAACAAACACTAGAGGCAGCTGTAAAAGTGGGGGACAGAGCAGAGGAGCTTCCCTTTGAGCAGCAAAGGTGTGGCTTTCTCTGGTGCATGGAGAAAGGGTATGACAGCGTGGTGCCTCTCCTGCTCCTCTCCAGAGAGGTGCTGGCACCGGGACCGCTGCATCTAGCCATGCCAGTGCAGGGACAAGTGACAGCCAGTGCCACCACATCTATGGCAACGCAGCACAGGAGATTTCCTGGAAAGCCACAAGCTCTTCTTCACATATACTTTCCTGTGTGACTCTGCCCTTCTTGCCCAGCTTGCTGGACCCAGACCCCTCCTCGCTGGGCTACATGTCTCTGCCTCCTCCTGTGCTGTCACAGCTGGGTACATGGAACACAGCACGCTGGGGGACCCCGAGCATCCTGCCTTGCAGCCCCACACAGAGCTCAGGCAAGCGCGGGCCGGTTGCTGTGCTGGGTATGTGCTCCCCTCAGGGACAGCCATCAGCAGCCCTGCAGCACCAGCTCACACAGCTGCTGCCATCTCACCTGTCTGTGGGAGGAGATATAAACCCTCCTCAGCACAGCTGAGGACCAGGCTTGGCTGCAGCAGCAGAGGGTTTGCTGCAGGGGCTCTCAGAAGCTGGGTTTCCTGGTGAAAGGGAGCTTCCTTCTCCATCCTCTTCTCCATTAGCATTGCTGAAGCAAAGGTAGGGTGTGTTTTGGTCCCTGGCTAGAAGAGCTGCTCTGGCAGGATAGCAAGTAGCTGCAGGCAAGGCTGTGACTTCCAAGGGGTGTAGGAGCTTGAGGGTGATCCTGCTTGGTGGGGGAAAGCTTCCTCTGCCTGGGCTGCTCTGCCCTGTCCCTGCCAGGTTCTTTCTGCTTTGGTGCAGCACCTCTCTAACCTCTCTGCTATGACCCCTTTCCTAGCAGTGCTGTGTGAAGCGTAATTAAGAAGATGCTCTTTTCTCCCTGTCTCCAGCTGCGAGTGGCCAGCTGCTTCCCTCCACACTTCTGGCTCTGACCTTCCTCTTCTCCTCTGCCACTGACCAGCCTTGAGGCCATTGCAGATGGGCAGAGCAAGGAGCAGGATGCAGGGCAGCCAGGGCTGTCACTCCCGGCTGTGTGCTGTCCTGCCAATGTGGTCCCAGTGCGGCACAAGGGGTGCAGTGACTCCATCCCTGCCGCTCAGCCCAGATGCAGAGCAGCCAGCAGTAGCAGGAGGGGGGGTCAGTCGAGTCAGTCCCCCAGCAGACAGACCTGTGTTGTGCCGGTGTGGCTTCCTGTCTTCAGAAACGCTTGCTTTCATTCACTGAGGTCTCTCGCCTGGCTCTTGCACAGCAGCCCAGGAGCCGGAGGCTACCAGGAAATTTATTAGACTTGTAAAACTTCAGGGCTCAAATCTAATTGTCTCCTTCTCCCCCAGATCCCTTGAAGGAAGCTCTTTGATTTAAGCCCCAATTCCAAACTGAGCCAGCGAGTCAGCACTTGGTGCTCAAAGTCAAATAAGCAATTTGTGCAATGGCCAAAGGATAATTACAGTGCTGATTGTTCGGAGGTCTGGAACCCAGAGAGCAGCTCATGTACTGATGGAGGTGTAGCCCTTGCTCGAGGACACCAGTTCATCTCACCTGACCTGGACTAAGATGCAGCTAAGAGACATCCCAGTTCACCATGGCAGCAGCCAAGGGTAGAAACAAGGTGCTTGTTCTCCAGCAGGAGCATCACCCTGAAGGTGAGCAAAAAGCCCATCTGACACAGGCTCTGCTTGTGTGGCTGTGAGCCCCTGAATTTGTAGAGGATTAAGAAAACTACTGTAATGGGAGTGAAGTTGCTTTAATCCCATAAGGATTTTCAGCTGAGCAGGGTTTTGCTCAGCCATACAAAGCAGCACCTGCAAGGTGGGAAATGGAGAAGTGGCCAAATGCTGGGAGGCTGGATGGGAAGAGAAGGTGGGTCAGAAGCAAAGGGGCTGAAGGCTTGTGTTGTGGTTTAATCCCAGCTGGCAACTCGGCCCCAGGCAACGGCTCATTTGCTCCCCCGGGTGGGATGGGGGAGAGGATCGGAAGAGTAAAAGTGAGAAAACCCTTGGGTTGAGATAAAGACAGTTCAACAGGCAAAGCAAAAGCTGTGCACACAAGCAAAGCAAGGAATTCATTCGCTACTTGCCATTGCAGGCAGGTGCTCAGCCATCCCCAGGAAAGCAGGGCTCCGTCACAGGCAACAGGGACTCGGGAAGACAAACAGCATTGCTCCAAATGTCCCCTCCATCCCTCCTTCTTTCCCCAGCTGAGCATGACTTTGTATGGTATGGGATATCTGGGGTCAGTTGGGGCTGGTTGTCCTGGCTATGCCCCCTCCCAGCTCCTTGTGCCCCCCAGCCTGCTTGCTGGTGGGGTGGTGGGAGAAGCAGAAAAGACCTTGACTCTGTGTAAGCACTGCTCGACAACAACTTAAACATCTCTGTGTTATCAACACTGTTTCCAGCACAAATCCAAAACACAACCCCATACCAACTACTATGAAGAAAATTAACTCCATCCCAGCCAAAATCAGCACAGCTGGTTTCTTCCCTTTTTGCTGGGTGAGGTTGAGGTCAGGACCTGTGGGTGGGTTGAGGACCTCTCCCTTGCAGAAAAGGAATGGTTTTGGAAGAGAGCTCTGCCTGGGATGGATGCTCTACCCACGGTGATGGAGGAGCTTCAGGGGTGGGATGGAGAGAGGATGAGCTGCTGCCAGGAGGGAGGGTTTTGTCAGATGCAGGATGCCACAAAACAAGGGGATAAAAAAGCAATCACTGCAGTGAGGGTTAAAGATGCTTATATGGAAAAGATATACAAACCTGACTGGACAAAAATGAAAATACAGAGAAGGCTGAGATAGGAGCAGCACCAAGCCAGAGCTCAGCCCCCTGTGATGCTGTGGTGATGGTCTTGCTGAAGGATCATCCCTTGCTTCTGCTCAGCCCCCCATGACAAGCTGTCAGTACTCAGGGCTTGGCATGCCCTCTGAGAGCTGTGCTGGGTGAGACACCCCCAGGTACCGCCGCAAGGAAGGGAGGTCTTTGGAGACATGGGGTTCTGCTCAGTGGACAAGTTTCCTACCTATTAAACCTAAACAAATCTGATAAGTGGATGGCCTGTTCCTCTGAGCTGAGCAATCAGACTGACAGGCAGACAGTGTTTGTCTGGGCACAGCCACCACCGACACCTCAGGTGGGATTGCTGTCATGATCTGGACGAGGCAGCAAAGCGTGAGCCACCCAAAAAGCCTCAGCACTGGCACAATGTGCTCTGCCTGCCACGCAGCCAGCGGGCAGTGCCGGGCTGTGTGCCTCTGCCAGCGGCTGTTGGCCACCAGGGGACAAGGGGTGGCCAGTCATTCCCCAGCGACTTCAGAGTAATCGCCTCTTCCTCCAACCTTTTTGGGGAGCAGACATCCCCCCTGTGCCTATGCCTGGGGTGATGGGGGGTTCAGGGAAGAGGAGAGCTGGGATGGATGTGGGATACCTGAGATGCTCTTGCATAGGGGAGGTTTCCAGCTGGACAAAAGCTGATCAAGTCATGGAGGGGAGAATGCTTCATTGCAGACCTGGGGGTGGCCCAAATACTTTTGCCACTGTAACTCTTTACAATCTCTGTGCAGCCCCCCTTACTGACCCTTCAGAGGCTCTGTGCCTCGTGCGTGCTGACTGATGGGCTATGCCCTGCCTCCAGCCCTGCCTGCTGCTGTATCCCCACAGGAACGCGTGCCTGCTGATGGAGTGGCTTTTTTTGTGTAGGCAAGTGCATTCATCTGATCTGTTGACTGGAAAAAACATCCTGATCTTACTAAATCCCCACAGCCTTTCCAACCGCTCACAGCAGCTTCGCATGGACTGTTTAATAGGTCTTTTTTTGTGATTATCTCGTGGGTTATCTTGGCAGGGGATAGGACTCGATGGGCAGGCTGTAATCCCTGGGTTCTGTGTCACTGGCCCATCACCGGCTCCATCAGCCGTGGCCACTGGGGGTTTGTTGCCTGAAGCAGCTTCATTACAGCAAATTATAAACTCGAGTAGATTTTGCAGCTCTGCTTGTGGCCTGTCTGGCACTAGCAAACATGCTTCCCTCAGCACTCTCTTTCTTCCCCCTTTTATTCTGTTTAAAGATGAACTTTGTTTTCCTGTTCAACAACCAGGCTTTGCGTGAGCAGCACTGGCTGCCACAGAGCTGCTGGGCTGAGCACGTTCCTTCCCTGCACGCAGCAGGACTCTTCGCCCATCCCTGTCCCAGCTTACGAGTGCTCAGCACCAGAGAAGGTGGAGAGTGATGCTCTGGGGGTGCTGCAGGGCAAGGGCCAGCCCTGCAGAGCAGCCAGGATTCTCCCCACCTGGGTCTCGCATGCTCCTGGTGCTCGCTCTGAGACATACTGGTGTGCCCAGGGCATTGGCTGAGCACCGGGAGAGGCTGGAGGATGATTGCCAAGTGGAGCTGTTGAGCATGGAGGCCTGGGGAATGGGGTTGCTGCTCCTGATGGCTCTGAGCTTGCCAGACCGAGGATCACACGTGGTATGTGCATCCAAACCTAAACTTGCAACCTTCCCCAACTTCTGGTTTCCTGATACTTGCAAGCTGCTCACAGGCAATTTGCAAATAAGAAAAAGAAGTTTAAATTCACTCACCAGAAATAGTGTATTTCTGGGTTTGCAAGTTGTCTGGGAGCAGCTCACAATTTTGTCACTTGCAGTTGGGAGAAGGGGGGAGAAAAAAAAGGAGAAAGAAGAAAATGCAAAATCCAAAGACAGCAGAAAGTAGAAGTCTGGCTGGAGCCCAGAGCCGTGTGTTAAAGAGGTGCCCAGGAGATGCTCTGAGCAGTCCAATGCATTTGTGAGCCATGGTCCCCAAGCACCGTGCCATGGAGGGAGG
The DNA here is from genome assembly GCF_023638135.1 of Falco biarmicus. Taxonomy (NCBI): domain Eukaryota; kingdom Metazoa; phylum Chordata; class Aves; order Falconiformes; family Falconidae; genus Falco; species Falco biarmicus. The sequence continues at coordinate 1,355,920 of NC_079301.1, read as the reverse complement.
TGACAACAGCCCCTCCCTGGACAACTCTGCCGTGAGCATCCACTGTGGTGCACTCTGCTGTGCCTCTCATTAATGGAAGTCAATGGATACGGTGCAGGGAGTGGATCAGGGTAGATTTATGGGGAGGGATTAAAAGAACTAAATATACATAGTTTGGTGGAGAGAAGTTTAAAGGAAAGGGCATGTGTATATAGGGAGGGAGTGAAAAGTATAATAACAGTCTATAAATATTTGAAGGTGTAGGCACCAAGAAGCAGATTGATTTATTCGTGGCAATGTAAATGGGATGCAGCTAAGGAAAAGGGAGAGAGACATGACAGGGGGAAGCTGTAGACGTTTCCCTGCAGAAGGAACAAGGACCCCATCACCTGGGCTCAGTACTTAGAGGAGGTACCAAGCATGCAGGGGGAATGCTTGCTGCCCAGCTTTGGCCCAAGTGGCATCTTTTGTTACAGTTCGCTGCCGTTATGGCTGCAGATGTTGTCCACAGAGATGGTCTGGGCCCTGGCCCTGTGGACCCCATCAGACTCGGCACTGTGAGACTTTTCCATTTTGTCTCTTCCCTAACAGAGCTCAGACGATGCCTGCGCCACTCCTCCTACTTCTCCTCCTTCCCCCTGCCCCTGGTGGTGCCAAGCTGTTCATGTGTAAGGCGAACATCTTGGGCAGAACGCAAGCTCCAAGTCCTGCCCAGTTTCACCGTGGCCCCCCTCCTTCCTCATTCCACCGTGGTGTCACGTTCTCCTGCCTGAGCGTGCCACGCTGGGTGGCAGAGCCTGGCTGGCATTGCTGCTGCCACACTCAGCGTGAACGCGACAGATGGGAGCGAGGAAGGCTCGCTCTGCCTGTGCCAGGGTGAAAATGGCTCAGCTGCAAATGAATATTTCCAGAAACCTCTTCTTCCTTGGTTTATAATTATGAGCAGATTTTCTTGTGGATAAAAGGGAGGCTGGTTTCGAAAAAGAAATGACCCTGTGTGGGAAGAACTGATTCTTCTTGGAAAAATATGGTGCCTTGAGCAAGTTTAACTCTTCTGCTTCCTCCAGGCAGGAACAGATTTACTGCATTCGAATTCCCGTCATCCAGCTCCGAGCCTGAGGCTTGGCACTGGCAACCTCCCAGTGTAGGAACTGGAGTCTATTTTAGACTGAGTTCTTCTTTGCAGGCTGTGTGCATGGGGGGCTGCGATCCCGGGGTGAAACCCCTCCTCAGAGGCTCCTGGAGCACCCTTGGCAAGCAGGACTCTGCTCACAAAGGTCTCTGGCATCATGACTGGGAGTCACTGGTGGGAGGTGTGAGACAGTGGCATTGTCTGTCTGGCGTTGGCTGTGGGGGTCCCTGCTTTGCACTTGAGGGGCTAAACCTGCCCCCCCGTGGCTAACAGTGGTGCATACTGGGGCTATTTGATGGGGAATTTCTGCTTGGGGAGACCACTATGAATTGGATTTGGTGTATTTAAACCCAAACCACTATTCTCTGGAGGGCTGTTGGTGCCACCCCCTGCTGCCCAGCGCCTGCTGAGAATGAGCACTGTGCCCCTTCCCAAGCACGGGGGGCTCTGCCTGCCCTCACTCCACAGAGAGAGCTGCTTCACAGCCATCAGCGGGGAGGCAGCTGGGGACAAGCTGAGTGATATATGCGGTCACATCGTACGACCACCCGTCCCAGCCCTTTGCTAGCTGGAGCATCAAGTCATGCATTGGATGTGTGTTACGACTTCAGCAGCTCATGAGTCGGGAGGGCTGGGAGACCGGATTTCCTTCCCTGTACAGAAATGATCTTCGATGTGTCAGAAATGGCAAGGAAAATTTGTGCAACAGACGTGAAAGGCAAAAGGGTCCTTGGAAGTTTTCCCCAGTGTGAGAGAAGCTCTTGAAGTTTATTCATATAACAGCCATCATATTAAAGAGCTTCTTGGAGAACTTTGAACAGCTTTCTATATGGAAACAAATATGCCTCTATAGCAGCAGTTTTCTGTGTTTCTTTTGATAATGATAATGATCTTACATTTCCGTACAGCCTTTCATCTTGCTGGATCTTAATGAGCTTTACAGACAAATGTGCAAGCTATACGCAAAGATCAACTCTCCCAACAATGCCAGGCAGCCGCTGCTGGGGTGGATGTGGCAGGTGTCTATGCAGCCCACTGCAAAAGCAGTTCAGGCAGGAATGGGAGAGATTGGGTTTTGTTTTGATTTTTTGTTATTTATTGAAAATGCAGGCAGCATTTTAAAGCAGAATTTGGCAGGCTAGAATTTGGCCGGGACAACAAAGTTGTCTCTCCGTCTTTCCTTTTGGAGCCGTTCCTCTCCTCAATACATATTTCGCCCTTCTCGGTGCCAGGGAAGGGATTGCTTCCCAATGGCTGAAACTCTTGCCTGGCATGGAGGCGGACAGCTTCAGCACTCTGCTTTGCTAAGTATTTAATGTATTTTATAGGAAGGGTGATGGTGCCAAGAGCAGAGAGCTGTGCCAGAACAGCCGACGGCCCGTGCCCGTGGTGCTCAGCTGAGCAGAGAGGTTTGGACGGAAGTGCTGCATCCACCACACTGCCTTTGCTGCTGGCTGCCCGGGGGCTGTGCTCCCATTTGTTCTCGCTATTTCTCATGATGCCCCAAACGAAGTGGTGGGCCGGGACCTGGCCCTTCGTCGGCAGCCTCTGTCCTAGCAGGATATTTCTAGCAACTGTTGTGCTCAAGGGTAAAGGCATCACCTTGAAAGCAGGGCTCTGCGTCCTTGGAGTCTCATCTGTTTGAAATCCTTCAGGCCAAATTTAGCATTGCCGTGAGGAGCAGTGGTCCCGGAGCACAGCACATGTCCTCCCCATCTATCTAGGGCACCATTTATTTCTTCCCCTAGCAAATAGCAACAAGCTGAGGAGCCATCCTTAAGTAGAGAGGAAAAGGCAGGAGCTGGGAGCCTCCTAAATGCCCCCCGTTTCATTTTTGAGCAAATATACCAAGTAATGGCCGCAGGCCAAGGAGAAAGCTGCTGCTGCTATTGCTCAAATGTCACTGGAGTCTTCTGCCTCCTGCAGACCTGCCTGCCTCCTGCCCTGCTCCATCAGTGAGGCTGGCTTGCTCCTCCTCCTCCTGTTTAGGCATCTTTCACCAGAAGTAGGCTGCCCTCCCCCACCCCTCCCCGGAGCACCCACCTATCCAGGGCTGTGTCTGGGTGGCACAGTCACTGTGCCTCCTAGGGGCATGCCACCTTGGTCAGGTTGTGCCCCTTCCTTTTGGCCCTTCAGTTCACAAATTCTTTCAACCCTTTGGGGTTTCTGTGGAAGCAAATTCCTTTTCTCTTCTGTTTCTCTTTCTCTCAAGCTGACCCCTCCTGAGAGCCCTTTTATCCTCCTGTATCTCCATTTCCACCTTTTTTTGGCTGTGGTTGGGTTAACCCTTCTGTTGCTGTTCACAGTTTATAAAAATTATGCTGGCTCAGGATGTTTTATTTTAAAAGCAAACCCCCACATGCTGGCTGGTTGCCTCAGCAAAATGCCTGTTGTTAAGCAGTGCCATGTCTTTGTGAGGAGAAGGACTGCAGGGTGTCCACAGGAGGTTGACGTGGGACATCCCAGCTCAGAGGTTTTGCTCCCTGGTTCGCTCCCCGAGGATTCAGCTCGCTGCAGAGCAGATGATTGGGTCTGAGTTTAGAAACAGAGCAAGATACCCTCTGTGCATTGTGGCAATGCATCAAAGCAGTAGAAGGCCAGAGGAACCCTAGGGTGTCTTCATCACGGGCTCTTGCTGCTGCTCAAGATGGGTCCTGCTCCCCTGCCCCAGCTTTGGCAGTGTAGAGCTGGGCACCACGTGCAAGTGTCATGGCTGCTGGTGGGACTGGTGCACAGCTCAGGTGCTCCTGCTGCAACTCATCTGCTGGCTGGCAAGGCATCGTGTCTCCCTCCCTCTCCTCTCTCCTCACCAGAGCAGTGATGCTGGCACTGCACCATTTTCCATATTTATGGCAGTAAAGCTGTAATCTCCCTCGATCCTCAGAAACCTCCAGGAGAGATTGATGGAAGCCCAGGTCAGCCATTAGTGACCGCTGCATAAATCACCCTTATTAGCCAAGCTCCCTTGGCAAGGCGTGCTGATATATGGACCCATGAAGTCTGTGAAGCATTAAGAAATCATGACTACATACCTGGGACAGCTGAGGATCTCTGCTGTGCGAGCACCTTATCTGGACAAGGGCGGGCTGGATTCTCCTTCTGGCCCTTCTTTTTGTTGTCTGCAAGTTTTTATCCCTGCCCTGAACCACTTGGTATTTTTTAATCAGTCCCAGACTGTGCTTTGGGCTGGCTACTGAGACGATGAACAGAAGCGAAGGGGAACCCACCGGGGGTGGTTGCTCTCAAAGAGAGGAAGTGCCCTGAGTCTGAGCAGACATCCCTCGGAGGAGCCCAAGGCGTCGGAGGGACCTGTCAGGAGAGCATTCCCCAGTGCTGGAGCTGTGCATAGTCTCTGGCTTTCAGTCCTGGCTGCTCACCTGGAAACCTGAAACAGCAAATGCTACCCATACCCCGACACAGCTGGCCATGCATACCGGTTCTCCTGTCCCATGGTTTGATTTGAGTGAGCTGGAAGAAAATCCAGGTCTTGCTCTGCAAGGGAGTTGAGAATGAGACTCAACGTAGCATGTGGATGAGGCTGGAGGGCTTTTTGATGCTGCTGCCGTCCTGGCTGGCAGCCTGCGAGATGTGCTGGCATCACCAGCTTCAGCTCCTGTGAAATTTTGCCAATGAAACCCTGGGAACCCCCACATATGCCCGGTGCTCATCTAGGAACCTCTATCTTGCCGCCCAGCATGTATGAGGGCTTGAACGCAGCATGCAGAACCTAGCTTTGGATTAAAGCAGCAAGGGAAGGGTTGTGGAGATGGCACGTGGAAGAGGATGCTTTGTGGCCAACGGGGAGCGAAAGGCCCGTGAGGAGATCAGCTACATACTCTCTGTGGACATTTGCCTTAACAGAAATTCATCAGACGGGCGGTGCTGATTGACGGTAGAGGACACAAGCACTGCTCTCCTGAATGATTATTTATGATGGGAATGCTGGAGTGGTTTTCTGGAGAGTGCCTGTGGACTTGGGAATCATCCAGTCCAAGACTGTCAGGCTCACGTGACTGTTCATAAGGCATTTGGTGTGACTACTATGGGAAGGGTGGCCGTGGCCCTATGGCTTCTATGGATTTCCCATGTTTGCAGCCACTGACTCACTCTGTATAATGGGCAATGGCATAAAATCAAGCAGTTTGCAGATAATTTAGGCACAGCCAAAAGCACTATATTCACAGGATGAACTGTCTGCTGCACTAAACATATATATTTGGAAGAGTATGAGTAGCATTTTCAATTGCAATGCCTTTCTAATTAGGGCCTTGAGTATCTACTCAGGCAAAGCACCCATAAAGTTTGTGGAGAGCTGAGGCTGTCTGAGGCTGCGGGATGCTGCCTGCGATGCTGGGCTCAGGGCGAGCAAGGCTGGCTCCTGTGCGCACGCGTGCACGCCCTGGGCACACCACGGGCATACAAGAAATAGAAGTCACATTTGCTTTCTGCTCATTTGCATGGAGACGACTGATGCTGCTACGTTTGTGTTTCAAGCACTGCAGGGAAAGCTGAAATCTTTCAAAACCTGTTTTTCTCTGAGAATTAAAAAAAAAACAAAATCAGGAGAAAAGCTAACAAAAAAGACAAACAGAACCAGATCGGGGAATGTTTTTATTTACGTCAACTTTCATAAAGCTCCTCTCTCCTCCTGTTCCTCCACCCACCCAATGTGAGTGCTGGCCACCAGTGAGCATCCCTCAGGGTGAAAATTGTCTGTAGGCTGACCAGGCGCAACCGGGGTGTATCTGGTTACAGCAAAGGGCTTATTAGAGGAGCCTGCAGCTGAGGAGTGAATCTTTCTTTCCTCTCTTCAGCTACAGCACAGTGTCTCCTGTGCCAGCCTTGGGTTAAATGTCCAATTAGTCTCTGCTCTTCACCGTTAATCGCTGTTGTTTGTTGCTGAGTGAGAGCCGGTGGGATCCATTAGCTCCTCTTCCTCCTCCGGCTGGCCAGCTGGCTCGGGCTGGCTCCAGGTATGCTTTTTGGGGTCTGCCACTGTGGAGAAATCTGGCCTTTTTTTCTCTTGGGAAGCGGTGTGCTGTGTTCGCTGCCTCTCGGCTGATCCATAACCCCGCTTTTTGGCTGGAGGGGAGGCACAAATGGAGCCGTCAGGACAGAATTACAAAAGCCTAATCACGTTTCACAACACGCCAACTCGCAGGCGGAGGTGTAAAGCTTTATATAGAAATACAATTAATAATCTAGTAAAAAGCTGCCTCCTAGCTAGTGCCGTAATGCAAAACAAGGCTCAAGGGGCAAGAGGCTTTACAAGTGTTGGGTCTGAGTTCACAGCTTGTCCTGCACACTCAAGGGCTGTCTGGGTGACGGCCACTTCATAACTAACCACGGCAGCTCTTCTGGGGCCTGCCTTGTCCTGGTCGCTGGGTGGGTGCAGGGATGCTCCCCCACACCTCGCCAGCCCCGCAGCCACGGGTGGGAGAAAGGCACAGGTGCTGCAAGGGCAGCAGTGAGCCCATCTGGCAAGTGGGGCCAGTGGAGTTTGGTGCTGTGCAAAGAGTTGCAGTGTGGGCATGGTGCTGGCAACCCCGTGGGACCCACGCCAGCGCTGCACAGAACTGGTCAGCATTGTGCTTCCCCAGTAGCTGGCCCAGCAGGAGCACACCTGCCCAGCTGGTCTCTGCAGATGGCATGGTACATTGCATGGTAGAAAAAAACCCCAACAACTGAGCAGAGCAATCCTGGCTGGAAACACCACGGTGTGCTGCACGCTCCCTCCTTTGCTGTGGGATGCGCCTTTGACAGCCCACAGCAAGCTGGGGCTGGACTGTGCCACCAGCTGCCTGCCCTGCCTGCTCATCCAGGAGCAGACCAGTGGGGACAGGCAGTATCCCTCGGGAAGCAGAGAGACCATGGGGAGGGAAGCGGTGTGGGAGGAGCAGCCGAGGGCAGAGGGGAGGATGTCTGGGCCGGGTCAGTGCGGAGCGCTGGCAGCAGCAGCCTGTGCATGGCAGCACGGCGAGCACAGCGGCCCGGGCCGGCGGAGCATGTGGTGATGAGGAGTGAGCCAGGAGATAATCTGCCGTGTTACCTAGGACAAGATGTGGTTTCAGGTGCATTAGTCCAGAGGCAGACCCAAGGCAAGGGGCCAGAGATAAGGAAAGCCTTAGATGCCTACAACTGCTCGCTGTGGTGCTCGGCGTTGCACGTCCAGCTGCAGTGTGGCATGGGAGAGGTGTCAGAGCGCCAGAGCTGCCCTCCCTGCCAACTGCCCTCACCTCTTTATCACTGAGTATGAAAGGGCAGCATCCATCACTTCTTGCAACTTTTCTTGAAGAGAAAAGAGCAAGTACCAGGGCATTTTGTTGGCTCCTTATCCTCGCTGGCATGGGACCAACGGTGTGACTCATGCAACCCTGAAAGGATCAGATGTGCAAATTGAGGTTAGGCTGAATTTGGCCAAATGCCTTACACCCCTGAAAGGGGAGAAGACTCCCTTCTGCCCTGGGCTTCACAGGCAGCCTCTGTATCATGCACTAGAGGTGGCCCAAAGGCACACGAGCATTGTCCACCCCAGATGTGCTCATAATATGAGCATTTATAATGTGCCTCCCGTCCCTGACCACTGCACTGGCAGTGTCACCTGGTTAAAAAGTGCTTTTTGTCTAAAATGCTTAATGCACCCTCCCATGTTCTCCAGCATCCTGGTAAATATTATTGCCCCCATTTTACAGGCAGAGAGCGGGCACTTGGCTTGCGATGAGTCAATGTCAAAGCGAGGGCTTTAGCCTCGAGAGCCAGCCCGTCCTCTCCTCCATGCAGCCAGCAGCATCTATTTCTCTCCAAGCAACGTCCACCCTGTGTGAGACCGGTGCTATAAAGAACAAATAAAATGCTGTGCAAGCCAAAGGAAATGGCATCATTTAAAAATATGCACAAGGTTAACAGGCACAGGGAGAACACAGGGCATGTGGATGGATAGTAGGAGAGCTAACAGACGAGACCCGAAGGGCTGCAGGGTGTAAGGCAGTACCAGCAAAATCATCCAAGTGCATAAGTCACAAGAAAATCAGACTTCTTACCCTGCTTAAGGACTGTCCCAGGCAGGTGCCCCGGGATGAAGATTGACTGCATCACTGTGTTCCCGAGGGACTGATTGATCGATTTTTGTAGCACCATCCTGTAGCCCTGCACACTGATTCATCACAAGCAATTAGCTGGGAGTGATGTGCAGCTCTGAGCGACAGCCGGGCTGTCTCCCTCCAGACTGTTCTGACCTGTCCTGTGCTGCGGCACATCCCCAGCTGGATGAGGTGGATCATGGGGAGCACTCACAGATACTCCAGGGGCTCTGAGTTTCCTGGGGTGAGGGAGCAGAACTGGGGGAATTTTCCAACATTTAGAAACGTTTTCTCTCCCAGCCCTGCAGGCACGGCCTGGGGCATGGTGCCTATTCAAATTAGGCCACTGTCAGGTTTGTTGGCTGAGGTTTCATTTAATTTTCTTCATCATGCTCACTCACAGCAGCCCCGTGTAGATGCCCAGGCCAGGATGCAGAGCATCTGGGCAGGCCTTTGTCAGTCTCCCTGGCTGAGCTGTTAACACTGATTTCCTATGAATATTCAGGCGTGCGAGATGCATCCAGGATGCTCTTGCACTCAAGGCTCATGGGATCACAACTCAAATTTTAACTCTGCCACTGGCTTCCTATGGCTTCTTGGGCAAACCAGCCTTTGGCTTCCTCGGACAAATCTTTTCATTTCCCTGCACCTCAGCCTCCAGGTGAATAATCACGTGGATGGGTGAGCGGGCATCTTGCTGCTCTGCACAGCTTGGTGTAGAGCACCAGTTCAGGGCTTGGTGGGGCTACCAGCATCTTCTCTAGCAGTCACTGGCTGACATTGCTTGGGTCAAGTTTGCCTCTCTCCGTACCTGCTATCCCACCTGTGAAACAGGGGTAATGATACCCAGGTTGTTTCCAAAAGAGGTGTTGTGTCAGAAATAAGGAACTCAAAAAGGACTGTGGGTCCTGAGGGTCTCGTGTGTCAGGATCACTTGTCAGAAATATTTTGCCATGACCATGCTTACAGAGATGAGTTTTCTGAGATGGGAGTGACAACACATGCATGAAGCTGCAGGTGAGCACCACTGGGGAAAAGGATCATCCAGCAAGAGAAAAAATGGTAGCAGGAATGAGTTCAGATTAGTTTCCATCACCAGTGGTATTTGCACCCCAGCAAGATTACAAAGGATAGCATCCACCCTGAGTCATTCAGCACTAAGCCTGGAGCTTGCCTGGAGCAGGGTGTCTGTAATAAGCCCCCCGAGGGGGATGTTTCAGCCCAGAGCCCCTGCCCAGGCAGGGGCCATGGCAAGCTCTCGTCTGCTGCTGACTCCTTCCCCTGAGAGCCTCCATTTGTGGCCACAAGCTGGTGAGCAGGGAGACCTGGGGGAAGGGAAGGTCCTTAGCATTGATTGATGGGGTTTGTTCCCCAGCTTGTCATTACCTGGCTTTCTGCCCCATCGCAGCCTGGCCAGCCCTGGTTTCCCACCTCGCCCCCACTCCCCATGCATGGGAACAGCTGGATGGAACAAAATTTTCACTTGCCTTTGAAGAGCCAGCAGGCCCTGTAGCCAGCAAAAACATTTACTGAAAAAATAGTAGTAGATCTGTTTCCCTTTCATCAGGGTGAGGAAGGCAGCTCTAATGTTGACATTTCTTACCCAAGATTCAGAAATCGCTGTCTTTAAAAACGAGAGCCTGGTGTTTTTGAAAACTGGACGGGCATCTGACACCCATCAGCCCCTTGGAAGCAGCCCAGGGCTTGTGGGGAAGGCCTTTGGCTTCCCTGGCTGTGGTGGGCTTTGAATGGTTATTCCTCTGAAACCAGTGCTTCTGTTTAGTGGTTTTCCCTTAATAAAAGAGATTTTCCTGCTGCAAGGATGTCATTGCTGAGGAATTACTGCTGGGCCTGGTCTTTTGCATCTTTCAGAATTTGCCTGAGCCTCCCGCAGCCAGGCTGGGGTGGCACAGGGCCTAACTGGGTCTGGGGAGTGATGGGGGAGAGGGGCTTTCACATGCATCTCTGTGAACCCACCAGAGCTGCAGCTTCAGGGGGAAACCAGAACATCTCATCCCACTTCTGCTCCTTTCCTCTGGAGGACCCCCAGCTCTGTAGTACCCAATAACACAGGCTTCATCCCCAGCCTCAGGAGGTGGTTCCTCCATCCCACCTTGACCACACTGTTGCCCTCTCCCTGTTCACGCATGGATGCACACACACTCTGAGCTGCCTTTAGATGAAGGTATGCATTATGCCCATTGCTATTCCTGCTAAGCGAGATTCTTGGTTCTGCTCCTGCCAGCCTTAAACCGCTCTGTACGCCTTCCCGCTGGGCTCGGGGTCAGCCAAGCCCCAGGGCAAGAGGGCCGGCAGGTTTCTGAGCCATGGTGGGAAAGGGCTTGGGGAGCGTCCTGTGGTTTGGATGACGTCTGTCTGTCTGTCTGCCTCGCTTTAGGCCTCCGTGCTGCTGGATTAGTAGCTACACCTCTCTTAGTGCATTGACTCAGGCATGGCTGTCATCTCCAGCAGTCACTGGGCACTGTCAGTGGAAGTGGATTTCAGCGCTCATTAATCCCTGGCCACATTTGCCTCCCTCCTTCAGCTGTTTTTTCCAGCAGGCTCATCAAAGTATAATCTTGTCGCTGGGTTTGCAGTGGTTTGGCAACAGCTTGTAAACTCCCTGTTCCCCAGCATCCCAGCCCTTGCCCACTCTTTGCCCTTTCATTTGTTGAGCTACCCTACGTCCTTTATTTTTCTCCTTCCTGGTTTTCCTTAGTTTTCATGTGACCAGGCACACTGGAAGGAGAATTGGCTTCTTTCCCGTTTCTGACCCTGCTGTGCAGAAGTGGGGGATGAGCACATTGCTCATATGAGTTACAGCTCAGAGGAAGAGGAGGAGGAGATCCCAAATGCAACCCAAATCGATTGCTCACCCCGTGGTACGCAGCTTTCCCTGCGCTGAAGCACTACTCAGCCCTGATGCAAGTGTTTTGGTGGTGTTGGCTCATCATGACAGGTCTTGTTCAGCTGTGGAGAAACCCTGCCCTGCAGAGCAATGTCCAGATTCCTGAGGTGCAGCGAAAATTCCTCTACCTCCTCAACTGAGGGAATATTTTGGCTGGATCTTAGTTTGGACTAAGCCATGGGCTGGAATTGAGGGTAAAGTTTGGTTCGTGTAACTATGGGTAAACAGTGTCTTGATTTCCATGGCAGAGAACGCTTCTTTCAGATAAAGCACCCTTCTCTGGCATTGCCATCTTTGTTGACCAGAGACAACAATCAAGGAAAAGGATCAGAAAATGAAGTGTTGAAATGAAGAGTGCAACAAAGATGATTAGTTGGCATCACAGCTGAGGAGAGATGGAGAACGAAGGCAAATATTTTCAGTGAGTCAAATGCCCTTCCCTTGCCCTAGGCTAAAAGCAAGGTAGCTTAGCAAATTCTAAAGCAAAGCACAGGGAGGGGGCACTCCCCCAAACTCAAACAGAATACTTTTTTCTTTTAGGAGGTGGCATTTTTGCTTTGGCCCTCTTCCCTCTCTGGAGAAGAATTAATCTCAGGATGAAAAGTCCAAGCACGCTGTGCTGAAAATGCCCGTCTCAGTTAAGTCTGGTCTTAGCCCAAATTTGCAAATATTTTCCATGTCCCTAGAACTGCTGTTTTCAGTCACTCAGTTACAGAGTCCTCAAACTGGTTAAGGGAAGAAACTTTCCCCTCTTCCCTGGTGCTGTTCTGCAGTGCATCCACCCTCCCTGGAAAAGTTTAAGTCAAGAGTGAATATTTTTCTGCAAGCCTTGCCTAGTTTAAACAATGAATTCTGGGAAGTGCCATGGCATATGTTCTGCAGAAAATCAGAGTAAATGACCACAATGATTCCCTCTGGCTTCATGCTCTGTGAAGCTATTGTTTGCAATGTGTTGCAGGGGTGTTTAGCTTGGCCCAGTGTGTCATCCTCTCTCCGGTCTTTGAATAGACTCTGCTGGAGAAAATGACTGGAATAAGTCTGTTCTGTATTTGATTTTGGCATTAATTTTTTTGTTTGTTTGTTTATTTCTTTGGGATTATTTTAAGGACCTAGAGGTCCCCACAGCTAGAGAGGCAGGGCCAGCACACGTGCTGTGCGGCTGTTCCCCTCAGTGACAGCTGAGAGCCACGGCTCTGATGGCAGAGGAATGGAGGGAGTTCATATCCCACTTTCTCCATCTACCTGCAGGGTACAGGTAGATTACCTTGCTCGCTGAGATGTACTGCTTCCTTCTGCTTTGAGGGATCCAGGGCCCTCAGCATGTCTGCAGTTGCATTTCCATTGGAGAAAGCATCACTGATGAAACGATACTCGTTGCATCCCTTGGTCAGTGCAGCTGCCTGGGGACCTGCTGTACTGCCATGATCTAGGTGCTTCAGGTTGTGTCCAAAGGCTGGAGACCTGCCTGGAGCTGGGATGAGGGGTCCCTGAGAGCCCAACTGTTCCCTGGGAAGCCCCTCCACCTGCCCCTGCTGCCTTTGGGACCCTCCTCTGGGCTCGCCTCTGGTTCCTGCCAACCTCACTCCTGTACCCGTCTCTGCTCCCATCTTGCCTTTGCTCGGGAAGCTGATTTTGGGAATCAGCCTCAGGCTCTGTCTCAGCAGCCTTCCCCAGAGGGACTGACACCAGGCTGTGTCCTGGGGGTCCGCAGGGGTCCCCCATCCTGTCCCACTCCCCTCTCCCAGGCAGGACCAGCTCTTCCTAGTTGACTCCCAGCAGCTATTTGTCTGATGCTCCCACAAGATCTGAGTGCTGGGGAGTCTGGCACTGTCCCAGACAATCTGCTCCAACGATTTGCTATCCTTAGAAAGGCTTTTGTAAACACCAATCTGGATCTTTTTTGCTGCAATTCAGGACTATTGTCATTTTTCCCATCCTTGACTCAGACACAGCTTGTTTGCTCTAATGTTTGAAGTGCTGTGAGAAACCTCAGATCTGGACAATATCTGGGTCTGCCCAGACCCCCATGGGCACCCATGGCAGGTCACCTACTGAGAAGCCCCTTTCCCATCCTGCTGCCATCCCAAAGAATTGGGGGAATTCCTCAGCTGTGTCTTGAGGAAGAAGAAACCTTGGGCCAAACAGCCGAAAAGAAGGTTTAGATGTGTCAGCAGTCTGTGCACTCCCAAAGGGACTCCAGAGGTTTCCAGCCCTCAGCTGATGGTGATCACTTACATCCTGACTGGCATCAGCCAAGCTGGAGCTAAAGCACATGGCTTCGAGGGCAGGAGCCACACTGGTGGTGACCGGGGAGTCCCTCTGTAAATAGCAGAGGGAAAGAAAGGAAGGAGCAGATGGGGAAAAGGAGGAGCAAGACAGAGAGAGTGACAAGCCATCAAGTGGATGTGTAAGAAGGAGCTGGGAGGAGTGAAAGAGGAGAGGGAGCTGTAATTAGGGCAGGTTTAGCATGCATGAATTTTGCTGGGTTTGCAGCAGGAGGCTTGCCCAGCAGCTGCAGAAATGATTTATTACATGCTCACTACATTTGCCCTGTAGGAAGGTAAATAAAATGTACATACTGTCCCATTTACTCAGACAATCAAGGGGATATGACCCAATTTCTATTTTACTAAAATGTTTCCCTCCCCAGAATTGGACCCCTGGGAGGTGCAGAACGCTGCGGTTCCCCCCCAGAGCAGCAGCACTGCACGGGAGCTGCATCTGTCTCATCTGCTCTTGTTGTCAGAAAGATCTTTGAATGCACAGTTAGCACTTAAACCCCCTCACACTCTCCTGCCACCCCGGCACAGCCCCTCCTGCCTCCCCCCAAGTGCCAGTGACCTGTGATGGGGGGACATGGCAGGAGACGGCCGGCCAAGCACAGGGGAAATCCGCCTGCACCATCTGCGTGTCGGATTAGGCGATGCTTTTCCTCTGACGGTGAGATGAGAGAGAGACAGGAGCCGGGAGCATCATCTGGCTTTCACATCTGCTGGCGCTGCCAGGGCTTGGCACAGCTGGCTGTATTGCACCACGCCAGGGATGGGGGCTCGGACCCAGCTCCAGAGGAGAAAGTCCTGCATGTGCAGCCAGGTTCCAGCTGTGGGGAGGAACTCGCTTCTCTGGGGAGGAGCGGGGGCCCATGTTTGTTCAGTCAGTCAGCAGGTCTAGGGGAGATAAGGGGCCTCCTGCACCCTGGGATCTGCCTTGCCCGGCACAATCTGGGATGTGATTACTTTTGCTGATACCCCAGATACAGCATATGCTGAATGTGCATGTTTTGGCAGCATGGTTTCTGACTGTTCCTGAGTTTTTTTCCACCTCTGCTTGTTAGGTCTCCTCCAGCCTCCCCAGCAGGCAGCACCAGGCAGCCAGGAGGCTGCAGCCGCTGCCTGTAGCTCTCTGCAGCCACGGGGATTTGTTGCAGATGTCGGGCAGCGCGGGGCTGGGAAAGCAGCACGTGGCTACCCTGGCCTGCAAATGCTGAGGCCATACGCAACGTAATGGGCATGAAGTGGACATAGAGCTAAAACCCCTCTTTTGGGGACTGAAGTTGAAGGATTTTGCTGTGCAAAGAAAGAGTCAGTGGGTTGTGGGTTTTTCTGAATCCAAATTTCACATGACTTTAAGCAAGTAGTCAGAGGAAGCCTGTTCTGCTGTGACTTTGGCTCTGTCTGCCGGGTTTATCCTGCTGCATGCGGGCTGGCACTCTGAAAAACATAGCCTTGTTTTGTTTAGAGAAGCCTGTCTGGAGGAAAGAGGAGAGAAGCAACCCCTCGTGTGGCTTATGACAGCCTTCCCCAGCCAGAGCAAGGGCTCAGCCCCAGGTGCCCTGGGACACTCACCAATTCCTTCCCTCATGGGTCCCTCTTCTCCCCTCTGGCACAGGGGTGAGATGCTCACCCTAGCTGCATGGGGAGGAGCAGTTCCCACCCAAATGCTCTCCTCTGGCAGATGGGTGAAGCTGAGGACAGGACACTGTTACTTAGCAACTGATGAAGGATGCAGCTTTAACCCCACCTGATACCCAGCACCACCCTCCCCTGCGAGTTTGCTGGAGGAATGGGCACAGGTCCCATCAGAGCTAGGCTCCACTGGGGGATTTTTTTTCTCATGTTCTATCATTCTTCTGATCCATACTTTTGGGCAGCGAGCTGGTCACTCCTGGACTGGAATGAACCCTGGCTCTGCCATACAGCAAGCAGGGCTGCTGGCTCTCTGGGATGAGTGGAAGCACACATGCTGGAGCTGCTGCCCGTACTCCATCTATTCATAAGGCTCAGTGCTCCTTCCCCTGCTCCACACTCACACTCCCTCCCAGACCCTGCAGACAAAAACCTAATTGCATGACATAAATTATAGCAACTCTCCAAATAAAAGCCCAGGAAAAAAAAGGCTGTGGCTGGATGGACACTTGAGGGCTATTAGAAGATGCATAAATTCTTTTCCTTAGGTTTTTCATTTTTACATGTCTAATTACAGTGAAAGGAGCCTTTCAAGGGTTGCTCAACTGCCAGGGCACTCAGCAGCCCCTGGCAACTGGAGTGGGAAGAGGTGGCAGGGTCAGACGGCCCCATTTACCTTGGATAGAGCCTAGGGCTAAACAAATGCCAAGGGTTTGGGAAGAAGAGAGGGAGAAACCTCTGCATTCCCCTGGGTCTCCCCCAGGAACCTGCCTTGGTTCCCCAGGCACCCATCACTCCTAGGAATACTTCTATGCTATTGTGGCCCCTCTTTATTTATCTGACACTCCTCAAGCATCTTGCAAACTTTAATTAAACATGCCTCCTAAGGGTATCCTTTACCCTCATTTTAAAGATGGGCTGGCTGAAAACAAATAAAATGAGCAGCATTTCTCAGGACTGGGAATAAAACCCAGGAGTCAGGGAGATGGAACTTTAATGGTCTGGCTTCACCCCCCCTCCATGCTCTGCCTGACAGCGACTGCGCCACTGACAGCATCCCTGGCACCATCCTCAGAAGCCCCAGATGTTCTGGGGAGGCTCGGAGGGAGTGGGAAGGACCTGGGAGTGGCTACAGATCCCACGGGCAGGGGAATCACAGGCTGGGACAGGGAGAAAAGCCCTTAAACCAAGAGAAATGCAGCGGGGTCAGAGGGCAGCACTGCTCCCAGCTTGGGGCCCCGGTCAAAGCACCCAGTGCATGGTGAGCCACTGTGATAATTAGGGGCAATTTATATTTCCAGGTCAGGGGTTCACTCTTTCTTGTCATCGATTTTTAGGTGGGTGATAAACTGCCTGGAAACCAGAGCTGTCGGGATAACACGGGAAATGTCCCATTAGAGGGGGAGCTTCTGGAGCAAGCACTGCTATCATCACCTTCTGCAGCCCCCTGTGGCAACGGCTTGGATAGGGCACCCCCGTGCTTCGCTGCCGACTGTCCCTCATCCCTGGGGCTGGACACATCACCCATTGATGCTGCACTTATGCCCCGAGCCCTTCCCATGCTCTGTGTTGGACCCTGTTGTGCCCGAGGGCACAGGCTGGTGTCCCCTGCCTGGGGTGAAGGGGACAGTGTGCTGGAGGTGGGTGTCTCTGCCGAGACAGGAATCACTCTCTCCTTTCTGGGGAGCAGGCTTGAGAAGGCAGCTACAGGGGCCATGCTTCAGAAAGTGCTTGGGGCCACTGATTTTTCTGCATGTGAACCTGAAAAGAAATCCAGGGAAGTTTTGTGCATGCATTTGTTACACTTGTCACTGCTTTTCTAGCGCTGGGGAACTGGCCCTGGATCCACTGAGCAAGGTGATGTACATGACAGTCCTGGTTGCCAGCTGAGGTACTGAATGCGATAGTCGAATGTACAGGTGCTGGGGCACACAAGGCATTGCTTTGTTGTCAGCTTGTTCTGCTGCTGTGTGTGCTCTGCTCCAGCATTGGCTGCTGTGCTGATACAAAGTGCGAAGACCAGCAGGGCTCCAGCCTAGCCTAGGTGAGTGTCAGGAGGTAGACCTCCTAGCTCCCCTGCCTGGCAAGGGTTTTTGTCCCATGGCTTGCAGATCTCTGCTTGCAGAGGCAGATTCTGCTGCTCCTGACAAGCACAGTAAGAGCTTAAATATGTTTGCTCCAACCCTTTTTTTGCAAACTGCTCTAGCAGGTAGAACTGTTCCCAGATTTATTCCTCAAGCCAAAAGAAAGTGACTGCAGGAGGTGGCTATGCCGGCTGCAGGGCAGGACAAGCTCAGCTGCTCCTCTGCTAAACACGCACCCTGCCTGGCCGTCCTGTGGGTGCTCTCTTGGTGGATTTGATTGCACTGATATGATCCCACTCCAGATATGCTGCTGTATCTGGAACCTAGCTCTGCTTCCTGTAATTAAAGGTGTCAAGTTATGCCATACACTGAATTCAGCAGCAGAAGTTCTTCCCAAGTACATTAAATTATGGAGATCTTGGAGTGTCATGAATTTACAGCCTCTGCATGGTGAGGGTATGCTGGTGCTCTGAACGTCTTGGGCTGAGAAGTGCCCTTTTCTCATAAAAAAGTCCAAACCAAACTAAAAGGGCCTGGCTGAGGAGACTCATTAGGATCAGGGTTAAAATTCCTCGATCTGTGGCTGAGGCCCATCTGTAGCCCTTGTGCCTTGTCGTCTCTGGATATGCCCCAGAAATAGCAGATGCTCAGCCACAAGTCTCGAGCTGCCTCAGCAGCTCTGCTCCCTGCAAGGAGGGTACCCGGAGCACTGCTGCCTGCACTGGTGCTGTACCCCAGGGCTGGAAACATGGGTGGGCACTGCAGGGGTCATGGCTGGGCACTGTCACAACCTTTCTGGCATCTCTCCAACTTGCTTTAGGTGATGTCCCGACCTTTCAGAAACGATCCCTTGTCCTCTTGGAGACACAAACAGAAGCCTCTGACCCAACCGCTGCTGGCCAGCAGCTACAGCCAACAGCCTGTGGGCAGGGTCGCAGGAAACAGGCGTTTCCAACACCAAAGAGTTTCATTTAAACAAATTTGTGCTTGCAAACGGGAGATGCAAAACTCATCAGATGAACTGTTTGCTGGAGCTTCGAGTGAGGTGCCTGGGGAGCTCCAGCATCCATGCCTACTGAAACGCAGGGCTCAGCAGATCCCCCTCGCTGAGCACTCAGCTAATCTCCTCCGTGGTGGCACATTTGTGAGGATGCTCCTGTCATGTCATTAAAAAAATAATAAGCGAAAGGGCATCTGTGTGAGTGATGGAAAAGTGACTCTGCATCATGGAAAGCCACCTCCAAGCTCAGGCATGGCCGCTCCTTGCTCGGAGAAGCCCCTCTCAGCAGCCAGTCACTGGGTGGTCTGCCTCTTAATTACAGGGTTAATGCCATGTTACTATCAAGAGAAGTTTCTTAACCTGATAATGAGTAGGAAGCAGCTGTAGCTTGGAAAATGTAATAATTGCAGAGTGGAGCAATGTAATTATAAGGTGCATATCAACTGCCTCCATGTTTACTTAGAGAAGACTAAATCCCCTCAAAAGCAGCAGCCATGGCAGCAGCCGGCTCTGTTTCTTGCAGGGGGTGTAACTGCATAGGGAAGAGGGGAGTGGAGACAAGTCCTGGACTGCTCCTCTCTGCTGCTGACGTGCCAGGGCTTGAGCCAAGGCTACAGTGGACTCTGAGCCCAGCAGCACTCAGCACATGCCATGCTCAGCCAGCATCGCTCCAGCTCCTTGGTGGGGCATTTCCATGGAGCATTGTAGTGCCGTGCCCAGCCTGGCCAGCTCCAGGAGCTCATCTTGCGTGTGGGACATCACCAGTCTCAGCAGGCATTAGATGGAGATGTGTCCCCTGGCCTTCCCAGGGAGCAAACAGAGTCAGCAAGGTTGGGCAGAGGTGGCTGCTTGCCAGGGGAGAAGAAAAAATGCAGGCTGAGAAAGATAAATGCTGCTGCTTAGCCCTGCTCTTCTTTTATAAGAGCTCTTCTCTTCTGAAGAGGCTGTGGCCCCAGAAGCATGTCCCTGGTGGGGCCACCAACCCAGAGATGCAAAGCACATGGACTATACCTGTCAACCACCCTCCCTCCCAGGGGTGCTCTCATTCCCAGGAGCTCCTCGGGAAAGACCGGTAGCAAACTGTCACGACTGAGCTCTTTATTTTCTCTTCCTGATATATTTGCCTGTCTCAGGTCTAAGTGTGCCTGGAGCTGCTCCCTGCAGCCTCAGAGCACTTGCCTTCCGTTCCTCCCCACTTTCCTGCACACAAGGCGGTTTTTAGTCTGCAATCTCCACGCCAAAGAAAATTTCTATTAGGTGAAAAAATTGCTTCCCTTTCATGCCCTGAAGGTAACCAGATGAGTGGAGGTGCATATCCCATACAGAAAAAGCAATGCTATGCTGAGCCTTTCTCCCACTGAACATGGCTCATTACTCCTGCTGCCGCTGGTGCAGATGCTGGTGAAGGTGTGCCCCAGCACCAGTGTGAGATCAATCCATCATCGCAAGCAGAAGCTCAGCAAAGGCATGCCAACACAGCGAGGCCATCGCTCCCTCCTGCCAGGCAATGCCTGTTCACCTGCCCTACGATCTGGGTGTATAATTTCTGTTGAGCAGTCACTAAATCAGGACAAAACTCCCTCCTGAGTGGGTCTCCATCTCTCGGTGAGAGGCAGAAGGACCCTGCAGCACACACAGCTGCTGTCCACGTGCGTTGCATGCTGGCTTGCTGGCACCCTGCTGTCAGCAGGTCCCTCCCATGAGCACATGCATGTGCACATGCCTGTGCTCACGTGTTGGCATGTACATGCTCATTCTCCCTCATTCTCACTCTGGGAAAAAACTTTGCCAACTGCTTTTTCCTTGAAACATACAGATTTAGCTCAAACAAAACATTTGTTGCAGTTTTGCTGGGTATGCTCAATTATTCTCTACTTAAAAAAAAAAAAAAAAAAGAAGAAAAAAAGATAGAATATGCCAATATGGAAAATAAAAGTGGGTCAAGTTCTAAATGAATCACAGTAATACCAACTCTGAAGCACAGTCAACTGTTTCATCAGTCCTTTACAATGGTCTCCTTGAGATCCTGGCACACAGGCACAGCTTCTCTCAAAACATATTTCTGGCTTCATTGCCTGTGCAACCTTTGCAAATGTCTTACTTTGATCTTTAATAATTACCCTGTGCTAATGCATTTGTGATGTGATGAATGAGATGGAGAGAAGAGTGAGAGGAACCCTTACCTTTCTCTTGTCAAGGTCCTTCACTCGGGGTCTGTGATCTGCTCCTGCTGCTGCCCCAGTCATCATCCGTGCTGGGAAAGGGCTTGGGTGTCAATTAAGGAGCTAGCCCAAAGTCCGTGATGCCTTGTGGTAAGAGACAATCTGCCCTTTCCATGAGCTAATTAATGAGAGGAAATTCTTCATGGTCTCTCATACTTCCCACACTCCCCACTTTTTGTGAGGACAGGAGGGGGCAAGGTGTTTTCCCCATGGTGTTGGCTAGATGTGCTGGCAGATGTCCGGCTGGTCATCACCCTCCACCACACACCTGCTCTGGCTGCTGAAGAAGGTGGCCAGGTGACATCCCATCCCTTGGCAGCATCTCTTGCTGGCACTGCTGGGAAGACAGCCACAGCCCCCACCGGGGCATTGCTTCTCTCCTTCTGTCCCATTTCCCCCAAGGACAAGCCTGAAAATGTTATTCTTGCTCCTGACACCTGTGCCCTGGGAGGATGTATGCACAGAGAGTGCTTAGATGGAGCTCACGCAGTAAAAAACTGACAGCAACTAAAAATTCATCTTCTCAACTGCCGGCTTTGCTCTGAAAACCCCAGAAAGGATGCAGGACCCCATGCCTCCTTCATGTCCCCTCTCATACTGGTATAAATACAAGCACCAGGTTCTTCCTCCTTGCAACATCTCCATCTGAAGCCTTTGCCCCGTGGCAGGTGACACTGGTGCTCTTTATGAGCAGCTCTGAGCCAGTGCAGGTATTTCATCCGGATAAAGGGGATGAGGAAGAGTTTCTCCAATGCTGAGCGGCAACTGCATGCCGTCACCAAGCAGCTGTGAGGGTGCAGATCTGGCTAATAAAATCCAGTGTCTATGGAATGGTTCTCAGCTTGTGCAAAATGGGTTCTTCCTCAGCCCGGCTTCTGCTGAACAATTTTTATTTGAGCATCCTCATTTTCTGGTCTCTTTAAGTTGAGCTCAGGCCCTGCACGCTGGAAATCAGCAATGGAGATTATAGCTGTGTTTGCAAATGGTTGGTACTGCTAAATCAAAGCAAGCAGATTAGCAAAACCCTTTAGCTTCTCAGTTCTGCTTTTCTGCTGTGACCGTGACACATAGTCCAACAACTCCTTAATCCGCAAGCCAACCAACCCCTTTCCTAGGGAAATCCTAGGGAAATCCATGAGGATGTGTGGGTGCGGGATGCTCACTGCATGCCCAGCTCAGGGAGCACGCACCTGTGCTGGATGCTGGGCTGCAGCTGGCTCTGTCAGATAATGCAGGGAGCAAAGCATTCATCCCAGCAGAAACCCTGGAGATTGCTCCCTTCCCGGTGCCATCCTGGACACAGCTCCCAGCTCCTCAGGTGTTCTGCTCCGTACTGTGATCACTGACTTCAGGTTAAAGAAAAACAATGAGCAATTACTCAGGGATTACCTGGAGCTTTCTTGTCCTTTATTAAAGTAATTCATATAAACAGAGGATGTTGCTTTGTAACCACCTGATTTTTACATGTGGCAAAGGGAATATGAGCAGCAAGTCCTTCAGCTATGATGGCTTACCATTTCCCATCACGCGGCTCTGATTTTAAAGGCTTAAAGCAGGGCTCACCACATTTTCATTATCCAGGGTGAACTATTCTGGGCTGAACTTTGCTTCCAGCTGTTCTGGCTTTTGGAAATTTCAATGGAAAACCAGTTAATTCGATTTCTGAAGGAAACAAGCCGAGGGGACAACATCTTGTTTTTTCTCATACTGAAAGCAACAAGAACAAAACTGGTGACACTGTTTCAGTGACAAAGACCTGGCTGACTGTGGTGTTCCTCGAGGGGCAGAGGGCATCAGAAAGTGCTATTTGCCAAGCCAGTCAAAATCCACCCAAATTTAGTCAAATGACAAACTTTTAAAGAAATCTGTGATTGCTCCTACACAGTTTGGCAAGCAGATTTTCTATTGATTCTATCCAGGGGGGCAAATGCTTCCCAGGACTCTGGGTTTTTCCGTGCCAGTGGGATGGGCTGAGGGCAGAGCCCCTGCCAGTGGCTCAGAGCTGAGCTCTGCAACAGAAAGAGGCTCCTGGACAGGCTGAGCAATAGAAGGAGTTAGTGTGATCCTGCCATGGGAAAGGGTGCAAGGGTGCACCACGAGAAGAGGCACCAAAGGCTTCGCAAACACCCTCCACGCTGTTTTTCCTACATCTGAATGCCTGATTTTACCATGTTAACTTGCTTTTAGCAAAGAAGCTCTCTGCACATAATGAAAATGGGCTCTGCAAGCCCAGCTGCTGAGGGAATTTGTCCTCATTGCTGGGCTGATTCCAGAGAGCTGTGACTCTCAAGCAGCTCCCTGGGTAAATGCTCCCCATGGGTGCTGCAAAGGGGCACTCTGAGCCCTGTTAGCCACCCTGGCCAGCAGCCTGGGGCACACACAGCCCCCATAGAGCTGGAAAGAAGTTGTGAGCCCTGAAAATACTGTCTGGGTACCATTGAGACGAGGACTTCTGGAAAAAAAATATCTATGTCTGTATGACAAAGACACAGGTCTTTGAGGTGGTTGATTTTGACTTACCAGCCCTGGAAGAAGGTGAGATGAGATCCCTCATGGTAAGCTTTTACATAGTGCCGCACCACTCAGCAAAAATAAGTGGGAGTAAACTGGTGGAGAGTAGAGAAACTGAGGCAAAGTCACTGGGCTGCAGTCACGTGGCATATCAGAAATGTGGAGTGCCAAACCTACCGCATGGATCTGTCTCCCCAGAATAGGGCTCCTGAATCCCAGGTGCTTACTCCAGCCTCCTTCTCCCTTGCTGAGACCTGGAGAGATGTTTCTAAGCATCATCTGCTAAAGAATGGCAGGCTGGTCCCTAGCCAAGTCCTGACCAGGGTGCAGCCACCCAGCACACTTTGCTCATCTTCCAAAGCCCATGAAAGCACTAGTAAACCTCTCAATAAAGGGCATTTTTAAGAGAAACTACTCCATCATCTCACATTCAAGCCAGCCCAGCAGCTACCGCTAGTCCTTTACCTTGGGTATGCCCTGAGGAGAGACCCCTTGCTTCATAAATTATTGCATATAAAACTGCTCTAGCATTTGGCCTTTCTGTTTTCACACTGGCAAGGAAGCCCTTGTTCCCTGAAGGCAACAGCAATCAGCCTCCAGCACCTTCCACCTCCGGGAACCACTTGCTGGATATCAATATATATATATATCAATATATGTGTGCTGTGCATGTTTGTGTGCATGTGTATATTTTGATGTATATACGTAGGATCAATAAAAACTAACATTTAAGGAGTTGTAATAAAGTCTGCGTCACTGTTGGGAAATGCAGTGAGTGTTAAAAGCTTAATGGACAGTGGAGGAATTGATTTAAGTGAGTTGTTTGCAGACTTCAGCATGCAGGACGAGAGGGAAATCAAGGAGAGAGAACAGGAATTTAGAGGGATTTGGAGACGCTGCCTCCGAAGCTGGTAATGAGTAAGAATGAACAGGCTGAAACACCAGGCTGCCTCCAGAACATGGCCCTGGCATGTACTCTGGCACCTGCTTTAATTTTGTGCTGTAGTTACCTGTTCCAACCTCAAATAAAACAACAATTCTGATGGGAATATTGAATTAAATCAGCTGCTCAGCTCCCTGAGACAGGCGCTTGCCTCCTCCTGCCTTTCTTACCCTGGAGATCTTAACAGTGCAATTTAAACCTTCACAGCAAATCTGGGAACTGGAGTGGGTTCCCTGGGGAGGAGGAAGCTGGAGGATGCTAGACATGGATGGCAAGGAGAGATGAGTGCGGCAGGGCTGAGCACACTGCTGTCTGGCAGCACTAGGCTTTTGCAGCATCTCAGCAACCCTGCTGCAGTCACACACGCTCCATTTTTTTGGCCCCAAAATCCAGTGTGGGAATGCAGGAGGCTCCTGCCCCTTGAGAAGGCTGGCAGGGACCCAGGGGACCCGCAGAGGACAGGACCCACACAGCTCCCACATTCTGTGGGAGTGGGGTGGCACCTGGGAGGATGGTGCCGAGGTGCATGTGGGAAGGGAGGGACAGTGGCAACTTGGGTGCGGGAGGCCTTTTGCACTGCTTTACCCCAAATCCACCAAAGGGGAACCTGCAGAGAGCCGCACACACATCTTCTCAGCCCCTGGGAGGTCCTGCCCTGCTCAGGCTCTGGGCTTCCAGAGCCAGCACAGGAGCCAGGGATTGCTGGGGACGTGGCCATGCCTGCTATGGCTGCAGGTGCTTGCGACATTGCTACGGGGCTCCATGAGATGCAGTCACACTGATGTGATTGTTTCATCTCTCTGTTTAGTGTCAGGAGGGAGGAGAGATGGCAGCGGGCTTGAGTTTTCTGAGAACGATCCATTTAGAGAGCACCAGCTCATCCAATCCGGTCCTTTGGGGAAAACCTGGGGGCCAGTGTGCAGCCACAAATATTATTAAGAATTTCAACTTTGACACCAGCTTACATCCATCACAATCTGCCTTGCCTTTCCACTACCCCTCTTTCTCCTCCCCCAAACATTTCTCTGTACAAACTCAACTGTCTCTCGAAAGGTCCCTTTTCACCTGTTGTTTGACATGGTCTAGGGCGCATCCTCCCTACACTGCTGGTGCGGGAAGGGTTAAAGCCTGCTTTCCCCGGAGGCTACGCTTCACTTGATAATATCATCAGCTTGTGACAGTATTAATGTGGGGATCAGGTGCAGGAGGCGGCCTGCATTACCCTGGAGAGAGATGAGTTGTGTCCAGAGGAGCCAGAACTGGATACGTGGCATAATTGCACCCGGGCTTGATGACGCCTTCCTGACCCCTTCCCTCTTAATAAACCATTAGCCGGCCCTGCGACGACGAGCATCCTCTTGCCTCTTGTTGCATGAACCTCTCCTCCTCCTCCATGGCCACGTCTCACCGTGTCTGCCTGCCTCTGTGGTGCTCCCTCCGGCTGACTGGGACGCTGCTCCTTCCATCCCAGGAAATTCGGTCTCTCCTGGATGGCTCCTCTGCTGCAGAGGTGGCAGCAGTGCTAAGCCAGTGTTATCCCTCCTGCTGCCCCAGCTGCACCACTCAGCCTCCTGTGCCATCTCCCTGCCACCCTCCTGCCTATTTTAATGCACTGGGAAATTTTTCAATATATATTCAAATCACTGCAGCTCTCTGGGAGCTGAAGGCTGATGTCCCCTGCTTATTCCTCCTAGTAACCCCAGTGCTCCCAGACAGGGAGGGGAGTTCTGGGACAGGGGAACTCGATGCTGGGACCTGCTGGTCTCCCCAATGCCAAATGCTACGTAAATGCACCGTGTGCCTCTTCCATCCAGCCCTGCATATCCAGGTGGAAAATGCATATCGATGCTGGTGACTCCTGGCACTCCTTTGGGAGCTGAGCAAGGCTGAGTGCTCACCGAGGCAGAAAGCGGGACCAGCTCAGGGAGCAGCAGGAGGCAGGGAGCAGCGCTCCCTCCTCTTGGGCTCAGCTGTGCAGCAGCGAAGCAGCAGTTCTGCCCCTCCTTACCTAGTATTTCCAGAATCGCTTGAATTCCCCATGCACACTGCATGAGAGACAGCACCGATGCCCGAGCCTGCAACAGGCACCATTGCAAGCCTGATGCAGGGACCTGCCAGCATCGCTGCCAGGAGGATGCCACTCTGTTAGCGGGAGAGCAGAGAAAGAGAAGCAGCAGCACCAGCAGGAGTGGTTTCCCAGCTGAAATTGGAGAAAGAAGCAGCAGCCCTGTGCCGGCCCTTAGAAACCCTGCAGAGGTTTGGAGGATGGGGAGAGGGTAGAGCAGGGCAGCGGAGAGGCAGGAGAGACTGTTTCTGCAGGGGTTTGCTGTTAAATAAACAAAGATCAGGCAAACAGGGATGGGCGTGGAGGGGAACTCGTTCAGATGTATTTTTCCTGAGCGCTTGAGTACACAAATCAGAGCAGCGCAAAGCACTGGTCTTCATTTTCCTTGTTCTGCATTTAGCCAACACACATCCCTGGATCGCTGTGCTGGGCGGCGTGTGCCAGTGGGGCTCCGCCAAACTTCTGCAGCAGGAACTTACCCTCTCCCGTGTTACTGGTTATTTGTAACCAGTAATTTGTATCCCACTGATGCCGGGAGTGAGTTTGCTGCGGGGCATGGAGAGATACTTCCCTTGCCTCAAACTGGAGTTATCCGAGGAAAAAAAAAAGCTTTCCCACACGGGGCCGTGCCGCAGGATTTCAGCTCCGCAGCAGCAGAGCCCTGCGGGCCGTGCCTGCGATGGCCCCGCAACACCTCCCGCTCTCTCCGGCTGCCACTTGTGCCTTGGGCAGCCCTCGCGAGCTGCTGGTCGTCAGGATACTGCAGCTTTCCCTCCTCGCCTTCCTCTGTGCATCACTGCAATTTTGCTCGCTGGCTTTCTCCTCCTTAACTGGGCATCCCCTTGCTCCTGTCCTGTTCCTTATCTTCTCACTGTCACCTCTTGCTGGCTTGACTCTGTCATCTGTCCCTACGTTTGGGTGATGTTTTCCTGGTCTGGGGGTCCTGAGAAGCTTGTGTTGGTGCGCAAGTGACCCCGGTGCCCCCACACACACCCACACCCACACACCCCAAAGCACTTGGTGACATTGCAGCAGAGGCTTAGAGAATAAGAGCTGAGGGGCAGGAGCTGAACTTCCAGGCCTGGGAAGTGCTTCCCGTTCAAGCCAGGCTGCCCTGCCAGCCAAATCCAAGTTATTGCAGCCTCACAGCTCTTTTCACCCCTGCAGTTAATATAGGCATATCCCAGTCCCACCAATGTGAGGGAATTTTTGCTTAGAGAGCAGGACAGCTGGATTTTAAATGAGAGCTATGTGTCACCAGGTCTCCCGGCCCTTGCCATGCTGCTGCTCCCAGGACCAGCTCTCTGCACAAGCATGGCTTATTTTTATCATCCTTTTACCACCGTCTTACCCCCATCCTTCCCCTTCATGATTTGGTTACAAACCAACTCAGAAAACTCAAGCTGCAAGTCAGCCTCTATTTTTTTTAATTAAAGTTAAAATCAAAAATAAAAATAATAATAAATAAATAAATGAATAGAAACACTTTCGCCTGGATCTGCAGTAGGAGGGCAGAGCTTTGCTGATACTCTCAGCATCCCAAAGAGCCTCGAGAAGCATCTTAAACCTCTGCATCCCCTTAGCGATGAGTGAGCATTGCCCACTGCCCTGCCCGCTCCCTCCCCTCCCCGTGCAGCCCTGGTTCCCACATTCCCCAACACCTCTGGATCCTTCGAGGCTCCTGGTTTGTGTTTGCCCCCGAACTCCGGCTTCTCCAGGCACCGCTTTCAGACAGCTGTGATGTATCAGTGACAAGCTCCCTTTGTGTCCTGCTCCTGCACAACAATAGATACTCCTGTCTGTTTATACAAGTTTGAATTTGTCCCTATAAATACGGTGTGGAAGAAACAGTAGACTACAGATTGCACGCTGACAGCTGAAAGATTAAGGGAATCCATTAACTAAACCAACTGCCTGGAAATCTTATGCAGAACATACACCTGAAAGCTATTATTGGTGTCCTGTCATACTACTTTATCTCTTTATTTAGGACCCTTTTTGTTTGGTTGAGGGTTTGGTGTTGCTTTTTTTTCACCTCCCCTCTAATAATGTAAACTTGTTCTGGAGTAACAGAGGAGCCCTTGATTAAGTATCTAAGTATTTTCTGCTGAAGAATTTATGAACTCTGAGCCAGCACTGTCCTTGCCAGATCCCATGGAGTAAGGGGAGGGGGCACTTGCCCGTGTCTCTGGGTTTGTGCTGTGAATGGCCCTGGATCAGGTTTCCTTGCAATGAACTGTTTGCATTGCTCTCATGGGCGACTCTGTCTCACTTAAATATCTGGCTGCACTTAACCTTTTTTCACCTGAATTCTCTCCATCACTCCAGCACTCCCTGCCCCTACCTCTCCGCCAGCTCCATGCTCTACAATAGCAGCCCACCCTCAAGTTTACAAGTGCAGGCAGTCGCTCACTCTCCCGGAGTCGTGCTGGATCCTGGCTGTGATACGGTTGAAGTTGTTGGGTTTTTTTTCTATTCTGGTCTATTCAGGTCTGTACACAATGCTCATCACCATAGTGTCTGTGCAAGCTCCTTGTTCTCCACTGAGCACCACGCCTGCCCCTCCCCAGCTGCCCTCCCTTCCCTTCTGGGTCTGAGCAGAGTTGCAGGAGAGGGGGAGTGCTTTAAGCACCTTGTTGTGTGCTAGTGTTAAAGAAGGCAAAAGCAGAGACGTGTGGCTTTTCTAAAGCACAAGCTTTTGAGGCCACAGAGGTCTGCTCTTCTGTTAACACAGATCCGACATATGCTCACTGCGGGCAGCAGGTTGCCATGTAATGCAAGAGGTTCAGCTGGAAGAATTTGCAAAAATCCCTGGTCTGCTTTTGGACCCACAGGTCGAACCCTTGCTATTCCCCTTTTCCTCATCCCTGCTTCCCCACTTCCCTCCTGCCTCAGCCGAGCCTTGCCAGCGGCACTTCAGCATACCTTGGTTTGATTTTGCAGTTACCCAAATGGTATTTGCAAGGGTGCACTGCGGCTGGGCCACGCGCCTCATACGGTAGTTTTGAGCACATGATTTCTACTGTCATTAGGGATGGTATTCTCCTTTGTTTGAAATCCCAAGGTGGGACAGTGTGTGAAAAAAGTAAATATGGTTAGCAAAAATGCAGCCTGCACGGCTGTGAGACATTTCCCCAGCTGAGGCTGCAAGGGCAGCAGCTCCCTGGGCTGGGAGGGCGAACGGCGCCTCTGCCAGAGCCCCCTTTCTCAGGCGATGTGTGAGTGATTAATGCTGTCCTGAGTGAAGAATAAAGTTTCAGTCGCTGCTATTGTCAGGGGAACCCGAGCAGTCCCTGTCCCTGCTGGACCGATAGTAACCATGGCATCTGCTGCTCTGCAAATCCAGCCCGGTGAAAGGGCTGGAGGTGGGGCGGTGGGCTGCGGGACGGGGGGTAAATCACATTCAAGTCCGTCTCTGCACCGAGGAAGTTACTGTGTTACTGAGACGTGAGGAATTTGGAAAGTGGTTTTTTTTTTTTAAGTTAGCGCAGCTGCTCTGCTGCAAACTTGCCCAAGCTGGGGTATTTTCATTTCTCTCTTCCTCTAATAAAAACCCACAGGATTTTCCCACCTTCTGAACTAATCACTTCGCTTGTAACATGTCAGTGGAACAAAGCTGGCTGCTTGGGAGTATCAAGACAGAAGAGGGCTCAAAGTCTGTGGAAACACTGTGTTTGTCTGAATTCCCACCCGATGCTGCAGCTGGGCTGGATCCTGCCTTGCTGGGCAGCCCTGCTGTGCACCAACTTTGGGGATCTGGGTGCAACTGGGAAGCTGCAAGAAGGAGTTTAGGGACGGATGGTGAGTTCAGAGTGAGGGATGGAAAGATGCGGGTGAAGCAGCTGCAGTTGTGGAAAATCCTGGCTGCATACACAGAAGAAAAGCCATCTGTTTCAGGAGGCTCTCCAATGCAAGAAGGATCCTTCTGTCTGCTCCACAGCTCTGAACAAAGGACTGAAAAGATCCTGGAGCATCTCTGCTAAGTGTTGTGGAGAACTTTAACCAACACAAGCAAATCCCAGATGAACATCCATGGCTGCACCACCAGTGGCTTCTGCTTGAAAGTTGTATACATGGCTTTTGCTAAAGGATGGATGTGTTCAAAGTCACAGATGCTATCTGAAGTTGGTTGGTGAACTCCAGGAGCAGCTCCGCATGGACATCTGTGGATGTGCCATCAGTGCAGTCAAGGCTGCTGCTAAAGTTGTCTATGGGTTTGTAGCAAAGGATGGCTGTGTTCAAAGGTGCAGGCACTCTTTGAAGTTTGCTGGTGAGTTCCAGGAGCTGCTCAGCTTCACAGCCACGCTTTCCAGCACAGAGATGCCCCGGTGAAGAAGCTGTGGTGGTCCTGCCTCCAGACCAGCCACAGCTGCCCTGAGCCATGTCCCTCCCTGGGAAGCTGTGGTGGTCCTGCCTCCAGACCAGCCACAGCTGCCCTGAGCCATGTCCCTCCCTGGGAGGTGTTTGCCACCAGAGAGAAGAAAGGAAGGGCTGGAGACAGGGAGATGAGCTTTTGGAGGCCTTGCCAAGCCCATGTAAATCAGCTGGTGATTGTGCCGGAGAAGGCTCCATGCGGTTTGAGCTCATTTGGGCTGTGCTGGGGGGAGATGGCAGAGGTCGGGAGAGCCGGTGTTGCCAGGCAACGCTCCCGTATATTAGGAAGATAAATCCTATAATAATGGAAAGAACGGATACTTTCTGTGCCTGTTGTTTATTTCTTTCTTCCTCGGTTGTTCTGCTCACTCAGATCCCAGCTGCAGCATCAGGGAGCAAAATGACCTTTTCATGCCCAAAGGACCAAGGGGGTTTATCCTTGCTGATGAAAATTGTGTGATCCTGGGCTTTTTGGATCTGCTGGGACTAGGGCTGTGTCACTGCGGGTACAGCCCTGGCCTGGAGGGGATGCAGAAGGGCTGGCAGAGACAGGCACGTCTGGTTTTTTGGAGGAAAAAGGATTGTGGGAAAGGCCAATTCCTTATCTCCGGACACATCCCACTCATGTACTACTTGCTTTTTGCAAACATTTGTGTGCTTGCTCTTTACCTGTCTCAAAGAAAGCATGTTTTTGTCCCTCTGCTGAAGTGGCTGCTGAAGCTGGTGTTTGGCTTTGCACAGGTTGAGGTTCCTCCGGCAGCCAACCTGCAGCACCAGGTGACTGATCAGTTATGATTCCAGCTAAAACGCAGCTTGAACACCAAGCACCCATGGCAAGCTGTTTGCAATCAAGCCAAAACCAAAAAAAAAAAAAAAAAAAAAAAAGGAAAGAAAAGAAAAGAGGATAAATACTTCTAAACAACAAGAAAAACTGGAGGAAATTGCAATGATTAAAGCGAACAGGATTGTAGGCTTAATTTGTCACATATATCATTTGCTCTGACTTGTTCAGCCAGCTCTGCTATCTTCCATTAGTGCACTTCAGGGCTGCAACTGGGGTGAGAAGGAGAAGTGACAAAGTATGATGAGACTCCACCTTGATGAGCTGAGCACAGCCTGCTGTAACTAACACCTTCAGACAAGCAGCGGCCATACGCCCCAGCCTCGAGCTAATAGCCCTCCTGTTAGTCCTTGCTGGCCTGGGGCTGCGTCCTGCTGTCACTGGGAGGATATGACTCCGAGATCCTCAACAGCTGGTGGCTTCTCTTACCCCACCACCACTCCTCTCCCCAGTCCATCAGAGGAACCAGCACAGCGACGATGGGCTGCAGCCATCCGATGCCGGTGGTGCCACTTAGCCTATAGCCCAGGCACTCCGTCGTTTCCGTATGCAATTAGCTTACAGCAGCATGGTAAATATTTCATACCTTATAGCAAAGGTTGTTTAATTTTTTATTATTTTAAAGCTGCTCATGAATGTTTTACAGAGATACTCTCTGGTGGAGAGTGGAATGGGAAAGTGCAAGGAAAGTTTCCTGCAGTTTCAGTTTTGGGGATTGTACTCCAGTCACCCAGTGCCCATGGTAGCTGTTAATTTAGTCTGCTAATGAGTACAACTGAAGTAGGATGTTGAGCAAAGCATATTTACTGAATATGCTGCCTTGTGAAACAGATGCCTATAATATACCTCAACAATCCTATTTATTACTACAGTAATTAAATTGTCCTTTATTCCATGGCCTCAGCTATACTGACTCAAAAGAGGACAAATCCCCCGGCTCGTATGGATGGCACCTTCTGCTTTTGCTTACTCACTTCAAGTTCCACCATTGCTGGGATCTGCAAAAAAGCCATTGCAAAAAGCTTTTGTGTAAAAAGCCATCACTTCTGCTTGCTGTGTGATGACCTTTATTAAATGTCATCTATGTCATCTGCTCCGGACCAAGTCCAGGAGTGACCCCTCAGAGCATCTGTTCTATCATTGACTCTGAGAGACAACTGGATCGTTCTCTGCCACCTAAAAGTTAGGCAGCTGTTCTAAAGTCTGTTGAGATGAGTTACTTTCCTGGTATCATGACATGAAATGACATCAAATTTCATTTCACATCAAATGAATGTCCGCTGGATAAGATACAGATAGAGCTCAAACCAAGGTGGCTTCTCTTATGCTTGTCCTGGTGCAGTGCCTCCAAAAGTCCTTTGGGGACTGGCTAATTCCATGTCCTTTTCTCTCAGGTACTGCATTAGTGATCTTCTTGCAAACGTTTCTGGGATGAGTACCTTGTTTATTTCTCTTCCTACAGGAAAAGAAAGCAAAGAACATCTTTGCTTGTGACATTTGCCTCCCTGGCTTTTAATTCTGCCTCCCCTGGGATTCCCCTTTGACTCAGATACTTGCCTGCCTCCCTGCAGAGCAAACTGAGGGCCAGGTTGGTTGGATGAACCCAAATTAAGTCTTCAGGAAAGGACTCAGGACTTCAATCACAGCCAGTAACTCAACCATGCAGGATATACTCACACGGCAGTGTCACTTAGATGGCTGCCCCTGCTCTCTCCCTTCTGTCCACATCCTTTGGCAGTTTAATAGAAATAGATTTCCCAAAGCCTTAATCATCTGTGAGCTAGACCAGCTCCTTCTACTTGTGTTTTGCCGATCTGTTATTTGCTACACAGCCAGGCTTGAATGCACAGCCTCATGGCAGGTAGTTGTTTCTTTGGAAGACTTTCCTGGGAAAAAACTCGTCCATCCTACTCTTCCTTACCCACCACTGGCCACAGCTCTGCAAAGAGAAAGGATGCTAAGGGTGTCCTCCAAAAGCAGTGGCTTTTCTCCATGTCTCCCTCTCCTTGCCGAGCTGCCCCACACAGCCTGGCTGAGATGGCACCGCTCATTTCAATGCTCTCTGATTTGAAAATCCTTTCCCTCTACAGGAAGGGAGGAATACACATGATAAAGGGCACAAAAAAGAAGGGATACATGTGATAAAGGGCAATTACTAGGACCATGGGCTAGGGAAGTCCTGGAATCTGCTCATCAGAGGTTATCTCCTTCCTTGTTCACCTTCACTTGTTTCAGCCCTGCCCCAGTGGGTTCTCTGTTTTTCAGCTCATGCAATGGCGATCCTCACATCTGCTGGAAGTGCACACGACGGTGTTTGTCCCACAGGCAGTTTGCTGTGATGTGGCAGTCTTTGGCCAGGCTTGGTGGAGGTTTTCCCATTGAACTCCAGTACCCTGCACACCCAGGGGTAATGGAGTTACTGATCTTTGTTCCACTGCTGTATGACCCAGAAATTCAGATCTGCTGTTAGCACGTGCTTGGTGCAAGCCGCGGTCTTCATGAAGAACTGGGAGCAAAACCCTCGTGGAAACATTATCGAGTAAATGCTGCAGCTGTAACACACTTTCCTGACCTTCCCCTGGGCCCTTGGAAACAGCATTTCGTTGTGCTGTAACAGAAGGACTTCGGAGGGAGTTTTGTGGTGGCCTCTCCTAGAGCGCTTGAATCTCACATGGGATGAAGATGACAGCCGGAGGGACTGAGGGATCACCTTCCCCTCCTGCACCCCCAGCCTGATCCCCCCAGGATCTTCCCCTGAAATACACCATCCCCCTGAGCCACCTCAGGACCAGAGAAGAGATTCTTTGAGATGCTCACCATCTGTCACCCCTGCCATACCCAAACACCACATGCCTGTGCTCCACAGGGACAATCCCGTCTGTGTGCCCCCATTTCATGGGCAGGCAACTTCACGCTCACTCTTTTATGTTTCCAGGACTGACATTTATGTCCTATGCAAAGAAGGTATGGTATAAATTGCACTTGGTCTTAGATTTCCACTCTTTTCCCTGGGGCAGGAGCAGGTAATGAGCCTTGGAGCCCTAATGCGCTTGGAGCTGCTGCTACATTTGGCAGGGATGCTTTGCTGTTCTTCTGGAGGTAATCTGGGTTTTTGGGATGTGGGATTTCGGGGACAGTCAGGACAGCCAGGTCTGTACCTGGGAGCCTGAGGGTGGGCAAGGTGAGGGACACCAGCCTGCCCTAACAGCCCTTCATCTCATACCACTGACACACAAATGGAGCTAAGTCAGGTGTAGGTGGCAGAGACACCAGTGCTTTGGGGAAACTGACCAGAAATTCATAAATAATGAAATCACTGTGTTCCACCTGTTTTTCTATCTGCAACATGCATTGTGTGTGGTTTTCATGAATATATTAATTAGGGGCTATGAGTCTCGGAACAACATTAACGAATCATCACTATGCATTTGTCCATACTTCCTCTAAATGTTCAGTATTTGAAAATCTGATTAAGATTGGTTAATTTTAATCAGATAGCCAAGAAACACAGTATACCTCTCCTTCCTCACTGGCTGAGTGATGCAGGCACACGTGCTTGAATTCAAATTCAGCTCTCCATAGCAATTTCCCGGAAACTCATAAGAGTCAGGGGTGTGAATCTGGGCTCACCAGACCATCTCCTGGCAGGGCAGGGGCACGTCATCCAAAAATCCTAGGGAGAAGTTTTGGAAGCATTCAGCTCATGCTGGTCTTGAGCAGCAAGCAAGGAAAAGGACACTAAGATGACAAACACGAGGACAAAATCCTCTCCCGGGCAGTGACTAAGATGTAGCTGATGATCTAGTGCGAGCTGGTATCTCCAGCAAACAGCTCCAGCAACAGAGAGAGGTTTGCCACCATGTGTCTTCTACAGGTGCTTGCTGCAAATTGGCTTTATCTAAAATGGCATTGCAGAGTCCATCTGACGAGGTACAAGCACACTGATCCAGACCAGATTTTTTACCTCACCTCCCCTGCCTGAAAATATGCTACTACCAATGTGTCAGACAGGGAAGAGACTCCCCCTTTGTCTCTTCATTCACTGGGAAGAATCCATCATCCAACACTTTTCACCTGCCTCAGTCACAGGTAAATCCCAGACCAGATTTTTTTACACTCAAACCCTTCACACTTCCTCTAACCTCCCTCGATGGGACAAATAAAGCCCAATAATATGCAAACCCCCTGATTTCTCGAATTCCTTCCACTCCAAGATGTCTTCTGGCAAGGAGCCTCCTGCAGAAGGGATGAGCCCCATCTGTGCCAAAATGCAACTCAACCCCTCGCTTTCAGCTCTGTGTCGGATTTTTATCATAACTTCACTTTGAATGCATACAAGCATTACAAAAAAAAAAAAAAAAAGGACAAAAAAAAAAAGACATTCAATTTAAAAACAACAGCTTTGAAATGTGAGCAGGGCTTGGGCACCACACCGCATGCTGCTGCCGAGTGGCCTCCCCGAGCTCCCGGCGTTCTGGCCCCGCTGCCCTGCCGAGAAAGGCTTTTGTCTTCCCAGCACGCTGGGGCTGAGCGATGGAGGGCTGCTTCCCAGAGAGAAGGCAGCTTGTTTGCAAGAAAAAGGGGAGTTTTCTTTGGCTTTTTTGAAAAATATTCTGCCATTATTTTTTTTTTTTTATATCTGCATAAATGCTGCGATTCTTTGTGGGATTCTTTCCCCCCCGCCCTCTCTCCACTAACAAACACTCCAGTGTCTTTACCAGGATAAAAGGGTGGGGGAGGGAGAGGCACAACCCCCTCCTCCCCAAACCAAACCAGCAACATATTTGCACTGTTTAATTTAATAGGGAATTAATACCATTAGCGGATTAAATATGCCAGCAGCCCTAGCACTCAGCAATCATTCCAGCGAAGCAGACGGGTGTGTGCATATCTGTCACACGCTGACAATAAAGTGGAAACGAGGCAGGCTGGGCAGTGCAACACGCACCGACACGGTGGAGGCCGGTGTCTTCCTGCAGCCCTGCGTTGTGCAAAGACGTGTGCAGCCCAGGGACAAGGTCAAACCAGTATGCACAGGCTGACTGGTGTCCTGCTGGGGTGGCCGTGGGACAGGGGCTGGATGGAGACTCGGGAGAAATGGCTTTGAGTGCATTGCTTCTGTCAAGCCTCAGTTTCCTCATCTGTAAAATGGGCACAAAGACACTGGTCTAGCATTGGCCCTGCTGAAATCTCCTGATGAGAACTGCTCCAGGAGAGCAAGACAGCAATGATGTTATCTATAGGAGCCCAGGAATGAGTGGGCACATGCTGGAAGAGGGGACTGGGGACAAGGGGACTCTGGCTCCCATTAGCAGTGCCTGTGTTGATGCCCTATCCAGGTGACCGTGGCAGCAGCATGACTGCGCCTCAGGGACACAACTGCATGTCTCCCAGGAGCGGGAAGCAGTTTTCTCTACAGTCACTGCCTTCACTAACCCTTACTGCTTATTTTCTGATGACAAACTCAAGCTTGTGGCAGCCTGCCCCCCCATCACTAGTGGAAGACACAGCTGCTTGCTTCCCCCTGCTCACTTCTCCAGAGCTATATATATATATATATAACCACGTGTGGGGCATCCTCTCGCCTTGCTGGATCTTGCAGCGGGTCCTCCCCTTTGCCCTTGCAATGGCAAAAGGCTCTCTGCCTGGCCTCCAGCATTCCCCACTCCAGACAGGAGGAACTGGAGAAACCAGAGGCTGGGCAGGGGTTTTGGATGAGGCACTTCAAGGAAGACGTCATCAGCAGAAGTAGGATTGCATGGAAAAAGTAGCAAAGGGAAATTCTGCGTGTCAAGAAGTGCCTCTGTGTGCAGGTGCTGTTTGAGCGCTGCACCAGGGAGCGATGGGGCACAGCAGAAGTGTGGGGACCTGGGAGGGATGGGGAGGCTTCAGAGCACAGACGAGCAGGGAGGTGATGTGAAAGAAGCACGGTGTGAATGAGAGACTTTGAAGCACAGGGAAAGAGAAAGGAAGGAAAAGAGGCCAACAGAAGCATCACTGGGGCCGGTCAAACATTTCATTTTTGGCAGCAGTGCTACAAAATGTTCAAGCAGCCAAAAGAAAAAAAAAATGAGGAGAAACCGCTTCAATAAACATTAAAAATTACAAGAGCCTTTTATTTTAATATGATTTGCACAGTATTTTTCTTAGCAATTGACAGGATTCCCTCCCTCTCTGGCAAGGCACCTGGGAGGAGAGGAGGGATGAATAGAAGGACTAAATGAACAATGAGGAGACGCTGGCCTGTGCCGCTGGCAGCACTCCACCGGCTCCACTGGGCTGAGCTGGCAGAGGATTTGGTCCATTGCTGACAGTCTGTGGAGAGGTGAAGGAGCAGAGCGGAGCCTGGCGGGTATCTGAGGCTCCTCTCCAGGGAAGATGCCCTTTGCAATGGGCATCATGACACCTCTGCAATCCCAAACCTGTTTCATGTCCTCTTAGCAGGACACCGGGGAAAGAGCATCCTCTGGTACTGGGGACATTGCTCTTGATTTCCGTCTATACGTGGGAGACAGGGGACAAACCATGTGGCCTCCACCAGACCTAGTGAAGCATCACCTCACTTCATGGGCCGTGGTGGTGCCTGGCACTGCTCAGGCCACCCACAGCCAGGTTCCCGGGCTTGGGGGTGTCTCCTCATGGAGCCACCAGCCCATCAAAGCCCTTGCCCTCAAAGGGCTGATGAGGGTGGTGAGACACTGGCACAGGCTGCCCAGGAGGTGGTGGATGCCTCATCCCTGGAAACATTCAAGGTCAGATTGGATGGGGCTCTGAGCGACCCGATCATTGTTGATGATGTAGCTGCTCATTGCAGAGGGGTTGGACTAGATGACCTCTAAAGCTCCCTTCCAACCCAAACTATTCTATGGTCCTATGAAAGCTGCCCAGCAGCCAAATTCCTGCTGGCATCAGTAAGCACCCAGACCTGCAGGTCCTGACTACAAGAGATGTTTCATACCTGGCTTCATCCTTCCAGGATGGCTTGCTCCTCCTCTGCAGCCTGCCTGCAGGAGGGATGCAGAAAGCCCTGTGATGGGTGCTGAGGACAGAGGGCTCGATGCGGCTGATAGCACCCTGGCACCTTGGGTGCTGCAGCTGGGTGCCACATGCACCCCTCCTGCCTGCATCCCCCTTCCCGCAGTCCTCAGCCATACTGTTTTACATTATGTACATTAACTTTTGGACTCTTAATCCCCTTCATTGAATAAATCACTCCTTCTAGCCTGATAACTTTTCTTCCCCTTAAGCTATCATTCTGGTCTTTCATTCCATGCAGGATTTGAGTCTCTCCCTGCTGTCTGCAATCAAACTGCATTCTTTCAGCAATTATTTTGTGTCGCTGCTCTCCCCTCTAAAATTTCTGGGGCTAGCATCTTTTTTCACTTGCAGGCTTCCTGTTGCTGCTTATCTCCAGCGTCTCCAGCCAAGAGGTCCTTTCATTCCACCTCCACTGTCTGACACTAGCCCTGGATATGGAGCTTGGTCAAAAATGCTTTCTCAACACATGTTTGTCAGGATGGAGAGCTTGCATCTGTGCTTGGCGGTGCAGTGTCATGTTCCCTGTCAGTGGGGGGACATCGGGGGAGCAGGGCTGAGCTAATGGACTGGATCAGGTTCTCTTTGCTGACAAAGATAACAGAAGGAAGCTGTATGTGTGGGAGAGAGAGAAATGGCGGGGGGGGGCAGAAGGGAGAGGGGGTGAGTGCTGGGGGAATTCACTAGGGGAAGGGCAAAGATGCAGAAAGGAGCCCTTGCTTCCCAGGGCTGTAGGGCCAAGGACAAACTTGCTGCAATCCCTTTGAACCGTGTCCTGTCCCAATGTGCAGTTCCTGCTAGGGGCCAGGATGCTTGCATGGCTTGCAGCACCAGAGGTGATTGCCTTTCCTCTCCTGATGGAGAAGAGTCAGGAGGAGAGAGGACCGCATACCGCTCTCCCTGACCCAGCTGACAGGCAGAGAGATGCCGTACGTGTGGTTATTTGGGAAGTTCTGCCGGTGTGACAGGCAAGTTGGGTGACAGAGACCTGGAATGTGCTGGCTGCATTGCTCCTGGAGTGCAGAACACAGTAGGAGTGATCAGATGTCATGATACAGAGAAAAAGGTGATTTACTCAGAGGTCAGGGAAGAGGTCATTCTCCACGGTGTGTAATTTATCTATTTATTTATTGCATGCCTCTATGTGCTGGGCAAGGCTTTCACGGGGCCTTGGCAGGAACTGGTGGGGCCAGGGGGGCGATAAGAAGGGGCAGACCCTGTGCCCACTCAGCCTATCCACCCCCTCTGCAATGTGCCTGTGACCATGGCACTCGCCTAGTGACTCTCTGCGGCAAGAGATCCTGAACATGACTCTGGTTTAAGAAAAATAATAAACTCAACGGACAAAAAGTTCCATTTTCCTTTGTTTTTGTTTTGGGGTTGGATCCATCCCCACTCTTGGAAGGAATTTTGATAGTAATCGCCTTCATAAGCCACCCACAGTGTTGGTTCCCCTTCCACACAGATGCTTGTAGCAAGATGGACCCTCAAGCAGATGTACTGCAACTACTCAAACCACAGCACTGGTTTGGGGTTGGGTTTTTTTCTCTTCCAGATGGTGATGAGGGAAGAGGGAGGCTAATTTTACATTGATTTGTTATTTTGGATACTGGGTGAATGGTTGGATGCCAATGGAGATGAGGGACATCAGCAGACGTGGACAGGTTGTAGAGTGTGGGTGGATCTGGTTTCTGCTGCTGGGATAGTTCAGAGATGTGTGGAAGAACCATCCCCATGGTGTTAGCAGCTGTCTGGTGTGGATAAATTATATGGTTCACTGTACCTCCAGGAACTGAGACAGAGAAGGAGCTGGTTGGGAGGATGGAGAGATGTCTCAGAGAGGTCTGCAGCAGCACCAGCAGCCCCCCAGCCTGGCTGCGCACCAGCCGCTGTTCCCTTGAAGGCACCTTGAACTTAGGGCTGGAGCAAGAAGTTGAGACGTGAAATGGAGAAGTCTAAGTGCAACGAAAGTGTCCTGATGACCAGAGCCAGATGATTAGTGTCTGGGCTCACACTACATTTTCTAAGGAAGGATTTCTAGGGAAAAGGTCCCTGCAGCTACAAACGGGAAGGGTTTGGCTGGTCCTGAGTGGCCCCATGCAGTGTAGCCTGCCAGACACCAGCAACCATCCAGCCTGGGGAGCACAAATAGCAGTCAGTGCTGTGCAGGGGTAAGGAGCTGAAATGTGGGTCCTACCTGGGAGACCGAGTGGGGATACAAAGGTGCTGGACTCTGCCTGCCCCACGGCTGTGGCGCACTAAAGGATAAAACAAGATCTGTGCCTCCTTCCAAGAAGGGCGGGGGGGTCTCATTCCAGCTTGGGGCTCACTCAGTGAAGGCTGCAGTTAAAAGCCAAAAGGTTTGCCCGTGCAGGGTGCAGCAGTGCTGGGGCATGGAGTGGGGCTGCCAGCCATGCTGTGCCACACCGGGCTGCCCAGCACCTGCCAGGGTCCCTGCAGCCCCAGCTGAGCTGCTGCAAGGAGCCCAGGCTTAGCACAGCCACCCCTTAAATCAGTCCCAAGGGAGGGTGGTGATTAGCAGGTTTGGTGCTTGAATAAATCTACACCTCTCCCGAGCTACAGGGGACCAGACTTAAATGCAGGAAGATGAAAATCTCTTTTGGAAGAAGCACCTGGCAGTAGAGTAAACCCACTCTCCAGCAGATTTACTGTGCACAGTGGTTATTTGTTTTAGATATGTCCTGAGTGCTCCCCCCATATTGTGAAGCCCACTTAAGTAAACACTTCACCTGAAGCATTAAGTGGTTACCACTGTGCACGGTATTTCTTGGGTGAGTGTTCCTGCCGCTCCACAGCCTCCCTCTCCCCTTCCCGCTCATGCACACTCGTGCACATGCACGGCTGGGTAATGCATCCATTAAATTCAGCCACATTCCTGAGACTACATAGATAACAAGAAGTATAAAAAAAGGAGCTTCTTTGTTCAGCCATTTCTCTGCTGCCGTGTGTGAATAAAACTATCTCAAACAAGTGCCTGACAGCAGAATTAAACCTGAAAGGAGGAAAAACATTCCCATGAGCTCTTGGTCTCCCAGTTTTGTGCCTTGATAAATGCTGAGTAACACCAATGCTGGATGCTCTGGTGCATCTGCTGCTCTCGGGCAGCCCTCTGCTGTCACAGCCTGCTTCAACGTCCCACGTCCCTGCCCATCCAGAGCGGTACGGATGGAGCCAAGGGAGTGTTAGGAGCTGCAGAGCCGTCCTGTCTGGGCATGTCATGCCTGCGAGGATCTCCAAGCCCTGTGCTGGCTCCAGGGTCTGCAGAAAGCTGCCGCACCAGGGCAATTAGGTGAGGCGAGTATGTGACACAAATTCGGTTCTGTCTCATCAAGTTAAGGGAAACTTTTCAGTTCACCTGGTGGGGATTTGGCCTTTGAACCAAAGCTCTTCCCTGGAGCTCCAGCCCCGGGATGCCAACAATGCAGTGGAGCTGGAGCTGAACCTGCATCCCTGTGGGGCCGTCCTGCTGCTCTCCCCATCACCCACCACCCCGCAGCAGCACAGCCAGGCAGAACTCCTGGGGCATGAAAGCTGCTGCTGACTGGCCATCCCTGGAAGCCAGGAGCAATTTGGCCACCACAGCCTTTACCTGGTGGCTTTCATCTGCCTGCTGCAGGCAGCAGGTCCAGTGGCTGCCAGGAAATGTTTAGGATGCGCCGAAGCAGGCAGGAGCTGCAGGGGATCCCCCTCTGCCCTGCTGCCAGCCCTGGTCCAAAGCACTGCTCTTGCTCCTGGGGCTGTGGCTGTGGCTGTGGAACTGGGGATGTTTAAATAATTCATGGAAGTGCTTTTGCTGGGGTCTGCAGTGCCAGGACTGCTGGTGATTTCAGGGACAGTGCCAGCGGTGCAGGGACAGCAAGAGGAGTGCAGCAGCCACCAGTCTTCAGACACCTCTGTGAAGGGTGACAAGAGGATTTAATAACGCAGGAGAGACACGCAGGGCTGCAGGGTGGTGATTCAAACCCCAGCAGAATGTCTCCCCAGGCAGAGGGCAGTTTGGGGCAGTATTGCACCTCCTTACACCTGCCAAGGTATGGCATGGGTGCCCACTACAGGCGCGCGTGGCAGTGACTCACCTTCTTGCTCCCAGCACCACTGCAGGTACCACGCTCCCATCACAAGTCCCCTTGGCTGTGCCAGTCCATACTGAGCCAGGGACCAAGGCTTTCCGCAGCCAGCCCACAGCCAAACCTCACCGACACTGTACATGCCATTCATTATGGTAATGGTGCAGAAAATCCCTACAGAAAGCAGGTATGATATGAGCTTTCCCTACCGGACTTTTAAATAAACAACTGCACAGAGCCAGGGCCAGGAGCAGGAATGAAAGTAAAGGGAAGTTGGAATGAAATCCTCCTCTCCATTCTCCTCTGCTTTTTTTCACT
This sequence comes from Falco biarmicus, assembly GCF_023638135.1. Classification (NCBI taxonomy): domain Eukaryota; kingdom Metazoa; phylum Chordata; class Aves; order Falconiformes; family Falconidae; genus Falco; species Falco biarmicus. Next base: position 1,313,436 of record NC_079301.1, on the reverse strand, counting down.
GATGACATTTACTCTGCTTAATAAAAGGAGAATTTATGTTTGAATCCCATAACAGTGCCTTTTAATCTCTGAGACCTCGATACTTCAGGACTGTGTCTGTGCATGTGTGCCCAAAAAAGCGAGTTGGAGTCCCAGGCATGGGGAGTAAGGGGCAGGAGGGGCAGCAGAGGGGCTGGGGGGATGGGGGCTGTGTAGCCCAGCACTGCTAACGGCTTCAGGAACCGTGTTAACTCCTTGCAGCTGGTGGTCAGCATCACTAATTCCAAGGGGCTCGGAGGGCTCAGCGAGTCTTGGGGATCTCTGTGTTAGAGCATTGCAGATGTCTTCAGAGAGCTGCTACTGCTGAGGCATGGCTGGGGCTACCCCGCAGCCTCTCTGCAAAGCGGTTATCGCTTCTGGAAGGGGGAAGTGACAGAAGCCCCTGGAAATAAAACATTGAAGTTTCCATTAGCGACATCTCCAAGTTAGCCAGTGCTGATAGACTCCGGATGGGATGTCAAGCTCCAATTATTGCTTCTCACCCAGGGGAGGGTGAGAGGCAGAAGGAGCTGTGCTGAGGATGGTGTCGGGGCTTGTGGGGAGGCTGGGCTGGGCTGGTGGATGAAGAGGTGCTGCAGGTGGAGGGTAGACGGATGTTACTGGGATGGTAGGATGGTGGGACGATGAGATGGTGGGACAGTGGGATGGTGGGGAGGTGGGATGGTGGGGTGGTGGGACAGTGGGACAATGCAATGGTGGGATAGTCGGGAGGTGGGATGGCAGGGCAATGGCATGGTGGGCAGGGAGCTCATCTACAGCCCTCAACGTGCCCACACAGGCCAGGTGACAGAAGACAGGAGAGCAATGGCACAGCAAGGTGGCACAGCAGCATGCCAGCCCTCCTATGGGGTTCTCCACAGCTTTCTTTAAAAAATAAAGAACCCCCCTATATACTGATGATGTCAGTTCCAGGGATGCAAATCCATCCCTGTTTTAAAGACTGAGAAATGGGGCAAGGAGAGGATTATCAGCCTGTGAACACACCAGCAGGCAAGAGCAGCCTGCAACTGCTGCGGGCACCTCCTGGTCCCACCAGCCCATACCCCACGCTGGGGTCTCCACAGAGGCATGTTTCAGTCCAGGGCTTACTCTTGCAGCATTCCCTGGATGAGGCCGTGCCCTGCTGGTGAGTGGGGCCATGGGGTGAACTGGCAGCCACTGGCACTGGGGGTCCTGGTTCCAGGGGCGCCAGGACATGTCCTGGTGGGACCTGCACAGCTCCAGGGCTCCCTGCTCCCCCGCTGATTAATGGCTTCTTACACAGAGCCAAAGCTCCCTGTGGAAAAGAGAGTTTCCGTTTACCCAATTAGAGCTAAAGACGTTATCTCATTTATTCTGGAGGCGGCAACATGTAAGAATTAATTTTTTTGGGTATTTCCCAAGACATTTTTCTCCCAAGGCTGCTTTTGGAGCTGCTCTTGTCAGCCAGGACGTATGGTCTCCGGCACACATCACTTTTGAGGCGAGCAAGCAGGTCTGGCATTTCTTGTGTAGGTCCCACGCATGGTGTTTTCTTTGGCTCTGCAAACCGTCCCTTTCAAGTGGATCACGGCTGAAGAATGACAGGGGGCCCGTGACAAATTTTAAACATTATTTAGAAATCAGGGCAGAAAGCAAAGAGGTCAGACCCTAACGCCAGCGATGAGGGAAGCAGTGAGGGGGGGCTGCGCGTGTTTCTTCTCACATGTGCTCAGAGGCTGAAAACCAGGAAGAAAAATAGCACCCAAGTTCCTCAGCTCCCTCCAGAGCCTTTAATGGAGTAAATTAATAAGCTGGAACGTCACGCTGGAGACGGGCGTGGAGGGACCCGACAGTACTGGCAGCTGCAGCATGACGAGTTGTGGTCACCTTTGAGGGACAGACTAGCACTGGGGAGATGTGGGGGCACACATGCCATTTGTGCCCAGCCCTGTTCATGGTGCCAAGGGGATTTTTCTGGCTCCTGCCTTCTCCTCTGCCTGATCTGCTCTGCCTGGGTGTCAGGGGTGTCTGTGGTGGGCAGGAAAGGGGTGAAGGTTTGCTGAAGCTGCAAACCTGCTTGCAGGTGGGAGAGAGGGAGGACCATGAGGTCTGAGCACCCCAGGAATGGCTCGGCTCCGCAGCCTCCACTGGGTTTCACTTCAGCTGCTTTTCCCACAGCCTACCCCAACTTCTGGGGCTTGTTGTGACATACCCTTGCTGGCAGCATCCTCCCAGTCGGGCTGCTCTGCCCTGCTCCAGCTGCACCACCTGGCACTGGGTACAGCCATGCAAAGGAGCCCTCAGCCCAGGCTGCCAGCACCCATCCTGGTCCTCAGCACCCTCCATGTGCTTTCAACAACCCCACTGGGCAGCGATATGCAACTCCATCAGCAGCCTAGTCAGAGACAGAGCACACATTGCACATTGCTTTTGCACAGGCTGGAAGCAAGGCCACGAAGGTGACCCATTGTCCCCGCTCTGCTGCATTTACACGAGTCAGCCATGTCAGCAGAAAAGGTGTGGGGAGGCGCAGGCAACAGAGCAGTGTGGCACGGCACAGCGTGGCATGGTGCAGGGTGTGCGCCGCCGGCCGCTCTGCACAGCACATCTTGGCAGGGCTGCCACATCCCTGTGGAAGGGCTGAGAAATTTGGAAGAGTTATTGGCTAAATAAAAAATAAAAGTTTGGATCACTGTCAAATCTTTGTTTTCTTCGTGCTTGGTGTTTTCCAGTTAGCTCATCCTTTAAAATTGTTTTTCTTCCTTCTGAGATGTGCCCTGAAATTTTACTTGAACAATGTGACCTGCAAGGCAGGGAGTCAGAGGCTTCACTCTGCCCGTGCAAGGTGAAAGCTTCCAGGTTTTCTGAATGGAGAGCATTTTTTCAGAAAGGGCAAATTAAGCTGTTGGGACTTTTTTCTTCCACTCTCATCTACCCTCGGGGTTTTTTTGTTGTTGTTTTTCTGGACATAGTCCCCTCTTGAAACTCCAGTTTCCGGCTGATTTTCCATTCATTAAATTTCAAATGTGCCAGCTCTGCCCTTGCCTTTAGCAGGTGCCAGATCTGCTGAGCTGGCAGCATGAGCATCGCTCGGCCAAGCAGAGCTCCCTGCCAGCAGCCTGCCTCGCTCCACTGAGACGGTCCCCTCAGTGGGAGGTGTCCCTGGAGTGTGGCTGTCCCCCCTCGCAGGAGTGTGCATCCTGAAGGACCCCCGGGGATGTGCATCCTCCTGGGGATGAGAAAGACCTTCTCCCCTGCAGCAGGCAGGTGCTTCCCGGCCGGTGCAGTACAGTCAGGGTGCTGACCCGAGGCTCCCCTTGTGCCACGGATGTCACACTGGCATCACTGCTGCCAGGACTTGACTGGCAGCAGCTGGGCAGGGTTCACCTTTGAAAGGGTTTCTAATAAATACCCAGCTCCAGCCTCCGCTCAGGCTCCTGGGAAAGTTAAAACAAACTTTGCGGTGCTCACTGAAATAATTCCCCATCTCGCAGACATGAGCTCCCCTCCCTGCTGTGTTCACCATCTTTTCTGCTTTTCATGATAAGCCCTTTCAACCAACAAAACGAAGCAGCTCCTTCAAGAACTTCTCCCAAATCTAATGAATCCATCTGCACCCAAGTGCCATGGTTTAAACCCACCCATGTTTCCATCCCTTTTGGCTTTATCTCTCTTTCTACCCACTGGGTACCAACCAAGCTGCCTCCTTTTTGGGTTCACCTCTCCCTGGACCAGGGAGAGCTGTGCTTTTCCTCCAGCACTGGCAATCAGGATTAAAAATATTTTTCTTGACACCTTTAATTCAGAGCAGACAGACAAAGCCAGGCTGATGAGCTCAGATGAGGTATTCAGCAGGGCTCCGAGGATCCCCGTGAAAATGCTGTTCTGAAAATTTCCATCCTCTCCACCTCCTGATGGAAAGATGAGCGGAGTAAAAAGGAGGTAGGTTGTTACAGCTCCCCCTGAACAGACGATCGTCTGAGAAGATCAGTGTTTCTAATGTCTTTTTTCTGGCAGAGTCCTGGCCCTAGTCCTTTCAATGTACTTTCCTCCCTTGCAGTGATGGGAAGGGAATAAACCTGCAAAAGTCAGTTACTGAGTGTCTGTGTTTCCCCAGAAACGCTGGCAGCACGGCTTGCCCCCAGATCCTGCTCCCGACCCAGCCTCAGTCCCCCCAGCCCTCCTGCTCCTCCCTGCACCCCAGCCCTTGCTGGCTCCCTGCACCCCACGCCTCATGGGGAAAACCCAGACCTGCATGCGATGCTGGGTGTTGGTGTGGTGGCGATTCGATCAGGGGGAATGAATGGTTTGCCAAAAGATCGCTTCAGACACTCAGGCTGTTTTGCATCACCTGCACCGGGCAAGCATTCTCCCATAGTGGGCTACCTGGAGCGATGCCGGGGCATGAGCTGTGCCTGCCAGCAGCAGCCCTGCAGGATGCAGGTGCCCCACAGTGGTCCCCTGGTGGGTACCCCCCGGACAAGACCCAGCATCCGCTCACAGCCACAGCAGCACAGGTAAACACACGGAGAAATGAACACGCAGAACAAACTGAGAGCATGTCTGTACGCACAAATGCTTCCACAGACACATTCTAGGTATTAATCTCCCCCCCGCTGTTTTTCCTTGATCAAAGCCCAGACGTGAGGGAAGTCCATCTGTGAAAGATTGAGCCATGCGTTTTTCGCAAAGGTATATGGGCTGGCAGCGAAATTTCTCTGACAAGTCCAACAGGGAAAAATGGTGAAATGAAAGCCTTTAAGATGTGTGCATTTCCCAGATGACTGGTGATGTGTGTGGGTAACATATGGGCAGTCTCTGCCCACTGTCCCACAAAACATGCTGATTTTACACTTGGATTTCTCAAATTCCCTGACAGCTTTGAAGACCGACTCCGACAGCCTGGTATTAAATGCCATTCGGTTACATGGCTGCCTGTGCCTGGTGCAGCACTGGTGAAGGGCAGGGGATGCCCTTAACAGCGGGGCTGCAGCCACAGCGGGTGCACGGTGCATGCTCGGGCCAGGCATCCGGCTTTCCAAGAGGTGTGAAAATGGGTGAGCAACGTGGCCAGCCACAGGCATCAAACCCAGGCTTGAAACAGCTTGCAGAAATGCCAGTTTTGCTTCTCGCTGTCATGTATTTCTATTTTTCATGAATTTTGCAGCTCTTGCTAGGACTGAAATAGCACAAAAGTTGCTGCTTCCCCTCCAACTGCCAGCCTGGTTTTGCAGGCTGTCAGTCAGCTTCGGGACTGGAGGGGGTTCTTCTGTGCTGTGCTGCTCCCAGTCCCACCCTGGCATTCAGTGCTGGGAAGGCTGGGGAACAAAGGTATTGCCACACAGTTGGACATGGGTCTTTCTTTGTTACCTGCTGGGTGGCGGGGATCCAGCTCTGATGTGCCCCAGCGACACCTCCATACGTTGTGCCTTGATTTTTCTTTTTGCAGGATGACAAGACCAGGAAAACAGTGTTGCTGGGTCCCCTTCACCTGCCAGGTTAGTACCTAACAGCCTGGGATGGACTTCTCTGCCATTAGTTTGTCCAGCACCTATGTGAGCCTGTCTATAGCCGTGCCACTGCTAAATCCTGCGGTGATAAATCCCAAAGGATAATCTTGCCTTTGTGAGAAAAGCCAATTTATTAACCTTAATGCGTTCTAGGGAAACCTGGGGTTTCCAGCTCAGTCCTGACAGAGGGGAAAGGTGAGTGCTGTGCCACCGCTTTGCTGTCCTTGTGCCACAGCTTCTTCCTCTGAGAAATGAGCTTGTTTCTAACCAGGCCAAATAGAGAAATGAGGCAGGTGGGTTTTGATTCCCACCCCCCTAAACCTAGTACTCCGTAGGGAACCTTGTAGAAACAGACCTGTTAGGTTACCCACATGGGAGGGAAGCGAAGTAAAATGAAATAAATTGCCCAAACTCACGCTCCAGCTCTGAGACTAAGCCAGGATCAGCTCCCTGCAGCTGGCTCTGGCCATAGGAAGAGCTGTTCAGACTGAGCACTTGCTCAGTGCCTCGGTGCCTGCTTGCTTTTAAAACCTTGGAGATTTGATTCACGGCATCTGAAGGGACTCCAGTGACAGATCACAGCATCTCTCTGTTTAGCAATGCTCCTCGGTTGACAGGGTCTGTGATCTTCACCTCTGTGACTGTAAAACATGCAGGTCTTGGAGGTGTGAAGCAGTTCTGCCTGGTGATATCAAAGTTTGGCCTGATCAAGGGAAGTGCTGATTCTCCTCCAATTGCTTGGGAGCACAGAAGTAAAAACCTTGCAGTTAAATTACTAAGTGTCTTACAGAAACATTCTCATACAGTTCCCTTGGGTGCATCCATCAGAGAATGAAAATTTTGAGAATGGGGAAATAATAGTCACATACTCTATTCTTACATTAACTCACTAATTCTGGGTATTTACAGGGCCCTAGTTGGAACTAATGCATGCTCTCCCTGTATTTATTATTATCTGCATTGTTAAAATATGTACACTAATCCTGTGAGTAAGCCTAATAGGGGCTGGCTTTGAAAAGGTTCTGCTCAGCCGCAAGTTTCATTTGCTTGTGCAGTCGCTGGGGTGGAGTGAGCAAACTAGGTGAAGCAGAGGGTAAGTGCTGATTTCTCCACTTATTCACCCAAATGCCACCACTGGGGTTACAAATTTATCTTGTGACTATCCACAGGTTGGTCTAAAAGGTCAGTGCTCCCATGGTTTGGTCTCCCAGAGACGAGCCTTAGACATCTCATAGCAGTCCTGGACTCTGTGCTGGGGACCGAGCTGATGGATGTGGCTGAGCAGTGCTGCCGGCTTCCAGAAAGCTTCTCCCACTTCACATCCCTCTCCTCTCTGAGCTGCTGGTGGAGATGCTGAGGCTGGGAAAAGAGATGCTGCATGTATGTGGGGAAGCAGTGACTGCACGCACTGTGAACGTATAAAAAGTGCTTTGCGGTCCTCCTGTTGGGAAATGCAGCAGAAATGCAAACAGTTGCTGTTAGTGTGATAGGAAGCTGGACATTTTCTTGGTGATCAGCATGCAACGTGTGTGGTGCAGCCCCTTACTGTGTATTCAAACTCTACTTCTATATAGAAATATGTTTTTAATACTCCAATGATGGTATGTAATATTCAATAATTATTGTGGCTCAGTTTTTAAGACACACTTTAGATTTCCCAGACCAGTTATTGAATGTGAGTGAGATGCAAACTAAACATTAAAAACATATTTATGGAGGGGTTAGCAGCAGCTACATAATGTTACATACAGAGCAGGCCACAAGAATCAACTGGCCATCAGGGAGACCTCAGGGAGGATTTGTTGTAAAAGCAATTGGCACATCATTAGCCTAGCAGGCAAACCCTGTTTGATGTCAAGAAGGTCCATGATCAGGCACACGCTTCCCTTGCTAGGTCCTAAGGGCAGGTACCATCTCTGAGCAGGACACTTGAAGCTGATGCTGAGAAGATGGAGCTGAGAAGCAGGACTATGCTGTTGGCTGTCTTCTTGGTATGTTCAGAGGCAGGTAAAACCACCTTGGAGGGTCTGATACTTGTAGAGAAATGAAGCTGGTTTAATTAACATTGTTAATATACAGCTGTGGGCTGGCTTCAGGGGCGGTGGGTTGGCTGGTGTGGATAAGGTGCAGCTGTGGCTGGTTCCTGCTAAGTAGTTAAACAACTCTAAGGGGTATAGAAGGGGGGCAGCTAAGGAAGAGAGATCTGGAAGAAGCAGAGGAAGGAAAGAGAGTGTCCTGGATGTAGGCAGAGGCAAGGAGAAGGATGCAGCAGAGGCAAGAAGCAGGGTGGACTGGCCTGAAGAGGATGAAGAAACAGCACAAACAGTAGATGAACATTTGAAACCTTGTGGGGGATTGGTGACTGTGCTGGGGTGAGGTGTGGGAGCTACTTATTGAAGTTAACCTCGTATGGGATGGAAAAAGCCTTGTTGCAGCCAGCTAGTTTTGAGAGTGCTGTGACAATCCCTGATGTCCCACCCTGGCCTCCTAGCTGCAGCATGCTACTTCAGAGCTCTGGAGAAGGCTGAGGCAGAAGGCAGTAAGATGGTGCCTGAGGTAACCTGGATAATTTTGGTCTTTACAGAGCTCAGTACTAACAGTGGGCTTTGAACAGGTAGAACTTGGAAATTCAGTCCTAAATTTTGTGGCTAGGGTCCACTGTTGAGCTATGGGACTCAGCTTCCTGGAAGGTACCCAGCATATCTGTCAATGTATCGGTTTCTGTTGGAGGTGTCTGCCAGCATGCTGTTTTTTCTGTTGGAGTGCAAAACTGTTGGGGTGGGAAAGGGAAAGTGGGTGGCACAAGAGGATGCTCCGAGTTCTTGGCACAGGGTGGGACTGGGGACTTAGAGCCACCTCCACAGGCACATGGAGCAGGGCACAGCCCACCACACTCAATACAGATGTCCTGAAGGGCCATCCTTACTGGTGTGGCAGAAGGAGGAACAGTGGTTCAGTGAGGGCAGATCTGCTCAGTTATCCTTCCAACAGCATCGCTGTAGGTTTGGAGCAGCCTTTCTGAAGGGAGCAGTGGAAGATGAGTATGGTGAGCTGTGCCATCTGGTAGTTGCTGTCATCTCCCCAAGATGCAGACTCACAACAGCCTTTGCATTCCCACCTCCTGGTCAGCCAACAGGATCCTGCCCCTGTGTGCAATGTTAGAGCTCTCTTTCCCTGGTCCTACTCACTTTCTCTGGTCACTCTGGCTGCTGACTGGCCACACTAAAAGCTGGTGTGGAGAAAGGACCTGAGGATGGACCAGCCCATCCCTTCTGGGACCAGGGGGCTCTGAGGCTCAGTGGACTGTGATCCGTGGTGGAGACTTGGGAAGATGCTGTCTCCGGGGGCTGAATGCCAGCTGCAGCATGGCTGTGCAGCACTGGCTGGGGTTTCCTTTCACAACTGGGAGCTTTTCCTCCGGGTCACCTTCTCGGCAGCTATGCATGGAGCTGCTGAAATCTGCTGAGTGGGCACAGCTGGGAGGCCATGCAGGGTAGGAAGCAACCTCTCATCTGGCAGTGCTTGTGCCTCAGGTGTGAGCTGAAGTCCTATTGATTTCTAATCAGTGAGCTCATATTCCCCATGGTGGCAGTGGGAGAGGGTCAGCAGCGGAAAGGAGGATGGAGGAAATCAGCAGTTCGGGTGGTCCTGGGGTGGGACTGATGGAGCCGCTGACAGAGGCTGAGTTATGGCTCTGTATGCACGGCACTCGGGAGATGGTTTTGGAGGGCTTGTGGAGCCTCACTTATTATCTGGCTGAGTCCCGTTCTGGGGAAACCACTGAGAGAGCACGTGAGCCATAAAACATGTTGTTGTCTTTTAATGAACGAGACTCACAGGGGACTAGGACTATTTTTTACTCCGTCGTTATTCTTTCTTCAGCTTGGAGAAAGTTGCTGAGTGTTGTGTCTGCCAACTGCAGGCCAGATGCTACGGCAGACCCAGGCAGTCATGTCCTGTCCAGCCTGGCCCAGGCCAGCCTTGCTGTGAAGTTCCCATCTGCTCCTGCCCTGCCTCAGACCCACCAGTCAGGGCTGTGGTCACGCAGATGCAGGCAATGGCAAGACCAGCCATCAGGGCTTTGATGTTCAAGAGAAGCTCTCAGGAGAGCTGGGCTGTAACATGCCCTGGCCCCATAAGGAACCTTACTAATGCTACTGCTGAAGGAAAAGCGGTAATTAATCCTGAAATCCAAGCTTGGGAGGCTTTTGGAAGGAAAAAAGAGTATATGCTCACTCTCCTGAGCATAAGGAAAGCAAATTTCAGGGAAAGCACAGGGATGTCATTGTTTTCTTCTTCATGCAAAGCTGATCTGCGATACCCCTTATGGGTGCCTGTGAGAGTGAGCACCTTGCTAATGGCTCTGGGACTCAAGCATGGCAGCAGCAGGACCTTTCTGGTCCTTTCTACTTTTACCTGTAGTAAACCACCTTCCTTTTCATACCTCTCCAGTGACACGGACCTGCTCCAGAGCTTGAGGATCCCATGAGAAAATACAGAGGGAAGAAAAGACATGAATTAACCTGTGGGACCTAAATGCCCCAGTAAATATTTGCTGAAATCTAACTCGACTAACCACTCCTTGAGTAGAGGCTGATGTGAGGACACCTTGATTCTGGTTTTTGTAGGATGGTGTGATGGGGATGGTGCAGCCCTTGCATCTGAAGTCTCTACTCCACTTCCACTGCTGTGAAGCCCTTCTGGAACTGGAAATGTCCCCTGAGGTGTGCTGGCTGGGGCGGGAGCCCAGGCTGCTGGGAGGTTTCCTCTTTGAGGGGAGGGTACCTGGAAGTCACCAAAGCCTGACTGCTGGGTGACTGGGCTGTGTGTGATGGGACCATTCAATGCTCTGAGTCCCCTGCATTGCCCACAGCAAAACCCAGGGCACCTGGGGTGCTTGCAGGGGGAACATGGTGTAGAAGGGCTTTAGAAAGGTGACTACTGGGATTTGCCACATTGGGATGCCACCCCTGATCCCCACTCTCTGGCTCCCCTGTGGCAGAGGCTTGGCTCTTCCCTGCTCATGGCTCTTCTGAGCACCTGTAGAGTCCTGCCCTCCAGCTTGGCCCTCTTCCTCTCCATGACAGAGCTGCTGCCTCCCACCACCCGGCCAGCCTGGCTCCAGTTGGGATCGATACTGGGAAACCCAGCTGAGCTGCACCTGTGGCCGACAGAGATCAAGGGGCATGCAGGGCCCCTTCCCTGCCTGGCAGTGGGACCTAAATCATACCGTTCCATCCCCTCGACAGAGACAAATGACATTTTACAGCACAGGTGTTTTAAAAAAGAACAATAAATTGGAAGGTCTTAGCTGAGCTCAGCCATAGGGCTAGGATCCCCTTTCAGCAAGTATTTTAGGACTGAAGGCACCACAGCTGTTTGTGGGCTAATCCCTCTGCCCTCCCCATCAACCTCGGAAAGGGACTTTGCAGACCCACTTCAGCTGCAAATAAATCGGGAAATGGCACTTTGTCCTCTCCAGAAATAGGCTCTCCTCAACCTTTTGAAACCAGCATCTGCTTAGGGGAAGACCCTGCTGCATTCAGGCTGTGTTTGGCTCCCAGGGACCTGTGGCACATGTGCCCACTCTCAAGCTCCAAAGGACACAGTGAAGGATCCATGGCAGGTTGTCACCATGCTGACCCCATTGGCAAAACCTCTGCTTGGGGTCAGAGCTGGGCTCCAGCAGGCTGGAGCATTGGCTCCTTGCTGTGAGAGGGGGCTTTTAGCCAAAATCAGGGCATGGAGCTGGCAGCATGGTTGGGGAGCAGCAGCAGAGGAGGAATGGGAGACCTGCCTGCCCTGCAGTGGAGGATTTGCATCTCCTTCCTCAATGAATCAGAGCAGCTCTCTCCAAGGCTCATAGCCCTAAAATGGGCTGCCCTCGCAGAAATGAGGGTACAAGCGTCAGCACTTTAAAGCCAGTGAAGTGCAAGGTCTATGAAGCTTGTCAGAAGAAAGCAGAGGTCCCTGTGGTGCCCCTTCATGGTCACCAAGGAAAAGCATCACTTCCCCTGCCAGAGCCCAGATGCAGTGGTGGAGGCTGGCTGTAGGCACCCATGCTGTGCCATGCTCTAGGTGAGGAGAGCCTGGGTGTTCTCCCAGGGGTTTAATATGAACTGTAACAAGATGAGCCTGGACTTTGTGGTGGTCCAGGGCTGGGACCCAGGACAGAAGGTGCTGCTGGACTCCCCATGCTGCAGCTGATCTCTGAATCTTTGTTGCCCCTCTGCAGTGTGGCTGATTCTGCTCAATTTCTGTGAACATCCTCTTGGCCAAGCATTTGGGACACCTGCCCCACCCCAGTGAAGCCCCTGCTGCAATTCAAGATGTTTCATTTTATATGTTTTTAAGGACCCCAGTTGAGGTGTAAGGTGCTGCCATGGCTGGTGCTGCAGCAGGATCTCAGGATGCACAGAAGTGCTCCGGGTGCAGGGACCAGGAGCCTCCACAGGCAGAGGGGACATCCTGGCAGCCAGAGGGGCTTTGGCAGAGTTTGCCACAGCTCTGCATGTCATGGAGCTAATTGAATCCAAGTGTGAAAGCAAGGCTCTGCCCTTGCCGATGCGGCGGGCAGGGGGAGAGTGCTTTATTTCTCTTCTGTTCCCTGGTTGCTTTGAGTTTTCTCCCTTTGAAAAGGGAGGCCTCTCGTCTGTATTCACATAAAATGTGGCTTTTCTAAGTTTAAAAGCCTTTTGGTCTCTTCAGGGAGCACTCTGCAGGAGGCTGGGCACGTCTCAGGCTGGCTTGCCCCCCCCAGCTTCACTCCTCACAGGCAACAGCGGGCAGAGAGATGCACCCGCCTGGAGCTGCCAGACGCTGCCTGTCCCACCGAGGAGCCTGAGAGGTCAAGCCCAGACCGCACCTGGGGAATCACCCCCCTTCTCTGCCTGGCTCTGGCGGCCCAGGACACCCCTGTGGGCACTGCAGGGCTTTTCCAGGGCTGGAGGTTGAGAGATGCTGCTCATGGTCATAGGTCAGCTCTGGAGCACAACAGTGGTGCAGGGAGCAGAGCGGGCAGACTCCAGCAAGAAATGCCAAAAGGGGGCCCAGGTGGCACACTGGTTTTAGGACAGAGCAGTGGATTCCCTGGCAATGATGCTCTAGCACAGAGAAGACCTGGTGCAGACCTCTCTGGTCCCTCAGCCTGATTTGTGATGTTCCTGCTTACTTTTTCACTTGAGACTTCGATGTCTTTGCAGAGGACCTGGCTGGTGCTGGACCAGTAAAAGGCAATGAGTGATCAACACTTTGATTTATTTTCCCACCACCATTGACACAAATAGGGATTTATAGCCAGGTATTGGCAGGAGGGAAAGGCTCTCTCCGAGAGATGTTTGCAAATCCAGGCTAACTAGTTAGCCCCAGTGATGATGCCGGCTGCCAGCCATGGTAATTAAGGGGCAATAACAAGGAGCCATGCAAAAAGACCATCGGTCTTGGGGGGAAGTGTTTGCTCTAGCGCTGCTGGAGGGGCAATGAGATTCCTGCACACCTCAGGTGCCTCGTTTCAAACCTGCTGGAACTGCAGTTCTTGAAGTGTGTCCCTACTTCTACAAAATGCTGCTTGTTACAGGAGGTTTTGTAACTGCTGGCTAATGAGGCTCCAACCCGTGTCATTGCAGAGGTACCTGCCCGGCTGGAGCAGGAGCCCTCCGGATGCCCTCAGCCCTCCAATTATCCCGGGAGCCTTGCTGAGAACATATGAGGGGAGAGCAAGGGGGAGAGATCTGAGAGCCAAGGCACAGGCTGGGAAGGCGACAATACCATGTGTCTGCAGGGATTTCAGGAACTAAAAGTGAAATTACAGCCTTAATCTATCAATTTATTTTTTTTTACTGGCATTTTAATGAAAACTCTTGTAAACAGGAGAAGGCCTATCTCGGTCCTGCATTCCCAGCCTCATGCTCTCCAAGGTTATTTATTGGGTTGCTACATAAGCTGGGTTTTTTCATCCCCTTTTCTTTTCTCTTCCTTTTTCTTCTCTGCTTTTGCAAATTGAATTATTTAAATGCATTGTTTGGCAGCCTTAAATCCAGGCGTTTCACTCCCTTTCCCCCTCAGCTGCCATTTCTTTCTCTCCTTTTTGCTCTTGCATTTTCAGGATCATTTACTGCGTTGTTCCAGTGGCATTTATTGAAATCTGCACAAAAAAAATCTTTCTTCAATGACACTATTTCAGCCCATGCAAAAGATTTATGGGTGCAGGAAGACATCTATGGCAGGGAGTCTTCGTTGGCAGAAAGAAAGGAAGGAGGGAAAGGAAAGGAAGCATGCTGGAAAAGCAAAGGATGCCCAGAGTTGTGAATGGAGAGCAGCAAGACACCACAGAGGTGAATCGCTGGGGACTGGGTTTGGGTGGGAAACAACCTTGCTCCTCTGCATGGTAACACATGCAGTCACATGGGTACAGACGCACACATGGCCTGGGAAAGCTTTCAGTCTCAGGGGCATGTGGGCATAAATGCGTGCACACGGAGAGAGCACAGGCACCCCTGTGTGCCCTCAAACACCAGTGGTTCGGTGGACATGTCCCAAAAAGGTGCTTGGTACGCCCTGGGAGCCCGCTTGGTACGCCCTGGGAGCCCAGCACTGCTGTTGAGTCCTGTCTCCTGCTGGGAGAGATGCAGAGAAGTGACTCTTGGAAGTTGTTTGAACAAGCTCTGCAAGAAGCATCACTCTCGATTCTGACTATCTCTAATCCTGCTTCAAAGCTGGCTCCGGCTCCTTTTATTTACATATTGACTTATGATTCATTTAATTGACTTTCTCGCCTTGGAATTGTACTTAATTAATCTGATTACATTTCTGCTTCTAGTTAAAGAGTTTCTGTGTTCCAGCCCAGAGGTGACTACGTTTCTGCAAAGTGATGTGATTCTGGTTGATCTAACCAGCAGATAGGGTCTGCAAAGCATTTTGGGATCCTTTGGTAGGAGAAGACAGGCAAAAAACATGGAATGTGCCGCAGCAATTTCCATTTTCTCACACGCAGCATCTTTACTTGTGGCAGAAGACACGTTCCTAGTCAGTGGGATTGAATTATCTCCATAAATTCATTACATTTAAAAAAATATGATAATCAGCACGAAATGAACATCCCGAGGGAGACAGAACATGTACATCTGAAGTACTGCTAATAATAAGCCTTTAATTTACAAATGCCCAAGGCTGGCTCAAAGCCACCACATCCCACGGTAGAGGGGCTAGTGCTACATTGGCGCCCGGACCTGCTGGGGAGACCTTCCCCCCCCCGTTGGTCCCCTGTCCCAGGGTGGTGGACAAGCTGCAGTTGGGATGTGGAATGGGCACCCTCCATCATTTCTTGGTGCTCTGAATGTGGCCCCAGGAGTTCACTGCCTTGTTCTGCCCTCCTGGGTGCAGGGAGGGATGGAGGGTCCCTGGCAGGTGGTGGCCCTTTGTGGCCCCTGCATGGTGGCACAGCTTCTCCTGAGTCACCCCTCCTGGCCCCCCCTGCAAATGCCACCCTGCAAATATCAATATTTATGAAATGATTAGTGCCTGTTTAATACACAATTGAAGCAATTAGCAAGCATGCAGCAGCAAATGCTGTATCCATTTGTAATCATAAAGTATTCATGGGGGCTCGGGTGGGGTGGCTGGGGAGAGGGGCTGGTAGCGTGTCCTGGTTTAACTGCTCACGTGGGGGGAGCTCTTGGGGTAACTTGGGGCTTCTTGCTTTTGGTGCCCTTGGTCAGTGCAAGCCTGACCAGGTCATGAGGGGTCCCAAAGCATCCCAGGGGGCGGCGGTGATGAGCCAGTGGCACTGGGCTCCCACGGCCCTTTTTGTGGCAGTTCATCTCACAGCCTTAGAGTCCAAAAAATCACTTGGATGGCATCATCATAAACTTTTTCTCCTTATTATTCCATTTTGGTGGCAGACAGGCTGCTCCTCTGCTCTCTGTTTGTTAATTACTAATTAATTATTAAATTATCCATTAACTATTAAGAGCTGATTTCATGAGTGTTAACGACAGCCATGTGCTAAGAGATCTGTGTCTATGGCAAACCTCCTAAACCTCAGGGAATAAATCCTCAATAATCAATATGGCGTCCACTCCATTTGCAATTCTTGTCTCATTCACTCTGCATTTAGCATGCACTTAAGTGTATTTTATATCAATGTAAAAGGAAATTTTACCGCTGGTGGAAATTACCAGCTCACAGCGATAACGACAGAGCCCCTTGCTTATCTCCAGCACTGGAAGGCTCACTGATGCAAGTTCTACTTCAGTAAGTGACCTGTAGAAGGCACCCTGAGTTCCAAGCCTGCGGCACACTCCAAGTCCCCACTGGACCATGGGCTGTTCCTGGTCCAGGGATACTTTCCCAGGAAAGCCTGAGCTCGGCAGCACTGATTTCAGAGCATGGATCTGGTGGCACAGCCTTCAGCACAACCTGCCTGGGCCAGCACTAAACCAGCAGTCTTTGGGCAAAAAAACCCCACCTCTGCAGAGCATTTTTAGCCCCCTGAGGTAGCCGGCTCCTGGTTTGCTGGTCCATGAAGTGCTACCAACATAATTACAAGTGAAGCCTAATGAGAAACACATTGAAGTTGGAAACTGGGAGAAGAGGGTGACAGGCCGGCAGTGGTGGAAGGCGAACAGGCCATTGGCCACACTGTGGCAAGTCTGCACGGAGGCAGCTGTCCTGATGGCTCTTGCTCCTGCTCTCGGACCACGGATGCACATGGGGCCGGTTCCACCCCTTGGTTCCTGCAAACACCCCAGTGGCAACTACTCACGCTGCTGGGCAGCCATGGGCTTCCTCACCCATCCTCTTCCTCCCAGGAGGAGGGAGTCCCCCTCTGTGGACCCCACTGCAGCAGCAGGGTGACAAGCTCGTGGACAACCCCACATCAGGGACTTCCAGCCATACGTACTCATCTTGGGGCCTTAATGTTCTTTTGATAGTTTTGGGGATCTAATAATGCATTGGTGGGGAAAAGGAGGGAGGATTTATTTTTTCTGTAAAGTGCCTTTGTTGCTTTTGCACCAGTAAGATAAAGCAGTTTCTAAGAATAACAAACTCCAGGCAGCCAGCAAACAAGCAAGCGCCTTGCGAAACCTCCCACAGGCAGATCCCCGGCTGCGCCGTCCCCCCAGGGTTCCTGGGCTCCCCCAGTCTTTCCCTCCCTCTGTCAGCCAGTTTCACCCTCCCAGATGGTATTTTTTCCCCTTTTCCTCTTCCTTGGGCCCTTTACAGTGACTTCCAGTGTGGGATGACCAGTACAGAGGTGACAGCAAGCTGCTTGCTGTCCCCAGGATGATTTCTGGGGACATCCACGGATGCTGTACAGCGGGAAGCAGGAGGCAGAGAGCTGCTGGCAGCATGCATGTGCTGGGGAAGTGCACCAAGGATGCTCACCACAGAGCTGCTTTGGAGGCAGGGCAGACAGGTGGAATCCTGCACCCACTCAGGGAGATGGGTGAGTGAGCAGAGGGGATGTAGGTGCCAGCAGGAGCAGGAAGGGGAGCAGAAAGGGACACATGGCTGATGGGCTGGAGCCGGTCCACAACGAGACTGAAAAACAAGTGGCCACAGGCATCTCCGGAGCAAGTCTTTTGAAGCCAATGGCCTTGCCCCAGAGAAGAGTTTTGGCCCAGGGAACGTTATTTTGACTGATGCATTTGCACAGTCCCCAAAAAGCAGCGCTGCTTTTCAAGATGCCCTGTAAGGAGAACCATTGCTGCTTGAGAGAGAAAGAGGCTTGAATTATTTTCTCATGTCAATTAACAGTGCTTTCCAAAGGAAACCCGGGCTCCTCTGAATCCAGAGCATGGGACCCCAGCCAGGCTGCTCCCCCCAAAGAGCTGGAGCTGGAGGGAGAAATCAAGGCTCTTTGGCCAGCAAGCTGCTGGGCTGAAGCCAGCAAATAAAATAGTCATAACGAGGCCTTTTGAGATAAGTTTGGAGGCTTAGGTTGGGTTTTTCTGGGAGGGGGGCGTGTTTTGGTGGGGGTTTTTTTTTCTGTTAGAGAAACCACTTTGCCCAGGGGAAGCAGCAGCAGAATCAACAGCAGCATCACTGTGGGGCTCACCACAAAGTGCATTTTCACCCCTGGAGCTGCCCGCTCTCCTGGTGAGGTGTGTGCCAGGCTGGTGTGCTGGCATCTTGCCCAGACCTTGCACCGCAGCCATGCTGGATCCCAGCAAACTGAGGTGACAGGGAGGGTCCGAGCTTCTTCCATGGATGAGGGTGAGGAGGCATTGTGTGGAGCAGGCTGGGAAAAGTCGCAAGAGGCAGCCAACACGGCTGCTGTCTCCCAGCCCTGCCAGCAGCCTCCTGCGCTGCCGTTCACACATGGGGCTGTGTCAGTTGCTACCGGTGTGGGATGGTAAAGCCAGTACAGGGAGTGGAGAGCAAGGGTGAACCCTTTGCATCAGGGCGCCCGAGTTGCTGTGGGCTGGTACAGTCGGGTGATAACAGGAGGGATGTGAGCCAAGGAAAATAAGGAGTTTGTCCATTGTGGGGTGGGTCAGGGCTGGGAATTCAGTGGATTGACACAAAGCTCTGCAATTTTTAGTCTTCCCTCTAAATGCTTCCCCACTCATTACACCTGTGGTGGGTGCTGTTCTGGCAGAAGCACCAGCCTCTTGCCCTGCCTGGCACAGCAGATCTGGGTTCACATGTGCTCACGGCGTGCCGGGACTGCGGGGCTAGGGGGAGCGGGGATGCTGTTTGAACTCTGCAGCCCCCAGTTCAGGCATGAGTTCAGGTGTGGGTCCTGTCATGTGTTACCTTCTGCCCCTTCCCTGGCTCCAACTGTTTTCCCAGAGCAATCTGGGAGCCCTCCAGTGGCAGGCTGAGCAGGGAGAGCCGTGCTCCCGGACTGGCTGTGCCCATGCTAGGGAAAATTCCCAGGGGCTTCCACGGGGACAGACAGAAATCCCCCAGAGGTGGTGGTTTTGGAAACAGTCCCCTCAGAGGCTGTGAGGTTTGCAGAGCCTTGTCACATAAGCAAGGCTCACAGAGCTGTACGAGCTGCCCACAAGCAGAGCACTTTTCCATCCTTGGTGAGTTGGGACCATCTATAGATGTTGTCAGAAAGATGCTTTTCCAGAGGGAAGCAGGTGCCAGCTGGCCACGGACAGAGATCTCTGGTCCCCCTCAGCTCTTTGGTAAGAAAAGAAGGATGTTTTCCATGTCGACCCTCCCGGAAAGCCAGGGTTCCTGCACCAAAAGAGCAACTGCCCCCGCCATACCCACCCTGGCTCTTCATGTTTCAAAGACTCCCCCACTCCCACCAGCTGCTTCCTGAACACCCTGCTCCTTGGGGTGGGCTGGGATTGCACTGCCTGCCAAGCTGCCAAACAGCAGGAACAGATGAGGCCGCCCTGGAGAATGGCTAAGAAGAAGCGAGATGAGCCCCCCCTACCCCTTAACACCCACTCCCTGCCACCACACACTCCGGCCGTGTCAGGGGAAGCAGAGATGCTCCAGAGCGCTGGAGATCAAAAAGCCACAGGAGGGCTGTGAAACCACCCACTTTGCTGGGCCACCACAGCTGATGCCCATCTTCCAGGTGAACCTGGGTGAGGAGCAGACCCCTCCCCACCAACAGCGAATAAAGCCCTTGGGGAGAGGCGTGAAATCCTCTCACCCTTCCCTCTCGTCCACTGGCAGCTGCTGAGGCTGTGAGAAGAGCTCGTTCCTGGGGAGCTTGTGAGGGGGTCTGCAGGTAGGGCCTGAGCTGGGACCCCTCCATCACCTGGGGACTTGCATGGGCTTCTCTTAGCGGGCAGCAAGCCCCCGTCAGTAAAAGGTGTTTCTGACTCAGTGACCCCTCCTATATCCCTACCATGTGAAATATGGTGCTGAGATAAGATGAAAGGCATTGTGGCCAGCAGCTGAAATCCTCACTTGAAGGATTACCAGGTTTAGGGTTTCAGACCAAATGGAGTGACAGATCTGCTCAATTCGGACCCCCTGAACCCTCTTCCTGCCACTGCCCCCGCTCACAGTGAAACCTCTGATCTCTCTCCAGTTCTCTGCCTAGCTCTTGGGGCTTTTGTGGGTCTGAGCCAGGACTGTGAAGCAGGAGATGTCTACGGGGGTGGCAGGGCTTTGGAGCGTCCTGTCCGCCTCTGCTCAAGGCTCACCCAGGGTCCATGACTTATTCAGATCAGGCTGTACGACTCCATGGCATCCCTGCCGGATGAGCTGTACTTGCTGGAATGAGCTGTGCAGGCAGCTGGGAGCTCACCCAGCCCTGAGGTGCCCAGGAGAGGGGCTGCTGAGCTGGGATGGGAGGGGAATATAAATGCCAGGAAAGGGAAAAACGCAGGGCTTGATGCTGTGCATCACCATCCCTTTTGAAGCATGGGCAAACTGCTCTCCTGCCTTAGGCAGCATGCCCGTGGCTGGGCAGAGGTGATGGTGATGGCAGAACAGTTCTCCTCCTGCACTTGTGAGCAGCAGAAGTTTGGGGCTGCTATTGGAAGCAGGTGTGCTGCCCTGCCAGGCGATGGGAGCCATTAAAAAGAAAGCCTCTAAATAAAATATATGTCTGTCTCTCCTCACCCCTCTCTCCTTGAAACAAATTACACTGTGGTCCATCCTGGGACATCCCACTTGGGTTTGCCCTCCCCCAGGGTACGTCAGCCCCTGGGACGTCCCAGCCCTCTGCTAGTACAGTGGGGGCAAGCAGTATGAAAAATAGCCAGGCTTGGCTGGCGGGCCCCTAATTCATCTCCCTGTGAGTCCTCGGAAGGGATCCTGCAGCACCTGGGCTGCTACCCCTCTCCCCCTCCCAGCCGCCCTGCTTGGCAGCCGCCCGCTTGCTTAAAGAGGGGAGTGAGGGGAGGACAAAGTGACCCCCCCACCATCACCACTGCTTACCCTGAGGTTTATTATTACACAAATGTGAATTCCAGAACCGGCATCTGGGGAGCAGCTGCTGGGAGTTAACCCCTTCGCCTGCCGCAGGCGGGTTGAGCCAGAGGAGTGGGTGCCTGGCCAGAGTGTGACCACACTTGGGGAGGATCTGGGCATAGGGACAGGGATGGGACACCCCTGCTCGTGCTGCAAGGTGGCCATCTGGCAGGTGCAAAGGGCTTTTGCTGTATAGAGACATGTTTGTGTGCATGGATGGGAGGCAGGTTCCTCCCTCTCTTTCTTTTTCTCTTTCCCTTTTTTTTTTTTTTTTTAAAATAACACACACTTCTGTTTCCATTCAGAGGTTTTACAGGATTTGCTCTGCCTCCTAGGGAAGGCCTGAATTTCCAGTTTGCTTCAGGATGCAGCTCCAAGGGATGCTGCACATGGTTTTTGATGAGCAGCTTGGAGATAAGGGGTGAAACCAGGAGACCAGCTGCCTGCTTAAAAGGAAAGGCTCAACTGCAAGGGGTCGATCTGGACAAAAGATTTTTGCTGTAAGATGGATGTTTGGGAAAGAAGGCAGGTCCTCACAATTTCCTCCTCTCCAACCAGCCTTTACGGCATCTTTGCAAGGCTTTAGGTGTTGGTCAAAAGACTGACTTTTCTGCCACACAAAGTCCCCCTGCCTCACTAAGCTCCTCCCAGGGTCAAGAGCCTTGTGGCCCTACAGCAGGTCATGGATGCTCAAGTAGTTCATGACCAGGAGAATCCTCTCCCTCCCCAGCTTGGCTGGGAAGCAATGCCCAGGCTGGCCCTGCAGCCCCTTCCCCTGTTGGCGTGGGTACAGCCAGACCCTCCCCAGCCCTCTCCCATGAATGCCAGCCCCATCCCAGTGCCCACATGGCAACGGTCTGGCTGGCGTTCAGGTCTGCTGCTGCTCACAGCTGCACCATGATGGAAATCTTCCGGGGGGGTGACTCGCTGGTGGCAGCTTTCCCTGTGCAACCAGGAGACTCCAGCTCCAGCCTTTCCCATTCCCTGCAGGGAATGGCTCCTTTCCTCCAGCCCTGCAAGGGCTCTGCATGTCACAACCAACCCCTGAAATTCAACCTTGCAGTCTAACAGGAAGTCAGTGCCAACAGGGATGGAGACATCACGTCTTCAGTGCAGGGCAGCTCGCTGCACCCCAAGGAGTTTCCAAATTTCTGTAGCACATAACCCCAAGGCAGGCATCCAGAGTCAAAGCAAGGCAGAGGGGTGGCTGTTGGGAGGCAATAGCTGCCAGGCAGGGACGGGAGGGACGTCTTGCAAATCACAACTATGAGACAGCCCGCAGCCAGCGGGGATGATGAAGCAGCTTTGTCCAGAGTGGCAGGCTCAGGGAGCACAGCCGTCAGAGCTGCTCCCCCACCAAGGAGGGCCACCGCAGCAGGGTGTCCCATGGCTGCACACATCAGCACAGGCTTAGATAAACTGGGAACACATAGCCATGTGTAATACTGGGTGCTTTTGAGCAATTTACAGTCATTGTGCCCAGATTAGCATCAAGGACTTGAAATAAATCACCACTAACTGCAGTGATGCCAAAGCTCCATTACCAGCCTGATGGGAGACAGCGGAAGCAGAGCGTTACCTGCCCCAGCACAGGGTCCAGCCTGGGAAGCAATTTCTGCTTCACCACACGCATGTGCAGGGGCTGTAGCTCAGCCAGGTGTTTAGGGGGAGAAAACGCAATGCCCAAGCAGGCAGTGAGTGCTGCCCAGTGAATGGGATGCCCAACACACAGCAGGGCTGCACCTTGACGTCAGGGGTGCAGAGCCCATCCAGCTCTCAGCCTGTGCCATGTTCTCCTCTTCTCCATGCAGCCGCCTCTGGCGGCCAAGCCCCTGCTCCTGGTGCTTGACTGGCAGCCAGAGGTGATTTCCCAGGACAGGAGATGTAAGTGAGTTTAGCAGTTGATGGAGGCAGGCATCAGCGTGCTCGCTTAGTGCTGGCAGCTCAACACGCAGTGAGATGTCAGCAGGCAAAGGTCATGAGCAGGCAGGCGACAGGTTCTGTCAAACACAGCCAAGCCTCCTGCCTGCAGCATGCTGGCTGCCAGATATCACGGTGATGGGCAGAGCCGAGGCAGCAACAAGTGTCATAAAGGCCAGGAACGATTTTGGAGAAGGTTTTCGTGTTTGGATGAAAACCAGCTGTGAGTTTTGCTCCTGGGCTGACACTACCGTGGCTGCTCAGCCTGTGCTGGGAGAAGGGAGGAGAGATGGGAGGTGCAGTGGCTCTGGTAGCTGCGTCGGCTAGGGGTGAGGCTGGAGACAGCCCCGGCACAACTCAGCAGCATAGAGCTGGGTTTCAGCGCTTGGACTCGCTCCCCTGGTCAACAGGTTTCATCAGTGATGGCTCTCACTACTCCCAGCTCACCCAGATGGCTGGCCCGCTGGGACTTGGGCAGGCATGGAAATCCTCCCCTTGACTCCTTGAGAAGGGACCAGAGGACGACGAGACAACTCATCAGGCTGGGTCCCTCCTTAATTGCTGGCCACCTTCTCCCTGCTACTGCTTTGCCTGCAGACTCCCTCCAAGGCTGAACTGTACCGCTTCTAACACCAAAGTGGAGCTGACAGGGCAACTTGACAGACAAAATAACAGCAGCCAGAGCAATCACTGTCTCCTGAGGAGGTGTTTATAATGTAAGGAACCCCTGAAGGGATCTGAGCAGGAGTGGGAACAGAAGCTCCTTTGCTTGGGCTTGAACTCCTGCCTGTAAGCCGGCACGTGGAGCCCAGCCAGCGGAGCTGCCTGCTTGCTCTGCCTGCAAAGCTGGTCTGCGGGCTCTTACCCCGAGCAGGAGGAGTGAGAAATGGAGATGACAGGAGCTCCTGCAGTAGCAGGAGCACAGCAGACCCCCGCAGACTGCAGTGCCATGCCAGAAAACCCCTCTCTACCCTTGTCAGTTAATGCCTTGCCTCTCCAAAGCCAGCTACAACTTCTCTCGGCATCTGCTCCTTCCTATAGTTTTCAGCCTCTTCCTCCCCTCACCTCCTACTCTAATGGTTTGTTTTTCTCAGCCTGCAAGATGTTTGGGGCTGGGAACCAGCCTCCCTTCATGTTTCATGGACCAGCCCCGTGGTGCGAGGGGGTTTGAGCTGTAATGAATCGGTGTGGGTCTGGCTGGTCTCGGCCGCCCCTGAGCATTGCATCTCTGCAGGCTGCTCCGCTGGCAGCACACGCAGCAGTGAACGGGCTTCGCTTTCTCCCCAACAAGCTGAATCCCACTAGGCAGTAGGGGTAGGATGACAAATTGTTCTGACTAATAGTCTAAACAATGTGAAACAATGGAAGTCAGGGAGCAGCATAGAAAATATGCAGCATGCAGGGGGCTTGGCTATTTTTTTTGATTGTCAGATGGTTATTCCAGTGGCTGGGATCCATCAGGAATAGAATAACACATGTCAAACTCAATAGGGGTTCAACAGGAGTGGTGGCAGGGGGCTCAGGAAGCTCCTTCTCTGGGGTGCAGTTGGGAAGCCTAACTTTGAGTCAACTGCTTGTGAAAATGGGAGAGCTCTTCCTCCCCAACACACAGGAGCATCCACCACATCTTCTCCACACCAGGTGGGGGTGAAAGTGCCTGACCTTGACCCAGACCCAATGAAGAGAGGTAGGAATGCAGGGCAGAGGAGAATAGATGTGGGAAGACTGCCCGGCTGATGTGGTTGAGCAGATGGGGGAAGATTTCTGCCATCTCTTTGAAATTCCTTTGCACTCAGAGTCATTTTGCAAGTCAAAAGCTGTTAGATTCCCCAGGACACCTGTGGGGGGGAAATTGACTGGGTTTGCTCTGACGATATTTCCCTGCACAGCTGTTTGTGCCATCAGCAGTAGGGTTTCTCTTTAAAAAGAAGATATTTTATCCATTAAAAAGAAATCTATAAACGATGAATATGTATTCAGTCTAAGACTGAGTGATGAAATTCTCTCAGAGGTGCAAAGATCCAGCTATCTGTCCATCTGATAGCCCTGCAAGGCACCAGGGGGGTTCTTTCCCCCCAAAAGCCCCCAGCTGCCGCTCTTTCAAAGCCTTGAGGTCAGTGAGGCGGTGCAGGGCTCTCTGGCCAGGAAGTTTTCTCTCCGGAGGCTCCTTTCACTTCCTGAGTGTCTGAGCAGGGTAGGAATGCTGTGAGAACAACCCCTCAGAAGTTGTTTTGAGGCTTCCAGCTGGAACAGAAAATGTAGGATCAGCAGAAGGGAGGGGGGGAAAAGCTGTTGGTGGGGAGGAGGGAGAAAGAGCTCTCTTTCTGCCCTCTGCAAGGGGCCCTGCTCCATCTGGGAGCAGATCACTGCATGGGCTACCCCACGTCTGTGTTTTCTTGGGTGAGCCCTTGTCTGGGTCCTGCCTGGGGGATGCTGACCCCGGATTTCTGACTACCTGCAGCATGCTTTAAGAGTGGGATGCCTGGGTCGTCTACTCCCGAGCCAGTGCCGGCAGCCTGCAAGGGCAGGGCAAGTCTGCTCGCAGCACATCTCCACATCAGTAGCACTTGAAGGGTACAGGTCTGATGCTGTGTACAGGCACAGGGGCTCTTTTCTGATGCTTCTGTCTCAGTGTGTCCTGGAGACTATTTGTGGGATCTGTTAACTTCCCCATCTGAAACAGTACTGTTTTATTCCCACGGCCATAACACAGCTTCTAAAAGTCTGATGCTTCCTTCACAGGATAAATGCAAGTCACTTGAACCTTATATACATGATTGGCATGTGCCATCATTTTCCTTATTTTACACTTCGTGGGTTTTTATTTATTTTTGCATTGGGTCTTTTGTTTTGTTTGTTTTGTATGGAAAGACATGCCCTGGAGCTGGCAGAAGTGCTCACTGTACTCTGCTGTGCCAGAACCAATGGTGGCAAGAGCAACCAAGGTGACTGGGTTTGACCAGCATCCCCTCCTGCTTCCACCTCCTAAGAGACAGATTAAATGTGAGCAACCCACCTCCCCCAATTCTTCCTCCCTCCACCAGAGTGCTGAGGCTTGGATCAGCACCTCTGGTCATTCAGGTCGGGCAGGAATGCCACGTCACAAGGTAGGTAAGTACCTGCTACTTGTCACCCCGGGTGCAGTTGCATTTCCAGGCAGCTTCCACACCTGCAATACCCGTATACCTGCCCTGGCCGATGGCACCTGCTGCCAGTGCCCATGGCCACTGGAAGATGCTATCACGAGCATTGGAGCCAGCTGCATCACCAGGAGTGAAACACCTTTCCTCCTCTCAAGCTTACAGTCCTTCCTACATAGACAACTTGGCTTTTTTTTTTTAGCTTTTTTTCTTTCTTTTTTTTCTTCTCAGTCTTGTGAGTGTCTCCACAGCCAGGGCAGTAGGGTGAGAAGGCGGAGAACAAGTGGGGCCTGGAGAAAAGCAGGCAGAGAAAGCAGCAAGCCGAATCACCAAGGCAGGAGGGAAATTTATCAGCTGAAATTGGGAACAATGGCTTAAAGTTTGTCACTGTCTGCACCTGATGCAAATCCATTTGCCAGGGGATGTTGGGAGCAAAGAGCAGAACACTCCTCATTTCACAGGTTTGTGTTGCGAACTGGAAGATCCCAGACAGAAAGCGAGAGATTGGACAAAAAATAAAAAGGAGAAAAACCAACCAAAACAAAACGATGCAAACATCATCAGCCTTGGAGGGGGAGCACTCCCCTGGCAGGGAGGGGAGCAGGTAGCACAATGCAACCAAAATGCTTTAAAAGCTTCCCTTTTATAAGGCATTTGTTCTTCAAAGACATTACGGCTTGTAAAAAAGCCCTGCCATTTACCTCTGCCTCTGACATGTTAATGGTTGTATTTTTGAATCATTAAAAATTGAAATGCGTAGCACTTTCCGCAGCTGCCAAACCTCTCCACAGACCAGCTCTCCCCCTTCTGCTCTCCCCCATCAGCCTTCTCCCCTCTCCATTTTCTCCATGTGCTCTCTCCTCTGGCCTTCCCCCCTTCATCCTTCTCTTTCTCCTTCCCCTGCCTCACTCCTTCACTTCCCTGGTCCTTTCCCCCCCTCTGCAGTTTACCATCCCAGCCTCCCTCCCCATCATTCCTCTGCCAGAGTCTCAATTCACAGGAAGCACTTGATAATCTGCAGCTTTAATATTCTCACCTTGCCATTCTCCTACTCAGTGGGACTTGGAGAATTAGAAAATATATTTATCTAGGTACACTGGAGAGCAAGAGAAACAAAGAAACCAGCAGGGCTTTTCTAATGAGGAATGACTAATTTGACCCAGGAGAGCCTGTCCTCTTTCAAGCGCTCAATTTTCCCCTGGTTTTGCATCCAAAGATAACATTGGCAATGCCAGTGGCTACGACCGGGCACCTGCCAGCTTGCAGCTACCGCGGGTGCTGTGCTGCCTGCAGGGGCTGCTGCCAGCTGCAAAGAATGGAAGTGTTTGCTTTACCTGCTCTCTCACATGTGACATAACCTGCTGCAGCCAGAGCAAGCGGCGCAGAGCCAGGCGACGTGAGGATTCAGAGAAGATGCTGTTTGTCTGATGACAGCCCTGCTTAGGGCTCCTAAGCACTGAGAAGTTCAGATCCCAAAGCACATCCTTCCTGAGACTGGGCTGGAATGGGGCCGGGCTTACTGCAGCCTTTCTGCCTCTTTGAGCAGCTTCTGACAGCTCATAGACTGGAAAGGAAACACTGATGGGTGTTCTCAGGTCTGTGCCCCTGACAAATGCCTCAGCACAGCCTCAGCAATCATTGCACGCTGTGGGCACAGACAGCATTCTTCTAGGGCTGGAAGCCTTGGGAGATGCATCTTGGCTGGGTCTTAGTCACAACGGGCTTCTACAGCAGCCCCAGGAGGGTGGTGAGAGTGTTGTGGCCTCACATCCCTGTGCCATGGAGGGTCCTCACCACCCTTCAGTATCACCAGAGCTTGGGCTCACAGGCATGTGGGATCATCTGCTAGCTCTTGAGCAGGGTTTTCCGCGGGGGGATGTTGCTGGAAAGCACCATTGAGGGGTCTGCAGGCACTGTCCGGGGTGCTGGGGGGGGGGGGGGGGCATGGGGGGGCAGCAGGGGCTGCGGGGGGGGGGGGGGGGGGGGCGGAGCTGTCCATGGTACCGCCCGGCCCGGGGCTGCCCACTGGCTCGGCCGGGTGGGCACAGGGGTGTCCTGCCCGTCACAGCCGGTTACAGTAAATGCCATCTTTGCCAGTCGTTCCCTGTTCCCTTCCTTCTCCGGTGTGAGTCACACGGTTTCTGCTACCTGCCTCTGTCTTGGGAGGCAGCACTCGCCCTCCAACAGCCTTGCAAAGAGCAGGCATTGCTCTGCCCCTCATCCAAGCCCACCCAGCAGAGCCTTAGAGTCACAGAATCATCGAATCATAGAATGGTTTGTGTTAGAAGGGACCTGTAAAGGTCAGGTAGTCCAACCTCCCTGCCATAACCAGGGACGTCAACTAGAATCAGGTCGCTCAGAGCCCTGTCCAACCTGACCTTGGATGTTTCTAGGGATGGGACATCCACCAACTCTCTGGGCAGCCTGTGCCAGTGTCTCACCACCCTCACTGCAGAAAATGTCTTCCTTATGTCCAATCTAAACATCCCTTCTTTCAGTTTAAAGCCATTACCCCTTGTCCTATTGCTACAGGCCCTACTAAAAGTCTGTCCCCATCTTTCTTATAAATCCCCTTTAAGTATTGAAAGGTCTGCAATAAGGTCTCCCCAGAGCCTTCTCTACTCCAGGATGAACAAGACCAACTCTCTCAGGCTTTCCTCACAGGAAAGGTGCTGCTCCTTTCCAAAAGAGCCTTCTGTTGAGCCTGGTTACTCCAACGTGCATGAGCTAAATCCCTGCTCAACCCTATGACCTTACTGTAAACAGACTCTGTTTTCAGTTGAGCTATTCAGCACTCATCTCACATTGAATATGTTTGAAAAGGCTAGCAGATATCACAGTTTGCTGGTTAGAAAAGAGTATTTAGGCCAATGGATTTGGGATTTTGTTATTGAAAATGAGGAGGTGGGATGAGATTTACTGATCTGAGGTTGACACAAGTCATCTGTGGATTTTTTTTCCCAAATAGAGGAGCAAATGTGGTTTAGTGGGCACAGACAGGACAACTGGTTCTGAGGGAATTTTGCTTGTGTAGTCTAGAAACAAATCAGAGGGCGAGATGTTTATGATTGCTGCCTATAAATATGTTGAAGAGGAAACACCCAGGAATGCAGGAAACTCTGTAAGTGGAAGGACGCTGTTGGCATAAGCATAAATTGGTAGAAACCTGTCGTGAATAAATGTCAGCTAAAAATTGAAGGAGGTTTCTCCTAATCATCAGATGAGGGAGTTTATAAAATAGCAGTCCAATGGGGTAATTGAGGGAAGAAACATAACTAGTTCAAGATGGGAGTCTGACAAATTTCTGAATTTCATTTTAGGATGGGGCTGACTTTGACAGTCTGGCCCCTCTTGTCTAAGTCCCACTTCAGCCCAAGACTCACTGCACTTTGTAGGGTGGAGAGCCCTTCATAAAAAACTCATCTCCTCCTCCCTGCCTGGTTGCACAGACTCAGGCCACATGCAGCCCTGCACTGCACCCCCCCAACTCACCTGTCCCCGACAGAGGCTTTTCAGCTGGTTAATACGCTGTGACATGCCAGACATTGAAAGTATGAAAATTGGCCATTTTTTTAATATTTTAAGCCCCATCACATATACTTTACTGGTTTGAGCAAAGCGCTTTAATGACGCCTTAGCAAGGAAATGGAAACTATCATTTTGTATAATCTGCCTGAGCTGGATTGACTCCCTGATCCCTGCTGGACCCCCTCTCCTCCCAGCACCCACCCTCACCTGCTCCCGCTCTGCAGACCAGATGGGGAAAGTACCCAGAGAGCGAGGGTGCCTGCCACCACTGACACTGGGGATGATGTTAGCAACCTAGCTGATGTCCTGCCAGGCAGGGTGTTGGTCAAAGGAAGGGACAGGCAGAAAACACAGGAGCCAGGGGAGCCCCCAAGCAAGGAGAAGGGGGTGTTTCTCTTTTCTCCATTCAGGGGTTTGCCCCTCTGGACCTGTTCCTGCTACAGAAACCAGGGTTGTAAGTGCTGCTCATGCTGAAAGAATCATAGAATCACAGAATGGTTTGGGTTGGAAGGATCTTAAAGATCATCGAGCTCCAACCCCCTGCCAGGGGCAAGGACACCTCCCACCAGCCCAGGTTGCTCTCATCCCCATCCAGCCTGGCCCTGAGCGCTGCCAGGGATGAGGCACCCACAACTAAATGGTGCAGTTGGTGCACAAAGTTGTAAGCAGTGGGAAAACCCTGTCTGCATCCCATCTTTTGGTGCAGCCCCTTCTGGAATAGCTGAAGGGGTACAAGGAAAGGAAGGTGGGAGCTCTCTGTTTTTCCCCCCACCCACTCATCCCACTGTCCCCTTAACATGGCACGTGGGCTTGGCCAGTGGATGCTGTGGTGTTGTGGCCTCCCCTGCTGAACAGCGGTTGTTGGAGCTGCTCGTGATGAGGCGTCTGATTTGCAGCCTGAGAGCACAGCTTCCTTTCATTTCTCTGAAACGAGAAAAAGTGATTGCTTCCTGGGAGGACTTCTATAATGGGGTGTAAAGAGACTGGAGAGGGGGCTGAAAATGCTGTGAGATGCCCGTGTGCTCCTCAGAAATGGTCTCTGGGCAGAGATGTCTGCGGGTTCCCCTCTCCTTCAGTGTCAGCAGGGAGAATATCCCAGACTTTTGAGAGACCTCTGTGCCTCCAGAGTGGGGGAAGGAGGAAAGCTCCCAGCTACCTGGAGAGATGGGGAGGAGGGACAGAAAAGGAGATGTCTCTGGGCAGCTTTTTGTACCATGCTGGCTGCATCCATCCTCCCCTTCTTCCTTCTTGTCAGCACCTTCCCCAGAGAGGTTCCCCTTCAGAGGGGCTGTGATTTAAGCAGGTGATGTGCAAAAGCAGGATGGGGATGGGATGCTGGGTGGGAGGTGTGGAGATGGAGTGCTGCTCCACCTCCCAGTTCCCCTTCCGGCAGCGCCTGCGTGCTGCTGCCCCATCCCAGGCCACTCTGGGAAGGGCTGAGCAGCCTTCTGCATTGGCTCCTTTCTTAATTTAAATCAGGGAAAGGTATTTTTTCTTCTCCTTTTTATTTCACCCTGAGTGTTGTGCTGCTCCCACTGACAAAGAAGCAGGAATTCCACACATTTCTTTGGCCGTTTAGCAGAGCTGCTGCCCTACTCTCCCCTGTCAGACACTAATCTCTCCTAATATTTAACAGTCCCAGTAGGCAGCAGGATTTATCCTCTGGCCTTTCTACCTGTCATTTCATCCCTTCTCACTAAGGAGCCCTTTGATTCCCTTCCGAAAAGAGGTGCCAGGACCAGCGTGATGGATTGGCTCATGCTGGCAGTTAGAGAACCAGCTCAATTTTTCTCTGTTCCAGCTGTCGGGTATTTATCTGGGGCAGCTCTATACAGCTGGGGAAGGCCCTTGTGCCTCCTCACAGGGAGACATGTGGATGGGCAGACTTACTGAGTGGGAAGGTGGTGTGGGTGTTAATGCTCCAGCTCCTACAGGGCCCAGCTCCAAACCACAGACTGAGCTGTGGACATTTTAGCTCCTGGGTTGATCTGGATCTAATACCATCATCCATTTCAGAGAGGAATTCCTCCCCCACCACTCCCCAGATGTCTTCATCCCTTCTCATCACTCTGCCTCCACATGTTCCCCTTCCTCAGCATCCCAGCTGCCATCTCCTTGGATGCAAAACCTGGAGGACAAACACCCTCGGAGGGGAATAGGTTCGCACGGGTATCCATGCACCACCCTGTGGGGCTGCTGCCAGCAGAGCTGTCCTCCTGGTCCCTGTCCTGAGGTTGCAAGATGCATGGTTGGTGGCAGGGTGGAGGCAGCCTGCATCCCAACAAGGGTGCTCTGCTGCATCCCACTAACAGGGCCAGGAGAGACGGCGCTGTACCAAAGCCTCTCCTTGCTCTCCAGGCAGGTGGTTAAGCAGTTCAAGAGCTGAAGGTGTCAGGGCAGCACAGTAGCTCTTTATATCAGTAACGAGCCCTTTGATTGCCGTTTCCTTAGTCTGCAGGGGTTGGAAGTCATTAGGCTCCAACCTGTCCTCCTGCCTGGGCTCCGGTTACGGAGCTGGGCTGGTGTTTGGTGGAGGCGAGGGCTGCTCCACGGGGCATTTCTCCATAGGGGGACCATGCGAATGGCAGAAATCCTACTCCATCACTAATGACCCTTCCCATTGCCACCTGCCACACCAGGCTGCCAATCCTGGCCCTGATAAGCAGCAGCAGCATCCGCGTAAGGGGCTGCTTGTGCAAACGTGGTGGAGGCAAGGTCTGGTGCCTCCTCTGGCTGCCGCCTCTCCGCTCCTTTGCTCGCTTTGTTTCTTCCCCTCGTGCCTAAATAGTGGCAACTTCAGAGCTCTGCAGGGCACCATTAAAAGACAGATGATACTGCCAGAGCACAGCTGTCCGAGGCCGTGGAAAACAGGCTCCATATAATCTTTCTGAAGGGGCATGTGTTTAACATTGACCTGGTTAGGCAGCCCACAGCCGGGCCTCTCCCATGTGCACATGCCATTTCAGACAGAAACAGCGGGGCTAAATTCGGCAGCTGGAGTGCTGACTCGGCTACCTCACCGCCGGCCAGGCTGTATCTCCTGCTGCCTCCATCTAAGGCGGAGCAAAGAAAAAGAGGAGCAGGGGCAGGATGAATGCTGCTTGCTGTGAATCTCCTGGTTTAAAAAGCAGACAGACAACAAGCACCGTTAAATAACCTCCAGGTGCTAAAGCCATGCGTGTGACAGCACGGGCTTTCAGGGTCGGGAGGGGAGCTGGAAGGAGTCTGAGCAAGGAGGAAGTCCAGGTCCTGCTGAGATGCTCCTCCCCGAGCAGCCCCAGCGCAGGGAAGTCCTTTCCTTTGCACAGTGTGCGCTCCTGAACCCGCCCTGACCCAGGTGCTCGCACACCTCTCTGCCACCTTCTACACACACAGACACTCCTGGGGCCAGCTCTTGCTCCGGAGAGTCTGGCCATGTGCACACAATCCCTGTGGAAGCCTCTGGGTAGGAGTCACCCCTCCCTTGGTCTGCACATGGGCGAGGTTGTGCCTGGGGTTGGAGGTGACCCACAAGGCATCAGATGAAAATGCCTGTCTTTGGGTGTGCGGCTTCAATGCTCCAAGGGCAAGGAACAGATATTAGAGAGTCATGCTCATTTTGTCTTGCTCATCTTGCAGAACAGGAGGAAGTTTCGAGTAGAAATGTGGCTGGGCTGAGAAAAGCTTGAGGACTTTGCTATTTCATGTGTGAAAATAACCAAGAACAACTGCAGGTGACAGGCTTCCAAGCCTTCATAGCTAAAACATCAATACTGAAGAGCAAAAAATTGGTCCCAGGTGGGGATGCACCACTGTGTTACAACAGGAGAGGAAAACCTGCTCCTGAGATATGGTGTCAGAAAACACAGAAAAGGGAATGATGAAAAAATGGTGGCCTTCAGCTTTTGTCAGATTCCCCTGAGAGGTTTTCAGGCTGATGGGTCAGGGATGCAGTAGGGGGAGTCAGAACGGCCCCACTTGGAACTTGGCGTGTGGGTGGTTTGGATTGTTCAGATCAATGTTTCTTTTATTGAGGGGAAAAAAGAAAACAGAGATGGGATTACTTCTGCACTGTTCTTTCTTTCTTACATGTGCCGCGCTGGGATGCATTGCTTTCCGCCTGGGTGCCAGCCCGCGGAATGGCAGCAAGAGTCTCCTTGCCTGTTAACACCATTTCCCTCATGTGCTCATCTCTCCCTGGTTTATTCTGTGGTCTGTGCCTAGCCAACAGGGACCTTTTTTCCAGTAGTTTCTGCAAACACAAATACGCCAACCTTGGGAAAAAGACAAGAACAGGACCCTCACCCCTGCTGCCCACCACTGGTGCCTCTTGCTTTGGCAGCGTGGTGCCCAAACAGCTGACCACTAACCCCAGCCCAGCCCAGCTTGGCCCCGAGCCCCCCCCCAAAGCTGACCGTTTTTCCTGATTTTTTGGTGGGGAAAGCAGAGCACACCAAATGCTGGATCTGGTCCCATCTCAGGTGCTTTACGTAGAGCTTTATATGTACCAGCTGTTTGGGTAAGTGTTGGATCCACAGCATTAGGGGTCTGACACAACCTGAGGGTGCAGGGGTAAGTCAAGGCACGCCAAGCAGGAGGTGGGACCAGGTGATTCCTGAGGTCCCTTCCTACCCTATTTGTCCTGTAATCCTGTACAGAGGTGATGTGATTTCCCAGGGGTGACAAAGAAGCAAAGGTAGAGCCAGGGACAAGGACTGTACTAGGCCTACAGGA
The DNA here is from genome assembly GCF_023638135.1 of Falco biarmicus. Lineage (NCBI taxonomy): Eukaryota > Metazoa > Chordata > Aves > Falconiformes > Falconidae > Falco > Falco biarmicus. The sequence goes on along the minus strand of NC_079301.1, from coordinate 1,279,733 downwards.
GGGAGATGCTCTGTGCATGGCCCCAGATATTGAGGATTTCTCTTCTTCCCCCAAACAGGGTAGAGGCAGGTGCTGGCAGGACAGACGTGCCCATCGCCCTCTTTCTCCCCAGCTGACATCTCTGTCCTGACCTAACACAGACACCACTGGTGCTAGTATTTTGGTCACAGCCCAGTGTGACAAGAATGTATCCACGGAGGAAAGTTTGCAATGCCAGCACCCATGTGCCTTTATTTCACAGACGGCGCCAGCGGCGATGGGAAGCATGGCACCCATGTGGCAGTGGCACAATGGCCAGGAAGCTTTTGGACACAGTCAGCTTTGTCAGGAGGAGAGAAATAATCATGACTTTTGTCCGAAGCCTGGTGCCGGAGCTGCTGCTGTTCCATGCCGATCAGATTTAAATCCGTGTGCAGACAGCTGGCAAACCACACCACGCACACTAAATCCGACGCTAACTTAACAGCCTGAGAGGGCCCCTTCTAAAAAGTCATTAGTGAGGCTTTCGGGGAAGGAGCATGCACCATTGTGCTGAGGCACTGAGCTTGTTTAAACAGAGCCAGTGCGAAAGGAAAATCTCCCTGGGGACTTGCGGGAATGTTTCCGGGAAGCTGAAGGAGGCTTGGTTGCTCCAAGCTCCGGCTCCGTTTTCGGTGTGCTCTTGGCAATGTACTCCCTGTCCTGCACTCGAGAGGGGTTGTGCTGGGAATTGAACCCCTTGCCTTTGCATTGGTGCGGCAGGACAGCTCCAGCATGGGATAGTGAGCTGTGGGGTGGTGAGGAGCTGTTGCTCCTTCCCCTCTGCAGCACCAGCTCCAGCTCGGGGGTGAGAACCAGGACCCACAGCTCTGCTCCAGCAAGGAGAGCACCACTGCACGTGTTGCACAAGAGCTGGGCTTGCATCTGGGCTCAGCCCTGACCCTTTCTGCCCCCACCCTGCGCTCCTCCAGGGCTCACCTGGGTCCAGCTGAAGCAGGAGCCTGGCTGACCCCCAGTGTGCTCCTGCTCCAGCTGTGGTGGGGAGCCGGAGAGCAGCCCACTCCTCTGCACCACCAGCTCCATCCTGGCGAGATGCAGATGGCACGGAGAGGGCGGAAACATTGCTGAAAAACATTAAACTTTTATGAATCTCCAAGCAGGCTTGGAGTGAACTTGACTTTGTGGGGTTAAGCCCATCATTATTGGATGCAAGCCAGCATGTTTTCCACTAAAAATAAACTCCTAGCCCACAGAATGGGGCTATCCCTACATACAGCTCCTACACCTGCAGCACAGTGCCGTAGGGTGCTGTGCCAGGGATGTTGGTGTGCCCGGGGAGGTCTGGGAGGCTGAACGGAGGTTGCTGGGGGATGGCTGGGTTACCCAGCCCAGAGCAGCACCTCAGGCTCTGCCCCCATTCCTGCAGGTACCAGTGGGTGAGTCAGACCTCAGCCCTGTACCTCAGTTTCCCCATCTGAAAATTAAGGGTGAGATATTGGAAAGGTAGTGATTTGAATTAATTGTTGTTTGTAAAGTGCTTTGAGGTCCTTGGGCGAAAGATGCCAGCAGAGTGTGATTGCAAGGGTGCTGTGCAATTGGTCTGCAGGGCTTTGGTGTGTTGGGTAGGAAGGGACTATTTACTCGAGTTAGCAGCAGAGGTACGCTCGCACGTGGTTGTGTATTATGCAGCTACATATCCTCACTGAGTTTGCAGTAATCACTTGGAATGTATTCTGTCTGCCCTAACTATGCAGTTAATTGCGGGTTCCACCTGCCACGGACGCTCACATGCTGATGCTTCCCCTCCTCCTCCTCCACGCCCGGTATGCAAAGTCCCACCACATGGCACGGGGGGGAGAAGCTCCTGGAGACTTCTGAGTCCATGGACAATCCTTGACCCCTGGCTCAGGCAAACCTCAAACCTTCCCCGTCCCGCTGCTGGGCTTCCCTGCTGTCTGCTGCTCCCCTGCTGCTGCCCAGAGCCGTGCCATGATGGATGCGATTAATATATGCTCAGAGAGCAGTCGATCCTTCCGTGCTTGCTTTGAACCTCTGATCATTAATGTCTCCATATGGGCACCATTTCTCCTTGTCATGCCACAGCTGTATCTGCAGAAAGAAGGAAGCAAGTCCGCTTACCAGTGACAAAACCCCCGAGAGCCACAGCTCCAGAGATTTACCCACCTTTGGGAAAGGTCAGAAATATAAATAGCTGTTGTCAGGAGGTCCTCAGACAGAGAGCAGGAATGGAGATTGCTGCTTGGCTGCTGCTCGGGTCCAGCAGGGAGGGCTTTAATGGCCCTTTTCTGCCTGCTTTTGAACTCTCTCACTGCTCTCTGCTCTTTTCCCCTCCATCACTTGCTCCGTCTCTGCCTCCCTCCCACTCATTTCATTTTTTTGAAGGGCCGCAATTTCTTTTCAGTTTTATTTCTCATTAAAAATAAATACCGTTGCTATAATTTACAGTGAGTTTAATTAGAAATGAGTTACGTGATCTAAGCATTAGGATTTAATTGCTCGTTCCTAAAACATTTTTCTCATCTGAAATGTCCCTAGTTAATGATCATTCATTAAATAGGATCTGAGTCTCTTAAGTGGAGTTGGAAGAGCTGCACATTTCCTCTGGTTGCTGCTGCGGGCAGCCCAGTGCTGGGCAGGGAGGTCCCTTCGGCCCCTGGACCTGGGTGAAAGGGAGCTGGCTGGGCTGGATGCAGGTGATAGCTGCTGCAGGACATCTTGAATTCCCCACGATGCTCCTTTGCTGGGACTGACCATTAAACCTTCCCTTTGCAAACAACTCACAGAAAAGTCTGTTTGAACTGGGTCTCTGCTGCCCACATTGCAGCAGCTCCAGCTCCTCCAGGCATGGGAGAACAGAGGCATTGCTGCACCTTGGTCAGAGATGCCGTGGGGTTGTATTTCACTGGACAAAAGCCATGTGCTGACACCCACACCTTCCTTTTGGGAGGTTAAACCCACTGCCCTGCTCTGTGGTGAGGGCAATCTTGAACAGCTCTGTTTTCTTTTTTAAGGGGCAGGGGGGGAAGGAGATGATTTTCATGACGAATGTTGATTAATCAAAATTGAAACCTTTACAGGAAGTGTAGAGTGATGTCAATGAGACTGTTTTGTGCTTTACTTGCTCATTTTTATTCCAAAAAAATTTTCTAATCAAAACCATATCTGGGGAGAGCAACCCTTCACCTGCCCCCGGCCCCGTGCCTGGACAGCTGGACTCCTGGCAGAGCCAGATGAGCGGGGCTTGTGTGTCCCCCCCAGCTCTGTGCCCCATGGGGCTGGCAGCTAACGGGGTGCAGGACTGGCAGGGCAGCAAGGACGGGACAGGATGGGGTGGGATGGGATGGGATGGGATGGGATGGGATGGGATGGGATGGGATGGGATGGGATGGGATGGGATGGGATGGGATGGGACGGGACGGCAGGGCACGGCAGCACTCTTCTCAGTTTTAAGCACAAATTCCTGAAAAGAGTTAAGTTAAAACTAGCACATTCCTGTAAAAAAACCCTTTTTTTTGACACATTAGCATTTTTCCGGTGGGGGAGAAGGCGGGGGTGGGGGGTGGGGTGGGGAAACCCCAACAAAACCAATGCTAAATCTTCTCTACTTGGTTGGGAAAAGTTCATCCCAGCTGCTGCTCTAAGCTTCCCTGCTCGGCTTGGCTCTTCTGGGAGCAGGGAGAGGCAGCAGCTGGGCTGGGCTTGCCTGCCAGGAGGGATCCAGCAGTGTGTGCCATAGGTGCTTGAGCATGTGGCAGGACCCTCGTGGGTCACCGGTGCCTCAGCCCCTGTATGTCCCGGGGTGGGCAGCAGCTTTCCTGCACACCAGCTCTGCTGGCCAATGCAGTGCTGCTGGGATGAGCCCATCCTTCGACATAGCCAGGTCTGGCCAAGTGCTCACCTGCAGCATGTGACTGTCCTCCATGAGGCTTTGCCTGAGGGGCTGACCCCGCAGGGCACACAGGGCATCTGTTTTTGGGTTAATTCAGCTGGATTCTTGCTAGACTTTCCTTGCAGGGCTGGCAGGCAGAGCCTCACCTCTAAGCACGGGTCTGCTGCACACAGAAGCAGACCGCTCGTGCACCTTTCTCTCTGCCAGTCTGCACATTTGCGCTGAGAAGTGGCCTTATTGTTTCACCATTTGCACCTTGCTGGGACTGCTCCTCTCACACCTCTTCATGTCTCCTCTTCCTCTCTCCCCCTACTCGCCCTTTTTTTCTCTCTCTGTGCACTCCTGGAGCAACAGCTCCAGCTAAAGCAAGACAGCAAGCCCTGTCTCAGGGCTTCATTTCCAGACAACTACTTATTTACCCACAAAACAAGTATACTGGAGCAACAGATTTGGAAAAGGATGGTGATACATGAGAGGCACTTTTCCCTGAGCTGAGGCGCAACAGCAGGGCTGAGCCCCGGCCTCCCTGGCTGCCTGCAGCAGCTGCCCGCTGCACGGAGCAGGGACTGCGGGAAGGGATGGCATCCCTGGGACATGCGGCCAGGAGCAGCCCTCAGCAGGAGGACACTGTCACTTAGCAACTAGTAAGCAATGACTAACATTTCCTTGGGTGTCAAACATACCATGTCACAGATCTCTTTCCAAGGATGTGTAAAATTGGGAAGAGCAGGATTTGAAGAGAGAGACATGAGTGTGAGTCAGCCCCTGGATAACCTTGAACGCATTAACAGATGGCTGGGACCCAATGAACAGCGTTTGCAAAAGCACCACCGTTCAATCAGCAATCCTTGTTTTCTGCAGAATAAAAAAAAAAAAAAAGACTGTTAAAAGGAAGCAGCAAGGCCGGGGCGGAGGGGTGTCTGATTGCATTGCAAAGGGGCGGCCGCTTCCAGCATCTGTCAGTGCATAGCTTTCAGGAATGTATATATATAAATAAATGCAATGAAAAGGTCCCCAGTTCCAGTGAAAGGAAATGATTTCCTCCTCAAGTGATTATGGGCACCATTATGCAAATAGTAGCCAGGCCAACAAAGCAGCTTCATGAGGAAAGGGGAACAGAGCCAGCAGATGTGGCTCCAGGATCTTCAGGCAGGGGAGAGCAAGGTATTACCTGCACAATTATTACCTGCACAATGACACAGCCAGCAAATAGCGGGGGGGTGGGGGGGTGGGGGGGTGGGCTGGCCACAGCCGGGGCAGGGTCTGTAAAAGCTGTCAAGGCAATTCTGGTGGGTAAGAGTGATTTTCTTGACAGTAATGGGAAAAAGAAGAGGAGAAAAAATGAGAGGAGAAGGGAAGAGTGAAAAGAAATGAGAAAAGGAAAAGGAAAGGAGAAGGAGAAGGAGAAGGAGAAGGAGAAGGGAAAGGGAAAGGGAAAGGGAAAGGGAAAGGGAAAGGGAAAGGGAAAGGGAAAGGGAAAGGGAAAGGGAAAGGGAAAGGGAAAGGGAAAGGGAAAGGGAAAGGGAAAGGGAAAGGGAAAGGGAAAGGGAAAGGAAGGAAGAAAGCAGCCCCTGATCATTTCGGTACTCGAGACCAAGCAAAGGCCCCTGTACCACTCAGGCTCTCTTTGGACATATGCTCATGGGTGGGTTTGGATCTGAGGAGGCACAAGCCAGCTGGGAGGGGGAGAAGCCACGGGTCTGCGCTGTGGAAGTCCAAAAGCTTTGTTTCCAAAATTTTTGTGCTGTTGAGGCTGGTCACCACAGCTGATCAGGGCTGCCCAGCTCTCTCACCTTGGACACTGGCAACCGCCCCGCACTGCTCAGCTGTGTTTCCTTCTCCCCTCCTTTGCAAGCATTTAGCAGTAGCAGATAAATAAACTGATATCAATCATCTGTGCATAGCAGCACGATCACCTTACGGGACTCATTTCCTCTCAAAATACACAACTTTAATTTCTATTTAGCTTTCCTTAAATTTTAATGTCTACTTTTGACATAAATATTTTAGTGTTTGGGAGGGATGAAGTGGAAATGGGTGATAGGAGATACCACAGGGCTTCCTCTCCAGCTGCAGAGCAGGAGCATCCACGCCTTCACCCTGCACAAGCAGCAGATGCCTGGGGCTTGGGGATAGCCAGGACCAGTAACCCCTTCTGATCTCAGGCTGGTTTGCAAAACCAGTACCAGGGGCAGGCTGGAAGCCCCCGACCCCCTGGGCCATTCCCTTTCGTGGGTGCTGGAGGAGCTGCATTGGCAGGGCTGGCCACAGCCACAGGGCACATCCAAGCATGCAGTCTTTCCTAGCAGTGCCTAAGCAATGCCATGGCTTGCTGCACTTTCCCAGGCACAGCAGTGTAAGCAAAAGCCTGTCCAGGGGATGGCAGGCATGGCACAGGGCTCCTGGTGAGCAGTGGGAGGGTCGTGCCAGCCTGGGGCTGCTGAGAGCCCCTCAGCACTGCCCAAGGGGTGCTGGGGCTCGTGGTACCCCGGTGCTGCTGCTCTCCTACCACTGCCCTTAGAACGGGGCGCTGGGATGCAGCCGGGTGCTCCATCTGTCAGCACCGTGCATTGCAGCAAGAGAGCAAATGCATGTTGGCTTTTCTGCAGCATTAAGCAAATCAGTTTGGCTCATTATTTCTGCAAGACATTTAAAAAAAGAATGACCTCCAACTGCAAAAAGTCAGCCAAAGTGTGAGTGTCAGCAAACCCTCCTCAGGCACGGCAGGGTTAAGGGGGCTCTGCATGTATGCAGCCAGCGAGGCAGGTTTGCCTTCAGGGCAGGAGCCTGCCTGCTGTTGGGGTGCTCCAGCACTGCCTATGGAGAGGCATCATTCTGCCCCTCTGTCCCCTGCCAGCGACTTTTCCATGTCAAGGAGATGCACTCAGGACAGTGGCATCCCTAAATGGCACAGAGGCAGGGGCCGTGACACCTCCCTGGCCAGCAGCAGTCCCGACCCCAGCCTGTGCCTTGTCTGCCACGTTTGTGCAGAGCTCTGTAAACTCATCCTAGAGATTGCTGGGGCTGTCATAGAACAATTTAGGTTGGAAAAGACCTTTAAGATCATCAAGCCCAACCGTTAACCCAGCACTGCCAAGCCCACCACTGAACCATATCCCTAAACACTGCATCTATGTGTTTTTTAAACACATCCATGGATGGTGATTACACCACCTCCTTGGGCAGCCTGTTTTTACATTTTACATTTACATTCCCTATAAGAAAATGTGTAAATTGCAAGAGAAAAGTGGCTCACGAGCTTCTTTCCTCTTCCCTCTTTCCTCAGTGGGTATGGGGCACTTGGCTCTCCTACCACTGGTAGTCACAGAGGGTGCTTCAGTCCCCTGCCCTACCAGGTTTCCCCTCAGCAGGAATGGCCCCTGTCCCCATGGGACAGCCCAGCTAGGCAGCTGCATTGCTCCCGGTAGCAGCTTGGGGCAGGACTTTGTGGTGTCCCCTTGGGGACTTCGGTGTGGCTCAGGGTTTGTTCCTTGGGACATCAAACCACCAAGGACCTCCTCAAGTCCAGCAGCTCCATAAGGGAGGAGCATCGCTCCAGCAGCCCTGGCTGGCTCATCCTTGAGGAGTCCTGTGGAGCACCAGCCCTCGCCAAGGCTGGCGTTGTGATTGATTTGTACGTGCACACTTACACACAGCCCTGCCTCTTCATCACGCTGTACCACATGTGGTTATCGATGGTGGAAAACAGGTGCAGCGTGCCATCGAATCCATATGGTAACCGTTTAGTCTCACTTTGCTGCAGGATGAATTACTGCAGAAGGAGCAAGGCAAGGGAGTCAGACCCAGCCAAGGCTGTCAGTTTGGAGGTTCTGAAAAGGAACCTTTTCCAGTCCAACCTGGTCTGCTCCCACTGTTATTTCAGGGCTCTCCCTCATCCCTGGAGGAAACACCAGTCTCCATCCTTATGACAGATACCCTGAGCACTTTGCCCAGAAGATCCAGGCCTGGCTGGAAGCTACTTCTGGGTGAGTGACACCATGCAGGCAGGTTCAGAAGGATGGGAGGTAGCACGGTTTGTGCATTCATGCAGCAGCACAGACCATTCCATGTGCTTCTTAGCCTGCTTTGGGTGAGGGGCTACTCCTGGAGGACTGACCTGCAGTCCCATGAGGTCTGTGGGGACCTCACAGATGCCTAAAACCCGACAGGGGAAGATGAGGGCTCCTCACATCGGCTGTGGGCACTGCAGAGTGGATGCTGCTTTGGCTTTCCCTTTTCACCTCTGCAGCATGGTCCTGGTTGCTCTTATCTCCCACAAGCCCACTCTCATGTATTTGTTGGCTAGCAAAATGACCACCTGAAGGAATAGTGATTTGCACCATGGTTTACCTGGAAGAGGAATCCTAAAGCACATGGAGATGTGTGGCATCCAGCCAGATGCCATCAATCCTTCTGCCAGGAGAAACTCTCCTGCTGCTACTGCTGGAGTGAGCAATGGACTGACCAGTGCCTGCGCTGGTCACGGTTTGTAAATAAAACACTCCATCAGCAGGGCTGTAGGAATCAATGGGCAGCACCAGGCTCGACAGACCACAACAGATTATCCTTCTGAGCTATTAGCAAATTTAGGGATAGGACTTGACTCAGCACAACTCCTCTTGCTGGACACCAATGCAATAGCAAACATTATCCATCCCCATCATACTGTCTTGACCCCTCCTGAAGATCTACCAGGATCCTGTTGTTCACATATTCCTTCCTTCCCTCTTCCTTCATATTATTATTTCCAGCCTGGTTTGGGTCTTTTTAACCCTTGGCCTCATGGGTTTACCTTCACCTCAGAGGAGTTTACGGAGTAAGATATATACCCTTGCCCTTTTCAGCCCAGAGAAAGCTTCTCATGACATGACAGAAATCCAAGAAATCAACAACTCTGGAGGTTTGTAATAAGTCTGAATCCTCGCTAAACCCAGACACTCAGCACAAAGAGGGGTCAGTGATCCCCGAGCTCCTTCCCCTCTGCCTCCTGCCATCCGTCTCTGGGTGGATGATGGGAAGCAGATGAGGGACGCTTGGGACACCCAGCTGTTTCAAGGTATGTTCATGGTTTGTGTCTCTGGAGCAGGCACTGGGCGGGACTCTGCTCCAGGCGCTTCTCCTGCAGGAGACACAGACCTCCCACCCGGAGACCCCAGGAGCACTCCCACATCTCCTGCTTCCTCCCAGGGTTCCTGTGCCCAGCTCTGGCCCGTGCAGAGCCAGGAGCAGCAGCAGCAGTTGCAGGGAGTGGACCTTGGTCCATGCAAGCTTCATCTCACATGTACATGCATATGCATGCATGTGTGTATGTCCTGGCAGGCACATACATGTCCATGCAGGGTTCAGACTGTCTTGCTGACTTTCTTGGAAGCCTCTCTGAGCCAGGATTGAAAGGAAGGGCTTGGTAATGTTTAACCCTTCTGGGGGTTTCGCCACATTGACATACTGATGAAAAAGTCCCTGGGACTGCCAGGGAACCAGACCAGCAGATGCATCCATCTTCCCCACTTCTAGCCTGCAGGTAAAATAAACACAGCTTCAAAAACACCCATGCAATGTCACTTTACTTGCTCCTGCAAATTCAGACTCTCACACTCTCCCTCTCTCTGTCACTCACACTTACTCCCTGTCCTCCCTGCCTTTGGCCTCACACCCTTATCCTGCTTCTTTGCTTTCCACCCGCCTGTTCCTCACCTCTCCCTGGCATGGTGGCAGCACAGCCAGCATGGCCGAGGTGCATGGTGGGGGCTCAGCCCCAGCTGGGGCACAGAGAGGACAGAAATACTGCAGAGCTGCCCAAGGAGTCTGCTGCCAAAGCCCATAAATAAGAGAACGCTGTTTGCTTTCTCCTTGTCCAGCCCTGTGCAAATATTTACTGCCCCTGTGACCCGTGAAGGCAGTGCAGGCAGCACAGGCAGCAGCAGATGGGAAGCAGCGACTCTGCAAGGGGTCGCTGGTGCGGGAAGCATCTGCCTTGCTCCAGCTCTGGGGATCTCCAGCTTTGCACAACTGTAGCAATTAGCAGGGAGTATCAAAACATCACTGGTTGGTTTGAGGACCTCATCCTGAGTCCGTCAGATTCTTTTCTAATGACTTCAGGCTGTGATTTTCCAGGGTGCAAGGTCTGGATAGGAACACCGGTGGGCTGAGGAAGGAACATGGTATACGTAAGTGGCACACAGCCTCCTACCATCCTCTCCCTGGGTCGGGAGCTGGGCAGCAGTTGGGCAGTGCTGGTGTTAGTAAAGCACCTTGGCTCTCCACGCAGCCCCAGAGTTGTACCTGTGAGTGATTCACACCCTTTGTGCCACACTTTAAGAGAAATCATTCAAAGCCAAGGCAACATACTTGTAGCAGAAGCGTGGGCAAGTCTCCAGCCTGGGGAGGTCCCTTGGTTTTACCCAAGGCTCTGCACATCTCATCGTCCCTTGCTTGCTCTCTCAGTCTGCACATTTCTCCCTCAGTCACTCTGGGCATGTTTTCCCTCCTGCCCTGTTTGTTGGCCAGTGGCCCGCTTTTTAATTTAAAGATAAGCCTGCACAGCTGCTCAGCTTCACAGGGGAATGCAGCAGCCCGCAGCTTCATGCACCCACAGAGAACAGTGCCAACCCCCCAGACAGCAACGGGCACATCACGCCTCTGAGCATCTCCTGCCTTTTGAGATGAACAAAGTGAGTGCAGAGCAGCAGGCTGGAAAGGAGAGCAGAATCATGCTCCTATTTGCTTTTCCTGGCATCATCCTGTGGTGGGTACATAGCTCTGGGGTGATGGTGGAAGGGAAAGCGTTAATTGCCTCCCTCTGGCTAAGGAATGCTGCAATCAACTGGCCCAACTGGGATTTGCTAATGGGAGGGCTGGGCCAGCTGCCGGCTGTTTTATTGCAGGGAGGGAAGGGTTCTGTGGTTTGGTTGTGGGTCACCTTAGGGCTGTAGATGAGGTGCTGGGACTGGTCAGCATGAGCTCAGATCAGGGGCCTCTGGTCTTGTGCTTTGGCTGCAGAAGCTCTGTCTCGTTTCCTTTGCCTTTAGGTAAAGGTGTGCTTTTAGCTTAATTTTTCTGTTTAGTCCTGCAGCCAGGTTTTCTGCTGAATGAGCAGGGCTTGGATATATCTCCAGTGGTGACTGATACTGATGGAGGGCTAGAGGTGTCTGGTTTGCCCTGGTAAGTCTGTCCTTGGTCTTTATTTCTTCTGACCTACTTCATCATATGTGTTTCCTTGTAATCTTCCTACAAGGGAGTTGGGAATGCATGGAAATGTGAAATGTCCTCCTTGCCCTTTCAGTGTCCCTGGTGCTGCCAACCCTCACATCAAGCTAGACCTGTGGCTGAACAGATTCACTAACAGCTTTCTTTTGTAATATCTCAGCTTGGAGAAGTTAATTATCACCAAATATTGAAAAGGGAAGATGGATTTTGTAGGATTTACTTGGCTGTGTAATTTTGGTGCCCCAGAGATGCTATTTGGACTGGCTGCGATGAGCGACACATCATTGCACACAGGTGCAAATGTCACTTGAGTATATTCTTCCTCCCTCTCCTGTTATTTGCCCACCAGGGACAACTGTCTCTTCCAGGCTGGTCCAGCTGTGTGGAGACTGCTAATGCTCTTGCCCAGCCCTCTGTGCTGCTGGCATGGCTATATCAGGGCATACTGGAGGCAGCTTTGCAAACTTCCACCCTGTGTTTATTAGCCAAAGTCTGGGACTGGAAGGCAGAGCTGCAAATGGAGCGCTTCTGGCTCGAGCTGACATAAAATGTTAGGAAAAGCTTCTGAGCGCATCCTGCGTGTGGATGCAATGAGAAGCCAGTTATTCCCTGGGGGCAGATGAGGAGTCCTTGCTCCAGCTGGCTGGAAGATGGCCCTTCTCAGCCCCTCTTTCATCACCCCTGTTCCTCAAACCTCCTCTCAGGGGGTTCAGGGAAGTCTGTGCTAATGCTCTGGCAGCAGAATGAGGGGTGGGGTGTGAAGGCTTTGTCTCCCTGAGGGGAGTGTGTGCCTCCTCTCTGGATCTGTGGAGCGCTTGCTGCTGGAGCAGGGCTTGGCTCTCACCCTGACCACTGCTGCGGGTGCAGGACCCACCTGCCTGCAGTTTCTCAGCCTGGGTTGCATTTAGGGACAGGGAGTCTTGATGTGATGCTCAGACCAGAAATAAATTCTCCTTTATTTTTGTCTCTGCCATCTCTTTGTGCTTTGTTTCAAGCAGCGAAAAGTTAAATGTGCCACTGCATTATCAGCATGTTCAGCCCAGAAACTAGAGATGTTTCCAGTGAACTCACTTAATCTCAGTTTGTTTGCCAAAGCAATCTCCCCATGCAGTTATGGCTCTCAGAAGTTGTCGAGGTGGAGATGACTGCTAAGAAGGAGACAGACACATAGATTTCCTTTTTTTCTTTTTTTCTTTGCTGGGTCTTAATGCAGGAGGTGAACTTTTGGGGACCTCTGCAACACTCCACTTCTGTTTATGGGCAGAGGTTGACTTTTGTATTTGGGAGGATCTGGGTCAAATAGCTAAAGGGCCTGTCTTCTAGGGTTTACCAATTGTTGGAGTTGATTGAATTGGACTGGGGAGGGCAGTGACCACAGTGCTTCCCTCTTAGCCTCCAGCTGCTTTGACTTGCAATGCAAATGTTTTCTTCTGTCACCTATTAATGATCCTTTTTCCCCTTGTGGGTGTATAATTTCCCCTGGAAGCCTTCAGTGAATGGTTTCCATCACAGTCATTTGTCCCTTTCTTTTCAAGTCTATGGCAGCTTCTATAGAATGGCAGAACTGGCATGATTTGGGGTGGGAGTAGATTGAATTGCAGTATTTCATCTCTGGCTGTCAAGTGAGCCTGTATTACCTTCCGTGGGGCTGACTATGAGGAGGCATCCAACCTCCTGGAATATATAAAGTGAGCAGACAAGTGGTTCAGTTTGCGGAGCGGAGCTTTCTTGCTGAAGCCTGTGCTCCTGGTGAACAGCATCGCTCCCTGGGCCAGCAGAGAGGGGCCTGGGATGGAGGAGGAGAAAGGAATGCTTGGCTCGGTGGAGCCAGGGAGGAAGGGGAGAGCAAATGCTCTTCTGGGGGATACTATTGGAAAGACATCATAGAGGAGGAGTTCATAAATCCACGGGGCTTCTCATGACTGAGGCTCGATTCATCTGCACATCAAAGGAGACCAAGAGCCCCTCGGTGAGGATGCAGGAGTCAGGGGAAGGGGGGGGGTGGGGGTGCCTGAAGGACCGGGGCCCCCACACATCACCCCAAAACATATGTGCTTCAAAACATCTCCCAGGCAACAGGCAGCCATGGAAAACACATCCCTGCAGTCTGCAATGTGCAGGGTGTACCTCCGTGCATTTGGGGTCTCCTCCATGACCTGGATGACAGATATTGCAGCAGTGGCTGGAAAACACAGCTGACACTGTGTGCCTTGTACAGTGCTGACCCCAGGCTGCCTGGGCAAAGATGAAACCCAGCCTGCTGCCTGCAGACCCAGGGCTCTGGAGAAACCTGTGTCCCAATAAGTGACAACCCTGTGGCTGAGCTTTTGGGTCAGGTCTGCCCACTCCTTAGCTGGAAGGTCCCTCTAGGAGAGGGAGGTGCAGGATCCTGCCCCATGGAACTAGGGGAGTCTGTGTACTGCCAGCTTAATTCAAAATTGGAAGGGTAGTGTGGATTTATGGAGAATACAGGGCATATCTGAGCAGGACACCAACCCTGGGCTGATGTGTTGCTGTTCCCATATATATTATACTGAACTGTTAAGCATCAGGGCTACTGTTTTCCCTATATTTTGTGTAGGTAATCCTAAGGTGGCCCAGGCTACTTAGGTTAACATGAGAAAAATGCTAAGAATACCTCTCTGCTTTGCTTAAGACCATAAAACTGGCCAGTCTAAAACTATGTTTCACTCAGTGGGACCTGAGCTGTGCATGGTGGTCTTTCTCTGAGGATGCCCTGGTGCTGCATCAGCTCAGGGATCTGCTTTTGGTTGCCTCTCCTCCCTCTGTCATCTGCCATTGCCTTGCAGGAGGCAGGACTTGCTCGCAAATCTGCTCCCAGTAAGGTAAGGTGGAATGGTTCACTGCTGATGGGTTTAGGACTCCTGCCTCCCTCCTTCTCTGGCCGGTGTCAGGTCTGTCAATAGGAGAGGGCAGCCTTGACAGGAGATAAAGCGTGTGCCATGTTTATTGACCACTGCTTCTGCAGGGAAACTAAACTTTTCCTCCCTGGGGAACTGTGCTGCTGATTGATACTTAGGCAGCCTCTCGCTGCGCGTTTTTCTCTTCTCTGACAGTGTTTCTGGAGCAGGCGATGTGGGAAAAGGGAGCTGCCGAACAAAACAGATGCTTTTCCTGAGCTTCAGCCTGGGCACAAAATTACCCACTGGGTTTCTGAGAGGAGGGAGGAGGACCCTGTTTTCCTAGTGGAAGATAATGAAGAGCAGAGTTTGTATCGCAGGACCCACACCTTGCCACACAAACAGAGCCACAGGGGCTGTGCACAGTGTCTTCAGTGCGATCCTGCAGTTTATGCAGGTCCAGACCTCCTGTGATGCTTGTGCCAGGGCTGAGTTTCCAACACCTCCAGCTTCTTGGGACCTAAATGCAACAGGCTGGCAAAGACCCTTTGCTCCCATGGAAAATATAGCTCAGTATTTGTGTGGCTAGATCTTGAGAGGACAGCTTTGGTGGTACAGCAGGCTTCAGAGCAGCTCCCATCCCATTTCCTTAATTCTCAATGGGAAGAGCTGAGCACGTGATGTGGCAGCTTTCCAGTCTCTGTTGTCCCCTTGCATCTGTCCCCTCATCCATCAGATAAAGGACAAGGAAGGTATTCTTGCTCCTACCAGACCACGATGTCCTATAATCCAACTGGGGGTGCAAGGCAGAGTTTGAACGTGGGGCTTAAATAACTCCGAGTGTTAATGATGGCTTATGATCCTTTAAAACCTTTGAGCCCCAAAAGCTCTCGGAGAATTTAACAAACCACAGTCCTTCTGCAGGATTCACCTTGTTGCCAAAATACAGCCAGTTCTGGGGATGAAGTGACCCAGGGATTAGCACACATGCTCTGTGGTGAGAGGGGAACAGCTGTCTCAACACAGAGCAAGCTGCTAGGGAAGGATCCACCTGAAATATTCTGGTCAGATCAGATACTGGGTCAAATCTTGAGGAACCTGTAGTCCTCAAGGTGGTCCTTCCCACAGCACAGTAACCTGTAAAACACACTGTTGAGGCAGCTGGGGGCACCGTGATCCATTGCTTATGTGATTTCTCCTGTCCTGCGCGCACCACCCCCCCACCACCCCCCAGCCTTTGGGTACAAAGCTGCCCAGAGCTGCTGGCCCCGTAGGCTGCAGCGAGATGCTGGAGCCCCTGGCAGAGCTTAGCACATCTTCCAGCAGTTTGCCTTCTCTTCTCTCAAACTTTCCTAAAGTAGAGAAAGCAGCACTGGAGGAGAAGGCTCTATAAATCAACTTGCTTTATTGCCATGCACTGTTAAACTACTGCTGCATTTCACTCTGGAGATGGCTGCATTTCAGTGCAGGATGAATTGATTTCTGTATACCAAAGGTCAAATCTTGAGCTTCTGACTTAGTTCTTACTTAGTCTGTACAAAGGCAAAATTCCCATTGAAGCAAGAGTTTGGATATCAGCTGCTCTATAAATAACACAGAACTAAGTGAAAACTAAGCCAGGCTCTGAAGTTTGCAAAGTGCTTGGGGATCCTTGGAAAGATGGTCCTGGGGTAACTTCTGATTTTAGCAGCAAAGGAAAGAACAGAAGCTCAGATCACAAAGTAGGGAGGTTTTTTTTCTTTTTTTTTTTTCAGCTCTTCTGCAGCCTGACTTCCTCTCTTTGACAGAGGAATCCCTGAGAAGTGCAGCCTTGCTCTGAGCTGTTTGGTCTGATCACCTCACAGGAGCTTTCTAGCACTGGGAGGATTCAAATGGGAGGGAGTGCAGCAGGCAGGCAGATGAAATCTCGCATTCCTGCTGCCCTCCGCATTCCCCTGCTGTTTGTTTCACTGTATCCAGCTCTTTTTCCGAGTTTGGTTTTCTTATCCCCAGAGGAGGCAGTTAGCTTAGTGAGCTAACTCTCCTCTGATTGTTCCTGGAGATGCAGGCAGTGCCCCATCTCTGCTGCTGGCCTCACTCGGATCCTGCCAGATAAATCATGCTGATTTAAAATTGATCGTTCTGGGATGTGGAAGACAGTGGAGTGGGCGGATTTACCCCATTAGGGTGCATTGATCACCATTACTGTGTGTAATCAGGGTTAATCTCAGGATTAATTGGGGGGATTTGCTGATGGAAACGATCGGCAGTTTGTGTTAGTTACTGCTCTATTCGTTTCTAATGGCTTAATCAGATTACAAATTAAAAGTGGCTTCTCCCAGAGAATCTCCCTGGACTTCAGCCGGAGTGGGAGCAAGAGGAGAGAGGCACATCCAGAGCATGTGGCTGCCAAGCCTGAGCTGTCACCCGGGCAGGAGGGTGGGTGGACGAGGCCTGCAGGAGAGCACCCATGGGCTGCAGGGGCTGGGGGCAGCGGCTCTGTCCTTGCCAGTTGTGAGTTAGGAACAAAAAAGTGTATGTGAGAGGTTATACTAGTACATTTGCTTTAAGGATTTCTCGCGGGGAGGGGGTGTGGAGGAAGGGGGAGCAGGAGAAAAAATCCTCCAAACCAAACCCTCTATCTGACTGTGCAAGGTTTGCGATGCAGAGCTGGGACGGGTGGCTCGGCATGCTGGCACCAGCAGAAGTAACACTTGGGCCACTTTGCCATGGGAAAGCATTTTGGGAGGGAGCAGGAAGAATTTCAACTCTGAGTAAACCATTAAAACAGTTATTCTGCAGCACATAAATTAAGGCTGATGAGCTGAGACTGGTTAAACTAATGATAGAAAGGGGTCCTGTGCTGGAAAGATTCATCTAGCAGGAGCTGAGCTGGAAGCATCTGAACTCCATTAGCTTAGTAGATTATAAAGTCAGAAGGGTCTGCCCATGAGCATCTCAGCTGAAAAGATGCAGGAGACGAGCCCTGCAGTAGCAGCAATCACCTGGGGATCCACCACCCACAGAACAGGCCATAACTGGGAGAAATTGGGAACTGTCAAGTCTGGCTCTCCTGTGAGATGGCAAAAAAATTTATCTTTTATTTGGAAGTGCACTCCCATCAATTTACCTCAACAGATGGGGCTGGTTATAAGTGGGGAGGGCTCAGTCTCACCTCATTCCTAATCTGTGCTGGTATCGATTGTTTGACACATGACAGTCAGATATAAGTGGTGGAGATCTATTTATTCAGCTATTTATAAAGACATTAGCAAACCTGAAGGAAAAAAGGAAAGTGAATGTTGCAAGTGGCTGCTGACAAGTTAGAGCAGTTTAATAAATCACTTGTAACAAACTACTTTACATGTGCTGAGAAATGCCACTGACTTCTTTAATAAGCCATTCATGATGAAACGGGCAATGCTTAAACAACAAAAAATTCATTTGCAGGGCTTGTTGATGTGTTCTGGCTGTTCCCTGCTGTAAATTACTCACCAGGTATGTCTGTGGTGGTGTGTGCTATCCAGCCTGTGTGTATAAATCTGTTGGTAAGTCTGTAACTCATAGGGAGGGCACCCTTGCCAGGAGCTGCTCCCCATCAATTAAGAGCTGAGCAGGAAGGGGTAGCCCATTCCTCATTCCTGGCTAACACTCCCCTCTCTTTCCACAGCATCCTTATCTCCCATCCAGCTAGCAAAGATGGTGCCCTTTTCTAGGGAGTGTATCAGGCAGCCGTGTATTTTTGCCATTGCTCTAAAAAATACATCTCATTTAGGATTAGGAAATGTCAGTCCCTGCTTTTAGCAAACCCAGCAGAGGCAGCTGCTGCTTGTCACTTTTTCCAAGCTTTTGAAATGCAACAGCTTGACTTGTGGCAGGACCTTGGAGGCCAAAGGACTTACATTTGTGGAGGGAAGAGGTAAATACTAAGGATGGATTTAAAAGAGCCTGAAGGGTGTGCTTAGACTAAAAGGAGGAGGCTGGGCAACAGGTCTGTGATGGTGCAGGTTACTGGTGCTCAGCAAGTCTGTCAGCAGAGCCCAGCAGCAACTTGGGCACTGAAGGTCAGGGAGTTTTAGATGTTTCCCCATAGTCTGGCAGCCCTTGAGTCATCCTGACACCGAAGTCCAGGAGGCAGCTGATGGAGGTGAGCCCTGTTATGGCAGCATCACTGTGCCTGCCACACCAGAAAGCTCAGGAGAAAGCTGCCTGGCCTTGCTGTGCCTATTATATCCAGGGGGAAAAGTAAAACTTATTCTCCCCCCAGCCCCCCTGACTTGGCTTAGATTTGGGGATCTGCAGACTAGGCTTTGAAAGGGACCTGGTGCCAGCTTCAGAAATGTCAGGCACTGTTCTGTCTGTCCCAGAACATTCATATGAAAAGGTGGAATAAACCCTCCCACTGTTCAAATAAAGGCAAAAGTATCTGAACCTGACTTTGAACAATGCTTTTGTTGTGCTCCTCAGGCTACGTGGTGTTTCAGGAAGACTTTGCAAGAAATTGCAATACATATAGTCTTCTGGTTCTAACATACATTTCTTCATAAATGTATGTTAAATTGTGTAATGTAAAGATTTTAATTTTTACATTATTAATGTAAAAAATGTAATAAAAATTTGTAAAAAATTAAAAGGGAGGAGATCGTCAGTGGTCATTATTTTTATTTGGATGCAAACTAACGATCACAGTGAACACAGTACAACAGGATCTGTGGAGATAGATACTCTGTGTGAAAAAGCAGGTAGTTTTTACTTCTAAAAAAAAGACTACATTACTGTTTGGGTGGGTTTTTTTGCATCTACACCCTGATATATAGGGTGTACAGGAGAACTATACCTTTTTCTTTTCAAAGCATTGGCTCTGAGGAGACTCAGTTCTGTTTGAGCTGCTTTCCTCTGCCAGGTGCAATTCCTAAAACCCCTTGGCAAGAGTTGGCAGGGCTGCTCTGCTATTTGTTTTTTACTGTTTCTTTATTAAAAAGCTCCAGATACAGACAGGCTTGCTTTGTTCGGTGCTTTACTAGTGCCTCTGCTCTCCCTGCCTGATAAATGGATTGTCTAACATTTAAATCAGGTGCTCCTGACTTTTCCACTCCTGTGCATTTCCAAGTAATCCTACCTGGATCTGCACCCATCTTGATGCATGTCTACCTGCATCCTCCTGCAAATAACCAACAACTAGGGTTTTTATCTTTTAATCTATCTTGTAGTCAGCCAGGTAACTTGCCACCACATGTTGATTGCCTGCTGACAACCTGTGCCTTGAGACTCCTTGCCATGCAATTAAGCAAACCCACAGCAGCATGTCTGGGGAGGCAGCTGGAGACTATTTGCCCTCAGGAAGGGGGTTTGCTGGATATTGCAAAAAATCCCCACAACTGCCAGAGAAGTTTTCTCCTGCAAGTGGTTCCAAAGTCACTCTTTGCAGCTTGAAGCATTGTTTATGTCAGGAGAGAGACTTTTTTTTTTTTTTTCCAGGACAGCAGTTTGGCCAGTGCACCTTCATGGCCAAGCCACCCTTCTGATGCTGCAAGATCCCCCCCACGCTGTTAAAGTGCTTCACTGCCTTTCCCCCTCCTCTGCCTCACAACAACCTGTGGTTTTTAGTGGCATAGATGGGTCAAAAGCTGTCATTCCTCCTGCTGTCATTTGTGCAGGGGAGGAGCAGGGCTGGGGGTGGCTTAGCACCACTTTTGCTGCTGGGGGATCATTTCCCCAGCCAAGGAGCCCTCTGCCACTGCTGGGGCAGAGAAGCTGTGCTGCCCGCCTGCTTAGTGGGTAAGCCACACATTTTTTTAATGGTTGTGATTATCACTCTTTCCCTTTTGGAGGAGGTTTAAGAGAAAGCACTCGGAAAACAGTTTTGGTGCTTGGCAAGGCAACTGGAGACCCCATCTGTTGTTTCTTACATTGTTGAGTTGCTCTCTGCTTCCCATGCCAGTCTGGTTTCTGTTAAATAGAGCCTCACCAGGTCACAGGAGCCAAGCAGCTCCTAAATTAACTAAGACATTAATCGGGTCCCATTTGGATTAGTGCAGGGTGTCTATGCCCTCACCCTCCCCTCCATAAATTAAGCAGGTTTTATATCTTCAAGGCTTCTCTGGAATTGTCTTCTCTACCCTCCACCCCCTTCTCAATTGCTGGTGACAAGTATACACAGCTTAATTGGTTGGCATGGGAAAGGCCTGACATTAATTGGCTGTGTTTGGCACACAGGCTTCCTGTCTTGCAGGGCCTCCCAGGGATCTTATCAATCCCATCTTGGAGACCAGCAGCTCCTGAGCACGGCTGCCAGTTAGATGGGTTTTGATTTTTTTGCTGCTGCCGATTGAAATTTTGTTTGGCTTTTATGGCACTTTGGCTGGGGAAGAGCAGTTTTCACACCGCAGCTGGCAATCCCTGCGGTGAATACACAAGGGTGGAAGGGATCTGCAGGCATCACCTTATTGTGTGTGGGGTGGGAGGGAGAGAGGATGCTGTGCTGGTGGGGCTGAGCAAGGAGCATCGGGATCCCCCCTGGTACAGGATGCTGCTCCTGGGAGGAGGTGGTGGGCGTAGATACCCAAAGGTCTTTGCAGGTGGTGGGGATCCCTCCTCACCTGCCTTTCTCCCCTGTCTGCAGCAGATCGTGGTGATGGCCAGGGGTGGCACATCTGAATTGCCACCTGACAGGGGGAAAGGTCCGTCTCCTCTCCTACTGCTCTGCAGGGCAGGAGGGGAGTGAGCAGCCTTCTGCCTTACAGCTTTCCCTGGGAGCCCTTCCCGGGTCTGTAGCCTAATTTCAGTTTAATCCATCCTGTATCCTTACATGTCTAAGGTTAGAAAGTAAGCTGTAAATTAACACTTTGAGAGCTGTGGATTTGTGTGAGGATGTGTGTGTTGGGTCTCCGACAAGCTTCAATAGCCAGTTAAATTATTTTGAGGGACAAATCTAGTAGTTCCTGGTCCTGCTTGTTTTCAGATCCCTCCCTTTACCTGATTAATTCTTAACCCATCTTCATAATTAATTGTGAAGGACAGCAGCTCTCCCTCCTCTACCCAAAAAAAACCCTTTCACCATCAGGGAACAGTACTTGTGCTGGGATGAACAGAAAGTTTCTGGTAGCTCTAACTATAAAAAAATAATTTGATGTTTTTTTAATTACTTGGTTATGACTGCCTGCTTTCACTGTATTTACTTAATAGGGTCTTAAATGGCCGTGCATCCCTCCTTGGTGCAATCAGCGATGCTGTATCAGTATTGGTGTCTGCGCTTAATGGTGTTTAAAGAGTTTGAGTAGGATTGCAAAGCAAAATGATAACCCAGTCGAGGACTCTGACAGACAGCAGGGCCCGGGAAGGCCTGAGTGGCTCAGGATGATGCTTTAATGTGGCTTTGCTGTTGTGCATGTTTTTTGCATTGCTAATTTTCATTTTTTGCCTCTGGGAAGTGGTGGGCATTCTCTAATCCAAATGTACAAAACCTTCCCTTCAATTTTTTTTTTTTAAATTGAACTTGTGATTTATTAAAATTGGGGGGGGGGGCTGGAAATGAAAAAGTCAGCAGAAGAGAGAAATGGTCACCTCAGCCTCTGGGTCTTCAAGCATTTGCAATTCTGTTTCTGATGGGCTGTTGCTCAGGACAAGGACCACCCTGCCCTTGGGCACTCCCTCAGCCCTGGCTCTTCCCTTTGTCTGCATTTTTGGCCATTAACGTCTAGTGAATTAGTGGCGAATTCGAAACAAAACCCTCAGCAGAAGAGTGGCAGATAATTAGGCATTTACACCTTTTATAAAAGGAGCCGTTTGGATGAAGAGAGAAAGGAAGGAGCTCTTGACTGCTCAGGAGAGCTGTGGCCTGGCTTTACTCTTCCTTAAGAGCTGTGAATGAGATGGATGTTAGAAATGCCCAGCCAAGAGCAAAGGTTCATTTCAAGGGTTACATTTATTCTTGAGTGCTAAAGTCAAAGGAATGCAAATGCGTGCCCTGGCAGTGGAGCTTACCACGGGATTACAGATGAATTTTCACGGGGACTAGAGCATCCCTCTATACCTGGCATTGATAGTCTCACCTGATGCCATCTCCTTAAGTTATTACTTTAGTCATTAAAAAACAAACCTGCCTCCACTGTCAGGAGCAGGACTGCTGCAGGCTAGGAGCATGCCTGCAACCCTTCAGCTCCCTCCTGGATGGGCAGCCTGCAGGCTGAGGTCCAGAGGTCTCCTGCCCTGGCACAGAAGATGCAGTACGCTGCTCAGCAAACCTCAGAACATCCTCTCTCATGCGTCTTTCCCTGAAGGAGATGGTATCTCAGCATAACTTCACTGTCAGGAAGTTTAACAATATTCAGCTTAAGTTTTCTTTTATTAACGTGATCCCTTGCTCTCAGCAGCCTGTAGTGTAAGCCTCCTTTCTCTGCAGTGTTTATGTACTCAAGCTATTTGCAGGATGCTGTCATCTTTCCCTTTAGCTGCCGCTTGCTTGAAGTAGGCAGATGCTGCTCTTAAAACATTTCTGCCTGGATTCCCCTTAAGCTCTTCTCAGTGTACCGATATCTTTTTCTAGTAATTACATGCTTAAAGAGCATGCTATATTCCCCAGTTTTAATACACCCTCTCCAGCCCAGTATAAACACACAGCAACATGTATACAGAAAACAAACTAAAAAGCTTTACTCGGAAAGATTTCCACTCCATCCACAATTATCTCTCTTGGGGAGTGAATGAGAAAGAGCACATGCTGCAAGTGACAGGCTCTCGGCATCTCTTAGAGCGCTGTTGGACTGCGTTCAACAGCTAATGGCAATGACGGTGGAAGGACGTGTGCGGTGGTGGGATGGACTCGTCTTGCTGCCTCAGCTCTGGTTTGAGGCTGGAGGCTTTGTGTAAGCAGCCTTTCTGGAGATGTAGTGTGGAATGGGAACTGAGTTTTGCTTTCAAAGTCGAATTGCACTGTAGGAACATCTACCAAAGAAAAAAATTCTTCCCAGCATCTTGCTGTAAGCCTGAGGCTGATTGCAGGTTGCTGAGGAACCACCACTTCCCTGCACTGTGGCTGGAGGAAACTCTGACACGGGCAGTCCTGTGTGCTGGGCTGGAGAAAGCCAGATTTATACATTAAAGACTTGGAGTTCAAGGTGTTTCCTGATGAGAGCTTTTCCTGCTATGCACTGTCACCAGCTCTGTGTCAGGGGACATGCTTTGAAATAAGATGGGTGGCTGCCCTCCAGTTTATGTAGCACTGGGTGACAGGGGCGGGGGCTTGTTTTTCAAGACAGACTATTTTTATTGTTTTAGCTGATAAGCATCGATGGTGCTTGATCCTTTGCCATGTGTCTGAGCAGGTCTATGAGGGTTGCACCTGTTTGCTCATGGCCAGGATTGGTGAGGGTCAGTATGTCTGTTGCTGCCGGTCTGTTGTCTTTCACCAGCGCTAATTTCTTGGCCAGAGGAAAGAAGGGACAGAGTGGGGGGAAATACCCCTTGGTGCTTGCAGATACTGGGGGCTTGCTGGTCTGTGCCCTGCTGGGGGGCTGGTTTTCAGTGAGATAAAATTGTGTTTTACCGTACATTTTAGTTTCCTCTGAGCATAACTCATTTTGTCATTAAGACTTGAATCTTTGCTGATAAAGGGAGTCTGAGCTCACAGGAATCTATTTCCAGAAGGTAACTAGAGCACCAATCTTTCCCTTGTGCTCATCCCCAGCAGGTCCAGCCCTGCTGCAGCAGTGGAGCTTGGAGAGGCAGGGAGGGCTCTGGAGCTCCTGGCCCTGTCCTCTTCTCAGAGGGCAGTGGTGATAAATGTTTTTTCCAGATGGCAATGTCGTACAGAGACCAATGTCTCCAAAACCCCAGAGGATGCTCCGTGGCTTTGCACTCATGCAGGTTTCCCCAGCAAGAATGGGAACATGGGGTGACCCCTTCCTCCCTCAGCACATACAAACAGCCCTCAGATGAGTTTTGCTACAAAAATGCTTCCTTTTGTATGGTATCTCTTCTTAAAATAGTTTTTTAACCTATGCCCTAAATTACAAGGTGATATAAAAGACAGATACTATCTGTTTCTATTATACTATTAATTTTTTTCTATCAGATATTAGTTATTACGTGACGCTGCTTTTGCAATGCAGAGGCATTATTGCAGATGAGTGACCAGGCTGAAGCACTCCAGATGTCTGGGTAATTAGAAATGAAAATAGTTCCCAATAGGAGAACTGAAGGCACAAGAGTGGGGTTAAATCAGAGGGCAGAGAGGAAAGGAGACATCACTGAGTGTGTGACCACACTGACTTCGTCCATCTGACACGGAGGCTGATCCTTTTTTCCTTCTGCAAACCTCTCCCTTTTGGAATAAGCATTACTTTCCCCTTTCACATGTGCTACAGGTGAGATGCAGGGAATCGGGCTTCTGAGAGGTAGACAAAGGGTCTGTTAATTTTTGAGTTGTTCACTTGACTTTGTAAGCAGAGTTTTTCAGAGTGGCATATTTCTTTGAAAGATTAGCGCTGATCCAGGGGAGAAAAAAACCCATCCTAACCTACAAGAGGGCAAATCTCTCACTTTCCCTCAACTTGTGCAATTAGGGAGGTTTTTATTCTAAGCTGTGGTAATGTGGGGCCATCTGTATTGGCTCCAGCAGGTCCCATTCCCCGGCTCCTGTGCTTAATTGCACTTCCACTGGCAACTTAAACAGTTGCTGCATGTGTTTCAAATGAACTCTCCACTTCAGGCTGGTTTTACTGATCACCTTTGTGTGATTGGCAATTAAAGCCCTTTTCAGCTGAGGGAGAGTTATTGCCTGTTTTTCAGCTTGTCTCTCCCTCTGCCTTTTGCATTTCCTAATATTCCCCCTGTTCCTTATCTATTGCAAAAGCCCTGCCATGGAGCCATTTGTCTCTTCCCTTCACGAGAGCCATGCCTTTTGGGAGACCATCTGGGTTTTTCCCTGCTGAACAGGATGGTCTCTAGTGTTGCAGAAGATCTGCCCAATTTTTAGGTGCTTGTGGGGAATAAAGGGACGTGGTGAGAAAAAAAATACAAACCAACAAAAAAACCCCTGAGAGAGCAAAGGAGGGTGAACTTAGCCCAGTGGTAAATCCATCCCTGAAGCTGCAGCGCGAACAGGAAATGATCTCTTAACACTGTGCACCTGCATCCCTGGGAAGAGCATCCAAAAGGGGCCCAAGCCCGCAGCAGGGTCCGGAGGAATGGTGCTCTTGAGTCCAACTGCAGGGAATTTTAAGACTCTTTGGCCAGCTTCAGTCCTCGCTCAGCTTCTGGTTCCTGCCTCCTTGTGCCTCTGCCAGATGCATGTTCCCTTTCCCTTATCCTACAGTAAATGAATCTGGTGCTGTTGAAAACTACCGAGGCGGAAGCTCTGGAAGCCAGGGGCCAGCGAAGCGCTGGGATGCTGACAGCATCTCTGTGCCCTGCACAAAAGCACCGGTGGTTTTAATGCCTGCTGCAAGGCTGGCACTTGGAGAGAGGGATGCTGCTGGCGAGCTTTTTAGCAACCAAATGTGGTATGGAACCGTCAAACCTGCGATCTTGCAGCTCTCCCCATGCCAAAGCTGCTTGTCAGAAAGAAAGAAATGTGTACACAGGTGAAAGAGTGCTTATTCAGAGCCTGGGATGGCTGCACCCAGTCCTGGTGTGGAGCCTCCCCGGCTTAACCCCACACAGGAACAGGGCGTAAGTGGCTGAGACGGGATAATCAACAAGACCGAAACCAGAGCAGGAGGGAAATCTCCAGCCCTGCCGGGAATCCGGTTGGGCTGCTGGGAGGCAGGGTGGGTGTCAGCGTCCGTACTCTCATTAAAACCTGCATGAGGTTGACTGTGCTTCTGGCCAAGGTACCACCTGAAGCACAGGTTTTACCAGGTCTGCTGGCTCTTCCATTCAGGAGTGACACAAATTAAAGCATCCTTAATGATCTAGCACTGAGGGTTTCCCCTGACCTTGGAGGATCTGATGTGCCTTGAAATGCTGGGAAGTTGCGAGTAAAATCACAATGGAAAGAAGGCAAAGTAAAGCCCAGTAAAGCAGGCTCACCCATCCAGAGGCAAATAGTTTCCCTTCTAATCACGACTTTGCCAGGGAACAATACAGGCCGTGTCAGTACGGAGCGGTGCATGACCTTCGCAGGGAAGCGCGCCTTGCTCCCAGCTCATCAAGCACTCAAAGGATGCAACCACTTGCAAACAAGTGTCCTGCCCTGGCTCAGCACTGTAAGTACTATGTTGGGTCAGCGTTCCCAAATTCATTGTGCTTGCCTCCCCACCCTACAGATGCAGAGGAAGAAAGGGGTCAGGGTGCCTTTGGCAGAGGAGACCTAAAGCTTGGAAAAGCCTGAAAGAAATTGCCTGCAGCTGCTGCTGTAGCAGGCGAAAGCCTGAGCCATGACAGTACTTACTGGATTCCAGTGGGATGGGAGAGGTGTTTTCTCGAGGCTCACTTCTCCCTGCCCCACAGGGGGTTATAACAAGGTGACTGTGGGATTTAAATCCGTGATGGTGGGATTAGGCGTTCCTCAGCAGAGACTGTTCCACATTCTTTCCCCCTGATTTGCTACTTGGTGCTCTCATTCCCCGGCCAGAAACCTGCTCGCTCAGCTCCCTTCCAGTTGCAGGCCTGAAAGAGTTTACAGCGCAGCCTCAGACCAGCGTTCCATCCCAGTGTATGTGCCTTGATTTAATGCTTTGATTTGAAAGTTATTTTTTACAATAAGAGAAAGATGGTCCATGCCAAAAAAAGCAGTTTCATAAAATGCTGAACATGACTTGCATTCTGTAATTGCGAACCTGAGAGACTTGGAGTAATTGACATTTTGGATGTATTGCAGAGTATCGTATTTAATCTTGAAAAGCAGGTTCCAGGCAAAGGAGGCAACTGCCAAGCCAAACTCAGACTCCTCACCGGGTTCCTACCATAACTCATTTTCAAATCCATTCAGCACAGTCCTGAACCTAAATGTTTACGTTTTTGATTTACTAAGATAACATTCCTGGGTCACGGAAACTGTTTGTCAGAGAAGGTCTCAAAGAGACAGCAGGAATTAGTGATGCGCTGGCTCAAGCCCTGGGGATGTGTGAGGGGTGCCGGTGCCTTCTAGCACTTTACAGGGAATTATGTCCATTTGCTATGATCTGGGGGATGGTAGCAAGATTTCGCCATCTCCCAGTGTCCTGATGCCCATTTGAGCAATGCAAGAGTATGTGTGCACCCTGTTTTGCAGAGGTGATGATTGAAGCTAAACGTAAATATGTGAGGCACAAGTGGCGTGGAGAGGTCTGCTCCAGCTCCTGTGCGATGGGTTCTGTGCTGTCAGGATCTCCATTCATAAGTGTGTGAAATTGCATAAATATGGGACTGGATGCAAATTAAATTTCAGAGAAGTGTGACTCAGTGCATGTGTATTTTGGTCGGTGCATGACTTCAGTGTGTGTGTAATTTTATAAATGTGTGGGATGTGACTGATGCTCGGTAAGTGCATCGAAAGCAGGCGCAGCATTGCAGAGGCAAGCCAAACTTTCAAGCTAACTCGTGGGTTCTACTTTTCCTTTGTCTGTGAGTGCGGCTTCTGTAAAGTATCTGTCCCACATTATCGTGGTTTACAGCCCAGCTATAAACATTTGCTTCTGTTTGAAATACAACAAATATAAGTGGAAATCTGTTCTCTGCTTTATGCGTCCCAGTAAAAGATACCAATTGGAGTTTTTAAAAAAGCCAGCCTTCTCCTCACAAATAGAGTGTTTACATTGCTGCAGATTTCAATGAAGCAAATACTAATTTACAGTGGTGTAAATGAAAAGAAAGCAGAAAACCCAGGAATGTAAGAGGGGAATTATACACCCCTGACCGTGGAAATGAAGATGCAGCCCTGGCACCACAGCTCTTAAAAGCGTTGGCTGAGCTACATTTATATCAGGCCAAATTTTGACTTGGTGCCTCATGCTGGATTGGGCCTGCTGTTTGAATTTATTGTATCAAAGGTCTCCTAGCAGGGCCCCTGGGACCGTAAGTTACTTCTCGTGAGCGAGGCTAGTGGCATCGTGTCAGGCTTGTTTGTTAGATCTGTTGTAGTTGACTGCCAGGTTTGAGCCAGGATTAGGATGGCGTTGAATTTGGTGCTATATGCACGTGCTGGAAATGCTGCCCTTTACTTGGGGGGGGTATGGGGGGACAGAGCCCTCCCTTCCCCTCTTCTGGGGTGGGTTTTCCAGCAGAGCTGCCAGCCCAGTTTGGGGATGATTTTTGGGTCAAGACTGGCATCGATTGGGAAGGGGTTATTATTGGCCCAGCTGCACATCTTTATTCATAATGTGCCCATTGTTCTTAACACTTTGCATATTTCATTGTGAGAAATGGGGTGGGGAGGGGGGGCCAGCAATCGCCACGTCTCTGGGAGTTCAGCTTCTCTTTTATTTCAGTGGCGGCAGGCTGCAGCAGGAGCCCGTGGCTGTCAGGATGTTCACATCTGTTCCTGATTTGTGGACAATGGAGCACCATCCACTCACTGCACATGGACGGTCTGTGACAACTTGACAGCCTGCCCAGGAATTCAGACCGAACAGTTACTATCCAAAGCGATCAGCGTTGTCTGATCCAACTTTAGAAGTGGGGAAAAGGCGGGGTGGGGTGGGGGGGAAATCATAATTTCAAAGGAAAGGGTATAAAAGAAAAGTTGCCTCTTTTTTGGCATTTATGACGAGTGGCATTAGAGCCTGCCTTCATCTGGCGACAGCGGGTGTTAGGGGGCAGGGGCAGCAGGAGCTGGTATTCCTCAAAGTGGGGCAGGGTGCTGCTCTCGGGCACTTCCCCTGCCCTCTGCTCCTGTCTGGCCTTTAAACGTCGTCCCAGAGCACTGCAGGCAGCTCTGCCGAGCCCTGCTCCCTGCCTTTGCACTGCCCATAGCCAGGGAGGCGGCCAGGGGCTCTCCTCCTCCTCAGGTGCCCCCTCCCAGGCCTGTGCTCTCTGGGATCGGGGTTCTGCTTGGGCACCCTGGGGTCCTGCTGTGGGAGGGGATGGGGGCAACAGGGCTTTTCAGCTCTTTCTGTAAGAAAATATCTGCTTCTGCTCTCAACTTTCTTGCAGGACATGGTTCTCTGTCTATCACGATCCTATGTGAGGGCAATGCAGCATGGTGTGCCCTGTCTGTGCAGCAAGGGAGCAGGTGACAGGCTCCTGAGATGGGTCTGTGACTCCTCAACCCATCCTTTGGCTTGGGACATCTGCCCCAAGCTGCACTGTGTGCTGCTCGCCCCTTCCCCTTGCAGACCATGCTGGGCTGCTGCAAGGACAGCAGCAGCCTGGAGAAGAGGAATGCCTGGATGAGAGAGGAGCAATGACAGCAGCAGTCTGGACAAGAAAGGAGTGGAGAAGATGATCTCTGTCCTCCGTGAAGGTGTTCAGAGGCTGCCCTCCCACTCCACAGCACATAGGCTGCATCGCCTCACCTCCTTCGATGCAGCAAATGGGTGTAAGTAGGTCTGAGCAAGCCTGACAAAATGCAAGGGACCTAAATTACATTACCTTGCACACCAGCTCCAAATCTGACCTTGGGGATTAATTAGATAAACAACAATCTTGTACAGTACCTTATATAAATGTACAAGCAAGGCACCATTAAGGATTACGTTGTCACTAACCTAAGCCCTTAGTGATTTAATTAGACAATTAGACGGTGCTTGGGAATGCTCTTGTAGTAACCAGAGATATTAACACCATTTGTACTTATATTTAATGGCATTGCAGAAGGGATTTTAATTATTCTGAGCCTTACTTGTCTTTAAACTTCCAAAAAGGAAATTCTCTTCTGACTTTAGCAGCCTCACAGGTGCTGGCACAAGCATGGAGTTGGGCTGGTTCCAGGACCAAAGCCCTTTTCCGTTGTAAATCTGTGTCGCTCCTTGGCAGGTGGCTTGTTTGTTGAGATGGCACGGAGCATGCTGATCCCATGGATAACTGCGGGAGGAGCAGGAACCAGCCCTGGGCTTGCTGGCACCTGAACAGCAGTAAGTAACGAAGGCTGTCCCCTGTGGTAGCAGACAGAAAGGTTTGTGCGATGGTGGTTTGGACGGAAAAATCAATGGTAGGTTCAATAATTGTACATGGAAGAGTGATCGACACGCTCCCTGGTCCTCGGCACGCTGTAAAAGAGCAGGATGTTTATTGGCACGGTAAGCGAGGTGCTTGATAGAGCCTCCGGCAGGTAAAACAATCCCCATCCTCACTCAGGTCCTCCGCAGTGTCCAAATCACTGGTGGCTGTGCAGCAGATTAGTAATATCAAATAAAACTTGGTGACTGGGGGGAGCCTTCAGCTTGCATCAGCTGCAACCTAATTTAGGATATGAACTAGAATCCCTGCAAGAGGAAAGTCTTTGTCTCAGCAGAGGGTAGCTCTCAGCTCCTTCTTCATCAATACCAGCTAAGTGCCCTTTCTTCTTGCTTTCCTAAATATGCCATTCTTGCAATCTCTCCATCAATAATTGTATTTTCACTGTATTACAGCCCCAGTAATACAATTAAGCCTTAAAAATATAGATTAAGTGGAGAGTAATTTGATTTGCTAACTAATGTTTGAGTCAAGTAATATCCCCCCCCCCTCCATTTTCATGAATCCACAGTTGACTAAACCCACAACCATTCCTCCACTTCCCGTCCTGTAGTGAAATGTGGATCCAGGGGAATGATTCATCAGAGGGGATGGATCCAGACTTCTGAAAAACGAGAGGGTGTTTGCTTTGGTTTATGTGTGGACGGGGTGGGAACCTCTTGGGAACTCTGTACAAGGCAGTGAATGGGATGTCCTCGGATAATCAAAGACAATGAGGAAAAGTGGGGTCAATGATCTGTTCAATGAAAGCATAAGGCAAATGATACACTGAGCGGTTCCAGAAAGTGGTAATTTGACGACAGTCTGCTGCAGTGAGCCATCTGGCCAGAGGAGCGAGGGGGAGTGCCAGTCAGGAAGACGGGCACCTCTGGGATGGGAGGTGAACTTCTGGAGGCTTCAGACATGGCTTGTCTTCTGGGGGGGGGCCTCACTTCACAGATACGCATGTGGCCGAGGCATCTGAATTAAATGGAAGAGAAGCATTGCTGGCCTCTAAATGTATGAAAAAAATCCTCTTCGGAACCTAGAGAGTAGATGTTTGTGTGTGACCTGGTTTTCCACGAGCTGATTAACTGGATATGGGCTTGGTGAGTTGATATGGAGGGATATTGTGCATAGTTATTCAGGGTCAGGACTTTGGCATGTTGTGTTACACTTTTCCATTTGCAAAGGGCAAAAATATGAGAGCAGAGCTCAAAAAACCTGTGTAAATAAGAAATAAGAAAGGAAAAATAAAACTGCAGGGGACAACTTCCTCTGATGTGCTTTGCTCTGCCTTTTTTAGGCAAATCTGCTGCTCACCCTCACAACCTCCAAGGTCTCCCTAAGCCCAAGTGTCCCAGCAAGCCAGGAACCAGTTCATGCTCATGCTGCTGCCTGGGGATGATCCGGTTTCCATGGTGTGGGGGATCCCTTTATAAAGTAATTCACAGCAGTGGCCGCGCTGTGCTATCTTGTAGCATTGCTCTGGAGAGGGTTACAGTGAAATATTTTGCAAATCCTTTTTATTCCTTGTTGGCTAAGCAGTGCTAAGTTTTGGTTTTGAAGAAAAAAACCAACAGCATGTGGCCTCAGGAGGATGCACAAAGTTCAGAGCCCTGTCTGCTCCACTTATATGGAAGGGCTAATGCTGGTCCAGGCCAGGTCCTCCTGCACAGATGAGCTTCCAGTGGCAGCAAGCAGAGGTGGGGAGGGAGCTGAAGCAGCAATCAGTGGTTAGGTGATGGCAAGGGAAATGCCAGGATGCTTTATTCAAAGTAGATGTGCTCTCCAGGCTACCAGACAAGGAAGGAAATTGGAAAAACAGTCTCTTTCATGTGGGTTTTCGTCCTTGTTGCAAGAAATTGGGCTAGGATTAACTGTTCGGTTGGAAAAGGGCCATGGAAACAGCCTCTTGCAGGATGCCTGAGCTCTCCTCACCAGGGGGCCCAGCTGGAGCCAGCTGTGGGTGGGCAGGGAGGCAGGATCTGGGACTTGGGCATGTTTTCCAATGCTCCCAGTGCCCATTCTAGCTCTGGTATCTCTCTGCCAGACTTTTCCATGCCCTGCTGCCTTCCAGACCTCAACCAGACCCTGAGTTTTGTGGGTCTCAGCTACAGCCCCTCTACTTAAGAGGTCACAGGGACTCCTGAAGTATCCAAGAGACCAGAGTGTTCGGGCTGCATTGACAGCCCCCAGGGTACTGGCCTGTGGCCCTTTGCCGTGCTGGTGATGTCCCCACGTCCAGCTCACCACACTAGTGAGGAAGCTCCAGGCTCTGTGCAGGTACAGCTCAGGCTCATCATTGGGGAGATGGATGCAGGACAAGAGAGCTCAGCTGTGCATGGACAGGCTGAGGTGTGGAAGGGGCCTCAGAGCCAAAGGGTGGGCTCTAGCCCACTGTGTTCAATGATATAGGATGGTGATGTCCAGATGAACATCTGCTTGGGATTCAAAGTGGAGCTGGGGCGCTCTTCCGTCTCTTTATTATAGCCTAAAAAATTATGTTTATTCCCCCTCATCCTACTGTAACTGTGAAATGCCCCATAGCATAGGGAGGGAATGAATTTCAGACTGGAATGGGGAGGTTTCACAGCAGCACGCTTGCTCCTGCCTGAAGTGGAGAGCTCTTGTATAGCTCTCGGGAGAGTCCTGGTCACTGCAACAAAGATGGAGAGTGTCTAACACAGGGCTTGGACGATGGATAGTGAAGAGAACAAGGAGGAAGGAGGAAAGGCTGGCTTGGTGAAATGAACAGTTAATTTACTCAGCGGATGGTGCCAAGGCACAGAACTCTTAGTTTGCACCTGGTATCAATGGCTGGTGCTGGCAACCTGAGCTGCTGCTGAGCAAACCCTACTGTTGATCATGATGAAGACTCCAAGCAAGCCTGGCCCAGGCGATGCACAGGGTGCATTAGAGAAGGGTGCTGGCTGACAAAGTGCCTATCTGAGCAAACACTGGTTCTGCTGGATGCACTTCAGCGATTCTGTGTTTGAGGCTGTTACATGGGAGCTTGGAGAACATGATCTCATTACAAACGTTGACCTAGATGGTTGCGCTGGGATTACAGCTTTGCAGCATAGAGACGGAAACTGGCTGCTTTTATTTACACATGCACTGATACTCTCTTCTCCCTCCGTGCTGGAGCTGCTCTTTTGTTCCCAGCAGTTGCTCTTGGTGTTTTGTAGTTGGCTGGTAGCCTGAGGTCTCAGCTGTCCACCACAATTCTCACCTGCAGAGCCTGGTGCCCCACACAGCAGTGCCAAGCTTGGAAGATTTTCCAAGGAGCAGAGCCCCAACGCCATGCAGCTGGGGACCACGAACCAACAGCCTTAGGGGACAGGTCTGCCAGCTGGGGACATCGGAAAACTCACCAGCTAAATGTCACTGCTGACTTGCATTCGTCCTCATGGTAAGCAGGAGAAGGTGATGGGGGCTTTGGAACAGGGCAGTGCAGCGGTGTCATGGGGCTGTCCAGGGCTCAGCAACATGATGGTTGAAGGAATCAGCATCCCCTGGTCCCCTCCCATGTGCAGAAGGTGTAGATCATGTGATGGTCAAACGCCTGCATGGTTCCCCAGCCCTGTTAGCTTTTGTCTGAGGCTCCAGAGTAGGCTGGAGGGGTAATGTGGGGCTTTGTCCACACGGTGCTCTAAGCAAAGGAGCTGGAGGCTCCAGCAACTTTCCTTGAAGTGTTGTCCTCCAGCCAGGAACAAACCTCTCCCTCCATGGCAGCCTCCGTCCCTTCCATCTTTCTCTTGGCATCTAAGTTGTTAATAAGCTTCCTTTTGCTATGATTCCATCTAAATTACTATTTTAAAACAACTACAGATGTGCTAAATTGGCTCAGCATAATAGGATGAGATGGAGAATAAAGGTTCCCTCAGTGGGCTGTCGCGAGCACAGGTAATTTATTACCTGGGTGGCTAATTATATGCTTCTCGGCTTTCTAGGGTGAAAACATCTTGATATTTCCTAGTTAAGGAGCCCTGACACAAGTGAAATGACCAGACATGTGAATAGGAAACATGGTGATTAAGTACCTGAGAGATGAAGAATGCAAAGGAAAAGGCATTCTGCAGCCAGAAAAAATGAACTGTGTGATTTCCCCCAGCACCTTGGGGGAGCGGGGAAGGGCTGGACCTCTCCTGACTCTGGCCAATTCAGGCACTTTGTGCATGAAAACTGTAGCTAACTGAATTCCAAGCTGGGGGAAAAAAAAACCCCTTCTGTAAATCAGAAAGAAGAAATTGTTCCATGAGTTCTGCATATGCGCTTGTGAGCCCTGGGGGCTGGGGCTGATGGGAAGGAGAAAGCCCCATAGTCCTCCCTCCTGCTCAGTGCTGGCTGCACCCCACCTCACTGTGCACCCCTGCAGCCCTGAAGATGGATGCTACTCCATCCCACCAGGCAGCCAGGAGCTCCCCAGGATAAATCCCGCATGGCCAGCATCCCCACTACAGTCCCAGGAGACCTCCACCCCCATCAGCTCCTCACGACACTGCATCTTCAGGAAACACCTGCTTTCCCTACTTGTGTTCCAAGAAGTGTAGGTAAGAAACATATATTGATTACCCTCTCGCTCATTATTCGCTTGATACAATGTAATGTTGGCTTAGCTCATTTGCTTGAGAGAAGGTGTTTTATAAAATACTCAGTCTGTCAAACATGGCAAAATGGACCATTTTTCACAGTACTTAAAATCTACGGTGTGAGGCAAACCTCATGTAGAAAAAAGATGCCTCTGTGAACTGCTTGTGTCAGCCCACAGCCTCCAGCCACATCAGAAAGCCAGGTGGTCCTGGGTTGTTCATGGAGGATTTGCAACAGAAAGGTGAAATAAAACCTTGGCAAAGAGTTTTTTTTCCCCAGACAAGATGGGGTGGTTGGCAGGGACCAGCCTCTGGGGCTGGGTGGACTGGGCGTTTGCTGCCTGCTGGGTGGCCTGTCCCTTGCACCAGCTTTGGGGGATGCGGCCTGACCAGGTCCCACAGCTGGCGGGAGGGGGTGAGCTCTCCCTGCCCCCCGGGAGCTTGCCCAGGGCTGTGAGGCCATAAAGTCATCTCATCTAAAATGAGTCCCAGACTTCAAGACCTCTGGGTGTTATTTTAGCACCCAAGTCTTCCCAGTCCAGCAACAAGGATGTACCTGCTTCTGCTTGAGTTGTTTACCACCCCATTTGCCAGAGCCCTTGCAAGCAACCCTGCTTGCCAAAGTAAATGGCCCTGGGGGCAGCAGAACCCCCAAGGGACAAGTACAGCAGGGGGGGGACTCAAGTGCAAACCTGAGTAGATGCTGCTCGTGGAAGACATGCAAGGTTTGTGGAGTTTTTCTGACTTTGGAACAGTAGCAGGGACAGGGACGACACCACCTAGGAAGGGTTGCCAGCTTGTCCCTGGCGCTCTGCAGCAGTGGAGCAGCAATACCAGCTTTTTTTTTCTTGTGGCACTCTCCATTCCATGCATTGCAGCAGGGAAGGATGGGGCTGGCTGAAGCCTTGCTCTCGCCATGGCCAGTGCAGTGATGCCAGAGATGTGGATCACAGAATAGTTTGGGTTGGAAGAGACCTTTCAAGGGCATCTAGTCCAAGGCCCCTGCCATAAGTAGGAACATCTTCAACCAGATCAGGTTGCCCAGAGCCCTGTCCAACCTGACCTTGACTGTTTCCAGGGATGGGAATCCATCCTGGGAATTCCAGGATGGGAGCCCAGCTACTGTCACTGTGTCACCCTGGGACTCTGACTCAGCTTTTTCCAGAAATCCCCTGGTATTGCCTGGCCTGTGGGGCTGTGGTGATTCCCAGTTTGCCCTGTCCCACAGCCCCTAGCGCAGGTGGTGAGGACGAGGGCCCTGGGGAGGCAGAGCCCTCGTGATAAAAGGGAGAACCAGGAAACAAAGTGTTTGCAGTATGAAAGGGGCCTCATTCTCATGGATGAAAGAGAAAGACGTGTATGCATGTCTTTGGACTCCAGCATCTCCCAAAGCTCTGGTTTTATGCTTCTTTATCCTTCAGCTTCTTCCTTAATGAGAAATTAATTAGCCTTGTAGTTCCTGTCTGGGAACTTGTAAACATGCAGCAGTGGTGCCTGTTGCTCTCCCCACCGCACTGCCCTGTCCCGTCCCATCCCCCTTCCCCACGGTGTAGTCCAAGATATCTGACAAAAACACTCGAGAACAAAGCTGCCCGGCTAATTCAGGGAATTATCAGGAAGCCTGTAGCAGAGCTGAGATAATAGGCTTGAAATAGCAGCCTGATTGCGCTTCCTCCAGAGGCTTCCACAGCCCCCTCCCACCCTGGGGACACCAGGGCCCCCGGGGCAGGGAACTGGCCAAGCTGGGGCTGTTCTGCTGGGGATGCTGGTGTTGGGGGGAATAGGGCTGCTGGCTCCCTGGCTTTGCACTTAGTGGGGAAAAAAAAAAAAAAAAAAAAAAGGAAAAGCAATGCTTGCTGGGGTGGCTTGGTGGTCCTTGCTGTGGGGTCCTCCCGACATCTGGGCACTGCCTTGAACCTGGGCCACCCTGTGTCTTAAGCAGCTCCTCATGGTCAGCAAGCTCTGGCATGGGAAGGTTGGGTCTGCAGCCCTTTGCTAGCCTCTGAGGCATTTATGGGGGCTGCTCCAGGGTTCTGTGGCTTTGTCCCACTCCCTCACACAGCTGAGGCTTCTCCAGCCTCCCCAGGGACCTCTGCATCCCCAGCTGCAGGGCTGGCCCCTACCAGCAGCCACAGCCCATCCCGCTGCAGCAGAGACCTGCTAGCGCATGGGTATCTCTGTGTGCCAGAGCTTAGCATCTCCAGAAATGCAGTCAGACCCTTGAAAATACAGCCCTGATAAAGGGCAAGACCTGTGAAAAAGATGTGCTTCAGGGGCAACAAGAGAGACAGTAAAAGAGGTGGAACCAAGGCTGAGGAGGGAGAGCTCAACCCAATGAATTGCATCATCCCGGGACATGCACTGGACCTTGGGCTGTGGCACAGAGCAGGGGGAAAATCATATTTGTGACAGGACATAAGTTTTTTTCATTAAAATATTATTTTTCATAATGGAGCTTAATTGGCAGGGAAATCCTGTGATTAATTGTCGCAACCAACGGGGCAAATTCAAAAGCCTGTAGACAAGGACTGCATTGGGGCCACAGGGCAGAAAAGCACTGAGCACGTGCTGTGTATAAACCCAAACATGAGGCACGTTCCCCTTCACGCTGTGCCACCAAGGATGCATCCGTACTGTCAGCTGCCTGCTGCAGACCTTGGCCCAAGAGAGGCTGTGGGTCTGGTCCACTAGCAAAACCAGCTTGCTCCACACTGAAATCTCCATTATGTCCCATTTATGGCACGGCTGGTGCTCTGTCAAGGGACTGCTTTGTAGCCTTAATGCTCAGAAGCCAAATGTTACTGCTGACACATTTTTTCCCCAGCGCAGTTAGTTAACAACACAGGAGTTTCCTACCCCGGAGGACAGGCAGTTTCCGCAGCGAGGAGGTATGGTGGCAGGGGAAATCTTCTGGTGCAAACGTTAAACCTTTCTCCTCTGATGCTCAGATGATGGGACCAAAAGGACTACTGGTGTTTCTCATTTCCTCATGGAGGAAATGTACTATTCCAAATATGACTTGTAGCTACTTCAGAAATGAGTCATTACTTTGTGTATAAGCTAAACACTGGAGCATAAATCGTAAATAAATAAAACTGACTTCATAAACTGGAAATTAAATATATCCCATCCTTGTTTGCAGTGTGCCATGATTCATACTGTTGCTTCCTAGCTCAGCTTTTATTTTAAATCAGGTTTTGAAGCCTTGTAGGGCTCTTTGTGCTGCTTATCCACACTGTAGTTTTGATTTGTCCTGTGATATTGCTTGAAGAACATTGTTTGCCCATATATTTGATATTACTAACAAAATCCACCCCTTGTGTGCCTTCTCCTTTTGCTATATCCTCGTGGGGCTGGCAGCAGTGACAGACGTCAAGGCACTGGGCTGGAGGCTGCTGAACATCTGTGCTTAACCAGGTCGCCTCTATCTCTACTGAAGGCTACAAAAGCACTGCCCAGAGAGGTGGGCAGGAGACAAAGCTAAAAGCTGGAGCGCACAGATCTGTGCTCAGGCATGTCTGACATATGCTTCTTGCTGAAAGTGCTGGTCCCACCTATTTCTTTTCCCCAGCCCCTCTCTCCTGTTTCCCCACAGCGGCAACAGTGTTTGAGCAGTCAAGCTGTGAGCTCGTTCAGGCACTTGAGCTCATCAAACCTTTTTTTTTTTTTTTTTTTTTTTTTTTTTCCTCTCTTTTGACCAGGATGATTTCTAGCCAGATCCGTTCCCCAGCCTGATCACAAGGAACACTGGGACAAGCAGCTGAGATCACAGTGCCACTGCAGTGGATCTGTCATCTGAAGGAGACTGTAAGAAGCTGCCCTTGCTTCTGCTGCCCAAAGCACCACAGCCAGCTGTCCAGGGCTTCCCTTCTGCTTTGCTTTGGGCATCATCCCTAGAAGCATAAATAGCTTACATGTACAGAGAGAGGGTGAGAAAGTGACTTGTACTTCAGGCTCCCCCACCCTCAGCACTAAAGTGAGCTGGATACTGCATTAGACCAAAAACCACATGCCCACCCTGCTTGACCTGTCCTGAGGCCAGCTGGATTTTGCATTTTAAGTTGGAACTAGCTGAGGCTTGGGGTCGGCTGACCAGCCAACAAGCACGGGTTTTAGCCCAGAGTCTGCTGCCGGTACAGCTGTCCCCATCCGAGCCCAAAGGCAGTGGTGACACTGCATGGCAAGGCACAGCTTCCAGGACTCCCACTCCAGAGGAGCCCAGCGCAGCCAGCAGCATCCTTGCTGCGCTGTTACTGCTGGAGGAATTGGGATATTTTGGCTCTTAATTCTCCCTCAGCCACCCCCTGGCTCCTGGGTGTCTGGCCTTGGCTGCAGAGCTCTTGGTTAACAGCAGCTCTGGAAGGCTGGCTGGGTGGGGAGGTCAGCACAGGCATCTGGGGTCACTTTAGGGTTACCCTGCTCTTCATTTAGGCAAGAAAAAAATGTCTGCCTCTCTCTTCCCCCAAGGTCTGAGGAGGCGCAGGGGCAGGGAAGAGGGGGCTGAGCAGATCTGCGAAGGGTTGGTGTCTTTTTCCAGGGTTGGATGTCCCACTGCTGCAGGACCCCCGGGTCTGGGCTGAGGCTGTGTGCCCTGGGGACAGCAGGGCTGCTCTCCCACAGCCAGCTGAACGAGGGGTCTCGGGGCACCCCAGGCTGCAAGCTGGGGAGGCAGCTGGGGTTGCCCGCTCCACACCAGGAAGGCTGAAAGAGCCCAGGCACTGGGTACGTCCCTTCAACACTGCACATTTACCCTTGTTCTTTATTCTTTGCTAGACGCCCCATTTTAGCAGTAGCAAGGGGTAGTTTAGCCTGGGAGGCAGAAGGTACCATAATCCAGGACCACCTTAAATCCACGTGTTTACTCCTTGTGCTATTTTCTCGTGCTGTACTCTAAACCAGAAGCACTAGAATCTCGTTCCTCAAAGCTGAGCCTACTGAGACCAGATCCTCCCTGTGATTTCCACTGTGTCAAGAAATCTCAGAAACCTTGGTGCATCATAGTCCAGATCTCATTCTTAAGTTAAATACCTGCAGTTGCCTGTTTTGGCAGAGCTCAGCTGCTAGACCTGCTCCCTGCGAAACCAGGCTGGAGCATGCAAAACAGGAACGTTAATTATTTTTCCAGCTGTCTGTAGCTCACAAACTGTAAAACACACACTAAGGCTACACCTCCACACCTTACCAAGGAGATGCCAGTGACACTGGGATTGGTTTTGTTTTGTTTTGTGGTTTGGGATTTTTTTTTTTAACATGGTTTCTGAAGCTTGAAGGGAATTCCTGGGAGTGGCGATTCTTTTGCAGGAACTTGTATCTGTGGCGTTGGCAGGGACCAGGCTCCACCAGTGTTCCCCAAGCTGGCTGGCTGTCACTCCATCCCAAAGGTAGGACAAGTCAAGTGAGACATTTCCCACCAGCGGCTCCACCTTGTGCCTCTCTGGGTCTGTGAGTCTTCAAATGAGGAGGTGAAACATTTCTGGATCTTGGACTCGGAGCCCAGTCTCCCATCTGTCAGAGCCCACTGTCCCTTGCAACAGCACTACTGATGTCCAAGCATCCCAGAAGCAGTTGATGCCAGCCAGGAACTGAACCCCACTTTCGGGTGGGAAGGAGCTTCAGCTGCCTGGCCAGTCTGAAATCAATTTGGGTCTTTGAACCTGATTCTCCTCTAAGCCTGTTTTGGCTCTGTTTGTTTGGAATAGACCTGATCCTAAAGGGAAAAGCAGACAAACCAGACTAAACATCAAATATTAAATAGCAACTGCTAATATGACAGCCATTAAACACAAGTGTTCTCCTGCCTCTGTAGCAGCTGGAAGCTGGGCTGCACACCCACCTCTGGATCCCCGTGCTACCGAAATCGAAGTCAGGCTGCACGTGTATATATCAAATTGCTGGAACAGAGAAGAAATTCAGTTTCCTGCTGCCAATCTTTCTGGCATTCAATCTTCTGCATCTGCTTTTAGCTGAGGTAGGAGGAGACGATGCACTTTCCCCTTCTGAGGTGCAGGGAAAGAGAAGCGCGCAGCTGCCCAGCTTGCTGGCTCTGCAAAGGTGCTCAGCATAGGTAGCCAGGGAGGCTTCTCCCCCTACCCTGCTGGAAAATTAAAGAAATCTTATTTTCTTTTGGGATGAATCCAAGAGGCTTTGAAGTCCTGGGAGGGATCTGCTGGCCAGGCAAAGCCTTCTCTCTTCCTCTTTCTCTCCCAGAATTTCAAAGCCACAGCATTGGGATAAATCCAAGAGGAGAGCTCCTGTACTGCTATGGCGAAGGGGAGTGGACGCAGAGCACCCTGGCTCAGGCCACTGGTTTGTCCAGCTGGGGACTGCAGGGACCAGGGGGGTTGTAGTGGGAGAAATACCCCCAAAGCAGCGTGAAAGAGAAAATGTCAGCCGTACCCCTATTTGCTTGCACACTTGTGCTGCGCTTCAGTTGCATCTCAGCTGCCCCTTACGCTTCTCTGTGCGTGAAATTTCAGGAGAAACTGGGCAAACGTCAGCGTCCAAGAATCCCCCATGGCTTTGCTTGTGTGGGGGACAGCGAAGGAATGAGAGACATCCTGACTGCATCCCTGAGCAAGATCCCCCATCACATTGTCAGTGGGCACTTGCAGTCATGGCACGGCATGGCCCTGGGTCCTTCTCTTTATCTGCCATGCTCCTCCTCTTTCCTTGAGCCACTTCTTTATCACATTTTGAGCATACCTTCCACTTGACTTAACACTAACATATGTACAGTCGACATTTCAGTAATGCCTTACAAATTAGCTAGGGCTGATTGAGAGATTATCTGTTGGTTCCAGCCTCCTTCCCCCCATCCCTGGCCCCCTCTCTGCACGGTGTGGGCTGAAGCGGGGCTCCGTCCCGGGAAGGGAGCTGGGGCCCTCTCCTGGCGTGCCCAGCTGGCTGCCGGGAGCTCCCCGAC
Organism: Falco biarmicus; assembly: GCF_023638135.1. Taxonomy (NCBI): domain Eukaryota; kingdom Metazoa; phylum Chordata; class Aves; order Falconiformes; family Falconidae; genus Falco; species Falco biarmicus. The sequence continues at coordinate 1,238,207 of NC_079301.1, read as the reverse complement.
CCACACTCGCACCTCCTCCGTGAGTTTCTGGGAAGCATCTTTTTCTCCTTCTTCTTCCCCCTCTCTCTAGCTGAAGGACTTTCTGTGGGTGTTGCAGTGAGGCACGCCTCTGCTCGGCATGACGTGCCAGCCCACTGGGGCTTTGTGGGGGACCCCCACAGTGATGGACTTGGCAGTCCTGGGTTAACAGTTGGACTGGATGATCTTAAAAGATCTTTTCCAACCTAAATGATTCTAACCAGCACCCTGAGCCACTGCGGAGATGAGGGGGGCTTCCCATGCCCTCGGTCCCAATAGATGGAGCAGCCCAAATCTGGAAAGTGGCCCTTGCTGGCCCAAGAAGCAGTCAGCACTCAAGGGAGGGGTGACCCGTGCTGTGGCCAGAGGAGCAGAGACCCTCCAAGCCCCAATAGCCCCTACTGCAGCCCGGGCCCCAGCAGACCTCTGCCTGTGCTGTGTATTTGCAGCTTATAAACAAAGAGTTGGGAAGGCAGATGGACTATATATTTGTCAGAGTGCTTTCTTGAGAAAACCTTTAGTGGTTCAAATGCTCTGGGTTGCTGGTTCTGCTTCCGCTGTCCCAGCAGTGCAGCCTTCTGGACAGAGAGGTTTAAAGTCCTGGAGGTGTTCCCATCATCCAGCAGTTTCCCTAGACACGTGTTATTGTGGACTTCTTTGTTCTGAGCTTTTACATTTCCTGCAGCCCTCTTGAGTTCCTGAACACTGGCCACTTAGTACTTGCAGTGCTGGAGTCTTTTTTCTGTGTCACTTAGCACTGGAAAGTGCTCTGCGGGCACATTTCTATGCAAGAGACTGTGAAAAATGAGGATGTGTTTTATGATGTTCCGGTGCAGAGGGGCCCTGCACAGATCACACGGAGTTATTACGGCTGGAAGGAACCTCTACCAGCTCACCTGCTCCATTTTATCCTCCACATAAGGCTGGTAAACCATCCTTGTCAGACGCGCATTTAGCCTTATCCCTGAGTATCTCTGGGGAAAGCAATTTGACAATCTCCCTGAGCAGCTTATTCCATCGTCTGAACTCTAGTTAGAGTTATAAAGGTTTCCCTAATGTTTGATTTTAATTTTCTGTACTGCAACATAACACCATTATTACTAGTTTGAGCTCCTTGATGGCTCCTTTTCCCCTAAGCCTCCATTTAGAAGAGACTGGGAAGGAGCTAGATGAACTGACTTACAGCTCGGTTACAACAGTTTCAGCCAATTCCACTTCATACGAGTTAAGGTAGGCAGAGTTTATGGGATCATATCCGGTTTTAAATGGTCTTAGGCAATGCTCAAATGTCCTCTTGTGAAATTAGCTGGGTTGCAGAGCTGGTGCCCTGGCTGCCTCTTCCACCCAACTCAAGGGGATGAGGAATTAAGTGACCTCCCCACTGGGGGGCTGGAGGCATGCAGAGGGTTGCTGGACTCACCAGCTGGATGCAGGAAAGAGCAATGGTGGGGCAACGAAGTCCCGGCAGGGTTTGAGGGTCCTGCCTGGGGGTCCCTCCCTTCCTCCCTGCACTTTTCACAGCACCCCTGCCCATGGCATCCACCCTCTCCTTGTACCCAGGGACCAGTGCGGATGGGATGTGCAAGGCGCAAGCACCCACATCCTGCCCAGGGAGTGTGACCAGCTCACTCCTCTCAAAACCTCCTTTTCCCACTGTGCCCAGTCCTGCCTCCCCCCAGGGCTGCAGAGGAGGAGGGAAGGGAGAGGCAGGGGCTGCCAGGAGTGGAAGCAGTGGGGCAGGTGGCAGGGCTGCATCTCCCATAGGAAGACAGTGCATGTGTCAGACAAGCTGCAAGAGCGTCTGGGCAATGAGCATCAGCACACAGACTGGAGAAAGGAGACTGGAATGTAAAAAGGAAACGAGTACATGGAAATTCAAACCTCTCCCCAGATGAAAAACAGAAGGAAGAGGGTTTTTCTGGCAGATGAAGTTGTAAAAAAAAGCTCCTGATTTTCTTCCTAATTTCTAACTTTGCAAATCACACCAAGCTCTAGTTACATGGCTGCATCCTACGTCCCCTACTGAATCCAGGATGTGTCAGCCTGGAAGAAGCCACCACCCTCTCATCACCACCAGCAGGATCTGCTCCTCTCCCTGCTCTGCCAGGCCAAGCTGCTGGTGGTCCATGTGTCTTGCTGGGGGAAAGGCCTTGCATCCCTTGGGGAGTAAAGGTGTTGTTCATGGGTGTCCCCTGTCACTGTTGTCAGCTTGTCTTCCCAGCTGCCTTTTCTTTGTTCTGCACCCTGGCCTCTGGCTCCCCTGCCATCATGCTGGTAAGTTCTTGTACCCCTCCTTTTGCTTTCAGCGTTGTGGTTTATTAGGGACATGGTTTAGTGGTGGACTTGGCAGTCCTGAGTTAACAGTTGGACTTGATCTTAAAGGTCTTTTCCAAATGAAATGATTCTATTAATCTCTCCAGCTCCTTCAGCAGTAGTGGGTGGGCACTGTCTCCCTTCCCCAGTCCCCTCTGCACCCCAGATGTCATAGCTATCCCCTCATCTGACAAGTCACGGGGCTCACCAGGAGATGGGGAGTTTCAAGCATCAAAAGATTGGGCTGCAACTGGTTTTGTTGGGTCTTCATGGCTGGCTGAGATGAATCCCAGCCAGCAGGTCAGGCTAGCAGGTCTCTCCTGATTTTTGCTGCAAACCAAGAGAGGATGGCCATGGGCAACATCACCAGGTGTGGCAGGAGAAGTTGGTCCTTGCCAGGGCAGGTGGACAGGATTTTCTGCTAGGGCTGTGCATGGGAGGTGGCTCCCAAGCACGTGAGAAGCCATTGCTTGGGTGACATCTCGTTTGTCCCATCCAGCAAGCCTACCCTTTGGGGGCTTTCCTCACCCATGAATTGTCTGCAGAGTGTAATTTTAATTAAAGTAGTTATTCAACAATATATTTTTTTCTTACTAAGTGACTGTAGCAAGTAACTTCCATCCATTCAGGGCCATTTGTAAGCAATTTACTTCAAGAATTTGGCAGCCGAAATTCAAGCAGCTTTACTGGGCGAGTAAGTCACGCTGTGTGTTTCTGTGTCGCCTGTGGATGAATGTGACTTGTTGAGTGAGGTTAGTAGCGCATATATTTGTGCTTATCGACTTGAAATGTGTTTCCTATGGATATTCTGTAATATTTACTTAAATCTAGCTGTTTCTGTTAAGACTTCTGGCAGCAAGCACAATTACCCAAATTTTCATGGCTAACAAAGGCAAAACAGGACACTGGGCAGAGTCTGAACTGATTGTTTGAGGACTCCAGTACATGCAATATTTGTTTTGTGGTATTTATCTAATTTGGTTTACAATGTGGGAAATTTTATTTATTTATTTTTAAAGCATGTGTGTCCGTCCCCCCCCCCCCCCAACTTGTAAAGCTTGTGGTTCTATCCAGGATTCAAGTTACAAACTCTGCTGGTTTGTTTTAGCCATGATTTTTTTATAAAAGTGTGGTTAGACTATTTTTGCTTTAGAAAAAGAGTTGGTTTTCTCCCTTTTTTTGCTGATAAATTGCAAATGGATGAAGGAAATTTGCTCAGGCTTTCCCTGCAGACATTCTCCTTTGAGCAGAGATTAAACATGGGGAATTTCAGTCTAAAATGCAAATGTTTTGGACATTTATGAGAGTGAGAAAACAGGGGCCAATTATGAGAACTGCTTTGCGACTTTATAGGGGTGCTACTGGCAGCCAGTACTGCCCTGGGGGCTGCAGCTCTCGGGGGGCTCAGGAGCAGCTTGCCCCGCTGCAGCAGCCTGCCTCCCCCCTCCTCCTGAGACCCAGGCTGGCAGGAGAGATGGTGAGCACTGTGTCCTGGAGATGGAGAGCTGGGTTTTTGCAGCAGGATCTGCTCCCAGGGGTTATTTAATGTTTGCTGGCTGCAAAGCCCAGGAGAGCAGGTGACTGTGGAGCTGGGGGACACTGGATGCCCCTCTGGCCCCACAGAGGGAAGTTGGGTGGGTGTTTGGGGGTCAGTAGATGCACAGCATAGCAGGGATGCTGGTCACTCGGCCAGCAGATGCAGATGCAATTTGGGCACCACATATGGGTTGCCTTAGGAAGGTGGACGCAGCTTGTTGCCCACAGGCTGCGTGGCACTGGTGTCTAAGTAAAAAGGTAAATGTGACTCTTAAAACTCCCAGTTTGGTGGAAGATGAAAAAAAACCTCTTGGTTTTCTTTTTGCTGTGATAATCCCTCTCATTCCTGTGCCTGGACCTGGGGTGCCACTGCTGCTGCTCAGCTCAGCCCTTGCTGCCCACTGCCCACACAGGGTGGGCTGCCTGGACGCTGCCTTTCTGCAGGATGGAGCTTTCCCCCGATCTCCCAGCCGGGAGGCGCCACGCTGGTGCTGGGCACTTGGGAGGACATGGGGTGGCTGCAAGCACCTTTGCAGAGCCCTGGGATGCTGCTGATGGGTTTAGAAAGGAGTGGGAGGGGGCTTGTGATGAGAGCTCCTCCAGGGAAATCCCTGCAGAGTCTGACAGCAGATTTGCACTGTGAAAAATTTACATCTCCTGCTGAGAACTCAGTTTTCATAGGAGATAATCAAATGTGACCTGTGTAACAAAGTGTATTTTTACAGGATGTTTTTTCTTCTTTTTTTTTTTTATTTTTTATTTTTTATTTGCTCCTCTCTCTCAATTTCTGCTTGGCATCTTTGGCAGTTCCCAACAGTTGTATTTTGACAAGGATCCTCAAACGGCTTATAAACGCTTCCGAGTGAGGTGGAAACCACGGCGTCTACCTCCAGTTATTAACATGACTTCAGGATGAAGTAGGTGGATCCCAGAGCCTGGCCGCCTCGTCCGGTTGGGGGCTGGACTCATTTACTGCCATCTCAGAGGTTATCAGAGGGAGGTGTGGGGGAGAGAGGGAAAGGGAAAAGCAGGAGAAAGGTCTGTAACAGGGCAGAAATGGCGTGGGTATTCACCAGGCATCAGGGGAAAAGCATGGGAATGGGGAGAATTGGAAGGTAATGCCAGCAAAGCTGTGAGGGCAATTCTTTTCTTCCACCCACAGGTTCTCTTAAGCCCTCGCCCGTCAGTCAGCCCCTTATTTACATGAATACTAAATCCACTTGCAGCTTCTTTAAATAAAACAAGAACACGCACCTTCCTGTAGCAAAACATATTATAGTAGTTTGTCACAGCATCATCCAGTAAGTATTAATTCCCAGATCATTTTATGACATGTTTTATCATAAGTTATTAAAGAAGGTAGCTGCATTGGGCAATCATTTGATAAACTGAGCCATAATTTAACACGCTCCTCCACCATATTAGTGAGGAACAAGATTTATTTTCTCAGTGCAACTTTAATTATGGATAACACAAGCAGGGGATTAAGTCGGCTGAATCCTTAAGGTTAATGATGTCTCCCACAGAGCACCTTGGGGTAAGGCACGGGATCTTCCCAGAACCGCTGACTCACATGCAGTTGGCATGTCTGGCTCCAGGTACGCAGTGTCACCTTGACTTTTGGGCCTCAAAAAGGCGGTTGTGTTCTTCTAGTGAGATTTGGGGCTTTTGTAATGCATTGCCAAGGCTGGCTATCCGCCTGGCCACGGTCCCCTCTGGCAAGCTGAGTGCTTCTGCACAGGCAGCAGGAGGGACTTTCCCAACTGGGCAAGTGTGTCCCTAAACCCATGCTTTGCTGAAATAGCTAGAAATTGCCTGTTACTTGTTTCCCCTGAAATGTGGTCACTTTGTGGCCCATCTGACTGAGCAAAGTGGGAAAATCTGTGCAGATTTTCTTTTGCAGACCGCAGAAGAAATTTGTTTTCATGCAGGGCTTGCTCAGTGCACATCACTGTTTGCTGGAGCCCTTCCCCGAGCCTTGGCTCTTAGCAGCTGCTTTTAGCACTTCCACTGCAGCTGTGAATTCTCCACAATTGCTGCAAACCAGAGGGTCCACCGCTGCTCTCTCAAGACCCTGCTCTTCAGCCTTGGGTGGCTGTTAAAAGCACTTGGAAATCACGGGGAAACAGGGGAAGGAGTGTGGGTATCTGCTTCTGCAGCCTGTACTGCCTCAGGGCAGGGCCAGCTGCAAACCTGGCCCATCAGGGTGCTGGAACAGAGTAGCAGAGAGGTAGAAAAACCCAAGGAAATGATCCAGGGGCTTCTGAAAAAGCTGGATATCTCCTCTCATTGGGGGAGTTAATGACCCTCCTGGCAAATATCACTATTAGGCTGGGAACTTGTCAGAAATCCTCACGTTCCCCCGATTGCTGCCATGTTCTTGCTCTTTTTCACATTATTTATTTTTGGCTCTGGAAATCATCTTCTAATTTCTGCGCCTTTGTTCTCGTGTCTTTCTGCCTCAGCCCTGTGCTTGCTCTCATGGCTTTGGCCGTAGAGGGTGCACGGGGAGGAGCGCAGTGGTGTCACCCTCTGTGCATGGAAGGTTTCCCGGCTGTGTGGGGTACGGCACCAGGCTGCAGAGCCAGTGACATGGGGAGGTGTCCACACAGCTCTTGGGATGAGGGATGCAGAATCCAGGCCCTTGAACCATCTGAGGAGCCTGTCTTACTGTCACCTCACCAGGGAGAGCTCCAGGTGCAGTTTGCAGTCCTGTTGCAAAGGGATTCAGGAAAGCTGTTCCTGTGATGGGCTTGTGTCTGGGGGTGCCAGAGAAGTGGTACAGGGACTGCTGCAAGCTGTAGAGAGAAACCAACCCAATGCATCCCACTGCTTCCTCTCTGCTGCTGCCATGCCAAGCTTCCGTGCTTCACAGTCACAAATAGGGGGAAAAAAATAATTATCCCTTATTAAACTCTAAATTACTAAGCAGTTTGGGGCAGGGAGGGAGTGCAGAAGGGAGAAGATGCTTAAACACATTGGGCTGATGTAATTTCTTTCAGTCAGGAGCAGGAGAAACACAATCCAGTTCTCTTCCCCCCAACAGAACAAAGGGGAAAGTCCCCAAGGAGAGATTAGAAAAAGCGAAACAAAAAAACCCACCACAAAATGAGAAAGGAGAGGAACAAAAAAAAAAAAAAAGAAGAAAGGAAAGACAAAAACATCATCCCCCTGAAGTGTCCCCTCTATTGTATTTAACAGCTTCTTTCTTCCCCCACTTCCCCAGCACCAGTCAGGCTTACAGAGCCATAAAATAAGAGTTTGTGGCGTGTTCAATCGATTATTCCTCCTAATGCACTGTTTTTGGAGACAGGTAATTTATTTCAGACTCTACATGTCTACATGCAAAAAAAAAAAAATCCTCTTCTTTTCTTTCTTTCCTTTTTGGTTACAGACCTTTTTTGCCCCTTTGCTCCCACCTCCCCCTCGCTTCCCCCTCTCGAGTCCCCCCAGACACAAGCATATCCCAGTGAAAGGTGCAGCCATTCCCACAGTGAAACCTAAGGCAGGTAATGACTTTCTCACCCCATCCATACTGCTCCAGAAACTGCTGCCACACCAGCTGCATCCCTTTATTTTGGAGAGACAAGGGGGAGGGAGGAAGTGCCAACCCCCTCTGATTCCCTCTCCTCCAAGGCCTCCCCATAAAAAAAAAAGGAGAAAGATATAAAGGGAGCAAGTGTTTGCAGAGATAGAGTTTCCATTAGACCAAGAGGTTGGGGAAGCAGGGGCTATTCGGTGTCCAGGAAGGAGCAGGTTCCCGAGCTGCTGCTGTGCTCTCCAAGGGTCAGCATGCAGGGTCTGCAGGCAGGCAGGAAGGCTTGCCTGCTGCTGCCAGCTCTGGGGAAAGGAGGAACTGGCTTGGATTCCCACTGGAGTTTGGCCACCCGCCTAGGAAGCCCTGGCTGCAAGCCCCAGGCGCCAGGGACAGAGGTCCCCAACTGCTGTGCTGGGTGCAGCTCAGCCCCAGACCCCGCACATTGCCCACACTGCCCAGGTCACCCTGTGTTTTGTCTGTCTGCTCTATCCTGCCCTTGGGACACCGACACCTTCGAACTGATGTCTGGCAGGGGGAGAACCAGGTTTACAGCTCAGCAGCTGAAATGGAACAGCCAGCAGTGAGATTTGCAGGGGATCGGCTCAGGGCCACCTGTTCCCATCTAAGGTGGCTGCAGCCAAGCAGAAGAAGCACGGCTCCTGGCAGCCCAGCACACGCCATGCAGGGCTCCTCTGCATTCCCCACTGAGCCCTCGAGCTGCAGGGCCTCTGCCCTAGCACAGCAGCATCGCTGTTCTCGATGTCGGGACGTGCAGCCTTGTCCCAAGGACAGGCTAGGGCCAAAACCTCCAGTGAGAAAGGTGGCGGTGATGGGACACACTGGTCCTTGTCCCCAGACCTCCATCATTCCCCTGTTAAATGATCTCTGCAGAGCTCTGGAGGTACGAGTGTGGATGAGCAGATCTGAAGGGCTGTGGTACATGATTTACTGGATTACACCTGGACACACCTTACTCCAGAAGGGTTTTCATCCTAATGTGCTCTGCTTTGCTGTAAAAGCCCAGGCAAGGTCTCCTGGACTGGAAGATCCTTTTTTGTTTGTTTTTTTTTTAATAATTTGCCTCTCCAAACCAGGGGTGGATTTGAGAGCACGGAGCAGAGACCCCAGGCAGGGCAGCAGTGAGGATGTGCCATGGTGCATGCAGCTCAGCCCCTGCACGGTGCTCCTGCCCTGACACAGGGAGCAGCCAGGGGAGGGCTCGGACACCCTCCCGACTCCCTTCCGCATCCCCAGGGACGTGAAAATGGAACTTTGCACAAGGAGGAGAGTCCATTGGCTGTAACAGGAACTAAAGCCCCCAGCTTTAGCAAGGCCATCGGTGGAGGCTGGCAGGCTCTGCAGCTATTGTTTCCAATTAGGGGGAGTGGGAGAGTTTTATCTCATGATGAAAAAGGCATTATGATGGGAAATAATAAGTATCAGGGAACAGGGAAGGACGAGGGAGAGGGATGTTACCGAAAAATGTAAACTGTTCCACCCAGCCAGCCCAGAGCTGCTGGGGCTCATCGGTGAAACACTAACCCTGGTCTGCTCAGAGGCTCACCCCTGTCTGAAATAGAGAAGTCCACAGCTTTGGGGTCCTATCAAGGCCCCACGCACCCCAGGGAGACCTCCTGGACTGAGATGTGGGGACAGGCAGGGACCAGCGCCCTTATCCTTGACTATAGGGTCTGCTGTGCTTGTTGCTGTGTTGTGCTGCCTGGACTTGGGAGAAAGGCCAGAGTCCTCCCTTCTTCCCTTCCAAGTGCACTGAGCCACTTCCAAGACCTCTCCACACTTTCTGCACAGCCCCTATGCTGTGCATCCCTCCTGCCCCTCTCCCCAGGGACCCCCCTGCACCCACACTTCATCTCTTGCTGTCAGCCTTATTTTTCATCATGCTTTTTGTTTATGAGAGTTTCTTGCTGAGGATCCCAGTGCTGGTGCGGAAAACAGGCTCACAATGATGGGAACAGGCATCAGAGGAACCCCTCTGCCTAGGGGAGTCCGATATCTTCTCCTGTCTCCCAGATGTCTGCAGGGCTTGGACACCTCACTCTTCCTTCACCCCATTTCTTCACATGACGGCTCTTGATATCATAGAATGATAGAATGGTTTGTGTTGGAAGGGACTGTAAAGATCAGGCTCTTCCCCCAGCTTCACAGGCTGGTGCCTGTAACCTGGTTTTAAGATGGGGAGGTTTCCTCTCCTCATTTTGGAGGCTGAGAAAAACGGTGAAGACTATTCTATTAAAATAGCAGGTGCACGTGCTGTCAGCCCACGGCCTGTGGCTCCTGGGTTGTAAACTCCAGCACAAGCATGTTTGTAAACTGAGGAATTCAGGGGTAGCAGGAATATTTTTAACATGAAGCCTTAAACATGTTTCTGATGTTTCAGAGTGAGGTCAAAGCCCATCTGCGCTCCCTCCCCACTCTAGCTACTCCCACCGCCCACCTGTCCTCCTCCAAACGACTCCACCAGGATCAAAGCCTGCTTGAACCTTTTCCATATGCCCTGCTCCTCTCTGATGGGCCCCTCATCCAGGTGGCTTTCCCCAGCCTTCCTACACTCTCCACAGACCTCCCACTTCTAAAAGAAATGCAATAAAGTTGGGCAGAGAAGCAATTAGGAAGCAGCTCCCTCATCACATCTTCTCATGGGCTGATCTAGAAAAGAGTGATGAAACGCTGTGAGTGTGGCATGGGGCTTCGCATTTGGGTGACCGTCACCTGGCCAGGCTGTGCTGCCCCCCCCCCCGCCCCGCCCCCGCTGGCGTGCCACACCATGGGGCATATCCTTGCCACCATGGGTGATGTGTGTGGGCAGCAGTGGAGCTTTTTTGGCCATAAAAGGATTTTTAATATAACTTGTGCACATGCCCTTTCAGACACAGCTCCCACAAGAGCCATCCAACGTCACCAGACTCCATCCCATCTCCACGCTCTCACAGCTGAGCCAGGGGCTTTGACCCACACCAGCACGTGGAACCGTTTGGTATTTCATCAGGAGCTTAACAACTCTTTGGGTTGCAGGCGAGTACACAATCTCCGTTCAATGTTATTTCTGTGTTAAGCTGCTGAAGTTTTGGGAAATATATGACCATGCATCAGGCACTTGCAAGACAAACCATCTCGTTGGGAATTTGGAGGAGAACAACAAAAATGATTAAGCAGCTGAAGGGATTGACTTATGAAGAGAGATTAAAAGAGCTAAACCTGCCTAGCTGGGGCTAGCCGACATCCATGGCAAGATATGATAACTATCTACAAGTATATGAAGGGCATAAATCACAGCTCGGGGGATTTGTAGGGGGCAACCCTGAGAGATTAACTGGGAGGAACAGACATAAGTAGAACACAGGAAAAAAAATACCATCTAGACAAGATCTGGTGAGGACTCTGGGGCTGGAGAAGGAGGCTTTGCTGGGAAAGGCAGGAGCTCCTTGCTGAAGCCTCCCCAGCCTCAGGGGCTGTGTGTAGGAGAGCTCCTGCAGCGAGGGAGGAGGCAGGGCTAGCTGGGGCTAGGATACTTGGGTCCCCAGCAGCTTCTGAAAAAGGCCTGGAAAGCTGAGCTGGGAAATTTGGCAATGAAGGGGGCTCATGCTTCTGTCAGTAAAATATGGCCCCAATAAGGAGAGCTCTGTGTTTCTAGGGCAGCCGCAGCAGAAGGCAGAGGTGGCACGACTCAGTGAAGATGCCCATTTGCTGTCATCTACAGCAAAAGGAAAATAAAAAATGAACTGTGGAAACGAAGTTTTTGACACCCAGGTGCCAAGTACAAGAGGTGAGGTACAGCGCAAGCTGAGCATGTTAAAAGGTTTGTTCAAATTTTCCATGGTGCAGTCTACACTGACACTGGGTTCATCCCCATTGATCCCACTCACACGCAAACCTGAAAGCCTGGGTGAGCATAGGGCACTGAGCGAGAGCAGGGCTGGGCCAGCACAGTGGGTTGCCCAGGACCATGATAAGGAGTGCTACGTCTCTGGCTGATGAGTCCCAGTTTAACTCACAGCAGTATGACAAGCACATTGCAGAGGCAATGGCAGCTTTAAGTTTTGCTTAGGGAGCCTGGCAGGGCTGGAAGGAGTGGTGGGAAAAGCTGCGATGGTTTTGCAAGGCTCAGTGACAACTTGACTTTGAATGGTCTCATGTCTCTGCTGCTCAAGAGCCATCTGAGCTCCTGATGGGTTTCCTGATGGACTCTGCAGGACAGCTTGTGTGCTTCTGAAACAACTGCGTTGGCTTTGCCCGAGGCAAATTCCCACACAGTTAAGTGAGGATGCTGAGGAAGGAGCTGGCACCCTCTGATGAAGCCCCTGAGGAAAAAGGGAACATTTCTGACAGCTTCTGAGGATGCCTGGCTCCCACACACTGCTACTTTTGGTTATGTTTTAAAAATATTTAATCTGCACAATTTTACAATGGGGATCCAGCTTTATTCCTGCTGTAATCCCTCCTGCCTGGTGCGTGGGTGAGCTGTAGCATCCCTATCACTGAAGAAGCCTGTCCCTGTCCTGCCCACACTCCTGCACCATGGACATCTGGCCAGTCCACATGTGACGACCACTGGAGGAGGAGACGTGGGCTTGGTTCTGCCCCCAGTGATGAGCAGGTCATGTGCAGCATTTGCTGCCTTCGAGCCAAGGCGCCGGTCCTGCGCTAGCTGAAACGAGTGGAAACTCTTCCATCGGCAGCGAAATCTGGATCGGTGTTGAGCTCAGAGAATAATTCACACTGCATAATTCACTCAAGACTTTTCTACTCCCAGCAGTTCATAATTCCTCACATGAAGCAGTGTTTGCATTTACTGAAGTAAGGAGAGCTCTGCGGGTTCCCTGCAAATGCGTCGCTGGGTGGTTTTCTGTTGCGATGGGATGAGTTAATAAACGCTGGTGTGCGCCTCTGAAACCTGGCTCCTGCGAGGGCTGGAGGGGGCACGGACTGGTCTCTACCTAACAAGTTTATTTTCTCTAACAAGTTTATTTTCTCTAACATTGTTTATTTTCTCTAACATTGCTTATCTTTCTCTAACATGGTTTATTTTCTCTAACACCTGCATATAACAAAAGCAAAAAAGAGGCAAAGGAAAGCTGCCTAGTGGTGCTCAGAAAAACAGATTTCCTATTCCCCGTATGGAGCGTGGAGCTGGTTTTTGGCTCAGGCTACAGCATCTTGTCCACAGTGACCTGTGCGCTGGCTCTGCCTGGCTGCTCATTCCCCTCTCGCCACCCCGCACGGTCCCGTGTCCCCGGCACCCGGCTCCCAGCCCAGCTCCGCAGCTGCCAGCAGGCCAGGGCAGCTCAGCTCTTTAAATCGTGATTTCCCATGAGGAGCTCCCAGGTCTCTCATTTCTCTTCTCACCAGCCCGGTCTTTGGCTTACGTTTGGAAATGACAAATCATGCTTTTGCCTCCAATTCCAGCTTCCCTGGCATCCTCAGTTGAAGCAGCCCTCTGCAGAAAGCAGCAGGTTCTTTGCAACCAGCGGGAGGTAGGCTTTTCCTCTTCTCTCTGCTCCCTCCCCTCTGCCTTAATTGCAGCCCAACATGGGCTTTTGAGGTGTATTAAACATACAAATTATTCTGCAAAGCTTCATGAAGTGCTAGTTACCAAGGCCTCTAATGGGAAATGACAGTGCAACCAGAGAAGCCGTTAATGTCAAAGCATTGTCTGAAATTGCTCTGGCAACATGATCATTTTGCAGGCACGGTGCATGGGGCTAGGCACCTCGACAGCCACGGTGTCCTCCCTGGCAAGGTCCCTGCATGCCGGTTGGGCTACACGGGCACTGCTGGCCCAGCATCATGCTGGGACCTGCAGAGGATGAGAGGTTCTTGGAGAAAGGCTGCCCCAGCTGCACCTGCGATATTGCACTCATTCCTGGAACGATGCTGATGGATTGGAGAGAGTTCAGAGGAGAACCAGGAACATAATCAAAGAGCTGGAGGGCATGATTTATACGGCAAGTTTAAAAGGGCTGCCTAATAGCAACAATAATAAGCGCTCACAGCACATAGTGTTTTTCATCTTTGTGCTCAAACGAAGCTAACATATACCACTCTCAACTGCATTAACAGCTAAACTATGTCTCCCGTGGCCAGCCGATAGTGGGAGTGATGTGAGAACCATCTGCGAGTCTCCTGACAGCTGAAATGCCAAGGAGGCAGGCGAGCTGTTTAGGTTAGCCCAAGGGGCTGTAATGAGTAATATAAAGGCATGGAAATGGGAAAAGGATAATGCAGTCTGAATACCAGGGGCATTTTGCCAGCAGGGCAGCACAGTGAATGGGAGACTGTTGCCATCCTGGAGCAGGGGAGACAGCCTGGTGGGTCTTAATGGGGGTTTCCAGGAGGACAGGTTTCCTCAGGGAATGCTGGTGTGGGATGGGTGGCTCGCTGTGGGTCCCAGAGGCTGCTGGAAGGTTTGGGTCTTGCTGACTGTGTGCTGCATATTCAAAGAAGGCACCTGTGACAGTGTGAACATACTACTGAGGTCTGGGCTCCCAGTTCATGCCCAGCGACAGGGGTGAGCGCTGGGGATGTGTCACCAGCTCCCAGCAGTGTCCCGGACAGCTAGGCTCCAGAGTGTGCATACATGGTGTCTCATCTTCTTGGCTGGGGGCTGTAAAGGATTAATATCTGCAGCTGCAGCCAGAGCCAGCACCACCAACTGTTTCCTTTCCATGTGGGTTTTGGTACCAGCTCCTGGCAGCCCTGGGTGGATGCCGAAGGCTGACAAATCACTGCCGGAGCCGGAGCAAGAACAGGAAGCCCTTTTATGTGAATTGTCCTGAGTTCTCCAAGGCCTCTTACTTTAAATTAATAAAAAGACATGGAAGAGCGCCCAAAGAGTTGTGGAAACAGGCACAGTTAAAAATAGGACTGTCCCTCTGCTGCAACTTTTTCTTCCAGCCCCCCTGGGGTATTTCTGCCATCCTGACCCCCACAAGCGGTACTGTCCAGCAGAGCATGGCGGGGGGCGCAGCCCACGCTCTCCAGGGATGCTGGGGCCAGCCCTGGTCACCTGCTTGGGGGTGTCCTTCTGTGAGACCCTGTGTCTGGTGGCTGCAGGGGTCCAAGCCCTTCACTTCTTCCCTCCAGAGCCACTGCTGCCCCAGCACCTCTCGTGCACCTGCCAGCCCCTGCCTCCCTGCTGCAGCATGGGCAACGGGAGCCAGTGGGCAGGGACTGCCTGCCCCCTTCCAGCCCGCCCTCCAAGGAGGAAGACGAAGCCCAACAATCTAAATATAGGCCAGCCTAACAAAGGCAAAGGCGGTGAGAGGGGTATCCCTTTGTAGGGAAAATTTGCTCTCTGTGGCTCAGCAATGGGCGGCTGCTTTCGCAGTGACCATGGAAGCGGACATGGAAAGTTCCTACCAACAATAATCCAACAAAGCAGAGGGAAATTAAAAACAAACAAACAAAAAAAAAACAACCCTCATTTTATAAGCACTCTTCTTTCCAGCTGCATGGAGGACTGCGGGGAAAAGATAAACGCGGATCCAGCCAGAGGGGACCAGGGCACAGCTCAGGTCTTCAGGAAGATTTAGGGCCTTAAAGTCCAAAGGCAGGGCTTGATCATTGCACGAGGAAAGAGAAATCTCTCAGAGTGGATATCACGTTAAGCATGTGTTGTAATAAGTGTTTTATTCTTTAGAGGAGGAGAGAGAACAGTGAAATTCCCCTGTAAGAGCTAATTACTGCAAATTCCTTTTCAATAAAACAAGACAAAAAAAATCCCCTCTTAATGGAAAAATCCATTTAAGGCTCAGATGAGGTAACTGTGGTTCACGTCCTCGTCGCGTCGTTAGTGGAAGTCAAATAGGCTTTCCTCCCGGCTTGGCAAGCCCAGCCCAGCCTCCTCCCAAGGAGCTGCAGGTGTGAAGCCAAGGTGTCGGGGTGCAGGTCTGCAGGGGGAATGTGATCCCTGGGGACCAAAATCTCGGGGAAAAGGCTTTCTAGTATTCATGGGAGAGACCATGCCAAAAGTGAGGGTGAACCTTTTTTTTTTTCACTGTCGCAGAAAGCAGCAGCTTTCAAGCATCTCTGCTCCAGGGTCCAGGAGAGCTCATCTCAGGATCTGGTGGTCCCTGTGGCATCTTAGTGTACTGTCAGACGTGCTGCTGCACCGCTGGTGAGCTGTGACCATGAGCACTGGCGCCTGGAAGGGACAGTGGGATCTCCCTGCCTTGCACTGCCTGCATCCCCCAGCCCCTGCCAGCCGGGCACTCTGACAGACCCATGCGACCTCCATTGCCTCTTGCAGTCCAACCCAATTAAAATAAAATAAAGGATTGAATTAGGAGTGGATTTGCCTCTGTCCCTGATACTCTGTATTTCCCTGCAATTTGAAATGGGGCCAGTTTGGTGGATTTCTTGCACATGGGAGCAATATATTGAATTACATGTATGTCCAGTGCTTAGGAGAGATACATTTCTTTTCCACATGTTCATGCAGCTGCGTGACCCCAGGAAACCCAACAGTGGGGTCTGTCTTCGGAGACAAATAGGGATTGTTTTGTGTGCCTGTGTAAATGCTGCCTCCCCCTCCACTCTCCCCAGCCTGCACGCGCGTGTGTGTGTGTACAGGGGGGGATTATTCCCCACCAAACACGTCCATATCCCACTGAAGCCAAATAGCATAGACACAGGATATTTATCCACCACAAACCCACAGGGTGGAAATGCAGCATCAGGGAGGGGCTCAGCCAGGAGATCTGCCTGCTGTCTGACCTTGGCTGCCCCAGGGAAGGGGTGGGAGGCTGCTGACAGGAGCTGCCAGAGGCAAACCCGCCCACAGGCAGACCTGCCAGGTATTCCTCTGCACCACCTTGACCAGACCTGCATGGTCAAGCAGCCATGGCTCCCCTCCCTGCCATGACCCCTGCCCAATGCTGCCAGGGCAGGCAGAGGGGAGGAGCGGGGAGAGCAGGGATGTGGGATGCTCTCTGGCAGCAGTACCCCTCAGCCCTCCCTTGGCATGGGCTCCCTGCCCACATCCTTGGCTGGGAGCACAGGTTCAGCTTGGTATCCATGTCCCATTGGGACCCACCAGCGCATCCCATGGGAGCAGGTCCCAGGCCAGTGGGATAGAAGGATGAAACCCATGTTGTATAAATCAACTTGGGAGTGACTGTGGTGCGTCTCAGCTGCTGGCATTCAAAGGGACCTGTCCTTTTCATGCCCTGTGCTGTCACTCAGCATCCTGCATGCCGTCCAGAAAGGAAGGAGGCTTTGTTGATAAGATCTGGGGTTTGCAAGAAAATAAAAGCAGAAGGTGGAATGGTTTTCTTTCTTGTTCTTTTTTTGTTGTTGTTTTGTTTTCAAGAAAAATGTAGAGTAAAGAAAAATGTTTGTAGGGTTGAAACCTGTTTGATGTGGAGCACTGCTACTCAAACACATCGCTCCCAAACAGCATACCTGGCTGCTTGCTGAAATTCAGGTCTGTAATAGTGTCATTGCAAGCTCATTTCCCCAGCACTGACTTGAGGCAAACCCTGGGAGAAGCCTGGGGCTGGTACTTGAACCTCCCAGCATATCAAACACTGAAGGACTCCAGTGCCGGCTCTGGGGTTATGCAAGGTCAAGGATCACATGTGCCCTCGAGTCCTGTTCCTGGCTCCCTGGAGGTAATGAGCTCCTGCTAAAGCTCCTTAGCTCTGTGGTGATCTAATGCAGCTGCCCCAGCATCCCCTGCCACCCAACCAGCCCCAGGAACGCTGCCGTGGTCCCTGGGCGGACCGTGGGGCGAGGCGGGGTGAGGAGGGGAGGTGACACCCCAGTGTGGGCAGGGGACCTGAGCTGCTCAGCAGCTCCAGGGACAGCCTGAGGCTAATGGGATTAGCTGCTGAGCCTTGCGGAGCTTCTGGAGGAGGAGTCTCACCAACCACGTTATCACTGGCACTGTGCTTGTAGCGCTTGTCTATAAATAGGAGTTTTAAAGCAAGGCAATTAATCATGGTGCATGCTATTGTCTGGACGGGCTTATATTGGTTTAACAGCGTCCCTGTGAGTCCAGCATCTACTGCGAGATTTACAAGTCCAGCCTACACAGACAGACACGAGTTTAAGGCTCCTTTCAAGTGTCACGTTGAGGATGTAGTGTGAGTTTGGGTTATTCTGGTTTAACGAGTTACCACCCATCAGCTGAACCAAACTAACGGCAGGCATGTGCCGAGCCTGCTGCAGCTGGGCAAAGGCACTGATACAAGCCACCAGCATGGTTTACCTGTTCGATCTGGTGTTTGCAGCAGGCTCAGAGTCTGCAATGGGATTACTTCTCGTTGTCCAGCTGGTGAGCAGTAATATTATGAGCAGCAGCAGCCTGCAAAGATCCACCCTGCCCTCTCTAAACCCGGACAGTTGTGCATGAGGACCTGACCCTTGAGCTTTCTGTAAGTCACAACCCTTTTTCCAAACCCTGTGCTCCACCAATATTCACTTCTTTTTTTCCCTCAGCAAGGAAAGGGTCAGTCCCTGACCCTACCCAAAGGTGGGACAGTGTTTTCCCCTCCAGTCAGCCCACAGGGCTATCTCGGTCCCCAAAAAGGGACAGAGGCCAGTCCTGCAAAATGTCCTTATTGCAACAGGCAAAAGAGTTTGCATCATGTCCTGCTGTGTCTGTGTACCGGGGAAGGTGTCACTGCATTGCACAGGACCCTTCAGTGGGTATTGTCCCCCACTATGTGTTACCCACACAAGGTGTTAGGGGTGTGTGTATTTTGGGGAGATGAGAGAGCCTGTCCCTGGCCACAGCAGCTGCGATGGGCCGGGCCTGGGGGAGCCCAGTGGGCTGTGCTCAGGGGGAGCTTCTCCCTCCGGTGGGGCTAGAGGAAGCCGTGCTGGGCCCATCCTGGTGGGAAGCCGCTTTCAGCTGATGGTACAGGGAGGGCCATATTGGTTTCAGTCTGTTCTGCAAAACACTAATCAGCATGTGCAATCTGTGATCCCCCTGCTTGACGAGAAATGCTAATTGTGTGAGAAGGACCTGCCAACAGCCCGCAGTATTCATCATGAAGGGGGTTTATTAGTATTATTACTATTCTTCTGGCAGCTGCAGAACAGCCAGCCTGTTTTGCCATGGCCGAGGAAAGTGAGCAGGGCAGGGAGAGCTGTTCGCCTTGCCAGGTGCTCCCTGCAGCCGCAGGGCTGGCCATGGGAGGAGGATGGGACCAGTGCTCAGTGCTCTCTCGTTGCCGGCACCCAGTTGCTCCCACCAGGTGTGATCCTGCCCACTCTCCCCTTGTCTGTGTTGTAGGGGAGGGGTAGACACAGCATTTTTCCTTGGGATGAAAGTGTCAGTTTTGCATAAAACATGACGTGAAAATCCATCCCCCTTCATTTACTGCCTTGTCTGCCAGTATCCCACTGCTTCCCAGCCCTGCAAGGGAACACCCAGACACCAGGGAGCAGCGGCTGCCCCAAACGTCTGCAGGCAGCAGGGTCTCCAGGGCAGGGATGCCTGGGCAGGTACATAGCCCCCTCCATGCCCAGGAGACCTGTCCTGGTGCATGTGGTGGATGTAGGACGTGGGGTTTGCACCTTCCCTGCAGCCATCTCCAGCGAGGGGCTGGTGTCTGCCTTCCCCAGGGCACCTTGCAGACTCCTGCCTGATGGGGCATGGCACTGCTGGGGAAAGGGAAAGCAGAGGGGAAGGCAAGGGGAGAAATGGGGAAGGATTTCTTTTCTGAGCCCCAAAGCAGCAGCAGCCATGTCTGAACACCACCAGAAGAGACTCAATCAATTCCCAGTGATCCAACTGAATTGAAAAAAAATAAAGAGGGAAAAACAATGACGCTGGCTTGATTTAAGTAAAGCAAAAGCTCCACATGGTGTGAAAACATGATGGCTTTCCTGGTTTTTGCAGGAGAAAAATCAAGGCTCTGTTTTGCAAAATCATCCTGGCTTCTCACCTGTGGGCCTGGAAAAAAGCAAGGAATGATGATGGATTCAGTATTTTTCTTTCTCTTCTGGCCTTGCTAATTTGCAGAAAAGGAACCAGATAAAGTTTGATAACTTTGAAATAGAAAGAGAGAGAGAGAGAAGATGTCCCAGGCAGCCAGCTCCTAAAACTCCCCCTCCTGTTTCAGAGAATAAATGAAGTGCTCTTCATTCCCTGCTTGTCTGCCACCCTCCACTGAGTCTGTCATGGACTCATCTGTGTATAAATTAGCTTTTCACAGTAATGCCGTGTAAAATTATTTCTGTCATCCTTTTATCTGACCAGTTTATCTCATCAGCTTGTCAGTCTTAATTCTCCAACCCTTCTCTCCTCTCGCCAGCAGAAGCCACCTGAGCTGCCCTGGCTCCCTTGGAGGAGATGCCAAGGCCTGCTGCAGCTGGGTGTGCTGTGCATCCTCTCCAGCACCCAGGGTATTTAGCAGGGTGGTGAGCACCTACACACACAGCAATGCTTGAAGGACACTGGTGTAGCTGGCCAAAAGGTTTACAACAAGCCTGACTGCTGGCAAGACAAAACCAAGCGGAGCGGCACAAAGACTGCCATTTTCAGGCCGTTATTTATTGTTCAGAATTAGGCAATGACATTTGTCGGGATTGGCACGTGGTAGGTGACCCACTGCTCAGAGTCTGAGATGGGCTGCACATGGTCACATCAGCTACGTGGTATTTTCCCCTGACAGTAATGTTTTTGCATTCTGGCTTCTGCTGTGAAAGCTTATGGAAAAAGCATTTCACATCTATTGTCTGGGACTCTGTGCTCACTTGCACGAGTGCTGTTGGAAAGGGAACCCAAAAGGGATGCAGCTGGAATATATTAATTAGAGATTCCAGATGAATAGTCACCCAAATCCTTTTACCACCTTGTTTCAGCTCTGCATGTCCCACAATTTTGGCTGCAGGTGGGAGGTCTTGCAAGATGAAGGCACAGGCTCCCTGGCACTGCTGCCAAGCCCAGGATGCAGGATGCAGCTCCCAGTGAGCTGCCAAGCGCCCCAAGAGATGGCCACCCCGCACCTGAGCGCCGCGAGAGCTGCCTCCAAGTCCTGCAGAGCAACACTGCATCCAAACCCCTGCCATCACCCACCACACCTTCACTGAGGCTTTTGTCCCACCTCCTTAATTCCTTCTGCCTGTCCAGTGGACCCTCTCCCTGCAGCATCCTTTCCCTTCCCTCTTTCCCAGCTTCTCTGGGTTTCTCTGCTATATGTGAAGCTGTAGGGGAGGAAATATGCCTTTATTCTAAAAAAACAGAGGGACAGACCTCTCCTCTCGGCGGAAGTGCCACCCATGCCCTGCCATCACATCAGGTGCCTGTGTGGCTCTGTGATGTCCCCTCCCTGGCCAGGTGTCCCACCCTGCTCCCACAGCCAGACGCGTCACCCCAACCTGCTGACCGATGGCCGAGGATCCGTCCTCAGCCTGGCGCACCTCCTGCCTCCATCTCCCTCCCACGTGACGCTGTTCTTTGATTTTTAGCAGTTGGTTGCGACTACTGGTTCCCCACATTGTTATCTGTTCTCTTTTGCTCAAAGAAATACTGTGGGTTGTAATTCTGTCTGCTACATCTTGTGAATATTTCTGGACTCTGAAGTTTCCCGGCTCCAGATGTTCTGGCCAGACCAGAGGAAAAAACCCCAAAAACCTCAGCATTAATAAAAACCTTTTGAAAATAAAAAGTCATATTGCGCAGTAGTGACATCATATCCGTGAAATATGACCTTATGATGTCATAGCTGTGAAATGAAGGATGATTGTTTCTTTTTGGCAAATGCCGGCTGTTTCGGCCAGACCTGTTAAATAAATGCACATGTACTATAAATATGTATATTAAACCCAGAAGTTGCGAACGCTGCCTTATGGTCACCCGGGTCAAGAGACCTGATGAGGAGAGTGGTGATGGGGTGGGTGCTGCAAAGGCTTGGGAAAATGTTTCTCACCCCCACTCCGTACCCACCCATTGAGCAGATGACCGGGCACCTGCGGGTTTTGCTTTAGTTTCCTCCAAGCGCTCACTGCCAGTTGCTGCTGGGGCCAGACAAATGGCTTTGCAAGGCTGAGCCGGGATGGTGGGTGGATGGCTCTGTGCTGGCCAGCAGAAACATCCCGGGGGACCACTGCGGCTCCGATGGTCCTGCTGCTTGGTGGAGCCAGAGCTGACAAACCCGCCAGAGCCAACCATCCCCACCCCGTAACTCACACAGCCGCCCGTGTCAGGCATCATTGGAAAATACACCCCTTTTTGACCCCCTGACAAACTACTTACCCCTCAAAGCCTACAGATTCAGTTACCCTCCTCATTACCTTAACAAGATTGGCTGCAAACATTACTGCCTTGGCTATCTTCTCTTACACAATATATTTAAGATATTTGAAGCAACAGTCTATAAAATATCTGCACTGAATTGCCCAGCATTTGTAATCTTGAAACTACCTGGCACTGCAGTGGTGCAGTATCTATTACACGTGCACTTTCCTCATCCACACGCATATTTTACATGTGTGTGCAATCCCCTTTATGAAGAAGCATGTTACCATGCCATGGTGAAGGTCTATTTTTTCCATATGGGCTGCGCTGACAGTGTCAAGCCTTTAGTTCAAGCTCACAGCATGCTTTTTTAATTTGTCCTTTCCTCTTTCCCTTTTAGTCCTATTGTTTGCAGAGAAGTTTGTACTATTAAGAATGTGCAAAGCAGGAGGGTGCTGTCTGCTGAGGTGTCAATAATTGATACCCTGAGTGATGTGATGCTACCTTGGAATTTAATAATTATTCTTGTTCCTGCTCAATCAAAACAGGAACATTTATTAACTTATTTATTTATTCATTCATTCCCTAGGATGGGATGGGTTTTGATGGGACATTTCCAGAAGCTGGGGGGGGAAAACTGCTTTTGAGTTTGCCAGGAAGATTTTGTTTTGATAGTCTGAAAAGGAAAATTTCCTTGTTTTCCCACTTAACACAGGCTTATGTTTCCAAAAAAAGCCATTCATAACAAAAAAGTAGAAGGAGGAAAGGCAAAGATCGCAGCAGAGATGAAAAGTTGGGACCAACCTGTAGCAATGCTGTTTTCCTTTACTTAGGTCAATGAAAAAGATATTTTTAATTTTTAGCCCAACGCAGAATAACTTTTTTTTTTTTAAATCTGAATTTTCACCAGGCAGGAAACTGTTTCTTTGACAGCTTTAATCAGAAATAAAAGATTTGATCATGCAGGGAGATGGAATATCAACTTCAAAACCATGGCACAAGAGGTGGATGCAAGTACTGGTGTGCTGGGATGCCTTGGAAATTGAAAGTGTGATCGGAGGCAGCACTGCCAAAGAAATTAAAAGGAGACAGCACTGGGGCATCTTCTAGGCAATAAGGAGTCTTTGAAAGGTAGATGTTTAATTCTAGGCTGTACAAAACAGGCAGAAAACAGAATACCCAAAAAAGCCTTCTCCACCTTGCAGCCTGCACACTCCCACAGCAGAGAGGCAGGGTCAGCTCCTGGTCTGGAGGGTAAGGAAGGGGGGATCCGTCAGCTCCCCCTTCCTAGAGATATTTGGCAGAGCCAGGGTAGGAAAATCAGCTGCATTCATTCCCCGCAGACACAGTGGCCGGCAGCCAGCTGTAGACATGTGGCATGGGGAATGGGAACAGCAGTGGGGAACCCCAACCAGCGCTGGCCTCAGCCAAGGCGGCGATGGGGCCATTGTCTGCAGCCGCTGGTGCTCGCGCTGCGGCGGGCTGGAAACCTGCACAAATCTGCTTTTTTTCCCCCTGGCATTTGTATATTATAATACGAGCCTGAAAGAAGCTCAGAAATACCCTGCGGGCTCCCTTTCTCAAGCTATTTCTGCATATTGCATCCAGTTGGAGGCAGAAAAAGGCCGTGTGGCAAACCTGTCCCCATAAAGCTTCCCGACAGCCCCAGAGCACCCATGAGCCCACGGCACCCAGGAGCAATGGAGAGCTCTTTTGCCAGTGGCTGCACTTTCCATCATGAACTGGACTGGAACTTGGATGAATATTTCCCTGAGCTGGAGAAACACATTTTGCTTTGCAGCCGGAAAACAGGGCCCCGGCTGCCTGTCCAGGGGAAGCTCAGAAGGGGCACGAGGACAGGCTGGGGAGCTGGCAGTGGAGCTCAACCAGCCTTGCAGGAGGGAGAGACCGCCTCACAGGGTCTCTGAAAGAAAACAGGCCTGAGAGGTGTGGAAGGAGATCTCATAGCTTTGCGGTGCCAAGGAACCAGAGCCAGCACATCTTCCATCTTGCTCAGTCCGTGCGGAGCCTGCAGACCTTCCACAACAACCTGTATTACTGCCTGTGCTGGAAGAAAACCTGCCCCCACTGCCTCCAGTGAGCAGGGATGGAGGTACCTGCCCCACACACCTTCGGTCCTGTGCAGGGAGTGTTGCGGTGTGCTCCTGCAGAGCTAGGCACCACTGCGGGCCAGCCCCAGCCCCAGCCACCTCTTCCCACACCAGGAATTTTTTGTTCATGCATGGAAAAAAAGCTTTTGCTTGAATGATGTCCTGGGACTTGATTTTCCAGGCTTGACTCATTCATTGGAAGGAAAGCAGGGTGTCTGAAACCAGGGGATATTTTGCAGGCTTCAGAACGAAAAAAAGCCTGATCCATCCATCGGTCCATAGGTCACCGCGGTGCCCAGGTGTCGCAGAGCAGAAAGAGTGATGGGCAACAAAGGGGAGCAAGCAAGGGGCTTCCCCAAGGATGCCCATGCCTGGTGATGTCAAGGCATATGGACTCTACTAACAGCATATGGCTGGGTGTGATGGTGCCGGAGCAGAGACAGCCAGAGCCTGGGCAGAAGATGGGCTTTTACCGCAAGCACGGCACCTTGATGTCTGAACACTGCTGTTAATTAGCATGTACTAGTTTATAATTGCACCAGCAAAGTCAGAGCAGAAGTGACCTTACCAGCAGCTAATTCTTGACAAAGAGAGAGAATCTGGGGGCACCTGGAGCATAGTTCGGCATTGCAGCCCTTTCCCAGAGCCGTGATTAATCCCCAGAAAATGTTCTGTGGTCAGGCCATTACCACTCAAATCTGCGGATGAAAATGAATCAGAGCAGTGTATGACTGTGGGAAAATTGTCACCAAACTTGGATGGTTTTGCTTTGTTTCACCACAAAACTGCTAATGAAGCATTGAAACAGAGATGGATCTCTGACTGTAACCTGACATTAACCCCTTAGTGGACCAAGTCAGGCTGCTAGTAGCTGCGTTCATGGGAGAGCAATCCTGCACTTCAGCTCTCGGCTGTGTGGAAATTCTTTAAATCAAGACAGAGAGACTGAGCTGTGAGTTTTAGTGATGATGGCTGCTCCGTCTGGGTGCCTGCCTTGGCTGAACTCCTGCTCCAAGCGCTGTGCAAAGCCTGGCATGGATTCCTCCCACATCCCTCCAGACCTCTTCTCTGACCTCCTTGGGCAGCTGGTTTTCTGCCCTCGGAGGTTTGTGAGTCTGGCCAACAAGCGGGAGCCTCCTTGTGGGGCCCCAAGTTCCCTGCCATCCCCTCCAGCCCCGCAGAAGCATCTCCTTCAGCTCCAAGATCCCGGCATGTGGTTTATGGGGTGGCTGTTTGGAGAGCATCCTTCTTAGGGCTGGACCACGCCGTGAATCAGGACTTATAATGAGATTCTTGGCAACGTGTCTGCCTCTTACAAATGCCTTCTGGAGCAGCCTGCCAGACAGATCCACAAGTGCAGCCTCTCTCTGCTGCTCAAAACTGAAAGAAAGCTTTGTAAAGCCACCACAACCAAATATTTCTTGTGGGTGGATAGACAGCAGCAGTCAGCCTGAACGCAAAGCCCTGCTTGTGCCACAAAGCCTCAGCAGTCCATGAAAAGAGGAGTGGGAGAGAGGCAGGGGCTGCAGAGGAGATGGGACGTGTGGGAGGGCAGAGAACGGAAAGGCATGTGGGTTGTGGTACGAGGGAGGAGATGCAATGGGGAGAGACAGTGTAATGACGCACAGGGCTGTAGGAGGAAAATGGGAGAAGGACCGGATCGCATGGCACAAGGCGTGCGGCCGAAGGATGCTGGGGTTTGCACGGAGCTCACCCGACATCCATGAGAGCCCCCACACACGGGCTGAGATGTAAGAGCCAGGGACATAAATCTGTTTACGCTTTACAGACAGTGCCTCAGAGATTGGTGTGCGTTTGGCTCCTCGACAGGGAAAGGGACCGTCCGCTGACGAGGCAGGGCTGCACACTGCAGGCGTGCTCCAAGCAGGCTCTGCTCTGCTCTGCTCAAGCCCCTGGGCTGCAAGAAGACGCAGTTGGCTGAGCCAGCCACCCTCACCCCCTGCAGAGCCCAGGCCAGCAGCCTGCAACTCCGCTGGGGGCTGGGGAGAACCCGCAGGTACAGGAGAATCGGTGTGAAACCAGGATTCTGGTGCTGTAGAAAGAGCCACAGAGCTGAACCTGCATGGAGCAGCCTGCTCAGGGAACGCAGTTCACAGAGGGAATTTAATTCAGTAACTGACCTTTCATACATGTATAAAGAAATGTTAGAGGTAGAAAAAGGCAGAAGTGTGTGTGCATAGCCTCAACTCTGAAATTTCATCTCAAAGCAAAAGTATATATATACATATTTTGAAGTGCATTCATTTAAAATAATAAAAAAGAGCCCCGAAAAAGGAGCAAATTCTTTGGCTAATAGGATCCACAGGGAAACTAAAAGAACTTAATAGCTCTGCAGCAAAGTCTGCACAGCACCTTCATGTAGAGGAGCACTGAAGCGGGAGCATGGAGTTTGGGGCAGGGGGGAAAGGGAGCAGAGAAAGGAGAGGAATGAGGCCTCAGAAACTGTAAGTGCCTGAAAAATGATGTCAGGAATCACAGGGTTACCTGAAGGGCTGCAGGTCACTGCCATGTTATGTTGTCTTGAGGACAGCAGTGGTCTTGTAACCCTGATGGGTTCTTGCTGCTTTTGCGCTGGTAGCTTGCCGTCATCATCAATCCTAATTCATCAAGCAGGGAGATGTGTAATTTGCCTATTGTGTCATTAGCGAGCATGGATAATCAGCAGCAATATTGCAAACCCGCATGTTCCTGTTGCAGAGCCCAGACAGGCGGGGGGTAGGGGGTGGATGGGGGATCATAAGAGGAGAAACAAAATGAAGTGGTTTTAATTTTTCAGGGAACCAGACCATTTCTGTGAGTGAGAATGGGGCTGGAATGCTTTAGTAATCCAATACGGTGCCAGGCCTGCTTCTGCGGTGCTGCACCCCAGCGCTGCTAGGGAGCATGTGGAAAAAATACTGAGGCTTTTCAGAGATGAATATACATCTCCTAAGCTGCATGGCACACACGCATCAAGAAACCCAAGCAAGGTTTCCTAAAGCTCTGTTCAAAACAGGCTGTGGTAGCTAACTGCTGTATTTATAATACCTCCTGTTGCACTTTGTGGTTTAAATCGATTTCAATATACTGGATTTTAACTGTGATCCCACTGCTGTTGGTACTCTTCCTCACTGAGTCTATTCTCTCTATATATACATATATACACTCATTTATATTTATAGACTTAAGCAATATACACAGTTGTGGTTACTGTACCACACACTCTGCTGACTTAACTGTTATTTAAAACGTGCAGTGTAACACTGGATGTGCTGCCAGTATCCAGGCCCTGTGGCTGAGGGGCAGCACCTTCCCTCAGCAATAATGGTTCCCAAAAGGAGGGAAGAGGCGAGGGCCCAGCTCCTCCCTGGAGGAGCTCCATCTCAGCCATGACTACTGTGCAAAGCCCCAGGTGACACCTCGAGGGCTCACCAGGGGAATTTTTCCAGCAGACAAGGCCATTTCAGCAGATCTGTGTAGAAGATCTCAGGAGAAGCAGTGCCCTGCATCCAGATTACCCTCAACAACCCATCTGACACGTTCAAAATGCATTGAGGGAGCATGTGTCCAAGCATCCACATGGTGCTGGGGAGTGTCACAGGGACTCACCTGGCTGGCTATGCCCATTCTAGGGGTCCAGGGAGTGCTCCCCTGCCCTCCACACACAGCCCAGCTGCACCTGCAGGCATGGCAGGGTGAGATGCTGCTTTGCACCCACATGATGCACGGGGTAGCACTGCACATGGTCATCTGTAGAATAGCAGCATTCCCTGCCTCACTCAGCCACCAGAAGAAAAAACCCAGTACTGTTCGTAAGAAACTCTTAGTTGCACTGAAGAAAATCATGCAAATATTTAGACAGATGCTTAACCAGAAAAGCAAATTGCATATTCCATGCCTAATAGGAGGAGACTGCTCTGCCCCCTGCTTGCCAAAGACCCTTCTCAGGACAAGCCACAGGTGCACCAGCAATGTGGCAGAATCTGCAACACCACTTCCAGCCCACCTGCACGGCCACTTCCATAGCTGTCACCTATACAAGACTTGTCACAGCAAAAAAATTAATATATATAGTACTGAGGTGGGCTGCAATCATCCCAGTCTTGGCAAGATAAGGGCCATAAAGTAGATTAGATGAAATTGAGCTTTTTTAGAGTAAGTTTAATTTTTGTCTGGGTTTGAAGCCAATGTGTTGTGCTTAAGCCTCCTTGTTATCACTGGAGTGGCAATTATGGCTTTGCCTGCAAAACCCTCAGCCCAGCTCTGAACAGGCCCCAGCCACCTCCCACACAAATTTAACATTTCCTTTCGCCATCAGTTTCTATCTCAAGAAGAAAATTGGCCAGAGCTGCAATAAAGGGAGGAAATCCTGAGACCTTAGGCTACGTTTGTACATAGAGAATGATCTCCTGGGCTGGAACTGTCATTCATCTACACTACAGAGGCGTAAACCAAGTATTTTGTACCCAATTAACACAGGGAAATCTTGGTCAAGATTGGGGGTTTGTATTTTCCTGTCACGCAAGTCTCTCTAAAACCAGAGGCTTGCCCTGCTATGTTCTTTGCAAACTGGGAGGAAAATCATGTGAGTGTGGCATACTCGGCAAGGAACATTCTTTGAAGTGATAGCATCCAACCTTAGCCTGTGATAGAGCACACCCATTCCAGGAGGTCTCCATATCTCTCTGGAAGAGAGTATGCCTCACTTGTGGTCATTGTTCAACCAACTCACTTCAATGAGATCTTCTGGAATAGGACAGATTTCTCTCAGGAGAAGGGATATGCAGGACCATACCCCTGCTTATACATTTGGAACTGAAAACTGAACCATGCTAGAGCATTGTGTGCATCCCCTTACGAGCACAGAGAAAAGTCCCCACCTGACACAGCACAGTCATCCATCAGTGCTGAATCAATCCACCACAGCGGAGCCAGCTGGTGGAGTAGATCTGTTTTATGGAGTTTATTGTCTCAGCACAACACAGTAAGAATGGATTCTGCAGACACAGCAATAAAGGAACAGCCACTTCCCCCGCTGATTAGCTTAGGTTGCAATTACAGTTATGTTATTGGTTTAGGATCACTATAAAACAGGCCTTGCTAGAGTACACATGGAGACAGCAGTGACGTGAACAAGCCAAAATCAGGCCCCTTCCATTCTCATCTGAACACTGTGCGGTCTCATCTTAGGCACCACAGCCCTGCGATGGAAAGCTCTGCTCTGAGTTCTGCTCTCTTCTCTCTCAGTTTTACAGAATCCCGTGTGGTACAGATCACAAACATCTTGCCACCTCCTTCTTTCTCTCATGCTTTCCTTGAGCAAAACGTTATTTGTGTTTTGGCTGCCCCGTACCCCACTGAGAGCTTGCATGAAGCAGGTACAAACCCAGCAACTGATGATTTGGCCTGAGCTCTCCCTCCCCAGATCACCTGAAGCCTGAACCCCTCATTCCATAGCTTAATTGGACAGAATCACTTCAATTACTCCTCTGCAGTCTATTCAAATTAGAAGCACATTGATCACAGGAAGAGCCTGGGATCCAGCCTGAGCCCCAGCTGCTGCTCACAGGTGAGCTGCTTACCCAGGATCTGACAAAACTACCATGCTCATCCGATGGTTTCAGTTGGACTGCCTGATGGAGACTGCACACCTGACAGGAGAGGAAACCTTAGATTAAATCACAATGGGTTCTACACAATCTCCACGACCTGCCTGAGCTTGTTCTCCTACCAAATAAACAAAACACAGCAGCGGAGCCGAGGTGGCACCTCCCACACAACTGGGGTGTAACTCAAGACATAGGCTATAGCTTGGGTGGCAGCCCTGAGAGCATCCTGGTTTCCCTGGGCTTGGTCTGTCCTGTGTCACTGGTCCTTTTAGCAATGGGAACTTGTTGTATAGCGGTGATGTGGGCTGTGACTTCCCAGGTGTGATCTTCGGTGTCAGATCTGGCCTGTCAAAAATTTCTGCAAGAACATCACTTTGTGGCAATGTCATCAGGAGGCTATGAAGGAACAGCCAAGCTCCCATCCAGAAAAGACAGCCAATCTCAAATAAATCCCTTGGTTTACTTTCTCCATTCTCACTTTTCTCCATGAGTTCCTCTAGGAGTTGAGCAGATCTGCCTGTGGAGCACAGTACTACTTAGGCAAGGGGCATTAGACTGTGAGCTCTGGGGCTCAATGCTCCCAGGGACCCTGCTCTGAGGTGCTGGGTTGCCAGAACCACCCCTTCCATCTCTCCTTTACTGCTGACTGTGCTATCTGGCACAGTTGGTGTTGCTGCTCTGTTTATTTGGTTATTTTGGGGGGAGGGAGTGAAGGTATAATTTTCAGCAGTCTATGACAGCATAATTAGGTAAATACAAATGAAAGAAAAACACACTCTTGAAGTCCAGGGACTTTCACATATTTTCCCTGTTATTCCATCTCACTGGAAAAATAAAAGCTACTCAGCATGAACATTTATTAGCAATTAGTATCTGGGGCGCTTGGGACCTCCTGGGACAATCTAGGTAATTAAAGCTTCCCACAGCCTTCTCCCTGGATTTTGCCACCCTGTGTGCTCTTTTCTGGTCTCAGCCCTGCCCATCTTTGACAAGACATTGTGCATTTGTTAGTCTAGGACCTAAGGCACCAACAGCATCAGCTAGCTCAGGTCAATGCTCTGGCTGCAGCCTACCAGTCCAAAACCCTCAGACCATCCTCACCCTTAGCCAGAGTCAGTTAATCAACAAATGAAGCAAATCCCCTTAGGAAAAAAGAAAAAAAAAAAAAAAGTGTGCCACATGAAACCATCATAAAAGGGCAATAAAAAGATCTAGAAGAACAGATCAGCAGCCCAACAGTCTGTATCTTCACCATGACATTGCTATGAACTATTCTATTCTCTGCCCATCCAGACACACACTGAGAGCTCCTTTGAAATCGAAGCTTTTGCACATACATCGAAGACAGAATCTGTCAGCTAGGTTGAAGCTCAAGTGATAGACTTGGATGTACGCTAATGCAAGATTTAGGAATCAACTTCGCCATCAGGATGAGGAGCGTTTCCAAGAGGCTGTTTGTCTCTGAAAGAAGGCAGGTTTTGGCAGGGGGAAAATCGAAACCTTTCCCTGTGATGTCGGCAGCCCGAGCAGCAGGGCATTGTGTGGGTGTGAAGAGCAGGAACCGGCGCTGGCTCGCTCACTGCCTCACCTGTCCAGAAAATAAGAGAAATACCAGGATGACTAGACCTAATATCCTTGCAGAGGCTATGGATGTTATTATTTTTATACTTAATTTTTACCTTCCTGGATCAGAGTTTGAGGTCTTGGTTTCCCTCATGAAATGAAGATTCAGTATAGGTAAACTTTATGCATAAGGTCCCATCATCTTATAAAGAAAGCACTCAGAATTTAGCAGTAAATTAGAAAACAAAATCACACCCACACCCCATATTTTTCAACGTCTTTGTTTTAAATCTGCTAATAGTAGTCACAAACACAGCTGGCTGCTCTGAGAGATCAGAGGCGACTTTCAAAATTCTTGGAGGGTCATGGTGAAAGTAAAATTGAGCATTAGGAGAGAAGTACTTACTTTTACAGACAATGAAATGAAAACAGGAAACAAAATTAAAGACCAGAGTAACTTGTCACCACATATAATTGCAAGTGCACGCTGCTCTGAGGACTGCACAGACACTAAGGGGCAGGCTGCCATCAGCGGTGTGGAACTGCACCACAGCCAAAGGTCCAGCCACACGCAGGGCTGCTCTGATGCACAACAGCACGTGCTTCACGCTGGGCTGCCCTCAGCCCTTCAGAGCCGGGCCAGGTGAGCATCCAAAAACCCCCTTTCCTCTGCTCCAGCCACCACAGCCCCTTTCCTGGTCCTCCCGGCTCACTTGCCGACATTCAGCCCTATAAACTGGTAGTTTGCAGGATGTAAACTGCAGTTTGTGCCACCCTGGAAAAGCCAAACACTCTAAGTCTCAAGACAACATTTCAGTTGGACTTTTTTTTCTTGCAGGGAGCCTCAAAATGTGTCAGTTATGCAGTCAAACTGGAAGCTTGCTGCTCTGAGGATGGCCAAGCCTGGGTTTGTTCTGATGAAGAGCGAGATGGGAGAGGACCAGAACTGAGACAGAGCTGGGCTTCCTCCTCCTGCTCCTGCTGGGAGAAGGGGAAGGTTGGGCTGACAGTGGCAGGCACCAAGCTGTACCTCCTTCCTCTTCAGTGTGGAAAGCCACCCAGTTCCCACCTTAGACCAGGACCCCAACTCTGCTAAAGTACAGACCTCAGGAGCTGGGTTTGCCCCAGAAAGTTCACTGTCAAACCAGGCTGAGGGTGTAAGGTCCCACCACCCGCTCGCCCAGAAACTGCATTCCACCCCCGGATCGCAGCAGCGACAGGAAAGTCCCAGCCCGACCTGCCGCCACCACCACCTAAAGCCTTTCAACATGACTGCTGGTTTTCAGTCTGAAATTCTAGCTTCTAAACAAGTAAATAATTGTACATATCACATATATTTACTGCCTCCGATAGTTCTTTGCTGGCCCTTTTGGTTTGGACATAAGTGACTTTTTAATGTATGTTTTCTCACACTGGTGTCACATAATAAAGTAATCATGTAGTTACTATAGCCATAAATTTGTCACCTTGATAAGTAATTTTTATGACTTAGAACAAGAAAAGAAAAGTGTCTCCTTTCCTGCAGTGATGTGGTTTGTGGTCACAGGCACTTTAAGGGGTGGGTTAGTTTGTGTCATTCTCCTGATTCAGGCACTTAGGATTTGTTTATACCTTGATCGAGTCTTTCCTCAGCTGCCTGTTCAGCGATATTAAAACATTTTTCAGAGTTTAACCCCCTTGCAAATCACAAAAGCCCTGTCTGGGAAGCTGGGCGCTGAAAAGCAAGGCACTGAAGAGTTAACAGCCTCCAGATCTCAGAGGGTACCCCAGGAGCAAGGCAGGCAGGCTGGCTGGGTGCCTGGCTTTCAGCCAGGCCACACCACCGTTTTCCTGGGAAAAAGGGCATCAGAGTAACAGCCTGGTAAAAAATCAGTACTGAAAGGGACCTCAAGCAGGACAGAATCCTCCGTTCCCTGCCATAGCTGGCAGATGTTTGCCCTCTCCTTGAAGAGTCACAATGATGAAGTCAATGGTTCTCTAGAAAACATAACCTGGAATTTCATTGCTTTCACAGGTGGGAAGATTTCCCTTTTCTCTAGGATTTACAATTCTTGTTGCCACTCTCCCAGACCCTCCTAAATACATCACACAATGCTGCGGCAACATTTTCATTTTTCAGAAAACTCCGAGAGTTTGGAATTTGTTTTCACAGTGATACCTCTGACTTACACAAATACCACAAATAGCTTGCTTTTTAAAACACAGCTTTTCATACTGACTTTATTTCTTTACGATACTGAAACAAAACAATTTCAAGTGATGAAGTTACAAACAAAAATAAGAATGCTAATACTCATTTTGACAAATAAGATCGGAAATTTCCAGCTGTGCTTCACTGCTTCATTAGGACTATTTTTTGTTTGATCTATAATTATTTTCTTTTTTCAAAGTTTGGCTGTTTTGTTTTTTTTTGAGAAAATGGTGTTTTCCAGGAAGCAAATATTTCATTAGAATTGTCTTAATCACTTTTAGCCCATGTCAGCAGGGTTGATTTCAATGCCTTAACGCTAGCTGTATGTTTGAACACTCCACGGCATCAGAGCAGCAGTTTTCAGTTTCCTCCTGTTCTCTTTTCCATCTCAACACAACACATCCCTGTAATTCAAGGAACTATGAACTAGATTCAATGCGCTGCCAATCTGCACCCAAATAGCTGCTAACAGTGAGTTTTTCTCATTTCAAAACTCTCTGTATGGAAGTCTCAAAGTGTTTGAGACAGGCAAGATCTGCTCCAGGATGCAGATCCATGGGTAAACTGAAGTACAGAGCTGGGATGTGACTCACCCCAATTTAACGCTAGAAACCAGTGGTAGAGCTGGACTCCACAGCCAGAAAGCTCTGCACTTTAAGCAGAAGCTTTCAGATCTTTTCCATTTTCGGTTTTCCCTGGTGGAAAGAAGGATACTGCTGGTGATTCCTGTATCGCATATCTGAATATGCATTTCTGAGTCACCTTTCCAGGACCTCCAACAGACGGGTCATGACCGCACCAGGGATCTAATGGCCCTCAGGGGCAAAATGCCTCTCCCCAGGGTGTGTTTTGCCACCAATTCTGGATGATTGCCGCAGAAGAGAGAAAAATGAAGTAAGAAGAGTCTTTCCTTGTCCACCAGTATAAATTCCCCTGCCACAGCAGGAAAGGGTGTAATCGTGATTACACTGCTCCTGAAAGCCACTCAAACAGCGATCCCTTGAAAGACAGGTTCACACATTTTGCCCTGTCATAGTCAGGGGCTCTTCCTGACAAACTAGTTGCTGCTGCTACCCAAGAAACATGTTTTATTCATGCCAAAGAGTATGCTTTTGGCTGCGTCAACATCAAGCAAATGCAGCACAGAGTGGGCCAGTTGGATTCATCCCAGGAAATCATTTATCTCCTTAGGGAAGTGCTGTGCAATGCCCTTAAGCCCTCACTGACATTTAATGGTGCGAGCCCGATGCTTAAGCACCGTCCCTGCACTGAAGTTGTCCCGCTTCTGCGTTGCTTTAAGGCAACAATCGCTAGCATTTGCAAAGGCTGAGGGGAAGGATTTGTTTAATGCAGCCCCAAGCCCCTGCCCTAATGGGTTGTTAATCCATACCCAGTGCATCAAATTTGCCAGCTGACTCCCAGGGGTCCCCAACATGCCTCTGTCCTCCAGACGTTTGCCGGCTGCCTGTGGTTTCCTGGGATCCCCTTGGGAAACAGAGCAGTGACTGTAATAACAACCCCCACACAGCCCCCTCCCTCCTGACCCAAAAGCAATTGGCAGCCAAAGTGATACGCACATTACTGGATTTATATGAAGTGCTGCTGAGCAAGAAAGATTTGAGGGGGTTTAACAGCTAGATGGGACCGAGGGATGATCTCAGTGCATTGGCTTGTGCTTTCAGGAAGGGTGAGAGCTTTGAAGTAACAGGAGAAGCCTGCAGAGAGTGAAGGTGCTTCCTTCCGTCCCCTCGGGACAGTCAGCGAACCTAAGGCACTGTCCGGAGCTGCAGCAGGACCAGGACTGTGCAAGGCAGTTGAACGTGCTCTGCCCAGAAGTGTCTTTACAGGGCAAGACTGTTGGTAAATGACGCAATCTCACATGATGCTTGTACCCCGGTACAGGGGCAGAAACATGCCTGTGTTTTGTCACATAGACTCTCACCATGCTACAGTGCTGGAAAAAGGAAGGGCCTCCTGGACATGGAAGAGGGTTTTATCCAGCCATCAGGCTTGTACCTGATCAAGCCTGGAAGGACTTACTGCTGGAGTTCACTAGCTCCTTGTTGATGTTCAGAGCAGACTCTCCGTGTTAATTTGCCCTGTAATAGCAGGGTGAATTTCTGGACATCTGCAGGCTCTGATAGACCTCACCCACGGGGACGGCATGCTTGGCCTGTACACAGACCACCCAGATGCTGACGGAGAGCACCCCCTGCTAGCAGCCAATACACAGCTCTGCCAAGAGACAAAAATTCACAGCAATAGCCTGTTGCTCCCCTGGTCCTGCTTACAGGTGCTGTGCTGCACCCCTGCTTCCCCAGGTCAGGGTTTTCTTCCCAGGCATCAGCCGTATTTCTGTTCAGATCTACAATACCCTTTGCACCATCTCTGGGTCCCTCTTGATAAAGTCTGTTAGTCTTGTGGAACTGGAGCTCAACTCCGGGCATCTAGCCTCAAAGCAAACTAGCACCTAGAAGAAAGGAAGTTAAGAGCACCCACTAAACCCCAATCCAGTGATCAAGTCTCAACAGGATACTTAAATCATGTTAATCAGGGGTGAGGAGCTGTGGGATTAACCCCTTTAGTTGCTCCTCATCCCCTTCAGACAGAAAAGCTTTTAATAGGTCAGCAGATAAAAAAGCTGCAGCAAAAAAATTTCTTATCTCCCCTGCCATGCCTGGGCTCTGTAACACAACTGATTCATGCGATGTGCAGACCTACTCAAACAAGTTTATCTTCATTCGAGGAATAGTCATACAGTGAGATTGCAATGTAATTACCTTCTCACAAACCCTAACTGGAAATCTTCACATCCAGTCATTAGCTTTAAGACAGGCAGACAGGCAATTATATCTGAATAAATGACTGAGAAATGAATCCAGGAGACTCTCAGCCCTGATTCAGCCTCCAGTCCACAATCTCAGGTGCAGCAGCAAGCTGTCCATCAGGCCTACCTGTACCTGGCATGAGCCTTTGCTTGCCCTGCCCATCCCAAGAGTCCCACTGTTGATCCAAGACCTCCCTCCCTGTGATACCTGCCTGCCTCCCCCATGGTCTGGGATGGATCTGGGTAACTTTGGCAAGGCCTGGCCCAAGGCTCCAATGCCTCCCAAGCATTTTACTCTTGGCTCAGCTCCTCCTTCACCTTTTCCCTTCCTCTCGTTTCTCAATAGGTTTATAAGCCTTGATGCTGAATGTGTGAAGTCTCCCAAACAGGTGAGCAATAAAATGCTGGAGACCTCATTGCAGGGGAGGCAGCAGCGCTGCAGTCTAGTGGTTAGAGCACGCAGGCAACAAGCCAGGACACTTGGGATCAATGCCGGGCTCCAGCATAAACTTGCTCAGTGGCCCTGGAAAAGTGGCAGAGAGGAGCGGGCTTCCCAGAGGAAATGAGTTTCCTTCCACGTGGTGCTCTGGCGCGGGCCAGCTTTTCTGAAGGGCCAGCACCCACAGTGGTGCACAAAATTGGTTAGGAACAGATCTCCCCTCTACGGAGATCATCAGCCTTCCTCTTCCTCGCTCCCCTGTAAGACTGGAACACCACAACTGGCCAGTTTCCAAGCCCTTCCCAATGAGGGCGAGTGTGCTGCACTGAATGTATTTCCCAGCTATGCTCTTTCTGAAAGCTATTTTAAAAAGCCAAGTGCAACACTTTCCCCCATAGACCTCTCTGAAGACTCTGAGTTTATTTAATTGTCCTCCTGTGGGTGCCAGCGTTACCGTCTACCTGCAGAAGAAAATGCAGGCACATCATGGCGCTGCCAGCCTCCTCACAGTACCCACGGTATCAATACAGGGGCTGCTGCCTGGTACTCCCCAGGTCTGCATTCCTGCTCCGCTCCCTCCATTTTACCATCAAGATGGATATTTTATCTTGTGTGATTATTTACTTAACAAAACACAGGTATTTGCAGCCCAGAGGGTATTCCCCACTGGGAGGCTGGAATAACAGTTTTGCGCTGCACAGCACATCAAGCTTTGGGAGTACTGACAGCATCCTTTACAGGGGGAGATGGCGGTGTTGGGGAGGAGGAGCTGAAGCAGCTGAAGAGGTTGTTTGA
This sequence comes from Falco biarmicus, assembly GCF_023638135.1. Classification (NCBI taxonomy): domain Eukaryota; kingdom Metazoa; phylum Chordata; class Aves; order Falconiformes; family Falconidae; genus Falco; species Falco biarmicus. Next base: position 1,201,061 of record NC_079301.1, on the reverse strand, counting down.
TTGTTTCCTGGTTGTGAAAAAAGTCAGCTGGTTATGGAGAAAGGAGGAGGGAGAAAGCAGAGAAGAGGGGGGTGGCCTGCTGACGATGGGAACAACACTTCTGGCACCAGCTTTGGACATATGGAAGCCTGGATTCCTGGCGAGCCTGGGCTGTGGGTGGCCAGGTCTCCCTTATCTCCAGGGGGAGCGTTCTTCCTGGATGCAGTGCCTCCTCCCAGCCCCAAATGAAACAGCTTCAACTCTCCCTTTGTCTTCTGCAGAAACCTCGAATTAACGTCTTGTTATGATACACAGGGGAAGGAGCCTCGCCGCATGCTCTCCTTCTCCATGCTCCCACACTGCCCACAAGGCAAATTCATTTGGTTGCGGAAAGTCCCAGCAAGGCCCCTGCAGCAAGGGTTGGAGCTCCGCTTGCTGCTGGGTGACAGGCGGCCAGGACCCTTCCCTCTGTGCTTCCAGAGCCCCTTCCCAGGCCTGGCAGCGGCTGTGCCTGCACCACGGGCTCTCCCAAACCACAGGGAGCACAAAACCAGATGATGGGAGACACATGCCCCCTGCAAGCAGTTGGTGCCAGGCCTAAGGAACTGCCACCACCCCACTCTCCGCAAGCATGGAACTGTGCCCCGAGCTCCCAGACGACCTCTCAAAACTCCCAAACAACCCGAATTTGGCACTCTGGGACTGGGAGAGGGAGGAAGCCCCGGCCGGGAGGGCAAGGCCTGAAGGGGCCGCGGCACTGAGCTTGTCTGCGGGCAGGAGTGTGGCTGTGAGCAGCCGGTGCCGGCGGCTGAGCAGGGGGGGAGGGGGGAGGCGTGGGGCGGGCGGCTTCAGGACCACGGCTTCCACTGAAGCCCGACCCCGACCCCGATCCCCGACCCCGATCCCCATCCCCATCCCCATCCCCATCCCCATCCCGACCCCAGTCACAGCCCCAGCCCTCGTGGCCACCCGAAGCTGGGCCTGTCACGTGCCTCGCGTCCCGCCCTCTGATTGGCTGCGTGGTCTATATAAGCCGCTTCCCCACAAACGGCGCCGCCTTGCTGAGGGTGGGGAAGCCGCTGAGGGGGAAGCTGATAAGCAGAGTTAGGGTGCTTTTAGGCGTGCTTTGCTTTTCGTTTTCTGGACCACACAGGCCTTCCCTGAGGCATCATTCCTAGCAAAATTAGACCACTGTGAGATTTATAGGCTGAGGGGAGAGCTGGAGTTCAGTTCTCTGTCAGCAGCTTTGTACGCAGTAACTCCAGTCAGGCATGTGGCCTGGGCCCGTGTCCCCATTGCCGCATGAGGGGCTTGCCTCCCCTCACTGTTTGCCTGATGGGGGATGTGTCTGGGTTGTGGTCACCCATGCAAGCAGGTTTTGGGGCTGCTTGTGCCCCTAGCCCCAGCAGGGCTGGGTGAGGTAGAAACCGGGTGTGAGGTGGTAGAGCATGGGCAGGGGTGTTCCAGAGGGAGGATTTATCTTCTGGATTAAGTCTTCTGGATTTAATGAAATAACTTGACTCATGGGGAGGTGCTACACCAGCCTGCAGCAGACTGTTTCTGAAAGGGCAATAAAAACCTCTTGGGGATAAAAGGCTAGTGCCTGGTCTTCTGACCAGGAAAGGGACTTGGTAGCCTTGCAGCTGGTAATGCTTATCCTCTGGAGTGCCTCTAAATTGCTAGCATCAAGCTCCTTGTCAAAGCCCGTGCCCTGTGGTTGGTGTTTGGCAGCTAACAAAGCGTGGTCCTTCAGCTTTGCCATTCCTGGCCTCAGCAGTGGTGGCCCACAGGGATGCTTTGGGGAATGCAGAAGGTCTGTCAGGATCCAGACAAGCCCCTGGGCAGACAGCATTGGGCTTTGGAAAGCATGGGGTTGTGGGCTTTGTGGTAGAGTCTATCTACCTACAGGGAAAGAAATGGATGATGATTTCGGGGTCAGCCTGAAAGTGGCTAATGTTGCTTCAGGGTGATAAGAGTGTGGCATCACACTGCAGCACAGCCATTGATGGTATTCGACTACCCTGAGCACCCAGCTGTTCCTCATCCCCCCTCCTTCTCCTGTTTGCCATACCACTGTGCTTGTAGGCTTGCAGAGGGACAAATCTGTAAATCCTTCTGCATCTGAATGGAGAGAAGTGCCAATAATCCCATGGGGACTTCTATTCTCTCCTCTTACCACCAGGAACTGATGGCTTCATAGACCAGACAGGCACACGCATAGCCTTTTAGGCTGCTAAGCAGTGTGTCTGAACACAAAACGCTCCCATGTGAAGGCTGTCCTCCAGAACTGGCTCAGAAAGCAAGCTGGTGTCCTGCTGCTCCTCCGCAGGAGCCTGAGCAGGAGGAGATAGAAAACAGCTTTGTTCCCTGGGGACTCCTTTGGCACAGGTAGAGCCCAGCTCTGCTCAGGAGGATTGATTTTAGCACATTGCTGACTGACGGCTGCTTGCTGGTCTGGCCAGAGGGTTGGGACTGTCTCATTAGGGACCCAGCCTCCTTCCCCACCCATTATTGTCCTGTCTCACCCTTTGCTTTCCATGCACCACTCTGCACCGCTGTCTTCCAGCATGCTCCCAGTGCAGGCACCTGAAACATGTCTGCTGTACCATTGGGCAACTGAGAAATATGTAAATGTCAGTCTTATTTGCAATGCAATAATGTTTCAAGACACTGAGGTCATTATGTATTAACCTGGCAATGACACTGTTTAATCTTCCCAAGAGGTTGGAATCAAAGAGAAAACATTGAGCCCATTCCCAGGAGTGTGTCCTGCATTTGTGGTTTTATAATCAGAAGAATGTAGCCTGTGTTTGTACTTTGCTAGGTTAGGAAAGGGTCTTTTTTAGTCATTTGTTTATTCAGAGGTTAATGCATTAGCTTAAGAAACCTGCCAGCAAGGGCCCAGAACAGGAGCTCTTTCTCTGTCCATGATGGCTAACCTGTCACAACGGCAATGGTTCGGAGTAGCACCCAGAAGTGCTTTTTTTCTGGTTACTTGAACATCTTCCACTGAATAAACAGGTTCGAAGATCCTGGTGTGCAGTCTTGTATCACTTCTGTATGCTCACTTCTGGACAGAATGGTAAAATACAGATGTGCTCCTCACCGTTTAAAAGTCACTCTCAACATGGTCCTTGCCAGAGGGTAGATGAGGCTTTGGTGATTACATGGTTGTTGATTCCACACTTATTCTTCTGTGTTCTTCCCTGCTGCTTTCGGTTGGCTGTGATGGCAATTTTTTTTTTTGGTTCTGTCAGGATTGAATTTGACATCTTTTTCAAATTCTATGTCTTAAGTATGTTATCTAGACCCAGGCTTGAGTACAAAAGGCTTTAACTGTCCCATTGCTAAGTCTCGGAGTTATCTGTAAAGCTTTGAATGTACCCCTTGACCTCTTCAAGATATACAACTGCTCTACTTCAGCAATTTTTAGGAATTTCTTGCTAATTGTTTCTTAGCAAGACAATTTTTTTAGCAATGGTGGGCACAGGGGAGGACAGGTCTTAGACCTGAGTCATGAAGTCACTATGGAATCAACTGTCATGTATTTAGATGTTTCAATCCACCACTGAGCTGGGATTATAGCTTGTATGAGTGCTTTTCATCAGCTTCAGTGCAAATTGGCAAAGAATTTATGGGACTGTGAATGAGCACAGCAGACTTTAAACTAGGTGGTACTAGAGGTACCCCATGGTTAGGGGTTCCCCCAGTAACCTTCTCTTGAACTTCGTCATGGAGAATAGCATAGGTAACATCTACTGTGCCTCCAGCTAGGCAGGAGTGTACATGTGTCCAGGAGAGCTGAGGGCGGATGCTGTGTGTGAGCAGGCCCTGCAGTTTGTGGACTAGACTGTATGGGTGTCTGATTCACCTGCTGCTTAATAATAACATAACTTGCACTTGAAGGAAGAGAAGAAAATGAACAAGTGACATATCCACTTGTATGCCCAGACCTGGGAAGCACTGAGACAGTGGTCACAGTCCTGCTGCAGAGGCAAAGGCCTCCTCCTCTCTGTTCCCAGCTGCCCACTGTTGCAACTCCTGCTGTCCCTGCATTTTGCTTTTCTTTCCTCAGCACCTGTCAAGACATTAAACTTTTGGACAAGAGTTGGTTGCAGAGGGGCATCAAGTCCTAACATACCCAACCTGAACTGCTACCATAGATATGGCAGAAGGCAAGCTGTCTTTCCTCTGTTCCCTTATGTATAATATAGCAAATAAAAGCTTGGAAATTACTGTAGAGGGCCAGAAAGTCCTTCAGCACAACTCTGCCTGTCCCTGCAAATTCAAGCTAAATTAGCTGTCTCCTAAAGGAGACTGTAGTGATATTAAATGGATGTAGGACATGATCTGTGTCAGCTCTTCTGATGCCCTTTGTTGGTCATCTTCTATAAGTTCATGCCTGATTTTTAAGGCACAAATGGAAATGATTGTGAGCCTATCTTCCGCATAAATACCAAGAGGATTCTTCTGGCTAATGTGATTACAGAGGAGACCAAACAGGGAGATGGACTCTGAGAGACAAAGCTCTTGGTTAAACAACATAGATGTCTCAAATATTTGCCAACACTTGTGAGCACAAATATTTACGCCAGCAGCAAGAGCCAAGGCATATTTTTACTTCAAGATGTATTAAATGTTTCCTTGAGTGTGCAGGAATCGGAAAGAGCTCTTCTATCACTCGCCGGCTCATTTTCCAGGCCACTGAATGCACTCCCTTATTTGGCAAATCTTGCAGTTAACAGTTTCTTCTCATCTGATTTTACTGACTTTCCTGCTTTCCCTGAGAATCTTGTGCAGGGAGGGAGAACAAACGTGTATTTTTTTCTCTCCAGCAAGCAAAACAGTGTATCAGATTGCAAAATCTCAACTGCCAAAGCTGATTATTTGTGGCCCTCCGTATTCCCTGTGACCTGCTCGCTTTTGTTGCAGGAGGGGAAGACTGCGAGCAAGGTCACAAGTCCAAGGCAATGCAGGGACCTTGTAAAAACATTGAGCCTAATCAGTCTCTGCAAGCTACAGCCCAGCCCTTGGCTGATTCCAGAGGCCCTGGGCTGGAGTGATGCACCTGAACTTGGGAGGGGAGGCGGCTGCTGCCCAATGTGTGCAGACCCAATGGCCTGATTTCTAGCGGGGTGGCCAGCCTGTAATTGTGGCCCCATGATAGATGGTCCCATTTTTTGGAGGTATGCCTTCACAGGTGGAGAACCACCAGCAGCGCTACTGCTGCTAGTATCATTGCTCCTAGGGTTCTTGGCAGTCCAAGGAATGCCACTGATGCTAGGATGCTGCAGGAGAGAGCTCTGATCTTTCTCAGACAGCTGCATTCCCCTTATAAAACAGTATATTGTGCTAACAATAAATGCGAGGCTTTTTTACAGTCTCAAACACTGGCAGACTAAAAAGGGGAAGCGGCAGGCAGTTCCCTCACAGAGAATCACGGGGGATTAATCAGTAGCAATAAAACTTCAGTCAGTCTGTTCCCCCAGATCAAAGGGGATTGAGCGAGGCACTGGTCAGTCAAACTTCAGTCAAGGAACGAGATGTTCATTTTGGGTGCATGATGCAGGCCCATCAGAACAGAAACTAAGCGGCAAATTAAGCCTTGGTATGGTGCAATGCCATAGAAAATTATGAAGGGGGGAATATTGTGGATGAATAAAAATCATAAACTTTTTCCAAGCTATTTGGCTTGTATAAACTTAATAAAAGCTGCAGCACAGATGGGTTTTTTTTTTTTGTGTGTGGGTAATAGAGGGCAGATGAGGTTGGTCTTCCTCTGCAAAGACAAAGTGAGCCAAAATGGTGCCTCCAAAGCCAAGAGATGAAGCAGTTCATCCCACTGGCTGGGGAGCGGGAGTAGATATCCTGCATCTGGAACCAGTGCACCCAGAAATTCTCTGCCAAAAGATACCTTAACACAGGCAGTGGGAAAAATCCTGTGTGAAACTGAGTGGAAAAGTGGGAAACACTTGGTAGGAGCACCATGTTTCTCAGAATGTCAGTAAACCAGCAAGCAGCGCAGGCTGCTTTTGCTTTTACTGCGGGTATTTCACAGCATTGTAGCAGAAGCCCAGCAGCAAAGGTCTACTGGGCAGACTGGGCAGGGGTTGCAGGATGGCAGGAGACACAGAAGGAAAATTTGCAGGGACACAGGAAAGCTGGTTGCATGGGCAAGACAGAAAATGGGAAGGAGCTGTTCTGACCCAGGGAAAAGTGAAATCTGTGGATGCTGAGGATTACATGTGGAAAGGGTGTGGTGAGGCCTGAGACCGAAAAACATTAATAGGGACAGATGGAGGAAGCTTGCCTAACATCTTCCCACTCTTTGGCTGTCTCTGTCTGGCACTATCAGCCCTTTGCTTAACAACATAATTCATATTGGCACTCAAATTCACACCCACATATCTACAGGGGAAAGCACAGCCCTGACCTGTACTTCCAGTGTGGTTCATCATGTGAGTTGTTTCTGTACCTCAAAGAGTGACTGGAACAAGGTACTCCCTTGGTGTCATGCATTTCCACACTCTGCACTTAATTAACTCTTTTCGTGCTTGACTGAGAACCAAGATATAAATAAAGCAGTGAACAGAAGATACCATGGTAAATTAGCAGAACATCTCTATGGTCCACTGCCTGGGAAAGGTGAGGGAGGAACGGACACATGGCGCTAGCTTTTGGGCTGTGAAGCTCTCTGGTACCATACCAGCCATACCACACCACCGTATGTCAGCGTTATGACAGCTAGCGTCTCTTCTCAGACACGTGGGTATTTCAGAAGCGGCTTCCCATGGTCCCAGCCATGTTTCAATGTGTTCTTATGGTGTTTTATCGTCTTCATACTGTTCCGTGGTTAAACCCAAGCTATGTTTCCTGGAGAGTGGCCCTTTTCCAACCTTGGGGGTGGAAATGCGGGTCTCTATATTAATGTTCCTTCCTGCATTTGGCAGCAAAAAATGGAGATGCTCAGAGGAAACAATACAGAGAAACATTTCACATCACTGAGACACACAAAGTATTTTTGGCAGCATGGTGTGGGAATTTGGCGTAGACTGTTGCTCATAAGCTCTAGACTCCCTTGTCTACAGCAACGAGTGGCACCTACATCTGTTATGTCTGGAGAGTTCATGGGTCCTAAAAAGGAGGGTCTCATAAGAGACTGATAAAGGAACTAATGGTGCTCCAAGAGACTTTCTTTAAGGAAGAGTCCTTTTGAGTCCCTAAAAATAGTTTAACTCCAGGAGATGTGGATGTTGTCCATGGTTTTGTTGGCATAGCACTAGTTTCTTGTGCTTCCTGGAAAGACGTGGCTATTTCACACCCAAAAGGGACTACAGCAAACCATGTGCTATCCCAGTTTGTTGAAGTGTCTGAGGAGACAGCCCTTGCTGTGGCTATTGCTGCATTTGGAGATTCCTTTGCATCAGCATGAAACAGCTTCTTGCACCATTCTCTGGGGACTGTGATTTCAAACAGAAACAACAGCCAAGAGGAGCCAGAGCTCAGTCCTTGCACCAGAACTGCAAGGTCCGTAAATTAACATCTCTATTGTTTTCTCCTTGACTTTGGAACTAAAACTGAAGTGCATGGACCTTGCTCCTTTCCTCACCCAGAGGAGTGATAAAGAAAGGATTATTCCCACCAAAAACATCAGTCCTTGATGGTTCTTTTTTTTAATGTAGGAAAAGGGAATAAACCAAATATCCAGTTCCCTGTCTAGTTCAAGATACGGCTTCAAATCTGAAAATTTGGGATTCTCTGGCAGGGCTTCTTTTTTGCTAGAAAAACAAACAAAAAATGTTGTTTTCTGGCCAAAAAGCCCAAGCTGTTCATTTCTTCCCTCTCTCTGTTTTTCTCTTTCCTTTTTTTTTGTTCTAGGGCTGTTTCTGAGCAGCTAGGCAAGGAGGACACACTGTATAAACATGGTACCAGCGGGGTGTTTGGAATGCTTCTCACTCCGGACCTCCTCCCCATGGAGGAGGAGGCTGGCGGGGTGGAGGAGTCTGGGTCATGGAGCAGAGGGCAGGGAGAAGACAGCTTCTCTTTTCTGCTTGCGTGTCCAAATCTTCCCAGCTGAGGAGAGGAACTGGTGTATGCTGGTCCTTTTATTTAGTGTGTTCTCTTCTCTGCTTCCCCTTTCATCCCCATATGTCAAACAGCTTGTGGGCTTTATTTCAGGGGGCCAAGGAATTTGAACTACAGGCCCAAATAACTCAAGCATCTTTTGATATACAAAGTCTTGAAGCAAAGTTCAGTGATGCCTAGAGCCAGCACCCTGGCAGCTGTAGCTGAGAAGGAGAGCCTGGGGTATAAGATGGTCCTTAACAATTTCTAGATGAATAAGTTAAAAAGGGAGGGGTCTCATGGGGGGGGATGCAGGCACCTTTTCAGTCCAAACTCATACAGAGCTTCTTGGATTTCTGGAAAGCACTTGGCCAGGGAGAGGAAAGCTTTCTAGGGAGAGGTATGAGAGTCCAAAAGGGAGTACCTGCAGGTGGCCCTGCTCTGGAGAGTGAAGGGAGATCGTGCCAAATGGTGAGGCAGTCTCTGGAGTTTGGCTTCCAAGCCATGTCTCCCCACCTGGTACCCTCTGCTGAGTCACACTTCCCCTGCAGTAGATCCATAATCAAAGCTACGGGAGTCGCAGTAGCGTCATTGTACTAGGACATTTTCACTGCTTCATGCAGAAATGGGACATCACATCACTCTGCAAGGATGTGCTTTACTAATGGGGAAATCGAGGCACAGGAAACGGTGGGGCTTTTCAGAGGCAGAGGGCATAGAAACAGGAGTTCTGCTTCCCAGCCATTCCAGCTGTCACTTTCACCTTCAATGTAATGATGGTTTTGGCATGACTGTTTAGCCATTCCTGTGAAAACTTGGCCCAGCAATGAAGCAAAGCGTGACTGTGCCGCTACGTATTTCAGACATTTTTGTTTCTGGTTAGATGAAAGAGCAGCAACATCAGCCCTCTCTGTGGATGAACTTCAGTATGTCAAATTACTGTTGGTGGCTAAAGAGGGAGTATAGCGTGCTGGGAAATGCAGTCCCCATGGGCCATGCCTTGGTTCTGCAGGGGACGAAGGCTGCATTATGTTCGTTCCACACAAATTTAGATCCTCCCTTGGTTTCCCAGTAAGTGGCTTCTCGCAGGGAATAATGGTCCCAGTGAAAGCCCATTGAAGTCAATGGGAGTCTTTCTGTTGACGTCAATAAGTTTGGACCCAGTCCCATGCATACGGCCCTCCTGCTGAAGAGAAATAAGCAGCAAATCTTCTATGTCTGCATGAGGTATTCTGTTGCATCATTCATTGTCTATAACCACAATTCAGCTGTTTTTATATTGCTAAACTGACAACTGGAAGCATTTAAAAGGGAGGGAGGAGAAAGGTTTGACCATGCCCTCTCTGCCCAGGGACTGTTACCATGACATAGCCTGATCACAGGGAGGTCTTCTGGTCAGTGCCTTCAGCAGAGCTGAGCTACGCCTTTCAGAAGACCTTCCCTTTTCCCAGGGGTTCAAGGGTGGTAGTGCCTCTGGGGAGAAGTGGGTTAAAATACCCGGTCCTTTCACCCTTGGGGCAGAAGGCATTTTTAGGGGCTGAGAGAGGACTGTGTGATGCAGTTGTGGCAGCTCTAAGTGTTCCCTTCCAGAATGAAACTCATTGCTTCTGCAGAGTCACTACAAAACCAGTGATCATTATTGTGCAAATTTTCAGCATCTTCCAAGAGCTCAGGGACTGACAGCCTTTCGGGTACGACATACCAGGTGGTGCCAGCCTTTCCAAAGTTAACAAGCTCTTGAGAACCAGCCTTTGAAGAAGGCAAGGTGCTGCCCATCAGCTGATCAGTGAAACCGGTCTGTGTGCATGGCTGTGGCTCCAGGATCCTGCTGAGTTTAAAACTCAGTGAGACCTGAGGGCTGCTGCCTTCTGCAGGGACCTTCCCTCACACGCCGTGGCTCCTGGCTGCCAGCCTCGGCTCTGCTGGGTGCCATTCTCCATGCCCTCACATGCCATCGTCCACACCCGTTGGTGGCTGGCTTCTGCTGTAAAGCACTGAAATCCTTCCAAAGCAAGTACAGCACAAAGGCAGAGGCCATACTTCAGAGAAGGATCTTGTAGCTGGCTGAGGGCAAGGCTTCTGCAAACAGGGGAGGTGGCTGCAGGCAGTCAGGAGTGGGTCCGGGTCTGATGACAGCAACAGTAGGGTGCTAAAAACGTGACCCAGCAGTGCTTCCAGTTGGCACATCCCTTTTGAACAATCAAATGGATTTTTTTGTTGTAGTTACTTTTTTCCTGGCAGGGATGTGGCGCCTTTCCCCTCAAGGTGACGGGTGCATTGAGTAGGTGAATGCCCCTTTGAATCGCTGGCAGTGGCCATGGAAAGGCAGAGGCCAGCTGCTCTAGCCCTGGCATGCCAAGTTTTATCCAATAATCTGTTACTACACTCCTGCTTCTCTCCATTCTCAATACTCGCTTTTCTTCCTTGAACCAAGTGCTACCTTGTGGCCATCAGTGGATTTCAAGTTAACCCTGCTGTCACCTGAAAGGCAAACCCCACCACGCAATAAATACGAGTTCAGTTGGCATATGAGACAAATACAGAAACTCTTGCAAGAATCAGGAACAATGTCTTTTAAATATATATGCAGATGTTATATATACACACACATACGTATGTATGTATATATGCATGTAGACAGAGGCACAGGGAGTGTGTACATAGGCATGTGTGTGTATAGACGAAGGGAGGGGGTACTTTGTACAAAAGGCAAAGGTGTAGAATTTGAGGGTTGCCATGGATACAGGTCATATGCCTTTGTTCTCGCATTGTGGTGTAGCTTAGGGAGATGAGAGATGTGCCAGCTTCAGAGAAAGATGAGGGAAAAATGTTTTTTAGTTTGGTTTTGCTACATGAAGGAAAATATCCACACTTTTTTTATCAAAGTTTGAAATAAAAGGCGGCAAATGAAGGCAATCTATGGATGCATATGTGATTGAACTCAGAGTCTGGGACATGACTCAGTTGAGTGTCATCAAGGGAAATATCATCATGGTATTGTCATAGTCACAGACAGCCCCTCTGTGCAGCCACAAAGCCACTTGTCTGCAGTAACGCTGTACTGATACGGAGCTTGATATCTTCATGCACTGCCTATGTGTATGAGTGTGCACACGTGCGCATGTGTAAGCGTGTGTGTGTGCTTCTGCTTTTGTTTTTCCTTTTCAAAATCTACTCACCAACTTTCTATGGTCACAGGCTATTTGATTCGGTGCTGAGAAGGAGGTTTCAAACCAGGATCCATATGGGGCCCGTCAGTTGTGACTGGATTCATTTTAAAGTCCTTGTTAAGTCCAACAAAAAGCCAAAGATTAGAGCTGATATGTTGGCTTTTATCCAAATACTGATCCTTGAAAGGCTGCCTTGAGACCGCCAGGCGACTCTCTCACTCCCCTTTTTCTTCTTGCTCTTCTTCTTCCTTTCTAATTGCTTCCCACATTTGGGTTTATTACCATGAGTTTGAAGCCAGGTAATCAGAACGATGTATGTTTTTCTTTCCCCCATCTCTTTCTGGTACCAATCAGATCATGTCTCTTTGTTGGTTCAGAAAGTCCATTTTAGTATCTTGACCACCAACGTCAAAGCTTTGGCAAGGCTGCAGCCCTTTGGGATAATGCTTTAAAACCAGCCGTTAGCTAGCAGATATATTACTGGCAGCCAAACAGCCATGTCTAAAAGAAAAGCAACATGGTTCTTGTCTGTTACCCGGGAACGCTCTTTCCTGTTCTCTGAAGCCAGGGCTACAGCTTCCCCTTCCTTTGTCCCTGAAGCTCATTGTTCAGGGCTCATCCTCATTATGGTCAGGGTGCCACAGCGGATGAGGAGCATCTCTGTGAGTGAAAGTTTTGGCACTGAGCACGGGCTCCACCTGGAAAATGGATGTCTCTGTCTCAGACCTCGCTGTCTGCCTTCACAGATGCTAATGCTAAGGTCATGCCTAGGTGATCAATACAAGGACAGTAGGAGCTTTCATGGTCAATTCTTATTGTCTCCTGTGGTCCAGCTGCACTCCATCACTGGAGATCTGTCTTTCAACCTGAACTCCTTCCTGCTTTTCACACCACAGCACGGAGCTTGTCTCTTTGAGAACAGATAGCTCTTGACAGTCTGGATTGTAAGTGAAGCCACAGAGTAAAAAAACCCCAAAACGACCAGAGCTCTATTAAGAACTGCATGTAATCAACCAAGGAAAGAAGGAATGAATATGAGGAAGGGAAATAGATATTGGTGATATTTTATGCCAAAACCAGAAGGCTGAGCAGAAGGGGAGCTGGGAGGCAGCTGTGGCCACGTAAGTCCACCGGTCCAAACCTAAGCTCTTGTGGTGGGGACACCCAAGCAGATACTCCTGCTTTGTTCCTCAGTTATGCCTCATTTGGAAGACTCTCTGTAAAGCCAAGCCTGTATCATTCTTGCTAGTTAGTGCATCTCATGAAGTGACAAACCTGGAGCTCTGGAGGAGGGTGTCTAAGCTACTGGAGGCACGAGGAGGGCAAGATAAGTAAGAGAACCTGCAGGGCTTTGGGTCTGTTGGAGCATGATCTCAAAACTGGAAGCAGAGAAGGGACTCAGGCTGTGTTGACGACACTGCACTGCAGAGTGAGCATTGCATATTGTTCTGCTCCAGAAGGCATAAAAGCAAGTGCCTCAAAGGTCTGATCCTGCCCAGTGAGGCAAGGCCCAGCCAGGCTGGCCCAGAAAATTGCTTCTTACTCCAGAATGGGAAAGGCCCTCCACATCACACCACGGCAGCCAGCAGCTGCGGGATTTGTTAGAAGTATTTTGAACAGCATCTGCCATGGGGTCTATGTGCAACAAGGGGCATTAAAAAACCATCCCATGTTGCATTGTCCGTACACTAATTTAAAATATATGCAGCCACATATAAAATAGTACCTAACACGTAATATTCGTGCAGTTCAAATTAGACAGTAGGTCGATATATTTTCAATATGTGCCGTTGCGATGTAATGCATATTCTGAACAGGCAGCAAATAGATGTGAAATGTGTGTGTGAGATGCATCTGGACCAGGAACAGCTTGCAAAGCCATTCAGGAAAATATTTAGAGGGGTGAGGGGCGGGAATGGGCTTGTTCTGTCTTTGTTTTGTGACTGCTTTAACTCCAGGCTTTCTGTCCTGGGAGTCCCACAGTACGGACTGGTCACCCCCTACAGGCAGCATAAAAGGCAGCCAGCCTGGCCCATTCTGTGCGGTGCTGTCATGTCACTATTTCAACCGCTGTTTAAACCGCTGTTTAATGAAGAGGGGTTTAAAAAGGAACCGAGGTTTCCATTCACTCCTGCCAGCGTCAGCCTCACTGATAATCCATCTGTGCAGACAGGTTTGCAGAAAGGCTCTCGGCCATCCTCCGGGACCAGCCAGGCTCCCTGTGCTCGGGCAGGGGACTTGCACATACCTGCTGGCAGGCACGGCGGTGGCCTTCGTCCTGCTCTGCACAGCCAGCCCTTCCTCTTCTTCTGCTTCCCCCACTGTACACATGTCCCAGTCCAGCCCACAGCCCCTTTATCTCACCTCCCAGTAAAATCCTCCCTTTTCACACCCTTCCTCACCACAGTTGCAGTCAGGGACTCCTGACCAGCAGATCACCTCTCCTCCTGCTTGCAGCATCCTCTTCTAGTCCATCTCCAACCTGTCTGAAGATAGCTAGGTGCACATCCAAACCCAATCTGGAAGCACCATTCCAAGGAGATATAATCAATATCCATTGTATTTTCTCATGGGGTTTATAATCTCTAGGGACCAGCAGACTCTGGATTTGAGTAACCCAGATCTGAAATACGCTCTTTGGCTTCATTTCCTTCTAATCTCTCTGAGAGGAAAAATCTCTGGTAACCCATGGGTACTAAATAGGAGGATACCTCTTCTGTACTTCTGCTGTGAAACACCAAGAGCCAGCCGACACAAGCCTGGTAGCAGAGGCAGAGATGGCATGGCTTAGAGACGTCCTGCCGGTGTGTGGGTTGGAAGACAGAGGGTCAGGGCTGCACCTGACACCTTAATCCTCTCGTCTGTGTCCTTTTGCCTCCGTCACACACCAGATCCCAAGAACAAAGCCTGTTTAGTATCCTGCTTGAGACAGGTTTATGCTGGAAGATGTTTCTTATTTCTGGAAACACTGTCTGGGGCATTTTTCTTTAAAAGTTCTAGTTTATCAATGTGGAAAATGCTGTTGAAAGTGGACATTATCCACAGCACTTCCCATTTCAACAAAAAGCCAAAGTTCATTTTTTTTGGAGAAAGGGCGGGGGGGGGAAAGAAACGTTCAGTGTTTGGTATGAAGCCTGTTGAACAGCTCGGCTCTGCTCATGGCTGGCCCCCAGCATACCCTTTTCCTGCTTCAGTATAATGGGAGCTCAGAGGCCAGTGCAGAGACACAAAATCAGCACGCTGGGAAATCAGCGGGATGTGTGCAAACTGGCTTGGATAAAATCCACCCCAAGCACAGCCCATACCATAATACGACCAAGAACAGTGAAGCTCTGAAGTCTGAGAAATAACATTTCATTTCTCCCCATCCCCCCATTTCTTTTTCCACTTCTGCTCCTGCCGGCACACACCTGGGCTTCAGTTGCCGCATCCAAGGACCACAGAAAGCCTTGGTCTCACAGCAGCTCTAAACCAAGAACTCCAGCTTCACTGAGACTGGATTTTGGCTTGCCTGGGTTATTTCAAGCTCAGGCTTTTCTTTTGGTTGTGGGACTGTGACTTTACCAGGCTGGATCTCCAAAACTGGCTAAGCTTGACCCAGTGCAGAGAAACACCCATGAGCATGGACTAAGCATCTCTCATTCCAAACTCCCCCAATTCTGAGATTAGGCAGAAATTCAAACAAATGAAGCCAGTTGCTGGAGAGGACAGGAAGCAATTACAGACCACCCTGTAAAGGCAGGACAGCTAGCAGCTTGTGTGGCTGCTGCTGCTGTTTAAACAACAACAACCCCCAGGCCGGGAAGGGCAGGAACATCTTTGAAGAACAATGCTGGAGCGAGGCACACTAAAGAAGTCGACAAAGGAGGATTAATACAAAATGCTCCGGCACAAGGGCCCTGGGCTCTTGCTGTGTGGGTCAGGAGGGTCCCGCTGGCAGGAGGAGGACAAACAGGATGAGTTCATGATTCCGAAGGGAGTTGGGACCCAGGACCTCCTGGTCCCTCCTGGTTCCATGCCAGTGAGTGGACCCACGCAGGTCAGGAGGAGGGTGGCCGGCAGGATGCCTTTTCCATCTGCAGGGCCATTTTGCGGTGGAATTTTTTTTGTTTGCCATGGAGGGGGAAGCAAGGGGGAGGCATTTTCAAGCTGTTTTCTCCAGGATATCCCAGTTACGCCTGACAGCTGGTTCCCATTGGGCTCCTGACCAAAGACAGTCTCCAGCAAGGGTGGGAGTGGGCGGGAATGGGGGAAGGGAACCTAATAACGATGAGGACGACGAAGAGGAAGGATGAAAGGCACTTAAATGTGGAGGGTGGAACTGAACCAGGAGGACACTTGGTGGGAGGGGCTGGCAAGGCTTTGAAGCTCCTCGCTATGGGGAGCCTCCTTTAAACCCTACACCATATTGGTACAAGGTGGGGGAGAAGGGTCTGTCTTTCTTTTTCCCTCTGAAATATTATGAGAGTTTGAGACCCCAACTCAGGATGGCCTGTTTCTGTCCATTAAGTATTTTAAATACTTGTCCATCTCCCGTGGCCTCCCGTCCTTCTGTTCCTTGTGGGAATGGGCTGGGGATGGGAGATTCCTGAAGATAATGAAAGGCTATGGGGCATGGGGTAGAGGTGATAAGGGGTGGTGTCAGGCAGAGCCCTATGCCAGTAGGCATTCAAGTGTAGGATATGTGAAGAGGAACTGTGTCCCAAAACCCAGGATCAGCTGTTGATTTTTGCTCTTGGGGAATTAGAACCTGGCTGCAGCACTGGTTGACCAGCGAGGCCTTTGAAACACCCATGCAATCTGGGGAGAAATCGGACAGTGGGTTTTTTTGTAACCTCAGAGCCCCATGCTGCCCCGCTGGGAACCAGGTGAGGGTTTGCTAATTAAAGATGGACTAGACCCAATCTGAAGGACTCTGAAGGCCTCCCTGGCCACACACAAATGCTCGTACCATTTTAAAGGCAATGCTGTTGACAAGGGCTAGCCTTGAATTTGACTGTTGGGCTGAGAAACTGGAGAGGGCTCTGCGCTTTCCTGGGACTGTTGTCTTGAACAACCAAAAGTATGTTTATACAAGGACCAAAGGGTTCATTAGAAATTAATGCCCCCTCTCTTACTATTGCCCAGATTTCAGCCAGCTCTGTGGTATGTGGCACTGAAGAGTTTACTGAGCAGATACCAGCAAGTGCCTATGTTGAGTCCTTTGGTGGGGAGGGCAGACCTGGGATGCAGCCTGGCCTTTCAAGCTCCTGCTGTGGAGGAGAAGCACAAGGAGACAACTACCCACCTTTGCCACAGACAGGGGGTGTGATTTTGGGAGTAGACCCAGCTGAACACTGTGCACTGCAAACATGGTTTGCTAACAGCATAGTTCTCATTTGCAGAGCATTCGCACACCCATGACTGGTGTCTGCCCCAGTATTTGTTATTGATGTTTGCCAGATCTCATGGACTTGATTGCAGTGACCCTTGTGCAGGTGGTATACATAAGAGTCAGGCTGTGAGCACCTTGCTCACATTTGTGGTCTGAGTTTGTACTAGAGACCGTTGCAAGCAGAGGCTGTGCTGGGAAGCGCGTGGTCTGTTTGTAGGGCTCTGTGCCTTCCCGGGGCAGACACTGCTGGGTCTCTCACCTCTCAGACCTCACAGGTTGCTGCTGGAGGCATTGCCACTTCCTTCTTACTGAAGCTTCGGACAGATGGGGACATTTGATAATACTAACTTTCTCTGTTGTTTTCTGTTCGTCTCATGATACCTGTCTGACTTTGGGTTTGATTTGATTCAGAAAAAGAGCAGGAAAATCTTGTTTAGTAAAACTGCTAGGAGGACACTCCTCTTCCTTCCCCAATCAAACCCAAACAAACCTTTCCCTGGAAAATCGGACTACAACAGTTTATTAAGTTACATGTAACTAAATTCAAATCATCAAGAAATATAATAGCAGCCAAAAAAAGAAAAAAAAGGTACAGGAACCACAAAAGAACATGTCCAGCAGACACCTGCCTTTAGAGTGCTGCATGCATTCCTTCATTGGCTGCGTAGCTGTACAGCATGGCTGAGAGATTATTCCCTTGAATTACCTTGCCCTAATCTAACAATGAATATGCTTCAAAGCAATGGACAAAAAACTAAGAAGCCTTGCTCTTCCCCCTGAAATGAGCAGACCTGTCTGGGCTGGCTGAACCTCTCAGCACTGGGAAGCATTCAGGGCTGCGCTCAGTGCTGGAGCTGGAGCTGGAGAAAGGGCACCCTCATTCCTCGGTCCTTCTCAGTGCATGGGCTGTAAATCTCTAGAGGAAAAAAATACTCTGTCAGTGCATTGTTCCTCCCAAGGCTGCCAGGAAATCTGTGGGGCAGAGGCATGAGGTGACACAGAAAAAACAATGGAAAGAGAAAGTTAACAATAACACTTTTTTTTGGTGTATGGCAAACTATTTCTGGCAGAGAACTAGTTGAAGGTTCAGTGTGGTAATTTGTGTAATTAATCCATCTTTGCTCTGAGTTTGTGTGCTGGGTATCCCTGGGCCCCTGCAGTGGGTGTCTGTTCAGCAGCAGCCCCAGGGTCTCGGGTTGATCCCGAGGCTCCTGAGTCGCTCCCACACAGGGGTATGTGACTCAGGAACCTGGAGCTGCGGCACTCAGAGGTGTCTTTAGCTGAGGCCCTCGCCTGCAAAGGTGAGGCAGCTGAAGGTGCAGCTGTGGCAGTGGATTGCCCGTGGCTGCCTGGCAGCTCTTGCACCTCCTTAATTTGGGGCTCATAATTACAAGACAGTTAACTGTTCTAAAAGCAGTGACATCAATGAAGGAAGTGCAGTATTTCCGTGCCTTCCTTTCTCTTTGCCTTGCCTTCGCCCGCTTCATGTCAGTGCTGGATTCATCCCTCTTTCCTTCTTGGTGTACCACTTCTCCTAGGGACATTTAGATTGGATATTAGGAAAAGTTTATTCGCTGAGAGGGTGGTCAAGCATGGGAACAGGCTGCCCAGGGAGGCAGTGGAAACACCATCACTGGAAGTATTTAAAAAACACATAGGTGGTGCTTAGGGACATGGTTTAGTGGTGGGTTTGGCAGTGCTGGGTTTAATGGTTGGACTTGATGATCTTAATGGTCTTTTCCAACCTAAATGATTCTGTGATTTTATGAAGCATCCCGCTCCAGGCTGTTTGCTCTAGTATAGCTGGGAGGAGCAGGGCAACAATGTTTTTGATCGACGCCTTCCCTTTCTCCATGCCTGAGTGGCAGCATGAGATGGATGGGCAGCATGTGTTTCCTGTGCTAAGCCCCAGCCCTTTGCCTTGCTCTCCTCCTGGCCTTTTCCAACAGCCACTTGATGGCTTGGGCAGCAGGTGAGAAGGAGAGCTCACTTTTGATTCGTGAATCCCCAGGAACATAGCTTAAAATAAAAAAAAAATAGATAAAAATCCCCAAACAAATAAATGCATTTTTGGAAAATAAATGTCCCTATATTAGCTTAAATGGGCCCAGTGAGGAATAGTGGCTCTATTAGCATCTGAAAACACTTACAGGCAGCCTGGGGTGAGCAGAGGTGAGCGCTGTGCAAGGCAGCGCAGCAGCAGAAAGTTTGAGAGCAGTACTACTGCCAGCTGAGGCACCTCTCACTCTCTCCCCCTTCCCGTGCTCCGCTTTTTTTGTTTGGTTTTGTATTAAGATCTGCAGGTGTCTGGTATGCTGCGCCGAATTGAAAAATTGAATGCAATATTAAGTTAATTAAAACTGCCCTCTGTGTGTTAATCTTCTTGTCAAGTTTTAATTAAGTGCTGATAAAGGCTCAGCATGGGCCAGGGTGTGTGTGTGGTGTGTTCCCAGTTTCCCCCTCCGTGATCCAGGCAGCCTGCAGGCATGGAGGTGCTTGTTAGGATAATGTTGGGGTTACAGCAGGTCCCCTAAAGCCTCCCGGTGCCAGAGTTCAGGTCAAGGAAGCCTGGCTGTCCAGCTCAAATGCACTGAGAGGAGCTCCTTAGTGCCTGCACCCATGCAGGGCTGTTGCAATGTCCCTCCCACGAAAAGGTGAAATGTGACCGTTTCCTTGGCTGTCTCCCTTGCGTGGACACAGCCCTCACTCACCAGCACCCTGCAGGTCCCACTCAGCAAGAGTCCCTGCCCAGATGCAGCCTCTCTCCTCCCATAACAGGTCATGCTTTTGGTGATGGCTGATTTTCTGCTCATGAGCCAGAAAATTTAGGATAATTGTCAAGTCAGGGTAATTGCCATTTCTTGCTGCAGGGACAGGTTGGTGTGAGAGCATCAGGAGTGGGGTTAGGGCTTTCTGTGTGTTCCTCTATTCCTGTTTCTGTGTCACCTCTTTTGATGGGTGGTTATGGATACATGGAGTTGGTGCCTGAGCCCTCACCCCCAGCATGGTAATGAGGGATGCTTTTTGGAAGAGACAGCCAGGCAGGGCGTGAGGAGCTGGAAGCATGTATGTGGCCTGTGAGGGTGAGGATACCCAGGATCCAGATGGGTTTAGGGATTGGTTAGGGTAGGAGTGAGCTAGAGCGGGGTGAGGAAGAAGCCTGCAGTGGTCCTGGGTATGCTGCAGAGGGTTAGCAGGATGGAAAAGAGGACACTGCCAGATGGAAGTGATGGAGAGCTTTAGGACAATTTGGGGGTGTTTAGTTGAATGGCAGCAGGGATTAGCAATGGCAGAGGGGGTGTGTGTGTGTGGGAAGATTGATGAAAGAGGGTGCAGAGCCAGGTGCTACAATGCAGGAGGGTTGTGGTGGTCTTGGAGTCCTGGGAGATGAGCAATTCCCATCCTGTTCCTGCAGTCAGGGAGATGGTACCAGCAGGACAGTCTGTAGCTCTTTCCTTCCATCAGCCTCTGACTTGTTCTTTGGTGCTGGGGGAGCCCCTCCAGCTCCCTGCAGTTCACAGGGCCTGCAGAGATGAGTTTCAAACACGTGTCTCCATCCTGCTGTGCCTGTACAAGCGTTTCAGCTGCAGGGATATCACCATGGCTAATGAAACGGTGAGAAATCCACAGCAGAGAGTACAGGGCAAATGGTCAGTGCCAGGGCAGGAGGAGAAACCAAACAGGACATACAAGACACCCAGGGCAATTCAAGTAAGTTTTTCCTACCACATATCAGTCCCTGGAGTGTATGGCCTGTCCTGGAGCCTTGTGTTACTGTCAGTCCCCAGAACACACACTCTGTCCTGAAGCTTTGCCTTGACTCAGCCTTGCTATTTTGGTCTGCCACGGTCTGCTGCAGGGAGCCGGGCACCAGTGACTGAGCTGGTGCATCCCACAGGGTGAAACCCCCTTCCACAGCCCCACCAGCTGCTGTCCAAAACCCTCTCCTGGGGGAGTCTGTTGGGACTTAAGCCAAGCAAGGGTACGCGGTCTGGCTGCTAGTAGCTCTGGGAACCTGCTATGATCCTTCATAGGGCTGGAAGGAGGGATATGTCCTGTCAAAGGCAACTTTTGCAGAGATTTTGTTCCCTCCTTTGGGAACAGCGGAAAGGTTTTAGCACAAAATGGTTGGTGTGAGTTTGTTCAGCTGCAGCAGTGAGATGTGAGGTGGTGTTGGAGCAGCAGCTCCTGGCCAGCCCTGACCTTGAAGCAGGAGGCTTTGCTTTGCCCAGGCCTGACTTGCGGCTGGTGATGGCTGAGGAGTCAGTGCTTTAGTAAAAAGTTCTCATCAGAACACTGCAGGAATAGTTTTTCTTCTTTTAGAGAAACTGTTTGGCTGGGTAATATCTCCCTAAAGTGGACAAGATGATCCCCTGTTAAAGGTCTGACTCTCTTCACTCTCCTTGTTATTTAATAAGGGCAGGTTGGAAATCAATGTTTCTAGCAGTGCAGATGTCTCATGTCTCTTTTTTCCAATGCCAGACAATATCATTTTGCAGCAATTATCTCAATCATTGACCATAGATTGAGCTGCAATAAATTTTTCCAAATAGTTCCTTGCTATAAATTTCTGTAGATATATCCATTGCGGAGTTGACATTTCCCTCTGAATTGACAATTAAACTATCTTCGCTCAGTTATAGCCATTATATTTAACCTCTGTTGATTCCATTTTTGACTTTTTTATAGGCAACATGTTTCCCACTCCACATATGAGTCTCACCTAGGCTTTTCATTGTATTTTTAAGGTCCCTAGCTAAAATTAAGACATTCCCCATTTTGACTTACAGCACCTTGTAATGCCTTTAAAACATTACAAATATTCTTTGAAATATCTCAGGGCCAGATCCAGTGCACAAGTGGAATTAACAGTCGCTAATTTAGAGCCCAAGCCATTAACTTGACCAGCCAAAGTGTTTCTCCTGCCTCAGGTTTTTCAGCTCAACATAGGTACAACACCTGCATTTACGATCAGAAAGTTATTAAGTGATACTCTTTTTAAAATTAATTGTGACTGTTCCCAACTTGGGGCAGCCCCGCTGTGGATTTCTGTGCCCGCTCCCCAGCCCTGGGATTAGGCAGTGGGGGATTTCTGGAAGTGTCTTTCCATTGTGCTTTGGTCTCCAGCTGAAAGGGTACAGTTTTAGCAGTTACAAGCAGTACTTGTCAATCTCTCACAGTTTGTTTTGGAGCTAATGAATTTAGGAAGGTTCCCATATATGTGTCCTCCTCTTCAGCACGCTTGGGAGCACGCTTGGCTCCAGCTATCCGGCATGTTTCTGAGAGGTGGTTTCTTCACCCCAGTCACCAAGATTAATTTTGTATAGGCATTTTCATATGCTGGGAAAAAAAACTGAAAAAAACCACCTGGAATCAATTGTCAGCACAATGGAAGTTGGCATAGCTAGCACTGGGGAGAAAGGGATGGACAATAGTTTATTTACCAGAAATACCACTGTGGGGACGATCAAAACTATTGGTGAATTAGTGCCAAATTGGATGAATAGAGTAGACTGGGAAAAAAATAAAGGGGGGCGAAAAAAACCCTGGAAAAGTCAAAACCTTTAGTCATATTATTTTCTGAAATGAATTTGGTTTTGTTTTGAATGGACACTGAGAAATCTGCCTGAATTTGAGCTGAGATTTAAAGAGACAGCCAAACAAGCTGCTCTCCTCTGGGCTGGATGTGGCATTCGGGTCTACTGAGGGTGCCTTCCTCACTGTTCTCTCTTTGCTTCGAGCACCCTAGGGTGAATCCCATGCTGGGAAGCCCGTTCCTGGCTTGTGGGGTGTTGCCAGGCCCCTAGCACTGTGTGGGGAGCAGCAGGGAGCCTGCACTGCACAACCACCGCTGCCACTCCTGGCTCTCCATCCTGCCTTATCTCCGTTCCTCCAACCCTTGCCCACTGTGTTTATTCACACTGTAAACTTCTTTGTGCGGGGTCTGTCTCTCATTGCATTTGTTTTGAAGCCCTGTCCCCACTCATGGCTTATCTCTAGGCACAGCGATAACAACAACCAACAACCCTCTTTGCTTATATCACCGTCTCTTTTAAATGTTTTCATAATCTAAACCAGCGCTTCTATCGCCTCTTCCTTCCTCCGTGTAAAAGCACCCGGTCCGTGTAATGCTAATGGGCCCGGCTTACACGGAAAGTTATTGCCTGCACTTCCCAACTCGTTTTCTGCAGCCCCTGTGGAAATGAGGGAAGTGTCAGGCTGATGCCATGTTTCTGCAAGATTCTCGTGCAAGTACAGTGACTGTGGAAGAAATAATTTCTCCATCTTTGATTCAAGATAACTTTTGACATCAGGAACTCTCAGGAGTCAAGCCTACCCAGGGAGGAGGCACCATGCTCTACCCCAGCATCTCCCGTGTCCTGGAACAGAGGCCGCCGTGTGTTTCAGAACAGCAGGCTCCAGCCTTGGAAAGTCAGGCGAGGCACAATTTGGAAGCAGGCTCTGCCTCCCACCGCGTGGGGACCTTGCAGGATGCTTGACGGAGCATCCCTGTAGCTCCACCCTGTTCCTCTGCCTCCAGCTCTTTCCAGGATCCTATGAGGTCTTTGTGCTGCTTCCCACAGGCTTGGGTCTCCCTGCTTGCACTTATGGCAGGAAGATGTCCCTGCAGCTCGACATTAACATATGTGTGGCCATGCATGTGCCTGGCACTGGCAC
Source organism: Falco biarmicus (assembly GCF_023638135.1). Classification (NCBI taxonomy): domain Eukaryota; kingdom Metazoa; phylum Chordata; class Aves; order Falconiformes; family Falconidae; genus Falco; species Falco biarmicus. Next base: position 1,177,796 of record NC_079301.1, on the reverse strand, counting down.
ACATTGCCCTGTGAGAGCTGCCCTTGCCTGATGCTCATGCTAGCATGTGTGCCTGTGCAGGCTGGGTGACTGGTACAGGATTGCCTGCCTGCACTGCTGGCCACTGCTGTATGCCTGAGGGGTTATTTTTCCCCCTCCTTTGTTTTTTATCCCCCTAGGAAAGGAGTGTCCCTCAGTGCACGTGTGCCTGCATAGGTCTGGGCAGGCGCAGAGCATGCGTGTGCCACTCAGCTGTCGCTCGTCCTGATCACCAGAAGGGAAGCGAGCGCTGCCAGGGATTGAAGGTCAGCAGAAGGACATCTCAATTATTCTGTGTCATCTGCGAGGAACTCGGCTCTTGTCAGAGTCCCAGTGAAGAGCAATGAAACAGTAACTTGGCTGGAGGAAAAAAGAAAATAGGAAAAAAAAAAAAAAGGAAAGGAAAGGAAAGGAAAGGGAAGGGAAAGGAAGGGAAGGGAAAGGAAGGGAAGGGAAGGGAAGGGGAAGGGAAGGGAAGGGAAGGGAAGGGAAGGGAAGGGAAGGGAAGGGAAGGGAAGGGAAGGGAAGGAAAAAGGGGAAAAAAAAAAAAGGCCTGTGCAGTCTGCACAGAAACTAAGGTCACTGGGATTGACAGCTGCTAGGAGATATCTCTATTTCGTGTGCTGACAATAACACCTCTATGGGCTACAGATCTGAGTTTTCAATTAAATATTGGGCAGTGAAGAGGGGTGAAAAAATATATCTCAGCGATAATTTCAGAGGAGGGGGAGGAAATGAAAAACAGGCTTGTGAAGGAAACCTGTCTCACTGCTTCCAGTAACCTTATTTCCTCAGGATTGTCCTGTGTATTTCTCCTTCCCTCATCTCTTATCTTCACCTCTCCTTTTGAAGCCCTGGGAAACTGGAGGCAGCAAGGAGAGAAAGAACTTGGGCGGAGGGAAGCAGGGGGAGCCAGTCCCTTATATCTCTCCTTGCGGGAGGAATAACCAAGGCCCAGCAGCACTTCTGGTGGAGCTGCTCTGTACCAGCGTGACGTGCTGGGCTGGGATGCAGGCAGCCCCCCGCGGTCCTTGGCACTTCCATTTGACTTCTGCTCATGTCATGCCAGTGGGATGCCTTTGTTAAGCTCAGTTAATTGGCAGCCAAGGACCTCCCCTCTGTACAGGTGGGAGTTCCTTGCTCAGCCTCTATTTCCATGGGCTCAGGGCCCTTGGGGTTTTGGCACAGCAGGGTGGCTGCTGGCTCTGGCTGTGGCTGGGCTCATGCAGTGCCCCAGGGATGCAGTTCCCAGCACTTTCCCTGATGATTCATCTGCAGCCGGTGTTTCCTTGCTGCTGGTCCTCACACCAGATTCTCCTTCATACACATCAGAGGTGATGCCAGCAGCACTGCAAAGACATAAAGCAGTGTTGGCTTTGTCGTGCTCCTATTTTAGCAGCTCCTGCCACTTGTTTCCAGATCTGGTCACATCTTACCCTCTGGAGCAGGGGAAGTTACCCTGTCTCCTCCCCTGCATGACCTTGTTCCCTGCCTGGTGAATTCAAAACCATTTCTTCCATGAAGTTCTTCAGTGCAAGAGGGATGGGAAAGTGTTTCCAGAGGGAAGAGCCCTTGAAATCTCCATGGCCTGGAGTAACCAGCCCACTAGGTGGGCTGACCTGTCTGGGAGCACTTGGACAGAAGATATCTGGGGACTTTCCAGCAAGTAACTGTGCTGGTACCACCAGCATCCCCTGCCAGGGAGTCTGGGGCTTGGGGGTTTCAGCACAGACAACAGCTAAAACAACAACAGCAGACTCCATAATTATTGCCATTGTTCCCAGGCACGAGCCTGCATCAACATCATCATTACAACTTACTAATATGCAATGCTATTGCATGATTGCATAAAGCGCCGCTGCTGTTGATACAGAATTAATTAATGAATGGCTTCAGCCTGCTAACCATGTTCAGTCAGGAGTCAGGCAGGCTGCCAGGAGGCTGGGGGAAAGGTGCAGGAGCAGTGCTCCAGGGCCAGCCAGAGTCTGGGGGCTGGGGTGCTAGGATCTGTGCTCTGGGGGCCAGGGGGAGGGTGGCCGCTCTGCCCTCCATGCACACAATGTCCCTTGCTGCTCTGCAACTCTGCAGAGCTCCTGGATGACGGCAAGGAAGGAGTAGCCCATGGTTGGACCATCACACATGCATTTTCAAAGTTTCCTGAAGAGCTGAGCAAGGCTATTGCAAATCATTTAAGTCCAGCAGCCATTATGGAGGCATCTGGGGCAGTTGTGTGCTCCTTTCCAACAGGACTCTTTGTCCTAGTCCCCCAGAAGTAGTAAAAGCTCTTGCTCAGGACTGGAATTTGAAATCTGCCTAGGGCCACCCCTCTCCATCCATCACCAGAGCAGATGCCAGCAGGCTCCATACTGGTTTTGTCTGCGAGCTGCAGGTGGCATTTCACCAGCATTAGCTGCCCTCACTTGTGCTTTCCCTAATCCCCTTCTCCAGGCAGTCCTGTCCTGCATCCTGCACTGAACAGAGGCTTCAGCTTCTGCACCGGACCGCATATGGGCAGGGGGCACGGGGGGCTGGCCCTGGGGCACCACAGCACAGCAATGTCACTGCCCGTCCTTGGACATGCCCATTAAAAAATTAACAAAGAGCTAATGGTGCATGGCTGTTGGTGCCCGAGAGTGGAGCCATTGCAGAGTAACTGCTTGGAGATGGGGGTCACTAATAATGCTGTAAGCTGCCTGGGAGGGTATTCGGGACCCCACAGCTGGATCTCAACACGAAGCTGCTTGAGCTGCCCATGGCTTGTCAGTGAGAAGCAAACTTCTGAGGAGGATTCACAACCTCGAAACACACATGTGTGCAGGGAGAGGCCCACAGTGATATCTAGCTGAATGTTAAAAGTAATTTAGAACACAGTGCACAACCTTCACCCTTAGGTCAGTCTTTCAAAACTCACTGAAACCCCCAAATCATGAAAAACCATGACATTCCTGTGAGTTTTGGTGTGCGGGAGGACATGGACCTGCTCATATCACAGAGAAAGCACCCGTTGGCACTTTCATGGGAGGGTGGTTTAGGTGATGGTGGCTCTTCCAGCGTGGGTGCCAGTGCAGCCTGTGCTGCCCCGTGGTTGCAGACAGTTCTTCCCTCTCCAGACTCAGGAGACACTTTCTGTGGGATCCCCTTTTTGCTGTCAATGGACCCTTAGATGGGGAGCATACAGCTAAAGCTGGGGGTGACTGCTGCTTTGGGGGTGCCTGTATGTTAGGAGATGGGGAAGGTGCTGCTGTGCATCCTGGCAGCCAAGCACATCAAGGCTTCTCTGTCCCACACAGCAGCCAACCCCACATGCATTTGCCTTCTAGGAGTGTAGGAGGAGATGCACTCTCCTTTGCACTGTGTCTGTCCAGTGGCCAGTGGGTCACCTGCTTTGCAAGGAGGCTCTGCTCCCTTTTCCCCCAGTCCTGGACCCATGCACAGGGAGTCATGCTCACACATCATAAAGTGTGCTTGCTGTTGCACTGAGAGGCTTCCCTGGAACATGGGCCTATTTATTTTATATGCAGAGAAACATAAATGTTTGCACTAAGCTGCAGACATGATGGGAGCAGATGCAGGTATTTCACCTTTGAATCCTGGCCTTGCTGGCTTGTGAGGAGCTAAGCGGGAGGCTGATGAATTGCAAACACATTAGGACCCCAACTTGCTGGCAGACCTCTTACCTGGCTTTGTCAGCTCTTCAGCCGATGAGTTGTTTAAGTGGTCTTTTTATTGTGCTTCCTTTCCAAGTGTTCAGATACGCTAATGGTAGGAGGCTCTGCTGAGCTCTGGGCAGCCTTCTCCGAACCTGTCCCTCACACCAGCGGGTGTTTCTGAGTCCTTTTGGGCCAGTGGAAGAGGGCCTGTGTGTCACCTACCTGTTGGTTCCACGGATTTTATATTGTGGACCACCTATCGTGATTTGACTTGGGCTTCTTTTTATTAGTCACATGAGCCTGTTTGTGAGTATCCTGAACTGCTGCCCACAAGCTGAGCAACCATTCCTTCCCCTCAGAAAACTTTCCCTGAGATACCAAAGCATTTAACCAAAAATGATGTTATTTCTTGGCCTAACATCACTTCTCTGCTTCTTCCAAGCTTTTTCCAGAAACTGCAAAGCTCCCAGGAGAGTGTGTTCACCTGGAGCAGGGAGGTGAGGTATCATCCCCCAAGAACTCCAGTCCAGTTTTGCAGCGCATTAGGAGTTTTGCTGTTGGATGAGTTTGTCAGAAATCTCTTTGTGGATCTCCCCTGGCTCTGGGCTTCACCTGTGCAGAAGGGAAAGAGCCCATGCTGCTTTTAGGCTGTAAGAAAAACATGACAGGCTTTGTAGTGCCCGTGGTGAGGAGCTAATTTTTTCCAGCTGATAGCCCAAGCGCTGGGGTCCCCTCCTGCAGTGGGTGGGAAGGGTGCTCTCTCTGAACACAAACCTCTTCATGGGAAAGCAATCACAGAAAAGCTGAGTGCTGCAATGTAGGTTTAATTTTTTTTGGGGGTGGGGAATAGCTACCCATTTTCAGGGCTCCTGGCGTGCTACCCCATGGGGCGGTGGAGCAGAGTCTGGCTGGAGAAAGCTGAGCGGGAGCTGCCATGGCAGGGAGAGCAGGGAGCCGCACGGGAATGGCAGGATGGCGAGACACGAGCACCTGGAAAGAATTAACGCTTACCCTCAGCAAGAGCTTGTAAGGAGAAAGAACAAAGCAGGCGAGGAAAAACCAGAGCAAGAACAAAATGGTGCTAGTGGGAAAAGGCATTCCTCCTTCTCTGCAAGGGGGAAGGAGACGTCTGAGCAGTACTGCTGTGTTTTGGGGGAACCGCCGCTCCCTCTCAGAGACTCAGCCTTTCTCACATTTTCTTTTCTATTCAATTATGTCTCTGATTTTTTTCCTCCTCTTTGTTTTTCCTTCCCTTTCTGACTTTATCCCATCCCTCTCTTTCTCCATTCTCTCTGATCTTTTCTATGTGTCCTTCTCACACACTCCTCCCTTCCTTTCTGTAGCAGAATAGTGTTTATTTCTGTACCCAAAGACCATTCCCACTTTCTCAGCAGCCTGGGGACATAGTACCCTGGTTGTCCTTTCTCCAGGCTGGAGCCTCAGTGCTGATCCTTACTTGCAGCTGTCCCTTGTGACATGCAGAAATGGAGGCAGGCAGGGTTTGAGCATTGATGCACTTAGGTAAATTAATGGACATTCTGGAAATTGCCACTAATTTGAATTTGACCCATTTTGCAAGGGGTATTTTGCATGTGGTCCTCCAGTGGGCTGCGAGGGCTTGTGCTCTCTTAGGACGTGTAGTACCTGCTTCCCAAAGATTATTTTTTTTTTTTAAATAAATACTGCTAATAGCCTCCTGGCTGACTTCTGTTAGCACTCTACTGGACCTGGTCACAGCAATTACTCAAACAAAAACCAAAAAGAATTGCATTTATCAAGGGAGTTTTTCTCCTTCACATCCTCCTGGTGTGTTGTGCCCTAGGTGGAGGTGGTCTTCACCCCACTGGGGTTGCTGGGCTGGAAGCAGAACCCCCCAGCAGACTAGTCCAGCTGACAGCCCTGACTACACTTTCCAGAGGGATTTGTTTCCCAAGTTGTGTGTGTCTGTAGCATTAATAACATTTGCAACCCTCCTTACTCTTTGGTTGTGCCAGAGGTTTGGCTGAGCATGACTCTGGCTCTGTTATCACACAGAATTCCTGGAGCAGAAGAGCAGAGCAGAGGCTGTAAACCAGAGCTCTCGGACCTGGGGAACTGCTGTGCCTTGCTGGGCAGCAGATAACCTTAAAAGCCTTCTGAGCTCCCAGAGATACTCAGCTGCAAAACAAAGTAGAGACAAACCGTTGGGCAGCTGAGGAAGATCTCTCTCTTGCCTTTTTGCCATTTTTGCTATTGATTAGACCTGCTTGCCCATTGGTATTTCTGGTGAGCTCCTGCAGCCAGATTTCTAGCCAGGTCTGCTGGCTTGAGAGGTTGCACAAGTTTGGAGAAGTATTCAAGCATCCGAGTGTTTTACCCAAAGTTGAACTCTAGTAGAGCTGGTGACAGAAGGGGTCTATATAACTCATCCACACCGTCTCCCTGAAATTTCCAACTTCCTGAGTTTCTCCCACCACCGTCCTCTGTCCTTATAGGGCCTGATATAATAGGGTAGCAGTAAAAAGTTACTAGGTATAAATGAACTGATGGGGATTAAAGAACCAGCACATGCCTCCTGGAAGGCTTTAAAAGCATCCTGTTTAGAAACAGCTCTGTTTCTGCATCCCACATTCTTACTAATTTTCTTTCTCCTGTTTTTCTTTTCTTTCTTTTTTTTTTTTTTTTCATTCATATAGAGGAACTACAGATGGAGCAGGTTTACCAGGTCCCATTTCATCCATTCTCCCGGGGACAGCAGGAGTGCTGTCCCACTCGGCCCCTTCTCAAGGCTTTTGCCTTTCCCTAGGGTTTTCTTAGTGTTTTTTTTTTTTTTTTAAATTTATTTATTTCAAACCTAATTTAGTTTCAGATTGTTCATGCCTTTACCTGAGAGAGTTGGAGATTACTTGTGAAATGTGCAGAAGCAGGGTGCAGGCTCCTGGGGCAGCACAGACTTGGCTGTGCACTGGCATAGCACCCGACTGTTGCTCTGTGCAGCCAGGATGCCTCTGAGGATAAATCAGACTCCACCTCACAGGCCGAACAAGTCAGGCCCAGGGGCTCCTGTGAGCTCTGTTGATGCCCAGTTGGTGGTTCTCCCATTGCATCCAGCCTTTGGAAGGAAAATTAAAATCTTTCCTGCTTTGGGATATAGAAAGCTAAGCTGGAACAGGGAATTCTGTGCAATTTAAGATTTTTGTTTGCTGTAAAGAGCATTTCTGTTCACTTTGCACTGACAAATACTGTGATTTGATGTTTACAGGTAGCAATAGCGAGTTCCCTGGCAGAGGTGGGAGCCTCGGTGCTCCCAGTGCTGTCGGCATGCATGTGCTGGGAATGAGCGGAAGCCAGTGGAGGAGTGGGGAGCAGGCGAGATAGCAGCCATGTGATAGCTTCCAAGCAGAGGTCTGAATTTCTAGCTGCCTTCTGTAGATAAGTTTGGATGCTGAGGTCAAACAGGATAATCTGTGCAGTGAGCGGCTGAGCATCTCTTGGCAGGAGAAGTGTGAAGGGGGTGGAACTGGGATGTACTGGGGCATTTGGAATTGTTTACTGTCTTCTCTCTTCTGGGCCACGTAGCTTGGCACCAAGGTGTTACTAGAAGAACCACGGTGCCGCTGAACTTGCCAGGCTCCCAGGCATGCATGTTGGAGCCATATGCAATTACTGGCCTGTTTGGGAAGGAGACAGCCAGGTCTGCATGTGGCTCATTTGCTTTGTTCTTGGAGAATTTTTCTCTTGACCCCTCCTGTACCAAAGTATTCATCCTCATGGATAAATACCATGTGCTCTGCAGAAAACTCTATATTTAGGGGGTTTGCATCCTTGTTTTTATGTCAGACTGTGCCAAAGGTCCCTGACATTCCTTTCTTTGGTAGCTGTGGCCAACGGTTTCACATCCGTACCAAAACACAGCTCTCAGCCAGCCCTTGAAAGCATCATGTTGGTGTAACATCCATGCGTGAGCAGCATGCGCACAGGGCTGCACTGAGCTTGGCCAATGCTGATTTATTTGCTCTAGTTGGATGCATGTTCTGGCATTTCTGTGGTATTTAGAAAGTCTTAATGACTATGAAGAGGCCGTCTGGTGTGGCTTAAATGGAGCTGGTGGAGCTATGCCATATTCCTCAGTCAGGAGCTGGTCCTCAATGCCACTTCTCACAGAATATCAGACGAGGCTTCGAAGGAGCTGGTGATGGGTCTCAAGAGGTTTGCAAGTTTTGAAACATTCAGGCAGCTCATCTAAATGTATTGCACAGAGCTTTGGTTTGAGGATTAGGTTGGAAAACTTTGAAAGATCTCCCTTCCCCTGAGATTTCATGTGCTTCCTGTCTCTGCTTTTACCAAAACCACAGTGCCAGAACAAAGGCTTTTCTCATCGCACCTTGCTGTTTGAGATGAAAACAAAGCTTCAGCAGGAGAAAGGCTGTTGGATGGTGTCTTTTTAAGCGATAGCAAACCAGACGTTTTCAGCCTGTATCAGCTGAGGTTTGAGTTGAGTTGCAGAGCCAGGGCCTGAGCCAGATCGCATTTTTTCCAAGCAGCTTGGAAAAAAACAGAAGCTTGGTTCATACCTACTTTCAGAAAATCATCCAGCTTGGATGAGATCCCTCTAGCTGCCCTTGTGCTGCATTTGCATGCTGGGTGGCCTGAAGCTTTTTCCCATGGTCACTGAGAGAAACCAGAAATGGGATGGGTAGAAAACCAGTGACAGCGGAATATTATTTAGGTATATTACTCTGCTTTCACACGCCCACTTGTAACTGAGCACAGCACCCGCCTCTCTCTGGCTGAGTTTAATGCCATATCTGTACGTTGGCATCTCTCTCCACCTGTTTAATGCATGTGTAGATAACGTTAGCAGGCACTTTTCTGAAATGAAGTGTGGGAAGACTGTTTGTTCTCTCCCTGGCGAGCTGCAGATGATGAGGTGCATGTGCTTCTGCGGCGACATCAGTGATAAGGGAGTGTTAATATAACCATGAATCCCTATTTTTGAGGAAAATGGGGCTTTTTATTCTAGACAGTTAAAGCATTTTAGAGAGCTTGCCACAAATGTAACCCAAGAGCCATGACTGTGTCCAGCTGCTTCACATGAACCTTGCTGAACAATCCCACCATCAAAGCCTGGTGCCCGCCTGAAATGATGAGACATTTGTGAGGCAGAAATATTCTGCATTAAAGCAGACATTGATCCAATCTGAGTTGTCTGTTCTGTTACAGCTAGTCTCAGTCTTAATTTTGCTCCGTCATGCCTCCTGCATCTGCCTGCATTCTTCTTTCTGCATGTGCATTTTAGGCTTCATCAGAGCAGGCCAGTTGGAGGATCATGTGCATGGGGTTTGCATTACACTACAATGGCTTTTGCGGATGAGGTACCCAAAAAAGACCTTTGTGTGAATTTTTTCTGGGCTTCTAGGGTGCTGTGTGCCTCTTCTCCCTCATTTCACCTCCGTCTTTGTGGGTTCATGACACAGACCCTTTCTCACCTGCCATCAGGGCTGCTTTGCAGATGGACAGAGGCGTGAGTGCTGCTCCGTGCCAGGGACAAGAGACCCCTGCCCCCTTTCACAGCCCTGAGTGGCACCTCCCAGGAGGAGGGGAAACCGGCATCCCTTGCAGCCATGTGTGCAGACTTCAGTGGGGGAGGCCAAGCTGCACCATGAGCGTGGGGCTGAGGCTCCAAGGCTGCTCTCCCTGGCTTGGTGACTCAGGCATCACTGCAGCTGGGGTGGACATCAGCATTGAATGAGATCAGGGGAATCCAAAGATGCTCTTGCAGAAGGAAGGGCACTAGGCAAGGCCATTGAGGCTGTGATGAGCCATGTCCAGAAGCTCTGGAGGGTGCTGAAGACCATCCTCTGCCTCACTGATCATGTTACTTGGGAGCACAAAGGACTTCTGTGCAAAGCCCTTCTCCAGCCAGCACTCCCTACCACACTGTTTAATTCCCAGGACACAAGCTGCTGCAGCTTCTCACCACAGGGAACAGGATTTATTCCAACCATGACATACCTTTGGTTTTCCTGGACTTTTTGGTTTGCATCAGACATAGACCACCAGTCTCCCACTTAACTGTTCATCTGCCTCCCAGGTCTTTCCCCATGCTTCTTGCTAGTAGTGCAAGACCCTCCCACCTCTGCTCTCCTTCAAAGAGCTTTCACACTGAGGTATGGACTGGATTTTCTAAGACTCAGTGTACTTGTGGGCACATCCAGTGAGTGCTCCCATCCATCTGCTTAACTCTTTGGGAGAAAAATAAAGCAGCCAAACAATGAGTGAGTACAAAAGCATATGTGAAGAATTGGCAAGGAGCGTTCCCTGACTCACAGCATCCATGCTTCTGCATGTCTGCTCTGCTCACAGATCACTGCCTCTCCTTACCCTTGCTTTAATTAGCAAGGGCTGAGAACACTCTGGGAACATGCTGGAAGAAGAGTGATGAGCAAAACAGCAGTTCCAGATGAGCAAAAGGATCTGAGGAGTTTAAGATGGAAAAATGGGTTGGTCTGTGTTCTCTGACCATGTGTGTGTGCACTGTGCTGGTGACTGCTTCAGCTAATGAGCATCTTCGCTCCCAGGAGCGGGCAGAGGTACAGTCAAGCAGAGAAACTGCCTGCACCAATTACCTGTGCAAGAGCACATTCCTGAAAGCGTCATTCCTCTGAGTGGTATTTAGCTCATACTCTTCTGATGCTGGATTAGGAGCCTGGAAAGTCTCTTGCCTTGGGCCTTGGCCAAGGCTGTTCTCAAATACCTCCAGCGATGTGCTGCTGCTCCTTCCTGAAGAAGCTGGCCCGCTGGAGAGGTGACCCAGCCCTCCTGTTAAACTTTCCCCTGCACAGTATCCTCCAGGTGCCCCCAGCCAGACCATTTCATCCCCTCTTTGGCAGCTGCGGACCCATGATTCCTCTCCTTCTCCCCAGAGCAAATCCATGTGGACCATCGGTCTGTTGTCCATCTAGTCTTAGCTAGGACTTTGCTATGCTGGAATAATTTTTGCCTTTTTGATCTTTCTGAAGAAGCCACAGACTTTTCCAAAAGTGCTCCAAGAATGCAGCCTAGTGGCCTCCGCTGCCGCCTGCTCGAGGCGTGCCTTGCTGTCATGGCTCTCAGGTGATGGACAGAGGGGCCGAGAGTGCCGGGAAGGGAAGGGATTTCACAGGCAGCATGAGCCCTCCCTTCGCCCTCTCCGGCTGTAAGATCAGGGCAGTGATAATGGCTTTGTTTAAAAGGAAGAAGAGGAAGGAAAATGGAAGTTTAACACAACAGGAGTCGCCTCACCCAAGTATCCCAAGGACCTTGGCTGCCAAAACTGGATAGAAATAAACGCTCCAGACAATGCACGGCCATATCTGGGAGCTGCAGGAGCCCGGCCAGCCCCCTCTTTCCTCGCAAGATCTGATAGGGCCCTTTGCTGGCACAGGACGGGTGCACCGGCCATTGTTCGCACACTGGCCCAAGCCGCTGGCAGCTAGTGGCATTGTCCTGGGATCCACACAGGCTGTCCGAGAGGAGAGAATCGCAGGAAATCAGACCAGATCATATCCGACCTTTAACTGCATCACATCTCAGGGCAGTACTTTTTTCCCCCCACTGTCCTTGTTGGCTCTTTTTGGACACAAGGAACAGTGCGACACGCAAACAGTTGGTCACCCAAAATAACTATGAATGCGATCATTGCTGGACTGATTCATGGTCTGCCTACGGCCGTATCCTCCCCCCAACAGAGGCTCAACTAGACAATTAGAAAAAAAGCAGGGTGAAACATCCAGCAAAGTTGCTGGCTCTTTCCCCAGGCCCAGTGGGGAGAATTCATGCAGCACTTCTCATGGAGTGTCTTTACACCTGATGTCCAGGGCAGTGGCATGCAGCGTGGCCGTGGCTGCCTCAGGGATCCCCTTCTCTCCCTGCAGTGAGCAGGGTGGAGAGAAAATCTCCCGTCTTGCCATTTCTCCTCACAAACAGACCTGAATTATTAAACCAAAAGCACTAATTCCTGCCTGGGTATGGCAATTCCTCCTCTCCTCCCAAAATCCTCAGAGCAAGGAAACCTTGTAATTACCAAGGGGTTCTATTCAAACTTCACTGTTGTCTCCTCAAACTGGAGGGTCTCGCAGGCATCTTTGGGGAAGGGGTCTGCATTGGTGCCATCCCAGCAGCATCCAGAAAGCCGAGGCAGGCAGAGGTGGGATGGGTGCCACATCTGTGGACCAGTCACCAGAGCTTGGGATTCCCATCATTTTCTCTGAATGGTAGCAAAGCACCGCAGCCCCTCAGGGCACAAACTCTGCCCACCTCAAGCTCCCACCTCTGTGGTCAGGGCAAAGGGAAGCAAGAGAGTGGCCCAAGCATCTGGAGCAACTGGCAGCCCTCTGCCTGCAGTGGCCACTGTGCTCATTCACCGGAGCAGCGCTCAGTGCTGGCACCAGCAAAGACTTGGTGTTACCAGCCAGCCCTTCCTTGCCACCAGCAGAGATGGTCTTCAGTCTCCTTGCTGTAGAAAAAGTTGGGGTTTATTTCCAGTCTTTCCAAAGACCAAGGTACATGGCTTTGGGCACGTCAGGCTTTGGTCTCAAATGAGGCAAGGTAAGTCCTTGCAAGTGTTGCAGATGTCTGGCCAAAGCTCGCCATCGAGCGGCAAGCAGGCTTGGTCCGTCATTGTGGGGACTGCCCCATTGCTGCCTTTCCTGCCCATCTCTCCAGCCGGCAGGGTGACCCAACACCTTTCCATCCTTAAAATATTACCCTTAATTAATTCATCTGTACTGATGCTTTTGGTAATACTATTATTTGTAATACCTCAGCGCATCCCTAGGGAAGGGCACAAGTCTTAATTAACATCTGTAAAGCTGCCTGAGCACCATGCCTGGGAAATGTGAGACAGAGAAGGTTACTGTTGCATCAAGAAGGTTTTATCTTCTTTTCCTTTTTTTTTACTTTTTTGCAGACCCCTTTCTATTTCCCAGTGGGCATGCAGACCTCCGTCTACCCTTGCACCATGAGCTTCCATTTCAACATTACCTCTGTTAGCAAAGAGCCTGTTGACCTCAGTTTTCCCATTTTCATGGGTTTTCCCAGGGTGTGCCTGCACAGGACTCAGCCCTGTGCACACACACACGTGTGCACACATGCTCACTGAATATCCAAATGTTTTCCAGCAATAGTTTGCAGTCCCCAGTGATTTGCAGAACCTCACAAATTGCCTTCTGCCTTCTCTGTAAAGTAGCTTAAACTTGCTTTTGCACGGGGCATGTGCGGACAGTCACACTGAAAGCACACATCTTCTTATACCTATTTCAGCAAACAGGAGTCCTCTCTGCGGTCTGCTTGTTAACTGAGAAATTATACGCAAATCAAATGTAAATCCCCCAGTCTGCAGGCAACAACAGCGAAGCCTGTGACTGGCACCCTGGTGCAGCCGTGCTGCTTCTTGGAGCAGCTCTTCAGGGCACAGGGCAGGGCAGGCAGCAAGCACCCGGCCAGCGCTGGCTGCACGGACCGACTAGTGCTGAATCCCAGCCATTCCGGCCTCATTAGTGTGAGGCTGCCCTGGACTAATTAACTCTTCTGGAAGGCCAGGTGTAGGATCAAGCTGGGGAAGTGCCACAGTGCTGCAATAAGACTGCTTTGGCACAGGGCGTGTAGCTGCACCGTGTGGTAAAGGCGTACCCAGAGCAACACGGATGCCTCACAGTTCCTCATTGCAGTCCAACCTTCAGATCACCTGCCAGGGGTGCAATGACCTAAATCCTTCCCTCCTCCATATCAATGAGCAGGAGCCTGTGTCTGGCTGAAATCCGCCCTTTGGCTGAGCATCCATGCCGGTTCTCCCCCTTTTCTCTGTCACCCTGCAGACGGGGTGCCCCCCTCCCTGGCACGCTCCTGGATGTGCCAAGGCAGGACAGTGGATGGGAACCGAAGCTGCCCCGCCGTGCAGTCAGGTACCCACGGCCCAGAGCCAGAGCAATTTTGCAGGACTAACCAGTGTGTCCTTCCAGCCTTCCAGCCAGAGGCCCCCAGCTCTGTTGCTGGTTGCTGTTGAATCTTTTCAGCCAAATCTCCAATGTCTTGGCTGAGCTGTACTCCAACGCCAGCCAGATTTCTGATGCTTAGCAAAAATATTCATTAACGACTTAATCTGCATGCACACAGGGGAAGCTTTTAGTGTATTTGTTCTAGGTCTGTGATAGAGTGATCTGGCCACTGCTTTAAACTCTGCCTTGATCTGTGATCTCAGAGATGAGGAATTTCAAAAAAATCATGTTAGGGGAGATGGTCCAAACTATCCCTTGTGCTCACGCTGCAGTGCGCTTACCCACCGACACACACCACTCAGCTGAAAATGCACATGTTGCAAAATGCAGTGATTTTCTGCAGAATTGTTGCCTCAACACTGCGGGACATGGGGCAGATGCTGCTGCCCAGCTGCTCTGGGAGGAAGGGTCTGGGGACTGTATTTTCCCCCTTAGCCTAGCCCAGGATACAGTGTTAGGTGATGGAAAAGCATCGTGCCTGTGCGACCCCCTGTAACTTTGTGGTGGTGTCCCACCTTCTGGGTGATCTTTGGTGTGTCCCATCCTGCTTCTCAATGTCCTGGCCAGTGCAGTCAGGCTAATGAACCCTGTCTCTTGGCAGGGGCGTAGATGACTTGATCAGAGCAAGCTGATAGAGCTCTGTGAGAGCATCATCTGCATGCAAAACAAGGGAGAAGGCAGGAGAGTGCTGGGAACAGGGACAGCCAACATTTGGGGTCTGAAGGGCTTCCCTAGGGGGTTAGTGCCTGTGACTCCTCTTCTCCCAAGGCGCCACCATCATACCTAGAATGAAATGCTCTCTCAAAACACTACAGGCAAGGCAGTACTGGCATTGCCTTCAGACCTGTGTGCACCCTCCTCCACTGAATAGCTGGACCCCATCTCTCCCAGCTACAGACCACATGAAGAAAGAAGCTCCAAGCCCCTCATGTCTGCTCTTTGGGACCTCCAGAGTAATTACAGCTGCTGCTGAGGTGTATCTGCCCTGGGGCATCTTTGCAGGTTGCAGGTAATCTGGGCTGTTTCCACAGGGCCAGAGAGCCACCCCTAGCCCTTCCCCTGGCGGTCTTCAGGTCTGAGTACCTCTGGGATTAGCAGCTCCTGCAGATAAATCGACTCTGCTGAGAGCCCTGTGGCAGGAAAAGAGTTGGTGCAGCAGAGGGGATGAGTCTCAGTGCTCGTGGCTTGCACGAGGAGGGAGACTGGGATGGGAAGGTGGGAAGGAAGGGAAGGCATGGGGGAGGCACCACAGGGAAGAGCTGCCAGCTCTGGGTGGATAGACACTGAGCGGTGTGAGGGCTGGCTGGTAGCAGCGATGTAAGCTTGTAATGCAGCCAGAAGGAGATGTTGCATGTGACAGTCCCAGCTACCCCCACAACACCATTGCTTGTCATCCCCAGCTGGGAGGAGACCATTGGGTGGGTGTCTGTGAGTCACACAAACCGCCCCCAGGCTGGGGTTTGCTGGGACTCCCAGGCTTTGGTGACTGTTCCAAAACGGCTGCGTGCAATGCAGAGGCAGGCAGGTGGCCTGTTCTTCAGTGGGAAAACACTCCAGAGCCATTGGGCTTACTGGGTGACTCATCATCTTTCCAGCTTCATGTAAGGGGGACACACGTGCCTGTGCCATCTCTGGTGGCTAGAGGTCTGAGATTATCATTCTGGTGGTTGGTGCCTCCCGTCTTCTCCATCTGTACTGTCAAGTCCGTGTCTGCAGGACAAGGGACTGGTCACTGTGCCAGTGGCAGTGTTACACCAGTGGAGATGCCTCAGTGGCTCCTCAGTCCCTGCCAGCCATGTGCAGGGAGTGGCCAGCTCCAGCCCCTGCACCCTCTGGCTGTGCAGATGCTTTGGGGAACTTGCATGAACACGGCCAGGAGGCTGGAGCATCCTGCCCTTCCCTTGGAGGCGATGTCGGGTGAGGAGAGGCATTCCTCTGGGACACCACCGTTCTGTCGGGCTGAAACAAGGCACTGACAAATGATGTGTTTTGGTCCCCCTCCTCCCTTCCCTTTGCCAGACACTATTGTGTCTAACGCTAACCTGTTACAGCTGATAACAGCCACAAACGCTGCTGCTGCTGCTTTCATAAAAATTCGTGGGATGCCAGATTATTTCCATGCACAACAGGAGCCCTCGGGCTGCATCTGCACGAGCTTCTTCCCTCACGTCTCCTGCCATTGCCACCGCTGGGCCAGGTGCGGGAGTGAGGTGGGAGAGCTGAGGCGGGGGGGGGGCGGGGGGGCAGGCTCCCACCCTGTGTGCCCCTCGGCTTGCCTCTGCTGGGCAGCGAGGGCCGGGGGGTGGATGGGTGGGCACACACAGCCAGACGGACACACGCACGCACAACTTCTGTAGGAGTTTCTAAGCAACTTAAGGCATAAATCCCTTTGGAAACCAAGTTCCTAAATCACAGGGGAACATCTGACTGTGTCCTGGGGAAGATCAGTGTGCCCCAGCTGAAGCCCCTGCCACGGCTGTGCCGGCGGCCCCAGACGGGGGGTGCTCCCGGGGGCCATGTGTGAAGGGCCCAGAACGAGCCACTGGCAGAAGTGCAGCTGCAGCGTGGTATGCTTTTCTGGGGAGATTTTATAGAGGGAATGCTGATGAGTAATAAACAAGGTGCTGCCTGACTCTTGTTTGGACAAAAGAGGGGAAGGAGTGGAGGGGCTGAGGGAAAGAAAGGAGCACAAGGAAGAAGAGAAAGAAAGAAATGACTTTGGTGAGTTTTTCTGGCTGCTCTCCAGGTCTCAGGCTGATGCCAGAAAAATCTCTGAGTCCCTTTTGGCTGGAAGTCCGCTCCCCACGTTAGGTGAATCACACACACATTTCTGGAACATTACATGTTCACAGTTGTAAAGCTCGCAGTAATTAGAAAAGCTACAAGACTAAGGCAGGGGGAAAAAATATGAGTCATACATGGAAGTGGTGTTATTGTACTGCAGGAGAATCAGCTTTGTAGATTTCCAAAGGTAAATGCACACATCAGCCTCCTTCACTGCCAGGAAGGGCCCTTCACTGCTGCCCTCACCCTGCCCGGCTGCTAGCACCACTGGGCAAGCAGCAGCTCTGGAAGAGGCCAGGAGACATTAGGACATGTCTACACAGGGAAGCTAAATTGCGCTTAGGTAGAGAGTGAGATTCCTGCGGGATGACTCTGGATGACAAATAGCTGTTGTGCAGTTAACTCCCAGTGGGGATGTTCTTTGCTCCATGTTGCGGGGGACTGCCCACGTTAAGCGTTACCCACTTGAATCCATGAATTTAGCCATTTCAAAGTAATCTGCTCTTACTCCAGAATGAGAACTGCCATGCTAGGGGTTGATCACAAAGAGTTATTTCAGCCCAGACAGGTCCTCAGGGTGCCAGGGGAGACCAGCTGCTGCCACCCAGGTGATGTGTAGGCTGGGAGCCTTCTCCTACCCTCCAGCACATACCAGCAGCAAATGGTGACCTGTTATTGCCCACTCATTTCAACACTGCATCTAGATGCTGCTCATTTCTCAGAGGAAGAGCGAGCCCCATACCAACACGCTACGTTCAGGGGAGTTTCATAAATCACGCAGACAGTCTTGTCTCCAGTGAACTGATGGATGGAGCTTTCATCCCTTTCTTTTCGTGACCCTTTTGCTGCTCTTCATTAACAACACAAAGGGTGTTTTAACCTGGGAGCAAACTGGGTTCTCATTTGTTTAGTTAACTCTCCTTCTGAATCATCCCATTTGCTCAGGCAAAACCATGCTCCAAGCAGCCTGCTGGCTCTCCCACCGGGGCTGCACTCCCTGAGCACACTCGGCAGGACAGCCGGTGTGCCTGATCAGCGAGCATTGCATCACATCGCACTGCATCACATCGTGTCTCATCACACTGCGATGCAGCACGTGCCATCACACCTTCGGGCAACCTGGTGAGCGGAGGAGCTGGGCTCAGAGCATGGCATCACTGTGTGTTGCAGCACAACGGCCTGGTTTCCAAAAGTTGAGGGATATGGCTCTTGTCTTCAGATTTAACTACTGTCCGGCTGCACGGCTCGGCAGGGGCTGCCAGTGTCCAGTGGAGACTCCATTCAGGGAAGGCCAAAGAGCGGATTACACATCGGATGATGAAGTGATGCTATGGACAAACCGCGCCGAACACAAAATCTTCCTGCAATACTCCAAGACAGATTGTTACATCTCTTTGCCAAGAAATCAAACATTCCTGCTAGAGTCAGGGCTTTCACAGAAGCCCCCTCTGGGACATCAAGTGAAGCTAAGACAACAGTCCAGAGCTTTGCTAGCAAATCATGAGTCTCGAGTGTCTCTCCAGCTGGCAGGACCATCATTGACCTAAATGGCCTTGTCCTCCCTGAAGCAGCTCTGTCAATTTGGCCACAATCCACTTAATAATGTAGCTAGAGTATAAAGATGTATCCAGGCCCAACCACAAAACAGCTGGAGACTGTAGGGTTGACTTAATCCTGGTAGAATAAAACAGGGAAACTAGTGGGAGTCAGCTAGGATGTTGCTGGCTGAGTTTTGAGCAGTGCCGAGTAATAAAAAGGATCAAATGTGTTAGGCACAAGCTGTCTGGAGCCACATTTGTTGTTGTTGTTTTAACTAATTGAATTTTAGTGCTGGTGAAAGGTACCAGATTGACAGCTCTGGGGAATGGTGTCTGTTACCAAGACCAGGTACAGCACAGGCAGTGAATCCCCTCTTAATCCCCATCTGCATCCAGACATTGTGCTTTCCTCTCATGGGGAGAAAGGCATTTGGCCCCTGACACATGCAGCCCTTCCCCTCTGCAGCTGGGACCTGAGCCGAGGGGTCTGCATCCCTCCCAGAGATCCCCGGCAGACCCCTGTCTGGTTTCGTGGAGATGCTTGAAGGGCTCCTAGGGGCAACACCTTTGGATCTGGGCAGGGTGGGACAAGCAACCTGCCCCATCCCTGCCGCGCGGACCATCCTGGGGTCTGGGGAGGAGCAGGCAGGAGCAGGGGTTGCCTCGGGGTGAGCAGCACAGCAAAGGCATTAAGGGGAGTTGCTGCTCATGGTAAGAAATTCATTTTGGCTGGCTACCAGGAAGCATTTGCCAGAGGAGAGCAGCCGGGGCTGCTGGGGAAGCTGGAGAGCTGGGGCTGAGCAGGGGTACAGAGAGAAGAGCAGAGGGGAATGGAGCAGCATCCCCAAAAGGGGAGCAGCAGCAGCATCCTTCCCAGGGTTGACTGGGCACTGGCAGCCGGGCAGAGGTCAGGGACGTGGCTTCAGTCACGTGCTGGGTGACTTCTGCCCTGGCCACAGGACAGGGATGATTCTTACACAGCTTTGTAAAGTGCCAAAGGGTCACATTGAGCAACATTTCACCACCAAGAGTCCAAAAACGTGGTGGCACCTGCCTTGCCCAGGCCTCTGCTGCAAGTTTTGAACTGGGTCCAGCTTGAAGGGTGCAAGGGCTGGGATGAGTGTAGGGCAGGCAGGGCTGGGACAGGTGGTGTGGGGGTCTGGCATGCTGCCCGTCACACGTATGGGCAGGGATGGGCAGCGGCGTGCCTTGCCGATGTGCTTCAGCAAGCATGCACGGAGGCAGCTGTTTCCCAGGGGAAAGCTCTTAGCAGGGGCACCTTGTCAGCCCTGCTCTATAAATAGCTGGGAAAAAGCCTGGGCAGGAAGCAGCGGATTTTAGGAAGGGCGAGGGGAAGGGCTCAGTTTCAGCCTTGCCAAGTCTCAGTCACGCGGGAGGGTGACGCCTGCGCTGTGGAGGATGCTGAAGGCAGTGCTGAGGGTGTTTCGCCCAGCGAGACGGGGCTGTGCTCCACACTGCAGCTCCTCAGGGCTCCCTTTGAACTCCTCCTGTTGTTTTCTTCGCTGGACCTGGCAGGGCTTGGCAGGCAGCTCCATCCCCCAGGTGCTAAGGACAAGCTCTGCCTCAATTTTTATGGGAGAGCCTCGCTGCTGATGTGGGTAGAGGCTACGGGAGTTGTTTAGCAGATGTTAGGAGGGATGAAAGCGTGCAGGTCTGCCCATTTTCAGGCACGCTGGGACCATCTAGGTGCTGAGTCTGGGGGTATTAAGTTAGCAATCCTGATGGGCACAGAAAAATTCTTCGCTGTGCAAGTCCCCTTGCTGCGGTCTCTCTTGCTTAGATTAGACTTGGTCCTGCTTACTGAGCTGAGCAGAGCCCTGCTTTGCTTTGCTGTGTCAGTTCCTATACCGTGACCCATGTCTTACAGGCAATTATTGGGAGCTGGCTGCGGTATGAGACTTGCAGGATATCAGATTTCCAGCTGGGGCAGCCGCATGGGAACAGCGGCACTGTTAATAACAAGGTGTGCCCCATCCTTGAGTTCCGGGAGGAGAGAAATAAAAACAAGGAAGGATTAAAAAAGCCATGGCTTTGCTGCACCTCACCTTGGATTGCTTTCATTCAAGTTTTTCCTATGGAGTTGAGCTGGCTTTTCATTTTTTAAGTGATCCCAAAATAGCTGTTCAGCACAGCCCTGTGCAGTCCTGCTTTGCAGGCTGCAGCTCAGCCTGTAGCTTGTCCCCAGCACGAGAAGC
The DNA here is from genome assembly GCF_023638135.1 of Falco biarmicus. NCBI lineage: Eukaryota > Metazoa > Chordata > Aves > Falconiformes > Falconidae > Falco > Falco biarmicus. Next base: position 1,157,574 of record NC_079301.1, on the reverse strand, counting down.
ATCCCCAGCAGGTCTCGTCACAGCTGATTTGGGTGCTGCTGGCACCTGACTTGCAAACACAGGGACGGGGAAAGTCACAACTTTCCCTTTGAGAATAGCCCTGTTGGGGACAAGTACCCAGCTCCTAGACACGCTTTTCATAATAAAAAAATAAATGCAACCTTTCCTATCCGAGTTCCTCCTTTGGGAGGGATGTCTGGCCTGGAGAACATGGGGATCTGTTGTCTTTCAATGTCACTTCAGTAATCAAAGTCCTGCAGGCGAAGCTCTCGCTTCAGATGCTGAGGGCTCAGGCTGGTAACAACACACAGTATTGTCTCTCCACTTGTGGCCAGCCGGTTCTGCTAATTACTGAGCCACTGTTCTCCACAAACCATGCCTGCGTCAGAAGCCCAGCATCAAGGGGAGCCAGCGTGAGTCAGACTTGAAAGCCCTGAAAAACACCGCAAGACTTGGAGCCAGCAGTGCCTGAGTGCTTCCAGAGACGAAGGGAGCGGTGGCCGATGTGATGGTGCTGAGCTCCCTCCCTGCCCTCCATGGCTGCTGGCCCTGCTTGCTTGCAGGGGTGTGCAGCATGATGGAGGATGGAGCTGGGCAAAGCTCTCTGGGTTAAATCCACCCTGCGTCCTCCTGCAATGCCCCATCCATGGTGATGTGGGGCAGAAGGAAGCCATCTGGTCCTGAGCCAACGCTGCAGCTCGGGTCAGTGTTGCTGCCCCTCCAGTCCTGCAGGTTGGGGTATGCTGGTTTGGAACTTGTCGTGAGCCTGCAAACTCCTCTGACCCCACCAGTGCTGGGTACCCCACAGCCAACAGAAGCTTCCCGTGGTGGCAGCCAGCACAGCAGGGAAGCAACAGAGATGCAGAGCAGAGCTTCTGGGGCAGGATCAGGCCCCTGTCCCTGCCTGATCTGTGGTTTTCATCTCTGGTTTGCAGAGAGACAGCAGGACCTGGAAAGCTGAAAGAGAGATGCAAAGCCATGCCAGGTGGGAAAAAAGGGTTAAGACAATCCTTTCCCATTCCTGATCCCAAACCACGGGGAACCTTTGGTTCCAGGTCCTGCCAGAGGGTGCTGACTGCAGCAGCGTGCCCTCTCTGGGGGCTGCGGAGGGGGGCAGCGAGCAGGCAGCAGGGCTTCCCCATAAACCTGGCCACTGCTGGTGTTCAAAGCCAAACTAGAATTGAAATGCAGACAGCAGTGGTCTGACAGCAAAGCTGTGGAGAGCCGTCCCGTAGCCCGGCCTTGCATGCCACCTATGGTTCCTTCGGTGGAGGTGATGCGTGCTCCGTGCTCTTCATCTGGTGGCGGAGCAGTTTATTTGCAGTCAAGCAGAGGCATCGGTGGCAGACAGATTCCCCAGCGGTGCTCGGGTTTTTTTCAGGGTAAAACTGCAATATAAACCCCACAGCAGGTGGCTCTTAGCCACAGCCCGGCTGCACTTCAGGGCATGGTGCTCTGCCACCCTTTGTCACGGGTACAAAGGTGGTGCTCCCCCGCCAGAAAGTCACTGTAAATAGGTCATGTTTAAGAAATGAACCACATGTTATTAAGATGCACTGGCAGAAGTTAGAGGGGGATGGTATCGTACAGGGGCACAGGCCAAGGAGACTTCTCATTACCTGGTGGAACACCTATGCTGTCAGAGTGAGCACCATCGGGGCTGCTGCAGGTTGGGCACCTGATGCCACAGGCACCCAGAGCTGGGGGTCAGCCAGCCCTGGTGAGAATCCCCCCCACGCTGTCATCTACAGCTGTCCTGCCCCCTGCAGCCCCTCCCAAAGACCGTACTCTCCTCTCCCAGCATTGAGAGGTCCTTCTGAGCCAGAGGTGACCTTGACCTTCAAGGACTGAACTACAAACCTCAGCCTTGAATTTCAGACAGCTCTGGCTTTCCAGTGGTCAGATTTGTGTTTCTGATTCTCCTTGACAGGAAGAGAAACAGCAACTGGATATTTCAATCCAGCCCCGGTTGCATTCCTGCCCAGTCCACAAGTCCAGTGTGTGCTGCCCCAGAGGGCACTCTTGGAGGACATGTCCCTCTGTCCCCCTATGACTGGGCCATTAGTGGATGCTCGGGGAAGAAGCAGGCACGCTGTGCAGAGAGAGATACACTTGCAGCTTGCAGCCACCTGAAGGCGAGGACTGCCTCACATCTGAACAGTGTCTGGATGAGCCACTGAGGGCCCTGTGCTGTGTGAGCTTGTTTCCCTCCCTCTTGAATGGCTTCTCCTTTTGACCTCCGCAGCTACCTGTGGCAGCGAGGTGCGTGCAGCTGGTGAGGAGACATCTCCCACCGGTGACCGCAGGAAGGAGCTCTGGCAGGTGGGCCGAGGCATCACGTTCAAGCTCATAGAGCAGAGGGGAGTGATGGCAAACAGAAGAGGGTGGGAGACAAATGGCTCTGTCCTGTGTGCCAGCGCTAATGGGGGGAGGATGTGCTCCAAACACTAACGACATGGCAGCAGCAGTCACTGCTGAAGCAGTGAGCTCCCTGCTCCCAGCAATGTGGAGATGATGGAGCGTAGCTGAGAGTCCAGGTCACATCCAGGGGAGCCACTGAGTTTGTCTGATAGTCTCGCCTGACACTGCGCAAAGACGCAGTGACTTGGAAATCTGGGTTTTGGAGCCTGAACTTTATCATCCTGACTACTTCTGCCTTGTTGCACTTAAAGAGGACAGCATCCCAATGTCAGAGAGGAGCACTGATGGTCCTCCAGTTGGGGCTGATGCAGACCGATATGAATGCTGGACCATGTGAGAAGCTCTTCCTGGAGCAATAAATATGGGAAGCGTGCTTCCAAGCAGTCTCCCTTTCCTGGGAGATGAAGGGCACACAATCGATGCTGTGGGAGATGTAGTGTTTAATATTTATCAGCACCACATCATGACGTACCTGGAGGTGCTGCTGAAGAGCATGCAGCCCGAGTGGCCACCACAACAAAGGGTCCTCTCCAAAATGCTGGTCTCAGCAGGCTGGCAGGAGGGACTGGGCAGGGAGTGGGGGCTGGCCAGGCTGTGTGAGGTGACACCCTTGCAGTGCCCTGGCTCCTGCTTCTCTCATCCAAATGCAAGGTTGCCTTGGAGACACTGGGACGTGATCAGTCCTGGTGGCTCTGATGGCTCCGAGATGAGTGCAAGCTCTCATCTCCAAGGGTGTCATCCCTGACAGAGCCATGCAGAGTGTCCTTGCTGCCTTGCTTGTGCTGCTGAGCCTGGGGCAGGTGCTTCCCTGGGAGCTGTGCTCCTTCTTGAGTGGCGTCACCCAGCAAGCCTGTCATTCCCTGCTCCTTACCAGGCATCTCTGTCTTCGGGACATGCATATCACCTCCCTGCAACCCCCGAGGCATGTGGACATCCAGGATAGCACAGGACCCTGCTGTGCACCACTGACAGTGTCAGCCCTGTGCCTGTGGTCCCCACGGGCCCCCACACTTGGGTCTGGGGCTCCTGCGGTGCCCCCAGGCAGTGCAGCCAGGGCTGGTCACTGCACCCGTGCAGCTGGCAATATTGAGATGCCCCTGCACCCCGCCGAGCCTCCAAAGCCGTCTCGGTCCTGCATTAGAGATCTAAGCTCAAACAATAAGGGTAATGGACAGGAAATCAGAGATAAGTAGGTGGTTTGACAGGATTAGGGATAAGCAAAAGAAACATAATTATGTGATAGCTGCTATCGGACAAGGGCTCCTATGAAAGGGAATGTAAATGACCTAAAAAAAGCACTACACCAGATCAAACAGCTACACTTTGCAGATAACAGCCCAAAAACACAGGGTATAAATATTTATCACAAATGAATTCTCCAAACACTCCCTACTTGGGATCACATTAACAATAGATGGGATCAAGGATAATAAAGGCTTTTCAAAATCTTTTTTTTTTTTTCCCTTTTTTTTCCTGGGGCTTTTATATATGTACAGCTGTGTGTATGTGTGTGAAAGATAGGGATTGCGCCCGACAGTGTGTGCAGGGGAATGGTGCTAGTGGAGGGGTCCTGTGCCCTTCCCAGCTCCTCGGCAGCTCCACATCCTCGCTGGCAGCTCTGTTGATGCCCACGCAGCTCAGCCTGTGCTCGCTCCTCTGCCACCTCTGTGGCTCCAAGCATCCCAGGGAAAAGGAAAACTCACCCAACGGTCCTGCCCAGGAGTCATTGTATGCTGATGTCCTGCACTGTATCTATGATGGTCCAAAATATTGAGGTTTGGTCTTGCCACCTTGGATGGTCAGCACATAGGGCACAACGGCTGCTGCACAGGGAAGTGCAGGAGCCCTGAAGCCTGGCTGCAGCCCAGACAGTTCCTGCTGCTTCTCTCTCCTGAGCAGGGAGAGGGAAATTAATAAATGGTGGGCACGTTCCCATGAAGTCGTTCGGAAACAACTGAGAGCAAGGCTGGACCCTTTCCTGTCTGCAAAGCAGGTTGGCAGCGTGCAGCTCTTTTGCATGTAGATGCCAAGTGTGGCTGCGACCTCAGACCAAGCCGAGAGCGATCTCCTCTGCAGCTGCCTGCCCTGCCCCAGTGCAGCATCCATCCCCTGCCATGGGGCCCAGGGTCCCCCCTGGCACAGCCACCCCCATGTCCTGCCCCACAGACAGCGCCTGCTCTTCTTTGTGATTTATTCTGGTTGTTGTTATTTATTTAACAAGAGGGGACACGAAGCCTCCATAACCTGGGCTTGCAAATTACTGAAGGCCAGGAAATGAAAACTCCACAGCAGCATTAATTGGAGGGCTTTTTAATTAAAATCAGCTTGTTTCCCGATCAAAGATTAAAGGAAGGAAGAAAGCTGAAAGAAAAAATAATAATAAACCAATTCCCTCCCTGCCCTTCTCTGGCATTCACGAGGTGTGGGCTGAGCACCCTGCATCATCCCTGCTGCTTTACTCTCATACCTTTTGATTCTTTTTTTCCCCACAAAAGTCTTTTTTGTCTCCTCTTTCTATGTGACTTCATCCTCATCTGTTTCTCTTCTGCCTGTCCATCATATCGCACTTGTACCAGCCCCTTTGGAATTCTCCCTTGGTGCTTGCTGGGACACCACAGGGGCTGCCCAGGCTGGTGGGTATCTGGGGGAATCCAGGAAGCAAGGAGGAGAAATGGCTCGTGCAGAGCTGAGCTTGGTGTTTCCCGCTTGGGCCCTCGTCAGCTAATTGCACGGAGCAGATAAACAGCACTTTCTGGAGAAGCCTGCTCACAGCTTGGCCTTACAGCTGCACCCAGGACTCCTCTCCCTTGCCCCTTGTCCCCATCCCCACAAACGCTCCTGCTTCTGCACACATACCTGTCATGGTGAGCAGGGGGTTTTGCCCAGGGAAGTTATTCTCATCTGGACTTTTTTTTTTTTTAGAATTAAATTTTGGCAGACGTGTTAGCATTGCCTAAAGATTTAGCTGCTGTGACTAAATGGCATTCAATGAGGCTAAACAAAGTATATTGCTAATGAAGACGAGTGTTGCTTTGGAAAGGCTGATGTCCCCAAGGCTGCTGAGAATCACTACAGAGGAAAAACCAGGCAGAAAAGTGAGAATGAAAACAGGAAATTCTTTTATCAAAATTTATGAATTAGCCAAAAAGCTGCTATTTCTTAAGTCAATAATTTTGGTCAAATGTCCTTTTTTTTTTTTTTTTTAAATGAAGGTTGAGCACAAAACCCCAGGAACAGGAAATGGACAGCAGGAAAGATGGGGCATTGATAGTAGCAGAAATAAATTGGAGACTTTGAAGTTTAGAAAATTGATGAGGGAAGGTGAAGGTGTCAAGGAGAAGTCTGTGGCTGGCTGGGCTGTGGGCACTAAGGAGTAGTTAACAGAATTAGGCAGAGGGAGTGCTGCGGCAGTAATAGAGGCTCATTACTAACAGCAGCGACAGTGCCGGCAGTGGTGAGGAGAGCGCAGAAGTGCTCCCTCAGCATCTCTGTGCTCCTGTGGAGCGGTGGGACGATGCTCTGCTGTCATGCAAGGCTGTCAAGGTGCATCTTAGTCCAGTAGCAGCCACCAAGGATTGTCGCATATCCCAGAAAAGACAAGTTTTGGAGCAGCTTGGCCTCTGCCCCACAAGAGCAGAGGCTCCCACGCATGGGGAGAGCCCCTTCCCATTGCTGTTGGCACCGGGGATGAGGTCGGGGGTGAGTGCTGCATCTTTTGTCCACACAAAGAACAAAAAAGGCAACCTGGCCTCAGCAGAAGAGGGAGAAAAAAAGATACAGGATTTTTAATTGAGGAGGAATTAGTGTCAGTCAGCACAGCTTTATGGAAATAGATCTTGCCAAACAAACCTGATTTCATTCTGTAGTGAGATTAGGCTTTGGGCTGCGAAGGTGGCTGTGCAGATGTAACCCACGGGTATCCAGCTGGTGTGACAGCGTGTGCCTGAGGTGCTGGGGTGCGCCTGGACCCGGCTGGCTGTGCCAGGCCTAGGGAGGAGAGGGAGGGTCCTTTTGGAACCCACCGCCTATTTCTGCCACCCACTGCTCCATTGCACATTGAACCTTTTAGGTGGGAACAGAGACCAGGTGATGGAGAGCAGCGGGGATGCGGTGCAGGAGGGATCTGAGCGGGAGCTGCCTGGAGGTCCTTGCAGCATGGGGGTCTACTGGGGGGGACACTGGCCATCTGGACATGACATTTGTATGAACCCCCTACTGTGTGCTTCCTCTAGTTCTGCTGCTGGCAACTGAGAAATGGAAAGGGTCCAGAAAAGAGCCACAAAAATGGCTGACAAAAATGCCTTTGTGGTGCAAGCCTATATCAGTGCATCAGCATGGATTTAGGAAGACGAGAGGGGATACTAGAAGTCTATTTACCTTGCAGAGGAAAACATAATGGAAGGGCTGAGCAGAGGCTGAGCCTGGACAAGGTCACAGTGGGAATGTTAGTGAAGGATGTTCCCTTCTGGATTGAGGAAGGTGGCAGATTCTCCATCTCTTGGGGTCTCCTCCTCTGTTCTACATGTCCGTGCAGCCAAGATGTGTTTCCCTGACACTTACATACTGCAGCACAGAGTAAAACAGAAAGGCTGCTGAAGCAGCAGCAGTGAAGCAGGAACATCACCCGCATCATGGGACAGGCAGAAGGGCAGAGATGGTAGTACAGTTCTGGCCAGCAGAAGAGGAGAGCTGCAGCCAAGGAAGATGCTCTGGTAACCCCACGAGACTCAGCCGTGTCCCAGCCCGGGCTGTCCCCCAGCTTGGTGGGGACCCTCCTCACAGCCATTAGCTCCCATCCTTCTGCCACCGAGACACTGGGTACATCCCTGCCTTCTGCACCACGGAAAGCCTTTGATAGGCATCTCTGAAAGTCAGGAGAGATGGACATCCTCTGGCTACATTGTCCTGAGACCCCTTTGGCACTCAGACCTAAAAATAACGATGTGAGGTGTTCATTGAATATCAAACCCAGGAAACCTAAGTGGTCCAGACCTCTCCTCTGGAGGACACTGGACATGGCCATGGGTCTCCATGGAGGCCTTTGAGCCCAGACGTGGGGTAAGCCGCAAAGCCCCCTCCCAATGTTATATCTGCAGCAAGGAGGGGTGGGAAGTGGGGATTTCTGATTAACTTCTGGGAACTGCAGCTCTTCTCTGCATCAAGGATATTATTTATGTGCATGAGATGCAGGCTGATTATGAGAAACATATTGATTGAGGTTTCACAGCTACTGAACACAGTAGATATGTATCAGTTACACCACAGCCCAAACCTGTATCAATGTGTTTCTAATAATCAGCTGGCATCTCATTAACATAAATAGCTGTCTTCTCCCATTTGGGAGAGTGGCTCTGTGGCTTGCTAACTGCACATTACCCAAATGCCAGTTGCTTATTAGAAAAATCTTTCCACAGGTCTAAATCCTGGGGAATGATGTAGTAAGATATCACTTGTTACATAGTTGTTAGACCTTGGTAAATATGTTTCTAATCAGCAATTAGTACTTAATTAACATGCTGAAAATATCATTTTCAATCTAAATGAAGCTTTTACATGAAATCTGGAAAGAGGTGGGAAGATGCAAGCAAGTGAAGCAACAAGCTGAAATCAAAATGATGTATTTGAAAGAAGTCCTCATCCTGTGCTCAGGACAAATTTTTGATCCTGTGTCAATACAGCTCTAGGAAGAATGTTGTTGGCTGGGAATTGTTGCCAGCAAGAGCAGAACAAAACCGGCTGGGCAGCCCTGGCAGCCCCTTGTACAGTCAGTCGCAAGGCATAAAGCTGGGGCAGCCCTGTGGACTCAGCCTTGCAGGACCCTCCCGGGATGACAGTGTCCGTCTCACATCCCCATCTGCTCCAGCAGCTCCAGCAGTACAGCCAGGCGTCAGCCGCGCGGGCTCAGGAAGGTGGATTCAAGATGCTCCTCAGATGCTCCACATTAAAATAACCTCTGTGATGTGTTTCTATTTCCCTCCAGAGGAAATGTCAGCACCCCTGCTGCCATGTCTGCCTTCCCTCCATCAGCACATTTTTGTTAGACTTCATTCTGATCTTTCCTTTCTGCAGTCAGTCCTCCTTCACTCTCACTTCCCTCTTTCCCTAAGGACAGATGGAGCCAGTGATGGCCCTGTCCGCGATGCCCACAGGCTGGCACAGCATCCGTCGCTGCCTTGCACATAGGTGTAGGGATTCAGGGCTTTCATCTCCAGCACGGTGTGTTTGTCCTTTGATTTCTCAAGTGGTTCGAGGGAATCTTGGCTCGGCAGCAGGATCGTTAATGTAGAGCAAACAATAGGCTCTTTAGGTCCTTTTCAGCTAATCACCATTGATCCAGGCTGACCTTTCTGTCCCTCCCCTAATCCCAAATCTGGATGCTGCTTTGCATTAAGCCACCTCTGAGTCAGAAGAGAGAAACCCTCACTGCTGAGGCTGCTGGCTGTGCCATGCTGGGGTTATTCATCCCAGCATCCTCTTTCCAAGGAGGCTGAGCCATGCCAGCTGGGAGCAGAGATGCTGCTGCCTGCTGGGACGCTGCCCAGGGTCCTGCCTCCCTGTAGAGATGGTGGGTGCCTGCCCCATCCTGGCAGGCAAGCCCAGAGGAGATTTGGGATTGCAGGGTGTCAGCTAGAGCTTGACAGGTTTTATTTCCCTGATATCAAATTTGCTAAGAAATACAGCTGCGATGTGAGGAGAGAAATAAAACCATTTGTGAGCGTGAGTTAAATTCCAGCAGTTCCTACTTGGCTGGAAGTGACAGAAATGTTCAAATAACCAAAATGTTTTGAAATGCAAGACCGTAAGGGTTGTTTTTGTTTTTTGTTTTTTCCCCATGTTAAATCACTGGTTTTATTTCAAGTAAATGCCCCAGATTTTAGAGAGAAAAAAAAGAGTAAAGTAATTTGAGCGGTAAACAAAATCTATGCTGTCATGTACAAACAAGGCGGTGTGGGAGTGAGTGGAGGTGCTGGTCTTTGTTTTCCTATGATAAATAGATAAAAGAAATGCATGGATAAGCTGCCTGGGACCGGGCTGAGCAGATCTCACCCATAGCCAGGAGCACACCCCCAAGGAGGGTGCCTTCACGAGAGCTACGCTGTCCTGCAGCAGCCTGGGCAGGGCTTGTCCCTTCACTACTGGCAGGCAGGTTCCCTGTGCCTTATCCAGAGCTTTGCCCTGACTTCTGGTAGGAGACACACTCTGCCTCTTCAACATCTTCCTGCCCTTTGGGCAAGGGAGACATGTGAAATATGAAGGAACCAGGGTTGGAAGCTCTCAGAGACATTTAGGACAGGCTGTGCTCCTTGCTGCCCAGGCATCCCAGTCCTTGTCCCCAGTGCCATAGGAGCCACTCTGCTAAGGGGACATGTGTCCCCACTACACCAGCACCCTGCCATCACTCCCTGTGGGATATGAGCTGGTACTATGTCTGGGTTGTACCTCCCACCTGAGTGGTTTATAACAGCAGGCTCGCAGGTCCTCCATCCATCCCACTCCCCACTCTGTTCTGCAGAGTTTGAATGCCCACCTTTGGAGAGAGGGTCCTGTCTCCCGATAAGCTCCTATGAAAAACTGCTTTTTTTTGTCTAGGGCAGCTTTTCCCTACACTTTAGCTCTACTGACTGCAAAGGGCATATTGCCCCCTTTTGCACCCCAATGGTTTGCAATTCCTTGCGTATTCACAAAGCCGTTGAACAAGCACCACTTGCAGCTCAGTGGAGGGTGTGAGTCCCCGCTGGAGCCGTGAGCCAGGCTGGACACTGTCTGTCCCACATCTTGCTCCGTGAGGCTCTGGGTGCTGCTTAAAGCAGGGAGCAAGCAAGATAGTGATGGAGATACATCAGCTTCCCTGAGAAGCCACCTGTCTGAGGCTGTTTGCCTTCCTCTGAGCCTCAGCTCACAGCTGTGGCTTTGCACAGCCTGTTGCAGCATCTTCTCTTGGCTCTGGTGCACCCCAGCCACCCTGGGGCACCCTGCAAGGGCAGCGGTGTGGGTGTGTGGGTGTGTGACACCTGCAGCCCCCTTGTCCCTCCCCAGTTTGGCCAGAGGATGCTCTGAGCTTTATCAGAGCTAAACAAAGCCCTTAGAGCAGACAGCTGTCAACCCAGTGCCAGACAGGGTTTGGTTGCTACCTTAAACGCTGCTAGGTACTGAGGCTGCAGGGGATGTTCTGCTTGCACCCAGACAGGCAGAGGGGCAGGGTCCCTGCCCCAAGTTCACCCCCAACATTTCCCATGCAGGCCTGATGAGGAAGTGGCATAATGATCTTAATTAATTGACCTAATTCAGTTTCCAGCTGGTAGGAAGCTGGATCTCATTGGGCAGCTGGGCTCTCCACGAGGGAGGCAATAAAAGATTTGCTAAGCAGAAGGGGTGTAAGGTGGGCAGGTGAGCAGGGTGTGGAATGTTCAGGCAGTGGTTTTCTCTGTGGCCCTCTTGGTGTGGGTGAGGGGCAGCTCCTGTCCTCTCCCTACCTGCCACTACCCTGCTGGGGTTTTGTCCCCCTGGGTGGCTGTGAGGTGAGGCTGGTTAGCACCCTCATCTGATATGAACCTGAGCTGTGAAAGCTTTGGCTCCTGCTTGCCCTTGCTGGGTCCCTGCAGGTGGCTCTGTACAGGCACCCATCTGCCTGTCACCTCTGCTAGAGTCTCTGCTCAGCACCCGTCTGTTCCCTGTCCTGCCTGCACCCCTCTGCATGCCAGCATCCACAGCCCATATGTGGGTCCCTGGCTGTGGGGAAAGGCTTTTTTTGGTTCTATGCAGAATTTTTATTGGTTTTACTTTTCAAACACACTCCCCACATGGCTTTCCCCCCTTTTCAGCTCTGAAATGGTGACAGCAATCTGTTTTGCTGGTGCTGCACAGTCCTTGACAGTGTGTAATGTTAGAATGAGTGACTTGAGCAGGCAGGATGTGCCAGTGAATGGATGCTGGTGCCTGGCTTCCCCAGAGCAGAGGGACAGCTGCTCCCTCAGTCAAATGGCTGGAGAACAAGTTTTTTTGTCCCTTTTTTTCTAAATCTGGTCCCTGATGGACTTGTTTCTCATTTTGCCACTTCCCAAGAAGTTGCTTTGCTTGGATGCTGCTTTAGTAATCAAAAGGAGAGCGTGGCTGGCTAATGTGCAAATGTGGTGGTTGAGGTTTATGCAATGGGGTTATTGTTGGCTCCCGCTGTGCAGTTGGTGGTGCCCAGGATGGTGCTGGATGAGCTGTGCCTGAGGAGAGCTGTGGGGAAAGGGCTTTTTTTTTGTTTCTGAGTCCTATCTGTGCTGAAGTATCCTCTTTGCTTTTCCCGTCACTGGCAGGTTTTGCTTGAAGTCCTCCTGAGTGGGAATATTGCAGGGGGATCCAGGAGTTGCTGGATGGCACTGTGCAGAAGGACTGAGGTTTGCTGCTTTTGATGGTGTGAACTGAGCTACCATCCACCTCCAAAAGATATCATAAATAGCGTAAGAAGAAGAAATTTTAATTGAATGTATCAAGTGGCTCCTTTTAAGCTGAAGCGCATGGGGTGTGACCCAGCCGTTGACATACAGTCCATGATAAACAAACAGCAATTACTCAAAGATCATAAAAAGAGACTGAAAGCTATATAAAACTCAGAAAACACCAGCAAAGCAGCTATTAAACTGTGTGGGAAGAAGAGGAGTGTGGCTGGCTGGGTGCATCCATCTGGAAAGCGTGGCTGTGGATGGGTGCAGGGAGCACAGAAGCAAGGCAGCGTACAGGTGCACTGCGGGGGGAAACCAGCCAGGGTGGGTGGCAGCGGGTGCAGTGAAGTGTCCCATGTTCTCCCAAGCAAAAATACTATCAGGACCACAAAAGCAACAAACCAGTCACTGGCTGGTCCTCAGAGGGAAGACTGAACCCTGGCAAGAGGGGAGGTCCATGTCCTGTGCCACCATGGGTGCTCCCCAGCCCCTGCCTCTGAATCCTCAGCTACTGCTTTCCCTCTGACAAGCCTCTCCTCCACTTACAAACCCCAATTTTCTTTGTTGTGCAGCCGAGATGCGCGTTAGGAGTAAATAAATAAATAAGCAGGCACAGCCGTGTCAGGAGGGACAGCCTTTTGTGCATTGATCCGGAGCTTTCTGCCAGCAGAATTAACTGGAGTGGAATTTTTATCAAATTTTAATAACTTGTGAGAGCTGCCTGGTGTGTCCTCTGCAAAAGGCTGTTGTTGAGACCAGCTGGAGAATACATATCTAAGGCAGATGTGTCTTCCCCTTTACAGACCCATCCTCCTGGGTCTTGTTGCCTTCTCCTTCTCTGTGAAGGGAGAAACTTCAAGTGCTCTGCCCCGGCTGCCTGTTTCGCCCCATCAATCCCAGCTGAGCATCAGGGAGATGTCGCAGCGTGCGTGTGCTCAGTCCCAGCCAGGCAGCCACTGAACTGGTCTGTCTCGTGTGTTGTCTCCCTTGGTTTGACAAAGCTGCCAGCGTTTCGGGGGTTAGAGTTTGTCTGGGTTTTTTTTTTTCTCTGTCTCTCTTTTTTTGTTGGTTCACTGGTTCTTCCTGTGCTGTAGGAAGCCCAGAGTGACAGAAGGTGCAGGAGGGAAGCTGAGCTGACATATTATGGTTTTATCTGCTCTGAGGATGCTGAAAGTGCTGAGCTGCCCCTGGGCAGCAGCAGGGCAGCTTACTGGGTCCCCTCTGAACACCCTCATGGTATTGTAGGAACAGAAGGTCCACCACACACAGCAGCCAGCAATGTTTGCCAAGGGAGCAGCATCAGAAAGTGGATGTACACAGCCATTCATCTGCCCTGTGCACCCTTCCAGCTTCTGGCAGTTGCCAAATCCAGGGATTTCCCAAGCCAGAGGTTTTATCTGGGTCATTGTTTGTAAAAGTCTTTCACACACCTCTGTCCCTTTTCTTTGGCTGCCTGGGTGGTGGCTTTGTCCATGGCAGCATCCTGCGGCTAGGCACTCCGCAGTGCATCTGGGCTCGGTACGATAAAAGACTTCCTTTGATTTGTTTTAAATCTGCTGCTGCGTAACTTTATTGGATGTCCTGGGGGTTTTGTGTTCTGAGAAAATGGAAATAATTGTTTCTTATTCACTTTGTCTCAATTGTCCACAGTTTTATTGAACTCTCTCGTATTTCCTCCTCTCTTTCCTCTGCAGCCATCTCATTCCTTCTGGAATAAACTGCTCTGTTCTCCTGGTCATTCTTCTCTCCTTTCATTACTTCCAGCAATTTTATAAGCCTTCTTCACAAATCCCTGGCACTTGAGTGTCTTCCGCCCCCTCACCTGAGCTCCTGCTGTCCCCTCATGCTTGGGGCTGGACTTTCCCTGCAATCCTCGTCCAAGCCCAGAAACCGCCTCCTTTCCTGGCAGGGACCTTGCTGCCCTCCTCTGTTTCCTGCTAATACAAGCCTGGGAGGTCCCCTGCTGATACCACTAAATTGTCTTTTACTCCACAGGTGACCAAAAATCTGTGAGACAGGGAAATTGTTTGGAAATAAACCCATGTATACATTCCCCCACCCCAATAACAGTGATAACAAATGGAACAGAAAGGAACGCCTGTCCTGCAGCAGGGACCGCATGGGATGCTCTGCCTGAGACTGTCTTTCTCCCTCACCATGCCCTGCCTCACTGTGAAAGCCGACAGCCTGGGAGTGTCTCGGGGATTACTTGGTGATGCACTTTCCAGGCCAGCACCACAGGATGCTGGTCCAACGTCCATCCACGATTTTCCAGTCACCGTGGTAACTTGCAGTGTTTGATGCCTGTTTTGCTGAGATGAAGGGAGCAAAAAGCTGAGAGCAGAGAAGTGGAAGAGAACATAGGGAGCTGGCAAAGAGCAGACGAACATCAGCACTCCTTTCCACCCCAGAAAAAAGGGAACAAGGACAAAAAGAGAGGAGTGGAGGCAAGGAGAGGACTGGGAGGACTTACTGCACCTTACAGCCTGACCATAAGCACCAGCTTGGGCAGCGCCAGGACTGAGGCTCTTGGGCTCCAAGAGCTGAAAACAAAGGGTGGGAGAAGAGGAACTCGCATCTCAATAAACACCAGGTTGAAAAGGTGATAGGTCGAGGGATTTGAGCTCCAAGAACTTTCTCAAACCATAAATTTTCAATAGCAGTACTGAAGCCAGGAAACCAGAGCTGGCTTTTGGACATACATTATCTCAGGAGCAGACAGGGTCAGTTCTTGGCCTCCTCCCTGATTCCCACCTTGTCTTTGCTGTGACCATGGTCTGTGCTTGCGCATACTTGAGCGTGTGCGTGAGCCGGGTGCTGGGGTGGGTTGGGGATGCGCCGGGGCTGTGACTCCGGGCACCTGGCTCAGTCCCAGGAGGGCAGAGGGGTGCTCTCCCTCCAAGTCTAGTACAGCCTCTGCCTCTTGGAACAGAGGTTCATAAAGAGTTTTTTCCTGTTTTTCTTAAACCAGAAGTGGTAGTTGTGATCATCCAACACGCAAAATAAGCCCTTAAAGCCTGCCCAAGACGTTTGAACTGGGATGTCATAGGAAGAGGTGGTCTGGCTGAGGCTGCAGCGGCAGAGGTATCTGCTGGGGCCCTGCAATAGCAAGCTGATGGCAGACCCCACCACAATGCCTTCCCCGCTGCAGCCAGGCACAGTCTTGCCCAAAAGGCTCTCTGAGGTTGGTCAGAAAAAGGGTAACAAGTTGAGAGACAACAATGTGATTATGTTTTTGTCTTTTGCCATTGCACAGCACTAGGCAGTGGCCCTGGGGCAGGACATGATGCTTACGCCCTGTCAAGCAAGCAGGAAAAATAAACATCAGCTGATTATTTGAGCCCATCTGATTACTCAGTAATGTGGCAGTGGGAGAAAACAGCCCTGGTCCCTCTCCATCCCTGGTGCTTCCAGCCAAATGTCGGCCCAGCCTCAGCATTGCCTCCACTGCCTTCATTAAAGCTGCTGGTGATTTCGGGGGGGTGGGGTGGGGGGGTGTATGGCAAGGGAAGGTGACACCCCCGTGCTGTGCAGAGAAGACAGAGTGCTGTTCCCCTGTGCACAGCCAAACAATTAAACCACTTGCCGTGAACCAATTGCGCTAGCTTGGTGTGCGGGAACGCCACTCCCTCCAGCTGGGGCATGCTCGCTGTGCCAGGGATGTGGCCGTGCATGTGGGAAAAGCTCCGCTTGGCTCTTTAATTGCCCTGTGTGTAAAGCCTCTCCTGGCTGCTTTGCTCAGAAGTGGTTTGAGCCATGCCCTGTGGCTGGGGCTACTCCAGCTCATGGCCCTGGCAGAGATGATGCTGGAGCTGCAACGGGCAGCGTGGGACCGGAGGCAGCCCAGGGGGGGCTCTGGGGGTGTGTGTTTGTGTGCGGGAGGAGCATTTGGAGGGAGAGGCTGTTTTCCTTTCTGTCTGGGAATGCAAGCTCTTGGAGGGAGGTGCAGTCCGGCAGCAGGAGCCTTTGCTGGGAACCAGCGGCACTGGGGTTTGTTGTCAGTTTGCCGACTCTTGGTGACCTAAGGGAGGGAAACTGCTCTCGTTCATCAGCTGCTGTCACTGCAGCAATGGGTCTGACATTGGCAGCTCCTGAGAGGTGCTGGGCAGGTCAACCACATGCCGCTTGCGGGCTAAGCATTGCTTAAACACTGAGCAGGTTAGGGTGAAAAGTCCCCTCTGTGCTTGCTGCAGTTTGTTTCCCCATGTTTCATGTCCCTTTTTGTGTTTGCTTTCTGTAGCTGCCTGATAGCCAGTTCTTTGGCAGGAGCACGCACGGAAACAGCTCATTTAAAATGTAATCTGGCCCAAGAACTAGTTATTGAAATTATTTGATGAATAATTTAGGATAACAATTAAAGTCAGAAAATTCACAAATAGCTCATGAGCAATTCATGAACCGGAAGAGAGGCTAAAGTTTGTCTGATAAGTACTTTGCTACCAATTAGTCACAGATGCCTGGCCCTGAGCCGGGTTGGTCCAGAGGAAGGATGGCTGCGGCTGCACCCACACAGCCCCCGATGCCACTCAGCTGCAGGGCTGCCCTCATTTGAGGACACAGAGGGGACCTCCCAGAAGAGGGAGAACCGCTGAACTCACTGGGAAATGTGGCTTTGGCTGTCCTGAAACTATCTGTGAGTTTGCCAATCACAGCTTCAGCCTGGCAGAAGAGTCCCTGGGGTGCATGCAGCATCACTGGTGGTAAAGATGTTTGACCCAGCATTGGAGTATCTTGTTTGGGTCCTTCTTTCACTGAACAGTGGGTCCCACCGAGCCTGGGAGTCCCCCAAAATGGAGTGTAGGTATCAGCTGGAGGAGGACCTGTGCATCCATCCTGGGGCAGGGTGATCCAGTCATGGCATTCAGGCCCTCACCTCCTCCTGGGCTCCTTCAGCTGGGCATTCACCACCTCACCAGCTCTCCTGCTGCATCCCCAGGCCCCTGGACAGCAAACACCGCATCAACAATAACAGAATTAAGTTTTATTTGAGCTGAAATGAACTGTTTCCTGGCTGCTGAAATGACCCATTCTCCCTCTCCCCAACCCCATGTTCTTTTCAGATCAAACAAAATGCTTTGCTCAAAATGAAACAAAATGTTTCAATTCCCTTTTGGGTCATTTCTAGCAAAAAAGCGGAGGACCAGCGAGCTAGCAGCCTGATTAAAAGATTCAGTGCTCTCGCTTGGTGCTTTTTCCAGGGAGTTTGTGTCTCACTCGCTGGGGCTGAGGCAAGAGTGGGTGTCCTGGCAGCGTGGGAAGGGGCAAGCTCCCCAGCCCACCCTGCTGCAAACCTCCCCCCAAGGCAGCGCAGCGCGAGTTCCCTGAACCTTCACAGCAGGGCCAGACAGTGTGGAGTGTCCAGAGAAACCCAGAGAAGATCCCACCTGTAGCATCTTAGCTCCTGCAGCCAGTCTGTTGGAGGATGCCTGTCTCGGAGTGGTTTTGCTATTAAATCCCCTAATAAGCTGAAAGTTAAAGACCAGGGCCATGTACGAGCAAATCTCTGCCAGATGTCTTTGTCCCAATTAAGACGGAAAGAGAGGGAGAGAATAAGCAATTTATTTTCTGGCAGTGCAGGAGGTACAGCAGTGAGCGGGTGTTACTGCATCCCCAAGTGCTAGGGAGCCCTCACAGGGGTTGGGACATGCCATGACACAGTCCCAGGAGGTGTGAGGGTCAAAGCCATCCCTTCTCCTCCAGCACAGGTAGCAAAATCTCTGCTTGGTCTTCCTCAGTGCTCTCCTGCACCCCCTAGCTCGGTGGATGGGACCTGTTGCAGCAGAAGGAGATGCTGCTGCCGTGCCTCAGTTTCCCCAGCTGTGAAGTGCAGGTGATGATAGACTGGTGTTCAGGTGACATTATCAACAGAGTTAATATTTGGCAGAGAGTGTTGTGCCTGAAACAGGAATGTTTTCTGGGAATATACTGATAGCTGGTGATTTAGCAGAAAATGTTCAGAGCTGTTTAGAGTGAAAATAGAAGGCATTGGTTCAGCTCTCCCAACTTTCTCTGCTAGTGTCTTACCCTTTCCAAGGTGAGGAACAGAAATTTTTGATGAACTTTTTATTTTCCAAACTATTTCTAGGGTTTTTTGTCTAATGTGAGATGAAAACACAAAACAAAACAAAGAAAATGTGAAAAACTGGAGTTCCCCAGCAAAGAGTAACCCTGCTTCTGAGCCAGCATCCCTCGCTGGTGTTCAGAGAGCACCGTTACATGCAGGGACAGTACTGAGCCTGGCGAGGAGGAAGATGGCCAGCTTGGCAATGCCTCTGGAAGAGAACAGAGCATTTTCCCTGGGTCATTTCCCCCGCTGATGGCACTGCATTTTGTGCCATGAAGAAATTACAGATTTGGCCATGGTGATGGCCAAGAGCAACCCTCTTTGTGGTGCTCCCTTTGCTGCTGCAGTCATTTGGGCACAGAGGTGGGGTTTGGGAGGCGGGGGGGCAGACTTGCTCCCCCCATCCCCACACCCCTTCCTGGCCTGGCGGGGGTTTGCGGGGCGATTGCTCACCTTGGTCACCCTGCTCAGTGTTGGGCACAGGATTGAGCTGGCACATTTGGAAGCATTTGCAGGTTGAGGATTTATGTAGATTTGT
This sequence comes from Falco biarmicus, assembly GCF_023638135.1. Lineage (NCBI taxonomy): Eukaryota > Metazoa > Chordata > Aves > Falconiformes > Falconidae > Falco > Falco biarmicus. The sequence goes on along the minus strand of NC_079301.1, from coordinate 1,139,120 downwards.
GTTAAAATATTCCTGAGCCTTTGCTCCACGTTTATTTTTATTGATTTGCAAATGCAAAACTTTGTTCTGCATGCAGTCCGTAAGCCTGATGGTATGTCAGTAACTTCAGATTGAACATTTTAATACCTTTTTCCTCTTGTCCCCCACCCCCACTGCATACCCTCCCCACCCTTCCCCCAGGCAGCTCAGCCTGGCACTAGAGAAATATGAGACAGTCACCATCCCCTTGCACCCCTGTCCCCTTGCATCCCCATCCCTTGCATCCCAGCACTGCCCCCAAGCACTGTCCCTCTGCAGCCCTCTCCTCCAGCCCAACACCTCATTGCCTCTTCATGCAGGGTGCTGAGGACAGGCAGAATGGGGAGAAAGCAGAATGTTAAACACACACACACACACACACACTTCCCTTGCTGCCTCCTTGATGTCGGCTCAGCTGGCTTTCCGCCTGTCACTTTAAATGGATGTATTTAAAGCAAATGCAGAAATTGCCATTCAGCACAAGGCTTGTAATAAAGACGACGTCTCCATTTCCAATATATATTTATATGTAGTTTGGGTTTTGTCTGGGGGGGACGTGGAGAAAGTCACAGGAAATGCCAAACATTGACATGCCTGTGATAGAAAATAGCTCCGTCTTTTTCCTGTGAGGTGCGTGGTATTTTCCAAAGTGACATTTAACTGAAGGGAACCTGTGGCAGCACTTTTGCTCAGGGCAGCATGGCAGCAGCTGCCTCTCACTGTGCAAGACCAGGGGGGCAGCAAGGACCTGTGCAGTGCAGGGTGTAGGGGGTCAGCTGGGAAGCTGTGTGCTGCGCAGGGATGCTGCTGCCCAGGGACGCTCGATGGCCAGCACAGACCAGGCTCAGCCCTGGCCCCTTGCACATACCCTGTGCCTGGCCCTGGGGCTGGTCCTCACCAGGGTGGCCCTGCTTCACCCCCAGAAGATAATGGGGGGCACTCATCCATCACACTACAACGGACTGACTTACAAGGAAAGATTTAAGGAGCTAAATCTGTCTGGCTTGGCAAGCCACAGCTGTGAGGGAAGGGAAGATGAAAGGATGGTCTGCACAGCATGGAGGGTGCAAGGACCAGGCAGGGAGGGAGCAAGGGCACTTTGCAAGGCTGGGAATGATGTGCAAGAAAGGGAAAACAGGCTGGATGATGGGGAAGAAGCTTCCTGGCATGGAGGAGCTCCCATCACAAGGAAACCTGCAAATCTCATCTCCTCCTTCACACCTTAGGGGCCCTGACCCCAGGAATGGCACCTTCATGCTGGGGGTCCCTCCTTCCCTGCTATCCCTTGGCCTGTTTTCAGGAACACTGGCTTCCCGCTGTCACCATAAGCAGCAGTCCCCATGGGTCCCTCCTTCCCCAGCAGCAGGCTAGCACTGGGCTGCACCCTGTCACACAGGCTCCGTCTGCGGGGTTGCACCTGTAAATACAGCACGTCAGAACATCCCCCTCCACCCCTGTCCCCTGTGCCTAAGCTGGAGCGCTGTGTGCATGGCAGCTGTGCCCTACCTGAGCCCTGGGCTTGCACAGCACTGCTCCTCTGGACCTGGGCTTGTATTTAATCAGTCTGATTGCTGTGGCTCTGTCTGCCCAGGGCCCAAGTCATCAAAGCTCCTCCGGCAGCTTGGATGCATCCATTTAATGGACTGCTATGAGACACATCCTTACTTCATTACTTCATTATTTACAGTAGGAGGTTTTCATGCTGCATACTCCTCGGAGGCTGGCGGAGCTGCCAAGGGGAGGGCAGTCCCAGAGACACCAGCACAAGAACTCCCAAAGCCCTGGATTACAAAGCCATTAGCCATCATTGTGCTTAGTGGTTTAAAAGGAAAGGATTTAAATCCTGAATGAGAAATTCTCACTTTTTTTTTTTTTTTTTAATTATTATTCACCCAGTTGCTCGGGTTTTTTTCAGAGTCAAGCTGTTGCAGTGGTTGGAGCTGGCTGCACTTTTGCACCATCTCTGCAGAGGGAAAAAGCAATGTCTGTCAAGGAGGAGGAGGGAAGAAGAGCAATTCTGACCTTCTGTGACGCCCATTAATTGTCAGATTTTCTGAACCTTCTTTGATGCTTGCACAGGGCGCTGGATCACAAGAGGGCACTGGTTTTGTGATAGGCATTTCATCATATGGGATGGAACCTCTACAGCGCCAGCTGGGCTGGGAACAAGCAGACCAGGCTGGGCAGGGAGGGCCAGGGGCTTCTACTGCCCCATTATCCAAAATCCAGCCTTATCCTTCTACTGGTCCCTGGGGCTTAACTATCTTTGCAGCTCTCCTGACAGAGATGTGATGTGATACTTTGGAGAGCCCAGACAAAGCGGGCTGTGGGACCAGCCTGCAGGAGATCTCTGAGACAACCAGCGTAACAGGATATTCTGAAGTACCAGATCATTTTATGACCATTAATAACATTTGCAGCTACTGAACGTTATCCAGTTTTACAGGAATAGCAAGACCTGATGCTGCAGGGCTGAGGTTGCTGGAGCAGTTGAGGGGGGAGACTCTTGCTCCCCACGTTGTAACACTGGGTATTTGGCCAGGTGCAGCCTGGCTGACCTCCTCGGAAGCAGGAGCTGCCGGGGACATGACACACACTACGTGAACCAAAGGATGCTGCCAGAAACCTGGGCTTGCGTAGAGCGGAAGGCTGCTAAGCCTCCAGGTCTTCTCCTTACGTCTTAAAAGGGAGGGGGTGCAATGGTGTTTTGCAGTCAAATTCACTTGCTGCTAGTGGAATTAAAGATATGCTCCCTTGGCTAGTTCTGTCAAACCCTCCTCTGTCTGTATACATATGTCTATCTCTATATACATACACACCGTTCATCACACCAGAATCCAAGTGACCTGGAGTAGCGCAGTACAAACACTGCAGATCCTATGTAAACAGAGGTTATATATATTTTCCTCATTTATTCCTCGCCGACAGAAAAGCAGTCTCTTTCACAAGGAAAAATAAACCAACACAATGGCAATCCCGAGTTCAGCAAGTGTTCCCTAGCAGATTTTAACCATGTTAAGTTAGGTGGTTGTAAACAGACTGACAGCACGCCTCCCAACCTTTGAAATTCCTCGCAGTCAGTTTCCTGTCTCAAATTCACACCATCGCTTTTCTACTGGGGCCTTAAATTAATGCCCGGCTGGGGTGCATAATTACCAGCTCCCTAATGGTCCAAAACATCCTGAAGGGCTGAAGTTTCCTTTTTGATTTGTGGCTCCGAGTCGGAGTTGTAATTACCAAATTGATTTTAAATGCAGGCTGCGCTGACAGACTATTGGCAAATTGCATCTCTGAGTCCTCAGCCATTCATAAAAAAAAAAAAAAAAAAAAAAAAGGAAGCCCTTGATGATATACCTTGATCTGCAGCTGCTGTTTATTGAATACAATTTATGGGCAATGGTATTAGGTTTTATCAGGGAGCTGCATCTTTGGAAACGTTGCTTTGGCAGGAGTGGTTGAGCTGAAAAGTTGGGTCATAGCTGTGAGCTGCTGGAATTGCTTTTTCACATGATGACCCCTCTCCTCAGCTCAGCTCGGCTTGGCTCGGCTCGGCTCCCCCCTCTCTCCTGCTCCGCTCTGCAGCTTGGACATCTTGGCTGGCTTAGTGCGATGGGAGGGGGCTCTCAGGCTGCCCGACCACAAGCAGGTAGATGAGCAGCTTCCAAAAACCCAAATAAATACAGAGGCAGCACATTTTCCAGGTGCTGATGCAATGCTAAACGTCAGTCACTGTCAGCTCCCACTACACGTGGACACTGGGACCTGCCGAGTGATCCCAGCTCTGCGCCTGGCACCCACTGCCTCCTGCTGCGGGCAGTGCTGGGCAAGGGGCCATCCCGTGCCCACACCAGCACCCTGCCTGGCTGTGCCTCTCAGCCAGGTGGGATGGGACAGCACTGGTCCTTTCCTCCCAGTCTCAATACTGCTGGCTGGTTGACCAGTTGTCCTGGGTGCAGGTTATCTGGTGCTCCTTGGTGTTTCAGTACCCAGCACAATGAGTGACACCTCCTAAGGAGGTTTCTTGGGGTGATCTTCTCCCTCTGATGAGGGTTTGCTGCTCTAGTGCCCTCTTCTTCCGTGTGGTCTACTGGTAAGGTGATAAACGAGAGAGGAGGAACTGGAGCCTTCAAGGTTTAAAAGGAGAACCCAAGAGCTAGGACAGGAGGGGAAGGGACTGGTCAGCACACCCAGTGGGGAGAGACCCAGCTGCCCTGCGTGAGAAGGTTTAAGTGATGGAAGCCCTTGAAGCATCACTGTCATCTCTGCTGTGCAAGAGAGGTGGCTGGTGGAGAGCGGGAGCTGTGAGATTACATGGGAGAACCGCTGGGCATGGTCCCAAAGTCCTGTCAGGAGCGCAAGAGCTTTCCAGTCAGCGCTATGAAGGCTGCATCCATCCTGCCATGATGCTACCTCTGCAGGGGCTGCGAGTCCTCCGGCGCTTAGGGCCAGCTCTTCAGCATCAGGGTCGTTCAGGCAGAGCGTATGTTGAGGCAGAGCTGAGCCAGAAGCATTGGCTCCCTCCGTTTAGCACTGTTGTTCAAGGAAATGATGTTTCCTGGGATCTGGTTGCCTTTCTACAGCGGCTCCATTTTTTATTTCAGAGAATCTCATTTTGGCTGCCCACCTGCAGAAGGGTTGACAGAGTTTATCTTGCCTTCAGTCAGCACTGGAAACCGCTGATTAAAGCAGAAAATATGAAGGGTCTTAAAACTTAAGGGTGCATCACAGCTATCAGCTGCTCCCTTCCCTCTCTTGAGCTGGGAGGAAGGATTGCTCTGACGGCATCCCGCCGGCCTAAGATATTGGGTATCTCTCAGGGTCATTCGCAGGGCAGAGCCAAACAGCTTGAGCCTGGAGCGGGGCAATGTGAAGTGGGGGATGAGTTGCCCTGAGAACCAAGGGACCCCAGCGGGTAGGAGCGAAGGGTTAATAGGACAGCGATGGCTCTTTGGGGGCAGAGAGAGAGGGTGAGCTGTCTGTGGGAGGGGATGTCAGCTGTGTGCAATTGCTCCCCTGGCCAGGATGATCTCAGGGCAAGGGAATCCGCAAGCAACCCTGGGGGAAAGAGGCAGCGCAGGCAGGGAGTGGGCAGGAAGCTCGGGGTGACAGGCAGGGCAAAATGAGGGGAACCCTGGTGAGTTCGGGCAAGTTTGGTTCCCGTTCTGATTTTTTCATGGCCTGGGGCATCCCTGTCCCGGGAGGGGCAGGCAGCAGGTCCCCCTGTCTGCAGCGCTGGGCAGAGCAGCCAGGAGGCAGAGGTGTTTGCAGAGGAGTGGGTATCCCTGGGGTCAGAAAGGCCAAGAGAATTGTGTGGGAGAGGCTGGCTGATAGGAAAGCAAATAGTTTGGCTGCCTCCACGGAAAAGCACCTGGTCTGTTTTGTTTCCTAGATTTGTGATGAAGGATAAGGATTTGGGAGAAAGGGAGGGAGAGCTGCAGTTAATCCACTGATTAACCTGGGAAGATATGGGCAGATGCTAAATCAAAGCAGAAAGGCAAGAAACAAAAGTCAGCACCATCAACCCAAACAACAGCAGAGCACGGGGATGGCTTAGCTCCGGCAACGCTTACATGCAGAGGTGAAGACCATGGGGCAAGCAAAGGGCAAGAAACACCACAGAAAGCCAGAGGAGCAGGGAGCAACATGAGAGAACGGAGACAAAAAGGGGTGCAGTGTGCATGTTCCTGGAGGGAAATGCCAGGAACATGCTGGTGTTTTCTCAGTTGTAGTGGGGTGGCTGGGTAAGAAGCTGTAGATGAGGACCCCAGCCATAGGAATGCTAAACTTTCCTGTGACAATGCTGGGCTGGATGGCAATGACATCTGTGGTACTTCCAGTCTCGGAGCAACAGGGATAGGGCAAATCCCCAACGCTGCAAATACATCTGATTTGGGCTGGATTTGGAACGAGATCCGAACTTTGAGGATTGGGCCCAATGCGTGGAGGGATGAGAGGCTGTGGGAGATAAGGGCATATCCAGTTTCATGGGCTCTGGCACAGCTTGGGCTATGTAAAGCTGCAGAGTATGATTCGGTTCATCACTGCCGTGAGCAGAGTCCTCTCCTTCCTTTTAGAGCTCAGGCCTGGCAACGCTGTAAATGCCATGGGAGCAGCCTCCCGCCATGGCTGGGAGGGGGAATGGGTCCCCTGCAGAGATGGCTTTTCACATGCCATGCTTATGAGTACATGGGCTGAGAACACGGGTCAGGATGGAGCGGTGGGGCAGATCCAGCACCGAGCGGGTGTCTCACGCACGCAGGCTGCCATGCACCCTGAGGCTGGGCTCCTTGAGCTGCTGGTCCTCGGTGGACAGCCCTCCAGTTGTCACAGCACGGCCCCACACTTGCTGAACATCCTAGGTGCATCCTGTCAAAATCCACCTGCTCCATGGGACAGATCTGATGGCATTGCCCAAAGCGATCGGTGCTGGCAGTGTCCCCACAGTCCCACCAGAGCCTTGCTCAAATGTTGAGACTCGCGACTTTAAATATGCATCTGGACAGAGAAAAAAGAACATACAAAGAAACCCACCCTAAACCAGCCCGTCCTCTCTGTGGCTGAAGCTCTTCTTCCCCTGTTGTGTTGCTCAGTTTAATTGCTAGCACATTGCTGTCCAGCGTGCAGAGACGTGTGCGAGATGCATGTCTGCACGCTGTGGTCAGCGCTGCACGGCATTGCTGCGGCTGCGCAGGGTGTAGGTATTTGCAGGGTTCATGCATTGCCTTCACGTGTGCCTCCGTGCACCGTGTGTGTGCTGTTGTGTGTAATTTGTGTGTGTGCACACACATGTTTCTGCTTTGGTTACTATCATTACAATGTATTTACCACTGTGCGTTTCACGAATATGCTATTTATACTCCAGCAGAGTGTGTCATGCTTTGCATTAGTCCAGCCAAATTACAACTTCAAAGTTCTCAAATTCGGCGGGGGCTCCCCATCTTTCCCCGGCGGAGGGGCAGGCACAGGTCTGAAAGGTTTCTTATTTATTTTGTTCGGTATGAAGTTGAGGAACTGCTTTCCATCTGGAACCATGTGGAATTTTTGCATTTGAGATATTTAACCTGACTTTAATTTGAGTTGAAATGTCTGATATTTCTGATAGTAATACCATGCCGGGGGTACAGAGGGGGCAGAGGGGGAGGACCGAAGGCACCCCCCTTCCCTCCACAGAGACACTCCAGCCGGTCCCTGTTAAGCGATTCCTGGCATGCGAGCGCGCGGCAGACAGTAATGGAGAGCCTAATCAGATCTGGGGAGCTCCAAAATCACTGGAGCAGTGGCAGAGTAAGTGGGTGTCCGTGAGAAACCCAATAGTTCTCAATTCATTTTCCTCCTGGCCACCATCCATCCTGCGGCTGCGTCTGCCTTCTCCAGCCGCTGGCAGCCCCCCAGCAGCGCTGCCCTCAGCCCCACACGTGCTGCTCAGGGTGGGGTGGGTGCTGCTGGGTGACTGCTGGTGTCAGAGGCTGACAAAGGCTGCCAAGTCCTTTTTTTACCCCTTTTTTATTTTTTGAAATGCCAGTGAAATGCCTCTCCAATACATTATTTAAATCAGGAGAAAATGAGGCATTTGCCATTTATATCTCATTGGGTTCATTAAAAGGCGACTGCATTTATGCTGTACACATGATTTACCTCAGTGCTCTTTCAAAAACATCAGGTAGAGAGGGACCCAGGCCGTAGATGCTGGGGAAGGCTGCACAGGTCTTCACAGGGGGGCTTTCTTTAAACAAACATCAGGGCAAAAAGAGGAGAAAGCCTCCAAGCCTGCGTTTGGAGGCCAGCCCCAGCAAGGGCAAGCTCGTGCTGATGCTAGCCCTGCAATGGGGACCACTGAGGTCCAGCAGCCGTGTGGAGCTGGGTTTCAGCCTTGCAAGGGTTAAACAACAGTAGTCGAGGGAAATAATTGCACAATCTAAAATTAAAGCTCCCCTGCACCCGGGCCCCTGCTCTAAACTTCAATAATGTCTTCTAAGAAAATGTTACTTAAAGGAACATTGTATTATTGCAAATCAGATATCCTAACTCTGGTGCAGACGTTGCAAAAAACTCAGTGATTTCACTGCAGATCCCAAGATAAGGACCGACCTTTAACCCAATGCTCTGCAGAAGGGTTTGGGTGTCACAGGTTTTAAGGAAATCTCCCTCCTTCCACAGATGAACCCTGACTGACTGGGGCTGGGGAGGGAGGTTTGGCCATCCCAAAGCATAGGATACAGCTGGAGAGGGACCAGAAATGACGTAGTGAACTGGGGGTACATTGGGTGGGCAATGGAGGAGGTGAGGGCATCAGGTGGGGACCAGACACTTGGACCAAAGGCTGGGATGAAGTTCCAGTGGTGGGGAAGAACCTCCAGCCTGCGAAGCAGGAGTTCATAGAGCTGCTCCCTGGCTCAGGCATTAAAACCTAGCTAGGTTGCTATAATCTGTATTAGATTTAAACTGTGCAATAAATGTTTCAGTTTATTGATGCCAGACTGCAGCCAATTACAGCTGAAGTCACCAATGGCTTAGTGCATGATGAGAGACCAAATGGCTTGGGAAGGGAGCCCGGGAGGTGGTAGGGAGCTGGTCAGGGCGCACACCAGCATCCCAACTCCTGGGTTGTCAAGCCATTCCTAAACAGAAATCAGGGCCAGAAAAATAAAGCTGGTGTTGATTTTTCAGTCCCATCACACATACTGCAAAGCCCTGAGGCTCTTCTGCTGAGTGTGTCTGCTCCAGAGGTGCTGGGCAGGCAGAGCGAGGGCCACACAGGGATGTGTCCATCCCTGATGGGCACAGGAGAAGGGTGGCTATGTCCCAGGAGAAGGGTGGCCAGCCATGTCCCTTTCCTTTGGCTGCACCCTGAGGATGCCAGCAGGATAGAAAGCAGGACATGCTGGAGGCATCTGCCTGGGCTTCTCCATCAGCTGGTTCCTTCATCCGTTGCATAGTATCCCTCAGTGATTTAGCTTGGTAAGCACAAAATCTAGAGCACCACGGCTTCTGCTCCTTTTCTGTCTCTTTGTTCCCTTCTTCGGTTGTGCTCTGTTCTGTCCCATCCCTCCTTTGCCATCATTATCAGCTGCTTTTCCCTCAGCCCGATGGCACTGTCCCTTCGTGGTGCTGCCAGGACTGGGGCTTCTCTGGCTGGCAGATGTTGCTGGCAGGTAGGAGGGCCAGGGCTGGTTTGCTGACGAGCCGGGACCACACATCAGGGCTGACTCCTTGCTGCCTCCGCTGCAGGAAGGGCAGCCTTTCTGCCATGTGGTGCCTCTGCACTTGCCAAGGACAGCTTGCATTAGCTGGGGGCCTGATGAACCACCACAGGATTGTGGCCACCCTAAACCCCAGCGAGTTCAGCACTCAGATGTGTTGCTGGTGCAAAAAATGAATTAAAACCCAAAACCACCCCACACCTAAATCCTGTCTCTCTGCAAAACAAAGATTCAGCAGAAGATGAAAGGCCCTGTTGCTGGAGGCAGATTCAAAGCCCTGCTCCCTGGAGCAGCACGTCCCTGCTGGGTGACGTCCTGGTGCGATGCTGAAAGGGCAAAAGTCCAGAGTCCAAAGCAGGGAGCAGCGCCACAGACAAACCCTGCCCCCTTCCCAGTTCCACACAAGTCTGAAGTGGTCTGCGGGCTGCTGTGCAGCAGTGAGTGCTACATGTAAGCCCAGAAGACACAGCCCGTGGGGCAAACTTCTCTGGCTGGGATGAGTTCCAGGCATCCCAGTTCATCACATCCTTGGGGAGTTTTCCCTGCTCCCCACAGTGCTGCGCTGGACCTCGAATGCCCATGCATGCTGCTGAGCCTGGCAAGATGTCAGCTGGAATGGGAAGTTAGTGTTGAAGCCAGAAGTATGAAAAAAAAAAAAAAAAGTTAAAAAAAAAAAAGGGCATTTCCAGGGCCCCTGCCATGGGAGGATTAGAGTAAAACCCACGGATTTCTCAATATTTTCCTGACCCAAAGTGCTGAGTTTGTTTTGCCTTGATTTATGGGATCCTGTTACTCACTCTTTGTGAATAGCGAGACAGTCACTGGGGATTTATTAAAATATTCACAGGTCCCAAAACTCTGTCAGATTTTTGCTTGAGTAATAATTTGCTTGAAAATTTGGAGGAGAAGGCAAGTTACTTGCTACTCCTTGTTCATTACCCCAGCCGCCGGGAACACTCCCGGCATCCAGGCAGGGAGCTGGCAGGAGGGCACACGCCTTGGCCAGCCCTGCACGAGAAACAGCAGAAAGCCAAAGCCAGCACTTTTCAAACAGCCTGGAGGCTGAGCCATTTTCCTCCCAGCTATTCAGTGTATGGGACTAACGGGTCCACTAGAAGGAAATGAAGATCATGTAACAAATGTTTCACTTCTCCCGATGGGTGCTTCGCTTGCTATTAACAGCGTTCATCTTCAGGAGATGCCCAGCTCCATCTAGCATCACAGCTGACCCGTGGCTTATTTTCTACCACCTTAAGCTCCAAATGGACACCAAACAGACCTACGTTAAAATAACATTAAGAAACAATCCAAACCATCAGGGGAAGGATTTTTTTTTTTTTTTTTTTTTGGTAATTCAGTTGGAGCTTTATTTGGTCTGAGTCCTGGCAAACGAACAGCTGAGATCAGTTCCCAGTTAGGTGCTCTTGGCCTCTCCGAGCAATGAGAAATGACCTAGCTGGTTTCTCCTAGCTCATTTCCTTGAGCCCCTTATGGAAAAGCTCTTGCAAACTTGGAGTCTGGGACTGAGAGCTGATGTGCTAAATTCCTCTTTGCTGCCACTGCCACCTGCCTGGCAATGACAAGTCTGAGCCCCCGCCTCATCCTGCACCCCAGCAAGCCCACCCGAAACCCTGCCAGCACCCCGAAACTGGGTTCCCCAGTCCCCACCATCCAGGATCACTGGGGCCTCGGAGCTGCGTGGGACCAGCCTAAGCATCAGAGATCTCTGAGAAGGGTCCATCAGCTTCAGGGAGTCGCTGGCAGCTGCTTTCCCCCTGCACCAGCAGCAAACAAGGCTCCTTGTGCAGAGATGTTAATATGAAGTAGTCGCTTACTGATTTTAAAGAGACTATTATGCTTTTTCTTTCTCTGGGAAAAAAGATGCTTAGCATTGTCCTCATTAAATCTTACCTGGGGTAAAAATAGCATCCCCCAGAGAAGCCCCTGCCTCTGCATTCTCTGTTCTTACTCCCCTTCTGCTCCAGGTTGCTTCTAAATATCTCTCACAAAAGTGACTGCCGCCTTGTGATGGCTAGAGCAACCCCCATGAAAAGCAATTTGGAAAGCAACTGGAGGAAAGGTGCTTGAGAAATGAGGATGCAATGGCTTTCGTGCATGCTGACTCACAAATAGTGTGTAAGCGCTCTTCAAAGGGCTGAAAAGGCTGCCTGCAGCACACAGTCCCCACTGGCGAGCTGTGCCAGGGAATTTTGTAAGCATATCACAAATTCCTGTTGGAAAAAACAGGCCAAAGAAAGGCTACAAAATAAATAATTGCTCTCGCCTGAGCAGCAGCAGAAGAGGCAGTAAAACGGAATGAAAGCACTGAGCAAAGCTGTTGTGTCTAACAGGAATCCTGACCCCTGATCTCAGCTCCCCTCTTTTATGTTTTTCTGACTTCAGCACTATTGTGGACAGATGCCTTTGAATATGAATTATTTGTTTGTCTTGGCATCCAAACAAGGAGTCCTGAGACCAGAAAAGATGATCAAGAGCCCACTTCCGAGTTCTCCTTCCCTTTCAGCCTGCGCACACACACTGCCCTGTGTGCTCTCGCAGCGGCTTTGTTACGCCAGTCGGCGGGGGGGAAAGAAGCATGCAACAGTCGGTCCTCTTAAAACAATACACTTTGCTGGCCCGTGGCCCGAAGGGTTGGACTCTATTACTCCAACTGTCATGGAAATGGGGCTGGATTCAGGCGAGGAAAGCACCCCTGTCCAAACCCATCAATACATGCATCACAACAAGGGCATCAAGGGGCTGCTTGCTAAATTCCTCTTAGGATCCCAGCTCGTGCTGTCCATGCATGCAGGGGTGAAGTCCCCTGCGCTCCAGGGAGCCAGGTTGAAATCAAATCCTCACCAATAGCAAGCGGGGCGCGGAGGGCTGCAGGGTTTGGCCCATGGATGCTATCAGAAACAACTCCAACAGCTTTTTGGTGCTGTTCCAAAAGTCTTTGTTTTTCCCAGCTTTTTGCTGTTGGATTGCAGAGGATGATTTAAAGCCAGAGCCAACTATCTACCAGAATGAAACAGTTTCTCAAATTGTAAGGCCAAAGGGACCATTAGATTACGCAGCCCAACCTTCTGTATGAGACAGGCCAGCTCTACTTTGTCTCATTAGTGCCTTAATGCTTGCTATTGCTGCAACCGCTTCCTTCTGCTGATAGCTTCTTTCTGCCTCCAGCCCTCTTCCAGACACCGCACTTCTCACCATCAGCTGGGTCCAAGACTGAGGAGAAATAAAGTCACCTCAGGCAAAAAGAAGCTTTCAGCTCATAGGCTTTACAGCATAACAACTTCAGGTTCACAGGGCTCTGCTCTGGGTCTGTCTTCCATCCTCTGTGTGTTTCTCACACTCAACGTGGGGTCCAGGGGCGATAATAACTGGAGTGGAGATGGGCTTTGCAGGATATGTCCTTGGGAATATGTGGGCATGATGCACTGAATCCTGTCAGGAGGTTTATGTTCATTTAAACCCTGATTGCAAGGCAGGATCATCTTCAGCTTCACGCCATCCCTCATCTGCATAGCAGTCTGCGCTGGACCAGCTCTCAGATGCTGTTCCCATTTGCAGAGCATGGCTCCTTGTGAGTCCAAGGTCCAGAGGGCACAAAGTAGTTTCCTGCTATTCCTGGTGAGTCTGCTGCTGTGTAGAAACAGCTCCGACCACAGCAGAGATGTCACCAGGTATTCCCCCATCTCCTGGCTCACAAGAGACAAAGGATAAAAGTCCAGGGAGGCTCTTCTGCAGTGACAGCCAGTTTGCCTGCCCCTGAAACCCTGCCCACAAGCTGTTACGGACACACACTGAGATCCATGTGCCAGAGAACATCTTTGCTACCTGTCTGGCTCCCTGCTTTCTCACCAGCAAAACCAGCCTTGAAGCACGGCAGCCCTAAGTGCAAACCTCACCACCACCACCTGACACTTTCTGGAAGCCGTGTCACGTAGTTGGGAAATGTGTATTTATTTCTCTTCCTCCATCCATAGTGTCCCCTCTAAGCTCAGGAACGTGACACTGAATTTTCTGCCTAGAATATGCTGCGCTGTTTGAACAGGTTTTTCTATTCCCCAGTCACTCACCATCTCCGCTGTATGAGATTTATTGACTTTTATTTATTTATTTTGACTTAGTCATTTTTCATTTGGGACAGAGCAATGTGCCGAGTGAAGACAGCCTGGGAAGCCCTCTGCATGACTCACGGCCTTAAGCCTTTGAGCTGCTTTGTTTCCTTTGGTTTAATCTCTTGACTGCAGTAAACACATTGGACAAAGCTCTGCTTGTTCGGGGATGGCCATGACTGCTGCTTCAAGGGATCAGATATCAGGGTCCGGCCATGGGGGAGGAAGAAGGAGAGCAGGGTGTTTCTGTGTTGGTGGCTCAGGCTCCTCTGCCACTGTCTCCAGAGATCATACCCTGGTGGGATGATCCCTGATGGGATGCTGAGACCCTGCTCCTTTGGTGGCTATTCCGGCACTGTTGGACAAGTTGATGATTGGGACACCAGGAATTTGTGCTCTGAAGCCATACATACACCAGGGTGCTCAGTCACAGCCCATATGGGAAACATGAATTTTGGCTCCCTCAGCTGCAGTAGCTCTCCTGCTCTGTTCCTCCAGCTCTTAGTCATGTGTTTCCTTTCACGCTTGAGCACCGCCAGCAGAGACTGCTGCTGAAGAGGGCTGGTGAGCAGCTCATAGGGAGGCTGTTGGGCTCGCCAGCGGCCAGGAGACTTGCCTGTCATTTCTATTCATCGTGGAGTGGCTGGCTGGTGCATGACGATGGGGTCAGAGCTCAGCCCACAGCTCCTGGGCTCTGGGTGTGCAGGGGCTGTCACACACCATCGCTCCAGCTCCCAGTGTGTGTGCCAGCCCCTTGCAAGGCCTTCAGCCAGCGCTTTCCCTCTCCTTTCTGTCAGAGCAGCTGGTGGTGGGGCTATTCCAAATTGGCTGGCTGCTGGCAAAGAAGTCACACTAGAAGAGCCTCTTCCAGATGTGCACAGCTGTGTGCATGCTACCGCTGCTCCTTCGTGTGTGCCAGGCTATGCAGGGAGGTGAGGGCGGTCAAGGGGAGGGCATCCACATCTGTCAGGCCATGGTGTCACCTTGTTACACGTAGTGGGGCTGTCATGACAGGAGCTACTGTTGGTCAGCAGTCCAGCACATCCCCCTGGGATTTCTCCCTGCCTAGTTCTAAGTCCAGCGAGTGGGACATCCAGTATTTCCTTTGGCAGAGGAGCCTCCAGCCTAATTATGTCACTCTTACATCATTTTTGTTTGTCTAAGCTAAGATTTCCCTGACTCGTTCTCACCCTAATGCTTCTGGTTTTGCCCTGCACCTTAGTGTGTGACTGTTCTCTCTCCATCAGACACTTGCAGGTACCAGCAACCCGCCCGTTGCCTCCCCTCTCCCCCGGTGCATTCACAAGAGTGAGGGTGTTGGTGCACTTACGGATCCCTGGCCCCGCAGGGATTATGCTGCCATACACGTTTCAAATCTAATTCTCCAAGCGAGCTATTACTTCTGACAGAAACCAAGATGACCGTGGGAAGCAGCACCCTTGCCAGGGAGCAGGAGTGTTAACACCTCGTGTTTGTTGCGGATGGCTCCTCCCAAGTAGCAGTCCTGGTACGCTCCTCTGGAGCATCTCTGAGGGCCAGATCCTGCAGGATGGTGGGACATCTGGGTGCACTTTGTTATCCCAGCAAATGTAGCACTCATCTGCAGGTCCCTCCAGACCTCTGATCTCTGCAAAATCTCCCACAGCAGCTTTCAGCATGCTGGGGAAGGAGCCCATGCCCGGGACACAGTTCTGCCACGCACAGAAAGACAGCCTAGATATCTGCATCAGAACAACGAATGATAATGATTTTTTTTTTTTCTATCCTTGCTTCAAATTGCCGCCAGCAGAAGGGTCCCACTAAGAAATCATTGAAGGCATTGGCCATGTCTTCTCCTGAAATGGGCTGAATGAAAGCAAAGCCAGGAGAGCAAAACCCGGGGAGCAAAGCTGGGGGACCTCCTGCTGTGGATGGGGTGACAGGCTGGGCGTAAGTGGATGCAAAGGAGGAGACCCCGGGAGAAGCTTCTGGTCTACAGCCTGTGCCAAAGCGTGGGGCAGAGGAGCGAGGGACCAGGGAAGCCTGAGCCACTTCCTGTGGCTTTTCCTTGGCCACAGCTTTGATCTATTTTTAATGAAAACTGCCAAAACTCAGACAATCAGGTCACTGGCCATGTGTGGCGCTTGGCAGCAGCTGGGTGATGGGAGGCCAAGGGGAGCAGGGCTCAGCGAGGCTCCTTCAGCCACCAAAGGCAGTGGCAGGCAGAGATGCACCCCCCCATCCCCTCCCACACCCCTCCTGCCTGGGAGGAAGGGGGCCAGGTGGGGAAGGGGAAGAAGCAGCAAAGAGCACGAAGTCATTCCCTTGGCCAGCCAGAGCCCATTGCTTTATTTTTTTTTGTTTGTTTGTTTTGTTTTGTTTTAATCACATTCGGGAAGGATGAGTTTGCTTTTTCATCTCCGGCTGTTGTGTCCCTCAGGGCCCCCTTGCTACAGCTCCTTTGTTTGTGAGCAGAAAATACTTCCACAACCGAAGCCCGGCCGAGAAATCCCGGAGCAGGTTGTAAATCTCTGAGGCCAGCCGATTGACACACACCTGCTGGCTGCTGGTATGCAGCTGGGGAGAAGGGGAAAGGGAAAACTTGTTAGGTTTTTTTTTTTCTTTTCTTTTTTTTTTTTAATAAAACTAGCATGATTCTCATTCAGATTTTCAAAAGAAATTGTGTTATTCCAAACCGGGAGGTAGTGGCAACCATCGGTGATGGCTTTCCCACCTCTTCAAAGACCAAAAGGCTGGGCTGTGTCTCATTTACCCCTGTGGGCAGGCAGCCCAAACTGGATGAAGTAACAGAGATTAGGGGTGATGTCCCTCATGGGAACTGGGGCTGTGGGACCAGGAGGGGCTGCCCGAGCGGTGGGATCTCCATCACAGTGGGATGTGAGTAGAAGGAAGCCCATGGGATGCTGCAGAGGGCAGTCAGCCCAGCGAGAGTGGTGTGTTGGTGGATGTAGGAGCTGGTCAAGACCAACTGGACCACAGCAGAGGAAAAGAAACTTTACAGCAGTGGCCTGTCTGTGGGACAGGACTTTGGGGTGGGTTTTGTCTGAGTGGTTGTGATCAAACAAAAGGAAAGTGTTATTCTTTTTTTTAATTGTGTGGGATAAAACCCTACCACAGCAATAGCAATAGGTTTCAGACAAAAGATTTTTATTTAACTGGCATCTTTCAGCCACAGAAAAGGAAAAGAAATCTGTGCCAAATTAGAATCATAAGATCATAGAATTACTTAGGTTGGAAAAGACCTTTAAGATCTTTGAGCCCTACTGTTAACGAAGCACTGCCAAATCCACCACTAAACCGTGTCCCTCAGTGCCACACCTACACATCTTTTAAACCCCTCCAGGGGTAGTGATTCCACCACATCCCTGGGCAGCCAGTGCTTGACAACCCCTAGGGTGAAGGAATTTCTCCTGAGATCCCCCCTGACCCTCCCCTGGCACAGCCTGGGGCCGTTCCCTCTTGTCCTGTCGCTGGTTCCCTGGGGGAAGAGACTGACCCCCCGGCTCCAGCCCCCTCAGGCAGCCGCAGAGCAATGGGGTCCCCCACAAGCCCCATTTCTCCAGGGTCAGCCCCCCCAGCCCCCCCAGCCGCCCCCCCAGCCAGTGCCGCAGCCCCTTCCCCAGCTCCGTGCCCATCCCTGGACACGCTCCAGCCCCTTGGGGTCTGTCCCGTAGTGGGGGCCCAGCCCTGAACCCATGTTCATGGGGTGGCCCCCCAGTGCCGGGCACAGGGGGATGGTCACTGCCCTGGTCCTGCTGGCCACCTATTTTGGATACAAGCCAGGATGCTGTTGGCTGCCTTGGCCACCTGGGCACACTGCTGGCTTATATTCAGCCAGATGCCAACCAGCACCCCCAGGTCCTTTTCTGCTGGGCAGCTTCCCAGCCACTTTTCCCCAAGCCTGCAGCATTGCATGGGGTAGTTTGTTGTGACCCAAGTGCAGAACCCAGCACTTGTTGAACCTCATATTGTTGGCCTTCAGATGCCTCTGTAGACCCTTTCAACCCTCCAGCAGATCAACACTCGTCCCAACGTGGTGTCATCTGCAAATGTACTGAGGGTGCAACCCATCCCCTCATCCAGACCACTGATAAGAACTGCAGACACTAATAAAAGCCTTGTTTTGGGGAGTGTTTCACCAACTTTACTGGAAGCACATTTAAAATATAATTTAAGAAAGAAAAGAAAAAAGGGCCAAGGTTTCCTGTGCCTGCCTGTAATATTAAACCTGCTTAAGCTGCAAGGAGACGCCTGTGGATGTAATTGCATGTTTCCAAAAGCTTGCGTCCGCACAGCCGGCTGCAAATGGCCTCTGAAGCTGCAGCG
Organism: Falco biarmicus; assembly: GCF_023638135.1. Lineage (NCBI taxonomy): Eukaryota > Metazoa > Chordata > Aves > Falconiformes > Falconidae > Falco > Falco biarmicus. The sequence goes on along the minus strand of NC_079301.1, from coordinate 1,121,452 downwards.
GTTTCCCCAGCTGCAGAAGGGGCAGGAAAGGCCGTGGGGGTGGGGGTGGCCAGGGGGGAATCTGATGCGCAGGCATTTCTGTCCCTTTTATTTTCCCAGTGTGTGTAAGATGCAGAGTCACTCCTTTGCCCGCCTCTCTCTTTCCTGGACTCAGATTAAAACGAGCAAATGGCCACAACCCCATATGGTCAGTGGTCCCAGCACATAAGCTGCTTATTCAAGCTGAAGTTCCTTTCCCTCAAGCACTGCAAACCAGGGCTTCTGCAGTTCAGGGGTTTGCTAGGCATCCTTGAGCAAATATTAATGAGTGTAAACCAATTAGGCAATCTCTGATGCAATGGCGTTGGGCCTCTGGTCCCTGCAATGTGGGGCACAAGAAGGGCAGGCACTGGCAGCAGCAGCATGCCATGGAGCTGGCTGGTCTCCTTTCAATGGAGGAGGAATTTTTCAAAAAAGCAGGGTCATTTTCTTGGCTGTTGTTGAAAATGCTGATGCATGGAAATCAAAACCTTTTGTGGAAACATAATGGTTTCAATGAAAATTTAGTTAGTGAGGATTTCCTTGAGTTCAGGATGGAATTTCTCATCAAAATGAGTGAGAATGACTCCAAAGCTCTGCTTTGCTCAGTTCTCAGCATCTACAGCTGGTGCTGTCACGGTCATCCTCACTGCGGCCCAGTGCAGAGGGATGAGCCACGTGGCAGTGTGTCCGTGCAGGAGGCTCAGAGGCAAGTCTGTGATTATCAGCCACAAAGTGGGGGCTCGGGAGCCGGGGGAGGTGAAACAGGAGCCAGGCAAAGGCACTGGCTCCTCTCCAAGGCAGGAGTGTGGGCAGGGCTGTGGGATGGGATGGACCCAGCACCCCTCTGTGCCATGTCTACATTTTCCTACTTCTACTTGAATGAACAATTGCACTCGGCTGAATCACTGGAGGGGAAAAAGGAAGCCACTGACACCCTGTAGTTAGCAATGAGAAAGCTAAATATAGCTCTTACTATAGGTTGTGTGATAGAGAAAGGGAAAAAATGAGTAGGCATGATGCTCAGTCACTTTGGTTAATCTGATTACACCCAGAAAGATTAAAGGAACGCTGTACATTTCCCCGTGCTCTCCCTCCTCCTGGGATACTTTGCAGGGGTCTGTACCAATCCTGTCAGGCTCAGCCCCAGGTCAGGTCCTCTCTTCAGGGTCTCCTGCCTGGGCTCTGCTCCAAAAGCCTTCACCTCCTGTGGTGTTTCCCTGATGGGGTCCCAGTCTCAGATCCTTCTCTCACCCCTAAAATACACGTTCTTCATATGATGCTCCCAATCCTGAGTTCGTTCTTCCCTACTGTCCCCTTTCCACTCTGTGTCCTGATCTGCATCTGCCTGACCCAAATCCAGCTTTGTCCCCTTCAGCAGTGTGGTGTTAAGAGCTGGGGAAAGATGGAGCACTCTGTGGGAAGGGAGATGCCCTTGCCTGAGCCACAAACTGTGATTTATTTTCAGAGGCACTTCAAGTCAATCAAGTTTGGGGCAGATTTCCACAGAAAAAGCAGAAAGCCTATCTCTGCAACCAAAGCTGCTTCTTGGAAAGCCTGAGCATGTGTTCCACGTCATGGGAGAGCAAGAACTTCTCAATAAGAGAAAATAAGTATAATTGGAAATTGAGTTGTTTTCTTTTTTTTTAATAGCAATACATGGTGTTTTTCTGTACCCGTGTTCTCAGAAATGGCTGTGCCGTGTGGAGTGGATTGTTTCCTCAGCTTCTGCCTCAGGCAGATACCAAACATGGGAAATTTCAGCCCAATTGATTCAAGTCTGGCAAAGCTCTGCACGAGTGGCTGCAGAGCCTCCTGATGGGAAATGTCAGGCAAACTTAATCATGAGCGGTGGTACCACAGAAAAGATTGTGCTTTAAACCCTGGATAGTTGGCACGACAGCGCAGCATGCTCACTCTCTCTTTCAGATTTAGATGTCGCAGAATTTGTGTTTTTTCGCTGTATTGTTCCACTCCTGGGGTTTTTTTTGTTGGGGTTTTTTTTCTTTCTTTCTTTTTTCCTTTTTTCCCCCCTCCGGTTTCTGGCTTTTGTGGCTGCTTGGCTGGAGTGAAGCATGCCAAGGTTTGGGTGACAAATCATCTTGTAGCATCTGCTAGGAACTGATAAGACAGGAGCCTGGTAAGCCTGACGTGTTGCTCCTGCTGGACAGTAGAAAGATGCCTTTGTCTGGGGATGGGGGACTCTTTCCCCACACTGAACCCAGAAGCCATCGCATCCCAGGGGCTGAGACTGGGCTCCAGCCAAGTGCCCCAAATTGGAAAATCAGGCCGAGGGTTTGGGAGACTTGGGCAGCCTCTGCCTTTGAGTGTGGTGTTTTCTTTCCAGGCTGTTGACTATTTCACGAGGTTAAACACATATGTAAAAGCAAACCACAACCCCAACTAGTCATTCTGTCTTGAATAAGTGTCTGCAGTTTTTTGGAAGAGATAACAATGCTGTCTTTGTTTCCTCCTCCCTTCCCTCCCTCCCTGCCTCATTTTTTTCATTCCCTCTCTCCTAGCATGTAAACCATGATAGCAACAATATTTAATGCCACAAACAGTCTGGGAAATGGGGCTGAGCACATGGGTAGGGTGATGGGAAGGCAAATAACAGTTTGAATCAAAGAGACAGGAAAGTCTGCTGAGCACAAGAAGCCATTGCTCCCCCGGTCCATCTCCAAAGTGTGGCACAAGCTGGTGTGGTCTCCATGTGAGAAGGCATAAGGATGGCCACTAAATAGCATATTTTACTCCCCGAGATCTGGTTTTACAGGGAATGTTACCACACTGTCTGCCTAACTTTCATCCCTTCCTATTTTGAACAGAAAGACTGATCTGGCATAAAATAATGGAAGTCTGGTAGACCAGCTCCCTCTGAATTCTGTGGGCAAAGCTCTCCTCTGAGCCCAGCTGTTGTCCATAATAATAATAATAATTGCTTCTTAGAAAGGCCTCTGTGTTGCTTGAATGTGGTCCAGTGTTTTCCCTTGATGATAAAACTCGGTGGGCTGCTTTGTCTGCGGTGCCTCGGGGTCAGCGTGGGAGTGGGGAGGGGGCTGCCCAGCCATCGCCAGCCCAAGGAATCGGTGTTGTGCAACAAAGATTGGGAGCATGTAAAAACTGATACCCAACTGTAAACCGCAGATGCGTATGAGCCCTCCCAAAGAGCTGTTGCTCTTGGGAACTAACATAATATTGTGTTCCTCTATGTGAGCAACTGCATACCAGCCAGTTGCACAGACACGGTAGTCGGGAATTCTGGAAAAGCTCTGACACGGGGTACATGACCTGTTCGGGCTCCCTTAACTAATGTGGAGGTGATGCTCTGACTGTTACCCACAAAGAGAGATGAGGACAGGAGCTGGACCACACCTACACTTGGTTATGACCACACTGATACTCACTGAACCCTTTCGGCCAACACAGGGTAAAGACCCGCTGTACAGTGTTAAAACCAGCCTGGAACCCTTCAGCACCTTCAGTGACCCAGACCTGGGCTTTGGGCACTCAGGGTGGCCCTCTCACCCTAGCACCCCAAAATGAGACTTTGGCTCTCCAATGCAGACATCTAGTTAGCATATATTTTAAGAACAGATGATACTTGTACTAACATATATTACTGGATAAAATATCAAATAGACTAGCAAGGAACGAGGCTGTAGGATGAGTAAGGAAATGCTTCATGTCACTACAAGGACTCCCTCACCATCCCTAGAGCCGTGCTGGGAACAGCCAGTCTAGAATTCACCAAGTTTATACTTAATCCAGAGCTGAACTACCCCAGAGCCAGGAGTTTCAAAGGCTGTGTCTTGGTTTGTGTTTAAGTCTCTTTTATATAAAAGCGGGACACATGTCCTTGCTCTGTAGGGTAAGAGTGTCACGGGGACCTAGCAGGCACATGAAAGGAAATGTGAAAACCTGCATGCTCTAACTGGAGGCACACAGACAGATTTTGGTCTGTACCCTGATCCAAAAGAAGGATTGAACCCTAATGGAGAAGTATTCTGGACAAAAGATCTGTTATCATCAAATGAAAGCTTCAGTAAGCCAAGAGCTATGACTTTGGTCTGAAATAAACCAATCAGTTCCTGAAAATAACACCAATATTTCAATATGTCTCATTTAATGCAATTTTTGAAATCTATCCTGCCCCTTCCTTTAGAGGTCAGGCTTAATCACTAACCACTCACTTCAATTATGTTGCTGAGCGCTCAGCTTTGAAGCTTACCCTTTGCTAACTGCGCGCTGGCCGTGCCGATAAATTCTCTCATGGAACCCACCAACGGGACTGCCCCCGCCGCAGCTGCTCTCTGGGGTCTGGATTCCTCTAGTATCAGACCTTAGGGCAAAGGGAAAATGCTCTGGGCAGAGCCCTGGGAGACGAGGTGTTGACAGAGGAATGTTAAGAGAGCCGTGGGGGACCTCAACACCCTCTGGCAGAGTGTGAACAATATTGGGCCAGAGATTTTTAAACAAACAGCCCATCACCCAAGCCGTACCCGCCACAGCATCAACCCTCCCTTGCAGCCCATCCTGATGGAGCCTGGAGCTGCACCGGAGCAACTTGCTCCTCGCCACGTGTTTGTCCTCCTTGGCATCCCACTGGTCTGCACTGTGAATCACGTTGGAGTTGTTTTCTTGGTTTGCTCTCTCAATTTGATGTGACAGAAAAATAGTTAATATGATTTTTTTTACGTTTTGTGTACTTGTTTTATTGGTTCTCATTAACGTGCTCTGATAGCACTGAAATCAAGCTTTTGCCTGTAGCTAGACCAAATTATTTTCTCTTCTTAAAACAAACTTTTGGTTCATATTGAAATAATTTTATTGGCATTTTTATTTTGCTGGAAATTTTAGCTTTTTGTGGAAATCCACAACAAATATTGGTGTTGCCTGCAGACTGAAAAAAACGCTTTCTGCTCAGGTCTAGCTTATCTGTTCCCATACATAATCAAATTCCCACGTTATTGGCCCACAGCATCGTGGTCAGATCTAACGCATAAATATATTAAAATAGCTACAGTATAAACCAAAATGACCTGAGTTTATGTGGCAAATACACAGCACAAAAATAAATACATCTGCCACACATTTTAACTCCAGGAAAGCGTTCTTGAGTGGGACCACACTGGTTTAATTTCTGTCATGTATTTAAAACCTACCCTGCTTTGGAGGGTCCCTTTGGTGTGATGCAGAGGCAGGCTGGAATGTACATACAATATTGGGGATACTCTGGTGTGGCTGAGCGGGGGCTCTGGTACTAATCTGGGGGTCCCTGATGAAGGGTCAGGAAACGGGAAGATGCTCATGAACATTGGGGAGAAGAAGGAGGAGTGAAGGGGCGTCACGACCAGAGAGGGGGAAGGTGGACTTGGTCCAGACTAGCAGCTACTGTGAGGGTCTGCTCCCGCTGCCAGGAGCGAGCAGTGCTGGTGGTGCCTGTACAGGGGCAGAGGCATCAATCCAACACTTGGAGATGTGTCTGATACTTCATTTATATAGAAAAGAACCTTTTTCCATTCCCTGCTTCCCTGGGAAAAAAAAAAAAAAAAAAAAAAAAAAGAGACAAAAAAACCCCACTCTTAGGCTCATTAAAGGCAAATGTTCCCATTTAGGAAAAACTGAGGGTTTTTTCACCCGCTGCTTATAAGAAACAGCAGACAGCTGGGTTCTCTGCATCCCCATCCCCTCCTGCCCTCCCAGCACCCCCTCGGCATGCCACACACCTACCACCCCACAGCTCCATCAAGCACGATGGCCAGAGGATGCACACCAGCTGTTTTGGCTGTGGTACCCATGAAGGTCCTGGCTGAAGAGGATGCTGTGGCCCCTAGGCATCCCCTTTGTCTTGAGATGCTTTGAAAGTAACAGGGGGACGGAGAGGCTGCCCTGTCGCTCACATCTCCCAGGGACCCTTGGCTGACACGAGGCAGAGCTGGAAAGTGGCAGTGGTTGCTCTGCAGAATGGCTGCATCCCGCAGCGAGGAAGGGCAGGATGATGCAGAGACCCAAGTATTTGGCCATCTGTCCTCACATTTCAAAACACCGACCCCCACTGAAAGCCTAGCCCTCTTGGGGGCTGAACTGATTTGCAACATCTCAAGCTGAAAAAATTTCAGTGCTGTCTTTGGGACATAGGAGGAAATGTGGAATGAAATAGCAACTTAAAAGCTGCCCAGCCTGGAGCAGCCCAGATGGGCCCCCCTTCTCCCGGCAGCAGGACCACGGGTGGGGGCTGAGCTAACCCACAGCTCAGGGAAGAGCCCCAGACACGTGCGTCTGGTGGGGCAGCATCATCCTCTGTGCAGCCTCGAGACACCTCCCAAAGACCTCCAGAACTGAAGCTGTGCAGTGAACAGAAATGGGGTCTCACAGGGAGCAAGATGAGTACTGGGAGGGAGAAAGGTTGAGATCCCAGTTGGCAAAGGACAGAAGTGGTCACAGACGAGATCTGAGCTGAGGAAGGGGTTGAGGGGGAAAGAAGCCTTTTGGAAGGGTCCCCATGAGCAATCAGGGAGCAGGACACAGCCAGGGAGGGGCAAGCCATTCTGGTGGATGAGCAGATGAAAGGGAAAGGCTTTGGAAGTGTTTAAAAAGAAATCTACCTCCATGGGGCACAAAAATAAACTTTGTTTAAAAAAACAAACAAGCAAACACATGTTCAGCCCAGATAAATACAATGTTTCAAAGTTATTATTTATTATTTCTACTAAGGCAACATTCAGGGACTTCTTTAAGATTGAAAGGGTTCCCTGTGTTCAGCTTTGTAGCAATATGGAGCAAGAGACAGCCCTTTAGCAGGAGATCAGACACAACAAACAAGGGTAACAAGGAAGAATGAAGGGTGGGAAGACAAAGGAAACAATAACAAGGCTGTGTGTTTGCTCTTGCCAGCTATGTACACATCAAGAGGGGTTTGAAAGATAGATGGTTTAGCAGCTTTAAAACTTTTCTGTATACCCAGCTTTGAGCAAGAATCAAGTGGAAATAAATAAAAACATTTCAATTAATAGAGCTGTACCACTCCCCTCCTTAATGTTTCTATCCAAGTGCTCTTTGCAAGCAAGAACATTTCTGCTGTGTGCTTTATCCTTGCATACTAATGCAGCAGTGCTGTGGAATCAAGAGCTCACACCACCTCCGATTTAACATTAAAGTGTGATTACGGTCAGGAAAGTGATTCTGCAAGGGGAAAAGACGTACTAGCATCACCGTAACAGCTCCTGGTTCCATGCTGCTTCCTCTCAGCAGCTGGTAGGTGAAAATGTGCTCTGCTTACAGCCTGAACGCGGGCTCCCCATCTGCTGCTTGCCGCCTGCTCAGGTCAGTGACTGAGAGTCACGGGGTTCCTCACCCCCCTTCCTACACCATCCCACCACCAAGGAGACGCAGATTTGGGGATGACAGCCCAAGCCAGCCACGGATGATGCAGGAAGGGATCACCTCCATGCCAGTTCCTCTGCAGCCCCGAGACCTGGGGGAGACAATGCGGGGCTGCAGTGCCAATGTGGGGTCCATGCAGTTGCTTTTCTGCCCATAGCAATGCACCATGCCACCCCATGATCACCTGGGAAGGCAAGCCACCAGCTTTTGGTGAGCTATTGGTAACTAATACAGAACTGTTCTGCTGTCCCAGGTTACAGTGTGAGAGTCAGAACAAAGAGGGGGTGCAGGGGGAACCAAGGTGGTGTCTTGCCCTTCTGCCAGCACAGCAAAACCTCCTGCCTTTAGCACTAGTCCGGTTTTCCCTGGGCCTATAGCAAAGCTCCCAGTAATGCTAAGCAGATTTTAAAAAAAAAAAAAAAAAAAAAAAAAAAAAAAAAAAAAAAAAAGAAAAGGAAAAAAAATCCCTGTGGTTATTATTTGTTATTTACCCTGTGATGAGTGCTGTATAAAACACAAGAAAAAATATTTCTTCCAGGTAAACATCCGGCCCTGCTGAAGTCAAAAGGTATTTTACTACTGACTTCAGAAGAGCCAGATTTTCATTCAGTGTCTTCTCAGTTTGCTTCACACCAAGCAAGAATCTTTAGGCACTTTGAAGGGGTCAGGCTCCTGTTGGGACAGGTATTTTCTCAGTGGGAAGCAACCTGAACTGCTGTCTCTGGCTCACAGTTTTCCTATGGTTGTTTTCAGGAAAGAAGAAAGGAGGGAGCTTCCATGCACAGCGGGTGGCACGAGGAAAGGGTTTAAGGGGAAGGAGAGCAGTAACGAGAGGAGCATGGGGCACAGTGGGATGAGGAGGATGCAGAGATGAAGGCAGGCTGGAGAAGCACAGACGGTGAGGACCGGACTGGAGACCTGAGTGCGATGGGGAAGGTGAGACATCAGACGTTCGGCACATGGCCCCTGAAGACCTGCAAATGTTCTCAGTAGATTGAAATTTTGCCTATGATGCTGGGTTTTCCTTCTTATCAGTGGCCTGCCAGTCCATAAAGGCACTTTTTGCCTTTCTTCTCCCAGAGGCAGGAGGTACGCGCTACCTCAGCCGTTTTTCCAGTGCTTGCCCTCATTATTTGGGCATCATCTCTGACTCAGACCCTGGCTCAGGTCTGCACATCCAGCACACCTCTACGTCTCACTTCATAACTCCAAGGTATGACCTTGACTGTCCATCCACAGCTGAGGCTTCCAGGCTGTTATCTTTTCATGACTTGTTTCTTGACACATCCTTTTCTCAAGTCTTAACAAATGGAGGGTAGCCTGCTAATATCCATCCAGAAAGCTGTTACCAGGATAATTTTTCTGGCCCTTCACTGGGACTGCAGCCAACCATAGCTTTTCTTTTCCTCTCTAGATCCAACTTTTCACTCCCATCCTAAAAGGTGTTTGTCTTCATCTATCAGCTTCTCCTAGAGCCAACTCCCCCCCATCACTCTCTCAGACAGAAGTGCAGGGTCAGCTCTGCCTCTCCCAACCTGTGATAACCAGCTTTTATCATTCGCTACCTACATTTTCAAACTACCTGGTATTTCCTTATCTTCCCTCAGACGGAGAAGGTTCCCAGAGATATCTGATAGTGCTTCTGCTTCTTCAGGTCCCTTGTTAAAGGGCTTCTTTGCTGCACTGGCTGTACAGAACATGGGTGCAGGTATCCCTGACCATTGCCTGGCTGGGGGAGCAACACTCTCCCCTTGCTCCCTTTCTCTCTGCTCATCTGTGCTCTCCTGCCTTGTACTTAGAGTGGAATAATCTGGAGATATCAGCCATCTTTTGCTTTGGGCAGCCTCTGGGTCAATTTTCATGATGTAGCTGTGTGCTATGACAAAGCAAATGATAACAACAATAATAATTAATACAACATTCGGGGCAACTACAGGGAAATTGCAGCGCTTTGGATAAATGTGAGGGTTTGGTTTTCAGATAATGCCATCTTAGACAGCAGAACAGGCAGTCAGAAATGTCACCCACGCTGTACAGCAAGAGCAGGCTGTTAAGCAATCACAACGTTGGCGATATTTATTTGGTAAACGGGACCGTGTGAGTTCTGTCACCCGGTTCAGCATCTCCGCGGTGAGTTAGTTTCACGCCTTGTAGCGCTGCATGACAGTGACCACCCTGTGCCAGAACTTTGTGCAGAACTTCATGTGCAAGGGTCACTGGGTTGAAGCAAAAAGCCAAGGCATTCCCTGAGGTCGCTGGCGGGAGCCCTGCCCAGGAGCAAGCCCTGCGTGCCCACAGCCAACGGCAGCTCTGTGCAGCACACCAGAGCGGTGCCAGCTCTCCACCCGCCTCTCCAGGCAAAGGCTATTAAAGGCAAGCAGAGCACATCTAGCAGGTGCACACACAGTGGGATGGGGTTTAAGCTCATTTGGGAGCCTGCGAGAGCTTGTTCAAACCACCCAACAGGACAGTTTGCTGGAAATGTGGCTTTACACCCACGTGATGTAGCTTTGTCCCATGCCTTTCCTCAGGCTTTACCCCTTGAGGCAGTGTTTCAAAGGGCAGCAGGGACAGCATGGGTGTCCCCAGGACGGTATCCTGGTGTTCTATCGTTTCTGAAATTTTCTTGTGTTTAAAGTTTTTTCTATTATCAAATTATTTCACTTAAAGTGGTTTGGCATCTGTCTTCCCGCCATGATCAGGATTTCCACAGCGTTGCTCACAGAAGGACCAGCTGCCCTTTGACTCTGCTGACACGCCATACTTATCCTCATTAATCAAAGGAACCCTCAATTAAACAGGATTAGTGATAGCACTGAAAAATTGAGAATAACAAGCCTGATGTGTAAACAGAGCCATAAACCCCCAGTACACAAACATGCACACAGAGAGCAGCCTCACCCTGAGGTGGGAAAGCTGTGGGAATTAGTACCATGAACAAAAGGGCAGAGCTTGCTGCTCTCCCTTGGCTTGCGCAGCACCTTGTTCTTTGAGCCACCCCACTGATTTCTCTGGGGCTTTCCATGGAGTAAGTCATTGCTAAGTATGAATAATTGGTCTGGCACGCAGCCCTCAGGGCATGGGTGATGGATGAACTTTAACTTTCACAAGTAAGATGAGACCCAGACCGGCTGAAATGAGAAAGGTGCTGACTTTCCTCCCTCACCTGGAATTGAAATGGAAATGAAACTGTTTTCAAGATACTACAGCCAACTTCATTCTAATTTTTGCTACGCATTCTGTGTCTGCACAGTGCATGCACTCTGCACACATTTCAGGCATCTGCCTCATGGGAAACATTCCCAATTATCTGCTCTCTCTGCCTGTCCCATTCCTCACAATATGACTCATGCAGACATTTGCAAAAGCTGTTCCCAGAGGAAGTCGGAGCATTTTCAGTGGGATGAATTTCTCCCCCCGGTTGTTGTAGGACTCAGTTGAGCTCCTGGGTCTTTAGATCTACTGCCTTGGCAGCATACAACCCTGCAACGTGTGTTAAATTAGAGGGGTCTGCAGAGCATCTACTTCACCCACCACCACCAGCTGAAGGTGCCTTTCCCTCTCCGAGAGGAAACAAAAGCTCTGCGTGAAAGTTCAAAAGTGAAGGATGAAAAACCAAGGGAGAAGTCAGAAAGCGAGGCGTGTGTGTGTGTGTGTGTTTGTGTGTGTGTGTGTGTGTATCAGCAGCATTCAGGGTCTCTGTGACACCCCCTGGGAGCATGCCAGGTCCTCAGCCATAGCTTCATGTTCTGGCTTTCTCATTGAGCAACAAGCCCACTGAATGTCTTATAATATGGTGGAGTTTATTAAATGATAAAGCTAAACGAAACACTTTAGCCTCATTGAAGCAAAATATTTAGAGAAGGCTTTTCAGTGTTTATAGTAGGAGTTTGGAATTTTTATTTCATAGGAAATTTGGAGCTGCGAACACTGTTGCTCAAATATGGGATGAAAGAAAACTGCAACAGTGGTATTTTTGGCTGAATGGGAATTCTGTATTGCAGCCAGCTCTAATAGTCTTGTCTTACTTTCCTCCAAACAGAAGATAAATGAGAAATCTTTTAGCTTTCCCAAAGAAAGCTAGAACAAAATTTCTAGCCTAGGTTTTCACAGCCTGAGGTTGTGGAAAGAGAAGTCTCTTCAGCTGACTTCCAGAAATTTGCCATGATTGAAGTGTCTGAAGTGATGCTGGGGCTCACCCATTACTGCTCTGGGTGATGCTTTCAGAGCAGATCCCGGGCTTAACGAGAGAAAGAAGCAGGTCTGAGGGCAGGTCTGCAGGAGCTGGTGTGTGCGCGTATGTGAATGTGCTCAAGGAGGTAAATGATGACGTGTGGCCATTAGGGCTGGTTACAAAGTGCACAGGTTTCACCTTCCTCCCCCGTGCCCCCTTCTTGAAAAGAAAGACATACTGGGAAAAGCATACTTGTGGCAATAGTTTCATTTCGAAATGCAGCCCATGGCAGCTGCAGTCTGAACGCACCAGCCGTCCTGTCCAGCACAAGCCGGGGTGCCTCGCACAGCTGCTTCGCTGGGACAGCCTGCCTCTCCGATGGTGGGGACAGGCTTGTTCTGTGGGACTCCTGGCTCCAGGGTCACTGCTGGACAACCTGGAGATGTCCACATTTTCCATGCTAGGCTGCTGCTTCTGAAGAAATGATCTGTCAGAACTGGTTTAGAAGCATTATAAGGTGCTCCTGGTCAAGAATAACTTCACTTGCAGGAATGCCTCTGCTGGCCTGAGCCCTTGCATGTGCTTGCACTGTTTTTTTTTAGCTTTGGAAGACTTAGTTTGTTTTCAAGTTTCCCTTCCCACATCTCTTCTTTGCCGGTTTCTAGTGATTGCCTGGACTTAATAATTAAAAGAATTTTACTGAAATGAGGGAAAACCCTCCTGAGCTGCAGAGAGCAGGAGAGATAGGTACTCCCTTTGGAGGGCTCCGGCACGGGGGGCAGCACCCAGTGTAGGGCTCTTGCTGGGTCCCGCTGGCAGAAGCCAGGTCTGAGCTGTCATGCAGCTGCTCCTCCAGATGTGACTCAACCCTCGGGATGTCGGGGACCAGGCAATTGCAAGGGGTGTCAGCAAGAAATAACATTTCCCTTTCCCTCAGCTGTGGCACTGCTACAAGTGCTGTTAGATGCTAGAAATGCATGTGAATGCAGGTGGAAGCAGGGAGGCAAAGCTGAGAACTGCAGTTAGGGGGTCTGTCTTATCCCAGGTGTGGCAGGAAGGTGGAAGGGTTTCTCTTCTCTCTCCAAGGAAATAAGGACCCCTGTGAGCTCATGTGTGTCCTCATTTCAGAAAGTTCCTACCGCGATGCACATCTCCGTAAATAGCAAAGGCCTGAGCTGAGCTCAGCTCCTTCGTCTCAGTGGCTGTTGAATCAATACTCCATTCCCCAGGTTAATGCAGTCAGCAGCTCAATTAAGGGAAAAACCCATGGGAATGGGAATAAGTGTGGGTTTTGGTGGAGCGAACAGCAGCTCCCTGGTAACCCTGCTCACAGAGCAATCAAACACAGGTCACTGAGCCTGGAAAACACTCGGAGAGGCAGAGGTCTTCATGGGGCCCATCAGCACCCCAGCTCCCAGGGAAATTGGCTCTGGGAATGGCCAGGTGAGCACTGTGGCAGGTTCCCAAGCTTGGGGAAAGCTCTGGGTACTGCAGGGATGGGAGAGGTGGGGAAGGACATAGGAGACTCTCCACTTTGGAGTAATGTAGTTGTGAAAAATCTTCAGACAAAACACAGATAATTTTCCCCATGCTCTGCATGTTGTCCACAGAGCTCATTGTGTCTCTGTGTTCCTGCTGGATCAGTTGCAAGAATAAAAAATGAAGTAGATTCATACAATTAAGGTAAAGAGGAAAATTCCTGTGTCTGGACCAGGACCATTAAAAAGGGGTGGGAGTAGGACAGAAAGATGATGCATGATAGACAGGATCCCCCTACTCCCCTTCCTTTCTCTAATGAGATTTCACAATTAGCTTCAGGTGATTTTGTAAAGTTCATGTTGACTCTGCATGTCTCAGTTTCTTCATCCTTCTGTAAGGACATGAGAAAAGGTCAGCACTGGAGAGATCCATATCTGATGCTGTAATCTGGCCAGTTCAGCAAGGATTTGTCTGAGAGACGCACAACATGCAGAAGTAAATAAAGTGTGCAAGGGAAACAAACACTCTGAAAGAAGGTGAGGAAAGAGAGGAATGTGATAACTTATTCTGTTCTTTGATAATGCCTTAGCTAAGCTGGCAGTTAGAATCAAGAACATAATTTCTCTAATCCAGTTGTCTAATAAATGTGGATTGCTTTTCTAAAACCACTTGACAAAATACAATTATGGCTGGCTGAAGAGCTTCCTATGAGAGAGGCCAGTCTGCGTGCAAATTCTGTTCTTGCTGAAAAAGCCAAAGGGCTGAGTAGAGATGCTGTGATACCTGGGTCCAACCCCAGTGAAGGAACCAAAGGGTTTTGCTACAGTGATCTTTTGTTGGGAACTTGAGGTCTGCTCCTGCATGGCTCCTGCACCCGCATCCTGCTACTCAGCACAAAATGATGGTGCTGATGTAGGGCACTAGTCTCAGCATCCAATGACCACCACTCTCCAAGCTGGCATATGTTTTTTCTGGTGCTCCTTGGACATGAGAGTGGCTGGGTGCCTCCCGGCTGGGGGGCTCAGCCCCGCTCTCTGCAGCAGGAAACCTTCCCAGCTGGTGCTGGTGGGTGCATGGGGTGGGCTGCAGAGCTAGAGCCCACTTCGAGGTTTCATTCCAGTCTTACACACAGTAAACAGTTCTGAGGTTAAGAGCATACTTTTGATTACTTTTCCATTTTGGCACATCTGCTACTCACTAAAGCTTGCTTACTTTTTTTTTTTTTTTTTAATTGGCTCTAAAAGTGGTAGTTTTAGTGATACTTAAGCAGGACAATAATTTTTTTTTCTGAAAAAAATGTTAAACTGTGAGTAAGATAAATTTAAAGAGGCTGAGAGAAGTGACAGGGCTTGGGGATACCCTTTCCATCACCAGGTGAGATGGTGTCTGGGTGTAAGATGGATAAGCTTTCACATTTGAGGCTCTCCCCTTTTCAAGCCAGCTGAACATTCTTACCCTAACCCTGGGACATTTCTAGGTGTGATCCTATAGGATCCAGCATCCTTCAATAGGAGAAGTTATGCCAGATGAATTTTCCTGGACTTATCTTGGTGAAAAGTAAAACAGGTGAGTCTGTAGTGAGAAGCACTTTCCGATTTGCGCTCAAAGTAGAGACAAAGTTCTCTACATTCACACTTTAAAGCCTGAGTTCCATCTCACAAAGCCTCCACCAGCCAAAGGAATGCTTTCTGGTAGCTTTCTAGGTTGAGCAGTTATTTTGATAGAGGAAACACTTAAAACTAAAACTTTGCAGAATTTCCCCTGAGGTTACGGTGTTTGTTTAGGCTTCTCCAACCAAAGAATCTCAATCACTAGAAACTGCAAACCTCCCACACACGTTCACCCCTCTCATGTCACAGGCACAGGCCATTTTAAAAGTTTATGTAGCAAACAACAACACAAGAGCGACTCCCTCCATCTATCATAACCTCCAAGGGGAAGCAGAGGAAGACAGCGCTGGCCAGCCTGGGGGTGGCTCGGGCAGCCGGAGCAGGGGCAAGGAAGAGGAGCAGGGTCTGAGCCACCCAGTGCAGGCAGTGGGCAGGGCAGTGGGTAGAGGGGAGACCTCAGAGCTGCTGCCCGGCCCCTTGGCAAGTGAAGCCTCTCCAGGAGGAGGGCAAGCTGCCTGGGGAGGCATCCGTGGGAGAGGGTTACCAGCAGGTCAGGAGGATTATGAGGGGCAGGGGATGAGTGAGAGTGCAGGAGGGCAGCGCGGGCCATGTCTTCCTCCCATTGACAAATGCAAAACATCAACTCTGACCCCATACTTTTCCCATCTAAAAATAACACGTTATCAGTGCAAAGATGGCTACAGTGAACCACAATTTATCGCACCAAAGGCAAAGTTGAGGATGTGCGTATTTGAGTGTGACAAAGGTCAGTTTTGGACCCTGCTCAGTGACCATCTGCAAGTTATAAAAGAGCTTTTGGGGGACAGAGAGAGATCTAAGGATGGTATTAGAACGTGGGTATTGGTCCGGGGAAGGTGTCCTCGATTTTGGGCCCACCTGATGTATAGTGGTTGTGCTAATGCAATTTGCACTGGGGTGTCCTCAATGCCAATCAAACCTTGTGCCAGGCTCTTCACCAGCATCTGCTGGAGGTAGGTGTTCCTCCAAATTCAGGGGGATACACCAGTCCACACCAGCTGAACAGTGACCGAAGTTTTTGCACCTCGGTTAATGTTGTCCTGCTTGAGCTGCTGGCCTCTTTAGGGACGCTGCTTCTCAGGCTCATGCTCCTGGAGCAATTACCCTGCTGCTGATCTGCTTGCCTTTGCAAAGCTGCGTCTTTACTGCTGGGATAACAGAGTTCTGGGTAGGAAGGACTGGAGGCAAGTCAGAGCTAGGAAAGCAATCAATTCTTAGTTAATGGAGTTACGGTAAAGATGTTATCCAAAACCACCGTGGCTGCCTAATTATTCATAACATCCCTCTGGAGATTCCCCTTTTGGCAAACTGTGAATCTGCTGCTTTGTTGCCGTAATAATAGCAGTTTCAGGGCTTTAAATGAGAGGGTACAAATTACCATGCAGCCACTGACAATATGGCAACTACCAAGCATTGGATTACATGGTAATTTCCATGCAATATCCAGGTTATTACATAGTAAGTGCCATATCATTACAGGCTAAATGAATGATTATCACCACTGCTTGACAAATTCACCTGACAAATTTTGCTTCCTTTTTCATCTATGGCATGTCTGCAGGCTGAATGCTGTTTCCATGAGAGCATGGTGCAGATATGCTTGGGATGGTCTTTTTCTATCCCAGGATTGGCCCAGGTCCCGCCCGGGCTGCACCCATTACCAGCGCTGGGTCAGATGGGACATACATACAAAGCTGTGAGCCCTGGCTCTGTGTGTGCATGTCTGTGGGTGTATGTGTGTGTTTCAGACACAAAACATTGGTAGGAGACCTTAGGATATTTTTAATATCCATGCCAGTGAAAGCAGCTTGAAAGTTCCCCAAAAGGGAGCTGAAATGCTCAAGCGCAGCTGGAGGAACCATTTAAAACTTTTGGGCTAATACTAGCAGAAAATTATTTACAGTCTCCTCTCAGCTTGATCATTTCTGTCTTGAATATTACAAAGCAAGTATGCCCCACCTCTTCAGTACATGCGCTGTGAAATAACTCTAACTGGTGAATGACAGTTGTTTACTTTATATAATCTAAGGCCACTTAAAACTGCCACACTTAAATCTGATCCACAGTTTTCTGACATCTTTAAATTAACTTGCATTAGGCTTGATGGGGCCTCATGGATTTAAGAAATGGTTACACACTTGTGCAGAACAAGAACTCGGCCATTCAAGTAACTCAGGTCCTGTGAATGCCTCCAACCATTCTACAGGAAGATCTATAGAAATCTGTATCTAATCTTCTGATCTTTCTATAGAATGATCTGGACTAGACTTACGATGTTTGATGGATGTTAGATACATCCAGCATGAATATCACAGGGAGGGCCATTCAGCTGCAGGCAGTCAGCACCGCTTCACGAATTCAGTTTTACAATGGAGAATAAACAATCAAACAACAAGCGAAAAGATTCAGGGGAGGGCTATAACACGAGTGAAAAATGTTTTTCATCCTTTCCCCAGTAAAATAATAGAAATGGTCTTAGAAGCAGCCCAAACCCTGACGATTGCAGCCCAGAAGAGAAATGCTGCAAAGGCTGAGTGCACATGAAGGGGTGTGAGGCGGGAGGTTCAACCAGCACACCCCGCAGCCCTGTGCCAGTGCCATGGGCAGCCCCCATCACGTCCCCGTCACCAGCAGTGGCCTCACCCCCCTCACCTGGCACCTGCAAGTAGATCTTCAAACTTCATGTTACAGTAAAGTCTAGCTAGTTTAAATAATTGTTAATTGCATTCTCTGGCAGCTAAATACTCACCATTTTTTCAGCCTACCTTGGGCTCTGCTACACCTCATGCTCTGTGTTGGCCCTTTCCCAGTGCAACTACATTGTCCTTCCACAGTCCTGACCAGAAATGAGCACTTACACTGCCAGCACAGTCCTGTCAAGTCCTTTAAACCATGAGACTTCTCTGGGCTTCAAATGTTAAAGCCCCCGTATTGCTGTAGTTTGCATTTTAATTGCACTCAAGCACTGGATGGGCCCAAAGCTCCACACCTCCTCCCGTGCCTTGTAAATGTGTTTCCTTCCTCTGTCCTGCTTGTGCTAAGAGTTGACAATCCAGATTAAATGGTGCAAATATTTGTCTAAAGTCTCTTCCCCAGGCAGACCTCAGAGATGAAAAGGGATACACTTTGATATTTGAAAATATCCCGCGTGTATATAGCACTGTGTTTCACACATGGATCACAGGCCTAACAGGCTTCTTAGCAGGTCACTTGTATTCCCATTATGCCCACTGTTCAGCCAATTACATGCAAAACTGCTTTGGTTTGGTCCTGCAAAACACAGCTATTGTGGCCTCAGAAGGCTCTTGATATCCTGCACAGCTAGAGATACCAGCTTCAACGCTGTAGAGTTATTCCTGAGTAATTAGCTCTGTGTTTTTCCTCTCCACCACCAGTGAGTATGGTATCATAAGATTATCATCAGCCTCTTGACACGATGATAATTATCCTTCACTAACTTTAAAGATTATCATAATCCACAAGGACAAGTAATTTTCCGAAGTCTTTCAATGGTATTTGCAAAGCTCATCGTTGGCTGGAAGTGAGAAAGGCGGCCGAGTCGCACAGAGGGACAGTGCAGCAAGTGCCCAGTGCAAGCCCTGGGGCTGATGGGCACGCTGGGCCGGTGGGCAGAAAACACAGCGCCTGCAGGCCAGGAGCTGTTGGGCTGTGAAAAGGTGAAGGATGGTCATTGCTCCTCCTCTGTCCCTGTAAAGCAATGAGTCCCAAAGGGACTTATCTCCAAAGGGATAAGTAATGCCCATCCTGAGAGTCTGTCTAATAATTGCCGTGAACAAAATCGCTGCCTGGGTTGGACCATCTGCTCTAGAAGCATCCCAGGGCAGGCTCTGACCCTGTCAGCTCCCCCAGCCCCCAGAAGCCACAGGCTCTTTCTCATTCAGAGCCCCATCCGTGAGGATACTGCTGCAGCTGCTCAGAGGGAGAATTAGGCTTCATCAGGCAGTGCTGACATTTAGCATCAAATTCCCCCTCCCATTCTTCTGTGTGAATTTCCTTGATCGCCTTTCAAAGCGAGAAATAAATGGTGCATTAGAGAGGAGAGAGAGATGAGCTTTATTAGCTGTTTATGGAAGAAATTAAAATTGTTCATTAGTAACCACAGCACCAACAGTGCCCTCCCTCCCAGCTCTGTCCTTGGGGCCCAGGCAGCATTGCTGGCAGAGCCCCAGTGCTTCCCTGGGGACCACTCGCCTCCTATTATTTGGGCTAGCACCTGCCTGACGCCTCCCTGCCCTTCTTCAGATGGGCACCTGGGGGACAGCGGGGGAAATGTCACTACTCCTCTCCTAACAGGAAGCATCGTTTTCCTTCCCACAGCCTGAATCACTCAGCCTGCTGGCAGGCAGCTTGGCATTACTGCCGGGAGCTCCAGGGTGGTTTGCCGTGCTGCAGAGCATCTGGGGCCTGAGATGCTTTGCTGAAGAAGAGTTGTAGAGCTGAGCAAGCGGGTGGCAGGAGGGAGATGACCCAGTGGCCATGCATGCCAGCCATGCCGTTATGGGGTGTTCCACACCAGCCAAAAGAGCCTTTGGGCTCGGACAGTGTGTCAGCATGGTGGAGGGCTGGCTCTTCTCCTCGAGCTGCTGTTACCTTCTGGGCAGTCAGTAGTTTTCCATGCTATGATTTTATTCTGAAAACTGTTCTGACAGAAGGGCTAACTAAGAGCTTTTTGGGGCCACATGGAGCAGGCTAAGCCAGCTCTGCCCACGCCAGCCGGCCGGTACATGGCACGGTGGCCATCCTGGCCTCCTCCTCCTCTGTTCATCACTACATGACCTTCCCACTGTCTCTGCCATGCTCTAACCACAGAGCTGTCTCGCCTGGCTGGGACATGACCCCACCACCCTGGGGCTGGAGGAAGGGGGGAGCCCCGCCGTGCTGAGCCGGTGGCACGGGGGGCAGGCAGGAGGAAGCGAGGCCAGGAGGACTTCAAAGACTCTGTATCTCTTCATGCAGCTGCCATAAAAAACAATCCAGGTTTCCGCTCCCGAGTCCCAAGTTGCCCTCGCAAGGGACATCTCTCAGGGCAAACGGATAAATCTTTCATCTCCTTGGTCTGGGTTTTATTAAATGCCTCACACATATATGTAAAATACAGAATGCTGACAAATACCAGCTAGTTACAGGGGGAGGCAGATAGGGATTAACTCACTGTACTACCTGAAAATCTGTTCTTTCTGTTAAGACCGAGAGTTCTGAGATGTGCAGAGATACCAAAATGCTTGTCCAGCTGGCACAGCCTGGGAGAGCGCTGAGGCTGCCTGCAAGGTGGCGTTGGGAAAGGTGCTGCCTTGTGGGCTCCAGGACTGGTGCAGGAGAATCTTTGTGGAGCTGAGGATTGTGAAAAGGCCATTTAACCATGCTGCAGAGAGCAGGGGGTCTGGCTGGAAAGCGGATACTTCTGGGCAGCATCCATGGTTCGGTTAAGGGGAGGTAGGAGGGTTCTGTATCACCTGGCCCACAGCATCTGTGCAAAGGGGGCTTCAGCAACAGCCCAGCTTCCCATAACCCCCAGTAAACCTGGACTGAGATTACTAGAGGATGCCTGGGAATAGGGTAAGGTTTTGGGTGAAAACCATGCCTCCTCACACCAAAGCCAGGCACAACTATTTTGACCATCAAGCCTGAGAGAGAGGAATCAGACCCTTGGGGAACGCAAGACTTGCTGATCAAAGGGAAGGTGGCTGGTGTTTAATTTTACCCAAGCTGTAGGACTTGCAGTCACTTTCTGGGGGAATTCAAGTTCCACTGAAAAGGCCAAATGAACTGGCTTGTTTAATGAACAGCAGCACAGGCTGGGGAGAGACAGGCTCGACGGAGTCTTCAGTTATATAAAACTGGGCATCAAGAATACCGAAGTAGCCTGTTTTCCGTATCTGTGATGGAAGATGGCAAAAAGTCACGAGCTGAAGCTGTAGCAAAGGAGATTTGGGTTCACAATGAGCAAGATTTTCTCCAGACTGGGAAGGTGACTCCACACCAGGGCTGTGGTGAAGGCTCCATCCCGACAGTCTCCAGCCACCATTCAGACAGACATCAAGGATGGGGACAGCCTGTCCTGCTGCGTGCCTGAGGCTGGACCCAGCAAACTTAGAAAAGAGCTGCCCCAAGACATGAGATAAAATAAAAATAGGAACAAGAAGCCCAAGAATGAACTTAAAATGTCCTTTGGGGTATCCAAGCACTCAGGGCTTTTCTAATCAGAAACCCATCCATTCCCCTAACCTCTGCAGTTGCAACAAACACTTCTAAACAGACAGATTTTCCATTAAGCCTGGAAGAAATGGCAAGCTGCCTTAATGAATGTCAAAGTTAATACCATGTTTGTTATAGACTGAGACTGCAATGTGATGGTTTTATAAACCCATTCCTTCATTACCGTTATCAATATTATTCGTAGTTGATTCCCGTCTGCAAGCCAGATTCATATCCAGGCAGATAGCCTTTGTCTGTGGCTACTTTACATGGGAGCTGGCTGCCTGAGGATCTGTAAGCCATCCTGTACTAGTGCATTTTAAAAACAGTAAAAAAGGGAATAAAATAAAATAAATAAGGCAGGTTGAGCGCATAAAGCATATGTCTGAGTGAGTGCTTAGTGCGAAGCATCAATGAAATGGTTGGGACTCTGATTGAAACCAGACTCAGGAAAGAAGGGCTGTAAATGTTTTTTCACTGCCTGTCCTAAGAAATTTATGTCTCACCCACTTCATCATATCCTTCAGGGCTGCCTTTTTTGCAGCTGTCTTCAGAGACCATCCGCTGAGCCCCCTTATGAAGTCCACTCCATGATGTCACCCAGAACAATAACTCACTCACCTCCCAGCATTGTGCTCTGCAGAAAGGTACCCTATAAATAACGGGCCAAGGGGGGTGGGGGGTGGGGGGATGGGGGGTTGCCTGCGAGTAGCCCTTCTCAAGGAAAATCTTCCTGACATCAGAAGGGAAGAGCAAGGAACTACGCACGTGGGGTGGGGGGACCCAAAGTGAGTTTTGTTAGTAAACAAACACAAAACCACAACTGCACAAAGCAAATGGGGCATAAAAATCACTGACATTATTTGTAGCGGAACCTGCTCAGAGGAGTCGGAGCTGAGCCCCAGCTGCCTGGGTATCCATTGTACCTACTGGGGCTCGCCGTGTCTGCTGAAGAAATCAGAACCGTCTGCGAGAGTGCGCACAGGCTCTCCACTCCCCTGGCCCAGAAGGTCATTAGCTGCGTGTGATTAAAATGACTCAGCAACTGGGATGAGTTCTTCCTTCAGTAGCACCCAATTGGTCACAACTGAAATTTGCTCTGACTTAACGGGGTTTTCTTGGGTCCCACATCCTGGTTGAGTTGCTGCTCACCCATCAAATTTCTAGAGAGCAGGTGTCCACATCAGAGAGCACAAGGCCCCATTGAAGGCACATATCCCTGTAGTTGTGAAGCTGAGCATAATTGTTTCATTCTGTCTGATAACATGTGGTTTTGTGATATTTATAATACAGCGCTATTAAAAGGGGAAAAAAGAGATCAACTCAAAATCCCTCCACCGCAGTTGGCTCTAATTGTCCCTGTCCCACCACTTCCCCCCTTTCCCAGTCCTGCTTGTGGGCTGTTTTGGCAACAAAGCAAAAGCCTGAATGAGCTGTTGAGATGAAGTTTATCCTTCAGTGAGATGGCCTCTCCTGGGGAGGACTAAGTGCTCTCGGATTTGCTTGGGAAGCCTGACTGCTGTTATGTGGGGCTGCATCTGCTCAGGAGCAGAGACAGAGGAGTGCCATCTCCGCGGCGCACCTTCACTGCTGTCAGTGGAGCCACACCAAAGGTAAGCAATGACATTCTCTTTGCATCCCACGGGGATTTTATCAATTAATGATACTAGTAGACTAAAATCAACTGGACTTGTTCTGGCATCTGGAAAACGTACAAGCTGAGAAGAAAGGACTGTTCTCACATCTCTTGCATTTCTTCTCTTCTACTCATGGATTTGCAGGGGTTGGATTTGTGGTCCCAGGACACTTGTTGAACCATGGAAGTCCCCTCCCTGTGATGACTGTTGCCAGGAAAATAAACAAACAGAAAAAACCAACAGCATCTGCAGGACATCCACTGTTCTGAACTGCACGGTCAGAATAAAAACAGCTTTGGAGGGCAAGAGCAGATACTCTGTGCTCCACAGTGTGGGTCACTGGTCCCAGTGCCTGGACCTGTGCCACACATAGAGTCTTTCACACCAAAATATTCTCAGGGACTAGAAATGCTGGTCAGCTGTTCCCCGATAGCTGGGCATCTGGCAGAGTATGGGATGCATGTCTGGGGAGTTGGTACTGAGGCAGAATTTATTGCCCTGCCTCTCCTCTCCTCTCCTCTCCTCTCCTCTCCTCTCCTCTCCTCTCCTCTCCTCTCCTCTCCTCTCCTCTCCTCTCCTCTCCTCTCCTCTCCTCTCCTCTCCTCTCCTCTCCTCTCCTCTCCTCTCCTCTCCTCTCCTCTCCTCTCCTCTCCTCTCCTCTCCTCTCCTCTGTAGATACAGAATTGCAGGAGGATGATGGTGTCTTCTTTTCCTTTCTTTCCTCCCAAACTGAAATTAAAAACAACAACAAAAAAGCCCACCATGACAGCAATATCTGAAAGCTGAACTGTGCTTGGTGAGGGTCGCAGGATATGTTCAAGGCAGCTGATGGATGGACCTTTCTCCCACACCAAAGGATAATATTTGTGAAAAGGGCTTTCCCATGTGTCCCCAAAACCCCACAGCCTTTTCAGGCAGCTAACCCTCTTCCTCCTTTTTTTAAATTCCAGGTTGCATTCAAAGCCCTCAAAAACACTCCAGCAAACAGCTTCCCCACACAGAAATTATCTGTGTGATGGAGAGGAGGTCCGTTGCCATGGCACCACAGCAGCCCCTCTTCTTTGCCAGGCTCCCAGGGGACTTCACCCCTCAGTACCTGGGCACAGGACCCCTCACTGGGGTGGACCTCCCGGAGTGCCTGGGGGCTGGGCCACCAAAGGACACCAGCAGCCTCTCCTTCCACGTAACCGCCCCCTGCTCCTCGCCAGCCCTGCTGCGGCTGCCGCGCAGTGATAACAAGTCACCGGCAGTGTTTGTATCTGGAAAGAAGCAGGTTTTTCCTTTCCTGTGGAGTGTGAGGGGACCCTAATGAGGAGCACGGGGTGCGGACCCACCACTGGCTATTATCTCCCAGCCTTCACACTCTCCCTTTCGTCCCCCTTGCTCGCCGCATCCCTCCCATGCGTACCAGCTGCTCTCGCAGTGGCTGCCTCCCGTGCTGGGATAATGACTTAAACATTGCCATGGCATTTCGTATTTCTGTCTGCAGCACTTCTGGGGTTTCTTGTTCTCATCGCGTCCCCGCATCCCTGGGAGGGCTTTCGGCACAAATCTGCATTATTTCCCCCCTCTGTGGCACAATGGAGACAATGTTATTTAAAAAAAAATGATAATAAAAGGAACGAAGTGGCTTGTGTTTAACCTTTTGCAGGCAGCAGGGTGAGTCTGGGCTGGCCGTTGTCAGGGGGACAGGAGCAGAGCTGCCTGCATGCCCGTGCCGGCTGCCCGCCGGAGCTGTCAGCTCCCATTATGGCCCTGAATGGAGGCAGTCGTCCTCCTGCACAAGGAGGCTTTATTCCTTTGGATGGGAACCAGAAGATGTGGGAGAATGAGGTGCGGCATGCACTCAAGTCGCCCGGCTGTGATGTTTCAGTGTATAATTTTACAGGCAACCAACTCCCAGTGAAGGGAGTAGGGACCCTGGCTTTGGGAACCACTCTCCCCTCATCACCGGCCCTTCTTGGAGCAGGAATGATGGAGAGTTTGTCACCTGGTCACTGCTGTTGCGTGACTCACTACACAGGAATTAGAGCATGTAATGGTCCAGTTTCCATCCAACCATTCTGGGATCTGAGTGTTGGTGATGGATGCGGCCCCTCCATCGTACCCGGCTGGATAGCACAATGTGATACCTGCTGGACTGTGTTACTGGGGGCTGCAGAGCATGCTGCAACGTGCTTTTGGCATGTCTCTGAGTATGTCTTATTTTATAGGGCTTGTGGTATCGGTTGTCGAGGAGTTCGTGCCTAACATGGGGAAAACACTTCCTGGCAGCTGTGCCGCAGTTTGGAGTTTGCAACCTGAACAGGGGGGACCCATCGCGGGGCTATGGGTACTGTCCCTATGTTTTGCCTAGGCAGAAAAAGTCTGTCTGTAAATGCTACCTCAGGAATAAACAGGGGAGCCATGTGTGACTGCAAAGCCCTGCAAGTAGCAGGATATTGTCAGATCAAAAAGCCGTCAGGTGATCAGAAAACACTTCCCAAACTATGCTTTAATTTTTCTTTTTTTCTGGAGAATTTTGGAAATATCTGTGCATGACTCTCATATTACTCTTATTTTGGTGTCATCTTTGACTTCTGTTCCATAGAAGTAATCGTGATTCTTTTCCCCTCACCCCCAGAATATATTGTGTATCCATGTCACTACCTTCCCAGTAGTTCACACTTTATTTCTTTCTGAACTCTTGGATAAATACTGTCCAGTCTTGGTGATTTACAACACTTTCTCCAGTTGCTCCCTGATTTCCTCCTTAGAGACTTCCCTCACCATTAAGGTCACATTCTGATTTCCTAGACACAATGCCTTTGAAATTGAAATGTTTCCCCTCATTGTCTTCTACAGAAAAGATCAAGATGAAATATGCGCTTCTCCTGGCTTTTCCACCTTCCATGACTGTCGTCCTCTCCCCAGTGACCAAACACATGACACAATCACACAAGCAGCATCTCGTATGTGAAGTCCTTAAACACTTTTCCAGGCTTGTTCTGGCATCTCATGGTCTGTTCTGTCATACCCCTGCTTCCACCGGTGGTTTTCCAATCCATTAAGAAGTTGCTTGACAATCCATGAAGAAGTTTTCCATCTTATTTTAAAGGGGGTGGTGGTGGTGGTGTTTAATGTAACTCTGGTTAGCACAAACTCTATTCTCCAGTCCAGAATGGATTTATCTTCTTTTTTCCCTTATGACTGACCTACCTACACACACAAGCCAGATGGGTCCCATCCACACGTCCAACTGACATGTCCAGATCTGGAGGGCACATGCTCACATTCAGCCCACTAGACCAGAATTGTCTCCAGGAGGTTGTCACGTCTCTGTTGCTCATAGAAGACGTGTCTGGAGAGAAGGCTTTTGAGACGCTCAGCACCCCCAGCATTGCTGGGTTGGATGAGGGCTGGGTGCCTCAGCCCTGAACCCTTCATCTACAGCTCAGTTCTCGTCTCGTGCCAGATCAATGCCAGCAGAGCACCACTGAACGTAATTTCCTGATGTTCTGCTTGTTAACAGTTGCCCACAAAGATTCAAAAGTCTCAGATGTGTGTCCAATCTGTTGGTTTTGGTAGGGTGATCAGAAGGGACCAAAAGGACTTGTGACTATCTTGAAATGTTTTTAGAAGTTTGCCCGATTCACTAAGATTTTGGAACAATAACCTTTCCTAAGACTTCAAGTCATTCCTCCACAAATTGGATATTTTTTTTAAAAAAAACCATATGATGGATAGCATTTTCTATATGCTGGGGGGGATAGGATTTCTGCCGGAGCTTAGCTAGCAGAGGGTGTGGTATAATATGTGCTGAATTATTTTGGCTCTATCAGGTTTTTCTCTGAACCCTTTTTCACAGTCTATTCTGGAACAGGATCTCTGTAACATTTGATCCTTTAGACAAACTTTCAAATCCATAATGTTCAAGTGGGTTTGAAATTAGGCAGAAAGAGTTTGTTCATCCTGAGGAATCACCAAAATGGATTAATAAGAGCTCCTTGTGTTACACTGGGAATCCTACAAAACAACCAAGAGACAACCATATCCAAAAGAAAATGAGAGTTATTAGATAAAGTAATGCACTTTGACATGCCTCACTTTTGCATCTCTTCGCAGGGCAGCATCTGTCAAAGGGCAGTCTCCGGTTCTCATTAAATTTGTCACTGGCATTGCCAGTCACTGGTGTTGCCCATCAGGAGATCATTACAGAGACCCACTGGCTATTGCTTTTTTATTAGTAATGAAACAGGGAGAAAATTGGTGGCACAGAATTGATACAAATCATTAAGAGTGTCTGATAATTCTTCGGGTCAGAAAGCCCAGCTGCAGCTCAGCAGGGTTCCCAGACTATTTCCCTGTTTTACAGTTATCAGTGCCCTGTGAAACCTCAACTTCTGCAACACTGCTTAGCCAAAAACCCCGGAGCCGCTGCTCCTTCTGCGGGCAGCCACACTGGGAGGTTTTGTCCTGTCATCACAGGGAGCCTCAGCTCAACCCTACCTCCATCTTCCCACCCAGTGAAGTCTTCAGGGTCCACTGGTGGGAACGGGGAAGAGATGGCGGGTGGCTTTCTGTGATGACCCTGATACTCTCACTGCTGGGAAAGGGAGCAGCCCCTTGTCTGCTCAGCTGTGGTCAAAGGCTGCATTTAATAATCACTGGAAAAGATCTCTGCTGTGCTCTTCAACTGTGTTTTAGTGGAAAATAAAGAAAATCTAGGCAGGACAACAGTTCATGAGTTGGATGGCTTCCAGCTCCTTCTCAAGACAGATGAAGCCATGACAAACAGAGCGATGGAGGCACCTGAGCCCCTGCCTCTTGATGAGGGGTTGTTGGTTCATTTGCGTTTTGACTTTTCCCTGATAATGGGGATTGTTCATTTCTGGAGGAGGGTGAGCACACCCAGCTGTCTGCAATGGTTCTTGGAGGAGCTTGTTCCTCCCCCGGCTTGAGGCTGAGGGTTTTTATTGAGAGATGAGCTGGTGGGGAGTAAGCCTCACCTCTGGATGGCAGTGTCAGGTACAGCATGGACAAGGTACAGATATGTCCATACTACAGAAACACCACCATGCAATCAGCCACCTACCCCTTCCCACCCTGCAGCGTGACTGCGGTGAACATGCACTTTTTGTGAGTATTCCACATCTACTTTCTGGATTTATTTGCCAGCCAGCATGAGGGAAGGATGCTTGACAGGTCATCTCTACTCAGGAGAGCCTTCCCTATAAAACAGGAACAACCAGCAGCACTAAGGATATATATATTTTTCATTAAGGTGTCTGAGCCTGAACACGGTTTGCAAGCCATGAGCTCAGCCAGCTGTGGGGGACTGTTTGGCAGAACAGTGGGAACTAAGAAAACACCTCTGCAGCAAGGTCCTGGAGTACAGCTGGTCAAAATAATATCACTTTATGGACCTTAGAGGTCACGACAGTACTTCTGCACCATAATGATATTGATACGCTTTGCAGTTTGCGAAGCACCATCTCAGGGTGGATATTCCCAACATTTCTCCTTCCTATTAGAGCTGGGCAAGGATGATCTTTCAGCTGCGAGCTGGGGAAAGGGGAGGTTGTACCTCAGCAGCAGCTCCCCATGCTTGCCAGGAAGGATAATGATAAACTGGAGAGGTGCTGACTCTAGAAGTCCCTGCCAGGAGCCAGTCTTGCTGCCTTGCAGCCCCACAGTTGCAGTGCTTTGGGGCAGAAGGGGAAGATTTTCCTTTTCTCAAAACATCGCTGTACAAATTTAGATGAATGTAATTTTAAAATTAAAATAATTTAATGTTGAAAAGTAAGAGGCATTCTCTTGGAGAAAATGTTAAAATTAAATGCCTTAGTTCGGTCCAGTTGTTTTCCATTAGGGGCAAGCGAGTTCAAAATAAAGGGAAAAAAAACCCACAGATAGAACATGCCAGGTGTTGGGGTTTTTTTCAAATGTGGATTTTGCAACTCTCATAAACTGCTGGTGGATGTATTTTTGCCAACTCCGATTTCTAGAATATCCATTAATAACTTGCCTGTAAAAGAGTACTTACCTGCTGTGTACAATTAATACTAGGGAAGCAGCAACCATGATGCTTCTGGCCATTGGGAGTTAGGGAAAACAATAAAAAAGTATGGAAATGCAGAGCTTATAACCCGCCCAACCTACCCATTGGTTGTCCTTCCAGCATCCAGCGTGGCTTTTGTGTTCTCAGCATTTTCCCTGTTTGAATACATTCCTCAGCTCCCGCTCTGGTCTGCTGATGTACTTTGTCTGGTTGATATTTCTCTGGGGTTGCTTTTCTATTGTTATTTATTCAGGGCCAAGAGGCAGAATGCATTAAAGCCACCAGGGTGCCAGTGATATTTTAGTCTTTCAGAGTAATTCTTCTCCAAATTGTTACACATTCAGTCCCTCTTCATTCATTTTGGCCACTTTTGTGGATTTTCCCGGAAACAGGAGGGGGAAGGCAGAGTGAGTCTGGTTTGACTTTCTAGCTGGTGGGGTCACGTACAGTGAGCTTTGCCATTGCAAAGGAGAGAGCGGGTCAGATGGGGAATAACGTGTGCAATGGTGCTCATGCCCAGGGATGTCCAGGGAAGTGGGAGAAGCTGGCCCTGCAGAGGGCTGCTTGGGGGTGGTCTCACTCACCATCACCCATCAGATCCACACAGCATCTGCAGTCCTGCCAGCCCCTGGGGACCGCCTACTCCCACAGCAGGGTCCCTGTGGGCAGTGAGGCAGCCCCCGCACACCAAGTCCCAGAAACTCAGTGCTCCCTGCTTTTGCTAGTGCTTCAGGGCTCCACGCAGGCACGCCTGCCAAAGCAGAGCTCCGATTAAAATAAACATCAGCAAGCCAGGCCCTGCCCTTGTGGTGGGGGAGATTTTCATTCCCATTTGTTCTGCTTTCAGTATACTCTACAGATGCTCAGCTTTAATGAGGGAAGGTTGGATTTGCCCCCCCCCCCCATCCCCCCAATAAAGGGCTAAATTTAGATGCCTGGCATTTTCCATATAAAATAATCTCAGGGGCCTCACCGTTATGCAGCTCCCTCGTGTCCAGGACTCAGACGATGGGAGCTCTCCATCAACGCATGGCTGCATAGGCAGCACAGGCTGCTGACCCCTCAGACCTCCACCACAGGCAGCTCTCCCATGGCATCACACCTTGAAGCTGTTCCCCAGGTTTAAATCCCACAGATAAGGAGAAAAATCCTGGTCAAGATCACACTCACTGCAGCTGTGGGTGCCCCATCCCAGTAAAGGGATGAAATCCCAAATCTATCTTAAGTCTAAATATTTGCCAGGGATTGGCAGTCAAAGCACTGATCCTGGAGCTGGTGCTCCTCCTGGCTGGACAGACAGAAGCATGCTCATTAGATCAGCTCCCAGGTAAGGTTACAGCCACCGTGTCCTCTTACCCTGCCACCTGGATGGCAGTAACCTCAGGACACCATCAAAAGTCTCCCCCATTCTCCATGCCAGAGGTCCATAGCACAGCACTTAGTGCAGGCTGTCCATCATGAGATTGCTATTTTCTTGGTGCTGCTCTCAATGCCTCTGACCTTCTTGCCCTTCAGAGGCTCCCTCAAACAAGGGTCCCCAGGACCTGCCTCAGTCCAGTTCCAGCTGCAGCATCAGGGAAAAACAATTGTTGATGTGACCCATAAGGCAGGGAGACATCTGAGCAAAGGACACCTCGGAGCCCAGACCGGAGCCCAGACCGGAGCCCAGACCGGAGCCCAGACCGGAGCCCAGACCGGAGCCCCCCCGCCCCCCCAGCCCCCCATCCCTAGAACCCTGCTCAGCACCTGGCAGAGCTGCTCTCCCAGCCATCTCTTCCCCTGGAGAGTGTGGCTTCTCCTCCTCACTGCTGACAGCAGCTTTCATCTACTTTTAAAGCACAAATACCTCGTCTGCATTAAGGCTTTATCACACATGTGCTGGTGATGCAGCGAGCAGCACCTGTGAGCCAGGGCAAACCCTGTGTGGGGTCCATTGTGGGATGCGGGGACCCTCGTGCCCGCTAGGCTGTAGAGCCAAGAGCTCTGCCCAGTAGCCCAAGCACAGGTAGGTTTAAGAAGCCTGTGTTTGACAAGAAATAAAGTCCCCAGAGCTCATGCAATGCAGTGTGTTCCTGTCTGGAGTCATTTAGCATCACAGACACTTCCCAGCCAGCTATGGTCTGCACCAGCACACACAAGGACTGCGTGTGGGCTGCAAAATACCTTCCCTTCAGGCGATGTCCTCGTGTGATTACAGGCAGTAGTGGCCATGCCTGGAGGCTCCAGAAAGGGGGAAGGGGTTGCTGTACTCACCAAAAGATGAGGGGACTTGTTCAGGGGCAAGACAAGGGTCCACCAGACCCCAGAACAGCACAGCCCTCTCCTCCTCGCCTGCCCCTGCTCAGAGCATGGAGCTGATCACAGCGGCCGCCTCTACTGTTGTGTTTCTACCAAAACTGTCAGGCTCCTGAGGAAACTTGGTATTTATTCCTGGCTTTTGCCCCACCACTTTCACTGGAGTGGGTGATATATGAACAGTCCCGCTTTTCCACTCCTTGAAGCTGCTCCGTCAGTCTGATTCATGCCCCCCACACTTGGAGTTCGTGGGCTACCCTGGGACTTTCTCAGGTTCACAGGGCTACCTTTGGATTTCCTGGATTGTCTGAATTCCTCTTGCAAAGTTGCTACATTTCTTAAATTCTATTTTTGGATTAACCAACATTTGGTAACAATACAAAGCCTGTTTGTAGCCACTGGGGTGACCCTCTTAATGTATTCCCCATGCCTTCTCTCCCCCGAGGGCCAAATTCCTCTCCAGGAAAGCCCTGGAGCCATTCCCAAGTATACCCCAGGAATGAAATTAGCTCCATGCCTACCATAGCAAATTTTCTCTCAGTCCACAGGCACTTTCTGTTTTCCCCACCTGCCCAAGAGGGAGAAAGGAAGGCGGGAAAGCAGATGGAGGCAGAGCTGCAGACGTGAAGTGTGAGAAAGGCAACAGGGAAGAGGAAACATGAGCACCACATCAGGAAATTCTTCTGAGCAGAGCGAGGTGTCAAAATGAGTGGTTGCCTTCACAGGAGTGGGGAACAGCGCCCCGTCTTTGGGCAAGAAGAGGGAGATCCAGGTTAGCGCAGACCAAATCCTGCCAGGTCCTGCGCTGGCTGTGGGCAGCTGGACTGGGATGAGCATCTTTCTGTTCCCCTCCATGGAGTGAAGGAGGAGCCACATGTTTCAGCTCATTTTCCCATGGTGCGGAGCCAGAGCTGGCCTCTGGCCATCTCCAGCTACCTGGTCCCACCATGTCTCCCGAGCCCCTGGGAGCCAAAACCCCCTCGCAGCCACCCAGCCCCACCACGGCTTCCCTGCAAGGGTTTTCATGCCAAGGGGGTGGGAGATCTATAAAACACCCTGAGCTATCCGCACAGGGCCGGTACCACAGTTGCTCCAGCACTTCCCGAGAGGATCCCCTCTGTGTGCGTCTGTGCTGAGGCTGTATTTCCAGCCACCACAGGGTCCCCACCAGCTGACACCGTGCAGGAGGAGTAGCGAGCGGTTTGATGCAAAACAGGGGAGAAAAAGTCCCCAGCGACTTTTTTGCCAATTTAATACCCAAATAATTCTGCAGAGAAATTTTTTGTGTAATTGGATTAAGTGAGGGGAATTTGTCCTTGTTGACAGATTGCACGGGCACCGAACCAAAATCATGGGGGTTTTTCACTCCATTTTCTTCCTTTCTTTTGTTGGAAAAAATATGCAAATAGTAATTCACGTTTTCGGCCAAAACAGATTTATAAAAGCCTGATCCAGAGGATGGATTGTTCCCCATTAGTCCCACAAAAGCCACTGAAAACCTTTTTTTTCCCTCTAGTTTCATTTTATGGGCGTGAGTAACTTCTACACAGCCTTTTTTCTGAAAGGGTAACATTTTTTTTAACAACAACCCATGTTTAAGGTAACTGAAGCCACATAAGATTACAGTGATATATACACTCTAAAAAGGAAGGGCTATTAAAGAGATAAGATATTTGGAGAACATACTCTCTGCAGCATTAAATAGTGGAGGAGGGAGATAACTTGGGAACTCTGGTAAAGCCACCAAACATTATGTGAATAAAACTGTTAGAAGAATCAATTTTCCTTACTGCAGAGATTGTGTTTTCCTGAGTGTGATGTTTATACATTGGCTTCTTTCCCACAACACAGACACATTAAACTCTCACACAGGGCCCCATCCACCGCTCACTGCAGTGGCTGGAGAGGCTGGGAGCAAGTTCGGAGCAGAGCGAGCCTTGCTTAAAGCCTGCTGTCCTACGCCATGCCCACGGGTCTCACCCGTCCCATGAAATGCATCCCACCTGGTGGCTGCAGCACCCACAGAGGTGCCACCAACTCATCACAGGGCTCAGCCAGCACTGCAGAGCAGGCGCTCGCTGCCCCAGCCAAGCTCTGCCCTGTTTTCCCTGGCAAACAAGGCTTTGCAGTGTAGTCGGGTCGCGCAGCAAAGCCAGCAGGTTGCACAGCACGCCAGGACATCCAGGGCTGCCTCTGCCCCGACAGCTAATAGCCTTAACTGTGCAGAGCCAGCTTTAATGACAGCTATTTACAGAGTTATATGGGCCATATCCAGCACTCTTGGATCAGCCCCCAATCTCATAATGAGATTACTAAGTTTATTTTAGTTGAGAAAGACACCAATAAAAAGGATTTAAAAATCCCTCGGAGTCTAGCCGTACCCCAGAGCGCCCAGCCAGTGGGAGAGCTCCTAAAACTTCTCAGTTTGTTTTCCTTTCAAAAGAGAGCTGAGGCCGCTGCCTCCTGCATTTCTGTGCATTAGCAGCATCTTCCCAGGTTGACCCCATGTATTATGGATGTGCTAAAATCTTCATGTTCTGAATAGAAACTGCATTATTCATGGCTCTGCTTATAATTTGTCTTTAAAAGCCCTGCAGCCTTTTAATGAAATGCTCCGATTTTAACATCAGCTAAAACCAGATATTTTTGTTTAAATTTTTTAAAACTAATCTCTGTGGATATTTCCCTCCCATTCTCCCCCTCTCTTTGAAGGCTCAAGGCCATTCAGAAGACGAGATGGCAGTGGTGGAGGACAGAGGCAGGTGAAAAGGCGTGAGGGTTCAGGGAGTGATGGGAGGTGCAGCTACATGCCGAGAACTCCACGCTGCTTCCAGCCCCACACATGGTGTCGGAGGTCCTAGAACCCCTCCAGCTAACCGAGCAGGGGGCTACGTGGAGCATCAGCTCATTGATGCAGCTCGCAAATGCACCGGGTGCAGGCCATTAAGCCTCTTCCAGCCTTGGGCAATGGTAGCTTCTCCTGGGAGGGTTTAGTTTGAGTTACACCAAGATTTTCTTGCAATTTTAATATAACGAGGGAAGAGGGGAAGATAGAGAGAGCGACACTGCTTAGGTGCTGTTGGGTAGAGACATAGCTAAGTATGGAAGGTGTAGGCAGTAGTTGGTGGCTGGAATGGAGGAGTGTGGGGACACCACGACGGTCACCTCTGCTGAACAGCGTGAAGCGTAGCCATCTCCTAAGGCTGGCATAAGATGCAGGACAGCCAGTGAGCCCTGCCTGGTCTGCAGGCAGGGAGGGAACTCCAAAGGGCTCTGCCTTGGGGTGCAGGAGCATGGCACGCAGATGCAGCACGTGCGTGGGCACAACCCCGGCTCTGTCCATGGGGCTGCCTCTGTCTCCACCTGCAGTGAATTTGGCCTAATGACTTAAACACAGATCCTGTTTCCATGCAAACATCCCAAGTGTTCTGTCCCTGGTGGCAGGGAAACTCCTTAAATCAAAGCCGAGCAATCCGATAGCCGGTCCACAGCTATGCACTTTATTGATCACATCTGGGCTGCTGGGCTCCGCCGGGGCTGGGACAGGGCTGCGGCAAACTGTGGGCTGGATCCCCGGGGATACATTTCTTCCCTCCCCACTGCTCCGTAGCCCTGGTCCTGCACAGCCCTTAATGTCAAGTACTGGAAGGAGAGAGGAGAAATGCAGCAAGTCTCTGACAGCACAAGCCTTTCTGAGCATAATACCATGGATTCCTTCTGTTTCTCAAGTTCCCATGAGTGTCTAAGCACATTGAATGGGGTTATTATTGTTTGGTATGGTTTTGTACTAATTCCTTGTTGCCTCTGAGACCTGGGTATAGAAAGACTTGAAAAAAGCAAGAGATTTGAGGAATTTCCCTTCCTCTCCCCTCCAAATGTGATTAAACACAAATATCCCTTTCCCCTCATCTCAGGGCTGCAACCTGCCATGGAGATGGCTGGCAGCACAGCACCGGGGTGGCCAGCTGGGCTTGTGGCTCTGCACTGCGGCTGAGCAGCTTCCCATGATCCCAGGCTCATTCCCAAGCTGTTCCTGGTCACTCCTGGTCATTAATGTGTGGGACGTGCCAGCAATGGCAGGGTCCCACGCATCTGTCCTGCCGCACCGTCTTCCATGGCTCAGTCACTGTCTGGGATGAAGTGTCATGAGTGATGTGTCATCTCCCTGCCTGGGTTTCGATTACATAAGGAAGTTTTTGAGGCAATTGAAAGTTTCACAGCTTATGGTCACCAGTGGCTTGCCAGCACTCACCTTGGGAGGGAGGCAGGGAAAGGCAGGACGGGGGTCTAGATGGGGAAAGCAGGGCAGAAGCTGTGGTTAGCCTGGCCGAGTGAAGGCAAAGTGGTCTGTGCCCATGGCTCTCCCCAGACGCAGGTGCTGCGTGCAGCTGCAGCGCTGGCAGCCCAGAGGCTGCTCAGCACATCCCAGCAGCACCCTGGGGTGCAGGGCAGCCCTGGCTTGGGTGCGAGTCCCAGCACAGCTGGGCAGGACACTTGCAACATCATTTCTGCTGGGACCTCTGTGCTCCCAAGTCCTCCCTCTCCACCTGTCTAGGGCTTCTGATGAGAGGCAAGCAGTGCGGCCCCTCGGGGAGCTGGCAGTCATGTCCCATTTCAGAGGCAGGATTCTTCCTGTCACATTGTTTTGTCTGTAAGCAGGTCACCTCTCGTTTCCATAATATCACATTTCCAGGACAGCGCTGCCCACAGACCTGCCATTCATGCTCGATTGGAGAGCCGTTGTTGCCTGCAAAGAGTGTGCATATAAGTGATGTCTTAATTCATTGCACATTCTTAAATAAAGGAGAGAGAAAGAAAAAGAGCGGCTCAAGGTCAACACTCGTTGCTGAGTGAGATTTCTTCAGCATTGTCTAAAACAGCCTGGAAAAAATAAATAAAAGCAAATTGATGGACACACTATATTGAGGTAATAGGGGGTTGAAGATGAAAGGAGAAGTACCAGTTTGACTGCTAGCTTGGTGTAAGAACAAAACCCTTGCAAAAATATTCTCAATTGGTATTTTAATGGCTGACCTGAATGCTTAAGAAAAAATATAATTGCTGATGTGATTATTGCAGATGCTGAAGCCATTTGTGCTTGGCTAAAGCTCGGAGAATCCTTAAAAAATATTTAATGAATAAAACTCTCAGATTCTTGCTGAAACAGACCAAATTAATTTGAAGTCAAAAGAAACTCTCCGTTACTTCCCTGAGCATTGGATCAGGCCCCCTGAAAGCATTTAGGAGGCTTTTGTTTTGCTTTGTGTTCCATAAAAATCCACATGAGTACTTTGAGGGGGGTTCTTAACTGGAATCTTGGGTAGAAGATGAACTTTGCAGATTGCTGCTGCAATACGTTTGACCAGAAATGCTCTCCAGAAGGAGTCAATTAATCCCAAATTGCTCCTGGTTCCCACTTCGTAGGAAAGTATTCCTTTTGGTGGGGAAAACGATGGCATGGGACAGTGGTGACCAAAGCACAAAGGGAGGCAAAGTCACAGATACCACTAAAGGGACTAATTTGCAAGCTGGTTTTAATATAACAACATAAAGCAGCAGAACAAGCTCAAGAAATGAAATGACGACTGAGAAGCCCCAACTGCCTTTGTTGATACCTCGTATGTGAAGTATAGGGCCATATTCATCGAGTCAGCTATGGACCACACCTTCCTACCTGCAAATACAGCACCCCATGTGCTGGCAGAAACTTACGATGGTTTAACGAGTTGCAGCTATTAGTTATTTTCTTTAAAATAAGCATTAAAAAAAAGATATACTGAAAAAATGGCAAAACATTGGCAGGATGAGATGGAATTATTCAGTAGAAAGTGCAAGTCCACAGCTGACCACCTTGAAAGGAGAACTGGAGCCACGGCATTACTTGATGGAGTTTGATTATCCTTTTCCAAATCACTGGGTCTAGTTTTTCCAGGTGTAAGTGAAGCAGACTTGGGGGAATGCAGAAGGCACCAGACATCCCTCACAGCAGTCTCGGGAGGTGGCTTCCCAGGCTGGAGGAGAGGAGCGGTGGGAGCCTCCTGCCTGTGTCCCCAGCTGGACACCTGCAACCATGTCCCCTCATTTGCTGCTCTGGCTGGTTGTTTCCAGCAAGACAGAGAGACCACAGGTAACGAATGTATGTTATATTCGGGATGTCATGTCATAAACAGTGTCATAAACAATTCCCAGAGCTCATGTGTGACAAACATTAAACATTAGCTGGGTGTACTCTGATGTGACACAGCAGAGAAAACTGAGCTGCCTGAAGAGAGGGGAGAACCAAACTGCTAGAAGAGGCATGTAATGCAATCGGCATATTTTTGTCCAAACATGACTTTCTGGTCAAAAAGAAAATACTGCTGGGGGGGTGGGGGGATAAATAAAAAAAATAAAAAAAAAGATGAGGTAACATGTAGGCAGATGCCTCAGAGGGTATTTCATGAACACAGTGATTACAACTGTGCTGACAGCTTCCTGGTAGCTGAGAGCTACCAAAACTGATAAGACTCAGTGGCAGGGCATGAGAAATGCTGTTATGTACACAGGAATTTCTGACCGTTAAATACCACGGAAGGTGAGCGTCAGTGTCCTGCAGCAGCAGGGCAAGCCAGAGGTAAGTGGGCTGGGAAGAGCACTGAATGCATGCCATGCCTTGGCAAGGTGAATTATGCAGCACTTCTCACACACGAGCAACACTGCAGGAGAACCATTATGGTGGCAGGAACTCAAAACTTGGGAAGTGATGGACTGAAGTAGTCTTTTATGTAAGATCTTCTATCCCGCACCCTC
This sequence comes from Falco biarmicus, assembly GCF_023638135.1. Lineage (NCBI taxonomy): Eukaryota > Metazoa > Chordata > Aves > Falconiformes > Falconidae > Falco > Falco biarmicus. The sequence continues at coordinate 1,083,769 of NC_079301.1, read as the reverse complement.
CTTGCAAGTCCCAAGCTGTAATGACAGGATCACATGGATGGGGAGGTTTATGTGACGTCTCTCGTTCAGGGCAGGGCACGCACGCAGCTCCACCGACAAGCAGCAGTTTCCCGCCCTGGCTTGTCAGTGCTCAGGGGTAGACGCATTTACTGCATTCCAGCAAAGCAACAGCAAAAACTAAACCTGCGCTGAAGCTGGGTTTGGTCAGTCCTCCTTGGGTTTTCCTCTGGTGCCTGTTCCTGCCCTACCACTGCTTTCACTTCTGTGAAGTGTGAATATTTCCACAACCAATGTGAGTGCCTGCCAGCTCTCCTACTTGCTTAGTGAGAGCTGAAGCACAGATATCACAAGATTAAAAGAATCGGCAATTCTGAGTGCCCAGTTTGAGGCAGCTGATATTTTTGATGGTACTTGGCCTTTTATATAATGCTCTCTATGTTCAAAGCACCACTCCTCACAGCTTCCTTTGAAGGCACAAATGTTTAGTGTTTCTGAAATCAGTTCCCGTGATTTGAGGTTTGAATATCCAAGAAGCAAGGAGCAGATGAGATATTATGTTGCACCGATGAAAATCATGGCTGGGGAGACCAGCCGGCTTCACGGTCCAAGCTGTGGACCAGTCCCCAAAGGAGTGCTCAACTGCCTGAATCCCAAACCCATCCTTCCTTTTCAAGTGTCACAGCCTCTGTCCTGATCAGGATATGGCATTTTCATCGCAAAGATACAGGAAATCTTGATGGGTGAAATGCAAGCTGTCATTGCGGGAGGGTCAGCACCTGGCTACGCTTGGTTGTGTTTTCCAGGCAGGAGGACATGAAGGGCGCACTCCAGGCACAAAGACACTCTCCCATTTCTGAAGCTCCTGCTGTAAAGATACCTGATGAAGAGCAAGAGCATCATAAAGACAAGGTTGCCAGAATTCAGCACTTTTTTTTTTTTTTTTTTTGAGCCTCATTCTTGGGAACAGATTAAGCTTTTTGGCTGAAACTTGCCAGAACAAGCTAAACTCAAGTTTAGCTTGAGGCAGACACTGGCATGGAAAATTTCATCTCAAACAATTAAAATTCGGCAAAGCCATGAGCAACTGAAAACACAGTCTTGTAATGCGTGGAACGGGATAAGCTCAGTAACCAGCATTGCACCCAGTGCCCCATTTACTCATCTATTTCTGTAATTATTTGCTTAATCACAGAACACTTTTAATACTGTAAGCATAATTAATGTATTATTAAGAGCCATGCAGGCCATAAACCTCCTCATGTCATAAGCAGAATAATTTGCATTTGTGCACATTTTTTCATCCAAAGATCTTAAAGCACTTTCCTGAAGTAGACATCATTAACCCCAGGTTACAGATGGTGAAACTGAGACAGAGCGAATGTAAAGCCGATTGCCTCTTACATTGCTAATGTCCTTGTCTGGCAGATCGCTCAGACGGGGCATCATGCACCGGAATGCACAATTGGCAGGTCCTGCTGCCACCGGGAGGATCCGACGTGTGCTGAGCTGGACCAGAACCTCCCCATGGATAGTCACCCTTTGCTCTGGCTCATGGTTATCCCCACCATTGGAGAGCAACTGCTGGTATCACCTTGGCCAGGGCTGCAGAAGGAGAGGTAAAAGGCTGGCGCTGAGGCAGCAGGGGAGAGCAGAGATCCCGTGTGCCAAGAGGTGCCTGGAGCCTCCATGGCTGGATGGAGCTCTGCTGCCCAGCATCGTGCCCGGAATGGGGCTGTGGCAGGCGGAGGGGTGGGCAGTGCAGTCTCCATCCATGCAGGCAGCTAAGCGTAGCACCCTGGGAGCCCCCACACTCACCAGTTCAGCAGCAATTTCAGAGGCAAAATTAACATATTTTGGTTTAAGTTGGAATTTGCTTCCATTTATATTTCTTTGGGGAGTGTTTGTGAGCACAAAGCTGCTATGCACTGGCTGTTCCTGGGCATTAGACAAAATGTGTTCCTCACACTGTGCGTCCTCTCAGCTTCATGGGACCCAGCAGCTGCCGTGGGCTGCTTATGAGTCTGGGTCTGGCACAAGGGAACCAGAGATCTGGAGGCACAGACAGGTTGTCCTCTTTGCTCATTTTCTGCTCCACCTTCCAAATTGTAGAGCAGCTTAATGGGCCTCTTCCCTTTCCTTTCCAGAGGGATAGAAGTGGTGGAGGGACAGAGATGCTGTCTGGCCCAGTTTGCTGCGCGAAGCCTCCAGAGCTTCCTGGGACTGGAGCAGAGTGATCCTGAAATGCAAACCTGTGCAGCACCCTTGTTAAGCACACCTGGTACTCCTGTGCCGAGGGAGCCGGGCCAATGGGACAACTTCCCTCCTGAACCCGGGCAACAGGTGGGTGGTGCTTGGCACTCGGCTCTGTCCTTCCAGGCTCTGGATGCCTTGCCAATGGATAACAGAGGATGCACTCACATAATTTCTGTTTACACAGGTGCTAGTTTGAAGAGCAAATGTTATTGTTTATCAAATACTTTGCAAGTCATTTCCTGAAAGAGCGACAGACCAGTGCACCATGGCAAAGCTCAGCGAAGCACCTGCTGCTGGCAGCACCCCGAGGCTGGTCCTCAGCCCATCACCCCTGATGCCCTGCTGTGCCCAAGGGCTGCGGATGGAGCCAGGTGGAGAAGGAGAGGAGCAAATGTCGCCCAGGCCCTGCCTTAGAAAACCTGCTGGAGGGGAGGGCAGTTTTCCTTCCCAAGTAACGTTTTAAGTCTTTCTGGCTAGAGACAGCCAAGACTGCCTGGAAAGAGTAGAGCAAGAGACAACTTGAATTGCTCTCGGCACATCTGCTGTGACACTCGGGGCGGGGGGGGGGCGGGGGGGGAGCTTTGCAGCGCGCTCCAGTTTCAGGCTATTCCCCACAATATTTATGCAAAGGGGAGGCAGAGGGGCAGGAGGGGAGCAGCACCCTGCCCTCCGCCGGAGCATGGCCCCGGTCCCTGGGCTGCAGCATCATCAGCTGCCCCATGCCTGCATCTCCGTGCTGTGCTGCGAGCTGTCTCAGGGTCGAGTTGTCTCCCTCAGTCTGTCTGGTTTTGATCAGGCTTTCCGTCCCAGAGCTGAGAGACTTACCCTGATGACAGTTTCGTCAAAACGATTACATTTCGACACAAATCCTCGGTTTTGACAGCTCAACATTTTCTGACAAAAACCAAAACAAAACAAGGCGCTCTTGGAAATTTCTCAACCAGCTGCAGAGTAATGTTGATGAGATTGTACATATTTGGGTGAGAAAAGGAATGGGAAACAACCGTAAGCTTTCCTAGTTTGGTTCCCAAGGATTGTATTTCAAAGAGTGTGACAGACCTGACAAACCCTGGGCCCTTGCAAACAAGGCAAGCTGGGTGAAATACAGCTGCCGTCCATCACGTTAACACCGCACGGGAACCACTTTGGACAGGAGGGAAAGAAAATTACAGTCACAAGAATTTAAGGAGGAAAATAATGGGCTCTTTTCACTGGAGCTTGTTGAGGAGGTTTGCCACGGGAAGAGTGACAGGGCTCCGGTTACTTGACACAGCCAGGAGGTACCGACCAGACCAGCAAGTTTCCATCAGCTCACCCATCACTGGTGCCAATGCACAGTTTAATAGTAATTGGCCAAGAAGTGTCAGCTATTCGAACCTGTCTTGCCTTTTAATACTTTTCCTGTGTAACAGCAACCTGCTTGTCCGAAATTTTAAGGTCCTTCAAGGCTGAGCTGTGTTTACTCCACTTTTTCAACAGTCAGGTCCCTCTTCTGCTCTTTACTTGCCAGCTCTTCAGCTCCTCTGCTCATGCCTCCTTCACTCTTGGTCTGGAAAACAGAGTGGGCTGGAAAAAACCTCAAACATGTTTGTTAGGGATGGAGGTGTTCTTCTGTGTCACAAGTTACATTCTAGAGAGAAAGGAATTTTAAAAATTACTTTTCAGAACTTTATTTTGCTTAAAGAGAAAAGGTAGTATCCATAAAAACTAAACTGTCCTTGGGTTTATTTTTTTTTCTTTATAAACCCCCCAAAATTTATCAAGTCTGTTTGTTTACCTAGACAGACACCAGGATGAGAAGAGGCAGCACTCCCTGAGGCAGTGCTTAGGAAGCCCTTTCCCACTGGAGGAAGGCTAGGATGAGCTGCTGCCAAGGCCAGAGGCTGGGGGTGCCTGGCCCCAGGGATGGATGCTCCTGCAGTGCGAGCAGATGGAGAGGGAGGGAGACACTGCCAGCAGCAATCAAGTCTCTGTAACCTCCCCTGCAACACTGGTTGCTTTTAGGAAAGCTCAAAGTTTGTGCAATAAATTATTTGGTTTCAATTGGCCAATGAAAATTTTAGGGCAATCTCATAGCTAACCCCTGCCACAAAAGATGCTTCTGGATGGGGCATAGGGATCTGCAAGGACTCTGCTGGTCTTGGGAACTGGTGGCTATGGAGGCTGGTCCTTCCCAGGCCTGTGTCTGGGGAGGGGGTGTGCAGCAGTAAAGCCACACACGACCTACTTCTGAGAGCTGTCTAGAAAGAAAAGGGCAGGCTGGATGGCTTCGGGGGATTATGATAGCTAGAAATACCTGGGCATTAAATGCAACACCAGAAAGAAAAATGAGAATGTAGAAGACAGTGTCTCCCTTTGGGGGAAGATGCTTGAACTTTTCCACTCCCATTTCCAGCAAAAGAAGACTGGAAAAACTAAGCCAGGACCAATCCATATATACAGTGTGGGCTTTTGCACTTCTCTCTGAAAGGCTTTTTGACCAGAGAGGGCCAGGGGTGAAATCCCAGCCCACATGCTGGGTGGAGGGCGAAGGGCTTATGATGGGGTCTGGGCTGCAACATTCTCCAACTCTTTGCAAGCCCTGGAGCCAGACCAGGGTGTGCAGGAGGAAAAGCAGGCACTGCTGAGGGCTGCTTTTCCCATCCCTACAGTGGCAGAGTGAGGTCTGGGGTGTGCACGAGGCCAGCCCGGTATCTCCATGTCCTTCAGCTTCCCGTGCTGCCACGCTTCAGCAAAATTGCTCAGCCTGACCAGGTCCAGGGAGCAGGTGAAAGGAAAACAGGGCTGCACACAAGGATTTCTAGCCATTCAGAAACGCCTGGATTTGCCATGCTTTCTGTGGGAGATTGGAACAGGGAAAAGTGTATGGACAGGGAGGCATCCACCTGGTGTTCCATCCATGTTCCCCTTTCCAGAATTTTGCTGAATCAGGACCACCGCGGAGAGGAAGGGTACAGAAACAGAGACAGCCTGGGTCATGGAGCCATGGTACCTGCACTAGGGAGAAATCTGTGCCCGGTACTCCCCTCTGACCCCTGGCGCTCCCCCTGCTTCACAGTTTCAGTAAGGACAGCACTGACAGCCCAGCTGTGTGCTCTGGTGTGGCTTGGGATGTCACAAGGTAGCTCCTCTGTGGTGCAGAACTGGAGCAGGAAGCAGAGGCTTGATGTTAATTGAGAGCGATGTCTTTGAGATATGAGAATTTGAAAAATGAGACCTTAAACATGGCTGTGCTAGCTATTAGGGAGACTGCAAAGAGATGGAGGAGGGGGTGAAGGGCTTTTCCTTTTTGAAAAATTCTTCTTGCTTCCACAGGATAATCTCAATTTACAAAACAGCTGAGTTTTAAAATGCTGCAATAATCCACTCATTAGCCCTCACTGCAAATCAGTGCCTCTGGGTATTTTAAGCGGAATGTGGAAATGGATGGTATGGGAGGTAATTGCTGCATACACTTAAACCCCTTAGGAGGTGACAGAATCTCTAATTTTGGTGAATTCCTCTGGGCACACAGGCAAATGCCCAGCAGGAGGGCTGTGCCACGCTGTGCTTTGCCATGCCATGCCATGCCATGCCATGCTTTGCTATGCCATGCCTGCAGCATGACTTGAAGCAAGGCAGGTGAGTTCCATGCAGAAGTTCTGCTTGGCTGTGTACCAGCCCTTCAGGCCGGGCATTGACAGCTACCCGAGGAACAGCAGGGTTAGGATACAGGAGTCAGAACACCTGAAGCAGCATTTCTGGCCTTCAGCTGTAGAAACAAAAGGCAGTGCTGGAGCTGGGAAGAGCGCAGAGCTCCCCGGGGAAAGTAATACAGAGAAATCCCACCCCAGTGTTACCTGGAGGAGTCCAGTGCTGGGAGCAAGCCCAAAGCCTGGCAGCCCTCCATCCCCTCTGCTGCCTCAAGCCACCCTCGCTCACGTGCAGGGCTTGGATACGCCAGGATCCTACAGCCCCTGCTGGCATTCAGACCTCCGTCCAGGGGCAGGAATGTGTGACCAACAGATTTTAAACTGTGCAGGAGTTGAGCTTCTGACAAAAGCATGTCTGCTTCCAGAATTACCCACAAATAGTTTGATTTCCCAAGCCCTTTAAACTGTGATATTCTAATAACGTTTCCAGGGGAGAATTTCATACACACAAAAGGTATCGGCGGGCCCGGTTGTCTCTTACTGCTTGCAAGTAATTCCTTTACTGAAAGATTTTTCCTTTCTGTCTGAGCAGCATTTAGAGCGGTGCTGTGGCACCAGCCAACTGCCATAATCTACAATCAGCCCGAAGAAGTGAACCTGATTGCAAACACGATGCCAAACTGACCATCAAGGCTGAAATGCACCCCCCTCTCTCTCCCCAGAGCCCCCTGCCGAGCAGCAGAACAAAGAGGGAAAACACAAGAAGATTTCTTTAAAAAGCTGTTTCCATTTTCCATAGCATTGTTCAGTGGGTATGAAGTAAAGCTATTTCCCCTGGGGTTTAGCCCAGCCTAAAAACAGGCACATCGTCTTTTACCATAACTGGATGTGCCTGCAGAGCCCCATGGCATGGCAGCATCCCAGCACGTGAATTCAGGGGGCTTTTCTAAAGCATGTGGATCATCCCTTGTCCAGGATGGTCCCAAATTTACTTTTGAGCAGTGTGCTTAACCGTTGTGGCAGGAGGAGGCTCCCACCCTCGAGGGGTGCTTGAGGAGATGGGTCTCTGGCAGGGTTCACAGCTGACAAAGGCAGGCAAGCACAGGCTTATTTTAAGCAAAGATTTAAAGGCCACGGAAAATGTTAATGCATCCTTTCAGTTCGGTGCCAAGCAGCAGCCCTGGCTCTAGCCGGCATGCTCTCTCCCGAGTTTGCAAAGCCTTGTGCCTGCATGGGTGACGCAGCCTACGAGTCCTTCAAAATGTCACAGTTCTGGCATCTCTCCTTCACTTCTGTTCTTTCCAGCCGCTCCCCAGCAAGGAGGAGGGAAAACCCATTAGGCTACCCCTGCACACATCCCTCCTTGATGTCTCCATCCTCCCATTAGCTCAGTACCCCCTGTGATGCCCAGCACTGTCAGCGACGGTGTCACCTTTTGCTCCCTTTCATCCACTCTGTGACATTCAGGTGTTGCCATACAGGGCAGGGAAGGATTTCCATTTTGAAGGATGCCGACGAGACCCCAGGGGCTTGCCATTAAAAGGAAGATGAGAATGAGGGGAGAAGAAAAAAGATAAGCCCAGCCATCTCAGCTCTTTCTTTTCCCTTTTTTTACCCCAAGCCAGAAGTTCCTAATTGGTCTGAGCTCTGCGGGTGCCTCGGGGTCCCCGGGGACCGCTGACCCCACATGGCCCAGTGGGACCCCACCACCCACCCCAGCAGATAGGCTATAGGAGGAGAGGCTGGAGCCGCTGCCAGCCTCTGCCTGGCCACCCATCTCCCTCCCACTCACAACAGGGATCTTTATTTCTGCAAAGATGTGACAGAAAAAGATGGAATAAATAACTGTAAAGATCTGAAAAATGTTTTTGTGGTGGGAAATACGTTCAGGGGAAGGTTGAAAAATAAATAAGAGGGAAAGGTTTTGAACTGATGAAGAAAACAGGGTCTCGTCAGAGTATTCCAGAGAGACCCCATTTCCCATTAATGGAGAAAGCCAACTGGAGGCTAATTGCTGGATTTGTAGAGGAGTTTTTACATTGTATGAAACAGGATCTGTGTTATGATTCATGTGTTCTGTGCACCAAGCGAGCAACTTCAGGAAGCATGCTGCTTTAGCAATCAGGCATCACTGGGGTTGCTAATGACAATGATTTCTGAGGCAGTGCATTGCCCCAGCACCAGGAGCGTGCTGGAGGCTGGGTGGGATGGGGCCAGCAGCTCCACTTCCCTGTCACAGGAGAAGGACCCCGGCCCATGGCCAGGGGTGCAAGCCCACCCAGCGCTAGGCTGGAGCATCTTTGCTGTTCTTTCTGTTTGGAGAGAGCAAAGGAATTAAAGGAAGATGAAGAGCAGAAAGGGATGAAGACAGAGGAGGTGTTATCTATTGCCTGGTGGCTGGGTGGACTTCGATTTGGGAGGCTGTAGGGTGTCTCATACATAAACAGCTCATGCAAAGCAGACCCTGGTGCCCGTGGCTCTTGGGGGCTCTTGCTTCAGCATCACGATCGCAGATGTTGCCTTCAAGTCCCGGTGGGAGCCGGACAATCATGCCAGGGAAAGTATTTCAAGAGCCGGCATTTGCAGGCTTGCTGCCCCATGTTTTCCAGCTGGGGAACTGATGAGCAAATTTCAAGGCTCCTGAAAGCAAGACCCAGCTAGAGCATCAGTCAGCAGGTGTTCTGCAGGCTCCCCTCAAAAGCCCACCGAGTTTTTATGCCCGGCAAGTCATTCCCACCCACCCTCCAGCCACCCACTGCTGTCGGTCCCCGGCAGCGGCACTGGGACCGGGACCGGGGAGCTCAGCCTGCTGTAAGCCAGCACAGCATGGCACGCGCGGTGCTGGTGCTGTGGGTGCTGGAGCTGAACACCCCCGCAGCTATTAAGGGAAAAGGAGCAGTGTCACACTCGGTGTCTGGCGTGTCGCTTTGTTACATGGTAACGGGAAAATTTTTTATGCATAAAAAATAATATTTTGGCAAGATTCTTCATACACACTTGTAGGTGCTTATCTCCATGTGGGAGGTGGGATGCTATAGGACTTTGGACATTCATGCTTTTTGCTCTTTGTACAAGGCCTGACCTGATGTAGGTGCTGCCGCAAAGGGAAAAATAGATACTAAAATATGAATAAATACCCTGTTGTCTGCTGCATCCGCCAAACTGTTTCTGTTCCTAAAATAATTGTATATATGTTAAATGCTGACTAATTAATGTGCACATATTTAGAGGAGGATTAACAGCAGCAATGTAATCAATGCAGATCTATTATGGCTAATTATGTATATGTATCTATTACATACCTCCTAATCTTCTATAAATATGGTTTTTATAATCACTTCGTTAGCAGGTATCTAAAGTAATGCAAAGAATTTGCAATACAAGTTAGATCCTGGCTCCATTCCAGCTCAGGTAATTACACCCTGGCCTCACTCAATCTCTCTGCAGCTTCTGCTGGGAATATATTTATTTTTAACTTCCTATCCAAAAATGTCTAATACTGTCACTGAAAACTGTGTTCCATGTTGCACCCCAAAAGGTGCTGTGGCATCACAGCAGAGGGTGGGGTGAAGGATCTCTGGAGTGAATCTCAGAAGATGCTGTGTATGTTTAGTCCATCAAAAATTGAGATTAGGTTATTATTAGTCCCCACAGAATATCAGTAACAGCTCTGTAGTCTGGGGAAAAGACGCTGTTAAATAATGAGGAGGATCTGAGAGGCTTGTTGGATGAAATCTATCAATCTGTCTGTCTGGGTTCGTACACCACACTCATCACTGCGCTCCACAGCCACTGCTTTCCTCTGGGGACCAATGCTCAAATCCTGCTTATGTTACAGCTCACGCTGGGTCTGATCCACCCTGACATCACAGCAGTGCTTAGAGGAGGAGAGGTTCTGATGCACTTGAACCCTTGTGAAACCCCAGGACTGGGGATGCTCAGCTGCCTGGCCAGCTGTGGGGGTCCTGCGAGCCCAGTGATGGGGGGGGCTCCAGGCTGGGGGGAGGCAGGCCAGGGGCCAGCAGTGGGGTCCAGCAGCTGGGCAAGGGGTGCATCCTTGCCACCTTGCAGTGGCCGTGCTGCCATGCTGCTTCTGGGTTTTGCAAGCACCAATTTCCTGGGGTTTTTTTCTTCTTCTTTTTTTTTTTTTTTTTTTAATTTTTTTTAACAATGACCTTGGGAAGAAGTTGGAGCAGGGGGAGATCTGTCATGCACAGCAAATGGTAAAGAGATGGCAGCTGCATAAACGTCAGGCTGTCCTGAGGGCTCAGGAAGCAAAAAACAACATACATGTTTCACCACAAGTCCAATTACACTGGGGTTAAGTTTGGCACTTCAGTAGTCAAAACATCTTTCAAATGTCTCCTCAGGCTGGAAAACCCCCTCCAATAGCCACAGCAAGGAGGAAGCGTAACCCAATCTGCTGCTTCAGATTATTCAGTGTTCAACCATGTAATTGAGATTAATCACTTCTTCCTGTGATGCCCAAAAATACCTTTCATGTCTGGAGCACTCTTCCCCATTTTGAGAGACTTGAACTTTGAGACTTGCAGGGTGATGCAAAGGGAGGGGGACAGAGCAAGGTGGAGATCCATCAGCCAGGCAGGCACCAGCACGTGCACCAGCAAAGCATGTGCTTGCCAAGCGTCCCATGCTGGTGCACAAGATGAAACACTGCTCATGGAGGAGTCTCGAGGAAGCAGCTCCTCTTCTTCCATCCCATTACTTTGTGCCTCGTCATCCCAGAGGTCCATGTTGTGACAGAGACAAATTACTTAGCTGGCTAATTGGCAAACCCATCTCATGGGAGCTTCCCAGCTCCTGCAGTAGCACCAAGCCAGGCGTGAACCATGCTGGCCCGCTCCTGTACAAGCAGACAGCACAACGCAACCTGTCCAGCTCCTCCAAGCAGCTCTGGGAAGGTGAGGAACCCTCTCAGATGCTGGGGTTAGATAAGGCTACTTCCATCAGTAGTGTGAGTGAAGCACTGTGCCGCAGACATGTAGGTTTTCTCTTATAATTGTCTAGGATGTGGTAACATTGATATGCAGTAGCCTGAAAAGCTGTGGTGGTTTCCCAGCCCAGAAAGAGGTAGGAAACTCACTTTAGTCTTCATAAGAAAAGTATGTGTGACCTTGCTTGCCTTTTCATAGAATCATTTAGGTTGGAAAAGACCTTTAAAATCATCAAGCCTAACTGTTAACCCAGGACTGCCAAGTTGACCACTAAACTGTGTCCCTAAGCACCACACCTGTGCATTTACTTCCAGGGATGGTGATTCCGCCACATCCCTCGGCAACCTGTCCCACTGCCTGGCCACCCTTTCAGTGAAGAAATTTTTCCTGAGATCCCACCTAACCCTCCCCTGGCACAGCCTGGGGCCGTTCCCTCTTGTCCGGTCGCTGGTTGCCTGGAAGAGACCGACCCCCCGGCTCCAGCCCCCTCAGGCAGCTGCAGAGCCATGGGGTCCCCTCCGAGCCCCATTTCTCCAGGCTAAGCCCCCCCAGCCACTGCCCACCAGCCAGTGCCCCAGCCCCTTCCCCAGCTCCGTGCCCATCCCTGGACACACTCCAGCACCTTTTCCTTTGTGTTGCTGTGTGTTGGAGCTGATGGTTTTGAAGCACGTCCAGCAACAGAGGCAGAAAAGAAAGGTGCACTGACCCAGGCAGTCTGAGCTGGGTGTTAAGAACATTCCAACCATATGGATGTTGTCACTGCTGGGACACAGTGCACATCCCAGGACCTGGGACCAGTGAAAGCAGCCCAGACAGGATGAGGAACTGAGGTGTGATGGTGAGAGTGCAAAAAGGATTACAGAGGTGCTGGACTGTGCAGCAGCTTGTGCTGCCGGCACACACATGTGTGCGAAGCTTTGCTTTTCCATTTTAACCTGAAGACCCTAAAATATTGTGTTCCAGCTGACAACTAATAAAAGCTGTCGTGTCCCTGTATCACAGCAAACATCTGCCAGCAGTATGGCTCCCAGTGGGATAAAAGCTGCAACGGGAGTTCAGGGTCTTTTTGGGGGGCTAGCTGAAAGAGTGCAGAGGGAGAAACAGGTGTGCATAAGGCAGGGATTTACCTCTGAGCAGAGGTGCTCCCAAGGTCCTCGCGGCCAACCACATAGGAAAAGAAGCTTCAGATGAAGATGGGTCAGACCCCAGAGGGACTGTCCAAAGGTCAGCAGCAGCCCAGCCATGGGAGATGTGTGACACCCACTGCCTGGGTAACTTGAGAAGAAGTTAGTTAAGCTGTTATAAGACAGAGATTTAACGGCATTTCTTCCCCTGCGTTAGGTAACCCACTATATGTTTATTGGTTCTGCTCTCAGGATGGGATAGGCTTGCATATTACCAGAGCTTGCACAGAGCCTCAGAGCCCCTTCTTGGCATCAGCAGTGCTTGGCCTTTTGTGTGCTTTAAAGCTGAGCATATGTGTAGAGCCTAGGCATACGAGTAGAGCCTTGGCAGAAAAGCCCTGTAAGTGATGGGAGGGAGGGAGGGAGGTGCTCAGACCTGTGCTCTTGCATTTTATAAACAAACATCAGTGAAGCAAACTTCTGCCCGTCCCTCCGCCTGATCTTGCTGGTTTGCATGGCCGTGTCAGTGTGCAGGACATTCACGGGGCAGAGGCACTGGGAAAAGGCAGTTGTGAGAGGAGGGCTGGAGGCCAGGCAGCATGCTGCACCAGTGCAGCATCAGTGGGGGATGCTGCAGCCCATGGAGGTGGCACGGTGGCTCTGTCCTGCTCCTGGGCAGCACAGCCATGGGGCTGCCTGGCCATCAGCACAACCCAGATGGCACAGGTCCTGATGCAGCAATGGGCGGCAGCTGCCATGGAGAAAAAAACACAGTACCAGGTGAACAAGGGAAACCCAAAGAAAAGCAGTGTGTGGCAGCGCGGCAACTGTGTGCGGAGGAAATGAGTAAAGACCCTACAGGACTCACTAATGGCTTCCACTGCATGCTTCTGTCTCTTACGAGGTCTTCACTGTGCTAGTTTGGACACATCCCATATCCCACAGACCCTCATTATCCTACTTGTGTTCACCACAGTTCTCCATAAATATTTTATGAGCATCCTCTTTGCAAGCCTTTCATTTGGATTTGCCCAGTGAAATTGTCTGCATGGAAAGGAGAAGAGAAGAGAGGGGAAATGAATAATAAGAATGATCATGGAAAAGAGTGGGGGGAGTGGAAGGGATGGCAGGGAAAAGAAATCTCTATCTTTCCTCAGTAACTAGGTTGTCTTGCCTCTGCTGTCGACTGATAATGGGAAAGCAGCTGAGTCCCTTAACCAGGGGATCCTTGCAGAGGGCTTTTTTTCAGGAGTGATGCTCAGCTGCCTCCGGCATTGCCCAGAGGGACAGACCCCAGCCACACCACGCTGTCCTGGAGCAGGCAAAGAGGAGAGCAAGGAGAGAAAACACAGCTCCAGCATCTTCTCTCCTCCCTCTCGGAGACAGGTCTACCTGCTGTGCTGTACATGGCTGTGAGGTTTTCTGGCCAGGAGCTGCTTCACAGTCCCTGAGCAGCCTGACAGATGGGAGTATTTAAGCACACCTGACACTGCACACACCAGCCTGAATGTGAGCCTGCAGCCAGGCAGGGATTCAGGTGTGTAGTCCCCAGGGAGCGCTCCACACAGAGCATCCTCCACAGCCCAGCCCGGGGCAGGGGTTCAGCCCGGGAAGGGCCACAACACAGATGAGGACACCCCTCACTGGTGCAATCTGCTCCTCCACCTGGCTCGGGCACACATGCCCTGACCCTGCTTCGCCTTCAGGAGCTGCCCTCCCTCCTGTTCCATCGCTGGGTGCTGCAGCCCTGGCCATGGGCTTTCTCTGCTATGGTTTCCACAGCACAGTCAGAGTCCTTTCCACCACCGCCTCCACTACGGGAGAGCCTCCTGCAGCATGCCTATCCCTCTGCTTCACAAGCTCCAATCCAGGCCTGGCTGGAAAGCAAGAATTCCATTTAAAGAAGAAAAAAAAAAAAACAAAAACACAACAAAACACTGAGGTTTGGAAATCGGTTTTCATCATCATTTCAAAGAGATGAGCAAAGTGTTGATGACGACAAGCCAGAAAGGGAGCTGCTGGCACTGCTCTTCCCAGCTGCTCGTGGCTGTGGCCATGCACGCCGCCATGGGGTACGAGCCCTGTGGTCGGTCCCGCATCTCCAGCAGATGCAGGACCCAGGGCAGATATCAAACTGTTCCTGGGCTCTCTCCAGAGAGCTTCTGTTATGGACTCCATAAATCTTCTCGGCTGAAGTGCTGTCTGATGTGATAACGTTTCCATCCCACTGGAGAGGCTGTATTGCAAATTCCTCATCAGCAGAAGCATTTCCCAGAAAGGGGCGAGTTGGGGCTGAGGGCCGGCTGAGGCGAGGGGTGACAGGGGGGCTGGAGCTGCCCCATCAGACCAGACCAGTCTCTGCATCTGCAGCCCTAAGGCCAAGAGGGGTCGAGGGTCGCTGCAGCCCCTCTGTAATCAGAAGACATCTATAGTGAAGGAGGGAGGTAAATGCAATAGGTGTCTTCCAGAAGAGCAATGTTATGTAGGAGCCTTAGCAGACCCCACTTCCCTCCTATGGCCATGGAGCCCACACACCCTTGAAGGCTTGTAAAGAGATGTTTATCTTCCAGATTTTCCTTTATAAGACACTTTTTTGAGTTTTGTGTTTAGTGAATGAGGAGTTAGACTTCCATCCTTTCCTTTGCAAAAATACAGTGCTTGTCACTGGGGAATTTTTCCTGCTGAGGTACATTCACAAATAAATAAATAAAGCAGTTAAATAATTTCCTGTCTAATTGGTAAGAGGACGAAATAAGTGACCTAATCAGCGTTTTCTGTCTCTAATTTCTGCCTAACTCTGACATTACTTGCCCCAGCTTGACAGCACAGTAAGTCCAGTGTGTGTGGTAGTTACCCCTGTTTACACAGGAGCAATCATGGGAAGCATCAGGCTCGTAGCCTCTAAGGTTTCCTCAGCTATTGAACCTTACCTGAAGTTGCAGAGGCCATACAGAGCTTTTCTGTGCATCTCTGTTTTCCCTGTACAGCTGTCAGGAGGCAGGCCAGCCTGGATTCTTGTAAAGATGCCCACACAAAGCTTAAAAAGTACCTAACTACACAAAATAAAACTTGTCTCCTGTGACCCAGCACAGCTGATACTGGCTGCCAAAGCACGTGGTCAATATCGGATCCCGGCCGGCACAAGGAAAACTGCTCCAAGATTTATTTGTTACTGAGACAGATGAAAAATGACTAACACTCTCCTAAGGACTGGATTAGGTCCCAGCAAGCAGAAGGAGAAGCAGAGTTAGGCTTCATCCCTGATAGGGAGGAATCTGGTGCTTCACAACTGGCTTTGCTAAAACGGAGCCCCGCCGTCCCCCCTCCCCATTGCCCCCATAACGGCGAAGGGCTGCACTTCTTGCAACTTAAGATTATCTCTTAGTGCATAGAAAGATGGTCTCATCTCTTCCCATAGATGAGTTTCTCACTACTCTGCCTCTCTCTGTTGGATTATTTCCCTGAAATTTATCACCTGTTTTCCTTTCCTCAATCGCATCTTCCTAATTACACATTCTTCTACCTTTCTAAATCATTCCCCTCCCTTCTGCTTGCTGACACCCTTTAAACTAGTTGTAAGTCAATGGCATGACACTTCTCCCCTGCTTTTCTGCCTCCACCACCCCAACATGCCTAAGTTGTGCTCTTCAGACTTTCCCCATGGTATATTCCCCACTGTAAAACTGATCTTTCCCTCCTGGTTTCATGATTGGTCTTCCCAGCACCCGGCTAACAGGCATGAACCAAAAAAGCCTTGAGACAAATTGCTCACCCACACAGAGTAGAGGTTTCCCAGCACAGGGAAGAGCAGTCATGCCAAGACGTTGTCCACAGACAATCCCCACAGGCGAGAACATCTGCCAAACCATCCAGATGGTCATTCTCTTTCTCCTCCTCTTCCTCCTCTCCAGCCCTCCTCATGCAACATTCCTTGGGCTCTCTGCTCTCCCTTTACCTGTCCTCACTCCCTCGTGCTCAACAGCCAAATTCTTCTTCACCGGCTTGGGTTTTTGTGGCGTGTGACCTGAGTCCTGGTTGAACACAGGCAGGCCTGGCCCCTGGGGGAGGCAGGCAGTGAGGGCTCCGTGCCAGGGAAGGAAGCATGCTCCACCACCGCTGCAGGCTGCGCTGCCTGGGTTGCAGCCCCCAGTGAAATTTGTCAATTTAATCCAGTTTGGACATCACTAACTCCTTCATCCTCCCTCCACCAGCGCCATTCCCTCTCTCGGTGCCTTGTGCAGTGACTCCCCCAGACGGCTGGCTTATCTACATGCCATTTATTATTCGTCCTGCATCCACAGTCTGTTGCCGCATGAGACAGGAAAATAAAGTCAGTTCTGGCCTCAGGGGACCCTGGGCTCTGAAAGGAGAGGTACACAGCAGCAAGAGATGCTGGGGACTCAGGAACAGAGACAACATGGGACTTTTAAACTATGGTTTACCTTACCAGCTCATTTTCTATGAATATCACGGAAGGAATAAGAGTGAAAGCAACTGGGATGAGCCAGTGGATGCAGAGAAGGATGTCTGCAAGGAGCAGCATGGGAAAGACAGACTGTCAGCTGCCCTGGGCCATGCTCCTGGTGCCTGCACAACCAGGACAGGTCAGAGTGGCTCTTCTCTGATCCACACCAGAGATTAAAGGCAATGCGATTTCTTTTTTACCAATGGTATAGCAAGGCTAGCACAATGACAAGCTGCTGTGAAAGCTGCCACAGCTCAGCCCAGGACATGCACCTTTGTGCACAGGTCCATGCAAGGTGGTGGGTGCTGGAGACACGGCAGCAAGCCCTGCTGAGTGGCTTCTGCTTGGAGGGGCCAGAGGGAACAATCAGGTTTTACCCCATATTAGGAGCTTGGTAATCATCTTGCTGTGTGCCTGTGCTGCCAAGGCACACAAACACAGCTGAGGGCTCCAGGAAAGGCTGAGCCAGGGGCACATCTCAGGGATGACATGCAGCCCCCAACTCCAAAAGCTGCATCCTTGATGCACTAGTGCGAGATGCCCAGGCAGGAGCCATGCAGGGTGCCTCAGGTGCTGGGCTTCTGCCTGGAGATCAAATTGTCCCAGTGCTTTTCCTGCAATTGCCACCCTGACCCTTTAGCTTTAGGGGTTTGTGGGGATATGGTGACATTTGGCTGCAAAGGTAGGAGAGGGCTGCTGCAGCGGGAGAGGAGCCACAGACGTCACTCCCCCAGCCCTTTGGTCTGCACCAGCAGGAGCATGGGAAGCTCTCTGGAGAGCTCAGATGTGCATTTTCACAGCCTGACCCATTTTTCTGCTGTAGTAAGGGTCCTCGCACAGCCCAACGGCTCCAAGAGGAAGCATCTCTGGCCCAAGGTGACATGGTGGCATGTGCTTGCTGTGGCGTTACTCTCCACTGCCGAGGAGAGGCTGGATGAGCTCCCTGCAACTGCTGACTTGCTTGTGAGCTTACATCTCTCACGAAGATGAATTTCAGAGGAGGGACTATTCATCACGCGTTATACCTATATTTATTTTGGTTCAGTCTTTAAGCATTTTTGCTTTTGTGAATTTGCTTTGCGCTGGGGAGAGATGAGCAGGGGGGGGATGAAAGCGCGGGGCCAGGCTGAGGGACCCATCCGTCACAACGCCCGGCATGAGGGCGGCCTCCAAAGGTGCAGGGGGAAGAGAACGGCTGGCAACCAGGACAGGGTTTTCCTGCAGGACTGAAGGTGAACAGACCTGCTGCTACTTATTTAGCACTTCCAACCCACTTAATATTTCCTCCAAGGGGCAATGGCTTAAGGCAGCTTTTAGTATTATCCTTAATAGGAGAAATTTAAGACTAAGGACTGCTGCAAACTGGAAAACAAGTTCCCCAAACATAGAGCAGGCCACAAAGACAAAACAAGCAAGTCGCATTTTCTTTTCTCTGGGAAGTTCACATTTTTTCAGTGAAAAAAAAATTAAAGCAGACAAGTTTTGAGGCTTTTGTTTGTTCAGATTTTGTTATGGTTTTTGTGGGCGTGTGAATGCGCATATGCATGTGTGCATGCGTGGAATCTCTCGCTCCAGCTTTTTTTCCCAAGGGAAGGCAAAGTAGGAAAATAAAACCTAAAGTGTTTTTTTTATCATTGCTGTTCGGAAACTAAACAATTTCAGCTATGCAAGGATCTTTACAGAAGAAGGTAATTGAGATCACAGAGGCCTTTTCACCACACAAGCATTTTGATGAATATTTCTTGATCCACTGGTTTTAAGTACTTTATTTTTAATCTTGTTTCCCAGCTGTACAGCAAAAAGAGTTTCCTCCAAATCAGAGTTTTATGGTACCATTCCCTCCTGCCCAGCTTTTCCCCCGATGACCAGTGATGTACTATGCCCAGGTGACTTGGGTTCAGCCTGTGCCGCAGCCCTAAGTCAGGGAGCATGCATCAAAGCCACTGCTTTAAGTGGCATTGTGTGGCTTGTGATCCGACTGCTGGAGAAGAGAAAAAGAAAGAGAGCTTGGCCAGAAAGTGTAAATAAACAACAACATATGGTTTGTGGGACCCAGGCAGGGAAATATCTAATCAGCTTCTATTTAACGAATTGCCTAAGTAACACTATGAGCTCATGCCTTAGAGACACAGTAACCAGCCCAGCCTCTCAAGGCTGACTGAGGCACTAATAAAACCACAAAAAGGTCTGAGAGCCTTTGCAGATGCTGGTGGCACCACACACCGGGGCAGCCAAAACCCACCCAGCCGGGCTGTGCTGCTGCTGGGACCCTGTGGGTGCCCACCCTGGCCACCGCAGCCAGCACCCTGGCACCACTGCCTCCTGTGGGATGCATGTTCCTACATCCCTGCTCACTTTGCTGCCATCTTCAACCCAACCCAGAAGCCAATCTGGCTGAAAATTGATCCATGGGGATTAATTTCCCACCCTGTTCAGGGGTGGCTCACCCCAGTACCCCGAGCGAAGTGGGATTGGAACCGGGCTCCCTAGCAGCGGGATGAGGGGGCAGAAGCAGCACCCTTATCCCTCCACACTGCCCCACTCCCAACACTTTTTTTCATGTATCCTGCTTATCCCTGGGAGCAGAGCCACAGACGGGCCACAGGACGAGGGGAGAGATAAGGCTCTTCTCACATTACCCGAAGCTGCCTTTCCGCCACTTGATAGCATTAATTATGACTTATTCTAATATAAAAGAAACCCTTCAGAAAGTTTCCCCCTGCTCTGCCTCTACCCCTATGTCCATTATGGGGAACCCGCACCCCTCCTATCTACCCTTCCCTAAGCCCACAGGACTTCCCAGTTTTCAGCAATATGAGATACAGGAGTTTCTTTGAAAATGCTGCACGCTGGCAACTTTCCCACCTAAGTTTCAAATCTCACTGGATAATATTGTCCATATTCCTTTATGGAAACCAGAAATTCTGGCTTTTCTGTATGCTCAACATGGCATTGCTCACCGAGATGCAGCATCAGTGGCTTAAAAGGGCGCCAGGTGAAGGTGGCTCGTCAGCAGGCACAGTCCTTGGTAGCAGCCATTGAATAAAGACACGGGGTGCGATGCTGGGTGAAACTTTTCTGACAAGTAGTTTGTTTGCCAAAAAGTGCAGTTGCAGGTCAACCAAGACGATGCACGAAACGGCAATGATATTGTACCCAAAAGAAAAAAAAAATCAGATAAAATCAGTGAGGCTGAAACATTCTGTTGTGATGGTTTTTCCAGGGAAACTTTCTGAATTTTTGGGGTTTGCTCTGAAATGATGTCTTCAGACAAAATTTGCTGATGTTTAATTCAAACCCACTTAAGAAGCTTTAAAAAAGGAAAGCTTGCATAAGCAAATGGACTGTTTGTTTTACAATTGAACAAAATGTTTTGGTTGACTTGAAACAGGTTTTGGAGGGGGGATTTTTTGTTTTGTTTTTCATTTTGCTGAGTGCAAGCTTGTTTTCTGTCAATGTCTCCAAAGTTTCCTATTACCCCTGTGGAAAGATGGGCTGCCGAGGGCTGTTAAAGCCGCATGCTCAGCGCTGGGATGGTTATTAAAATCATATAGTCCCTAGAATGGCCGTGTGCCTGCAAATAATCAGACAAGTTCTCCAGCTCTCAGGAATTTCCATCCTAAGTAATAAGGGATTATCCTGAAAGGGCACGGTGCTGGGAAGGGCTCTGCTGGGGCAGGATGGGAACACTCCGGGGCTCCCTGGTGCTAGGGTCCTTGCAGAGAAGACTACTTGGAAAACATCAGCTGCAAATGTGCTGAAAACTGATTTTTCTCCTAGGATATCAGTATGGGAAAAACACACATCTGATTTAACCTGGTGCTGCTGGCTGCACCCATGAGCATCTCTCTGAAGTTACAGGAGCAAGGCATGTCCACCCTGTGGGTGCAGAGCGGGAGGATGGGGCCACTCATATTTCCATATAATTTATAAATGGGTCATGTGTTCATGCACAGAGATAACTGGGTCTGATGCTCTCACGCATGGTGGGCAGGGGAGCTATCCCAGGGGAAGAAGCCTTGGCTCTGAGCATTGCAGGAGGGGAAGGGAGCTGAGCAGGGGGGGCAGCAAGAGGGTAAAGTGCCCTGAAATGTGAATTCAGCCTCAGGGCTGGCTCCAGCAGGGCTGCATGAGGGCTGTCCCACCTCAGGAACAGAGATTGGCTGGAGGGAATGGAATTGCATGGCACAGAAAAGGACAATAAAGAACCCTAAAAGAGGGCTCTTTGCCCTAAAGAGCCCTTTAAACCCTTCAAACCATCACAGCTTGAATCTGACTCATGCAGAAGCTGCTTTGCAGCAGCCAAAATGGCAAGCTCGGACTGGAAGGATCGTGCCCAAGGGCAGAAGGTGTAAAACAGCCCTGGGAAAAAGGGACACAGCCCGGGGCCGGGCTGGGGCCAGGGCTGAGGCGCCCATCAAACAGGTGCGTGCAAAGCGAATGTCAACTCAGCTAAATGGAAATGTTCCATTCCAGCCCTCTGAAGTGTAACTGCCAGGCTTCCCGCTGCTCTTAATCTATATCACATTGAGTAGCTAAATATATTCACAGTATAATACAGCAGGGCCTTACTAATCTGCCCTTCATCATTTGGACATACAAAAATGGCTCTCTCCGCATCTCAGCACAGGTTTAATAGCAGAGCCATCACACTGAAGGTCTCCTATTACCAAGACTTCATCGTTTTGGCAAGGGTGACTAGAGCATGCTCACGAGGACACTGTGGAGGGTGCACATCAGTAACTGAAACAAAACTGCAGTTGTCAAAATGAATGAGTGAAGTGTGTTTCCTGCTGTCCTAACCTTGCCCTTTTCTCATTGCATTTGTTTGGGAAACAAATTGCATTTGTTAATTTGCTAAACAATTCTCCCAGTCATTAGTGTAAATCAGGTCCTAATCCCGGGGGTATTATCACTGGAGGGGAACTTGAATCCCCATCCCTGGTGCTGGCTGTGTGGGCTCTGCCGTGGCTCCATCTGCATGGGATCAGGGCTGTTTGGGGAACGGTGCCGAGACCTTCTTTGGGCTGGGTCTTCTGAATCTATTATAGGACAGTGTTCCTGTCCTCGTGCGTGGGAAACCACAGGAAGCCCATCAGTCACTGAATTAATTTACCTGAATTTGTGCTGTAAAAGGGGTGTGCTGCAGGGTTAGACAACTGTCCCTAACCCACACACCAAAAGATCACTGATTTGGAGGCAGCTGGGAGATGGTGGACTCACCATCCCTGGAAGTGTTTAAAAAATGCATAGCTGCAGTGCTTAGGGACATGGTTTAATGATGGACTTGGCAGTGCTGGGTTGATGGTTGGACTTGATGATCTTAAAGGTCTTTTCCAACCTAAATTGTGATTCTATGACTTTAGCCAGGAAACCTGGGCAAGAAATGCTCTTCATGGAGGCTGGGCATAAGCTGGGAGCCCACCTTTGGCATGCGGCAGAGACTACCCTTATTCAGTGTTTGCTTTGTGAGCAGCCTGCTATGACGTCCCCCGGGAAAAAAACAGAAGCCGGGGCCCCACAGTTCCCCTGGACTCTCTTGGCAGGGTAGCCAAGGTGCTGCGTTGTGCTCAGCCACCCGTAGCCAGCCAGCCCCATCTCCCACTCCCTGTGTCTGCATTAGCATTCCCCAAATCCTTTTAATGCAGTGAATCTGATAAGGGATCTGCCCATATTGGATTTTTTTTTTTCTTTGACACATAACCCAGCTGGCTGGGTGGTGGTTCAGGGAGGAATCAAACGTTCAGTAACAAATGAGTAAATCAAGTTACCATTTTACATCTCTTTAAGTTGTTTCCCTCTAAGAGCTCCCCAGATTTTATCTCAGGTAGCTAATTCGAACAGGATAGCAGGGCTCCTGCGAAGCTGGTCAGGCTTACCAAGGGAAGGGCAGCCCCCACCAGGTAGAAGCAAGCTTTGCTGGGGAAGGCTAGCAGAAGGAAAGCTGGAAAGGCAGGGATAATTTATTGTGTCTTGTGGGAAGGTCCAATAAACAGCCAGGAGTCCGAGTCCCCAGGACTGCAGAGTAAACAATGCCAGAGCAGTTCCAGCCCAGCCAGCGGTTTCGGGGGGAGCTGAGGCTCTGCGAGGAGAGGGCAGCTGTGTCTGGGGGGAGCTCTGCTGCCCCACAGCCATCCCGTGTGTGCAGGTGCCCGTTTGCACACTCACCACCACCAGCTTCTTCTGTGCCTCCTGCAGCGCCCTGCCTGTGAGAGCATTTTGCTGAAGGTTTTTGTTCCCCTAGCTCCGGGGTTCAGAGAGGCCAAAGGTTTCACCTTCGTTCAGCCTCAGATTTTGGTGTTCCCTGGGACTAGCTGTCTCTAACCCACAAAGCCATAACGCCCAGGGATTTGTACCTTGAAAGTAGAAGTTGCTCATCCAGGCAGCAGCTGAGCTATTACTGTCAGTAAATAAACACCCGTGGGCGCGTGGGCACTCTTGGTGTCTTGTCTGAGGGTGGCTCCGTGCCTGCTACGACCTCAAGTGAAGTTCATGTCACCTCCCCCGGGCTGTGAATCCTGTGCCTGCTTGCACACTCTGAGTGTGCAGAAACACAGCCCCCTCCTGTGAGCAGAGATACCTTTTCCAGACAGTAGAACCAGGAGAACTGGGCAGCTGCTGCTGAGCTTTGCCATTTTCTTCTCCTGAAGTCTTTCTGTACAGAAATTCACCAAGATTTCCCTAATCTGAGAGATAATAACCTGAGGAATTTCTAGTCAGGCTTCAATGGCCATGGCATTTCACTGCTCTTTCAAAAATCCCTGATGTCTTCCTATCCCAAAACACAACAGAAACAGAAAACAAATCAATCCACATAACAACAGCATGATCAGCTTTTCTCTAGCCCAGGAGAAGGGGGAGAGAGCAAGGGAGGAGAGCAGAGATGGAGTGATAGGGAGAGAAGGGAGAGAAAGTGCAGGGATGAGGAGGGGCAGCATTTATGGACTTGTTGGAAACCATCAATCACTGTTAGTGCAATAGGCTATTTAGAGCTGGCGAGTATTAAATTCCAGCAGAATTTGATGAATAACAGGAGGAAAAACATTCCCACTGTAGAATAAGAAAAACAAGAGTTCCCTCTTCCCCCATGCTGCAATCCCAAGCCAAACATCCCCAACCTGATAGAAAGTACCCTGGGAAAGGCTACACCTCAGGAACCTCAGCAAAGGTGCCAGCAGATAGCAGGGAGTGCGGGGCTGAGAGCAATCATAATGGGGACCTTAAGGACCTCTTTTTCACAACCCAAACTTCCATCCAGGCTGAGAGGGATAGGGGATGTCTCATTTTGCCTTAATTATCACCCAGCCCCATGCTAATTAATAGCAACTGGAGTGAGTCTGCTTAGATGAGATAAGGCTCCAGGATCCCTGGGGTACTGTACTCCTTTGGGGGGGTCAGAGGTGTTCCTCCTGCCTGTGGGCCTCCTGATACTGAACCCGGCACGTCCCTGTCCATAGCATGGCTGTAAGCACCAGTCAGCGCTGCCTATCTCTGCTCTGAAGATCCACACCCTAAAAGCAGGGACCCTGGTGCTTTCCATTGTGTGATAGAGATTGGTATTTGTTGCATCCCCATGGTTGCTCACCAAAAGCAGTCAGCAACAGCATCTCACCTTAATTAGACAGGCTGGTAATGAGAGCTGAGGGCCCTAGAGGCTCGTCTGACATCACCAGGTATTGCTGTCTAGCAGACAGAAAAATGTGCTGAGCTTCAGCCAGAACATCCCTGGAATTAAGGAATTTGTCCTAAAAATGCATGGGCTGATGCTTTCTCTTTGGTATCTCTCAGTAGCGGAGAGACTGATGGGAAGGAGGAAAGGGAAGCATCTTAAGCTAGGCTGATTCAAAAGTCATCAAATAATTGCAATGGGGGCATTTAGTTTTATGATGAAGAATTAATTTGGCATGAGCATAAATGTGAAAGGGAAAGGCTGGTACAGCTCAGGTGACCTTTTCCTGGAGCCATGTGGGTTGTCGCAATGATGAATGGGACACCTGAGTGGTGGCACAAACAGGAATCACCTGAAGGTCATTTTGCTTTGCTAAACAAGAGGGTGGCTGCCCTTTGGGGTGAGAGAACAGATTTTCAAGCTGTTGCATGTGGTGGGACTGAGGCACCCCTGTTTCTGGGTATGGGCTAGAACAGGCCTTTTTGGAGCTGGCCAGACCCCCTCTGGCCCCATTTATCAAAATCCTTCTCCCAGCAGACAGGCAGGGAGCAGCTATGTGCTGGTCCACTCAAGTAGACAACCCCAACCAAAGGTCTGGAGAACATGCCCATGGTCCTTCCCTGGTGCCACTGAGGGCTAGGCCCTGATCTACAGCCCCTCCTGCCTCCAGAAATGCTCCCACAGGAACCAGCTGACCAACGCAGAGGCTCTCCCTGAAGGCTCCCTTCCACCCAGGTACAACCAGCTGGCAAGAGGGCATGGGACCCTCAGCACCCTGTGTGGCACCCGTCACATGGCTAGAGTGGCGGTGGCATGGCGAGAGGCTGGAAGCAGGGGGTCCCCATGGGTCCCTGGTCCTGCCCCCCGCAGGGCACACAGGCGGCATGTGGAGCGTGTCCCTGCCATGTGGCAGCCGGCCCAAGGACCGCTCCGATGGGAGAATGACTCACAGGGACTCCGCTGCGGGTGTGTTTCCTATTAGGGCCGTTAAAGTCTCCACAATTAGGAATGTAACTCAACCAGAGTGTGAATCCTTAATAGGAAACATCCCCCAGATGCACATGAGAGGGCCCCGAGGAAGATGCCAGCCCTTGGAAAGGTCTCTGGGGTTTGTGTGCGAGAGCCGCCGGGATGGCTCCCACATGAGGCGGCATCAAAGGGGGAGGCTGCAGTCCCGGGGTCTCCTTGGCCACTTCTGCCAACTTTGATCAGGGCTTGTCTTCTGACTCTGAAACATTTTTTTCACACTTGTTTCCCAAGTGTGAAGAGCCTGAAGCCATGGTGGAAACTCTGAGACAATTTCAGATTCCTTTGCAACAAAGCCAAGGCCAGGACAATAGGACTTTGATGTTATTGACATGTTGGTTCAGAGTTTCCTTGTTTCCATTTCCCAGCATTAGGACAGAGCATAGGGCTGCTTCTTTGCTCTGTTTAATTAGTTAATGTTTGTACAGTGCTTGGAGAATATAAAGTGCTCAGTAAGTGGAAAGCGTTATCCTTATTATTATGCCTTCCCATATTCACCGGCTGCATTCAGTGGAGCTGCAAAAGCTTTAAAAGAAAAAAAAAAAAAGGTCAAGTGAATTTAGTTTATTTTATTTAAATGTAAAGTAAAATTTTAGTGCTGAGCAGAGGTAATGGACTGGCAGACCCAGGGAGGGAAGGGCTCTGTTTATCTCCAGAGCAGGGACAGTGTAGGCTGTGCCAAACTGAGTCTCCTTGATGTTGTCCCACACTGCCCCACCACTGTGCGTCTCAAGTCTGGCCTGGACAAACCCTTCCCAGAGGCAGAAGAACCCAGTTCAGCGCTTGGCCTCCCTGCTGAAAACTGCTACCAATGGAGTTAATTGGTGCCAGTCATTCAGGACGCTCCTTTATCATGTGGAAATCTGTCAGCTATGGATGGGACTGCTTCCAGGCAGAGGCCACAATGCCACCATTGGGCGGAGCTGAGCTGGAAATGGATGTGTAAGGTCCAGAAACTTGCCACATTCACCAGCCAACTCCCTGCAGTGCTGCCAGGACCCTGCAGCACAGACCTCACGTGCCAGAGCAGGCAGCCCACGGCACAGCATCCCTTATGGTGGCAGAGACCAGGAAAACATTCTGGTCCTGCCATTCTTTATCTCTTTCTCATCGCCAGGTGGTAAGGCACTGTAAGAGGTCCTTGAGGATGTTCTGAGCAGGTGAGAATGGGACACCTCCCGTATTGCCAGCAACGCCAAGGCAGTGACCCAAGCCCAACAGCCCAGAGCAAGGCTGGGAGATGCTCCTGCTGAAGACTGGTCCGCTTGCAAGCAGGGTTGGGGTTGTCTGGGTCTTGTCGGGACTATGTTCCCTTTTCCTTCCCGTTGGGTGAGGTTTACCCTCATTGTGATTCCTCTCCTTGCTGGTGATAAAATGTTTGACGAGCGGCACTAAAGTTCCAGACTTCAGCAGCCCACACCAACCCTCCCGCCCCAGTCTCTCCCCCGCCAAATATGTTTGTATTTTTAACATTTTAGGCAACAATCTTAAACCAAAACAGATGTGACAATGAATATTTATCTGCAGCATCTCAGTATGGGATTTTCTCTTAAACTCGATAAAATAAACTGCTCATGATACAGAACAACATTTCTCCTAATATACAATACACAAGGGGCAGGAGGGGAATTAGCAGATGAACTCAGCATTAAAGCCATTTAAAATCAAAAGAGCAGCAACATTTACATGCGAGGAGAACAGTTGGTTGCTTTCAGTGAGATCCTGGCGTGTTTTCTTTTTAATTCCTTGAGGCATGCAAAAGCTACGCAAAAAGGTTATTGCGAATGCCGAGCAGGGCAGATAAGAAGGGGTCTCTCCCTGCAGGTGGGAAGGGAGCAGGAGCAGTCCCCCCTGCTCCCAAGCGGAGCGGGGCATGGCTCGCTGGGGGTGGTGCGAGCAGCCGGTGAGGTAAGGAGCAAGACAAGGAGGTGAAGGGAGAAGGTGAGCACGTTGCCATGTCTGAGTCCCAGCTTCGTGTCTTTCCGTGGGCTGTGCTGAGGGTGCGTCGCTCTCCTCATTCCTCTCGGGGCACGCTGCCTTACAGGCAAGCCAGCTTCACCCGCGCTGACTTCATTCGCAATTATTTCCATTCTTCAGGCCAGTGGGAGCCAGGGTGAAGCGTTCCCACTCACACCGTGTCTGCGGTTGAGGGGCATTGGATGTTACCTTGCTAGGACTGATGCACATGGGATGTTCCAGGCTCCCTGGACCGGGACCTCTGGGCTTCCAGGGGGGGTATGTGCCTTTTGCCTCGCTCTTTGGCACTTCCCCTGGACCGGAGGGTGGGATGTTGCAGGATCCCCCGTGCCCAGGGGTAGATTGAGCTCCTGTCCCACGGATCCCAGCACAGCGCAGCAGTGCAGAACCAAGTCAGCCGCGTGGTCTGGCACTGTGAGCCCCTTTCCCCTACTCTGCTTTTCCTCAGGGTCTTTTGCCAAGGCCTTGGTTTTGGATCTCAACATGGTAAGTGAATAAAACCTGCTGAAAGCTATGGGAAGATCGCCGACAGCTTGTCCCTCACCCTGCCAGATCCATGAATGCTGCTGCAGGGCAGTGGAACCATGCTGGAGGCGGCACCTTCTCCCCCAGGAGCTGGTGGGTCATTTTCAACCTTCACACGTTTTGCTCAAAGAACCAGGCATAATTCTCCAACCTGCTGTCTCTGACACAAATCCAGAATAATATGTGGATTAAAAATAACAACAACAAAGCTCGACTACCAAGACAAAGCACTGCAACACACGTGTACCTCTGCCCCAAGGACAGAGTGAGGGAGCAGGTGGCACATGGCATCCATGAGTCCAGATGCCTGGTGCATGGGTGGGAGGCTGCAAGGGGGCTGGAGGAGAACCCTGAGGGTCAACCCCATCCCGTGTCTAGGGCTGAGAGGCCAATAACACACCATGTGCTCATTCATTCCTCCACCACTCTGCAAAGGGAGCAATTCAGCATGACCGGGGAGAGCTGTGTGGCGATGGTGACCCTTTGCAACTGTCCCTGGGTGAGCCAAGCCAGTGAGCACAGCACCACACATTGTAATGCCTTACCATCTACCCTCCTGTTCTCTCCCAGAAAGGGATGTGTGTCTCTGGGAGGCACCTAGCACACTCCTGAGGGATCCCCTACATAATGACTCAAAACCACAAAGTCTGTTGGTCTACAGAGACTGCAAATAGGACCCAGAAAAACCACCAATCAAAAAAGCTCAGCAGCTTCCTGAGGAGAGAGGGGAATGACTGCAGCTGGTGGCAATTGACAGTGTCAGGAATGGGATGCTGACCCTTCCAGCCCTGGAGGGACAGCATTTCTTGTGCTGGGAAAGCAAAGCACAAGGCCAGCCTCACACAGGTGAAGCTGCCAGTCACCAGCACATACCCTTGGGCCAGCACAGGGAACAGAGGGCTTTGCAGAGTCCCTGCACTTTAAAAGCAAGGCATGGAGAGGCTCCCAGAGCCCTGTACTGTCCCCCTGCCCAGCTGGCTCAGGACTTCGTGGTCCTGTTGCCCCAGCAAGTGCCGAGCCCTCAGCCTGCCCTGCCAGCACTGCCCAGCACACGCTGCTGACCGTGCAGGGATGTACGTGTCCGTTGTGCTTCGGCCACACGGCTTGGCCACGCTCGGGCTCCCCACCTGCTTTCCTGGGGCATGCGGGAGAGAGGGTTTGATTTCCCAAGCTGTGCCACAGCACAGGGAGCAGTGTGATGTTACCAGCCCACAAGCTGTCCAGCATCCTGAGATGAGTTTGCTTAATTCTCCAAACTATATAAAAGTTACCCGATGTTATGCTGTAGCCACATATCATTCCTTTCCGAGGAAACAAAGTGTCAGTGCCACAGCTGTGAAATACATGCACAGCTCGCTCTGATTCAGAAGCATGCACTGGGCAGAGAGAAGCGCCGGGTTCCTATTTAGGTTTTTGGTTACTGTGTTTGTAAAATATTTATTTTTCTTGGTGTTTCTATCCTAGCCTTTTTTAGAATCTAAATATTAGAACGATGGAGGGGCTGTGGCCAGATCCAGTGCACTGGCTGTGGCGTTCTGCTCGCTGGGTTGCGGTGTGTGTCGGGCATGCTGATGGTCTCCCCTGCACCTGCCTTCAGCCAGCCCTTTCCTTTCTGCCCAAAGATCAGACAGTATTTAAATGCAGTCTCCAGGGGTGGAGAGGGTGGTATGAGGGAACTAAGGAGGGAAAAAAAAAAAAAAAAAAAAAAAAGAAAAAGGAAAAGAAAAAAAAAAAAAAAGAAAAAAGCCAGGCAGCAGCGTATAAATGAATAAATAATACTAATAAAAAAAGATCATTGGGAAGCAAAGACATTCTTTATGGTGCATTAATGTGTTTTCTCAGCTGCTCTTCTGACTCTCTCGACCATCTCTTGCAGTTCCTGTCCTCAGGACACTGCTGCAAGCAGCAGGCGCAGGGAGGTTTGTGCTCACTTGATTTCCCACTGCACCCTTTGACGCTGCTTGCACTGCGGAGGTCAGCTCTTGTGGGGGACATTGACCCTCCACCCCACCACCACCCACCTTCCCCTGGCCTTGGTGCGCACCTGAGTCTCGTGGGACGTGGCTCTTCAGGAGAAGCTGCCACTTGCAGCAGGAGAGCCCTTCAGGTGGGAAATGCTGGCAGAAACATGGCACATCCTGGCTCCTGGGAGTCCCCCTGGCACTGCCCCCTCCCGCTTTCCCCCAGGTTCCCTGAGTGGATGATTTCTCCCTTCCTGTGTTGTCAGCAGCTTCGTGGGGAAGGGATAGAGCCCAGATGCGCGTGGTGGGACATCAGTCGTACAAGAAACCGGTTCTTATCTGTCTGCTGACAGCACTGTCATCATGCTGTGATGAGTGATGTGGCTGTGGCCCCACCTGCTCCCAACATTGATCACGAGGTGTTGCTGCTGCTATAGAAACACCCAAGTTCTTACATTCACCTCCTTTTCTCTTTCTTTTCTTTTTCCCTTTAGACTCTCAAAAACGCTTCTGAATTCCCTTGCATTTTCAACCAAGAGCCAATGGGCTCTTCACTGCAGTTATGCTCCTGCCAAGGCACAATGACCTGTCGCTGTGACAAGGTGCTGTGATACATTCCCACCTTGCAAAGGGGAAACCCTCGAGAAAGTTGCTTTGTGGGTGCCAAGCCCTCTCCTGTTCATGACAGGGCAGCAGGCTTCATCCCGCAGTGTTTGCAGTGCTCTGTGAGCTTATCAGCTGCTCCAGCAAAGCAAGACAAAGCACTCTGGTGATTTTATTTTGCTGGCTGCTTGTCACCCACTGCTTGTTTTCTGGAGATTTTCTTCTGCTAACCCACTTGGACACCTGCAACTCTGCTGATGACCTGACTTAAAAGCTAAGCTAACTTTGCAAATCTCTTTTATGCATGACTGTGGGGAGAGCAGATGCTTCTCACTTCACTGTGGTTGCAGGGTCCCACATCAGGAGGGCAGAATCCTTCTCATTTCTCTTTTGCAAAGCAGAGACACCTACATGGAAAACCAGTGTGTCCACAAGTCACAGGGGTCTGGACTCATCCAGCAGCATTGTGGCAGATGGACGCTCATGGGGGATCCAGCAAGTCCTTTCCAGGCTCCCTGCCCTCAGGGAGCTGGGTTGATGGTGGCTTTTTTTGGTGTGTGTTGCTCTGGCCAGTCCTCTGTGTACATTCTACAAAGCAAATCAGCTCAACGTAAGAACCAAGGAGACATTTTATTAATGGGATTTGGGCTGAAATTCAACCCTTTCTCACACACAAAAAAAAAAAAAAAAAAAAAAAGCAGGAAAAAAAAAAGCTATATTCCCTCAAACCAAAAAGCTATATTCCTTCAAACCAATAAGTTCTAAACAAACCTGACTTGAGAGTCATTTAATACCCTGCCAGCTTCCCTTCCCACTGCTCCTGGGCTCTGAGAGCCAGTGAGGCTTTCTTGGCTATTGGTGTTTCTCCTGACCTACAGTTCATGAGTGACTGTCCAGCTGCCCATCTTCTCGGCTGTCATGTCTCCACGTGCTGAGCTGGAAAGTGTCCTGAAGGGCTGCTGAGCCTCACCGAGCTCTCCAGGCAATGTTGGCATAACCGCTAAGGGAGAATCACCCTCGTAAATCCTCACTTCCCTGCCTGGTGTGCCGGAAGTCCTCTAGAGCAGGACTGACTTCAGTCATCTACTGATGACTCAGTTGCTATGGCTTAGGGAGCTGCCGAACAATGACACATGCCAAATGCTTTGCCTGAATGTGCTTTCTGTAGTGAATCCCCATCCTCAGGCCTCTGCTACCACTCAGACAAAAAGGAAAAGCACCCAGTAGATGGGTTTCCAGGAATCCCAACATCTCCAGGTCCCTCTGTGGCTTTGCTTCTCCTTTCCTGCCTGTTGCTTCTTCTTCCTGCTGGTCCAGTATTCTAAGTGTGGGAATAAAGGGGGGAAGTCTTCCCCCCAGCCCTGTATTTCTTACACCTTCAACAAATGCATGTGGATTGAGCCCTCTGAAATGTAAATTTTGGTCCAGAGAGGAAATATTTTTCCCTCTTTCTTTCTTGATATTACTGAAGAGGGGTGGCAGGCTCCCGTGAGCAGGAGGAGCACTCTGGGCACACACACCTCGGCAGGGCTGGCTGGTACAAGGCAGGACACAAACCTGCACCCTCGAGCAGCGAGCAGGGCTGTCCCCCTGTCCCCATGGGCTCCCAGCAGTCCTGCCTCACTGTCCTGGCCCACTGTCCCTGCTGCTGTCCCCAGCCCCCTGGGGAGCACACCAGCCACTCCCCACCTCACTTGGGTCTTACAGCAGCTGGTGTTTGGCTGAGGCAGAAAACCTTTACAAAGGCTGGAGGTGGAGATCTGTTCTTCTGCACTGTCCGGCCTGAAAACAAAGTACCCATCATGATGAACCACTGAGTCCACCTGTCCATCCATCCGTCTGTCCTTCCTTCTTCCTTTCCTTCCTTTTGATTTGTCCTGCCCTCTTTTCTTCTTTCCTTTCCCTTTCCCTTTCCCTCTCCCTTCCCCTTCCCCTTTCCCTTCCCCTTCCCCTTCCCCTTCCCCTTTCCCTTTCCCTTTCCCTTCCCCTTTCCCTTTCCCTTCCCCTTCCCCTTTCCCTTTCCCTTCTTCTTTCCCTTCCCCTTCCCCTTCCCCTTCCCCTTCCCCTTCTCCTTCCCCTTCCCCTTCCCCTTCCCCTTTCCCTTCCCCTCTCCCTTCCCCTTTCCCTTCCCCTTTCCCCTTCCCCTCTCCCTTCCCCTTCCCCTTCCCCTTCCCCCCTTTCCCTTCCCCTTTCCCTTTCCCTTTCCCTTCCCCTTTCCCTTCCCCTTTCCCTTCCTCTTTCCCTTCCCCTTCCCCTTCCCCTTCCCCTTCCCCTTCCCCTTCCCCTTTCCCTCTCCCTTCCCCTCTCCCTTCCCCTTTCCCTCTCCCTCTCCCTTCCCCTCTCCCTTCCCCTCTCCCTTCCCCTTCCCCTTCCCCTCTCCCTTCCCCTTCCCCTTTCCCTTCCTCTTTCCCTTCCCCTTCCCCTTCCCCTTCCCCTTCCCCTTCCCCTTTCCCTCTCCCTTCCCCTCTCCCTTCCCCTTTCCCTCTCCCTCTCCCTTCCCCTCTCCCTTCCCCTTCCCCTTCCCCTCTCCCTTCCCCTCCCCCTCCCCCTTCCCCTCCCCCTTCCCCTTCCCCTTCCCCTTCCCCTTCCCCTTCCCCTTCCCCTTCCCCTTCCCTTACCCACCGGCTCCCAGCTCTCCTTAGGCGAGCCCGCTCCCTAGCGGCAGCACAGCGGTAGGGCCTGTGCCGGGTCCCCCGGCCCCCCCGAGCCCCCTCACCGCAGGAGGGGGACACACGGGCACAGCCTGAAGCAGCAGCAGTCGAGGGGGTTGCGGAGGAGAGACCCCGGAGCATGCCCTATCCTGGGCCGGCCCCACGACCCCCCTGCCCTGCAGACCCCCTGAGGGGCAGCATGCCCACCGCTGCCCAGGCAGGCTTTTTGCCTTTTCCGCGTGCAAAGAGCCCCCCGGGCTCCTCCACCCCCCGGTGACTTTCAGCCGTGAGGGTGCCCGCCCACAGGCCACCCCATCGCTGCAGCCCCCTGCCCCTGAGTTGGTAGTCCCAAAGCCCTGCAGCTGGGGGTGTGCCTGGCCCCGGGGACCTGCCGTAAGAGCAGCCGGTCAGACCGACCCACACCCAAAATTCCAGCGGCTTCTGCGGCTGGAGCTTCACCCCACCCTGCTGTGCCCCTGTGCTGGGACCCGTGGGGATGCACCAGGGACGTGGCTGGAGACCCGGGCAGAGCCGGCCGCAGCACAGCGAACTGGGAAGGACCACGCAGTCACACACAGCTGACATCCCAGAAATGTCCTGTCTCAGCTGTGCCCTCGGGGCTCAGCCGTGACCCCGGCCAGCGGGGAAGTCTGGCTCCGGCCTTGCGGCAGCAGCTCCCACACCAGCTCCCCGGCACAGCGTGAGCTCCTGCAGGAAGGGTTCCTGCCGGCTGCAGGGCATCCTTGCTGGAGAGCGAAGGAAGAAAGGAGAGGGAGGGAAGGGGAAAGGAGAGTGAGACAGAAACAGAAAGAAAAATTAAAAATCCTTGCTTTACATGATGGAAAATACCCCAGCAGTGTTTGCTTTCAAGCCTTATTTTGCTATTCAGGAGCTTGAAAGGCATCTAACTCCCAAGCCCTTTTGGAGCAAGCATAGATTTCACATTATAAAATATAAATAACCTGGGTTTGCCGCTTGGTCCAAGCCATTGCAATCTCTTAAGGTTTTTTTCTGTGGAGATGTGTTACAAACAGCCTGTAATACGCAACTTAATAAACCTGCACTTCAGAAGAAGTGAGGTGAGGCACCAGGTCCCAGGTGCTCGGTCAGCAGGGAAGGGTTGGTGGGGAGCAGCGGGGAGCAGCTGCACACACCGATCCACCTCCCCTCCCCGTTCCTACCGGCAGAAGGGCTGCGAAGAGGCGCTGTCGAGGCCGTGATGCTGATGCCAGGGTGGCAGGGGCATGGGGAGCAGCCACCAGTGCTCAGGAACGTGGGCCCCCAGGGAAACGCTCCATGGTGCTTGATGGCTGGTGCAGGAGCATCAGCCCTGGGGATGGCGAGTGCAGAGATCCAAAAAGCTGCCCATGAGGTCCAGCACTCCTGACAGAAGATGAGCTCAAAAGAAGAAAGTCTGGGCTTTCCCTTCACTGTGGGGACAAAGGAAGGTGGGGATGCTGTGACAGAGCAAACACACCCTCTTCATCGCCTGGGCTGATGCACTTGGGCATGCTGCCATGCAGACACCCCATTGCTTGACAGCTCCCAGAGCTCACATGCTCTCTGCTAACTGGGGGGGCAGGAGGGGATGGCCGGCACAGGCACCCCCAGCCCCTGCACACCCTTCGGCACAAAGCCATGCTGTGGACCCCTGCTAGACACCCTACTCCAGCCCCCACTGCTGCCATGAGCAGTGCTGGGGGGCAGACCTGCACAAGGAGCAGCAGCAGGATGAAGACATTAAAAGTGCTTTTGGGAGAAAGGAGGGAAGGACAAAGAGAAGCTGAGAAAAGGCTGTCCCCTGATGCATTTCAATAGAAAATAGTCTTGTCTTTTTTTTTTTTTTCTTTCTTTTTTTTTCAGACCCTGTTTTCCATTTCAAATCAGCCCTGACACTTCAGTTACCGTTTGTTTTTTTTTAATAAGCCAGGTTTGGTCTTTAAAATCCATTCATCTGAGCATCACAACCAGTTTCAAAGAAAAATAACATCTGGGGAGAAGGAAGCCCCCCAGTGCCTTGGTGCCCATCAGCCATGGGAGGACATCCAGCCATCTGCCTTTCCCACCACCACGCTGGCATAGACGTGCAAACCCCAGTTGAAACATGCAGCTCAGGGCTGCTCTCTGCAGCCTCCACCCTGTCACTGAAGGTCTTGGGATGGAGCAAAGCCAATCATGGCATCAGGGACCACTGCTGCCAAGCCAGGTGGGCGAAGGGCGCAGGGAAGCAGCAGGCTCAGGGTGCCTTCAGCCTCCCTCACTCCTCCTGGCTCCCAACTGGCCCTGGACAGCACAGCTACTGGAGCAAACCTGCTCTCCGGGATGCTGCCAGGGGATTTCCAGCTCCTCCTGCCTGACCCCAGCACAGAGTCCCCTCGGCGATGTTGGGAGAGCTTCCCAAAATCCCTCCTGAGCAGCTCTTTCCTGCTGGCAGCCCAGCTCAGCCCGGGGCTGGCAGCAGCACAGCCAGCCTCTGCCTGTTCTCTATCCCCGAACCCACTCTGAGCTGTTGCCCCTCCATCCCCGAGAGGCTGGGAGCGTGGGGGAAGGCAGATGGAAAGAAGATCTGGAAGAGAAGGCATCTTGAAGGAAGAAAGTAGCAAACAGAAACACTGAGATAGGGATGAAATGTGACAGAAAAGTTGGCCTGAGGGAAATAACAGGAGCTAAAAATAACCGTCCAAAGGCTGCAATGGGAGAAGAAGGAGAAGTACCGATCTGAAGGAGAAATGGGGTTACACTGCAGTCCTCCCCCATGTGTGCTCCTACTGAGCCCCCCAGCTTTGGTGGGGTGCCCCTGCAGTGAGCCTACAGTGGAGAGGGCTGGGGGGCACTGGGCTTCGGGGCTGTAGTGGGGGCCTCAAACACGGTTTCACAGCTGGGCCACGTGCCGTGGGCCAGTGCTTGCCTGGGGCAGGGCACACAGCATCCTGCAGGGACCAGGCTGCTGGCTGCAGAGCTCCCAGCCCAGCCCAGCTGTGTGTGCCTACGAGCCCATCGCCTTGATTACATTTCTCTGTTTCTTTCCTGACTGGAGCACAGAAAGCCTCTTTGCCATTCATTTACCCAGGGACTTCATTGGTATTTAATAAACTCGATTAAGCAAGCGCCTTAAT
This sequence comes from Falco biarmicus, assembly GCF_023638135.1. Lineage (NCBI taxonomy): Eukaryota > Metazoa > Chordata > Aves > Falconiformes > Falconidae > Falco > Falco biarmicus. The sequence goes on along the minus strand of NC_079301.1, from coordinate 1,047,812 downwards.
TTGCTTTCGTAATGAAAACATAATTGTTTCTGCAGTTACAATGCAGGGACACTCCACTGCAAGTGGCGAGTGCTAGGGAGCAGGATAATACAACACAGAAGAGCCCAGAACTCAGGAATTTATTTGTTCTCCCCCTTAGGAAATAAATACATTATCACCTCGCCAGGGCACTGCTGGTACCAGGGAAGAGCAGGGAAGGAAAAGTCACAGGTGTGCAAGGTGCTGCCATGGAAAGATGGGCCAGCTGTCAGATTTAGGGCAATCCTGCTCCCCTTGCCCTGGTCACTGGTGCCACCTCACATTCAGTCCCTCTCCACAAAAACACACAACCACAGAGCATGGGGAATTTTTCATATTCACTCACCTTGCAGCTCCATCAGGCATCCCGCGCAGGATGCATGCATCCCGTGCTTTGTGGTCCCATGCAGGGACACACATGTGATTACACAGGGGCACACCTCTGAGCCTTCTCAGGTATGAATGCACATCAATGCGTGCACACACACGCCAGGCTGTGTGTAGTTGCAATTCTGCACATGGATGCATGCACAGTCCTCAGCACTCAACTGTCTTAAAAGAGGCTGTGCACATCAGCACCCAAGAACATGTTTTGCAGCATCCTCAGTACAAATAAATGGGAAAAGAAGTAACTTTTCAAAGAGTGGGTGTAATGCAAACCCTCAAACTGAGAAACAAATTACCATCTGTATGGTTCGTATGTCATATGAGGTCTCTATAGAGACTAAACAGAAAAAAGCCCTGCTCATTTCATGCAGTTTATGTTGAGATATTTCTCATGATTGATGATTTAGAAAATACTGCAACCACTGCAGACATGGGTGAGCAGCCCAGAGGTCACAGTGGCCAGAAGGAGAAGACCAGAACCCACCTAAGCTCTCTGAGGAAGACTAAGTGGACGAAGGACCCTGCATTTGCGCTGAACGGCAGTCTGACTTCTGCGGAGTGGAAAAACAGGAGCGAGGAAGAGACAGATGGTCCCATTTTGTATGAAAAGGCAGAGAGGGAAGATGTAACTTGGGAATCTCCCCAGAACAAACCATCTGTGAGGTGTAAGGCCTGTGTTGCTGCTGGTATACCAAGGTAGCCAAAATACTGAAGCAGAGAAGGATGGTGTGCTCGATATGAATTGGAACTGCATATCATTATTGCCTTCCCCTTACTTGTGACTTTGAGGTCACGGGTAGTGTAAGCAAGAATTTAATCCTTTTTCTCTTTTTATTTTTTTTTTGCTGTAATGTGTTTGTATTTTTCCTTACCCCTGTCTGATGCTAAGCAGGATCTCTGGGAACGCTTGTGAGTCCAAGAAGATTCCCTTCCCAGATTTAAGGAACCCAAATAAATAAGTGTTGTGGACAAATGCTTTAAAATATTAGAAACTGGTCTGGAAACCTCGCAGTCCAGACTGTGCTTCCCACTGAAGCTCCAGTGATCCATTTAGGAGCTACTGGCATCAAGAGCAGTCGGCACCCAGCTGACCCAGCACCCCCCATCCCTTCCCCAGAGAAACTGCTGCTGGAGGAAATTCCTGTCCTGTCTGAGGCTCCAGAGAGCTGTCACGCTGCCTTGCTCTCTGTGGGAAGTGAGGTGTGGGATGAAGCAAGCTCTTGGGTTATCTTCTGTAGACAATTCATATCTCTGGAGATCTCATTCTCTCTGGAAAGGATGTAGCAGCTTCTGTCCCTTCTGCAGTCCAAAGCCAACCCCACAGACCACCCCTTGCAGATCTTTCCACCTCCAAGTGTGCCACAAGCCAGCGATGCCCCCACACCTGCGGGGTTGGCAGCATGGCATCGGTGCCCCATCCCTGGGCTGTCCCTGTCTCACACCGGGAGCTGCTTGTGAGAGAGGGCAGCGACCTTCCTGCTGCGGGCTCTGCTGCTTCAAAGGTGCCCTCCCCGCAGCTGGCTTCCAATGCTGACAGATAAACAGGGGCATAAATCTGGGCAGGGTCATGGTCTAACCGAGAGCCCACACATGCGCTGGAATGCAAGATACAGCGAAGGCAGAGGAAAGGGACCACCTGATAACATGCTAGCTGGCTTGCTGTGGGTAATGCCCGGTTATTTGATGTCACGGCTGTTTCATTAATCAAGCTGTAAATCAGACAAGCTCCAGCACTCATTCAGCTGGGTGTGATGCCCCAGTGCTGCCATACCAGACTGCTGAACCATCCTCCGCTCTGTCCCTCTGTGGCAGGGCTGGGGGAACAGTTGCACGGGGAACACCTGTGCAGGCTCCAGCAAGACAAAGCTGCAAAGGCAAAATCAGGGTGGGGATTATTTTTTTGTTGTTTGTTTGTTTGCTTTTTTGAGGGGGTGGGCAAGAGAAAGAACGAAAGAAGGCTAAAAAATAAGAGAGACCGCCCCTATAAATCACTAAAATTAAAGCAGCATGAAAGGCCTAGGGTCTTCAGACACAAATAAGCCCTGGATGGGAGTGCAGGAGGCATTGCTGGCCCAGCCATTCAACTCTGCAAATATACATCAGGTCTTCCTGACACATCGTTATTAGCTTTCCTACGCTGAATTGCACAGGGATAAACTTGGGGCTGGGAGAAAAACCGCAGAGATTATTGTCAGCCCTAGCGCTGCCACGTGCTGTGCTTTTTCTCCTTCCCCCCCGCCCGCCTTTTTCAACCAGGAACACAAAGGAAATTCATGGCATTTCTATGGCTAATACCACAGGAAGTGTTGGTGGGCTTGAAAGAGGAGAAAGAATTAGAGGGCTCATCCAGACAGTGGGATGTGGGGGGTGAAGGAGAGCAGGGATGGGGGAGAGCAGAGAGGGAGGGCATAAGAAGATGCTGAGAGCAGCTGATCTCAGTAAAATGATAGTTTGATGCATTGGTCGGAGGAAAAAAAAAAAAGAAACTTCAATAAAACAAATTGAATTTAAATCCTTTGGTAAAGCTGGTTCCCAATGAGTAAGCACAGGGAATGGACGGTTTATGTTACACTTGTACAACCATGTGGCCTCTCGCTGCAGTTTGCTAACGAGGACGCAGGGGCACAGGGGAGCTGGTGCTGCTGCCCGGGGCTGGTGAGGCTCAGGGGCAGCGAGGGGCCAGCAGTCACCCCACTTCACATCCACACCCTCATGCTCTGGATCATCAGTTTAGCCCCTTTGTCTTCCTCACACATCAGAAGAATCCCAAAATGCTGAATCCCTTGCCCCTGCAGCTCCTGCCCAAATTCCCAAAACTCTGGGTCACCCCCACCCTTATTTCACTCCCTCCCAAGTCCCAGACCCCCTGGGCCATTTACAAGCAGCCCCTTGCAGAAACCCAGCTCTCGCTCTGCCCAGCTTTCTTGGCTTCAATAGAGCAGCTCACCCTATCAGTGCTGGAAAGATAAAAGCAAGCCCTTGAGAAGGAGTGCTGGGCACAGGAGGCAAAGGGGCCGCCCACTCTGGGGCAGCCACCCATCTCTGAGCCATCTTGGAGGAGCTGTCCTCCTTGGGAGATCTCTGCAGCCCTCCCTGGGCACCAGTGCCATCTCTGCCCCAGCTTGCCCATCAGCTCCAGTTATCCAGTGATGATCCGTGGAGGTCAATGGACTAAGAGGACAATCCACCATGCTCATTTCCACTTGCCATAAATAGGGCTTGATGTCAGGTCTCCAGAGAGGTGAAAGCCTCCTGCATTAACTCCCCTGCTGCCAAGTTAACTGCCCATAACATTAAAGATACAATCAGCAATAAAGCCTAAAAATATCCCAAAGCAATTGTCAGTGGTGTAAATAAAGATTGGTGAGTGTTGTGGAGTGGGGATAAATACAAAAGATTCACGGCTTATCTCTGTCACAGAGGCAAATGATCATGCCCACGGTGGGTTATCTAGGAGCATCTGTGACTTTGCCGAGCTGGTCGGGGACCTGGGCTCCACCTGTCCCCTGGGAAGGCACAAGGTGCCATTTCTACAGCAGCTCACAGTTTCACTGAATAACCAGGCAATTCTTGTAAGTAATAGCTTATCTAAGAATGGCTCCAAACCCCGTCTGGGCCCATGCAAACACTAAGTAATCTCTGGCAGATAATTTCCCTCATGGCCTCCGAGCACTTTCTGCAGGGAGTATTTCCCTGGGCAGCAGGGTGAGAGCATGCATCTTAAGCTCCTGGTAGGAAGGATTAAAGATCTGAGTCAAGACTACCCTTAGCGGATTGCCCTGGTGAGAGGTTGGTTTTTAGCCTTCATCCACTTGCTACGCTTTCCTATTTAACACGGCAAATCGATCTGCTGTCCCAGCACCTCCTGCCTGGGCTGGGGAAAGGTTTCTGGGAGAAACTCCTGCTGATGGCAGCCAGTTGCAGACAATCCTGCCTAAAACAGGAGGGTGTGGGCAGGGTGGCAGCAGCGGGGGGAGATGCCGTGCAGATGCAATGGGCAAAGAGAGCTGTGCGTGCTGTGCCTGCAAGCAGCAATGCTAAAGCACCTGGCCGGGAGCAAGGGACATGGGGCAGAGCTCCGTGGGGAGCAGAAATGGGCTGTGGCAGAAAGGGATGCTGCAGGACTGAGGGCCGGGGTCAAAGCTGCACAGCACAAGGGACACCGCCCCCACCCCCCAGGTCTTTCATGTGCCCCAGCCTGGGGGGTTGAGCAGCTCTGACCACCCAGAGAAACCCCTTTGCTGCATGAGGCTTGGGTCTCTTTCCTGGACCCACCAGGCTTGCACCGAGTGGGAAGCACCCACATTTTGGAGTGGTGGTGGTGTACCCAGGCAGGAGGGACCCCCGTGTTCTCAGAAGCCAGCCCCCAGGCAGCACCCCGCTCCTCTCTCTGGGGCCGCCAGAGCTGCCAGATTGTCGTGGCACAGGGAGAAATCTGGAAGCTATTGTGCCGGTTTGCCTCTCCAGCGGGAATGCTGTGCCCAGTTCATTTCCTTTAAGGAAACACAACCCGAGGGGATAATTAGAGCTTCTTTGCATACACAATCCCATATTGTTTATCCAACACAAATTAAAAAACGTGGTCCTCAGGAACACAGAGCTGGGGAGATAAAGAAGCGATCGACTCCCAGACGGGTTTCATTACTGTCCCAACATACCGGGCCCCTGGAATCTCTTTGTGTTTCAGGACAATGACAGGAAAGCCATGACCTTCGGAGCATTAGCAGGCTCCAGAGATACACCCGGGGTGCTGTAAATAAATACGTGATGGAAAATCAGATTAATCTTTGCACCAGCATCCATCTCTCTCCCATGGTTTTGTACCTCTCATTTCATGCATTTGGGTCTCAGGCACACACGAACTACGTGAAAGCCTTGCTGGAGATGAGAAATCGCTGAAGACTTCACTGCAGCTCAGGAGGTGCTGAGGGCCAGGCAAATAGGGTGTTTTGTGCTCACCACCTGCTCTGCAGCAGGCAGGAGCAGAGGGTCCCCACCAAGGGTGGTGGCTTTCCCAGCACCAGCACTTAATGGGGAGATTCAATGGACCCTGGAGACGTGAAGAGAAGTGAAGGGTTGTGGGGAAAGGCCACAGAGCCCTGTCCTCAGAGCCCCTGGAGCCAGAGCCACAGCTTGATTACAGCAGGTCTCGCTCCATCACTGTGCTGTGGGCAGGCTGAATGGGGAAAAAAGCCATCTGGGCTCTCACTTGAAAGAGGTTTTACAAGCTATGGGATTTTATTACAAGCAGTCTTGTAATGGTGTGATTTCTGCATTGATCTGTGGTGGAGGGGTAGGGGTTGGGAGCGGGGCTGCCCTCTGCACCCAGAGTGGCACAAGCACATCCCTGGGGGCTGCTCCTGCTGGCAGACCTGGGCCAGAGCCACTGAGGACCCCGGTGCCAGCACAGGAGAAAATCCTTTGCCCCTACTTGAAATCTGGTCTTTCAAGAACCATCCCAGAAGGACATGGGTGGGATTTGAATGCTTTGCTCTGCAGTAAAACAATGGGAACGTGAGAGACCAAAACATCTGGGGACATGTGGGAAGATGCTGGCAGCATCCCTTGGTGCCCATGGACCACACTGTAGGGCTCGGAGGAGTCTGCCACAGGGATGTGGGAAGGGGCTGTGGGTACTGCCATCATGATTGCAGGGCATGGGGCCCTTCGCCCCAAACCCAAGAGCACATGGCAGCGGTGGCATCCTGTTTTAATCACTCCTCCTCCGCACTCGAAGCCAGAGCTCATTATGGGCAACGCTGATTGTTTGTTTTGTTAATCGACACCAAGAGGCCCCATCTGGGCTTGCACTGCTCAGACTTGCTCTTCCAAGCCCCATCTCTGTCCCTGACAGCACGTAATTCGAAGCTAATTTTCCAGTGTGGTTTCTGTGGCCTGGGAATGTATTTCAGGATCCTCATGTGGAGACCTCGATCAAAACTCTTCCGTTGCTCTCCTTGCTCTCCATCGCTTCTCCCCCTCATGCTACCTGTGACTGAACTGCTCTGCTTGGGCCAACTTCACACACTGTCCCCTTGCAAGCATCTCCTGGGACTGTGGTGCTGGGACAAGGATGGAGGACACCCACTGAGTGACACTGAGCATCCCTGCCCATGTATGGGATGAGCATCTGCAGGAGGTAACAACCAGAGCTGTGCTGGTGCTCACCTGCGTGGCAGCTCCTGCTCTGATGAGGTAAAAAAAGGCTTCTTTGGAGTACGATGCAAAACCCAAATCTCACCTACTCACCTATCACAATGATTCATTTATTAAAACAACCCGTGCATCAGGGCAATGCTGGGAGCCAGGGCTGGGTACCAGCCAGCCTCGCAGCAGGTATCATCGAGATCTCCTGTGGACACCAACGGAGAAGCCACTTTTGAGGCTGGCCTGCTGCTGATCTTGCTGCCTTCTTTGGGGCACACTGGACCCATCTGAACTCTGTCGATGAGGAAACAGACAAACTAGAAAACAACATGCTGCAGTCAAAGAGCGGCAGCCAAAGCAGACACCTTCAGCGGGGACGATGTGCTGTGCAGGCAGGGACACCAGCAGGGACTCCTCTCCCCTGGGAAGTTGTCACGCTGGCAGCTGAGAGTGGATGTGACAAGAAGCCAATGTAAAGCCACAGCTAGTATTTTCTACCGTAAGCCAGCAGTGGAGAGAAGCTGGACTGCTCCCATCACCAGCCTTTCTACCCCCATAACACCTCCTGCCTTTTGCTGGCACAAATGTTTTAGCCAAGCAATGAACAGTTCTGGCTGAGAAAAGCCACATTTTAAACAAAAGCCACCATTGCTTCTTTGGACTGGTTTCTGCTGGCTCCAAACGTGCACCAAGTGGCAGGCTGGTCCTCCTGGCCGGGCGTCATACAGCCTGCTCCCCTCCACGTGTGGGTGCTGTGGGAAGAAGAGTAAAAGCCAATGAAACTTTTCAGGTGAGAAAACCTGATGGAAAAATACGGGAAAAAAAGGCTTTTCTCGACCTCCCTCCACACGTATGTCCAAGGGAGCATCTGGCCTGCTCCATATGATTTAGCCAGTAAGATGGGAAAAGCAAACATGCCACACAAAGGAGGGAAAGCCGTTGGTGTGTTTAGCATTTCTTCCTTCCTAATAACCTTGGGAGGAATCACAGACATGGGTAAAGGGACATGGGGATCTTGGTCTAGCCGTCAACCCATTAGCAGCCACCAGTGACCACAGCCAGCTTGTGACAGGGAGGTCCCACAGCCCAGGGGCTGTTGTGCCCTGACCCTGAATGAAATGCTCCCTATCAGGTGAAGAAGAGGATGAAACTAGCTACAGGGGGTTCAGAGACCCCAGCACGCCTTTCCATTCTCTCCTAAGGCTCCGTACATCTTGGCTCCCCCTTCCTGCTCTCTGAGCTCAGGGAACATGTGTCTAGCAGATTTTTATTAACTGCGTAGCCTTCCCTTGCTCACTTTCCGTCTCTCTCTTTTTCTTCTCCCTGCTTGCTTGACAGAATTTAGATTAGACAAAACATGAGATCATTTCTGCCTGCAAAAAAAGGAAACAGAAGAAAAGAAGAAATTGCCTGTCTCTTCTGCACCCCCTCCCTACCGCACCCCATCATCTCCACCTACCCCAGTCCCATCCCTCTCCCAGTGGGCATCTTTTTGACTTTCCAGATGTGATGAAGATCCACAACAGACATGTTGCTTGCCACCACCTCATCCTCAAACCATTCCCCTCTCTGCACCCGATGTTTGCTTTCACCTCCCTGCTGCAGGCTAGCCCTGTTGGCGTCGTCCCAGGGGTGATGTCCTGCCAGGGCAGGGGCTTTATGAAGGGACCTGGCAGTTATACCTCAGGGCTTTGGTGGTTTTGGGCAGCACTTCACCTTCGTGCTGTAAGCTGAAGGCTTTCCCATCCTTCCTTCGCCCCACCCTCTTCAAAGATCCATGGCTCCCAGTGAAATGGAAGCAAGAGCTGAACTGGGGCACACTGGACAGGGCTTTGTGGCAGCAAAAGACTCTTGGTGTTCATAGGGTGATGGCAGGAGCTTGTTGCCCATCTGGAGGGTCTCCTACTTGAAACAGCTTCTAGCTCCCCTCTGCTGAGCTTCTCCTCTTCCCCAGGAAAAGCTGTGGGGAGGGAGCACCGCTGTGGCTTTGGGTTTCTTCCCCTCTCCATGGAGGAATCTGCAACCAGTTTTATGGACACCTGGAGGAACTGGAAAAATGATCTAACACCTCCCAGAGACTTGCAGAAATGGAGGGAGGTGTGAGAGAGGGGAAGGAAGGCAGCTCTGTAGCCATGAGCCATTAGGGTATCTGGGAGGTCGGAGGATTTTCCCCTGTTCCCTGGTTTCCAGAGAAACTTTCTTCTGGGTAGAGAAGAGGAGGTCCCAGGCTCCAGTTAGCACCAGAGCCCAAATACTTGGGAATACCAAGATCATGGTGTCATGGATAGGCTGTCTCCATCACTGTGAGCCCTTCATGGTGTCTCCAGATAGGACTTCCCCATAGCTGTGTTCCCAGGGCACTACCTCCCCTTTATACCCTCCAGTCTCATTCACACTCCCAGGGCATGCACCCCAGCCAATGTGAGGGCAAAGGAATCCAGCCTGCCTGCCTTCCTCCTTTACTTTTTCCCTCCCTCCCCATGGCAGAGCACAGCACGTCTGCCTGCCCTGCTGCCTCTGGAGAGGCATGGGAAGGTGCTGTTCCCTTTAACTGAGAAAATACCTATTGCAGGCTGTAAATGCATCCAGCAGCTGAGGCTCGTACGCTGCCTGCTTCCAGCAGCTTTTGCCTGCCAGTCTCAGGAGGGGTATCCTCTTGCAGGCAGCAAGGCTATAACATTTCATCTCAAGTCCCTAATAAAGACAAGACAATGGCCACATTTTGTCTTCAGCGGCATCAGGAGCTCTTCGCAGCATTAAGCAACACGGCAGGGAGCCGTGGGCTGGCAGGGCTGTGCCAGTCGGATTTGGTTATTGAGAGATCCTGTTCTTGGCAAGCCGGGCAGCGCTCAGTGAGTGCAGCTGTGCCAGGGCTCAGCTGGGATGAGCCAGAGCCGAGCCCCAGCCCCTGTCGGGGGATGCCGAGAGGAGCCAAGGAGCAAAAGGCACAATGTCCCGGGTGCACAAGGTTGTCAGATGTGTGCTCCAAAGGGTCCAGGAGACTCCCGCTACTGTCCTTTTCCAGTGCAGTTCTTGGTCTTGACAGCGCACACGTGGTCGCTCTCTCTCACACACACAGATTGCATTCTCTAAAGCTGCGTGTAACCAGGAGGAGCATGCTTGCATCCCTGGGCACTGCAAAGGATGCATCTGTGTATCTCACAGGCTCTCCTTTGTTTTTCTTCCATTTCCTTTCCTCTGCCTGACCTTCCTGTTGGCCAGGACACCTGTATGACTAACTGGAATTTAATGAAGACAATTGAATAAATAAACACGAGCCCAGATTGCAGCACTGACATCAGCCCATAACGTAGCTGTACCTCCCCAGCACCAGGCGATGTCTGGGGGTGGCTCCAAGCACCACATCCAAACACTGTGCCTACGCCAGAAGAAGGACAAAGCACTGTAGGATTATTAATTGAGAAGCTCAGAAACTTAGCAGTCCTGAAATTTGCTGAGACACATCTGACTCACTTGTGGGTCCTATTTCTAGCACAGGTGACCTCAGAAAGAGGAAACCCAATGGCTGGCCCAGCCTGCAATAGCACTCCTGAGGAAGCAGGGAGGCCCTGGTTTAGGTTAAATGACTTTGTTTAATAACACCACAACGATAATGCAAGAGTTGAGAAGTCAAGGCTAACCTAAAAACAATTTGAAAGAAATCGTAACTTGCAACTCACGGGATGGAGCATGAATGATGGAGTGTCTTCCCTTGCCTTCCAGGGTGTTTTGGATAAACCTTGCTCTTATTTCTCAGATTTTCTTTCCCTGTGGCTGCAAAGTTGTTTTTAAACAAAAGCCTTTATTTCAGGCCTCTGCTTTGCCCAGGACCTGAGGCTTTAAGAAACAAAGCAAAACCCACGAAGTATCTCAAGATAGTGCATTCTTACTGTCCTTTGGATCTCCATCTGCGCATCCTGGTAGCTCCACACACCATTCATGGTGTGGCACGTCAACTCTGGGCAAGTGGAGGCTGCACTAGACCTCTAATTCCCATCCAAAATCCCCCTCACACTGAGAAATATCCTCACCCCAAGGACAAAGCTGTCCCGAGTCCCAGTGGAGCAGGTGTGATGTGCAGCTGAGGTTGCACATCATGCGCAGCTCGATGAGTTATGTCCCACCATGATGTCACAGCACGAAGAAATGCCAAGAGACTGGTACATCATCTCACTAATATAGCAGCGTGAGCTGTTTGCAACAAGAGCAGAACATCTTGAATCCTGAAGTTTCCAATATGCTCCAATTCTTTGGAAACCCAGTAAAATGTCATCTGCTCACTTGCAAGGCAGTGGGACATTGCTGAATGGAAGCCAGCCCCAGCCCTGGTGAAAGCTGGTAGATCCATCCCACAGCTGATGTTTGGGAGGATGTTGCAGCAGTGGTAGGTGTTTTGTGAAAAGGCAGCATGTGTTGACGTGTTGGCTTGGTGGAAAAGGAAAAGCAATCCCCATAGTTTTCAAAGCACCAGATCCAGCTGGAAGAAAACTTGCAGCACCCCACCAGAGGAGTGCCCCCCTTCCCACTGCCACAGCAGGACCATGGCCTGGCCTCCATCCTGGCAGTGGGATCTTCCTATGGAGCAGCTGGGAGGTGTGAGGAACTCACACAGCCTGACCCCCTGGGAGCCATGGGGAAGCACAGGCATGTGCAGAGAGCAAAGAACACCCCAAGCTTTTTACTGGGGTATTTGACATCCTCCTCCCTGCTGGGGTCCAGTGCCTTGGCTGGAAGAAAAAAGATCGCTCCCACCTAAAACAGCATGACAGACAGCCCATCATGGTGCCATGGGGTGTCGTGTGTGTGTCCCCACAACCTGCAGCCCAGTTCCCCCACATACATCTGCTGCAGGCTTTCTACTTCACAGAGCATTGATATCCTTTTATTCCTGGCTGCTCATTTCCCTTCGCCCCATGTTGGCTGGGCAGGCACTCATCCCACTCCGTGCCCACATTCCCCCACGTGGCCCCTACATGCCAGTCCCCATGGTTTTTGGGTCAGGGGGGCCTGGTGCAGCCTGACAAGCTCCGGAGGCGTGCTCAGCCACACACAAGTCTCCTATTATAGCTTATTAGAGGGCTATTATAGACTCACTCATTTAGAGAATTACTCATTTTTTAGGCCTTTCAGGAACTTTAATGAGTTGTTTTAAACACATGCAGCAGATGTGGCCTTGGGATGAGCTCCTTTGAAACCTTCCCTCCCCCAGCCCGTCAGGCAGCACCAAGCACACAGCCGGGACCCCTCGCTGCTCTGGAGGCAGTGGGGTGGGGGGTCCCCCCGCTGCAGTCCTTGTCCTTTCCATACCTGAGCATCCCCAGCCCACCTCTGTACCCACTGCTGCTGGTGCAAAACCAGACACCTCAAGCCAGCCTGGTGCTGTCTCTCTGCTTGTCATCTCACTGCTTTGCTGGACAGAGGATTCCCAGATGATGCAGAAGAGGGGAAAAATACAGGAAAAAGAGAAAGGGAGGAATGAACAGGTGTGTTGGGGCTGCTTGGGGCCAGCTTGGGGTCTGTCTATGGGACCTTCTTTTAGGGAGGGAAACAAGTGTCCGCTGGTGTGTCAGGCTCAAGCATCAAACACTGCTCCAGAAAAGCAAGGAAGGCTCAAAAACAGACAGGAGTTTGGCATGCCAGTTGGCTGATGATAGGTGCAAAAAACTCACATGGCTCCTTATTCCCACCCCTCTCCTTTCCCAGCCTCACCCCTTCCCAAAGCCACCACAAAGGATTAAGTTGTAATTTGCTGAGCTGGTGGATGATGCAAGGCGCTGCCCTGGGAGAAAAGCAGTCTCCGAGAACATGCAGATCCTCGGCCGTGGTCTCTGCCTCCTCCCAGAAATCTCCTCAGAGTTTTTGTTCCTTTTTTCTCTTTTGGATATTCAACAATGTATTTGCAAAACCTGGACCAAATTATGGCCCATTACCCAATCCAGCTCATTCCAAATCCCCTGTATTACTGCAATCAATAAAGGGGAAGCCAGCTCATATCACAGCTGAGACCATGAGCCAAGCATGTCATTCCCAGCCCCACTACAGGTTCCCTCTTACACAGGCAGACTCACTCCTGTTCCCTTGTGCAGTGCAGGACGGCTCATTTCTGCCAACCCGCAGGCCAGAGAAATCAGAATGGAGTTTAACAAGAAGGGGAAAAAAGGAGAGAAAAAGAAAGGGGAAAGGAGAAAGAAAAAGGAAACCAAAGGCTTTGGGTGCAGGGGAAATCTTCAGGCCATGCTGGAATGCAGATTCTAATTAGAATTTACTTAAACATCCCTGGATTACAGGTTACACATGCAAACCCATTGCATATGCAGGAGGCAAACCCTGAAGACAGGGTGGCAGCAGAGGTGGGGATGGGGAAGCAGCCTCTCTCCTGCTGCACCTAATCGCAGCAGATGAGATGGAGGATGGTGGCAGAGCCCCTCTTCCCCTGCCATCCTGCCCAACACGACAGTGTCTCTCACCAAGGGCCACCACTGAAGTCTTGCAGGGCCTGCAGACATCAGCCACTTGCAAAGACAACCACATGCAACCATTGACAGTGATTGCTGTATATATATAAGGGGTTTTGTTGTTGTTTGTGGGGTTTTTTTACCTCCCACTGTAATGCCGCTAGAACTAAGGAAACATTTAATCACACCTACCAGCTCTGCTGCAAGAGGGAATTAAAACATAAGGACAAACCAGAACTGCAGAGAGTGTTGATGTCTTTCAGGACTGCCAGGAACAAAGGTGTCAGTTCAAATTGCATTGACAAGAAGTTGCCTTTGGTGTTACCCTGTTGAACCAGCTTTGGTTCACATGGGAGTCAGCAAGCGTGGAAGTGATTGGTTAATAGAGTTAAGTGTTCCCATCTATCCAAGGGAGCTGGAGCTTTACCTGAAGTAGCTGCTGTGCAGTGTGGTCACTAACAGCACCAGTACTGGAACTGCAGTGCCTGGGCAGATGCAGGAGTTAAATAATCCCCCAGAAGCGATCCCCTGCTGCAGACGATGGGAGGAGGTTAGCTTATGGGGCAGGGTGGAGAGGCACTGTACGAGCCAGCTGCAGCTGAGCTGGGAAAGAAATCAATCTCTTTCTGTGATTGCAACATACTTCATCTTTGCACTGAGTTGCTGTGACCTGGCAAAGCATATGAATAAAAGAGTGAGCTCGAGTGGGTGCTTGCTTGGGGGGCTGCTGGCTGGAGTGGGTGCCTGGCTCCCTGCACAGGGCTCCCGTAGGCAGCCAGCAGCTCTGCTGGGGCTGGGGTGCTGCAGTGAGGGAAAGCAAGCCGAGAGACAAGTGTTTTGCAGCAAATCTCATTTTCTGACAAGCTCTGCTTCACCTGGTTTTGTGGCCTTCAGGTTAAGTAACAGCAGCAGTGCGGGCTAGCACTGAAACTCCACGGCCCATTAACCCAGTTCAATGCTCAGCAGAGAGAAGGAGCCGCAGTTTGCCTCGATTCCCCTCAGCAGCAATGTTCCCCCATGCCCCCTGGCTCCCCCTCCCCAGAATCCCTCGCACAGAAAATGCACAGTGCTCTGGGATGTCTGCCAGGAAAACATCATAAAATGTAAACCAAAGCTTGCTCCCTAAAAGCGCAGCTTAGCCCAGTTTCTCTTACATTTCCTTTTCTGTGCTTTCACTTGTTTTTTCTTCCTGCAAGCAGCAGCAAACTGCTCCTTTGGCATTTATCAAACTCTCCGGGTTGGAACTGTAGGGTCTGATGGGGATTGATCTGGTGTGCCCATCACCAGGCCTCGGGGCACAAGGGAGGAGATCAGACCTCCAGGGCTGCAGGATTTCAAAATGCAACCCACGATGAAGTGGTTGCTCCTGACGCCCAGCACATCCCAGCTGCTCCCCCAGCGCTGCATGTGCGAGCCAGGAAAAGAAACAGTTTCCAGGAGGGTAACCATCTCTGCAAGCACCTCTGATGTCACCATGTCACCCCAGCCCCTGCTCCCTCTCCTGCACCTCACGTGCACTTTTCAGAGCCCAACCACCGCAGCTTGTCAGACTCCACCAGGAGAGACAGAGAGGGAGCAGGGAGCTGTACAGAGAGCTGGGAGGTGTGGGAGCATGCGGGAAGGAGCCAGGAAGCAGCTGGAGCTGCAGAGGGGCACACACGTGTCTGGGCTGTGCCACTGTGTCTGGAACAAAGCACTGCTAAATTGCTTTCAGGCTAACGTTACATACCTCAACACATCGAGGAGACAGGATAGGATAGCATGGGATAGCACAGCATGGGATAGGATAGCATAGGATGAGACCAGATGAGACAATGAGATGAGATAGAAAAGAATTAGAATAGAGTAGAATAGAACAGAACTGAACAGAATATTTTCAGTTGGAAGGGACCTACAATGGTCATCTAGTCCAACTGCCTGGGAAATACAAAATGCTTAGCTGATTAGCAGCGTTTTCCTCCAGCCCATGGGAGCCAAGCTGAAATTCCCAACAAGGGCAGGGGAAAAAGGCTGTGGGTATTTTTTCTTCCTTTCCCTTCTCACAGAGCTGGCAGCACTCCTGCCTCTCTTATCTTTCGCTGAACAGAACAACGAATGATATTTTTCCAGCATGAGAGTTGCAGCTGGAGGCCTATGTGTAAATAATAAATGCATAAACAGCGAAGGAGCAAAGCATGAGGCCATGGAAGAAACCTCCCCGTAATTGAAAAGATGGTGTTCAGCAGACAGGAGGGGAGAGCGTCATTTTAAGTAGAATACAAATAGAGAGTAATACAAATATCTAAAGTGGCCTCATCATTTGCTTTTCCCAGGGAATGAAATTCACCTCATGAGGCTCACTGCTGAACCCTGAAATCATTTGCCTTTTGTGTAAAGGTATCGCACAGTTTCTGCACGCGTTGGGGGATTGCTTTGCTTGTCCCAGAAGTCTCAGGTGTTGTCTACAACCAATGCACAGGCCCTGATTTGTGACTGTGGCTCCGGTTCAGAAGGACTTTTGTTTTCTTGCTGTCGCTTCCAGGAGATGAGGCTTTCAGTGGAAGTGGGGAGTGTTATTTTATATCAATGACTGCAAAGATATCTTCCTTTCTTAATGCAATAAACTAATAAAAGTTGACAATAGCATCTGTTCCCAGGGTTTAATCTGCATATAGATCAGGAATGTGGTGATTCCAGCAGAAGGAAACAAGATTTTGATGAAAGAAGATAAGATGGAAAGAACACCATCCGGAAAATAAAGGAAGGAAAGGCCGAGGCTATGACAGTAATGGGAGATTTTTAAAATTACATACTCTAAATCAGACTGATCTGGGATTTTACCTGGGCTGTCTGCCCATTGTATGGGACACAGAGTTTATTCCCTTGTTGTTTGCAGAGGCTGGGGGAGGGGAGGGGGGGGGTGTCCCAGCACTATGCTATGCCTGCCTCTATTCCACTTCAGCCTTTGCTCCCCAGTTAGGTCCCCTGAGTGAATGCTGAGGGAGGGGAAACACAGTCTGGTTTATACTGTCTCCAGCTCTGGGTATTTTCTCCTTCTGTGCAGGAAGTTCAGGGGAGGTGTGATATCAGACAGCCCATCTAGGACTTGGGGTGGGGACTTGACACTAAAATATGGCTGGTTTGAGGAGCAGCAGGCAGAGACAGGAGAGCTCTGCAGCAGAAACTGAGAAAGAAAGCACCTATAGATGCTAGAAGGCACAACAGCTACATATCTAGCATCTGTCACAACACTACCAAACTAGCAAGATGCAACAAGGCTTTATTGTTGGTCAGATTCTACTGTCCAGGCTGTTTCTCCTTCCTCCCACAGCCAGACCACCACCCTCCTCCTCCATCCACCCCTCTCCCGCACTCCTCAGAGCTATTTAACCACTAAGCAGAAACGAGCTACAGCTGCACATCATCCATGTCAATCAACCCACTGCCTTCCAGGCAAGGCCACAGCTGCATATTATCAGTGTTAATCAACACACTGCCTTCATTCCTATACAAGCATCTATATCTTGGATGGTCTTTTTGCACCAGGCAATCTTGTGAGATGTTTCTGTATTTCTTATTTCATCCCAAAATGGTTTGGATCCCTAGAAAGGCAGGGTAGAAGAAATTTTCTCAGGAAGAGTTTTCTGCAGATCATTGCTGGGCTGATAGTGCACTGCATGAATGCTTGGGTGTAGTGGAGCTTGTTGACCTGTTGTGCGTCAAGAGACCTTGGTTTCCCAGGAGGGTTTAGTGTGACAAGACACATACTGGGAATGGCACATTGCTGCAGCTGGTGGGATCTGTAGGGGCACTGGGAATGGCAGCGTGCTTTAGCCAGAATCTCAGTGAAATCAGGAAGTCTTGCCATAAAGTTAGACCAATTGATCATAGCCTTTTCTGCCTGGTAAGACCCATAGCTAGGGGAGAGGGTGGAGAGTGGCTGGAGATGGGCTGGGATGGAGTGGTCCAGGAAGGAAGGTGTCTGTGTGCCAGCCATCGCTGCATCCCCGCCTGCCGTCCTAGGGAGCTGCCAGGCTGCTCTGGCTGCCCAGCCTGCCGCTCCTGACATCAGAAACGTGCCCCTGAGGCCAATTGCATCATCATGCAGAGGAAATGACCTCATAGGTAGGACAGCAGCAGAAACTGAAACACCAGGTGATGGCTTCAGAAATGTTGCGGTCATTTTCATGCAAATGTCCTCAGTGGTAAAGTAGGAGGGGGGAAAGGAAAGCACAGAGAAAACTGATGTGTCGGCAGAATTGTTTCTATACAGAATATTTTTCAAAGACTTCAATACGGCAACAGCAGCATATGAAAAAGGGAGTACAAACAAAGAAAACACAGCTGCATCTTCATTCATGAAAGGAAAGAGGTTGGGTATGTGGCTATCAATCCCGGCTGGGCGTGGGGTGAAACATCAGGGACAGATTGGGGCAGATAATGTACGCATTTTTCTGCAAATATTTGACGGTTCAGATTAGTTTGCTTTAGCTGCTTCTTCCCCCTTTTGTGTTCCCATTCCACAAACATTATCACTATCAACTTTTACTGGCAAGAGTGCTCTCAGTGGGAGATTTCAACAGCTGATTCATTGAGGATATGCAGGAAACAGAATTTTAAAGGGAAATTTGCATTGTAAGTGCTTTTCACACTCAGCTAATCAAGGCACACAAACAATACTATGAGACTTTTATAGCCAATTACAGCATAGCTCAAATATTGGTGATGGAGCCAAGGGTTAGGAATTCTCCGACAGGCATTCACCCAAGAGATGGGAGCCACAGATGCCTTGAGTTGATGCGGCGGGGCATGATCCTGGGGCCAGAAGGACTCGATGGCTGGGGGGGATGTATCAGGGATGGAGTGGGCTGGCAGGGTGCGTGCTACCAAGAAGAGGAGACAAAGTCTCAAAGTGCTGTGAGTCAGAGTTGATTTGTGTCCTTCGAGCAGATAGCGCTGCGAGTGCTGACAGCCGGACTTGGAGAAGTGCTGACTAGAGACAAGGCAAAAATTTTCAGAGAAGCATCCAGCAGTTCAGATGACTATCTTGAACCCTTTTGATCTTGAACTCACTCTGAAACTATTGCACAAAAGTTCTCCCATGATGTCTGCACCCCATGGTGATTTTTGTTGGATTTGCAGACCCCGAGAATTGGTCCTGGCTTTCCCAGCTCAGTGTTTTCATTTCTCATTCTGTCCCAAACCTGGAGGAACAAAGAGGCCTGGGGGAAGAATATTAAACAGGATCTGCAGACTTCTAAAAATGTCCTCCACTGGAGGTTCGTGACCTATGCAATGGCTCAAGTTCAGGCCTGGCGAGGAAGTTACGAGTCTGACTGTAACTTTCTATCCTTTTTCCTTTACTTTCTGGTTCACATCACCATTCAGGAAAAAGCCTATAATATTTTGCATTTGGTATTTCTGAGGTAACATCCTGGGTTTACACCACATGCTGCTCCATTCTGATGGGGCGCAGCCTGACACAGGCGGGACGCGAACTCTGCCATGGTGAGAGCGCGATGCGAGCCTGGTGCACGGTTCCTGTTTGTTCTCCCAAATTTTTCTTAAATCTTCTGTTTTTCTGCTCCTACTGCACTTTCTTTGTCTTCCTTTATTCACCCAGAACTTTTCTTCTTTGGAGCTATTTAAGACTGAGTTCCAAGGGGTCTGTACCATTTCTTTCAATTAACCTTCATATCAAAGAGATTGCACTGTGTTCAGCAAGTGTTTTTGGAGTAAATGCTAAAAAAAAAACCACTATCCTGATTTTTCTTTCTTTTCTGTTATGCCTGGTGGCATCAACACATGCCCATCAGAGCTCTTTCATTCCTAGAGCAGCTCCATCTCTAACACAGATTTCTTTTTTATTTTTTATTTTTTTAATTTTAATTTTATTGTGCAGCCACTTATGTTTTTCTGCCTCCTTGTTCTGAATTCTTCAAAATATTTTCTCTTTCTAACTTCCTACCCAATGGCAGCAGGACCCTGTCTGTGCTCAGGGGAAACTATTGAATTCTTGTCCTTTACTCTGAAAGCAGGGTGCTCTCTTTGAAGCTGCAGCAGAAATTGTGGTAGAAACTGTGAAATATTTTCTTCTCCAAGTGAATTTAGTGCTGTGGTTTTTAACTCCCACACAGCAACAAAAAGCCCACCCCGCAAGTCCTGCTTGGATGGGGAGGAGCCGTGGGAGGACCTGTGGCGAGAAGGATGCAGGGGTATGTGAAGCCGACATCGGAGGAGAGCCATGGAAGCAGGAGATGTCCGGGACAAGTCCCAGAAAACATCCATTTCTGCAAGGAGGAAACAGGTCTTCTATTTTTTTTTATTTTTTTTTTTAAGAAAAATGGCAGAAAAATAAGCTGCTGAGCACTTTGGGAAACCTGGCCCCAGCTACCAACCTTGAATAACCAGGTTTAGTTCCTGATGATGGAAATCAAGCACTGTGCATCCCAACCCTAACCCAAAGGACCAGTTGCAAGGGACCTGTTTCCTACATCTTTCTTATGGAGGTCACCAAAAGTCAGCAGTGACTTTGTGATGGATGTCCTACTGAGTTGGAAAATTGATAAAGGTTATCCATACAAATGAATTCTCAGAGCTAATAAGTTGCACGCAACATAATTTCAGATCATGTCAGAAACTTCCTATTTAGGTTTTGCTTCCTTCGTCTTTCTGTCGCAGAGGAAACCATGGCTTCAGGAGGTGGCCCAGGAGCAACAGAAGGTACTTGATTGACCCTCAGTGAGGTCTCCAAGGGGAGGGTGTCCCCAGGGACACGGGCTTTGTGCCACCCGGCACAGCCCGCCCCAGCTCCCGCCGCAGGATCAGAGCCCTTTGCACTTGTGGAGCTTGTTCACAGGGAGCATCCTTCGTGGGGCCAAATAGCCCTAATTATATCTCTTCAAAGGCCTGGGTCTCTGGCCAATTTACTGTGGCAAAATTTTTGGTCTTTTTAATTAAAAGTTTCAAAAAGTTGGGCCTGTTGGGTCAAAGGAATTCTCTGTTGCTCGGGCCCATTGTCTGCTTGGAAATTGTTTACCTGGGCATATTCCACACCCCCCCCCCCCCCCCCCTTTTAATTAAAAACTGAATTAAAACACAGGTTACTTGAAAGTGGAGATAATGACTATAAAAAACCATTTGCATTTTCTGTGCATGATGGCTGACCGGTGCGCCCTCTGCGGAAGGGTGAGCCCAGCCTGCGGCATGGCACAGGGGCAGCGCTGGGCAGAGGGGACAAGGGGATGGGACAGTGTCCCCCTCAGCTCCGGTCCCCACCTCATCCCCCACCAGCTGCTCACTCCAGGGATTTCATGCTCAGAGGAGGCAGCTGGTGTTCTCACTGCCCCTACAGAGCATTTCTGTATGGGCTGTAGGCAGATCCTACTGCAAAGCAAGCCCCACCATACATAAAGGCACATGGCACCACCGTGTACATGGGGATGCATACAGATTTCTAACGTTGCTCATCTGTTGGAGAAGCAGAGTTAATAGTCTGTACCTTTGTACTCAGTCCCAGACAGTGCCCAAGAAACTGTTGTCATCCCAGTTAAAAAAAAGAAAATAATCATCCTGGTTTAAAAAAAAAAAAAAAAAAAAAAAAAGAAGGAAAAGAAAACAAAGCCAAAAACAAACACTGAAGAAAGCTAGAACTCTGATAAGGTACTCAGGCCCAAACAGATGTCAAAATGGCAAGCTTTGAAACAGTCTTTTGCTAGTGTGCATGGGATGGTGTCAAGAAGCCACAACCTGCCTTCCTTGCCTGCCTGGGTCTGATCCTGGGTGATGCTGGGTGCTGTGCCCACCCCATCATCACGGGCACCTCCAGCCACAGCTTGCACGGTCACGGTACTACAAGCAGCTGCGTGAGCTCTGGTTTTTAGTGGGGAAAAAAGGCCTCTCAGTTCTTCTTACAATCAAAAATAGCAATTTGTGAGTCCACCCCTGAATTCTGCTAACAATGTGGGATCTCGGGCAGCTTTGGAAAAGTAATTACTTTATTTGGGGTAAAAGGCACATGTGGAAAAAAATTCTGCAAGCAGAGAAAGTGTTTCTGTTGCACTCGCAGAGCATCTCCCCAAATGCAGAACACATCGGCGGCTGCTTTTATTTGCAGTTCTGATCCTGGCGCTTGTGGGAATTAATGGCTGTAGGTTTTGAAATGCAATTATAGGCTTTGCAGTGGTAATTTTGTTTTTATTTCCCACTGTGTTTGCTGTTGCTCTGTGGAGAAGAGAGGCTTTAGTTAAAACTCATGTAACACAAGCGTACCTAGAATTTGTTTGCTTTTTCTAGAAACTTTTTTATTCCCCTTTATGGACTGCTGGTCCATGGGATGTTTTCTTCTGTCTCAACACAAATAAATGTCCAGGTCCTCGATGGCTGGGGACTGGTAATAGGATACAGAAGCTTTCACCTCAAGGTCATTTGCTTAAATCCAAAGCAGCTCAGTCAAAGCCAAAGGCTGTCACAGCCTGACGGCTCATCAGGGGCCAGCGATGGCACGAAATGTTTTGGGTGGCTGAGCCACGCTCACCACGGACCGGGGCTGGCTTCCCACATAACCCCCGGCAGCTTCTCCTGGATGTGAGCAATGCTTCGGAGCATCCAGCAGTGGCAGGGGCTGAAGCCTGGCTTTACGCACTGCCTGTGGCTCGCCACAGAATTACCCTTCTCTAGGAAGTGGATCGAGTTGTTTGATTTTTGGACAAGATTAATGAAAACCAAACCTCTATTGGAGAACATACTTGTTTCAGCACTTTTCCCCAGTATAGTTTACTTGCTCCTTTGTACCACTTGAAAATAAACCTTTTATTTACAGTTTTCACAAACCTGTCCTTGAGAAACAAACTTTTTATTTACAATTTTTCGCAAACCTGTCCTGGAGAAAAGCATAAAAAGTCAGCACCAAAAATGCTAGGAAAACCCAGAATATTATGCCAAAACAGAAGTAAAAGAGTGTCATTCCTGAATGCTTAAAAATCCATCAAGATGGTTTCTTTTAAGGAACTGAAGAAACAGTTTTGTCAGGTCCAAGAAACAGTTGGGGAATTATTAGGTCCAAACTTTGCGGTTGATGAAGATTTCAACTTTTTCATCCCGCTTAAGGATGGGAACTATCTTCAACACCTTCCTCAAAATGTGATTGCAGTTCAGTAACCCTCGCCTGCCCAGTTTGGCATCCGTTACATTGAGACTTCGGTGACCAGCATCAACTGGTGCCATCAGCGCAACTAGACTGAGATGTGCAGGCTGGCAGTGGCAGCCCCTGTGCAGGGCTACCATGGCATTGGCCTGGGGGAGCCCTCAGGGACAGCGCTGGAGCTCAGCCCATTGCAAGCCAAGCTGCAAGCTTAGTGGAGTTGCTTAAATTCAGGCAGAGGCTTAGCATGGCCCGTCACTCAGAGCCTGCATCACTTTCCACCGTGACATCTCTGCAGCGGTTAGAATCATCGAGTCATTTAGGTTGGAAAAGACTTTTAAGATCATCAAGTCCAACAGTTCTCATGGTCTCGCTCGGCAGAAATCAGCGCTGCTGGAGACGTATTGCGGGAAAGCCCCACACGCACGGGGACCCCAGGTAACCCATTCCCCCACCCTGCACACCTCTTTCTCCATCCGGGGAGAGCAGTGGCCCTGTTCCACAACTGGCTGGCCCTTCCTCTGCCACCCCCCTTGGTTAGTGTGCCACGCTGACTGCTGGTCAGGCTCCCCGCAGCACCCCCGCCGGCTGGCAGGTGCTTTGTGCCGGATTAATCGTGCTCTACTCAAGCAGGAATCTGTGATGGTATTGAACATGCCACAGCCTGGGGAGGCACTGAGAGCACAGCGACTTCATTATGTGTCTCCCCAAGTCAAGCAACTTGGGTTGAAGGGGAAAACGTCTCCCTTGTCCGTGAGTGCCACTGCTCCCCGTGCCTGGCTGGAAAACCAGGAGAGGGAGGGAGCGCAGCAAAGCTCCAATGGGATGGACTCAGCAATAAAGGTTAATGCTCACCTTAAAAGAAAAGCTTGACCTTTCTTTAATTAAATATATAATTATTTTTTTTTATTCAGCCATTTTTTTCTTTCCTTCTTTCAGATGCCAGGGAGCCTCTGAAGTCTCTTCAGGTTTTCAGGAAACAAAACAAAACAAAACAAAAAAACACCAGGAAAAGAAGGGGCTGGGAAGAGAGAGAATGAGGCAGCAATCAGAGCCCAGTGGGGCAGGCAGGGCTCTGCAGCTCCCTTCCATGCTCAGAACATGCTCAGGTGCTATGTCTTCTGCAAAAAGCTCCTCATCTGAACTTCCCAGCCCGTGGCTCATTAACCAGCACCTGCTGGGTACTCCCCTCAAGAGCTGAAGAAAACACAAGTCACAGCTGTAGGGAGAAGCCTAGACTTTTGTGGGAGTGGAGGAGGATGTAAGCCCAGGCACCTCTGTAGCTGGCATGGAGAAGTTCAGAGGCAGAAGGCACGGAGGGGCGCTGGACTGGCTTTGCCCCACGCTGGGGGTGGAAGCCGATGGCACCACCTGGATGTGCAGCCATCCCACCTGCACCTGGCACCTCTTGACCAGGGAGCAGTGCTATGCCAGCATTCCGGATGAATGCCGACAAAATGAATTAAACAGAGAAAAGTGGACCCTTGGAAGACCGAGACAGGGAAAAACATAACTTCTTTGCACCTGATTAGACGTCATAGCATTCATGGGGATAACTAGAGCAGAGCCATCTTCAGCTGCTTGCAGTGAAATGTAGACCAAGGAACATCCGTGGCAGGGCTGTGGGCTGGCATTCCTTTTCAGTGAGGTTTCAAACTGATCACTCATTCTGTCTGATCCCAATACACTCTTATCCTGGCCAGCTTATATGGACTAGTCATTGTCAAGACAATACAACAAGATGACAATATTTAGTCTTTGAACACCAGAAAACTAAAACCAGCCATCACCTTGTACAGGACCTTGCAGTACCCTCCTGCAAGCCATTTTCCACACTCAGCCTGAGCTGCCGCATGTCTGCAAGCTTGGGTGTAGCTGGTGCAATCCCCACTGAGAGGTGTGCTGAGCATGAGTGTGAATATCATGAGGTCCCCTCCAGCACCTTTAAGCATTACTAAAATAAATAAATAAATAAATAAATAAATAAATAGATAGATAGATAGATAGATAGATAGATAAATAAATAAATAAAATATGGGAAGTGGCAGCAACACATATCAAGTTGCAGCATGTAACGATGGGTTACAACATGCAATGGATTTATTAATGATGGGTTACAACATGCAATGGATTTATATATTTTTTTATATACATATACACATATATTTTAATATATATTATATATATATAAAAAAATAAAACTTTTCATTATTTTTTTTAACTAATGCTTAAACACACAGAGGAGATGGCGTGTCTCGGTGTGCCTGTGCTGTAGCCCTTGGTGGGGATTTCCCAGGCTACCCCCAAGGCCACAGATTCCCACATGTGGCCGTTTAGACTGGGAGTGAGAAGATGCTGAAGAGGTGGAAGCAACTGCACAAGGTAATGGTCTTTTTCGTTTCCCAACTCCCAGCTACTAAATACTCTTTTCTTGTTAGTAGTGTCTTGACCACAAAAAAACAACTATCCTTGTTTTGTACAATGCTGCTCCCTTAAGCATGTTACATGGGCTGACACATCAGTCACAGAACTTCCAGCTGGGATGCCCAGGTGGGCAGTAGGGTAATCACCGCCGCTCTGGGGTGATTCCTGTGGTAGGTGTGGGACGGGATGCCCAAGGAACCTGGTCCTTACTTAGAGGGTAGAAACAAGCAGTGTACATTTCTCCAGCCATTGCACTGCCTTCAACTGGTGAGTTTTTAAGGTTCAAAGGCTCTTTTTTTTTCTCTTCTGCTGCTTAAAATAGGGGAGGTCAATGTATACACACTCCTCATAATAATGATAATGGGGGCTGCTGGAGAAACGCAGCCTCCAGATGAACTCAAGACACAGACAATCAACTGGAACTCAGGGGTAATTTTGGTTTCTGATCAATCTAAAATCATTTTGACCCAAGGTATAATTTAAAATGTTCCTACCTCGGTTATTATAGCCCCAGGGCACTCTTGGTTGTTTTCGCACATTCGCCTGCTTGTTCTCTCTCTCTCTGCTTATAAGATCCAAGGAACAGTTTAATGAAAAATGAGTGTGTGGCTGGAGGGGTCAATGGTTAGTCATTTTGGGTCCTTAAAAAAAAATTCGGGTAGGATTTGGTTGTGTTCTTTTAAACAGGGGTTTTCACACTGGAGCAGACTTGCGGAAAGAGAAAAGCATTTATTCACCAGTCAGCTCTTCTGCTGCCTTCATTTCCTTGCTGTGTTTTGCTCATTTTTTGTCACCCCAAAGCATCATGCCCTGGCCAGGGCATCTCCTGGGGGTGTCCCAAAGCTGTCATCCTTATGGGCAAAGGAGCTGCAACCTTTTATGAGCAATAACCAGACCCCTAGTGCCTTGCCCCAGGCCCTGCGGCTCCCTCTTTTCCTCTCCTACCCTGGCCAGTCCTGCTTTCCCAGGGAGACTGTCTTCTGATGGGAAGGCACAGCTCAGTGGAAAATGGGGAAAAAAAGATAAAACAAGGATGTGACTAACAGGAGGCAGTGAAAAATGAATCAGCACAAAGCACGCGGGCAGGCTGGTGCTGGAAGGAATGGTGGATGCTTGGTGGAGGCACAGAGGGTTTAAGGATGTCAGAGTGAGCGGTTGGCAGGATAATTATTGCAGGCGGAAAACAAAAGAGAGTGACAATTTTCCTGTGGATGGATTCAGCCCTCATGCTTCTTAATTCCAGTTGAACAAAGAGCTATAATTGTTCTCAATAGCGAGGAGGGGAAGAACCTAATTTCCAATGTGAGTCAGAGAAGCTTTCAAGCAGAGGGTGGGTGGAAACTATTTATAAAGGACCATTAGGGAAAATCAGATTTCTACGCACAGTAAACAGAACACAGAAAAAAATCTATTTATATTTGAGTCTGGAAAGCATGTCCCATGCAGCACAATGTAACGGCGGCCACAGTGCAGACCCTGAATGCTAACACTGGGGGTTTACCCCTTGGCGTCGCTGAAGGTTATGGTGTATTTCTGTCCTTCGCCGGAGCTGGCAGAACAATGCCTTCCTCCCAGGCACGCGCTTCAGACAGGCAAACAAACAAAATGTGAATTTGCTCCCTCCTTTCTGTGTTGCCTTTAGAAAAAGAAATATATTTAATTGAACAATTGGTTCCATTTGGCCAAAAAATTGTGGAAAACAAATACCCAAATGGTGTGCCAAAGTAGTTGCATGAGATGAGATCTCAGTTTACTCAATACTTGTTTGCACAGGTAAACTTGCATCCTTCTGCAGTCTGTATTCATGCAATATTTACAATCCTTTGTTCCCCGCATAGTAAAAAAGACTCTAGAAATAAATTTTAGTAATGCTGAAGAATACTTAAGACCCCAGTCATCAGTTGTGAGAGGAGAAGGTTGCAACACGGGGTATTTTCCTGGTAATCACCTGGTTCCCTGGGTGTACATGTGAAAAGCATCTTACTGAAGATGTCAGAGCCCTATAGCCAAAGGGAACCTGCTCGAGGCGAGGCAGAGGGTCCTGGCTGTGACTCCAGGACAGGGTAAGCACTGCTTTGGCCATCAGGAGACCCATGAGATGGTGCCTGCAGGCCCAGGGCAGTTCTCCAGACCTGCATGCTCAGTGGGGCACGAGCAGACTTTTCTTGGAAGAAACCCAAAATCTGGCACAGGGCAAAGCTTTCAGGGTTGTCCCTGAGGTAGGGCACTGTGAGCTACAGACCTGGACCATGGCTCTGCTCCGCTGGGGACATGCTCCAGCTGAATGGCCAAGTGTTGAAGTGGCAACCAGCCTTTCCCAAAGCTGCAGGACAGGGCAGTGGGAGTTGTGGCAATACCACATGAGCCTTGGCTCCTCCAGAATTTCCCATGTAACATAAAAGGTTCTTCCCAGTTGGTGGGAAGTACATCAAACCCGGGACGTTTATCTGTGATGTGACTCCACTGAGTCTCGCTAAGCCATGTGTGCACATTTATGAGCTAGAAAGGGAATATATCACTGTGTAGCATCTTAACTAGAAAGCAAAATGTAAGCAAGAAAAATCCTTGTGTCACAGATGAGCAATGTGGGCTTTCTCCTCCCCATGTCTCAGAGCAGGAATTGTCTCCCTGAGCCTAAATCCAGGCTGAGCAAGGCCTCAAGGCTTGGCTGGGGTAACAAGGACATGAAATAATCTGAGTGATAACCTTCTCATTAGTACTGGCTAAGTATAATCTATATAATCTGTTAAGTATCAATTTACAGATATCTGGCACTTTTCCTCTGTTACTTTTGGAGCACTAAACCAATGGGTTTAATGGATTTATTCCTACTTTATGGTTTAGCAAATGGAAACCGCTGAACAGAAGTGACCAGTTATCCCATGAGCCTGTCCCCATGCTGAGGTCTGTGTCTGCCTGCAGCCCTGTCCTTCGTTCTGCCTTTTCTTCTATTAATGTTCATGACTGGATGACATGGACTCTGTGGAGCAAAACCCAGCTAACGGGATGTCTGCCTTCACCATAGAGCTTGTGCTCCCCAGTCTTGGACCATGAAGGAGAGCTGTTCCCTATGTGATGTACTTTATGTGCATGCAGACCTGATTTATATCTCTTCCAACAAGCTGTTCCCTGCTATCATGAGCCAACAGGACCCATAGGGTGTTACAAGACATATTACATGCAGCCAAGAGCTTTAATCCCCCTGGGGGAGTGATTACAAACAACTACACACGTCCCAGAGTTGCTTAATCACTGTTAAGAAATTTCTTTATAATCTGAGTAAATTACTTTAATTACTTGCAACTACCAATTAGCGTTTGAATGCTTCCACTGAGAAGTTTGCAGGCATTAATCTGTTCCCTTGGAATGTTAAATCACCGGCTGGAAGATGGCTTTCGTCTCTGCAGCAGGCAGCAATCTGCCAGGCCAGCACGGCGGCAGCCAGCCCTTACCCGGCATGCCCCGCTGCAGCTGCCTGGCCTTGCCTTTTATTTATTTAGTAGCTTGAAAGGAGATTTCAGTCCTTCAGTGAGTTTTAGCAGCTGGATAAAATTGTCCAAACCTGGGAAAGGGAGGTCCTTCTTTAACCCTGCAGTGGGTGCGGAGGCTCTGTCTCCTGGAGGACCCAGGGCTCCCATACACAGGCACAGCAAAGAGCATCCTTATTCACCCACCTGGCTTTGCAGACCCAGTTCATTTCGTAATTGACAGAGCTCCACAGCACAGGCACCCGATTTCTCAAACAACACATGCTAGATGGGGTGGTTTTTGCTAACTACCAGGTTTGAGCTGAATGTCAGCTTCAGAGCTTCAGACCTTCAGATGTCAACACTGGTGAGGTCTGGACAAGGATGGCTCCATTTCTCGTTTTCCCACTAGTCCTGACTTACGGTAACTCTCAAACCTTGGAAAGTTAGCATCAAGGTCTGAACTTGCTGTTCTGGATGCTTTCTAGTCTTTGCTGGCATGGATTGGATTCAAACCACATTTTGCTTTGATATTTAGGCCCTGGGTGGCTGCACTCATCTTCTTTTTCTTTGCTTGTCATGAGGAGTGTGCTGGTGTGAGAAGTCTGGGCACAAACCCAAGATGCCCTTGCCTGCAGCCCCGACAGCCCAGAGCCGGAGCAGCTGCCACAGCGGCAGGAGGCAGGTTCACCAGGCAGGGATGCTGTGCAAGGCAGTGGTCCCAGGCAGACCCCTCGCCTTCGTGTTAGCCCAGCGTCGAGTCAGGACCAAGGCTCAGTAGGGCCAGGATACCTTTTAGCAGTGGGTAGCAGAGGTGGAGACAGAGG
The DNA here is from genome assembly GCF_023638135.1 of Falco biarmicus. Classification (NCBI taxonomy): domain Eukaryota; kingdom Metazoa; phylum Chordata; class Aves; order Falconiformes; family Falconidae; genus Falco; species Falco biarmicus. The sequence continues at coordinate 1,018,966 of NC_079301.1, read as the reverse complement.
GAGGCTGCAGCAGTGCCAGAACTGAGGAAGAGCATCAAGAAGAAAGACTTCAAGTTAGGAAAGTGCTGCAAAGTCAGAGGGAAGGGCAGCAGGAGAGAGGACGGGCACAGACTCTGTTTGCCTTCACCTTCTCCTGGATCATGCTCTCTTCCAGAAGGTATCTTTCAGATTTCCACTGGCATCGATGAGAATAGGTTCTCCTCATAGCAAAACACCCACTGAGTCAAATCTGTGTTAGCTGGGAGACCCTGCAGCTCCCACAGCTTGACCTGGGATGTGCAAGTGATGTTGCTGCCTAAGTGTAATTTTAATTTTTTATAAAGCACCAGAGATCCTGGTAATTGGATAAATGCAGTATCTGTGATACTGGTACCCACTAACCTTGGTACCAAGGCAACACTTTGGTTTCTCTGTTTGAAAAGGCATGCTTGATACTGGAAGGAAATATGCAGGTTTGTGAGAACCACTGAAGACTGATTTTCTGCAGTTTGGGGTTCCATCATCTTTTTTTTCTTGGTTTTTTGGGGTTTTTTTTTGGTTTGTTTGTTTTTTGAGATTGGCCAATACCTTCCAAAATTTCTGGGGAAAGAAACAGGATGGGAGGCAGTAGATGATATCATGGCAGAGACTGTTATTGCCTAAGCCTTCTTTTCATGGGAACTCAGGCTAAAAACTGGAGTTTAGAGCCTACAGTAAGGGACTGGGAGTCAAAATTGCGTTTCTTCTGTTCTTCCATTTAGCATAACGTATGGAATGCTTTGAAGACATCATTTGCGTTTATGTATTTCAGTTTCTTCACATACAAACTAGCGTGCTGTCTGCCCACTTTATAAGCCATTTTACACTCTCATATTGGAACTAGCAACACCAAAGCTACAGGCTTTGACCACTTGTGTAGCCCATCACAAGCGCTCCTTTTCTGCGGAGACAAGCTTCTGTTTAGGAACACGAATTTGTTGTTTTTTTTTTCCTTTACAGAGACATGCATGCCCAAATGTATGCATTTCATAGGTGGTAAATAAATAAGCATCACCAGCCCTGAACAGGGAGGGTTGTTTTGCTTGTTTGGATTTAAATAAGACTTTGCAGGATTGATCCATCTTGCAAGGGCTTCATGCAAATCCCTTTCTGAGCCAAATCAATTGAACAGCAAATGACAGTTCGGCTTGCAAGGCATTTAAATCCTGGCTGGGGCTACATCCCTGAACTGCCATCAAGGCTGTGCAGGCAAGGCTGGTCCTGCCTGGGGAGAGAAGCAAGCCAGCTGGTGCCACTGAGGCCAGGGCAACGGGTTGCCCACCTGGCTGCACCTTCTGCCCAGCCCCACCTCTACTCACTACTAAAGTTACTGCTATCTTCCCCCTGCAAATCCTTTCGGGGGGGTCTCTGCCTTTCCTGTCAGAGGCATGTGGAAAATGTCTTGTGGTTGACCAGATGAAGACTTTCATGTGAAGACTGTAAGGTTAGGAAGGCTCTTTCCAGGTCCGGAAGGACATGAGTTGTTGCAGGAGGGTTTTTTCCTCACCTCCAAAGCACAGTCATCCATCATCCAGCTCTGTGGAAACCTTGCTTAGCACCCCAGAGGCATTTCTCACCCAACTGCCAATTCAGTGTTCTGAGCAGTGTCAAAGACCTCAGGATGCATCCCACCGCATCACCTACAAGTCAGCACACACAGGGCTCCATATGCATCGGCACGTTTGGACAAGGCACTTGCATTTGTCCTTGCTGGGCGGCACTGCCAGTCTGTGTGCGGGGAGAACAGTCACATGCTGTGCTGATGAGCACCTCCCTTGGTGGCACAGAAAGGTTTAGATTGCCAGCTAATTCCAGGTCACTAAAATCAGGGAAGTTTACAGACAAATTGTAGGAAATGGAAGGCAATGACTGAAATAATAACATATACAAATGGAAATCTAGATTAAGTCCCTTGAGCCTTCTTTGAAAGTGGGAAAAATGAATTCTTTTTTTTTTCTTCTTTCTTTTTCTTTGAAGGAGACAACTAGTTATTTTGTGATATTCAGGTGGGAGCAGGTGTGGTTGAAAGCATGTTGGTGTAAAAAACACACCGAGCCTGCTTCCTAACATTCCCACTAGGTCATGGTTGGGCCATTGTCTGCTGCTATGGCTTCCACTGCTCCAGACCGGGTCCCCAGCTACTTTACCAAGTCATTATTGCTTATATGTGCAGATAAAGGTGATGATGATCCCCAATCCGTTTCACTGATAGCCTAAACTAAGGCCCACAGTAACCATGTTCTTCGATTCAAATACAACATCCCTCCTAGCTCCGTAATAGTCTGCATAGGAGAAAGGGCTGTTTGTAAAATAATAAAATGAATGGGGAACCTAATGCAGGATGTATTGATGTGCAGAAGCCAAGTAGATTATACTGGAGTGCCTAAATGAGATGTATTATTATCCCCTGTTTGGAGACAAAGCTCTGCTGTGGGGAGCTCAGCAGCTGGCAGAAGTGCAAGGAGGCAGCTGCTGAGGTGGAGGAGCTGAGATGGCAGATCCAGTGCTTCCTCCTCCCCGCAGCATCCCCAGCCTCGTGCTCACAGAAGGGGGCTTCCAAAGGGGGTGGGAAGAGCTTTTACCTGATTACACAGGTGTCCTGCCCTCACCTCCATATCCCAGGCACCAAAAAGCAAGTGGGAGATCGACTCACCCTTGCCAGTGCTGGTGGCGAGTCTGGGGATGCAGCACCTAGATGATGGAGGAGCTGTGTGGGAAGAGGGGTCCCTGGCTGTTCCCATCACCTGCTCCTTATCCCATCACCACTTCAATCCTCTACCCAGACCCACCAGCATTCTGCTGGTTAAGGGCAGGAGGTCATGCCAAAGAGCAAAAATATGAGGCAGCACCATGTGAGAAACCTATTTCTTGCTCTCTGTCCAGGGAAGGGCTGGGAGTGGATAGCACCAGCCCCCCCCCCCCCCCCCCCCAAAAAAAAAAAAAAAAAAGGGCTTGCAGATCGCCAAACAGACCCACAATCTTTGTTTCTGCTCATGAGCATGTGCGATCTCCACAGCAGACCGGCTGGGCTAGCAGTACATGGCTGACAGGCATTTGAAATGCTGCATGGAAGAGGAATTTTACATGACATGACAAATCCATCCTCCCTGCCACCGCCACACAGTATATCTTCCCACACTGAAGCTCCCTCTGCTTTTGGTCCATATGCCAGATCCCTCCACCCCTCTTTATGACTCTCAAATCTATATCACTCAGAGAATGATATTTTTGTTTCTTCAAATATACCCCTCAGGGTAGATGTCAACTTCATATCAGCTTATGAAGCAGTGGATGATATAAGCATGGAGGCACACACCATCACACACTGTCTGTCTCTCTGACACGTGTACACACACAGAGTGATCTAAATTTACCCTTGGTGTATTCCTGAGAAAGGCTGAAGCATCTCAGATACTATCAAGCATAATTCCCCTGCATGCCCAGACAGCACATGCACACTCACACATGTACATATAACACAGGCCTGTGCATTTCTGCATGAAAATGTGTTATGTGGGGGACAGACAGAGTCATCCTGCCTGCCAGCCACTGGAAAAATTACTGAAAGTGTCAAGGATCAGTCTGGGAGAGTTGGAGAACAGGAGGTGTGTGACCATGTCCACAGGCCACCTCTCTACACATCTGGGATGGGTACTGGCAGGAGAGCTGTCTTGCAAACTGGAGCATTAGCTTTAGGAGGTAGAAGAAGGATGAGGAGACTGCTGTCTTTCCAATGCAGCCTGGCAGCTGTCAATATCCTCCCTCTGACCATTTGGGAGCAGGCTCAGGTACTTCAGGAAGCTTCTGGTATATGCCCCCTCCCATGCCTGCCCCAGCCCCACCATGGCTGCCTGCTAGGGACAGGACACCTTGCACCTCATGGCCATGGCACAGATGGTCCTTGCAGGATCCCTAGTGGGGACATGTCAGTGAAACACTGACCTGGTGAGCATGGGCTCCCTTAGCAAAGGAATTGCTGGGGAGGGGGAAAGACACCCTGTCCCACAATGTTGTGGGGCTTTGCCATTCCCATGCCCTGCCAGTGCTGTTGTTCACACAGGCTGACTGCAGCCATGTGCCCCAGAGAACCATTATCACCCTGCAACGCTGTACATGGCTGATGAAGCACAGCAGCACAAGCAAGCTATCAGGCTGCAACAAGGCTTTTACCATCAGTCAGCATCTACCATCCATGCTGTTTCTGCTTCCCCCAGAGACAACAACTACCCCCACACCTCCCATAGTCCTTAGCGCTATTTAACTATTTAGCAGGAATGAGCTACAGCTGCATATTATCAATGCTAATCAACCCATTGCCTTCAGTCCTCTATGATGAGGATGAGGTGTGGATCTGACTCTCAGTGCAGTCACCCAACACAGTCTAACCTTGATATGGTGCAATGACTGATGCTTTTGGAGCTTCATTTGAAAGGACTAGCACTCTTCCCTTCCACATCATGCTATACCAGAAGTATGGGCACTCATCAGACTTGTCAGCCTACACAATGCAACAAGCACAGCTTTCCATAAATGATGGGGTCACTTATGTGGTTCTTTCCCATGGCATTTATACTGCCATGGCTGCTCCTAACACTGCGGGAAGCCCTTGGAGGCTTTCTTTTGCCCAATAACTTGCTCAGCTGAAGAAACTTCTCCCCTGACACCAACTCCTGCCTAGCTGCAGTGAGCAGGACCTGAGAGGCATCAGCAGGTGAGAAGCTATTTTTCTGCAGGTGTGGTCACCGCTTACTCATTCCAACTCGAAGGTACAGTCTCCTCTGGTTTTGTAAAAGGCCCTGCCACAATATGGTCCTTTGGCATCTACTAGGGAATGGCGTGTGGGCCAACCCACCTTCCTGAGGCCATGCCAGACCATGTCCACGGCACTGGCAAGCCATGGCTTATCTAAGCAGAGGGTGAGCTGGTCTTCCCAGCAGAGGTGAGATGTGGCACAAGCTTCAGAGCCCTCTCCCAGGTTGTGTTTATGCATTGTGATACTTTCACATGAGAAACAAATAAAGGCTGATGATATCTCCTGGAACAAAACCCCAAGGTTACTCCCCTGACCTGATTAATGCAAATAAACTGAATGGAGTCCTGTTGCCCGGGGCTTGCAAATTTAATAACTGTTAAACTGATTCATTTCATGCTGTTTTAGCCTCTCGCCCTGTGACTGCAATTACCTCTGACGGTCTCACTGGGTTGTTGGTGCCTGCTTCCCCCCTGTGCCTCATGTGATGCAGTTTGGGTTGGTTCTGTTTGTTTTGTTGTTTTGATTTTTTTTTCTTGTGGTTTAATTTCCTTTGAGTTTATTAATTATGGCGGGGGGGTGGGGTCCAGGAATGTTTAGCTAATGCTTCCTCTTTGCATAGCATGGCACTTCAGCCCTGTAATTCCCCCTTTATTGGCTGCCCCAGGACAGGTCAGGGGAAGCGTTGCCAGCCCCAGCTGCAGGGAACAGGGAGTGAGAACCTCTGTTTTCCCTTTTCCTGCCTGTGGGCCCTGCACCCATCACCCTGCATCACTCCCACCATCTCACCCTGTGTTTCCCATTGTCCTCACTTACACGAAACGATGGCTTTGAGGGAGGTTTGGGAAATGTCTTTCAAACTATTTAATCAGAGTGTCAGGTTGGTGTGCCTTGGACTGGCTCCCCGGAGACAGCAGGCAAAGCTGCACACATCCCCCAGGCCTGGGTGAGCTGAGAGATGCTCTGGATCCAGCACCGGGATCCACCAGCACAACCTCATACAGGGCAAGGAACACATTTTTATTAAATCCCCACCTGCAACAGCTAGGATCTGTATTCATAATTCATTTGAACAGTGAAAATCTCATGAGAGCAACAGGTTTTGTGGAGATGGGATTTCTTTCCCCTGTCTCCCAAGATAAAGTCTTCAGGAGCTCTCAGCCCAAAGCCCGACTGCCTGAGCTGCTGCAGGAAACCCCAGGCTAGTATCGTTTAATTTCTCAGGCTGATATGCCATGGGCTCACCCCAGCCTGGCAGCTCACAGTGCAGTCCCGGGGTGCCTGGGGGTGCAGGAGCTAGAAGCAGCAGAGGTTCAAAGCAGCGACCTCCCAAAGGGAGAAAAAGCAAGAGCGAATGTGTTGTGAGTATGAAAGATAGATGAGGCTAAGGACGTCAGCCAGGTTTCACTTTACTTTTCATCTAATACAACAGTGAGGGAGCACTCAATGAAATTAAAAGGGAAGCCACTTCAAGCAGAGGAAGGACCTGGTATTTTAAAAATACATAGGAAGTTCACCGTTGCAGGATATTGTTTAAGCAAAGACTTTGCTGCAGTGAGTAAGGATGAGTTGCACCGATGACAAACATCACCCTCAGTGAGATGCTAAGGTATAGAAGTGGCATCAGCTCTCAGTCCCCTACATGTGCCTGCTCCCTGCAGGGGCATGGGGAGGAGGAGGCGTTGCCTTTCACCCATGGCATGGCACAGGGGCCTGGAGCTGCGGACAGAGCTGCTTCTCCTGGGCAGCTTTGGTGTGGGCCAGGCTGGGGTGATGAGTTCCATGCTCAGGATCCCTGGTGCTTTTTTGAAATGTCTTGCTCCCCAGGAGGAGGAATGACCAGACAGACTCCTTTCTTTCCAGTCCTAGGAAGTGTTTAGGCTGAAAAGTGCAAATAAAAGCCACAACATTAAGTGCCCTCTCTGCAGGCTGGAAAACCATACTGCAAAGGAAAGGGATTGATTTGTCTCCCTACACAAACAATAATAATAAAATTGCCAAGCCACTGTCATAGTGGCCTCATTTGGGATGCTGGACATCAGTGGGGCTGGGTTTCCCCCAAACCTCTGGTCATTCTGTTTGCTCCTCTCTCTTGCTGACTTCTCCAGGGCTGGGATGACCCTCACCACACAGAGCCTCCCTGAGGACGTTGCACCTCCACAGTAACATTGGCCAGGGAGCAAAGCTCTGTTCTGTGCTGCCAGAGAAGGATCTTGAGTGCAGATCTGAGATGTGATGAGGAAAAAAAGAATAACCTGTGGGCTTTGCTCCTTCCTTTGGTCTTCGGAGGTGCCATTTGCAGCAAAACAAAAGTGTGGTGGGAGCCTCTGCCTAGTCAGCATGGAGAGCAGTGGATGGCTGAAGACCTCATATGCCTCATTTATAACATTCACCAAAGCTCCTGAGCCCATGACTTTGGCCGCTGCACCCCCCTGTATCTCCACCCTGCACCCTGCACCCCTGTGCTGCACCCTGCACTCCTGTGCTGCACCCTGCACTGAACGGGTGAGTTCGGGTCCCAAGGCACAGCCAGGTGCGGGTGCCCTCCTGGAATGCTGCTGCTGTGACAGACAGGAGGTGCGGGGGGGGGGGGAGGTTATAATCCCTTTACCTGTGCTGTACCTGCACTGAGGATAAACAGAGGCTTCTGTCTCCACAGCTTTCAGCAGCACAAAATTCATTTTAAAGAGAATAAAAGCACATCTATGAATGGCCCTTTATAATTCATGAACAGGACCGCGAATGAAGGCTTGCACCCTTTCTGTTTGCTTACATCTTACTTCAAGTTCAGAGCTGTCAGGGGAAGTGAGAAGAGAAGGGATGCTGGCTTCCTGAGCATGCACACGCACACATGCGAACGTGCTCACCCACACCATTGCACACCCTTCAGTTTATTTTGCATTTCTTGTTTAGTTTCAGGCACTGGAGCTGCCAATCTCAGTGTGTTTTTAGTGCCTCTGTGCCGAGTCTGTCACGATGCCTTAATGGCTGTATCACCTTGTGAAGCTCTCAGACATCCTTAGCTCCTTTCATCAGCAGTGGGAAACCTGCCAGCCTCTGACAGGTTCTTCCAAACAAATCACAGTGCGATTTAAAACGAGAGATGTGACCAGCGATTTGGCAAGCCGCCAGGTGCCCGCGGTGTGTGCATCTCAGCGCAATGCCTCCAGCAGCTCCCAGCTTCAGCCAGGACGGTGCTGGCCTGTGCCATGGGCTCCATGCTCAGCCACCGGTGGGATAAAGCCCAGGCACCAGCATTTTGCAGCTCACAGTAAAGCTCCACTGTTTCCTCCCCAGGTCTGCCCACCTTCGCAAGGCTGCTGTGCTCTGGGAAAGCAGACCGCCGTGCTCTGCAGCACCCCAGGGTGCCCATCCCACAGTGCCTCCAGGCCAGAACTGGTACCCAGTTATCCTGATGTGGTCCTGCCAGAGCCCCAGTCCCTGCTGCAGCATCTGCTCCTCTGCAAGCCTGTGCTACATGGAGCCTCAGAGGTGTTTCTCCAAGCTGATGTGGGCACTTGGGCTTGCCGGGCATCAATCCCAAGATGAGGGGTTCTGCAGAGTGGATTTTTGGCATTTCCCAAGCAGTCTGTGTCACTGGCTGCATGTGCCTCAAGGCCACAGCCCGGAGCTGAGGCTGAAGGGGCTGCTGCAGCAGCAGCAGAAGCTGCTGTACCACACTCAGAGCGAGTCTGCAACGCTTTGGGCTCGAATCAATGGCAGTATCCGGGGCCGGTTACAGCCTCCCCGCCAACACCGATCCCACTGCAAGAGACTGGCCTGGGCGTAGGAGCTGCAGCAGGCTGGATGGAGTGGTTCTAGAAGCAGAAAAGGACATGGTATTTCATCATTTTGGAGCCCAGACTGTCTCTGCTGCACCAACAAGGGAACTATTTGTGTGGTTCAAAGACTTATTCATTCCGTTGCATTTTTTTTGTTGTTTTTTTTTTTTTTTTTTCTCCCCATACCACCCACTTCAAGTTTTGGGTGAAGGTTCAATTTCATTTTTCTTATTCCCAGCTCATTTGCCCATCCCTAAAACAAACATATTAGAGCAAGCATGTGGGGAAGAGGGTGTATTAATCAAACCAGAGGGTAGGTGAACTTCACGCAAACAGACAATGACAATGCGCTGTGTATTTGCATAATCCAGTGAGAAAGCTTTCTTGCTGAAAAGCCAAAGCTACTGGCATAGAAAAGTATAGGTCTGAACAGGAACTCTGGTCCTGAGCAGTTACAGACATCAGGGGTAATAAATCAGGGAGCTGGGTAAAAACATAGCGGTTCCAGCATGCTTTCCAAACTTTGCATTTCATTTGCTTTGATAGAGGGCCCTATCCTGTGTGCTTTGAAGCTAATGGCCAAGCTGCCTTCGACTGCAGCAGGAACAAGCCCAGGCCTGAAGAACAGGTGCTCAAGTCGGAGTTGCAGTGGAGACTAAACTCATCAACAATCAACGCTGGCTTTATGCAAATGCTTCCAAATGAGGAGAATCGTCTTGCCAGCTGATACAACCAGAACAAAGCCCCAAGCACCAGTAGAGGGTAACATATGCAATTTCAGGGCTAAGAAGTCCAGGGAGGGATTTAATAGCAGTTGGCATTTTACAAAGGAAATAGCTATTTCTGCAAAGGGATGATTAGAGGTATATATTAAAGCGGGGGGGAGGGGGGGGGGGGCGGGGAGGAGTTTATGAGTGCATTGGCTGGCATTCCCCACCTCTGGGTGACCTTGGTCAAGTTGTTTCACCTTGCTGTTGCTTGGTTTTCTGCTGAGCTGCTTCCTCAGTGGGATAATTTTCCCTGCTCCACAGATGTGATGCGGCTGCATTTGTTGATATTTGTGAATAGTTTGACATCCCTTAACAGAATATCTTAGACAAAGGGAAGGAAAATAAAGACCCAACTGGGATCCTGCCCTGGCAGGACAGGCAGAGGTGGCAAGGTTCTTTAAGGGCTGAGCTGCCACCTGCAGCTTGCCTGCTGGTCCGTGGAGGATGCAGGTAGTGTCAAGGAGGGAGTACAAAGAGCCATCAGGAGGTCTCTGAAGCGCGACCTGTGCTGAAAGACTGGTGTCTGTTTAGTCGAGAGAGGATAGATCTGAGGGGAGACGGAAAGATGAGGTGGTGGTCTTCACATACATAAAAGGAGGCTGAAGAAGAGAGGGATTGAACTGTTCTATCCATTATGGACCTGGAAATAATGGGCTTAAATGGCAGCAAGGAAAAATCAGGGTAGAAATCGGGAAAGCCCACAAGGCTGGCACAGCACAGGGACTGCTGCCTGGGGATGCAGAGTAGCTGCGCAGCTCTGGAGTGAAAGCAGAGCAGGCTGAGCGAGGCTGTCCAGCCTGGCTCCACCTCAAACACAGGTCTGCATCCCAGGATAACCACGAAGCAGCGACGGCCAGTTCCACAGCTGTCAAGGCAGCCCGGTTGGGGACTGTGGGGGGCAGAGCCTCTGAGGCAGTGCTGGGGCGGCCGAGCGTGGGGGTGGCAGGCAGTGGTAGGGGGTCTCTGCCATGCATTGGGCCTGTGAAACCTGCCTGACCTGACCCCGGTTCCCAGCACGTGCTGCTTTCTGCATGCGAACCAAAGGCGCTACTCACACGAGTAAGCCCAAGCACATGCCTCAGCATTTGCAGTGCTGGAGGTACCTGCCCATCCAGCACACAGTAAGACACAAGTGGGTAATGCCATATGTTTCCTTCCCCTGCAATTTTATGGCTGAAGGTATTTGATCAGACCAGTTATTCACTAACCATCTGTCCCTTGCACAAATACAGCTGATTCTTGTTATAACTCTCTGATGGCAAATGCCCTTCTCTGGCGTGCTCCAGGAACATGCTCAGGTTAACTGCGTTTCAGCCATTTCAGAAAATGCATCTCTTTTTAAGAGCTGGTGCTGTCAAGCATTCACATGAATGGCAGGCGATGTCTGCACTGATTACAGTGGGAGGATATTTAAAGACCATTCTGCAAATCAGTGCCTTGGATACTAATATAAGTAACTTTAAAAAAATAGAAAAAAAGGAAAGCAAGGAGATAAAACCCCCGTCATTTACATTTCTAAGGAATATGAAATTGTGCTTTTGAAAAAAAGCAATTTGTAAACTTTAGATAGCAGCAAATTTCTTGTTTTTTGGATACAATACCAGCTTTGCATATGCGCTGAAAGAAAGAGGGAGAGAAAATAACCCTGAAGCATCCTGCCCACTGCATTAGCTTTTAAAATAAAACCCATTTATATATAAATGTTGGCTTTTTTCCCAGTCTCTGTAGAAAAGCTTTTCTATATTAAATGCTACAATGAATTAAATTAGCCATAATGATTTCTTTGTGAATGGAAACCCTTTTTCCTGTGTGACATGTTTTTGATCATTTTTTTTCCTGGTTACAACAACCCATACTCCTATCAAGTTGAGGATTTTGTTTGTTCTGCTATTTGCACAATGCAATACAATTACTATTTGCACTTCTTGTTCTTAAGAAAAATAAAGCATGGCTATTCTGCATGCTATCTTTCAGCGCAGAGGGGTGGGAGCCCTTTGCCCGACCCACTCTCACCGGCCGGCAGCAGGGTCACAACTGCCCCATTGGCTCCCATGTTCAGATGCCAAGAACAAGCCATCCCAGGGTGACAGGGAAATTGCCTCCTCTTTGCTCCCCCTCTGCACCCCCAGCAGAAGTTGCAGAGCCAAGAGCCAAAATCATTCACCTGCTCCTTCACCTGGGACCTACAGCCACTCCTTCCCCTGAACTCACCACAAAGGGACTCAGCATGGTTCAATTTTTTAATTATTTTTTTTCCCCCCTGCCCTGTTGACTGTGGTGGCCTTTGGCTGTGCTCTCCCCAGGCATCAGGGGCTGCTTTGCTGAAGGCTTGACCATGCACACGGCTGCTGGGTGCTGCAGGGTGCAGAATCAGGCTCGTGGCAGCTGAAGGTCCCAGGATGGGTGGCCAGGTGGTTGCTGCTGAGCAGAGAGCTCTTGCTGGGGGGGGAGGCAGCCTGCACATCACTGGAAAAGAAAATTAGGTCACATTTCTGGTTTGAAGAGTCTGAATAGTGTCCCATTTATTTTGGATTTCTTCTAACCAGTGAGTAGCTCCTATTTTCCTCCCACCTCATTTCCTTGTCTTTTTCTCTCTTTTTTTTTTTTGTTTTTTTTTTAAGCATTTCTTCTTTCACCTGCCTCTTTTTCCTCAAAAACAGAAGGGGTGGGGGGACAAGCCTAAGGAAATCTGAAGAATTCTGCTGCTTTCTGTGCTCAGCCCAGGACGATACAGGCAAAGCCCTTCCTCAGCCCCGGGGCTGTGACCAGCCTTGGCTGCTTCCTGGGCTGCTCTGTTGCAATCTTGCTGTGCAGGGAAGAGGGCTTCAAAAGTCTGTTAGAGCAACAGGAAAAAAGGAAAAAATCCTTTACATGTCTGTCTGCCCATTCATCCTGGTAAAAGCTACCTCTAGCAAAACTGCTGTTACCGAAGTCAGGCAGCGAGCCCTCATCTCCCTTGCTGAATTGTAGCTGCGGTGCTGGAGTCCTGAAATCCCAAACAGCGATGCCTTAAAGGTGTTGGGAGTTGCATAGGTTCGGCTGGGTGCTGGGCTCTGGAGGGGGCTGCATGCTGGGGATGCCTCCTCAGCAGCTTTGGCATCTTACGGTGTGAGAGATCTGTCCTCCTGCTGCTGCTTCTGGGCATCCCTGGGCTGTGCTGAGCTGAGCCGAGCTAAGCTGAGCCGTGCCAGCAGGGACAGGCCCAGGGGCAGCAGAGCCATCCCCACCTCCTGTGGAAGAGATGTGCAGATTGCAACCAGCACAGGGGCTTTAACTAGGCGAGCCCGAAGACACTGCTAAATTGTTCCTTATTGTCCAAGGCAGCCACCGGCACGGTTTGTCCCGAGTTCATTTGGGAAACGGTTCCAGCTCAACAAGACTCATTGGAAGGATTTTTTTTTTTTTTTTTTTTTCCCTGACATTCATTCCCAATTTGCTTTTGCTGGATTTAATTTCACCACTGCTTTCCAAGCCCCTTGAGCAACGCCTCTCTTTTCTCACTCCGTGTCATCAGATGTTCTTGGGCAACCACAGGACCCTTGTCCCCCTACGCCTCCCTCTGCCCACCCAGGCTCTTCCTGGCCTGGAGACCTCCAGGGCAACTGCATCTCCCTGCAGTTCAGTATGGCCAGTGGCTCAGTACCTAATAAATCAAACCCCGTATTACAAATAAAACAAAAAAACCCCAGTCAAAGCTGGAGGCATTTCAATTTTTTTGTTTTTTTTTTTATGAACTGGCACTAAATGCAGAAGCATGTCTTACTGAGGAAAGACAGAAGAAATTGGTTTCAGAGGTGTGGCCATCTCCATGCATCTTACGTGTGCATGGTCCCCGCGTGAGTACCCGCTTCTCTGCTGAAACGTGAGCTTGAATGTCTGATATGTCATTGCAAAATCTGTGTTTCCTAGGTAATATTTTATCTCTCATCTCAGTGATCAGCATAATGAACATTTTTGTTCCTGCATAAATAGCACCTGAAAGAAACCCCATTTAGTAGAGAATTACCAGATTGAAGGAAAATGCCTGACACCAAGAATCCCCTTAGGACTTTTCCTCGGGATGGGGATTGGCCAACGTTCCTGAAAGGACAGGCTTTCCAGCTCTTGCAGGAGTAATAAGGTAATTGGGGAATGAGTAAGAAACGGTTGCATCAGGTCCTTGGGGGAGCCGTGGATTGCATAGATGGGAATATTTTCGGTTTAGGGTCAGAGCTTCTGCTGCCATTCACGAAGTCTACCTGAACATTCGGAAGTGAGTATGACTTATCCCTCAGAGAGGAAGCAAATAAATACTCTTGCATTTGAAATATGTTTAAAAGAGGGTTAGATGTGACACTGTGGAAATTATTTCTCACCTCGCTGCCAGAGGAGGGATGGGTCTGGGAGGCTGAAAGGAAAAGACAGCCACAAAGAGCAGCTGCTGACGGTGGTTCTCCAGAGCAGACTGTTCTTCTGGTGGTTGTATCTCCAGGGGACCATTTGCAGAGCTCATTGTTTTGCCATTTCTCTTCTTCCCATGTATGACCTCGTGCTCATCAGCTTGTCCCCTGGTTATTTGGGAGAGCTGGCTCGAAGCTGCCACTTGGCTTGTGCTCATCCTGCGGGAGCAGTCGCACATAAAGCGAAAGGACTCGGACAGACAGGCAGACACACACACCTCTGCCAAAGGGCCATTTCAGTGTAGTGTAGGTAACAGCAAGGGCATTTCACCCTTCTGCAGAGTGAGGACGTCCAGTGCACCGAGAGCAAGAAGCTCAGCCTTACTGCCGTCACTAGCGGTAGGCAACTGCAGGCAGAGGAGTGCAGGCAGCTGGAGGATCTCATTGTGGCTCACCACGTGAGACAAGGCCAGAAGTTTCCTGCCACTCGGAGTGTGACAAGTACAACACTGAATACAGCTCAGGCTCCCGCCAGCCCCTGTTGCTAATCCACCAGTGTTCAATGTCCAAGGAGATTTCTGCAGCTCCCCAAAGCTGCTCAGTTCCAGCCAACCCGAGAGAAATGGGTCCCTGCCGAAATCCAGCATCAGGGCTGAAAAAAAAAAAGAGAAGCTGTGGTATTATGATTATTTGCTCTGAGACTGTGGTACTGCACTTTCGTCAGAGTTTTAATTTAGATGATTTAGGGTTCTTTTATTTAGTTTTAGCCCATTTACAATTGTAAAGAGGCTGTGAACCAAGACGCTGCTCTCTGCATTTATCGACAAAGCTGATCAATTGCCAACTTCTAGGGGTACGATGTGGTTAGGCAGGAAAAACCCATATCTTTTTCCCCTCCTAATTAAGTGCTTCATTTGGCTCTGCAGGCACACATGTTTTCAGTGGCAACAGTGACATTTTCCGCTTACCAGGGCAATGACAGGGGAAGTAGAGCATGCTGAGAGCTGGGGGAGGCACGGAATTGGGAAAAAACCCACATTTCCAAGCCACCCCAAACATGATAATCTAAGATGCTATTTAACTGGAGCCTCACCCTGCCGAGGAACCCTGCTGAAAGCTCCTTGCGTTAGCAGCAGGCAGTGTTTCACCTGATTGCTGTCATGGAAAACACCAGGGGTCTGGTCAGTAGCTAACGTGGTGATGTCGGGGAAGGCAGCAGCCACAGTGGAGTCCCACTGCCCTTGCAGCCCTCCGAGTCTTTGCCATTATGCTGAGAGAGAACCAAGGGGGAAAAATCAGCAGAGGAGGCAGGTAGGGACTGGGATGGGAAGATGAAAGCGCAGGGAAGGGGTGGAGAGCTCTGGCATGCACTGGGACCTGACCTGGAAACAGGCAGGGAGGAATCTGTGCATCAGCAAACAGGCAAAAATAATACTGCACCTAAGGAACGCCTGAGCAGAGAGAATGCAACGTGTTTCACGTGGGAAGGTTAGAGGCAAAAATATCAACACAAGCAAGTCAGTTCCATTATTCTCTCCTCCAGACTATCTTAACATCACCTGTGCATCTTTACTTAATTCACTTGATATTACAAGCAGGATATAGAGACCCCCTCACCCACCAGTCCGTGCAGCAGCATCACAGGCTGGAGAAGGCAGAGCCGGGCAGCCTGGCCAGTGAGCCGCGGCACAGCAGCTCTGGGCAGCTCTTCTGCTGCCTATCTGCGTGGCTGGGACAGCTTGTCTGACCCACGGCTTTGTGCCACAAGGGTCTGTGGGAGAGTCAGGGCAATGCTCGGCCACCGCGGCTGACTGAGATGGGGATCCAGGGCCTGTGGGTACCTCTGACAGGCTGGTGTCAGCCGCTGACCTGCGGTGCACACTTGCAATAGTTTTATTTGTTCCTTTCTCTGCTGGATTTTAAATATAAAACGTAGATCTAAGTGCCAGCACCCTTACCATTGTTAGAGTAACCAGGGTCTCTTGCCCAGTCAGACAGGCTTTAGGGACCTGTTTCAGTCTGTTCTGTAATTCCACCTTCCATGAAAGCAGATCCAGAGCCCCCACTGGTTCCACCATGGGGGAGAACGAAGCCTGCTGCAGGGAGTCTGCTGAGCTGCTTCTCCAGGCATCCTCTGCACAGCAGCATGAGCACTCACACCCTGGTAACAACCTGTGGACTGCAGGGAACCACACAGAGGCATACCTGCTGCTTTGGAGTTGGGATCAGGATGTGCAAGAGTTGGAATCTGTCTGCAATTCCCTGTCTAACTAAACACGGACTTAGCAGTTGCTTTAGCACTGGAATATAGAAATCTTCGGAAAAAGTTTTCAGGCCCTCAGAGAGGACCTCAGAGGAAGATTTCAGTCCAAGAGGAGTTCATTACAGCACGGCCGGCTCTGTGATGGAGCCCTGTCACCCAAATCCGTGAGGGAACAGGCTTGTAGAGCAACTGGGTATCATGCTGCTGCCCACGCTATACATGGAGAGGCTGCTTGTCCCTTCAAGCCCCAGCCCCAGTTTCAACCAGGGTGGAATAACTGGGGGAAGGTTGCTGTCCCGAGGTTACAGGCATCTGCGCCTCCCGGGAGCTGGCTGCTCAAGGGCTGAGGTTAGAGTATGGCTTTCCAAGGTCATCCTCTTTTGGGTACTGGCTGCTCTAAGGCTGTGCTCTGTGAATGGAGGGACACAGTGGGAGGCTGGAGGCTCCGCTGCCTTCAGCCATCCCAAAGTAAGCCATCCTCACAGGTAAAACTCAGCATCTATGACCCACTATAGCAGAGTTAGAGAAGTCAGCAGTGGGAAGTGTTAGAGTCAGCAGAGGCAAAGTGTTATCTGTCTCGTGCTGAAATCTCCCTGGTGATTATTCTGGCTTTATGCAATAACAGAAGCTTTTTGCTAAGTAGTACCAAATGCACCAGATTCTCGCAGCCCCACTGCAGGCTGCTGTCAGCCCAGGCTTCTGACACCCACTGGGGAAACGTATGGGGTCAAGGCAAGGGGAGCACTATCATTCCCCCAACTGCGATCCAGTGGTGAGATACGCTGAAAGGTAGCACACAAGAAGCTGCTGGTGTTGTTGTTCTTGGTTTCCTCTGTTTTTATTTCTTACCATCTTCCAGATGCTGCAGAATCCCCAGATGCAGCCACAACAAAGTTCTTGCATTTTTAACTTTGAAAAACATAATTGGGTAACTGAGAATAATGACTAAACAATGCAATAAATCATGTCTACACCTGGCCTGGAAATGGGGGGAGGGCAGTTCAGGGAGAAGTGTTTCTTCCCTCATTACTGAACAGAGCTGAAACATCGACACAAAATGCTCCCAGAGTCAGCAAATCTGTTCCAGCCCCTGCCGGCGAGCCCCCGCAGGTCCCTGTGCTCCAGCCTTGGGGGCCCGGGGACAGGAGTCACTGTCCCTGGGGCTGGGAGCTGAACCGCCTGGGCAAGAGGGAACCTGTGGTGCTAAACCCCAAAGCCTTCCCTCTGGCCTGGGCAGAATGGCAACCTTAAATAGAAATGTCACCGCTTTAATAGCTGAAGACATTTTTATGTCCCAGCAATAGTTTTTGACTGTGCAGTGCCACTCACCTTTTCTGCTGTATAAACACAGCAAATAATCATTGCTACACTCAAACCACAGCAATTATCTGGAACAGGAAACTGCGATAACTGCACTGAAGTTGTTAATGTTCATTGTATTTGCTCATTTATACAGCTAGCAAGACCTGCAAACCTGCCCCTTGGCACAGAAGTCCCCCATCAGCTGAAGGAGCCAGTGCAGAGATGATGGAGGCAGCTCTGCTGGGGCCGGAGGGCAGAGGAGCAGAGGACAATGCCAGTTTTTCCCTCTCTGTCCATGTTGTGTTCCCTTGGCTTGACTGGGGTTTCAGCAGCCCACCTCTCACTGCACCAAGGCTCCCCCTCTGCCAGTGTGCAGGGCAGAAGGAAGGATTTGGGCTGGTTTTTTCCCCCAGCAGCTTTTGAAAAGAGATGGAAAGAGAGTGGCAGACCCTTCTGCTGCAGGATTAGTGCTTCTCCTGGCTGATAGAGTCCCAGACTGAGCAGCTCCAAATAGAAAAGGACACAAATGGTATCAGGACTGAAGTTTTCTTTTGCTCCTAAAGATGACTTTTGCCTTCTACACACACAAAGCATATGATGGGAGAGGGGAGTGAGGCAACAGCCAGATGAGGGACAGGACAAGACAAGTGGGGAGAGCCATGACATCTTTGTCATGCTAAGAGCTGTGCCCCTCACCCCATCCAGGGGAAGGAGTGGGAACGATGGTGCAGCATGAGGGAAGATGGCTTGCCCAAGTCATCTGCATGGGATGCTGCAGGACAGCCCCCATACTTCTCTAAAGAGACATCTGCATGCCCAGGCTCTGGGACAGGCTTGCTCAGATGCTCTGGCTATATATTCTTCCAAGCTTGTCAGTTTATCTGCTAGTTCAAAGTGGGATGCTTATCTGTTTGAGCCTCTTCAAGTTGACAGATGCTCTTATCTCTGCTGCTTTCCGATTGCTGCAGAGGCTGTGGATTCTGTGGCATAAATGCAGGAAGAAGCTCTGGGTTTGGGAGCTGAAGCCTGAGGGTGCATTCTGGGTCTTTCTCCCTCATTCTTCTTTGTTCAACCCTGCCTGCGCAGAGCCTTAGAGGAACTCGTGGTCATTTCTGTGTTGCATGGGCATGCAAGTGGAGCTCCTTTTCCAGCAGCCTTTATCATGGGACACATTCACCCACATCCCAGCCAGGGCAGAAAAGTGGTCCATGGGCACACAAAGGCCGTAAGGTGATTGGCACAGTAAGGCTGATTAGAGACATGACTAAAAAAACAGCAATGAAAGCTCAAACCTTGGCTGATGGTCACTTAAAGGCCCCTTCATCCACGCTTGCAATTAAATATTTGGTTCTTTGTCAGCTCTGATCTTAGCCTAAGCTCTCCCGCTCCTGTGGCTTTGTCTCCTGACCTTCTCCATCCTCATGCAAACAGCACAGAGAGGCTTGAGTGCATGTGCCCACGTGCAGTTCCCAAAAACTGCAAGGAAAACATAAACATAATTGAAAAAAGTAATTGAAATTTAGGACTGTGTTGATGAGAGAGTTTTTTCCTTGGCCTGCCATTAATCGTCAGGAAATAAATACCTTTATGGCCTCTGTAATTATGGACTGAATGCAAGGGAAAGAAAATTTCTATCATTAAATGTATCCTCAAAGATCTCATGCCTCCACCGGCTTCCCTTAAAAAAAACTTTCCCAGACTTTGTCCATGCAGCAGATGCACAAATAGCTTTCCAAGATGCAAACATCACCTCTAACCTCAAAAAAGTTGAAATTTTCCCATTTCCTCAGCATAGCTTTGCCCCATTAAATCCACCTCACACCACTGTGTCATCCCGCAGCATCTTCATGTCAGGGCAGGCTGCTGTCCCCACCTGCCCACAGCTACCTGGGCACCTGCGTGCCCTACATCACACATTGCAGCTGAGATGCTCGGAACTTGGAGGGGGATGTGTTTCAGTGGCAAGTCTCCAAACATCACAGTCTCACCCAGCTTCCTAGCTGTAGGAAGGAAAGGCGCCGCTTCACCGACCCGCAGAGTGCCAAGAGCCATGGCTAATTCGACATTTTTCTGAAGTTGCTTGAGACCCTTCAGCAACAGTGCTCTTGGAGAGCAACATGTTGCTGTATCTATTGTATTTATAAGCTTGTTAGTTGATTAACCACACTCGAATGCTGGCAGACCAATTGTTTCACTGAGTGGCTTCAGTAAGAGTCTGGAACAATAAGATGCACATAGACAAAGGTTTTAATGGATAATTAATTGTTCCAGCATGTAAAGTTTCTGTGCAAAGATCCTGGTGAATCAGAGTTTCCGATTTCCACCCCCTTTACAATATGTCTAAACAGTAACACAGAAACCATGGACTGGATTGGAAAATGTTTAAAAAGAGAGAGGGCCAGGAATGGGGGAACCACAAGGTCTGGATGTGGGGAGTGGGGGTGCAAGGGGACAGTGGCAGCAGCAGCACAGGTCTTGGGGGGGATTTTGTCTGTGCCAGGTGTGGAATTACATTTTGTAATGCTTATCTCCTCTGAATCTTTACACCCTGTTAGTTTATACCCCCACCTCCAGCTTCCTATTTGCACTAATAACTGTAACAGCCGAAGCGGCACTTTTCAGTTCTGAAACCTGAGTTGTGAGCACAGGATGGCAGTAACAGAATTTATCAGTGCCTTGGGACAGGTTGGGTGTAACGCCAGACCTTGCAGCATTTACGGTCTTTGGAGGGCTCCTGCCAGTGTCTCCTGGACAGTCTCAGCTGCCACTTGCTCAGGAGAAGGGGATTAATTGCTGTTCCCCTGAGCAAGTACAGTGGAGATGCTGTGCTCCAGGAAGGGGCTGCACCGCAAAGACCTGGGCTGTGGGAGAAGCATCCCCAGTTCCCACCTTGCTGGGCTAGCACTGCGGTCCAGCTTTGCTCCGCTCTCCTCGGGGATGGGCCAAAGCAAAGCTGGACCCAGGATGCAACTTCTTAGAGCTTTTCAGATCTAAAATGGGTTGGGGTGATCTGGGCAGGGAGGAAATCTGCCCGGACCTTGGGGAGCACACTGACCACCACGACTCCCACACTTGGGCCCTCACCAGACGAGCAGACAGGGCAGAGGAACACAGTTTGGTCTGTTTTTTTCTTGCCATTCTCCCTGCCTTGCTATCACCGTGTGGGATGATTCAAAATTTCTCTGCAAGCCTACCAAGGGACAGCCAGAGCAGAGGCAGGGTCCTACAAGCTCCCAGGCACGTCTGCTCCCTGCCTGGTGAACCTAAAGTCATGTGGGATTTTTCTCCCAGGGGTGGGATGGGGCCACTGGCTCCCAGGGTCTGCAGGAGTAGTGAGGCTGTAACCAGCCCTACAGTGAGCACACGGGATGAGTTTGCCATGGAGCAATTTACTTCCTGATCTCTGACAAAAAATAATAAGAATAGTGGCAGAGCAGGCAAAGCAGTGCACCTGCGGACAGCCACGCAGCAGCCAGGGGGGCTCTAATCCCTGCCTGGGAATGGGCTCCTCACAGAAGGTGGACCTGATATCACAGCATCTTCTGAAGTGGCTGGAGTCCAGTCTGGGAGTGTGATTGACCCCATAAGCTCATTTGGTGCGGGGCGTTGTGGTGCATGGTGCTGAGCTCTGTAATTGTCTCCTAATCCAAAAGCAGGCTCGGGGCATCTTGAATGCTCAGAGAAGTCCCTCTTCAAGGAAGGTTAATAAAGTGAAATGAGAGAAAGACAAGGGACAGTCGAGGCTGCACATCCCTGCAGATGTTGTGCTGTCATGTGTTGTAAAGTGCCAGAGGGGCCGGCCACATTTGCTGTCCCACTGAGCTGCCCTGGCACCACAGGGCTTGTCACCGGCACTACCTGTGAGGGCCCAGCACAGGAGCAGCCCTGTGCCGATGGATCAGCAGGGACAGAGCGCAAACCGCCCTCCCCACAGCATGGGAACTGTGTGCTGCCATGCGACGGGCAGGCAGGAGACACATGCAAATCACGCTCACGTACACCAAGTGTGCCAACACGCATGCCTCATGTTCACTCACAGAGCCCTGGTGTTCACACTGAAATTTCTGCCTGTTTCTTTCTGTCAGGTGCATTTTGACACCTCTAAAGGCACAAGGCGAGGCTACGTGCAAACGCGTAGCCCCCGGGACACTGCTGCATACACACATGCTCACACATACATTAGCCGCAGACACATGCTAAGCACACACACACATGCATATTAATGACTTTTCTCTGTCTGTATCCCCCTCTCTCTTTTCTAAGCTGTACTTAAAGCCAGAGAGATTAGCTGATCACAGCCAAATGCATGGTACAAAGCAGACTTCAATGGAGTCCAAATATAATGGTAGATTACATTAGAGAGAACAGACAGACGTGTCCTTGTCATCCCAGGTTAATATGACTATAGATTAATGCTGTAGCTGTTGATTGTTATGGAAATCCCCCCATTTAGATCGTTCCTAAAGCATTGACAGTTCTAGCCTTGAATTCCGAGCAGGGGTGGAACTTGTTAATGGATTTCATTTTCCTGCAGGAAGCCAAAGCATTTAAAGGGAGAGGGAACGCAAATTCGCTGACTTTCTGGAAGTGTTCCAGTGTGCATTGAGTCAGTGTGGACATTTAATCCCTTGTTCAGATGCAAAGCAATGCAAAAAGCCATGCTGGTCTTGCCTCTCTAGGAAAAAGGAAGAATTTAGGCTTGGTGAAGTAAGCGTTCATGGGGTTGTTACCTCTTCAAACCTCTCCTGACCTGGGTACCAAATGTCTTGGGCACATCCCTGCTCCCCATACGCAGACACGCATGTCACCGCACCTGCAGCGGATATGTTTCTGCCAAGGTTGGTTGATTGATGCCATCTTGGGGACGGTAGCTGCTGCCATCCCTCTGCTTTGTTGTCAACTTGTAGTTGCAGTGTTTGTTTGCTTGCTTTCCCCTGCCTGGCAGGGTGGGAAAACTTCACATCCCAGCAGTGTGGCTCAGCCGTGCCGCTCTCTCCCTTTATAGCATTCCTTCTCTTCCTTGCTTTGCCGCTGTCCCCCTAAGCAACAGGAAAACGTCCAACCGCTCCTCAGCAAACACAGAATCTCTCCATACATCCTTACCCTGATGAATTATTTAGGTTTGAAATGGTGACTTATGGGGCAGCAGACACTCACTTCCAAAAGCATGAATGAAGCAGCGCTCTGATGCCAGCATGCAGGGAGCAGAGGGATTGCCAGGGCACAGCCACCTGGAACTAAGTTTTGCTTTACAGGTATTTCTGTTCTGTTTAATAGCAGTGTCATCTCCGTCTCCCCATCCCTGCTCCTTCTCACTAGGAGGGATAATTAGTCATTGCAAGATCATCCAAGGAGCAGAAAGTTGCTCTTTGACACTTTCAGCATTACTTTTACTGCCTTCTGGGGAAGTTCAGAGATATTTCATCACCAACCAAAAGGGCGCTGGTGCTTGCGATAAGTGATGAAATCCCACCATTTCCCCCCACCCCATTTTGCAGCAGCAAAACAAACAAAATAGAAATGAAGCCAGAAGAAGTGCTGTGGCTTTTTCTCAAGGTGCAGGTGGTTATTCTCAGAGCTGACATTCCATTTTAATACATCCCTTGGTGGGAGTCAGGGCGGCAGTGGGAGGTGGCTGTGAGCCCCCAAAGGCAAAGAGAAAGAAGAGGTTCTTGCTACTTGCTGAAATGCTCTTATCTTTTTGGGAAGCCTGCAGTAAATTCAAACTTACTGAAGCAAGGACCGTGTTTCACAGCAATTTTATACATCCCCAGCATACAGGGTACCTGATCTTGACAGGAGCTTTGGGATGCTGCTGCAGCATGCGCAGTGCATAGTAATAAAGCTAATGAATTCCTCCTTCCCTAATTGGTCCCGGTCCTGGGGGTTGCATGTACTCACTGTCCCAAGCCCTGCTCAGTGCGGTCAGACTGGCTCTTCCCTGTGAACCCCGGTTGTCTCTGCCCCACGGCCTGGGGTGGGGGGTGGGGGGGGTGGGGTGGGGGGGTGGGGGGGGAGGGGAGGTTGCTGTGGAGATGCCTTGGGGGGTCCCACACTTAGAAGCCTAACTTCAGGTAGAGGAATAAACAGCAGGAACAGCAGATGACAGTCCCAAGAAACAAAGCTGCCCTTCTCATGCAAATGTCTCTGATGGTGACTGGGAGTGTGAGAGGGAAACATAGGGCTCCTATAGCCGATAGAGATGTTGCATTGTTTCTAATTAATTAGCATGTTTTTCAAAGCTTTCCACCAGGCGTTAGCAGCTTTTTAAGGGCGTTTTGCCAAAGAGCATTTAAATGGAAATCCCCCTGAGATACAGTATATTCTTTGCAGGGTGTCACGGGAAGGTAGATTCTTCCCAGGGGAAAACAGTCCCTACCTCCTTGTTTAATTTGTGCGTTTATTTGGCCTTCGGATCTGGAGGATTATCGTGTGCTCCAGTGCAGGGTCAGCATTCCCGACTAGCAGCCCATCTCCTGTGGTGGCTGCTCTGCAGCCCCAGATCCTCTTTCCGCAGGGATGCAGGATGGGTCACCACTACTCGCCTCCATTTGCCTGCATTCACAAGCTGCTACCCTGCAACATTGCTCCCCTGTATGGGCACTGACTTGCCAAGGGGGCAAAATGCTCCTGACCTTGCTGCAAAACGTTGGTGTTGCAGGTTTTTCTCTCTAAATGGGTGGTGTTGTCACCTACTGATGTCCCTCAGACCTCCCCAGGGCTTCATTGGGGCTGTAGTGCATCAGTGTCCCAAAAGCAAACATGACTGAAACTGTGCATTTTAAAGAGTATTGCCATCCCAGCCTAAGCTTCTACCACGGCGGGTGTACATCCACCCCGCAGTGACCCAGAGGGAGCAAACACCAGGAGAGATGTGGTGGCTGTGCTCTTTGCCCAGCGCACGCTGAGTGAAGGAGCTGTGGCTCTGGGCGCTGGGTGGATGGATGCGTTTGTCACCTGCTCTCTTTAATTTGCCTGTGTTCACTCTGACACAAAATGTGTGAAATCAGTCGAGGTGGAAAGAGAGGTCCCAGCTGAGTCTGAAGCAGCACAGCACAAACATTGAACATCGTGAGCGTGCGCAGCAGCAGCACTGGCCCAGCCGTGGCTGGAGAGCCCAAAGCCCAGTGCAAGGCGCTGGATGGCTCCGGGCTGGCGGGGGGTTATCGTGCCTGTGCAATTAGGCAGGCCAGTCACGAGGAATTTTCCTGAAGATTTACAGGCTGAAGCAATCCACCAGCATTTGATAGTCCAAGTTATCAACACCAGGTCCCTAAATCAACATTTGGTGACACAAGTCACCAGATGGTCAGAAGTAATGAGGACCCTGCAGCACCATCCCACCAATCCTCAATCCAGGCAGACACCTTCCCGCAGGCAGCTCTGAAAAGTGTGCGCAGCAACTACAGGTCCCAAGGATGACCAGGCTGGATGCTCTGTCTGGAGTGTAACTTTGTCCTTGCCACTTCATTTTCCAGCCATGTGGCAATTCAGATGTTCCTTTCCAAAAAAGATTACAACTTTCCAAGTTGAAGGTCTCAATGACATGCCCGAAACCAAACTGCTGTATCCAACTCAAAGTCACACATTCTCCTACACAGAGGAAGTTGCAATTTTTCTACTTTCACCAAGGACAAGGAATTTCGTTTTGGTTTATTGTGCAGGCATGTGTTTGTGAGATTTTCATGGCCCTGTGATTTATGCCAGGGCCTGAGTTATAACTCACATTTCTGTTTAAAAGCTAAACACTCTAATAGTGGTGGCTATTACTGTCATCACGTAGCAGCCGCACTTCTGAGATTCAATCTAGCCAAAGCTGGCCTACGTGATATTATCTGTGTATTTGTCTGCCTGATGGAGCTGCCTTTATTTTTTCTCTTTCATATATTGCTGTCTCAAGGACTGTTTTCCAAGCAACAATTCATGTCTCCTTCAGTCATCAGTGAAAACAATCAAGCTCAACTTTATTTTTGGCAGAAATCAAATGCTAAATGAGATCTCGGAATCATAAACAAGAGGGATGTAGACAAATCAGAGAGAATTCAGAGAAAAGCAGCATGGATAATTAAGGGGCAGGAGGGACTGGCTGATGGGTAAAGATTAAAATAAGTAAATACTTACAGCTAGGCTAAGTGAAGACTAATGGGGAACATAACAGCTGTCTAGGAATATCTGAAGGGTGTAAACACTGAAGAGGAAGAAATACTGTTCAGAATGGGCCAAAAGCAGTGGAGGTACGAATAAAGGTGATGAAACTCAACAAATGGAAATTCAGCCTCAACACCAGCATATATTTGTTCTTTTTCTGCTGGTGTGCAGTGCCACGGACTTTCCCAAGGAAAGCAGGATAAAGACTGTTGCTCGAGCGCTTTGAGCCTGCGGAGGAGAACATCCCTTAAATAAATAATTGGCACTGGAACATTTTCAGCTTTATGCTCTCTCTCCTTGTAACTAGCTGAGATGAATGAATAATCCATGATGGATAGCTTACTCAAAGAATTTTGCCGCTGACATTGCCCACAGTTTGCCAGTGAATGGATCACACTTCCCTTCAGTTCATCCAATACTTCAGGTGGTCCCATTCATTTTTTTTGGCAAGCAGTTCTACCCTGCGGACTGAGTGCCCGCAGTGAGCTTGCTGTTTGGTGTGCACTCCCAGGAGCCGTGCTGGACAGCAGCGGTGGGATTGCAAATCATCCTCCTGCTCCGAATTTAGATGAACAGAACTCCTCTGATCAGGAGGACTGGGAGGAGACCACCAGAGGTTTGACTCTGTTGGGAAGAGAGTAAATGAGCAGAAACAAAGTATTTGACAAAACAAAAGACCTTTTCCTTCTGGGTGATGCTGACCTTACTGAGCAAGGGGGAAAAAACCAAAACAACCAAAGCTAAACAAGCTGAATCACTTCACTGCTCTCAGCATTTAGCAGAAAGACACGTTGTTTTTTCTTTGTGTGTATGGCGAGATCCTGCTCTGGCTCGTGCCAATGGGCTCCGGTGACGAGCCTGGTGCTCTGTCCTCCTTTGTTAGGAAGTCACACCCGACCTACACGGCCTGAGTGTGATGGCCCTTCATTTTCCAAGTCATTGGAAGTGAATAATTGGCTGTCAGCCCAGTTTCCATCCCTAGCTCTGTAACAGGCGCTTGGGTCCTTCTCTGGCTTGCTTGCTTAGTTCTCAGAGAGGGCTCTGGAAGCGACTCTTAGAGAAATACTGTATTTGAGCTCAATCAGTCAGTGTCCCATAAAAGTACTGACTGCTTTGATTGTCTAGTAAAACATGCGAGGTGGATAAAAGTAATTGTAATAGCAAGAGGTGGAGAGCCATGGCTGGCCCACAGATGTGTTAGGGCCCAAGGCGTTGCCCAGCTGCTGCCTCCAGCAGGGTTTCTTCTTTCTGAATGCTCTTTTCCTGGTGCAGAACCCACCAGCCACAACAGGAAACAAATCTGGACAGCACAGATTAAAGTTTAAATGCAGCTATAGACCCACAGATTTTTCCTCTCAGGCTTTGGTTAGTATAGCTAATTAAACTGCAGGAACATGAGCTGGTGAACAATTGATGCATGCTTGCTAAGCGCAGCCAAGAAGCAGCACTCCCTCCGCACCATGCAGCCCACTTTGGGGTAAGTCTGACTCAGTTGGGAACATCTCAGCAACACCATAAAACGATTTGGAATAGGAATTGAAGAACATGTCCTAAGGCAGAATGGAGGATGCAATGCATTGCCAAGGACTTGTACATAATCATAGTGAATCATAAACTCAGCTTTATCTCTGAAAAATGATGCTTTGGCTGCTTGGTGGCCTCTGCTGCCCTGTCAGGTGCTGGCTTGGTAATAAGTCAAGAGATGGACAGCCGCTCAATGCCACCAGCAACACCCCTTCAGCAGCTGTGTCCCTCTGAGCACCGATCTCGGTGGCCATGGAGTTGAGCTGGGCAGGCTGGTGGGACCAGGCAGCCTGGCTGGTGCGCAGGACACCCCGTATCTCTGAATGGGTACCCCAGGCTGATCCCAGCTCCTTCATCCCCACACCTTCCACTTCAGTGCACTTCACAGAAAGAGAAAAGCAGAGGGCAGGGGGGAGGCTGGGCTTTAACCACAAGCCGGCAGGAACAGCTTTGAGCTAGGCACTAAAACATCCAGGAGAAATGCTTGTCTAGGGCTTTTCACTAGACCATTTCAAAGGAAACCATAAGTTGCTGAGCTGTGGAAAGGCGATGCTTTGGAGAGGACAGGTCATGATCTACTCTTCCAAACGCAGCTGTAAATCTGGAGCACCATGTCTGAAGTGAATGTAGCTCATTGGGATTTACTGCAGCATGACAGTGAGCAGGGCGCTGCCCCGACGCTCACTGAACTGAACCCGCAAGGTCAACCTGCTCTGGGCAAAACCAGAGGATTTTCAGCAAAGCTGCCAGCCGTAGAAGCACCAGTATCCTTAGAAAGAGAAGTCCCCTGTCCTCTCACTGACAATGCCATCTCTGGGACACAGGGATGCAGAGGGGAGGTTTATCTTTTGAGGGAAGGCTAGTCCTAGCTCCAGTTCATGTTAGGTCAGGAGCTCCTGGATTTAAGGTCTGAGCAGGGATGTTCAGTTCATCAGTAAAACGACAGCTGTTTGGATTATTTGAGAATTTGGAAATGGTCTCATTACCTGGCACTGCTGGTCAACAGACAGCCAAAACCCCTGTATCAAATAAACACCAGCCAGGATCCATCTGGAGTCCTGCTATGATGTACAGAGACTTTTTTGGGCCACTTGCTCCAGACAATAACACAGGCAGGTCCCTGGCCTGCCTCTCCAAGCTGTGCCATCTGCTCCAGGCTGGGATGCCGTAAGCCTCTCCGTGGGCTTTGCAAAGGAGCTGCTTTGCCCCACTTCACACTCCTGACCCATCCCTTCCTTTTCCTTTTTCCCAGCAGTTTTATCTTTGCTAGTGCCAGGGTAGCCAGGTTTGAACTTTAGCATCTGTTGCTCTTTCCCTGCTTGCATGGGTGACCCTACAACACTACTTTTCCACCCTATCATGAAAGAAGAAAAAGGAGAGTTGCTCCTTCTTCCCAGCCAACTCCAGCTCCATTTTGTCACTTGCTTTTCTTCCCCGAGTCAGGAACCAAACTGAAGACCCAGAAAGTGGGTCCATGCTGGCAGCACAGCTCAGGAGCACCACAAGCTGCTGCCCTGGGTATTGCCAATCCTGCCCCCACGGGAATCACCGATCCTGCTCCCACACATCCCAGTACCAGTCTCAGACTGCCCCTAATGCCTGGGTGATCCCTTCTGACTTCCAGGCATCTGTGATGATTTGCACATTTTTCTGTGTAAACACAAGTCGGCCACAGCTGCTCACTTCAGCCTCGGCTCTTTGCCACGTGTCATGCTGGTGCTGCGTGGGGATGCTACCGAGCACAGACCTCTCCCCCATGCCTCTCCCAGATGAAGATCGTCCCAAGCAGATGCAGCTGTACGGTGTGTGCCAGGTCCCCCCAAAGACCATCACATTGTTTCTGCTCCCAGAGTGGATGACCTGAAACTTTTAAGGGGAAAGAACAGCAAACAAGGAATAATGAAAATTAAAACTGTCAGCCCATGTTTTGGCCAAATAAACATTGGCATAATGATGACTGGAATGGGTGGGAATCGTGGATCTTCTCAGGGATGAGCATGGGGTGCCTGCGTAGCTGCACTGGCATGCAGGAGCCAGCTCCATGGCCCTGGCTCTGCTCCACAAGAGAGCTGCCTCTACCTGGGGGGGACTGCCATCATGTCTGTCACCTGTACCACCATGGCAACAGCTGTGTTCCCACTGCTCCAGCCTTCGAGATGGCACAGGGAACACAGAGCTGTTTTCCTAATGGTATGGTGCACTGCAGAGCTATGCCAGGGGTATAAGACAGACCAGTGCTGCTGTTAGACCAGATGCAGATATTGTCTTTCCTTTGTCATTCAGGAACGTAGCTGTTTGGCTGGTTTGGGTTGGTTGGTTTTTTTCTTTCTTTCTTCATGACAAATGGAAACTAATTAGCTTTTTTGCAGAAACACATCACCATAAATATTTTCCTGCACAATCCCTCATTCCCTCTGATGCTCTTAAAATATGAGGATGAGAAGAGGACACCTCAGGATGGTCCTGCTCCTTCCATCTAAGTTGGTGGAGAAGGTTGCCTTATTGCTCCTCAGCCACCCCCCTGCCCTAGTAATGGTCCAGGAGGGACACAGTTACCCACCACTAGCCCTAAAAAAAGAGATAAGAACCTCTGGGAGCCACAGGCAGGCTAAACCACCCAACACGTCGGTGAGACTTGAAAGGACAGCCTTTCCTCTCTGCCAGCTCAGGGTTTGGGACATGGTGCTGCTCCTGGCCATCCAGCACCTGTGCTTGGGATGCAGGGTCATGGGATGCCCTGAGCGGGCATATCCTCATGCCCACAGAGGTGACAGCATCAGCTTTCACCTGAGCCCCAAAGCCAGTGGGGTGTCCCGGGCTGGAGAGGGCTCCAGTGCTGCAGGTCCTGCCATGGGCTTGTCCAGGCTGTGCAGCATGGAAATCCAGACCAACACAAATAGGAAACACATTGGGGATTAGTAGGAGAGATAATAGCAAAAGACAGGGCCTGGCCTGGCCTTGATTACTGCAAAATCACAGCAATCGTGGCTGTTTATAATTCCAGCAGAAGCAGTTTTTTTTTATTGTATTTTCTGCTTGATTGTGTTTTGGGTTTTTATCTCCTCCATTGTGGAGTTAAAGGGACCTTGATGTGTAATTTAGGATCAAATCTGGACCTGAGAGGGAATTGCCATAATCTGATTACATGGGAACATCCCCCAGATCTGAAGCGAGTAACTGTTTTAGTTGCACTTGGCCTGTCCTAAAATATTATTCATTTATTTTTATTGAACAAACAGAAATATTTCAGTCTAACATATCTTGGATTATTATTATTAGATAGATTAGGGCCTTGGTCCTGCTGTTGCAGGAATATCCCACAGCAGAGGGCACTTTAGATAACCCATCCTCAAGTACTGCAGTGATTTCTCCCAGGTGGTACCCGCTGGTGGGCAATTGGGGTAATAAAACCAGCAGGATGATACTGGAGGCACTGGCAGAAAACACAGCTGCTCCAGTCAGATGTGAGAGCTTAGGGGGTGAGTTGTGCCCAGGGCTGGCTCTGCACGGCTGCAGCAGGCTGGAGCAGGGCCACACCACCGGGCACAGATGCCACGGGAATGGGCTGCAGCAGCTCCCAGCCTCCTGCTTGGTGCATCTGGCTTCTCCTTTACCCGCCCCCCCCCCCCCCCCCCCCCCCGCCCCGCATCTGCGTGTGCTCATGTTTCCAGGCTCTGCTGAGCAAACACTAACTGTCACTCAGGGAATGTGATGATTTCTCAAAGGAGCTAAAAATCCTCCGAGCAATTAAGACAACTCCCGGACAAGCTGCTGCTCACTGCAGAGAGCACCCTGGGGGTGGGCGCCGGTCAAGTGGCTCCGCACGGGCAGGCTTGGCTGTGTGCTGCGCTGTGGGGTGGTGGGCACCAACGCTCGCCTGTCTGCTAAAGGCTCTTGTATTTGTTGAGCTGGCAGAGAGCCTGTGGCACAGGCTGGGGATGCCAGCTGGGCTGGCGATCCCAAATGCAGCTGTGGCACTTTTGAACATACCGAAGTTTCACAAGATGGTGAGGGTCGTGGGGCATTCCATCATTTTAGTTGGTTTTAGATGGTTGTCTTCATCTAAAGGTAGAAATAATGAATGCTGTCTTTCTTGAAGAAATGGCCATTACCTGTGCCCAGGGAACAGGGTGAAAAAAAAGAGTTTGGCCAGCTTTCTGTGCAGGAGTTCAGCCTGAGCAGCAGACCCTTTCCTCACTGCCTCTCCAGCCATCCCTTTTGTCCATCTTGATCTGTTTTGATCTTCTGTTAATTCATCTCTATGTTCTTCTCCCCCTCTCTCTGCCTTTCAAATTTCACTCTCCCTTCATACCTGGAAAGACTTGAGTTAGAGGGGTTTGAAAACCACTTTAAAAGACAGCCATCACCCATTGTTTTTCCAATGGCATATGGTGATAATAACAACGCAGCAGCCCCAGACCTCCTGGCTTCAATTACTTTACAGGATCAGCTAATCCCAGTTAAAATTACCTATGTAACTGAAGAATAATTGTAAATCAGGCTCTCTCCTGGACTCTGGTTTTCTGAAAAATCATTGCTGAGTTGTTCCCTGTGCCAAGGCTGCAGAGGGATCAGCAGATGAGTAACAGGCTCTGGGAGATGTTGTCCGAGGAGATTGGTTTCTTTTCCTTTTCAAAGCAAACTCCAAGCAGATGTCCACCTTTTCCCCTATGGCTCTATGGAGTGGATGGGATTGAAGTGACGGAGGGAAGAGGAAACATTTCACAAGTTAGTTTGCCTGGGTAGAGCTCCAAGGATTGAACTTCTCCCAGAATTATTCTAGCTTGGCAGACCCATGACGAGGAAGCTGATGCAGAGGTTTTCTCAGGAGAGGTCTGCTGGTGCAATCCTGCCCTAAAGATGCTCAGAGCCATGTCCCCGGGACAGGTGTGCCACCTGCATCAGTCCAACGGGACAAAACCAGAGAAGAGCCCCAAGTCCAAGTAAACACCATGTGAGGCTTAAGGTAGGATGAGGGACTGCTTTTGTTCATCATCAATTTTAACTCCCTTTGTTGTTCTTAGCCACGACAGGAAAGGTGGAAGAAATATACTGAAACTTATAAATAAGACTGCTCATTCCTCTTAGGTGACCTGATGGGGACTGGGTGCGGCACCCCCAGGAGATCCCTTCTCTTGCTGGAGTCTCCCTGGGCTGGCTGCCGGCTTTGCAGTGTCAGGACATTGCTCTGGTACTTCCACTGAGCAAATCTGCCAGTTATCATGACAAGACATGATTCTTCTTTAGATGGCAGATAAATCTCTCCTGAACCACAGAGCTGTGTTCTGGTTTGATTGCTTTTACCCTTACAGTAATTTCCATGACAGTTTCTGCAAATTGTTCCTTTTAAATCTAAAATTTCCTGGATTTAACCCAGCTCCCAATGAGGTCATCTCCTCACCAGCCATCCCTACAGCCAGCCTTGCCCTGGCATTTGGCATCCTGCATTATTTTACCACCTGCTCCTGAGGAGCAAATGTATTTTCCCTGGCAGTTTTGTTGTAGGCCTTGATGAAGGATCAGGCAGATGCTGACGGCTCAAAGACTCAATAAACTTTATTAACTCCTTGACAAGCCTAACACACTCCTTGCAAGACTCCGTTATAGCCCCAGGTTTCAGGCATTGCTTGGCGCATCCTGCAGAAACCCCCGTTCCTGCTGTTGTTTGGCAAAACTTGTCAACAACTGTAGATCAGATCTCCAAAAAAAAAATATTCAAAAATGAGTCAGGTATATTCCAAGAGATATCGTCTGTTCAGGTACCGCCAAGAATAGCATGCATTTAATCCTAAGCATGGCACATAATTCTCCCAGCCTGCTGTGGCAGATGCTCGCCACTCCCGAGCAGCAAGCTGCGGTGGGGCTGTGTCACCCTTGCAATGCAGATAGCCAGTGCAGATACCATCGAAGTGGTTCTGTGGTTCTGGCTGCCCTCCAGCCTCCCAGCCCAATGACTGAGAACATCTTGACATGCTTGAGTATGCCTCTGTATGGATGGTTATGTTGTTAAGCCAGAAAATCAGTTCTGCCAAGCAGTTCTCGCAGGGAGGGCAGGGCAGCAGAATTTGAGGCTGCTCTTAAATGCAGGGTAAGCAGCAGAGCTGCACCAGCAGCATCCCCCACAGGTCCACCTTCTCTCTGGGGCTCCTGGTCCCCACTTATTTTTTGGTTTTGCAGCCCAGGGTCTCTGGAGCATCAGCCACATGTCCTTGGGGCATTGCAGCACGCACTGTGTTCAATATCCTTCTTCAGGGCAGGGTTGGCATGGTGCTAAAACTGCTCCAAAAGGAGCCCTAGTGCTGGTGCCTGGGATGTTTTCAGGGATAGGTCCTGGACTTTCCCAGCAAGCAGCATCCAGTCCCTTCGTCACAAAATAAAGATTAAATAACACAAGAGGAAAGCATCTCTGCCCCTCTTCCGATAGACCCGCTGCGTGTATGAGATGCGCATTTCTCCCTCCCACGACAAGAGCGTGTCAGTGGAGGGGAGGGGGGAAAGGGGGCCTGCCCAAGCAGTTTACCTAATTAAAACAAGGGTTATCTCTAATAGCATAAGCAGACTCAAAATGTAAAGACCAGCAATACGATGTACTGCATATAATCACATTGCAGTTTAAATAAAGGTTTGTATTGTCTGGAGTTAGCTGAATACTTTTGCAAAGAAAGATAAAAATGAGAAAACAGTGGCATGATCAATGTTGCTATTTGGTCCTCCTCAAATTGTTTTTCTTCTGTAAGTGTAGCCCAGCATTTCTGTTACCATTATTACTCTCCCCTATTTTTCAGTCTGGTTTATGAAAGCTATTGATCTATCAGATGTTTGAAGATCCAGCTTCCCCGGCTGGGATGTCTCATCTGAGGCCATTATAGACTTTGCACGCTGCAGTGGCTGAGGATCAATACAGTCCTAGGTGCACTCGCATGCTAGCTGAAGTGTGACTTAATTGATATGTTGGTTAGGAGATACTCAGGGATACTCACAGTGCGACCAGTGTATCCGAGGGAAAGGAGAGCGTGTGTCCGCTCGTTTGAATCACTTTGCAAAGTGCAATTCTGACAGCCAGCATCCGGCTCTTAGCCACTAGACTTGCCTTAATGATATTTGATTTGCCTCTTACCAGCAGATAAATAATTGTATAAGGCCAGAAGCTTGCTCAGAGGAAGGATGAGGGCAGAGGTAGAGCAATTTTTTGATTTCCAGTTGCAAACTCGTGATGCTTTTCTGGGAGAGGAGTAAGGCCATGTCTGTGCCGGGGACGGTCTGCCTTCAGCCTGCCAGCCTCATCTTTTTTCTCAGCACCCATCACTGAGTAATTGAGATGTGTAGGTAATTGTAGGGAGGCACAGAGGGGATTTAGAAGTTTTTCACAAGTTATCTGCTATGGTTTTACAGGAGTTTGTTTTAAACACAAACCGTAGTATGCTTTAGCTAGTTCTGGGCTGTGCTTTTAGGTGTGAACAAGCTGCAGTTGGTGCAGGCTCTCAGGAGGAAGGGAAAGGTGGCTTCAAGCCATATTTGCCTTGCAATTAGTGTGGGGGGCCTGGGGTAGGGCTTAGGTTGCTCCTAATCCTGCATACCAGAATAACCCTGGTAGGATTGCTGCCGGGGTCCCTGGAGACCTGGCCATCTCCTGCCCCCAGCCACATGCTCCCCCCACCCAGGAATGCCTCTTGTCCCCCAGTGAGGTCAAATCCATACCACTCAGAGCTTTTGTGTCTCCACCTGGTCAGGGTTGTGTCTGTCCTCATGAAAAAAATATTTTGGACATGTGGAATACTTTGTCAAGAGATGGAAGATGGCTCCCCTCCAAGTCCTGCACAGATGAGCAGCTCTTCTCTCTTCCCTGCTTGTCTTCAGATGTTCAGGACTCTCTGAGGGTTTTACAGATGTTTCCTGTGAACATCTCTGTATTTTAAGATGACAAAAGAAATTACTTATGCACTGCCCCATTAGCAGGGACATGCTCTTGACCAGGACTTTGGAACAAACAAAGCAAGACTTACCCAGAAAACACATCTCAGGTTTGCATTTGGTCTCTGCAGTGGGACACAAGACCATGAAGTGCTTTATTTCAGGTGGAGATTGATAGACTGATCTGAGTCCGCATGAGTAGCAAAGTGGATGGCAATCTACTTTCATTTTGGAATTAGTATTAATTCCCAGTAGATGAGGCCAAGCAAGCCACATGCTGGGGTTGTTTGCACAGTAGATTGAAGGCTCGGTGACATAGAGATATCATTGAGCTTTCGTTCCCTTTGCTGCTGCTGCATGGAAGAAAACATTGTCACTGATGGGTCAAATGGAGGCAAGATAAATCTGTGGGTTTGTCACCCGGTTGGTATCTGGGAGAGCTGACTGGCACCTTGGGAAGGACAGGGAGAAAGAGATTGCTTTGCCTGGAAGAGATATTAAGAGCTCAGAAAGGCAGGTGCCTCCTGCCACCCTGGGATTTAGGAAGCTGGTAGCATTTCAGACATAAATGGTCTCTCATCTGCACTGCCATGCTGGTGCTCAGAGGAGCGTGGTGCACATACAAAGGCAGAGAGCTGGAGTAACTTACCGAGACCTCAGTAGCTCGTTGCTGGCACAGAGGAGCTAATGCTTTTTTTGCCTGTGGACTGGCAATATTCTATTCACTGTTGGGGATTTCTAATCGGGTCCCACTCCGTTCTGCTCCCAACCTTTCAAACCAGCAGTGTCCTTTTGTGTGTAGAAAAAGACAAGTGGCTCTGGAGGGAATGCACATTTGTAAGGATCTTTATCGTCCTATTATGTGTGTTCAGGGAGCCCGCAGGAACAGTTGAAGACTTTATGGAATTAGGTTTTCAAGAGGATATATGCCAAGTGGTGGCACCATATTCAGTCTCTCTGCCTAGAGGAAAGGGGAAGGGAGTCCAGACAGGGACCTCTCTCATCCCTTCTACAGAAGTCATCTGAGATCTTGGTGGGTTTAGAGAGAGAGAGTAAAGGACAATCCAGTCTCCACTGCAGATCAGCTCAGTAGGTGTGTCATTGCTGGTACAGGCAAGCAGCTATATTAGCACACTGATTAGCAAACAGACAAGGGAAAAAGAGCTCGGGAAGGTCCCAGCCATACCTCCTTCAGTGCTAGGAGCTCACAGCACACGGGCTCCACTCAATGAGTATGCCAAATTTATTTCTTCTTCTCTCTTCCACTTGCACATATGATACATGTATTTTAGATTTGCATGTATGTACATAGGTACAAAAGCTTCCCCATGCTGGCAGCCCAGCAGCAGGTGATTCCAGAGGCTCCTGGGGTCGGGACATGGGGCTGTGCCTGCAGGCACAGGGCACTTACCTGTGCAAGCAGCGGCAGCAGCAGGGCTGTGCTGCCCACAGGTGGGCAGGGGATGCTGCCAGGCGGTAAAGGCACAAGCACAGGCTGCCAGGATGGTCAAGTCAGCTTTTGGTTGTTCTTTCAAATATCCTCATTTTTGTGATGCTTAATAAGAATATTCAAAGCTAAACCAAAGGTCTAATGTACTTTTGGCTGCAGCAGAAATAATTATCCCCTGTACAGCCCGGCTTCTGAAGTCAGTAGCTTGTAACAGCTGCCGAAGGAATTAGTTCCAAATGCGGGAAACTGTACAGGCAGAAGATGGAGATTTTGCTGACCCAAACCATGATGCTGTCCACCCGCCAAAGGAGCGAGAGGAACCTCTTTGCACAGAGAGGGT
The DNA here is from genome assembly GCF_023638135.1 of Falco biarmicus. Classification (NCBI taxonomy): domain Eukaryota; kingdom Metazoa; phylum Chordata; class Aves; order Falconiformes; family Falconidae; genus Falco; species Falco biarmicus. The sequence continues at coordinate 982,329 of NC_079301.1, read as the reverse complement.
GTCCTGGCATGGGATGGAGCTGGCAGCACCCCAGAGCAGAAGCATCTCTTAGCAGGGCCTGAACCAACATCGGGCAGGGCCTGGGCTAATTCCCCTTTCTGAAATCTTGTTGGGTGCCTGCCCGAAATCCCTACCTTAAATAATCTGAAATGAATGTCAGACTTTATCCACAAATAGAAGAGCATACTGCCAGAAAGCGTTATTTGATTTTATTATTAAAAATAATGGGAAAGTGGGGAAAAAAGGCTTTCAATGCATGGACTGCCCTTGCAGGAGAGCACCATAACCCACTCAGGTCACCACACAGAGCCCCCAAAGGGTGATGCTGATGCATGAGGGGGTAGGCAGACCCTGGAATGAGCCCCCCAGCCAAAAGCAGTGCCTCATGGCTGCCGTGTGTGCCTGGGCAGAGCCAGCCCCTACTCCCAGCATTTGACATTCACACTGCTCAGGGACCAGTCACAGGCCCAGGTATTTTTTTATCTATGTCTTGAATTACATCACCAAAATGGAAAGCTGTTCATAGGCCATTGTCAGTCTGAAAACAAGCAGAATTATTCTATTAAAAAGGTCACTATGAATAATTCAATCATGCTCCAGAGGTAAGGGTGGCATCTATTATGAATATCAGAAGGGTTTTGCTAAAGTGACAAAAGTTTGAGCCATGATTGAGATGAGTGCCCAGAGAGCCCGACCCAGGGACACTGCTGGTGTCGGAGGCAAATTTTTTTCCCTAAACTGCTTGTAGAGATCAAAGTCCTACAGCACCTACAGCAGCTGATCATCTGCTGTCTCTGCTCTCCTGTCCACCCACTGCTGCCCACGGCAGCAGAGCGGACATAGAGTGCATCCCCATCCACCCTGGCAAAGCAGTCAGATTTGGCCAGCTTGCGAGAACCTTATTTTGCAAGGTGGCAATTAAAATTTTATGCTCTGAGTTTTCCCTGAATGATTTTAAAACGTCTTTTCTGATGACTTCCTAGTAGCAAGTCGAGTAAATTAGAATCTGAGTGCAATCAGCATCCTTAATTCAGACGCCAGCCTGGGGTCCATCGGGGAGCTGTGTCTGAGGAAGCTCTGCCTGCCTAAGAAGGTCAAGGGCTGGGTGTCCTGAGAGGCTTTGCCCTTGGAGTATTGTCAGGGAGGAAAAGAAACACTAGAAAGTAGGACACGGTCCCCTAAGTAGCACGAAAATCCCGCCCTGCTCAGCAAACTTTACTTCTTTCCCTCATCTGTATGTTTTCTGTCACATCTTAGAAGATGTGACTTTGATGATATATGAATAAAGGAGCATCCGCCAGCAGCTGTAACAAAATCAGCCCACTCCTGTCTCTGTGGCCCCCGGGGAGCAGGACAGAGGAGCGATGCTCATCACCAGGCGTTGGAACCAAATGTAGTTTCAGGTCATTGCTGCTGGTGGTCGGCCCCGGCAGTGGTCTGGCACAGAGAGCCGGTTCCTTGATTCTGCTCAGACTGCCACAGCATGCCCCGACAGCTCCCACTGCTCCGGGTGGCCCCGGCTCCCCTGCCCGCCTGCAATACCTGGGGGTGTCTCCTGCATGGGAATGTATGTATGGGGGCTGTCAGTCTGCAGGCTGTCCACACTCACCTGCATGCTGCAGTGAGGCACCTGGCAGGATCCAGGTCCTGGGTTTTTCTGTGGTAGAGAAAATCAGTATATTCAACCGCCCATGCTTCACCCTGGTGTGAGTATGTGCAGTGCACAGCTGGGGCATGAGGACCTGGAGAAGGACTCATTCCTGGGTGCAGGACCAGCAGAAGACACAGGCTCCAGCATCGGTCACATGTGCACACAGGGATGTGATGTGTCTGCTGGTGCTGGAAAGGCTCCGTCCAGACATCTTCACAAACATGAAGCAGTTGTGAAACTCCCCAGAGCACAGCCCCGAGGTGAAACCTTTGGATGGAGAAAATCCTGTTACACAAGGAGAGGGGTGGGAGAGTTTTTCTTTCTAATTAAAAACTCAGCAGCTCTGATACACTGCAGCTGCAGAGGAGCGGGGTTGTTTCCCCCTTCCCCGGTGTGCACAGGGAAGGCTGGGATGGGCCCAGCATTTAATAAATTATAGTGAAAACAGTGTCAAGAGGTCAGGCCGGTGGCTGCCAGCAGCCTGCGCTCCTCAAAACAGCTTCACACACCTTGCCAGTAAAACTCAGCTTTGCAAACTGTGCTGTTATGTGATTAACAGGGATGGGACCCTCTGCACGGCTGGGCTGCCTGGGAAGGTGCCAGTGAGCACGGGCAGCCACAGCGAGTGACATCCAGGAGATGCCTTGAGCTGTCGACCAAGCTGGGCATTTTCCTGGGGAGGAGGGAGCCAACCTGGAGGAAGGAGCTGGACCCTGGCATGGGAAGAACATGGGGGTCCCCGGGGAAGAGCAGCTCAGCCACCCCAGGGTGGTGGGTGATGGGCATGTGGATGGGAGAGGCGACATGGTGGGTAACTGGGGCCGAGGCGGCTCCATCTCCTGCAGTCCCCTCCGTGAATGAAAGCTGGTTTTGTTTCACCTCCCGCCCCAGAGCTGGAGGTGTGTAAACAGGAAGAGTCACTCCCTGTGCACTGGGAGCAAGGGAAAAACGAGGTGTTGAAAAGATGACAACTGGCTCTGCCAAGGGGTTCACCTGGTAAGGGAAGTAGGGAGAAGGGGGAGATGGGGAGACTGGAGAGGTGGGGGACAGGGAAGGTGGAGTGGGAGAGGGGCTGCAGGAGAAGAGGAGATGCTTGAAAAATTTTATCTTTTATTTCAGGAGCAGAAAATACTCTCCATTACTTCCTGGCATCAAAGGTTTTTCACTTTCTTCTACCTTGAAAAAATAAAGCCAGGACCATCTGCCTGATGAGAGATGGAAGGGCAGCACCGGAGCCGGGGCGGGCAGGAGGATGGGCAGGATGTAGCGTATGAAAAGCGCTCTGTGCAGCTCAACTCTCCTGGGGGCAATAAGGGCTGTTGAAAAGCCCAGAAAGAAGCTTTATCATGGAGTGTTTATCGCTGAGGTCATTTCTGCCCTTCCCCGCTTCCAGCCAGGAGGAGGCTCCTCTGGCCCCTCCCCTGCTTGGGGACCAGCCTTAGGGTTTCCTGATGAGAAAGCCTACCACGTCCTCAGTCCTCCTGGCATCCCCACAGCCCAGGCATCCTGGGGGTGCCTGTTTTGGGGACAGCCACGCTCAGGACACCACTCCATCAGTGGAGCAGTGGGTCAAGGCAGGTGCCATCAAGGCTCTCCACTCTGCACCGCTCTTGCGTGGTGCTCATGCAAAGCCCCTTTTCTCCAAGGGCCATTGGAGAAAATCGACATTTGGTGGCAGGATAAGATCCCTCCATCCTTTGAAACAAGTCCCCCCCATCGCCATGCAATACTCCAGGGAGGATTTATGCCTCATTCTGCTCCCTGGAGATGGATGCCCCAACGCATGGCGATTTCTTTTCTCCTCACCGGTAGCTTCAGAGCAGTTGTCCAAGACCAGGTGGCCTTAGGGGACAGCCAGCTCCTGGTGACATTGCTGAGATACACGTTGTTACCACCTGGTGGCACCAAAAAAATTGTCAGAGGAAGAACTAATTAATACCAGTTGCAGTCCTTGGCTTGGGAAATTCAGTGCAGTTTTTAGGATCGCTGTGGTTTGCTATGCAATTGTTAAACACCAATTCATTTTTTATAGCTGGAGGGTTAATGTTTGTGCACTTCAGCCTTGCAGGAGGGGGATGCAGCTTGAAGTGCACAGTAAAATGAAAGGGGAGGGGGGATGCTCTGCCTATAGAGTTCAACCTCTGTACCCCCCAGCCACCCTCCCCATTGATGCTGGTACGACAATAGCACCATGTGTTCCCCCGGGCAAAGGGTGACTGCTCAAGAGCAGCCTCACTCCCTGTGTGATGGCAGGCAGGTGATCCTGTGGGATCCTAAATCCTTTACAGTAATCCCAAATCTGCCACACCTGGGCTGATTTGTCCTCCTTCCTTTGGGCAAGACAGGAGTGAGGACTGGGGACAGCCGTTTGGACCAGCTGCATCCTGGTGCTTGTCAGCAGGAGAGTTTTGGGGCCAGGGTGGGTTGGTGGGTGGGAAAAACCAGCAGAAATTCCTCCCTAGCCAGGAGGAAGGCTTCAACACCATGGCCCCCAGGGTAGGACCTCCAGGAGAAGAGGCCGGGTCCCTGTGGGGACTGTGTTCACCAGTTGTTGAGAGCAGCTGGCTCACAGGGAGCCTCAAAGTGACCTTAAAACTGTCCAAACAAACCCACATCTCACAGCTTTTCTGGCCAATGTATAATCTAACAGTGGGTCTGCTTTATCGCAGGCAGGGAAGGGTTGAGCATTGCAAAAGCTTAACACAGCTGTGGTGCTACTCCCAGGAGCAGCAAGGGCCAGGGCACAGCTGATGGGAAGAGGGCTTGAGCTCCCCCCATATCATACCATCACATTGACACCCTCATCTGTCCTGCAAAAGCCTTTCTTCATCCTCTGGGAATGGCATGGACAAGCACCCAGGCATGGTGAGGAGAGATGGTGGGACAGTGACTGAGGGACCCAAACAGGGAAGACGGTGTCCTGCTCCAACAGAGTTGGACCCTTGTCTGTACCTGTAAGAGTCACCAGTATCCGCAGTCATCACTCCCTTTGCTGGTGTCTCCCTGCCCTGTAAATGTCCTGTATTTTCCAAGCAGCCTTGCTTCCCTCCTCACTGAGCCAAGCTTGCGTTGCATGAAGACCATCCCAGTTTGCAGGATACCTCTCCAGCTTTCTCCTCCAGAGCCATGAGGTGACCCACAGGCAAAGACTGCTGCCCAAGGCGATGGGGAGGCTGCAGGGATTGACCAGGGCAGTGGGACTCGCCTGGTTGTCTCTGCTCCACATACCACCCAGCCCTGTACAAGGCTGCAGGAGCCTCCCACATCCTTCTTTTCCCTGTGATATTGCTAAGCAGGAGGTAAATTGAAGGCAGGGCAGCTAATGAAAGAGAGTTTAATTGCTTCAGGTTTCATTCAAAAAACATAGCTTAAATAAAGAGGGGTGGAGGGGAGGTAGCAACTCTTGATAGTTTGAGAGATTTATACATATCAGCTGCTCCTGATCAGCCCCGGTCACCTCCAGCTCCCCATCGCATGTTTTCCACCCTTCCAGGGCTGCCCCGTGTGTTGAAATGTTTGGGTGTCTCCAGAGGACTGAGCCTTGGCCCCCATTAATCCCCCCTTGCTAACCCGACAACAGGGAGGAAATTGGCTTCAATTAAACGTGTACGGACTCATTTCCCTTTGAAGTACAGAGCAGCACAAGAGACTGCTCTGGGGAGGTCTGGAGAATAACCAGATAAAACTGGGCCCAAAATCTTAAGACTGGGGAACTGCAAACTAGAGACTAGTCTAAGCCCATGGAGCAGCCCAGTTTCTGTTTTGTCTCCCTTAGGAGAGGACCCACATTTCCAAAGCAGTGCCTGAGCAAGGAACAGCACAGCAGGGAGGGAAAGTGATGCAAAGACACCCGAAGTACTGATGCGTTGGTACCTGTGTGAGGCCAGGGCAAGAGCCACGCAGTGAAGGTCCTTTGCACAGAAGGGTTCATTCGTGGCAGCTTTAGGCTGAGCATCCCCTAACCTGCTTCAGGCACTGTCCAAGGGAAGATAAACTTCCTCTGCTTGGGAACACTTCAGTTTGAGCTCATTTCCTTCAAGGATGTGGAGATGGTACCTGGGCACAGACACCTCCAGAGAGATGGAGAGAAGCACCCAGGTGCCTCTCTGCCTTGGATCGGTCTCCCAGCCTGCGCAGCTTCCTTGCAAGGTGTGTGGGTACGCACGGAGCTGCTGTGCTGCCCTGGCCTTGGGACCTGGCAGTTTCCAAGTGCAGGGAAGGTTTCACTCAGCCTGGAGAGACCCAGTATGCGCTTGCTGAAATGAGATCTAAAAGCACCCAACCACATTTTCTGCATCTTTGGCATGCTGTGGGAATAACAGATCACCAGCTACTGCCTGTCATCCATCCTGCTTATTTCCTGCGCAGAACCTGATTTATGTCTGCACCTCTTTCCTTTATGCCATCAGTACATGCTGATAGATGGCCCCTCTCTCTGCTCTTGCTGTCCCCTTGTGCTACATCAAACCATTAATTCTTTGCCAATGTAAACCTGTCTCGCCTTCAAGACTTTAATTTTGCAAAAGCATAAACACCTTATAATCTGTCTGTCTTTATCTCACTAGCTGGTTCTGGAGCTTTCCCTCCCCTTCTGCTGGCCATAGGTTATCTGGGGTGAGGATGCGGCCACAGAGGCAAGAACAGCAGCAGCAAACATGGCCAGTGTGGCTGCCCCAGTCTCAGTGGCAAGGGGCAGCTGGGAATAAGAGACTCTCACTGTCCTCATGGTTCCTCTGAAGCACAGAACAGCCTGTGCATATTCCTGGAGAGATGTGGGAGGTTCAGCCAGGCCCAATAAACCATTAAATCCAAGGGTCAAGTGCTTGGCAGATGGCTAAGTGGTCTAAGCCCAGCTTCCAGGTCTGAATAACATGCAGAGCTTCTGTGCAGGGACAGTTTTTCATCCTGAATGAATCCTAGCATTTTGTGGGGGGTTAACCCTGATGAAAGACTGAAAATCGAGCTTTGTGATGACCTGAGAACCAGACACTTGCTCCCCACTTTTGCTCTGCCGACAGCCTGGCTTGCGCTCGAGGTGTCAAGCTGATGAACAGATCTGCGGGCAAGAAGAGCTGGGCCATCTGCAGGAGGACTCGTGCTCACTGCTTGGAGGAACCAGGTTACATGCAAGTGCCCCGAGGTTCCCTCCAGCAGTGCAGCCATGGCCAGAAAGAAAAAGAAAACTCCAGTGACGTTGCAAAAAGAAGCTGTGTAAGTCCTGGGGCTGCACTGAGAGACACGTGTGTCACTGCCCTGCTGTATGTCAGTGAAGGCACTGGTTCCAGACAGAGGGACGGAAGGAGCCAGGGTCCAGGCTGCAGCAGCCGGTGCCCCTGCCCAAGTCCCGCAGCAGAGCTCAGCCCCTCAGCCCAGCAGGATGGCAGCACTGCTGGCAGGACGCGCTGGCCCCGGCGGCAGGGCAGCTCTGCTGCTGACCATCGCCAGCACCGCCCGGCCTCCGCTGCAGCTCCAGTGAGTCCCCGCAGAGTTTTGTCCTTCCTTCCTAACTTTCCTCTCTCCCCTTTTTGATTCTTAGTTGAGTCATTTGTCCCGATCTTTGGCAATTCCTACAGCATATAAAAAATATGTGCCATTTCTCCCTTTGGGGAATGACGTGAATTCAGTTCCATGGCTGTAATCCATTTAGTGCCAGGTTATTAAAATAAAGATATCTTTCAGGACTACAGACCTGTTAATCAGGGGAATGGCTTCAGAGGGCTTTTGTGGGCTCTGTTAATTTGTGCTGCATTGAGCCATGTAGAGCTGAGAGGAGCATTAGGGACGAGAGTGAAGGGAATAAATCAATAAAGTGGATTGAAGAGTGCTCGGCTGGCTTGCTATTCTGTGGCTGCTGTGTTCTGACTTAAACGTTTTACATCCATCACAGCCTGCAGATGTAACTCTGGCTTGCAGGCAACAGGTTTTGTCCTTATCAGTTCAGTGTGTGCTGTGCAGGTTTATCAGCACGTGGAGCAGCCCTGCACAGTGGCCCCTGACTCACCCAGCCATCCGAGCTCCACAGCATCACCCGCTCAGTCTCGTGGGGTCTTCTCCAGCAGCATAACTCAGCAAAGCAGAGAGAAGTGTAGCTTGAAACAGCAGCTGCAGGGTGCTGGGAGGGGACTGAGGAACATTTCACCTTGTGGTCGCTGCTGATTTTGCTCTGCAAACTAAAATGTTGAAGGCTGTCAAGTAGTTTATATTGTATCAAACTGTGTTTGTGGTCTCTGAGCACTCCCTTGGTGTGGCTGGTGCCCGCAGCCGGACACCTTCTGCATGCCCCCTGTTTTCTCAGCCCTTCCTCGTGATGGTGCTGCCCAGCTCAGAGGATGCTCCATGCTGACACTTTGCCCAGAAACAGCCTTTTGCTTTATGCTGGCAGAAACGACCGAGACCAGGTGACGGTGTGCACATGAACGTGAAAACCTGTGCTTCTGCCAGGTTCATCCAAACCAGGGATCTGTGCCAGAGGCTGGCCTCCCTTACAGCTGCTTGGAGAGCATCCCCATAAGGAGCAGCTCCTGAGATGGGGGGATGAGGTCCGTGAGATTTCTGCTGCTTCTGCTCAGCTGTGATGTGTGTGAAGAGGGAAGCTGGCTCCTCTCATCTTTCTGCTTGCATTGCTCACCCACACATAGAAAATTAAAGCTTTGAACACAGACTCTGGGGGAGCCACTATTGCCCTGAAAAAGGAGAAGACGAACTTGCTCCCTTTCCCTGCAGTGCCCTGTCACAGGCTGGGGTTGCCCACAGCAGACTCGGTGTGCCCACAGCCCAGCTATTGCTCTGGGCAAGCAGCCTGCAGGGAAATGCAGTGAAGGCTTGGACATGAGAGCCGGCCGGCACCGTGCGGTGCAATGCTGCCAGCCCTGCGGATGCCCTGGGAAGAAAAGTCTCTGCTCCCACATTCCTTCTGGGAAGCTCCTCTCTGCAAACATCTCTGATGTGAGCACAGGGAGGGAACAGTAACTAAAAATAATCATTAATAGTTAGCACTGCTCCCCCTCCTAGCCTGCACCAATAGGTTGACTTTTAGAAATTCACAACTTCTACTAATTGGGATTTTCCTTTTGTAGCAATGGCATTCTGGCAAACAAAAACACACCGCGCTACCTTCACGTTGCCGGTCTCCCCATGCTTCCAGTGGGAGAATCTCCAGAGCTGTTGTAAATACAACAGGATTAAGTGAAAACCCTCTCTGCAGAAGTACAGCTAGTGTTCTGCCTTTTGGCAGGTCTGATCACTTGTGGTTAATTTGGAGCACATGTCATTCTCTGTCCTCCTTTTGGCTAAGAGAGAGCTCTTGCTTCTGAAGGAAATATTGCGTTTTCATTGGGTTTAATTCTTTAGGAAAAGAAATCATTCATGTCTCCTGACTTTGAAACCTAGAATTCTTATCATCTTGCTATTAATAATGTTCTTTTTTTTTTTTTTTTTTTTTTTTCTGAAATGCTACAGAACAGCAGCTCTTAAGTCTTTGCTATGGTCAGACAATGGGAAGATGGCATCAGCTCTGTGAGTGGCTTTAAGGGAATTTGAAGGGAATCATATGCTGGAAGTTAGGCATCAAAAAGATGGATTGGAATTGTTATTGACTCAATAGTGCTGCTTAGAATAAAATGTCATATAGAGTTATGACCTGCCTTGAGTAGTGGAGTTTGGGTTTTCCTATGCAGAGGCTAGGTGGGGAGTGAAAGCACCAGGGTTAGGTGCAGGAAAGCCGGAGAGGTGTTGGGACCTTGGCATGAGCACAGGTGACAGGGAGCAATCAAGCAGGAGAAAAAGCCTGGCTGGCTTTAGGGATGGTGCATTGCCCAGAGAGCTAACCCCTAAAACTGCATGCTACATCGATACCCACTGGAGTTTTCATATCTCAAAGTTCCACAACAGTAACCTATAATTAACAATCTCGTTTTCCAAAAATTCACTCATTGGCACTCGCTCTCATGGAGAACAACTGGAAAATGCATTTGCGGTGCCCAGACTGAGCTGGCTGAGCTGCGGCACTCCAAAATCGTATTACGAGACTTTCCCCAGCGCAACAAATCTCTCAGCTTTCAGACCCCAAAATCTCCACGTTATCTTTATCTCTTTAACCTCAAACTTTGAAGCAAAAATACCCCAGTTAGAGGACATGACTGAGATAGTTCAGGATGGAAAGTCAGCCTGCCAAGGAATTTGAAAGGTGCACCAGCTGGGCTTACATGGAGAAGTCGGCTCTTGCTGTTACTGGCAAGGCACCAGGACTGGTCTCACAAGAAGTTGAATAAGTGAATAGCTCAGAAATCCTCCCTCTCTCCTGGCAGTTCGACATAAGGACAGAATTATTTACCATCCAGAATACAGGGATAGCTCAGGGAATAACAGGCTGCTTAAGAGGCTTTTACTAAAGCACGTTTTGGCCTCACACCTGCTCCTGGTATCTCACCAAACATTGCACTGGCCGCCCAGTGCCCTCAGACACAAAGAAATTATAGAAATGAAGAATTTTGGTCTTTTTACTGGGTGTGAGTTGATTGATACTCACTGTGAGTCTAGAAGGCAAGTTTTTAGCTTCTGGACACAAATTACACAGGGGGCTGTAGCCTCACCCGGGGCTGCAGTGGTGGGAATTTTGCCCATCCCTGTGAGCGCCAGCACAGCCCCTGGGGGGGCTGAACCCCAGCTGCCTCTGGGACCAACCCTTGCTGTGGGCAATGCAGGAGTGTCCCAGTGGGAGGGAGCACAGGGAGGTGATGGTTTGGGGGGCTGGGGCTGTAGGTCAGGCCCTGCCAGGGGGTCCGGTTTTGTTTTCCCTTTGACTGAGGATGCCATGGGTGAACCTCTGAAATTTTATTTGGGGTTTTAACCAGTGAAGAAAGCTTGTGGTGCCTTTGGAAGATGTCAATAGCTGGCATGCCTGCAGCCCTGCCCTCTGCCTCCCCCCTGCCCCCCAGCCCCAAGAGAAGGAAGGTGCAGGCATGTGGCGCTGGAACCGAGGTTGTGGAAAATGCTCTTTGTCAGAAGAGGAGAAGAGATTTTCATGCGTTCTGTGTACATTCCTTCTGGGCTAGCTCTTGCTTTGTATTTAAAAATCTCCTGGTAACTCTTTTCCTGTATTCTGCCTTTCAGCTTTGTGGGGGTTCCCCCCCCCCCCCCCTCTTTTTTTTTTTTCTTTTTTTTCTTTTTTTTTCCCTCCAGGTCAGTTTATCTTGCTTGGGTTTGGTCTTTCCCCTGCCCACTCCTCTGCAGCTGCTCCTCATGCTCTCTGAGTGCTGGCATTGCCATTAGCTATTCCAGAGGCAGTGCCTGGCCGTGGCTGTCAGGTGCAGTGCTCCACCCTGCTCCCCTGAGAAAAGGAGATGCCTCTGCCCATGAGCAGAAGCACATGCTGCAGATCCACCAGGAGATGGGAGAAGTCTCTTATTCCAGTAGATGTGCCATGAATCCCAACACTTGGGCACGGAGCAGCCAGTCTGGGCTGGGTGGTCAAGTACTGGGAACTCTCCTGGCCCTGGATGCAGAGACAAGTTAGGACAGTACACAGGGTTGGAGTGATGCTGCTAAGGCCACATAGCAGGTAGTGACAGAAAAGCAAGCTGAACATAGCAGTCCTTAAGCACAAGGCTAAACCACCTCCTCTGCAACAACAAATCTTCTCTGTCCCAGCTGCAGACCCCAGGGGCTCTTCCTTGTGACTTTGTTGATGGGGAGGTGGGAATCCCACAAGCTTTGTTTCCTACCCCACTCCAAATTCAGTTTGGCAAGTATTTTGAAGTTAACAGCCATCATGGGATATAAAAAAATCAACATCTTCTGTTTCTTTCTTCTAAAGAAAACTGAAATGGAGATACTATCTTCCTGCAGGAAGGCCTGTTTTCAGTGAAATGGTGTCAGGAAGATGATCTAAAACCTTGTTTGCCTACTCTACTGTGCGGGGGGTGGGACAAACAAAAAAACCCCAAACCCAAAAACCTAAACTACCAGAGGCCTAAATGCTTCCATCAGGGAATCACAGAAAACCATAAGGCAGCCCAAGGACTGTCCAGGGCTTCAGCTTCTATCGTCCTTCTGATTCCAGATGTCTCTTGCTCTTCCCCATGCCCCCTATCCCAGCAGGCTCAGTTCTGGCTTTACTGGCAGGATTCAGACCCGCGTGATGCCTGTACCAACAGGAAAAGATGCCTTAATCTTTGCAGTACATCTTCTGCATCATTTTCCATATCGCTGCAGGAGTGTCTCATTCAGGGTTCTCTTTGAAGAAGTTTGCAGCATGGCTTGTGTCCCTTAAGACATCCCTCACTGAGGAACCCCACTGCTTTCCAGTCTGTGGGTAAAGCAGGAAATGTTGGCTTTCCTTTCCCCTCATAGGATTTTACAGACTTCTCTTGTGGGCTCTTGACTCAGCTTTATCCATCTAAACCCTTCTTTTTTCTTTTTTTTTCTTTTTCTTTTTTTTTCTTTTAAAAAGCAAACTCTCTTCGTATATATGATAAATGCCACCCAAGACTTGGCCATTCTCTTCATGCCATTCACCAGACCGTAACACCAGGCTTCAGCTGCAAAATCCTCTCTGGGTGGTGGCAACCTAGAATTAGCTGTGATGTATGAGAGTCTCCAAAGAGAGATACTGAAAGATAAGTTGCTCAAGAGGTTTAAAAAATGAACTGTGAGGATTCCGGGTAAAGAACGAGCCAGCGTCTGCCAGAAGGGAGGCAAAACCCATGCTGGCTTTAAGAAAGCCCTCTTCATTCAGCCATTCACTTCAGCAACATTAGTCTTAATGTCTGCACAGCTCTGAAAGGAAATTCTGATCAGTTTGGGCCTCTTTTACGACTGCACATAGTGCACTTAATTTGTAGGTCTTATGCAAATAGTGACCACCGTTTTTATTTGTTTTTAAATTCTTATCAGTGGTGATATATTGTTTGTTTTAAAACAAAGAAAGGCTAGTGTTTCAGTGATATTTCTCTCTAATTGGAACTTACTGCGTGGGACAGAGCAGAAAGGGAGTCTCCCTTTTAGCCGAGACCATATGTAAGAGTGCTCTCATTTTAATAAAGCTGAATGCCCACTGGCGGCTCCTAATCTGAAAAAGCAAAGCAAATATTTCAGCATTTAACAGCCTGTTTTCCCCTGCTTCAGAGCTTTGGGGGAAGAATACATTTTCATTATTGTACTTCATAGCAATGCATTTGAATATATTTGGGGGAAAAACAGAAAAGTAGGCTCTGGGAGAGGCACCGGGCTGACGAGGGAGCATGCCGGGGGTGAAGCGCTCCTGCGCCCATGTCTCCCCGCACCGCTGCTCTCCCTGCAGCTGCGGGGCTGCAGCTCCTCAGTGTCACTCCTTGCGGACTCGTTCCTGGGACCCCAGAGTCCACAGGCAGCTCTGCTGTCTCCAGGGATGAATGGGTAGCTGGAGTGCAGAGCAGGAGTGAGGATGCTCATCCCTGCAGACACTGCTGCATGGGCTGGATACGTCCCACATATCCGTTGATCCGCCACTAACACTTACGGGACTGATTGCTTCCTTTTTAATTTTTCTTGGTTTTTTAAAGACTCTATTTTATGTTGTCATTGCATCCCAAGTGGAGAGATGTTTTTTTTTTTTTAAAAAAACAATCAATGGTGCTGGTTGCACAGCCCCACAGTGCTGGGGGTGCAAGGCAGTCCCAGCTCTACACAGCCCCAGCACTGCTTCACTGGCGCTGTGCTCCACCCCGGCATCAGCCCAGGAGGCACGTACATGGGGTCCCAGCGGCTGGGACACAACTCGTGGTCAAAGAAAACACAGTCAGCTCTTGCCAAAACAAGCATCTAGTTCCCAACAGGTGACACAGCCTCACACCCTGCTCAGAGCCCAGGGCAGAGCACGAATCCAGACCCTCGCCCAGCTCCCTGTCTTGGCAGTGCCAGTGTACAAAATCCTAAACTAAATGGAAAGCAGCGCGGGTCAGTGCATGCCTGCACCTTGAGAGAGTGATTTGAAGAATTACTCTTTGCCAGGACACAATGTGATGCTTTGCAAGAGGGAGGGTTGCTGTGTCCCTTCCTCAGGGAAAGCTTTGAGACACTACATGAAAAATGAACATTCAGCAGGTGTTGCTGACAAATGGTGGCGAGGAAGGTGGAGAGGGACTTGGCACCTGGGCGTCTGCAGGCACCTCAGGCACTGGTCTCTGTAGCAAATGGGGAGACTATCAAGACAGAGTCTGTCACAACATGTTTCCAGGGCATGGACTGCAAAGTCCTTGATGTGAGGACACGTCACGGGAATGAAAAGCCCTGCAGCATGCTGGTGGTTGAGGTACATCCCCTTTCGCATGGGTATCATCTTGGGTGGTTCTCCCTATGGTACCATGTGACCATCTCCAGACCTCAAACCATTTTTTTTTTTACTGCATAAAACTTAATTCTAAAGTTAATTTTTCCAGTTGACATAGCTGAGCCCAGTTCTATTAACTTGTAGGCCTTTTGTGAAGCTCATTAGATGTCTGGTGTCTTTCCCTTAAACCTTGAGGCCAAGGGAATAGTCTTGTTAAATAAGATGGCATATTCGCAGCAGAGAAATTTTGCAGTTCGTGCCAATTAACAAATTTGATGTTGCTTTTAGCTTTTCTTTTTGAGTAGCCCAGAGACAGTGGGACAGGCATACACTGTGGAGGCTTGTATGCATTTAGAAAGGGCTGGTTAATAACTAGAATAGCTGCTTCAATATTGGAAAGATTTTGAAGACCCTGGGAAGCTCTGAATGCAGAGGAGTATGGGTATGATGGAGGACATCCTGCAGAGAAAAAGGGAGCTCTGGCCTGCAGGATATCCTGGGATGGGGAAGACTGAAGCAGATTGGCTGTCTGATGGCCTCTGTTGGAAATTGTCATAAAATCTTTAAAGCAAATAAAGTTCCCTTAAACTGAAAAGGTATTATTTGAATGCTCTCGGAAAGAAGAGGTTTGAACAGCATGATCTATTCTGTCTCCAAAATGTCATGAAACATTTATACAGCTGCTCAGTTGGCATTAAAATCTAGGTCTTCTGCAGGAACATGGCAAACAGCTCCAGGTCACTGGGATAAGTCCAAGGCCTCAGGCACGGGGTGGCTGGAGCTCGCCGGCATCCAGCAGCTGCACCGGGAACCTCAGTCCAGCTCCTCCGGTGCAAATGACCCCATGGCCACAGGCAGTGCCACACAGCCACTGCTCCTGATTTTAGCAGAACTGTTGGGAACCAGTTTCCCTACACAATGCTAAGGACTGCTTCCTGAAATACCGTGTCCAGTACAGTAAGTACTGAAAAGGATGGAGTAAAGCAACAAAAGGAGAGGAAAGTGCCAATATGGGCAGAGATGTCCCTGATTCCCATGGCTGTGAGAGTGGGAGAGGAGCTCCCCGGTGAGCACATGGCCTCTCCTGATGGTGGGAGTCAGGAAAACACCATCCAGTCATTTCCAGAGGGCTGGTTATGACGGCAGAAGCATAGATGCTCTTTGCTGATTATTTCCTCTATCCACTTGTGCTCTCCCTCACAGCCTGTCTCACCTTCCTTCTCTCTCACTGCCCCCGCCTCTCCCTCCTTCACATCCCGAGAGGCTGAGCATGCTGCAGACACTTCTTGCTGCCTCCTTTGCCTTGTGCTCTGCTCTGCCACCCAAGCAGCTCTTGCTCTGATGCCTGGAGGCAGTGGCAGGCACTGCTGCCATCTCAATAACTACCGAGAGGAGATGGGAGTGTGATGGGACACGAGATGGGAGGGTGGTGGGACACGTTCATGTCTTCCACCCCCTCAGGAGCTGCCCTGTGTGCTCGCTAACAGCCCGCTGCAAGCACCAGGGTTTTCCTTCAGCTGGAGTGGTAAAGGTCTGTGGCTTTGGGTGAATAGCCTGTCTTTGATCCTTTCTCGTGGCTTGGTTCCTTGTTTACACAGACAACCACAGCTCTTTGTATCTGCACTCATTAACTCTTCTGAAGCATTTTCTGATCACCAAGATAAGGGTCCCAGTGTCTGAGCAGGGCCGAGCCCACATCTCCGCGTTTCCGATCCTGCCCCGACAGATCCCTCTGAACATCTCACCAGTGATTTGGGCATGTTGACGGTGGCAGCCATCCCAGACAAACCCACGGGGGGAATGGAGCTCTCCTCCCTAGGCAAGCACACCTTTTGTTCCCGGAAGGGAAACGTAGGAGACCCACCTTGCGCAGGCTACACAACGGTGAGCCACGGGCAAGAGCCCTGCGGGCAGCGCTCCATGGAGGACATGCCTCAGTGACTGCTTCTGCTTCACGTGCACTAGGGGTTTTTTGGGGTGTTTTGTGTTTTGGTTGGTGGTTGGTTTCTTTTTTCCCTTGCTTTTATCCTCCTAGCCTTTCTGGCAGGCTTTTGAACATACATAATGACTTGGAAGGTGTAGCAAAGGTTCTGGCATCCGTGGAGCATGGTGGGAACAGAGCCAAGACGCGGGCCTGTGCAGCGGTTTCATCCCATTTGCAAACTATAAGGCTGCCTTTGAGCAAAGGGGGGCAGTGCAAAAGAACATGTGCTAAACATCATGTTGGGAAGCTTAGCGCATTAAGGGGAACAGCGTGCTGGCTACGGACAAATGGAAATGGTTTGCGATTTGTTATAGGAAAAGGGGAGGCAAGGAGCAGTCTCTTTTGATTTAGGGTTTAGTGAACAGCTCTGGCAGGGCAGGTAGCATGGTCTTCTCTAGCTGTTTTAGTCAGGCAAGTGTCAGAGTGGCCTAAATCAGCGAGTTTTACCCATGTCTGTCAACCCTTTGAGAAGAACTCCTTGGTATCTGAGATCTTGCACACAAAGGGGAGTATAGACATAAGGTAACGAGACAGAAAGAGAGTCCTTGGGAAAATAAAAACCCAGACACTGACCTGCAACATGTGCTTCAAGCCTGTGCTTCAAGCCTGTGCTCTGAAAAACTTCCCTCAGCCACCTGGGATGGCACAGAGATGAGCTGCTCCTGCTCAGCACTGCTATACCCTTAATGATCTCACATGCAGGTTGTAGGTGCCTCCAACAACTCCCAAGCAATTGAAAGACCAGTTTGTTAGGCATTAATTTAGTCACAGTGTTTGCATAGTTCCCTTCCTGCCACATCAGAGGCCATGACATTTGATGTCCTGTGGCGAACCTTGGTTGACCAGGCTGCTCTCAAAACCAAAATACCTGCAAGGCTGAAAGACTTAATCCGTCATCATGCTACTTGGGATGGTGGTACGGATGGAAGAGTAAACTTCAGAGCTGGAGTTGTGGGTGCTGACAGATGGGATTGGTTTGGTCAGGTTCCCTGGGATTTGGGAGGGAGGTTCAAAGCTGCAGTTAAAAACTGAAATCTCCCCTTCAAAGGAATTCCTATCCATCCCTTACTTTCTTTACCCCAAGCCTGCAGGAGACCGTTTTGACAATGCTGGGACAGTGGGCAGGAGTCTGATGACAGCTGAAGCCAGATGAGAAGCCCCAAGGTCCTGCAGAAACAGAAGTGGTTTTCTAGACCTTTTTAAACTCTGAGCATTCACAAAATGAAATGCCTGGATATCAGTTCTGGGAAAGAAAAAGGATCAAAGAAGCAGAAGGAAAACAGTCTTTGAGCAAATGGAGAAGGGATGTTTGCACTGCCAGGCGGAGGGCAAGCATAAGCACAGAGAGCGGCCTTGCACACCTCTCACTGTGGACCACAGCCTCAGAGCATCCTCTGAGCCAAGAAGAAAGACCAGCTCAAGGTGACAGCTGGGGAACTGGGCTGTGGCATGCTGGACAAACCACACCTGCCCCCTACCTTGAGGGACAAAGCAGCTGATATGAAAGCACCCAGCATGTATGGGCCCAGAGCCTCTTCCAGCTGCTCCAGAGCCCAGCTGCATGTTGAAGGATCTTGATCTAGGGCTGGACACAGCTTCCCTCTTCCTGGCCTGGTAGATCTCCCCAGTGGTGCTCCATGTGATAGTGCAGAGAGGAAGGTTCTTTGATGGCATCTCAGTGACATTCCCCTGCCTCTGTCCTGCACTGCATGCTGGAGGAGTAACAGGTCCCACACTGATGCTGCATCACTAGGGGCTGGAGAATGCTTTTCCTGGTGCTCATACTCCACCCCAGCATGTGAACAAAGGGATCTAACAACTATCTGTGTAACAACAACCAGCTATTTTTGTGTGGCACCCAGTGCAACAGCTCACCAACCTGCTTTGCAACACTACATATATAAATGTTTAATAACCAACAACACAACACTGGCTGGGTGGTGACATACATCAGACCGTGAGGCATACACCAGTCTGTTCCTGAGCAGGGAAAAGCTCCTTCCCTCTGCATCACTTACAGCTTTAATGGATATAGCAAATAAGTCACACCTGACAAGTATAAAAATGGCATTTCCCCTCTGTGATCTCACTGGGAGGCCAGAGACAGCAGTTCTGACATCACAGCTAATGAAATCAATTTTGCTTTGTGAGGAGGAACTGGCACTGCCCTATATGCTGGGCTGTGTAACTGGAGTCCCAGTCAAACATGGGCACTGGGACGTGGCTGAAGGTACAGACCAGCCCCACTTCACCCCCTTTCCACCAGCAGCTCACTCTGCTCCACCACTACCCCCCCTTTTCTTTTTCCATTTGTTTATTCATTCTTTCTTTATTCTCTGCAATTGTCGTTAATGGAAACAGCATCTCAGCAGAAGTCACCCTGCAGGAAAGCTATAGCACAGAGGGATTTTTGTAGATGGCTTTAATAAAAACATTGAAGGTCTGTTGTTGTTATAGTGCTGTGTGATCCATTAAGTCTATTAAATACAACAGAGGAAAACTGTGAAAAAAGCCAGAGGAGGCCATGATGTCACGAAAAACAAATGAGCCGGGGCTGCTTTCCTGGTCTTCTCCAGTTCAGTGGTACCAGCGCTCTGCCCTGTGCTTTGCTGGCCACGCCAATGGAGCAGGGACGTGCATTTACTCACCCGTCATTTGCCACGTGTGCAGGCGTGTGTGCATTTGGGTTCACATAAATGTGTAGTTTCTAGATATTAAATCCAGAGGATATTAAAGCTGAGGGCCCCAGGAGATCTGCTCTTCCCTGCTGTATACAGACTCCTCCACAGCACACGTGTGCTGGGTAATTGTTTGCTTGTGTGCGTGCACAGGTGTCTCTGGGTGTACATACGCTGCTGGTTTTGGGTGGCCCACATCAGAAACAGGGACTGGCTGTGCACTCTCCTCCCTATAAAACACTCATCAGCTGCAGACAGAGATGGACCTGACGATGTGTGCTCCTCCCCTGCCTGCCAAAGCTCAGGTCTGCCTAGAGGCTTCAACCTGGAGCCTAAACCAGGCTGAAATCCAGCCTGAAGCTCAAGGACAGACTTTCCACCCCACTCAGCACAAGGTTACTGTAAAGGGGTGGAAGGATGACGTGCACAGAGGGCAGCTGCCATTGCAGGGGAGTTGGCTGCATGGTGTGGAATGCCTTCTGCAGAGAGGAGGGGCAGAAGGTGCAGCCAGCAAGGGGGTGGCTGAGAGCAGACGGTGGAGTCACGGCGTGGGATCTCCGCAGCACAGCACCCAGAGCTCCAGAATACCCACACCACCGGGCATCTCACCGTCACAAAACACTCCCCAAACATAAAGGCTGGACTTCCCTGAGTTCTGGCGGTCTGCTCTGCCCTCCAGCAAAGCCATGGGCATCACCACCAAACCTCGCTTGACCATTGCAGTGATTAATGACTGTCTGGAAAGTACAGTGATCCTCTGGTGGAAGACTATATGGATTACATTTGTACTTAGCTCTTTATCTTTTGCATGTCTTTGTGCATTCTGGCTAGATCTTGCTCTGACCCAAGCTTTTATTTATAGAGAAGGGATTTAGCATAGTATTTAGGAGACGAGCAGGGAGACTGGAGGTCCATGTTGTGCTGTTCACCCACAGAGCAGGCAGGAGAAGATGCCTGTGGGTGCATACACAACATGAAGGACTGAAATGTCCCCAGTTGCTTTAGTGTGTAGCCATCATGCATGCAACCAGCTCACAGCCTGGGAAAAGGATTTAGAGGCAGACTGCCCCGCGAGCCCAAGGCAAACAGCAGGGTGGGCTGGAGCCAGCCCCCCGTGGAAAACAAGCCTGGGCCCCCAGCAGCTTTGGGGAGCGCCAGCAGCAGGCAGGCATTCCAGCAATTCCCTGCACAAACAACACAGGATAATCCATCTATTCTGTTTATTTGCACAAGATAATTTTTTTGTTGACATTTGAGAACCTTTTTCCTCTATTCCCCCTTCCCTGGTGTTGCTATAAAATGTTAACCCCCTGGTCTTGCAGCAGCATACCAGAGCCCTCCAAGTGTCAAACCAGGAAAACGGATGAGAGTCGAACAGGCAGCATCCACACTGCGGTTTGAGTCTGGGCATGGGGAGCAAGGAGACCCGCTGCTGCCACGTCTCCAGCCACACTTGCCTGCCTGCAGCATCACATGCCCTCCATAGGGATGCCCTGGCCCCACTGCTGCTCTCCCCTGAGTCACTGCCTGGGTTACGCGGTGCTCGCCTGCTCCCTTCATCCCCATGCCTGCAGCCCGCCGCCCTCCCTGCAAAAGACCCCTTGTTGCTATTAGGGCTGTTAGGCAAAAACATGTTGAACCAAAGAGCATCTAGAGCAGTGTGATGTTCTCAGCCATAGCCAGATGTGGTTTCTCAAGGAAAAGCAGAAGAAATAAGTCATGTACAGAGTGATTTTATCCCTTGTGTATCCTCCCATGTTCTGCCAGGCCATGGTTTATACGTCTGAAGTTGCTTAATAACCCCTGTTGGACCTGTCTTCAAAGAAGGCTTCTAATCCCTTCTGGAAACCCTTTAATACCTTTGGCTACTACACTGCTTTGTGGCAATGAATTACTATGTGACTGGCTGGTCCTTTCACATCGTCAGGCTTTCTGGCCATTTACTGTCCATGATGACTTCAGCTGGGTATGCCGACTTCAAATAGAACCCCCAAAACTGTTATCCCCATGGACCCACCACTCCAGTCACCAGCTAGTGTAACTGTATTTGGTGGCTGCGGCACTTAGGAAGCTACAGAGTATCTGGGAACAAAGCAGCAGAGAAGGTCTCTGAATGCACACCCCAGCATAGAAACAATTTGCAATTCTGCTGCTGTTATTGTGCTAGTACACAAGGGAAACATCACTTTCCCAGGAAGTTGTGCTGCAATGTATTCACAAATATCAGCTTGGACTCCTCAAGTAAAAAGAAGTAAAAGTAAGTATTTCAAAACAAAGGGTGTTCAAAACCTGCCAGGCAAGCTTGGAAGCCTCATGATCAGACTGTGATTTTAAATACCCAGACACCAGGAGTTAGACAAAGGGACCCTTCTCATGTTTGTCGGTTGTGCCTTGTTTTGCTTGGTTTCCTCCTTAGGAGAATTTTTTAGCAGCCGTGCTTTCATCAGTACAGCAACGGGCTGTGAGACATCGGGATGTGCAGCATAACTCACTGATTTTAGCATAAGCCATTCGCTGAGAACCCAAACTGATTCACTTCCTGACTTCTCATGGCTTCAGCTCTTAATCACAGCGTTAAATGGGTGGCAGCATTTTTATTTGAACATGGCACAGAAAGCTTTCCTCAGTCTCCAGGCCTGGCTGTGTGATAGCCGCAGACAGACACATCACTCATTGTGTGAGTACTTCAAGGAAATGTTGGCCAGCCTATTTTTACTCAGTAAATTGAAAGGCTGGAGTGTCTAATTTTGTGCTAAATATACCCCCCGAGCCGAGCCCAGGGATGAAGGGGCAGGCTGTGCAGCCACGATGCCTCCCTGCCGGAGCACCCAGCTCTGCACCCACGGGAGCGCAGCATCCCTGTAGGCTCCCAGCTCCTCTGGCCACCACAGCCCTGCTAGCTGCCTCTGGATGCTGGTGGCCAACAACAGCAACAAAAAACAGAAAACACCCCAACAAAATTCCATATCAGTCTCCAGGAATCAGCCCCACACAGCCACGGAAAATCACTTTCAGTAGAAATGCCGCTGTTTGCTTTTCCTTTTCGAAGTTACCTGCAGAGCACGGGTGGCTGCTTGGCTGGCTCTTAATCCTCAGATTAGGACCTTTTAATCTACAAGGTGTGTTTTTTTTCTCTTTTCCTTAAGATCACTGCAGTGGACAAAATGCAGGTGTCTCTGCGCAGCTCTGACTCAAAGCTAACTCAAGCAAGAGACTTCCTTGATTGCAGAAGAGTGTTGCCAGAATGGGGTCTACATAAAGAAGTCTAGTCTTGGAATAACAATATTCACAGCTATAGACTGCATTATACAATGTACTATAATAAAAGATATTACGGTATTACCAAGAGACAGGAATGCAGAGGGAAGTAAGGAATGGACGTGACAATGATAAATCAATCTGGAGAAGAAACACCAAATGCAATATATTCTTTGTCTCCTTTTGTTTGAGACGCTGATAGATGTTTCCAGGTTCAAATAATAGAGCTCACAGGAACACACTTCTGCTCCTACTCTCCTACTTACACATTAAGCTGATTTTATTAAACCACTCAGTAAACAATCATTGCAATGCATCTTTCCAATTTCCCCCTGCCATCTCTCTGGCAGCTGTTATACAGATGTCCACCACTGTGGAACAGGAGTGGCTGCACTCAGAGGTAAGATAATTCATCTTAAAATTGCTCCTGATGAAGATAATGCGGGAAATAAGGAAGCTGATAATAAAATTGGTTCTAAAAGTTGTCAATTAGAGAGAAAAAGAGGCAAAAAGAGACAGTGGCTTCCTGGCATGGGCAGCTGAGAGCCTGCCGTCTGGCTGGGCTGGAGCAGGCAGCGGGGCTGGGATGCAAACCTCCCCCCACAGTGCTACCCCCCCAAATTACGGAGCAATGCTTTCTGCAGCCAGGAAAAGAAAGCCTTACCTGTCTTGGAGACTGTTTTACTGCCATGGTTATAAAGTAATTTAACTTTTGAGGCCTCCGTTCAGCAAGGGGCTTAATCATCCATCTAATTTCAAACACTTAAGGAAGTCTATTGACTTCAATGATTTTCTTCAAAAGAACAACCCAGATATTTAAAGTGGCAAGCCCTGCTGAATCAGGACCTTGGCTCTCTTCCCAAGTCTTTTCAGCTGGTCTTCAAATTGACCAATCGCTTTTATGTAGGGCTTTTTTTTTTTTTTTTTTTTTTTTTTAATCTTTGATGATGTTAATTTGCTTTTCTTATGACTTTTAACCAGAGGGAACAAGAGGACTGCAATATTTTTTTTTTAAACTGTGGAAATTAGGAGGAAAAGAATGGTGACCTGCGACTTCATCAAAAGGTATTAGGTTGTCATTTCTCATAACATCACCTGGAGTTCTTTGTCTGTCACGCTGTTCTGGCCAGGCATTTTAATATCAGTGTTAAGGAAAATGATGGGATAACTACCAGTGGTTGGAACTGCTATTTTAAGTAACATTAATCCAGCATTACTGCGGTATTCTGGGTGGCTATGGGGCTTCTTTGCACTGTTTTAGAGTGCAGCTGGATGCACGGCGTGCAGCAGGGCTGGGGGCCCAAGGTGAGCTGCAAGCTGCCCTGCTCCTGCCAGCAGCTCGGCATGGGCAGTGCTGCCTGCCTGTCCCTTGGCTGTCCCTCTGCTGTCATACAAATGGGCATTTTGGGGACAGCTAACAGCCAGGGGGAAGATGACCTTAATGGGCTTCGGCTTTTCTTTTTCCTTATTTATATTTACCAGAAAAAGCAACATTTCTTCACTTTTTTTAATGAGCCAAGGGAAAATACGAACAACTGCAGGGGCACCTTGTACTGGTTCCCAGTGGTGATCAGTTAAGCAAGATGAGGAACCGGAGCCCAAAGAACCTGGTCCCTGCTGCCTGCACAGGCTGCGCTCTAGGCAGTGGTACTCACCAGCCAGCATCCCCCCTGCAGGGCCCAGGAGAGCACAGCCGCAGCAGCAGGGGCAAGAGGTGGGCCAGGGACCTGTAACCCATGGCAGGTCCAGCCTGGGGCTCCGGGGCAGACCCTTGCACTCTGCCTTGCAGCAAGCGGGAACACCTCATACACCTCCCCGAACAGCTCAGCTCACCTAGGAGGATGCTCCTCCAGCTTTTCTCCACTCTCAGAAGGAGGGAGGAGAGAAAACCTTGCAGGGACATGTGTCCCGAGACCCCTTCCCTCCACACCATCCCTCTGGCTGATGCAGTACAGTTTCCCACCACCCTCCCATCTCCTGTCTGCTCTTTTCTCTTTCTCTCCTTCTACTTCTGTTTCTACCATGACTTCCCCTCCCTGGCACCTCTACTCATTCCCCGCCTCCCCTTTTTTATCTCTGGATAACAAAGAAGATTAGACTTTCTTTAATTACATATCTGTTTGTTGGTGGTGTCTCCAAGCTTTGCCTAAAAGCCGCGTTGGCTCAGATGTTATGGCGTGCAGGCTTTCTGCTTGGTTACACTTCTTTATTACTCGTTCATTAGCTTTTTTACATTGCTGGAGATCTGAGCCACTCACATGGCAAAGGAGGCTCGAAGTGACAGCAGTAAAAGCCTCTGCTAGTGAGATTATAGCTGCTTGCTGGCTCGGATGGGAGAGATGAAGAGGGCAAGGGGAGAGCACTGCCTTTGTGCTCAGCTGAAAGGCCCCTGTCAGTGTGCGTCAGGCAGCCTCCTGGAAAAAAAGAACTTTCCAAAACCCCATGAGAAACGGTTAAATTAACCCTTTCCCTGGCAGCCACCCCCCAAGAGGCTCCAGGCAGAGGCAGGGGAGCTGCCTGCACCTGGCTCTGGGCCCCACAGTGGGTGGTATGTGTGCCTTCATGGTTGTGCTCAGCACAAACCCTCTCCTTCCTCTTTATGAACAGGCATATTTGTTTCATATCAGGACAGAAACTTCAAAATAATGCAATAAGGACAGAAATGTCAAAATCTTGCAATAAGTCAAGTAGACGATTATCCGTCCACCATCAAAACAGCTCTGCCTTGTCCTTATGGCATTAATTCCCCGAGCTCACTGTCTGTACATGCAGGGCACCCAGCAGACCCCCCTGTGCTGGCCCATCTGATCTGCATCTCTGCAGCCATCCAACGTGGTCCCTTAGTTCTTTTCTGCCCTCGTTCCTCCAAGAGCCTGTGGCAGCAGAGCAGCGAGGTGATGCTGAGCCTTGCCCCACGCATGGTCAGGTTCTTGCTGCAGCTCCAAAGAGTGGCAGTAGAAATCAGTGGAGTATGTTTTGATTAAAACAAAATCCTATTTAATTGCAGAGGAATCCACAATTAATGGAGCAGAGGAAACTAGGTGGTGAAGAGGCTGAATGTTCCTAATTGACTGCTCCACACCAGGTTGTATGAACTACCTGTGGCCAGCCCAAGGACAGCCAGCTGCTGTGCAGAGCAATAGCACCCACTGGAGACACCCCACCCCCCCCCCCCGCCTCAGCATCCTCCCATGCTCCCCACTGAGCACAGCCATGGAAAAGCAATGCTTCTCTCTGAAGGCTGCACTCCTTTGACTTGTACCCAGGGTGTAGTGTAGTTTGTTAAGACAGTCGGTGTGTTTGCAGGCAGCTCCAGCAGCCCTGTGGGCACCGGGGAGAAAAGCCCAGATGTCCAGGGTAGTGTTGCAATCACCCAGAGCCGTGCTCCCAGCAAAGGGGCTCACGGTTACTGCGACAGGCATGTTTACACTTAAACATGACAGATGGGCCTGGGCTGTGACTGTTTATACAGCATCTCTGAGAGGAAACCAGAAGGCCCCTGCAAGGTCCCAGCAAGCACGCACCTTGGGCTCCCAGCTGGGCTTCGGGGCTTAGAGCTCTGCGAGCAGGGCAGCATCGTGGCAGGGATGGTGGTGCCCTCCAAATGCCTCCTCAGCTTGTCCCTCCCCGTCAAACACTGCTGGCAGCATGGCTGGGAGACTCAGATGTCACCACTGCCTGCAAAGTCCCCAGTAACCACCACCTGATGTACCTCCAAACCCCTGGGAATGGTGAGGGGAAGGAAGCCCTGGCAGGTGGGGAACAACCTGGACCCATCACCAGCTCCTCTGAAGGGCTGTCACTGCAGAGCTGGCCAGCCATGAGCATCACCATGGGCTGGACCAGGAGGACATTGGTCCACACGGCTGGCAGCCCTGCCCATGGCCTGGGGGGGGAGGGCAGGCGACAGCTATGGGGATGCACCTGCTGCTGGGACACTTGGCATGAGAAGCGATAAACCCCCGCAGAAGCAACATGCCCTGTGCTTTGAGCAGGGGCCATGTGGTGAGGTGCAGTGTGATGTGGCCCCACATAGCAAGATGTAGTGCCGGGTGGCGTGGCATGGTCCCAGCTGGTGTGGTGCCACATGGTGTGACGTAGCAAGGCACGGCATGGTCCTACTGTGGCACAGAGCCACATGCTGTGGCACAGTGCCTCATGGTGCCGTAACCAAGCTGTGGTGCAGGCGGGAGAAGCTGTGGGGCAATGATGGGCTCCCTGCTCGCTGCCAGTCCCAGCCCGCCCCGCTGCAGCAGAGGCTTCTCCCGGCTGCCTGCCATTGCACACACTCCTGTCCCACACATCCAGTGCCTGTCCCCACGACAAGGCCTCTGCAAAAAGCCACATGGACTGGCAGGCTTCTCCATGGCCGCTTGGCGGCCGAGGACCTTTCCCTTAAGTAAAAAAAGAAGTAAGGTGCCAAGAGCACACGACAAGCAGCCCTGACATTTTCTTTCCCAAAGAAGCGTTTTGCTCAGCCTCCCGCCCTTCCCCAGCAGTGGTAGCTCTACTCTAATGAACGCACCCACTAATGGGCTGGAAGGGTTTTAATTGCTTCCTTGCCACCCCCGCTGCCGGAGCCAGCACTCTGGGGAACACGCGTGAGAAAGGTTTCCTTTCACAATTTGCATTGTTCCAAAGGAAGCACATTTTTTCCCAACTCCTAATGAATATTGCAAATTCCAAAGGCTTGAGGAGATGAATCCTGCCAGGCCAGATCGCGCTCTGCAGAAACACTTTGTCACTAGCTGTTCTCATCATGTGCTCTTTAAAAGCCTGATAAAGTCTAACTCATGATTATGGACAGCTAATGTCTTCAAAGCCCGCACTGACAGAGTCTCTGGTTTCAGGTCATGGAAATGCCACTGTCACTTCAATGTCTGAATGTCCCAAACACGTTGTCAATAGGGATGTGAAATGCCCTGAGTCAAGGGAAAGGGAGACAAAGGGAGCGGGGCGGTCAGCTGCTCCCCAGCACACAGCCTGGCTGCACTGGCGCTTCCCTTCCCAGCCCCAAACTGGAAAGTTTAGTGGCTCGCCCGGGTACCTGCTCCTCACCATTACCCCCAAAAAATGGAAAGAAACCCCTCAGTGGTGCAGTGCGGGTGTGTGTTGCTCCACCAAAGCACAGGGAGATGTCCCAGTGCTGCTTCTCCCTCACTGCTGCTTGTCTGTGTTTGTGCCTGTGCACAGGTGTGTGCATGTGGGCTGCTGGCGCACATCTGACACGCATCCCGCATGCATCCAGCACACATCCAACATGCATCCAGAGTACAACTAGCACACATCTGGCATGTATCCAACATGCATCCAGCATGCATCCCACAAGCATCAAACACACATCCAACACGCATCCCATATGTATCCAGTATGCTGCCATGATGCACTGGCATTTGGAAATTTTCCTCTGTGCCGCTCTGTGCAGTGACAGTCAGAAGCCAGGGTGATGGGCAGCATCCTGGAAAGCTGTTTAATCTGTACGAGCACAGGCACGCTAATTGCATGGGTGGGATATGAACATAAACACGGGATGAGCACGTTAGTAGTAAAAACAGCCATACATTTAGAACTGGAAGAGCAATTTCTACCCAAGCTAGAGTGATTTTAAGGAAAGCTGAAACAGAGTTGGCAGCACATCAGAGCCCTGTTAAATTAATCACTAGCTGACTTTGCTGCCTTTGTTTTAGCTGAGCTAAATAATAATATCGCTTCATCTCCAGAGGTAAGACGTTTCTCTAAAGAGAAGGGATGCGAAGGAGAAAGCCTGTTGTACCTCACATAAAGGTCAGAATTTACATGACTGGAGTGGGGCTGTGCCGGGGTCACTGTCGGCTGGCAGAGCACAAGCCCTGCTGATGGAAAGGGACCGGGGTGGCATTTTCCCTGGAGCTTTGCTTGTGCAGGCATGTGTGGAAGTAGGGAAAGAAGGAGGGCTGGCAGCCATGGAGCTGGCAACAGAGTGCAGACAGCATTGGGCAGGGCAGGGCTGGGACCAGCCTTGGTGGGAAGCACCACGGTCTCAGCATCCCTGTGGCACCAGTACTGTCACAGCCGCTCCCGCTGCTGCAGCCGGAGCTGTTGCAGATAACACTGCTAGCACCTGGGTAATATTTACCAATAACACTAGTTCATACTTTTTCATAGTGTCAAGATATCACATTTTATGACAAGACATTATCATATTGGATGCGAGCATATTATTTGTTGAACTCGTTTAACATACAACGTATTTACAAATACCAACAGAGCATTAAAGTACATGGTAACATACTCCACATGGCTGGAGGATGCTCCTGTAATGCCATTGATATTTACTAGTAATGTCTACAAATATTTAAACAAGTAAGTCAAACTTTGGCCAAGTGAACCAAATTGTCTTGCCATTGCTGAAGGAAATGTGGAAGGAGACACAAGCTGTGGAGGGTCAGCACCTCTCCATAGTCAGGGAGGGCACAGAAGCAAATCTGAAATATTTACTATTATTATTCTCTAGGAATAATCATCTCTACCATGCTGGCAGGAACAAAGCAGTGAACCCTCCCCGAGTGTCGCTGGAAAGGCAGTGCTCGGGAACTGCTGCGGAGAGCAGCAGAAAGTGCAGCAGGGTGGCTGTCACCAGGCCCTCTCCCTTTTCCTTTTTTTTTTTTTTTTTTTTGTTTTAATAATTTACACAATAATTTTCTTTTACACATTTCTCTGTATTTTAATCACCTTTAACATCAGGTGCTTCTCGGATAATTTGAATTTTTCAATCTCGCTGCTGTGCACATTCCCCCAGCAGCCTAGCCTTTTGGCTCTGAACAAAACAAACACTAAGATTAAAGTTTATTTTTAATCGCAAGTATTTTTGGTAGTGCTTTTGCACTGCTGTTTCTTATTTCTCCTATCCATTGCATGGTAATCACATCTCAGATAGTTTAAATGCTTTCATTTTGCAAATGCTCTCCCAGGGAAACAGGAGACAGACAAGTTGTTTGAGAACCCTCAGCATTATTCACTTCCCAGTTTTTTGTTGTTTTTTTGTTGTTGTTGTTGTTTATTTGTTTTAAAAGAGTCAGTGCAAAATGAACCACAAAGGAAAGTAGCTGTGGTGGTGGTGAGTGAATAATTATTAAAAAAAAAAAATAACCCAAATTCTTCAGTACAACATAGCAAGAGTGAACTTTTCCATTTCCTGGGCCACGCTGGTCAGAGGGGGTGCCACCTGCACACCCCAGCCCGTCAGGGGCAAGTGCTGAAGCAGCAGCATGTTTTGACATGAGAGCAAGCAGGAAGTCTGCATTGTTTCTATACAAATGGAAAATATTTCACATGTAAAAATTGATCCCAGAAGGAAATATTTAGGCAGCTTCTGTTTCTGAGGACACCCAGGGCACTGTGTCCATGCCCTCCCCAGCATGGCCAGGCAAGCTGCAGGTGCAGGACAGGTGACAGGGCAAAACAACTCCTTAAAAACTGCTTGTTTGACCATCTGAAAACATTTCTCCGAGGCATTCAAAATTTTGTATGGGAGATTCATAACAAAATCCTTCATTTCAATTCTAGTGCAATAAAATTTTAAGGAATGAACAAGATTTTTGGTTTCCTGGTTTGGGATTTTTTTATTATTAAAAGAAAAAAGTGCACAAAGAGTAATAACTGTACACAGCCTCATATAAAAAAGAACAACAAACACTTCAAGTCAGTTCTCTGACTGCAGTTAAACTAGAGCCAGTTCAATTTGTACAGCAGTAGGCACACAGAAAGGCAGCGCAGGGGCTGGTTGCTTGGAAAAAAGTCCACACAGGTTCCCAGCATCAAAGGCATCACTACTTGGTCCCATGTTTGTCACAGGAAATAATTCTGTATTCTTATTCACCTCTTGTGCTTGCATTAAGTGGCCAAGATCACTTTGATCGTAAAAAAGTCCTTGACATCCTTCCGTGGCCTGGTAGAACAAGGTGCTGTTTTCTGCGAGGCTGCAGCAGCTCTGGAGTAAACATGGATAACAATAGTTGTTATTATTGGAAGCAGCAACTAAATGCGAAGAGCTCATGTATTTGTTTTGTTGTGCTCAGCATCATTATTTATACTGGTCTGCAGACTGAGAGGTGAGAAAAACAGCTTAATTTTACAAAAGCTAACATCCATGAGTGTTACCATCACAGAGTGGAGATGCTGCATTGGTGCCTGCCACAGCATCCTCAGCAGCACAGCCCTCCACGGCTGCTTCAGAGTCCCCGGGGACACAGACCCCCACGCCATGCCCCCCAAAGCCCCTCGCTGCAGGGCGCCAGGCTGCTCCTTTAAGCAGTAAGTAGGTCAGTGATGCGGGTCCCGGTCACCACGCTGACATGATCAGCAGCGATGAGGTTGCTTTTGCACTGCTCCACTCCCACCACACACTTGTCAGAAGCCATTGCTTCCAAGCCAGGGGCCACAAGCCCCATACCGGGGGCCCCAGGGTGTGGGGTGATGAGCTGGTGGATGCAGGGTGCTCTCCCCTCGTGTGTTACCAAACCCACCACTTGTGGGAGTAAATCAAGCCCTTTGCTCATCTCCTTGGCCAGCAACATCACTTCTCCGGTGGGGTGGTTGCCACCCATTCTTCTGCTTCATCTCATTCACTTCTGCTCAGCCGGGGATGTGTTCTAGGTGGGAGCATTTGGGTCAGTGGGTTTCAGCAAGCATTCTCTAAAGATGGCCCAGCACATATTTAGCATTCGGCATTTGGTGTGGCACTGGCCGCCTGGTCCTGTGCCCAGCTTTCTGCATCATCCCAGCTCCAGGAGGGTGCCACAGGGTTCCAGGGAGCCCTCATGCACCCAGGAAGCACACTGGGAGAGGGCTGCAAGGGACAGATAGTGCTGCAACGTTTCTAGTCTCCTCGTGTTTCCTTTTGCACAAGGCTGAATATTTTATCTGGCTGTGTACATCGTCCCTGAACTTAAAAATAGCTGGATTCCTTCCTGCACGAGTGGAGCAGTTTGCTTTTTCTAGATTTATCATGCAGATTTCTCATTCCCCTCACACCCAGTAATTGCTCCCGGAGACAGAAGGGTGAGGGGAGGCTTTTGTGCATGGATTTGCCTGTCCCTGCACACTTGTACGCCGTCAGGCACCAAAGCACTCCCCGTGCCGACACCACCACATCGGCACAGCGGTGTGCAAGCACACGTCTGCCGACGCAGCAGGTTTTGGTGTGTAAATGTTCAACATCTCACTCGGTTCAGTTCGTGATGTTGCTCTGGTTTGATGGGGTGTTCAGCGGCACTGAAGGGAGCAGTGGATCTCAGTCCTGTTCTTTAATAAATCAGCACCCCTGCTGTGAGTAAGCCCAACGGACTGGCACAACTGGGTTGTTAATGGGACACACCGTTCCATGCTCATAGAGTGGGGAAAGGTGCAGCACTCAGTTAAAAATAAATGGAGTTCTGGAAATGTCTCCTGAAGTTTGGTTGACTCTCCTGATTCGTCCCATTCTCCTTGTCTTGCAAATTAGTCCAGGATTTCAGGAGAATAATCCTCTAACTGACATTTCAGGTATTTCCAGGAGTTATCTGTATCACTACCCTTCTCTGAACGTTCCTTACTGCTGTCACCAAGAAGCAGAGGGACTGAGCTCTCTGCAGCCACAGCTGCAGCACTTTGGGTCGGGACCTGCACTGGCTATGTAAAGCACGCTGGAGCATCTCCCTGCTGAGGAGCATCCACGGAGCAGTGGGCCTCCCCCCCCCCCCCATTAGATAGCTTGCACTGCTGCACCACACAGCCTCAGGACAGCACTCGCCCTAATTGCTCAGCCCTGGAAGGAGTTTCAGCTTTGCAGACAGATTAAGTTTGAGTCCTGGAGCTGCAGGCCAGGCTGGTTGTTTGAACAAAGTAGGATGCAATTTCTCTGTTTCTCTCTCTTGGAGAGGTCGCTGTCATCTGCTAGAGCCATCCATGGTGATCTCCCCCAGAGGGACAGTGAGAAACAAGCACAGAGGGACTTACAGAGACAAAATCTCCCTTCCCTGCTACTGCGCAGGTGTTAGGGGCAGGGAGGAGGGGGCAGATGGGCTCTCGGGCAGGGGAGCAGAACTGTCTCCAGCAGCTGCATCCTTAGAGTGACTCCCTTCCCTGCCTCACCTCCTGGTTCAGGGTGAGTGAGGAGCAGCAGCCATTAGTCCACAGTGCATTTCCAGAGCTGATGGCACCAGTACACACATGCAGCTCCCTGCCTCTTTCAGCAGCTTTTACAGGACCATCTTGCTGGAAAATGTCCGTGAAGGCAGCAGAGCAGCTTGCAGCCTGAAAGCCAGCATTCTGCAGCGCCTGGGGTGAAGAGGCATTTTGTACCACACAGTCAGGTGCCAACTAGCACCACTTTTGCTTGTGCAGTATAAAAGGTGTTTCTAGAGCACCTAGTTGTCAACGCAGTGTGTGAGCAAACTGGCTGTGCTGTAGTGGCTTCTTTGCAGCCTGGCCCATTCCCACCATCTCAGAGGCAGCTCGCCTCTGTGGCATGCACGCTGTGCTCCCCAGCCCTGCAGCTGCAGCGAGACAGAGATGGGTAAGGACATGTTGATGGAAACACTTGTGAGGACCCACGTGCAATGCCGTTCTGGTAACTGAAAGCGGCATGTGACAGACCCAGTAAAACTCTTGCTGGCTGCACCGCGCTGTTGCTGCCAGAGCTGCTCTGACACATTTGTTGCCCCAGCTTCTATTTTAAAGGAACTTGATATTCTAGCAGTGCAAAAGCCCTCTCCTCAGCTAGAAACGATGGGAAGCCTGGTCTGTAGAGATGCCTCCATAGGAAGACTGCCCCCTTTCCCTGAGGTCCTGGGCTAGCCTGTGCACAGCAAACCTCCGCATCCCAGAGGGGATGGCAGGATGGAGCTGACAGTGCCAGGAGCTGTGCAGCAGCACAACATCTTTCTTTGCCGGTGCCCAGCCATCATGTGAAGTGAAACAAGGTGTCCATGTCCCCTGGCTAAGCCCACACTCACACCTCCTGGGCACATCTTCCTTGACCAAAATGCAGAATTTTTCCCTGTCCATATCACCAAAGGAGCAGCAGCCCTAGCCTGGGTGCAGAGGGGCACAGAACACCTTACCTTGGCAGGGCTAGCCAGCACTCTAGCCTACAGTCTTCAGAGCCTCAGAGACCTAAAACTCAAGCCAGCCCCCTTCCCTTTCTACCCCTTGTCAAGCTTTTGCTCTTGCGTTGCTGGAGTGCTGGATACACGTGAACTTGGGCCCCATTTGTTTACAGGCTGGTGTGTTTACCAGCTGCCAGAGTGTGTTTGTAGAGAGATCCTTGTACGTGCTGCATGTTGGTGAACTTTTCCCTCCCTCTGACTCTCCCATCCTCCCCCCAACATCTCTCCACCATACGGACACAGCTGAGCAGCTACTAGATATTCAGAGCCGTGAAGGTTGATAAACAAAAGTGAGATAGGACATGGCACCAGAAAGACCTCAGCTAATGGAATTTTTAAGCTACTTAATTTGGGGGCTTGTCAACCTTGACAGCAACCCTTTAATAAATGATGTGCTGTAATTCCCACCGATTTCACTAGGTGTGGGGACTGGTGCTGCACAGAGGGGCATCCAGCCGGCTGGAGACCCCAGCACACGTGAACAAACTGTGGCTGCGGGGACGATGCTGAGCAGGGACTCCTGGGTTGTGGCGGGTCTGGCTGAGCCACAGCACTGCCAGCAGCTCTCCCAGTGCTCTCCCAACTGTGACTTTGCCCAGAAAGCATCAGTAGCCATGTCGCCCAGCCTACAGGCTCACCCAGGGGAATGTCGGGTAGTAAATCCAACCCCCTGCCCCAACCTCTGTGCTTTCCTCAAAAAAACCTTGCTGGCAGCCCTCCATGCCAAGGAGTTCAAGTGCCATCCAATGTCTGCTAGCAGGCAGCACCCCCCCTGCCCCATGGCATGGCCCCAGGCCCTGAGTGGGACACAGCCTGAGGAGGGGGTTGTCACCTCATCTGCCTCTCACTGGGGGCTGGGGAAAGGCAGGTACCCAGCCCTGGGCTTCCCCGAGTGCACCGAGTCCTGGGCAGGGGACTGGGAAGAGTGGGTGGGGGTCAATATCACCCACTTCCGTCTGTGGCATGGCCCCCAGTCCCCAGAGGATGCTCTCCTGCAGTGTCCCCACAGAGCCCAGCTAAACCAAAGGGCCAGCAAGCAAATCCCCAGCCCCAGCAAGTGACTGAAAATCAGCTTCTAATCCACCCCCTGGCTGCACCCAGCCCTGGAAGCCCTTTCCCTCTCTCATGGCTGGATGCACCAGCCTGTGAGCTGTCTTAGCACTATGAGGTGGACTGGGACTCCCATCACACGTATCTGTCCTCACTGGACCAGGCTGGGCTAAAGGAGACAAGCACAGTGTGGCCATGCTGTGACACCCATCACCTCCCAACCCCCTCAGCTTCTTTGGAGGTCTTGCTCTGGTTTTGGGTCCCAACGGATCTGTGGGGAATGACCCAGAAGTGAAGCGACAGGGAGTAAAGCTGAAAGCAGGAGGTCCAGCAAACACGCTGGGCATTCCTTGAGGGTTTCCCAGGGAAGAGGATGCTGAGGCAGCATTTTGCACAGAAAGCAGCGAGGGGATAGCAAATAGCACTTGCCCCTTGCGAAGGGCAGCCATAAGCCCTGTCCCAGCCAGAGTACAGAGATGAGCCTTGGACTGCTGGAGATTTGGAAATGGCAGCAGAAGGCAGGGCTCCGCATGTGGCAAAGCCACTGAGCCTGGTCAAGAAGCAAGGAAGAAAGTATCCAGGCTGGGAAAGAGCCAGATGGCAGCAGTGGCAGGGAAACATATGGGAGAGGTAAAACATCCTGCGCATCCAAGAGTGCTGAGCCCCCTGGTCCTGTGGCTGTGGGGAGGGACACCCTGCAGCCCCCAGATCTGGGGCCTGTGGAGCTGCCAGGGTCAGCAAGGAACCTGCCCTGGGTCTGGCAAGGCAGGAGACCAAGCGCAGGCTCTGTAGGTCTCCTGCCCATAGCTCTAGGCTCCTTCTGGCACCTCTACCTCCAGCAGCTGTCCTGCTCTGCCATGCCTTTCTCCTGGCAGCTGGCTGTCCTTGGAAAGCCTCTTTGGAAACGGCTTCCTATCCCTTTCCACAGCATCTTTGGGAGGGCAAGTGCTGCTGTGCAGAGTTGCCGGGATGCTCAGCAAGCACAGCATCCAAACCCATCCCCTGGCCCAGGCAGCCCTATCCTGCAGAGCCCCAGGCACTTCGTGATGCTCACATAAGCAAGACCTGCAGAAGACAGCACTGCTCCCGGCTCCCCCTCACCCCCCCAGCCCGCCCCCATCCAAGCAGGGTCCATGGGCTGAGCACGCAGATTGAAACCTAGAAGGCTGAGCTAAGGGATTGGGGAAAGAGCCTGAGTCTTTGAGAGTCCACATGTACAGAGGTGGTGGTGGGGGAAATACAAGCAGGAGGCCTGGCAGAGAGAGGGGATAGACCCAATGAGGTGGTATAAAGCATTTAACTACTAGGACTTGGAAAAAATTGCCCATGTCACACCGAAACTCAGCCACCACCCTGCAGAGCTCCATTCCCATAAGACACAGAGGATGGGCTGGAAAAGGGTCTCCTGTATGCTTGGGAATGACACCCTATACCCCACCCCTTGGGCTGCAGGATGCAAAACTGCCTAGATCTGAAGCGAAAATGTCTCCAACTAGAACTATTCAGCAAAATTAGCTGAAAATCCTGACTAGGTGTGAGACGGCTGAAATCACATTTTAAAGCAAATTTCTCATTTCCCAAACCCCTCTTGCCTGCCTCTAGAAATGTGTGCAGGAGGCCCCTAGTCTTGTGGGAAGAGGGGAATTGATGAAGACCAGAGGACCAGGTGGGATCAGCAGCACTGGGACACACTTCAGGCTGAGGCCAGGGCTGTGGGGCTTGGGTTGACGGGGCCAGATGGTTCCAAACGCCACAGGGTCACACGGCATTGTGGTAGATCCTGCCCAGAGCCGAAACGGCCAGCTGAGCTGAGCACTGAATTGCACTCTCTGGAGCTTTATAGCTAGCAAAATTAATTTTTTAAAAGTCCCTCTATGAGCTCCAGTATCTAGAGTTTGGCTGAGAAGTCAGGTGGTCCCCAGCCATCCAGCCTCACATCCATATGGCAGGGGAAGGCAGGGGGAAACCAGAGCCCGCTCCAGCCAGGCAGGAGGGGGTGATGGGGCCACAGTTAACAGTGTGTGCTGGGAACCCGTGTGAGAGCATGAGCGGAGCAGGACAAGAAATGGTGGGGGCGGACCTGAACTGCTTTGAGCATAAACAGCTTGGACAGCCCAGAGTCTGACCTGCCGCTCGGCTTTTTTGCTTTCCAGCTGTCTGGAAATGGATAAACCCCCTCCTCGCTCCAGTCTTGTGGCAGAGAGCCACTGAGTGCATCAGGGATGGCTTTTGCATGGGAGAGCAGCACCTTGCTGGAGCAGGCAGGAGAGAAGTGAGGAGGAGGAGGAGGAGGAGAAATAGTGCTGAAGCAGGCAGAGAGCACATGGGATGAGCTCAGATAGGAGCCCAGGTGGGCAGCTGGACCAGGCGGGACAGTAAAACCCCGTACATTAGCCACAGCCCTTGTTACCTCTGATTTTCCACAGGGCAAATAGAAGCAGGGAGCCCAGGGAGCTGCAGTCTAGGCTGAGCCCCAGCCAGCTCATTTCATACACACCATTGCAGAAATGCTGGGTGCAGGTGGACGTGCTTGTTGGGAAGGGGCTGCTTAACATCGCAGTGCTCCTCACACAGTGGGTGTGAGACCAGGCAGGGCATTGCCGCCTGCCTGTTGGGAAAAGGGGGAAGGCACTGGGCTGGGCTCCTCCATCCCCTGCGCAGGGGCTGTGCACCCCAGACTGCCTGCAACGCCATGCACAGCCCTACCAAAAGTGTGCTGAGCCTCCTGATGAGCCCCCATCCCTGTCACACCATCCTGCATGGCAGAAACAGGTAGCAAATCTGGCTGGAGCAGGGAATTTGGGATCTGGCATTTTGCTGCCCAGGTTGTGTACTGCCCGCTGACCCAGTGGGGAGGCAGATGCTGCTGGATGAAGGATGCTGCAGCATGTGGGGACCCCACGGGGCTGGGGAGAGCAGCTGTGGGCGAGCTTCTGTGGATGGGAAACATTAGCAGTGCACTCAAAATAAATCCAAACCCCTCATTATCAATTGCCTCCAACATCCAATTAGGCATTTTCAAATACTTGGGACCAGGGTGGCTTAATTACCAGTTCTCTTATTTCCAAGGCATGGGCACCCAGACGACACAGTGTGTGTCCACAGGCTTCTCTCCAGTGTTCTTTAGGGGCCCCACTCCCCGTGTGTTTGCTTTGCAA
Source organism: Falco biarmicus (assembly GCF_023638135.1). Classification (NCBI taxonomy): domain Eukaryota; kingdom Metazoa; phylum Chordata; class Aves; order Falconiformes; family Falconidae; genus Falco; species Falco biarmicus. Next base: position 945,117 of record NC_079301.1, on the reverse strand, counting down.
CCTGCAGCAGCTTTTCTCCTCTTCCTGCTGTTTGACATAAACTCTCTGGAGATGCCTGGTGGACATTGCTTACCTTGCTGGAAGAGGGAAAGTGTGCCTGTGCTTGGGTGACTTGCTGGGCTCCTCTCTTCTGCAGAGAATTTTGCTGGCTCAGCCTGGTGTGGGTCTATCCACAGCCTTCCCGTGGTTGCCCGGATGGATGGCATGTTCGATGAGAAATGCCAGCCTCTGCTTTCCCAGCCACAGCAGGTCAAAGCACCAGGGGAAGCAAAACTTCACCAATCCAAGCAATTACTTGGGATTTTATCATTTGAAACTAAAAACAGAACCTATAAATAACCAGGATCTGTCTTAATAGCTGCATTTCAGCGTAGTTTTAATTATCATTTTATGAATGGGTGCATTAGACTATATTTAAATACCAACTTAGCCATGCTGTTAATGAGGCAGGATTGTTATAGGCCAGGTCTGGCTATATATTACGTTGGTATATACATATGCTTCGACATCACATTTTAAAATTAGCTATTTCAAGCGTAAAATTATAATTGGTTTGACTAATAAAAGGATAAATAAATATCTATTTAACTTCATTACTGTCAAAGGCAGGAGGCTTTTCTCCATTGTCTCCTTAGGGTTTTATGGCAGAAAAGCTAATTAGCTGTAATTGGGTGGATCCGAGGCAAATGAAGCAGGCACAGCAGCAGTGCTGGATGGGAATGGGGCACCAGTGCCTTTCCCGGGCTGGTGCCCCCATCTCTGCAGGGACAGCAGCCCCGCCAACCCCCCAGAGCAGCCCCTGCACCCAGCTCAGGGTATTTCACTGGGACAGGTACCCGTGCAGTGAGGCAGGACCACACGCCGCTTTGCAGGGTCACTGCAGGGTCCACGTATTTTCTTTTATGATCTGATGGTCCCTCTGCCAAATATCCCTCCATCATACCTTGCCCTGAGATGGACCTGGGATCCCAAATCTTGGCCAGGACCTCCTGTCTCAGCCAGGGCTTGTTCACCCCCAGTTTAGGAGAAATCTTGCTCAGCAGCAAGTCCCTCAGTGACAGCCTCATTGGAGTGACCCTGAAGAACCTCTCCAGGCCACAGAGCAGGAGGCCCTGCCCAGCTCACCCCTCTGCCGCTTGCTGGAGGCAGACCTGATCCAGGCAGGGATGCTTTGCAGCGATGCTTCGCTTCGGGCCTCCGCAAGGCTGGTTTGGCAGAGGGTTTGCTGGCTGCAAGGGACGATTTCAACGCCTGCCCTCTGCAGGATCTCGGGTATAAAGCCTAAAGCCTCTCTCCAACCCCACACCAGGGAAAAAGCAGGTTTTTTTACAACTTGCTTTACCTGCTTGCAGGTTCTGGAAGGCTCAGGGGGTCTCACTACACCCCAGTCTCAGCAACCTCATGCTCCAGACCCTCACCCCAGCTGGCAACAGCCACCTGCGTGCTGATAAAAGCACCATCAGCCAGCAGAAGGGATTAAAACATCCTTTTTGGACAGTTCCTGACCCAAAGGAGGAGCTGCCATCAGCCCTAATAAAACCCCACACAGAGCAGGCTGGCCTGCTGACCCTGGTGGGGTTGCAGCCCCTGTCTGATCCCCAGCTGCTTCTGCTCCCATTCCTTTCACTTCCTTGCTCTCCCACAGCTCACAGCTCAGAAACCTCCCTCCTGGCTGCCTGAAGATGGAAGAAGGTCTTGTTGGCTGGCAAAGGACCGCTGTATACAGCAATGCTTGTGTGCATGCGTATAAATTTCCTTTGCATATGTTATTTGACATGAAGAGAGAGAGAAGCAGGCCTGACACCCGTAGCAAATCACCAAGCTGCCAACAAAATCTTTCCTTTTTTTTTTTTTTTTTTAAGAAAGGGAGGAAGATGGAATGTTAATAATTTCACAGCAACCCCCTAATGATGAACACTGGGGTTGGGGAGCGTGCCTGGGAGGGAGGGGGGAGGGTGGGCATTAGCATGGAGGACTTTGTCTGGGTTTTGCTTATCAGTTCTGCTTGTTAAGCGTGTTCCAGGGATGGAAGAAACACCAATAGACAGCGTGGAAAATTAATTTTTAATGCCTTTTATTAGTACTTAAGCCATTCTGAGAGGATGAAATAATTCCTGTTTAGGTGGAGTGGCAAAGGTCTTGGAGGGCTGTCGAAAGACTGAGTCACTCTACCAGCCAAAATTATCCAAATACATCTTCCCAGTCCTCCACAGAGCCTGGAAACCTTGGGAGCCTGATCCCCCGCACACCCTGAGGTCCTGCAGCATCTTCCTGCACAGTCATTCAAAACAGGCAGAAAGTTTTCCTCCCGTGGAAAGGAATGAAGGGTCTTGTCTCTCCCTTTCCCACCCTCTGTCACAAGTTCACATGGCTCTGCCACCATGCCACCTCCCAGCACAGTGACAAGCAGTGGCACCAGGCATACAGGAGTGGTGGCACAGACCTCACTGGGGGCAGGGGCAATTCCCCTGAGCAATCCTTGCAGGTGAGATTAATCCGGCCCCTCCTTGCAATGGGCACCATCTCCTGCATCCTCACTCAGTACCAAAAACCAAACAGAAGGGACAGAGCCATCCCCAGGTCTGCATGTTGTCTCCTCTCTGGAGCCACAGAGACGGACAGACAGGGATGGGAAATTGTTGCTCTATGTCCCCATTCCCAGCAGCCCCAGGGCAGGTGGTGACAGGGAGAGGACCCCATCCCCATCCAGTGCTGGAGCCCAGTCACTGGCAGTGGGCTGGAGGGGCAGCTCTGTGTTGGGACGCTGCCAGAGAAGCAAACCCTGCCAGTGTTTCTCCATTCACCCACCTCTGGTGAGAGTCTCTTAATGAGGAAGGAAAACAAATACATCAAGGCTTAAGGAAGGGAAGGTTTCGAGGGGGAGCAGGATGAGCCAGCAATGGGCAGTTTGTGGCTGTTAAAAATAGGTTAATTTGCCTGGGGCCGGCGCTCACTGGGTGATCTCGGTGATGCCATCTGGCTTCACACTCATTACAGCATCCTCATTAGCATGGCAGGTACCTGTCAGGGCCAGGATCCAGTGGGGACGACTGTGGCCAGCTCTCCCAGGCAAAGCCAGCAGCCATGGTTGGGTGTGCAGAGCATCCCCATGCAGGGGTCCCACTGGCTCCGCAGGGCATCCTCGTCACCAAGAGTATCCAGCCAGAGAGCGAGACAGCCGGACCAGACAGCAGCTCCACACCGGGAGCAAGTTCAGCTCACAGATATACCAACCTCTCCTGAACTTCCATTGGAAAATTTCAGCCATTCCCCAGGGTGAGCAGGAAACATTTTTTCTTCCATATTAAAAATTGTTGTATAAGTTCACCGAGGAATTAATGTGCCTCACGCCTGAGAGCTGAGGAGTGCCCTGGCAGAAGGCTGCTCCGGTGTCAGAGATGTGACCCTGCGGGAAGGCCAGCACAGGTTCAGGTAATTAAAACCTGTATCATGACACACACTCACGAGAGGGCCGAGTTAGACCTGTACAAATGACCCCTTTTGTTCTTGTAATGTATTCTTTTCTGCCATCTACTTGCCTTTCAGTGCATGTATTAAGCACTAGTAATATATTCTCTGCCCATTTCTAATGAATTTTATCTCTGTGCATGCATCTGTATCTATATATATTACATACACATGCAAGCATCTCTCTATATAACATGCATGTGAGGATATATTACACACTTGCCCCAATGCCCAAGTGATCCACCTGAGGCAGGAGAGGATCCAGCCATGCCAGCTTGGCAGCCACCATGGGGCCGAGGTCCCAGGGTGATGCTCTGCGCCTGCTCTTGGCCTGCCTATCCCCGTGTCTCTGGAAGCTATATTAGGGCAAGAGCAATGTGTGTGCCCACCTCGGAGCTGCCCACCGCCCCCAGCATCTCCTCCTGTGTGCCCACCCCAGAGCTGCCCACCTTCCACAGCATCTCCTGGGCCCAGCCAGACATTTGCCCCAGGATGCTGGAGGAGGCAGAGGTCTCTCCCCATGAGGAAGGAAGCTCCGAAGAGTCCCTTCACATGATGAATTTTAACATTTCTTTCCACGTCCGACCCAAGCACGAATCTCTTCAAAGCACCAGCCCAGCGCAGCAGAACTAATTTGAAATGTCACCAAGGTCAAGCCTGGCTTCCCCAGCCATTAACCTGCCTCTCAAGCTACACACTTGGTATTTATTTACATAGTCGCATATTTATTTAAGCCTCAGATCCCAGATATAGGAAGGGACATGGTGTGTTTGTGGAGGTGAGGAAGGTTTCTGCTTGCAGGGCCCTGAGCTACTGCTGCCGGGGGCAGCTCTTCCAAGGGGCTCCACGTCCAGAGTGCGGTGGGGATCTTCAAAGAATCAGTTGTTCCACCTCAGCCTTTCTGGTTGTGCTTTTCTTCAGTTTGCTCCTGTCCAGAAACAGAAAGCGCAGCTTTTCCCCCCCAGCCAGATCTTTCACAGGCATAAATCAGTGTAAATTTAGTCAATAATGCTGATTTAGAGGAGCTTTGGGTCCCCCTATATTTTTCAGCTTTTGCTTCTGCTCCCAGACAGATGAGAAAGGGTAGGGACCGGGGGAATATTTCTGCAGGTGCATTTTCTGTCAAAGTTTGGTCATTTCCCTGTTTTGTGTCCTGCTTCTCAGCCACCCTGATGAACCATGAGACTTGGAGAGCATTCAGACCTAAACTCCACCAGACTCCACCTGATCTCAGTTCCTTTCCCCCTCACCACTGTCCTTAGCATTACTGCAGCTTTGTGCTACCTGTGAATGAAATCAGAATCCTGCTCTGCCCCTCAAAGCCCTCACGCCAGCCTCTCGTGTGCTCTGTTCCCCAGGAACACGGGTCCTGCTTCTCCCCTGGACCAGCCCCACTGGCAGGGATGGGGACAGCCTGATCTGCACTGCACAAGATGGCACAAACACTGCCAACACACACTGTTGTAAGCTGTTTCATGGGAGAAGAACCTCCTGAGAGCATCAGTATCTAAATGCTTTTCCATTAGGAGATACCAATTAGGAGATTAAAACCTCCTGCTGAGACATGCCTGGGACCAGCTGGGACTACTTACATGTGAGTGGGTGTAGAGTGGGTCTCTAGAAAAGGGAGACCCAGACAGTTGCTGTGGTTGCTGGGACTGAGGGAGACTGGGAGGTCTGGCTAAGCTAGCCTGGGCAAGACCAGTGCATCTTTGACCCTGAGCTGTGGTGTGCAGGGGGATGCACCGCACCAAGGCTCTTGCTCTGCCAGGCTTGGGTTTGTGCCCCGCAGGTACTGTGCTGGGGAGTATGGAGGAGGGTGGCTTTTCACCATTTATTCCCCATGTGCTCCCATGTCCTGTTACTCCCTGGAGACCCAGGGGTTTGGGAGGGGTGGGGGTGCTTCCATAGAGCGATCTGTCTCCCCATCTTCCTTCCTGCTGGGCAGTAGCTTGTGTGCATTGTGAAACACAGCCTGACCTTTCATTTTTAAATTTTTGTTCTCATTGCTCACTTGCATGTTTAATTCAGGGCTGTGGAGCTGGCTAGCCTGTGTTTTTGTTTTTTTTTTTAAAGCTCTGGCAGGGAATTAAAGGAGTTTGTAGTAACTTGAAATTAGCAGGACTATCTGAGACAGATGTTGTGAACGAGGAAAGAGGAACTTGCTGTGTCTCCTTTCTGCTGTTGTTTAAAAGATACTAATTTGATGCTTTTTTCTTAAAAGCAGGCAGCTCTTGGTTAGGATCATGAAAATCCATCACCCTCTTATGATATTCCAGCACCTTCTTCTTGTCTTGCTTTCTTCCCAGAGGGATGCACTGGCTGCACAGAGCATCTTCCTCTTTGCAGGCTGTATTAGTTTGCCTTTCAAGGGTGCCCTGTAATCATAACCTGGCTTCAGAAGAGTAGGGAAGGCAGAGAGGAGGGAGGTGTGAGGCTCTTAATGAGGTTAACCTGCTGCTGCTCCTCTTAAAGGTGGCTGTGACAGGGCAGGTGGAGAGGAGCCCGGAGCAGCTGTGACAGCAGGGAGAGGGATATCAAACCCAACCAGAACAAAAGACAAGACAAAAGGTTTTGAGGGGAAAAAAGAGCTTCTTGTCAGCAAAGCTGTCTGTGAGGGAGATTAAAGAGCACCTGCCATGTTCCCAAAAGGTTGTGCTACCGCTTTCAGAGGTGAGGCAGGAGGGTGCTGTGCAGCGGGGCTGGAAATAGCCTGGCTCACCGGTTGTGTGCTGGGGCTGAAGCAGTGATGCTGTGCTTGTGCTCTTCCTTGCAAACCAGGTCTGTGCTCCCCATGTCCTGCTCTGTTCTTGCCTCCTCCTCCTCTGTACTTTAAAGCTCCTTCCTGTTTGGGTGTTGCAGCCCTGAGCTCTGAACTCATAGCCCACCAGTGCTGTGGGGTGGGCTTGAAAGGGTGCACCAGCTCATAGCCAGCCAGGGGGTCCTGGGTGGAGAAACCTGGAATTTCAGATGCTGTGTAAATTGCTGTGGCCCCGAAAGTGGCAAGCTGGTGTGGAAGCCAGGAGCTACTCCTTAGCACTCTTCTTCTTGGAAGTGCACTGCACCCCTTGGCAGGCTTGCTCTGCAGTCCGGGCTTCGTGCAGAAGGCACGGCTATCTGTGTGTCTGTGTCCGGGGGCATTTTACCCATTACCTCCTAACATCAGATGCTCCAGCATGTCCAGGAAGGTCATGCCTTAGAGAACCTCTGCCAGCTGTGTGCAAATTCAGCCTGACATCATCATCACCAGGACAGCTGGGCTCAGGCTGCTTCAGCTTTTCCAGCTGTTTAGATGGCAAGGTTTCCTGAGGAGGGGGAAGAGAGCGTCCTGCTATGGATAGCAGGGCACAGGGGGATGCATATGGGAGGCACGTCATGGAGCAGTGCTGCAGTGTTGCTCAGATATGCTCCAGGGGTTGGATGCTGGGTCTGAGCCATTGCTCTGATAACACTGGCTGTTATTAAGTAAGCAGGGACTGGAGAGGACCCAGGGCCACTGGCTGGAAATGTGCAGAAGATAATCCAAAAAGGCAAGCGTCTGTCAGCCACTCAGGTGTTAGCAGAAGTTAATGAGAGTCTTGGTGTCTGATCTCTTGCAATCAATTCCACTTCCTATCACTCTGTGAGAGGTGAATATCCATGCTGCTGTGATGTTGTTAACTCTGGGTGATGTGCCCGCTTTCAGCTTTGATGCCAAAGGAAACTGCTGGATAGCATTGCTGTGCTCGAGGCAGGCCTGGGGGAGTAAGATTATTCTCTTGGATAGAAACCTTCCCTTTGAGCTGGGCTATTCAAGGTACAATCACCTAAGAAAACCGTTCCCTCTGCTTCCACAAAATCAAATCGCCCGTTGGTTAGGAGAAAATGTGCCAAGTGATCAGGGAAGATGGATGCAGCAGTGAGCATGTGTGGTGGGGGGACGGGTTGAGCTCATGGCTTGTTTACTAGAAGCAGGAGACCTGCCAGTTTTTCCGCTCTGAGGGCAGGCTTGATTACAGAGCCCTAATGCAAGGAGAGGGACTATGCCAGGTGAGTATGTAGAGCTAGGTGGGATGTTCCTGCCTAGACAAGTTGCTGCTGGGGCAGATAGGCAGGGCAGACCTTTTTGTGGGGCACTAAAGCCTCTAGAAATCTTCTGTCATGGAAGAAGCAACAGGATGAGGAAGCACCTGTGCCTAAGTTTTCTTTTTGATTATTTTGTCACTAAAACTCTGGAATGGATTTTCATTGCTTGGCATCAGTTACTGCTTTGCCAGCCTTGAAACAGGACCTGCAGGTGCTGTGAAGACAGTCACGTTTAGTTCCTATCTCCTGCTATCAGAGACAGACCCAGTGGGTTAAATTCCTGCAAGTCTCCCTACAGCCGTGGAGGGGTCACTTTATACCATCAGGTGGCAAGGGGAGTAGAGCTGGGAAGCAGAGCAAGGGAACAGCAAGGCACTGATGCAGCATGTTAAGGGACAAACAAGGCCAGTACAACCAAACCCAGTGGGCAAGGAGGGATGGAAATGATGCTCCACGCCATAAGCTGGATGCAAATGTGACAAGCATAGGAGAAGTGCAACATTGCACCTGGCTGCAGGATCCTTCTGAAATGCAAATCCCAACAAGGGGCCCATCAGCACTGACAGCAGCAGAGGCATCACACAAACCAGCATTGATTTACTACTGGTTATGGCTGCAGGTGACACTTGTACCTTTGTTCTGAGGAGGGAAAAGCAGGTGGGTGGCTACTACATCCCTTTTCTGCCCAGCCAGATACTGTGACAGGGCAGCGAGGGGCTGCCCAGGTGGCAGGAAGAGCTGGCAGTGACCAAAAAGTGTTGGTGAGAGCATGTCTATGGAAAACCATCACTCTTTGGGGCATCACTCCAATGTAAAGCTTGTGGTCTGAAAGAAACAGGTGTCCTGTCCCCAGCCAGTCTCATTATTGGAGTTGTTGTCATATGACCCCATCAGGTTTTAGTTACCTTTTTTTTTTTGAGCAAAGTGTTTTTACTTTAGCCTTTGAGATGTATCCCTCCTGGAAAACCAGCTGAAGAGAACAACTTCTTCTCAAAGCAGGTGACTTTGGCATGTTTGTGCCAGCAGTATTAAACCTTTTGCTGGGGGTGTCTGGAGGGCCCGGTGATGGTGGACGCACTTCCCTTGGAGATGCTGAGGTCTGAAGAAGAGGTATTCCCAGGGACAGGGATAGGCATAGCCCAGCCTGCTCCTGCCTGGGGTTGAGCAGGGAGAGGGTCACTCACAGGTGTCTGACTCCAGCTGTGGGTCCTCCTGGGTTTGCCTGTGAGCTTTGATGGTGGGAAGATGCTACAGGTGGGGCTGGGTGGTGGAGAGGGGACAAAACTTGTGTGAAGGTCGGGGACTCCAAAAGGTGCCTTAAACTTCTCATATTATCCACAGCTCAGATTGCATTGGAAGCAATTACCATGCCTGCAGATGGTGCTTTGTTTTTCATTTTGAAAAGTAAAATCCCTGTCTTTAGAGGCAGAGATCCCAAAGATAGCAGGACTGTTGACTTTGCTCCCAAGAGGAAAAAGCTGTTCTCCAAAAAGCTTGAAAAACAATGACAGACAATCCTGACCATTCCCAGGAGACTAGTGCAGGTTCTCACTTACCCTTACATGTCTGGTGACAACAGCAAAGATGTCTCACAGGCAAGAAAGGGAAGGAGTGTGACTTCACTGCTTGCCCTCCCTTTGGGGCTCTGGGGTCCCAGCTGCCTGGGTGGGAGACGGGCTGCGTGGTGGTGGGGAGAAGCTGCAGCCCTGGCTCTGACGTGCTGGGACGGAGGCACTACAGCATTTGGAGCAGCCTGTGACAGTCTCCAGCTTGAGGTTGTCTGAAGCTCCTTGGCCTTCACTTCAGATGGTCACTTGGGGACTGCCCTGCATCAGTCTGTAGATGACAAAGCAGATCCTGGAGGAGGGTTTGCCTCACCCCCTTTCATATATCACATTGGAGATTGTTTAAAAAAAAAAATAATGTTCAGGTAGAAACCAGGCCTGTGACCTCAGGAGGCCCAGGAGGGGGAGCGGGGCTGAGCATGGCCCCCCCAGGTTGGTCTCTGCCAGGGCTGCCCAGCCTCTGCCTGAGCCACCAGGGATGCTGTTCTCTGCTGACTACTGCTGCTCTGCAATGGCTCCTCTGCACTGGCTGGTACCTGGGCATTGGTCAGTGCCAGGGATGGGGCAAAACTGATAGAGGTGGAAAGTTTGGACTTGCAGGATTTTCACTGACCCAAAAAAAAGCTTTAGTTGTAGTCTGCACTTATCCCCTTCTGGTAGCCAGGAGAGGTGTGGGTAGATGCTATGGTCATGAGACAAAGCATCTTCCCTTGGTTCCCCCCAGCCAGGCTTACTCATGATGGCTGCGGAAGGGGTACTCGGAGGAGTTCAGAGCTCATGTCAAGTCCAGTTGTATGTGGGGAGCAATTCCAGAGGGTGTAGGAACTGTTGCATTTTGATTCTTTCAGAAACCTGTTGTTGCAAATCCAGCTCTGTGTGACAGGGAATATGGAGGTGACTGGTGTGACTGCTGGGTCAGATGGCAGAAAGCATCCATCTGCAATGCTGAGCAAAAGAAGAAGCTGTTGCAGTCTGAGCCTTCTGCTGCTTTCGGTGATGTTTCTGATGCCCTTGCTTTCTCATTGCCTGAAACTTGTACATCTGCTAGACCACTGCTTATCCTCCTGCCCAGGAAAGAACAGGTCAGGCTGCTCCAAGTCTTGTCTTTGCTGTTTTGCTGAGGACTTAAGGGGCAGAGGAAATAGTGGGTTTGTGCGCAGCCTCTGAGCAGCCTAAGGCTTTCTGCTTTGCTTTGCTTTACCCTGCGGGGTCTTGTTCCTCTCGTAAGTGCATGTACTTCTCATAAGGTGCCTCATGGCCTCAGGGCTTGTGTGCTCTCTCATCTCAAGTTGCTGTGGTCTCCTTGAATGAGAGCAGTGAGGTTTGCATTTGAGACACATGCAATGAGCTTCATCTTGCGCTCACTGCTGCACACGAGTTTGTCCCAGGGGTTCCTGCAGCCCCCGCCCCCTTAGTCTGTGTAGTATAAGAAGCTGCAAAATCCTCTTCTCTTTACAAGCACTGCAGACCTGCTCTGCAGAGCCCTGACTGCCTCTTGGAGCCCTGCGATTTGCTCTGGACAGCCCCACATCATTCACTCTTGCTTGCTGAGTGGTTTAATGGAAATCTAGCCTGGATCATTTTTCTGTAGCCACGGGGTATGCGGTACTACCTTAGATGGCACATTCAGTTTCTGCAGGATCCAGCAAAGCCGAACAGCCCTCTGTCAGCTTTAGGAATTTATGAGACCTTTTCATGCCTTGGGGAGCCCAGGGCCAAGCTAACACAAGAGGAAGGGCCAGCAGATATAAATTACCATGAGCTCCACTGCCTTTGTTTTACCAGGAAGGAAGCCAGCCCCTTGGCTTTGCGTTCTTCCCACCAGCCACAAATGAGCATCCCCTGAGCGCTGGTTCTGTTCTGGGCCCATACTGGGTTAGAAAGAAAGCCTGGGAAGCATGTGTGTGCAGAAAAATCTCTAGGTATATATGTGAGATGATATATAGATATATGTGTGTGTGTTTGTAAACACACACATGTTTAGTAAAAGCCAATACCTGATCCAGCACAACCTCCAAGTGTTAATCATAATGAAAGGGAAATAATTACTGTTAATGGAGGGAGGTGTTGTGCCAGTGGGGTGCAAGGTGGTGAGTGGCCAAGCCCCATGTTCGAGCCCCTCCACTCCCTCCCCAGCCCAAAGCCCTCCAGGGCTGCCCCACTGCTGCTTTTGTAGCTCTGGCAGGGATGGCAGCCCCCAGCCGGTGTTTGACCCCCAGCTGCTTCCCATTGCCCCTGCCCTGGGGTGCGCTGCAGCACCAGTGGTGGGTGGGTTGTGCCCATCCTGGTGCATGCAGTGGGTACCTGCCTGCCACCCCTCCCTATCAGCATGGCAGTGAGGGGAAGCATGACCAAGCACTGCCAGAGAGGGCTTAAACATCTCAGTAATTACACCAGCTCCCCAAAGACCATGCTCTCTTGAACTATAGCCGTTACCCAATGATTTGTAAAGACTCTTTGGGGACTTGGAGAGGACCGTTCAGCCATAATTACCTTGGCTGCCTGCCACCGCTGGCCCGCTGTCGGGTGCCAGGGGACCCCATGGCATCGCTCCAATTAAGTGATGGGAAAGCACACTGTGTTTGCTGCTCTCCCTGTGCTGAGATGGGCAGGGAAGCGCAGCCCCAGCTGAGCACCAGCTTGGCCATGCCGTGGGGAGAGGGGGACCTGGGGGGTGGACATGCGTGTTCGTTAGCAGGGAATAGGTGAGAGCCATTTTACAACTCATGCCTATTCCTCACTAACAAAATGCAGAGAATACCTTTTGCTTTTTCCCATTTTGGGCCCATAAAACAGGCGCTGACAGAATTATTTGGCAGGATGCAGGCAGCAGCCCAGGGCTGACTAGGTGGCCCCGTGATGCTGTGCTGTCCTGCCTCATGTCCTGCACGGCCCTGCAGCTCCCCCAGTTATGGGAATGGGAAGAAAGGGTGCCTTGCTCTGTGATAGAGATGTGCAATTTTATCACACATTACAGGGTTTTGCCCTGGAAATTTGTCACTAGCCAGGCTGTTAAAATTCCCCTGAAACATGGGAGATCCATGGCAAATCACTGATTATAGGACAGTGTTGTGGTTTAACCCCAGCCAGCAAAGCCATTGCTCTTCTCCCAGTGAGATGTGGGAAAAAATCAGAAGGATAGAAGTGAGAAAACTCCTGGGCTGAGATAAAGACAGATTAACAGGCAAAGCAAAAGCTGAAGGAATTCATTCACCAATTCCATCGCAGGCAGGTGCTAAGCCACCCTCAGGACAGCCAGGCTTTGTCATAGGTAATGGGGACTTGGGAAGACAAACAGCATCACTCTAAACGTTGTTCCCCCCCTTCCTTCTTCATCCTGCCAGCAGAAGCTGTGCATTGGTCCTATCCCTTCCCCAGTCCTGAACTTTGGGGGGGGGGGGGGGGGGGAGCAAGAACAGGGGATGCAAGGGCAAGGGCTGCAAGAACTGCAATGTTTTTGCCTGGCTGTTACACTACATCCCTCCCCACTGTCAAGAAAGGGCATCAACAAGACAGCCAAATGGAACGGCATCAAAAGGGAGAGCGGACCTCTTGGAGATGTTCAAATAAGTCAGGAATAAAAGGCATTTGTGGAAATTCAGTGTCGTTTCATATATTTGACCACACCAATTCTTAACAAAAGAAAACCAGAGCTCATTACATAGAAACATCAAACCAGCCAAGATAATTATCTCTAATTAGTGCTAATTTAAAAGTGAGGTCTGTTTTATAGCTGAATTGTTGCATATTTCATTAGTTCATTAGATGTTGAGCAGACAATGAAGATAAGAGAATCAGTTCATTGAGATGATATAAATTTCACCCTCCCTTCACCAGAAACAGCTTGGGGGTCCTTCTTCACAGCACAAATTATGTGCTGGGCCACACAGCCCAAACCAACCAACCCAAATGACTCAGTGGTTCATCCTCTGGGGAAAGTTCACGGAATATTGCTTTAACTTTGCAGAAATAAAAAAAATAAAAGAGGGAGAGAAACAAGCAGTTTGCCATTCAGTGTTACTATCTTGCTGTCTCTGCAAATATCAATCAATTAATTCCAGAACTATTTCAGTGCCTGGGTGGGGAAGAAGTATGTTGTGCACTTCAGATTCACCCCTGTGAAAGTGAGAAGTCACCCAAGCAGGCAGTGGGCTCCAGCCCAGGAGGTGCCTTGGTTTGTTCTCCCTCCTCCCACAGGCAGTGGGGAGGGGCAGAGCCGCATCCCGGTGGGAAGCGTGCCCCAAGTCACCTTCAGTGAGCCTGGCTGCGCCCACAAAGGTGACTAAACATACATGTAAAGAGGGCACCTCCCATGGGATTTTGGCTGTAGGGGCCAGTGGAGGATTGCCCTCGTGTCAGGGCACGCTGGCCACCACCTCTGCCTCTGCTGCACGGAGCTTTGGCGGAGCTGACTGAGGAAGAGGCTGGTCCCACACTGGGGACCCTGTTTGGCAGGTACCAAGACTCTGGCCTGGCCTCATCATGGGAAGGAGACTTTGACCCACATGGGTGACCCCTGAGATTTCTGCACACCCGAGGTCTGGATGAAAGCAGGAGACATCAGTCCTGGCTTGCCCCAGACACTGCAAGTCTGTCTGCTCTGGCCCTTTGGATTTCATTCCCTTGATGAGTCTTCTTCATCACCACCTCCATCCCTTGACAGTCTGGTTTGCTCTGAAGTAGGTCCTCCTTCTGGCCACCACTAAACTGCAGCCATCAGCCATGCCCCACATCCCATTGGGAAGCCTCCCAGTGCCAGGCAGGTCCTCTCCCTGTGGAGAAGGGACAGGCAGCCATGAGCCCGGCTCCATGGGTTCACTTCATCTCTAGTTCCCCTCCCCAGTGCAGGGCTTGGCAGCCACTTCTGTTACTGGGGAAACAAACAGCTAGTTGGGAAAACATTGGATTTTCAAACCTCTGCTCAGGTGTACTGTGGAGCTGGTTGCCGTGGAACTTGCAGTCAGCCTGGCGGGATAACTCAGAGTGATTTGTGCAATGATACCAGAAAAGGACCACATAAGAACAGAGATTTCTAACTCAATAGATCTGTGCCTCGTTCAGATCAGTGGCATCATCTTTTGTAATGAACATAAATGCCAGCTCTTCCCTGAAGAGCATCTGGAGGAGATGGTTCCATGATGCTGATGTGCCATGCACCTTCCCCTACCAGCTTCTAGTGCAGAAGTCCCCAGATCAACTCTTCACATCTTGAACCATTTACCTCCTGCCGCAATACTGCCTGTCCTGGAGAAGCTGTGACTTATGAGATGAAGAGCAAAAATTGGCACCTAAGTGATGATGTGTGAGCAGGAATAAAGCATTTGACTTCTAGATCTACTTCAAGATTGCAGGAAAATAACCCTTTCCACTTGAAAACTGTACATGGGCTAGGATCATTGCAAGGCAATAAAATACCCCCTCTCTTTACACTGCAGGTTTTTAATCAGATTAACCTGGCTTTATGGAGCTTGCAGCTGCAGCTGCTGGTGGAGTGAGGGCCCAGCTCAATGCAAGATATTGTCAAGCAAAAGGCAGGGGAACTTTTAATCCTCCAGAAGTTTCTGAGCAGGAATACAGTAATTGAAGAAAGTTACTGCGGGTGTTTGAAGCTATAATTAATCTTTGCAAAAGAGAGGAGAGCTTCAAGTTCTTTGAAGGAGCAAACTCCAGAGCTTTAAAGCATTTCAGAAGAGTAAATTAAATGGGGTTGAAATATGCAAAGGAAGAAATGCTGCCATGAAGTGCAGTTACAGGCCTGTTTGGGGAATCTGGAGAGGAGAGAAGCTGGGACCAGGGGGGTGGTGGGGAAACCCCTCCTGGTAACCTGGCCTGAAGGAAGCCAGCAAGGAAGCACAGTGATGGGAAGCCATGGTAATGGCTGGATGGGGTGGGAGGGCGGCTAATTGAATCATCCGAAAGTGCCACTTATCAGCATGTTCGTTCCAGAGTTGGACCCAAATCCCAGCCTTGATGAGCTGTGAGGTTCCTGATGCTGAAATACTGTTTATTTTCAGAAGCACTGCTGGAAAGGCTGGACACAACTAAATCAGTACCTACAAGACAGGCAACAGGAGATAGCAAGTGAGTCACCGAAAACAGCACCAGAAGAGACCCAGGTACAGTACCCAGAAGAATCAATTAGTTAATGGCTGCCATTACAGACAGACAAGAATTGTGGAGATATAATGAACGGCAATTTTACTTACTGATTAATCAGAAAGCTTTTCATTCTCGCTAATGCTTGCCTTATTAAGCAGGCATCTCCTTCCTGACTGGTCCCTGCTCCCCCTCACTGCTGACTGGTGCAAAGAGCAGGAATTTGGGGAGCAGGAGCTCAGGGAACCAGCACAGTGACAGTGACTTACCCAAGCATCCTCTCAGTCCCATTCCCACAACACTGTCCCAAGGGCTGCCTTGTTCCTTCTGCCTCTGAGTTTCCCCATCTTCCCCAACAGATTACCCAGAAAGCTGCTGCCTCCTATATAGGGGTCTCCTTTACAGCGCTGCCCGGTCTGACATGGGGTCTTTCCTTCACCCTCACATCTAGGAGCCTTCCAGTAGCTGATGAAGCAAAGCTCTACATATGCTCCCTCATCTTTACCCTACGAGCAGATTCACATGTACCAAAATGCTTGATTTCATATAATTATGCTTTAAGCATGGGTATTCTGCGAATGTAATCAGAGAAGTTACACTCTAAGAAGCCACCATTGGTGAGAAGGTGCTCAGGTTTGTGATGGTCCCTTAGATTTTGGGGAAAGAACCACTTCCCAAAACTGCTCTCCATCAGCAGC
Source organism: Falco biarmicus (assembly GCF_023638135.1). Taxonomy (NCBI): domain Eukaryota; kingdom Metazoa; phylum Chordata; class Aves; order Falconiformes; family Falconidae; genus Falco; species Falco biarmicus. The sequence continues at coordinate 929,225 of NC_079301.1, read as the reverse complement.
CCTCTTGCCTTACCAGGTCCAGATTCAGGAAAGCACTCTGCCCGAGCTGGGTCTGGGAAGTGGCCATGCAACGTAACAGCTGGGTGAACCTGTCTGTTGTTCACACATTAATAACACCCAAGCACAAGCCATCAGACCAGCAGAAGAATCCCAAGTCTGGTTCTGATGGGTCTTAACATGAAAACAGTTTGGCTTTACATTATTACTGCTTTGACAGCCAAACATTATTCCCAGCCACCCACCCTGGCCCAAGGAAGGGACACCAGGTACAACCTGGAGAAGGAAACGGCTCCACAACTCATTCCTCCCTCTCTCCTACCATCCTTTAACTGATGGGCTCCTACCTCCTCACAAAACAGTTCCTGTCCAGTGGGTTGATGGCAAAGCTGGTAACAGAGCCCAGGACTTGGGCTTCTGATGTTTGCAACCCTAAAATAATAAAGACAACCTTAAAGATAGTTCAAAATATGGATCTGCATGATGCTCTGCCCTACCCAAAGACACCCATGACTTCGTGTCTCTGTGGTCCCCGTGTCCCTGTTCTTCATCCAGGTGTTTCTGCTCCCCCAGGTACAGTATGAGCCCCCTGTGTGCCCCCCAGTACCCCTCACTGTGTCTCCATCAGCTGTCACCAGAAATAATGTTTAGATTTCATACTCAATATTCTTGATGCAAGTCGAACATCAAAATCTCAGCAGGGTGCCTGGGAAAATCTAAGAGAGAATATCAGAGGAATCTGTTTCTACAAAGCAAAAGAAATCAACAAAGGCTGTGTTTGGGGATTTTTTATTTCATCCTGGACCATACATACAAATAATAAATTTAGACTTAGGGGGTTTTGTTGGGGTTTTTTTTATTATTATTATCACCCTTCCTGATATCAATCTCTCTCCTTTTCATTATAATAAATATTGATTTGTGCTTTGGAAAACAACTTCTCCTATCTGCTGCTTATCTGTCCACAAGCGCAGCAGTGGGGACAGGGACAGCAGGATTCATTGTCCCCAGGAACAACTGTTCTGCTCACACACACACCCCAGCAGCACTGGAGGGACACTGAGCCAGGGGTCTTAGGAGACCTTAAGTTCTGTTTTGGGTTCATCTGTGTGGAGCTGGGCTGCTGAATCACGTCTGTGATCCTGTGTATCTGCAGAGATGGATAAAATAGTCCCCTGAAGTATTGATTCTCTCCTTCACTCTCCTGCTACAAGGCAGGACAAATACCTTTAAAAACTGATGATGATGGTTTTTCTTGTTGGTGAACATTTTCCAGCTCCAAGACATCTTCAGGGCAATAGCCTCATTCCTTTGGTGTGTCTGTATAGTTCCCGGCACAGCTCTTGTGCCACGTTAATTATCTTCCATGTGGAATTTGTTTAATGCCAGCAGAAATGTGCTCAGGTTATTATAAGAAGTAAAATAAAAATAGCTCCTTTTCCCAGAAAAGCTCTCTGGTTATACAAGATTGATAAAAACCCAGAGCAGAGGGAAGGATAATGCCATGGGCTGCCTTGTAAAGTCAGCTCTCCGTGAGCGTCCCAGCAGAAGCTCAGCTGTAATACAGGCGTAGATTTGGGAAAGGGGACAGCTGGGAGAGCCTGGAAAAAAGAGCAGTGGTTGGGCAGAAAGCACCAGCTGGGAGGAGGAAGAGGAGGAAGAGGAGGAGGGGACAAAGGCAGTCAGAGCTGTGTATCGCTGAGCACTGGGCTCGACCTGCAGCCAGGAGAAGCTGTGCCCAGCTCCCATGGGAAAGCCATGGCGTTGCTGCTTGGTCATCACCATCCTGCCACCCCCGAAGTGAGGCACCCATAGAGCTGCTTTTATCATGGGATGCTGCAGGTGAGGACCCCCCTTGCCAGAAGTGGAGACCTGAGGAGCCACCCTGCTGCCCAGGCAAAGCCCTTCGGGGCTGGGGATGCTGATGCAGAACACACAGTTACAGCCCAGCAAACCCCTGCGCTGCCTTTGCCAGAGGCTGGGTCGGAGGGGGAGCTAAGAGCTGAGGTTTGACAGTCCAAAGATTTCCAGCCTTTGCTTGGCATAAGGAAAGTATTTACCCTCATCTGTCAGTACTTCCAGATTTAACCATGAGTACAGCCAAAACAATTTTCATGAGATATCAACAAGGTCTACATGAATAAAGTGTAACCATGTTTTCTTCAAGTCCAGAGAGTCCTTTGTAAAGCCGGAGCCTCAGTTCAGAGCACCTGCCAGTCTCAGTGCAAACCACAGGCAATTTCTGCTGTGGGAAAAACCAACAGCCTACTTGTTTCATTACCTGTCTTTGCCCTGAGGCACTCTCAGGCTACACCTGAGCCTGGGGGGGCACGGGGAGGGAAGGAAAACAATTGTGTTGCATTTTATAAAAGCAATTTTTATCAGAAAGCTTTTATTTATCAGCTTTATTAAAGTGCCATCTCCCAGAGTCATGGGGTCAAGAATTAATCTCAGCTTTCAATTAACTGAAAATACATGTTTCTCACTGCTGGAGCAGAGACATTAGCCAAAATGAGAACCCGGCAATGTTTTCTGCTTTCCCCTCTTTGGGGAAGACTGGCTTTGGAGACCTTGCAGCTGATGGCACAAAGTTAGGTGATTGGCTTTAGCTCCCAAGGAAGCTTTTGGCTGCTGTGCTGGCTGCAGGTTCGTGCTTGCTCCTGCAGTACCCAGGTGAGGACATCACCTTGTCCCCCAGCTAAGGGCAATGCCAGCCCTCGGTGGCCTCAGCTGGAGCTCCCAGCAGCCTGGGCAGAGCAGACCAGGCTGTAACAAAGTTAACTGGAGGAATTTTTTCCCCCTGAAAGGAACCCTTTGCCGATGCATTTGAACAGGCATCCCAGCAGGGAAGGCAGCCCCATCCTGGGGCCTCCAGCCCAGCCCCTCGCCTCCCAGGCTGGCGCAGGAGCAGGATTTGTAAGCTGTCGACATGGACATCCTGTGCAGGCCATGGAGGCTTTTCTATGGGAGAGCAGACACCTCCAGCAGATGCTTTCACTAACAGATTTATTATTGCTGGTGAGGAAAATGAAACCATGTGGAGCCGGTGTGCAGAGCCCAGGAAAGAAGCTTGCCACTTGGAGGCAGACAGAAATTTCCTGAAAGGTGAATATGGCAGAGCATTAAAAGACAAATAAATAAAAAAGCCTTGCTTTATTCCTCTGTCTCGGTTGTGCTTCAACTTGCCCCAAAGCCCAGATAATACAGGAGCCTAAGAACAACCATAAAGGCCCAGACCAGAGCTGTGCTTAGTCTAAACACCTATCCCTCCCAACCCCCTACCAGATGCTGCAGGGAAGACCTGAGACATCCCATAAAGATCATTGATGGGGCAACTTACACGGATGAGATATTTCCACACAGCTCCAGGGAGTCAGATGATGCTTTAGGAGCTGAGGCAGGAAGGTTTATCTCTCTCATATTTTTCTCCTGTTTGCCTACCTGGCAGTAACACGAGTTCCTGGTGAATCCGTAGCACAACTATTCATAAGTGCCATTATGGTTTTTTATCTCTGAAATGTTTAAGCCTGGAAGCCACAGAGAAGCAGGATCTCACCTCAGCTCACCTCCCTACAGCAAAACAGGGGCCAAGATCCTAGTGGGTCCCTAGCAAAAGAGCCCCCCCCATCCTGCTGAGCCCCCCGGGTGGTGCAAAGAGCTGGCTAGGGCACAGCCATGGCCAGGAGGGTGGGCATGCCCTGTGCTGGGGCTGAGCCTTGCAAACAGACTCTGGCTTGGCAAAGAGGAGAGCTGCCTCATGAATTCCCTGTAGTGACAGTGTTTTTCCTGTGCATACTTCTCCCTGTGATCATCTCTACTCTCACTGCTTCTCCCCCCCCCCACCACATTGAGCCCAGATGTCTCCTTTAAAGGGGAACTGCAAAGTTTTGTTTAAAATAACACTATTAAAAAAAAAAAAAAAAAAAACCAACAACAAAAAACCTTCCAAAATCCCCAGCAATTAATCAACTCTACGTGCAGGCTCCAAACTTGCAAACACATCTGAAAGCAAACTACTTGAAGTTTAGCTTCCCCCAAGCTCACCTGCCAAGCCCCAGCATTACGACTTCGGGTATTCCCTGCCAGAAGCTGATTGTGCTTCACCGAAAGCAGTGAGTCAGACCCATGTCCTAACCCAGGCATGGCTCCAAGTAGATGCAGAGGGAGGATTGCAAGGCGAGGGCTAGTCTGGTCCTGCATTCCTTCAACCCAGAGCTTTAGATGCTTAACTGAGAAAACAGGGAGATCTGAATGTCAGGAGTGGCACAACCTGAGCCTGACTGGCAAAATCCTGCTGTGCTTGACTACAGGATGAATTTTAAGTCTGAACAATGAGAGTTGGGTCTTTTCCCCTTATGCATCGCTAAGTCTAAAGAGAAGTGGCAAAGGCAGGATCAGCAAGCTGGTCTGCAGTCACCAGTCAGCTCACAATTCTGCTCTTGTCCTACAATTACATTACTCTGACAGCTTCCACAGAGCAGCCCTGGTCTGCCAAGGGACTGCTCTGCCTCTGCCTCTCATGTGTCCTCCCTAAAACCAGCGCTGCACACAGCGTGACTGTGGGAGACAGCAGAGAGCTGCAGACCCCTGGGCCCAGGTCCTGCAGGGCTGCCCCAGCATCCTGGTAGGCAAGGTGTGCTTTGCTCCTCATCCTCGTCCCCAAGGGTGAAGGCCCAGGCTCACCAGCTGAAGCTCAATGTCAGCCTGGGACAGCTTCTCAAGCCCAGAATCTCTAAACAACTCCCCTCCTGCCCTGACCTGCTCCCCACCCCCTTGCCCTGAGTTTTAATGTATCAAGAGAATTATTAAAACAGCCATTTCTCAGCTGTCTAACGTTTCAAACCCCTGCTCTCATTCATCTGCTAAATATTTACAGAGCTTGACATTGTCTTCAGCTCATTCCCTTCTGCGCCAAACAATTCCAAACACTCGCTTCCCTTCTCCCACAGCTCACGAAGTGGGACTGCCCACCTCAGCATGAACAGACCCACGTGCCCACACCTGCACCCCTCCTCAGGGACATGTGAGTCGGGGGAATTACACATCTCTCCTCCAGACTTGCCCCCTCTCCTCTGCATGGGCTCCAGCACAATGCCAGGGCTCCAGGGCTGCCAGCTCCTTGTAGGAGTCCCCTGCATGGCCAGCACTGGCTGCTTTGACCCCATCCAACCCCATCAGTGTCACCAGCTTCAGACCACCCACCCGACCCTGCCAGAGCCATCCCCCCAACTCACTTGTGCCGCATCCTCTGATGGGGATTAAGGACTGAGTGCTGCAGGGTCACCACCAAGGGGGATGTTTGCTCCTGGCTGGTCTTTGTTGCACGCCAACACCCGTGCATGCTGGTGCAGGTGTTTCAAGGATGCTGAGCTTAGTGCAAGAGTCTCCAAGCTGCCCGGCTCTGCACAGCAGAGGCATTGCACAGTGACATCTATCACCCACTCGAGTCCATGCGGTTTTCATTTCATTTCACTGGCCTCTCACCCCATGGGTGCTGCATTCCAACATCCACCAGGAAAACAGTAGCCTGCATGAACTTGGGTCTGGGGGGAGCAATGCCTCCCCAAGATCATTCACACCAGCCTGCCCAGCATCCCCACATGTGAGCATGGACTCTCCATGCCTGTGCTTGCCCTTCCGGCAGCCTGGCTGTAAGCCCCATGGAGCACAGAGCTGCCCTTCCCACCTGTCCTAGCACAAGGAAAACAAAATCATCCCTTTCACCTTTTAGGATGGGGTGCCACATCCTTGCTCTGCTGCAGCCTGTCAATCGGCTCAGCAAGTGCTGGAGAAGCCAGGATAAACTGGTGGGAGTGTTTCTTGATCAAGTCTATTTTTGTCTAAACACAGGATTTCATGAGAAGTGAGCACTCTTGTGGAGACGCATTGATTTCGTTGCCATTTTCAACAGGTTAGGTCAAGGACTCTGCAGTCACCTCCAAACAGAGAGAGGGAGGCAGATGCTCAGAAATGAAAACCCCAGTTCTCTGATTTGGAAATGGATGTTTCAACACTATGCCATTCTGCAAGACCTTACAGGAGGTCAGATTTTGTTTCCAGCAGAAAAAACAATCAATTTCAAGCTCTTGAAATTGTTGAGAAGCAGAATTGCTATCCCCTGCCAGTTTGATCATAACACAGTAATTTCTTTCCACGCATTTTTGGGGTTAGAGAGATGAAGTGTCTTCTGCTTTTGCTTCTCAAAACATTTTCACAGGGCCCCATCATGGGTGAGAAGTGCTGAACGGTTGCTCAAGGAGCCTGAGGTCCACAACGATGGGGACATCTCCTTCAAGCCGCACAATGGATTGCTCAGGCAGGCCCAAAAATCCTCCAAGAATCCTACCAAAGTGATCAGATGGTTTTAAAAAATGCACTCATTTTTTAGCAAGGGGGTTGGGTTTTTTTCTATGCAAGCAGGTTTGCTGAAATTCTAATCCTTTCATTCCTGGGACTCTACAGTGATGTCTCTGCAGAATTAGCAATATTTTTTTTTCCCAGCACTGACAAATGGCTGTGCCAGCCTGGGGCTGGGATCTGCCAGGCTGGCAGTGGAATGCCTGCTCCGAGCACGGGGCCAGCCAAGGCAGGAGGTAGCACCCAGGCTCCGGGCTGGGCACATCCAGGCATCATCCCGTGCTCTGTGTGTGTGCGAGCCCAGGGGAGAGAGAACAGGGATGGAGGGAGCAGTACTTCATCGCGTACCCTCTCCTCTGCTAGTGTTTACTGGGGCTAGTTAGCCAATGCAGCCACCCTCCCACACACTGAACCCATGCAGCTGTCTTCACAAGCATGGTTGTCAGCTCATCTACAGGATCCACCATCAGCTCATCCATAGGATTTCCCAACCATACACCAATGCATTTTCCAGTGGGTTAGGGAAAAGAAAGAAGGAGAAGGAGAAGAAGAAGGAGAAGGAGAAGGAGAAGGAGGAAAGGGAGGAGAAGGAGATACCATTTTCTTTGACCCTCTCTTTTCCCACATGTATTGGGCCAAAAGTCAGTCAAGATCTGCAGCAGCAGCAAGGCTGTGATAGCTGGTGCAGGAGACAAAGTGCCTATGTAGGGGCGTTTATGTGAGATTTTTTCCTACGTACTGGAGGGCCTCAGGAGTTTGTGTTTCACTGACCAGCCCCAAGAACCATGGTTCAGAACCCTTGAGATGTGCTGGGATTCTTGCCTGTGTGGATGTCGGGGGCTCCCAGCTGAGCACAGGACAGGGTTCTTGGACTATATTTTCCAGACTTAGGAATAGGAAGTTGGGTTGGATTTTTTTCCAGACATTCATGCATGGTGAATTGTTAGCAGCAAAGCTTAAATTCTCTGCCTTCCCTTACAGTAACTAAATAAATGCCACATGCTGGCAGCTCCCCACAGCCTGGGCATGACATGTGTGTTCATTACAGATTGTCTGGTACTTCTAAGTCACTGAAAGATGAGGGATGTCGAGGAAACCAATGACATTTCACCCAATTTCAGGAATGTGTTCTATTATTAGAAAAACAGAGCATTTTTCATAGGAAAGGATTTCCATTTTGGGATCAGCCTTAGCTGCTCCCTTTTCCAGGGGGAAGGTTACTGCAGAGAGCCCACAAGGCCCCCTTGCTCCCCTCATGCAGGGCTGGTTTCAGCTCTTCTTGCACACACCCCACCTGCTCTCCCTCACAGGATTTGCTGCCTTTTGTCCCACACACAATTTTTCTGGCTAGACACAAGTGGAGTGCTAAAGCCCCTCCATTGTCGTGGCCTGCATTCCTGCCTTATGGCCACCCCTCTCCCTCCATCCCCAGAACCGCCACACTCCTAGCACTCATCTGTGATATGACACAGTGCTAAAAGGACACCTATCGAAACATTGGATGAGAAAGGTAAACCCATATATCAGCATATCATCAGCAAGGTCAGAGCTTTGCCAACAGCCGATGTATTCGCATTGCTCCTCTCCATCTGCCTGGTGTTATACGGTGGTTGCTCTGTTTCCTCTCTGAGAACCTATTTGCTGTGGGGCACAGGGTTTGCAGACATTCATGGCTCCCTTTGCCACCCACTACCAGACTATTTCTGCAGGCAAGGGAGAAGGTAAGAAAAGCTGGAGGACTCATTTGTCAGACACCATGCAAAAGACAAAACCCACCAGGCTTATCCAGCCACTCTGAGGAGCAAACTGTGACATGGCTGAGCCCAGCCAGGTCCCCAGGGAACCCTGCGGGCTCTCGGGGCTGAGTCCCCCCTTCGCAGCCCCCAGCCCCAGCCAGCCTTCACCCAGGATGTTTGCACAAACCTGCCCCTCCGGCTGCTGACGTCTCCTGCGGGCTTCAGTCCAAGGCACGTTGTCCAACACCAGCTCCTGTCATTCTTCCACTGTAATTAACTTCAAATAACATACATAACCCAGTCACTTACACTTACATCCCTCACATTACATCTATCTGTGCGAAAGGCTTGCTTAGCCATGTGATTGACAGCTAACAAGACAACTGTGGAAACAAAGCCATCAATTGATACATACAGTTTTTAACTACAGATTGGTATTTGCAGCACTAAAGTGATGTCTCATTACTCTGCTGTAGTGATCTTGTTAAACACCAATTTAAACCCTGATCACAAAAGACTGGAGCACAAGATTCCAGCCCGAGGAGCGACGTATCGCAGGGAAGAGGAATCTGCAGTCTGCCCTGTAGTCCTTCACTGCGATGCCATGGGGAGAAGTGAAAAAGGCCTTTTTGTCTTCTCACCTACCCTCGGTGGGCCAATACAGGCCTGTGCATTAATCTCCGGGGCTTCCTCCAGTCTAAATATAAATGGCTTAGGGCTTCCATCGCTCCCTTTAGGATACTGTTCTGAAGTCTATGGGGTTACTCTGCTCTGTGAAGTTTCCCTGGGAGTCAGCCTAAATACTTAAATTTCTTCCCCCTTTGTCCTAATTAGAGTTAGCAAAATAATGAGAACATTATTTACAAATTTTTCAAAGCTAAGATTTGCACATAAAAATTCTGTGCAGCTGGAGCACGTTTGTGGGGAGCGCATGTGTGCCATCCACAATATATATGACACTCACATCGATCTATTATTCAGCTGGCCCTCTTCAAGTTCACTCCCTGAGGACCTTCCCAAACTGTTCCGTGCTTACACATTTTCAACCCTTGGACAAACCTTCAGAAATGCCTTTTGAGCCCTCCAGAGGCTTGCGCATCGGCTTGCAAGCAGTGGCCCTGCAGGGCTGAAGCTCCAGGCACCGTCCTAGCCAGCCACCAGGCACACAAGCTCCTTTCCCACGCTCCAAGCACAGGTCTTGTTCAGAGCTGGTCTGTCCTGGCATGTGTCTGGAGCACTGTCCCCTCCGCGCCCACTCCCTCGATGCTCATCCCAGCTGTGCTCCCCTAGAGAGGAAGGGTCCCTGCTGGGGAGCCCACCACAACACCTCCCAGCAGGATGCTACCAGTGAAGGCAGAGCTGTAACACTGCAGGGAGCGATGCATCTGTCTAGAGGGTCATTTTGTCCCTGTCATGGAAAAATGCCTTCAGAAGAGGACCGAGCAGGATATGAACTCATTGCAATCCACCATGTGCTGCCCTTGAGTGGAGAGGGTCTATAGAGACTTCAGTTATAAGCCCCTCTTTCAAAGGGTTTTATTACATACTTAGTCATAAAACTTTGCCTGGGGCTGATTTGGCAAATGGGGCCTCGGCCCGGAAGCCAAACCCTTTTCATTTTTTAATAACATTTCATGAAAATCCATTTGGCCCTTTGTAACATGGACAGGTGGGAAAACAATAGAGCTTTCTATTTCCAGCCCCTCTCCCTGGCCGGGCTGCTTGCCTGGCGGGCTGCGGGCTGTGCAGGGACCGCTGGTGTCCCTGAAGCCGCAGGCGACGATGTTACCGTGCTGGCTCCAGTGACAAGGACTGTTTGGCAAAGCCCCACATTATTAAGGAGTATGTGAGAACTGCACATCACATTCCAGTCCCGAGTCAGTCTGCTGGGAGGCTGGGGCTGTTTTACCCAATCCTAGAGCTGAATGCATGGGGCAGGACGGCTGTCGCCAGCCCACGCTGCCCAGGCGCTTCCCACACTGCCTTTTCCACTACCTCACCACAGTACCAGAGCTGCTGGCACCTCCAGCACCCACCAAGACTCCTGCCTCTGCTTGTCCTCTGCCCAGGTGTCCACATTTTCCCCCAAGCTCTTCCCTCTGAGCTGTGATCCAGACACACACCAACCATCATCCTAGAGTCACTGTCACAAATGCATGAGGTGCTGGTCAGCATGGTCAGGAGCCTGCTCTAGGGAGAGAGGTAAAACCTGAGCCCCTGCCCATCACACTTTCCCCTCCCCTGACAGAAGTTCCCATCTGCAACAGATCAGCAGCTCAGAAAACCTGTCACAGGGGTGAGGAGCTCCCCTGGCACAGTAAAAGCCAGGCTGTTTGCTGGAGAATCCATGCAAGCAACTTTCTGCAACCAACACTAGCCATTGCCAGAGCTTTTGTCCAGTCCTCACCCTCCCATATTCTCCTTTCCCAGGCATCCCCCCTTCCCTCCTGCCCCAAATCCAGCCTTCAGCCAGCTCCTGCCTGCAGGCAGGGTGCCCCAGGCTGCGCTCACCTCCACCCTGCCTCTGCCTGAGATGCATCGCAGGCTGCAGATTGCTGAATCCATGTCCCCGTCCTGACACTTCCCACTTGGGCAATGAGCCCCCCACTCCCCACACCCGCTGGGTCACCCGAGGATTGAGCTGCCCCAGGGAGGCAACAGAGGAAAGACCTGCAGCTGCCGTCAGGCTGACATAAAGTTCAAAGACGTGTTAGATGGGTCTCTTGGCATCAGGCTCTATTTTTACAGCTTGTACACTAATGCTACCAAAGTTTAAACAATTGCAAAGGACCAGCAGCTTTGAAGGACATGAACATGTCAGGCTTACTGCAGCCAGTGCATGCTGAGCCCCGGACGGCAGGATTTCCCAAAAGCCCCGACACACAAGCTCATTGCAGTGGTGTGGTGTGGTGTGGTGCAGTAGGATCCCTTGCTGTCCCAGGAGAGCTGTTGAGAGCAGAGTGGGTGGGCACAGCATGGGGACTGGGACAACACCAGTGTGACCAGGCAGTGCACTGGCACAGCAGGAGAGGCTGTGAGGGACTGCAGGGGGATGCAGCAGCCATGCAAGCTGAGCTGTGCGTGTTCCCCCTGGGGAGGGGGATCTGAGGGTCCCAGAGTGCCTGGGGTTCGGTGCAGCCCCATGCCATGTGAAGAAGCAGCCCCATGCTGAAGAAGGAGCAGACAGTGACTTCAGACGAGCAGAGGGGATAAGCCCTCCATCACCAGCCATCACACCGCGCTGCCTGCATCTTCTTTAGTGCTTGCAAAATGCTGTCACTCGAGTGCTGCTCCTTAGAGGGCTGTAGGGGCAGTTTAATACCAGATCTGTGTTTGAAAGGTTGGAGTTATGAGTCTGTCAGCATTTCCATTACAGGGCCTGATTAATTTGGGGGGTATGGGGCAGAGTTAGGAGTTGTCATTCCAGATGTGAATTTTTGTTTTAATTCCTCTAAAAAAAGAAAAAAGGGTTTAAATCCTCTAACTTTGTGTTTTCTCTTTCAAAGGAAAGAAAATATGTGCCGTCTGGGTCTGTTTTGTTTTTGCTACAGAGCTCCAAATGCTGTTTGCCAGGTTCATAGCCACAAGTGCTTTCATTTGAACCGGGTTCGCTCTCTATCCTTCTTTATAGGATCACCCCAATTTTAGCCTGGGGATCCTAACCAGCATACCAAGGGATCTGCCTGAAAATGGCCCAGGCTCTCAAGAAGGAGCTGCTCAGGCCTCCCGCCACTGATAGCAGCAGTGTGATGCTGCTGCAGAGCAGCGGGTACCTTTTCCCAGAGGATAAGCTGTGACAGAGGGATGTCAGGTCAGGGGACCCCCACCAGTGCCACAGCCCAGCTATGCTATGAGCAGGGAGCAAAGACAATCTTCTGCAGCATCCAGTGTCAGATGCCTCGACAAGAGCACGGCAAGTCCCATATTAAAGATTTGGGTCTTTGCTGAGCAGCAGCTTGCCAGCACCCCCTGCCCCAGTGGGCAGCAGAGATGGGCTCAGGAGGCAGTGGTGACAAAACTAAAGAAACTAAACCTTTCTGCTAGGGGAATGTTGAAATGTATCAAGTTATCACCAACACTTTAGCATTTCTGAAAAGCAGATTTCCAGCACACTGTTTTCAGGAAAAAACCAAGCTAAAATGAGGGGGTTCCCTTGCCACGGAAATGCAGGTTTTCCCTCATACATGCTCAGCATCTGTGCCTCCTCTCTGGTGGGTGACAGGTGTTTCCATCACCCCAGCAAACTGCTAATTCCCCTGTGACTTCTGCCCTGCTCCCCATCTCACTCATGTGCCAAGTTCCTCATGTTAATTCTGTCCTATATAGGAAGCCTTTTCTGTTAGCACGTACATCTTTCATCCTCCTAAATGCTCCCCAGACACCTTTCACTTGTTTTTACATCACAAGAAAAGATAGGGACTGGTACACCTAATCAAATGTTTATATTTTCTAAAGCACCCTGGACATGGCACATTGGTGCCACGTTCCCCCCCCCCCCCCCCCCCCCCCCCCGCTAAGCACACGGTGGGGGATTCAGTAAGTCTTGTCAGGTAAAAACTAAAACCAGGGAGGGGGGCTCAGCTCACACCCATGTGCACTGAAGGGGCACTTAAGCAGATAAATACTTTTCTGCAAACCAGAGGACATTCCCCAGCTGCCCTGCTCCACTGGTGTATGGTATCACCGTCTGAGCACAGCCCTGGCAGCCTCATTGCACAAGAACTCAAGGAAACTTGTCCCTTTATGGGTTTTGCTGGGAACAAACCCTGTTCCAAGGAAGGGAAGGGACCGGGCAGCACCTGGTGAGGTCCTTTCCATTCCTTTCCCTGCCTACCCAGGACATGCCCCCTCCAGGGATGCCCTCAGTTTGCCTCCACGTGCCATCTGCGAGAGTGGATAGCATCCTTCTGCTTTCCCATTAGCCTCCCTGTAAGAGATACAGGTAAAACTGTATTTCTATCCCACCCACTGCTCTTAAGCATTTCTAATGTATTAACTGCTGTCCTGTTACCTTAGTGGGAAGGCTTGTTAGTTCTCATGATTTAATCATTACAAGGACCTTAACTTTCGATGAAAATGGGTGTGCTAGAGAGATGAGAAGACATTTACTCTGACAAGAAAGCCAAGGCAGAGCATCTCACACACCCGGGAAAAGGGGTCTAAACCCTTCTGGGGTGGGGGGTTGCTCCAAGCTGTTCCATTCTCAGTGGCTCCTGTGCACGTCCGATCCCACTCCCCCAGCCACGTGCTGGAGTGTGACTTGGAGAAAGGATCCCAGCTGCCGTCCCTCCCCGCTGCTGCAGCTTTTAAAGAAAATTAAGAGGTAGCGGACTCAGGATACAAGAAATGGGCACAGAGCTCAGCAAAGATAAAAACAAAAGCACCAGGATTTGCTGCAGCTGCTTGGTGAGATGCGGAGGGGGCTGTGTAATGGTGAATTTCCTTTTATTGCCATCTTTTCACTTGAAAATCTGCCTGGCAGCTTTTCAGCTCTTTGCAGAGAGACTGTTGTTGTTGCTACTGCCGCTGCTGTTGCTGCTGCCAGGAGAAGACTTGCAAATAATCTTCCCATTGAAGCTGACTTGGTATCAAACTTGGTATCAGCATTTTTCACCAAGGGCTTGTGCGGAGGCTGAAGGAGCTGGGCGGCAGGCTCGAGTGGCTGCATCTGTGCCTCACAGCCCGGCATTGTCAGCGCTGCCTGGGCTGGCAGGGATGCTGGGGAGCTGGCAGGAGAGCCTGACGCCAGCCAGCCCACCAGTGCTCGCTTTCCCTGTTCCACTCTCCCACCACTCGAGCCCTTCTTGAGACCTTGGAAATGTAACGTGTTCTCTGTCTGGAGAGAGAGGCTGGCTGAGGCTGGCATCCCCCACTGTGCCCACCCTGCCTGGGGGCTTTCCCTGCTGTGGGGCAGGTGGGTGCCATTTACTGGGGCTCCTTTGTGAGGATCGCAGTGATGGGGATTTTTCTGTTCTCCTTAAGCAAAGGCTAAGCTGTGATTTCCAAAGCTGCTCTGTAACTGAGCTTATTTTCTTCAAGCACCAAGTGCCACACTCCTTCCTCTTTTGCATCCTGCCACAGACCGAGCTTTCATTTCCTCTCGCAGCCATCAGAGGTGATGCTGTGGGCAGGGTTCATTCCAGGTGAGGCTTCTGGGGCTCCACTGGCCAAATTTACCTCTCCAAGAGCCGTCAGGAGGGAGGCAGGGGAAGTCCTTCCCCATGGCAAAGCCTCAGATCAGAGCTCCACAAAGCAGCCATGGTTTTGCCTCCTCTTCAACCTGCCTCCACGCCAGGGTGGGTAGAGGAGTCATAGACAAGTCACAGCTGGAAAACCCAGGCATCCCAAGGGAGACTAAACCAGCCAGAGATAAAAGACTAGAAAGGAAAAGAGGTGTGAACAGCCCAGGTAGAGCTATCTGATAGATGAGAGGGGGCTGGATGGGGAATGGCTCAGCCTCTCCGGGGAGGACAAGCTGAGCAGCTGGGAGGTCTTGTCCTGCCCTGTCCCTGGCTGCCCTCTGACTGACTGCTGGGGTGGGAGCAGCAGGGATGAACCAGATAAAACACAGTTCCCTGCTGCCCTGCATAAAACTTTGCCTAACAGCAATTAAAATTATTTTTTTAAAACTGTAAAGAAAACAGCTAGAGTCCCAGATGTCACAGCAGCCTTCCCTGCCAGGGTGTTCTGCTGCAAGTGCTGCCTGCACAGAGTGGGCAGTGAGAGTGGCTGCCAGCCGATCCTAAAATTTTCCATCTGTAGGGGCCTGTTTAATCAATAGCTACAAAAATACATTAATAGAATGACACTAATAGGTGAGCAACTATGTAAGTAGCTACCTGCATTCCTAAAAACCTACTGCATAGTAATGCCAAGTCATAACCTCCGTGGTCACATCCATTCCACAAGTGGTTTCTGTGCTCATGGCAGCATCCTCCCTGCCTGCCCAACAAATCCTCCAGACCCCAGCCCCTCGCATCCCACATGTGCTCCTGCTCAGTTTGCATTTGACACAACTGTTGACTTTCTTCCCAAGGAAATTCATGCTTCCTTATTAGGATCAATAGATTAATTGCTGACATAAAGAAAAACTGCAGGAAAAACACAGTTAAAGAACCAAAGTATGATCAAGGGAAAGGAAAACATTTCCAAACACAGGGTATCTTTGGCAGGGATCTGACACTGCCCCTCACCTTGAAGGCTGCGCCTTTGCCTGTATTTACTGAACGTCCCAGGAGCAGCTGGCCTCAGGGAGGCTGCTTTCCAGAAATGACTGATGATGGATGGGGAGCTCCTGGAGGGCAGGGAGGCAGGAGAGGAAATCTCACCCTGTCATCGAGCCCTGAGCTGGGGTACCACCACACTTGAGCACACCCGCACCCATGCACACAAGTTGCTGTGCTGCAGGAGCTGTCCCCCCACCTCACTCTGGTCCTTGGTCCTTGTCCCTGGTCCTTGTTCCCAGCCCTGATCCCCGGTCCCTGGTGCAGCATACTCATCTGAGCTGCTCACCATGCAGATGCTCAGTAGCCTGTACCCCGATGCTCCAGCTCTGCTCCCTTTCAAGTGCAAAAGCAATTCACACAGTGATTTTTACAGCTTTTTAAAAATAATTCCTTTAGAGACTATTATTTTATATAATTTAGGAGCCTAACCATGGGAATGAAACAGCCCCAGTACCCATCTTCCCTGAGCACCACGCTGTCCAGCTGACGCTGGCAGGATGCGGTTATAGCTAATGCCATGATCGATGTGTGCCTGGAAAAGAGGTTTAGCAGAGAAGAGCGGTTAGCTCTCAGGATTAGCCCAGGGAGCGCAGGGAGGAGAGCACTGTGAGGGCTGTGGTGAAAGGTGTTTGCTGTTCACTGTGAAATTATACCTGGGCTCTTTGTGGAAGAACAAGGGTGTGAGCAGGCAGCCCCCTCGCTTTTGGGGCCAGCCACAAAGAAAAGCAGGTGAAGATTTGGCTGGATACCGAGGGCTGCCAGAGCTTCACCGTCCTCCATCATCCCCCAGGACCGAGGCATGAGCACAGACCCACATGGGATTTTCCATTCAGGGCCTGGAAAACCCAGCTGGAAGGCAGTGCCAGGCGCAGGGACAGGCCACCACACCAGTGCCTGCAGCTCCTACAGCATGGAGCAAGGCGCCAGCATGGGTCAGGCTTTACGGCACTTTTTTCCAGGTGAATATCACAGCGAACTGGAGCAAGGAGGGGATGCCCCCTGCACTACCACAGCACCCAGCCTTCACGGCAAAGGCTTGAATTTGCAAGTGAGCTCATGTCGGGAGGAAGGTGCCGGGTTGGCGGGCAGGGAGGGGGCGGCCAGGCGTGGGCCAGCAAGGCTTGGGGGCAGCTCCAGCATGCCAGAGCTGATAATCCCAGTTTTACAGAGCAGAGCTTGCACATCGAGGTGACAGAGCCCTAGATAGAAAATGAAATTTCCAACTCGCACCACACATTTTTTCCACAGCTTTTGTGCATTTCCCCATCTTCCTCTCCTTTTTTTTCTGCTTTTTTTCCCCTGCTTTGCTGGCCAGGCCTGGAGTGTGGGGAACAGATGTAGGTGGGAAAGGGTAAAGGGGAGGGGGCTTCTGTGTGCAGATGAAATTAGTCATGGAAACGCAGACAGCATGTGCATTCGCACGTCAGCCTAAAATAAGTGTGTGTTTTTATGGTTCCCAAATGAGGTTGGGAAGTGGACAAATAATTGTTTCAGGGTTTAGGTTTAGTTAATTGATTTATTTTTTTTTTCCTGGCAAATTCTCACGATGTAGGAAGCTGCAGCATCCAGCCAGGTGAGAGGATGCTCAGCAAAGACCAGCACCCAAGCCCAGGACGGGAGAAACGCCACGCCAGGGTCTCTTGCAAGCCCATCTCTCCCCTCTCCCCATCACTGTGGTCCCCATGAGATGGACAGGACAAGGCACGTCCCTCTGCCATCCCCAGCTGCCCCACTCTGCCAGCACCACAGCAATGCCCCAGGGACCACGGTGTGTCCTGGTGTGAGAAGGACCATCTGTCACCCTGGGGATGTAGTTGTGACTTCCTTAGAGGAGCACCATTAATTAGCGGGCAGCCCTTGCTGTCAGAGAGCTGCCCACCGCCGGGCAGCATGGGGATGAGGAGGAGGCATCCAGTGAGGGAGAGAGAACGGGTCATTTTTCAAAGTGATGAATGGGAGGAAAAGAAAGTGGAAAGGCAGACAAGGCGAAGAGAAGGGAACTGATTTCCAGATAAAGTTTTCAGGACACTTAAATAAACAGCCAGTGGAGAAATGGATGAGGGGTGGCGGGAGGGACGCGTGTGAGCTGGGCAATGCGGGAAGCATTTCAGCAGGACACTTCAAATAAACAGTATTTAAAAAACCATGCGTGCACTCCGTCCCAGGGGTTTTTCTTCAAGGTTCCCCCTCTGCAGTTTCCACCATGTCGCCAGCTTGGCCCGAAGCTTGCAAGCATTTCCAGTCCCATTTTGCCCCCTCAGCAAGGAGGGGTCCCAGCCACAGGGACCCTTGCCACGGCTGCAGGGTCCTTTCTCTCTTCCAGCCCTCCTCCCCAGTGTAGGGAAGAAAGGCTGCGGGTCCCTGGCTCCTTCATCCCTGGAAAAGGAGTGGAGGAGGCAAAGCCATCCCATCCCGTCACACCCAGCTGCGTACTGCCGCCTCTTCTTCCTTTCAAGAACAAAAGAGCAAAGGGGGAGAGCAGAAATTGCCGAGCCATTAAAAACAAAAATGAAAGCCCATCAATGAATTAATACAGCATTAAATGTTAATAATTAGGGGATCGTAAACATTTATGGGAACAGATTAAAGCCAAGTTCTGCTCCATTAAATTGTTCACGTGGCCTCTGCTTTCCACCCACCTCAAGGGAGGAAGAGAGAAAACAGGAGAAGAGGTTTGGTCCTGAAGGGCTCTTGCTCCCTCCAGTCACATCTCCAGCCCTCAAGGAGCTTGATGCTCTGGGGGTCTCTGGCAGCTCCAGCCCTGCCAGCAGCCCCTGGGGACAACCCTGTGAGCAGGAATGGTGGCTCCCACGCAGGATGCTCTGGGGTGGGCTTAGTCCCACGAGGCAGAGCCCGTGCCCAGTGAGAGCCTGGCAGCTGCTGCGGTGGGCATGCCGGGGTGTGGCAGTCACTCTCTGCCACAGCTCAGGGGACACTCACATTGGAAATGGTGTGTTTTGAGCGTCTGAGCATTGACAATGCTGCAATTTGTCATCCACACTGAGCCCAGAGATCCTTTTTATTTCTTTGTGGTTTTTAGGAAGTGTTTGAAATCAGGTGATCTGAGATGATGCAGTGAAATGTGCTGAACACTGGCAGAGCATCTCTTGGACACCTCAGCTGTGCTTTCATATGTGCCTGCCTGTTGTGGCTCCTTGTCAGGGTCAGTCACCTCTTAACAATAGACAATGAACCAGCTGTGAAACCTTGCACCACAAGGACAATATTTTCCATTTCTGCAGCAATATTTTTTCATTTTTCTGCAAAAAAAATAAATGATTGTGCAGCCTCTTTTTTCCTTGGTTAAGCCTACAGCGGTGCAGTTAGCAACACTTCCAGAGGAAGAGAAGACAAGTTACTGGGAGCGAAATGCTGCCCACCTTTCTCCTCTCCTGTGTTTGCAGCATCCCCGTCCCCACTTTGCAGAGGCAGATGGGCCGGCAGCGGTGCACCCTGGCCCGGCTGGCTCTGGCCTGGCAACTCAAGAAGGTTTGCAGCAGCCCAGGATGAGCTGTTATGCTGGGGGCAATTGCTTGGCTATTTTTCTACCCCACAGAGAATAAAAATGTGTTCTTTTTATCACTGAAGTAACTGTTTCTTAGGAAAAAGTTTCCAATTTTTTCAGGGAATATATTCTTAATGATAATTTTTTTTTCTAACCAGAATTTTTAACATGCAGAATCTTTTCTGTAAGTATGCCTTTTCAAGCACTTTATTTCATTTACCAAAAACATGCTGAAATTGTTGGCAACAACAAAAAAAATTCCGTTTTTCACTAAAATACTTTTTGAACCTGGATTCAAAATATAAGTAGATCTGAGGTGTCTGCTTGGGCTGCCTGGCCCTGAGCTTGCCTCCTTCACACCTGATTTACCTATTCACTGCTCACAACTTCTCCTACAAAAATATCCATCTTTTCAAGCTTGTAACAGGGTCACAGGAAGAGCATGAGGAATCTGTCAAGCATCTCTGCACCACTGGAAACACGTCACAGTGCTCCTCACTCATCGTGGTGCTGCTGGAGCCAGTGCCTGGGGAGCAGGGAGAGCATCTGTGGCTCCATGATGGTTCAGTGGGAGCAGGGCAGCTCTGCCCAGACCCCTGGCCACAGGGAAGCAGCTGGGGAAGGAGGAAGACTCCCCACACCATCACAGCTGGAAAACAACCTATTTCGGGGCCATGGCCATGCTGGTGGGAAGCCACCTCCCAGCCGGGTGGGATGCATGGGGAGCTTGACCACCAGGCTACTGGAGACAGGCAGCTGGTGGCCATTCCATGGGAGCCCAGTCCTGCCCCTCAATACTGCTGCCCACCCTGCAGCCCTGACACTCTCCCAGCAGGCAGGGATGGGAGCGGGCAGCCAGCCCAGCCCTTGGCTTCATCCCTCGGGAAAAACCCTACCTGCAGCTTGCCTGGTTTGCTGAGGGCAGCCCAGAACAATGCGGGTCTGTACAGTCACAGGCAGGCAGCAGGCAGGCAGGGAACACATCTGGCCCCCACAGCCACCCCGCACCCATCCCAGTGGGACGGTGTTGTTGTTGGCCACCCCGCACGGTGCTGCAGGCTGGGGCTGGGGTCCGTGGCGGCGGGGGCCTTTTGCAAGCGAAAGCTTCCTGCTGGGGACCCTTCAAGGGCAGCCCTTGTAGCAGATCTAATTATACAAACAATTTTGTTCTGCTTCTCCAAATAAACACAGCAAGGTCTGCGGGACACGGCACGATGGGAAATTAGAAACGAGAACACTTGCTAATGGGCTCCTTAGCTGCAGGGGTAAACAGATTATTTGAAAAGGCCCCGGCCTCCCCTCCGACAGATCCACTCGCTCCTCTCCTCTCTCCTCCCCACCTCCTCTCTCTCCCCCCGTTGCACCAAATATTAACAAAGCTTGCAATTCAATCAAATCTCTGAACTGTGAAAGGAGATTTCTGTAGATTCGATTTCAAGGCTTTTCCCTGTTAAGATTTGCATTGAGAAAATTAGATTAAAATCCTGCATGTAAAAGGAAAGGGTAGGAGGGGGGCGGGGGAGGTGTGGAGGGGAACTGGGGAGGGGGAGGGCGAGGGGGCAAAGAGGGGCCCCAGAGTGGCTGCCAGCTGGCTGAGTCGAGTGGTGACTGGCTATGGAGTGAGGCCAGGGACCCCCTTCTCTCTCCAGTACCCACGAACAGGGACCAGGCTGGGATCCCCCGCTGCACAGCCTCCCACCTGAGCTCTGCTCCGGATCAGGACCCAGCACCCGAGGAGCCGGATTCCTCCTCCACACCTCTTGCAGACAAGTGACTTATTTCGGGCTGGGAATGGGTGACACCAAGGTGTCTGCACTGGTATCAGACTGGTGCTTTGGGTGCAGGGAAACGTGTCGCATCAGTCGTCCAGGCCTGACGACAGCCCCAGATGGGAGGTGTTACCACCCCATCCCACTGCCATGCCCCAAAGGGCTTCAGGGTGTGGATGTCCTCTCCCAGGCTCTGCCCAGCTCCTCTGCCCTGGCATGGGACCCTGACTTGTCCCCAGCCTGGAAATGTCCCACGTGTGGATCACCACAGTGTGATCCTGCACTCCTGATTATTTACGGAGCCTTCACATACATTTCATTAGAGGTTTCTCACAGATGATAAGCCCTGACCTCCAGCAGCAACATTTCGGAGCTACTGGGAGTACAGCCAGGACATCCCCCACCCCGGCCAGCACTGGGGAAGCTGGGTGCCTTGGCGGCACGCCACAGCACTGTGTTTCAGGATACCCAATACCCACAGAGCTCAGAGGATGAGGCGGGTGTGGGAGCTGGAGGGGGGCTCATCTGTTGGTGAGATGGGAGAATCCTGTCCCCATGCAGTGTGATGCTCTCCCTGGGTGGCAGCTGCTGCCAGTATTTGAGTGGAGCTCTCTGGCGCAAATGTGCATCTTGGGACTTGCCAGTGCTACCGGATCCTCATCCCAGGGATGCTGTGGCTCGGCTGGGGAGACCCCGGCACAATCCCACAGCGGCCCCGGCACACGCAGGTTGTCTGCAGCCCTCCCATCATATACACACACAAATGGGGTATATCAACACCCCATCACCGGCGGAAATCGAATGCGAGCCAGAGTCCCTTGATGGCGGCTTGGCAGGAACATGCTGTTGGACGGGACTTTGTTTTCATTACTACTCCATGTAATTTATAATTGTATCAAAACTGAAGAACTAATTGCAATTGCCATCCTGCTCTGTGCCTGCCCGCTGCCCATCCCGGTCCTTGGCAGCAGCAGGATGCAGGAGGGCTCATCCTGTGCTGGGACGTGGGATGGAGCATTGTGGCCAGGGCAGGGCCGGGGTCTCTCCAGGCTCTCCTGCCCACCGGGGTTGGATACATACTGGGATCCAGGGGTCACACAGCACTTGAGCTGCTAATGAAGCCTCTGAGATGAAAAATTATTCTCTTTGAGTAAAAGTTTTTGTCAGCCAACTACACCAGCTCTATGCTTCCTTCATTTGTTTTGGTCACACTGAGCTCTTGAAATTAAATTTTCTTTTTCCAGATTAAGAACCTCCCTTTGACATTTGAACAATGAAATGTGTCAATTTTTCTCTCCAAAATCCTTTCTTTTTAAAACGTCCTTCAATCTTACTTTTTAAAAACTAATGATCCAGAACAAAACAAATATTTCCCTGCAAGTGAAAGGTAACATTTCATTAAACCTGGATCAGTTCCTTTTTCACTCTTTGATTCCCTGAGTATCTTCCAGTGGCAGCTCTCACTGAGGCCCCTCCGCACTGCCTGAAACATCCCAGCGTGGGGAAGATCCAGGGAGAAAAAGGTGTTTGACCTCTCAGGGAATGCAAGAAATCTTTGCATTCAATTCAATTCAGGGAATGCAAGAAATCTTTTCAAAGGAAGCAATGCATTCTTCCTATGCAAGAGCCCGGATGCACACTGGGAAGCCAAACGCTGAGCATCTAAGTTTGCTGTTGCAAGATGAAGTTGCACACTACAATCGCAGATCCATACTCCTGTGACTGAAGTGGGACCCCACCTTGGGGCTCCTGATGCACCACCAGCCAGAACAGCACCTCAGCAGGGTGCCCAGCTCCCGCACCCATCTGGGCAGACCGGTGGACAGGCTTGGCTGTGCAACGGGGCGGATTGAAATGCAGAGCAAACCCTGAACTCCCGAGTGGTGGGATCTAAACGCAGCCCCTGGGGTGATGCTGTGGGACTCCACACAGCAGCTCTGTCTCCAGGAGAGATGGGCATCGTCTCACCACACTAGCAGCCTGTGTTTAAAGTTTTAAACCTCTTGTCACATTAATTCATTTTTTGCCTCACTTTTTGGACCTCATTGCAGCTAACACATCTTCTCTCATCAATTTTGCAAAGCCTGGGATTACACCCACAATGTCTGTTCACTGCCACACATGTTGTGTCCGAGCTGGTCAGCAGCAACTCACTGACAGTGGCACCTTCCAACCCACAGCTTCCCCATGAGAGCTGAGCCGAAGGAGGTGGTCCTTGGGGAAAGAGATGCCAAGGGAATGATGCCCCCAGAAAACTGCAGGGCAACATCTTTGATCAGGGGACTGTCCTTTCTCCTCCACCATACAAGCCACTAAATCCACTGTTTCCAACCGGCAGACCCCCTCCCTCCTGTTCTTGCCTGCAGTCACCCTCCAGGTCTACCCCATCACCTCTCCATGTAAGAGATCCCGCGGCTCCCAGGGCTGTTAAGCCTCCTGGCTGGAGTTGTGGGTCCCTTTGCAACAGCCCCTGGAGGGAAAGCTGCCCATGTCCCAGCTGTTGCTCTCCCTTCATGCCCTGGCAGGGCAGAGGATAGCCCCTCAAGTCTTGGTGTCCTCTCAGTGCCAAGGTCCCTCATCCCTCCAGGCATCAGCTGGAGGGAAGCAGAGATCGGGTACCACTACCCTGGCACCCTCCCTCCTCCTGTATCACCCAGGGCTTTTCTCATTGCCCAGAAGGATGGTTTCTGGTCTCATCTGCTGTCCTGCAACAAACCACCACCTGAAAGCAGCTGGGGGAGGCATGGGGCTTTCCAGATGCACGTGCCAGCAAAATTCAGTGTGGAAAAAAAAAAAAAAAAAAGGCTGAGAGAGGGAAAGAGGAGCTGTTAAAGGAAACCAAATCTGCCGACCACACCAGGGCGGGCGGCTGGACCCGTCTGCATCTGGGGCTATTGAATCACAGAGCTAAGTGGTTTCCTCTCCACCTCACCGGGGAGCGGCTTTTATGTTCCACTGAAAAGGTATCCTGCTCAAACAAGCGGAGACATAATGGGGAGAGCATCCATTAAACAGAAGGAAACGAGGGCATGTTAAACATGAAATATTCATGGGGGTTTTGCCAGCTTGTTAATGCATTTGTGTTTGCAAAATACCTCTGGCTCAGGAGCAGCGGAGGGAGGGATGCGCAGCAGGTCGGAGGGACCCTGGACATGGTGTGGGCAGGAGGAAACTGCGGAGGGGAAGGCTGGAGAGAGGACAAAGGCAATTTGTGCCTGGTAGAATGGTTTGTTCATAAATTACTTGCTTAGTATTGCAGAGGTAAATAAGGGCAGCTAGCAGCTTCTGGTTGGCACAGTCCAGCCCTGTCACTGGGATCTCTGGTGTTGGGGTGCCCTGTGCCCAGCATGAGCACCGGGCTCTGAGGGGCTCTGGCACTGCCTTTGCTTCCATGGCATTTCATGGACAGCAGTGTCCTGGGCTCTGCTGGTCTGTGCACCCCTAAGCCCTGCTGAGAGAACAGCCCACCAGGAAGGCTTTCAAGTATTTCTCCAACTTCATATTACAGGGACCCCATTGCTTCTACAGAACTCACTTCCATATGTTTACTGGGACATTATGAGATAACATCAATAATTAAAAATAAGCTACAACTGTTAAAATGGGTGAACAAAGTGCATCTGATGATGAATTACCCAGGCTATGCAAAACAGTATTTGCTCCGTTGGTTGCTAAGCCATAGATTTCATTAACTTCCAGCAGGCCTCCCAGTTATTTAGTGTAAGTTAGGGAAGTTCTATTTTATTATTTCTATTACTATCATCCTCATCATCATCATTATTATTGTCTTGTAACACAGGCTCATGGGTGAGTGTCACTAGCAAGACCTGCATTCATTCATCTCGAATGAAGAGCTGGCTGAAGGCAGCATGGTGCCATCAGGAGCTGGGAGGGTCCCAGCAGTGCCGGCTCTGGGATGTCCCTGAGCACTGCAGGAGACACCAGCTTGTGAATCTGCCTCTTCCCAGCCTGAGCAGGCTCTCCAGGACAGAGATGAAAGCCATGCATCCTTTCCTTGTTCATTCTATTGCCATCCCTCCGACCCATCTGTCTCAGAAGGGGTTTACTCACCAGACAGGAGTCCGTAGATCATGCTGCAGTGCCAAGGGCACATGCTTTTGGTGTTACACTGGGACCAGAACAGCTGGCATCAGCCCTTGGCAAAGCCAATCTCAGCTCCCCTGGAGGGCTCTGTCTGCTGGGCATGTTGTGGTCACGCCAGGCTGCCCACCCCTCCTTTTACCTGGTTTTGGTGCCTCTGTTTGGGGTGGGGCAAGTCCCCAGTCTCCCCCACTGCTCTGCTGCAGGGGAAGGACCTGGGTGGGGAGTAAAAGGGTGGGGGGGACCTGGAAAGGCTCTTCACACAGAATAATTGGATGGAGTGCCAGCAGACAAGAAGGACAGAAGAAAGAGAGCACATTTTGATGAAGAACATTTTTTAATGATTCCTATTTTTCACTACTAATTAATGAAAGCAGGCTTGGGATGGAGAAGCAGAAGCAAGGCAGAAAGGATTAAAGGGGCTTTGTCACAGGTGTTACTGGAACTGGCTGGTGTCTCAGAGCCCAGCAGCAAGGGGGAAGTGATATCTGTTGGGCCTGGGCCGAAAGGAGTGTTTTGCAGCAGAAAAAAATCAGCATGTAACGAAGCTGTAGAAATGTGGTTCGTGCCTTTATAAAAATCTCCCTCTCAGAGAAAGTGGCTGGGGAGGGAGAGGGTTTCACCAAGGAGCAAGGAAGCTGGAGGCTTCCCTGGCTAGAGGCAAGGAATGGCAGACAAAGAGCTGGAAATTTTGCCTAGCACAGTGACAAATCCTTAACAAGTGTGAACTTCTCAGACCTTGAGTCCTGGGGAAATGGGACCAAAGTGTAAAAGGGAAGATGTTGATACAGATCAGGTTTATGCTGTGCAAATACATTCTTACACTGATATTTGGGAAATGCAGTTCGGACTTGGGCAGGGAGGAATTAACAGCAGGGTCAAATGCAGCTTGGGCTGAATATTTTCTCAGAAATTGTTTATTTCTATAATGCCTGTCTTACCCTGCAGCTTTTGCTTTCTAGCCCTCTGCTAGTGGCAGTCTATTGGAGTCCAATGCCATGCACCAGCAGCATTTCCCAGGCTCATACCAGTGCTCACTCTGCCAAAACCCAATTGGAATAAAAACCAGAATGATGAAAATGGTCTGTGGGGTCCTGAGGGACTGAGAGCATTCCCTCCTCCAGCAGGGGATGCTGGGTGGTCCAGCCGTGCTGCAACCCCAGCTGGCTGCAGCACTCACGGGGACTCAAAATCTGGCTCTGAGCATCTCCGGCGGAGCTGAGGGCTCTTTGGGAAACCCAGCCTCAATCGCTTCTTCGGAGCGTGGCCTTTTCTTCAAACATAGCAGCATGCTTGGCCCGACACATAGTTCTGGACTATTAATTCGTCTTCCCATTGCAAACCTCCTAGGACTTGGTTTTCTGAAGGGGAAGTGAGCTGATTATTTCAAATTGATGTTCAGGGTCATCGGCCAAGCTCCTTCCCACAGACAGTAATTCCAGCCAGCTCCCTGCTCACTCCATGATCTCAAATCCCATCAGCAGGATGGGCTCGCATTTAGAGCTTTGACATCATCAGGATGGTTTATCCCTACACTCTGCAATCTTGTGCAGCTCCCCACAGCACAAATGAAGCTTGCTGGAACATCTATTAAAAATTTCTCTTCCTTTTTGAATCCAAATTTCAGGTCAATGAACTCTAAGCAAATTGGCCACAGGTGCCTGGCAGCCCCTGACCTGCAGTGCTGCTGAGTGCAGTCCCTGTACCCTGCTCTGCTCCACTGCAGCTCACCTCCTCTTCTTCCACAAGTTTATCCCAAGGAAAAAGTAAGTTCAGCAACCTCAGTGCATCTGTGGGATTTGCTTCAGCTTTTTTCTTAGTCTTCATGGGAAAAAAAGAAGATTAAACACTCTTTCCCCATCTTTTTAAGAGAATTTATTAATTTCTTTCCCACTTGAAATGGTTATGTGTTTTGCTCTCCCCTCTATTTTATTTTGTCCTTCAAATTATAACACTACTAATAAAATTCAGGAGGAGCTTCTTGCTTGCTACATGAAGAACATTCTAGTTGTGCCCAAACAACACATGATGCAAATGACAACACAAACACCTCCTTAGCTGCTACCCCCTCATCAGCTGTGTGGAGAAAACCCTGGCTGAAAGGCATTAATTCTCCATGCACCCCAAAACTAGGGCTGGCCCTAGCCAGGCAAGAGCTGCTTGCAAGTCCCCGTAGTTTGGTGGTGCTGGAAATGTGCCTGCCCTGCCAAAAGCAGGGACAAGTTATCCCTGGTGTAAACTGTCTTGGTATAAGTGAAAAAATCTCCCTTTCAAACTCTTTTTTTAGTTCTAGAGGGGAGAACCTGGGTTAGGAACTGCCATCACAGGGGCTTTTTGAGTGGGAGGTAACCACACACTGTGGCCAGGTGTGAATCTGTTCTAATTATCTCTGGCTCATTAGCACCAGGGCAAAAGCTGGGAGGTTTCTCCAGCAAAGGGTTCTGCACTGGGAGCTAAGACTGCAAGGCTTTGCCTCTCTGGATGTCCCTTACCCTTCCTGAGTTGCGCCACTCTGGCTACCCTCTATCCAAGCAGCTCCTCTCTGTGACAGCAGCTCCTTTGCCATGGAGGTGAGGACCAGGAGGGATGGAGGAGGGGGATATTACACCTGTGGGACTTGAGGCAGGACTGGTGTGATGGGAAGGCAGCAGAGGACGGGCAGGATGTGGTACCTGCACGTCCCCTGTGTCTAACAGGGATGGTGATGCTGCAGCACAACAAACTTCCCTGAGCTTCAGTCTTTGCATGGTATTTGTGTGCGCTTTCATGGGCTGGAGACCTCCTAGCACTGCAGTGTCCCCATCCAGCCCCAAGACGTGTTCTGAGCTGTCCCCTGCAAGAGCCACCAGCCAGAGACTTGGGGTGCCCAGAGCCCTATGGCTGGACCTTGGATGGGGATTCACTGCGGGGAGCAGGTCCAGGTGTGCCCTCACAGCTCACACCAGTCCCACCCAGGGCCAGTTATTCACCATGGGGTTTGTACTTTCTTCTTCTTTCTCTTCCTTCCTTTTCTTTTCTTCCACTGATATTAAAAGCCTAAAAATAGCCGTGCTTCCCATCTCAGCCAGTAATGTAAAACCAGGTTAACGTAGCTGCAGCGTGCAACAGCAGCCATCTTGCTTGCTCTGAAATCAAATTTATTAAGGCATTAGTCTCTTTCTCTCTCTTCCTAGCACCACCACAGTAAGCACAGTTTTTCACACAGCAATGGCTGCAGATTTGCTCTGAGCAGAAAGCAGAGAGCAATGTCAGGGGGACAGGGCTGTGGCTGGAGCAAGGGGCAGCTGCTGCCGGGGGCTCATGAGCATCGCCCCACAGGCACCCTCGGCCACGGGAAAATGAAGCCTCAGCGCTGGCACCCACACTGTGCCTGATCAGCACAGCCCACGCTGCTTGTCTGTCTGGGGAGAGGGGGCTCTGCACCCCAAGTAACCACCCTAGCTTGTCCCCAGTAACTCCCCAACCTAATCCTTAGTAACTCCCGCAGCCCTGCCCTGATGGGGCTGCTTACAGGGGCAGCTCAGCTCTCAGGAGGAACAATGCACCTTTTCTGCAACCAGGCTGAAGGCTAACAGCCATCAGGAATTAGCTGAGAGCATGCTCTGCGTGTAGACACAGCTTCAAATAAATGAACACAAGTGTCAGGCAGCTGGTGAAAGCCAGCACAAGGGGTTCAAGGGCAGGAGGAAGCAGGAATGGGCATGGGGAAGGGGGAGACCACTGAAGTCTTTGTGGATGACCGCTAATGGCAGCACAGTGAAGGCTCCTTGCTGTAGTTGGGGCCAGCCTGCAGCTCTGGCAGAGTCCATCCCTCGGCTGCTGGGACCAACCTGTGGGTAAGGAGATGGATGGAAACGGGTGGGCTGCCTCAGGCAGCAGTGGGGAAGGGGTGAGCGGTGGTGCCTGGCTGGAGCAGCAGAGCTGTGGCCTTCTGCCCGATCCACCTTGGGGCAGGAAGGGGGAGCACATGGCTTAAAATCAAGTGACCCCCAGGCTGGGCAGAGGCAGAAGGCAGCTGGACCCTCCAATGGATGGAAGAGGCTGCGAAAAAAATTTGCTGTTTGCTCCAACCACAGACCAGTGGGATCCTTTATAAATAATGAACCAATATTGATTGCCTTTGCCAGTAAACAGAGTGACCTTTATTAAAAATACACAAAAAACTCACTTAAGCAAACTCACTGACTTCTTGCTACAGAGAGATTTATGCAAAAAGTTGATTTGTGCCACAACAGCCAGAAATGTGGTAAATGAGGCAGGCAAGGGGATCAAGCCACCAGCACAGCAGGCTCTGCATCCCCCTGCCTGTTGCCTGCTCCTGCCCTGCAGCTGTGGACTGGGACGCACTGCACCATCACCCAGCAGAGCAGCCTGCCTGGGGACCCATAGGGTGCCCCAGGGGAGGGGGAAACCCTCAGGACACGAGATGTTGGGATGTGATGTAGTTATTTGAGATAAGAGAGAGCTCAACAGAGGAGGGGGAAAGACAAGATGTTACGCTCCACTTCAGGGCACATCACATCGCACAATAACCCACTCGGGCACTTTTGATGCAGTGGTTTAGAACTGACCCCAATTTGCTTTAAATTGCCCACTCAGCGCCCAGGACTGCACTTGCGGAACACTGAGGGCTGGACACGGATGGCTCCCTCAGCCTAGTGGAAGTGGCTCAAGGCACTGTGTAAACCTGGGAATTTGGCTCGGAGCTGCCCTCTGTCTGATCTCTTGGGGGTTTTGCAACAATTAATTATCTGCTATACAATAGCGAGATCATTTCTCCTGGCCAAGGTTAAACATCCCAGTGCTGCAAAACAGCATTCATGTTAGCTTGAAATAAATCTCTCTTATTCCCTAGGCAATGCTGCTGCTTTTGATTCTTTGCCCATAGATTAGAGAAATGGGCAACAGCGCGGCTCCAGACACTGCGAGGGAGATTAAGTGCTCCTCACCCCTCGGCCACCACTTGAGCTGTGAATTACCACCTGGACCCCTCTGGCTGGCAAATTGTTCATGACCCCATGGCAGTTTTTGCCAATGTGTGACTCGGTCCACAGCCATTTAGAAATCCCAGGGCTGTCAAGCTTTGTTGCAGGTAGCCTTTGAGCACTGGGTGTTGGGGTGATGTGGTCAGGGATGCAGATGCTGCTTCTGGGCAGATGCTGGGGAGTTGCCAACACAGAGGAGAAGGGGCTGGTGGAGCCCCATATAGCTCAGGCTGTCCTTTGTCAGCAGCGGTGTGATCCTGGCATCAAGGTGAAATAAGTCTCTGAGGTCTAGAGGCTGCACGAAGAAAAACAGGTAGAAATGGCACTAGGTACTCAGATCCCCAGACTTAAAAGCATCTGGTTTTGTTCCCAAAGGAGAGGGGGAATCAGGTGTGTTTGCTGTCTGCTAGATGCTACATCCCGTTTGCCTTCTCACACAGTAATTGCCTGTGTATGCAAAGTGACGGGGAGATATTTCTCTCTTCGAGAGTCATTTACACACAGCACTTTGCCACATGGGAATGTGCCCGCTTGTGCACAAGTACAGGCATTTCCACAAATAAAAGCATTTCAAGTAAAGCACCTTCTTCAAGAAGTGTGTGTAGGACATGTGCAGAGGCGATGAAAGCCCATCCCAGCTGGGATGCAGGGAGCTTGCTGCAGGACTGGCCCGGCTCTGGCTCGGGGGTCTCACCAGCCACAGCAGGGACACAACCCAGCCTCCACTGGCCCTTCTCACTCTGTCACATGAGGGGCTACAGCTGCAGGACCCAAAGCAGGGGGCCATGGGAACCACACCAAGCACCCAGCTCAGGCTTTTACTGAGTATGGGATGCAGGATGCTACCCCACGCTGCTCATGCCTTCCCACCCTGAAAGTCAACACGCCAGGCTCTGTCACAATGGTGGAGGAGCCAGTTCCATTAACCTCTCTGGACTTGTCCAGGCAGCCTTCTTGGGTGCTTTTTCACCGGTGCATCTGCTGGCCTGCCATGTCCGGACATGTGGACTCCCCTGGGGCCAAACAAGAGCAAGAGAAAGTCTCCCTCCATCCCCTCTGATTGCAAGAAGGACCTGCAAAGCATGCAGGCTGCTCTGGCAGGGGTTGCTGGGGAGTGGTCTGGGCTGCACCAGGGCATGTACAATGCTAAAAAGCCAGCATGGACCAGGGCCAAGCGCGCAAAGATTTTATTAATTGGAGTGCATGTGGGTAAGTAGCATTGATCACTACAGTCAAGGGAAGTACATTACTTATGGCTTTGGAACAAATGCTTCTGAAGCAAATGCTTCTAGTTGCTTAGTTGATTTGGGATTTTATTTGTTTTTTCCCTCTCCTCTTTTTGGAGCGGCATGGCTAGGCACTGAGTGTACAGCACCTGCGCTGCATGCCTTACAGGTTTCTTGTATCAGAGTATCCCATTTCACATTCTCATTTCCACCTCCCTTATCACCCTTTAGCTCCCAGGAAAAGATGTGCAAGCCAAAGCCAGTCTGGTATTATGTTTTGTCCCTAAACTGTCTGTTAGACTTACCTGCAAAGGCATCAGATCCCCACACCCGCAACATCTTTCAAATATTCCAGCTGACCTGAGGCAGGGAGCACAACAGCCTTCCCCAGCATGAC
Organism: Falco biarmicus; assembly: GCF_023638135.1. Taxonomy (NCBI): domain Eukaryota; kingdom Metazoa; phylum Chordata; class Aves; order Falconiformes; family Falconidae; genus Falco; species Falco biarmicus. Next base: position 897,926 of record NC_079301.1, on the reverse strand, counting down.
TCTCCGCTATTTTGTAATTAACTTTGGCACTGCCCAAACAGCATGGCAACACAAGAGCTATGTGCTGAAGCATGCTCTGAGGCCAGGCTGAGCTGTCCTGGTATCCAGCCAGGATCTGGCAGTCGACTGCATTTTTCCTGGGAGGCTGGAGTGGAGGAGCTTTTCCCCAAGCTCTCAGTGGTCCGTCAGCCTGACAAGCACCGCAGCATCCTCCATTACTGCTGCTCACAAGGGGCCACTCCAGACCATGCTCATAACCCAGCCCTGCAGTCCTGTCAACAACAAAACCCATTGCACGGCCAATAAATAATTCATGCCAGCAAACCGGCTCTGCTTGCTGCCACTCGTACAGCTGCTGCCCAGGGTGCCAGGAGAGCCCCAGAAGGGCAGAAATACCCTTCCACAGGGCTGTGGATGGGACACAGCTCCTCCAGCTGCCTTGCCACCCTGTCCTGCTGCTCCTGCTGCCCGTCCCTGACAGGACTGTTGGCTTTGTGCTCGCTAATGCCCGCTTGTTGCCTGCAAGGGCAGCTCTGCCTGGAGCCGGAGCAGCGGCCAGTGAGCTGTCTGCTCCCCGCCAGTGGCTTCTGCTGTTGCCCAGAGAAGCTGGTTAGCCCACAGGATGAGGATGCTATTGCACCAATTCAAAAAGGTCACAGTCTGCAGCAGCTTGTCTGTCCGTCTGCTGTAGTGGGGTGCTGTAGAACCCAGGCTGCCCTACAGGCAGGTTCTGAAAACACAGGTTTGGAGAGGGGCTGTGCTTCCTATCTCATGCTCCAGGAGCCTTCAGGTAGCTCCTTGTCTTAATCCAAACCCCAAAAAGAAGCATTAGCTAAAGGCCAGTGTTGACTCCAGGTCTAAACCACGTTTTTTTCCCTATACACACTGCTCTATTGCTGAGAGCCAGAAGCTGGAATGTTTCTAACCAGCCGAGAAGCAATGCCTTGGGACGGCTTCCCCAGAGAGGCAGCCAGAGCACAAAATCCTCAAGTGAATCTAATCTGAAATTTAATTAATTTATAAATGGAAACACATGGTATCACTGCCTGAGGGAGCAGAGGTCTGCAGCTTATCCAGGCATCCCAGGCCATTGCTCCTGCCACAGGGCATCCTCAGGATGTCCAAGCATCCCAGCCCAGGACTGGGACTGGGGAGCAGGGACAGTCCCACAAACAGACCTGTAAGTTCCCCTCACTTTTTTTAAGATTCTTTTTTCTAACATTAGAGAGAAAATGGGTTTGAGGGCTTGTGGGTGGTTTTTATTCCATACATACAAATACAAAACCAAAGGTAAATAAGCACATAGTTTTAATGATCAATCATTCATTCAATTTGCACTTGCTTTTTCCACCCAACACACTAAGGAGAGATGATCTGAATAAATATGTATCAAAATGATCAGTCTGTTCCCAAAACAGCTCAGGTCTTTAGGAAGGTACAGATACAGGGGGCTGTGTTTGCCTCTCCACCTCTGTCACCTGCACTGTGTTGGGATTTAGAATTGGTATGACAGAGGGACGATATTTGCATTTTGAGAAAATTTCCTCAACTTCCTGCAGAAATCTCTTGATGGAATGGCATTGATAGAAGAAAAAAAAAACCTTTTTCTCTAGAATCCTTGAAATGTTCCATTTTGGAGCAGTCAAAGCAGATTATGAAAGAAAACAGACTCTCCAATCACAGCCCAGGCAGGAAGGCTGGAAACAAGCGGATGCAAGCATGAAATGTGATGTGCAGTGGGATGAGACAAACTCCCTATCTTGTTTTGGCCCATTATGGCATATTATTCATCAAAACACTTTGTTGAAATCAGCTAGCTCCGGGTTTTGTTAATTTTCTCTGTTTCAAAAAAAATCCAACATTGGTGAAAAAGTGCCAAAAATGAACATTTAACTAGCTGCAGCCAAATGGTCCTTGAGTTTAGCCTGTCATCCCAGGTTATTACTTCACTTACATCCCCGTGATAATTTGGGAATGGTTTCTCTGAGCCAAGGGTGGGGGAGAGTGGATAACACACTGTCTTGTTAAAACATTCTGGGTATTTTCCTGGATGGCAAGAAACAGCCAGGATTAAGTCCTTATCCTGGTGAGGAGCATTATTACAATATGCCTGGTGAATTCTTTGCACGGACAGAGGGGATCTGTGTGTCCCACAGGAGAGGGGTCCTTCACCCTTCCCCAAAGCTGCTGGACAGAAATTAATAAACCAAGCAAGAAAACCTCGGGTGTCTGAGCATCCTAAGTCCCCCTCATGCAGCGAAGCAGAGATGCTTTCCCAGCAAAGCCTGCTGGTGGTGAAGGGGGCTGGGAGCGGGCTGGGGTCCCGGCACCAGCACCCCGCAGCCCTCCCAAACGTTTCAATGTGCAATCAGGGGCAGAGGAACGAGTGCCACGTTTGAAGGCGCCGTTGATTTTCAAGTACCAGTTGCAGGCTTGTTTTGTTTGGGTAAGTTGGCGCTCGATCGAGTTTCTTAGCAACCCTAATGGGCTGATGCTTTCCACTCCCCGGAACTACACATGGCAGACAAGCCCCGGCGGCATTTCTATCAAAGCATCCTTTGCACACCTGCCCAGGCAGGCGAGCGGGGCCACTCCTTCTCTGCCACACTGGGGTGCATGAGGCTGGCCCCCTGGGAATGGCATGGTACACCTTGCCTGTCCTTGTGCTGAGGCCAGAAACACCAACATCTCCGCAGTGAATGTAGGGTCCCCCTGCAATCCCCCCAATCTGTATTTCCAACTCCTGCTACATCCAAGCTTGGCCTCTGGAGCGAGGACAACCAAGCAGGGTTGTGCTTTATTTCTCACATTTATTTATTTAAATTTTATAAATCAGTCAAAGCCACATTTGCTGCTATTCATATTTCTTTGCATCAGCCTCAGGGCAAGGGTGGGTAGTTCAGCAGTCCCCTAAAGCAGCTTGGTGGTTTTTACATCACAGTGGAGCAGGAAAAGATCATCAGTGAGGGACCGTACATTGAGCCAATTAAAGGAATCATTGAGATTATAAAGGATGGGCCATGCTCATCCTGGTGCAGTTCTGGACTTTAGAGGGTTTATACAAAACCATGTATTGCTTTTGTATAATTTATCACCCTTCAAGTAATATTATGAAACCAAAGCACCACCCTTTAAGTAGCATTTTGAAACAAAAGCACATACGTTGTTTAATCTTGCTCTGACACCTCAGATGGTTGGGGTTTCACTATTCTCCCCTTTAGGACAGTGACTCCAGGCCAGCTAGTTGCAAGTTCCATTTTTTTATTATTTTTATTGTCCAGTTCTCCCCACTACTAACGTCAGTCAGATCACTGCAAAACAAGCACTGAGCGAGGATCTTTAAGGTGAGGGGGAACTCGCTCTCCACCAAAGTCTGCCCTGTGTCCTGTGCAGGGCATTAAAGGAGAGTCTGGCACAGGTGGGTAGTTTTACCCAGCTGCCCACCTCCCTCCATCGCTGGGGGCAAAGGAGCCCCCTCAAGGACCCCAGTGAAGCCCTCCAGACACCCTGACCCCTCACTGGGCTCCTCAAGGTTCAGTCCCAAGGCCAGATTTGTGAAACTTGAGAGCAAACAATGTCTTTTCCATTAAAGCTCTCCAGCAACACCACCCGGTGTGCTACCACATGCACAATCTGGTGAAAGTCAGCAGGTCTCTGTGCTCAACCATTAACGTCCCTCATTAGTGTGCTAGCACTTAGTCCCTCGGCTGATTCCAAAGGGTCCAAAATCTCCAGGCTTTGCAGCATCACTAGTGGAAATCTTTTTCCTCTTTGTGCTTTCTCAGTCCAGGGATGCTCTGGTGCCAACCATGTCCCCATATGCCACTGCAACAGAGATCAGTATTTCCAAGCTTAGGACAGCAGGTTTGGTTACTTTTGCTCACAAACTCTTTGTGGAACTATTTTAGTTGTGACTTTCAGGATAAACTTGGGCTTCCATGGAGGAAGTGGAGAGGCTGTGGTGTGATGGTGATGATTTGGGTTGATTTGCTGTGACCTTCAGCCATTCCTGACTACAGGAACCACAGATGCCAGCCAAGCCCAGACTTGGGGCAGACCAGGACTTTCATTCAGGCTGAACAGGTCAGGGGAGGTGGACTAGCACATGTGGGCATCAGGCTGGGGCTGAGCCCTGGACACACTGGCATTTCTCTGCACCCCACAGCACCAGGGCAAGGAGATGCCAGCCCCGTTCTTTGTAATTAGGGCACCTGGAGAGGTATAAGAAAAGAGGTATAAGAAAGAACCAACTGGAATATCACCGGGAAAAGGACAAGCCAAAGGGTAAAAATGTAGTGGGCAAGACTTCATGGAAGCCATGTGGGCTCTAAGCCCCCCCCTCCAGATCTTGGCAATGCCTTGATCCACCTTTTTTGGAAACGTATGTGTACATGTTGTGAGGGTGGGCAAAGCTGTGGCAGGGGAACTTGGCCAGCCTGCATCTTTTCTGTCATCTTCTCCCGCTCCCCTCGCAGCACTGGGCAGCTCCCGAGGGCCGCTGGACGTGACAAACCAGCTGAAGCAGCGACTGCGGGATGAAGCCAGCGATCTGGTTTCAATAAAATCAGCAGATTGTTTCATGGCTGGATGGGAAAGTTGTGAGGCTCCAGGATTTTCTCCTCTGACAGCTGGATCCTGTTTGTCCATCGCCGTCTCCCTGGACCACAGCTCTTACCCCACCTCTCTGGAACAGGCTTCCCAGAGAGGTGGTCGATGCCCCAAGCCTGTCAAAGGCATTTGGGCAATACCCTTAACAGCATGCTTTAACTTCTGGTCAGCCCTGAACTGGTCAGCCAGCTGGATTAGATGATCACTGTAGTCCCTTCCAACTGAAAATAATCTACTCCATTCCATTCCGTTCTGTTCTGTTCTGTTCCATTCTCTGGTGGTTGTGCTGGTCGGAGCACAGCGCCTGCCATGGGTCCCAGCACACCCAGAGCCCCAGCCTCCTCTGGAGATGCAAGACAAGACTGTGAAGCAGAAAACAATAGTTAGGTCTGAGAGCTAAATGCTTCTGCTTGTTAGCAGCTTTCAAAGTCTTTGGAAACACAGGCAGGTTGGACAGACTAGAGGGTTTCCAGGGAGAACTGGACTGGCTCCTTGGGCTGCCTCAGGCTCTGGTGCACCAGCCTCTCAGGGCACTCAGTGGCCAGCAAGAGTTGGTGAGCTCTCTGCCCCTCCTGCTTCTGAGGATGCCACTCCTGCAAGCACTGGAGTTACAAACCATGGAGAGGGCTGGACTTCAGGATGAACTCCCCTGTCTTCTCCAAAAAGTGTAGCTGCCCCCCAGCTCAGGGCGTCTGTGGGGTGCAGGAGGCAGAGACATGGGAGCACCTCCTGGCTCCGGCTCAGCAAGGCGCTCCAGTGTGCGGCTTTGATGGGGACATTAAGCATATGCTTAAAGCTGAGCCTGCGCTCCAAGGTGCTGCTCAGCCGGGGACCCAGAGTTAGTTCAGACAGAGGCAGCTGACTGCTTTGAAATATTGGGCAGTTTTCTAGGCTACATTTAGCCTTTCTCTTTACCTTTAAATTCCAAAAGCAATGTGACTTCTAAGGAAAAAAACAAGCCTTTAAAGCAGTAAACAGCTGTTTTTCCTCTTTCTATATAAGAGCAGTCTTAAAAATTTAACAACCTTATTTTTTTTCTAACTTTTTTTTGTGAAGCAAGGCTATTTCAGGGGTCTGTCAAGCATTCTCAGTAACAACGTGACATATCCAGTAACGGCATCACCAATAACCAGCCTGGCCTTCCTCCCTAGCTCAGCTTTATTACAGTCCCTAAACTGGCCCAATAGGAATTTCTGCTCTGTATTTAAATGAACTCACAAGCAGTAAAGGAGCGTGTATAAAGAATGGGGTGCGTATTATGTCAGTTTTGTGTATTGTAACCCCGTTACTTACAGCCCCTACATCTTCTAAATTCTGGCAGGGGCAGAAGCACTAACTTATTCACTCCCACTGTCTCCATCCCCAAAGTGTGCAGTTAATCCCAAATCCAAGGCTGCAATATCAGCTTTCTGTTCTAGCCAGGACAGAAAAAAATCCAGAGCAGGACGGACCAGCTGCATTTAGTGCCCCATCAGCTAAATTTCAGTGAAATCATTTGTATGAATCGTTCAATTTGATGAATTGTTTAGAAAGGGGAAAAAAGCCCCATTAACTGTACATTTGCTGTTAATTAATAGTCTGGTTTTTTTCCTCTCTTTGGCACAACGCTTCCGCACTGTGTCACACTCCGCTATGAGCATCATAGGCACGGCAGCAGCGGATGCTGTGGATGGGTCATCCAGATGGGCATGAGCTGCAGCAAGAGAGTGAGCTGCATCTGTATGACCCTGGGGAGGATGACTTCGCTGAGCTCCATGCCCTGCTCCAGAAAGGATGCCAAAGCCATGCCAAAGCATGAGGAGTGGTAAAAGCTAAGGGCTCCATTCTGCTCCCAAAGCCTCCATGGGGCTGCTCCTGCTTCAGCCCATGGGCAGCTGCAGGGCAGGTGAGATGTTCCTCATCTGCTCTGTTTTATTATTTTTAATACATTTTCTTTTTGTGTATTTATTTTCTGTACATATCTTGTAAATATCTCTGGAATGTTACTCGAGAGGAATGCTGGCCAATATCCCCTAGAAAACAGATGCCGGAACTGCTGTGGGCGATGGGAGCAGGGCATTCCTGTGCGGCTTGGGGCTGGTGGGTGCCCACAGGTCCTGAACCAGGGTGTCAAACCAGTAGCAAACCCACATGGTATACAATTGCAATGAGGGAAAGTCTTGGTAAATCATTTTCATTCATAACAACTGTGCCAATGTGCCCACAGGACATTTCAGGAGTCAAAACACGGGTAGGAGGAGGGAGCAGTTGCACAGCAGAGCATCTGCCCGGCTCCTACCTGGCCCCTCTTGCAGCGAGGCACCAGGTCAGCTGCAGCATCCCCATCCGCAGCCCTCAGCAGCGCAGGCAGCCCTTCAGCAAAGATCTTCATTGCCTGTTTTAGACCAGTTCCCGTGCTCCTACGGCTGCAGGCTGTATTTCACAGCTTCCGTATGAAACTCTTATGATTTTGAAGCCCAGAGGCTGAAGGCTCTCTCTAAGTGGCCCTCTCTCACGAAGTGGCTCTTCTATATGATTCCTCGGGCTTCCCAGCCTTATGTGAGTTAAGATACCCTTCCCCCTGAGACCTCCAGGACAAGTCACCCTGGGAAGAAAGTGTAAAATACCCAGACGGTGCTGAGGCTGGGCCCACAGTCCTGACCAGCCTTGCAGCTCTGTTCAAAACTCTTAATGTGATTCACTAAGTTTTCTGTATTTCATTTTCCGATGTATTTTCTTCCCTGTAATTAATCTAGGAACTTTCATTCAAATTACATTTGAATTTAGGACAAACCAAAGGCTGTAAAAATGCTTTCTTCCAGCCTGCCTGTACCACCAGCACTCAGCCCTGCTAGAGAAGGATAAAAATCCTCAGGAACATGCCTTGTGTTTTATTAATTCCTTTACCTGCGTGTCAGAGAGTGCAACGCCAGCTCCAGCACCTCCAGAGCGGGGCACTTGCCAACAGAAAAGGAACAGATACCTAAGGGTAGAAGGGCTTGTGAGCCTGCAAGTTTCTTTCGCAGCCATGCTGACCCTGCTGACAAGGGGGATGCGCCGCAGCCCCCACCCCACGGCTGTGCTTACTGTGGCAGGGGCACTGCGCTCCTTCACCCCCATCCTGGGCCACCGAGCTCCTCTGGCACAGTGCCTGCACCCTGTGCAGGGGCACCCACTGTCCCAGGGAGTTGGACCCTTGGTGGACTGTTGCTCCTCAGACATGTCTGCCCATCACCCTGGGCCAGGACGGGGATCTGTGGGATGCAGGATGCTCGGGGCCAGCCACCTCCCCTGCACAGCGCTGCCCAGTGCAGCACCATGAAACCAGAGCAATGCAGGGAGAGCAAAAGCTGAGCTGGGGCCTGGGGCTGCACCCTGCTCCAGGGGCAGGAACGAGGATGACAGGCACCCCCAGTCCCATTTCCCAAGGCTTTAGCAAAACAGAGAGGGAGGGAGCAGCGTGCAGGGCTGGAGCCAGATCACTCACCTTCAGCAGTGACTTTCCATTCTTTTGAGTGTTTGGGTTTCCTGCAAATATGCTCTGGATTTCCTGGGGCTTTTTTATTCTTCTCAAACTACCGTGGCCTCCAGCTTGTGCTGGCAGATCCCCATGCCTGCACAAAATACTGCTGTTGTCAGCCAGATCTCTGAGTCTGTGCAGGAATCATTACAGGTTTGGGTCTAAAAACTTCCCTGGGGGATTTCTTGCCCTTAATTTTTGACGTGCACACTCAGCCTGGGCTTCACCTTCGGGAAGCGTTTTCTCTGGGTACCCCACAGTGGCAGCAAGCCCTGGTCCTGGCAGGCAAGAGGGGGTCCACCACCCCACTTTGGGTCTCTGGGCTATGAGGTATCAGTGCAATGAGCTGCTACAAAGCCCGGGCTCTGCATCCCTGGAGTCACCACCTCAGCCCAGAGGAAGAAGCTAATCTCCGCCTTTGTATGAAGAACGAGTCATTCACCACCGTGCCACATGCTTAATTATCCTGACTAGAAAGAAGAGCCCTAGTAACATTTGGTCCAAATTAATGATGGTTTGTTTTGAAATGCAAATATTTTTTAATCAGAGGGGGAAAGGTGGAAATAGACACTACTTAGTTTCTAGATTTTAATTTTTTTAATGAAGCCATGCATCTGTGTTTTTTTTTTTTAAATGTATGTTTCTTTTAATATGGAGAATAACTTTTGTGTGGGCTGAATTAGCTCTAAATGAAAGCAAACAAGGCATAATTAGAAACTGGTTCACTTTTTTTCTTCTGTTTCTTTTCCTTTGTAATGGCAGCATTATAATAAGGTGTGCATCTGGGAGGGGAGGGAAAGCACCCCAGCCTAGAGCATGCTTATCTGCAGGGGGCCCTGGCAGTGAGGAGGGCATGGAGGAGGGAGAGGTGCTGCAAAGCATGGTTTGAAGAAGGTGGGCTGAGTAGGGAATGGGCAGATGTTGGGACCCATCCCAGCTGCTTTGGGGCTTCTGGAGGAGCAGGATACAGCCCCCCTCCCCACTGCCAGCCCTGCCAATGGCTGTGTCACACGTGCCCAGACACCCCTGACCGCTGGAAGCTGCTTCTGCTGAGTGGAAGGAGAGGGGCTGGCTTCCAAAGGCAGCTCCACGTGCAAATCTGGGAAGGTCCCATTTGGGAAGTGCATGAGTTTCTCATTTAATATGGTACCATGCTGCATTCTTTCTCTATAAAGAGACCTCATTTAACTTTAGGCATGTTTATACATCTAATTAAAAATTGGTCATATTTAATTGATTGCATATATCATTACTGCCGCCTCATTGCATCCACAAGTACAGTCTAGCAGCAATCACAGAGCTGCTTCCCCGCGCAGCGGCGCAGGCACAGAAACACTGCTAGCTCCCAGCCAGTTCCTCTCTGCTTAATCCTTTTTTTTGCTGTCCGTGTCCATAAGCTGTCCGGTGCTGTCTGCTTCTCAGAGCTCCCACCGCCTGGCTGCTGCAGCCGCTCTCTGGGGAGCACCTGGGCAGAGCGGGGAAGGACACACTTTTCCAGGTGCTCTGTGGCTTCCCTCCAGCAACACAGCGTGCACACCACTCTGGGCTGGTGGTTTCTGAATCCCTTGGGGCCAGGGAGGAGAAAGCCATTTTCAAGGCAAGGCAGAAGCTGGAGAGCCCTCTCCCGTGTCCCTACCATCACTGCACCTGTGCCGAGCGGGGTGCTGGGGCTGGGTTGGGGCCGTGGCTCTACGGCTGGCAGCTGCCTGCCCTCCCCATCACCCTGTGCTTGATGCCCCACACAGTGTCCTGCTCCTGACAGCCCCACCGTGAGAAACACATGGGGTCCTCAGGGTGGGAGTCTGTCCCGCAGCAGCAACATGGGCAAGCACAGGCAGACAGCAGAGAGCATCGCTGTGGGACAGCCACCACCCCGGTTGTCGATGGAGAGCTAAACCTCGCGTGGCATGTACCCCTGGCAGTGAGCACCGCAGCTGCCCCAGCGTGCCGCCCTGGGTGGAAGGCAGCCACTGCGGCAGCGATGGGGCACTGCTCATCCTCCTCCCTGTCACACCTCGCCCAGGTAATTGAATCAAATTGTCAGCAAAGAGGGTATGATGATTCAGCTCCCACCAAAGGCTAGACTATTACCTAGCAGCTTAATAATGAAAACTGTCATCATTCCCGCAATAAGGAAAGATAAATAAGTTATTAAATGCAAGAGCCTGCCACCCTCCCCGGGCAGGGCACCTCGCCAGAGGAATATTAACTTCTGGCCACAGCCTATCTGTTCAGGGAATGGAGGGGGATACCCTGAGCACTCAGAGAGCTCTTTCTCCTCCAGGCGGCTTTGAAAGGGCTTCTGCTTGCCTTGTGCTGCTGCTGCTCTGCTCTTGGTGAACCAAGAGCCGCTGCTCCCCGCTCCTCCTCAAAGGCTGAAAGATAAATACAGTCCCAGAAAGGGAGACAAGTGGGGAAGACTGAGTCTGAGGAGGGACCAGGGCGGGCTCTGAAGATGGGCATTATTCACGCAGGTCTGATGAGCCCTAATATAGAGCAAGGAGCACATTAACCAGAGCTTTACTGAGCAGCTTTGGTGGGACCCTCTGCTGCAAGACAGTTGAGGAGTGACCGATAGACCATCACCTGCAGGCAGCTGCTGCGAGGCTGAATTGGTGTTCAGCATCCACGCTGGACCCAGCTCAGCTCAGCAGCCAAAGTCACCTTCATCTCCCTGACGGCTCCTGCCAGGCTCGCCTGGTTGTGGCTCAACTTAAGCACCTGTCAGTATGTTACAAAATGAAAGGCACATCTGATGTGGGGAGAAAAAGGTGAGAACCAGGAAAGAAAGGAGGAAAGAAGTGACCTTTCTTGTCCAGGTACATTTTACCGGGAAAAAATCCATGAGCTGTTACACGACCTGCTGGGAACTGGAGGGAGTGAGCCCTGGTACTGCTCCGGCTGCAGCTGTGTGCTGTGGAGACCCGTAGATGCTGTTCTGCAGAGCCAGCCATAATAAATGACCTTCATAACACTTTCCCTCTAAAATTCTCCAACTTTCCCGCTAATAAACAATGTGGTTGTCTAGGCAGTCCTATCGTTTTATCTAAAAATTGCTCCTTCCTTCCCTGCTGAACAGTCAAAGCATCTTCCACTGAGCCTACAGCAATACATTCTCTTCTCCTGCCGCTTTCTGGGGATGAGTCCTACCCTGGCCTTCACCCCCTCCTGCTTCCCAGGCTGTGACCCCTTCCCCACTGCTGCTAGCTTCTAGGGGATTAAAAAGAAAAATATTTGCTGATGTGGCACCTCTCTTTCTCTGGGCTACCTCAGTGCCATTTTTAGCCTCAGCACAGCCCCTGGAACCATTTTTTTTAATCACCATGTTTACATGCACCTTCTGGAGGCTGCTAAAGCGTCCTGACAAGCCTCTGAAATCAAAGGCTTGGAGCTGCCCCAGGGGCAGGGACCAAAGACAAACCATCACCTGGGCTCCTGCCGGGATTGCCCGGGAAGTGCTGCAGGAACATGCCTGGCGCAGGCAGGTGGGCTCTCATCCATGCAACCCGCAGCTACCACCCGCCTTCCCACCCAGCCACCCACGGTGGCACAGGTCCTGACACGCCGCGCTCCACTCCCACCCCGGCAGCCCGAGCCCACAGACGCCATCAGAGACCACAGGCAAGTTTCCACACTTGGCCAGAAAAGAATCCATAAAGTTGGTGAACATCTTAAAAATTAAGCATCTAATGAGCCCCATCCTGAAACCAAGGGCTTGGTTCCAGTTTGGCACTGGCTCTGTACCGTGCCCTTCCCATAACGGCAGACAGCTCTGCTTGGCTTCTCTGCTGAATCCCAGAACACCCTCTTGGTGCCTTCTCTGGGGGAGCGGGGTGTGATGGCAGGCAGGTCCTGGGGCACTGCCACCAGTTAGATGGAAAATGAAGGTACGAGGACACTAGGAAAAAGTGGAGAAGACATGACCTGAGTTATGCTTTGGGTTATCTCAGCAGACTCCCTTGCTCTTTGACTCCCAGAAACATTTTACTCCCTGAATATCCATTTTCAGGTCTTGTGCTATAAACAGCTTACGTTCCCTCACCCCATCACCCGTGAGAAGGGGCAGTTCTCTGGCAAGGTCAATCAGCAGTGCCCTCAGGGGACTGCCCATGTTGCAAACACCTTCATGCCATGCATCTTCACTGTCACAGAGCCAGGCCAGCCCCTTTCAGAAACCCAGCAACAGTGAAACCTGCCAGCAGCTCAGAGGGGACCCAAGAACCAGGCTGGAGGCAATTTGTCAAAACCCTTCATAACTCCATGCTTTCCTTGCTACTAACAACACAGCATCAAGCAAGTGGGTGAAAAAGACCTCGAATGTACTTGGGTCTTGTGGAGGGAGGGGACAGCCCCTTCCCAACCAGCAGTGGGGATTTCCTTCGTACATCCCCCCTGGGCAAAGTGAACCAAGGCGGTCCCTCCACTTCAGCTGCCCCTCCTTCCCTCACCAGCCTGCTTTTGGCATCCTGCACCCTGACTCATCCCTCTCGCAGACATCTGGGTACTTCACCCCACCACTCACCCACTCCTGCCCCACTCTGCACTGGACCAGACCCCAGCCCCAGGGTACCTGCCCGCCTTGGGCTGCACCTCTAGAGACTCTTCTCCTACAGCCTTCCTTCTACTGGCCAGCCTTCTGCCATTCCCTGCCCTCTACTGCTCTCCTGCCAGTCATAAAAATATATAGAATATAGTACATTATTTTATGACATACTATAAAAAAAAAATAATCCTGGAACTACAAGACACGTGCCAAACCTCAGCAGCACATGCAGGAATGCCTTTGTTCCAGCTGTTGCTGGATTGCCTGAGCTCTTCCCAGCATAGTTTGAAGGCTTTTCAGGACAGGAATCTTGTTTTCTGGATTTTTATTTTTTTTTTCTGGCATCAGACAGCAGCAGCAGTCATGGCTACAATGGTGATAGCATCTGTCCTTTACATACAGCCTGTTCGTGTCCCATCTCCTGATCCTGTGCCCAGGACTCCCCAAGTCAGAGGCACACGCGAGCCTGAAAGTGTGAGGAGGGGTGTGGGGCGGGGACCTCCCATTTCTCACCAAGAATGCTGTCTACATTTATTGCTCCTTATATCTTGCTCCTTCCTCCTGTAAGAGCCCTCTCCCTCCCTCCCCAGGGCTGAGGCTCCCCTCACCCACCAAGAGTGGTGGACCAGAGCCCCTCAGCGCCACGCCACCCTCAGCTCTCTCTAGGCTTTCACTGAGGTGCGCAGATGCTTTGGGGAACCGGTGAGCCGGGAACCATCTGTGTTTCTTATCAGGGCTCATGCCAGATCTGTAAATCACTGTGAGATGCAGTCCTGCACTGGCACCCCAAGGTGCCAGCCCCATGCCCCGAGGTGCCAGCCCCTGGTCCTTGTTTCCCTTCCCCTCCTGGGCTGGTGAAACTTTCTTATAAAACCTGCAAACCAAGCTCCATAAAACTCCCGATTCATTCTGCAGATATTTCCTGCACTGGGGCTTTCAGCAGCATCTGCTAGTTTGAAGTATGCCTTTTATTCGTCCTGGGGGCACCATTACTTTCTGCTTTAGCAGTTTTGCCTGCTCTGTAGTCTTTGCCAGGCTCCATCCACGGAAGAGAAAATTGGTGAAAGAATAATAATTATGATTGTTATAAATATATATTTCATTGCAGTGGCCATTTGTGCATGTGTTCATCACTGATGAAGAGACCAGAGGGGAGAGTGGGTGATGCTCAGCTCCTAACAGGCTCCTGACAGCAGATGCTGTGTCCTCACCCAGCCTGGTGGGCAGGTGGACAGATGCCTTCCTCCTCCTCTTCCTCCTCCCCAGGCACCAGCCGGGGCACCCCCAGCTCTTCTCTCCAGAGAGGTTCTGGTGTGTCAGAGGAAGCAGAAGAGCTGGACATCTCTGGAGGTGGGTGCCTGGCCGTCCTGCCTGCAGGGCATGCCCTGGGGCTGGCTGGAGCCACTTCCAAGCTTGTCCATTCATTGGGATGCATGAGCAGGGGGAGAAAGCAGCTGGGTTGGGAATGCTGGGGAAAAACACTTGCAAAGTGGGGCATGGGGGGAAAGCGCATAGTCATGTCTTCTGGACTCTGCCTCAGTTTCTCAATGCATGTCTGCTCTTTTCCAGCTGAGTGGAAACAAAAAGGACTGACAATTCCATCTGTAAATGATTCATATTGGCAACCAGCAGCAAATTTTTCCTCTTATCAGGGAATTATCTGAACGGCGATTTCATGACTGAGTGTAGAGGATCTTTCCCCTTCTCTTAGAAGGAAATCCTTTTCCCTTCTTTCCCCAGCCGTGGACGACCACCTTCTCTTCACATCCTCAACTGCACAGCCCCTGCAGGCTGAGGATGCTCCCCGGGTGAGTGTCCTGGCCCCTCTCTGCCACTCAACCTTCTCCGCTTTCATTTCCTGATGCAGAAAGTTTCAGGTATTTCCTGTAGCCACTTCAAATTTCCTTGAGGGTTTCTTCATTTCATCCTCAGGGGGATGGCCTGAAAGCAGGACAGTAGGAGTCATGCAGAATGGGGTACACAGGAAGACTTTGTACTAATCAGCATTTCTCGGCTAATTTTTCCACTGGCCTTTCCACTCTGAGCAGCTCCCCTCTCCTTGCAGATCAGACTAGATAATTATATATGGTCCCTCCTGGTTTTGAAAATCAGTAAATGCAATTCCATCTGCAAGCAAGTCTAATATTACCACTGTCAGATCTTCCCTACTTGTAGACTGCAGCTCCTGCCAGAGACTGCCCATACCGCGGTGGCTGCCACTGGGGCTTCATCGGAACATACAGAGAGAATGAGCCCGTGGTGGATACTTTTAGCTATAGATGGAAATTCATCTCTGAGGTGCTTGCTCTTCCATAAACTCATTTGCCGTAACTCCTCCAGAGGACCTGGAGCAGGTTGCCATGGTTTGCCAGCAGCAAAATAGAGAAGAGGTGGGAGAAAACCCCCATGCACACACATTTTACCCTAATCTGCTCCCACCCCACAGCAGCACACAACCTGCTTTTGTCTCCCACAGGGGCCTGACGATGGAGCATGGGGAAACCTGGCCACAGAGCACCCTAACCTGGCCAGCAGCATCTCCCCAAGGCCAGGCAGTCCAGGCTGGGCAGCCGCCTTGCACCCGTTCTGCCAGGCACTGGTGGTGAGGAGGGGAAGGGACGATGCCAGGCTGAAGTGAGATGTCTGACACATGCCAAAGTCAGTTTTGGAGACTGGCATTGCCACAGCTGGGATGCGAAGGCAGAGGATCCCAAGTCCAGCTGGGATCCGCTGTAAAACTGCCTTAGGTCTCAGTGCCTTGAGGAGCAGCCGGGCTCTGGCTGACACCGGCTGTCCCCTTCAGAGCCGGCTGCTGCTCTCTCCCACGTCTGACCCTGTCCCAGGGTCTTGCACTGAGGCTCATGTTCGGTCAGCTCAACAGCTCATGCCGAGCAGGTCCAGCGGCTCCTCTGAAGCCAGGCCAGCTGCTTTGGCAAGCTCAGCAGTAAGTCATCAAGCAGGAGCAGAATGGAGTCTCTTTCTGCCTCTCCAGCCCTACATACTGCAGCCCAGGAAGATGGGAGAAAAAGATGAAAATACATCAACAACCAGAGCTTGTACAAACATAGCACTAGATGTAAAACCTGGAACTTGCTTTTCTCTATCTTCTGTAAGACCAATCATAACCTCTGCTGGGAGCCTTCTCCTGGTTTGGCCAAGGGAGGAAGAACTTTCCTGTCCCACCGTGGGGTCACTGGCTCCTTCCCTGCCTCCCGTGTTGCCCCGGTGCATGCATCCTGCAGAGAGGAGCCAGCTCTCTGCAAAGCCAGAGTATCCTGCTGTGGCCACCTCCATACCACGCTTGCCAAAAGAGCCTTTCCAAAAACCCTGATATCTGTCTCCAAATGTAAACAGACATTTCCATGGAAAACCCACAGCTCAGCTCAAACAACAGGTCAGGGATGTTTGCTGAAAGCCTGTTTTCTGAGCCCAGAGAGTCTCAGTTTCCCTTGTTTGCACACAAGGAAGCTGTTTTTTATGGTAATTTGTGCTTCAATAAACTTGAAATAAAATTCATTCTGCCCTTTCCCAGCTGGCGTCATCAGCATTTCCCTCTGTTTATCACATCATAACCATCACCCCGGCAACTGCAGCGTGTCCCAGGCAGGGATGCTGGCTGCAGGTGGGGCAAGTGCCAGCTCCACACCCCTGAAACAAAGGTCCCACTTTCATCTGAGCATCTCCAGTGGCAGACGGAGGGAGGCAGGGAGGTAGATGCCAGTTGGGAGCTAAACGGCTTCTGAAGAGGATGCTCTTGGCAGCAGCAGGTGCCAACCCTAGGCAACATCTATGAGCTGGATCTCTGGAGGCACCTGCCAAGCTGCAGACAGGGGCATCCCCACAGCCTTGCTCCAGCTCCGGGAAGGAGCCACAGAAAAACCCAGCTCAGAAGGGAGGGAGCTTGGGTGCAGTTTGGTGACCTAGTCCTGGTGCAAGTTCATCTCTGCACCCACTCCTGCTCTCCTACCTTGCTGGGGCCCATCCCCTCTCTGTGCCTCCCCCCTGCCCCATCAGGGACTGAGTTCACCCCTTCTAAGCCACAGTCAGGGATCCCTCTTTAGTGGCTGGGGCGTTTCCCCCTTGTAACCCTGTATCGGTGTGATTTCAGAACTCACTTTACAAATGAGGTCGTTACTCTCTGGTGAGCCCCCAGACCCTGCTGCGCGGCTCGCTCCCTCCTCTGCATCCTCCTCTGCTGAGTGGCAGGACGGGCTGGATCTCTGGGAAGCGGAGATGCTCCGCAGGCAGCCCGGCGCAGACCCGGCCGGGCATCCCGCGGTCTCCGCCTGCCCTCCCGCGGCAGCAGCCGGCACCGCGCACGGACCCGCACCCACCCCCGCGCACGGACCCGCACTCGGATCCATGCACAGACCCACACACGGACCCGCTCCCGGCCCCACGCGTGGCCGCAGAGCAGGTGACCTCTGCCGTTGCCGCACCCCACGCAGCACTGGGATAAACCCCCCATTCCCACGCTGCAGCGGCAGGGGGACCACCAGGGCAAGGGGACCACCAGGGCTCCTTGGGGCCTTTAGACGGCTTTGCCTCCACCAGTGGTAATGACATTAACGCTCAGGTGGGCCAGTGGTTCCAGCGCTCTGGCTCACTGTCCCCGAGGGCTGGCCGAAGGTTTTCCTGCTGCGCACTGGCAAATCCTGTTCCTGCACCCTTCTTGCTCCATCACCCAGGCAAAACCAACAGGCCGGCTCCCAATCGGCCAGCCGCCGCTGCACAGCACCAAAACGGGGCGCCCTCCTCAGCACGGTGGGTGCGAGGAGCCGGGCACTTAACTCCAGTTTTGGGGAAAATACCAGGACACATTCTCCCGACAGCTTGTAAACAGTGAGAAGCTAACAAGGCAAGGAAAGCAGTCAACACAGCTTTTTCAAGAGCAAATCATGTCAAGCCAAGCTAGTATTTCTTTTTATGACAGAGCAACAGCCTTCTGGATAGAGAGAAGCAGGAGTTATCCTATATTTTGTCTTTAGTGCGTTTTGATGTTGTCTCTCATGGCACACTCATAATCAAGGGAGAGAAAAACTGAAATGCTTATGAACAGGGTGCTCCCTGCCCGAAACACGCACTCGTGGAGAAGTTACCCAGCGTTCACTGCCAGGCTGCAAGCGTGCACAGAGCAGGGCTTCAGAAGGGCTGGAGCAGGGCTCATGCATTCATTAATGGCTCAGCTGATCGAATGAGCCTGTCTGTTTATTTTGCATATGTGATAGAGCAAGAAGGACACAGGAATAGGATTTGAATTTGAAATGATCTTGAGAAATAGAAGAAATGGTCTTGGGGGAAAAGTGAAGCAGCTCAACAGGCACAGATGGGAAATTCTGCCCTTAGGACTAATCAAGTGCACAGAAGCAGAAGGAGGGGTGAGTGGTGAGGCAGGCTCAGAGAATTGCGGTGGACTTCAAGCTTAGCATGAGTCCACCACTCCACCCTGAGAAAGTCAAAAGTTGCCTTAGGTGCCTAGACAGTGCCAGCATTTTTGAGACACATGGAATATAAGCTCTCCTCCACTTTGCCCTGGAGACATGTCAGGAAAAGCAGTTCGAGGCATAGAAATTTGAGAAAGATGGGGGAGAAGGCCAGAGAAGAATGATGAGAAGGATCAGAAGGACAGGCTGAACCATCAGGGAGATTTACACAAGAAAGAATACTGGAGAGGGGACATAACTGTCTTCAAAGACGTAAGCTCTGGGGCTCATAACAGCCTGACTCAACCTCACTCCAGGTCCTTTAACTTCATCAATTCATGCCAGCGTGGGTGAGATGAGTCCTACCTGCATTGAGGACGGAACTTTCTGGAGACCTCCAAAGCTGGCCTCAGCTACGCCTGGCCCTGCAGGCAGTTGCCATCTCCCCCTGCCCTGCACCCTGTGAAGCCTGTGGGCACCAGAACACCACTGCCACTTGCCCAGGAAGGACACACAGACTGGTCCAGCAGCGAAGGGAGTGGTTTGGATGCCAAGGTCCCCAGAGGACCCTTGTGCAAGGCTCTCAGCTGCACAGTCAGCAAATGAAGATTAAATAGCCAAGTGAAGTCGCTTTCCCCGTTATCAAAGAGCTGCTGCTCTCCCCTCCACTTGCAATGACTCATGCTCTGCTACAGCACTTTCCCCATCAGCCTCATCTGGGATGTATTACAGCCTTGGACCCCACTCTGCTTCCTTACAGATGTGGATTCTCCTGGAATGTCTGCCTGCTCCTCCTCTCTAGCGTTTCTGCTTCTCAGGCGTTCGCCTGCCCCGCTAAGAAAGCAGTCCCCAAAGCAAAGCTCCTCTTGGCTTGTGCCCAGCTCCTGGGAGCCCTTGTCACACGTGCCCCAGAGCCAGCGCTGGCTGTGCTGCTCACTGCCATCCCTTCCATGGATGTTTCCCCAGGGAGACTCCCCAGGCAAGAGCTCAAACCCTGTGGGGGGAAAGGTGGGTGGGAGCAGGCTGGGCTGGGCCAGGCTGTCTGCCCTCCTGGAGACTGCTCAGGAGCCATGGCTGTACCTGGAAGTGGAAGTTCATCCCGTGAACAGTACAGCTGGAGAGGGAAGCCAAACCAGCCTGGTAAGAGTGAAAAGCAGTCAGGAGACAGTTTGGGACATGACAAGCTTCAGTGATTATATGCATGAAAGGAGAGAGGATTTTAGCCACCAGATCTGATGCTCAGGCACATGAGAGGTGAGGGCCCAGCCATGGTCCCACCTGGAGATGAGTGGGAAACCGCCCCTCCCTGCCCTGAGTACCCACTGCAGCCAGTTCTGCTTTGACAAAGCAGCCCAAGCACCTGGAAAGAGGGTGCTCCCCCTTTCTCAGAAGCTTCAGAGGTCTGTCCTGCCCACTGGCCCCAGCTCTTCCTGTGTGGGTTTCGCTGCAGGTTGCAGAGCCTTTGTCTCCTGGGTCATTTTAATTCTGACCTGCAGAGGGGAAGGAGGAAGACATTCAAATTCAAGGTAGTAAGCGTGGATTCATTGGATCTTCATTACAAGCTGCCAGCTGACATTTCAGAAGAGGTGATCGCATCCCCCTCTGTTTAGTAAGGTTTAATTTAACTGTCTCAGAAGCCCATATGTCTTTCAGTGCCTGGGACAGTGGTGACTCAAGGAGGTAGCAGAGCTAAATCAGATGCCAAATACTGATTCCTCTGCACATCCCCAGGGACCGACAACTGGAGTTACTCTCACCATCTGTCTTTCAGCATGCAGCCCCTGGAGAAGATGCACACTCCTTCAGCTAACAGTGAAGACAGCAAAAGGACAAATGCTTTCATTTCCAAGTGTATGGATTTTCTGTTCAGGTATTTCAGGAATGTGCTGCACTAGGGGAATGTGTTTTGTTCATCTCTGTAATGGGAGGTAGCTGTTGCACTTTGCTGTTGTAACAGGTGTTGCACTGTGCCCATGCTTTACTGCATGTCATGGATGGCTGGCCCAACTCCTCCACATCCCCTGCCAAGGGCATCTTTCAGGGACGTGTAGATGTTTTCCAGAGGTCCCATTCTGTGATTCTGTGTTTGTGCTTTGGGCTCTTTGGAGGAAAAAATGTGTAAAAGGTTGTGTTTATTGTTCTCCTTGTGCTCTCACACTTACACCAGGCAAGCTTAGAGACTGACTGGGTTGGTCAGAAACTTGGGACATATGATAAAAGCATTTTCTTTCTAGATAGGACACATCTTCATGGGAACGAGTCCAGTATTAATAAACTGTCAAGTAGCAGCCAAGTTTGTTGTGTTAACTCAGAAGTAATGAGGTCGTTGTGAATCACAGGGAGCCTGGGACGTAGGGGTAGAAACCAGCTTGGAAAAATACTAGATTAGGCCAAAACCTGGAACTGAACCCTTCTTCTTTCTTTATGATTGAAACTATTTAACAGTTTATATTGTTCACATTAGTTTTCCATTTCAAGCTTCCAAGAAAATGGGAAGGGAAACCCCAGGTACCACAGAAACCAGCCCAGGGGGGTACAGGAGCCAGCAGAGGTGGGGAGGGGGGCTCAGGCAGGTGCGGCCCCTGCCCCCATAGGCAAAGCCCACCGAGGGGGGTCAGCGCCCTACTCCAGCTTTGCAGGGACCTGTCCCCGAACCACCTGCAAATGGGGCTGTGTGTGATGCGGCTGTGCTGGAGGATCTGAGCTGGGGAGAGAGGGCAGGCTGTGAGCTTTGCTACCCAGCCTGGCCACGGACAGCAGGAGGAGAAGGAGGAGGCTGGGGCCACTTTCACGTTCTCCCCGGCCACTCACCACTACAGCATCAGTTCCCAAAGGCCTTTTGTTCCTTGAGGGTCACTCGTGGGCAGGGCACTCACGAAATGTGGGAAGAATGTCTGTTTGCAAAAGTTTTCCAGGTGTCTGGGGACTTTGGGGAAATAGCTCAGTGGCAGGGTGACATCCGTGTCAGACGAGTTCTCACAGAGAAAGGGAGCTGTGGTGGGAAAAACCCTTCTCCCCAGCTTTGCATATTCATTTATTATGATTAACAGGCTAATCCACTGCCCCTCCCTACACTCTGACAACCTCAATACCCATTTGCACTTTTCCCCTGCAAAGTCTGGCTCTTCCGACCACCCACAGTATTGACAAAAGCTCCTTCTTACCCCCTGCCTTACTGTCTCCTGGGGAGCTCCCTCCCTTCACGCATCACCCTGGGGTGCCAGATTCGGCTAGGAGCAAAGCCCCAGCTCCAAACCCTCCTGTGCTTTGGGGGAGCTCATCCTCAAATACAGACAACCCAGCCTAAGCTTCTCTTTGCTTTTTTGTTTCCACACAGTTCTGCCCTTGCCACAGTCTTCCTCAGTTCTTCTTCCTGTTCTCACTTTCTGACAGGTTTTCTTCATCATCCTCATCCAGCCACCCGGACCTCTCTTCCTCAGGCCCTGCAGATGTGCAAGAGCATCTCTGCACAGGTACACCAGGCAAGGTGGCATCTCATCTTCCTCCCATCGTCCCTGCGGTGCAGCTGCCTCTTGCCCCGTGGCATTGGCATCAAGCCCTGTTCCTCCCAAGGGCAAGTGTGGGTCCCTGACCTTCTCCTGCACTGATCCCGATCCCAGTAGCTCTGCTCCCTGTGCCAGTATTGCCACAAGCTCTAAAGTATCAGCTGCTTGGCTCACTTCACACCTTTATCCACACCTGTAGGGGTCTGACTACATTTTCTTTTAGGCGGTCACACACACGCCCCACCCCATGTATTCAGCTGTGCTATCAGGGCAGCCATGAATCACACAGGCACTGCCCAGACCCTGCAGAAGCTTGCAGACAGGAGCATCCCAAGGGGGTCACAGAGATTGCTGGAAAGGTACTGCCTGGCTGCTGTCAAGCCTCAGGAACTCCTCGTCTTTGCTTGAGAAATGCTCTCTTGCAAAATCTCTGAGCAGGGGAGGTTAATCCATCTTCTTGGGGGTGAAAACTGAAACAGGAAAAGGGATATATAAGCTCTTCCAAACTGTGAGACGCAGCAAACCCATTGGATCAAGGATGCAGAAATGCCCCACTCGGACCATCGATGTTTTATGCAGTACTAATTTGCAAGTCTTTGCATTCAAGATGATATTGAAATTACTCTACTTTCCAACAATGGTAAAATCAGGGCTTAGGCAGACCTAGAGGAAGCTCATCTGCTTCCCTGCCAGCTTGGCTCCCACAGCATTTCTCAGAAGAGCGGAGAACAATTCTGCAAAGAATGAGCTGAAAAGTGACATATTCGCTCTCCTTTGTTTTCACTTCCATCAGCTGCAATCTTCCTCTTCTCTATTTCCTAAAAGGCTCCCATTGTAATTAACTTCTCAGGAGCATGTGAGCAACACGACGCTGCAAGTTCCTCAGCAGCAGAGGCAGCCGAGCAGATAAACCCGCAGGAAGCCACGCGTGCGCTTTGGTAACAGCTGTCCCATGGCTCACGCCTGCCTGGCACCAGCCCGGGCACAGAGCAGTGCTGCTGCTCCCCAGTGCCTCCCTGCCCGCACGGAGCTGGGCTGGTCACAGCCGGGCTGTCGGGAAGAGGGCAGGGGGCTGGCACACACAGCCCCCGAGGTGCCTGCCCACCCCAGAGCCCGCAGGGTTCGTGCCCCCAGCAGCCCCAGCCAGCACCCTGGGCTGAACTGCCTGCTGCTGCTCCCCCATCCCCAGGGTGTTGTTCATTGCAGGTACAATTTTTATTGGATTTTGTTAAATTAAACATATGATCCCATATTATCTGACCCAGCTCTGAAATCTCCCAGGCACAAGTAAGCTCTGCTGTCTCAGCTTTTCATTTACATGTTTATTTACTGCCTTTCAGATCACCCCGTGTACTGTGAGGCACTGTGCAGCCTCTGATGAATAAATAACCAGTGTCCTTGTAGGCCAGATTGATTAAATGTATTTAATTAATGAACCCAGTGCCCCCTGAGGACTCTCCCAACTAAAATACTGAAACCAGCCTTTTATATATGACAGTACCAGGCCCCATTGATTTGCAGCAATATGAAAAAGGAATAATTTAGTAACTTCATTGATGCCGTAACAAGGACATCCCTGAGGATGGGGAAAGGCTGTCAAGCAGCTGGATCACAGGCGGTTCACAGGTGACTTTCTCCCCCTCACCGCTTGGCCACGAAATGCCTACAAATGTCTTTATTTGTGGTGGGGGTGGGTGCTGGCTGCCCCCCCCTCAGCCCACGTGGCTGGAGGGAGCGGGTGCTGCGGAGCCAGAGCTGCTGTCTCACTCCCAGTGGGCATTGGGAGCAACAGGGAAAGAGCAACTGTCCTCTGAGGGAAAAATAATCTGCTGCAGTTCAGAAGTGCTTGCTCCTTTGCTCAGGTGAATTAACAGCAGTTCAGGGAACAGGCAGGGCAGGGCTGTGTGAAAGAATACGGAGACACTGCTGGCAGCCAGGGAAGACACGCTGGAGGAAGGCTCACAGTCTGCCTGAAACCACCACTGGGAAAGGCACGGAGGGAGGACTCCAGCGTGGGCTCACCATCCAAACTGTGCAAAGCAGCATGTGCTGGGAGGGAGCTGCCAAGCTGCGGGTGCAAATGAAGCAGCGTGAAGGTGCCCAGGAGCTGAGGGGAAGGTGGACCGTGGGGCAACCCCAGCCCCACTGCAGGGACAGTGCTGGAGCGGTGGGGTGGCAGCAGGGACATCACCTCCCACACACAGCCAGTCGGGCACGGAGCTCTCTCCTCACACAGCAAGTGTCTGCACCCACATATGCCGTCTCCCCGAAAGGGGAAAGCCCTTTGGTACCTGCCCGCCCAACTCAAAGGATAACCGCTTTCCAGACGGGAGGCAGGGAAGACAGATGGTGCCCCAGACATCAGACCTGAGAAGCAAGACAAGCACCACACAGAGCTGCAATTCAGGCAAAGGCAGCACTGGTTTCAAGGACAGGGGTTTATGGGGACAATGCTGCCTGCAGTCGGAGGATGAGGCAGACCGCTGCCCAGCCCCTGGGCTCTAGGGAGGGAGGTAGCAGCGGGCAGGATGAGGAAAGGGGTGCAGGGAGGGGTTCTGGCCTGGTGCTTTCTCGCTGACAGATGCCTGACACACAAAAGCTCACTAGCAGCCTTTCTAGAATCTGCCCCTGAATCTTCCGCCCTAATTCTCCATTAGCAAATGTGATGACAGGCAGATATTAAGAGCTCCCCTGGGCCACTCCTCACCAGGCAGGTTGCAGAGACATCACGATCTGGGCATCAAAACCTGCTCTGAGCAGCTCTGTGCACAGACCCGCAGCGATCTGTCCCTGGGGCAGGAGCTGCTGAGCTGATGCTCCCACAGGAGGCTGTGCCAGCTGTTGGAGGCAGTGGGGCTGCAGCGAGCTAGGGGCTCAGGGGGCACAGGGGGTGCTGCAGCCCGGGTGGCAGGGCTTTGCTGGGGGCTGTGTAACGCCACCCGGAGAGGGGACAGCTGGGGCTGGTCCTCACCAAGGTCAGACCTGGAGGTCTGCAGGAGAGGGGAAGCTGGAGCAGGACTGGGGAGCCCACGCTGGGTTGGGGCAGGGAGAGCTGCCCAGGGCCAGCCTAAGCAGCAGTGTGCTGGGGACCACGTAGCTAAAGAGGACAGACTGGCTTCTGCTTGCAGACATGCAGTCAGGGTGTTCAAGCAAGCCACCTCCCCGCTCCCCAGCTTTCCCAGTTTGAAGGCAGATGGCAGGCCCCGCCAGCACCTCACCATGCCACAGACCTCACCCTGCCAGGCTCAGCAGCATCCTGGAGAAGATGCCACATGGGTTTATTAATTAGTCCAATAAATTATTGCTGAAGCTAATTGAGACCCACACATTCCCCCTCCAGCTCCCTCCCCACCGGCCAGCAGCTCGGGCAGGAAGACACAGCATTACAAAGGATCAGTAGCGTGCAGCTAATTAGCTGCCGTTGGGAGCATCCAACGCCAAGTATGCCGCGTGTCCTCCGTGCTGCCTGACACAGATGTCTGCCAGGCTCATCTCGGTGACGATCATCAGGTTTTAATTAGTCTCAAACACGATTCCTGTCACAAACACTCTGCTGGGGGTTGTTTGTTTTAATTTGATCAGGGACAGGCACAGAGAGGGGGAAGAAGGAAGGTAATTAAATTTGACTAAAAATCTTGGAATACCATTAAAGCGGATGTCCTCATTTGCATAACCCGCTACCCGCAGTGCCCAAAACTTCCATCAGATTACTGTGGCTATTTTTGCCCCTGAGCAGACGCGGTGCCACTGCCCGTAGGTGTCGCTGCCCATGGGTGGCACTGCCCGCCCGCAGAAACCTGCAGGGGGCCCACGGACCCAGACACCGGGAGGGTTCACAGGGCAAGAGGGGAGGGGGTCAGTGGGAAAGGATAAAAATAACCCAACCCCACACACACCAAAATCCTGGCTTGCTTTTGGCAAGCTGGAGGGCTGGGCTGCAGGTGGAGTTGTTAGAACCCCAACACCTGGGTGAAGTGGTTGAAGTAGCATCACCTGGGCTGTTCCTCTGCTGCAGCCTGGGGCTTGCTGAGGGTACGTTCCCTGAGGCTTTCCTTGGGTGCTGGGGGTGCAGGAGCAGTGCGGTGGTGCTGGCAGGACGGCGGGGAAAGCAGCAGCGTGATGAGCTGGCTGGGACTCCAGATCCTGCACTTTGGGAACGCTGCGGTTCTCAGACCTGGGGTGTCAGCCCCCAGCGTGAGGATAGCTGAGCTGCAGGTGGGTGGAAGATCAGACCGGGTGTCTCTCCGCAGCCCTCCCTCCCTTCATGTGGCCTTTTGTCCTTCTGTTTCCCTATTTGTGTTTCCCTGTTTAACATGGAGAAAATACTATTCCTAATTTCCCTACTCGGCTGTCCACAAAACAATTATCTGATAATTATTTCTGCTCATTGGCAAGTTAGTTCTAATGATGTTTGCTAAACATTAGACTATTATTGCAAACACGGCTTTTGCATGTGGAGTCAGGGCTGTGATTGCTGGAGATGGTTTCTGAGAGAAATAGGTTTTACAGGAAGGTGTTTGTTTCATAGAGATGTCACAGTCAGAGCTAGAATTCTGTGGTGCCAATAGGTTTTTCTAGTTATATAGATAAAATAATTAAGGTGATAAGCTTACACTGGGTGACAAACAAGAGTTTAATGATTGATAGAATTAGACAGTAAAAATCCTGGACAGTTTGGGAAGAAACACAGAGAGGAAGAAGGAAGCAGGAGTATTGGGCACAGATGTCCAAGGATGCTCTTTAATACAGTACGCAGCAGAGCCCCAGGAATTTTAAGATAAATCCATAGCTTCACCCCTGCAAGTCTGGACTTGCCTTGCAAAGCTATCAGCATGGGAAGGCTGGTTTTTCCATGTCTGAAGGACCAGCCACTGGCAAGAGGAAAATTGTGCTGGTGCCCTAGTAAAGCCCAGAACTGGCTTAATCCTTGCCCAGACCTAGTGGCCTTCAGAGAGCCAGTTCTTCTGGGCCTGAAAATCTGAATTTCCCTGCTTCAGTGGCTCCCAAACCTCCTCCTGCAAAGTACTTAAGATGCCTAAAGCAGTGGAGGGTTTAAACCCTAAAAAGCAGCACAGCTCAATATTTATGTCTAAAATGCAACATCAGAACAAGGTGCTGTGATCAAACTTCTTGTCTGCTTTAAGGTTGGCAATTTCACGCAATTTCAGCATGATGACTGGAAAGCAAAGGTCCAGATATTTTCCTGTGACTTATTCTGCAATGATCTGCAAAAGGAAGAAGCATGTAGGTTTGCAGAATATGGAAGAAAACTGCCGAGTGTGCCAGCTTAAACAGCTTTAGCAATTTGTTCCACTGCTTCTTCTCAGCTGTTGTGTAGCCAGGAACAGTCACAGGCTGTTCCACCTCTCCCTTGGTTGGTCACTGATGAAACTGGTTCTGTTCCTCTCTCAGAGTTTAAACCATAAATGAGTGGGGTAATTATTTCACTCCAATATTTACAGCTTTGTTGCCTGCAACAATGTTTCTGCTCAGCTCTAGGACCTGTCTGACAGTGGTGGGTTCGCATGTGCTTCCTCCCTGGCTCTTAGAGTCTGGGTGCGGTAGAAGGTAACCTTGGTAGAAGCCCAAGGGTCAGAGCTGCTTTACAATGCAAATGCTAACTCAAAGCTAATGTTTCTCTTTAGCTTCAACCATATGTTTCCCTTTATGAATTCTAATTTCTTTAGGGAGTCCAACTTTTACAATGGTTCTCTTTTCTACTTGCCAATTCCCTCTCGGTAGCTGTCCTGCTAAGGTCATGTTATGCTTTCACAGGGACTGCCCCACGGCAGAGGCAATCTTGGTGGCAGTGGAGGTGGATCTTAACCCGCCTGGCACCCTGACAGGCAGACTCTGCATGGAGCAGCCCAGCAAGCCCTGCAGCATCTCCTCAGGGAAGCGTGACTGCACTTGCACAGATGCTGCCCAGTACGGGGTGCATGGACAGTGTCTCAGCGTGCATGAAAATGAAAACTACATGCCAAGAGGTGTATTGGACTACCATGACTAGTACTTACCCTATTTCACAGAGCATGTGCAAATGGCAGCCTTTGTGCAGCAGGGAAATGTTATTCAGTTCTGGTTTGTAGCAGTACTCACTAAAATTTCCATTAATGTTGGGGGGTTTCAACCTCAAATGGCTTTGCAGCCCACAGAACAAAATTAGCAGCAGTGAAGCACAGCCACAGCCAGAGCAAGCACACAAACCGCAGAGGGAAGAAGTGCTCAGCTGAGGCTGCAGAGAACAAGCCAGCAGAGCATTTCTTCCCAGCTGGAGCTGACACCCCAGCTAACCTCCTTACATCACCAGCGTTGGAGTTTATTGAAGGCCATGAGTCAGCCAAACCTTGCCTATGAATCTCAGTAAGAAGGACAGGGCTAACATGCCCTTGCTCTTAAGAAAGAGTTTGTCTCCTACTTCTTCCAGTTCCTAGGTCATTCCCCTTGCAGCAGGGACCTGTCTGGCTTCACTGACCTACAGATTTTGGTCAGATTTGTGCAATCTCTTTTTCTCCCAGCAAGATAAAAAATGATAATGCACAGGAGAAGTGTAGAAGAATGTGAAACTCTGTGGGGATTCACACGTGGAAGGCAACAGCTTCCTGCTAGCCCTGCTGTGTTCCCATCAATGCCAGGACATGGCTCTGCTGCGGCAGCAGGGGAAGTCAGGCTAAGGACGGTATGAGCAAGTTCTGGCTCATGCTGTGGCTCAGGCATTTTCACTCAGTCCAGACTGATTTCTCTACAAGCACTGCAGCACTGGTGTAGTCCTCATGGTGTTTGCTGAGAGATTTCTGTCCCCTACCCGTGAAGTAGTGGGCAAAACACAGCCCTGGTGCTGACAGTGAGCTATTGCAAGGTCTGGGTTTTGCTCCACCAGCCCTGTGCGGTGGGAGTCGGGGCCAGAGCCCCTGTCTGCAAGCATCACACTTTGGAGAGAAAACCCGTGGAGCTGTGTGGGAGCAAGAGGCCAAGCCTCAGCAGCAGCAGAGTTCAACACTGCTGTTCATAACAGAGCCTTCCTTTCTGAAGTGCAGCTGTCTGCCACCTTGAGAGCCTTTGGGTGTTCGTTGTAGCCCCCCAGGTCTGGGATGAAGCCAGCCCTCTCCGCAAGTTCAGCTTCAGCTCCTGGATGGACTTGGGAACTGTTTGCTGGCGCTGGAGATTTCTTCTCTGTTGCTGCCATCATGTCATTCTCAGGGCTTTTATCTCCCCACCTGCAAAGCGGGGGACAGCAATTGCTTCTTAACCAGCCATGGAAAAATGAGGTCTTAAATGAGCCTTTGTTATTGCTCCTTCGCCCCAGCCAGAGGGGGCTGCCAATGGGAAAGGTGCTCTAATTCCCAGTCCTGCAGCAGGCAGCGACACCTCAGGCTCTGGCTTACAGGGGATGCTCTCCAGCAGTGATGCAGCTTTCGGTCACTCTAGCGAGGGCTGGCAGAAATTGTCTCTTGCTTGTCCTGGGAGGAAACCCCTGCCCAGCGTATGTACGCACCTCCCTTGGCACCTCCAGGAATATTGTTAGGGTCAGAGCTGAAGTGTTGCAAGCTGCCCAAATGCCTGTGGGCACCTGCCCAGATGTGCAGATCGCACCAGGAGAAGGGCAGCAGAGACTGAGTCTGCTTTTCCTTTAGCTGCGTAGGGCAGCAGTGGAGGCAAAAGTGCTGCTGCTTAGTCCAGGAGGACTTGGCAGGTTAAGGAGAGGCTGCTGGGCTGGATAAGGCCCCCTGCTTTGCTCCAGGCAGTACTGGCAAGGAAGGGAAGGGCAGCTTTGCACCTGTCCGCATGGACCTGCTGCTTCACTCCCACTTATCTGCGCTTTCTAAGATTATACGGAAGAAGAAAATGGGGGGGGGGGGGGGGGGGGGGGAGAGGAGAAGATCTAAATATCACCACAAAACCTGCTTTCTACTCCTCTTGGTGTTTTTTATTTTCATGCCAGGTTTTTCAAAGCAGTGCAGCCTCCCAGCTGGGACCAGGACTGCAGCAGCAGCTGCTGGTGGTAGCCAGGCCAGGCAAATCCAGATGTGCCTGCTGGAGAGCAGGCCATGTGTAGGAAGGAAAGTCCTGGTCACGGCATCTCTTTAGGGCAGGAGGGAGCAGAGATTATTTACAGCTGGATCAGAGCAATTGCAGGTTGTAGTATTTCATCGCAGACCAGCTTTGCAGAGAAAGGAGTGGTGGTCTCCCTGCTGCTTCAGTTCCCAGGGGTATCGGATGCTGCTTCCGATTCTCCCTTTGCAGTTTCATGCGAAGTCATCAATTTCCACCTATCTGACATGAAGTTGGTTCTGGGAGCTATTAAGTGGTCCATATTAGAGAAGCAGACAAGGCAATGTAGATGTGTATATGGACTGTCCAGAGGGATAGATTGTATACAGATGTGTGCATTGTTAATTATTACTGTGTTTTCTTCTAGTTCAGCAGGGAAAGGTTTCTCCTGCCCATTTGCTTGTTACTTGGCAGGCTCTCAAACCTGTGACCTTAAACTTGGCACAAATTTTTATTGTATTTGCTGCCTCAGAGAAACAGGTACTTAGGAAAATCAAAAGGAGCAGTCACACATGATGAGTTTGCTTTTGTCCATCTTGCAACACATTAATTTGTTAGAGCAACTGCTTGTGCATGCCCTCTACCAGAGTGCCATGTAGCGAAGCTTTCTGCTGGGTTTTATCCTCCCTTGGGTGGGTGCACCTGCTCAGCTGCCCATTCACACCCACCTGAGCCCCTGGTGCGGGGGCTGGACCTGCTGGCAGAGAGCAGCTCTGTAGGCACCATCCCTGCTCCCTGTAAAGTAGGTTTTGTACGCTGCTGTGGTGCTGGTCTTAGTGTATAAAAATGAATCTTGCAAAATCAATTCCCCTTCCAGCTCAGTTATAATTAACAGGTAGAAATAAAAGATGGCTTTTCCCTTTTCCCCACACCCCCTGGTTTTTGGCAGCAGCCCAGCCCGGTCTGACCAGCTGGGAAGAGGTGGCATGAGTCATGTCATTGCCAGAGGAGATGGCTCCGAGCAAGGTGTTATTCCAGGCACTGGCTTCGTTCCAGGCAAATTGTGTCATGCTGATGGTGACGCTTCTATTGCTTCCCAGCTGGATAGAGGTTAGCAGCTGGAAAGCCCTATTCATTTTGGAGCAATGCAAGCAGGGGAGGCCACACGCAGGGTCATGCACAGCTGGTAGAGACTTGCGCCACACACGCCTGTAGGAGCCGGTGCCAGGGAGCAACACTGGCTGGCTCCATCCAAGGGCACTGCCTACCCTTTTCTCCCTCTCCCTGTTGTATTTCCATAACACCCTCCATTTCAAAGCTGATGCAATCCGGAGAGCACCAGCCCTCACCACACCCCTCTGAGCTTTGGGTGGACAAAAATTTGCTCTTGATGAGTAAGACAGTGTGGCACTAAGCAACTGGCCCATCATCATGCAGGAGATCTGTCTGTATCTGTCCTCTTGGAGAAGTTTGGCTTCATAAAGCAAATCACGCACAGAAGTATTAAAGTCACTGAGTCTCTGCACTAACAGGAGGTCTTGGATGAGGCTGTCTGGTAATGAGCTGCCCGTGGGCAAATTCCCTGGAAAGTGCCACTGGAGCAGGAGCGGCCTGCACCACTCACCAGAGAGAAGCAGCCATGTGCTGGCTCGTGTCTTTCTTGTTTTAGATATATGTGACATTGTCACGGCACCGGCAGGCTGGAAAGGGAAGACCTCCAGCACACGCAGCAGTCCTCACCCACTTGTCTGTCACAGCCTCACCTTGTGGTTGTGTTATCAGAAGGAAATAGATGTTCTTGCTCCCAGCTAAAGAAACAAAAGATTGCACATAAACTAATTTTCAGTGCTAAACCTTTGCAACATTTAATAGCAGGTATGCTTTTTAACATCCCAGGCGGGGAGTAATTTGTTTGACAGTTGTCACACATCTCGGCATTCTGCAGCAGCGTGGGCGATACCCCTGTGAGTTTGGACATGTCTAATACAGAAGTATAGCCACAAGCGTTTATAAAAAATCTAAAATTACCGCTTGGTTTCCAAAAAGACTAGCAAAGGCAGGTACTTCCAAAACAGAGGTCTCTGGGAGCCCAATGTACTAAACTAATTGTACCAAGGCTACAACCCAGATTTTTTATTTTGTGGTAAAAGGGACACGGCCCTTTCTGATGGCACAGAGCCCCTGGCACAGGAAGGTCGGGTCAGCCCAAGGGGTCCCCAGCCAGGGATGAAGAGCTGCCCCCTCCCAGCTCCCACACGCTGTCAGGCAGCCACCAGGCAAGGTGATGGTTCAGCCTTTACAACCTTATAGAAATGGGCCTTCCCTTCATGCCCAGTGGCTAGGATGTGGGATCATGGCTGATTCCAGGTGGGAGACAAAGAGCAATGGTATGGGACTGCTAAAAATGCCACTTGGACCTGCTTTATGGCTTCAAGTGGACAGAGGTCCCTTCCAGAGGTGCTTGGGATGGCTCCAGTTTTTAGGAAAGTTTTACAGAGCCACAAAAGACTGCTCCAAATCTTTGAATCATGTTGATTACAGCCACGGGGTTTTGCATGGATTTGGAGTCCTTGTTTTCCCCAGATGCATTGGTAAATCCCAGGATAGGCTTGTAGAACCCCTGGCCAGTCAGAGATGTCTGAGCTGTGCACGCAGTTTATGTCTAGCTCAGCCAGCTATTGCAGAAAGCGGGAATATTTCTAGGCTAATAGAAACTTCCTCAGGTCCAGGCATGACTTGTCTGCAGGAAAACTGCACTGGTGAGGACAGCGCACCCACGATTTGGCTGCCAGACTGGGCAGAGGGGACTGTGTCCATGTGATGCTGCTTGCTGGAGTATTGTGAGTCCCCACCAGTCATCCCTAAATCATACCCCTTTCTGCATCACACAGCAGTGTGTGTGAGTGAGGCAAAGTACTTTTAACTATAGCACACACAATTAGCCATTAATAGCCTGGCAGTTGGAGAAAATCCTGAGCGACAAGCTGGTCCCCCCCAGCCGTGTTCCCCTGGTGCCTGATAGCTGCCACTTCCCAGGGCCCTGATCAAAGAGGGCTGTGTGGAAACGTTTAGCTGGATCTGAAGCATGCCTCTGCTGTGGATAATTGCAGGATATTAACAAACAGGGCTCTGGCTATCTTTGATGGCTCTGATGGAAGGGGCTCAGTAAGAGGAGAGCCAGAGCTGCCAAGACAAGACAGCTTTGCACCCAGGGATGGGGGTGGCCTGGGGGCTGGGGGGAAGAGATGGGGCGGCCGGTTTGTTGGGGCTCTCCTTGCTGAATTTCCACACGCTCCTCAGCCAGACTGCCTCTGCTCAGGTCTCCTGCCTTAAAGGCAGCGTTTTGCCAGCTGAAAATGCTCCCAAAGCAAGGATTTGGATCCCTCTTTTCCCCTGGGGCATGCTCATGCCTCCTCAGCAGTCTCTGGGACCCCATCAGCTCACACTTGTTCTGGCCAGAGTGTGGTCTCACAGGGTGCTGGTGTGGAGGTGCTAGTCCTTGGTGGCAGCAGCACAGGCACCCTTCAGCACCCCTAGCCCTGCACGTCCCCAGAGCTGAGCACAAAGCAGAATGCAACCCCAGGAGTTCAGCTTCCCAAAGATGACAGCATAGCATCTGTGAGGGGTCCAGGGGCAGGAGGCGCTGCCCCAGCACTAAGCACCTCCTCTTCCTCGGGCAGAGCTGTCTCTCACCCACTCCCAGCAGGAGGGCACACATGCCCCTTGGGGCAGCTGCCCTGCGGTGACCTCTCCATTTGCTGCCACCAGCCCTGCACTGCAGCGGGGTGTGGGGCTGTGATAATGGAGCCGATGAGAACCGCAGTCAGCAGCAAGCTCCTCGCAAAGAGGGATGCCCTCAGAGTGAGTAACCCCCAAACCTGGGAATACCAGGATCCACGACCATGAGTGCGCCAGAGCAGACCTTGCTCTTCCCCTGGGAACAGTGACAGCATGAGTGGGTGAACAGTTGGACTTAATGATCTTAAAGGTCTTTTCCAACCGAAATGATTCTATGAGGAATCCCAGATCTGCTTCAGCATCCAGCTCTTGCGTGTTCAGGCCAGCTGGCACAGTAGCTGTGTGTGCCCCCCAGGGAGGAGTTGATCCACCAGGAATTCTCCTGGGCTGGGGTGCAGGAAAACCCTTGTTGCTGTAAGTCTGGGACAGTTATTTCTGGGTCGTGGGGGAAAGGCAAAGGAGCAGAGGGGCTCTGCACTGTCAGCCAGGACATGTGGGTTCGGCAGATTTAAACACACAAAGTGAATTCTGTTTTTTTGCACAATACATAGCGCTGTTGTGGAGCTCTTTGCTCAGTGATGTTGAGTCCAGGACTGTAAATGAGTTAGAGACCGGACAAATTCATACCTTCTGGGAGCTGATTAACTGAGTGGCTTGGATGGAGTGTCTGGCTTAGGATATCCTTGAAGCGAGCTAGGTGAGATGCTAGACATGGAGGAAAGAAAATTTTATTGTGACTGTGCCTGCAGACATGCCGCAGGGCTGGATGAATCTGCGTTCTGACCTGGTACAGCCATGGGGCTGGAGCTACTCTGTGATCCAACACCCTCTTCTGAGGCTGCTGGGGTTTTGCTGCACACTGATGTCAATGCACAACAGCTGGTGCCAAGCAGTGGTCCCCATCCTCTGCCTTGCTGCAGCTGACAGCTGCTGGTTGTAGATCTTGGGCAATGTGCTGGCTATGAGGAGCAGCAGGGTGGTGGTGGAAGATGAGGGTGATGCCTGCTGTAAGCCATCCTCCTGGCTGGGCATCCTTCCCCAGCCCATGGGTCTCCCTGCCCTGCACAGGCCCCCTGTGCCCTCTCCAGCACATCCTCACTGCGTGTCTGCAGGGCTGGAGCTCTTCCCAGGGCAGTGCCAGTGCTGGGGAAGGGCTGTAGACTTACTGAGCAGGACCTCACCAGTGTCTCCTGGGTCTCCTTCAACACAATTGGGATGTGAGTAGAAATGGGTATATGCACCCCCTGCCCCGAGAGAGGCACGAGCAGGGCATGTGCTGCCACCTGGCAGGAAAAAAGCTTAAAGGGAAGGAAATAAAATCCCTGGCTTTTACTTGTCCCTGGGTCCAAAGAACCAAAGACCCTTCTCTGCTGAGCTTCAGCTGCTTGCTGCAAGCCTCCCATAACAGCACTGAGCTGGGAGTGGCCATATCCTGCCTGGAGTGGGGACTGGGCAGCCTGCCTCCACTGCCAAGCCTCCAGCCCAGATGCACAGGGTCAGAGACAGTCAGCAGAGCTGAGGCCTGGGGTACCTTTGCATGCACAAAGCAGAAGCTAGGGAGGGAGGAGAGTGTGGAAACATCATCTGCAGCAAATAAAGCTTGCAGATTGGGAGGGCAATTAGCAATGTAGCTTTAATGAACAGCAGATGCCTTGCATTGTGTTTGTATTGCACAAGAAGAGGAGGTCTAGTCTTCACTGTTTTCATTTGAGAAAGGTCCCTCCTCTGTCCTAGCCTTCTAGCCCTGGGTTTGATGTTTTCCTGCTAGGGACCTGAAGAAAAATAAAACCCATTCTTTGCTGGACAACCAGTTTTGCTGGGTACAGGAGTCTGTAGAAGCTGTGAGTATTGCCACCTTTATCCTGCTCTCTGGCTTCTTTGTGATAAAAGGGGAGAGCGGTGGATGCACGAGCCAGCAATGGCAGGGCTGCATGAAGGGAGCTGGGGCTGTAGGCAGGTTGGAAAGAGCAGCTTTAGCAAAAGCAGGTTTAATCAGCAGCAGTGTCTGAGCAACTCTCCTCCTTTGCACTGCTTCCAGATTCCTTGGCCACAACACGATCACACAGCTGAAACCCCGGGGGTTTGAGGACCTGCATCGCCTCTGGTGGGTGCAAGTTCCTCCTCCAGTCCCAGAGTTTGTGACTGATCCTGACTCTTCCTTGCATTTACCATAATTTAATTTCCTTGATGGGAAAGGAAGGATGTGAGCATGATGGTTTCAGGGTATCTGTATTAACATGCCCATGCTGGGGGCTGTGATGGTGTTGGGCACAATGCCGAGCTGGGTGTCCCCCTCCCCACCTTCCCCACCAGCCCTAGGGACTGGGGTGCAATTGGCCTCTGCTGTGGCTCTTCTGTGAAGCTCCTATTTGAGTTTCCCTCCCCTGTTACTGAGGCCAGGTTTAGCACGGACTGGTCATAGTCTTGTCCAAAACCTCGTTCCAGCTGGCTGGTCCGCGGTCTGGAGCAGCCGCAGCAGCAGCAGGGTGCAGTGATGGGCTTCGCTTAGACAGCCTCAGCTCCCA
Source organism: Falco biarmicus (assembly GCF_023638135.1). Taxonomy (NCBI): domain Eukaryota; kingdom Metazoa; phylum Chordata; class Aves; order Falconiformes; family Falconidae; genus Falco; species Falco biarmicus. The sequence continues at coordinate 862,092 of NC_079301.1, read as the reverse complement.
AGCTGCAATGTCAGTGGTTCGTATATAAAAGGCTTTAGAGTGCACTATTAAACACAGAGACTTGCAGCTCCATCACCTTGAAAAATACATGCCTAAATGTGAAAGTACAGCTAATAACCTTCCTTTCTGCTTATCCTCAGAGGCTGTGTTTGATCTGGGCCCATGCGGTGTGTGGTTTTACAGATGGAGCTTATAAAGGTATTGCTACAGAAGAGAAACCATAAAGGCCGCTTAACAGTATGGTTCATCCCCTTTCTGCGTTTGCAGGAGCAGCTCAGACAGGTCTGCTGCCCCACAGTCTTCCCCCCTCTTACTTGCCCTGGAACCAGCGCAGTGATTCCTTAAACCAAGGAAGGAAAGCAGAGGATGAGCAGCTCGCAGAGGGTGGTCTGTGATGCAAACATGCCAGAAGACTTTTGAGAAGCCAAGCACGGCCCTGAATTCCCCAAATGGTTTCTAATTTATCTTTATTTCACAGCAGAAGAGAGGAAAAATCCAACAGACCCTGACTGTGAAGGAATCCAGACTCCACAGCTGGATCTAATGCTTCAGCCAGGGCTCCTAGGCAGGATTGAAAAGGGGGCTCAGGCTGCAGAGGGGGGCAGCCCCTGCCTGTGGGTGGGTGTCTATGCTGTGCAACAGGATTGCTCATCCTGGTGAGGTTTGCAGGGCTGAAGTCGTTGTGTTTCCTGTAAGTAGGGTTAGGGCAGCCCTCCCGCAGGGTTTGGGGAGACCCCACTCTGGAGGTGTCTGCGTGCTACCTTCTGCGCTGCTTCTCCAGGCAGCTTCCAGCCTTTTCCAGGGCAAGTCAAAAATGCTGTGGCTTCCTCACCCTCCCCAGTGCATGGGGAGTAATGGTACAAGGGAGAAGTGTGTCTCGCTCCCGCACCCAGGAGCTGGCAGGGGGAACCAGCAGGCTTTGCTGGTGCTGCTGCTTCTCTATGCCATCTCCTGCTCTCAGCATGCTCTGATTAGAACTAGTTAATTGCTTTTGCTTGGGACAGGGACAGGCAGGTCCTGGGCAGGTTGGCCTGAGCAGAGCCTCAGAACTTACTGATGAGCAGGATGGGTAGCGATGCCTGTGGTTTGGGTTGCTGACTGCTTTCCTTGGGTCAGTGACTGCAAGCAGGATTGGTTGTTTTCCCAAACTACCACCCTGCTGAAGACCCCCTCGTCTTCACACCAGGTCACCTCAAGCCAAGGGGTTTTTAAGGTCCAGCCATTTCCAAGGTGGGTATACAGAATAAGGAATTTGCTTTAACCACCATAAAAACAATTTTGCAGTCACTGTAAGATGACTTTAACACCTTCTCCATAGTCCAGAATACAGATTGGAAACCTTGGCAGCAGCCTGGAGTCAGCGTTAGGGGAGATGGTTTGGCTGTTACAGTGGAAAAAACACATGCGTGTTTGAGTGCACAGGCGCACGTCCATGCTCACATACCAGGTTTTAGGCTGTATTCCCTGGGTGTACACCTGCAAGCAGAGCACTTCACCTGTGGCTGCTGGTCTGGGCTCGCACCATCTCTGCTGGAGATGTGACTGCTGGAGTTGGCTGTAAAATCCTGAAAGCTGGTTTTGAGGATGTGCAGGACTGGTAACTGCTGTGGCCATGCCTGGGGACAGGGAGGCCGTCGGCACAGGGGGATGGAGGGCAACCAGGGCTGGCACCAGGCTTGGGGAAGAGGGGTTGTGACCCCAAGATTTTGCTCTTCTGCAAAACCTGGGTAGTACTCCGTGTCTGCAGAGCTGTCCTGGCTCTGTCCCCACAGGAGGAGCCGTGCAGGCTGTGGTGGGACAGAGTGCCCTCAGCCACACGTTCCCACCTTGCAGGCAGAGGCACCACTCTGCTTAGTGACGTACTCTGTTTATCCATTATTTTTTTTTAGCAGATCAAGTAATCTAAAACTGCAGTCACAAAACATGCAGTGAGGAACACTGCAGACAGGCATGTGCAGAAGCGCTGGGAAAAACACCAGCAGGAGTTCGGGCTATAAATTTGCTTTTACTGGCTGTGGCTCCAGGGTCACTTGCTGCTGTTTTTATTCACCAGTCTCCCAGTGACCTGCCCGTCACAGCTCACTGGAGAGCATCTCCCACAGCCACCAAATGTGCCCGTATCATTACCTTCTTTTCCAAAGAAGGTGAATGAAGCTCTGCGACACTGTTAACAGCTGCGTGTGCCAAGTCTTTGCCTGGGGTGGTGGTGTCTGAACTTGCTCTGTTGTTCCAGGTGGCTGTGGCTGCTCTGCTGGGATGTATGGGAGCCAGTGCAGCCATGCTGCTCTGGGCTGGCTGCACCACTGGCCCTAAGCTTGCCCCCAGGCTTCTGCATGAGCAGCCCGTGCAGTGCAGGTGTCCCCTTGGCTGAGCCCACAGAGCAGCAGAAAGCCCTTGTGAAACACTCTGTTGTCCAGGAGCAGTGACATGACCTGACAATATACAGGGCTGTGACCTGGGGAAACATACAGTGCCATGGGCTCATTTTTCTTTGTTGCCTCCCAGCTAGGTACATGCTGAACAACTCTCTGACTCAAATATCCAGCGCTTCCCTCTGTGAGGAGATGCTGGAGCTTGGCTGGCGGTGAGTACCCTGCCTGTGGATAGGCAGGGGCTGCTGCAGGCGCTGCTCCCACTCCCCAGCCAGGCTCCTGAAGCAGGGAAGGCTTGGAAAGGGCTGGGAGCATCCTGCAGTGGATGGTGATTGGGGGTGTTGGGGGGAGCAAGCAGGAGGTGAGGGATCATGCTGGATGACCCCTGAGCATGGTGGGGATGCATGGGGTGAACCTAGGGAAGCAGCAGTCTGCAGGGACCTGGAAGGGAACAGGATCCAAGCAGCATGCAGGGCTGTCTTCCAGGAGTGCTGCAGCTTCACGGTGCTGTGAGGACCTTGGGGGTCTGGCTATGGCCTCCGCTTGCCAGTGCAGACCCCATCCCATTGTGGGTGCATGGAAGGGATAGCCAGGGCTCTGCTGGGCCCCGTTTCCCACTGCTCTGGGCCAGATAAGGGGCTGCTGTCTCACATTTAATGGTTTCAGCCCATGTTTGTACACAGCATCAACAGCACAGTCAGCTTCATGAATTTTATATGTATTTTGTAGGGACTTGCTCAGGGCCCCCAGAGCCTTTCCCAGCAGCTGTTGGCTGGAGGATGGCTAGCCCTGCTGCCCAAATCAAATTCATGGGGTGGGAGATAGTGTCAGGACACTGCATGGAAAAACCTTCCCATGGTGTATGAGTGCCAGAGCTTGCAGCCAAACCAGACCCTTCTGCTGGCATCCCAGTCCGCTAAAAATGTCCCTGAGGAAGACCATAAAGCTTGCGAGCCCACTCTCCACATGTCAAATACCATCTGGCTCCGGTCTATTCTGTTCTGCCTGAAGAGCTCCTGCCCCATTCCCTCCTGTCATGGAGGCTGATACCAGGTGCCCTCCCAGAGCTGACAAGTGCAGAAGATTTGCTCCAGTGATGCATGGGCCTCTCCCAGGGTCTAGTTTTCCTGCATGTCACAGTCATACACATCTCCCAAAGAGAGATATATGGCTCCTGGAGCCACAGGAGAGGAGGACAGGAGACTTGTGCACTGTGCCTGTGTTCTCCATGAGCACAGGGCTGCCAGATGCCACAGGGTGGCAGCAGGAGGGCAGAAGTGGGGTGGGGAATCAAGCCATCCTCCCAGGGGATCTGTTATCATGATTATCTGGAGAGCTGGGAATGCACCATGGGACCCTGTACCAATGCTGCTGGATCAGAGTGAGCTTATCTGGACAGTAGTGATACAGGGCTGGGATGGAATCATCTGTGGCAGGAGCTGCTCTACCCTCTCCTTCCCCAGATATCACTTTCCTGTGAGGCGCAGCAGGGTACACCTCTGCCCCAAGGGCAGATGCAGCAGCAGCAGTGCCCCGGTGTCCTTGCTGCTCCATGCAGGAGCAGTGTACGTGGCCACTAGCAGCAGAGCAAGGGTGTTGGATTCTCTTAGTCTCCCAGCTGCTCCCTCCACTCGTACAGAAGTCTGCAAAATGCTCTTTAATTCCTTGCAGCTCCTGATGGAGGTCCCAGCAGGTGATACAGATGCTGAGCAGTGTGTTTGAAAGTCGTGCTGCCCCAGAGCCTGCCCCAGCTAGTGTCTTCATGAGTCCCCTCTGTCTCTGGCAGCCCCAAACCCAGCCTGGGGCCACTCACAGCATCCCCTGCACTGGTTTCCCTTTTGCAGGGGCTTGCAAGAGCTGGAGAACCCCAGCATCCACAACTTGACCTTCCAGAAGCACCAAGCTTTCCCAGGTGTGATCCACATCTGTGAAGGTGCGCACTACACAGGCAATGTGGGCCAGGCAGACTCTCACGGCCAAGGCATGCACTGGCGCTGAGCTGTGTGCTGGGAGCTGTGATTAAGTGATGCCATCAGAGGCCCTTTTAATTGGGTCTGAAACAACGACCCAAGAACCCCAGAGATGTGCAGATCAACAGGCTGGACAGGAATCACACACAGGATGGAAACAGGACGGCACAGCCAGCTGCGAGTGCTTCAGCTTCTTTTTGTAAGGAAAAAAAAAAAATCATTAATTTTCTCCAGATGCACATTTTAAAGTACCTGTAATGAAAGACAACTGTAGATCTTCCTTTCCGTAATTGGTCTGTTCGCAGTACAAATATGGTACATTTTCTACCTGACTTGCTAATAAGCAATCATTTGCTCTCCTGTTATCTATTAATAAGCAGAAATGAGCTTCACATTGCAGTTTGGTAGTAATTTTCTAATGTGAAGTTTTGCTAAGCTTATACGGGTTGGCTTTTATAAGGCTTCAAAAGATTAATCTAAAATAATATGCAGAGGGGAAAATGTGAATCCCTGTTAATGGAACTTGAAGGATTTGAATAAGGGATTGATTTTTAAATGTTAGTTTGAGAATTGTGGGCTGGAGGAACACACTCTTGTATTTATCAGTTGACAGTGCTGAATAGCGGCAGATTTAAGAGTGTGGCTGTGGCACGTGTTCCAAAGAGCACTGGGGTGCCTCCAGCCAGTTTTGCAAAGGCTTTGGGGTGTTGCTTAGTGTCCAAACCCAGCTGTAGTACTGTGCAAACAGGGAGCTGCCTCGCTCGGCCCCACCAAGCTCTGTGTGTGTCCCCAGATCCCTGCCCTAGTGGTGTCATGGGGAGGGCTGTGTGCTGGCATCACCCTGTCCCCACACCCACCCTGCATTGCAGCTGCCTCTTTCCTCCCCCTAAGCTCCCCATCTCCCTTCCCCTGGTCTGCGCAACTCCCCAGGCTCTTGGCTAGGGAAGCTGGGGGTGGGATCTTCTCTACCCAGACAAGGAAAAATATGGCTGAGAGGCTGGAGGGAGCCAGTGTGAGCAGGCAGGGTTCAGGGTATGGGGCAGGGGTCTGTGAATGCCAGACCGTGTTTGCTCCTGGTCCCAGTGAGAGCCAGGAAACCTTCCCCCTCCAACAGTTAATTCAAAAAGTATCAGTAAACACAGCTACGTGTCCTGTGTGTGCTGCTGCAAGCCCAGCTGTCGTGGCATCTCCTCCTTCGACAACCTCCTCGCCAACATCAACCTGTGCATCTTCATCTGGGTCATCACCTGCCTTGGCACCCTCTTCGTCATCTGCATGCGGTCCTTCATCACCACGGAGCACAGCCAGCACACCATGGCCATCATGTCACTATGCTGTAAGCTGGGTGGCAGAGGGGCAGGGACTGGTGGGGGGTGCAGAGGGAACCAAGGCAGATGAGCTTGCCCACGAGCACTTCCACAGGGAGAGCCTGTCCAGCGGATGCCAGCCCTCCCCCAGTGCAGCTGGGTCCTCTTTGCTGCCATCTTATTCTGTGTGCTGATGGCAGATGGGTTTCTGTGCATCCTTCTGTGCCTGGGGCATCTCAGCCACCACAGGCACTCACAGGCACCTCTTTTCAGTATATGTACACATAAAGGCGACGGCTGCCCGGCACTATGATGGTGTTACAGCTGTGCCGTTAAGGCAAAGGGCTACATTTGCCCACTGGCTTTTTTCTCATGCTTCCTTGTCCATCCGTCCCCAGGTGCAGATGGCCTGATGGGCATCTAACACTTCATCATTGCAGCCTTCTCCCTCAGCATCGTACCCGTGGTGTAAGGAATCCTTTGGGAATTACTGTGGGAGGAATGGGGTGTGCTTCCCACTGCAGTCCAGCCTGGGCAAGCAGCCCAGAGCTTCTTCAGCATCATATACCTCAGGGCTCAGGACCCAGGGACGGGGATGATGTGGGGGAGGATGGGCACTCCTGGTGGGAGCAAGACTGTCTAGCCCACCCTCCACTCCAGGGTGCCACAAGAGCCTGCGCTGCCTCCATTAGTGGGGTATCTGACTCTACAGGGTACTGCCACCCTGCTGGGACCCTGTAAGATGGGATGTCAGCTCTGCCCTCCACCCCGAGCTGGGGAGTGTCGCTGCTCCAGCCTGGCGCTGCGCCCAGCCTCACCCCAGAGCTGGCCATGGGCATGGGCATCACTGGGCTAAGGCTGGATTCGGGACTAGCCAGGGCTTCCGAGATGTCTCTGCCCCCTCTAGTGATAACAGTCGGAGTAGCCCTGCTGCTGGCCGCGCTGCCCATCCTGGCTCGCAAGGGTTGCGCTTTGGTTATGCTCTGAGCGAGATTTCTTCCTCTCCAGGCTTGAATCTTGTGCCCTTCATCACCATCGTCTTCGCTTGCTCCAGCATGTTCTCCATCCACTTCGTTGCATCCAAAACAGTGGAGAGAGGCATCTGCTCCTGGGAAGTCACCACCACAAAGCTGTTTTTCCTCATCGCATTCACCCGTGCTCTCTGCTGGATACCCATCTTCTTCCTCAAGCTGCTCTCCCTCCTGCAGGTGGAAATCCCAGGTGAACCCACATCCCCTGGCAAGGCTGTGAAGCACAGCCCACCGCCGGCTGCTGCCCACCGTGAGTCCCTGGGCTGGGAGGCCTTGAGGTAGATGCTGCTGTGTTTTGATCCCTCTTCACCCCCAAATAGGATGGACAGGGTTAGTGGTTTCCCTGGGCCCCTGGTCTCTCCACAGGGAGCAGCAGCCATGGCCCTCCTGTGGGAGGCTGTCCTTCCAGCCGTGAGCCCACGAACGGCATCGCTCCACTTTACTGCATGGGCTGGAGTGGGTGGGTTACCCCTGGGCAGGGGGCAGCCCCCCTTGGCTGCCTAATGTTGCATTCTTATTGGCACAGGCACCATTGCTTCTTGGGTGGTCATCTTCATCCTCCCCCGCCACAGCAGACTGAACCCCATCCTCTGCACAGTCACCACCACCTCCTTCCAGGAGAAGGTGAAGGGCTGGTTGCTGACCCAGCAGCTGGAGCTGCACAAATCCCGCAGGAGCTTTACCCTGGGGACACTGCAGCACTTGCCCCTCCCTGGCAGCACAAGGATGCCTGTGGCTCCCCAGCCTGCCAGGCAGCTCCACAGCCACCCAGGAGAGTGCATTGCTCAGCTCTGGGATGCTCCTTTGTTGGAGAATCACTCAGCATGAAGGTTTCCTCATCAGCCAGCAGATACCATTAGTATTTTATTAATTACACAGATCGGAAGAGCAGCCCCGATCCAAGTCAAACAATCTGCTGCAGTTGCATATAATACAAAAGTCCCTTAAATATAAAATACACGTCTTTTAAGTGAGCATCACCTCGTGCTGAGCTCTACTGCTAGAGTTATATATTAATATTCCAACTGTACAAGTATTTATAGATAGAAAAAAAATTTAAAATATTAGGAGAAAAATCACTCCCCCAAATGTTAGTTATATTTTTATATATATATAAAATATATATATATAAAAACAAAGAATACAGGCTGAGTTACTTTTTTTCACCAAAAGAGAGACAGATAGGATTCGTTACAGCAAAACTGACACTGGGGAACCACTCCCGTGTGTGGGTCATGTTGCCTTCCAGTTGAAATGGTTGTCTGGTAATTTGGGTCCCTGCCTGAACAGAGAAACCAGGTTAGCTCCCAGGTGCTATTAGCTATGCAAACGGCTTCTCTGTGGAGGAAAGGGAGGGATGGGAAGGGGAATGGTCATCTCTGAGGGAGCAGCGTTAGGGAAGCAGCTCTGCACCCAGGAGGGGCACAGGTTCTGCCACCTGTAGTTCCCACCTTACTGCAGAGGACGGGACTGAGCCTGGCCCAAGCAACTGGCACATGCTTGGCCCAGCTTGGGCTACCATGCTTTGCTGGCATGGTCCCCTCGTCAGCTGGGATGAGCACAGCCCTTTGGTGCACTCACGCTGCCTTGGCCAAAGCTTTCACTCCAGAGCGCTGCCGAGGCTGCTCTGCCCTCCTCCGCTCTCCCCAGCACTGGAATATGAACGGGGAGCTGCTGCGCTGGCCGTGTCCCTCCCTCACACATCACCGAACTGCCCTGAGGGGCCACTGCCCCTGCCCAGCTGGTACCCGCCTGCCCAGGCAGCTGCCCTGGGGCTCCTCCGAACAGCTGGTAGGCTGGTTTGAAGGGACAGGTTTGGCTTGGAGCATCGCCCATTCAGCCCCACCAAAACCCCGTGCACAAGAGAGGGCTTTCAGCTGAGCAAAAGCGAGGCACAGGACTGGGGGGCTTTTTCTTCTATGAAATTCAGCACCAAAAGTGCAATAGGTTTTTTTCTACCACTCAAGACATACCTATATATCTCTGTGTAGCCCCCCTCCTCCCAGAACAGCCGCCTCTTCCACTACCAAATTGTGACTCCTGGCGGTCCCCGCTGGGTGACACCACAGCACAATCCACCCCTCGTTTGCCCACCCTTCACTTCCCAACACAGCACTGTGACCTACTGAGCCGCGCTGTCCTCCCCGCTCACTTCTCCCATACCCTCCTGCTTTGCTCCACGCACCTTCACCCCCCTCCCAGCTGCTCCCGGCTTGCATGGGGGAACCCAGCTGAACCTGAGCCAGCTGCTTCCCAGCCCTGCCTGTGGGATGCCTTCCTGGGGGTCACCCCCAGAGCCCCTCTCTTTCCCTCTGCTCACCAACCTCCTGCAGAGACCAGGGGCTGCACGGCTTCGCCTCTGCAGACAGCCTGCTACGTGGCACACTTGAGCAAGGGGCGGCTGAAGCAGCAACCAGGACGGTGGGATGCAGAATGCCCAGCCCAGGGGAAAAGGACGCTTATAAATATGTGCCTGCGAGCGTGCCAGCCTCCACCTTCCCCTCCACGACCAGCTGCTCGTGTCACGGTCCCATCCAGGAGCCCCAGCCCAAATCCACCGGCAAGTCCATGTCAGACAGGACAGAGCATCTTCCTGGTGCCTCAGATCTTTGTCTCAGGGCCGTTGGGACTCAGGACTGGGAAAGAGTCTCGGATCCTCACCAGCTCCATGGCACAGAGGTGGCCAAAGACCTTGTTGTACCACTCGGGAGACCGGCCCCTGGAGAAGGGAAGAGGCCGGAGGAGGGTGAGCGGGCAGAAGAGACCCTGGCACAGGCCAAATTGCAGCACGCCACTTCTTGCTTAGGGACAGGCACTTGCCTTGGCTCCAGCTGTGATGGACTATGGGATGATGAACGAGCAGTACATGACACAAAAGGGAACCCACCTCCCTTGCTCCCCACCACAGACATGAAGCAAAATGGGGGAAATCTGTGAGCCAGCCACGCTTGCACCAGCCCAGGGTGGTGACCAGACTGCCCCTTGCATCAGCCCACACCACTAACACCCCAGCACAGCTCGTCACAGAGAGGAGAGCATCTACGCTATGCTTCAGACCCATGTGGGACCCCGGGTTTTCTGCAGAAGCTTTAGGGGACTTGCTGCCACACTCAGAGCCACCAGAGGAATGGCCAGCACTGCAAGACTGAGCTGGTGGCTCCCTTCCCAGTAACCATGTGGCAGCTAAAACGTGGCGCCAGACCAGCATCCTATTCCCTCCCTCTGGGCAGGCAGACACTGTATTGCATGAGCTGCAACCCTGCCTGTGCTGCACGAGCAGAGGGACGAGCAGCTCCTGCACCACACCACTACCTGCTGCTCCACCAACCTCCCCCACGGCTGATGCAGCCGCTGACGCAGTGGCACCAAGGGCCCCATTACCTGAGGTCAGCTCTGCAGATGTGGGTCACTTTGGAGCGGCCCATGGCGCTGGGCTCAATGAGGTACTGGGATGTCAGTACGATGGCTTTGACACCCCCCTCCACCGGCAGCTTGTCGTGTTCCACCGAGATGGAGATGAGCAGGCAGGCTCCCCGTGGCAGGTCCATGCGCCAGCACCTGCAGGACAGCACAGGCCCGCTCAGCTCCTGTCCCTGTGTGCCCACCCACGGGCAGGCCCTGCCTTGACCTCGGGGCCCACACCGGGAGCACAGAGGGAGCGCAGCCCAGGGAGGAGCAGCCAGGGCTGGAGCCAGATGGGTTCCACCAAACCAAGACCAAACTCTCCCGCTCGGGTTTTTCCCCACCCTCACCGGAGCACAACACAGTCCCTGCGCGGGTGCGGTGCCATGCTGTCCGTGACATAGTGGTAGACCTCCATGTTCTTGTCCAGGGCCTCCACAACTTTGCTCTGCAGCAGGTCCTCATCCCAGAGGTGACGCTCCCGAAGCACCCGGTGCAGCACCATGGCAGGAGGGGCCTCGACGTCTGTGGAGACCTTCCACAAGCGCAGAGGGTGCCCATCTCCAACCTGATGGGCCAAGGAAAGGGTCAGGCAGCCTGTCCCATAGGACTCCCAAGTTCCCAATGGCACCCAGTGCTAACCCCCAAGCAGCTTTACCAATAGCTCCCACCACCGTGGAGCAGCACGGTTACATCTGCTGGTTAGTGAGGGATGGGAGGGGATGGGAGCTGCTCAAGCTGCTGGAGAGGCTCTGGCCACGGGCAGCCAGCTCCTCTGCTAACAACAACATGGTAGGCTCCCTCCCAGGACTGCTGGGCACAGGGAACCCTCCATCCCAGAGCTGCCCCTCTCTCAGGCCCTGCTCTAGTAAAGGGTTGCTGATCCCTCCTCACATAAGAGAACAAGCACCACGGGATTGCTAGCAGGTCAGCAGGTGCCCACAGAACCCAGTGGTCACGCCGTGCACACTTCCCTGTGTGATCCCAAGCTCCCCTCCACGCAGTGGCATTTACCTTTTTGCAGGAGAGCTCCGTGTTCAGGGGTCCTGGGGTGCTCAGCCACCCCTTGAATTTCTCTGATGACTCTTTGAGCAGGTTCTGGACACTCTGCTCAAAGTAGGAATGTAAATCCTTGCTTTCCCCCTGACACATGAAGTCAGACAGGGGATGGGGGTAAGCATCTGCAGCCATATAGGAGCTGCTCAGCTGCAGCAAGATGTCATGGGAGACCTACAAGCCAAAAGTACAGAGATCTTCAGCAAGCCAGATGGATGCTACGTGGACTTTGTGAGTGGTCCTGGGTGGCTAGAAAACCATTAACTCCTCATCCCACTAAGGAGGGGGGGAGGGTGGACACAGCCTCGCTGGACATATGTCCTGCAGCTTGTGACCTGTACCACCACGAGACGCAGCTGGGCTTTGCTCAAGGGCTGACCAATTGGTGACAGATGCCCAGCTGAAGGATGTGTGCCCTTATCTCACCCCACACTGACTCCGCAGGACCAGTACTCCACCAGTGAGGTCACATCTGCTGCTGCCAGCACCCAGGGAGGGCAATGCTGGGCTGGACACACCACCACCACCCACCTGGAAGAGTTTCTTGCAGTCGGTGATCATATGCGAGAGCCCCTGTGTCGCAGCCATGTTCTCATTGAGGTCCTTCTGGTCAGGCTTCCCCATGGTGCCCCTCTTGTGTATCACTCTGCAGGGGAGCAGGCATCGCTGGGACTGGGTGGGCATCACCCCTGTCTCTAGTTCCCCATCGCTCTACTTTCTCTACACAGAGCAGCAGACCCCCACTTTGCAAAGCAGAGCGATGGGGGGGGCTGTGCAGTTAGCCTGCATGTCCCCCCCATGCCTTACCCTAACCCACTGGCCTCCTACCACAATGGACAGGGAAGGGATGACGGGGAGGCAGGGGCTGCAGGAAGACTGGGGAGGCCAGAGCCAGTCCAATCCTTACCTCGGCGAGGTGCTTTCCTTCTTGGACACATTGAGGTGGAAGATGGAGGGGGCCAGGCACACGGCCAGGTTCCCCGCAGTCATCTGGTTCTCCTCCGCGGAGGCAATGTCACTCAGGAAGTAGAGCAGGGTCTGCAGCACCTCCCGGTTCTCATCCGGCATGAGGATAACGGCTGCCTGCACTGCCTGCAGCCGCTGCTCCTTTGACACGACTGTGAGCACAGGACAAAGCTGACGGTCAGCAGGTCCATCCCTGCGGGCCACCACCTGCCTGCACTGCCTCTGTCCAAATGAATAAAGAGCTGCCTGCTCCCCGGGAGACCCCAACTTTCGTCCCCAGCCCAGCACTTACATTGGTAGATCTGCAGGAAGGTGTCGGTCAGCTTGCTGGTGAAGATGGGCTCTGGCAGGTCACGGAAATACTGCTTCAGCAGGTCAGCCACGTCATATGCTGACTGCCCATCATAGTTGACGTTGTCAGGGCTGGTTTCATTCATGTGACGGAGCGCCTGAATCCGGGACTTCACCCCTGACTTTCGGAAAATGCCAACCTGCCGGGGAAGAGCGGGTTGGTGCCCAAGTGCAGAGCAGGCACCGCGCCAGCAGGCACCCAGCTGGACTCCCATAGCACTGGCAAGGAGACCCCTTCCGCAGCAGCCTCACGCCCCTGCAGCCCAGGGGAGAAACCCGAGTGAGGGACAGCCAAGGAGACACCAGCGGGTGTGGGTTTCCCACAGCCTCACACTCCCATCTCATCACAGCCAAGCACCACATGACCTGAACAAAAAGGACCCCAAAACCTAGGTTTTTTCCCAAATCACAGCACTGCCAGCAATTGTAGCATCACCTGGTCCAGGCACTGGCTGCGGATGTAGCGCATTGCCTGCTGGATGCTCTGGGGCAGTGGCTGCCCTGTCCGCTGCACGTTGATGATGGGTGGCACCCCAAAGACCATCTTGTCCCTGTAGTTGGGGACTTTACTCCGCTTCATGAACTTGGGCACAGTCCTGCGGGGTGGGACAGACAGATGTCAGTACAATGAACAGCTCCCGTGGCACCATGACGCAGAGGGGAGCAGGACCCCAGGTAACGCACATGGACACGTGCTTCTGCCATGTTTTGAATCTAAGCAAGGCAGCTTTTGAGCAGGAACTGCAGCACCTTTTATTAAGCAAAAATGCTTTAATACTTGGCTGCAAAAGGAAACCACTGTCCCACTTTCTTACATTGTTGCAGCCTTTTTAGTGCTCCACAAATGCCAGCAGCCCTCCTGGATGCAGATGATGCTGGGAGCCCAAGTGTCCGCCCCCAGCTCACACTTTCAATGAAGCCCACAGCCATGCAAAGCAAAGCCAGCTCCTGTTTCAGCTTTTTGCCCCCCTCTCCAGCACCTTCACACACTGAAGCTGCCCCAGGCTGCAGGACAAGGGCTGGCAGGCAGCGCCCAGCACAGCACAAAGCTGCAGCCCTTGCCCACCACATGGGCCTCATCCCAGTCCCCCTCCCCACCAGCTCACCATGTCCAGGCTTGCTTGTGGGGCACAGAATACTTCTCCATGATGGCCGTGAGACGGAGCAGGGAGCACTTCTGGAGCAGGTTGAGCTGGGCAGAGGACTGGCGGTTGATCTCCAGGGAGGCAGAGTTCAGGCTGGGCCGGTGCGAGTTCTGGAAACTGTGCCAACGCAGCTTCCTATGGGGCAAGGCTGGCGGTGAGATCTGGTGGCCCCAGGGAAGGGTCCTGCCCTGCCCCATGGCACCTGCTGCTTTGTGGGAAGGTGTGGGCACCGCAGCAGCCGGGCTGAGCCCAGGGATCCCAGCGCCAGTGCCACGGGTGCTGCTCCCTCCCTCCTGGCGCTCACAGACCCACTGCCAGAGCGTGCCAGGGGCAGCATGAGAGACACCTTCTCTTGCCTCAAAGGACTGTCCTGTCCCTCAGATTCCCCTGAGACCACCCCTTGCACTTCAGGCGCACTGCACCTGCACCAGCACCCAAGGGCTGCACTGCGCTGCCAGGAGATTTGGGGAGAGCTCAGATGCTCAGGGTGACACCATGCAGAACGATGCTACATCAAAGAGGACATCTACAACACCCTCTTTCTCAAGAAGAAAAGACACCCCAAAAAGGTGGTGCTCTCTTGGGAGCCTGCTAAAAACCTCCCTGAGCCCATGCTGCTCCAGAAAGGCTCCTGCAGTGCTGCTCTACTGCATCCTCAAGCCTAGAACGGCACAAGGGACATCCCTAGCTAACAAAATGCCCCTCCATGCCTGCCTGAAGGCTCATTATCCTCCAGCATCAGCCTAGGAGGAACTAGAAAAGAATTTGGAACGGCTGGAGTTTCCTCAGGGGAAACACAAGGGAGCACTAGCACACTGGAAGCAAGTGCCTCCTTCATTTAAATCTGTTATTAGTACATGAAAAGTCATTTAATTACAGGTGCAGGCAGAAAGGTCGCACCCTATACACAACAGGCAGCAGCTGCAGGCAGCAGGGCTGGCAGCGGTGGCTTGCAGCCGCCAGAGCGCACCAGCAACCCTAGCTGCTTCCCTGCCTCACTGCACCGTACCAGGGTGCCCACCCAGCAGCATCTCCCTCCCTCCACCCGGCTTCTGCCACGAGGGAAAGGGTGATCATTAAGCCCGGGCTTGCAGGGCACCGGCCAGCATCCCTGAGGAACGGCTCCGGTGCTGCTCCCCCTGAGCAGAAGCACCCGTGGATTGGGGGGGATGGGCTCGCAGTGGTCCCCTAGCCAGCAGCACCTCGGCAGCTCCAGGACCAAGCCCTTCCCAGGCACGGCAGAGGGGAGGAGGGTGCAGCCCCAGCCCCGGTCCATGCTCACCTGCAGGGTCTGGTGAGGGATGCTCCCACCCCTGAGTCCCGGCGCTCCCGCATCTCAATCTCTTCGGCCTCATTCAGGGAGTTGCCCGTGCTGTCAAAGTCACTGGCAGAAGTGCCAACATCCGACATGGACCGCTCTTCAAAGTGCAGGTTGGAGGGTTCCCCTCCTGAGTCCGACTCCTCCTCCTCCTCCTCCTCGCCCCCTTCCTCCCCAGCCAGATCAGGGGAGATGGCTTTATACCAGAGCTCCACCTTCTGCTGCAGCCCCCACATGTGCTGCAGTATGTCGTCGAGGTTCTCATAGGTCACCTCCCCGTCCTTGCAGAAGTCCTCGCTGCTGCCGAACTCTGGCACGTTGTCATACACGCTGACCCGGCTGCCCAGGGAGCTGCAGGAGCCCCGCCGGCGGCGGCAGGCAAAGCCCCGTGGGGAGGACAAGCCCTCCACACTGCTGCTGCTGCCACCCCCACTGCCCCCCACCAGCCCGATGGGCACATTCCCTGATTTCCAGTGGGTCAGGGAGCTGCCACCCAAGGGGCACAAGCTCTCAATGGAGAGGGATTTGGGGAAGGTGCCTGGCTTGTGGTCCTGGGGGATGTAGACCAAGCAGTCCCCCCGGCGTGCCTGCCGGTGCTGGCACCCTCCAGCAGCCCAGTCACCGCTGCCTGTCATGGCCATTTCATAGTCCTCCAGGTAGACTCCGCTGCGTTTCGAGTCAGAGCTCACCTTGCTCCCACCTAAGCCTAGCAAGCGGTTAGTCCTGTACGACACCGAGAAGAAGTGTTTTTTGCCATGGAAAGAAGCAGATAACCCTCTTTTAGAGGAGCTGGCCTTGGTGGCTGCAAGGTCCCTGTTACTCTTCAGGGAGCCCCACCCTGGTGTGGCTGCGATGCTGCTGTTTGGGGCCACCTTCTCGTCTGGGCTGGCCTTCTCTTTGTCCTTCCTTCGAAGGGACTCAATTCTCTTCAGGAAGCTGCGAGACCGTCGCTTCTTTGGCTTCTCCTTGGAGCTCTCACTGTGGCTCGAGGGCTGCTCCAGCAAGGAGCGTTCACTCAAGCTGTGGCTGGAGGCGATGATGGCAGCAGCAGTGACATGGATGGGGGACAGGGGCTTGGGTGGTGCATCCCCAATGCCCAGCATGCCACCCGTGCTGCCTATGCTGCCGCTGCTGTGCAAAGACACAGCCTCCGGGTTGGTGCTGAGGTCCGTGAGGACACTCTCACGGCTGGATGCCTGTCGCATGGTGGAGCTCAGGACCTCGGAGCTCTGGGAGAGAACATCGATGGACCCCACCCGGGACCACCTCTTGCTGTCCCTCTGAAAAGCCCACCGGTTGCTGATGGCATACAGGTCTTCCTCTTCGGAGTCTTCATTCTGTGGGTGGTTGAGAACAGGGGACAATCAGTTGGTTGGAGCCACAGAGGGCTGGCATGTCCCCCCAGCCTGCTCTCCTGGGACAAGCACCCCAGAGGTGGGCACAGCCACCAGCAGAGCCCCAGGCAGGGAAGCGAGCAGCGTGCACACCCCCTTAAACCAGCTCCCTTCAGCAACAGAGGGCTCCAGAAGCCACCAGGCATTATCGTGCCATGCCAGAGGGCCATACTGCACTGGAAAGGGGAAGGTGCTGCTTCCAGGCCACCTCTGGAGAGCCCACAAGCAATCCGGACATCCCTGCGGAGCCTCCCCACAACCCCGGGGCCACACACGGCAGCACAGCAAGGGATGCAGGGCTGAATCCTTCCCAAGCCAAAAGAAGGGCAGTCAGAACAAGCAGGGATACACCCAGTAATGATTTCCACATACTAAACACCAAGCTGCCGTGCATTTAAAATGTATTATTCATTAAAGGAAATACAAAAGGTTTTGCTATTAATATGCCAATATTAATTGTTGTTTGTGACATGGGCCGGTTTCACCTATCTCTCCGGGGTCAGGCTTCCTCCTGGAGATGTGCTGCTGGGGGTTCTCACAGCCCAGCTCAGCAGAGATCCCGAGGGTGATGCTGCAGGCTGCAGGCACACAGCCCTGCACAGACCACCCTGGCTGTCCTGGCACGGGTGTAACAGCTCCTGTGGTTTGACTGCTACCACCAGAGCCTTGGAGAGGTGTGGGGGCACAGGGCAAGCACAGGTGCCTGCTAATCCAGCCAGGGCCACATCTGTGCTGGGAGACAGTGAAATAAATGAATGACAGCACCAGGCACGGCTGCACACCTGGGGCAGTCCTGAAGCACGCCGTGTTATTACTGAACACAGGACTGCTGCTCCACCAGTGAGCACGCATTCCCCCGCACCCCTCAGCCCCTCGCCTGCCCTTGAACTTACCCGTTTATGCAGATAGTGAACTTCCAGCTTCATGGAGGCACATGTGTTCAGGGTCATCAGCCTCCTGCAAGGAACCAAGAGAGGTTTTACCCTAGTCCTGGCCCCTGCTCAGGCTGCAGTGCTTGCTTGTTCTTTGTTTTCTTTTTCTGTCTCAGAGCTCTTGCTGTACACTGTCACCTGTCACCCAGCAGCTGCAGCTCCAGGGATCAGAGGGACACATGGAGCCCGGCACAGCTCCAAGCCTAATCCCAGGGGAGTGCCACACCACAAGATGCACGCCTGCCTGCAGACCTCTGTGGACACCCCACGCCTTTGCCACCTGCCCAGGCACCCAGTCATGTGAACCTTCATCATTGCAGCCAAGGGGTGACACCGCTCGAGCACACAAGTGGCACAAGCCCTTGGTTGCGTGCCAGCAGGGATTTTGCAAATGCAGCCATCAAAGCAGCGCTTCACTCCCTCTGCACAGGCACTGGGATGTCCTGGCCATGCTTAAATGCCTGCAACAACCCCAGCGCCAGTGCTCTCCCACAGCCACAGCATCCAAGGATGCCCATCTCCCACTGCTCATGGCACCCCTGCACTGCTGGGTCCATGCAGCTGCTGGCCACCTCTCAGGCGGCGTTTTCCAGGCATCCCAGCTCCCTCCATCTGCTGAGGGTTTGCTTTGTAAGCGGGCCCACTGACGGCTGTGGTGCAGCCGTGACCCTCACCCTGCTGCCTGCGGACAAGCAGCCCAGCAAGTACCATGTCTCCACAGCCAAAAAACAAACCTCAGCGACATATTACCAAAAATCTGACTCGTGTCCCTTTTGCAGTCCCACTGAGACCCCTGACTGAGAGTGGGGTCTTGTAACGCACCCTGCATCGTGGTTAAACACATGAAGTCTGGCAAAGGGAGCGAGGTGGGAGCACACGTGTGCTAGGCGGGGAGAGAACACCTCCAAGGGATTCATTTTCTTGGAAGAGCTGCCTTTTCAGTGTCCTTCTTGACCTTTTTGTTAGAAAAATGCTGCAATGGGACACCTCAGGGACCCCAGAGACAGCTCAGGGGGTCAGGGTCATCCCTGTCCTGTGTGGCCCACCCAGCTGCACCAGTCGCCTGAGTGGGCTGGGATGAACTGCTCTTGGTTATTAGAGCAAAACAATCTCAGAAGCTCCTGTGACCAGCCAAAGAATGACAAAAGAACCTGAATGCTCAGACAGGGGGCTGGTCAAAGACCTCTCAGCATCTCCCACCCCACTGCCATCACCAGGAGGAAAACCCAGGACCTCGCTGGGCACCCGAGAAGCAGCGCAGGGGATGCCCTCCTGCCTGGCACAGCAGCCTGTCTGTTGGGAAAACAAGTAAGTAACAGACGCTTTTCCCATCCCTTCTCTGTTCTGTTCAGCAGTGGTGTCTGTGGGAGGGACAGCAAGAGTTAAGGCATGGAGTCAGCGCGGGAGCACGGGTGTGATGATGTGGCCCAAAAGCCAAGGCAGGGCTGAGTCACCCACAGCCTGTCCAGACAGACAGACCATCTGGACAGACAAACTAACCAGATGGACCGATGCTGGGGTTGAGCGGTGTCCCTCCTTTTGGGTGTTAGCTCTTGCTCACACTGGCAGCACCAGGAGAGTTCCCCCCATCTCTGAAACACACGCTGCCTCCCTGCAGCAACACACCCTGTGGCATCTCCCGGAGCTATTTTCAGCCCTGCTGCTGCAAGGAGTAGCTGTGTCCTCCTGGAAAATGTATGACCGGGCTGTGTTGCCAGGCACCAGGATGACTAATGTCACACAAAGCCAGTGAGCACTTGTGAACGCAGAAATCCTCTGTTGGAGCAATCGGCCAGGGTTGTTCCAGGGAGGAGGAGGGACCCCCCAGCACAGACTTCACCTGCACGAAGCAAACCACAGCACAAACAGACCGCTCCCGAAGCCCCTAATGACCCACCCAAAGCACTAATTAGCAGCACACGCCTTCCATGGAGCCCCTCGCACTGCACCACAGCTCAGCAAACCCCTCACTGTGTGTTTTCTGTCCTTCACAGGCAGCACGTGCCTGATGACCGAGTGAAACTCCGTCCATGGACACGATTCCATCTGCAGGTGCTTTGACCTCAGTCTGCCTTATGCCAACAACCAAGCCAGTCTGCTCGCTCTGATGCAGAGATGTGGTTTCCAAGCTCTTTTGCTCTCGGAGACATTACGAAGCAACCTTGCAACACAAAGCAAGATAAAACGTGCCCTGGGCACACAGGGCTCCCTCCCCTTGGGACTGCAGCCCACGAGGTGCCGCCCAGGGCAGCTGGAGGTGGAAGGGGAGCGCATGGGCAGCAGGGACAGCAAAACTGGGTCTCTCTTTGCATCTCTGCTCAGTTTGACAGTTCAGCTCTGAACAAGCCATTTCTAATCGAGTTCTATAAGCCACAGTTACTCAAGCTTGAAATTAAAACACAACCTGAAAGCCACAAAAAGAGAAAAATTATTCCTGGGAGATCTTTCCATTCCCCAGGAGCTCTCTTTGTTCAAAACAATAAGTGCTGCTGTTTCCCCAGCACCACCCAGCAGCCCGCATGCTGTTCTGATCCGGAAAACTAATGCATCCAGACTCCTCACTGCAGAGGGAGCGCCAGCGCCCGGGTGGGCTCCAAGCCGCAGCCAAGGTGCCAGGCAGGCCCCCCACAGACCCCACCGCCCTGTTGGCCCCAGGGACCTCGGGCGGCTGCCCCTCGCCCTCGCCTGGGGCACATCCTCGCGCTGGCTCTGAAGGGGTGCACGGGAGTGTTACCTGCACAGGGATTTGAGGGAGTCCTGGTCCAGGAAGCCGTGGTCCTTCTTCACAGCACTGATGTCAAGAGGGAACAACGAGTCTGGGGAGGAAAGCGAGAGGAAGATCAGCTTCTGTTTCCAAGCCAGCCGCTGCACCAGGCACAAAGGCCAGCAGGGAGCATAGGAGGAGGGAGACACTGCGAGGGGCAAGAGGAGGAGATGCTGATGATGGAGAGCCGAGGATGCGGGAGAGCAGCGAAGAGGAAAGGTGTGGGAGGCTTCTGGGCCATGAGTATGAGTCAGAAGAAGCTGGGAAGGCTGGGGCATTGCTTTGCCACCATGAGCTGCCACCTGTGACAGCCATGGCTGTGGGAGGGGAACCTACAGAGAGGGATGGTTCCACCAAGCTGCCTGGGAAGCAGCTCTCTGCAGGCAGGATTTGACCTGGGCTCCTGGCAGCGGGTCCTCCCAAGGGACCACTTTGTGCCCACAGCTCCAGGAGGCAACCAGCGAACAGCAAGACACAGATGGGGGAGGCATGGAAAGGCCAGGGATGCCCGGGTGCCATGGTGGTGAGCGCAAGCCAAGTGCAGAGGTGGGAGGGATGAGTCAGGCAAAGGAGAAGGGTGGAAACCAGCCCCATCGGCCTGGGAGCACAAGGGCTTGCAGCAGCCCAGACACTCAGAGAGGATCACAGTCATGCAACAGTTATCCCTTGCATTGCCTCCACCTCAGTCAGCTTCCCCCTTGCAGGACAAACCACCCTGTCACTGCTCTGGGGACATGCACACCCGGGACAGTTAAAGCCCACAGGAAAGGCTCCTGCTGGGCTGGGGTGCTGGGCTGGCTGTAGCTCATGGAGAGATAAGCAGATTCACAAATAAACACCAGCCCTTTGCAGCGCTTTCACACACCCACACAGGTACCCCTGCACAGCTCTGCTCCCAGGTGAGCACATCTGGAGCCTGGACTGCCGGCAGCACACACTGCAGAAGGGACAGGGACCCCCTTGGCTTCTCCCCTCGGCACCTCACGGTGGTTTTTGGAGAGTGACCATTTCCCTAATGCTGCCCAAGAAACATCTTGCTGTCCCATAACACAATACATTACACATGCATTGAGTGCTCATCAGTGACTCCCTTCTCCCACTGATCCCCCACGGTCAAGAAAGCCTCTCAGATGCCCTGGGAAGAGCTAGGAGCTGCTAAGAGGTCTCCCAAGGGCAAGAAAGCCATACTGGTATGGTGGTACTGTGGATCTAGCATCTCATTCAATCCCCCCACATGCCCCAATGGTCAGGTCTCCACAAGCAGATATGCTAGCTGGCCTCACAGAAGTGGCTGGAGGAGCACCCAGAGATGGTACATGCCCAGGGTCTTTGGGCAGCGCTCTTTCCAGGCAAGTTAGGTGAGGGTGGCAGGCTGCCCAAGGGCCTCCATCCAGTTCCCTCCTCATCTCTGTGCACTTTGAGACAGCTCTGCTGGGATCAGGTACATAAGACCTGGACCATTAACTGAACGTGTCTAATCCTGGCTGTTAATGAAGCTATCGAGTGCAATTACCAAGGGGATGCTAAGCCCTGCCAGCTGGGGAGAAAAACAGAACAAAACACTCTGAGGATGTGGAAAGTTTTGCTCAGAGAGGCTGGAAAAAGGGTTGGTTTATTCATAGACTCCAGCACCCAGCACCCGCTCCTCACCACCCTGGCTGTAAGCACTGTTAGGAGCCAACACCTGGGGCTAGGTCTCCCCTGCAGGAATCTGGCCAGTCCTTACACGTGGCCACACTAAGAGCCTGCCCCCTAAAATAGAAACCAGAAGCAAATAGGCAGCCGGTAAAGCCATTACCTGAGGGGCAAGAGTGTGGCTCCTGCACACGTGTTGCGGGGGGCGGTGGAAGTGCCCTTGCTGAACAATAGCCATCGCTGCGCCTGCTGGAGACCCAGCTTCCCACTATTGTCCCAGCCAGCTGGGGCTGGCTGCAGCCACCACTCCTTGGCACCACCACCCTCCGGCAGGGACCGGCCATCCCACCACCAGTTTGAAGTAAACACAGCTGAGCCAGAGGTGAGAGCCACAAACAGCTCAGGGGTGCGTGGATGAGGAGGTGGGAGTGGGTCTATGGTGGGGGGGGTCTGTCCAACACCTGCACCCTGGGAGCTGTGTGGCATGGGGACCTGGTCGTCCCCAGCATCACTTCCTCCAAAAGCACAGACCCTACCACCTAATAGAACAACGAGGCAGGCCGGGAGACTGCAGGATGCGTTAGCAGGGAGGGAGGAAATGCTCACGCTATGTTACCTACACTGGCTGCCACTGTGCTCCCACCACTGCAAGCGCTCACTGAGCTACTGAAAACCTGATGTCTCTCCAAAGCCGGCCTGCCCTTGACCTCAGCAGCCACCCCGGGGACTCCTCACAGCCCTGCCTAAAGGGGAAAAGTTCAGGAATGCAGAAAAGTTAACAGCATGGCTGGCTCTCCAGGCCATGGCCAAGTTCAAGGGCTTAAAGTTTTAACACGTAATCATATAATTAGCAAACAATCCTCTCTGCCCTATCCCCAGAGCTTTGTGAGCTCTCCCTGCAGCCACCCGCAGTATTTGGTTGAGACACAGGATAGGAGACCAGGTACAGAGCAGGGACTGGGGCCAGCAGGAGCAGCCAGTGCTCACCTTCGTAAAGCTGGGCATACTGAGGGAATCCCGCCGCTCGCAGCCAGTCACAAGCTTTCTTGGCTTCAGTTTCTGAAAGAAAGCAAAGAACCAGCCTGAGCATCCCTGTTCTATCTATCATCCCCAGAGCAGCAGCCTGCTCCCCCCGCTCCCGTGGCACCCGAGCCCCTGTTATATCTGGCCCACGCAGAGGAGGTGATGGGCTGCAGACAGGGGGTCTGGGGAGCCCGGGCTGTGCCAGTGGGCAAGGATGCCCGTGCGCAGGGGCAGCTCTCTGCTTTCTGCTGAGAAACTGCTTGGCTTTAGCCCCTCCGCTAGCACATGACAAGAGGAGGAGGAGGTAACAGGAATGATACGACCATAAGACACAATTTTAACCTTCAGATGAAAACGTTTCGTTTCTGAACCCACCAAACCACATACAATACTTTGCCAGGCAAGTACTGTATGACTGACAGGCAATCACCAGGCAAGAGGAAGATCTTTATTTTTAATAATTAGTTCAGAGCTCCTCAAAGCTTAGAGTCAGTCACTTTTGCAAATATTCTCCAGAAAAGCCTGCCAAAGAAACCTTTCCTTCTTCCTCCTTCCCACCATCCCGGACCACCAAACCTCTTCTTTCAAGCTGGCATTCACCCTGGCAGGTACCAAAACCCTGGTTTTCTACACCACCCCGCCTGGCCGGTGTAGAACCCATCTGTCACACACGGTTCAGCTGTCGTCTGGGTGAGCCCATCTGATGGCCAGCACTATTTTTGGGGAAATTTCTCAAATTTAGGGGAAAACAGCCCTAAGTTCACACAGCCAAAGCAAGCTGCTGCCTGGTGTCAGCAGTATGCCAGTCTGTTGTGATTTATACTTCTGAGGGTGACAAACATTTGACCTCAAGTGTAGAAAATGTGATGGCAGTTTCAGGGTCTCGCCCATCTTCCCCGGAGGCACCTCCCAGCACTGACTGGACTGAGGCTGGATCCACCCAGCAGGCTGCAGTGAAACACCCCAATTTCATCACCATCCACCAAACAGCCTCAGCTGAGAGCTCTGCCTGTATTTCTAATTACATAGCTACAGCAGGGGAAGAGAAAAAAAGCTCAAAACAAGCAGTTCAGTTAAGGACAGGACCAAGCCAGATCCCTGAACCCAAATACTTCAGAAGTTTTTGGAAGAAGTTTTGGAACAAGCATCTGCATCTGGGTTCCAAACCGTGCAGCTGTCCTTGGCTGTGCCATGAGCCCAGCCGAAATCCCAGCACTGACCCCTCCTACCCTCAACAGGGCTCAAACCCAGTAATCCCAGTGGAGACCTCAGCCGTGGAGCTTGACCAGGCCAGCATGGTCCCCGTGGAGCACCGCAGCCCTCCCGTGCTCCCCAGCAACTCCGCAGGGGAAGGCACCCTGTAGCTGTGGCTGTCTGGCCAGGAGGGCACCAACCAAGACTGATGGTCCGTGTGAGCAGTCTTTGGTCGTGATGGCTCTAGAGAGCAGATCCCTCCCACATCCCTGGGGCTGGCAGTGCCCAAGGACGGGCATTTCACACAGCCCCCTGGTCAACAAAACTGTCAGACCCCGCTCCTGCTCTGCTCTGCTCCTCTTTTCACTCACAACGAAGTTGCTGGCCATGGGGCTGTCACAGCCAGAGGCTGCAGCTCAGGCTGCCCCCAGCCAAGAAGAGAAACACCAACCTCCCAGCTGCTCCTGCCCCATGACGTGCCGACCCCACACTGCCCACTGCTCCATGTGGGATGGGGCTGGCATCTGCCCCCAGGAGTGCACAGCAGAGGGCAGGGCAGCCAGAAGCAGAGCGGCACACCGAGCTTACTCCGATGGCGGAGGGGCTGAACTGGTAGAAGAGCATGTCCGGGGTGCCGATGGGCACCACTCCGCCGGCCAGGGGACTCGCAGGAGCCGTGTGACACCCAGGGTGGCCGTGGCCACCCCGCCGGGCTGGGGAGCCGCTGGGGACCAGGGCTGCAGTCTGCAGCAGCATGCTCCCGTGCAGGACTGAGCAAGGCCACCCATCGTCCCGGTGGAATCGGAGCACGTTTCCTTCCCCTCCGCCACCTCCTCCCAGCACAGGGCTGGTGCGGGGGGGGGCAGGCAGGAGCATACCTCTGCTCACCCTGTTTTGGAGCCGAGTCCTAGGCTTTGCCTGCTGCAGCAAGTCCTGCATCCCCCTGGAGCTCCATGCAGTGGGGAGCAAGCCCACCAAGGGCCGGGGGGTTCTGCCCACCCCAGGCAGGAGCCCTCCCTGTGTTGAAGCGCTGGCACAGAAAAGGTTTCCAAGTGTCTGGGTCCCAGATGGAGCCACCAGCCAGCTTCCTCCACCCACCCACCCTTCCCACAGATGTGCTTTCCCAGGGAAGCGCAGGAAGGACGGGCAGGCAAACCCTCCGATGGCACAGGTGGGTGGCAAACGGGCAAGGCCATGGCAGCAGCACCGGAGCCACGGCTAGACACCATGCATGGGGTCACCCATTGCAAGCCATGTCCCCAGACCTCCCCACAACCTGAAGGGGTGATGGGGGACCCAAAGACCCAAACGTTGCACCAGACAGCCGGCAGCACCTGCACCTGTCTGCAGCCTCTGCTGGAAAGGCAGCCCGAGCACCAGGGGCTGCTGCCTCAAGACCCGCCGCTGCCTCAAGCTGGGCAGAACCGTGCTGGCAGAGAAGCCACAAACAGCAGCAATGGAGGCAGCATCTCCAGGCATGCGGGCTCTCTGATGTCTAGTAAAGGCTCATTGCACACTACACCCACCCCTCAGCAGTGCAGGCGAGAGGGTCTCTTGCCTTCTTTGGTCAGCAAATGCTTTTCCGCAGCTTGTAGCAACATAGTATCTTTGAGATCTGTAGTTTAAATGTGGCAGAAATGATCCCATCCAAGCTGTATTGCAGGATGAGCAGGCACGCAGACACCAAACAGGCAGGCACACAAACACTCACAGAGCCCACACCTCCCTAAAAAGCAAGAGGATAAATCCCATGAAGCCACCTTCCCACCACACACTGAACGCAACTTCAGAGGACCCCAAGAACACCCCGTGCACGGGCACACGCTGCCGCAGAGCCAGTGTGCAACAGCACAAGTGACCCGTGCCCACCAGGCACCGGGCTGCACAGCTCCCCCGGCTCCTCACCAGGGACCGAGCTGCAGATGAAGACAAGGTGCACAAAGATGTCAGCGCTTTCACCTGGGCACTCACAGGGCTCTGTGCAGGGGAAGAGGGCTGGTGGGTTCCTGGTATTTTCAGCGGGCTTTCCTAAGAAGACTTGTGCAATCTGTCTCTCCTCTGCACGTCTGCATTACACCCACTGCCAGTACCACCACCAACCTGCCAGCCACATCCTCACCCATATCTGACAGGGGAAGTGCAGACACACACATAGAAAGCTGCTAACCGTTTTCACAAATGCAGACAGGGAAGGCGGATGAGTGGTCTCATTACGTCTCCCACTTCTGAGGAAGCTCACCATGTGAGATAAGCCCTTGGCAAGTGCTGGACATCCCCACGGAGGGGAAACCAGCACTAACATGCTCGCTGGAAACAGCTCCCAATGTGCACAGCCCTTACAAGTCACCAGAGAGTCCCCGTCCCCCCCCAGGCAAAGCCTCTGCCCTTCTCCAGCAGCTCTTGAGGCTGGATGGTGTTTCCCAAAGAAAAGGCATCCACAGCCAGTCTCCCCATCTCCTGTACCCAACAAGGAGCACATGCTGTGGCCCAAGTGCCAGTGTGGTCCATCACATATGCCCTGAGTGAGTCCAGTGGGAGCAACTCCACCAGGTTGGCTGCTGCAAAGGGACTCAGGGATGGAGGCGCTGCAGGCAGGTGTGTCCCCAACAGAGTGGGAAACCTGGAACAGACACCCCCCCAGCACCTCCCAGCATGCAGGGGCATGGGGTTGAAAGCAAAAGCGAAGAAAGAGAAGAGTTTCATTTTGTTAGTGAAAGTGGAAGAAAAGGATGAAAACCAACATGAAGGTGGAAAAAAAGGACAATATTCCCCCAGGCACCTTCCTGCACAGTCACTGCACCGTGGCATTTTGGGGTACAGCCACCCCACCCCTGACCTGGAACCGGCATGGATGGGCAAAAGCCTGGGAGATGCAGTAAGAGCTCTAAAATGAGCGAGCTAGAACACCGGAGGCCAACGTAATTACAGGCAGGAAAGCCACTTCCCAGAACCCCAGCTCTGCACTTTTGCTTTAAAAACCAAAAATAAAAAATGAGAAGTCACACCCCAGGATTCTAGCTTCTCACAGCAAGTTTCCAAATTCCCTATAAAAAGTCCCACACAGCCAATTAGTGTGTGAAAAGAAAACCACATCACAAAATTGCCCATACATTACCTAATGGAAAGCCGTGAAACCAGCTGCCTGGCAGCTGAGGGCTGGAGCTCCAAGCCTAAGGCTGTCACACTCCAGCACTAGCGAGGGGAACGCTGCTTCTTCTTTTCGTTTTGGTGTGTTTTCTTTCCATTCTGTCTTAAAATAAACTGTTGCCTACAACAGTGACTATGCAAAAGTGGAGTTCAGCTTCCCCCCCCAGCCTGTAAACAGAAGTAGTTCCCCACTTGTTACAGAAATGACAGAAAATCCTGACATCTCCCAAACCAGGGGTTTGTGCCTTCACTGCTTGAAAAAGCAAGGAGATGAAACAGCAGTTTCCCACGGGGAACACCTATCCCACTGCTGCTGAAGGTACAGGGGCATTGCCAGTGAAAGAGGAATTACCTCTGTCCACACCAACCTGGCCTTTCAGAGCAGGAGAGGCACGCTGAATTTATACAGCCACAGGCATCCCACATCCACACGCAGTTTGGCACACAGCACCGATAAATCCCAGTTATGTGCTTCCAGCCCAGCCAGCTCCCAGCACCATCCAGCAAACCGCAGAGATTTCAAAGCTACCAGCACGGACAGGGCACACAGATAGGAATGAGAAACGCAGCTGGACATTCTCCCAGATGCAGTGGGTTTCCATAATTAACCTTCATGCAGTAAATAGGTCTCACAAGTTTTGGGAACTGCTCCTTGCTACATTGCCAACAAGGAATTGTTTAAATGCCCCCACCACCTCCAGCCCTGAAATGCCCTGTCTGCTCCCAGGGGCATCGCTCCCCTGGCGATGACACCACACCAGGGGTGACAGCACCGCGGGGGCACCGACTGCCCGGCGCATACCAGAGCCGGCTGCTGTCACGTCCACGTCCCAGACAGCTGCTGTGTGGTGCACACGAACACGAGGGAAATCCAGAGGTAAAAACGATTCTAGAAGTAGCACAGAAATACCTGGCCAGTGTCTGCGTAGGTGTCAGTCCCCAGGAACCGGCTGGGACAACCTGGGCAAGAAGCCCTCTGGTCACCCATGAGGAGGGCCATTGGGTTTCTGCATCACCTCGTGCACCACACTCAAAGCTCACTCCAAGCTTCTCTGCTCCCAGCTGCCCTCCAGCCACTGCCCGGGTGCCCCCCTTTCCTTCCCCATCGCCCCCAGGCAGTACCTGGCTTCGGCAATGCTCACAGCCCCCCTACCCTGCCCTGGAGGGCAGCAAGGCTGGAAACCCCAGCTGGCCAGCAACCCCTCCGGAGGACAGCAGAGAGGAAGGAAGGGCCCTGGGATGCCAGACAAATTGCTGTTCTATTGTCAAAGCAAAGATTCCAGGTAATAAAACAGGCTCTGCTCCAGTGGGTGCCCCCAGCGCAGGGCAGAGGTGGTGCTGTGCAGGGCTGCTCCAGGCAGCAGGGCAGCAGTCACCCCCGGGAGCGCTCCCCCCACCTTATCTCTGCCCTGCTCATATCTTGGCTCAGCTCCAGGGTTGCATGTAACTACACTTATCAACTAGATGTGACAGGTTTGGTTTCCTTTCCTGCAACTAGCCTAACAGTAGTCTTGTGCCGTTCTAAAGAAAGTTAAAAACACAGCCCTTTGCACCCAAAGTGAGTAGAACCTTGTGCTCTGTGGTGCACACCACAGCCGTGAGGAAGCCCAAGGGAGCTCAGCTCTGCACCATACCCAGCAAGAAAGCAGCTTCTCCCCTTGCAGGCTGGCACCCAAGACAGGAGCTGCACCCCATCTGCACAGGGAACACTGCCACTTCCATAAACATCACCTTGAGCAATTTAAACTCATGTTTGCAGCTTTTTTGCCTATTAATAAAGATTGCAAGATAGCACTGAAGTAGCCACATCAGTCCCAAACGAATGAGGCTTCGTCAGACCTTTGCAACATGCAAACACATTTGTTACCTTCTTTATTTAGAAAAGGGAGAAAACTCCTCTCCTTTCGGTACTCACTCCCCTGGGACCACAAAGCCTAACAGTCACCTCCAGAGAAGCCAACTTCTGCAGCAGCGAAGGGTCTCCTCCTCTCGTGGGGTGTTACTGTAGACTCAACAAGGCAGGGCTGAACGAACACCTGACCCATACCCAAGAGGCATAGGCTGCACGAGCTGCTGGAGAGGAGAAACCAGTTGGGCTGCTGGCCACACTGTCCGCTGGACGTGGCTGCAGGATGAGGTGGGGTGGCAGAGACAGACTGGGCCAGGGTGTCCCTGCCACCAGCGTGACAGTTTGCCTTTGCAAGGCAGCGCTGCTCCTGCCTCTGGCTAAGCAAGCTGGAGGAAGGAGGCTGTGGCCAGTGCCCTGGAGCTGGTGGCTGCTCCTTTCCGCGGTTTCAGGTCACAGGCAGCACAGCAGACTGGACAAGGGCAGGTGGGGGTGTCCCACAGGATGTTATAGGTGCCTGCTCCCTACAGGCATCTCCACTCCTAAGAGTTTTGCAGCACCTTTGGCCACCTCAGGACCCCTCCTGCTGGCCCTTGGCTTTAGACTGTCCCTGGGAGTTCAGGGGTTAAACATCCTGCATTTGAGTGCTGCAGCTGCAGAGCAGATGTCTGGTGGGAAGAAGGGGATGGAAAGGGCATCAATAGGAACAGAAACAAAGGGCCAGGAAGGTGAAGACCCTGATCCATCCTCCTTGTCTCCCCCACCTGCATTTTTGCAGCTGCTCTGACCCCAGAGGAACAACAAATGGGGCAGGAACCCATCCCCTCGAGTGCAGCAGCAAGCCACCTTCACGCGGGACAAGGGAGCCCAGCAGGAACCTTGGTTTCCATATCTGAAGAAGACAATGGCAAAGCAAGCTCAGGGGAGAGAGGGCCTCTGGCTCCAGTCCACCCTATGCACCACCCCAAGAAGGTCCACCAGCGCCAGCACAGCTGATGGCTCTCCTCTGCCCCAGTCTAGACTTGGGGTGAAGTTACTGTCTTCTCTTTGGCATCGGTTACATTATTCCTTTCCTCGGTTTCAGGCTGCTATTTACTCTGCTGAGCTGCCTGTATCTCTACAAACATGCGCCTGTGCACATGGGACAGGGAGAAGCTTCCCAGTGGAAATGAGTTGGAAAGAAGTTGGAAAGTCCTTGCGAGGCTGAAGCACCCAACAGGAACAGTGATGCTGGTAAGAGTGACTGCACTGCAGCAGCGGGATCTGTCTGCCCATCACTACACTTTACCAAGTGAAGAGCACCAAGACACCCCAGTACAACCCCAAAAAGCTGAAAGAAAAAGATGGCACCCAGCTGTGGAATGAAAAGAGAGCTTTGCAGGTTCGCCTGCCTCCCCCTTCCACACGTTTGTGTTGCAACAGCCCTGCGCCTGCAGCCAGCGAGCAAGCACTCACCAGTAAAGGGTAGCCCGCCCCATCCAAAGGCAATTGCTGTGTACGTGGAAAGCACTGAATGTTTATATGTTGGCATATGTATATGCATTTCTGCTGTTCAGGTGGCCATGCTGGCTGGCTGCTCTCATCTCTGCTACTGGAAATCCAGGAGAGAAGCAAGATGAAAACTGCTACTCAGATGCTGAAGAAAATTAATCTGTCTTGCCTATCCTGTATCCCACCCCTTCTAAACTTGCACTGTTGTTTTCCTGTTGATAGTCCCATGGATCTCACACACACTTTGTTTGGACTTAGCAGATACTGTCCCTCCGAGGGCAGCCAGCGGTGCCAGAGCTCCCCACCTGACCGCTTCGGTAGCACCAGGGCACAGCCAGCACCCACCAGCTGCCGTAGGTACTGCCCGAAACCGCACCTCCCTGATGAGGAAGGATCACATCACGCATTTTTTTACACAAACATAAAGTGTCCATCTTTCTGCTGCTTGGAAGAGCATTAGACCCAGCACCAACAAAACGATGCACCCATAGCCTACCCCCACCTCCAGCATGCTCTAAGGTTCAGCTCCACAGAGCTGCATCCCAGTGCTGCTTCCACCACAGCATTTACACTGCATGCAGTGCAAGACCCTACACAAGCCATCCCCAAAGGCCCAGGAAGGTCAAGGCAAAGAAAAATTACAATAGTTTTGCTGAAGAGAATCAGCAGCAGCTCTCACCTTTGCAGAGCTCTCAGCTCCACAGTGCAGCACGTGCTGCAGGCTCGCATCTCCAGTCAATGCAACCCGTGGCAGTTGCACTACACGCTTAGG
This sequence comes from Falco biarmicus, assembly GCF_023638135.1. NCBI lineage: Eukaryota > Metazoa > Chordata > Aves > Falconiformes > Falconidae > Falco > Falco biarmicus. The sequence goes on along the minus strand of NC_079301.1, from coordinate 830,976 downwards.
AACTATCCTCAGCTCCCACTTTTAAATCCAGGCATTAAAAAAAAAATATTTACTTGTCTAATACATGAGAGAATTTCCTCCTACTTCTGTGCATTTATTTAGAATAGACACTAGGGTGTGTTACCAGAGGAACCCCACAAAGCAGCATTCCCTTGTGGTCTTTCTGCAGCTTTTTCTGTGTCATACGGAATTATAAACCCATCCGGTTCCCAGCTGAAGAATGCACAGGCTCCTGTGGCCTTGGGTGGGAGTGCTGTGAGCCCCTGGGCACATTGAGTCCAGAGCCAGAGCTGTCACACCTGATCCGCTGGCTGCCTAAGCCAATGGCCAGGCACTGCCACAGCCCTGGCACAGAAACCCGTCCTTGCAGGAAGAAACGGGCACTAAATGCTCAACAGAGGCACAAAGAGTTGCTTTAGGGCTCTTTTCTTCCCTTTTTAAAGGCTGCAATACAAAACTAAGCCAGAATCAAGTACTTCCCCAGCTCTGTGCAATAATCCTCCTCACCAGTCCCCTATTGCAGACTCATGTTGACTCCACAGTCATGCCCCCTCCTGCCCGCCAGCCACACGCCCTCCGCCAGCAGCCCACTGGTGTTTGCTTCAGTCAGGCTCCGTCACCTGGTCCCTGCATTTGCTGCAGCTCCATGGGGAGCCCCGCAAGCAAAGGCACTCTGATGCCTGCACATGCTAATCGTTAAACTTGTGAAAATCCTACCTCCTGTCAGAAAGATCTCTGGACAACTCAGGTTTTTAATACCACAGAGTCCCACAGATGCAGATGGCCCCGATCTCACCCCTCAGCCCACAAACGGCATGCTGGAGGTTCACTGGCAGAACGGCCCCCAGGGTCTGCAGGGCAGCCTCCACCAGACAGGCACATCTCCCTGCAGCCCTTCCAGAGTAACTAGAAATCGAGGCATAAAACAGATTAAAAAAAAAAAACAACAACAACCAACCAACCAAACAAACAAACAGGAAAAACAAATAAAAAACCAGGAAAACCAAATAAAAAACCAGGAAAAACAAACAGAAAACCACCACCACAACAACAAAGCCCAAAATGTAAGTTTCAAGCAGCCGAGTAACTTTCACTGACCATTCTGTGCTCTCTCCTGCAAAGGCAGCTGTGTGCGCAGGGGCAGGAGGCTGGTCCCGCTACGGGGTCCCTGCCGGCTGAGGGGCTCGGGCTGGGGACGGGGCTGGGGATGGCACCACCACCGCTGGGCATTGCTCACAGCGCAGCTGCCGCGGCGGCACTGCCCTCCCCACGCCGCGGCGTGCCCCCGCGGGCAGCCCTCGCCCGGCTCCCCGCGCCCTCCTTGTCTCTTGCTACAGCCGCTTTGAAGCAAACCAGCGCGGGCCGGTGGTGATGGCACACGGCACGGCTGGCACCGCGCACATGCCTGGCACGGGGGTCAGGCTCCTGGGGAGGTATTTTGGCTTGGGCTCAGGAAAGAACCGAAGATTAAGAGGAGCTGGCATGCCGTGTGGCCACCGCGCTTTCACCAGCCTGGCTGACTCTGTGAGAAATAAGCCCAGATATTAAAAAGGCTGCAGATCTATCACACCCACTGCATCTTAAGAAGGGAGCACAGAGGGGCTGAAAGAAAAGCCACACACAGCACAACTGACACCAGCCTGAAGTCTGTCACATACATTTCTCCTCTCCTTCCTACCATGCACAGCCACACCCTCGGCACTAGTGCCTTGTTTCATCAGGGCTCAGGGCTCACACCACACCTAACTGCAGCCCCTCTCCCAGGATGCACACTCCCATCAGGACAGAAGCTACAGACCATTTCAAGGGAAAAAAGAAAAAAAGAAGAAAAAATAACCCCCCCCCCAAAAAAAAGGAAAAAGAAAAGAAAAGAAAAAAGGAAAAAGGAAAAAGAAAATTTAAAAAAAGGAAAAGGAAAAGGAAAAAGGAAAAAGAAAATTTAAAAAAAGGAAAAGGAAAAGGAAAAGGAAAAAGAAAAGAAAAGAAAAGAAAAGAAAAGAAAAGAAAAGAAAAGAAAAGAAAAGAAAAGAAAAGAAAAGAAAAGAAAAGAAAAGAAAAGAAAAGAAAAGAAAAGAAAAGAAAAGAAAAGAAAAGAAAAGAAAAGAAAAGAAAAGAAAAGAAAAGAAAAGAAAAGAAAAGAAAAGAAAAGAAAAGAAAAGAAAAGAAAAGAAAAGAAAAGAAAAGAAAAGAAAAGAAAAGAAAAGAAAAGAAAAGAAAAGAAAAGAAAAGAAAAGAAAAGAAAAGAAAAGAAAAGAAAAGAAAAGAAAAGAAAAGAAAAGAAAAGGAAAAAAGAAATATGGTAAAGGAAAATCTGGTCTGTTTTTCAAGAAAAGAAATCACAAAAGAAAAGCTTAACAACAAAACAAATCATGCCTCCTAACCCTTCCCTCACCCTGCTGCATAAAAGCCAAAGCAAACTGACTTGCTGCAAAGGAAACACTGTTTTCAAGAAATCTCTGACAAGAATAAAAGGTCACTTCACAGACTTTCCCATCTCCCCCAAGAGTGTGTTTGCTGGCTGAAAGCTCCAAATACAAATACAAAGCTGGGACACAAGGAGACTCACCATGGCAGGAGCTGTTAATCCTGGCTTTGTTCATTGGAAACCGTGGATTAAATGCAGAAAAAAATACCAGCATGACCACTGGCCTCCTTGATCCCCCACCTCAGCCACCCCAGCACCATTCACCCCAGGCAACAGCACTCCTGGCCAAAGACCTTCCCGCAGGCGGTCAGCTGGAGAGCTCCGATTTTTCCATGCGGGACGACTGTACCGAGCTAATAAAATTGACCCTGTCTGCCCAGGCAGCCATCTAATTTCTCGGCAGAAGCAAACAGGACATCCCCGGCGGTGCAAAGGCTGAGCTGTTCCAGCAGCGGGGGTGGGAGCAGGCGGGGAGCACACATGCACGCAGACACGCTGCTTAACTGTTTCCAGCTCTCCGCCAGCGCTGCCCGAGCAGCCGGACACACTTGCTTCCCCCAGAGCAGCCAGTCCGGTGGCCGGGGACGTCCCCTGGAGCAGGGGCACCAGGGAAGCCTGTCCTAGCTGCGGCCGGCCAGCCACAGGGTGCCCATTGCAGCCAGGTGGGTTGCACCTTTCAATTATAATTGAAAAAAATATGTACCCAGATGCTCAAGTGTGAAACTTGGCGCAGGGCTGCGCTTTGCTGGCACCAGGCTCGGGAAGCAGGACCCACCGGGAGTGCACGGCACTGCCCTGCTGGGAGCAAGCAGAGCGACGCCACCAAAGCCCCCTTTCTCAGCCCATCAGACAGCCACTAGCCAAACCACTGACTGTAAAGCCGAGCTGAGGGCTTCCCTTGGCCGGCTGTTTGCCAACAGCGGGAGCCACCCGCCGCTCACAGCCAGGCAGGCCAGCGCGTGTGGATGCAGCCTTTCCCAAGCAGAGGTGACGGGAAGGCTGGGGAACCCAAAAGCATCCATCATAAATTCCCCAGTCCCCCAAGATACCAATGAGGACTAAAAGCTCTGGAAGAAGACGGTTGAGGGACATGAACAGGAGCACCTGCTATCCAAGATACCTAGACTGAGCTGCCTTGTTTTCTACAAATTCATGGTCTGCGCTCAACCCACGGGTGCTCCACCTGGCCCTGGGAGGGCTCCTTCCCTCCATCCAGGCAGGACTCACCCCATGTTTTCAGGCAGACCGAAGCTGAGGAAACAGCAGGGTCCAAGCAAGAAGCTGTGACTGACACAGGATTAGCCTCTGTAACAAGAAGTACACTGCAACCGCACCCCCGAGCCGGGGCTTTTGGCGTAAACAGTTTACAGAATGAGCTGTGAGATCCCCTTGGCTGAGCAGGACCCAGCAGGGGAGACCCTCGGTCCAAAGTGCAGGAGGGGACAGTTGAGAGGAGCAGGCTGGTAAACACATCTGCCAGCAAACCTTGGAAAGGAGCGGGATGAAAACACCCGCACACATGACAGCAAGGGCATCCAGCTGACAACAGCGATCACCCGGCAGATGGGGAGGCGTCTCAGTGGCCATCTAAGTTACCAGCGTCCATGTGTAAAATATCCACCAACGCAGGAGGAGTCAAAAGCCGCTTCCAAATGTGATCTCACATCCCAGCGATGTAGGGAAGTACCGTGCCTCAGAGACAGCAGCGCTGCTGCCCTTCAGCGTGCTTGAACGGAGGGTGCCTTGGCTGTTGCCCACTCCAGCTCACAATATGCACTCCGCCAAAGCTGCTCAGGGATCCCACAAAGCTATTCTGACGTAGCAGGTTAATGAAATCCCTGAACTGAGAGGTCTTGATCCTCTTGGGACTGAAAGCAAGCACTCCTCTTGCAAAGAGAGTATTGCTAAAAGCCAGCAGTGTATTTAGCCAACCAGTAACAAATAAAAACCACATTTCACAGTGCAGAAGACCTTTCTGTGTGCATGTGACAGTGGACACCAAACCCAGCTGATGCCGCAGGTGCAGGCTGGAGCTGCGGGATGGCGGTGGCCAAGGCTGGCTCTCTGCAGGGGACATGCCACCCACACTCATGCCAGCGATGGGGCTGAGTCCCAGCCAGGGCAAGGCGTGCAGGGAGGCACAGGCAGGTGCCACACACGCATCCTGCCCGCTGCAGCACCCTCCCCCCTCAGCAAGTGGAATTTGGTCTGATTCTCCCCAGGAAAAACCTCTTCCACCACTATCACTGGTGGGACCTTCCTGCAATTAATGCTACCGTGGCGCCACAGAAGGAAACCAGACCATTAATTTCCAGCTGCAGCAAAAGAACAGCAGCTGCCTCCTGGGTCTCCAGTCCGCCAACATCTGTAGGTGGGAGAGAAGGGAGGAGAGAGCCTTTGCTGGCTCCAAAGCGATGGGAGAGACAGCCGGGCATCCCCTTATCCAAAGCAAACTGCAATGCTGCCCGGGAGAGGAGGCTGAAAGGGTCCCTGAACTTATAGCTCCTTCTGAGTCACAGAGAAGGTCCCAGTGCCACTGTCCCCTTCACCCCTGGGAGAAAGGCGGAGCTGGCATACCCCATCCAAGGGGCTCCCTGTATGTCCTGGAGAGCTGCTGCCTGGAGAAGCAATGGAAGGGGGCCCCAGGAGAATACCTGGCACAGGGACCTGCAGGTTGGCTTACTAGCTCACGCTTCTCCTTCTCAAGTTGGTCTCCTCCTGGTCTCTCCAAAGGCAGGCTGCAGGATGACTGAAGGAGGGCTGACGTGTTTCCCAGACATAACCTGATGCAGCTGGTAACAAGCTGTATTGATTCAAGCCAAGCTCTCCACTAGGTCGCACCATGGGCTTCAACACCAGGTTCGTTCTTTCTCACCTTGTTTCTTACTCCCAGCGGGAAACAGGATCTGTCTCTCATCCCCTATCAAGGGATACAGCATTGCAAAACATCCCACCCACCCCTCAGCTTGCTTCCTTACACAATGGTAGGTAAGACAGAAAAGGCCAGCGCTAGAGGCAGGACACCAACACAAGGACCACTGTGGTGGCTTCTGCCTTCAAACACAGTTCTGCTCCAAACCCAGGACCCTCCAGACTGAGCTGTCCACACGGGCTGCAGCAGTGATGAAAGCACAGCTAACAAGCCCATAATCATCACAAAGATGTGGAGGTCAGAGTGAAACCTTAGGACAAGGGTGGAACCAGATAGCATGGACCTGAGGTTTACGGAGGTCACCCATGTCAAACAGGAGTCCATGACCCTTGCTCTCTCTTTTTTTCCCTTTCTTCCCATTGGAAGGAGATGGTGTTGGGGCTGGAGTCAAAGCTCAAGGCTTCCTTTTCTTTATGAAGCTAACAGAAGCTGCTGCAGAGAGCAGGCCAACGGACTTTTTGAGAAGTAGTTTTAAAAGATGTCACAGTTGTGCAAAAAGACAAAGGAATATTAAAAAAAAAAAAAAAATCACACAGAAGTTTCCTTGCCAGGAATGTGGGGAATGTCAGGGAATATTACAAAACAGGATGCAAAAGCTGGCCTCAAGCAATGTAATAGACTCATATGCTGGCCTGACAGTCAAGATGCTGAATCCCGATGGAAGACAAACCACGGGAATGACAGACTTGACTTACCTGGCTTGGTCCCCTCTGTCTGTCTCCTGCCAGAGAAGCCAGCACAGCCACCTCTGCCAGCCAGCCCTGTGCCCCTTTCCACGGACATGCCTGCCCACATCCTGCACGCAGCCTCAGACGTGGCCCTGCGTGTGTAGCACAGCATCTCCTGAGGAGCCGAGGTGAGCAAAGCCCCAGGGACACAGCCCAGGGGCGCGCTCACACTGCGGCGGGGGGGCTAAGGATGCACGGGGGGAACTGGACTGGTCTGCAGCCAAAGGATAGTCCTGAATCTCAGACCTCTGCTGTAAGCAATACAAAACGCTTCTCAGAGATGGTTAAAATCACCCTCTGCTTCAGTTCTGTTAATTAACCAAGTACTTCCCAGACTTCCAAGGCATTTAACAGGCACATGAGCTCACACCCCCCTGCACAGCTATTCTGGCTCAAGGGAAGCGATGACGCTGAGTGCATCCGAGTCACTGCTTGCGGCTGCAGACAGCAAGGTCAGAAGCAGAGGAGGACCTCCCCCGGGTCAGGCCAAGGAGAAGCCCATGGGTTACAAGACAGCAGGAAGCCCTAATTGAACACACCAACTGTTGCAGCAGCAGCATTAAGAAAACAGGCCAGTTACTGGCAAAGCAGCGCCTTTTTGCAGGAACAGGCATGTTTTTTTCCAGCTTCCCTTCCACATGAAAGCCCCTGTGGAAGTGAAAAAAGCATTGTCACAGCAAGACCTACTTGGGGGTTTTCTTGCCTGACTGAATATCGCCCCAACAGCACAATGGTCTCGCTTGTGCTCGCAGCTGGACACAGCAAGGATGAGCCTGCTGCTAACGGGAAACAAATTCCCCTCCTGATGATGGGCTTATGCACAGGGCTGATGGAGGCTCCAGCCCGCATCTGATGCTTTCTAGGTGTTACACTAGGAAAACTTTGCCCTACAGACAATTGTACTGGAATATTCACCTGTGATCACACATGGAGGAAACTCTCCAACAAAACTTCTGCTGCAGGGCCATGCAGGCTGCAGGAACCCCAGTCTCCCCATCACTGTGGAGCGGGAGGACCAAAGCAAAGGCTGTCCTCATGGTGCTCACCCAGGTCTTCTTGGCCAGCAGGAAACCAGCCAGGAAGAGCCCTCCCCAGGGCTCAAAACCCGTACAGCCATGTGTTGCAGGGTGAGGGACCTCAGCAGCATCATCCCCCTCCCTGCACCTCAGAGGGGCTGCCCATTCCCGGGGCCCCTCAGGACCGCCTCAGTCCCACGCTTAAGATGCTTTGCACGGCAGTATTTTACACATGTAAACTTCCCCAGCAGTCATCTTTGCATCCTTCAGAACAACTCTTCAAAATGTTTATGTCTTCTTGAGCAAGCATTACTTTTCAGTCTCACTAGCGTGCGGCAATTCTCCTGTTGACGTTTCTCAGGCAACCTTTGCCTCAGAAAACCTCTACCTTAGAGCTGAGGTTAGCGTCATTTGTGGTAAATCAATCGGCTCACATCCTTCTAAACCTCATCTATGTCTATTTTTATGAGTCATTGATTTTGAACTCGCACATGCCATGTTTTCTGAAGGGACTCAAAGCCCTTAATTAACACTCGGCTTTTACCAGTGGTTAGAAAAACCAAGTGCTGAGTTGCTTTGAAACAGCAGGCTGTGAAAGCCTCTAGTCCCATCCCTTTGCAACAGGCTAGCCCGGCACACCAGCCATCCTGGTCAGCATCTTCAGGGGGCAGGCAGCACCCGCCCACCAGCCACCACAGCCTTTTGCTATCCAGCCCCATCTGAGCCAGCCTGTACCTTGCTCTTGCCCCCAAAAAATGCATGTTCCAGTGCCTGGATTCATGGATGCATGGCTGCTCACCTATGCGCCGCTGAGCGAGCTAAAGCGGCATGCACACAGACAGGCATGCTCCAAGATCCTGCCCGGCAGGCAGGATGGCACGCACGGACGCACACACATGTGCAGGGTGATATGACCCATGACCGCTGCACTGAAGGACTCACTGCTCTTGCCTGCCAGCTGCTCACGGAGCATTCTGTCCCTACCTGCCAGCAGCCTGCCTGCAGAGCTGCGGAGGGTCACAATGTGCCTCCTGGCTAAGACCACCAAGCCAGAGCAGAGGAGCTGATCTTTGCTCTCCCTGGCTTTCCAGAGCATTCCTGGACAGAGGCGTGGGATATGGCATCTCCTCCCACTTCCACTGCAGAATGCTGGTGTGCCCATCCCCACGCCGGGACCTGCCGCTGGCACCAGAGGGACGCACAGCACTGCTTGGCACAGGCAGGTGGGGCTTTCTCTGCCATCCCCACCTGCACTCCTGGGAAGCAGCACACAGCACCCTTCCCACCCTGCACCTGCCGAGGTGGAGAGGGCTGGAGATGAGCAGAATCCCTTTCTGCCCTTCATTTTCCCCCACACAACCTGCAGCTTGCACACTCACAGTTTTTTTGCCCCAAGAAGGGTCTAAGGTGTACCAAGTGCTGGTTCAGGCCATCCCTCAAAACTGCACTGCTGAAGGTCTCAATGCAGCCCCCCACTCACCCTGCCAGAGGATGCCATCCCAACGCAAGAGGGTAGGATTAGTGGTTGGTCTCCTGCTCTCTGCCACAACCTTGACTACTGATTTACACCACCAGCATCGTCAGGCAGGTCAAGCCACGCTTGCCAGGCTCAGTTTCCCTGATATGCTCTCCTTCTCTGCAAGCCCTGCCTGCTGTTGCTCTTTTCCCCTCTGGACAAGGAGCCATTACCAGATAAATTACATGTGCCCACCGGCTGGGCCAGAGAGATAACAAGGCAGTAACCAGGAGGGAGGTGCTGGCAGCCACTGGCAGCAGGCAGGATATGCCCTACCAGCTGCTGGCACCTCTGCACCACGGCAGGGCCATGGCACCGACCCTGGGCAGGAAAGCAGCTGCAGCGGCCGTGGGCAGGAACTCACTGGCAGCCCATGGTTCCCCCTGCCCACAGCCAGCACAGCCTGGCTCCAGGCAAAGCCAGAGATGGGAGCAAGGGGAGCGGCCACTAGTGCATCGTTTAATGCCCCGGTGGGCTCAGGAGCCTGGCCAAGAAACAAGAGTGCCTCAATAATCCACAAAACACAGACTTACACAACATCGAGATGTATTTATCCGTGCTATCTCCACGCTGCCAGGAGCCATTTACAAGCACAGCTCCTGTTCAAGGAGTGGCACATGTACCCCCAGACAGCAGGTGAAGCAGTTGGGCAGGTGTAGCCCAAGGACACTGGAGATCTCCGTGTTCATTTGCAATACGGAGGCTTCAAGGCCCAAAAGGTGCCCCATCCTGACCCAGAGCTGGGCACCTGGGGAAGGCTGGCCCTGCCAAGACAGATGTTTGCAATTCGCCATGTTTTCCTCCTCACTATGGAGACAAAAGATAAAGTGTCGGTGAACTTATCAGATACTATTCATTGAGACTTCTGACCTCATTACCCTCTGCCTTCTCTGATGGCCGTGGCCAAAGAAATAGAGGTGCGAGGCATGGGCTCCTTTCACAGGACCCTGCCTGAGCAACCTCAGCCCGCCACCTCAAAGCGAGAGGTGCCACCCCAAAGCACAGCTCTGATGGGGCAGGGAAGAAGGGGCAGAGGTATAGGCTGCCATCACAGAGTGAAGGGCTCACTCAGGGTTTGCATAGCTGAGAAGGGGGCAGGAAGGAAAAACGTCAAACCGCAGAGCTCTGCCAAGTGCTTGGTGCTGCTTCCGCCAGTATTTTGCAGAACTTAATTAATGAGCAAACATCTGTGGCTCCACATCCCGTAAAGAATATTCACAAAAAAAGCTCCACTTAGGAAAAAAAAAATTAATTAAAAAGAAATAAATCACTGCTTCTCAAGCAGGTGGGAAAGCTGTGGAGAACAAGAGCAGGAGAGGCAGGCATCGCTGGCACGGGCTGCAGTGGCAGCAGGATGGCTGTGCCTGAGCTCCAGGGACAGCATGACCCCCGCCACGGCTTCCTGCGCTGGAGGAAGAGGTCTGGGGCACACCCAGCTCCTCTCAAAACAGGCTCTACGGAAAGAGAAAGGCAATCCACCAAAAATTCACCTTCAGCCAAGTCCCAGCCTGCCTGCACCCTCCTGATGCCCAGAACCCTTCAACCACTCGCAGCCTGCTCATGCTGCAGGCCACGTACCGCGCTCTGCCAAGTTCAAGGTCACGGCTAACAGCACCCATGCGCCCAGGGAATGGAGCATGAGGCACAAAAGCTTCAGCTTATCAGCAAGCTCTGACTTTCCTCTTTCTTGAGCACATCAATTCCATGCTACATGTCCTATCATCACCACAGGGATCTCTCCCAGCGCCTGGGGACTGATCAAGGAGGGCAGGATGGGGAATGACATGAGCACCTCACCCATCTCTTTGAACCTGCATGCCAGAGCAGGAGCGTGCTTTCCACTAGACACAAACACCCTCACTCAAGCCCTTCAGCTGCAAGAGCACCCCTAATAACTACCCACCTTCATCTCAGCATCACTTCTGGTGGTAAGGCACCCAGAGGACAGCAGCAGAAGAGCAGAGGACCATGCGGACCTCTTCACTTCCTCCTGCTCCTCTGTGTGGGTAACTGACTGCAGGCTCGGTGGCTCTCCACCAAACAGCCCCAGGTCTCCCATTCCCGGTGACAACTGAACATCTTTAATAAAATAAATAAAACAATTCCATTCTTTCCAATGCTTCCCATGTCATGTTTTGCAGAAATACCCTGCACCAGTGCAAGGAATGCCTGTGGCTGCGGAGATGAGCCCTCGGTGGGCTCTCCATCCAGCCCCCACAGCCCACCACAGCAGCACCCTCCGGCAGGCACCTGCAGGTACATCTACAAACCCTCTCTCTCTGCCGTGCCTATGAAAGACTTAAAAGTTACACCACTTCTTTTGTGTGGGAGTAACCCTCATCACACCAACCAGCACCACCTGATGTTATTTACCTTCTCCTCCCTGGCTCCTTCCCCTTTTGCAGTCTGGATGCCAACCATCAGACCAGCACCTGTCTTTGTACCTGGCCTGGCACAAGATGATGCTGGATTGCAGCTGAAATTTGAAAGAGTGGTGCTGGTAACAGTGTTGTATTTTGCAACTGCTCTCCATGCTGAGTATCATCTCCATTTCAACAGCAGGCACCCGGTCACACGCCCCAGGGGCTGAATCCCATTCAAACATATGGGATCCTACTGGCACGTATCAGCAAGGTGGGTATCTGGAGCATGTACTTGATGTGTGTTCAAGCAGAAACGGTACCAACTGGATGCTCCAGACAGAGTCTTGCTGGAAGAGTGGGCACATACTGGAAAACCAGAGCATCCCTTGCTGGAGCAGCAGCCATCCAAGCCAACACCCCAGCAGCAGCCTCACAGCAAGCACGCTGCCTTGTTAACCTGTGCAAAGAGGCAGCCTCCAGCCAGCCCCACAAACACTTTTGGAGGCTATCTACAGAATACCAGTGTTCCCAGTTCAGCTTTTTCAGACTGCCTCATAGTCAGCAGCATTTTGTGGCTGGGACCACCGCTCCTCGGGTTGCCGGAGCAGAGCGACACTACCAGTGGCCCCAACAGAGATGGGGCTGGGAGCCAAGGCGAAACAATGGAAACCATTTACAGAGCAGGAAGCTGCATCTGCTGGATGAAACGCTATCTTCAAACAAGACGTGTTTGGATAACTCCAGTTTCATAACTCGTTTCTTCCAATGTTAGGAAATCACAGTAATAAAAAGAAAACAAAATAGGGGAGAAGAAACTTGGCAGGGGGAACAACGGAAGAACAGCTTCAACCACAGTGCTGCCTCGGAGGTGAGCCCACAGGGGCGGCGGGGCTCCAAGGACCTTGCACAAGAACCAAGGTCTGATCAAATATCAACAGGAAAAGAGTTAAACCTGCACTACAGGCATCAAGAGCACAGTAAATTTTCATTATTTTCTCTATTACCACATCTCCTTGATTGTTTTTGGTTTTAATGGGACTCAGCCACCTTGGGAGAGGGAACAGAATTAACCAAAGGTCAGAATTTGGGGTCCAGCAGCACTTAATCTTCATCATCTTAAAGGTAATGGAAGGGATGGTCTTAAAGGGGTGGAAGGGGATGACATCACCTTTTCTTGGCATTGACCACTTCTCGGGCACAGACAGACAGCTGTTTTCTGGTGTTAGCAGTGCTGAATCACAGCAAAGATCAACCTGCCTGCTCCTTAAATTCCTAATGCTAACCTAAAAACCCTACAGACACTAGAAAAGGACTTAACAGTGTTTTAGTAGGTCACTACTTAGCAGGGAGAAGCAACAAGAGGGAAGACAAACACAAAGCTGCTTAGCTCCAAGCCCAAGGCAGCTGCTCTCTGACCCAGCACAACATAAATTCCCACCAGAGCTGCTGCCTGAGCAGATGACTCGGATCCTTACCCCAAATCCTGCTCCCAGCTCGGGGCAGCTTAATTTCCAGAGCATGCAGCTCCTCTCTGATGTTTTTTGCAGACAAAGGAACAGCCAACACTCACTCTCCATCACCCCGCGAGGTGGAGGGGAGCAGCCAGCCCGTGCTGGGGTGCATCACCCCGTGGTTCAGCTGCACCACAGCAGCTGGCACAGCACAGCACCCAAGCACATCCCCGAGCAGAGAATCCCCCTGCATGGGAACCACATTTTGCAGAGGAACAGGGTGCACCCACTTGGCCACCTGCCCTGTGCAGCCCCCACGCTGGGCACTAGCCCCTGGCTCCCAAATGCACTGAGGGGGCACACCAGCCACAAGAACAAGGCGGGGGATCGGTAATGGGATTTTGTTCTTATATTTAAACACTGAGGCTTTAATGTAAAGCAGGGCTTGCTGCACCACTGACAGCTTCATGCCCTCCTCTTCACTCCGAGCCATCAGTGCAAACAGGTGTTTTGGGTCCCTGACACCCCGCACACGCTGGCAGAGCTGCCAGGGGCCAGGAACCCACTCCTCGCTTGCTCCGACGGCTGGTCCCACGGCCACTGCTCCCATGGCTGGCACCTCAAACAATTTGGGACAAGGAGCCAAAAGCTGAGGTCACTCGGCTCAGGCTACCAGACCCCTCCTCAGCACCCACCTCCTCTCCCCACCCTCCCCAGTCCAAATATAAACTTGCTTACAGGAAATGCCTTAAAGAAAAGGCACCTCCCTGAGTCCCGGAGAATGCCCAGAAAATAAACTGTCTCTGGACATGAAGGAAATGACTTTTTTTTAAAAAAAAAAAAATCACACTGCAAAGCAGCTTTAACCTTTTCAGTCCCTGCTGCAAACTCAGCCACCCTCATGCCTCAGGGAATTTCGAGGTGTGTGTGCTCCGGATTGGCAACATGAGAGGAGACTCCTGCCAGAGGTCCCTGTGTCCTTGCAGCATGACCAGGTCTTGAGCAAAAATGGTCCAAAACCCATAATCCAAATGCAAACTCTTTTCTGATATGGAGAGCACTGGACCCTCAGAACAGGCTCATAGCCTGGGACCTACTCTTAATTTCCACAGAATCACAGGATGGTCAGGGTGGGAAGGGACCTCTCGAGACCATCTAGTCCAACCCCCTGCTAAAGCAGGTTCTCCTAGAGCAGGCTGCACAGGATCGTGTCCAGACCAGCCCCCACATTCCCGGCAACACCAGCCTCCACACCCAGCAGCTCCTGCCCCATGCAGGCATAGCACTGCATCTGGTCCAGCCGGGCTGGGGAGCAAAGCGACATACGGAGGCTTAGGAAGTAAAATACTGGTTTCATACCAACACCCCTACACAAAATACAAGAAAGAAAAAAGAGAAGAAAGTCAGGAAATCCAGGACACAGAGAGGTGTCTGTCTCAAAACAGTCAGTCAAGGAGGCTCCAAAGCAAACAGCCCAGTGCAGGGAGAAGAGCTCACCCTCCCGGTCCCTCCTGGGGACCCAGGACAGTGCTGCAGCAGAGGGAGCATCTGGCATCCCGGGAAAGCCCTCCGACCAACGCGCTGCCACAGCACTGCCATGGGCACAGGCACTGCCAGGGCTGCCAGAGCGGAAGTGTTATGGGGCAGGAGCAATACATAAAACTCAGTGGCAGGATTCAGTAGTGTCCGATATTCAGAGGTCACAATCTGCAGAGAAGGCAATTCTGTTCTCTCTCTTCTACAGAGGAGACAGCTGAGGCAAAGCCTCTCCTGAAGCAGTGTCAGGAGCAAAGCCAAGAGCACGGCACAGCTCCCTGCATTCACAAAAGCCCTTCCCTTGTCATTGGACTGCAATGCCTCCCTAAGAGTGCCCCTTAAAAAATGTATACTCAGGGCTTTAAGTCTCAGATGCACGAAGTAGTTTGATACAATTCAGCTGCTGCTGCAAAATGCCTAAAATACTTGTTGTGGTTTTTGTTGGGGGTTTTTTGGTTGGTTTTTTTTTGAATGGCAGCAGCATTGGAAAAGTCATGCTGCAGAGGTGTGTGCAGGCCCTGGGCGTGGGAAAGGAAAGCAGCAGGGTCAGCTTCCACTTGGCTGGAAAGCAAGCGTCCGTCCGGAGCACAAGTCAAAGGTTCAGCAGGAGATCACACTTGCCTCCTGAGAAGAGGGTCAATTTCTGCTCAGCCCCTGGGCTTTTTGCCTGGTGTATTGAGGTACCCAGTGTGAATAACCCTGATGCCCACAGGAGGAGAGCCTGCATGAGCTGGCAGTCATCCTGGAGAGCAGCAACAAGTGCTTTGGAGAGCTCTGCAGCAGAAGGATGCTTCTGCAAACAGGGTCCAGGAGAGCAGGGTTGTTACTCTGGCTCTGCCAAGACAAGCTGTGCAAGGCAATCCAGAGATCAAGTAAGCATTTTGGTACCTAAAGCCTCTGGAGATGCCCCCACAGAAGGTGTTAGGAAGAGCAAATCAGACAGCAGATGTTGGCAGTTTCTAGGATGGATGTCTCAGGCAGCTGAAATCTGCAATATCTGCTGGACAAACCAGCGGAGCTCCCCAGCGCTCTCACCGCTGTGCTGTGCCTGGTATGCATTTAACTGGGACAAAAAAAGCCCCTCTCAATTGAAGTGGTCTTCACAGCAAAACCACTGCATGTGCTGGTCACTGCTGCCAGCAGCAACATGGCAGGTGGGGTTTCACCTCCCTCAGCCTTCAGGGATGGGGAGCTGCGGCATCGGCCGAGAGCCCCCACTGCTGCCACAGGGATTTGGGATGCTGCTGCCGCTGCCCCATCACTAACCGCTTGGCCCCACATCCCCGGCATCCCAGCACCCGCATTGCCAGCACACACCCTGCACCTCAGCCAAGCAGCTCGGGCATCTCACCAGCAGGGACCCACACCAGCAGGGACCTTTGCCAGCCGCGGGCTCCGTGCCACACACGGGTACCCCTGCCAAGGGACAGCAACTCCCATCAGATGGTGCGAGCGGCCGGGGAGGAAACACTGCAACGTCCTACAGCAGCTCTTGTAAATCATTTATTTGGATATCAGCTTAATTTCTGCAGCCCACCTGCCACACTCCCGGTCCCATTTCAGGATGGCCACAACACAGCACTCATCCGTCCTGCTGACAGGATGAGGCCCTGGGAAGACACAGCAAACACGCAGGTACCTTCCTCTGCGACTCCCAGGCAGCTACTGCCAAGCTGGCCATAGACAGAAGATTTATGCACCACAGAAACTAACGAGGCCATGTAACTGTCCAGCGAGAAACATTTCCTGCTCCAAATTAGCAACAAAAGATCAGAATCGGAAGCATTTGTAATGGAAGATAAAAAGATTTGGAGATGGGCGCAAGGATGCTGAATGAAACCAAGAGGGGGGATAAAACGCTGGCTTTGCTGCGACCCATGAAAGGCAATGCTCAGTCTCCCATTGGCAGGAGAAGCGTCCCTGGGCCGGAGGGGAACAGGAGGTGGCTGAGGGGACCCAGGCAGGGAAATGGGGCACCCCAGCACATGGCAGGTACCGACGACCTGTTTTCTCATACACACAATCTCAAGCACATCTAAGTGCTTCAAACATTGGGTTTTTTAGAAGCCCTGCATTTTAAGCTGGGAAAGAACCACTGCTTCCTAAATTCTTGCTGCTCCTGAGACAGCACCACAGCTCCCAGGACTTCATCCCAGGAGAAATCACACAGACAGTTCATGCACAGCCCCAGGCACTGAGGCTGGTGCATGCCCGAGCCCAGGAGGCTCACAGCAGCAGCTCTCACCAGCCAGCAGCCTCCCCAGGAGGTTTGCTCAGGAAGGCATCTAGCAGCCATGTGGCAATTCTCTGCCTGGGAAAACACAGCTGAAACACTGGCCCTGGCTGCCCAGATGTCCTGCTCTTGCCCAATGACACTGACGAAACAAGATCAAGTGTGCTCTGAGTCACTCTTGAGTGTCACTGTCCCACAGCCTTGTGACACCTTTGCCTGCAGCCATTTCCAGTTTCACTGGGAGCAGCAGACGGACCCCCAGCTGCCCCTCACCAGACCCCCGCCCCTCAAGCAAACCAGTGCCAGCAGCCCCAGGACCTTCCTCCCCAGCCCGACCTGCTGCCCACAAGCCCAGCCTTTAGCTTGCAGCTATGCTTCATCCTCTTCAGTCCTTTCCTTTTTTTCCTTCCTTTTTTCTTCAAACGCTCACTTTCTTGTCATCTCTACCTCTGCTTCCTGCCCCAGCCCCAGGCCGAGCTGCCAGCTGCCAGCCACCCCATTCCGCAGACACGCGTCCTGGGTGGGAAGGCAGGAGGGGCAGGAGGAAGGGGGACAAGTCCCCCAGCCCCTCTGCTTCAACCCTGCACTGCCCACAGTCGCAGGGGAAGCTCGCAGCTCAGGGACGGATCCCTCCACACCTGCAGATTTATTGCCCCTGCTCCACAAACACCCGCCTTCCAGCTGGCAGCCGTTGGTTTGACCCCCAAAACATCTGGCAGCACCGCAGCTGGAGCACCCGGCGAGGGGTGCAGAGGGAGCGTTCCATTGCCATTCCTAGAAGGAATGGGGGGAGAGCATGACTCCTCTGTGCTGCACCAGGGAAACAGGCCATTCAGAAACTGAACTTGTGCCCTGCACAGCACCAAAAACACTCTTACAAAATTGGGGGGGGGGTGGGCAGAGAAGGGGAATAGGAACCCCATCATGATGTACCTTTGCAAATAAATTGTCAGTGAGCAGTGACGGACTTGCGGGTCCAAAGCACTCTCTCCCACTGCCACCCACCCACACTCACCTGCACAGGCAGCGTGGGGTCCTTAAATAGTGATATTAATCACTTGTGCCCCAACGAGCTTTGAAGGCTGGCATCACAGCCAGCTCCCAAGGGGCACAGCAAGCCCGTGACCAGCCCAGGAGGAGCAGGCTCCCTGCAGGTCCCGCATGCACATGTTGCCATCAGATGCTTTTCACTCCCAGATAAAGGGCAGGAAATCCCCCGGCACATCCGGGCCTGGGCTGGGCCCCTCGGTTCAGAGCCACCATACTCCTGCTCCCAATTAAGCAACGGGAGGCCCAGGCCTTGGCTGCAGGGTCCATGGAAATCCAGATGTTCACACAAGACCACGCTGCCTGCCCCGGGAGCCAGCTGTTCTGGGATTTATCCTGGCCACCCATCAGCCTGGGCACTATCATCACATTGGATGGCAATGGCAGAGCACAAGCACACCTTGCTGAAGGCTTGTCCCCTCCTGCAGCATCCTGGGCTGTGACACTGTGCACCTCTGCCCAGGTGTCCCAAGGCAGGCAGCCTGGCTGGGGCAAAAACAGCGCTTCATGAGGCTGAGCAGAGACCCCTCACTGCTGCTGTGGGGCTCAGCCCCCAGCTGCTGCCCCTGCTCCTGCTCTCACTTCACACACAGGTCAGTGGACCCGGGGTTGGCATCACACCTATCTCGATGACTGCCCCAAACTCTCACTGCTGTCCCTGCTCCGAGCACAGTGTTTGCAGTCGCAGCAGTGAGAGGTTTCTCGCTGGCTGAGTTCCCTGCAAAGCCTGCACGACTGCTAGACCCAGCTCAGAGAGACTCTGCTAGGGACCAGCCTGCACCTCAGCAGCTGCATCTCACGTACACCAGCTGTGACACCAAACCACAGCCAGGACCTGCCTGGCCAGTGGGTTTTGGTAGCCCCGAGCTCCCCCTGACCAGCAGCAACAATCTGTGACACAGACCAGGACATCTCAGGGGGACCTGCGAGACAGACACTGGGGAAGCCACAGTAGGGGACAGCTGAGCTCAGCCATGGGACAGCACAAGGAACCCAAGCTGGATATGTGCCTCCATGCAGCAGGACACCAAACAGCTGAGCCCACTGGGGAAGGTCCCCCAAGATGCTGCGCTCATTAAGGCCAGTTCCCAGCACCAGCCGTTAACATCTACTCACTGTAACCGGCACTGGGGAACAAGTGCCCTTTTCTGATAAGGGATCCTTCAACTGGCTCGACAAACAGCTCTGCGCTGGGCAAGCATGCCCACATGGCGCGCGGACCCTGTCAATTATTAACCAAGCGGCAGAGGGAAGAGCAGCGGGCTGGTGAGACAGCCACCATGGGCATCATGACTAAGCAGACAGGGGCTGGGTGCTCCTGGACCCAGCAGTAGCTGCATCCCACAAGCCCAGGGATGGCATCCAAGTCATCCCCAGAGGAGTATGAGATAGAGGAGGGATGAGCCTGGAGCATGGCAGAGCAAGGCCAGTGCAGCCCCGCACCGCCAGCAATCCCTTGTGCAGAACCATGTCAAATTAACCGGAAAGCAAACAGACAATGAGCACCTGCAAGCCATCACCTCCTGCACCTAAAAAAGAACTTAGTGCTGCAAATGTAGGAAAAGACCCTGTCTCTTTAAATTTCCACGCCCAGCCCCAGCAGCCTGGAAAAGTTAATGGAAGTATCCGGAGATGACTTTCAGAAAGGCTCGAACAAGAAGGGTTATTGTGGCTCAATCATTAACTGGGCGGGAGACCCCCGGCCTTGCTGGAATGTGGCTGCACGCTGCTGGTCCTCCCTGCAGCACACAGGAGCTCGGCACAAAGGTTACCGGACGGCTCCTCCACGCTCGCCACTGGCCCTGGGAAGGCTCCAACCGCTTTCCAGTGCAGCCTTTCTTCCAGCGCTAAATCCAATCAAACATCTCCTTCACACTTCCCAGCGGGGCTGGAAGAGCTTGTGGGCAAAGGGAAGTTGAGAAATGAGAAGACTCCAGTTCCATGCAGATGTTCCCGCTGCCGCACATGCCTCAGCTCCTGCCTCAGCTGGCCCCGGGCAGTTTCGGCAGCACCCATGGCTCAGGGTGCTGCTGCTCCAGGCAGCTCCTCTCGCCTCAGCATGCCACTGCTGTGCCACCAGCACGGGCACGGCATGGGGCGGGCAGCCTCGCAAAACCAACATCATCCCAGCCTTTGCAGCCCACATGCTGCCCCTGAAAGCCTTTTATACTGCAAAACCAGCTCAGCTTTCATCCCTGGGCTCTGGCAGTAGCATGCTTCACCAAATCTGGTGGGCAGAGGAATGGAGCAACACCTCCATTATCAGGCTGGCGGAGATGGAAGGAGATACTCGTGTTATGTGATACAACACTGGGCTGGGCAGCCCCGGGGAAGGTCCCACTGTCCCACAGGACCCTCGCAGCTCCCTGGCACTGACCATGCCAGGAGGCATTTCTCGCCCCCACAGCCTCCCCGCCAACACACTGCCTGTATTTGGAGGATTAAACTCCCACATACCTCCGAACATAAAAGCTCTTCCAAAAACACGCAAAGTGCAAATAAATGCAAGCCTGCAAACCCCTGCAACAGGCAAACCGTTTCAGGGTCTTCAAGCAATGAACAGCTTAAGGAAGAAGACTTGGTTCTCCTCTCTACTGGGGGATGATTTACCGGGTTCACCAGGCAAGCAAAGCCAGGGCAGCACCTGGCTTCCAGCAGCTCCCCTTCTGCTTCCCCACCACCACTGCCAGGCTCCACTGTGGCACAGAGGGGCCAGGCGACCTGCTCTCGGCACTGCCTGCAGCACCTGTGGGGCTCGGTGCCAGCCAACTTGCCAGCTTGTTCCTTCGGTGCAAAGTCATGCAGCAACCTCTGCTACACCCTCAGGGAAAGGGCAACCTATCTTTCCCCTGCCTGACTTCAAGTGACTTTGAGAACCTTCAAATCTTTTTGAAATTATTACAAAAACCAAGAGGAAGTACTGAAGCACCCTTAGGCATAACCATATTTTTTTATCTTACAAAACTAAACTGCTGGCACCCTGTCCCATGCATATGCTCAGTTTTGGACATTTGAGGCAATGCAGATGAGGAATGTTTAAGAGAAGCACTGGATTTTTTCAGCCAGTCTTTCATTAGAAAAGTATTTCCAGAGGAAGCACGAGTACATGAAGTGAATGTGAGTGCCGCCTCAGAAGCCAGGTTCGATACTTGCTCTGCACTGGGACTTGATGCTTTGTCACATACCAAAATTACTGACGAGCTTTTGGCATAAGGACGGGAGCTAATTTTTTTCCCTACAAGAATGGAGCGAGGCTGATGGGGTTCACCATGCTCCCTGACCAGCTCACGGCGAGAAGCAGGCCCGCTGGGACATGTGTGCAGAGCAGCGAGTGGCTGCTGTGCCTGCTCCAGCAGCACTGCTACCTCTCTTAACTGCGTTTCTGTTAAAATGTAAACAGAAAAAAGCATATTCATTGATAAGAATTCAAGTATGCACATGGAAAAGAATGCAAACTCCTGCCAATAACATCACGATACGTGCTGGGACATCCTGGGACCATACGAAGCTCTTTAAAAGAAGAGGTTCCTCTGCCCTCTGCACCAAGAAGCTGTTCCAAAACACAAACCACAAGACCAAACGCACAAAGAGATGGTGTTTAAGTTAGTCACGATCAAAGAACCCCTGATAAAACAGCATCTCACCTTGGCAGCACGCTCCGACAGATCAGTGCTAGCTCACAACGTGACAAACTATGCACACACAGCAAACCTGCCCATTTCTACTGAAGGTCTCCAAGAGAGACGATTGACTGGGAACACATGCCCACAGTGCCAGGAGCCTGCACGCCGAGTCCAGCCTCCCCCCGCTATAGCGAAAGGGCCGGATCCGAAGCCTCCTGACTGACGTCAATGCAGTTTTTCCATGAACTCACTGACTTTCTGGATCAGATGGAAAATCCGTGCTTCTCCAATCACCGCTTTAATTGTCAGTAATCCCAGCTAGAGGAGGGGGAAGAGTAGCCCTGAGAAACTCCAGACAGCCCAAAACCCACAGCCAGCCTGTCACCGACATCGGCAAAAAGAAAACACCTTAACACCAACGTAGCATTGGGAAGCGGCATTCCTGTATTGCAGCACTGGATGCATCCCACCGAATGTGCATCCAGTGCTGCAATATTAGGAATGCCTGCTTCTCAGTGCTACGTTTTTCAAGGAGCTTTCTTATCCCCGACTTTGGCGACAAGCCCACCCGCACCCCCCATTCGCAGAGCACTGGGGTGCTGGCAGCGGACAGGCCAGTCACAGAACAAGCAGCTCCAGTGGAAGCTGCGGATTCTGGCCCCGCACGCTGCTGAGATTCCCGGGAATGACGGGGATCCAACTAACAGCTCCAGGATATCAGGGAACACACCAGCTCCCAGCTTCCCCGGCTACAGCAAGAGCCCCCTCGCACCGGACCGTGTCTGCGCAGACACGCGGTGCCCAGCCACAGGTAACAGCCCCGCCGCGGCCGGCAGCGGCTCCATCTGCGGCGGAGCCCCCCGCAGCCGCCCCCCGCAGCCCGCCGGATGCCCCCCCAAACCCACCCCCGCACACGGGCCCCCCGCCCGCACCAGGCGCGGGTGCGCATTTACCGTCAGGCTGTGCTGCGCCGCCGTCAAACCGCGGGGCGGGCGGGGAGCTGAGCCCCGGCGAGCCGGAGGGTTGGGGGGGGGGGGGGGGGGGGGAGGGGGAGGGGGGAGGGGGAGGATGGGGGGGCCGGACCCCTTGTCCCTGGCGCCGCCGCCGGGGGGGTGTCGGGCTGTGCCTGCCGCGGCTCCGGCTGTTGTCGGTGTGAGCGCGGCCGCGGCAGGTGCGGGGCTCGGTCCGCCCCCGCGATCCGCCCGCCCCCCGCGATCCCGCCGCCCCCCCGGGGCCAGCCCGGCCCAGCGACGCGGTGGCGCTGCCGAGCCAAGAGGGGTCCCAGTGCCGGTCCCTAGTGCCGGTCCCCAGCAGCGAGGCTGAAGGTCCCAGGGCTGCGCCAGGCGCGCGGGGACAAGCCAAACCCCGGAGCCGCAGCCGCTGCAGGCTGGGGAGGGGGCTGCCCACACCCCCCCCGCCCCTTCAGCCATCGCCCTCCCTCCCCTCCCAGACTGGCAGCGGCAACTGCAGGGCCTGGCCTGGCCTCCCCTGGAGCGGTCTGCGGGCTCTAGGGCAAGGACACCAAAGAGCTGCAGCCCAATTGCGCTCCCACGAGGGTCCCTCAGGCTGCTCCCCCAGGACAGTTCCTGGACGGATGCCCAGTTGTTCCTAGCCCTCCCTGCCCATCAAAGCAAGCAGGTGGCAAAAGCCACAGCAAGGCACCAAGAGGCTGCTCTCACCAGACTTGTTTTCCCAAAAATCCGCACCCCCCCTGCTGCGGGGGATTTCCTTGCTGGGCAGGTACCGCCTCAGCAGCCCAGGGTGAGGGAGATCCCCCACGGTGCACGCCATGCAGCCTGGCTTCTGGGTGCCAGATGTCAGGCAGGACCAGCCACTGACTATTTGCAGGAAGGCAAAGGAGAAAACGGGGATAGGGTCTGGAACAGGGGGAGCTAAGAGGTGGAAAAAACATTGTTTAAGGTGGACATGAAGGAAGAAAATTCAGGCAAAAGGGCTGAAGGTCAGGAAGCACCAGCCCGAGTGTGGAGGGAGAAGCAGAGAGGAGGGAGAGTGTGGGGGGAAGTGACAGGACGCTGAGCAAGAGGCTTGATCGTGAACAAAGATGCAACACAGGGAGAGACAGGCAGTGATTTGGCATGGGGTGACCAGAAAAGCAAGAGAGAGAGCAGGTACATTGCCACAAACCAGCTTTTCTCTTTAAATTACTTATTGGAGTGCTGCCCAAGCACCCTAACGTGTGAGGATCAAGACAAGAAAACCAGGCTTTTTCCATTGTTTTGATAGTCTGAGAGGCTTTTGATGTACATCTCCTTCTTGCCTTCCTGAGCCCCAAGCTCCTGACCCTCCTCCCACCAACCTCCCAACTGCCTCTGCTCCCCCCCCCCAGCCCTGTAGAGCCATCTGCACACCACAGCCCTCGCCTCCGCAGGGAAGGGGCTCTCGGCAGCAGCCCTCTCAATGAGGCCCTTGTTGACTTGGACGTCTCCATACAGCTTTGTGTGAGGGAGCCTCTTGCCAGCCAGAGGCTGGGCAGTGGGCAGGGGGTCCAAGGGCTCCTGCCGCTGAGGAGTGAGGAGCCAGTGCCACCGCCACAGTCAGCCCTGGCAAAGGGAGAGGCCGTCGATCGGTGCTGGTGGACATCAGTGGGAGGTCACTAAAAGCAATGAAGGCTGCAAGCACCCTGCTACAGAGCTGTAGGCAGACAAGGGGTCAGAGGGGGGGGTCAGGTTACGAGGAACCCAGCTGAGCCTTGACCCCCAGAAGTAACCAACATCCACATGTGCTGCTCCCAGCTGCTGGGGAAGGTGACAGAAAGGGATGGAGGGTGAGCAAAACCTCTGGATGGGTGCACAGCCTTGGGGTGCTGACCACCAAGCCAGCACCCCAGGGGCTGGCCGAGATTGCTATTTCACTCTGGCCATGTAAGTGGGAAAGGGGCAGAGGCAGAAAGACACAGCAGCATTCCCAGTGCAGGGAGCGTGGCTGGGCAAGGGCAGAGCTCACAACCCTTCATGCTGCCAGGGGCTGCCTCTCGCCTGACACCGCGGTGGGTCAGAGCCGGTGGCCCCAAGCAGCACAGTGATGGCCAGTGGAAAAAGCGCTCAGCACAAAGGAGGATTTCAAGCATTCTTCCACTCATTTCCTCATGCAGAGCAGGAACAGGGAGGGTGTGGGGGCAGAAAGGCAGGAAACCTCCCGGAGACACTGAACTATGAACAAAGAGGGCAGGACTGAAGCGCCGGGTGCCCACTCGTCCCGCTGACGCTTGGAAAGCCGAGGCTGTGCTGCCGGGACGGATGCTGGGAGGAGCAGAAATCGCGCATACTGCATGCTCCTCCCGTGCCGCCCCATGAATGAGCCACATTCACGCCTGGCGATATTAATAGTTCCCAGCATATTGCCGAGGAATGGCAGAGCGCCTGCAGGCTGCCCCGCCGCCTGCACAAGGTGCCCAGTGTGCGCCTGTGCACACGTGTCCGCTCACCCGGGTGCCTGGCAAAGGCATTAATGCAGGGGGACTGAAGGGATAGAAGAGCCTGGAGCGGGATGCTCGGGGGGGCTGGAGGTGCCCTGCCCAGCACCTGGACAGCCACCACCAGCAAGAAGAGAGAGGCTGTTTAGGATGGTCCAAAGGGTGTTGCTGAGAAGGGACAAGAGAAAAATTCAACAATGGCCTTTTGGGGCTGGCTGGATACTAGGAAAAAATACCAGGAAGGGTGAACAGGCTGGGGAGCTGCCTCTTCCTCCTCCCAGCAGGGAGGGCAGGAGCCACCCAGCTGCTCGGGACACCCAGACCTAAACCTGGGAAAGCTCCAGTAATGGGCTCAAAGGAGTAACCCTGGCCTGGCCCTTAGAGGGGACCATAAACGGGACCCCAGAAGAGCTGTGCCTACCCCAAGGCAGCCCCCCCCAGCCACACGCACTCAGCAAAAGCCAGGTTCAGTCCTGAGCTACCAGGGAAGGCAGCACACAGATGCAGCCCAGCCCAAGCCACAGGTCAAGACATTTTTGGGAATCCATTCATGCTGCCCGCACTGCAGCCTGGCTTCTGCTGCCCATGCTGCCCACTCGCCTGCCAGCACTCAAACCCTCCCCTGCTATGGGTGAGATCCAGCGGGAAAACTGGCCAGGCCACGCTGCAGCTATGGGTGAAGGCTTATTCTGAGGAACAGATCACACCGAGAGATGCACACTGAACATTTCTGCCATGGCTGGGAAGCTCAGACAATATGGTGCTGAAAAAGACGGATTATTGGGCCAGATCCACAGTTCCCCGAATTAAACACTCCCCAGCAGCTGAGGACAGAGCATCTCGGGTTGTGAAGGGCACAGGCGCAGATAGCTTATCCTGCCCAGATGGGGAGGAGGGCAAAGGGGGTGCTTCCACCCCCAGGGGGCTTCTGCCGGCTCCAGTGGGAAACCCAGGCTCAGCTGATAGGAGCTCACAGGGGCAAAGATGCTCAGAGACCCTCCCGGCTCTGCTACAGCACCTGCACAGGTCACATCAAGTGGCAAACCCTGTGAGGGGGGAGCCCGGGAGTGGGGCACGGGAGGGTCTGTCACAGGTAAGCAGCAATTTCAGTAATTTCACAAAGCCCGGCCCCTGGCAGCGCACCCCCACGCATGACACCTCCCATGCGTGACACCTCCCACGCGCGACAAATTCCATGCGTGACACCTCCCACACGAGACAAATTCTACGTGTGACAAATTCCATGTGTGACAAATTCCACTAGGAATTTGCCAGGGGAAGGTCCCGCCGGGAGCGGGTCCTGCCGGGGGGTGGGGGGGTGGGGTGGGTCCCGCGTGGAGGGGGGTTGTCTCACAGGGGGGGTCCCCCACCGGGGGAGGGTCATGCGTGGGGGGGGGGTGTGTGTATGTGTGTCACGCGCGGGGGGTGAGTCCCGCCGGGGAAGGGTCCCACCGGGGAGGGGTGTCACACGTGGAATTTGTCACACGTGGGAGGTGGCCACGCGTGGAATTCGTCACACGTGGAATGTGTCACGTGTGACACCTTCCATGCATGACCATCTCCCACGTGTGACAAATTCCACATGTGACACCTCCCACGAGTGACAAATTCCCACACGTGACAAATTCCCACATGTGACAACCTCATGCCTGGCTGCCCTGAAAGAAGCCATTAGCTCAGTCCCTGTCCCTCAGCAGCTAGAGGCAGCCACTACTTAATGACATTTGCAGAGCATGCTCCCGATCCTACTTCTGGAGAGGCCTGATGCTGCTGTCAGCAGGGATTTATTTGGAGGATGCCTTTTTCACCTTAATGGCTGGTCTGCAAGCCTTTCCTTTCTGCTTTGTCCAGAACAATACACGGGAAATGAGTATCAGAGAGGAAGCGGAGGGTTGGGAAATCCATGGAAATCTGGCCCCAGCTGGGACTGCTCAGCCGTCCCACACAGCCTGGGGTTGTCTGCAGGAGGGGACCACATGGCAGTGCGAGGTGGGGTCCTGCCGCTGCATGGGTAGCCTACTGTACAGCTTTGGCTGGTTTGTCTCAAAAATCAAAGTCCTGGGATTTTTCCTTCGATGCAAACTGTCTGAGAGACTGTGACTGCCCGTGGAGGTGGGTTACGGGTTAATAACTGTCCACCAGCTCCCTTGGCACTCGCTGCTGGCACAGGCATTGGCGATGCCCCTCTGGGCTGGCAGCCGCTGCCAGGAGGAGACCGAGTCCCCATGTCCTCCAGCTGAAATGTTACCTCCAAGAAGGCAGATGACATCCAAGTTGTTTTCCACTGGGGAGCTGAGCACAGCATACCCAGCTATTTTAATAACAGTGGGAAGCTGCAGCGACTTCATACAGCTGGCATTCAGGGAAGGGGCCGTGGCAGCACAGCCCTAGCTCCCGGCTGCTCCAGGCAGGGACGGAGCCTGGGCGCTGGGAACGGTTCTGGCTGTACCTTGGGCAGCAGCTCCGGAGCTTGCTGGGTGTCCTGGGAGAGCCGCGCTACCATAGGGGGAATCAGGGCCAGGCTCTGGGAAGCAATGGAAAAGCCAGGAGAGGCACGTTCCCAACAGTTACCAGGACAAACACAGAACCAACTCCATCCGGCCTCATGCCATTGTGTTGAGAGCTGAGGTCCTCTGGGCACCCACCCCAAGGAGACTAAAAAGTCATCAGGGAAGGGAATGATGTCTCCTGAGACCACTGTCTGAATGTTTCCTTAAGTGACCCATTTGTCAGAACATCTTCTAGGGACAATCAGCTAAGAGGACAGCAAGCAACTGCACTGGCCTCTTCTCAGAGCTTCAAAAACCCCAGCAGAGGGTATGAACTGACCGCAGGTTGGCTCCAAGTCCAGCATGATTCATGTGAAAGGCAGAGCTTCAACCACACTCCACCAGGCACCGTGCTGTCGTGGACTGCAGTGATGCAGAGCAGCCTGCTACGGCTCCAGCCGATGCATCGAATCACAGGTGATAAATCCCTCAGCATAAAACCACGCAGCTGCTCACATACACAAGGGGTCCTGCTTCTCCTGCCCTCAGACCCCTACACAAGCCTGACACCGTGACGGCTGAGCATCCCTCCAGCAGCATGGAGCTCATCAGGCTGGGATGTGGACAAGTGGCCAAGACGGTGTCAGCTGGGTTTGTTGTGAATGTTGCTGAGCCTTCACTAGGAGAAACTTAGATTTTACAGGCAGTTTTAACCAAGGGGAAAAAAACCTGTAATCACTTTTCTCCCCAGAAGCCTAGCCGTAGATGTGATCTGTAGGAGTCTTCCCTGCCCATTCCCTTGCACAGGGCTCTTTAACCCTTTTTAACAAGCTCTTGATTCTTAATCACTCTGGTGAAACGGCAAGAGAGACCACCCAGGATTACCTCTGGAGCTCTGTTCACAAAGCACCTCTTGTTGCCCAGAGCTTTCCTGTGCTCCTGGGCTCCTGTGCTCACCTCACCCTTATGTGGGTGAAAAACATTGCCCTCTGATTAGGGGAACTGCTCGGAGATCCCCGGGCACATCCCACAGGCTCCCTGTAAGGCGGCATTTCCCTTTTCACAGCACTGGAGGCTCTGGCCAGCAGCATGGGCAGCACCGCTCCTCCCTTCGCCACCAAGAGCCATCGGCTTCGGGGGCTGCTCTGAGCTCTGTGCCCGCAGCAGAGGAGCCAGCGCAGGGCAGAGGAGCACTCCAGGGTCCCTCCGCTTCCAGAGCTGCTGAGAGCCAGTGACACAAGCTGACTGTAGGGCTGGGCCAGGATTACTTCTGAAGATGACACTGAGCAAAGACTCTCCATGCCACCAAGCAGTGACGTTATAAAATACAGGACCTCTACCCATCTTTCCCACGAGCTGGGCCACGCTTGGCAGCAGGGCTGTTTCTCCAGGGTGGAACACAAGGACAAAACAAGATCCAGAGCATTTCTTTGCAGTCGGCAAAGCAGCAGCCAGGACCGGCAGCACCGTTTCAGACACGCTTGGCAGTGGCTGCCCTGCAGTGTTCTTAAAACAAGCAGCTGGCTGTGCTCCATCTGGGAGCCCATAGCCCCGTCCCCATCCCTGGTCCCCAACCTCACAGGCACACACCTCCTCCTCTTCCTCCCGCAGACTACCAGCCCCCAGCCTCGCCAGCACCCACAAGCCTCCCATGGCAGGGTGGGCCCCGACCCCCAGCCTTTCCTCCCACCTTTGCAGAGGGATAGTTAGGGCAGAAGCAGCCCATGGACACATGCACAATAACCATGGATCAGTCCAGCTGTCACTGGTGAGACATCTCAATCACACAAAGCTGAGGTGGCTGCAAGCCAGGGGAGACCCTCCTCCTTCCTATGGCATGGCAGTTTCCACGCTCTGCAACTCCTAATGAGATTATCTGTGGAGCACAAAGTTGTTCACCCACAAAGAAGAGAAGAATTGAAAAGGAAAGAGAAAGGAGCAGAGCTGCTGCCGGGCTGTGCTGTGCTTGTTGAACAGCTCACCACGTCGGCACAGCTATGACAGCGCACGCACGCCAGCAAGGGGGCTCATGCCTCTCTGCAGGACTCCCCTGCACACACAGCAACTGGGATTTCATGCCACTACCTGGTGATTACTGCAACATATGGCCAAGCCGCAGTTTCAGCCAGAGTGGGGAAGGGATGGGGCAAAAGAGGGGCTGGGCATGTCTTGTGGGGGTGCCTGCTGGGGACCGAGCTGGGGCTGGGTGGGTGCCCTGGCTGGCAGTGCCTCACACCTATTGCCTTTGCTACCCCTTTGAAAAATAGAAGTTTAGGGGGAAAATCATAGCACTGGCAGAATAATCCGGTAGCCCAGCAAGGGGACAGACCTCTTCCCGTAACCCCTGCCCACCCCAAAGCAAAGGCATTCCTACCCCAAAAAACATTGTCGCAGCTTACCTGCATCTTTTTTATCTTCTAGCAATGTGAAGCACTGTGAAAACAAAGAAAAAAAGCACAGAAATAATTTTGTTATCCTTTTGATTTTCACATTCATGGACTCCTACCACTCACACTTATGTTCAGTCCCCACTCCAGCCTCCCCTCTGCCAGGAGAGGGGCTGCCACTGGCGGTGGTTGCTGCAGCTCTAAGGATAAGCAGAGTTCTAGCAAAGGCCACAGCACTGGGCAAATGCAGTGTGCCCAGCATGCGTCCACCACCATGGCTCCTGGCCTCCTGGAAGCCATCGGAGGAGGAACGGCAGCCAGGACTAGGAGATCTGCATCCATGGGGCAGGCGAGGGAGCCAGGGAGAGAGATGGGGCTGGAGAGATGGACCTTTCTGCCTGACAGCTTCACAAGGATGCTGCAAAGCTGCCAGAGAAGAGACAGGGCTGTCAGACCCACAGCAAGGGATAAAAACAGAGGTTGGAGGACGCAGTCTTTTCCTCCAAAAGCATGGACCGTGGTGCTCTGCTCTGCACCATAGGTGACACCCTTGAGCCACCCACAGCCCATGCACCGCGCACCGTGCATCACACCCATGTCCGCTCCTATGCTGGAGCTGGGCCTGGCTCTGGACCCTCTGATGGCGAAGCTGTGGGGCAGACCCTCACTCTGGTGGAGGAAGCACTGGGCTGGCGTCCCCCCGAACATGTCCCTTGGTACCTGTGCAGCTGCACAGATGGCAGTGGAGATGTCCATATTTTAATCGCAGCAGGTCTGGAAGCAGAGCATACAAAGGTGCCTGCAGGCACGGAAAGGCAACAATAAAGAAAGGAGGAAAATAAAAAAAAGAAAAGCTGAAAGCAGGCTGGCCTCTCGCTCCCCAGGCCTCTTCATGGGCACAGCACCCAGGGTGGGGAAGGGGCCACCAGCACCATGCACAGGGGCTGCCTCTTGCCTGGGGATAGTTTATGTGGGGGCAAAGCCAAGGGAAATGGGATTTACAGACAGCAGAGCCTCGCCAGCACATGGGAGGTGACAGCAATTTGCACGGAGGTGGAGGTGGCGGAGGGTCCTGGCACTGCCCAGGTCCCAAGGCAAGCGCAGAGCCTGGCAACCTCCCCACGCCCCTCCCCAGACCCTGGCGAGCCCCCCACAGCACAGCCGCAGCCCTGCCGCGCAGGGCCAGAGGTGCCGGCAGGGCAGCGGGATCTCTGCAGGAATGCAGCACTGCTGAGCCGGCCTTTCCCACGGGCCACCCGGGAACCCTCTTCCTGCCCGGGCAGCAGGGCTGGGGATGACCTGGGGCGGGGGGGCTTAACCATCTCCCTGCTGCCAGGCTTCTGCCACAGCACCTGCCCAAGAGGTGCCCATCAACAGGACCAGGGTTACCACTGCAACCTCACAGCATGCCCGCGTTTGCATGGGGAGGCCACCGGTGTCCTGTGGCTCGTTTGGCATCGCTGAATCTGTTCCCACTGGGGAGGAGTGCAGGGAGCCATGGCTCCAGCGGTGTGCTCGGCTCTGTCCTCCTCAGCAAGCGCCTGGGCAGACGCCTGAGCCCCAACCTGGCAGCATGTGGGCACCTGGAGAGCATCAGGGCTGAAAATGTTTGGACAGGGAGATGATCACTGGGACACCTATCATGTCTGTTATCACAAGCTCTGAAAACATCAGCCTTGCAGCCAGCACATGCAGTTGATGCCCACGGAGTGGGAGCAGGGCTGGCAGGGGATGAGGTAGGGCTGCTCTCCCAGCCCACAGCAAGGGCAGGGATAGCCGGTCCCAGTGCTAAGGCTGCTATGGGGAGCCGTCTCTCCCTTGCTGTCATGTCTTAGCCCTAATGCCTTTTTCCCATGAAATCTTTCACCAGCCACAGCTCCACCTCATTTAACCTGGAAAGCTTTAATCCCACAGACAGAGCCCTGCATGTTTCTCCCTCTCCAAGAAATTCCTCCGCTGTTCAGGGCAAGTAGCTGAGCAACACTGGCACGGGGAGGAAAACGGGAAACCAGGCTGAAGCAGAAGCCTCAGCTGCATGCGAGACCATCAGTGCTCACCAAGGGAAATCAGAAAGGTGGTGTTCTCTGTCCCTTCGGCTTCCTGGGGGGCCAGCTGGCCCCGAAGCCCACCCAGCTGCTCGGGCCTGGGAGCAGCTCTTGGCTCCAGATGGGTAGAGCCGCTCCCCAGCTGCTCCTCTCCCAAAGCCTCCTAGTGGCTTGTCCAGCACTTGTGGGACCCAGGCAGGCATCAGCCAGGTCTTGTTTGCTTGTGGGGGGCGGCTGCTGTAGAATTGAAGTGGAAATATGGAAACAGAAGTCTGCCAATAGAAGAAGAGAGAAATGAAGTGTCCACCAGACTTGTGTTGCTGCAGGCAGAGCAACGGGAAGCTTAAAACCAGCACGGGGAACTGCACGAAGAGCACAACCACTCCCGAACTTAGGAAGAAGACTCCTGTAACATCTAACAGGGAGACCCTTAGCTCCATTTATCTGGGGTTTTGTGATGCCATGTTTGACAAGAGCCTCATGGGCTGAGATAACGAGGGAGCACAAAAATCAGAAACATCATTTTGGCCCTCGCCTCTGAGCATCAGGGAAGCTGCCATCCAGGAAGAGTCCCCATCCTTCACTGCTGGGCCACCAGTCCAAGGGAAGCACCACTTTGCCTACACTTACTGAAACAGATTTATTTTTTTTCCCCATGGCAGGTAGCTGGAGGTGGTGAGCTAAGGGGCTTGCACCCTTGTTCTGCTCGGGTGGAGTGTAAAGGCCACCTATCTCATGGCAAAGAGTCAAGTACCAAATACCTCCTGGAGCCTCTGATTGCCTAGTGTTTCCCTTGTCACAGTCCCCTGGCCATGATACCGCAGTGCCTGGGGTGACAGTGAGGAGGAACTGCCCCAGACTCAAAGGACAAATTTACTCCCAGACCCATGAATGACTTTTGCCCACACTCAGTCCCCACACTGCTCCAGGCATCCTGCAAAAGTACAAATATCAGCTTAATTAGTAAGTTCGGAATGTTCAGATGGGCAAGTATCCTCAGACAGGGAGGGAGGCCAGGAATGTGTCGGGGTGGGGAGATGCCCTGTGTGCTGCCCGGGGCTGCAGCCAGAGGAGCAGCTGCAGCCGGGGGCGGGGGGGGATGGGGTGGGGGGGCGGGGGGATGGGGACAGCGAGGGCAGAAGCCATGTCACAGTTATCAGCAGCTCTCTGCCACCTCCCTGCCACCCATGCCCACTCGGCCCCTGGCCCCTTGTCCGGCTTGAGGTGACAGGCTGAAGCCAGCCATCTGCTGGTTGCCTTCAACTTCACCAAAGTCAGCGGGTGTAAGGCACCCCAGCGCGGGCCAGGCTGGACCCTTTGGGGGCTGCAGCTCTGCAAGGTGGGATGCAGGACCCGGGCTCCATCTCCGTGCTACCATGAGTACGCTGGCAGTGACAACACGCAGCTCGTGGGGACAAGGAGGGTTAACAAGGACTTGCTAAACTCTCTGGAGACAGCTGGGACAAGACAGCTACTAATATTATTAATGAATTTCACAAATGTCATTTTTAGATGTAACTATTTTAAGCTTTGCTTGAAACCCCGGGGGAACAGCGTGCATTCCACATTGATTTCACCATGGCAGATCCACTTGCTTGACACAGCCTGGTGCACAGCGCGGCTTGTAAAGGGATTTTACTGCTTTTTCCAGTCTGAAGCTCCTGAGACCCATACTCACACCACCTCCAAAATCTACCTAGCCCACGTACCACCACATGGAACAGGCTGTGATACAATGAAGCCAACACAGCAAACAAGGGCAGTCAGAGAGAGTTGCACACTACTAAGGCGACAGATGAGGAATTAAACCCAAATGAAAAATACCAGATGCCGCAAGAACCACTGCTGCAGGAAATTAAAAACTCAAGGCCTCCAGTCTCGCTGTTCCTTTGTCATCCCACTCGCAGCCGCCCTATCCCTCCAGGTCAGCAAAGCCCAGTGTGGTCCTGCTGTCATGCCAGCAGCCTCCAGGTGAGCCCCCGTTTGCAGGGGTGCCCCCAGCCCAGCTGCACCACCCAAGCTGTGCCGTGGCAGGACCCAGCCTGGCCTGTGCTGACCATGCCAGGCGGCTGGCAGCACACACAGCCCACTGATAATTGCATTATAACCATGGCACCCATGCACACACCGGTGTTTGGCCAGGTGCAGCACCCTGCCTGCCCTCAGCGCTGCTCATGCCGGGGCACGGGTAACCTGGCTGGTGGGTAGTGGGTGAGCATATAGTGTGCATGGACCAATGCATCACATGCAGCCCATCCAAAATTAACCTTTCACATTGCGTGTGGGGCATCAACACGACATCCCTCTGGAGCAGATGTCAAAAGCACTGTAAGCAAGCCCCAGCCCCTCCAGAGATGCCTCCCCTGCTGTCCCTTCTGGCAGCTTCTCCTGAAATTAGGAGGCTGTCAGAAAGATGGACACCATTCAAATAGACAGTCGCTTACCTTGGCTCTTTTGAAGCAAGCCCAGAAAAAATCCAGCAATGGCATGATGGGCTGGGCAGGGGGTGGCAAGCACAGAGCCCCCCTAGACCGCAGCCCCAGGGAGAGCCCACGCCGGCACTCCCATGGGTGCTGCCTGCGGCAGGCAGCGGGCAGAGCCCAGTGCGGGCAGAGCCCAGCGCGGGCAGAGCTGGCGCAGGCAGGGTGGAGGGAGGGAGGGAGGGAGGAGGCAGTGCTGCCTGCGGAGGCGGGCCAGCGATTCAAACCCTGCACCGTTACTCAGTTGGTTGTGAACAGGCTTGGACAGCGATTGAAATTCCCTGAAGATTGTGAGTTTTAAACAGCTCCAGGCTTTCCTTCCTGCCTCAAACACACCAAGCAGTGCTCCCATTCCCAGGCAGTGGGAAAAGAAACGCCCCCAGAGCAGGAGAAATGGGAGTCTGGCTGTCAAAGGCACATGTAGGACATTGGAAACCCAAACCCCGAACAGTTTAGCTTTTGACTCCAGCCCCAGCAGCGGTCACAGCTGCGCTCGAGAGGGCTCCTGACGCTCTCCCCCTCCGAGGGACAAGCTGTACCCACGCAGTCACACCATCATGCCCGGATGCCCCCGTAACAAGCCCCCGCACACTCTGCTGTGGCCAGCCTCACACAGAGCAGCAGGCACTGCTCGGCAAGCCTGCAGGTCTGACCCCAGCAGGGAGAAAAACATAAGGAAATAATACTCCCCAGTCATCAAATGTGGCCTAGCCATTCGCTCCATCTCCATTCACTGCTCCTGAGCTTCCTTTCGCAAACGTGGGTGAGCTTAGCATTTGTTTGCAAGAAGGACAGTGATAAAAGGCAATGCCACAAGCTTTTTTTCGAGCCATCCAGTGCACAGGGCCCCCCAGGCTAGAATCTTGCAGGCACATAAGAAACCCCCACCAAGTGGTGTTATATGTGATCATTTCAGAAAAAGCTATGGCAAGTTGATGCCCAGTGACGCCCGGGCTGAGCCACGCTCCCACAGGACACGCGGTGGATGCCCAGCAAGCTGGCAGCACCGCTCCTGCCCACCACCCACCCCAGACTGGTGCCTGGCTCCATGCGTCCCAGGGGCCAATCCTGCCCGTGCACAGCCCTGGGTCCATGCATGCTGATCGCAGGTGGGTAGCATGTGCTGGCATGCAGGAGCGTGGTGGCTTCTCCCCCCGGACAAGGTGCCATTTGTAGCGCAATACCCCAGCAACTGGTGCATGCAGCAGCTGAGCCTGCTGCCAAATGTCAGTGAGGGCAGAGCAGGATGTGATGCTGGGCCCCCCCAAAGCAGGACCAGAACCTCTGCAGACAGCTGCTGCCCATCCTGGGGCCACCTCTGCTGCTTTTTCCTGCCTGTCACCAGTGCCAAGGAAGACAGGACTGGCAGGGAGAGGAGCAGAGAGCAAACCAAGCATGAGTGAGCTGTGGCTGGTGGGACATGGGTCGGTAGCAGCGCAAGCACAGGACGTCCCACGGGTGCAACAGCTCCTCCTGGCCACCACCACTGCTGGGCCAAAGGAGTGTGCTTGCACCCCAAACCTCTGCTCCAGCAGGATCGGTGCCAGTCTTGCTGGTGCTCTCCTCAACAAAGCAGAGGGCACAGTCACAGCTCATGGGAAGCAGGAGCAGGAAGATAAGGCAAGGACATGAGCATGGAACACAATGACACAGCAGCCTGGAGAAGATGGCACAGGGCACTGCCACCCATGTAGCATCCCCAGGCCCGCCTGGATCTGCAGTGCTGCCCTGGTGGCATTGGCATGGCCCCGGCAGCAGCACACAGGCGGTGTCAGCCCCAGCCCCAGCTGCCTCCTTCCATCTCCCCCTTGCTCATTTCTCAGCGGGTTTTGGCACCACTCCCGGGCTTGGCATTGGCTGCAGCTCCTCTGCTGTGTCCCTGGCATTACTGGGCCAGCACAGCGGGGCTGGGGGCACCGCAGCACAGCGTAAGCTTTGTGTGTCGGCCTCTTTTCTCCTCCTTTAAACACCTGGGGCTGGGAAGTCAGTCTCACCTCTACGGCACGCTTGCCTGCGGTCACCTTTCCTACAAGTGTTTTACCCATAGGAAGGTACACACAGGAGTTAAAGGCACCTTCCATAACTCACTCACTGCTGCCTCACGGGACACAGTTTTTATTCCAAGGACTTGCAAATAGTTGCCGGCAGTGGAACAAGGCAGCTGGGACAAGTGCCCATTTCCAGAGGTCCCATTCAGCTTTCTGGGTACCGCTGCCATAGTGCTGAAGCTGCCAGGGGACCTGCCACTGCGGCAGAGCCACCAAAAGGCATCACCACTACAGTCTCCTGCAAAAGTCCCTCGCTGCCATCATCACTCCAGGTGACCTGGGAAGACTTCTCTATACTTCTTACTGGCTTTCTCCTCAGAAAGGCATCCCCTGCAGAACACCCGGCCAGACCAGCAAGCGGGCAGGGGCACATGCGTGTGCATGAGCCAGCAGGTACCTAGACCTCCTGCCCTCAGTGTGGTTTTGGTGCAGGAGACACACTCCTTCCTTTCCATCTCTGCCAGAGCTGGGGCTGAAGAGAGCTGTCACAGGAGGCACCGTCCCTGCAGGGACAGCGGCACTGCTGGGCTGCGCCCCGCTGGGCTCCTCTTCCCACCAGGGGCTCACCTGTCAGCACTGCGCTCTGCTTCGGGGGCAGGACAGGCAACTGCCTGTGCCAGTAGCAGTCAGGTGTCGAATAGCCATCCCCAAGGGAATCACGACTGACCGACGAAGATGGCTCTACCCTGCCAAAACCAGGAAAGTCCTTGCAGAAAGTGGGGCAGCCCCACAGATTTAACCATAACTACACCAGCCCACCAGAAAGGCACTCCTGGAGAAATGACCCCACCAGCACCTCACTTCACTGCTTGGTCTGGCAGCATGAAGTCCTTCTTCCACTTCCTCCAAAAGCAAAAAGCCCTAAATTAGTGCAAATAGAAGAAAGCTGTCTCCTTCCCAGGGCCTGGGAGACAAACCACAGAGGCTTCTGCATACTTGCATAGCTTCTTCCTATCCAGTCATCCCAAAAGCATTCAAGTAATTTTAAATCTAGGATCCCTCTTTCAGCACACGAGGATACCAGCTGAGGTAAGAATAGGTCCTGGGGACTGGATCCACTGTGAAGTGGCTGAAGCCTGTACACACCAAGTGTGTATTTCTGCCAAGAGATGCCAGGACACAGACTCCACTGCTGCATTTGTCTCTTCCCAATATTTCTAATGCACCAGCTCCACAGGCATCTACAAGCAAAAGAAAAGCAATTTCTATTAATTTTATATGTATATATATGTATGTATCACTGTCACCTTCAGACTTACATGAAAACCCATTTTATACTTGAGTTTGTTTTAAAAGGCTGATTCTAAGGAGAACTCTACACACTCACTAGGAGTTTTCCACATGGTGAATGCCAGCCCTGCCCCATCCACTGCCCACAGTGCCCAGAGCTGGGACAGACACCAGGATGCTCACCAACCAGACCCAGCACTGTGACAAACACCTTGCTTTCTCTGTAAGTCACAGGACAGGACCAGTATTTTGTAGAACAGGTACAGCCTTTTCTCACAACAGCTCATCCCCCAGAGGATCCCATGTCACCTCTGAACAGCCCTGCGGCCAGCAGCTATTCCTGTCCCATTGATGAGCTATTGCTGTCATGACTGCTGCTCAACAGCACCAGGCGCAGCATTAATAACAATTAGCGTTAATAACAGCTAAAGGCTGCAGCCTGCCAGGCAGCGTCCTCGCCGGCAAGAGAAGCCACCATCACTGCTGGTACTGTTTCCGAGGGCTGGCTCCACTTCTGCTGGAAACTGTGGGGCATCTGAAGAGGTGTGAGCAGGGGGCAAGCTGCGCCGAGCAGCAAGCAGCCCCATTGAGCCATTAACATGCAGTGATTTTCCACTTGCCGCTGTATGCAGGCATTTCCCTGAGGTCGGGAAGGGAGCAGCTACTGCAGAGCAGGCGTTTGCCCTATTAGCATAGCGGGAACAGTAACCCTTTTCTTTTAATAATGCTGAATTGCTGGGCGGGTGATGCTGGGGCAGGGCTGGCAGCGCTGGACTGGGGCTGTGACACTGTGTGCGTGGCCAGAGAATATGAGATGGAGAAGACTTAAAACCTGCTGCCCATGGGAAACATCACCAGGGTGGCTGCAGGGACTGTGCCTTTGTGAGGACAGGGCTGACCCCTCCTGCACTGGACCAGCCCTGCTGTGGCCCTGGGTGAGGGGCTGCAGGGGCTGTGCTGGGGAGATCCAGCATACACGGCTGGGGCTCAGATGCCAGCCCTAGCACAGACCTCGGCTCCAGCCCAAGAGGCCAGGGGTCCCTGCCAAGATGGGTGCCCTGGTATTAAAGATGCATCAGGCACCACGGTGGCTGGACCACAAGAAGCCTGCCAAGACACGTGAACATCAAAGAGCAGCAGAAGACATCCTCCTGTGCCTGCTGTCCCACGGCTGCCCCATGCTGCAGAGAGCTCCCTGCCTGCCTGCCACCACTGCTTTTCCCTTAAAAAGTTCCTCATTAAAAATAATCTCAGCGTGTGTGCTCCAGTCTCCAACAGTGCATTCAGGAACATGAGAAAACTGTTCAAATCTGTGTATTATTTTTTTTAACAGATGAGAGTCTAAACTGTTTGGTTTTGATTGTGAAAACAAACCATTCAAACAGATGTCATCTCTTGGAATAGGTACCTAATTTTGTCACTCATAATGGGGCTCCTGGCCTTTGCTGCTCAACCAGGCATTGCCAAACGTCCCTGGGCAGGCAGGGAGCCATGGCTCTGCCACCCACCCGCCCTGGGCAGCACGTCAGCGCCGCTTGCCAGAGAGTACTGCCCTGGGAGGTGGCGGGCAGCGCCAGGAGCGATGCCGTGGGACGGGATCAGTACAGGAACAGTTTTGACCAACGCAGGCTTGATTATGAAAGATCTCCATCCAACATGATCAGCCTTGACACACAAAGAGGCTATTTAACAATAAAGGAGAGTTATTGCCAGCAGGGCAGTTGCTGCTTCTACTTTGAGGAGCGACAGACAGGCTATGAATGTACCACCTGGGCTGGTGCTGTGACCAGGACAAGGGGAAATGCCCTGGCCTTTGCCCGTGGAGCACACGCCACTCACCCAGCAAACCAACCTGTTCCTTGTGCTGCCACCACTGCATGTGCACCCCTGTGCAGGGCTGGAGCAGGGCACAGGGCGCAGGGGCACGCGGCTGGCTCGGCTCCCGCCTGGGCGCACCGCACCACTGCCTTTGGGCAGGTTTGGCACCCCGTCAGCGAGCCAACATGGTGGCTGCAGTGTGCTTGGCCATGGATCCTGCCGGGAGGCACAGCAGGGCTCTGGACTGTGGGTGGGATGTGCCAGGGATGGGCGCTGCCTGCGAGGAGGACGAGGGCAGGAGCTGGGCTGTGGGGATGCCCCACGTTGCTGCAGGCTGCACCGCAGAGCCAGCCCAGCTGGAAAGCATCTCTCTCTGACAGACAATTAGGCAATTACTTAATCCCCACTTGCCAGCTCCTATGGCAAAAGGAAACACTGAGGTGAGCAGGGCAGCACCCCTGTAACCCTTCTGGGGTTGAAGGCATAAATCCCCAAATCCTCGCCCCATCCCACGGCGATAATGCAGCCAGCTGGTCCCATGGCATCCCCCCAGCAAGTCCGTTCTCGAAGGCTGAGACAGGAGCGGGATATCACCCTCCCTCAGCACTTATGGGACTCGCATCCTGCTGATGCTTCACTCTCTAACAGCAATTACATTTTTCCTTAACCCAGATGCACACCAGACTGCTGTAGACAACCCGAGGGCCCCTTGCCTTATCCACAGCTGCAGGAAGCTCCCTGTCCTCCCCAGTCCCCTCAAAGGTCCTCGCGAAGGCTGAATCAGTGCATTTCCCCACAAAAGATGGTCTGGTTTGTAAATACCAGTGAACATATATAAATCATATAAATCCTGATTTATCCAATATACACACAAAAGTCAAACAAATTTTTTGGATGACTAGTCCTCACAGACTTGCAAAATTCCCCCAATTTCACTAAATAGGAGGTGACCTCACCAAAAAAATTAGTCAATGATGTTTTTGTGGAGTTTCTGTTGCACAAGCTGGGGTGTACTCCTGCCCGGATTCACTGAGACTTCTACAGATCTGTAAGTCTACAGCTGTCAGCCAGAAAGCTTGGAGACTTCAACAACAGAAGGTTTGCACCATTAAATTCTGTTAACAGAAAAACATTAGCCTTGTTAATTAGCATCCTGGCTTTCACCAGAAGCAGAGTGCCCTCTCTCCCTGAGGCTAGCTGCTGCACCCCAGGGCTCCCCAGGACCCCCCACTGCCACCCCCCTAGGCTGCGGGTGAGGACAATGGCAGCATCAATGAAAAATACTCTCCCTGACCCTGGGGTGAAGCAGACATAACCTGTGGGCAGCACAGTTCGGCGACCAGCAGCCCTGGCCTAGGACAGGGCTCTGCTGCACTCTGTGCAGCCCCAGCCAGGGATGCGGCTGTGGTGGGTGACCAGAGGAACGTGCCAAGCCAGGGCATCGCGAAGGATCCGCATGCCTGGCTCCATCCCTCCTCCCACTCCCCCTTCTTCATCCACCTGTGGCAGCTACTTTCCATGGGGATGCTTGACCTCAGCCATTACATTATCACTTCCAAATCCACCAGCTCAGCACAGAAACTCAGGTCATTCCTCAGTCTGTCTGTATTTGAAGCAGACTGCTTTAAGGTCATTATCCTGCAGCACCCAGGGCTTGCAATCAATATGGGGGAAACATGCTAGTCAGATGCATTTAAAAGAGCATAACCGATATGGTCATGTTTTTGAGGTACTATAGACAAGTTACACAAATTACAAATAGACCTAAGTGATACAAAAGGAAATTGGCTTTTGAGACCTGTATACCTAACCAATCTTAACTCTATTTATATTCAAACACCCAAGAGTAAAGTGTCTGGGAAAAGTCTACAAAGATTCCCACACAAGACAGAACTCCAGCAAAAACCTGCTGCTATGCTGTAGTTTTCATACAGGCATCTTGAAGATAAAGAGACGCATAAAAGAGGCTGCATTTTTAATGTATGAAAGAGTGGCATAAACAGAATGTTCACAAGGCAGCCTTCCTTTCCCACAGGAATATTACTGAGCTAGTAGAGCCTGGCTGGGACATTAATCCTCTGCCCCAGAAGGCAGGCGCCAGACAAGCACAAGGAATTGCGAGCATCTCTTATTATTAGCAAGAGCAGGGAGGCTCCTACAGCAAACGTATAGGAAAGCAAAGGGACGAGCTATTAACAGCTAGAGGACAGCCCAAGCCCTGGGGCAGGGTCTGACCGTCCCAGGGGCTGGATGGAGAGCGACAGTCCCAAGCACCCGCACCACAGGGCAGAAAAAGCAGATTAATCCCCCTCTTGCTAAAGCCAAACTGTGCCCTGCAGCAGGGCTGGCCAAGAGCAGCACGAGGAGGGCTAGCATCACACCAGGGGCACCCACACACATGCGCACACACACAGAGCTGGCAGCTGGCTGAGAGGGACACACTCCTACCGGTGCCCCGCTACCTGCCTGCGACAACCAGCATGCTCAGCAGATAAAAAAAAAATATTACAGGCAACAGAGGCACATCTGTCTTTCAGGCTTGCACAATTAAATGCCATTTAATAAACTACATTTGACCTACTCGTTTATTTTTGCACACAGTTCTAGCAACAGCTGTTGGGAAGATCCCAGCCCTAATTCTGGCCGAAGTTTGGGATTAATTAATAAAACAGAGGAATCTGTCAGGTGCAGTGCCCTGCTCCCCACAAGCGAGGGCATGTCTTTGCAAGTTTAACCCTGCATGACAAATTCACATACAATACAGGGCTGGACCATTCCTGTACTGAGTTTTCCACACCCAAATTCAGAGGCAAACTGTCCAGCACCGCTTCTTGTGCAGAGCACCGTGCCAGGGACACGGTGGTTCTGCTCATGGGAACAAGAAGTCAAATTCCCTCATGGCTCCAAGCATCAGGGTGTGCATCCCCAGAGCAGGTGGGAGCACAAAGGTGACAGGACCCACAGGTTCCTGCAAGGCAGCCTGCATCCAGTTTGGCGTACTGGGCTCTGCTCCCACACTTAGCACTCCAGGCTCTCCGGAGGATTGCCACCACAGGCCAAGGGCTATGCCCAACCCACTGCCTGGCCAAGAAAGCCTCCTTGCTAAGATGCAAAGCCCAGCACAGCCAGAATATGCTCCTGCGTTGTTCTTGAAACCCCAGGTTTGCTGTGGCGGTTGCAGTCAAACCCTGCCAGAGCCGGGTCAATCTTGCAGGCACCCTGGCAGAAGAGCACACAAAAGCTAAGAGGGGACCCAGGACAGAAGGAGCAAGTGTGAGCAGGTGGCAGCAGCATGCCAAATGCACAGCACTCTTCCTGGTTCAGGAGCATGAAGACATTTAAAACAAATCAGCATCAGGCACAGATTCTCTTGCCACCCTTTCAAAATCGCTGCCACAATGATGCCCTTTCTTTCAGCCACTGACTGCATGAATAAGGAGAGGCACTTCTTGTCTGGGGACAGCAAGCGCCCATCCCCCCATGCCCACCGCACCGCAGCCCCAGGGGTATTTCCAGGGCTGGATAGTAGCAGTGCACTGCTGCTAACCTTCTTTGGAGATGCCAGAAAAACTCAAAAACCCTTTATGCAAACCCTCACGCACACAAAAGCATTATTATTTGACAGCAAATTCTTTTCTTCCTGCGGCTGCAAGGGCTGGCAGGCTCATCCCAGTCAGAGCATCCTGCCCTCGGCCCTGGGCCGAAGGGCTGAGCTGGAGTGATGTGCTCTGGTTCACCACTCCAAAGTGAATCATGAGGTAGAAGAGGAAAAGTGAAGGTTAAACAAGCAGGATCTCTGTCCTGACTGCTCAGAGGCTGAGCCAGCCGCACTGCTCCAGCAGAAAGCCAGGCCCCGCAGCCTGCACAGCCAGCCTGGGGCCACGGCAGCAGGGGCTTGTACCGTGGGTTCAAACCCACCAGCCTTGAAACATCCAAGGCCAAATTTCACAGTCAGGTTACAAGTCCCTTCAGAAAGCACAACGGAGTGAAATCACCTTTCCTTTCCAAAATTACAAAGATGCCTTGAGGCTGTTGAGCCTAAGCCGCCTCCTAGGAGTCAGCAGTCTCTGCCCTCTCTCCACACCCGCCCCGGTCCCCATCTGAGCACCCATTTGCTCAGGACACATCACGGCTGCGGGACACGTGCCAGAGCAGGCTGTCCCCACACCATGTGCGGGGACTGTCTTGGGCTTCTGTCGCTGCTGCTGTGATGAGTTCAGAAGCCCTGGGACAGAAAGAGGCAGCAACGCCCTGCCAGCTCTTGGACACGTGGGGTTTTTTTTTTGCTAAGAGCGGAGTGAATTATGGGGAGAGACAGGTTTTAAATAAGTGCATGGTATAAATAATTGCACCATCTGTTTATGATTCTAAGACAGCAATACAAAACACCAGAACAAGACTTGAAAAGAACCAGAGAACACAATCCAAGTGAAATCCAACAGTTCTTGCTGAGCTCCAGGATATACCCTTTGCCATTTTCTTGTAGAAATCTATGACCTCATCACAGAGTCCCACCTTGCATCAGGCAGCATTGGTGGTGGCAGGAGAAGCACAGAGGCGTATGTTAAGCTTCAGCCGGTGTGGGCTTAAGCAGCTTGTAGGGACCCCCGGGACTGTGCAAGGGACCATAGCCTGGCGCCCATCAGCAGGTGGAGAAGCAGCAGCTCTAGGTAGAGATCTGTTAGTTTTTAATCTCATCACCCTGTAGATATTCTTTTGAAGCACCTGTCTTGCTTAAGGAAAGAATGAAGGAGAGCATATGTACACATGCACATATACATACGCTTATTTCAATGGCAGGAAAAAGTGCCAGGTGCTAGAAAGGCTGAGCCTGGTTTTGGAAATTGCTCTTCTGGAGACAGTTGAGTCAGTCCAAGGGTGGCTCATCCAAAGGCCACCATACCCATGCAAACAAAGCAACCGAGTGCCACACTGATCCTGGTGCCCGGTACAACAGACCCGACACAGGGCAGAGCAGCAGACATGCTGTTTCCTTTGGAAAACCAGAGAAATATTACCTTGTTACCATACATAAGGGAAGGGCAAGGCAGGGCTA
The DNA here is from genome assembly GCF_023638135.1 of Falco biarmicus. Lineage (NCBI taxonomy): Eukaryota > Metazoa > Chordata > Aves > Falconiformes > Falconidae > Falco > Falco biarmicus. The sequence goes on along the minus strand of NC_079301.1, from coordinate 787,120 downwards.
CAGCAGCTATCCTGCCTGCTTGGCTGTGGCTGTAAGCACTTGACTCTGCACAGGAGCAGACACCTCTTACCAGAGCCACATTGGAGGAAGACGCGCTCCTGCCCGATGATGAACCTGTGCAGGAGCAAAGGTGAAACAAGGCTGAGGCTGGGCAGAACCACACAGTGCTCCAGCAGCCACTTTGGTGGCAGAAGAGGAGCCCTGACATCAGCACACCGTCCAAAGGCTTTACATAGCTTCAGGTACAAAAGAAATAGAACAGAGTTGTTTTGCATGGGAAAGACAACCAGAAAGCCCAGCCTGGCGTGTGGCAGGACTGGAGTTGCTTCTACTTTCAGTCAGGTCAACAGGTGCTTTAAAATACTTTGTACACGTTGGAAGGACAGTAACTATCAAGAGCTGTCCCTTCTGTAGCAGTTCCCTGTGTCATCCCACTGACCAACCTCCTGCAGAAGATGCTATCTATGGGACCACCGCTCAGCCTTCCCCCCCCCCTTTGTGCTGTATTCTTCAGTTCTCTCTCAAAATAAAGAACCCCTTTTACCCTTTCAGAGGGAGCTTGTGTTTCACATAGTGCTCTTCCCACTGCAAGCAACACAGTGCCGGGAGAAGAGAAGGGGTTTGGAGGGGTGTCATTGAGACATGTTTCACCTGGGTGCTGCCTCAAGGCTTCTTTCAAGCCAGTGCAGCACTGGAGATGCTCCCTCTGGGTCATGCCTTCTGCACATGCAGGAGGAGCTCAACTGAGATGGATGGCAACCACTCCATCTCCTCCCACATGGGCATGGCAGCAGCGCTGGGAGAGCTCATCCTGCCACCAATGCCGCAGTGAGAACGGAGCATCAGTGTGGCAGGAGTCTGCCCGGCTGCTGCCCGCATCTGCCTCACTGTCCCCAGGGCTCCTATAGACATTCAGCTCCCTCACTTCTGCCTAAGCACAAACAGCAGTGTATCAGACACAGAAGGCTTAGAGAGCCAGATATGCTGAGATGCCAGGCACAGGGAGGCTGTAACACACTGAACAAAACCATCCCTGTTCGCTCCCCAGTGCGAGTGAATGGCTTTGAACTCTGAAACGCAGGCAGAGGGTGACAAGGTTCAAGTGAAATAACCGAGGTGGAATTAACAAAACTATCCTTCCCACATCAGCAAGCACATTTTTTTAATAGCTTTCTGATCTCACTAGGATTGAGAACAAAACCTAGAGCAAATCTTTACTCCTGTCTCTCAGGAACCCATCCACTGCCACACACATGCCAAGCCCCCGCGCAGCACAGGCATTGCCCCCTGGACAAGGTGACAGCAGAGCAGCACAGCGACTCTTACATCTGCCAATGCCAGGAGCCCCGCACATACAAGCTCCCTGCCACACCGTGCCTTCAGCAATGTTCTCTCTGACGTCTCTGCCGATATACCTGCTTTGCTCCGTGCAGCATGCCCCATCCAGCTCCCCTTGCTGCCGGCAGAAAGGCTCACCCTGCAGTGCTCCCCGGGGAAGCGAGCACCCCAAAGAGCAAAACCTCTGCATGCACACTCCCGGCACACAGCCTCACCTCTGGTCTGAGCGCGAACGATGCAAAGATTTAGTAGTCTCCGGCTTGACTTGCAGCCCCTGCAGCCACTGCATCAGTCAACTGCCAAAGCCAAAGGTCAGGAATCACGGGTTCGCTGTGCCAGCAGCCAACAGGTTCACTGGATGAGTTATTCCCTGATTTTACTGGGAAAGTCCTTCCCTTGACTGTTACCTTCACCATTCATTTGCCAAACATACAATCCAGCACACAGAATATTAATCTTAAAAGATGAGCTTTGGGGGGGGGGGGGGAAATGCTAAATCGGAGCTTTATCCAAACAAAGGGTATCACTGAGCTGCACCCAGGAACACCTTTGGAGCAGAAGAGCTGCATTTCTGGCACTGGTTCCCTGCAGCACGCAGGAGGGCCAGAGCCACTCTCCTGTGGAGCATCCCTGCCATGGCTCAGGGCTGCCTGCACCAGCTGCTGCCACACAAAAATCCACACTCCTGCCTGCAGATGGGCTGCAGCTCCCCTTCCTCACCACGAACCCACCCGCAGGCAGCACAGACCCCCAGCACCAGCCACTGTCTCTCCCAGAGGGGATTTCAGCTGTGCCGGCTCCGCCAGCCCCGCTGCCTTCCCACGGGAGGGTTCCCAGTGCAGCCTCCCCAGGTTGTGATCTGGCTCTGTCTGAGAGCCAGGGCCTGTCTCTCTGGGGAGGAAAACTAAACAAAAACCAACCAGCCCTCATTTCTGGGCTGTGAATCTGCATTTCTGAACATTTGCACACATTAATTGGAGAGGAAAAAAACCCACAACAAAACAAAGGAAAGAAATCCTCAAGGATGTGTTGGTAAAACCACAGCCTTCAGCTTCTGGGGGTGCAGAAAGTACCCCAGAGCCTCTGCTAAGGGACTTCACTGGCCACCCCGCACTGCCCAGACCCTACCACCCGGTGGTGGCTGCCAAGGCAGGGGAGATGACATGTTCCCAGTCTCGCTTGGCCCAGGAGCATCAAGTGCCTTTTGCTGGTGGAGGGTCCTCCCTTCCCTACAGCAAAGCTGGGGTCTCCCCCTCCCCAGAGCAGCCCAGCTGTGCAGCACCCTGCAGGTGGGCTCACCCTTCCCTGGCCAAGCTGGGCAGTCCAGGGGCTCAGGCTGCCTCAGTTTCCCCTTCTGCTGCAGTTTGTGCATGAGGAGGGAGGTGGGCAGTGCACCCATACCCCCATGGCAGGGGAGGAGGGCAGGTCCCTCTCACGCTGGCACCTCTGGGTGTGAGAAAGCGAAGGTGGGTCCCTCGCAGCTGGAGGGCTGGAAAAGGAACGTGGGCGACTGAAAGCAACGTTTCAGATTACTTGATGGACTGAAGAGATGTTTTCAGAACAGTCAGGATTTTCTGCCTTTAAATTACTTACAATTCTTAAAGATTACATTAAAGAGCAAAGTCATACAGCAATCCTGCAAAAACAGTTAATTTTGACCAATGCTAATGATATACAAAGCTTCCACAGAATAAAACCAGAACCCACAGAAAACCCATCACTATAGCCACTGGTAAAATCTTAGTATTTTTAAGTCCTTCACTACTAGTCAGTCTGCACTCATGGTTAAGTTACACGCTTCCTTTTGCTAAGCATCCTCCCCTTGCAGCAATGACAGGAAAGGTCACACAGCCGATCAAGGAGGAAGCAACAACCCACCTGCCCAAGAAGCATCAGCCATGGGCAACATGCAAACTGCTGACAAACCAGGGTGGTCTCAGACCAGTTCTTTCAGGTGCAGCAATTTTGCTTCCAAGAGCAGAGCTAAACAGATTGCAAAACACTGCGTCCGCACGTCTCCCCATGCACCCATCAGGGCTGAGGCTGGAAGCTCAGCACTCACCCCACTGGGGCTGCCCATGAGGTGTTCCTGCTAAACGGGACAGGGAAAAGCAGGCTGCTGCACCCTGGACCGCCTCGGATGGAACAGAAAAAGCCAAGGGGAGGGAACAAAAAAAAGCCAGCCACGAGAGAGAAAAAGCCAGGTTCTAAGGGACTGCAAGGCCCTGCCGCCCTCTCGTGCCTGCTGGGACATTTTGGGCTCCTCCAGCCACACAACGGAGAGCCCAGAGCTGGGCTGGCTGTGCCCCTGCTGCCACGGCCTCCGAGGGACGGCTGCCCAGCCAAGGTGCCTGGCTGCTGCAGGGGGTCACCGCTGCCACCCCACCGCACAGTGCAAGAGCATGGGCATACTTCAGGCGATTGCCTGAAATTCCAGTGCCTGTCACAACCACAGGCTGGTCAGGGTGGGAAGGCACCTCCAGAGACCATCTAGTCCATCCCCCTGCTACAGCAGGCTCTCCTAGAGCAGGCTGCACAGGATCGTGTCCAGGCAGGCTGTGAATATCTCCCGGGAAGGAGACTCCACAGCCTCTCTGTGCAGCCTGTTCCAGGACTCTGTCACCCTCCAAAGTATTTTTCCCCCTCATATTCAGCTAGAACTCCCAGTGTTGCAGTTTGTGCCTGTCACCCCTTGTCCTGTCACTGGGCACCACTGAAAAGAGCTTGGCCCCATCCTCCTGACGCTCACCCCTAATATACCTGTAGACATTGATAAGACCCCTCTCAGCCCTCTCCTCTCTCAGCTGAACAGTCCCAGCTCTGTCAGCCTTTCCTCATAAGGGAGATGCTACAGTCCCATCATCTTTGTAGCCCTCTGCTGGACCCTCTCCAGTAGTCCCGTCTCTTGAACTGGGGAGCCCAGAACCGGACACAGGGCTCCAGATGCGGCCTCACGAGGGCAGACAGAGGGGGAGGATCACCTCCCTCGACCTGCTGAGAGATGGGGTTTAATTGCAATTTATTGATTAGGCCACCTTCCTGCCAGCTTTGCGCTGCCTCTGTAGCCACAGCTTATTTAGTCCCCTCACATTTTCATCATGGCACACCGAGCCTCGGTAAGCATTGCCTGGGCAGACTTGTGTCAATTAAGTGGTTACAGAGACCTTCCTTCTCTGATGCTGCAGGCAACGAGAGGGGGGTGTCTGGCATGAATACCGATTTCAGGGCTGTCATTCTCCTTAGCAGAGCCTGCCACCAGATGGGAGCACAGGCAAGGTCTGAGCACAAGCCAACTGATGTCTTGGCTCAGCTTTGAAGGGTTGTGGCACGTGTCTCTGACTCTGACGTGTCCTGGTCTGGGGTACAGCATGCTTGTGTCGTCCGGCCAGGGACCTGGGGGGCTGTGCCCTCCTGCTGTTACCAATACACAGCTCCCCTCTGGTGTCTTGTCCTTGCAGAACCCGAGTGTTACTGGCACTTTGGCATGTCTCTTGTGGGCCTGTAACGAGAACTTCGGGGATTTTTTTTCCCCTCATAGGACACAGGGGCGCCGATCCCCTACAGCACTGCCCTGTGCAGGACCAGGGCCCAGCATACACAGACTGAATGCCCAAACGCTCACTCCGGTCCTTGCTCCAACAAGACATTAGCACAACTCGTCAGAACACAAGAACATCAAATACATATATCTGCAAGAGCTGTGAAGCTCTCCTAGCAGAGGGAAAAAAGGTTTATACCTCACCCTGGCACTTCTACTGACATCTATTAACTCACTGATGCAGGCACACAAATCAAATGTTTAAAAGCATTCCATAGGCACAGGAGTAGAGAATTCAGCTGGTTTACTGCCCTTCTTTTAGTTTCCTCCAAACTCCCATGCTGTATAAAATGCCTTTCTTTGTCGAAGTACTGGCAGGATCCCTTTGGACTGCCTCCGTGCTTCACAAGAGGCTCTGCCAGCCAAAGGTGCTGCCTCCCAGCCCTGTAGCCAGCCCCGGGCAGTACCTGCCACAAGCACAGCGTGCACAGTACTTTTAATCCACACATGAGATTGCCCACATGCCTTTCAGTGTGTTTTAATTTACAAAGTTAAAACAAGTAAATTTCCTTTTCATTGGTATTAAATAGATCAAAAGTAAATTCAGATTTAAACACATACAACTTCAGCTGATAAACAGTATTAAGAAAATCTTAGTAGGAAAGAAAGCCTGGTTTATGCATCAGAAAAATCATCTGCTTTCTCTACAGGAAAGTTAAAACACTTCATTAAAGGCAAGACATCTGCTTTTGTCCTTGCTATCCTTCCCTCAGCTGGCTTTAAACAAGAAGAGGCCATTTCCCCTTGGAAAGCACGACAACTGAGTTTATCACATACATTTTCAGAACAAATTAAAAATATGTTGTGTTTACAAGGATTACTTACCTGCATGCATTTTTGGAGGAATGTGCTATACAACCAGCTGAACAAGATGAACTACCATTCAATGAACAGGCACGCTCAGCACTCTCGTGTAATACCATTGTTTCAAAGGACTATCATCCACATTAATTTTAGGCAGTCTGCAAGTATCAAATAAGCTTGATGTATTTTTCTTGCCTAAATCTGAAATTTTTCAATCGTGCTGTAATGTGCCCATATCTAGTTTGCTTTGGGAACCACCAGTTTGCTAAGGGGCAAGCGGATTCAATAAAAGCAGTGGCTCTACAGAACATCACAGTTTGGCTGAGAAACAAATTCCAGATTTTGCTTCTTAATTTTTTGAAGTCACATTAAACAGTTAATCATCAATCAATAAGCCTAATGCTCACTTCCACTGGTGCTCATTGCTTGTGCTCTCTGCCTTTCTAAGCAATTATATTCTACTTATAAAAAAAGGCTACCTTTTCCAACAGATTATCATCTTCCAAGTTGAAAGGCCAAGCCACTCTTAGTGAAGATCTTCCAGAAACAATTATAACATTGTGGTGGGGAAATTATTTTTGCAAGATACACTGCATGCTTTTAAGCATTTGGTATCGGGCAGATCTTACACGACAGAAAGCTGAGAGAGGCAAAGGAGAACCTGGCAACGAGCTACAGCAACTCGAATTCCTGGCTGAGGATATTAATGGCAACAATGATTAAAAATCCACCATATGCAAGACATGTAACCTCATTCAACTGGACACATGAAAGCTCAGAAAAATCTAATTTCCTACCTGCATCTAGCCAGCTAAAACCTTATGGCAAGTTACATATTTAGTGATACAAACTCACTTAAAGATTTTACAGCTGTAGAAGATGATGGTTTCCACACTAAGGGATTGCCATGAGTCAAAAGCCGAACAAAACCAAACAACCACACCTTCACCACATAACCAGTATATTTCTGCTCTGTTTTTTCAGATGAAAACCACCTCTCAACTAAAAACCTTGGTAACCAGCTGAGCAGTAAATCTAGTTAATATAAAAATAATTTTCTTCTCTCTTGTATAAGCCAAGAGCAATGATACAGAAAAAACAAACCATCATGGGACTGAAAGTCAAAAACAATCAAGGAGAAAGCTTGGATTTTAATTCCTCTTGAAATTAATTTTATGTCTTTTCAAAAACATACTGGTTCAATTAAATTTATTTGATAGATAAGTGGAATAACATTATCAGCTTGAGCCACAAGACACTACAGAAATAGAATTCCAAGGATTTCTCTAAAAGTATGGTTAAATTCTTGCAGGAAAGAAAGATCTGGCTCAAAGAATCCCACTGTAGCCATCAACAGCTTCACTATCCACTTCCCTTCAATATTTCTTTTCATCTTCATAAAGCTAAACTAATGTTTAAATTAATGGAAAACTGCACCTGAAAAGAAAAAAAACCACATTCCATACCAGTAATGGTTTAATGGAAGTTAAAAAATTCCCCATTTCCATTGTATACCCATGTCTAGGAAACACCAAAGCTCCCTGTGCAGCAACTTGGAACAGTTATGGACAGAGGTGTAAGGAAGGCAGCAAGAACAGCCACCAGCTTCACACAGTCCTGCTGGTAATGACTGATCTGCAGCGAAGCTGGAGGCCTGCCGAGAGCAACTGATTTTTCCTTCCCTTTTCTCCACACTCCCAGAAATGTAAAAGTGTACTTTTAATCTGCATATTATAGAAATTTTCATCCCAACTATCAAATACTTACAGTGTTTATAACAGAAACTGCACTGATATATAAATATATATTAGGCATATTTACACCTCAGCAGGACCCATGTACATCAATTTCAGGTCTATCTGCATGACTGCAGGAAAAAAGAATATGGTGCTTGTTTTCAGGAAAAGTGACATTTTAACAGCAGCTTTTTCACCCCTGGATGCTTCAGAGCTCTCCCCTTAGATTGCTTAATGAGAATAATGAACAACATAAATAATTTCTGTACAGTTTTCAAAAAGCAATTCTCCAAGTATCAATCCCTATGCCGAAACATAAATGACACACTTGTACACCTGTATATGGTTCACCAGGCAAGGTACACAAGCGCACCTACAGAGAACTAGAGAAGAAAGCCTCTCCCCTTTTTATAAAAAAGTATTAATAAAAGACCAAAAAAACCCACAAAACCCAAAAACCTATAGAAAAGTTTCTCACATCTCATTATAAGTACAAAGAAACAATATGTACACATTTAAGTTGAAACACTGTCCATGTAAACAACCAAATGAAAAGTCACATACAAGCAGTTAAGACTGGAATTCATATCCTACTTCACAGCAACCACCACCTTCATCATCATTTTAGTTTTCTTCCTCCAACCCAATTTTAACCTTTCGGGCAGAAGTCCTGGTGTGATATTTAGCAACCAAACAACCTACCTATCAAAACCTTAACTTACTTCACACAAACAATTTTTTTTTTTTTTAAACATTATATACATACACACACACTTTACTTGGTACTCTCCAGACAATTTCCCATTCTCAAAATGCAGACTGACATCTAAGTCCCTGTTGTAAACCAGTTTTGACTGTTTCTCTAGGACTTCTAACTCTCTAATCTATGGTCACACAAAAAGATTTCTAACCATCCAACACAAACACACTCCCTCTTACAAGAAATATAAATTAGTGTAACTATGGTGTTGAAGGCATTTGGCTGAAACACTTTCTTGACGTACGAAGGGGGATGAAAAAAATACACAATACATGAATATGAGCAAAGGCAGCTCCCTTCCACCCAGCTCCAAGTAACTGCAAAATGGACCCAACTTATTTTTTGCTGAAATCTAGTTTCAGAGTGAAAGCTCACAGCCCTACAATGCATTTTATATACATTTCACCACTCAGTAAGTGAATGAAAAAGGAGTTAAAAACATTCCTTTCCTACCCAACACAGAACAGCAATGAAGTTCTATTATTTCATAAGGCATGTTCCTCTTCAGTGAGAATCCAAGCACGAGCAAGAATTCTGCCAAGTCGTGCGATCCTATAACTTCATCTTCATCTACTCAATGTCTTGAAATTCCACCATCTCCCACTCTATTCCTCAGGTGGAATAATCCCTGTCACAGTGGGCATTTTTTATTTAACACAACTAAAGAGCACAGCTAAATAAAAAAACCCTCAGCAGCTGGCCCTTTGTATCTTTCAAGAAGAGGGACACACAAACAACCAATTTTTGCAGTTCTCTGGCTTTATCCCATAACCTGCCTTTGTACAATATCTCTCTATATAAATTAGAAAGAGATAAAGCCAATGATTAACTGCAGCATTCACGAAAAAACTCCAGTCCATGTTACACAGTCTCTTCTGTTTGGAGATCACTGAGGTGTAAAGGTGAGAATCATCCAGCTGATAACAAAGTAGAAGAGGAAGATGGGGTACACAACAAGAGCTTTGCGGTTTGGAGGCTGACTGTCTGCCAGGAAAGCTGTAGATGCTGGTGAAAAAGAAAAATACTTGAAATGCAAGCAGCACAGAACTAAAAGTCCAAGATCCCCTGCAGATGTTAATTTTGAATTAGGATCTGCATTACAATTATGTTGAAAGAGAAAACAGAGTAATCCATTGCTCAATACCAATGATCTATCAGTACCAATCACAACTTTATCACATAGAATGACAAATGCTGAATAATGTTCTGTAACAAGAGTCAGACTTGCAGATTAAGAACAGGAGAAATAATGCAAATGCATCTGTATGAAAGTAGCTTTTTCTAGTAGTATTTGTAACATGGATCACAGAATAAAATACCCAGTAGCCTCACATAGGGTTTAATATTAAATTATCATCCTTCTGCCAAAGGCGATTTGCATATGACCACAAAAATCAACAGAAGCAGAGGCTGAAGCTCTGCCAACACAAAGATTGGAAGAACTGTTTCTACAATACTTTAGCAGCCTAGGAAACACCTTGAACTACAATATCCATTGGTTTACCCAACAGAATGCACACAGATCTACCTCCTTAAGCATCATGCTACTCAGCAGGCACAACAGTGTTACAATGCAAAAAGGTACTCACCTAACGTTGACCAACCAAACATAGCTACTACTACGATAAGACGTATAATGAAGCTGACAGTCCCAGAACCCGCCAGCAGTACCAGCCTGCACACCAGCATTGCTACTGTCAGAGGCAGGACACAGTAACCCAGAACACACAGGCTCTGAAAAAAGGATCTGGAAAGGGGAGACAGTCAAATCAAAGCACTGCAGAAACCCCATGCACAGGAGCACTTTAACTGCTACTAAATAAATCAGGACTCACATAGTTCCTCCAAGAAGCTTTGAGTTTAGTGTGATGACAACTGCACCAAACCAGATTATGACAAAGACTTCAGCAAACTGGGGTCCTCCATCGTCTTTACTATCTGCTGATCCACCCTGAAGCATCCTGTTGCAGGTAACAGATAAAGTGAGCATCATTTGCAATTGATGACTGGGTTTTCATAGACTTGGAGCAGAAGACAGAATAGAAGCCTGAAACACTGATCCCCAGTTAGGCTGCAGACCAATAATTTTTCATCTGTTTTCTTGTTTTTTAGTAGTATCCTCAATTTTGTATAGGAAAGGAAAATGGTTGTGGCTCAACTGAGGGCATTTCAGTCCATTTGTTTACTTATTTTGAGAACTGAATAAGCATACAGAGGAGAGTAAAACCATAGACAACAGACTAAAAGGTGAACGTTAAAGTACCAAAAGTTTAGTAACTGCTCAAAGTAGACAGTGTAGTGCATGATAGAACACATATGCCTTGAAGAAAGCTTATAGTAACTACAGGATATAAGCAACACAAAGCCTGGAGAAGTGGGCATGCATTGATTTGAATATTCAAATTACATTATCTACTACTGCTAAAGCTTTACCATCATTTTACTGAACGGTTTCTATATCTCTGTGTGCCTCAGTTAGCTGACAGATCTCAACAACATTCCCATCCTATCCCAGGCAGATCTGCACACATATGCTCCAGTGGAGCACCAGAAACTCCTGGGAGCCACCATCATCTCCTGTCTATGAACAACAGCCTCTCTTTTTCCATTGCTTTTCCACATACACTGCAGCTCTTAGACAAAGCTTTTGGCCTGCAGGTTAGGGTCAAAGTTGGCCAAACACATGAGAATCAAGGACAAGGTGCATCGGGATGCCTCCCAGTAAAATCATTCTTAAGACAGGGAACTCTGAGAAGTTCCTTAAATCCTAAATTCAAAGATGGGTGGTCCTGATGGGCTTGAAGTGTCACAAACATTCTACAACGTAATCTAAACAAGCAGTGTTTGCTGAAGGTCAGAGAAGGATCAGATGAACTTAATCTCAACATGCATAATCATAAGTTTTGAGTTTCTCATTTCTCTAGTACAAAAGACTATAAAAACCCAAATCCACCCACTGTAAGTACTTACAGTGCAAGCGAGACACAAAGCACCAAAGGGCCCCAAAGATCCCCTGTTACCAAAGGAAAAAATAAAATCATAAGTATCATAGCATGATGCTGAGTTTCATTTTCCTGCAAACAATAAAGCACCTTTTCCAGCTCCGATGTATCACTTTCCATATTACACTTCCTTATAAACTGCTTATCTAGCATCCGCTGTGGTTTAACCACAACAGCACCTTACACCATTTTCTAGAATACAATTTAATCAAAAGCCTTCAACTACTTAAATCTAGCTGTTCTACATATTCTGATATGTTCCACTTTTAAAGAGCTTTGGTAATACTGATTTTTCATGTTTGTTATTCAGCACGCAACAACAACAGAAAGAACATGGGACAGATTGGCAAAACATCCTTTGAAGACCTTGAAAATCTTCTTATACATACAGTCTCTGAGAAGTGCACTACTCTTCTTCGGATACATGACATGGACAAATTTTTTCCCAACAGCCTTCAGATCTCTCATCTGAAATAAAGAAGTAACACTTTAATTTATCCCTTCATAAAAATTACACTTCACAACTGAAAGCAGAAAGACAGAAGAAATATTGATGGTAAATCAAGACAGAATCCAACTCAAAAATTTCCGCAGCATTCTTTGCAAACAATGCCTACTTTATCGACATTCCTTAACAACCACAATATTTTATCCTTTAATAACAACTAATTAAGAATAATTATTTGTTTGGTCTTCTAGGAAGAAAAAAGTAATGAAAAATCCTATTAGTCAGGAGAGTTTTCTATTGGGCTCCATCTGAGGCCTCTGCCCTTGCAAAGATTTTGAGATCACAAATAAATTTTTGGGCTACAATTCAGGTATTTTTTAACCCAGAAGAACTAATTTTACATGGCTAGTTGTAAAAATAAATAAATAAATACACCCCCCCCCCCCCCCCCGAGTTACAGTGACATACAAGGACAGCTCTGCAAAAATAAAGTTTTTGCAGTTGGCCAAAGCTATCAGAAAAACATGTGTTTTACCATAGACAGAGGCACAGACTCACAATAGTATCCCTAACAGGCTCATCCAGTGTGGAGTAGTCTTCATCAGGAGAGTGAGATCCAACAGGAACAGTAATTTCCCCTTCCACTGGAATATCTTCAGATATTGACACATCTGCAAGACCTGCAAACTAAATGTTTTTTTTAAACCTTTAGAAAAAAAAGAAGGACAAACCAGCTTATATTCACCGCAAATGTTTTTCAGCTGGGTTTCAGATCAAAACAGCTGCTCTGAATTCAACAGTTAATAACATGGTCAACAACAGAGGCCAGCCATTGTTTGCCCGATTTAAACAGCTCACAATCTAAAGACATGAGTAGGCACGTCCAAGCAAAGTGTTTCTTCAGTAACTCCCAGTAACCTGCTTTCTATCTTCTATTTATAGTAGATAACTAAAGGAAGTAAAAAGTTTGCTTGTGTTTTTCAAGTAGCGTAATGCCCGACAGCTATACAGCCACACCAACGCACGCAAATACACTGCCGTTCATGGACTCCATGGGGAAGCAACTCAGAAGAAACCGTACAGACATCTACAGGCCAAGCACAAAGCCAAGGCTGTTAAAAGCCAAGTATTGACCAAACAGTTTTCCTCCACCCAAGCAAAAAGTTAAAGTGCTCTTGTTCCCAGGGCTGGATGCAGAGAACAGCCCGACCAGCTCCACAGCAAACCCTGGGGCAGGCAGGGCGGTGGGCAGCAGGCCGGCGGCTCCCGCTCCCTGTCCTCCATGCGAACCGGCGGCCACCGCGACCCCCGCCGCCCCACACACGAGACCACGTACGGCGGCCTACCCCGGCGGCCGGGGCTCCCGTGGCGCGGCTGGGCCCTCTGCTGGCCGGCAAAGGCAAGGCCCGGGCATGCCGCGGCCCCGACCCCGCCGCCGAGTACTGCAGCCCCCCAGAGCTGGCCAGGAGGGGCCGGAAACAACCCGCCCACTCCCACCGCCACGCTCACCAACGGCCCCCCGGCACTGCTGCCCTCCGCCGCCGCCATGTTGGCTACTCGGGCGACGTGGCCGAAATACGTCATCACTACGCGCGGCGACGGCTGCCGCGTCACGCACCGCCAGGGCGTCCATGGCAACGCGAGCGGGGGCTGCCCCCCCGCTCCGCCCCGCCAGCAAGGGGGCGCCCTTGCCGCATGCCGCCGGTCCGGCCCGGAGCGGTGACCCGGACTGCAGCCCCCGGGGCCCATCCGCGGCCTCCCCCGGCCCGGCCAGCCCCGGCCCGCTCCGGCCCGTACCCCCGGCCTGCCCCATGCCCCGGCCGGCCGGTGGCGCGGGCGCGGCGGGCCTAGCCGAAATGAAACACCCTCCCGCAGCAGCGCGGGGCCGGGCCCGGAGGCGCCGCGGCCCCCTCAGGGCTCGGTGAGGGGCCTGTGCGGACCCGGCCGGGCACCGCGGCGGGACGGACCCGAACTACAAGTCCCGGCAGCGGCACGGCGGCCGGAAGCGGGGGTCGGGTGGGGCGGGGGTCGCCTCAGCCCAGCGGCCCGGCCTGGCCCGGCCCACAGCTGCGCAGCCCGGCACAGGCAGGCCGGCCGGCGGCGGGGGGTGTAGGCCCCGCCCGCCCGAGCCTCCCGGGGCAGGGCCGGGGGCGGTGCCCGCCGGGGCGGCGGCATGGCCGCGGCGCGGGGCTCCCGGGGCGGAGGGAGGGCGGTGTAGCCGCGCCCGCCCCGCAGCGCGGCGGTGCCGGGGGTGCCAGCGGCGGGAGGAGCGGCCGGCGCAGAGCCATGGGGCACCCGCCGCTGGAGTTCAGCGACTGCTACCTGGACAGCCCGGACTTCCGAGAGCGGCTGAAGTGCTACGAGCAGGAGCTGGAGCGGACCAATAAGTTCATCAAGGAGGTGATCAAGGACGGCAACGCGCTCATCGCCGCCATACGGGGTGAGTGGGGCAGCAGCGGGGCGGGCCGGGGTCCCGGCGGCCTGCGGGCTTGGGGCAGCGGGCGGGGGCCGAGGGCCGCGCCCTGCCCCGATGCGCCGGTGCTGCGATGTGCCGGTCGGTGGTCTGGGGATGGGGCCTCCCCGGGGCTGCCCCGGGCGCAGAGGAGCAGCCAGCGCCCCTCTGCCCGGGCTGAGCGGGGTTTCTCCTTCTTGACCATCACCCTGCGGACGTGGTTTTGGGAGCCCACCTTCGCCTTGGCTCCCGCGGAGGCGTGTGGCCCCGCACCTCGGCGCTCGGCAGCTGCCTTCGTCGCTGGCATCGCGCTGGGGTGACTGGCTGGCCACGGGCAGCAAACTGCCAGCGGCCACGCGTGGGTTGCCGGTCCGGTGCTGGTCCTGCGTGGGGACAGGTCGGATTCGGCCACCCGGGCCAGCTGGGCGCCACCGCCGGCCTTGCAGGGCACCGGCTGCCTGCCGGTTAAGCTCTCCCAGGCACCCGGCCGAGCTCTCCAGGCAGCGCCTTACTATGAGGAGAATATTCTCCTATTTGGGGGAAGGTGCTTGGTTATTTTTCTTCACCAAAGAAGGGGTGGAGTGTGCCCTGGGCCAGCATGGGTCCCCTTGTCCCCCAGCCCTGCTTCCCTCGGATGGCCTGCTGTGAGAATGAGAGGGCTCCATCCAGAAACACTCAGTAGTCCTCCTTTTGTTGTGGGTGTTTCATTCCTTTTTAATAATACCGGGAATTTTTTCAATTTAATGTCGATTTGGGTGTTGCCTTTAAGGGAGTCACTTGTTCAGAAGTACTGAGACTATCAAAATACCTGGACCAGGTTGCGTCCTCTGAAACCGCCTTGTCCGTGGGCTTAGAAATTTTTTTTCATCCAAGAGCTGTAAATATGCTTTCTCTGTGTCATTTCTTACATCTTCTTTGCTTTTATAAATGTTCATTAAAATATGGCAAAAAATGTATGACACCGCAGCAGCTACAAAGGTTGCGCTTGCATCAGGTGAAGTGAAAGCAAACAAAAAAATCAGCAGGACAGACTGTGATCATACACTGCTTTTCTTGCTAGCTGGTTTGTTGTTAGTTGGTATTAATAGGTTTAGCTACTGCCCTTTTAAGAATAATCCAGAGCTTCCTTGTTATTAAGGCAATGGCGGGAATAGTCTGTGTTTACCCATCTGGAAAACAGCAAAGACAAAAGCTAGTATGACTGAAACAGCAGACATCACAGGGCTGGAAGACCCTAAAACGTACTAAAAAACCAACCCCCAAATCTCTGCTTAGTCCAGGGAAGAAAAAAACCAACCCCCAAAATGAAAACCAAAGGGATTTTAATAAGCCTGCTTGTTAACATAAATACTTTGCTTTTTCTTCATCACTTTGGTCAAAACCGTTTCCATTTTTAATGTTTGTAAACCCTAATGCTGCACTCGGAGTATGGATGCGAGGGTGTTTCGCTAGGTCAGCAAACCCATCCCAGTGAGGCTGGTCAAGGAGGAAGGGAAGAAGTAGAAGGAAACTGAGTACACCCAGGCAGCACTGAGTGTGTACTCTGAGGCAGTACACCCCAGAACTGAGGAAACCTGAAATTTCTTGCCTGAAATGCTGTGGGGGTGTTTTTGTGCTGTTTTCTTTTATAGGAGTGCAGCTGAACCGCAGGCAGAGGGATGGGCTAGCCAAGCAGGTGGCTGGACACGCACAGCTGGGGAGGGTGCTGGGGCCAATACCTGCCTGGGCTTCTATCGGCTCCTGGGGGGGATTCACTCCCTCCCATTTAGCTGACAGCTAACTTTAAAAAAATTCTAGGCCTTCCTCTCTGAATTCTGCCTGTCTGGAACTGTGGATAGGAATTTGGGGCTACTTGCTGTCCATTGCCCAAACAGCTTGGGCTGATGGCTGGTTTATCCCACTTGCCAGTCAGTGACAGTGGTGGCTGAAGATTTTCTTTCTGCCCCTTGGCAGTGCTGTGGGATGGATGTGTCCCTGGGCAGCTGGGAAGCAAAGATGATGATAGTCTCACCAGGAGAGAGAGTGAGATCTCTTTGTCAAGGATAGAGGGTTAATTATGATGATTGTTCTGACTGCACCTGTCTGAAATCTGTCCAGAGGTCCCTCTGCCTTACCCTTTTAATGGGTGAGGCACCCTCTTGGTGCCAAACTGTTTCAAGGTGTTGACTCACTGCACAGAATACAGACCTCTGGTGACATTACAGAATTAGATGTTGCCTGCGTGTTTGCTGATTAATTAATGAATAAACTCCAACATAAGATTTAAAGCAAATCAGTCCCCCATTTTGCTTAGACTTGTAGAAATGTCAAACACCTGCTGTCTCCAGCTGGCGGGCTCTTCAGTCTGACATGGTGATGGAAACTGCTGAACAAAAGACTCGTGTGCAGCACAGTCTGTCCGGATACAAACACATGCATCCGCGTGAATTATGCAAGCGCAGCAATGCTCGTGCAGGCTACCAAGAAGAGCAGTGTAGTTCCCCCTTGCAGGAAAATAGGATCTGCTGGGATTACGTGATCTGTAAACACAGTCTTAAAAGTCTGAGAATGCTCAAAGTTGTCTTTTATCTTCCATTTGCCAAGTAATAGGGAAAAAAGTGAGCATGACTTTATGTGGAGTTCTGCAGGACCTTCAGTTCATGTGCTGGGGGAGCCAGGTGGTTTTGAGTTGTCTGTGATACGAGTAGCATGTGTGTTGTTCTTTTCTTGGTTGCTGGCAGTGTTCTTGTTGAAAGTGTCTGACCAGTTAAGGATGTCTCAGCCTACCTGCTGGGTGGTAAAATATTGGGAGTGTTCTAGCAGAGTCTCTACAGACTAAAAAAGAAAAAACCCACTTGGTATCACTTTGTTATGTCAGCAGCGGAAGATAGGCATCCATAAGTGCTATTTCAGTGACTTCTATTTGAGATTTCTGGATGTCTTTTTAAGTTTTTTGTAGCCCTTTTACTGGTAGATTCATTCACCGTAATTGTGTTTGTGAATTAATATGTGAACTTGAGTGCAGATTTTTTAAACAAGTCATTCAAGTAGCATGGAATTATAAATTTGTAATATTAAATGCTTCCAGTGGTATATGTCTAGTGGTTGGGTGTGCTGTTTTAATTAAATGGATTGCTTGTTTTACAAATGCATGTACTCCCTTACATTTCACAGTTTTAAACCCTTCCGCTCCGTCCCATCTGTGCCGATGGTCAGTGATGGCGAGTGGTGAATCATCATGAGGGTGACCTGGCTGCGGTGTGCTGCAGGGAGGAGTTTTGAGGCAGCCACATCTTTACTCCAGTCTTGTTTCTTGGTGTTTATTCCCAGCTCTCTCAAGGCTTACTGCAACCCCAGACCCTTCTCAGAGGAAAATTCCTGTTGATCTGGATGAAGTGATTCCCATGTGTGGCACCACGTGGTGTGCAGGTGCCCAGCACTCTCGGGAAGATGAGTGAAGGCTCAGGGGGACCCAGCTCATGGGTGCCCACCTGCTAGTCTGGAGAGGAGGAAAAGCAAGTCCCCCCTTCCAAATGCGGGAGGTGCCATGACATGGAGATCTGCTGGGGGTTGTCCATGCCAGAGAGTCAAATCTGTTGACACAGCTTGGGAGCATTGCTTCTGCTGGCTGCTGAGCCAAAACTGCCACTCCTGCTAAGATCCCAGATGGGGAGACAAGGGCAGCAGGACCCATGGTGAGGGGACGTGGGCTTTGGAGAAGAAATTAATCTCCTTCTGAGCTGCCCTTCCTCTGCAGGAGTCTGCTGACTTCAGCTTCCCTTCATGTTTCTAATGAAAAGCTGAACTTCCCTTCCCTTCCCCATCCCAGGGAGAGGCTGGAGCCACAAGGGTAAGTGCTTTCCCAGGCAGCAGGGCTTCCCCGCCTCTGGCTCTTCTGCAAGGAGAAGCCGGAGGGAGTACTCTGCCCGGTGCAGCTGTTCAGGGTCCAGCACTAGAAACCATCCCTGGAAAGCCCTGCCTCTGTTTGGTTTGCAGTGGGGCAGAGTCAGGAGCAGCTCCTGCACAGGTTAGCTCAGGGTGGGGAGTGGGCTGAAGGAGGACTCATAGTAGCGGCCATGGCTTGTGCTGCTCCAAAGCACGTGTGTCAGAGGAGGCTTGTCTGAGGGCTGCAGAAAGGGCCTCCCCTACTGCCCCAAGCCCACATGAGCAGAAGGGTGTGTGCTCATGGTGGTAGTAGCGCTGGCCGGCTCTGCAGAGGGAGGAAGCAGTGAGGGGGACTTCAGCTCCCCTTGGTCTGCTGCATGCCTCTGTTTCCCCTTCTGCATAGCAGGTAGTGCTCAAGGGCTTTGTCTGAAGTGGGGGGCTGTTGCCCAGGTGAGGGGTGCACTTTGGTGCTTTAAACTCCTCTTGCCTTTCAAGGGCTTAAGAGAAATCGGTTCCACCCCACCCACCCAACTCTGACGTGTTACCAGCTGAAATAAATAAAGTACCATGGGTAAAGCCCTCCCAAGTGCTGTGCAGCTCCCCATGTTCTGGTGTGGGTCCCTGTGCAATTACAGTCACACGTTTGCGGCCTGTAAGTGTGGCATTTTTTTTCCTCTTGCTGACAGACAAACCCTTGAGAACTGACTATACATGGGACACTAACATTACTAAGTGGAAGGTTGTGCCAAATGAGAAATTAAACTGACTAAAGCAGAGAAAAATACTGTTCATTTGTAATAATCTTGGGTGTGAAAGGCCATGATAGCAAATAAGTTACTCTGAGACAGAAATGTGAGTTATTTTTGTTGTAAAGTTGGCTGCATCCCTTCTTTCTTGTGCCAGGAGTATGCAGAGTCTCTGGCAGTGCCAAGTGACGATGCTGGTCCCATACGTTGTGCTGGCCGTGCCGGAGCTCGCTGTGGCCTGGCCCGGGCTGGGGGGTCAGCCTTGGTTAGCCTTCCTCCCGGCGCTGGGGGGGCGGCTGGCGCCTTGGCCTGTGGCACGCTTTCTTGGCACTCCCGAGGCCAGGGCTGCTCTGGGGCTGCTTCGCTCGCCTTTGAAAGCCAAGACCAGTACTTCTAGCTGGCCCCCATGGAAACTGCAAGGTCTGCCTTGCTTGGAGCGTGCAAGGCTGGCCTCAGTCCCCTTGGCCTGGCACCTATCCCCTCAGGCTGGCCAGGGCCCCGTGTGGGCACTGGGGATTCAGCCCCAGCAACAGCTTGTTTGTGTGGCAGAGCTCGCGGCCCGTGCTGTAGTGGCCAGCACCAGATCACAGACAAGATTTGCTGCCAGCTGCATGCTTGAGGCCACAAGCAAGGATGTCAGAAGTAGGTGACTGTGTAGCACCATAGTTGTTGGAAGAATGGCTCTTCACAGCATTTTCTTTCTGTGGCTCAGTATGTTGTTGGGTTTTCCAGAATCTTTCCTGCTAGCTGTGCTCTGCTGTGTGTGGTCATGCAAAACCATCTATTTCCCCCTGGTCTTTGATCTTTTCTTGTAATTATGTATCAAACTGAGTTTAAGAAATGTCAGGTTGAGGCTCTTTTTATTAATGTACAAATGCTGCAATGGTGTAAGCTGTCCTTTGAAGCTGGAAGAGCTTTGAGTTCTCATGCAAATGTTGCATGCATGGTTTTGAACCTGATTTCTGTACTGCATAAAGTTTTGAAGATTGCCTCTGACTTTGCATGTCAGTTAATTGTCCTCCCCAGGCAATGCAAGTGTTTTATCCTGGGAGGATAACCTTATAAAGGAATGTGTAGAGGCACCTATGCCTGCAAAGCACATGGCAGTCTGTAACAAAAGGGTCTGGGTGGGCTTTTCCCCAAGACTGGGATTGAATAGGAGACTCAGGGAAGGGTCCACCATTATCCTCTTCCCTGCACGTCTGGTACTGGCAGCACTGTGTGTGGGAACTTGCTTGTCTGCTTGAGGGACTCTGCAGTCCTCACTGTGGAAGACCTGTTCTCAACAAGTTCCTGTGCTGTTGTTGGAGGTGGTGTTTGAGGATTTAATGCTCTGGAGTGTAGAAGGCAGAGTGTCAACAGAATGCAGTATTTTAATGAGATTAAAGCTGCCATGGAGTGGCCTGTCTGCCTGGTTCCTACAGGAACCCCATGTGCAGGTTCATGTAAAGTCTATAGAGACAAAGGCTTGAATCTATTACTACAGTGTGTTACAGGCAGATACTGGTTTTTGCCTATGTCTGAACAAGCCTAAGGCTCCTCTGGAGAAGGGGGAAGAGGAATGTGTCTGTCCCACCGGTGTCCATGTGCTGGCTCAGGAAGGGTTGCAGTTTGCCAGGCAAACATTAGCTCTGCACTCCCGGCAGAGCTTGGCATCAAGATGTCTGCGTGAAAAATATCCTGTCCCACAAAGGCAGCTTATTTGGGAGCCAGCATATGGCACATTAATGAAGATGTGCATAGAAATCATCCATGTGGATGCACCGAGGCCTTCTGTCTCATGGAAAGCCACTCATTAAACTGCCCAGTATAACTAGAGAAATCTGGTGTCCGAACAAGACTCATGTAAGCAGTTTTTCTGAGGCCACTGGCTAGGTGATTATGAAGAGGCTGCTCATGTGCCCATGTTGGTAATGCAGAACAGTTCCAACTTCTTCAGATTTGGTCTGTCCTTTTTCTTCCAGTTGTATCACAACAGTCAGTACCTGAGCCTTGACTTGAATGGTTCCAGGATCAGACCCTGTACCAGTAGGCATGGCTCTCAGTACAAAGACTTGGCCCTGGCTGGGTATAATCAGCTGAACAAGGTCTTGGTGGCCTCATTAGCTTGGCCAATCTGCTGTCCCTGCATTTGGAGATGGTGTTCATCATTACACCAGCTTAGGGGGAACCTCAGCCTGGAGCTGCAGACAGCAAGCAACTGAACGCTTCTACCTGGAGTGGGGCTGAGTTCAGCCAGGTATCAGCCTTGCTGCCTCATCAGTCACCTTCCAGATGAGGGACATTGGGGAAAACATTGCAGAGCAGAAATGCAGATCTCTTGGTTGTCCCCTCATGGTCTCCCCCTGTAGTGTCACTGGAGCCTTTTGTTTTACTGTGGAACTGGTTTTCCACCCATGCTGGTGGCACTGGGAGGAGCTGCCTTGGACTGACTTTCCAGAGGAGGATGGCTCACTGCTGCAGGGACACCTTCCGCCTTTCTCCCAGAGCACATTACGCTATAGCAGCAAGTGTTAAGCCATTTCTGGACTTTAGCAGGGGAAAAATGACTTGCTGGAAAATATATCGCTCCCCTCTGCCAATAATGTATTCTCTTGTATTTGTTCGCTCCTTGCTGGTTTTCTCCCATCACCCAACACGGTGGGTTTCATTCAGTAAGGGCTCCAGTTAGTGCTGATAACTTTTTAAATTTTCTCCTAAATTTTCAGCTGTAGTTGTTTGCAGACATCAGCTTAAAACAATCAATTGCTTTAGAGTGGTGTTGTGTGGACCTAGATACCACCTAGACCAGTTACACTCAATGAGTTAAAGACATCAAGGCCATGCAGTTTTAGCCAGGAACTAGCCAGAAACCTTTCTCTGGAAAAGAAGTATGCAATAAGAGAATGAAAATGTCTTGAGGATTTGGAGACCTATGTGCTCCTAAGTATCACTGTGCTACAGCACTGGGGTCTGTGGTTTGCACCATCTTATAGCAAAGGTGATAGTAGGAATACCTGGAAGCTGTTTACACAGAGACTTTTGGAGGCCTTTAGTAGATAAACTGTGTGTGTGTGTGTACCTGTATGTGGGGCAGACCACAGTGTTCTGCAGTACTGGTAACACACAATACCATTTACAGAAGTGCTACTTACTGGAAGTACTCTGGCTTCATAACCTAATAGGATGTTCATAACAATATTCATCAAATGTGATGACTTCCACTGAAAAAAAACACATTGCCTTCTTTTTCCTCTGTGGGCCTATACCTCTGCCTTTGAGTGGAGTGGCAGTTCAAATTCCCTGTCCCCTGCAGCAGCTCTGAAGCGATGCTCAACTTGCAAAAAAAAAGTTTCTGTGTCTGTATCTCAATGCAGTGGACTTCAGCTCATGTGCGACCAGTGCTGCTCTCCCTGGTGAGCATCTGTGCTCTGTGGGTATCCTCAGGACAGGTAGGAAGAGGGAATCTTTTTGCAGCCAGCAGATGATGAAGCAGCTCATTTTCCTGGGCTGTAGGCCATGTGCACAGAATCTAGGGCCCCAAGTTGGTGCAAATCTAAACCAGACATGCTTTAACCAGAAACTAAAAAAACAATAGCAAAAAAAAAAAAAGGGAGCAAAAAACCCTTCCAAAAAGGCAACCCTCCCCACAGCCATCAAAGCTGTATCTTCAGATGCAGGCCAGAAAAACGAGGAGCGTGCACAGTATCTCCCTACTCCAGTTGCAGGGTGTATCTTACCCCTTGTTTCAGGGCTTGACATGCTCCAGGCTGGAGCAACTTGCTTGCCCTGCACATGGACACTGTCATGTTTGCTTTGCTGTGTGGCTGATGCATTGGGCTTGGTGGCAGGGCAGGTGGCTGCATGGTGATGGCTCCCGTGTGAGCTGTGTGGTGCTGGGCTCCATGGGTGCAAAGGCTTCGCTCCCCTCCCTGCCTCTGCTGGCTCTGGTCCCCAGCCTCCCCCTGGGACTGCTGGCTTCTGCTGGTTACAGCTGCTCCATCCGTGTCCTTGTCACCTGCACGAGGGGTATTCAGAGTAGGCATGAATATTGGCTGGGGTCACTTCCTGCCCCTTGCCAGTCCCCGCTGCAGCAGCACCATGCGTCAGCTCTCTCTCTGCCAGCTCAGGGGCTGGTGAATGGGCTGTGGCCCAGCCCTGGGCCAGTTTAAAACAAACCAATGTGCAGTATTTTGTGAAGGCTTTTTTCAGCCCGATCAGTGCCACAATACACCTTCTGGGAACTTGCCTGTATACATCGGCACAAAAGGCCAGGGCAAGAGGTTAAGTTGTTTTCACATGTTTGAGTATATTTTTTTCTTCTGTCATGCATGAGAGATGAAGAGAGCTTTTCATTCATCTTCTGTTGCCTTTCCTGGCTCCTTCCCTGGGAGGATGTGGGTGTTATCCATGTTTTGTAATGTGTCTGACAGCCCACGGGCTCACAGCAGCACTGCTGCTGACCAAAGAGTTTCCTCTTGAGTCACTATGTGAGGACTCAGCTTTTCTGGCTTTTTTCTTCAGAAATTTTTGTAATATTTTATTTATTAATTCTGTTGGTAGCACACTGGTAACTACAGATGTGGCGTCCTGCGTTCACTGTCCTGCTGTGTGTCATCTCAGCTTTGTGTAGCGGCTTCAGCATCCCCACTAGTTTGTGCCATGATGTGCAGCCAGAAGCCTCCCTGTGTCACAGTCCTGGCCATGTGGCTCCTTGGCCCTGTGCTGTATTATACCTGCCTAGAGAACATGGCTCCAGCACCGATGGCTGGCTGCCTGGCTGCAGCTGCTGTCTGCAAGGAGGAGCTGAAGTGCCAAGAGGCCCCTTCCCCAAGGGGAAAAAGGGGCAAGAGCATGCCGTGGATGCCAGGCTGCAGTGCCATACACTGCCAAAGTGGTACCTTCTCTGACAGGGTTGCTACCCTTCAGCATTGGCTATCAGAAGTACAGAGTTTCTGTGCAGTTTGAAGAACTGTGAGGTTTATGGGAAAAAAGGGCAGACTTCTTTCCTGCACACAAAGCAGTGCTATTTTACAGACATTGAACACACCGAAATGAAAGCTGCTTTGAAACTGCTGATGAAATTCAGCAGGCAGCAGTTATTTTTCTTACTAAGCATTAAATTAATGTTTCAAAGGTGTGAACCTTTTATTTGAGTGTCTGACATGTATGAAGAAAAAAGCTTTTGGAAACTTCTAATTTTTGTTTTGGTGCTGATGGACTTTTCCACATTGGCTTGTGCTTTGCCTTGCAGAGTCCTGACCACTGTTTGTTGAGCTCCTCCTTCAGGAGCAGTGATCCCCAGGTCATGCTGGCTTTTCCCTTCTGGGGTGCATTCAGATGCTGCCTTTGTTGCTGGTGTCCTTTTTTTGTCACCAAATTTTCCATGCAGGTGAATGTGCAGTCACGAGTTGTTCAAATGATGATAAGAGTAGCTGAATAGCCTGAGATAAAGTTTATACATGTAGGCCTAGAATTTAGGTTGCTGTTTGCAGTTTGTTCTCTCTCCTTTTTTTATGCTGTTACTCCAGCCAAGACTGATTATGAAGCTAGGTATTTTTAAAGCAAGAATAATTTTATTAATCTTACTAAACCTCGTAGCTGTGAAAATTGAGAACAAGGGACACAGCCTGTTCCTGTGCCATCAAATGATGAACTGGGGACCTGCAGGGCATCAGGGGACCCTCTGTGGTGGACTCAGAGCTGGACCCCTAAGTCCTCATGGGATGTGAGGCTGGCAGAGGTGGGCTATCTCTCAGCGAAGCCCACCTAACGGTGCTCAGCAGTGTGAGTGAGTTTGGGCTGCCTGTCAGGTTGAAGGTGCCTGAGGGGCTCCCAGGTGGTGCTGGCTGATGGCCTCATCCACACTGGCAGCAGCTCCTGGCCCTGAAGCAGGAGGGATGTGCATTCCTCCCCGCACTGAGCTTGTAAGCTGCTTGTGAGTCTTCCCCTTGCACCGTGTGTGACTCATCTGGCCTCCTGCCTGCCCTTCTCTGCACCCTTATCGAAGGAAACTCTGAAATCATCGCGTGCTGGGGGAGCAAACTGCTGGCTCCACTCGCTCGCTGAAGCCGCCTGCAAAAGCACTTGGTTTTCACTTGCCTTGCCCCTGCCTGGGAAGGGTGGCTGCTGGGAAGCTGAAATGAGATGCATCTGATGGCTCTGCAGATCATAAGATATCTCTGTGGGGATTGCTAATGCTCTGCCCCGGATAGGAGTCTGTTGTTTTCGTGTTTGTTTTCCCTGTGTTCGTACGGCTTGTACAGCAGGGAGCTGTGGCTCTTGGAGCACAGCCTCTTCTGCCGCTTACGCCAAAGCAGCCGTGCCAAAAGTTTGCTCGGCTGCTCTCAGAGCCGGGGAGCTCCGCGTGGCCTGAAGTGCTGCAAGGATTTGTGCAGCTCTGCCCTGTCCTTGCTGACCAGCTGCTTTGCACGAGGTTCTCCTGCTCCCCAGGGAAGTGGGCTGCTCAGCCCCTCGTTGACAGCTCGCTTGTCCTGAGGGAGGAGAAAATTAATTTGCTTTCCATGGCTCAACTTTTCGGTTCCTTTATTTTTCAGAGTCTGTCCTTTGTTCAACATGGCTAAGCCTTGTCCCCAGGACTGGGGAAGGCTGGTAGAAAAGCTAGCCTCCATGGGATGGTGATATAAGTAGGTGCAGCAGACGGTCACCTGCGAGCCTCACCCTACTCTGGCTGCCTGTTTGAATTACAGCCCCAGCCCCTGCACTGATGCCCAGCGCCGCAGCCATGGCTCACCTGACACCACCATCCCTGCACCACCAGCAGTCTCGGCGTGCTCTGCTGCTGGGGGCAGGCATATAGCAGCCTCTGCATTTGAAGTTCAAAGAAAGCAGCCATGTGCTGCTGCCCTTGGAGCCCTCTCATAATGGGTTGAGGAGCTGCTGGCCACCCCAGCACAGGAACGCCGGCACCAGCTCGACTGTAGTCTGCATCACCCCGGTCCAGAGCTGTGCCAAGCACACTGCTCGCAGGTGTCGCTTCTTGGCACCCTTGGTTGCTGTGATCAGGTTGGAAATTGTGAAATGCGTTTTCCTCTGCATCACCTTAACTGGAATACAAAAAATAATAGTTTTCTAAATGGTCAGGCTTTGCCAGGAGCTGAATTGTGAACGAAGAAATTCGTATTGTGAGAGTTTGGAGTGAAATAACGTAAGAGACGGGCTGACTGCAGCCACACCGCCAGCAGAGGAGTGTTTGCCAACCCCTTTGGTCTTTTGGGGTGGTGGGAGCTCTTCTTGAAGGCAACTTGTCTGTAAACCTGGGGTTAAAATTTATGGAGAAAACTTCGTCATTTCCCCTCTGATACTGGTTGGATGTCACGACATATATGATTGAGAGAAATTATAGCTGTATTATTTCTTAATGCACATTTCAACACTTTTGCTGATTTCTGAGGCTGCTAATCTTTTTTTAACTTCCATTTCAGTTAGCCACGTGTTCTGGGCTGTCTGCCTCATGTCTTTTTCCAGTTTTGCTGAAGGAACTTCGCCAGCTTTGCAGGGCTACGAGATCGGTTTGAAAGGCCAGAAATAGGCCAGAGGTGAAAAACTGTCCTTTGAGAACTTCAGGCGTTTAAATTGTGGTTTTACCACTCACTCATTGTGAGGAGCATTAAGTGAAGCACTGATGCCAGTGGTAATTCTGTCGTGTTGCAGTTTGCGGGGAGGGCATGGGTACCAATGCCTATGCTGCCCCTGCCTGGCTTGGCCAGGGAGGAGGCTGTGGCAAAGGGTCCTGCACTTCACAGGGACTTAAGATCGTGGCTATCCTGATATTTCAGAAGCAAAAATCATAAAAACTTAATCTGTACACTGTCCTTTATAAAAACATTAAAAATATGGCTTCAAGTGCCACTCTGCAGGAAACTAGTACAAGCCAGTGATAATCGCTGAGAGAAAGAACGGTGCGTTCCTTGTCTTTGCTTTAAAATGTGGCTTTGCTGCATGCTTGTTTTCCTGATCAATGGCATTGATCACTAATTATGCTGGACAATCAACGTTCCCTTAATCAGAGGTAGGGGAAGAGTGCATCGTTCTCCTCAGAAGCTGTAACTCGCATCACTCTCTTCCAGTTTTCTCCAAAACAAGCCAATATACCCCAAAATGTTGTCCATCCAGCCTTGCTTGCTTCCTTTTTGTTTTGGTTGGTTTGAGCTGATAAGTTGCCTAACTTCTGAAGCGGTTGGTGAGGAGAGCCACAGTCTCCTTCTGCTCACGGCAGCCAGAAAAACCTCAACTTCCTTGATCTTCAGTCTAGCATAATAAAGCTTGCCAGCTTTTCTAAAGCAATACAGGTACAGTATAGCAGGTTTCCATGAGTCAGTAAGGGGGATAAGGCAAGCATGACAAATATATTACATATGTGATAAATGTGAAGAATTGCTATGTTGGTCTTTTTTTTCCTTTTTTTTTTATTCTTTAGTAAATAAAGAAAATAAGCCTTTTGAGCAAGTTTGTGCACTTATGACAAGGTTGCCTGGGCAAGGAAGATAATTTATGAGAATAAAAAAAGGTTTAGGACAGGAAACAGAAACAAGGTAGGGGGGAAAGTGGGCTGGTGATGTGTGAGTTCAGGTAATGGCACAGAGGGCAGATAACCAGCTTGCAAAGCAACAGGCCACTCAGCAGGAAGAGTTACTGAAAAATGCATTTGTACTTGAACTATATAGCCCTGGTCTTTTCCCTGGAGCCTGTGCTAGATCGACTGAGATAGTAAAAGATGAGGCATTTTGTAAAAGACTGTCAATAAAGGACTGATTAGAAATGTAAATATATAACAGAAGTATTAGACATTCAGTAAATTCCTTTGCAAGAGATTTGTAAAGTACAGCTAAATATAGCAAGTTATTTTTAGAAGTTCATGCTAGCCATTTACTTCTGGCAAGTGGAAACCCCATATCAGTGTATGAAGAATGACTTTTGTAAAATATATCAGTATTTATGAATCCCCACAGCATCCAGAAAGCCTTCAAGGGCACTTGCAAACAACTTGCCACGGGTTAATGCAGAGCATCATCTATGCTGTACTGAGACATTTTTTAATTACCTAATGGTAAGCATCTCTCGTTTATGGAGCAACAGGAGTGCTGTTTTCCTCCCAAGATGCTTGTGTAGATTTGGGACTACCTAGAAGGCTGACCGGAAGATTCTTTTTTTCCCTCATCTGAAAAAAATCAACATGTTTTTGTGTTTGAGCAGCTGTAGAGAATTTAGGAGTGTTCTGTGAGTCAGGACTCATTACTCACGTTCCTAATGGCACATCTGGGCTCAGTCAGGGCAGCTTCATGTATTTCAGAGTCAAGGTATTTTGGTGGGACAATGTTTGGGGACTTCATGCGGTTAGCATACGATGCATAAATACAAGAGCTCAGAGAGAATATGGCCCCTTGGCCAAACAGTTTGTGTGTCAGCTCATAAAGCTTTGCTGCAAGTACAGAGAATCCTCTGGAAGTGGTGGGTCGGGTACCGCATCCAGAACCCTATCTCCAGGGTGGCAGTGTGGATATACTTTGTCTCCTTCATGATGCAACTCCCTGGGAAATTCATCAGTGGGGGCTGGTAACAGTGGGCACATTCTTTTCCCTTCAGGGATCATAGCCCTTTCTTTTGCACACTGGAGGAAAAATGATATTTCTCATGTTCTGCACGTGCCATTGCACAGCTCTCCACAAGGAAGTAGAAAATGTTCTGTAGTGACTAAGCAATGGGAAGCAATTTAGGTGCATCCTCAGCTGCTGTGCATCAGAGTCTTGCAACATTTCCCTGAAAAAAATGAATTTCCAGAGCTCAGATCCTAACCCTAAAATTTGTCTTTGGCTTAAAATACTCTTATTTAAGTACAGAATGAACTTTTATTGTCTTTTGTTTGCTTATTTGAAAGAAAAAAATGTGTGCGGCTGGTTTTGATATTTCTGTTTTCAAGCTTGAGAAGAAGAAAGCAAAATACAAAAATGGAGCTTCTCCTTACATTTGGTCTGTTTATTTTCATTGCCATAGCTCAAAATAGTTTTGGATTTTCCTTAGGGATTGTTGAAGCTGTTTTAAGTTGCTCCATGCAGGGCACCTTTGCACTATGGCTGGGTGTTTGTGCAGGTACAGAAGCTTAGGAGTGGCTTGTTCCCCCACGATGATCTCTGCTGGCTGCTCTCCCCCTAACTGCCTCTGCATTAGTGCAGGCAGGGAGACCAGTTAAAGCTGCTTCTCACCTTCCAGTGTAGGCAAGGGCATCCCATCCCCTTCCCGGGGATGAAACAGGGATGCTGTAGCCCCATCATTCAGCTGTTCATGCCTCGCTGTATCTGCCCTCATTTGGAATCCAGTTAAATTAAGGACTGCATTTGCTCTAGAAATGTCACTGGCCAATGATTGCTATGGTGATGAGGTGTGGGATATTGTGTTTTATTTTTTTCTCCTTAATTTGCAGTGCGATACACAGGGAGCAATATGTGACTGAGGAGTAGACAAAGGCCTGCTGAACCTGCTGCCCATTTGGCCCCTGAGCTCCTGGAGGAGCAGCAGTTCTCGCCTGGCTGTTTCCTGGGGAGAAGTAGAGCTGGTGCTCGCTCTACCAACTGCTGCACAGCTAACAAATGTACTGTAACTGGGTCAGCAAGGGGATATTTAGGTATGAATAACCTGTGTGAGGGTACTGGCAGGCTGGTCCTGGCAGGTGTGAAGTGTATACTCTGCAACCGCTCTTCCACACAGGAGGAGGTTTTTTGCTGTGGTTTTTTTTTTTAGTTTATTTCTAAAAATCACGCTGCTCCCTCTGCATCTCTCTTGCATCCAACATCACATTTGTCCCTCTGGTTCTAAATGAGACAGTCCAAGCGTGGCCCCCATTTTCTGGTGCACAGAGATCCTGGTAGTCCCCATCACTGTCACCAGTGTGTTGTCACTGGTACTTCTATTTCCACGTACTCAGGGATGTGGTTTCCTCTCTTGGCAAGAAAGGACCATTGCAATCACACAGACAGAAACTTGGAGAAGTGGGGCCCTTCTCTGAGGAGTGTAAAGCTAACTAAAGATGTGCATCTGTGACATCTTGAACATCGCACACCTTCAAGCAGCACCACCGTGCCTCATTCTCCAGCTGTGTCCGTTTGTCCCCATGGCAGCATGAGGTGGTGTGTGGGGCTGCAGCCCCTTGTGGGATCTGTCCTGTGGCAATGGTTTTCTTCTGTTTTAAATTCTAAGCATTGGTGTTTGGGGGGGAAGCGGAACCACAACCTGGTTTAGGGCTTCTGGTTGTAATCGGTGGTTTTTCAGAGGCCTGTGGCTTTTGCAAAGATAGCAACATTTTTTTGTTTGTGGTCTTTGGTTACTGATGGTTGCTGTGAAAGGTTGAAAGCAAAAACCTAGCAGGAGTTCTCATGAGCAGTCTGTGGGGCACATCCTCAATAGCTGCAGTCTCTAGAGGTGTGTTTATATATACATAAATACAACCAAAAAGTTCTTTGTGTACCTCCTAAGACTAGCGTGGCTGTAGCTGGCACTCCTTCCCTCCCTCCTGCCAGGCACAGCTTGGCTGGGGTTATTCTGTGCAGAGAGATGGGAGTTTATTTTTACTAGAAGAGTAAATTATTGTAACTGCAAATTGTGAAAGTTGGCATTGCTTAATGAATGCTGTAAGGAAGAAGAGTCCTAGAGGATTCCTGGTCAAATTCATTTTGGTGCATTTCCACAGAAACAGGCTGAGCTGTACCAAGAGCAGGCAGGGTCCTTTAGGGCTGCCGGGCAGTGCTGAGGCTTTGCATGCCGTTTGAGGTGATATCCCTGCCTTGGAAGCACAGTGTTATTCCTTCAGTGACAGTCTGGCTCTGCACATGCATTCCTGGTGCTGTGTGAGCGGGGCAACCCTGCAGCTGCCTCTCTCCAGCCCGGACCCTCTCCCTCCTGCCAGGCTTTGGGTGTGCAAAGTAGGGGGCATTTTACAGCCATGTGTTTGTATTGGGAGGGAAAAGATTTCTGAGTGGCTGTTAAAACAAGGGAGAATAAGGGCTTATCTGTCCCAGTGTGGAGATTTAGCCCTGTTTTTCCACACAGCTGATCTCTTCCTGCCCAGCTCCAGCTGCTGACCTTGGTGGCCCCTTCCAGCTGTCACGCTGCTTTCCTGTGGCCATGGCTCATCCCTTTCTCCCCAGCCACCACTGTCCTGGCCCATCCCCTGGTGTCACCGTGACGCAGGCCAAGTGCCACCGAGGGAAGGGGCAGTTTCTTGATGAGTGTCTCTGAGCAGCATGTGGCGATGCTCTGCACCAGGCCCTCGTGCTGTCCTGGCTGCTGGGCCCTGCAGGGACACAGACCCTGGCGTCAGCATCTTGTGTTCCCTCGGCAGCTGCTGCCAGCTGCACCACTGTGGCGGGGTCAGCTGCCAGAGTGGTCCCTACATTAATTTCCCAATAAACACCCCATCATTATAACACCACCCATAATATCGTAGCAGTATCTGATGCTGCCTGTCCTGCATGTATGTATATATATAGGATTTGTTAGAAGCTGGTGTTCAGCCAAGACTCTGTACGTGTACAGGGACGAGTCACGTTGGTCTGTAGGAGTCTGGTTTCCATTAAGCGCTCCGCAGGAGCCACGCCAGGCGTTCGCAGCACTGGCTCTCCCTCTGGCTTGTCCTCTCCTTTCCTAACCCTACATCTTCCACAGTTTTTTTTTTTTCTGTGGTGTGGTCTGCACAGTGCCAGGTGGCTTCCCTGGCCACCCCAGGGATGGCCTTGGTGGCTGTCACCTCGGTGTGGGACAGCAGGGATGGCCATCCACCTTCAGCCACCATTAGCTCTGGGCAGCGCAGCAGGGTGGAATGCACATGATCGCTGCTGGCAGCTGGGGTTTCCTATATCCGACTGCTGAAGGTGGGGATGAGTATGGCTCCCCGAAATAAGAATTCCTTGTCCCAGGCAAACCCAAACAGCACTGGAGTAATTAAGGGGCGCTCATTATTATTTTTTTTTTCCCCACTATGTAGCTAATGTGAGATGTGGCTTATAGCATGTCCACTTGGATTTCCTTCTGCTAGACAATTAGCAGATAAACTTTCTGGCCAGTCAAAATTTTCAAAGGAAAATGTACCTTAAATCAGCTATACTGTTTCTTTTTTTCTGGTTAAAATAGATTGTGTTTGGATTTTTCAAACCTTTGCCCTACTCCCTGTTACTATAAAAGCAAAAGGCAAGCAGCTTGCCAAGGACCATTTCTCTGATGCTGGGGCTAAATGCTGTGCTGACACACACGACGGAAAAACGGTGCGTGCAAACCCTCTGTCCCTGCCAGGCGCTGTGAGTGGGATTTGTGTGTGCAGCCATGCTCCTGGCTCACAGGGATGTACACAGCCAGAGCTGGCTGGTGCCTCCTCACCACCCCCGCAGCCAGCACACATGGAGGGGACAGACAGATGCTGGCTGGGGGTGTGGGAGGGTGGGATGCGATGAGCCTCGGGTACCGCTGGCTTTTGGACGTGCTGCTCAGGGACTTGGCGCTGGGTTCGGTGGGTGTTCAAATGGAGTGATTGAAGTTCACCCACTAATCAACGTAGCCAAGGAGCGAGGAGGGGCTAGATGGGGGCCATCAGCAGCATCCAGGGAAGATGATGAGGGTTTGCAGAGAGATGAACAGATTCCCCTGAGCGACAGCCGAATGAGACCCTCTGGCCAAGCCTGAAGCGAATGCTGAGGGGACTGAGAGCGAATTATTTGCTGAGGTTTTCCATCAAGTCAATGACATCATTCTGTGCTGGAGTTCACCCATTTACACACTCTCAGCCCCCCAGCAGCTGTGGGTAAATAGCGACATTCAGGCCTGAATCTGCCCATTCAGGAACAAAGGTCTGACCCATCAGAGGAAACTGCTGAACGAGGCTTTTGAGGGGAAAACGGGGACTGTGCACTCTGAGGCTGTGCTTCTCCCCACGCCAGGGACCTGGCTGTCCCCGCATGCCATGCTTGCTCAGGGGCCCTCGAGTGCTCCTGACCTAGGGACAGGGGAAGCAGAGCAGTCTGGGGACCTGTCGGGATCCTGCACAGGCCACTTGATTTTTTTCCCCAATGCCCAGTTCAGTGTTGTCCAATTCTTCTTTCCCCTCCGTAGCAGTGTTTTGGAAAACTCCATGTTTGCCACCATGGTCATAAGTTCTTCTGTCACTGAGTCTGCAACGGAAAAGAATTAACAAAAATATACACAGAATCACCATTTTTCTCAGGCTAGAAATGCAGGGGGGTAGGCTGTACTGTGCAGACACAGTTCCTCACTAATTCAGATCTCATTTTTGGCCATTACTTTCCGCCTAGATTTTAACAACTGATGCCGAAAATGATGGTGCGTGTCTTAATTTTTTTAGACAAACAGACAAATTAAAAAAAAGCACCCATGTGCACAGAGTTGCTCTGTTGCAGCAATCTTTCCCCTGGTTTGGCAAAGCAGGGGACTGTGAGCTGGTTGCACGTTAATGCCTGTGCTGTGATGTCTGCTACACTTTTGCAGTTTCCTGAATTTCAGAAAGTGCTGTCTCCAGTGGATCCCCCCAAAGGAATCCAGCCTGGGACTGTGCCTATAGCTGTAGTCCAAAATTAGGGAAAATAGCAATGCAAATCAAAGTATAAAATTATTCCTTTACTTTTGTTTTATTGTCTACACTCTATTCCCTAAGGTTAAGCAAGTTCAGCCTCCTTCTGTTTGTATCTCAGGTATTTGCTGTTGGAGAAAGACTTAACGCCCCCAAAAAGCACATAACTGTGCAGGAAGATGTGGTTGGTGTGAGACTATCAAATACATTGCATCTCCCTCTTGTGCTCTGCCAGTGGGAAAAGGACTTGGTTTCTTGTGCAGTGAAGTGTTACCTGTGGCTGTTGCAGCTGTCACCATATGGGTGATTTTGGCACTGGGGTCTGCTGCATTGTCACTGCCCCGTCCCAGCGGCAGCTCCTCTGCCAATGTCAGCAGACGCCTTCACAACAACGAAGCCACTAATGAAGCTGTGAAGCAGCCGCACAGGGCACAAAGACACAAAGGATCCTTTTGGCTAGAAAATTCTGTGGGAAGTCCAAAAATAATTTGGGCTGAGCTACAACCGCCATCAGGAAGTGTCTTTGCTTCAAGAGTGAGCGTTTCTTCACCAGCGAGACAGGAGCAGGTCCCTGGGCCATCTGCAGATTCTCTGACGAGCATAGCTTGAGCCCCCCAAGGGCCTGCTTGTGTCTGTGACCCCCTAAAGAGGAGCAGTTATTTTGAATCCTGTCTTCTTCCCCACGTTTATCTTCTGAGTCTACAGATTCTCCTCCCGTATAATGAAAAAATTTACTCTGAACAGTGACAAGCCTGTCTGACAGCCTCTGTGCTCTGAGGAGCTGTGCAGATGCATGTGTGGCACCGGGGATATCTACTTCTCTGGAAACGTTCCTGCAGGGCTGGTGAATGCTGCATGTGAAGCTGCATGTTTTCCTGCAGAGGAAACGTGTCAGTGTCTCTTTTTGTACGTAGCAGGACATGAGGCTATTGGTCGGCTGTTTGTATGATTTGGTGCATCATTAGTATTGCAGAAGCATTTTCAACAACACTGAGAAAGAAAAAGAAAACAAAACAAATGCTCTCTGCAGCCTCTAACGGATATTAACATTGCAACCTCTTCTGAAGTGCTTAAATTCATAATGCATATGGATTTTTCTAACAGCCTCACTATGGTTTTGTTCCATTTAGGCTAAATTTCTAAGACTTGCTGCTTCTGTGTAACAATTGCAAAAATATACAGTCTTACTGCTCTATTCTTTTCCAGGTTACTCATCGGCAGTACAGAAATTCTCCCAGACTTTGCAGTCATTTCAGTTCGACTTTATTGGTGACACACTAACGGATGATGAGATTAATATTGGTAAGTCTTCTTTTTCATCCAAACTTTCAGTAATTGAGAAAGTCTATTCCTTCTTTAGGTGTTTGCCTGTGCTGATGGTTGTTAAACAGCATCAGGAGCCGGGTTCCTCAGATGCTAGTCAGCTATTCCATTGCATATTTTACAAAGTTGTACTTTCATGGGTAGAGTTTCACATTCCCAGTTCAGCGGATAATTTGTGGAGGTTTTCCATAGCTCCAGCCTTGCTCTGTGCTGCCAGGCACTGGGGAGGATGTCAACACGATGCTGGCATCCCAGCAAGTCCTACTTCCCAGTGCTGCAGATGGAGTGGGAGCTCATGTGGCACTGAGCATTGGTCACAGCTCCCCATCCAGGTGGGTGCTGCTCCTAAAGCTACCTTCGCTCTCTGCTGAAAGCGCCTTACAAAAACAAAGCTGCCCCGTGGTGCCCTGAAAAAGGGACGAGGCTGCAAACTGCTGGGAAAAATGAATGGCTGGATGTGGTGTTGTGTGGAAAATAATCACCAGTCTCTGCAGCAGGGGAGCCTGTGGCATGAGCATTGTACTACTTCCCAAAACTAATCTGTTTCGGGATTAGCAATGCTAAAGCCGTTTTACATCCCTGCCAGCCTGGTGCAACTGTGCAGGTTACACAGCTGCTAGCTGCACTCAGGGAGCTAAGCTGAATGGCCTAAGTGTCCTAAACCCAGTGCTTTTCAAATCAACCCTGCTCTTGGCTTAGCTAGTGCTGTTGCATGGCCAGGGCAGGGATGTGGGTGCTGCAGTGGTGGCGGCAGCAGGGCAACTGGCAGGAGGGACAACAGCCCTGAGGGTCTGACCCTGGCCCATGGGACAAAACCCTGGGGGAACCTGAGGGAATGGGGCTGCCCATGGTGGGGGGCACAGGGCGTTAGCCAGGCTGCTCCTGGGGGCAGAACATAGGAAAAAGAACACCTAAAAAAAGTGCTTTTGTCAGTCTGTTGTTGAAGAGCAACTGCAAGTGTGATATTGCTGATGTCAGGTCTCTCGGCCATCATTGAAAGGGGAAGGAAGTAAAGCCTGTTCTCTGGGTTTTATTTAAAGCAATTTAAAGCAGATTGTAGCTTGCCCTTCAATATCTGGTTTCCTTTATGGAAAGTCTCTAGGTGAAGCCCGCTGGAAATGAGTCAGCCTCCAAATCTAATGTCAAGAGAAGTGCTGAGTTTCTGAATGCATCTGAATAAGGGAGGGGAAAACATTGCCTTTTAAAAGCTCCTTCTGGGAGCAGAGGGATCTGAAGCAAACAGCTGCCCAAGGAAAGGAGCATCCCTTCTCCTGGCTAGAAGGGACAAAGCTCGACATCCCATGCTCTTGCACTGCCTGGCTGTGGGAGGGGAGCAGAGCCCGGTGCAGTGAGACAGTGTGGTGGGGCCGTGGCACTCGTCAGGCAAGGAAGACTGCTGGAAGTGGCAGAGGATAATAGGGGGATTGCAGGCAGAGGAGAGCAAGAAGAGATCACAGCAAATGTAAAACACTGTGGTGAAACTGTGTTTCTCTACTTCTGTTTTTGTTGGGGAATATTTGCTTTGCCTCATCAAGGATTGGTCCCTGGTTTCCCCTGTGAAAAAACCTGTGCTGTGTTCCTCCTCCCACACCAAACCCTGCAGTGTCTGCTGGGGCTGAGCCGCTTTGCAAGGCTCTCTTATTCCTGCAACAGTAGCAGGGTGTTGACATCTCCATAGCAGCTTCTGTCTCCTGCAAGGGTTCCAGAGACTTGTGTGGGAGCATAGGAGCTTGTTTGATGTGCAGGATATGGGAAAGAAGCAAAACATTCAAAAGCACTTCTTATCATACTTCAGGGAAGGTGTTTGATCTGTAAATATAACTGGTGGTACACTTCTTTCTTTTTATGTAGGCAGAGGGCAGGCTGACACCTCTGCATGTCAGGTGATGTCTTTGAACACTGCAAGTGTGGGTCATGACAGACACTGGATTGATGTCGTCAGTTGTGAGCAGCGCTTTCCCCCAGAGATGTTAATAGTTACAGACGCACCCACCTTACACAGTGGCTGCGGTCCCTCCTTTAGACACCTGTGTGGGACCCAAATCAGCAGCTCCTTCAGAGATGAACGGAGCAATGAAATCGGATGGCATGTTCTGTCCCTCCCAGGCATGGGAACCAGAAATCTTCTGGTTGTAAGCAGCTGATGTTCCTGGCATGCTTCTGGCCTGGGCCAGCTGAGTCACTCCCAGGTGGTTCCCAGGTGTGGCTTGGCAGGCAGTGGTTGCAGACAGCCTCCCTGCTCTGTTCTGCAAGGGTTTGCAAGTGCTGACCCAGGCCAGTAGCATGGGTCCACCCCAGTGCTCTTGGACACTGCTGGCCTGGCAGCAGGGTGTAGCCTGAGCCACATGTTTGTGGTGCAAGGACAAATCCAGTGGGTTGCTCTGTGACTACAGACAGGAAATGTGTGCATGGGCTCTTCCTGTACAGCAAAAAAAACCCAATCAAAACCCATCTAGTGCAAATTTTAGGCACTGACATTTTCGCTGTAAGTTCAGGGCAGGATTCTTTTTCTCCCTGTCATAATTCCTTTCCTGGCTTGGGCTCCTGGTGTCTGCACACACTTCAGGTTTTACATTGTCCTGAGTAACCACAGTGAAAGTCAGCATGTCAGCCCTTTGGTCAAATGTAATGAACTATTAGGACATTGCATGTGCTGGGCTTTGAAGCTCTTGCTCTGATAGAGAACTCAGAAATTACTGACTCATCAAGAAGGTTATGTTTTGATGATGCCAGCTGAGGCACTGTGTCACGAGGCTGTGGTTTTTCCTTTCTGTGTCTGTCTCAGCAACTGCAGAGTGAAACCTCTTAATGCTGGAAGTTTGTACTCGCTGGCTGCGCAGCAGCATTACAGCTGTTTTTTAGCAGAAGGACAGGTATTCCTCCTAAGGTGCCAGCTGTGGATGAGGGGAGAGGGCCCTCAGCTTGCAGGTGGAGCACAAATGCATCCTCTTCCCCTATCTGTGGTATGAGCTATTACTGTACATGCCTCACTATAAGCCTGATTTGTTCCTTCATGTGTTATCCCTGCCAAGCCAGGCATGCTGGAGCTCTGGATGCCATCCTGCTCAAGAGCTGTGATGTCAGCCAGGTGCTTCTGAGGTTCTTTGGTTCATTCTCAGACAGTCTTTAAATTGCTTACCAGTTTTGAAGTGCTTCCGTGTGCTTCACAGCCAGTGCAGGGTCTGAACTGCAAGCCTAAGAACTCCTGTAGGTTTTACAAAGCCATTTTGTACTTAACACAGGGCAGAGCAAGGGTGCTTATGAAGCTCACTGGACCGGTCCACAGCTTCGAGCCAAGTAGGGTGCGGCTCCCACTGCACAAAGGTGGTGAGTGGCACTGTGGGAACCT
This sequence comes from Falco biarmicus, assembly GCF_023638135.1. Lineage (NCBI taxonomy): Eukaryota > Metazoa > Chordata > Aves > Falconiformes > Falconidae > Falco > Falco biarmicus. Next base: position 749,131 of record NC_079301.1, on the reverse strand, counting down.
TTGTGAGCCAGCTCCCAGGTAGCTCCTAGGTTTGGTGCGGCAATTAGGTTATTCCCCACAGGCATTCAGCACACAGCCACACTGTATGTGTAGGCAGACGCTTGCCCAGCCTTGTCTTACAGCCTTCTGGAGAACCAAGACTTCTGTAGTGCTTCTCATTTCAGTGCTCTTCTGGTGAGAGAGGTTTTCTCCTCTGCCACAAATTCAGCCCCTTCCTGTGTTCTCCTGTGATGGGCAGAGACAAGGACTGAGTGTTCCCTCCTGGTGATAGTCCTTGGTGTGGGTGTTACAGATTTGCTAGTAAGTTAGAATTAATTGACTTTATTTGATTTTATAAAATCATTTTTAATAGAAGTATAGAGGGATAAGAAATATATTTTGATGAAACTTGTAGTTGCACAGTAAAAGCTGCTATGAAATCCTTTGTACAGTCCTGTACCAAGGCCAGAAGAATGGGCTAGAATCATTGTTTAAAACTTAGGTAACAAATTTGGGATTTTACAGATTTCTTTGTATTTGACTAGTCTTCTGTATGTAGAAAGTGTATTGAAATGTCAGAATATAGAATTAATGGGAACTGGGGAGAGTCGACTAGAACAACTTGTAGTTACCTGCCAAGAAACCGTGAACTTTAGTAAAAGGTAATTCCGGCAGGGGGAGATCGCGACCACTGACTCATATACCACCTACCCAAATCGTACTCCAGACCCATTTCTAGACTTTTCTAACCTTTACTGCACAGAATCGCATATAGGAGGAGGGTGTGTTAATGATTTTTGGGAAATATTATGATTATGCATTAATATTTAATGAATATGTATGAATAAGTTCTGTATATGGTGTATGATTCTGAAGCTTGGTGTGCGTTGATCGTGAGGAGACTCGCTCTCATACCCGGCCGTCAATAAAGAAGAGTCTGCTTATCTATATCACATTGGTGTTGATAAGTTCTTCATTCCGAGATTTCGGTGACATGGGGAGACCCCACCACTCCTACCTTGTCTTTTTTTTCCTCCCAGGCTAAATAAACGTTGTTGTTTCAGTTTGTTAAAGGACAGGTTTCATGTTATTTTTGCTGTAGTTGGACTCTAAGAAGTGGTGATCAATGAGATATTTTTGTTTAATTTTTAACGTTTTAGGGAGTGATGTCAATGTCTATAACCATTTCTACACCTGCTGCCACTCCTTTGTAGGTACATGGACTTTGTGCTTCTTGTAGCTGAATGTAATCTTTGTCATTCTGGGCTGTTTTCATTTGACAGATTTGTCTTGGTCCTAGCAAGCACCTGCAGCTCTTCCAGCTTGGGCAGAGGTGCCGGGCCTGTTCTGGCACTGCCGACAGCCATCCAGGCAGCCCCATCCTGCCCACAGTCCTCCGCTGTGGCAGAGCCTGTCGTGTTGCGGTCCCTGCTGCCCCAGGCTGCCCTTTCCTCTGTTTGCCCCTTCCCTGCTGCCTGCCTTACCAGCTTTGTAGCATAGTGCCTAATGACAGATAATTAACATTGTCTTCCCTTCCCAGGGCGCTGGCTCCCTCGTTGCTCCAGCCGGGAGGCCCACCTCCCCAGTGCATAAATCAGTACTCCTCATGGCCAACCTTCACCGATGTCCTTGCCTCACTCAGTTTCTGCGAAAAGGGGCCACCTCTTCTCCATTTTTTGGCAAGCCTTTAGTTGGTGATTCTGGGGGACAGCCAGATTTGGGTACCCTAACGTGTGTCCTGTGCTCCAGTGCCACATCACGGCTCCACTGACCAGCCTCTTCTTTTCTTTACAGCTGAGTCCTTTAAGGAGTTTGCAGAGCTGCTCCATGAGGTAGAGCTGGAGAGGTCCATGATGGTAAGATGATCTGAAATGTGCTCTGGTAATTACTGCCTCGTCACAATGTTTAAATCCTAAATCACGGCCAAATGGCACCACATACGTTGGTGTGACATTTCCCATCAGAGGGAAGCTGGGAGCACTGGAAGTGTTGTGCTTTGAACCACAACTGGTTCACAGTGCCATGGCCATGGGCCCTGAGCAGCAAAGGGGAGGTGCTGGGCAGGGAGGGCAAGAGGTTGTCCCACTCAGTGTCCAAAACCTCTCCTGCATGCCAGGAAGACATGCAGTCCCAGGATCCTGCCATCTGCAGCAGGTTGCTCTGCAGAGCCAGGTGTGTTTGAGCTGGTAACAAGCTGGTTTTGTGATGAAACAAAGTGTTAAAGAATAAGAAGCGTGATGTGTTTTGAGCATCATTTTTGCCAGGTGCAAGCACGCTGGTCCCCTCGTGCCCCTGCTCTTGCCAGCACAGCTCTGGTTGGGCGACATGCTGCCTTCAGTCCCTTGCTGCATTGTGCTCTCTGCCCCTCCACAGCAAGTGTTGGCTTCCCGTTTCACTCCTAATTCCAGGAAATACACGAAGGTTAGGTTTGGTAGAGAGCTTTTACAGCATGCCAGGAATGTGCTGCTTGGCTCTGCTTCCCTCTGCCTCGTGCAGCAATGAGAGCTCGTGCCAGGCTGCTGGCTTGGCCAGTGCCGCAGGGGTGGCTGTGCCAGTGGGATGCCACCAGCCGCTCTGCAGGTCCACAGGCAATCAGGGAACAGGATGAAACTGGTAAGAGGCTGGACGAAATCATTAGGGTATTTCTTTATTAGTTACATCCCAGGTACAATGGCTCCTTTGGCAGTGGATAAGTGGGTCGAAGGAATTGTTTCGGGGATCATGGATGCTCTCCAACTTTTCTAAAGATATTTTTTTTCCCCCTCCACTTGTAGGACCAGTTCTTTACAGTAGCTCACTCAGGAGATTTCATTGTCACCGTGTTCATCAGCTTTAAATTACCTAAACAGCTGTGGCAGTGTAGTGTTGTATCCCCTTCTCTGGAGCATGGGAGAGAGCTTGTTGCAGTAGAAGTGGGGATGGGAAGAGACTGCAAGTCATTTCCCTGTGTCAAGGTGGAGTTGGAGCCAGTGATACAAACTGGGGTGCATTTGCTTGTGGATTCATGGAGAGGGAGCACAGAATATGTCCCAGGAAAAGCATCTTTCAGACATCTGACAGGACTGGAAGAGACACGCGCTGGCTTTCCTTTTTCCCTAGCTGTCATTGTTATTCTTTTGCCATGACAGATAACCTGCTGTCATTCGTCTTCTTGGCTGGATCTCAGGAGAAGGAAAGCTCATCATTTATTTGAGAGACATGTTGTTAGAGCCATCAAGCTCAGTGCTGTTTGTGGTGAGAAACGCCAGACCATGAGAAAGCCATGGTGGGCAGCCAGCCCCAGCCTGCTGCAGCCCTGCCTTCTGCTCGTGTGAGCTTGCGGCCTTCATCACACCTTCTCTGAGAAGCAGCTCCTGCCCGTCACGGTCTTGCTGAGCTCTTATGGATTTTTTAGCATTGGAAAACGGCTCATTTCAGGACTGCAGCAGCCACTTTCTGACAGTGTACTCACCAGTATGAGCATCTGCTGTGGTCACTGGGAGATGCTAGCAACTGAGCACATCTTGCCTCCAGAATCTTACCCATCACAGCTTCACATTAAAGACAAGGGCAGATGCTGTTGTGGAAAGCAGGGCTAGTGCAGTGGTGTGCCTTGGTGGCAGGAGGGAGTATGACAGGTTGTCTGGAGCAGAGGAGCTGGCAGCAGCAGCCAAGGGCAGGCAGCTGCAGCAGCATGTCTCCTCTGCTTCCTTCCCTCCTGTCAGAACAGGCAGGACAGCTCGCTGCAGGCAGGGACCCAGCTGAGCTGACAAGTAAGTAGTCATCTGCAGTGTGCTTTGAGAATATATTTGGTTCTGGTTTGTGCTTCGTGGAGAGATAAACAAACAGCCTTGCCTCCTGGGGCTGCTTCTGGAGAGGGCTCACCCAGCAGCCAGTGTACTTTGAACATCAGTTCTCTCAGTCCTTCACATGTGTGATACGGACAGTGGTTCTTTTAAAATGGGGTAGGGGGCAGGTGCTGTCACTGACAGCATCGTCCTGCTTGAGCTGTGGCACAGGGGCCACGCACACCATGCTTCACCAGGCGCTTGCTCCAGTGTGCCAGTGACACACCACATGGCTGGGCTGGGCCTTGCAGGCCTGTGAGGGTCCATCCTAGCTTTATTCTGAAGCTGGAGAAGCTGGCAGGGACAAAAGCTGCCTTGGCATAGATAGGACTGTGAGGGGACCAGTGTCCCAGAGGGCTGCTGCTCTGGCAGGGGGTTGATGGGGGTAACACAGCATTTCAGGCAAAGGGCAATGGCTTGCCATGCAGGGAAGGTGACAGTGTGGGGGAAACCTGTCTGTCATCTACAGGATGTCCCCCAAAGCCTTGTGTGCCATGATTGGGGTTTTCTGTGTATTATAGATGGGGAAAAGTGGGTACGGATGGATTAAGTGACTTCACCTATAGACAGAGAACAGGTTTGCAGTCAGAGACATTAAAATCTAAGAGTTCTTGGCTTCTGGCCCTGATCAGCCTCTCTTTAGGAGGAAATTAATCTGTGTCTTGTAATAAAACTCTTTCTTTCTTTGCTCTGTAGGTACAGAACGCTAGTGATTTGCTGATCAAACCTTTGGAAAACTTTCGGAAGGAGCAAATAGGGTTCACCAAGGTAAGGCTTGCTTGTTTGTTTTGAATTTAAACAGATTTGATTTCTATTGCTATGTTTAAATTCAGTTTTTTCTCCTGGATTTGGCTTTTTTGTTGTTGTTTTTAAAAAGTAGACAATTGTACCATATTTTGACTTCATGCTCTCAGAAACTTCCCCATTTAATACTGGCTTTTGGCTGCTGGCACGAGATAGTCCATGCTGCGACTTTTAGTCTGATTTTTCAATCATAAGAGGCTCCAAAACCTTTTCCTGAATTCTTTGGGTTCTCTTCTGGCCTAATTCCAGCACTGTCTCCATCCTGAACAAGGAGTGCTTGCTTCGACCGGTGATCAGGGTATACTCCTTGCTGCTTTCTCTCTTTTCCCTTTGTTCATTCAGTGCTATTGAGAATAAGTTACTTTCTTCAGATAAGCGTATGTTAGAGCAGGAGGGGGAGAGAGCAGCAGAGGCTGGCAGTCAGAACTTTGTTATAGTCATAGGGCTTTTGTTATGAAATATTTACATAAAGCATCTAATGAGTCTTTCAGATGGACCAAACTTTTAAAGAAACAAACTATAAAAAGCAAATCCTGCACATAATGAGCAGAAAAGATTATTTTTCCCTTGTCTGCTATCAAGAAGTCCAGGTTCCACATTACTCGGCAGCAGCTTGAAATGGGGCTGGCTCTGAACCAGCTCAGAAATGGAGATGTTTTGGAGAACACTTGGGGCTTGGATTCAGCCCAGCCCATCTGGAGTCTTTGACGTTTAATAAATACAGGATTTGAGAAAAGATACTTGGTCACCATCCTGCCCTTCAGAATCCTCCTGTACAACTGTGTGTGTAGAACACCTCTCTGAGAAGCCACAGCAGCAGCGTGGCAAAGGCGGCAGCCGTTGGTCTGGTGCTGGTGAAGCTGCCTGTGCTGGTGGGTTTTGCAGCAGGCCTCTGAATTACAAGCATGGGGATGTGCCCAGGGCTGACAAGAAACGCCCTCCTCATTGATCTGTCTGCATTAACGGTAGGGCCAGCACATATTTAGAAAAGAGTCACGGGGAAGGAGTCATGGGGACAAGGTCAAGCTTATTTTCCCCTCTGTGTTTATGGAACACTTAAGTCAAGAGGGCAACAGTCTGCAAATGTTAAGATGACAGTATTAAAGTAGCCTTCAGGCTGTTTTCTTCATGGGTAGCCCTTGAGGTGTGTAAGGATTACTTTGTCTACAGCTGGAGCCTCTGCTCCCAGAGCCATGCTGCCTCCCACCCCGCAGGTTGTGTACCCTGCCTCCTGCTCCAGAGCTGGCCGGTGCCTGGCTGGCAGGCATGTGTCTCAGCATGGTTGGTGCTGTAGTGCCGGAGGGGCTCTGAGCACTGACATGGATTCACCTGGCAGCTTACAGCCCTTCCTTGTTCCCTGCTCATGGGGCAGGGTCGAGGCGTTGGGCAGTGACTGTGGCAGGATGCTCTTCAGAAGCAGTTAAAGGTGGTGGAGGATAGGGACTCCTTGCTGTTGGCTTGGAGTCTTGGTGGTTTGGCTCTGGTTTTTGTTTCTTATGAGGAACGTGAACTGCAAAGGTGTCAGGGGCACCTCACTGAGAAGAGGGCTCTGCCACAGTTCAGCAGAAGTGCTCACACACAGGAGCTTGCTGGGGAGCACTTTGCACCCCACCACAGGTGTGCCCAAGGGGATGCACGGGGAGGTAACACTTCCTCTGATGTCATCCTGCAGCCTTGAGTGGGTGCAAGTTTCAGAGCAAGCCGCAGTGTGCTCCAGACCCTTGCCCTCACCTCTGATGATTTCCTGACAGGAGCCCGCACTACACCACTGGCGCAGGTCCCGCTGGGCTGCATCCTCTGGGCATCGCCTCAGGCACAAAGCCTTCCTTCACTTGCCAGCCTGCAGAACTCCTCCGGGTCATTCACATCCCGCAGCAGAAGGCATGAAATACAAATGAGGACTCCTCACAATGGTGCTCTGTCAGCAAGGCACCCCCCTCCATTTCTGCTGCGCCTCCACTGACTGGCATCATCCGAGTAGATCCTTCCTGATTTACACCAGGGGGAGAGAGGCTGGGGCCAGGCTGTGGAGCAGACCAGAGACATGACACAGAGAATTTGTGCCCTCTGCTTCATTTCCCTTATTTTGGCAGAGCTGCCTTCTGTGAGATGTTTTCTGTTCTCTTTTCAAGATGCTGAAACCAGATAGGAAGAGCCTTTGAATTGGGTCTTTGTGAGGACTGTGGCTGGAAAACAGCCAGTCAGTCTGACTAAGACATCTGAGTCTGCATTAACCCATTTTCCTGGGGTTGAATGGAGTCTCCTTGGTCAGATGGTGTGTTCCCACATAGGGGAGCCCCCGGGTGTCACTAGGACCTGCTGCAGCTGCCCCCCTCCAGCTGCCTTCCACTGTTAGGCACAGACCCATGGGTTCATTGCTCTTCCCGTGACTTGTTGGTAGAAGTTTGTATGTGTAGGCATCAAGAATAAAAGCAGAGGATCCAGGATTCCCCTGAGCTGACCTGTTTCTCAGCCTGGCCCCTGCCCCCTTACTTTGCTCGAAGTCTAAAGAGACGGTAAGACTTCATGGCTGGGGGTGCAGCATTCATTTGGTGAGCATGTGAAAGAACCAGCGTGATCAACGCTGCAGTGAGCACTGGGAAGCGCATGGATCGTATCAGGGAGGTGCAGGCATTATTAAGGGAGAGCGCCTGGGGTGGTCTAAGTTTTCATTTCACATTAGCTCATATTCACGAGGCTAGACTGTGCTCGGTCCACACAGGCTATGAACTCAGTGGATTCTGTGCCACATGCCATCTCTGTTTGGCAGAAGCTGTCTGGGTCCCAGGCGTGCCTGGTGAAGCCGTGCCTGACTGTGAGGTTTGAAAACGAGAGGGGTAGCTTGTGTGGTGATGGAGTCCTTGTTTAGCAAGGGAAGGAGGGGTAATTACAGGGGTGTGCTCACTACAAACGGGAGTGGGAGGCAGGATGGTAGGACTGGTGGTGACCCGAAGCCCCAGACGAGTATGGTGTTATTTAGTGCACATTCCTTTTGATCTACAGAGCTGTGTGGCAGTGATGCATGTGTTTTGCAGCAGATGCAGCTCTGCAGCAGCCCAAGGAAAGCCCCTCCTCACCTTCTTGCAAGGCAGATCCCCTTGGCGTGGTGGGGCTGAGCTTGGATGCTGCCGCAGGGGCCCCGCACACAGACAGTGCCTGTCCCTCCCACCCTGCCGGCAGCCCCTGGCAAAGCCCTTGGCTTTCAGCTCACATGTAGGCAAGCTCTGTTCTGGGGTTGGGGTACTTCTGTTGAGATCCTTGCTGTGGTCCATAAGTTTAGGAGGATTTGAATAGAGAAAGCTTTTTTTTTTTTAAAAAAAAACAACAATAAAACCCAAAACAAAAATGAAAACACAAAGCAAAACAAAAAAAGTCAGAGGGGAAAAAATTGTTTGACTTATTGTAAGTTGCAGGAGGAATGTTTACTATGCTCTGGGATGCTGAATAAATCCAGTGTTTTTCAAAAAGTTCTTACATAGGAGATAACATGTATTCCTAAAGCACTTAGTTAATTCTGTTGTTTCATTAATAATAATTTTAAAAGAAAGGAAGGACAGCAAGTCCTACTTGCTTTAATCTTGGTGGAAGCAAGATCACAGGAGCATTTGAGAGAACATGGTGGATGAGGGAAAAAGACCAGGTTAAATTAGTGTGGTTTTATAGAAATGCTCTTCCTACAACCCTCAACAGCATTTTACTTCTCAGAAATTATCTTTTTTTTGTATTAAGTGCTGATGCATCATAAAAATTAGTTAAACTCAGGCATGAAGTGTTTGTTTCCATATGAACATATTTCTCTTTTCTCCATTTCTTCCCTCTGCCACTTGCCAGATGAGGCTGCAAGCTGAAGCAGAGCCTACCGCCCATCTCATCCTGTTAGGTGCTTTCCAGCAACAGCTTGTGATTTCCCCAAACTGATTTGGGGTTTGAATTTATTCAGTGCTGTCTTCTTTAATGAGTGATGGTTAACACATCACTGTGTTCATTACTGGGCATCCATGTTGTGAGTGTGGTAGCTCTGCTGTGATTTCAGCAGGATTATTGTTCCCTTCCTCAAAACAGGGCAAACTGAGGTAGAAAATGCAGCAGGAGTACATCCATTTAATATTTACATTTTATATTTAATAATTACATTTAATATTTCAACTTGTGGTGTTTTCCAGGCTCTGCTCAGAGCCACATTGCAGCTTTGCTCTGAGGAGGCAACAGGAACAAGGACATGTGGGCAGGGGTGGCCAGGGGGGACCCCAGGAGCACCCAACACTGACTGCGCACCCATCTCCTGTTCATGTCCTGCTGGGTGCTGATCCCCCACCTGAACCTCTGCAGGTGTGTTTGGAGGCAGAGGCTCCCAGCAGGCAAAGAGTTTTGTTGATTTTTGGGTTGTTCTTCTTTAAGAAGAAGAGAAGTAGCCACTTGAACTGGGCTTCTTACTTGCAGCTCGCTCTGCCTCTTCTTGGATGGGAATTTCAGAGGATCCTAATTAGCAACTAATGGTTAAGAGAGAGTTTTGGCAAGTCCATTTTCCCCTTTCCCCTCTAGTCCTCAGCTGCTCCATCTCTCACTCAGGCTGGCACTGAGCAGCAGCCAAGGGGCTCCAGCTTTGCCCTGCTCCTGGCAGCAGCGGCTGGTGTACAGGCCAGGACCTCAAACACGCAGAGCTAGCCAAAGCTGCTGGTGGATTGACTGCCGGACTGGGCAGCCTGTGCTTTTCTGAGGACTCCTGCTCATTTCTGGTTAAAGCAGTATCTGCTGAAGCTTAGAGAGCGAAGCTTTTGAAGAGCACCCTCGTTCACTGCTGCACAACTCTGCCTGCATTCAGGTGCAAATGGCTCGTTTTCTCTTGATGAGCAAATAAATGAAAGTTGGGTGGCTTCTTGGGCTTGGCAAATCTTAATGGGAAGGTAATGCTGTCCTTTGCTGAATATTCATGAGGAACTAATTTGTAGTCATGTTTCCAGATTGTGCTTCAGTCTGGGTGGTTTTTCTGTGTTGTATTTTGTCTTGGCTAGCTCTGTTCAGCAGCCAACAAGCTGTTAGAAGCCTTGGCTTGACAATTCAGGAGGGATTTGTAGTTCATCCTTCTGCTTCTCAGTTATATGTTAATTAGCCAGAGTGGGAAATGATTGGCAAACCCCCTTTTAGTGGCCAAAAATGTCATTCTGCTCTGTGCTTCTTTCTGCATGGCAGCAGTTTTCCTGCAGGAGCAAGCCATGCTCTGCACACTGGTGTCCATCTCAGACACTGTTCCTGATGCCCTCGGTCCCTGGGAAGAGCTTGGTGCTCCCCACCCCCAGCACAGCTGCCTGCCCCTGCCTACCCACAGGTGCTAGCAGAGGAGGAGATGCTCCCTGAAGGAGTTGCTGTCTGGCCTCTGAGCTCCTGCTGCAGAAAAAGCTCTTCCATTGCTCCCCTAGGCTTTTTCTTCCTTTTCACTTCTCTTTTCCACTGCAGAGATGACCCTCTGCCACAGGACTGGCCATGTCTTCCCACAGGGTGCTGCCCATGCAAGCTGGTGGCAGAGCTGCTGTGTGGGCCCTGGTTTGTGGTCTTCCTGCAGCTCGTGCAGGCTCATGTTCTTGTGTCTGTCTGCATGGGTGCTGCGGCCACCCATAGCTCGTGATCTCTCCTGTGGGTTCATGGTCCTGTGGCTGTCTGCTCAGACACCATGGACACCCACAGTAACATCACCTCTCCTGGGCATGAGATCTCATCTTGCACGGGAGCCATGCGCTCTCAGGCTGCTGCGTTCCCCTGCCCTGCCTGGCACTGCTCTGCTGCCTGCAGCATCTGCTGTGCCTGGCTGTGGCAGCACGAGGCTCCGGTGGGCAGCTGCTCCCATGCTTTCCTGCAGCTCCTGGGGCAGATGAGCAGCTGCCCAGCCAGAGAATGGATGGTGGAGGGCAGGAGAGGTTGGTCCCTGCTCTGGGCTGGAGTGTGGCTGCCTCATGGCCACTCTACCAGGGTGGGGATGGCTGAGTGGCCCTACACGTGCCACTTGTTAGCATCATGGCAGGAAGGATGCCTGGAGCAGCATCTCAAGTGCAGGAGCAGGACTGGCACCATCCCTTGCTGTGTTGAGAGACCACCTCTGCATAGTTGAGGTCTTGTTGGTGGGGTTCAGAGCTAGCTTTCCATCACCAGGGGATTTCAGGACCTGCAGCCAGTGTAGCCATCCTCTCCGAGATGCAGGAAGCCGGCAGCAGGAGAGGTGTGAGCTGCAGACCCACAGTGCTGTGTCAGCCGCTGGTGCTGTTGGTGCAGCTGTGTTACACTGCATATCTGTGGCCTTGGGGTTTGGTGACTCCTTGTTACAGAAATGAAAACAAGCCTAGGTTCCTGGATGCATTAGGCATCTAATGAATGGCACAGACAGACAATCCAGATGTGTGACCTTACAGACATGGTAACTGCTGCTTCACAAACACTTCTGCTTCTCTGGATTTGGATTTATTTACCAGGGGTGTTCGTCACGAGGGTGGTGTTTTGTTTTTGACAGTCCTTCCTGGCATTGGCTCCGCAGCTGCAGTGCTGCTTAAATTGGGTTTTACCCTTGGAAGACTCTCTGCTTCTCTGCATTTGATATGGATCTCTTTTTATTCTGAGGCATGAATTTGCTAACACAGAGTTACAATATCGCTGATACTACAGAGGATGATACCAGAAGATACATTTCCCTTAAAGAAGCTTGTAATTACAGGGTCTCTGTAAGGCAGTAGGTGTAATTACTGGGGTAAGGGGTTTGCTGATCTAAGTGTGCCCTACTCCAGACAGTTAAATATAAACAGGGGTGATGGAGTTGGTGCCTCTACGTTTTTCCTTATTAATTGTGCTTTCACAATAGCATTGTGTAAGGATTAGAGAAACTGGACTCTCTTGTTGGGTGAGAAATCATTTTCATAGGAAGGCAGCTGGCAGGAATGCTTGTCTGCCCTTTGGCTGAGGTGCCTCCAAGTAACCAGTGTCCACCAACATGAGCCTGGGTGCTGATGGCAAGCTGGAGCTTCAGCAAAGGCTGAGATAGGTATTGCCAGGAGATCTGGCTTAGCTGTGAGTCTCCCTGTGTGCACCCACCAGAAAATAACCTTTCTGCTTCCAGGGGCAATACAGTAGTAGCTGCTGTGAGCAAGGGGCTGAGAAGCAAGCAGATGAATAGGCAGGGGCTAACCATGCTGGACCAAAGTACTGGTTTTGGGAGACCCCAGACATCCTGCTGTGTAGGACATCCTGCTAGACAGACCAAGTAGTCTGTGTAAGTGGAATGGGGACGCAGAACTTCATGGCAGGTGAAGCAACTAAAGAAAGAGAAAGGATTTTATGTAGGAAATGCAGCTTCAAACTTTGCAGTCACTACTGAATTTGTGAGGAATATAACTAATATCCACCAGTCTGGCAGAGTCCATCTGCTCTGTTTTGTGGTGGCGTTGGTGTTTGTTTATTCTTGGATTTCTGATTGGGGGCAAGGAAACAGGATGTCAGGGCTTTCGGGACATAATTGTTGAAAGATGCCATTAATTCCACAGGAGCCTGGAACTAACTCTGCTTTCCACTTTCTTGAGCTTTCAAAAGCTGGGCAGGGGATTTGGGCATCCTATACATACCCTGTAGTATGGATACACTAGTTCTCAGCTGCTTGGACCTGGCATTGAGGCTGTTACAGGGCTGGAATTTCCTTATTATAGCAATTTAACTGCCTCTCTGCAATCACTAATGGCTCCATTATCATCTGATGTGGGTATTTGTCAACCTGGCATCTACTCATGGTTGTTTCTTGATTGCCTCTGTGGTTTCACAGTCATTGTAAGGCAAAGCATACAGCGTGGTCCTCAGCTCGGCTCCTCCCTGCATTCTCTCTGGGTTTTGTTCTTAAATGTCTTTTTTTGCTCTTGTTGTAGACATCTACCCTTTCAGGTTTGCCAGTGCAAACAGCTCTTTTTGTTATAGTAGTTCCTGCACAAAGTTTGTTTTCTTAACAAATCATGTTTACATGCCTGTGGTAGGCACCTTTGAGTTGTACAAGTGGTCAGTAAGAACCAGACTGTCTGCAGGGGACCTCCAAGAGGTGAAGGCTCTACCTTGTGTATTGTAAAACAGCTGTGTTTGAGGCAGCATTCCCCTGCGCTGGATTTGGGCTGGGCGCTATGCAGTAAAACTTGTGTGTTTTGACTGCAAGGTTCATGATCTCTCTTTCCACCTCTGCTAATAAAAAGATGATGACTTCCCTCCCACATATTACCCTTCCAGTCATCTGCTTTCATTCTGGTACTTTTCAGAAGCACATGATAAAAGCTTCAAAACGGAGAATTGCCAAACTCATAACAGATCTTTTCTTATCCCAGATGTGTCTCTGACATTATTTTCCCAGTTGTTTCTGAACTATGTGCACCTGAGCAAATGGTGAATAGGTCTTTGATGTATTAGTATGTCTCAAGTTTACTTGACATTGAAGAGCTTGGGCGGGGGGGGGGGGGGGGGGGGGGTGCGGGGCATGGGAGGGAGCAATACCCCATCAGTGGGTCTTTTGCTACAGTGCTAACATGACAATATGTCAAGTGATTGTGCCACGAAATATTGCCAAAGTTTGGTCTTGAGGCATAACGAAATCCAATGATGGCAACGAACTGTGAAAGCAAAGCAAACGGAAAGGGATATCCTGTTCTGGTTGGGTCGACCAGAACTTTTCCATGGGAATACCGCATTGCACAAAATATCTTGGTATTGTTGCATGTTCTTATCTGGAAAATGCCATTAGCTGGTTCTTCTTCAACTCTGGCATCTACAGGAAAGGAAGAAAAAGTTTGAAAAAGATGGTGAGAAGTTTTATTCTATGCTGGATCGCCATTTGCATTTGTCTTCCAAAAAGAAGGAATCCCAATTGCAGGAGGTATGTATGGAGTGTTCTTCAGAGCTGGGTCCAGAAGCAACACCACCAGCTGCTCTAGATCTTACAAAAGTGGGGGAAATCATCCCTTTCAGTAACCAGTTGAAATTGATAAGCAATTAAATCTACCTAAAGCCTAGATTCTCTGAATAAGACCAGGGAATTCAAGACTGTAGTTCTCCTTAGTGTGTTGAATAGTAGTGTAGTGGCTTTATGCATTGTCTTTCCTTGTTCTTGCCCTTGTAGTACAGGGCAGTGACCAGTTATACTGGCACAGCTGGGGATTGGCAACCCTTTCACCTGGCTTGGGAAACTGATCTGGCCGAGAAGTAACTGGTTATTACTCTTTTTGCCTGCATAGTTTCCTGCCTAGCTCCTGGTGTTTGCAGGGGTAGCTGTGGCAGCAGGCCCGGTGGCGGTGAGCAGCAGGCAGGGGGTGGGGGGGGTGCCCTTTCCAGCTGATGCTGCTGCCAAGCATGTTGCAATAAGAAAGGAAAGCCCCAGCAGCCATTCCAGTCCACATCAGAGTAGCTGAATCAAATCAAATCTGTCAAACCAGTTGTGAGATCAACCTACAAGCATCTTTGCAAGGCAAAGTTTGTGTAAGCTGTGGTAACACAGCGTGCCACATTGTCCAACCTGGTGCTGCAGCTCTGGAATTGCCAGTGGCCTTGTCCTCATCCATGCAGGGCTACAGGTGAAGAAGGAGCTTATGCTAAAATAAAAAATATGCTTCAGGAAAGCCTTGTCCTTGCAGACTGGAGTAAGGTTCTGGATCCATAAATGAAAGGGAGCCAGAAAAGGGCAGACCTGAGAAGAATGGCCAATGTTCCAGTCTTCTGGTTCTGTGCAAAGTGTTAAAAAACTGGGCTGGACCCCTTTGGCAGGCTGTTTCTTAAGTGAGGACAGAACTATTTGTGGGCTGATGGAAAAATGCTAGTCAAATATTGTCAGGCTAGATGTGATGTATTTTCTTTTTTCACCTCTCCCTCTTTCTTCCAGGCTGACCTTCAGGTTGACAAAGAGAGACACAATTTCTTTGAGTCCTCCCTTGAGTATGTGTACCAGATCCAGGAAGTACAAGAAAGCAAGAAATTCAGTATTGTTGAACCGGTAGGAGCTTCCTTTTCTTTCAGGCCTTGTGTTTGATGCTTAGATATGCTGAGTTGCTGACAGTCACAGGAAGGGATGAGTTACCACGTTGGATTCAGTCCTGGGGAGTCTTCTGATGGAGCAGGAGTTAACCTTGCACACGTGGATTGCTGCACCTTAACAGCCATAGTGGTGTTTGCTGGAGCACCGTGAAGCCACAGACTAGTTTCTCATATCTGTCAGTCCTGAGGAACAGGCTGGACGCTGTAGGTAGCTAGAGGTCTTGTTATGAATTATCTTGGACACCTTGTGCTTGGTAAGTGTTAGCTCTTTTCAGAGGGAAGGAGTTGTCATCTGGTCTGCTTACCTGTCGTGGCACAGGCTGCAGTGGTACCCACTCATGGCTGTGTACAGGGACCCTGCCCTGGGTGGGTGGCTCTGCCCTGGCGCCAGACACAGTTAAGTGTGGGATCATGTAGGTCTTGCGGACAAGCAATCTGCAGATCTGCTCTTGTTCTCCCAGCAGGGTCTTGGATTTCGGGTGTGTTTTATTGAGACAGATGCGTGGGAGGCAGACCTGGGCTTTAGGGACATTGCGGTGGATAAGTCATACTAAGACTTGGTGTCGCTCCAAAATTGTGAGGGGAAAAAAATATTTCTGTATATGTGATTTCTGAAACCTTGCTTTCTGTCTATCTGTCCTCTGATTAGAAATATAGAAGAGAAGTTTGATCTGTGTTCTTTCTCTCCTTTTCAGGTGCTGGCTTTTCTCCACAGCCTCTTTACTTACAACAACCTGACAGTTGAGCTCACACAGGATTTCCTCCCTTATAAACAGCAGCTTCAGCTCAGCCTGCAGAATGTGAGTTCCTGCCCAGCTCAAGTATTTTTTGCATGTGACTTCTATTCTTATTTGTATTTAAACGCCTCTGGTGGCAAGGCTTTTCCATGCAAAACAGAATGTCCATGTTTGCATTGTGGGAGGTGCAGATAAAGTTATTTCCTCCTCAGTTCCCATGTATTTTCTCCTCTCCTGCACAAGAGAATCTGCAGGTGCTGTTACAGTGGTTTTCTATGTCTAGAAGGGGCTATTGCAATTGTATCATTTAACCATGTGCATAAACAAGCCTGAGAATTTCTTCCAACTTCGTGAGATCAAAATTGTACATGTCTTTTAAAAAGGCCTCCAATCTTGATCTTAATGGTATCGGCTTACTTCATGCTTTGGTAAGCTCCTCTGCGGGCTAAGTATACTCATGGTGTAAAATATCTGTGTCCTGTTTCATTTATCCTCAGAGTTTCATGGCTGGCCCTCATTACCATGAAACAACAGCCATAAATCTGTGCCAAGCTGAGTTTGCTGCTGGCTTGTTAATTTGTCTAACTAAGTGTTGTTCCATAAAAATGCCTTGATTTTGTACCCTGTGTTGGCGTGACTCTTTAAAAATTATTTCATGCCAAGCAGTGTAGCATGATCTTTTGAGGAAGTTTTGTAGGAGAATACACCCATTACCTAAACAATGGTGTGAAGAGGAGTTCAGGTGCTTCCTTCTGCTCCACCTACCCTTAAAATGTGCTAAGTTCCTTTTACTAAAGAACAAGTGTCCTCCCAAGTCATGACTCCTCAACATAAATTCCATGCATGGCATGTTAAACCTTGTCTATTCAAGCATCTTTAAGAGTCCAGTTGTTCTTCTAGCTGAAGTTTTCATGTGAATTTGTGGAGTGGCTTCTGCATTTTGTACATTGCGAATTGACTCATTTGTGCCAGAGCACTTAAAATTTGACTAGGAATACCTGAAGCTCGCTCTTCACTCATGTTCAAATGTGCTTCCTTTTGTTTTCTTTTAACAGACAAGGAATCATTTTTCCAGCACACGAGAGGAGCTGGAAGACCTGAAGAAGAGGATGAAGGAAGCCCCCCTAACCTGCAAGCTACCTGGGCAGCCAACCATTGAGGGCTATCTGTACACTCAGGAGAAATGTAATGGCTTTTATATGCACCTGAATGTGTTAAAGAACATGTAAGCCTGGGCTGCCCTGCTCACAGCCCCACTGCATGGGCTGCACTCAGCTCCCATGCCCAAGCCAGCTTTAGCTGCAGTGGCACTGTGGTCTGTGCTGCATGGGGTGTCACCGCCTGCCAGTGCCCGGGGAATCACCGGCACCTTTAGCTGCCAGCTTTCCCAGCGGTGGCACAGAGCTTTCTCTGGGTTACATGAGCCATGTAAGCAAAGAGCTAATTGCCCTGCACTCAAATTAGATGAGATTTATTGCTCCATTGTAGTGCTGGAGAGACCAGAGCTCTGGCAGATTGCACCGTGGCTGCATTTTATCATAACTAATCTGGTGTCCTGCCCAGTTTCCCTCTCGCAGCATCTCCGAGGGCATCTGAGCACAGCTGAAGTGTTAACCGGCACTGAGAGTTAAGCTGCTGAGAGCAAAACTTGTGATTCTGTGCAGAATCAAATCAAATTCAGTCTTCTACAGGTACTTGCTATAGCTTTCCGTGGTCATGCAGGCATGAACACTCAGGGAACAAAAGCCTGTATGCAGAGCTGTGGCCTCTGAGCCTACAAACAACTTTGTGAGCAATTAATTTTTAGATTATATATACAAATGTATTTATACATACATTTGTATGTATGTTTATCTTGCTTTTAAAACACATAGACAGTAATTTTAGACCACAAATGCTGCATGTTCCTGCATTCTGATAACTGATTGCTGCCTCTATGTTTCCCCTATAAATTGAGTATGAAGAAAGCTGTTCCTCCTGACAGCTGCAACTTAGAAACAAATCAGAGAAAAAACAACAGTTAAAATATTTCATATAAAGGGGTTCAGGTAAGAGAACAAAAAAAAGTGACAATAAATCTAGTGTGATAGAAGTAGGAACTTTAGAGTGTTTTAAAGGTGCTGTTGTCTTTACTACCAAGTTTTCATCAACAGGAAAAAATAGTGGCTTCTGTGTGAAACAAGCATTCCAGACACGTAGGATCCTGCCAGTGTAGGTCTTGGCTGGACTTGGCCAAACGATCTTGGCTTGAGACCAGAGTCCCACAAATGCCCTTTCACCAGCAGCACTGTGGGAGGGTGCTGGAGGCAGTTGCTGCCCTGTGTTCCTCTCCTCCTCCTGCCCCTCTGGCTCCTCCTGGCTCTTGCCAGTGGAGACGATGGCGAGGGAGGTGTCCCTGTGGGGTTGGCAGTGTCCGTCTGTCCCCAGAGAAGTGCAGACGTGGGAAATGCCAGCCATGCCTTGCCAACCGCATCCAACTAATGCACAGTCTCTGACTCCAGCTTCCCGTGTGTTCCTGCAGGGGCGCTGGGCATCTCCTGGGTGAAATATTACTGCCAGTACGAAAAAGAGGCAAAAACCTTACGGATGACACCCATTGACCAGAAGCCTGGAGCTAAGCAAGTGAGTTGGTTTCTTGGAAAGATGTCTGCAAACATTGACCCAGCCATCAGGTCTCACCTTCAATCTGCCCACGTCATCTCTTTCCGTAAGCAAATAGACATACAAGTGCCATGTCCAGGGCAGTAGAGGTCAGTCCCGTTGTTGGCAGAAGTTGTCCAGCAGCGCTGTTTTTCAAGATGTGCTGGTAGTGGGCCGAGTCCTGAGGAAGCAGCTGTGGAAGGGCCTCAGGCCACGGGGTAGAGGGGTGGGCTTCATGTCCCCCCCCGCCTGGCCGCACAGGCAGTTGTTTTGGTGTGACCTCAAAGAAGCACTTCTGTGAATAGAAGTTTCACCTCCCTCTCTCCCAAATGAATAGAAGTCCTGCAGGATTTGGCAGTGGAGATGCATGTTCATGTAATGTGAGCATTATTCAGACAGTGGTGACTTGCAGGTTTGTCTAGTGTGAAATTTCTGCCATTCTAGACAAGCTAATTTTGATATTTATCCATGCAAATGGGCAGTGAACCTGCAGCCTTGTTTGCACATAGCCCTCTGGCAAGTACTTGAATTACTCAAGTTATTAGATGAGCTCTTCCAAAAGCAGTATTTCTCTGCATGTTCACACAGTCACTGGTTTGTGATTTTGATTTCTGTTCTCAGAACTGGGTATATGTGGGTGGGACTGGTGTTAGAAACGGAGTTGAGGCCAACCGTTGCAGCTCTAAACTGCCACAAGGCAATGATCTGGGGAGCTGCTGCTTTCACAAAGTGCTTTGGTTCTCACCAGTGTGTCTAGGAGTTCCCTGCAGTTCCTTAGTGTGACAGAGGAGGGGTAGGATGCCAGCGTGGATGATAGAGTACAGCAAGTTCATCCAGCTGAGTCCACCCACCCTCCTCTGACATGGAGTGACGTCCCACAGGGACTTCCCAGTCAGGCGTGCTGTTCTCCAGTTCGTGATCTCATGGTCTGTTCTTTGGCAGCCCTCTGCACGCTGCAGCAATAAAATAAAATATATTATTTGGAAGCTCTTGGCAGAGACCTTGGCAAAGAAATGTCCAAACTATTGACTGGAGAGATCTATTTTCATCTATGCCATAGACATGTCTAGTAAGGCCAGTTAATGCTGGTAGAAGTCGTAAAAATGTAAATTAGTCCCCTTCCCAAATTCTTGCAGTCTGGTAGTCTGTACCTTTGGGTCATAGCTGGCCACGCAACTGCAAATCCATGATTACAATCAGTGCTCTCAGAAACCCCAACCAACCAGCACAAAACACAGTCAAGAGATACTCATCATGGTGTGTAAGCCAGATGTAATCTTGGAGAAGGCTGTCCTGGGTCTGCTTGATCTGTCTCTGTCAGAGGTCTTCCATCAGTGGTGATGGTCAGGGTGGTTAGTGCGTTCCAGGCTTGCATGCCCAACCCTAGGGTCTGGTTGGTTGTAAGGTGTCCTGAGTGTCTCTTCAGAGTTCCTACAAAGTTGTGGAGATCTCATGGTCATGTTACAAATTGACTCTGCTGTGGAGTATCGCAGCATGAATGCAAAGGGCCAGAGCTCAGCCTCACAGTGCTGGCCTCTTCAGAGCACACCTGTACATTTGGTCAGTTCATGTTCCTTTTCTACAAGTTTTGTGTAAAGCTGTTTGGACCATGAATGCTGTGGGTAATTGATAGTGCTGGTCAACCCTGATAAAAATTAGGACCCAACTGTGTCAGATAGCAGATAAGCATGATCCTGGCGTGAAAGACCAAGCAACTGCCTCATGAGTTTGTATATAGCTGCATCCCTGCTCTGTGGAGGCATATTGTTTGTTGCTGGGATATTTAGCACTTGTTTGCAGGATAGTGCCATGAAGTCTAGAACATTTTGTGACTGAGGGGAAGCCTGGCTCACAAAACCGTTGATCTCTGTCTTTACTGATGGTGGGAAGGACCATCTGTGCTCCCTGATGGTGGGAAGGACCGTCTGTGCTCCTGGTTACCAATGCTATCAGATCAGCAGCGCACCCGCCGGGAGCCTGGTGCTCTGTGGGCAGTGCCATGCTGGGCTGCAGCCTAAGGCTGCTGAGAAACCTGAAATCTTCTCCTGTGTTTCCTTCCTCTAACCCTGGCTTTCACTTTCTCTCCTAGGGCACCTTAGACCTGACACTGAAATCCTGTGTAAGGAGGAAAACTGACTCTATAGACAAGAGGTTTTGTTTTGATATTGAAACTAATGAAAGGTGAGATGCTTAGTGTATTCAAATGATCTCCAAACCCTGTGAACCTGGATGAAATCGCTTTTTGCTGTTTATTAAAAACAACTTCTGTTTCATTTTCCTGCCTGTCGCTGGGTGAACTCTGCACAGGTCTGGGACCATCACACTGCAAGCACTCTCGGAGGCCAATCGGAGGCTGTGGATGGAAGCCATGGACGGGAAGGAGCCGGTGAGTTGGAGCTGCTGCCCAGCCGTGCGTCTAG
Source organism: Falco biarmicus (assembly GCF_023638135.1). Classification (NCBI taxonomy): domain Eukaryota; kingdom Metazoa; phylum Chordata; class Aves; order Falconiformes; family Falconidae; genus Falco; species Falco biarmicus. Next base: position 728,689 of record NC_079301.1, on the reverse strand, counting down.
TGCCGAGCAGTGTCCTCTGCCGGCGGGTCCTGGAGAAGAGCAGTGACACGGCCACTGCCAGGCTCCTTTTCACAGCTTCGGCTTCAGTGCTGTGGCTTACCTGTAATTCAGGCATCAGTGCAGCCACTGCACAGCTGAAATGGGGCTTCATGGCGTTCTGCTCACAGCACAGCTTGTAATGGGGATTTTGCTTTTCCTTCTTCAAAGTTCTGGTGTGTTCCCTAGTTGTGCCAGACAGCTGTGGCCTTGCTGAGTGTGGAACACTCCATATTTCTGCTGCTCACACCTCGCTCTCCAATGTGCAGCAGGTGATTTTGTGTCCGTCCCTGCTCTGAGCGGCATTTGGAAAAGTGAAAGTGGCTGTCCTGCACCCGAGTTTGCCTGCCTTTATGTGCCTGTGGGTGTTTTCTTCCTTCAGTCTAAGCAAAGCACAGACTCCTGCATTTTACCAAATTTCCTTTAAATGGATAGTGTGATGTGCAGTGTGGGAAACCCCATTCCTGGCAGCTCCCCTTGTCTTTGGAGAGCTGCCTTTCCCTCAGTGGCCTTGGTGAGGAGGGTTGGCAATGAGTGCGCTCGCTGGATGGAGTAGCTTAGAGCTGTGTGGCCGCTGATGCAGAGGTGGGACATGAGAGCTGGGAGATGGGACATTGGCACCTTTCGCAGGACTTTTTCCCTACCTGTTTAAACAGGAAAGGACGTGGGATAATGTGGAGGGTCAGTGTGCTCGTACTGGGCAGCCAGTCATTTAGGGGATGTCTGGGGCTCCTTCGGTTTGCGTGATATTAAGTATGAAGGGGTTTTGATTTTCTGTCAATAGTAGTACCACTGTTTATTATTAACAAAAAAATACAAATTATTTTTGTATGGGATGAAGGAATCTCTTGACACTTGAATTTTTAAAAAGCAAGCAAACGAACAAAAAAGCCATGACCCCTGCGTGCCAGACTGCCCAGCTGCTGTTTTTACAGGGCATCTAAAGGACAAACGAAGTTTCCTGTTCAGTTTTTGGGAGAACTCTTTCCTGGAAATAGGTGCTACAGTGAAATGTAGGAAGTCAGCAAAAACTTATTTATTATGTAGATAATGGTATCTTGCTTAACTATAAAATTATGTTTGTTTGGAACATTGTCTTACTGTTTGTGATTGGCTTTGAGTGATTTATGGGGTGCTGCATTTTCTTTTGAAAATAGACATTGAATCTCATTGCATTGTTTTTGTTTCTTCCTCCTCCATTCCCCCCTGCCTTTTTCAGATCTACCACAGTCCCATCACCAAACAGGAAGAAAGTGAGTCATTTCTGTTGCTGTTCCTCAGAGCTGTCGAAGCTGTCTGGAGGTCAGGCAGTGTTTTTCCTTGCAGATACACTTCTCCTGGGTTTCTGCTGAATAGGCTGTGTATTCCCTCCATGTCAGCAGTGTAACTTCTTTTCATCACAGTGTCTGATACTGAGGCCAGATAAGAATGGGTTGCAAATGGTAAAAGTTGTAGATTGCAACGTGCAGTTTCTATTTGGCCGGAACTAGCAGGATGTGGAGTTCAGTTTGCTCCTCTAAACCCCAAAATAACAGGGGAAAAAAGATCAGTGAGAGATTTTGAGGAAATTTCCCTTAGCAAAGATTATAATAGGAAAATAGAGGTGGTATTGAGTTCCCTGGAGCTCCCATCCCACTGCCTCATTCCATGTCTCCCCTTTCACAAGCAGGGTGTTACCCGTACCTGTACAGGTCAGGCTGAGCGTGCACTGCAGTGCTGAGTGTGCTGCCATAGAAAGCTCTGGGGCTTCACTAGCTCGGTGAAAACTTGCATTCTGTATCTTACAGCTTAGTTTTATCAGCTCTTTAATTAGCTGACTTTAATGAGCATAGAGGTAGCATCATCAGAGGCATAAGCATGAAACCTGTTGTTCAACTGTGTTTGTGTGAGATGCTTGGAAAGAATGTACCTCAGTGTTTCACAAAAGTAAATACACTCTATTTTTAATAATTAGAGCTAGAAAGACTTCAAGTCATATCATGCTACTCAGTATTAAGTACTGAGTGGAACTGTGCTTAAGGGTGTCTTAGTCATTCCTATGTTAGAGCTAAGATACATCTGAGCTTTTCATTGCTGTTGCAACAGCAATTCTTTTGCTTAGAATCATTGAAAAATACTTGCTGAAAATACAGAGATTTCATAGGATTCACCCACAGGGCCTGTGCTGTGACTGGAGTTGGTCCAGATGTGTCCAGTGGCTGCTTTTTTTCCAGTAAAATGTTTTACATTAGAAAGATAACCAAAAAACCAAACACCCCTGCTCCCCCCAGATAACCCAAATCCAAAAAGTTCCAAAGCAACAACATCGTGGTCATTTATGAGAAATTAAATATAAATTTTTACACTGAACAAAAAGAAATTTCATATTATGGCTTGGTAGTAGTGTGATTGCAGAAGCTGAAATATGTGTATAGAAAAAAATCCTGACTTTCTACCTGCTTCATGGTGCCTGCCAGACAGGAACAAAGATAGTCTGTGGTTAATTGGCTGGAACAAAAACCTGTGTTCTGCTTTACTCAGCATATCAAGTTGTATTGTTTTTCCTTTTTAATCTAGTCAAGTAGATAAGCAGAAATTAGATGATCCTGTGATGTGGGAGATCACACACAGAGGAAGATATGATGCGTATTTTGCAGTGCTCTGGAAATGGATAATCAATTCTTTATCAAACACAAATTCACATGTGGCAGGACTCTGATTTATACTTTTATTATTAAAAGCAGAAAGGGTGTAGGAAGCAATGCTGTGACTCAAAACAGATTCAAAGGAAGATGAAGAACATATGGAACCAGTAATTTTTTGTCAGGATTTAAAGAGTGCCTGTGTTGTCCTGGAGGGATGTGCACAATGTGGACACACATGTGAACCTGTCTGCGTGGTGGGGCACTGCAGCATTGTCTGCCAAGCAGGGTCTGGGTATGGGCCTTTCCCAGCAGTTTTCCACAGGGAGCTGTGTGCTGGTGCTCAGGCAGCTAACACTGCTTTCCTTGTTTGAAACAGTGGAGCTGAATGAGGTCGGCTTCAAGTTTGTACGGAAGTGCATCAACGCAGTGGAAACAAAAGGTAAGGTGCTCATCCGGACATCAATAGGTGCCACCGTCCTGGTGTTGCTTCCCGTGGTCTTGAATTATGTTGTAATTTCTGCAGTACGGTAGTGTTAGTCAATGAAATGAGGCTTTTAACTGAAGGATGCATGTCAGAAGAGCAGAAACCGTGTGCAGTCTGGAATGTTGTTATACCAAATTCAGTTAGGATTGAATTTTCATCTTTATGCTTTTGCATTAATTGAGTTCTCATCTTTGGCTCTGAAAAAACTCGTAAGCCAGGAGAACAGATCTGGAAGTCTCTTTATACTGGGGGGACAGGCAGGGGTTAACTGGGGTACAGAGTCATTCAGACCCATTTTGTTTAAAGCAGCAGGACAGGAGCAGGCTGGTGGGTGGTAGTTCACCCTCTGGTCTTTCATGAAACACCAGCGAGGGCGGAGGTAAATGGCTCCAGAACAGCTGGATCCCCAGGCTGCCACAGGGAAAGGTGGCTGGTTTCATTACCAGAACTCTGGGGCATGTGGCCAGCCAAGCCCCACTGAACTGGGGAGACACAGGGCAGCTGGGACCCTCCTCACAGAGCTGGGCAAATACACAGTTCTGCCTTTGCTAAAATTGGCTAATATTTTCAAAGAATCTGCTTAAATATGTTTGCCTTCTGTGACAATTTGAACAAATTCATGTGAAAGCAGCACTCTTCAGAAGCGCTATATTTAGGCAGGGAGGGCTTGCCAGCTCCAGCATGTATTCCATGCGTCGGCTGTGCTCACCTGGCTGTGACACGGTCCCAGCAAAGTACCCCGGGGCTGTGCGGGTGGCCGTGGCCACCGTGGGTGAGTGGAGCTCCAGGGGAGGCAGTGGTCGGGGGATCCTGGGGCGTAAGCGGTTCTGCTGAGCCAGCACCCCAGCAGCTGGGGACGAGTTCCACTAGATGGGGCTTGTGGACTTCCCACCAGCTGGGCAGACCCTTGGCTAAGGCTCTTTGGTTTTCTCCTGCGCAGGAATTACTACGGAGGGCGTCTACCGGACTGTTGGCAGCAATATTCAGGTGCAGAAATTGCTGAATGCCTTTTTTGGTAAGAATTAATTATTTCATGCAACTATTGTCCTGCTTTTGTATTGTTTCAGAGAGAGAGGATTGGGTTTCACAGTGAGCAACATCCAGCATGGTTTTTGGTCCCTGTGGCCCCCGCCTCATGGCACATCTTCCCCATCTTTTCTCGGCTTTTTTCTGCAACCCGCTCTAGTGCCTCTCCCTTCAAACTGCATCTGTTCGTTGGTGGTGCAACCTGCATTTTAAGTGAGCAGCAGGAAAGCAGTGACCCTAGAGCAGTGGTATAGAGCCTTCTCCCATCGTATGCTAAAAATATTCAGGCATTTTGGAGTCACACATTCCTGTCACAGGGCTGGGAAGCAGGATGTCAGCCTAGGAGAGGGAGACCTCGCCCCCTCCCCCACTGCTGGCAGCCCCTCCTGCGGCGCTGCTGCCAGGGAACTCGCCTGGCTTATGCTGTTCCTGGGGAGGTGCCATGGCCCTGCACGGCCACCCCCTACACCAGGCCCCGCAGGCCAGCACAGGGGGGGACCCTCTTCCTCTGTGGGATATGGAGGAGAGCTGGGAAGGCAACCTCTACAGGGAGGCCTTTACCTTGATTTGTTTTCACCGAGAAGGACTGGGATACCTCACCGTATGCAATGTATACGTTAGCAAGTCAATGTATGAATTTCTGCTGTAAGCCTGTCTGTGCACTGAATCCTTGTGTTTAATGCAAGCATGTAAATTGGTGGGTAGTCTTTGCATTCGAAATGGTTAATTCCCTGCAGCAGGCTATGGGGCTCAGCAGTGTGCTCCGGGCTGGGACAGGCGCTCCCAGGCTGGGACCTGGCCGAGGCCATTGTGCCCCTGCCTGGTGGCACGTGTGGGCCAGGGCAGGCTGCCAGCCTTATAGGTGAGCCCCAGGGGTCGGCCTCCTGCATGCCCATGGCCCCTCACTGTCCCTGCCCATGGGGCTGGAGCACGGGGCAGAAAGTACATTAATGTTAATAGCTGGGTGCCTCAGGCTGGCACCAGCCCCCTGCACAGGCATTTGATATTAATATATTCAAAGGCTTTTACTTTATTTTTTACTATTGTTTACTATTGCTTTTACTTCTGTTACTGTTTATTAAAACGGCTGGTTTGTGCTGACATAGCTGCACCAGTTCCCATGGAGCTGCAACTTGAGGCAGCTATCTGGTTACATTTGCCTGATGACTCATTACGTAGCCTAAGTTTTTATTGCTTCTTGATTCTCACCCTCCCTGTGAGTAGTTCTGTGGTTTCATCATCTGAACAACCCTGCCAGTGAGTGGCTTTTCGTTTTATTTATATGCGTTGGTCTGGTTGACCACTTGCCACCCCACCGTGTATGAACTCAGGATGGAAAGTCCAACAACACAGAAATAACTGCTGCAGAAGGATTTCATCCTAAAATTCAGTTAGGAGATAGATTATTTTTTTTTAGTATTTTTTTGTCTCTCTAATCCTATTTATTTTTCAAAACAAATCATGCCGTTTATTTCTTTGGTACAGCTGCTCCCCATCCTTCAGCCATGTCCTTTACTTCATCGTACCACAGAAATGATGTGGTGGTTAGTGAGAGTAGGCAGGAGCAAAGTGTACTTCTGTGGTGTTGTGCCTCCACCTCTGAGCTCCCTTCTCTCCATGCAGTGAGAGGGAATGTTTCCAGAACAGCTTTCAGGGGAGCAGCTGTGAAGGAGGGATTGGAGATAGACATTTAGATTACTTTGGATATCAGAAAGCTTGTCTTGGATCTGTTGAAATGTGTCGTTTCTGCCAGCCTTGGCTGCGCTGGAAAAAACAAACTATAGAGTAAGTCCTCACTAACTTTTCACCACTGCTTAAATTTTACCTTCTGCTTCTTCCTTTGTCCCTAGTTAGCATTGCTCCTCAGCCTTCCAAAATACTGACACTGGTACTGTTGTTGTGCTTTCCCCAACTGCGAGAATCAGCAGCTTTCTTCGTGCACTGCTATAGCTTTGTTTGTCCCCAGAGGATACCCTGCCTGAGAGCATGCTATTTATTAACAGCCTCAAAATGGACCTTCTTCTAAAGCCATTTTGTTCTTCTTCCAGATCCAAAATGTCCAGGGGATGTGGATCTCCAAAGCGGTGATTGGGACATCAAGACAATTACCAGCTCACTGAAGTTTTATCTCAGGTAGCACTGCAGGTCACACCAGCCCCGAGTGGGCAAAGGAGCTTGAGGCTTGATCTAGTGAAAAGCAGGGTGAACTGCCAGTTGTTAACATCTGGCTGTTGGAAGGGGCAAAGAAGTGACAAAGGCTTTGGGGAGAGGAATGGAATTTTAAAAAATTTTTAAAACTTACAAGAAATAAGCCTGTTGCAGAAACCCCACATCCTATGGAGAAAGCTGTTCAAATAATACTGACTGCGGTGGGAGGGAGTTGCCCCTGGGAAACAGTGGTGCTGGAGGGCAAGCTGGTTTGTCTGTTGGTCTTTCGAGATCAGTTGCAAGTGGGTTGCGCTGCCCAGCCAGAGCTCAGTTTTCTTTCTGGTTATTGCAGGAACCTGTCTGAACCCGTCATGACATACAAGCTCCACAAAGAATTGGTCCTGGCTGCCAGTAAGTCCCACAGCTGCCCTGTTCACGGCCCCGAGCCCTGCCCTCCCCAGCCAGGGTACCTCAGAATCACTTGACAGAGCTCTGCCAGCCTGACACTGGGGTGCCCGGCCTTATTCTCCGGGTGGAAAGAGTGACCCTGTCTTCTGAGTGCTTGATCGTGCAAGGGTGGTGGTATTCCTTCCCTTCTTTCCTTTGCTTTTTCAGTTCTCTTCCCTCTTAACAGGTTTTCACGCTCTTGGAGAGAGCCAGGGGATGTCAGCTAACCTGAAGTCAGCACAAGTGGCCCAGAAGAATTGTTTCTTGACAGTATTAATGTATTTATTTTAAAACCTGTGAGGGAATGGGATGTGCTGTTGACAAGCAGATAGATAGGTGCTCCCTATAGGTCATGAAATTTGTCCTGGGATGTTGAATCCGAAGTGTCTACCAGTACATGAAAGACATTTTTCTGCTGCAGCTCTTGGAACTGAGCTACAGCCAGTATTGACAGAGGTTAGCCAGGTAACATGGGTATGCTGACAGCACCTCGCCTGTGCTAAACTGTCCAGTCGTTGGCTGTCCTGTTAAGACCATTTCAAATAAGCCATGATAATTCTGAACTGGCTACATCCTCAGAGCATGTGGAGAGCAAGCATTGCTGAGATGGAGACAAGGGATACAGGCAGCCGATCCTTTCCCTCAGCCTGAGAGTACTGGCATTTGGAAATTTATGGCACACTCAGAAACACTTTGGATTAAACCATAATTCACACCCCCACACCTCCTTGAAGTCAACAGAAGGGTAGGAGAGTGCCTGCCTCTCTTCGGTTCAGACTTTTGGAGAATTAACAGCACCTATTCTTTCTTGGAAAGGAAATTTTTCTACCACCCGCTGGTTGTGCTCCAGCCCAAGATTTATTAGTTTCAGAACTGGTTAAACCAATGATGGCTGGGGTATGTGCAAAACCATAATCCCTTTCCTACCCTTCCTCAGGAACTTGCACCAGTAAGCTTCCCAGCTACCAAGCTCTCACATTATTCTTTTCATGCAGAGTATTTTATTGGTTCTTGATTATTTATGCTTCTAAAAGTGACCTCTTTGGGTCAGGTTTTTTCCCTGCAGGACACTTTCCTGTGTTGTTTGGTGTTACAGCTATCTGGGCTGATAAGATACCCAGCAGAGAGGCCATGCGTTCCCCAGGTGTGCTGGTGTGCAGGGCAAGGGTGCAAAGGGGAGTACTCGGCCATGCCCAGCCTGTTTCCCCAGCCATGCTCAGAGGCAGAATGTGACCCTGAGCTCCCTTTCAAGATTCATTTCTTCTTCTTTCCGCTTCATTTTGTTTCTGACAATGATTGCCCTGTTGCTATGTAATCTCATTTTCCTCTGCTTCCCATTGTGGGGTTTGGCCAGGCAGCCCTACGTTACAGAAGGAACAGCTCCCACAGATTTTCTTTGGCTTTTATCTTTCTCTTACGTATTTACTTCGAAAGCGGTGGGCAAAAACTTTTATTTGTGTTACTTCTTTCCAGAATCTGAGAACCTGGATTACAGGCTGGGAGCCATTCATGCACTGGTCTATAAACTACCTGACAAGAACAGAGAGATGTTAGAGCTCCTCATACAACACCTTGTCAAGTAAGCAGACTTTTTTTCTCTAAAGCCAAAGTAAGTGGAATAATGGAATCAGAAGAACAAGCCTCTTTTTCTGGTAGATTTGCAAAATTGTATCCACCAAGTCCCCTTAGGGGTTTACATCTGGAATGCACAAATGGTATGCTTCTCCTTGCTACCCACTGCATTAAATGATGCTTCTTTTTCTAATTGCCACTTTCATCCCCTTCTGACACACACCAGGCAGGAAATAATTTTAAAATTAGAATACCTCTGGCAGCAGAGCTATAAATTGTCACCTCTCACTCCAATTCATGACAACATTGTCTGGCAGTTGGGAACAGCTGTAGGACCTGTGCACATGGGCTGAATATGAAGTGTGCTTTGGTTTTGTCTCCAGCTGTATCGATTCAGTGTCCTGAGCCCTCAGAGCAGCCTGAAGGCTTAAGCATGTCAGTCTGCTTTCGTACAAGTGTGTTGGCAGTGGATGCTTAGTGGCACTGAGCAGTGCTGCTTCCATGTGCTTCTGCCACTGAGCCACTGAAAAAGTCTGTTACTTGATGATAATGGCAGCAGCACTGCATTGGGAAATGGGTGTTTTCCTGCCTCCTTGTCACGGCAAATGTGAAGGTTCAGTGTGAAAGCTCTGCCCTCTCCACCTCGGGGAGGAGCACAGGCGCAGCAGGGACAGCGGCTTGTGACAAGCTATGCTGAAGCTCAAAAGCAAGGGAGCAATCTGTGTGCAGGTCAGGGAAGACCAGGGCTTGCTTTGGACCCTTGGAGAAGTCATTTTCAAAACTGGACTGTTGCAGAAATAAGCAGGGCTGAGCTGGGATTGTCACACCCTGACACTTGAAGGCGAGTGCTTGGCCCTCGGTGTCATGACCTTTCTTTGGGGTGAGGAGGGCTGGCCGGGGCATCCTGCCTGCAGTCCGGTTTCAGCCTCTCGTGAACATGTTTATGTGGTTTTTAGAAACCTTTCTGCGTAAGTGGCAGAGCTGAGAGTGTCTGGCATGCAATCCAATGAAGCCAATGCTGTACTTGCAGTCACTGTGTTTATTCCTTAAAGTGTTTATACTTAAAATTCTGTTCCCTCTGGCCTTCATGTTGACAAAACCCTCTTTAACACCAGAGCTACAGAACAAACGCAGAATTCATTACATGTCAGCATCAGAGTCTCTCTCCTCTTGGTCCAGTTTTGGAAAGAGGTAGTGCTCACCTAGGTGGTTAGTACTTCAGTCAAAAATTGGTGCTGCTCCACAGACTTGCTCGTTCTTGCAGAGGTTGAAGGCTGCTGGACAGGGAGAGCTCTGTTCTCTGAAAACGGTGGTCCCTTAAGAAAGAAGATGCTGTGTAGAGATTTATTGAAAACCTCCAAAGTGTGCTTCCTATGTTCAGTCTTCCTCCAGAGGGAGGAAAAATTAAAGCCAAAAGTCAGTTCTGGATAAATGGGATATTCCAATTTAAATAATCCATTTTGATGTATGTGTTGGTGCAGGTGACTTTTGATTGCAGTGTTAAAAGAGAGCTATGAGAGGGAAGGTTTCAAATAAAAATGCTGTCAGCATCTTCTCTCCCAAAGAGTTGTCCTAGCCAAACGTGAGTGCCGTAGCTAGAGACATGCTTTGTCTCTGGTAGGGTTGGGAAACAAATTCTCCTGAAACAAAATGAAGAAAATGGAATGACTAATAGTTACTGTATCCTTTTTTTTATTTATTAGATATCTGTTTGGAAAAAAACCAAACCAAACCAAAACCTGATCCTACTTTCCCTTCTCTCCACAGCGTATGTGAGCACAGCCGAGAGAATCTGATGTCACCGTCTAACATGGGAGTGATATTTGGACCTACCCTCATGCGAGCGCAGGAGGACACTGTGGCAGCGATGATGAACATCAAGTTCCAAAACATAGTAGTTGAGATCCTCATCGAGCACTTTGGGAAGGTACAGGTGGCAGCCCCGAGCCTCCCCATGCCTCCACACAGCTCCAGCATGCTTCTGCAGACTGTTGCTGTGGCAACGATGGAGAGCTCTGGCTCCTTTTTCTGGAGCCCCCGTGGGGACTGGTATTTTTTTACATAATACACTGTTCTGAAATGTTTCAGAAGGAAACAAAAAGTGTAGCAGATAATGTTCCTCACTGTTGCCTTTAGCTAGTTTAGCCTGGGTCTAGGAGATTTTTGCTTTTCTTTTTAAATAAGAGGAGTCTTTACTGGGAAAAATAAATATATTCTATATGCCTAGACATTGCAGGACTTCATGCTTTCCTTTGTTGAAGACAGTAGCTAGACTAGAGCATAACTGGTTTCAACGGGCACAGTCTAAGATGAGACTCTGTACGACTATTAATGCAGGGGGAAACAAACCCAAAGCAGACAAGTATTAAAAGGTTGATGACAGCAATTGAGCTGTACATATGATCTTCTCAGATCCAGGAGTAGGGATGGCCTGGACAGGCCTGGGGAGGGGAGCTGGGGTGGACCTGACAGAGAAGACTTCAGCAGGCGGCCAGTGCCTGTTGTGTTGGAGCAGTGCACCCTGGCCAGGCTCCAGAAGCATTTTCATTTCATGGGATTTTTTCTGAATATTTTTATCTGAGAGTGTTGCCTAAATGCCTGGCCTGGATTAGTCTTGCTGTGGTAGGTGCTGAAGATTCACATGTAGACAACAGCTTTTTGTCGTGTGGCATTTTGTCTCCTGATGGAAAGCAGATTATTCCGCTCTTTTCTGTATTAGCACTTTCTCCTTGTGGTATCTGATATAATTGTTTAGGGTTTTCAGGGTGGCTGGAGGATTATAGAGCTGTATGTTAATACTTAAAAACTTGCACAATGTTTGCATTCAGATCAATGTACCAAGAACCAGATTGCTTTCCTGGTAACAGCACTAAGTCTGAAGGAGTGAGTTTTGTCCTTCAGCTTTTCATAATACTTTACATTATGAAGTGGCCAAATGATCTCTTATGTCTTAGAGGTAGGGCAAGTTTGAAGCCATCCTTTAAAGGATGTTGTCTGCTGTGAGGAGGTTGGGGTAGCGCTCCCAGCAGACAGGGCAGCACACATGCAGAAGTGAAGCTCCCTTTTCAGGAAAGGAAGAGGAGGCTGAAGCTGAAAGAGCAAGGCTCTTGCAAAAGTGGATGTGGAGTGAGAGCAACCAAACAGGGACCAGATGGGTGGTGGCAGAGTCGGTTGTGGTGCTGAAGATCGAAACCAGAAGCAGGATGAAAGAGTTCAGAGAATTTTGAGTAACCACACCAGAAGGTAATGAAAATCACAAGCCTGTTTTATTTGCAGGTCTCTGAACGCTTTTATTAAGTTCCCACAGGAAAACAGTGAATTGTTTGTGTGCTGGGATCCTTGCACAATTTGCTCTAGAACGAGCCTCTGTCCTCCCTTCTTGTACGGCCTGCAGTGCAGGCAGTCAACACTATTTACACTGCTGCCTCTAAGACCTGAAATTAAATCTTTAATTAAGCCAGATATCTTTACTTCTTTTAATTTCTTCAGCGATAAGGTTAAGTTAGTAAGATTTATTAGATTGAGCTTGTAAGTTCAGCATCAAGAGCTGAAAGTGTCTTCAGCTCACACATGAGCAAACACTAAATGAATCTGGAGGAGGAGGGGGATGTGGTTTATATGGTGCAATATGAACTCTTTGTGGATAATTACTGTTTCCACAGCTTATATTTCAGTGTCCTGGTTAAATTAAAAGTTGTTCATTCTGGAAACGCCTTTTTCACTGCACAAACCTTCTAAAAATGAGGGTCTGTCAATATCTATGTACTTTCAAGTTGTTTAACTTGGATTTTCATTTAGAAGGCAGAAGCAAAGCAGAGGCTGCACCCACATCTTAAAAAGAGTGGTTTGCAGTGGGTTTTAGCATGGGTTTCAGAGTTGAAGAGCATCTCATGAAAATGGCATTTTGTGGTACCTGTATAAGCATCCATAGGGAACTTAACACTTCTTTTTCTTTAAAAAGCAATGTTAGATTCTTGTCAGTATGTAGGGATGAGGTTGATGTTTCTAAAAAATTTGTCCTGGTGCAGGTAATTCTTTGCTATTCTAATTACACATGAGCTTCTGCTTTTAAATCACGAGCTATTGATGTCATAGCAGATTCTTCTGAATCCAGGCAGGGAGAGTGCACCAGACCTTGTATTCTGGAGTGGAGAAAACATGCTGCCCATGCAAAGGGCAGAGCCCCTGTTGGCATTAAACATCAGCAGCCATGGTGTGTCACCAAATAGTACAAGAAAAGCAGTGAAATGACCAGATTGGGATTTGTTACTCACCTGGGTCTTTGCTCTGGATCTGTTGTTTCTCCTCTTTTCACGCCAAGTAGGGCAGACTACATCAGGAGCAAAGCCTGAGTACCAGCCCACGGTATTTATACCAAGCCTGCTGAGTGGAAGCCTGGGCAGACTATGGATGCAGTTTAGGTCTGACCTTGCCCCTGTACTGCCCAGGGGAGGGAGGTATGGGGAGCCCAGCTGCTGGTGCCCACCCTCACCGTGGTAGACACTACCTGGTCTTGGGGATCAAAAAGGTTAGAGTGGAGGCATATTTTTCTGTCTCATCCCCCATCTTGATATCCCAGAACTGCTCTTTGGCTGGGAGAGGAGAGAATAAGCTTTTGGTTTGAATTACAAAAATTGTGTACTTAATCAAATCCGAATGTTAAATTTCTTGATTTTAATTTTTTCCTGGGTGACACAGTAAAATTGTTCTTCCATAACAAAGCATGCAGTGAGGGAGCGATGACCCTGCCCATCAGTGAGTCTGGCACTGGCTCTTGTCCTCTGGGCTTGAGCCATCTCCTGCCAGCAGCTGGGAAGGGACCAGCTCTATGTTCTCCCAGGATGGGAAGTGCAGCCTCGGGTCTCGGCAGCTTATGCTACCCCATCTGTAGGAACTCGCTTTTTAAAAGCCTAATATAAATTCAGTTAATATCCATGGGAGAAACACAAGAGCAGTTGGTTTGGGGCCTTAATGTGGTGTTTCAAATGTTCAAGAAACTGTCCAGAGGCTTAATTCTTTTTCAGCTCTTAAAAAAAGCACTAACATAAATAAGGGCCTCTAAATTAAACCCAAATAGGTGCCATGTGACCAGTGAGAAAAGGAGATAAAACTCCTTAGCAGCATTGGTTTTATGCCAGTATTTCACGCAAGGTACTTTCGTAGTGCCCCACACTGCATTGCAAGCCAAGAGCTGAAGGTTTTTTTAGTGTTAAATCTAAAACAATGTGGTAGCTTGTTTGGGTGCTTTCAATAGATTGTATCGTCTCACTGGTGTGGAAATCTTGATGTTTCTCAGAAACTGTCAGCTTCAAAGCTTCCTTCGTCTGCTCCAGGATAATTTGCTTCCGTACATTTTGTCTGTATTGGTAATTTTGCTGTGTTATTTATTTGAGTGCTGCAGTGGGTGTGCAAGGTGCAAAGCAGTCAGCCTGTCTGTAGGAAAGCCCGTGGTGGGACACAGCTGTAGAGCTGTAACTAAAGCATCAGCCCTGCTCCAGCCCCTTTCTAGCCCCAGCAGCCGAGAGCTGGGTCTTTGCTCCTGGCATGGCTCAACTGCCAAACTCCTCCCCAGAGCCGAGGGACCTGATGACTTTGGGCGCGACTGTGGCTTGCTGTCCTCGGAGGGCTGCCCAACACACCGCTGCGGCGCCTGGCCCAGGGGCGTTCTGAACCGTGTGCTGCTGGAGCCTGGGGGGCCACAGAGAATGTGGTGGTGGTGACCACCAGCCACCTTTGTGCTGGAGGTTGGACCTTCGGTGGGAGGTGAGGCAGCAGCCCCTTCTAGTCAGCCGGGTCACCTAAACATGTCTGCCTCTACAGATCTACTCCGGCCCCCCAGAAGACACCACTGCACCCCCAGTGCCTCCTCCCAGGGTGGCTGCCCGGCGGCACAAGCCCATCACCATTTCCAAACGTCCTCTGAGGGAAAGACCCGTTTTCTTCGGTGCTTCTGTGGAAGAAAGTGGAGGTCAGTCTAGTTCACTACTGCCTTGCCTGACTCTCACCCCTCCTGTTTCTTTTAACACCTTTCCAGGAGCAATGGAGAAACAATAGCAGCACTGCACTTCCCAGGCCGTGAGGTCTGTTGTTCAGTGAGAAAGGAAAGCAAAAAAGTACTCACAAACAGGTTGCATTGTCTCACAACTCAAACTCCATAGAGACTGTTTCTTTTCCTGTTACTCGCAGCATTCTCAGTTAGCTAAACTAAGACTGGTTCTTGCATATGAGAAGTCCAGTGGAGAGGTTTTGTAGCTTCAGAGGCAAAAACGCAAAGTGATGCAAATGCAACTGAGGAGCAGAGTTGGTGGGATGAGAGCAAACATGGCCAGGCTGGGGGTCGCTGCATGGTGCTGGAGTCTTGTCCTGCCAGACCATGTCAGTCCCAAGAGGCTCTGCAGGACTGCCTTAGCTGCTGGCAATTTTACATCCAGAGCAAGAACACTGAAGGACTTTTTCAGGACCCAATGATAGTATTTTCTACGCCTAGTACAAGTCTGCTGTTGAAGTAGATTGTAAGGAAATGCTAAGGCCCTTTTTATCATATTGAAGGGCACATCAATTTAAAATCATGTTTGTCTCTGCACCTGATTTGCTCTAATTGTCTTTGCAAGCTGTGCCCTAGATCACATCATCACCAAAGAGATGAAAAGTCTATCAGAGCTTTGATAATGTTTTAGGCATAATACTACAAGTGTAATTTTTGGCACTGGCAAAACATGATTGATTCAAATTGCTCTTTAAAATCACAGGACTCCTCATGTAGTTAGAGGTGCCTTGCATTTAAATGTTTCTCTGAAGTGGGAGCAGAAACATTTGACTGCACCAAGGCTGCAGGGTGCAGTCAGTTCAGAGCAGTGCCGCTGCATCCTGTGCCTGGGTCTGTAGCACAGCAACAGAGATGAGACAAATGATTTGTGGAGGGATATAAAGGCATGGTACACAACTTCTCAACAGCAAGAGTACTTGAAACTTAAAAGAAACCTATGAGTATATTCTGTGATACTCGGCATTTTTTCAGTTTTCTTTATTCCTCAGTGTCTGTGTGAGCCATGCATTACTTGTGTTTTGCTCAGGGTGAGGATCTGTTGATATCTGCCACACACTTGGTTGTCCCTTGGTGCCGCAGGAGCTGTGCAGCTCTAGGGGAGAGCTCGGCACTGCTGCGGGCAGATACCACCGCACCTCCACACTGCTTCCTAACCTGATGGCTCTCTCTCCCCTTGGCTCTGCAGCAGACCAGCATGCCCAGACCCCCAACGGCAGCATCAGCATCAGCACAGAGGCCCCCAAGCCGCTGCACCGCAGCCGCCTGCCTGCAGCGAGGCCCGGGGGGGACGAGCCGGGGCGTCCCCCCACCGAGGGCCGTGCCCCCATGCGTGCTGAGGCAGAGGTGGGGAAGCTGGTGGCCAGGCTGCAGGATGGAGGCGCAAAGCCGCCCAGCAAGGCTGCCAACGGGGTGGTGGCCAGCCCTGCCCTGCGGAACACCACGCTCCAAGCCAAGAGACCAGCTCCTCGGCCAGGGATCTATGGCAAAGAGGGTGAGTGTGTGCCTGGGGCCATGGCTTGTGCTAGCATCCCAGCCGAAGCAAGGCAGGAGTGAAGTGGGCACGGGACTGCAGCCCGAGGGTTTGATCAGGCCTTGGCTTCCTGAGTTGTCCTGTTTTATTTCAGACAGTGGGTACCTTCAGGGTATGGCTTACTGGGGCTGCGGCTGCTGCGGAGCTTCAGAGCAGCCAGCAGAGCCTGGTGCTGGTACCAGTGCTGCCCTTCCCTGCTGAGCCAGGCAAATGTCACCAGTGTCACGAGAAGCAGGCTTTCCATGCTCAGACTAGCTCAGACTAGCTCACTGGACTTAAAAAGTTCAGGCTTGAGTAGCAACATAAGGACCATTAAACCCAAAGCAATTTGTACCCAGTCTAGTCAGCTGTAAGTTCTGGATTGTCAGTGCTCTCCTCAGCAGAGACAAGGAAAATGGCAAAAGTTACTTTCACATTTTTAATTGTTGATAAGTTTTACCTGTCAGGCCCCTGTGATGCAGCTTCTGGCTTACCAAGGCTTTACTGGGAACGTTTGTTTCAATGGTTCATCCATTGGTGTTAAATAATTATAATTATTTGTCTTCTAATAAGCTGTATACAAAGATTTACAACAGGGAGAAATAACTAGTTTGAGGCCAGATCTGAGCTGGCATTGTCCATTTCAGTGGAGGAAGGCAGGTAGGTGTCTGTGTATCTGCGTGTCTGTAGACGTTCTCAGCTACAATGCTGGGGAGCTGTTTGCAGGACAGTACGCGTTGCTGTAACAGCAGTTATGTGGTGCTGAGTTTTATAAAAGACTCAGGACAATGGTAATAATAAAAGATTTATTGCTTTCTGCAATTTGCCAGCTATTCCTGTGCACTTTCTAGTGATTTTCAGATGCTGTCATCCTCTGACAGCTTCACAGTCCTGTATTTAGAAAATAAAATCTAGGCTGTGTTCTTGACGAATTACTCCCATGTGCAATGGAGAGAAAGAAGAAGGGCCCAGCTGGGTAGCACAAACGTCAGATTCATCTAACTGACATTACTTCCTTAATTTAAATTTGTCACATAAATGGTAGGTGGAAATCTGGTTTTGGAAGAGTAAAAAAGCTTTTAAAGTTAGCTTATGCATCAATTGTGTTTAGTGCTTCCGAGTTTTATTGTTTTGCATTATCACACAGAGTGTGCTGACAGCATAATAAAACTGGTTGTGTTGATCCTTGAACATAGATTGTAGAAGAACACTGAAGCAGTAATAAAGTTACATTGCATCTGTGTTAATACTGGCAAACCAGTGCTAGAACACTGTGTTGAGCTTTTAATGTGCACAGTTTGGGGATAATTTTGAAAAGCTGAAGAAAGCCGGCCTTTTACTCAGAAAATCAAGTTATAGAGCTTACCAAGGAGGAAAATTAGGATCAGAATTTACAAATGCAGGTGTGGAAGAGAGTCAGTTAAGGACTGGTGTTTGAGGTGGTGCGCCAGGTTATA
Organism: Falco biarmicus; assembly: GCF_023638135.1. Taxonomy (NCBI): domain Eukaryota; kingdom Metazoa; phylum Chordata; class Aves; order Falconiformes; family Falconidae; genus Falco; species Falco biarmicus. Next base: position 711,339 of record NC_079301.1, on the reverse strand, counting down.
ATAAGGTTCAGTAACTAAGGAGTTGACAAAGCCATGGTTAAGTAGTTGCAGCAATTAATTATTTTACCAAAAAAATACCTTTAATTTCTTTCTGATGAGAAAGAGGACTCTCTAGCAGTGGAAATGTCTAAATCAGAAGGGCAGGAACCCTGCTCTTAAGATTATTTTGATCCATATAAACGGTCAGACAAGATCACATCACTTATGGAAATGTGCCCTGGAGGTCTGGGTGCTGGAGGGAAGGTCTGGGGTCGCCATGGGTGTCAGGTAAGGTCTGACACTGATTCCTTATTCACTTAACCCCTGAAGGTCTTCAAGGGTTAAGTGAATAACAACATTGGCCAGATCTTGGGGAAGAAAAGCAGCCAAGGCAGAACTCCTGCGAGCAGAGCAGAAAGCTGGAGGAGAGGACAGATAGTGCCACTGTCTGAGATAAAAGCTCAGAGAAGCAGCGGCCCCAGGCTGCAGGGATCATCAGTTTGTGCTGTTCCTCTCGCTTTTGAAGAGTGGCACTGCACAGGTTTTGCTTAAAACTTGTTATTCCCAGGCAATATCATCTTTGCAATCAGCAACTGCATTAAGTTTGTCATGACAGGGTCCAGCACCAGCCCCTTTTTCTGGTGCCAGGAGGGCTGTTCTGGGGCAGGCAGCATGGGAGCTGCCTTTTCCTGGGACTCTTTCCCTAAATTCTGGGTATTGGCCACTGTCAGAGAGAGGCTGTTGGGGTAGAGAGACAGAACTAAGCCTGCTAACTTGTTTCATGTCTTTGCATAAATATCTAGCCCTCTACCAAAGCTTCGTACTCAGTCTTTGTAATCTTCATCGTTGCAGGCGAGTGTGATGGTGTCCCTAAGCCACGATCCCATGGCGATAAGCCCGTGATAGCACGTCCCCCCATGAGACCTCCAGACCCACCATGCAGGGCTCCTGTCCCTCTGAGGCTGGAGCAGAGGCCAGATCTGATATCAGGAACAGCAGAAGAGACGCCTTCATCCATGTAAGTCAGCAGCCCTTGGCGGACACACGGTACCCAGGGTGGGCAGCTCAGCCTGAGGGAGCTGCCACCTGGGGCTTGGGGAGTGTTCGGGGAGATGAGGTCAGCCCGGGAGGCAGAGTAGGAGCTGGTGTCACCTACCAGGAATTTTGGAAGAGGAAGAGGGGGATTACTGTGTTGGTTTCCAGCACCAGTGGCATACAATGGCTGGAGCCCATGGATGTCCCCTTTGACTTTGGTGCGAGCGTGGGTTTGAATATTGCATTGTAAACCTGTGCAGAGGGCTCAGCCTGGGGGGGAGCATGGCTGCAGCAAAGGCAAACACACAGGGAAATCAAAGCTCTGACCCTTCTCAAGAGCAGCCCTGGGGCTGAGCTTTGTCCCGTCACCTTCTCTGCTGTTTCTCATGTCAGCGGAGCTTGAGAGCCCTTCCCTGCCTGGCTGTCAGCACACCTCTCTAATGAGATGCTTCTCAGGGAGGGACAAGATCCAGCTTGGACCTCTCTTAAGGAAATTGCATAGAGTTCAGTTTCATCATCAGATTTCTTTCAGCTTTTAAAGAGACAGACACCCTGTTGGCTTCAATGGGAATTAAATGAAAAAAGGTGGCAGCACTCCTTGGGAAAGCGCCTGCTGTGGGTTGGGTGCAGCTCCCGAGTTTTGCACCTGCTTTCTACAGAGAGCGCCCAATAAAGCTGTGCTGCATGGCTGATCCAAGTCCAGCACGTTCACTTCTTAGTCTGGGAAAGGTGTCGTGAGGCTCAGCTCCGCACCTGCAGGGCAGGAACAGGCCTTGCCTTTGCTCTTCTGAACCACTTGTTAGAACTGTTCTTTCTAAGAAGACAGTTTGAAGCTGGCTATGAGGCACACAAAAACTGAAGGAGAGGCCCTAAAAAGTGATAGACGTGGGTTTATAAATCAGCACGTAGGATCATAAGCAAGAGCATGAAAATAAGCAGTCTAGCCAAAAGCCATCAAGGGCTGCCTGGCCAGGGTGGTATGAAGGCAGAGGCGAACGGAGCTGGCAGCAGGAGAAGCACAGCTGCTGCCTCAGCAAAAAAGACATCAATTAAATATTATCATCTTTGGTGTCTGCTAATGCTACTGCTCTTTTCCCTGGAACAGATGCGACCTCATTAGCAAATTGCTTTATCAGTTAACTGGAGTGACCTCTCTTGTTCTCTTTGCAGGGTGGCCTCTAGGACAAAGTTCTTTGAGACAGCTTCCCGAAGAACTAGCAAGTAAGCCTGGCACTGAGAAGCTGGCATGTAAATAAAAGCAGCCTTGCTGCACAGGGTGCTTCCCTCTGAGGCAGAGCAAGTCAGCTCAGGAATCCCCAGCCCTGACCTTTCTTGCCTCCTACTTGTGGGCAGAAGATGGGTCTCAGCTAGAACACTGGAACTAAACAAAAAGCACAAATTGTAAAATGGGAATCCAGATACAGACTCAATAAGTTAAATGTAAATCCTACTAGGTAATAAGCATACCTATGGATTCCTTTTATCATGTGTGGATCTAAGCAGTGTAGTACATGTTGTACTTACTTCCCAGCCTTTGCGAAGAGCACAGATAAGATCATGGGAGAGTTGAGGTTAGAACGCAGCAGCTGATCAGAGATGCAAGATGAGAGAGTGGATGGTCCTACACACAATGTATGTGCAGGCATAGCTCCACCACAGAGAGGTACGGTGTGATGGATTGGGCATCGAAGCCTTCGGGCTAGGCTGGAATGGCAAGCATTGTGCTTTGTGGCAGCAGATTTCATTTGTGATATCTGCTCTAATAAGCTTCAGCTTCCTGCTTTTAAAAATTACCAACCTCTGCCAAAAGTGTGAGCAGGTTTGCATGTAAGTCTGGTAAATGTTGTGTGCTAGTGCTGACAGCAAGTTCACTTGTTACATTGAAAAAATGTATCCCTGACCTGACTCTTACTCAGCCCTCTATTTAGGTTTATGGATCTGAGGCTGAGCTCCCTTACCGCATCAATTATTTTTTTTCTGTGTTCTTCTACTTCCTTATATACAGTTCTTCATCACCACAAGGCAGGATACCAGGTGACGAGAGCTGAGGCTAAAGGTATGTGTTCATAACAATAAATCAAATAATAAACCAAAAGCAAATACATAATGCAAATTCAGTATTTATAGAGTGGTGGGAGTCCAGTGGAGGCAATGGGAATCTCAAAAGAAAGATCAGGACAAATGTCCTTCCTGCAGGAGACCCTTGCACAAAAGGAAAGATAATAACTGGAGGTGGTCCGTGCTTTTTGTTGGGGTTGTAGTATGGCAGGGTGTAGTAAATCAGCCTGCTCCGTGCTTTTTGTTGGGGGTGTAGTATGGCAGGGTGTAGTAAATCAGCCTGCTCTGCACTTCCTGAGCCTCCTTGCTGCAGTGCTCAGGGTAAACATATGTTAAAAAAAACAGAGTGCTTGCTCTGGCTGTGGTTTTGCCATTGCTGATACATTTACATTGCTGCATAAAGCATGCTTGTTTTCTTCTTCCAGACTTTGTAAGCACCTCAGCCCAGCTAGACCCAGGAGATTTTCTGTGCTTGTGAAACAGATGTGTCACAGCTAAGACTTTTCCAGTTCCAGTGCCCCTGGAGAGCAGCTATCTTACTGGACGATAATTTCAGAGCATGCTGTCGTAAGTGGCTCAAGAAATTGAAAGAGAGGGAGATAACGATGGAGAGAAGACCCTATCCACATGTGTTGAACTGTTCCCAGCCCTTCCACCACTCCTCTCTGCACAGACTGTGAAGGATGCTTGTGTGTGCCCTTGCAGGTGACTGGCAGTGTTTGCAGGGCTGGGTGAGCACTGACGGGCTGTGGAAGGGACAGCAGGAGACAAGAGTGGCTGTTTAGCTGCTCATTTTTTTGGGAAATACGCTTTGGCAGGGGTCATTGGACAGACATTGGAGTCAAAATGCAGGGGACTGACTCCCCATACTTGGATGCAAGGGCAGAGCAACTGAAGTTTGGGTTGGCCCCCCTTGCCATGAGAAGCTCCTTCCTTTATGTTAAATTTCCTCACTCAGTAAGCTATAGTGTGTTTTTTCAGTGCGGAGGAGAGCAGTCTGTTACTGGAAATGCTGCATGTGCTAAGGCAGGCAGGACTGGATTCAGGGGGACCATGATGCTTAGCTCTGCAGGACATCTCTTCATCTCCCCGGTGTCAGCATGCCCCTGTCTTGGGAAACCGTGCTGGCAGACGTGGCTGTGCCAGGGGGCTTTGCCTGCGTGGGGCTGCATCCCCTGCCTCCAGGTTGGCTTTCCAGGGGGTGCTGGCCAGGTCAGCAGCCTCTGAGAGCACAGCTGGGAGAAGGAGGTGGCAGGTGCTCTTCTTCGCCCTCCTCCTCCTCCTCCCACGTAAGCCTCTCCCACCAGATCCAGTTCCCACAGGCCCACCAAGAAGTCTCTGTCCTGGAGTTATTCTGGTGGGCCAGCCCAGAGGTGGCAAGGAACTGAAACTCACTCAGTATGGGTCAGAGCCCACCATTTTTCTAAGAGACACTCGGTTTCTTGTTTGCTTGTTATATTAATTTCCAGTCCAAGAGATGTCCAGTCTTTTTTCCTCAGCAGTGACCGTGTAGATGATGCCCTTTGGTCTGGAAGGTTTCTCCCAGCCAGGACTGCCCCTAGTACCCCTCTTAACAGTAGAGGCATATTGGTGGTTCCAGCTGACACCAAGGCTCAGCTCCTCAGCTGGAGCATTTACTTGTAAATAGGCAGTGAACGGCCTCCCTGCTTCCTCTTCCCAGCCCAAAGGTGGCTTCCCTGTTTTTAATTATTTTCTTTGGGTGCTGGGAACATTCCCAAACCAGTGGCCAAACATCCCCATAAGCTGCTTCCCAGGTGCTCTGTCCTCTCGAGCGCACTTTGTGTCCTGCCTGGTGCAGGTTTGCTGGCAGGATGTGCCATGGTCCTTCGTGTGCTGTCTCCTGACGCTTGCCTTATGTGTGCACCTAGTGTCTGTCTGCTTTATTGCTGAATGTAATTTTTGCATTTGCTGGACACAGACGTGTCACATCAATGGTGCTTCCGCTCCCTTGGGCTTTGGTGGTGCCCCAACTGCTCGTTCCTGTACTCCTGCTTTGAACAGTGGCACATAAAGTGACTTTAAAAACAGAAAAACAGAACGGTGATATCTACTCCTAGACTGTATAACACACACCAGCATCTCAGGGCTTTTCAAAGCTACAGTGAGCCCTTTCTGCTGCACCCTCTCGTGAGCAGCCAGGAGGTGTGAGCAGCACCGAAACAGAGAGCATTGTGTTTTTATAATCAGGTATCTAGGAGAGCAGGTAAGACAGAGCTGTGAGCCAGCGAGTCTGCAGGCAGGTGAGAGGGGCTCTGACCAGCCCAGAGTGGCTGTGGCTGCTGGGGAAGCCTCTCCAGCAGCCCAGCAGTGGAGCTGCCTGCCTACAGCATGGTCAGCCCCCAGACTTCTGCTGCAGGCAGGCACTGGTGCCCAAGCCTGCCCTTTGGTGGCTTTGTCACTTGGGGTGGCTGTCCCAGAGGCTTCAGGCCAGTGGTTCCTCCACAGAAGGCCAACATTTCCAAAACTGCTTTCCCCTCTCGGGGCTGTGCTTTGAGGACCCCTCGAAGCTGTCGGTTTGGGAAGCACCCAGGCTACCACAGGCATAGGTGGCTCTGGTGGTGGCACCCCCTACGCTGCAAGTGGGCGCTGCATGGCACTGACACCCACAGTACCCATCCTGTTGGAAACGGTGGCTGTTGCGTCCCCCACTCTGCTCATGTGCAGTCAGCCTTTTGTTCACTGCCTGGCGCAGAGCCCATGGGACAGGGCTGGGGTCCATGGGAAGAAAGAAATCCGAGGGAGTTTGGTTTGAAGTCTGACATTGTGAACAATGGAGGGAAGCAGCTTATTAGAAACTTATTTCATTGTGTCCTTTTAAAGTCATTTGTCATATGTGTGTCTGTGCTGATTTTTCCTCCTTCCATGAGTGCAGCTGAATGCTGGGGACCAGCGGTGGGGCAGCAGTAGGTTGTTTGGTCATGCTGGTGGAGGGCTGCGGGGCATAGTCCCTGCTACCAGTGCCACAGGAGCAACACTGCTGGGAGCACGGGATTTGCCCCATGCAGTGCGGCAGGGCCCCCAGACATCAGCCATCGGAGCAGTTTTGTCATGTAAAAGTGTAGATTATTTCAAATGTTTGTAAAGTTTCCATGAAGTAAAAGAAAGGAAGAGTCAAAGTCTGCTGGTTTTTTTCTTGTTTAAACGATGCCCAAGTGTGGCACAGGCTGCAGCCATCCTCCGCTGCGTGGGGCCCGCGGGCAGTGCAGGAGCCCAGCCAGCACCCCAGGGATGCAGCATGGCATGGCTGTGTGTCCATGGGATGCAGAGGTGTCTGCTACCACATCCCCAGCTTGGTTTTGGAGTCCCAAAAACCAGGTTTCTACTTTTTCTGATGGGAGCAGCTGTCCTGCCGAGGTCAGATGTTCCTGTGCATTCCCCCGCTGTGGCTGCTGCGGTGCTGGGGATGGTGTCCTGCCCCATGGGGACACTGCGACCGCAGGGTTGCTGTGACCGGCTCCTGCCGACCCTCCCTGCGGCTGGCCAGGCAGTGCAACCGCGGGGCGGGGGTTTGCGCACACCCCTTGTTCGGGCTGGCACAGAGGCGCCTTTGGTGGCATGTGGTTTTTACATGTTTTCTCGGTTTTAACTTCGACTGCCTGATTCTTGTTCAGCTGCCTCTTTCTGCACAAACACCTTTCTACTTATTTATGATTACAGCAAACACAGCACTGGCTTTTTTCCATCTACCCAGCATCTTTTTGCCCTCCTTACATCTGTTTTCCTGTGTCTCTCAACTCAGACATCGTGACGTTGTGCACTAGCATTTGCTAGATTAGAAACCTCCTGATTTTCATCCCAGGAGTATTTGGAGCTGTTATTGCCAAGTTACCTTTGGTGTACTGAAGGATGGGGTGAAGGTTTGTCAGCAAGAATTTGGAGAGGGAAATGGTGACAGCGAGTTTTTATGAACTGCTTCCCAGGACTGCAGGCTCAGGGCGCTGCTGCAGCCAGGAGCAGGAGGTGAAGAGCGGGGCTGGGAGTGGTGTGGGATGCAAGGAAAAGCTAGATAAAGTGTGCAGGGGTAGAGGGCTTGGGAGCAGTCCCCATCTGCCCTTCCATCACCACATGAGCAACTTGTCCAGGTCTCACTGCTGCTGCAGTGCCAACCTGCGCCCAAAGGATTGGGCTGCAGCTGCAGCTGTCACGTGTGTACCATGGGGCTGGCAGAAAATCTGACTGCGTGGTTCACCCAGAGTCACTCGGTCTCCGGGCTTGCTCGTTAAGCACAAAATACTTCAAACCCTGAACTATCAGAATACCCTTGATAAAGCTGGAAAAAACAAACGGCAGCGTTGCAGTGCAGCGGGCACAGCCCCACAGATGCCATCCCATGCCAAGCACCAACTGGGGGCATGTCCCACCCAGCTCCTGTGCCCAGGAGCATCCCCTCCTGGGATGGACACAGGGCTGCCATGTCCAGCTAGCACAAGCTGAAGCAGCAGCTTGAGGGCTTTTTTGGGGGGTTTTTTTCCTGGGTGCCTTGTTTCTTTGAAATGGGTCCTTTCGGGGCTGTAATTTTTCCAGGGATGGGTGCCTTCAAAACAATAGCATTTCAGGGAAAGAAACTGTTTTCCCATTAGCCCTTGTATTAGGTGATTACAAATTGGAATGAGCACCGAGGCACTATCCCGTCAGTTCTGGTGTCCCAACCCACAGGTGTGTGGTTTGCTTTCTTATGGAAGATGTTTTTATTTAATCTGAGCAAGAAAAGTATTTCCCAGTGTAAGTAAAACCTTGTAGGTTTTGATACAGAGAAAAGATACTAAAACAAGGCATTTCAAAGCTTGAGGTTGGGCCTCAGTGAAGGTTTTCCAAAGGAAGAATTTGTAGAGGTTAAAGGCACACTTCAGTAGACACATCTATGTTGAATTTTGAATTGAAATGTACTTAGTGGAGCACTGACATCTTAAATTTATGTGCCGCACAGACCCATAAAGGCACAGGAATCCACCCACGCAGGCCTTCTTGCGAGATCAGAGTCTTAAGTTTTAAGCTCCATAATTCTCTCTGGCCCTACTTGCTGCACAATTAACCAGATGAATGCTCTGATTTAGGACCGGCTTTCTACACTAGACGTTTTCTTGGGAACTGTCAGCAGCATTACTCAGCCTATACATCCATAAATCGAGAGTGGTTCACAAAAAAAATAATCCTGCAATTGGCTTTAAAAATCAGGAGAGGCTCTGAACTCTGTAAAAGCTGCTATGTTTTTTATTTTCCTTAGGTTTTCAGAAGCTGATGAAAGAAGTGCTTTCACAGCCTCTAATCAGAGTCTGTGAAAGCTCCTAAATGGCAGAAATTCTGAAGATTCTTGAAATTGTGCATAAAATGTTGCCATTCCCATGGAGGCTTAGAGAAACACCTCCCTTCATCCCCACATTGTGTCACCCCCCAGGACGGCCCTCCTGCTGCAGGTCCGTCACCCTTGGCTCTGCATCCTGCGCACCCTGCCTCCTCCCTGGAGCCGTGGGCTTGGCTGGCTCTGTGCCACGGCACTGTGCCCCTGCGGTCGCTCTGCTCCAGCAGGGACAGGGCATGGGGCACACAGGGCCCTGCTCACCCACTCCTTGGCGTCTACCCACTGGTGGTGGTGGGAGGTGGCAGCAATTTTGGGTAAGGAGCAAACCCCAGAGCTGGCTGATGTTCCTCATGTCAAGAGCACATGAGTCGCCATGACCCCGCTGAGGTCTGCGGCTGCTGCACAAGCTGCCAGAGCCCGGCGCGGGCAGAGGGCAGAGCAGCTCCCGGCGCCTCTCCCAGCTGGGCACGCTGCTGCTGGCTCGTCAGGCGGGAGGCAGGAGGTGCCAAATGTGCCGAGACGCAAACTTCAGCAGTGGCAAGAAACAGGCAACCCCCATCGCTGAACATCCGAGGTTCTGGTGGCTCTAGCATCCCTCCAGTGAAGCAGCAACGCCTTCTCTGCACTGGATGCTCCTCACCCGGTGCATCACGTATGGGTGCTGCAGCAGGAATCTCCTGAGGCCTAACGTCACATGTAAGCATCCCCTGCTCCTTCCGTGCTGCCCCCCGAGCAGGGATGGGTGAGCTGCGGGGGCAGTCAGGAGCTGCCCTGCAGAAAGGGCAGGTATAAAGGTGGGGCTGGGGGCTGGGGGACAGGCGTCCCCCCCAGAGCAGCCAGCCTGAAGGCTGCTGCAACTGGGTGAGGCATGTGACATATCTCCGTGTCAGAGGGATGGCTACATGGGCAAACTTGATGACTTTGCCCCAGCTCAGCAACGCGTGCTGATGATACGTGCTGCCAGCCTTGTTATGCATTGCTACGCTTTTCCTGATGGTAAGGATGATTTTGGTGTGACACTGGTGTGTATGCACATGGTGAAAAAAACCCCCAAAGCACCACCAAAGCCTTGTACCAAAGGCTTGGCATGGACAGCTATTACTGCTGCACTCCTGCTCCCCTGCCAGCTGTCAGCTGCTCTCCGGTTAAAACCTGCACTTAAACCCCTTAGCAGTGCTCCCACAGGGACCTGGGCTGGCAAACTGCTGTGCTGGGCAAGAGCCCATCGCCACCTTCGCCGGGGGCTGCCCTGGGGCTGCGGGTACCAGCATGGGGACAGCGAGCATGGGCTCCAGGTGAAGCCTGGAGTTTTAATTAGTCTGTCCTGAAGGGAGCTGCAAAAACTTGTTATGCAAATTGGTGAAACTAAATTAGATTTAAAGGACTTCATAGTAAGCAATTAATTTGCTCATTGCCAGGCCCTGTGGCCACGGGCATGCCATCCCACTGGGCTCCTCACAGCTGGGGGTCCCTTGCCACCGGGGTTTACACAGACAGCAGTCTTGGGCCACTGTCTGTAATTGCTTTGTTTAAATAGTCCTCAGGCAGTTTGGGACCCATGGAAAGCTGTGTCCTGGTGGCTTCTGGTCCTGTTTTTGTTCTATGACTGGGTGAGACACCTTGTCGGTCACCGGGCAGTTGGAGGACCAGATTCTGAACCCGCAGTGCAATGCAGAGGCAGGACATGTGTGTGGCCCAGGCTGCGTGCACAGGCACCAGGCTGCCTGCCAGCATGGCTCAGCACCCACATTGCTTGCCCGCTGCAGGGCTGAGCCTGGCTTGGTGAGGGGGATAGAGGAGCTGCCCAGGCCAACAGGGACAGGGGGCCATCGGGGACAGGAGACCATGGCCACATCTGGAGGAGGAGCAGGGAGCCCTCGCTGACATGGCACTTTGGCAGTAGGCAGGTCTCCTATGGGGATGCTGGCCAAGCAGTGCATGGGGTTGTCCCCACCGCTGGAAGGGGGTTGGGCTGTGCTGCTGGCTGGGGTCCAACCACATCTCCTGAAATAATGTGGTGCAGAGCATCCCCCTCGGCCGGCCCATTCCAGTGCAGCCCAGACCCCGACACAGCTGGAAGGCATACAGGGAAAGGGTTAGCTGGTGCAGCTAAGTCAGCGCGCAGCGCTCCCAGGGCCCCTGGAGAGGTAAACCACTGCCAAAATCTGTCTTTAAAGCAGCTCATTATCGTCTTAGGAAATGGAACAATTTTTCTGTTTTAAAAATTTCCCACTGGCTATTCTAAGGACAGAGGCAAGCAAACTGCTTTAAAGCATGGAGCCATTTTAGGGCTGCTTGACATAGGATGTTGTCAGGAGGAAAAAACCAAAAAGAAAAAATAAATTGATTCCTCACTTGGTTTTTGCTGTTTGAGCTCATCATGCAGCCAGCAGGCCCCCTGCCAGGCACAGCCTGCTGCACCCCATGTGCTGCCATGTCCCCGAGCCACCCCGCTCACTTGGCTGATGGAGACTTTCAGGGAAAGGTCCCAAACTGCATTTGTTATCACGAAAGTCCAGAAAGGGCACCCAGCAGCCTGCCTGGGACAGGGGCTGTTTGCTCACTGGGCCAGGAGGGTTAGGGCCAGGAATCTACAGAGACCTACAGAAAAATGTACCTGGCAGTGTCAAGTAGAAATCTGCAGCGCTCAGACCTCCCAGCAAGTCCTCCTCCCTGCTGGGAAGTGTTGCGTTCTTGAAATTCAAGTTGGTGGGTTTCTGCTCCAGAGCAAGACCTTTGCCAAGGACAGTGCAACTGGCCACATACCTACCTGCCAGCCTGATGGGAACGGGGCTGTGCCGTGGTAAGCAAGGAGGGGAAGAGTGTCTGGTTTTGCATCATGTTCATGAGATTTCATAGAAGTTCTTGTGTATCTACCTGTTTGTGTAGAAACATGTCTGATCTTAAAGGTCTTTTCCAACCTAAATGGTTCTATGTCACCCTGAGACATCCCCTGCCAAGGCAGTGCCTGCCCTGGTTCCCTGGGCTCTCCGCTCACCCTCCCACACCTGCACCACCCCATCTCCCTGGCCCAGCCTTCTTCCTCTGCCTGGGGAATGGTGAATGCCCACCGGAGCCGACGGGGCAGCAATCGGCGCGGCACAGGCAGCTCTGTGACCCGGTTAGGGGGCAAATGAGCCCTGGAGCCCTTGTTTTGTATGTCTGTGAGCAAGGACAAGGGCTTCCCAGAAGAGACCAAAGTGACACTGGCAGCTTTAATCTGGAGACCTTGTGCTCTGAATTCAGAGCAGAGGCAGAGAGCTGACTAATTAGATGGTTGTTCTTATCAGAATCTGTCCCTGCCAGGCATTCACCGATCGTGTCTTACCCAGGTGCTCTTGGCTTTTGGCAGAGAGCAAGGACATACGAAGTAAGATGTTGGCCGAACCTATCCTGGACTTGCACATCATGATCACCTTCTTCTTTCCCACGGTAAGTGGACTTTTGTTGACCTTGGTGCTGCTCAGCTGGAGAGCAGAGGCTTTTCCAAGGGCCGCTCTGGAGCACTCCAAGGCAGCTCTGCATGAGCACCAGCACCGCTCCAGCATGGCAGCAGCGCCCAGCTGGCACTGGGGTCGTGTGCTGCTAGAGAGGGGCAGGGGTGTCTGTGATTTGTAAGTCACAGTGAACATTGTGGTGGATGGATGCACAATGTGCAGCAGAAGTGGCTGGAGCGTAACAGCAAAACTCATTCAGATGAAATGGATTTGCCCTTTTGGGCAGCCCCAGCCCCTCGCAGACACACAGACGGATTCCCATACCACTCCCGTGCAGGTAAGAGCTGCGTGAGCCGCAGGGCTGCAGCCTGTTTAAGAGGCCTGAGGGCAGTGCAAGACCGGGAGCTGCACAGCCACATGAAGGACTGGGTCTGTCACCCCATGTTGTGTTGGACCAGCAGCTCTGGGATGTCCCTAGGGACATTGGTGGCCAAGTAAAATTTGACAGGTGACACTGGGGCTAAGAGGCTGGCAGGTGTCTGAGACCACACCACAGCCCATGAAGGGTGGTGGATTTCTCAGTGTTGACCAAGAGTGAATTTTGAAAATAACACGTTTTTAACTGTGACTCAAATAGAGGGACAGGACAAGATTCTCTGCAGATGACAGAACATGACACTATTCCACATGGGCAAGGCTTTTTGTATTGCTAAGTATCCTGTGCTTTCAGCTCGCAGGGTACTGGTACATGTACAGCTGCTGTGCAATTATACACTAGACATTGCCAGCTATTTGTAGACTGATGAGTATTATCTTTTTTTCCAAGCTTTTTTGTTTCTCTCACAGTGAATAAAATCTTGACCCTGTGCAGTACTCACATCTGTGCCTTGAACTAAAAAGTGGGCTGATAAACAGTCTTTTTTTATTACCTGGAGAGCATAGGTCAATTTTATAAAGAAGTTCCAGCAGAATGGATTTACAACTGCTCATAAAGATACTCAGAACAACAACAAGAGGAGGAGGACACTGGCCTTTATTAGCTCCTTGCTTTGAGAAATACATTAATCAAATGAAATTCAATTTAAAAGACCCAAAGAGGCATACATGAAAAGATTAGTCAATTGATGTGCCAATGAATTAACAGTTCAGATGTGATTAACAGCAATATCTGAGTGAAAAATAGCCTATGAACGACCCCACACAGCCTTGTCCACTGAAAAATGACCCACTTATTCCTGGCATCTTCAAGAGCTAATATTCATCACACCAGATAACATTTTTCATGCACATAACTGAAACAAAAGCCAAATACACACACACAGAGCTGTGTTCCAACAAACAAGATTCTGCCTTTAATATACTTAGAACAACAGATTTTAGGATTGCAAAAAGAGCTGAACACCAAGCGTCAAGGTCTGCCCTGTGACACAGCACAGGTTGAGGGCTTGCATGGGACCCAAGTACAGACTGAAACAGTCCAAAAGTGAGTATTTTAATTTCCCCTAGCATAGTGTAGCTGGTTTTGTCTTTCTCCTAGATGCCAGATGGGCTCCTCTTTTTGGTTACGAAAATAAAAGTCCTTCAGATCTGTATGGTGACTTCTGAGTCACGGTCATCTCCTGGGCATCCTCCACCACATCTCGCTGGCCAAGGCAGCAGATGTTACTGCTCTCCAGTTTTGATGACATAATATTGTAGGTCTCTATTCTCCTCATTCAATGTATCCAGTTCCCATTAAAAAAAACCTCAACCCAAACCCCAGCAGTGGCAACAATCCAACTAACATCCTTCTCTAGAAACAGAATCTGGCCTCAGGTGTTGTTAACACGGGTGACACTGCCATTTCTTAAAGGTGACTGAAACAAACTACAGCATTGCAACCATAATAGAATTGCAACTGTAATAAAATGATACATGTATGCTTTGACCTCACTGCACATCTTGCATAGGATAAAGGTTTGCAACACAGCAGTGAAGTCCCACCGAGGCAGGACAAGGCTTTTTCTGTCACATGCAGGGAGCTGGAAGCTTAGCCCTCACCTTGGGACCAGGCCTAGGGACATCACCACGTTACTGTACCTGAAGGTCTTTTTGCCCATTCTGCAGACAACTTGTTCTTTTCCTTTTGGCAACGCTGCAGTGTTTGCTTTGGGACTTAGCTATGGTGAAACGAGCAATTGCAGAGACATTATGCTGCTTTGCTACTTCCATGACTATAGCTGTGGGCTGGAGTACTCCCCAGGCAAAAAGGCACCAGCAATGAGCTTTTTGGCTTATTACAAGAAAATAAAATATATCGATATAAAGAACTCTTTTTATTACAGAGACATGTTAACAAATAAAACCAGCATAAAATTGCCACAGAACACAAAATACCTGGCACAGAGAGCAGCTTATCATAAATTTGCTGTGGTTTTACATGTGGTGCAGATATTTACTTTTTGAATCACAAGTGCAGGCTCCCCTGCTGTTTTAAAGGGGAACGAGCAGAAGCCCCTCCATGCTGCTGCGGGCAGCTGAGCGAGCATAGGTGGGTGCAGGCAGGCTGCACCGGCTCCCCCAGCCCCACACGTCCCACTGCAGCCAGGCTGGAGCACCCTCTGCAGCTGGGCTGCCCCGCTATGCCCAGAGCCAGCAGCCAGTCACTGGCCCAGGGCCACGCATGTGGCCCCAGCTGTGTGGCACCAGTCCCCTGGCATCTCGCACAGCTGCTGGTGTGCGGGTCACCTGCCATTCCATGGCGGGCACCAGGATGTGACAGTGCACAGCGCGACTCAGCCGGTTGTTGAAAGTCTACTCTGAAACAGTTTGGTAGCTGGTTTCTCTCTGTAATTCCAGGATTCTGCCCAAAAGTGCAAGGACACTTTGTGCAGCCAAAGAGGGCAGAAATAAAAGACACTCCATTGTCCCCCAAGTGCAAATATCATCCCCGTCTAACCAGAATCAGCTACAAGAAAGCTGGAGTGGCAGATACTGACACCAGACTATGCCAGCACATGCTCCATTCATGCGATGAATGGCTGGACCATTGGAAACTGGGCAGTACCTAACCACCACAAATTATTAAATTAAAACTTCCATTAATATTGGCACATACCGACTCATCTCCTGAAGAATAGTTGCAATCACTGTGCCATCAGAAAAGAAACTCTCTTAGAGCATTACATTAAATAGATACCGTCAGCAATATAAAATGGGGCATGCCTTTTTTTTTTTTTTTTTATAAATATATATGTTTAACATATATTATATCACTGAAATAACCTAGGGAGAGATCAGTAAGTGGAGCAACAGCTGCACATAGCAGGAAGCTGCGGAGGCAGCCTGTGCCGGCAGGTGACTCCGCAAGGGAGGCCAGCTCTCTGGGAGGCAGCGACACCTCGGGTACCACCTCAGCATCCCTACGAACCATGGCAATGACCCCATCGGCACCGCACAGGCCAGAGCAACAAGTGCAAAAGGCGGCGGAGGGGTCCCGCCTTCCCTCCGCAGGGTGACTCACTTGCCGTTTACCTTGCCGGGCACGCTGTGCGAGGCTTGTGGCTTACCTCCTTCGCACCTCCAACACAAAGGGCCTTTTGACTTCTACCGGAGCAGTGTTCAGATGCTGCCAGGCTCTCCAGAAACATTCACACCCCCTCTCTGAGCAGAGAGCCGCTGCTCTAGCTCTTCCTTTTGCTCCCTGCTGGCTGCAGATGGTGGTGGCAAGGCACTGCTGGGTGAAGGTGGGTGAAGGTCTGTGGTCACCGGTCCAGGAACGCTGCCTGCCCAGGTGTGCAGCTGCACTGCATCCTCTGGCTCACTTCTGGCATTACACAGGATGGAGAAAGAGTTTCTCCTGCACTAACTAAAGGCAACCTCACCTCACACCCTTTATCTCGTGAGGTACCCTTCCATGCTGCTCCCATGCTGACACCAATCTGCGTATTCCTTATCTTCCACCTGCGGCCTTCAGTGGGAGCCGATGGCCTGAGCCGTGACCCAGAGTGAGCCAGCACAAAAGCCCCCACGCTGCCCGGGTAATCTGGAGCAGAGCCAGTGAAACCCAAGGGGAGTCGGACATGGTCTGCTTCCTGGCTGCGCTTGCTAGCAATGCCACGGGGGTCCCCCCCACCCAGCAATGCCACAGGGGTCCCTTTGCCTAGACTCAGCTGCCCTGAGGGATATGAGCCACAGGGACAGCTTCTACATGATCATGAAGATGGTGAAATTCTCCATTTTTTTAAAGCAAAAGCAGACAAGAAAATGCAGAAGAAAACACAAAGTGCAAAGATATATGGCAGGATGTGGACTTTGGTATTTCTTAAGCCTCTTTTTTCCCCAGTTCTTGCAGCAGCCCATGAAAATAATCAAGGAAACAGTGTTAAAGGCCCACCCCCCACCCCCCGCAAATACACATACAGGTGCTACTGATTCTGGTTCCCCACATTCTCCACTCACCCCTCTAGTAATATCACAAAAATTCAATTTTTGAATAAAAAAAAGTTGCAGATGTTTACTCTGATGCTGAAGAGACAGAGAACATAACTCCAGTGCCCCACTGGAGCGCAGAGGAGGTCTGGGGTACTGGTGGAGGAGGGCAGCCCCACCGCCCCCCTGCCCACCGGCACGGGATACTTCACGTGAGCTCCTGCTCCCTCCCAAAGGCTCACCTGGCCGGAGAGGCTGCCCACACCTGAGCCGCATGCATCTGGCAGGTGATACACAGTGGTATCCCCTTCTCAACCATCTTTCATTCACACTATGCTTCCACCAGCAAATCAGTGTATGCAAATCCCTTTTAAGTTTGATTTCTTCCCAATCTACCAGCAGAAAAGTACCCAGCAGGATACCTCCACTCTCATTAACTAATGAAAACTCTACCAACATAAGCTTGTGCAAAATACAAAGCTCTCCAAAGGAGCCATTCAGATTGCTCATAAACATCCTCCTGTTGATGACAGCAACCAGGGCATTGCCCACCCGGCTGTTCACTGTACTCTTCGGCTAATAGTCAGAAAATGTTCAAGAGAGGAATGCATGAACAGGGTACTTTTACTGGTTCATTTGCAAATATTAGTAGATCATGGCAACATCTAAAATGCTTGCAGCCCTCTGAAATAGAAAAGCTACTGAGAAAACCACCCTGCTGGCTGGCATTCAGGAAGGTTATCTATGGATTCTGTTGCCACCTACATGAAGGGATTTCAGGAGGAAGAGCATGATCAGTGCCATATCTAGCAAGGGAAGAAGACCCATTACAAACAACTGTAAAGAAAAATCCTCCTTTTCAATAGTTTTGGGGTTTATCCCTGCCCCTTCCCTTAATGAAAATCCCACTGCATGATTGAAAAGTATCAGAAAAATTGTTTGCTTTACTGAGCATTTGCAAGGAACCCAGAGGTACCATGAGGGCATTTGCCTGAAGAGCCGACGGTGATGCTCAGCTTGTGAATGGTGCAAGCAGCAGCAGCATTAGCACTGTTTTCTGCACAACACGTACATGGCGATCAATTGGCCTAAACCTCATTCCCTTACTTTTAAGGACATCTGAAAAACACAAGCAGCTGGTATTACACATGGGGATCACAGCGCGATGTGATGCACGTGTCTGATTAAGTTCATCTCTCCAGACTCCAGCATTTGCTTTTGCCTGTGGTGTCTCTGTGCCGGAGGGCCAAAGTGCTGCCGGTGTGGCTCTGCCACAAGCTCCACTCTGTACCACAACAGCAAAACCGCCACCTGCCAACGAACCCTGTGCAGCAAGGCAAGGGTTTACTCTTTGCCTGTGCCAGCACGAGGAACCCTTGTAGATGTCTGTGTCGGTAAAGCCAGACCGCATTGCAGCCCACGATGGGAAGCGTTACCCCGGCCAGAGCCTGTACATGCTGCACTTGCCGACACCCCCGGCCAGGTCTGACTGGGCAGTTTTGGGGGACTCACAGCTGTGCGGGAGGGGGGGGAACCCAAACACCACAGGGAACGCAGGCTCGGCCACTTTGTGAGAAGCAGAACCCACCAAGGAAATCTAAATACGGGTGTCAGGTGCGCTTACGCCTGACAAACCAAGCTGCTTCTCTCAGATGTTCCTGGCTTCTGGGAGTCACCAGCAGCTGCAGACCGATCACCCTTTGCTGTTTGCCGGCTGTGGGCCGAGTGCCCCTGTTATCCAGGGCACATTTATCCATCCTCACGGCAGAGCTGCAGCCCTGGCCACCATCATGTCACGTAGAGCTGCTGGGGACAGGTGGCACGTGTGGGACAATGCACACAGGATGGCACACATGGGATGGTGCGCCTGGGATGGCACATACGGGCTGGTGCACGGGGGACAGCGTCCCCCTGGGCTTTAATCAACCACAGCAATTAGCAGGAGCATATACACTGCTCAGAAGGGCAGAAGGTCTCTTCGGCATTGCCCCTACAGCCCCCCAAAGCGCCATGGCAGCACCGGCCAGCTACTACAGCCACCTCCCGAAGGACAGGATTAACCGCAGGTGTCCTGTGGCCTTGCAGGTCCCACAGAGCCCAGCCCCACTGCTTTGCTCCTGGGATGCTCATCTGCTGGCATTGGAAAGAAGAGTTCGGAAAAACGGAAAATAAGTAGTGTAGCTGGAAACCCAGGGTCTGCAGAGCTGGTGAGGGGCTGGGCAGGGGGTTTCACAGGAGGAAGGGAGAGCGTGTGGTCTGAGGACGTCAGGCACTTGCGGGATGGGAATGTGATCGCTGAGCACCCAGGTGGCTGTGGGGCAGACCGAGATCCAGCTTGACCATTCGTAGGAAAAACATCCCAGGTGGAAAACAGCAGCCATCCACCATCTCTGGGGATTTCCGAGGGTCATCCTCTCCAGCCCTTTTGCTGACAACCCCTAACCACCCCATCAGCTGGTATGAACACTCACCCATGCTGCTGGGCAGGCGGGTCTGTGGTGCCACAGATGACAGCCGCGTGCTGTCCGCAGCGAGCCAGCGCGCACGGCACCCTTCTGACCCTGCAGCAGTCCTGGGAATTCATCAGGCTCTGCCAATTCATCTCATCCCCCCAGGTCTTCTCTGTTTCTCTACTGCAATATTTTAGCCCCTCTGCTTCCCAGCACCATAAATGCAAACCAAGTCATGAAGGAGGCTAGTGAAGTAAGCCACACCCAAACTTACAGGTTCAATCTGCTTCTCTTAAAAAAAACTCCAAACCCAACAACTGCTGGCATTTCTCCCAATCTCCCATTGCCCCAGGCCACTAAAAGTCACTGTGGAAAACACACAAATGAGAAAGTGTAGACATGGTGCTGCTGCCGCCGTGCCACAGTCCCCTGTCCCAGCACAGCCAGCCAGATCCAGGCAGGAGCCACAGCAGGCAGCTCAGTTCAGAGGTACCTCAGGAAAAATAGAAATCTCAGGAATCCCAGCAGGTAGTCGCTTGTTACTGTGCATCTTCTTGGCACATCACCTCTGTGTAGGGGATTCCCCAAGGCACTGCAGTACAGAAGTGCAGAAATAGTGGGCAGGAGACAGCTGGCATGGGGGCGGCAGGACTGGGAGGTCCCTCCAGCAGATCACTGTGCGTGGAAGTAGATAGGCTTCACTTTTCCAGACAGGATCTTGGGAACCTGCACAGAGATGATCTCGGCCATCATTTCAGGGTAGTCCACGCTCACCATATGTGCCTTAATTAAAAGGTCAAATGTAAACTGATGCAGATCCTTGGCAATCTGGGAAAGGAAGGAAGTTTGTTACACATAAGTCCTTGGTCAGCAATTTCTCTGGGAAGATACCGAGCAGATGTTAGCAGGCACAGCAGGTCAGGGCTGGACCCTGCTGCACTGGGATCTGCTCTGCTCTCTGGCCATCCCTGCTGTGCTAGCAGCTATCAGATGGGGGGTCTGCATCCCGAGGGTGAGCAAAGGAACTGCCCAGCCTGGGAGCACATAGCGTCTTTTGCCATGGTCCTTTGCACTCAGACATTACTGAGTCCCACAAAAATGGGGATGTACGAAAAAAGCACTTTCTTACTCCTACAGAAACACATCTTACTGTGCACAGATGCTGCTGACTTCACTTACAAAGAATTACTTTTTGCTTGTAGACACATAACTGTATGGGCATGGAGCTGAGCCCCAGGCAAGAGGAATGGTCTAGCTCACGTCTCACCAGTACAACGTTAAGTCACAAACAGAGAACTTGTCTTGACTGCTGTCATCGGAGAAGATTCACTGGGGGAACTGAGATTTTGAGCGGTCCTGCTAGGCTGATGATGGAAAAATATCATCTACAAAGAGCTTTTCATTGCTAAAAGAAGCCCATAAACCCAAGCATGAGTAGTCAATGCAGGGAGCAACAGACACAGATAATTTGCACTCCCCCAGCAGAGTCTTTTCTCTTTCACTTATTCTGGGAGCACACTGTAACAGTGTCCCTGCAAAGGTGTGCCAAGAGTTAAAAAAACAAAGCACAAAGAATCACAGAATCATCAGACAGCCCAGGTTGGAAGGGACCCCAAAAGGCCACCCGGTCCAACCTTCCCTGGCAAAGGGAGCCTGAACGAGGCCACCTAGCGCCATGTCCAATCATATCTGGAAAACCTCCAGAGATGGGGACTACCACGACCCTGGGCAGGTTCTCATTCTCACTGTAAAAAGTTTCTTATATCATTTCATATGTGTATAAATAAGACATTTCATTGTCCTTTCTTACAGGATGCACGGAGTCCAGGACCTTGGTGAGCTGGTAAAATCGCCGAGAGCAGGAGGTAGGGTTCTTCCTCTTGCAAGCGATGATACGGTCGAGTTCCTTAATGTAATTCATTCGAAGTTCATCAAAGAGCTTCTGGTTCTTCAGACCATCCACTGGAACTGGATGGAAGATGAGAAGGAAACAGTAGGAGTAGCCCAGAGAGTGCAGAGAATAAAAAATCAAGAGGAAGGCTGAAGAAGTGGTCAATGCAGACCTAAGAGGAAAGGTCTGCTTCTGCAACAGCCCTCACTCTGACTGGCTTGTTGGACTCCTGCTAACCCCAGGATCCTTGTTTAGCACTCGTTAAAAAAAGAGTGCTGATGTAACAAACTGCAGCGGTACTGTCCTGCTCAGCAGCTGATGCTCGGAGGTCCCCATGAGGACAGCAGTTAGGCTGGGAGCAACCTCCTGCGAGAGCTGCACGGGAGAAACGCTGCCCTGTGCAGAGGTGGGGTGGGCTAGCTGCAGGGGGGCTGGGTGGGGATACCCTTATGCTTGGCAGCTCGTTGCCTCTGTGCCGCTCAGGTTGAAGCAGAGAGGAGACCATCCCTTGGGTACTACATGCACACGCCCAGGGAAAGCACCAGACATCTCTAGGGCGATACAGCAACAGGAGATCTGTTGAGGAAAGGGTGTGAGTACTTACTGATGCTGAAGAAGAGTAGAGCCTTCATACAGAGAAACTCCTGGGGTGTGATCTGAAGCCACCCGAACTCCTGAGAGAGGTGCCGCATCCTGACACACTGGCTGTACATGCGGGATTTGTGCATCCGGTACCTGCCAGGGCATGACGCGTGAGCACGGCACCGACACCAAAGTGCTGCCCGCGGTGCGTG
This sequence comes from Falco biarmicus, assembly GCF_023638135.1. NCBI lineage: Eukaryota > Metazoa > Chordata > Aves > Falconiformes > Falconidae > Falco > Falco biarmicus. The sequence continues at coordinate 689,965 of NC_079301.1, read as the reverse complement.
TGGGAGGACACGCTGCCCAACCAGCCAGGCACAGCCCTGCGCCCACAACCCCAGCTCTGTCTCGGGGGATGCTGGCAGCAACAGGCCCGCATGCAGGAGGGGAATGTTCTCCAAAATGCCCGTGTGTAACCCTTCTCATCTGGAAAGGGATGACTACCCGGGATCTGCAGGGTTCGTTCGACCCTCTGCCTTCCTGGAAAACAACTGCAATGGTTCACCACGTGTAGCTATCCATGACGGGCACAACATGAGCTCGGAGAGGAGGTTGGGTTTTGCCTGCTGCTGTGCTCAGTTATTTGCTTTTAAGCTCTTCTACCTCAGCATCAACAGACCCTCCCCAACACTAAGCTGATGGTGTATCAGTGAGAACTCATCAGGAACCTACAATAAAAGTTTCTGGTTTTGCTCACTCCAGCTGACCAACGAAGCTGAAAACGGGAACTCTCCCTTAGAAAAAAGGCAGGTCTGTACAGACCAGCCCTTCACAGCCAGCATCTGCTGGTGCCCTGATGGAAGTCAAACCCAAGGCAAGGCTGAGGGAAAGAGAAGAAGGACCAGGAGAGACATTGCATCTGTCCCTACTGCTCCTGGAGATCACCACAGAGCAATTAAGAGAGGAAAAGCCGGGCCCTCCAATGTTTTGTTGGTCAGCTCTGAAAGCATGATGACTCAAGCTGTCCATTTCATGATGCAAGCGAATTCCTTGTCTGGTTCTCATTTCTCACAGTCTGACCCAGAAAAAGCACAATATTAGGTTCTTGTTATTTTGCACTTACTCATTGAAGACCAAATCTGGAGCGAAGTAAAGCATCCTGGAATTGACATTGGTGAAAGATCTCCAACCCATAGCAAAAACCATAAGGCCCATCCAAGAGTACTGTATTATTGACATCTGGTCATCCACATGCAGGTTGCGAAATCCTATTGAAAAAATGAGAGTGGGATGTTACAAATTAATACTGGGTTCCTGCAGTTACCAGGACTGTTTTCATGCAGACTCCAGCTCTCCTGCCACGCTCCTGTTAGGACACAGCGGTCCACAGCCCAACCTCAGCTCACCCCAGGATGCAGGCACGCAGCTGGGATGCCAGCAGCCAGGGGTTCACACCCTGCTGGGCCATCAGAAACAGCTGAAGCACAAAACTGCAACTGGGAGGGGAGAAAGGGGATCCCCAGACACAAGGAGGGGATAAGGACCAGGTGACAAACACAAGAAGAAAACCATTTTAAAGGAAGGCAATGACAAGCAGTAATAAATGATGTCTTCCCCCTAAGAGTCTCAAAGATCTTCATAAATTGTATTTGAAGGCTTTGCAAGACCCCGTGAGGTGAACAAGCATCATTCTGCAACAGACTGGACAAAAAAGGCACAGCAGGGTGGGACAGTGAGCTCCTACGGTGCCTGAGCACATACATTCAAATGGAGGCGATGAGCAGGTCCCACTCCCCAGCACCAGGCTCACCCTGCCACCGCCCTCATTTCTGGCACTAATTAGATGCCAAGACCCACCCTGCATCTGCTCTGCAGCCACTGCATCACCCCGAAGCCTCCACTGTGAACCATTCACAGCCACCATCCGCAACAGTAATGTCACAGGTAAGTGACCCCCGGAGTCGAGGCGGCTCCGCTCGCTCTGCTCTGCGCTGACCAGCTGAAGCGCAGCCAGAGCCCCAGCACTTACAAAGCTACCAGCTCGCCTTCTCCAGGCACCGAGGCAGAAACAAGCCCTCACCAAACCAATTACCTCCTTTGGTGCAATTCTGGCACCCAAGGACATAAGCCAAAAAACTTCCATTATTTTCAACCCGTTAGGACTTCACCAAGTTTAAGTAAATGGATTTTAACATATAACGCTCAGAGCCAGCAAGTAACCCTGACGCCTCATAGCATGGTTCACAGGCTGCTTTAGTTTCTCTGTCAAACACACAACGTATTTATTCACCCAATGACTATGAAAATGAATATGAAAACCTCTGCCGAATCTCAAGCTAAACAAAGTATCAACTAAATTCAAATTAGTATTCTCAGATGGTGGTTCACAGTCAAATCCGAGGCATGTTTACAACACATGCATGAACATCACCTCCAACACAGTATGTTTTTCCAGATACTTGTTAAGTAGTCAAATGTAATCTGGTTTCAAGAAAATCATATGTTACTTCAATCAAATATTAGAGCAATTCTAACATCTGCAGTTATGCATTATTACAACTCATTGAGGCAAGCATCTGTCTTTTGCTTGGGAAGCTGTCAACTGCAAATGAGCACAAACGGTGTTTTATTGCTGACTGAACCTGCTGCACATCTGTACATTCTCCTTTTTCAGCCTGCATGTCACCGGATCAAAGAACTGAAGCCTGCACACGAGCAGTGCCCCACCAAACCCCAACCGCTGGCTGGACACCCACCTTCTGGCAGCCAGAGCGGGACCCCCGAACAGCGCACGAGCACAAACCAGGCACCTGGGCACCTCAAGGACTTCATACAATCAGCCATACTCATCTCTAGGACATGTCTAAGATTTTCATATTTAATTACAGTACTGCACACCACAAAAAACCTTTCTTTTTAGAAAAATGTATCTTGTCCTCTGAGGGAATTAGCAGACAACACTCTACTAAAAAACAGAGTGATAAGGAAAGAGCAAATCAAACTGAAGACTGATGGCCAAAACTCCTTCCATAGTTTGAAGGAAGCTCTGGAAAAGGTTCAGTGCAGGCCTGGCACAGGGAGGCGAGTACACACACCCACTGCTAGGGCGGAGCAGCTTCCCAGGAAAGATGCTCTTAACCACGCAGGCAAGAAAACCCTATGAATGCAAATGTATCTATGACAGTCAGTGCTCTGTCTTCAGAAAAGGTGCAGAAACTTCCCAATGAGAAGCTGGGCCCAAGAGGTGCTGTAGGGCCAGACATGAACTGTGAGCCAAGGCGTGATGGGGAGGATGAGGTGGGGGAGGAAGAGGGCAAACCAGAGGTCTCTGATATTTGGCTTCCCTCATGCCTCCATTCTGGGAGCAAGGCCCCTAAAATCCCCACACCGAAGAGGAACCCTGTACTCTGTAAGTGACTTGGAGATGGAAAACATACCAGTGAACAGCAAACTGTGAAATTTAACCCTAATTCACACAAACGGTCCCTCCCTCTTTTGCTGGGTTCAGCATCAACAGGCTGAAGCCGCTGGAAGCGCCAGCGCCGCCAGCAGCGTCCCTGGCAGCACCTCCCCATCTCACCTGCCTGCAGTGATGCTCCAAGCACTGCCCGTGCCTGCGCACCCAGCCCCGAAGCCTCTGAGCACCCGCCCAGGGCTGCCAGCCCGGCACAGCCAGGGTCAGCTGTCCAGCCGTCTGGGGAAAGTTCTGTGTCTCCCAATCTCTGCTGCAAGAGGGACTTTGCTGCAGTTGTTCATTACCTTGTAATTATGTTCACTAAAAGAAAAAATACTTGCACAAGCTTTATCAGTGTTTAAGGAAAGGCATTTGAACACAACAGTTTTGTTGTTACAGGACTTTCTGCTTGTCCACAAAAACAAGTTCTAGAAACACCGTGCCTGACCTCTAAAAGGAATCCCTGCTTCCCATTTCGGAGCTGAAATGCCTTGAAACAACCCTGATTTTCAGAAACCAGATACCTATCGTTTCCTGAAGCCTCCCTGCTCCAGGCATCTTAGATGATGTATGGCCAAAATACCTGTAGAAGAAAATTAATACAAGCCTAACACTACAATATATTGTTGAATTTTTAGTACCGGCATATTTTGAAGAGACCCAAATGAAGACACCTTCTACAGAAAGAAATCATAGCAAAAGTAAAATTAAATTTACCGATGACTTGAAAAAGGTCAGTGCATAACCTTTTTCTTGTGAATAATTGTAAAGCAGCATAGTTTGGAGGTAAGTTCTGTATATTGTCTCTCAATGCCAGAATGATACCTTCCTAATAGATCAGCAGCTGAACACCTCACAAGTCACTGTAAGTAACATTCCTAACATAAAGAAATACTCGTTTTACAGCTGGAAATGTTATTGTCCAGAGAATGGAAAAAGATGCACAATTCATTGCACCTTTATAGTTAAAGGGTGAGTTATACAGATATGTTGATTTAATTACATTGTAAGGCACTGTATTTGAAACAGGAAAAACAATCAAGCAGTGGCCTGAACACCCATAAAGCCCCAACTAATGGCAAGTACACCCAGATTTTGCAACAGCTCTAATAAATGCCTCCACCTCCCACAATACCAGGTGGAGTATTTCACCTCATCACACGTGCACCAAGCTGCAGAAAACACGAAGGGTGTTCACCTGCCCGCCCGGCCACAGCCTTCTGCTGCCCGTGCCCTTCCACTGCTGCGCTACGCACAGCCCTTCCCGGCACCCACAGACCAGGGCTGTCACAGACCGATGTCCCAACAGCTTCGGGAATGAGCTGAAGATGTTCATGTACCGACAGTTAAAATGATCTTTAAACTAATGCGTCTCAGTGCTGCTTTAAATTAAATCTTTACTGAATTGATGTATGTGGAAAAGGGAAAATACAAACTCCTTCCACTTACCTTGAAGTGGAATGATTTTACGGATTTAACTAGATTTTTTAATTCTGTGTTTCAGCAGCTCTTTTGGCAAGCTGTGAATATTTTATCTTTCCAGGGAAACCAGTTTGATTCCACCTTCTCCTATGCAGAATTTCAATTGCATAGGGCCCAAAGGGCCATACATTACATTTTCTCCACTAGACAGCGGCTGATGTTGCCGCTGCAGGCAAGCAGGATGCCAAAACGCTCCCGCCCGGTGCAGTCTGGCTCCCAGGGTATCACTGAATCCTGGTGGGAAGAAGCGCAGCATCAGCTCACTGCGTATTGACCACGCTTGGTATACAGGTGATGTTCAGTGCCGGATGCAAGGTCAATAATCACCTGTTAACCAATATTAATCTATTGTCACTATTATCAGACAGGGGGTACCTCTGCTGCAGGTGCAAGCTCCCCCTCCTCCCACTGGCAGCTGTCACTGGAAAGGGAAACCTTTGCATCTTTGCATCAATAGCTATCATAACTGACCTGCAGAGCTGCATATGCTTAGTTAAGCTGACGCTTGTGCCAGATGAGCTTCTATAATGGAGAAAGAGGAAGCAGGGATAACATTCCCACCCTTCCCGTGGATCTACTGAGGACCACACAGCCTTTCCATAAGGCAGCTGACACCCACTGCTGGGCTGCCTGGCTGGGCAGGGGACAGAGCCAGGTTTGCCTGATCAGTACCAGGAGTGCCTGATGAGGTGTGCCACTCTGGCTTCAGCCACGGGCAGTCCTCCTCCTCCTCACGGCTGAGGCAGGCTGTGCTGCCATGCAGCAGCAGACCATCAAGCCCTCCAGTCTGCTGTTGCACCTCGCCAGCAACAGCGTTCATTAAACAGCCTCCCAACAGACCACATGAAGGTCTTTCCGTTTTGATGAAAACAACTGCATCCCACTGTTTTAAATTGCTGGCTTCTGTTGCCATTACTTCTACCCCTGCACATATTCACCCCTCTCAGAAGCCTGCCCAGTGCCAAGCTGCCAAGCCAACCTACAGACCTGGGAACTGAAAACACCAAAATACAATTCAAACAAATTCTAGATAGCAAATCACCTCTGGCTATGGAGTAGGATTCTGCAAGTTTACTCAAAAAGCGCAGTGCCCACGGTGCAGGCAGGGAAAGCAGTGCCTGCCGCAGCACAGCCACTGCCCGCAGCACCAGAACAGCACCAGTTCGGCAGTTATTCATCCCTTCCCTGGAAAACATCAGGAGAATGACTGAGTGGCAAATTTGTGATTATTACTGTTGAGCCCTCCAGCACTGGCACATGTCAGGGAACTTCTGGAGAAAGCTGGGAAAAAAAAACCCTGGCCTTGCCTCTCTCCCAGGGCACAATGATGCTAACGGTCAGCCAGCACCAGCAGGACAGGGAGGGCAGCCAGGCAGCATCCCACCACAGTGTGCCCACTGGGAGCCCTGGCCTGTGGAGGGGGTTGCGGTTATATTGTGAGTGCCCAGAGCCATGACCGCTCAGATGTAAGATGAGAATTAATTTTGCCCAGATGCTGGCCCAGCGGGCACCGGCACCAGGAGGCAGTGGTGCAGCAGCTGTCATAAGCCATGCTGCCATGCAGCCTGGGGTCGGAGATCAGGTGCAGTAGAGGAGAGTAAAAGCCTTTGATAAGGGGGTGGTTACGATGAAAAATGTTTTTCAAAGCACTCTCCCTTTCCATTAGCCCTACCGCAGTTTTACAACCTCAGCCCCCGGACTGCCGGTCGGGTTTGATGGTGTCTCCTTGTACTCTTCTAAAGAAATCTTGATGTCTGATGTAGATAAGCTGGAAGAGTAAGCAGGACTTGTTCCTGGTTTCACAAGCTAGATGAACCTTTTCTGACTCGAGAATATAAGAAACAGAATGGACTACTGTGCATTTAAGCATATGCAGACCAACAGCCCTCCTGGGCCACCAGTCAATCTACTTCCAGGGGACTGCTCTATTTCTGGGAACATCAAACATCTGGCTGCAGTTCATCACCAGGTTTTGGTATATAGTGGTGTCGTGGTTCAACCCCAGCCAGCAACTAAGCACCACACAGCCACTGCCCCCCTGCCCTGCGGTGGGATGGGGAGGAGAATCGGAAAAAGGTAAAACCTCTGGGCTGAGATAAGAATAGTTTAATAATTTAAATAAAGTAGTAGCAGTAGTAGTGGTAGTAATAATAGTAATATCAACAGTAATTGTTACGAAGAGGATAAGGAGATGGAGGAATAAAACCCAAGGCAAAAACCCCAAGTGATGCACAATACAGTTGCTCACCCCGCACTGACCAGTCCCCCAGCAGTGATCGGCAGCAGCCAGCCAGCTCCCCCCAGTTTATATACCGAGCATGATGTCCTATGGTATGGAATATGCCTTTGGCTAGTTCGGGCCAGCTGTCCTGGCTCCGCTTCCTCCCGGCTCACTGTGCACCTCCTCACTGGCAGAGCACGGGAAACTGAAAAGTCCTTGGCCTGGGGGAAGCATGATTTAGCACCAACTGAAACATCAGTGTGTTATCAACATTATTCTCATACTAAATCCAAACCACAGCACTGCACCAGCTACTTGGAAGAAAATTAACTCCATCCCAGCCAAAACCAGGACAAGTAGCAAGCTTATTTTGCCTCTGGTCATAACACCCCACACAAAGAGTAGGATCCCTCTTTTCTGTGGCATTTCCTGTGGAACAAGGCCAGGATGAGGCAGGCAGCTTGGCATCATCTCCGTGCCCCAGCATCAGGGATGCCGGAGGTGCACTGCATCCCGCTGCACCCAGGGTGATCTCAGTCTTCTGTAATTTCATTCATTCCATTGGCAGGATTACAACATGCAACAGGCAGCATGTTACAGACTGGTAACCTCTATGGTCAGAACCAAGGAGTGTATTCGATGTATCACCGGGATGTTCTCATTTACAGCACCTGCTAATTATTACCATTTGGAAACTTCCTGACCCTAATGTACTCCCATATCACAAGTCTGAATGCATCATAAATATATTCCACCAGCCTGTCACACGAGCAATCTGACTGCCAGGAAAAAGCCCTTTGGGATTTTGTATGTCTCTTTTGCTATTTTACAATTAATTGGCTTGTGAAATATAGAAGTGGGGAGGAAGGATTTCTCCCATCTCGCAAGCCTCAGCTCCTTTCAGCAGTTTCCCCCCTCTCGCTTTCACATCACAAAGTGGCACACTTCTGGTTCACCTGGGCAATTTACCCTTTTCACCACTTCATGCAGCTTATGGGACGGGGCTAATATTTCCTTAGAGAAGACTTCTGCAGGTCTGGCGGACACAGCCCTGGAATTGGAACAGAATCCTCACAGGGAGAGTGGGAAGAGAGCAAGACCCTGAACCCCAAACCTGCACCCTTCCGGCGTGGGAGCAGCCACATGCCCACACGGTAGCATGTGCCAGGTGTTATCATAACCCAAACCTTAAGTTTTGATGTACCTTGTCACCCCCTAGTCACCTCTCCCATCAACCAGCTGCCCAAAGGAGGCAAAACCTGATGCTGCCGCAGCCTGCTTTACAAAGGTATTACACAGACAGGTGCCCCGGAAGATGCTCCCCCAAGCAACTGTGTGATGGTGGGACATGGGCTGCAGACCACCTCCTTCAAACCCACCCCCGGCGATGCAAACAAGGGTGCTGTAGGAACGTGCCAAGGAAGGGACGGGCTTTGTTTGTTTCCTTCCTCACCTGGCAAGGCCTTTGCCCATTTGACCACGTAGACCAGCTGCCTCTCCCCGAGCTCATTCAGGCTGGTCAGCAGGTTGGAGAAGGAGTCTGGCTGGCTGTTGTCATGGCCAGCACACACCACACCAGGCTCAATGGCCTCCAGGACGTTGAGGAAGATGGGCTGGCACTCATACCCATCAATGCGTGTCATCACCATCTCAGGAGCCTGCTCCTCTGTGGGGCTGGATGAGCTGGCTGCCTCCATGTCATCTTGTGTCTTCAGGTTACCCAGCTTCTTCAGCTTGCGGGCTGTGGAAATGACACATTTTAGTGTGAGACTTAAAAAAAACAAAAAAACAAAAAAACAAAAAAACCCTCAAGGTTTCTTGGCCTCCACTTAGATTTACGAGGAAAGGAAAAACAATGACCAGCAGCAGCTACTCCTTCAGTGCATGCCGCCCAAAGAGTGCACCGGCATCACAGACCTCATGTATGGACGAAAGGAAGCACATGCTGCACAAGGAAATCCATTTGCTCATTAATCTTACGTGGAAAAGAACAAGCACCATTTACATCCTCAGCTGTGATCAGTCTCACATTAACTCCCAGTGAGAAACGCAGAGGAAGAACCGGAGAAAAGAGAGAAGAGGTGACTCGACCCAAACAGCTACTCACACACAATTAAAAAGGCAAGCACACAAACTCAGTAGATGGTCAGGTTCCAGGGAAAAAAGCCATTGCACTTGGAGGCTCAAGCGGGGCTGTTCCATCCTGGGCCAGAGTGGAAGTGGGATGTAACCAAGATAAAAACCTTCTCCCTGCCCGGGGCTCCTGCAACACTTGCATAAACAAGCTCTCCCAGCCAGGTCACTGCCTTACAAACATATTAATGGAAAATACATTTTAAGAGCTAGCAGGCAGTTCCATGGCTGTTTCCCTGGAGTTTCCCCAGCTAGCCCACCAACAAGGAGAAGGCTGAGCAGGGGTGGCCTCGGTCTGCTAGCTAGCCTCAAGGGCAACCTCAGCCAAGTGAGCCTGTGGGGTGGGACTGCAAGGAGGCAGCACCTTGTGCCCTGTCACCATGACAAAGTGCTTCTCCTGTGCATCTGGCTCATAATTACAGACACTCGTCTGCTAGAAAGATACACCAGGAGCTTCAGATGCGTGAGATCAGAATTCTTGGGGAGTCAGTGTTCACCTAATTTGATATCTGCATGACATGTTCAGCACAACACAGGTTGGCAGGCTACTGCAGACAGGAACAGCTTTCACCCCTCACTGACTCCAACCCCCCTATTTAATTAGAGAGAAAAAAAGCCAGTTGCTTAATTCAAGCAGAGAAAGTAACATCAAACCGATTGTCCTTGGGGTTTTGGCTCCTTCATTACATGATACTTATCTCAAATTTCCTTTCAGCTGTAATTAGAAAAATAAGCAGCAAAACATAAAAATGTCAAGTTAAAGTACAGCTTTGTAAATCAATTCAGAACACTGATCTTTAAGTAATGTACTTTGGGTGATATACTATACAAGCAATTAAGATGGGCTGCTCTGCAAAAAAGGAGGAGGAAAGAGCAATAAAAACAAAAGAGCGCAACAGGAAAACGGCTGCAGCGCAGTGCGACACCCCAGCCATCACCTGCCGGGGCGGCGGGCAGCCAGGGCACCCAGCCCCCTCTCCCACCCCTCCAGAAGTCACAGGCAGCACCAGGACCCAGCAGGGACCCACCACTCTCCTCTCTGACCCCGTTAGCACCGCTCTCCCTGGCAGCCGCTGGGGTTTTTGCTTCCAGCAGGCAGGGAGGGGAGCGCCCAGCGCTGACCCCCATTTCCAAACACCCTGGTGTTAACTGGGGCAGGGGCAGCGGGGCTGACCCCGCCTGAGGCAGGAGCCACGTCTCACGGTTGCGCTGGGCTCTCGGCCTTTAGAGATGGGAGAGCTGCTGGGAAAGCAAAGCTCCCCGGCTTAAAAGAAGAACTAAAACCTGAACTGTATCTTCCAAAGATGAGTAACCCGTGCCCATCAGGTCCCATGCGTGAGTGGAGCCAAACCCTCACTGTATAAAACACGCGTGTAGTTTGGCTTAAACGTTAAATATTTTTCTTAAAATTGAATTATCTAGTACTAAAAAATATTCAGTGAAGTAAGAGAGCAAGCAACCAGCTACATTGGCTCTGAGACTGCAGGCGTAAACCATGCTCCTCCATGTCAGAGCAGTGAAGGCAGGTGATAACTGCTCTTATCAGAGGAGCCTTATATTTGTGCTTTACAGGAGCAGTTGTTCCACAGATCACTGAAATACTGGTGTTACTAGATGGAGAAAAGCTTCAGAGGTAACGACGAGCTTATACTCAGTCATCTGGGCAAAAACCTTTTTTGGTGGTAGATCCTACTCAGCAGTTACTGGGAACAAAAACAGAAATAAAAAAATACAAATTAAAGACACTTGTTGTATTTTATTCTAGGAGGAGCTAAGCTAGGCAGAAGTCTATGCTGTATTTCTCCAAACCGAGGTGGGATGAAGCCCAGCAGGTGGGATGAGAACAGGTGGTGGCCCAGCTCAGCTCTCGGCAGGGACAAGAGCACTCGGCAGCCTCCACCAATGTGGCACCGTCCCCGCATCCCACCTGCAGCACCTCTGCTGTCCAGCTTGGGGCTAACTGAGAAGACATCCCATGTACCAGGAAAAAAGCTTAAAGGACGCAATTATATGGTATCATGATACAATATTCACCGGTGCAAGAATCCCTAGGGAGCATGCCATAGAGCCACTATCAAGGTGACACATATTCTAAGCAACTTACACCTACCCACCCTCCTGCCAGGCATACCCGGTCGAGGAGCTCTGGGCTCCAGCAGGGATTTTTCACGAGTGCTGGGACTCAGGAAAGTTCTGGGAACCTGGAAGAAAAGTGCTCTTGCACTGCAGTGACAGAGAACTCCTGCCAGCCCCGGGCACCGCACGCTCATTTCAGCTACAGGCGGAATGTCAGAGAAGCTGAAACAGGACTGACTTATATCCTGTCGTCAATTTTTTTATTAATATCAACCTGTGGCTTGTCAAAACCAGACCCTGTCAAGCTATCAACCCTCTCTGGCATGATAATTTTAGTTAATAATTATAATAGTACTGGTATAGCAGACATGTTTAATAAGAGATCTGAGTCAGTCTGGCCCACATGAATTAAAAAGACTCAAACAATATAAAATCAGGCAGTACAGCTGAAGGATCTTAAATCACCGAGATGATATATCTCAAAAGTAATTATAAATGTTGAAACATCAGACAGGTTCGTTTCTTGTGAGGGTTGTTCACGGCCCTTTGCTAGTGAATGTTTACATTCAGTCCAAAAAGAAAATTAACCATTTCTACTAAAAGAGTCTGTATGACAATGCAGAGGTGGGAGAACAGTAACGAGCATTAAGGAATGATCACCAAACAGAGCAATTGAGGCCTGCTGATAAGCTCCATCTACCACAGCAAAGCCCATCTCTGTAAGCAGATATGGAGCAACTGAGCAAGTGAGCCTGATGCTCAGTGGCTGTCGAACTCCTCGGCAGCCTGAACTCAGGCCCAAAGCTGACAGACGAACACAGAGCCCTGAGCTGGCCGCGTGGTTTGGTGGCCACAGGACTAGCAGGATCCTGTGCCACGTGAAGGACGGGAAACACCAGCCTGGCGAGCATCTTGCCACCACCTTTAAGAACTGATGCTGCTGACACTGGGAAACTGCAATTAGATGCTCACCATGTGACGCAGGTGTTGGCAAACTGCAGCAGCCATAAGAACAGTAAGGACCAGACAACACACCTTGGAGCAAGGAAATAAAGAATTTTACCTAGATGACTATGCAGAAGGCATAGGGTTATTAAATCACAGCCAACAAATACCCACTGCGGGGACAGAAATTCAATAAAGATAGGTTTTTCAATCTAGCAAGCAACGCTGTAATAAAGATCCAGTTGCTGGAAATCAAGGACAGACAAGATGAAAAATAAGGTACATCTATCACAACACTGAACATAATTAACTACTGCAACTGCATGGAAAAAAACACATTAGATTCTCCACCGCTGGAAATGCTTACATCGGTATCAAATGCTTTTATAGGATATTTACTCTATTTCAACCACAGCAACTGGACCTGAATTAGGACTAAATACAGGTATGCCTCATGCCTTGGGCTTTTACAAGGTATCAGCAGTTACTACAGTAGTCTTCTAGCGCTGTCATCAATGAAACAAACTGGATTTGACATGTTTGGGAGGTTTTGCCCCAAGACAGGACCCACACTCAGCAGTTAGGCTAAAGGTGTACGGCACAGCTGCTGGTTGAGACCTCCTGCAGCGCAGGCGGGCTGCCAGCCCCGGCCGAGGGCACAGGTGCTTGATTCTCACAATGGTAACAGCCTACGGCACCTTGCATGCCATTATATAAATAATACATATTATTTTAATAAAAATATATATACACGTACATAAAATATATATAAAACATATATAAACATATATGTAAAACACACTGGCAGCAAACAACCGGGAGGCACCCTAAATGCAGAGCTCTGTAGTGCAGCAGCAGTTGCACTGGCTGAGCGGTGGGCAGGGTCCAGGCAGGAGCCAGGCAGAGGGGTCTGGGTGCCCGTGTGTGCACGAGGGCTGGCACAGTCCGTGCAGCAGCACATTCCCCATGCACAGGGGCTGGCACAGTCCGTGCAGCCCTGCAGGCACCTGCGCTTGCACTAGGAACTGGTGCTGCGGGAGAGGCAGGACAGTGGACCAGCAGAACTGAGCACATGAAACCAGCATTATAACTTTTTTTTCTTCCCTTTTTCTTCTCTTGGGTTTTACAGTGTTGATCGGGAGAGAAGATTCTGTTTAATGGATTTCAGCTTGCAGGTCAGAGTGATCTCAATCAGTAACAAAGTGCTTTGACATATTGCCATTCTGTGCCAAAGCAGAGAGCCCTAAATAAGGTATTCAATGTGTCACCTCCTCCTCCCATTAAACCTACTGAGAGCTGCAGGTCTGCTGGTGACAGGCAGCTCTGTTGTACCCTCAAAGTGACTGGTAATTAACAAGCAGTTAAAAACAACTGTTTGGAGCTTGGAAGTGTTTTCAAATGCTCTGCTTCTCTGCTGTGGGAGAAATAACTGTGGACAAACTCATAGCGTGCATGTTTTTTCAACAATTGCTTTTAAACCAACATTCAAAACAAATGCAAAACAGACCAGGCAGAACAGGTCAGGGTGACCCAAAGAGCTTGAGAAAAATAAAAGGGAGGGGGGTGGCTATCAGTATTAGCATTAATTTTGTCAGTGTGTCCTGCAGAAGAAGGTTACACTGATGTATTTCTTCTCTTACTTAAGGAAACCTCACCAGAAAAAAAGCGCTTAAGAATAAGAGCGTGCTTGTTTTGGATGGTATTACAAAGCCCTTCTGCTGGCTGTGGACCAGGGAGCTGGGTCTGGCTCCTCGTCCTGGTTCCCTGGCTCAGGAGCCCAGCAACACCACAGGCAGCACCCCGGTTCTGATGTCCCAGGCAGACAAGGAGGAGCCTCCCTGCTTCCCTGGGAAGCCATGGCTACCAGTGGCCACAAAAATGACTGTCATCAGGGACTCCTGCAAGCAGGCATTGGGCAGGCATGGCTCTGGGACAGGTTCCTCTGCCCTTGCTCCCTCCCAGCTGGGCTGGATGACCAGGTTGGGAGTAGAACGGGTGAAGGAGATACCAGGGAACCGAGACAGAGATAGCTGCCTGATAACTCAGCAAGCAAACTGCCTGCCTGGTGGCATCAGGTGGCTCTGGCACCTCCCTGGCACTCCCGAACTGGGGTGCGCCATGGCACGTGCCCATGCACGTTGCTCCCAAGGCACTGCAGCGGCAGCACCCTGCCGTCTGCTGACGGTTCGCCTGAGGGTGGCAGGGTAAGTGAAGCACCATCAGAACCAGCCCAGGGGGCTGACATCACGAGGTTTTAGGATTGCATTACCTTTTGGGACATTTGGTTTTTCTGCTTGCTACCAGGAGGAAAGGAGTGAGCTGAGCATCGTTTGCATCACTCCCCCCCACCCCCTGCACTCAGATTTACCACTCACTGCTGCAGAAGCAGAGGGGAGAGGCAGGCTCCTGCCCTGCCAGCTGTTGGTACCCGAGCTTTAAGAACCATCCAGGAGAAAAATAAAATTAAAACCACTGCTCCTCGATAAGCAATCAACCAGAACCGTTTCAGTAGCAAGTTCTTCAAGACAAGGTTCCTGCAGCCCAGCAGCTCCAGGAGGCACTGCACATCCCAGCAGTGGTAGAAATATTTAAACTAAAATGTCAGCACATCATAACTAGCCAGGGCTCCCCCCTTCCCTCTGCCCTGTGCCTGAGGCTTTCCTTTCTCTATCACCTCTGGCTCCCATTTTCATCATGAGTCAGGTCCATCAGCCCCATTTTTCTTCCTCACCCTCACATCAAATGAACTCAAAGATGAGCCACCCAGTGATCCACCTTGTAGCGTCTAGATTTTGAGCAGAAAACATCAGATTTTGGATACAGGTGCTCTGTCAGGTTTTGGCAGTGCTACAGGTTTTGAAACAAACTGTAACAAGGATCTTTTACCAGTGAGACAGGAGCAACTGCTGTTCAGCAAAGGAAAATACTGGGGGGCCTCCAGTTTTTTGAAGAAAAATGCCCCTTTCTGCCTGGGAAAAATCATCCTAAGATGGGAGTGCTCTCTTCAAAGAGGCTTCCGCGTGAGCGAGAATCCACTTTACCCAGCCATTTACATCTTTTCAGATTAACAAGGTTTTAAACTAAGGAAAAACAATGTTTCCTGAAAGTCAAACAGAACTTTAATGAAAATTAGTTTTGGTATTAGAAACCTGCAAGTGTTTCCTGAAGCTCATTACACTCCATCAGCCTCACTCTTTCAGCCATTTACCAACTGTTATGAATATGCTGAGTACATTCGTTATCTGCAGCAGCAGCCGGGCTGCGCAGCCCGCTGCTCAGGCAGTACCTCCGAGTGTCATCCCAGCCTCGTAGCACTTTCGCAGGCGGCATGACGGGCAGTTTTTCCTTCTGAACTTGTCGATGGTGCAGTCGTTCCGGCTGGCACAGAGGTATTTCTGTTTACCTACAAATAACAGAGGAAACGGCAGATGGGTGGTGGGTACCAATCACACTGGGTCTACAAGGAGAAACGGACTTGTTATTTTCTTTCTCAGTATCACCAGGGTCACCAGCGTCGCTGGAGGAGAAGAAAGGAGCAGAATAAGAGAAGAGAGAACTATATCAGTGCTGGTTTCCCAGTTCACCCTCCAGAAGAAGATTTATGTTGGAAGTTGGTATCTGTTGGGAAAACAGCACCGCTCTTCCTCTGCTGCCACAGGAGAGGTTCATTGCCAGATACACAGGCTTTGTACGAGGGCTGGCTACCGAAAGGCAGCCGTGGGCACTGCTGCTTTGCCATACTTCGGCACCCCTTCCCCACCTGCCCTCCCCGCCGGCAGCGCTGCTCCTCTCCACCCACACATCACAGGCTTTTACATCACGATCTCCCAGGAGAAACATCGCTCTGCACCCTGCAGCACAGCAGAGGTAGTCAATAAACAGCAATTAAATAACGAAGTATGGATAGTTTGGGTCTCATTTTTTAAATGTCACACATCTATTGCTTGCCTTTTGCTGTGAAGAACAGTTTTTCTCCCAGAACCCCTTCAAAATACAGTTTGCTTCTCCTGCCACGGCATTCACCTACAGTTTGCTAAATATAGTCCCCAGACAGTGGCCTTCCCTCTACAACCGTGCTTTTCTTTACAGCATTTTTTGGGGCTGAATTATTTTTGGTACCACCTATTAACTCTAACTGGGTTTGCTGCCTGCAGGCTACAGACAGGGCTGGGGAGCTGCCTGCATGGGGGCTGTTGGCCCACAGGCTCTGCTGCCCTGGTCCCGTGCCAGGGTCGCACCAGTCACCTGTCCCCAGGCTGCACTCCCAGCCAGCCAGGAGGAAACTGGGACCAGCCAGTGATTCCCAGTGAGGCAGCCCTTGAGCAGCAGCGGGACTAGAGGGGCTTGCAGAAAATTCAGGAGTGAGTTACTGTCAGGTTACCTGGCATATTAGACTCACCTTTCTGCTCATTTTGAGCACAGCCCTTAGAGCCCCAGATTTCTGCTCTTTTTTTTTTTTTGGGGGGGGGGGGGTGTGTTCCTGCCTCATTTTCTAGACATGCCAAAAAGTAGCTTTCCTTCCTGACTCATCACTTGTTTTCTTGTCAAGTCTAAACACGTTTACTGGATAAGGATTTATCTGATGTTCTTCATACCATTCCAAGCTAAACCAGTCTCAGTCAATAACAGAGCTGGGCACCTCACAAACTTTGCATTAAGTAGCTTACATGGGAAAACAGCCTATACCCAGCTTAACCTTGTATTCATCAACCTGCCCTTGCTTCCTGTATTCTTATAGGAACAGCCCTTTGGAGTCACCAGAGATCCATTAATAGGACAAGGTTGAATCTTAACTCTTAATGTACCAGTTTTGACAAGAGATGCACCGATTTTGGTGCATTGATACAATGGCTCCCCGCCCGCCCCACCCTCCCCCCACAACTTCTGAAGATACCAGGATCAGGAACAGCAGCAAACGTTTAGTATCCCAGTATCACAGGCCTCGCTGGCACTGTCTGCTGCTTACCCACCACCCTCCCAGCTCCGCAGAGCCGCTTTGTCTCCCGCACCCTTGGGAAGAAGGAGCCCCCAAAGGTCCCACTGCTACCCCGGTGAAACCCCACCTGCAGCCCCTCACCACGGGGTCGCAGGAAAGCCATTACAAGGCTCAGCTTATAATCAGCTCCTCCTCATTCTGCACGTGCACAGGGCCATGCCAAAGGGCTGCAAAAATACCCCATATGTGAACTTATAACCATCCCCATTAAAAGCTGATCATTACACCAGCCCCATGCCTTTGCTGTTAAGGCTGGAGACATAATGGAGCAAGAGTGCATTACCTGCAGCATGTGATACCTTGCTAAATCCTTTTAACACTGTTCTCATCAGGACCTCTTCTCACCTCCCGCCGCTTGCTCATTACCAGCTTAAGGACACTTACACAAGCCTCAGGAGCAGCAGTTACACCGAATCCCAGAGGACACAAGCACCACCTTCCCTTTCAATGGTTCATTGAGGAGGATGAGTAATAAACTACTTCAGCTGAAACCGGGTTACTTGAAGCTATTTCTGTGCTATGGGAAACAAGTGCTGAGGCCATACTCTCTCCGCTTGACCTCTTTACGTGCATACATCAAACAAGAATGGACGCCCTCCTTTCTCGGGCATGGGCACAGAGAGCTGTAAGGTGACTTGGCTCTCCTTCCCCTCCAGTTGCACAGCAGGATTCCTGACTTGTGACAATGTCTGACACTGGGATGCTCCAGAGCCTATTGAAACTACCACGAGTATAAAATGCCTGGGGTTGGGACTATCAGGAACACTCCAGCCCAGACCACAGAGCCAAACTGGTCCCTGGCTGAGGCTGTCGGGCTGCCCACAAGCAGTGCTGCCCTAGGAGCATCCATACAAC
This sequence comes from Falco biarmicus, assembly GCF_023638135.1. Taxonomy (NCBI): domain Eukaryota; kingdom Metazoa; phylum Chordata; class Aves; order Falconiformes; family Falconidae; genus Falco; species Falco biarmicus. The sequence goes on along the minus strand of NC_079301.1, from coordinate 672,150 downwards.
CCTCTGGCTCGCCCCTTGGCTCCTGCTCCTTCCCTATCTCGCCTCCCTAGTCTAAACTACAGCATTTTTGCAACAACAATAGCTCAAAATCCTTTAAAAGGTCAAGCCTTTCCCATGAATGACTTTAGGAAGGGAAGGCAGCACAGTCGCTGCCCGAGCCCCACAAGGACGCTCCAGGGTCAGGCACGGCTCTATCTAAATTCCCCTGCCAAGAGGAGGAACACCGCCCAGCCCCCTCCTCTCCCCTGAGCTCCATGCAGTGTCCCAACACGCTGGCTCACCCCCCTCCCTGCTCCATGCCCCCAGGCACCCATGGGCACCCGCAGGATGGGAGCAGGGAGACAGGTGAGATTTGGGAACTGGGTTCAAGCCTTGCTGCATGAGGCAGCCGTTTCCCATCAACTCTTCAGCAGCATCCTCCACCTCTGGCTCTGCTGGGAAGGGACAGAGAGGGACTGACCTCCCTCCCACCAGCCGGGCCTGGGCAGGGTGCCTCGGCACGTGCCAGCCCTCCCGGACCACCTGCACAGAACGGGCACGTTAGAAGAGTGTCTACAACAACTTTACCTCCCTGCCGATGGGCTCGGATGGATGCGAGCTTTTAAGCAGCAGTCAACAACTCACCCCACTGACACGCTACAGTGGTTTTGGTGAAATAGCAAGGCCTGCTTCCTGGTTCACAAAATAAACTCTTTGGGGCAGGAACCAATTTTCTGTTAACTGTACATGCAGTCTAGTACTGTTTATTTTAAGCTGTTAGTCATTAACAAAAAGGGAAACACACAGTCACGCAATGGCTATTCCTGAGTCTGCTTCTGCTCAGCATGCAAATAAGCTGCTTGCCCATCTTGTCTGAATTCCTAGGGATGCAGAGATTCCTCTTTTAATTACTGGAGAAACTCAGCACCCTCATCACAGGTATCCCAGCTGTGGATATGGTTTGTGAAACCAACCCAGCACCTGGGAGAGGGGCCACACCATACCACTGCCCCAGCGAAGGCCACCACCCTGAACCACCTCCACTGGTTCCACTGACCACGGAGAACCAGGACGGCCAGGATACACATTGCCTCTGGCACAGACCGACACACCACCGAATCAGGCATCCCTGGTTGATACACCAGCAACGGCAGCCCCTCTGCTCTGTCCGCAGCAGCATTCACCACCCCTCCTCTCCCAGCTGGGAGCGTGCACCACCTGCCAGGGACACGAATGGCTGTGTCACCTAAGCACATCATGGGCACACGGAGGAGATGACACCTCTGGCTGTAAAAAACCAGGGAACGAGTAAGGGTGGCTGGGATACAGACAGGTTCTATCTGTCTTAAGGAACTTCTCATAAATGGAAACTTGGTTTTAATGTCAGGATAATCTACTATCTTCATTTAAGAACAAGCTGAGACATTTGCAATCAGCTCTTCGTTATTTAAAGATAAATGCACTAGTTCTTCCTTTATTAATACTGAAATGATTCTTTTCCTTCTTCCTTCCTGCAAACAATAGAGATGCTTTCTCATATTACTCCAAAGCAGAGGCTCTTGCTTTGAAAACCTGTAAGTACAGGTCTAAACTTTAAACATACCCTCCTACCTTACCCGGTGGTCCTGCTCTTTGCAAAGCCCATCACCCAAAATGCCTTCACAGTGGGGACGTTCGCAAGGTGTCAGCCTCAGGGGTAACTAGCCAGCTGATGACACCACAGATGTATGCCTAGGGAAGACCCGGCTCCTTCCCTGCTGATCCAGACACTGTTTGACACGTACATAGGTGAGAAGCAAAGTTACGAAGGTCCTCAGCACCCCCCTGCTGTGCCAGACCAGCATAGGAACCCTAGGAGATCAGTCTGTGCAACAGAGGCTCTTGCAGGCTGCAAGTCCCTTCACCGCACACTGGGAATACGCTGCTTTGCCACCTCCCCCCTTGCTGGGAACAGCCCTGCTGGCTAGGGCTCCCTCCTGTGCCACTACACGCCAGGCAGAAAGATGCTTCTGCCATCACCAGGTCCTCCTGCTCATCACCTGGACTGCAGTGAACATCAGGAGCAGAGGGAAGAGCAGTTCTCCAATCTAAACTCAAAATCAAGATCTATGGAGAAAGATCAGTTGCTCAAACCAGAGAAGTTCTTGAATCGAAATCCTGTGGCCACTTTCTCTTCCAGAAAGCAAAGTAATCCATGCAAAAGTCTGGAGTAAGATTTACAGTTGTGAATGTGAAAACCCATTAAATGCCTTTTGGAAGAGAGATATCCTTCTCTCTTCTCCTGTGAAATACATCCTTGTATTTCAGGGTGTAAAGCAAATTCTAACAGCTGGGGGATAAGGCCAAGCTCTCTGAGAAAGCGAATCCCCCAGGGTCTCATGGAACCACAGGGTCTCTAGTGCTCTTCTGTAAAAACTCTTCTCCCCATCGCTGTCACCAGCCGGGCTATGGTGAGAGCTGAGCCTGCGGGTTTGGCACTGGTTCCGCTCTGAAGCTCCCACTCTATGCCCCAATTAGAAATAAAGAGGCCACAGCTGTGAAGCTCCCAGGAACCAACACTGAGCCAACTAGCAATACACTATCTTTGGAAAGGTGCTTTCTTAATAGTCACCTGTATTCACTGGAAGACTGAAGGAAAAAAAAAAGGAAAGCATCCAGCCGCCGTGACACAGCACAGGCTTCAGCACTGCTGGGAAGGCTGGCTGGCTTTGTGGGAAGAGCAAGGGGGAAGCTCTCCAGGGAATCAGAAATGATGGTCTGCAAGTTTAAACATTAGCTAGGCAGAGAAACACAAGTGCGGAAGCTACAGATGGCGAACTAACAGCATAGGCAGGTAACAGCTCCATACAAGAAGAAGCCTGGAGCAAGCCAAGGCTAAACGATGAGCTTAAAAACAAACAGCTATAGGACTGTGCAAATTGAAAAGGCCTTATTTTAAAGATGCTTAAATCCAGCAAGAATGTTTTAATTGCTCAGCACTCTGGCAACAAGACAAACCCATCATGTTTTAACTCCTGAGCCTGTTTGAAGTCGCCTGCTTCAGACTCCAACGATGGCATGTCTGACGATGCGCTGACTGATAGCTGGCTCCAGTGCAGGCTGAAGCAGCCAGTAGCTGGCAATTACTGGCACATCGCAGAGCACTGCCACCCCTCAGGGCACCCAGCAAAGCAGGCACCGATGTCCCGTGTCCCCCACAGAGAAGCACTGTGGTGCAGGGCTGGGAGAGCTGCATCACAGAGCTGCAACACCGCAAGAAGCCTTTTGCAGACCCGACTCTTTTGCACACTGTTAGATCAGCCACAAGAAGCAGAAGGAAGCATTTCAAGACATGGTGATGGTCTTTGAAAACAGTTCACTTTTAGCCAGTTGTCATCTTGAAAACTGGCAAGAAACTGTTGAGTTGGCCTGGAGACATTTTGCGGATGCAAGGCTAATCTTCAGCAGGCCAGGGCATAGAACAGTGACCCGTCAGTAGTGACTGACAGGGAATCAGAACAGACTTGCACTGCAGTTAGAGCTGTTAGACCGCTGGGGAATTTGCCAAATACTGTGTTATTTTTTTCGCTTAGCTCTCTGTTATTTAAAGGCAGTTCCATCAGGAGCACAGCCTAAGGTGGTGCAGCACACAGAGGCAGCTCTGAACGGCCCGGGGCGCCCATCGGATCTCATGCAGTCCTGGAGGGACAAGGAAGAGCTACCATTTTTTCAGGGATGGATGTAGATGATGCAAAAATTACTCCCTTCCTGGATGGGATGGAACAACAGGAGCCCCTGGACCGGCAATTGATTTGGAAGCATGTCGTGTTTAAAGCATTTTTGTTTTTCAGGGATGTGTGGTACCACGAGGACCAAACCCTAATGTCTTTGACTCATCCAAGCCACCCTAACGATGCGAAGTGACACCATGCCTACTTGTGTCAAGAAAAAACAAAACCCGTGCTGAGGTGGATGCAATTTTTGTTTACCAAATCTTTGTTATCATAGGAGAAAGAGGAATTAGAAGGAGGAGTAGTCCTCCTTCACAGGCTGTGAGCGTGTCTGGCAGCAGAGGAACAGCAGCACTTCTCGCTGGGGCAGCGAGCCCCAGCCCAGCACTTGGACACCAGAGTGGGGTGACACAAAGGGAGACAAATGCCAGGTGTGATTAGAAAAATGAGGCTGGCTGTCTTGCAAGTGAGGAAGTCCATGTCAGAGCAGAAGAATCTGCAGAGTGTATTTTAGAGCTGGCCTATACATAACCTGGACATCTTGAGAGAGTCTACAAATCAAGAGAGCTGACAGAAAGAGAGCAGGAAAATATTCTGTCTTTTCTGTTAACTCTTCCAGCATCTTTCTGGATGAACTGGTTGGACCTCAGCTTGCAAAAAAACTCAAATCTGTCAAACATTTTATCAAAGCAGGAGTGATCTGCTCTACTGCAAACCACATGAACCCCTCAGTGTGTTTCAAAAGGGAAGAGGAATCAATGTAATAACTTTTAAAAAAAAAAACTTTTCCCTTTCTAATCCCTTAGAAGGCAGCATATGTCTATAAAACCTTCTTAAACACCCCTGAATTACTGCCAAATAAGTTCAGTATTATATTAGGCAAAGAATATGATAAAAGAAAAACTATGTGTCTAGCTGCTCTCCACTCCCTCCCAGGTGATGGGTGTGGGTGCTCTCCAGGTCCCTGCGCATCCCTTCTCCTGCCCGTCAGAGGCGGCTGGTTTACACCAGTAATGGGAAGGTAACAGAGGCAGAAGAAAAGGTTCCTTTTCTCATTGGGGAAGATTTCTGATCACTTGTTGTAAAAAGTCTCCAAAGGTGACCTAAGGTTTTCAGAGATGTACTTTGTGGACTTTAAAACATGAGAACACACTGAAATATCAGCTTTCAATATCACTCCTCAACTTTAAGAAGGAAAGGCCTGGCTGGAAAATCACCAAGAGTTAGGACAGAAATCCTCACCTACCGCTACCCTGCATTCAGTGTTTATTAAGGAGTCTGACTTACTGTCTCTTCCCCAAAGAAAAGACTCTGTCCATGTACCTCCACGTACCTCAGGGTAATATAAGACAAAGTCTCACGCTGCAGCAGGTCCCCCCACACGCTGCCGCTCCTCGCTGCAGACCCACTGCGCTCCTTGGGCTCGGCCAGGGGAAAGGCAAAGAGCTGCTCCTGCCCAATCCTAACACAGCCAAACACTTCTAACCCTCTGCCATATCTGGAGGCTTAAAAACTAAGAAGAGGCATAACATACCATTTAAATTAATGACATAACACAATCAGGAGAGGGACCACCACCACAGCATATGACCAAGAGCGGCGCAGGCAGCCAGGCTGCCTCCCCTCTCTCAGGGAGCATCTCACAGCCCCGTCCACACACCCACCGCCAGGCAGGATGGAGCCCACCCAGGTGTGCGAGGAGAAGCGACGCCCAGGGCTCACCAGCTGACACAGGGTATTTCATCAGCACTTTATCTGACAGAGCGCCAAAGCTCCATTCACTATAAATCAACAATAACTTGCTGACTTAAACAAGCATCTGGTATTTACTCTGGCTGCACAAGCCAATCCATCTGGCTTTACAGAATTGCTGTGTAGCAAATAGACATACCTGTATATTTACTGGGGAAAAATATGCCCAACTTACTATCTATTTATATTATTTGACTGGCCTATTATGGCTACAGGGCACTGTTGTCCTCTACAGCACAGCCCTGATTCTTCCCTGAACCAGTACTGGCAAGTTCACTCCTGGCATGGCTACGTCCTTCTACATGCTAATGACCAAGGAAAGACGGTGCAAAGACCTTGCTGTTGAGAGGGAACATCTAGGCTCACACTTATCTCTGGAGAGCCTGGCACTACAGAGCTCGACATGAAGGAGAAGATGCCTTCTCAGGGGTTGGGGAGAAGCATCAAGGATACCCAGGTCAGAGCACAGCTCCTGATGGACACGATGGTTCTGCAGTTTTGCAAGTATTGAGAGAAGTGATCCTTTGAAAGAGGTGCAAGAGAGGAAAACCATCCCTAAATTTGGAGTTGTGGGTCTGAGATCGCAGGAGGGCTGATAGAAACTTAAAGCACCCTTGAGAGTCCACAGGAGAAGCAGGAACTGACTGCTGTGGGGTCTCACTAGGTCACTAAGATAACCAGCATTGAAAAGGATTGTGTTCTGGCAACCTGGTTTGGCTACTTTTTGAGGGCATTCAGTAATGTGGAATGACAAACACAGGAAAAAGAAATCAATTTATCCTTGACTTTTCTCCTTCACTAGTTTCAAAGAACTTAGAAACCCACCACACTGTGTCCCCACTGCTCTTGCCTCAGTCCCCTTGGCTGGGCAGGCTCCCCAGGGCAAGGCTGCCGAACCTTTCCACAGGAGTGAAACACACCGTGCCACTGCGAAAGCCTCCCGCACTTGGATTTAATGACTCTGCTGATGAGAGAAGTTGTGTCAGGAGCATTTGCCTCTCAGGCTACTTTGGTAGCGAAAGCCAACACGTGGGAAGTGGGAGTGACTCCCTCCCTCTCTGTACACATTACCTTCAGCCGCCCGTTTGAAGAAGACTTTGCAGCTCCCACAAGTGAGGGCTCCATAATGGCACCCAGATGCTTCATCTCCACAGATCAGGCAAGTCTTTTGAGGTGGGAAGTAATAGTCAATGGGCAAGACATGTTCACGGCCAGTCTCCAACCTGCAGCGTGAAACAGAAGGAGAACAAGGGGAAAGGGTCAGCATATGAGGTTAGGACGAGCCGGGACCCCGGGGGAGGGTGTCACCCACCAGTGCCGCACTGCCCATGGGCATCGGGCTGGCGTAGTGCCAACCAGCCACATCAACCACAGCACCGAGACACTCCCGAGAGCCAGCCCCACTCTCTGACCACATATTCCTTATGCTTTCCTCCATCCATGTGCCCAAACCCTTTCCTCTTGGCCAGTACTCTATCCTGCCACCTCCCTCCTGCCCCACCTTCCCACACACCGGGTTGATCAGATCGATGGCGAAGCTGCTCTGTCAAGAGGCATGGCAGCAGGAGAGGAGCTTATCAGAATCACAAGTCAACGCATGCCTAGGCAGTGTGGGGAGCAATAGCATTTTAAGTTATTTGCTAGAACTTGCTTTTTGTCAGAACACCAGATGAAGCAATTAGCTTCTAACAGTCACTAGGTCACCGCAACTTTTTGGTCAAAATTAGACCTGCTTTTGGTTTCTGGTATTGTTTGAATGCTTGCAAGTGAGCTTTTAGAAATCAAATTACATTAAAAGTAAATGTGACGATGCCAGGACTTCTTGGAAAAAAATTTCACACTCAGAAAAGCCCCATTTGGGCCCACAGTATGAACAAACCCAAAATCCACTGAAACAGAAAACAGCTCTGGGAGAGCCTGGCAGCCAGAATCCATAACGTGATCTTCTGAAATCTTGCACCTTGTAGTAAAAGGGGTCAAACACCAACACAGACCGCAGGCCAAGGGAACTGTATCTGGCTTCTCAGTGCCTCTGCCCCAAACTGCTGCCTGTGGCAGGTCCGCAGGCAGCTCTGCCCATCTGGGTACAACACAAGCAAGGGGACATCTCACACACCGAAATGGATGCAGCTGGCAGCACAGAAGTTTATTTAAGGAGAGATACGCATGATGTCTGTGCTCATCACCAGCTTTTCCATAGGGGTTTCCATCTCTTGGGTAAGTTATAATGCACAGCACCGCTGCCCTGCGCTTGCCGGGCTGAGACTGCAGCAGGCACCGGGGCACCAGTCCCACGCGGTCCCCCATTTCCCCCCCACCCCTCCCATCCCTCTCCCACCCCTCTCTCACCTCCTCTCCCTGAATTGCTTCACTACTTGTTTCCCAAAACACAGGGAGATCCTGCACAGGGATCACAAGGGCAGCTGCCTGGTTATCATCTTTTGCTCAGATATTTTAATTCTGGTAGGAAGAGTAGCTTCTTTAGTCCAGACTATCCATTCCCTTTTGTTCTGCTTCCCAAGAGACAAAAATTAAACTGAGGAAAGAGAGGTTTGAAATGAGAAAAAGTGTTTCCTCAAGAACAGATGAGGAACCATCAAAACTTGACTGATTTAAATCATACCCTAGGTGAAAAGTACTTTCTGGTGCAGACAGGACTTAAGGCACTGTTGCTGTTGTTATATGAACAACTGTCTGGGATGCTTAATTTCAGCCAAAGACTAATTCTGTTACCAAAGCACTGGTGCCGTTTGCCTTTCAGACAGGCCAGGGCTCCTTGCTGAAGAACGGCTGTCTTTCCTAAGCCCCTCACGCCTAGAGAGTAAAGCATGAAATGCAGCAAAAGAGATCAAACCCCAGGCTCTCCCCTCTATTCCAATCTTGCTGTCAGTTCTGTCCTCCAAGAATGCTGCTATCTTCTATTCCTCATGAGAGCTATGCAGATCCTACCTAAATTGTAGGTTAATAACTGGAGCAGCAGTTTTATCCTCTGTTCTTAAGGCAAGAAACATTTTGAGTAATTTCACACCTTTTTAGCAGCAGCAATCATAATCAGCGACTCATCTGTAGATGCTGCTCAGCTCTCCTTCCCTAACAATCTCAATTTCACAGAATCGTAGAATCACAGAACACTTTGGGTTGCAAGGGACCCCAAAGATCACCTACCTCCACCCCCTGCCAGGGGCAGGGACACCTCCCACCAGCCCAGGTTGCCCCCAGCCCCGTCCAGCCTGGCCTTGAGCACCCCCAGGGATGGGGCACCCACAGCTTCGCTGGGCAATCTCCAAGGCTTTTCTTGAATTACTGATTAAATGAAGGAGATGGAGTCGGCTGCAACGTATCTGCCATAGTTAAGTCCTGATACAACAAACACCTCCCTGTCTCACCTTCCCCAGCATACCGCCCATCCTCCCAGCACGATCTCACTGTTCCGTCCCCAGCGGGGCCCAGGACACCCCTGCCTCCCCCGTGCCACGGCTGCACAAGCGCCTTACGCTGCAGAGCCCTGGCACTCAGTGTGAGGGGCTACTGCAGAGCTGACACTACTAAGAAATAACCTGCAGCACATACAAGATACAAAAGCTTTTTGGATGTATCCAGCAATGTTTTAGATTCCAGCAGGACCAGACCTCTCCTTGTCAACCCATTACCTTTGTTCTCCTCTCTGTGCAATCAGAAATCTGAAAAGGGCTAATTTATCTTCTTCCATAAGGCCTTCCACACTGTGCTTTCCCTACGCTTTGCACTATGTACTTCAGATATGAAAAGAGCAGAAGTGACTCTCATGGTAGCAGCTGTTGCAATGACAGAAGCAGGACCCCTAGAAGACCTTGGGAGTATTTTTGAGGCTTAATTATTTAAAGCTGCAAAACAGGTTAGCAATTAAGGCTTGTGTGGGTTTTTAAACAGCTTTTTATATAGTTGCTTCTGCATGAGTGGAGTTGTGCAAGTACAAATACACCTCCGTGCCGGGGTGTATGCAGTGTGCCTATAGCTGTGCACCTGCCTACACGGGATACTGAGCACAGCGTCCCAGAGGTGCTCAGGCTTTCCCTGTGTGCTCGGCCAACCTCCCCCATCAGCCACCCATTTATGGATGGAAACCAAGAGGGAGCTGGCAGACACCGAAGCTTAATCCCGGCTGTGAGGCAGGCTCCTCCCGGGTGCTTGCACCAGGAAGCACCCAGCCCCAGCATCCCTCTGTCAGGCTGGGAGATGGATGCCTCGGCAGCTGGGGCACCCACCCTGTGGCACCCACAGCATTCCCAGCTCACTCCTGCACCTTCGCTACTGGCAGCCACTGTCCACAGAGCAGAAGGATTTGCTCAGGATTATGCTCCTTGACTTTAAAAAGATGCCAATTTACCTTTTCTTTTTTTCTTTTTAGAGGGAAAACCGTAAGAAAAATGTCACTTAAAACACGGGCAACTCGGAGTGAGCTGGGATAATGGTACCTTTAGCGATCTATTTTCCAGTTTCCAAGAGACCTTCTAAGGGCATTCTCAAAATACATAGGTAATAACACTGCAATAAGCCAAAAAAATGGCTCATAGAGGCTGCAGGGGCACGTGGACTGGCAGCTTCCTGGGCAGAGCCCCAGCTGCCCACCTGCACAGGGGTCCCAGCCACCGGCAGCGCTTGCAGCTCCTGTGCCCCATGCAAGGGGCTGGGCAGGTGGCCTGGCAGCAGCTCACAACGCTGCTCCAGCGCTTCCCTCCCAGAGGGAGGTCTCACTCTGTGGGTACCCACTGACTGCACCCACCTCACCGAGCCACGGGGACACCAAGGTCTGACACGGCCAAGCACACAGCAGAGGGCTCCTGAATACCCAGCCGCAGTTTGCACAGTACATGGAAGTGCCACCCTGGCTCAGATACCCAAAGCAGGGAGATAGCGCGGTGCGGGCAGACACAACTGCTGCAGCACTGACGTCGGGCAGAGATTCCAGCCCCGGCACACAGCTTGAAGGCCAAGGTCAGGGCTGCTGACAAAAGAGCACGGCACTTTTCAGGGGGGGAGAAAAAACAACCTCAGTATCTCCCTTATAGCTATAGGAAGAATTCTACTGTCGTTTCAGAAGGGTTCTTTAAGGAAATGGATGCTGAGCTCCTGCCACATTTCTTTATTTCTGTAGAGCAGGAACTATATAATTTTGCAATGCAAGCACTTGTTTGCCAACAGTTAATTTCACCAAACAGCTCAGATTTCACAACACACCCAGAAAACCAAGGGCAATTTCGGTTAAGAGAAAAGTCAACCACTTCTCACAGCCCACAAAGAAAGTTTCCATCTCAGCAAAAGACAGCACACGCTACCCAAACGGAGCCAAGGCACAACAGCTCCCCACCCGACCCCAGGCAGAACTTGCCACTCCTAAAACAGCCTACAAAAAAGTGTGTTTGCTGCTTTATCTGCATAGCTTCTGCAGTCCATGCCTACCTGCTCATTAGAGGATCCATTTGTTAAGCAATTCACCATCCTAACACAACACGATGCGTATTCCTTACATTCCCTCTGTTTCCCATCAGTCTGACATAACTGAACGAACACAATTTCCACCTCCCACACTCTTAAATTTGACTACATTTTCCATGTTAAAATGAGTCCAGCAGTTGCAGCAGAACCCACCCGACCGGAGTGAAGCATTGCAGCACTGTTCTCGATGTGCCTGTGCCCTGACAGCACAACCCCCTCGTGGCACCAGCTCCCTGCATGAACTGCTCACCGCCAGCGTCTGCACCAGCGGGCTTGGAACCTGCTCCACGATTTAGTTGCCTTGTCTAGAAACATGTCTGCTAGAGCACAGTGAGGTGGGTTTGCAAACATGGGGACTCAGCTGGACCAGCCTTTGGAGAATCCCTGACTGGGATTTGCCTGCCCACCCACAGCAGCTGCAATGCACTCCAGCTCACCTTGTCCCATGCAGCCATCCGCTGGAATCCTGGAGCAGAGCGCTTTTGGTCACATACCAAAATACATGTGCATTTGCCCTTTGGGGAAAGTGGCTGGTGGTTTTGCACCTTCACAACACTGCATCTAAAAACTTGTCTGGCCATCGTGCTCAAGAAGATGCTGAGCCATGAACTGAATAAGTATCTGCACACAAACTTGGATGACACAGAACCCTGTCCAGTCATTTCAAGTACTGTCATTTCTGAGATACCGTGATGTTATCAGCAGTAAATGTTGCCCTTAAAATGGCATCGTCTGTACCTGATGTTTTCAAACACAATACTGAAAATAACTGGCTTCCCATCAATGGAGCTGTGTGGGCTTGTGCCTGGACAAAGGTCTGTGACTCACACTGAGGTGCAAGACCCATGTTTAGCTATGAGCATGACTGTTCATTTCAGTCAGAACTCTCATGTCCTCCTGCACAGCCACTGGCTTCAGCCAGAGCTGAACCGAATCCTCAGTCCACAGTCACTAAGCTGTGCTGATTTGGACAAAAAGGCCTGCAGAGAAACTTTAAAGCACCCCATCTGTTAAAATGCTTCAAGCAGTTTAATCTATAAACATGCAGCCTTGTACACTGAATTTATTTCCTTTTTTCTAAATAGCCTTGAATTTCTAAACCCACCATGCCTTGTTTTCATGTGTAACGGCTGGAGACAGACAAGATAGCAGCTCCGAAAGCAGAGTGCGGTGCATGGTGTGAACAACTAGGACATGCCTGTGATAAACCCATATGGGAACTTGATTTGCACTGGATTTAAATAAACATTAGCAGATGACAATGGGTCTTCTAAACATCCCTGGCAGTGAGGGCAGGCAGAACTAGCACACCCTCAGGAGAAGGTTCTCCCACCAACAGCTCCCAGGAGCAGCAGCGTGGGGCTCTCCAGCAGATACAGCAGCAGGCAGCAAGAAACAGCAGCAGGCAGCAGAGGGGGCAGCAGCTCAGAGGCTGCCTCCCAGCCCAAGGGGCACAAACAACTTCAACAAGCACAGCTGCGCAAATCCATTCCCAAATCTCTCAAATTAAATTATCTTTTTGTTTTCAAATGCTCCATTTACTTACTTTCACAGTTTATTTTTCACACGTTGGGTCCCAGCCACATCTGAAGCCCACCTCTCCCAGCCGAGGCTGGGGCAAGCCCACAGCTTTCTTTCCTTGTGCTCTCCTCTGCTGCACAATTAGGCTGCTCCAGCCTGGAGCTGCAGGAACCTGGCCGTCGGTTACCCCGTGGGGGTGTCGTCACCCCAGCACTCGCAGAACAGCCCCACAGCCTCCCTGGCCAGCCAAGCCACTGCACCGTCCGTTACCAGGACGGATGGCAGAGGTCACCGTCAATAACCCAGACCACTGGGGTGTCACCTGATTTTAATGGTCATCATTGGCTCCCACCTTCCAGTCATCCCTAAGAACAAGGCAGAAACCAAGGTTAGAAGAGTGAAATGAGGCAGGTGTGCTCTACCTGAAATGCAAAGCCTGGGCAGAGCCACCCTGCAGCCTCTGCATCACGCAGGTGGCCCCCGCGGCAGGCTGCTGCCTATCCTGGGCGCAGTGCTGGGACCAAAACATCTGCCTCAAAACCCGACCTCCAGTCAGCCAGCTCAGGGAGCAGCTTAAACACATCAGCTCAGAGAAGATGAAACACTTGATTTCCCCAGACAGAGAAGGTATCTACAAAAAGAGACAGCCTACACATATTCCAAGGTTACTTAAGGAGAGAACCCACCCGATTATGAGGCACAAGAGGGCAAGAAGCAAACCAGGAGCAATGGAAGCAGGCTGCAGCCCTGACGAGCATCCCCGAGGTCATCAGTGCTGTACACTGTATCATCCTGGTGAGTCACCTGGAGTCTCCAAGGACAAGACCTTGGTGTCCTTGGTGCACTGAGAGCCCTGCTTATTTCCCGAGGAAACAGTCTGTCCTGACTAATATTTTTCTAAGTTAGTTTAACCCACACTGTAATCTTCCATTCTCGAATCGATCTCCTCTGCTGACAAAATGTACCTATAAAGAAAATCACAAACAATGAGATATTCTTGATCTATACATTCCATGCTCTGAGAGACACTGCCATTGTGCCAGAGAGGGAGTACAGTTCCCTAGAAAGCATCCTGGCTGTTACTGTACTCGGCAGGGTACCGCAGGCTTGTAGTAAGACATACTAACAGTCTGCTCATATAGGAAGACATTTAGCTTTCCCTCTTTGAAAACTAAGCACAGCGGTACTTACTAAAAACTTAGGAAGAGATGTGCAAGTTCCCTGGTGGCTTTTCACAAGTCATTTGAAGTGCAGATCTCCAGATGTAACAGAAGGTCTCCCCACCTGAGCCAGCTCCAATGCCCCCGGCCCGGGCCACCCCTGGCCGCCCACGTGTGCTGGCAGCACGGCTCCTCGCGCCTCAACAGCCCGGCACAGCGCTCACAGTGCCGGAGAGCCCGTCCCCTCCCAGGGCTGGCCGGGCTCACGCAACCATGGCCATCGGCGGCGGGGCAGAAGACCACAGCCACCCTCTGTATATGCCTTCGCGTGCAGGTTAATGGTGCTTTTGTTTCTGTGGCGTGTGGATCTTAATGCCCATACTGCATTTATAAGCTCGACAAGCAGTCTCTGCTCCTGCTCACAAAACCTCTGTAGGACAATACCTGCTCCAAGACCTCTCTTCTCGCTCGCAGGGCAGCTTGCCAAGGCTGGGTGGCCAGCCTGCACAGACCTGTGCCTGGCGATGGGGCGCAGCCAAAGCACCTCGTGTGAACCGGCCGCCTGGCCCCTGAGGTATCCCCGGTGCACATGGTGCTGACAGGGTGGGGGGACTCATGACAGTGCTGCATGCCCACAGCCTGCTCACTGCGCTCGGCAAGGAGTTGCCCCCCCGCAGCGGGACCAGCACCGCCAGCCTCACTCACCGGCACTGCCTTTCTAATATGGACAGGGAAACCTCGGGGTCCACGTCCCTCTGGGTGCTGCCAGCAGAACAGAACCACCAGCCAGCCCTCGAGCACCACGAGCACCTCAAGCCCCACACCGGGGGTCACCCCCAGTCACGCTGTCTCTTTCCAAGCCTAGGGCTGACCCCCCAGCTGTCCTCTAGCAGGGACTGGAGGGGCTCGCCATCACCTGCGCCCAGGAGGAGGATGCCTGCTGAATGGGGCTTCCCTCCTGGTCCTCCCCGGGACCTTCAGCTAACTCCACAGGACGTGTAGGGTGCTGCAGAAATAAAACCAAGGCGAACTGATCTAAATCAACATCATACAGAACTGCAAATGTAATCAGAATTTAATTTGGCAGCAAGGACCCCTCTACTTAAATAAGTAGTTTTTACCTCTTCTACATCTGTCTTTTGCAGTGATTTCCCCTAAAGAATGCATTCCGTAATGTTTCCTACTTTCACATTTTCTCTTCGCAATGTGCAGAATGTGTTAATTTTAAATATGGCCACATTGATGCCTCTGCAGAGGACGTGACAGTTCTCATTAGCAAGAGCCTTCTCCTGTTTAGCAAATACACTTTTATTTTTTTTAAGCAATTAGATAGTTTGTTGTGACTTTTGCATTCTATAACTTAGAAAATGGTGTATGACACATTTCTTATTTATTAGATTCTGAATTAATATTTTATTTGTGGTACGTATCAAGTTGCATTCAAATGGATCCATAAATTCAATAGATATGTGAACCTTTTAAAATGCTTTTCTGGTAAATGAGAACTAAATTTATCAAAGCAGACTGTACTTCAATTCAATTAACTACTAAGGCGAAGCCGAGCTTATTTCTGAGCTGCAAACTGCTGACTGGCCCTTTCCTATGGGATCTCCAAGATTTAATAGCCGTCGGGTATCACTATCCCATGCCTCGTTCTCGATACAGGCTGGAAGAAAACCTCCCACATTTCCTGGCTTTTTCAACTCCAAGTAGCTCTCAGTTTTGAATGACTAGCCCTAGAACTCAGCTGGTGGAATGCACTGCATTTTCTCTACTTTCCAGAGCTGGTTTAGCAACGCAGCGAATACCTGGTTCTGAGGTGCTGATTTCTGCTGGGAGCCCAATCCCTGAGACACCAAAAAAACCCATGAACCACCCAGCACCATGCCTTACTGGCCACCTGTGAGTCTCAGAGCCCAGTAAACACAGGCCTCCGCATCCTCCCGTGAGGAGAAAGCGGCTCCAGGCTTTGCCTCACTTGCAACATGCCCTTAACAGCATCCCTCTCAGAGGTGATGAACTGCCCCATCAACTCTGCAGCCAGAGACAGCATCTGCCTCGGTTCCTGTGGAAACCCCTGGAAACCCATCTGATAATCCCACTCCCCAGTTACTCCACCAAAGAACATGTCAGTGCCCAGAGGGGTAGCAGACCGGAGCCCTCCCTGCCACGCTCGGAGCTCAGAGCAGCTGTACAGCTTCCATAGCGGGAAGGCTCCCAGCTGGACTGCTGGGGGACATCAAGAATCATTTCCAGACTCAGATATTTAAAACACATAGTATCTTCCCCACTTCATTTGGCAGTGGAATTATTGCTAAGGAAACCAGTGCCACAAATCAGGCATTTTTATTTCCCTATCGGATGAAGCATGAGTTGAAAACAGGCAGATGGCAGCCAACGGAGGAATCCAGCATGGAAAAATGAGAAGACCACAAATACCACTTAGATTGGAGGCACCCAACCGAGGAGGCACACTGCACCAGCCAGACCTGCTAGCACAGGCAGCAAAGCAAAAGGCGGCATCACCACCTTTCAGAGGTCTGCAGCCTCGGTCGCTCCCACCTCTGGCCAGCAGCCTTCCTCCTCCTCCCAGCAAAGCACAGCAACCCTGGGGACGGATGAGGAAGGGAGGAAGGAAGAGAAACAGCCAGCTGAGGGAGCGACCCCCGGCTCCCACCCCTGGCCCCGCAGATCCCCTCTCGCCGTCGCGAGATGCTGGGGCTCGCCGCGGTGGCTGTACGTCACCCGTGGTGGTGCATCGCCCGCAGTGGCTGTGCATTGCCAGCCGTGCCAGCTCCCGGCACAGCTGCGGGCAGCTGCCCAGAGCCTGCCGGGGCCAGGGGTGGGGTGGGGGGCCGGGCTGGCCTAGGTAGGAACTTCAGCTGGGCCCATAACTTACTGGCAGCATTGGTTTATTTTTAGGCATGTTTATACCAAAACCAAACCTTTGCAAAGACACAGCTGCAGGGGAATAAAAATGATTCTCATTATTATGTCTAGAAATGGGTAAAAGCTGTATCTGTAAAATTTCTCTTCAGCTGTGCTGGCAAACCATTGGTTTTCTAAAGGAGATTTCACAACTTAAGCAACAATGTCCTCTCGCCATGCCCTCAAAGCAGATCATGCTTTGAGTCATTTCATAAACAGTAAACGTGAATTATAATGAAGGTTTCACATAACTATGGTCTTCTTGGCACTCTCAGCCTCAATCTCATCAAACAGAGGCAACACAGAAGCAAATACATCAGCACCATACAGCAACCAGCTAGTGTCCATCCAGGTCCTCCTGCTCCATGGCATTGCCTTCCCGGTGCTGCGGTGAGGCCAGGCGTGCCCACAGCTCACCACCCGTGCCAGCTGCAGCAGGACTGCAGCACCTCCGCGGGGCCGGGCTGCCAGCGGTGAGCAGTGAGCTGGGCTGGCATGAACCGGCTGCATGCTCAGCACAACCCAGCCCGAAGCAGTGCCCTGATGCCCATATGCTCTGTAGTGACAAAAGGCATGGACAGCCCGGCCTGTCATCCTGGGGGCTGAAAGCATTTCGTGGGAAATATAGCGGGCAGAGCCCTGCAGAGGCAGCAGCAGCCACCGGCTGATCCCAGGGGACCTGCACACATGGGAGGTACCCCCATAACCACAGACACTGATCTGCAGACATGCTGGCCTTGCCAGGCAGCGATGTCCAGAGTGAGCAGAGGTGCTTTTTTTGCAATCATGGGCGAGCCCAGCACCCTGTCTGCCTTGCCTCTGCCTCGCTCCTCCAAGCAGGCCAAGAATAAAAGCAGCCAGGAATCGTTCTCTTTTAAGCCCGCCTGCAAACCAAAACACAGATGCTACATCTGATTTTAGGCCTCTTAGCCTTGAGAGCGTTCTTTAACTCTCTTTTAAGCCAGCAGCAGAATAGCCATCTCGGCACAGAGCCACCGAGCACCCACCTTGACCCCAGCTCTTGGGAAATCAAGAGGGTGCACGGGGACAGAGCCCCATCCCCTCCTCCAGCCACATCAGCACAGCTCTGCCCTGCTGCCCACACAGCTGAGAGCAAATGGATCTCCACCGATCCCAGAGGATCCCCGTAGGACACATAGAGCCCCTGCCACTAACTGGAGATGGGCACACAGAGGGACTGGCCCACTGCCCCGCTGACCTCAGGCTGCCACCTTATCCTTGCTGTTGACACGGGCAGCTGTCTCAACTCGGGCCATAATTGAAGTCTTTAAGCACCAACGTGGCAAAACAAAGGATGAGCTGAACAAAGGGAGAACCGCCACCCCCCCAGCCCTCCTTGGCTGGCACCCTCAGCCCAGCCCCATCCCACCCTCGGCACCACTGCAGCAGGAGGATGCTCGATGCTGCGGGTGCCCCAGCACTGCCCTGCTCTGCTCCTCCTTCAAAGCCACCACGTTTTTTTCAAAAAACCCACCAAGAACCAAGGAGCTGGCATTTGGCACAGGCTGTGCTGCAAACAACAAAGGGAAAAATATCACCTGTGCTGCTTTTTCCCTAATCATTTAAAGATGTTCCTGGGGACTCAGGAGCAGATCGTGAAGTAACAGATTTCCTTGCAAATGGAAGATTGTATTATCAGGGAAAAACTTTCTGAACCTCAGGGGAGGTCAGAAACCAAAGCAAATAACTGAAAGCCAGAAAACTAAGTCTGTGTGAAAAGGCTGAGCTAACCGCGATGACCTCACACGCTCTGAAGCGCATGGGCATGCACAGGGACAAAGCCATGGGCCAGCCAAGGAGGGGATATGGTCCCCACGGCACCCACGGCTCCAGGCCTGGGACTTAGGCTGGACACAAGCCACCCACAACTGCCTTGCTAAATAGAGTTGGCCCTTCCAGACAGCAGGAGAAGGGACAGGGGGTGACCAGGAGGGTTAGTTCTCAACTTTGTGTTTGAGCACTGAGAAGCAGCGATGCTGATTTCATTCCAAGCCCCACGATGCCCACACGCTGAGGGTCACAGAGCCCCCTCCAGCCGGGGGACCGGTGACCAGCACTCCTTCCCACGGCCAGCACGGTGCAAAGCGCCTGTTCCCCACACCTCCTCTACAGCCAGCAGCCACACACAGGTTGCTGCAGCCACCTGGACAAGGGACAGAGATGTTATTTATACAAGAAAAGAATATGCAGGCAAAACCCATGCGTTGTGTCCACGGGTAGAAGACACATGCCACAAGTGCACGCACACACACGATCCAAGAAAAAAAAACATAGATTACCCGAACAGTATTTGCGTGCAGTATTTCATTTTCCAGTTAATACACCTAATTTCGACCCAGATGACGGCAATTAACTTGATGCGCACACAAATCACTTTTCTCCTTTTCTGTCTTTTGTAAGAGGAAAGAGAAGCTGCCGAGATAGCCCACCCAAACGCTCCCCAGCAGCACATCAGGGAATGCGTGGATGCTGCTGCTGCCCGCTCCAGATAGGCGGGGAGGGGAAGGAGGCAGGAGCCTCTGCTAGGAAATCACTGACACAGAAGCTTGTGCCTGGACTCTGTTCTCAGCACAAGGGCCAAGGTCAAAACATTTTTCTGCCATTTCTAACCAGCAAAGAAGCTAATGCAGATAAAATATGTCATGCTGAAGGGTTGGTGAGAAAACGGCAGAAAAAGAAGTAAAGTATCATCTTGGGAAAGACAAGCAGCAGCCTTCTAAGGTATCCCTCAAGCAGCAAGAACACAGGGGGAGAGGAAGCGAAGTCCAGGTTTTTCTCACCTTTTCCCCAGAACCGAACGTGTCCCAGTGATTCTATGAAATGTGTTTTAGGAAACCTGCAGCCTCCCCTCTGGCATTTGTGGGGATTGCTCCCGATGGCAGCAATTCCAGGAACAGTCAGCAGGACAGTGGTCTGGCAGCATGGGTGAAGATGCTGCTGTAATGTGGGATTTACCCCCAAGGCTCTTCCCAAAGCCGCTGGCTGCAGCCAACCCCTGTTTCTAGTCCCCACAGGAGCACATCAGTGCAGAGGGAGAGGGCACCCACCCAGCGCATACCCACCCATCCTCAGACGATTCACCAGCATCCCAGACTGCCCAGGCTTTGGCAGGAGCTTAATCCCAGGCTTAGCAGTCGGTGCTGGCACCTCGGATCAGATGGCCAGCATCCAGGGACATCCCCCCCAGCACCACCTGTCAAAGACACCTGCCTACAGACATTACAGATAAATCATTGTAACGATGGCCAAGCACAGCACGTGGGCCGTGGCTGGGACACTGCACAGCATGCTGAAGCAGCTCTCCACACTCCGAACAGAACAAGCCGGGCTCTGCTGGCCCCAGCACACAGCGAGTGTGTCCTGCGGGCAGTCTGGCTCTCTGGGGTGCAGACCCACCGAGATCCACTACGGTTACGTACGGTAAGACGTGCCTGGCTGCCCTCCCCAGTGAACCCACGGCACAGCTGCCTGCGGTGCTCCCTTGCTCTCACCGCAAAGGATGCCCCGTACAAACACTACTGGTGTTCCAGTATTGGGGGTTCTGCACTGACTTTCTAAGCCTTATTTAAGACACAGTTTTTGTTTCCAGAGCTGTTTTGGAAGTGGCAGCCACCTTGCCTGCAATCTCGAGGAGCTCAGCGTGGTTCATGGCATCGCATAGCCCCTCAGCAGCCCAACGCCCTGAGCACCACGATGGAGGGTCGCAGCCAGCCCCTCCAGCAAAAACACAGGCTTATCCACTGCTCTTCACTGGGGACTGTTACTTATTTATTACGGTGTGCTCCATTCCACTTTGTGATTGCACAGGAAAGTCACCAGGAGACCCGCAGAGAGCTTGGGGCATAATCCACCCTGTGCAGATATGAGATGCCTGGAGCCAGGCAGCATCCAGTTCCTGCCCCAGTGGGATGGGTGCCCACTGCCCAGGGAAAGGGCAGCATCTATAAATATCTGTAGAGCTGGGCTAGATTTTTCAGATGACTTCTACCACAGTAAAATCACTTAATCTGTGGTCTATGTCCCAACAAACCATTCCTACTGCTTCTGAGGATGTGTCAGCATTTGACTTCGTTTGTTCTCATTACTTTAAAAGGCCTCCCCAGACCCAGGGCTGCAGAGTTTCAAGCCGCAGAGGAGCGCGGGTGACCTTGATCTTTCTGGCTTCTGCTCAGATTGCATTAAACAGGAAAAAAGCAGTGGCAGAGATCAGCCCGAGCCAAGCCTGCCCTCCCTGCCGGTCCCATGTCCTCCTGCCCACTGCCCGTGCAGGCACCTGGGGAGCACAGAGGCTCCTGCCCGCATCCCCCAGGTGAGATGCTGCACTCCCATAACCCCTCCACTGCAAACACTGTGCTGGCAGCCTGAGCTGGACGGGGTCGGACATCCCTGAGGACAGTACTCGGGTCTGCTGAAGTAAACGGGATTATTGACAGGGGGTACAGTCCAGTGCATGAGTACGCTTCCATGGGACTCTTCCAAAACCCAGCACAAAACCCAACCCGTTCCCCCAGGAACCAGCTCCAACAGCTGCCAGGGCCCATGGCCATTCCGGTGCTCCGAGGGCCTGCTGCCAAAGGTTTGCTCCCACAAACCTCATCCCCCTCTCCTTTCTGCAAAGGAGGAATAACACCTATTTTGCATGGTTGCCTGGAGGCTAACTGAATTGCTGCTCGTAAACGCTTCAGAAGAAAAGTGCCATAAAGGCAAAAAGTACTATTACTGGTAGTATTTTTATTACATTAGAGGATACATTGAACTTCACTTTAAAATACTCGTGAGAAGAATCAGGGTTCCAAACATTATTTTTATACCAAAATAAAACCCAAGCACAGGTTGCAGTAACTGCCAGCACTGCCTGCGGCAGGCACCTCGCCCCGGCAATGCAGGGCACGGCTCTGCCAGTGGCAGCTCCTCCCGTGCTTTGCCCCACACCGAGAGCTGGCAGAAGGATTGATGTAGCTGGACATGAATAATTAACACAGATCAGTAGACAAGACAGAGACAGCAGTGGATACAGAGAAAGGGAATATGGAGAAGAATATGAAGAACCTCCATCACAAGTCTTTGCCATGACAACTGGGTCAATTTCTTCTTATTTTAATGAGCTTACCCATACCACTATTATTGTTCAAAAATAAAGCCAGTTCTGTCCACACAGTGTGCAGCAACTATCGATGCCAGGGCCACCAGCCCACCCGAGTTAAAATCCCAAAGTGACCAAACTGCTTTCCTCCACCGCAGGAAAACCAGCAGAGCCTGGCTCCTCCGTGGCATTCAGCCTCGAGCACCAGGTCAGGGTGGGATGAGGTCACTCCGCCTCAAAAACCAGGAATGCTCATCCACGGAAGTGCAGCCAAGTCCCCCCGTACAGCATACCCAAACCTACAGATACCCTCCACTGACCCCTAAAACAGACCAGAGGTCCCCGGGGAACCACAGACCAGCTGAAGGCTGCTGCCCCAAAGCTTTGGCAATGCCTGCTGAGCCGTGCCAAAGCATGGCACACCCAGCCCAGCAGCCCCCACACACAGCAGAGCTGAGGTTTCTCTCGCTTCTTCCCACCGTCACTGCCAGCGCTGGCTTCTCACCACCCTGTTGTCACAACCAGCATCGTGCTCAGAATCACTGAATGACAGAAAATGACCAACACCTCTACATTTCTTCTTCCCTTTCCCTGCTTCAGTACTGCCCTGTATCCTGTAAATCCCAAGCCCTGAAACACCTCCCTCCCAAAGGACAAACGGTTTCACCAGCCAAGGGCACAGCTCACCTGCCCAGCCAGACTCCAGCTCACTCGGCTGGCAGCTCCCTCAAGGTCCAGACTCAACTCCCCCTGCACGCACTGCAAGCAGAGGATGGATGCCTCCCACAGCCCCAGCCTCAGCCCTGGGGCTTCCCACCGAGAGCGCAGGACATCACAGTGATCCTTCAGCACCAGCACAGGAGCGCAGCAACAGGCCAGGCTCCCTGTCCCGCTCGCCAGCAAAGCACTCGGTCAGCAGGACACCGCCACCAGCACCATCAGCCCTGCGGGGACACGACGACCTTTGCCACCCCCTCTTTTTTCTCAAAGCAACATTTCTGCTTTCTGCTGCACAGCACAAACCTGAAGTTCACAAGACAACTTCTTTTATAGGTTTTTGCTTTTTCAAGCAAATGCTGTTAACAGCCAGCCCTGATTTCCTGCCCTTGGGTCCCCAAACTCTTCCCAAAGGAGGCTCGTCGCTCTGCAGCTGCAGCCTGTGAAACGGAGACCTCTGCACGGCCACACTGAAGCTCCAGCCACCCTGCTGACTTAGGCGCTACCTCAGACCTGCGAGTGATGGGGCCACTGGCAGTGTATTGTCCTCACCCCTAAGGGTGTATGTAAAGTCTAAGATATGCTTCTCATTCCCCAAAATAAATGAGCATCTTTATTCAGCTTTATGTCATATGACCCACCTCTGCAAAAGATCTGAACTACAAGGCATCTACAAGAAAATGAATGTGCTTTTCTGTATCAGGTAAGAGTTTTTTGCATCCTTCTACTGTTCATATTCAACGTCAAGTCCTAAGTTACACTTTATACTAATTAATTTAAAGCTTTTAGAATCACAGAATTGTTTAGGTTGGAAAAGACCTTTAAGACCATCAAACCCAACCGTTAACCCGGCACTGCCAAGCCCACTACCAAGCATGCCCCTAAGTGCCACATCTACAAGTCCTTTAAATCCCTCCAGGGATGGTGACTCCACCACCTTCCTGGGTAGCCTGTTCCAGTGCTTGACAACCCTTAGGGTGATGAAATTTTTCCTAATGTCCAATCTAAACCTCCCCTGGTGCAACTTGGGGCCGTTCCCTCTTGTCTTATGCAGAGCAAAACAAGCTTCTGCAAGGACCCGCACACGTGCCAACACCTGATGCACCTCCTGCACTGCTGCACCCCAGCCCCCCCTATCCCGCTCCCTCGCCCTGGGAGCACGCTGCGGGGGGCTGCAGCCGTCACAGCTCCCCTGGCTACAGAAGGTAAGCGGTGACAGCATGTGCACATGCAACACGGTGCTCCATATATGGCACAGCACAAGCACAGCATCCGGCATCCAGGAACCAAACCCACTGAGCCGCGTGCCTGGCCCAGCCCAGACTGCAGGACCAACCCTTCAGGCAGCTGGTCTGCCCTCGGCAGCCAAGGATGAGGGGGAAAGGATGCAGGACACAGATCTGGTAGCGCTCCCACCTGAGGCAAGCTGCAGCAGGGCAGTGATGCCCCATAGGTGAATGCCGGATCTCAGTGCTGGGGTGACAGCATTCCCATTCCCAACACCTGGCAATGTGACCCCTCAGCACACACCACGTCCTACCAGCGTACTGGGAGGTAATGCATCCACTGCTGTCCTCGCAACTTCTTCAAAGAACACTAACAAGATCCAGACAGTGGTCCTGCACCCATCACCCACTGGACCACGAAGCTTAGGCTGTAGGGAGGGATCCTGAGCAAGTTTCTGGTCCTCCTAAGTCCATGCTGCTGGGCATGCTTCTCACACAGATCTGTAGCGGCCAGAAAGGATCCGCCACGTGTTCCCTGCTGGTATCTGTGCCAGCCTGTGCGGGAGGAGAAGACCTCTTAACCCCTGGTAGCAACAAGAAGTTGCAATACCGCCATTTGGTTTGTAATCCAACAACCGTGAAAAAAGGAGGAAGACAGTACAGACAGGACAGCACGCCGGCCCTGGCCGGGTACTAAGAGACGACTATCTGACTCTTAATTGTTCACCGGGCATAAGTGCTCCACTAAAATGGGAGGCTGGACATCTACCTCTTGTACACGCTGTCTCCTGGCTCTCTTGAGGAAAAGAAAGAGCTGGAAAGGATCCGGTACCCACACAGAAAACTTTGCTGTTGCTGCATGCCTATGAAATGGTGTAGAAATGGGTTCACCCACGGTGAGAAGAGATCAGCTCTGGCAAATGCTCACATCTTACCTAATGATAATAACACAGGAAGGTACCCGTGCCCTCTGTGTCACGTCACCAATTTGAGGTGGCATCAAGAAGCAGCCTCTTCCAAGATGACACAAGTCAGTTGGCCTGTCCAAGATGACTTTGCGGTGTTTGCTTTGTGTTGGTTTCCAGCACAGATGTCCCCTTTGCAGAAAACATTCTTCAAAAAAAGACAATTCACTTGAAATTGCAACAAATATTGAAATAAACTGAAAAAGAGGAGGAAAAGACCATGTCTTGTAAGCCCTTCAGGCCGCTAGGTTCATGTGATGCTTCTTGCTTAGCACTGCCTCCTGGCTCATGATGCCATACTTTTTTTTTTTTTTTTTCCACTTGCAAATGCATGCAAGACTGCTAACACCCTGAAAATGCAGTGGGGAATAGAGCAAAATGGGCAAAGCTGATACCTCCTAAGCCACATAGATCATCTTGCAATGAGACACCAAACAATAAAATCCTCCTTTAAAAAGTCACGTGTATGTGGAGGTGTAAGGTTTGCTGGGCTATTACGTCAAGATTCCTGTGAGCTGTAACAGCGAAGGAGGGTTTTGAGGAACTGCAGAGGCTGCTTGGGACCCAAGCTCATTTGATAAATTTAAAATGTTCCATGGGATGATAAGATAATACAATTCTTTTTTCTTTAATATTTAACTTTGTAATTATTTTTTTTAATTTAGCCTACAATCACAAGTGGAAAGTATCCATTTCAAATAAACAGCCTACTGAAGCAGCCCAGTGGACAGCCACCAGCGAGCACACCAAGGACTGAAAACCAATTGCAGTAACAATTGCCAATACTGAAACTGCAAATCAGAAGAGCCATTTTAAAATCAGCAATTTATAAAATACGAAGAAGCTCAGTCTAATACAAAAATGTAATTAATATGACTGACAGAAAAATCCAATGATCTGAACTAATGCTATTACAAATTAATTTTAACTCTGTGAAATAAAACAGCTTTTGTCATACCAAAACAAAATGTTCCCAAAGGACTAAAACATTTCCTACACTTTAGGAAATTTTGGAATTTCTTTCTGCAATAAATTGCAACATTTCCAGCTTTTCTCCCAGGTCAGGAGCACATTTTTTTCTCCTCATCATGCACAGATTTCTGATCAGCTCCAGTTTTCACTATGCTTTTTCCTTGAACTGCCCATCTGAATTCTGCTTCTGAAGTACCGCATGCCTTTACCTCCCCTTCACCCGAGAGATGCAACTCAAACTGCCACGCTGGGTGGGCACAGAGGGAGCTGCTGCCTGGAGCCAAGCGCGGCCTTGGAGGGTCCTTGGGGCAGCGGCAAGGGGAGCTGGGCATCCCCCAGAGCGGCAGCCCGGGCATCCCACAGCACTCTGTAGTCACTGCCTCACTACAGTGTTTCTGCTGTAATTCCTGCTGGAACTGTCCCACACCTTCCTCAGTGCCAGACGAGATTTCCAGGAATCGCCAGCTCCATGCCGCAGGGACACACTGGCACAGCCACACGCTCCCGACACGAGCACCCACAGACGTGCCAGAGGCTGCTCAGCATGGCACGGCCCCTGTCCCACGCTAGCCCACTACGCTGCAATGCCCACGGCTGCTTTCAGCAACACGGGGGCAGATCATCACCGAGCGTGGCCATGGCTGCACTGCCTGGCACCCACCAGCAGCACCAGTGTCCTCCCACCGGGTGTGGGCAGCAGCCCCAGGGCAGGAGTGTCCCGAAGGAAGGGGTCACCCTGCCCCGGGGGCTGGTGCCCCTCCCCACTGTGCTGATCCTGCCCCGGGGGCTGGTGCCCATCCCCATGATGCTGATCCTGCCCCGGGGGCTGGTGCCCGTCCCCACAGCCCCCCAAGAACGGAACATTCGTGGAAAGGTGCAGCTGTGCAGTGGCGCATTTTTCTTTCAGTTGTGGCCATATGCAAAGTCCCAGGTTCCTACGTGGGCACAAAACGTGCGTTATCTCTCAGTCACAACCAGTATTTTGAAATATAGTGCCCTTTGGTCCTCAGAAAAAGCACCAAATCACCACCAGCTCTTAACTAGCTCTCCATGGCTGGAACGAAGGTCTCACAACAAGAAAGCCAACGGGTTATACTACAGACTGGCTGCAAGAAGTAATGCAAAGCACAGCTATCATCTGCATAACAAATAAATACCGGTGAATACTGTGAACAGCAGAAAAAAACCATAAAAGCTGTACAAGCAGAACAGCAAACCCCTTACAGCTTCCTGCCCTGAAGGCCTCAGTAACACAGGGCAGAGTACACAAAACGCCTGCAGAACTCAAACCCACCCGTTCTCTTTAAAGCTTCTCATGCATTATGCAGAGAAATTTTCTGAATTCTCAGCCACTCTTTTCTATGCCAAGTGCCACGTAGAGCTTCTCCTTTTGTTGCAACCAGCACTTAAGAGAACCAGGGGGAAAAGTAATTGCTGTTGATATCAAGCGTGAGACTTTACAACCAGTTTCCAGAGGGTCTAAGAGCTTCAAAAATTCAAGATACGGGGAGAAGAGGATGAGAAAGCATGGAAGAGGATGGGGCAAAGTCTGCCTTCAACCATTTTATAATGAACGGCTGGAAAGGCAAGGAGATGTTTTGTGCTGTTAAGAGCGGATGGGCAGGTCCCACACAAGCTCACTGCGCACCCGTGCCCTCCATAGCCTGTCCCTTAACGAGGTGATGCATCTCCCCTTCCCCGAGGGGAAGGGTGAGCTGGGGACCGGGGGAAGTCAGCAAGAGAGGGAATAGAGGGAGAGACAGACAGAGGAGGGAGGGGGAAAGGACAAGACCATTTTATGATACTCGGTATGTGATACGGAAATACTAAGAAAGCCCCAAACCAAAAGCAACTGAATGGAAGGAGCAAGCTGGAAAATAAAGAACACTGGAAATGGTTATTTCTCCTTCACTCATTGCCACAGACATAAATCCCAATTTAATGGCAAAGGAAAGGGCTGTGCCAGCCCCTCGAACAGAGCTTCCACCACCATTCCAGCACCAAACTGGGGTGAGGCCTGGGGGTACCAACACTTCGTTAATGCCCATGGGTTCAGCCAGTGCGTTACCACAAGGACCATGATCCTTCCAGCCTGGAGAGTTTTCTGGGCAGTTCTGGGCATCTTCAAAAGAAAACAGCCCATCCCTCTGTGAGTTAGGCCACCGGGACCAGGCTCCCAAGGTGGATTTCACGGTGCACCCAGCATCGAGGCAAACAGCCCGTCTTTCGAAAGGGCTGATTGCTGCCCTCCCGCCACCATGGGCTGCCCCTAGGTGACCAGCTGTGGAAAAGGGAAATCTCATTTATCGATTTAAACGAAATCTAGCTCATGGGAAAGACTACATAAATCAGCACCTTCAAAATGAAATGAAAACCAGTCAGCTAGCTGAGCATGGAAGAAAATAAATGAGCTTTGGCTTGCATGTCACAGCTCTTGAGGCAGCAGCTCTCAGGAGCAAGAGCAAGGAGCCACGGCTGCTGTCCCATCCCTGCTCTCTCCCCAGTCATGACGGGCTCGCTGCATCCCCTGCTATTTAGCAAGATTCAGGCTCGAGCAGAACTTCAACGTCGCGGCTACTCCAGCTATCCAGCCTCAGCCTGTCACTTGTTTCACAGCCTTAACTCAGGCCGCAACAGACAAGCGTCCCGCCACGGCTGGGTAGCGTGCCACCTCACACCTAGGGGAGTCCCGACTCCTCTGAACCAGGCACAGCACCATGGCAGGACTGGTGCTTTCTGCTGTGTTTCAAACAGCCTTGTCATGCCTGTCAGCAGGGACAAGAACTGAAAGGTGATGAGAAAGAATTTTTACACTAGAAAGCATTAAAAAAATATTCTTCCTCATCACCTTTCAGTTCTTCCCCTTTTATCAGGAACCATCAAAAAGCTTTAGCACATCAATGATTTTCCCAGCCACCCGAAGTTTCCCATCCATGGATCCACACCAGCAGCTGCGGACCACGAGTACGTATTACGAGGCCGGCCAGAGGGACAGCCTGCAGAACCAGCATTCTTCCATGCACAGCTCGTCTTCAAAAGAAATATTTACACAATATCATCACCGGGCACTGCAGGGCAGCTGGCTACTGGCAGCCCAGAGAATGGCCTCCTGCCTGGTCTCACCTGTTAGTGTAATAACCTGCCCTTGATCTTTTTATCGGAATCTTATCTCCTCCTTCAATAGGTAGAAATTATTAAAGGTATTATCTGTAAGCGGTATCACAATTACATAGCTGGCCACAAAGAGATTAGATAGCCATTATGCCAGGTGATGCATAAACACATGGCACTCGCCCAAGCTGATTACAACCCAACAGAAGAAAGGGATCTGCAGGCAGGTGTGACCAGCAAACACAGGGATACCAAACAGGTAACAGTCGTAATAGCAAATGCCACTTAAAAAACATCTGAAACTACATGGACAGATTTTTCTGAGCCAATTATGCCCTAAATCCCTTTATCACCTTTGTTTCCACTGCTTCTTTGATTCCACTTTAGCTTAAACCAAATAGGCCTGCACCACTCACCCACTGCTGTGTTTTCGTCTTACAAGTAATTTTGACACCATAACCTTGGATTTATTCTAGCAACGCTGTGTGTCACTCTTAAAACAGGTTATTTAGTCACCTCAGAGATCACTGGTAGTAATTATGCAATAAGCAGAGCACAAAGATAAACAGCTATGAGTCCACAGTAGAAAAAGCTTGGATTAATTCGCTAATTATACATAAGCATTACTGGCACAAACAGGTACACCACACCAAAAGCTTTAAATTAAATCAAATGGTGTTAATGCCTTTAGTTCCCTGTGTAGTGTTTGAGTGCCTCTAAGCGCAAGCAAATCCCCCCTTCGCACAGGCGAAGGGGCAGGAGCAGTCATGGCTCAGCACTGGTGCCAGCAGCCAGCCCAGCACCTGCACAGCACCCACCATGCCACACAACGACCAGGAGCACTCCTGCCCGGGGGGGCACCTGAATTCCTCCTGTCGCATCTGTTGGCTCCTGAGGCAATCCCTGGCAGCTGACAGCATCATTTTCTGAGCTGTGCATGCTGTATCCCAGACCGAGGTGGAAGCCAGCATTCAATTTTTCCCGAACAAACCCACAAGCAGTCCAGCCCTGCTCTCTCAAAGCTTTAAAATCTTCTGTTCGAAACCCAAACCGATGGTCATTTATATAAAGGGTTATATATATATATAAACCTTTATATATATAATATATAAAGACCCCAAGTATTACGCAGCTGTTCATGTTTTAGTGTCATAAATGGGGAGGGAATATGTGTGTGTAACTCAAGAGACACCCACCTGTACCTGACACAGACTGCACCAGGGCAGGGCAGGGGTTCTGAAGAGAGCTTCACCCTGGAGGGAAGAGATGCGATCCCGCTAGCACAAAGCAGGACCATTCAAAAAGACAAAGAACAAGGAGCAACACACCTTAGAATGCTCCTTACTGTTCAAAGATGACTGGGCTGCACCCGCAGCTGCCACTGCTGGCACTGCAGCAGCGCAGGGACCTGACACGCACCTCTCCTTAGGCTGGTAAAGCTGCAGCGAATCCACAGAAGCGGCCCCAACACTCTCAGAAAATGCAGAGGCTACATTTTCCAAGGCTAAGAGGGTAAAGCTTTCCATGCAATGCCACAAAAGGCAGGAAATTAAACCTAGCGTTACAAGCTTGCAGGGGGGCACAGGTCCAAAGCAGACCACCCTCCGGCGAGGGAACTCTACAACGAAGCGGTTCAGCTCTCATGACCCTTTTTCCTTGCCAGCGCTGCTGCCTGGGAGGCTGGTACACGATCCACTGCCATCAGCTCTGGCTGCAGCGGAGACTGCTCATTGCACTGGCACTGCTACATATCCAGGAGAAAATCAAAAGCCCCAGTTAATAGAGACTTTGCTGGGATGAAATACAAACCCAGCAGTGAATAACATGTAGGGCTTTAGCCAGACCACAAAAGACCTTTCCACTTTTCTTACAGCATTTTAAAATTGCATCCAAACACAGAGAATGTTGTAAATACTGTCAGCTCATCACGCCCTTGCAGTAGCCATGTAATGCTGTACGAGCAACAGAGATCGAAGGACAAGGTAATGGTATTTTAAAAGGTCTCTGCAGTAGCTCCAACTCCACTGATCCCTGCACAAGTCTGCCAGCAGGAGCCCAGGCCTCCTCAGAGCTGCAGTGCCAGGGGAAGCGGAGACAGAGATCCAGCACACTGAACGGAGCCATAAGGAAGCAGAGGGGACAGTATTTCTCACAGGATTAAGGGAGACGTCATTTATCACTAAGGCAAGACTTGGGCAAAATTTACCTGCTGCCCAGGTCCAGCCCCTATGGTTGCCAACCGACCACCACCTAAGCCCAAACCTGTTTTCCTTAACGCGATACTCCCTGTCTGTGCATGGTTGTACTGCACAGGCTTCGCAGGTGAACAAACCATCACATTTTTGAGCCTTTCGCTATCAAGAACATGCATCATCCATCAACAGCATTCAGACAGTTGAACCTCGCCAACTCTATTCATCCCTGCTCACTCTGCCCTGATTTTGGCAGGGATTTATCCAGACTCCAGAGGAAAATACATAGGGTACACACAACTGCCACCAGTACGACACTCACAGCTGGACTCATTTTGACCTGTCCTTACTTTTATCCCTTTTGTTTTTACCAAGCCCTCAACTTCTTCATAAAATGCCTGAGTAAATTATTGTGTGGATGATGATTACTACACTGCGCCAGTAAAGCTGTGAGCACTTTAAAGCAACAAAACAAGCACAAAAGCATGAGCAGTTGCCCTGTGCTAATTTAAAGGGAAAATCAAAGATTAAAATTGTTCATTTTAATCTTTGAAACAGACAACCACAGGGCATGCACGTGGGTGCAAAACTCCAACAATGCAAACCCAAGCAGAGCCCATACCAACCACCTGCAGCTGGGGCTACCTCTGAGCCAGCAAAACGATCCTTTTGCAGCCACGTTCCCACTCCCATTTCTCTCAGCTGCAGCGATTCTCTCATGCAGCAACACGGTTTGCCATGATGAAAGGTGGTGATGCAGTGTGCCCACTGCTTTAGATGGTGTATACCTATTTTACGCAGACAGTTAATCTCCTTTTCTGAGATTAATCCACCAGGAAAAAATTACTTTTGCATCAAATCCTTCTTCTCAAACAAACCTTTCCTCCTCTACTGTATTCCTAAATACTCTTATTGCTACTGTAAAACACATTTTGTATCTGTACTTAAAACAGAGCTTCAAAGCACGTGCAGTATTTCTCTGTCCATACGCTCAGCTGTTTCAGCTTGGTCTGCACAGCTTATTCTCCATTCATCTAGCTCACAGCAGAGCAAGGTGCAAGGAGAATTTTAACTGTCTCAAGATTGGTCCATGCTTCAATGAGTGCAGCATCCCGATTCCTGCATACTGCCAGCAGCTGAGAGAAGGGGGATACAGAGGCATAACACAATGAGACAAATGCAATCAGCCTTAAGGGGATGGCAGAGAATCCCAGAGTTTAGCACAGTGTATCTGGAACAATCTTGCCCAGTAAGCCCAAACTGACAGCATTTTGCTACAAGGGAAGACTCCGACAGCCAAGAAGTACATCAAGCCGGGGCAGCCAGGGCAGGGGCAGTCTGGAGCCACTGCAAGTGCCGGGCAGCAGAAGGCAGCAAGGCAGCCGAAGGGGCATGGGGTGCTGGTGCCAGTGTGATGCGGGGTGCAGGACACAGATGTGCCAGTGGGATGTGGGATGCAGGATGCCGGCAGGATGTGAGATATGGGATGTGGGGTGTTGGTGGGACGTGGGATGCTGGCGGGATGCAGCACGCAAG
Organism: Falco biarmicus; assembly: GCF_023638135.1. NCBI lineage: Eukaryota > Metazoa > Chordata > Aves > Falconiformes > Falconidae > Falco > Falco biarmicus. The sequence continues at coordinate 639,802 of NC_079301.1, read as the reverse complement.
GTGCCGGCGGGATGCGGGGTGCAGAACGCCGGCAGGATGCGAGGTACGGGGTGCCGGTGGGAAGCGGCACAAGGGATGCCGGCAGGAGACAGGGTGCAGAATACCGGCCGGATGCGGGTCGCCGGCGGGATGCATGGGGCGGGGCGCAGCGTCCCGGCGCCGGCGGGACGCGGGTACTCACCGGCCGTCGCCGTAGCCGCCCTCGGCCCAGGGCTCCAGCTCACTCTTGATGCAGGCGGCGGGGGTGGCGAGGGGCGGCCGGCCCGCCGGGTACCAGGCGTCGGCGGGGAGCTCGGCGGGCTCGGCGGGCGGCCCGCGCCTGCAACCGAAGGGCCCGGCGGGCGGCTCGGCGCAGGGCCCGTACGGCAGCTCCTCCTCGGCGAAGAAGGCGGCCCAGGGGGGCGCGGGGCCCGGCGGGGCCAGCTCGGTGCCGTAGCAGAACGGGGCGCCCCAGCCGCCGCCCGCCGCCGGCCCGGGCGGCCCCTCCAGCTTGACACGGGTGGGCGGCGGCGCCAGGCTGAAGGCGGCGGGCGGGCGCGCCGCGGCGCCCGGCGAGCCCCGGTAGAGCCCCGGCGCGGCGGCAGCCAGGGCGGCCTCGGCGCCCGCGAAGGCGGCCGGGGCGGGCGGCGGCTCCGGCGGCTCCCCGGCGGGCGGGCGTGCGCGGGGCGCGGCGGGCAGCGCGAACATGCAGTCCTCGCGGTGCAGCGGCTCCAGCGCCTCCGGCGCCTCCAGCGCCAGCCCCATGGAGGCGGACACGGCCCGGCAGAGCTGCTTGGCGCTGTCGCCCAGCGGGTCCTCCCGGGGCGCCGGCTCGGCCTCGGGCGGCGGCGGCAGGGCGCCCGCCTCGCACAGCAGCTCCCGCAGCTCGCCGGCGCAGGGGAAGGGCGAGCCCATGGCGGGGCCGGCGCCGCCGCGGGACTCCCGGGGCGGCTGGGCGGCGGGCGAGCCCGGCGCTGCCCCGGGCGGGCTCGGCGGCGGCTGCAGGCTGCCGCCCGGCTCCTCCCGCGGCGCCTGGAAAGCCTCGCAGACGCTCTGGAAGAAGCTCTGGAAAGCGCCGCGGAAGGTCCTGCCTCCCGCCCGCGGATAAACGCGGCCGACCCCCAGCTGCACCTCCATGCCCGCCGAGCGCCCGGCGGCGAAAGCGGCGAGGGGAGGCAAGGCAGGGGTAGAGAGCCGGGCGGAGAGCCCCGCGGGCACCCCCCCGGCCGCCCCCCGCCCCCCGGCTAGCGGCGGCGCTGCCCCATCCCCGCCGCGGGGACGCGCGGGGCGCGCAACAGGCGGAGAAGTTGGTGCGGGGCGGGCGCGCAGGTGCGGCGGCTCCGCCGGGGTGGGCGGCGGGGAGACCGCCCCGCTCCGGGACCTGCGGCGGGGCCGGGGGCCCTGCGCCCGCCTTCCCCCGGCCCGGCTCCCCCTCCCAGCCCCGCGGGGCGGCCCCGGGACAGTGGGCCCGTAGCGCCGCCGCCTTTCGCCGCGGTTCCTGGGCCCGGCAGCTCACGGCGGGCGGAGCGGGACGGGACGAGACGGGACGAGGCACAGCGCCCCGCACCGCGGTCTCTGAGCGAGCGCCCGGCCGGGCGGAGCGGGAGCGCGGCTGCGGCTGCCCCCCTTCCCCGAGAGGCCGGGGCCGGGGCCAGGGGAGCGGGGCCGTGCAGCCCCGCCGCGCTCCCCGCGGCCCTGCCGGGATTCAGCACTGCTGGCCACTGTGCCCCGGCCGGCTCGGTGCGCAGCAGCCCGCGCGCCCCTGCCCGGCCGTAGCCCCCCCCGCCCCCGCCGGGCCAGGCGCCCGCTGCCTTCCCCGTGGGAGACTTGGTCCCCGCGCCCGCAGCAGCCCCCGCTCGCCCCAGCGAGAAACCGGCAGCTCAGCGCATCTTGTGTGCAGCGCGGCGCCGGTCCGCCGCGGCTGCAGGAGCCCTGCCTGGCAGGCAGTGTAGGACCGATCACAAACAAGGCTTGAGCTCCCCTTACTGGTCCTGTAACAGTCCTAAAGCAACTTCTGGTAGGCGCCGTCCCCAGGCAAGCTGCTCAGGGAATCGCACTCGTTGGAGGGGGGTTAAAACAAGCCCATTAATTTCAGCCCCTGTGGAGACAAAGGGAAAAATGTAATCATTTGTTTGCCGATGGAGAAGTGGAGCCAGTCGGGAAAACAGAGACTCATATCCAGTCTTTTAAAAGCATTTTTACAAGCCATAGAAGATAAATAAACTAAGTACAGCCAAGGGAAATTTGGCAGCATCCTCCATACTGCCTGTACAGCCAGAGGACCCTCCGTCCCCTCAGCAAAGTGGCAGCCGAAGGCAGAGGTCTGGTGCGCAAGGCGAGGGTGGCATAGCTGGCATCGCTGCCCGTTAGCGGGCAGCGGTGGGGCCAGGACTGTGCCCAGCTCCTCTGGGCCGTTGGTGAGAAAGGCTCCGGAGGAACCTTGCAGGCTTTCAGTATGAATGAAACACCAGGCTGGTTTCTAAGGACAAGTAACAGCCCCTTAAATAATAAAGGTGAAAATGAAGGGTGATACTGTAGAATATGTGCAGAGTGCCTATTCAAACGCTGGTGGGTCACATCAATCCCATCTGCAGCTCCAGAGACAGGCCCGGCTCCGTGCGGGGTCCCTCTGCTTGTGCCCCTGAAGCCCCCAGCCCAGTGACTTGGGCACAGCCCAGCCTACGCTGGCAGGGAGCTGCGGCTCCAGGTATGAGGGGAGGGAACATGTTGGGAGGATCAGAGATGTGTTTCGGAGAGATGGAAAGAAACCTGTAGAGACAAGGAGGACATTTGTGTGGCCAAGCATGAACCACATTACAAATTGTTCTTCACCTACCCGTGTGAGGGCAAGCAAGCCTGGAGGGTGCCTCTCTTGTGAGGGAAGTGTCTCCTGCAGAAGGGAGGCAGCAATGCTTTTCAAAAAGCTGGTATAAAGCCTTGACTGGATTTTCTGAAAGATTAGTACCACTAGTTCAAAGAATTATTTTTTTTTTCCTTGGACACAGATGAGTGCACGAACTCATCCTTGCTGTAACACTGATGGCCTAGCTTTACTGCAAAGCTGCTCCACACTTCAAAAACGATGGCAAAAACCTGGAGGCCCAAACCCAGGATTCACAATTGAATCTTATTATGGCATTCCCTGTAAATGTTGCAAACCCCCCCCCCCCTGTTCCAGAAAATTATCTGTTGCAACAAATCCGTGCAGATGCCTGCCAAGTGGATGCAGATTCCAGCGTCTTTGCTCTTTCAGCCTGCAATAGTTGTCAAGTCTCTGGAGTAAAATGTACGCAGTAAAACATCAAGGGGATGATACTCATGATTAGCATCAAGAAAGATATTGAAAAAAGCTGAGGACCAGAGATTAGCATAGTATCACTTGAGCAACAGATGGCTTTGTGCTTTAAAGAAAAAGCGGGTTATTTGCGCATGCAATTCTGCCAAGCTGCGTAATAGCTTTCTTTGACACCACCGTTCCCACCGAGGAAGAAACATCCTTGGTTTGTACGCACTGACAACACCATGAGCAGCAAAGACCTCAGTACGAATTAGACTTTTTATGTTCAAATAGACCTTTCTGTCTGGGATCGGATGTATTTGGGGCTTTGCATATGTCTCCTGGCTCTCTGTCTCTCGGGCTGGTGCTTATCCTGCTGTTCCTGGCATTCTCCTGGCCTCTCCTATCTTTGCAACATCTGCAGGTGCACGGATTTTCCCACAATCTGACGTTTGCTGCCGGGGTTTGTGAGATGCTAATCGCAACAGGCGCACATAAAGGAAGACAGCAAAATGGTTTATGTTCTTCTCAGTTTGCAGAGCCAACACTTTAGTTTTGACTTACTGTCTATGTGGTTAAGATGCATTGTTTTAGAAGCAATTCTGTGATTAGATCTCCACATAAATTTGAAGAAGCTAATAATTTATATATATATATATTTAATTCTATTTCTTTCCTGAAAAGGCATCTTGCAAGCGTTTTGAAGCGTTTTGTTTTCCTGGTATTTGCCTGTTTCTTTTAAAAATTATTTTAAAATAGATTTTCTGGGTGCGTATGTGTATGTCTGTGCATGCATTTTTTTAAAGGCTTCATGTATTTTACTATTTATACCTGCTTGACAAAGAAAAATCTGTACCACTAATGCACAGAGAGTGTTTCACTTGCATTTGTTATCTTACAAATATTTAAATGTAACCTTCTTTAGGTTTCAAAGTTCTTTTCCTTGTTTTGTTAAAGCTGACTTAAATATTTTCCATAAAATCACTTTCTACAGTTCAGAAGGCAGCCACAACCTCAGCTCACATCTTACATTCTCAGCTGTAATTTAATGCAGTAAAATAGGCATAGTCTATGGAAAGACCAGGCAAAACTTACACAAGTCTTTTTTCTGTATGCACGCTAAGCTGTAGTTTTGATTATCAAATTAGTGAAAAATGAGCAGCAGCATGAGCCTGGGCATTTCAGAAAAGTGGGAGCCTATGCTTCTCTTTAGAATAAAGTTGAAGAGTGTGTTACAGACTATTTGCTTGAACCTTATGTGCAGCTGTCAGTGGCTGTGGCTAAGGTATTCATGCATTTGATTTTTTTTTATTGTAAAACACTAAGGCGGGCTGAAAGTATTTTGTTTCGCTTTACTTCCTCATAAATACCGAAGTGTTCTTTTCTATGATCCAGTCGTATTTGATTTTATTCATTAAATTGGAGTGTAAGGGTTATAATAAGTTGTTTTCTGTTAAGTAAAATAGCATTAAAATCAGTAACTGGGGTGAACATCCAATCTGAAGGTGCTGCAGTTTAAAACAGATCAACATGTTTGGAGAGGCGTGCAGGGGTACGGAGTGTTTTGCTGGAGCAAAGGTGAGTGGCACCCGGCCAGTGGCACCAGCCCCATGCAGAGCTGAGCTCTGCCCATGGCTCCTGGGGGCCACCGGCACCTGGCCCCTCTCTGCCATCTCCCCACAGCCGCTTGTTTTCCTAACTGGGTAACGCGTCATGTAGGTGGAAAATAAGCCCTGAGTGAAAACAGGTCTGTGAAGGTGTGCTGCCTCCGTCCTCTGTCTGGTCAGAAGGGGCTCAGCTGTCAGCCAGGTTTGCTATCCAACATACAGCAGCGAATCCACCTGGCAACACCTGGCATTCGGAGAGGTGGCAATTTGTATCATGGGGCAGAGGAGTGAAAAGAGACAAATAAAGCAGATATTTTGAAAATAAAATACGTCAAGTGTGTAAAATGATTTTAAGAGAAGCGTCACCTTCTCCTTTATGAGTGGTTTACTGATGTAAACTAATGCATATTGATTATTTTTTAAAAAAAAATGAGACCCTAGATTCATGTCTAAACTTAATATAGTTGATAAAAATAAGTTAAACATGAAAACATCACGTCATTCTCTGTATGTGCTCCCAGGATCATAAAGAAATTTTGGTCATTTGCCTGGTGGAAGTCGCTACTTGAGCACCTAAAATTAAAGTTTATTGAGAAGTTAAACCATTGTTTCCAAGTGTCTTGTTACGGGTCAGAGGGAGTTTTTCACTTTAGTTCACTCAACTAGTCCAGCTCAGTAGCCCATGTGCTCAAAGCCAGGAAAGGCAGAAAAACCCTTCTGTTGGTGTCCTCTACTCAAAGTGGGATGTGAACGGAGGAGATATACAACTTCTCAAACCAGGAAGGAAACAGGGACCATGTGCAGTCGATGCAATGCATTATGTGTGGATAGCGCTTTATTTATCTAACAAAATGGTTTTTTACATTGAAATAATAAAGTCTTTGCATATTTAGAATTTAATAGCATTTTCTTTAACTGTAAAAAAAAAATCTTAAAATTCCACGTGTATATTTTACCTGATTTTAAATGCAGCTTGATACAGCACACAAATAAAAGCAATAATCACAATATAATTAAGAAATATTTCATTCACTGTTCTTCAGTGTAACAAATGCTAAGAAAAATCTGAAAACAGTAGTGCTGAACAAGATACAGATCAATGTTTGCAGTTTGTTTCTCTTATCTAAATAGAGAATTAAAACTCTTGATATTGATTAACCTTCTACTAGCCTGACCCGTACAGCAGAATACATGTTATTTGGATAACCAGCAAGTCATATGTGTATCAAATAGAAATAAAAAGCAATCGACAGGGTTACCTGTGCTTAGCTGTAAAACAAGATGTAGATTTATGTGTTTGGGTGTTTGGGGTGGGAAAAGCATTAGTGCAGTGCACTGTGTACACCTGCATGACATGAAATGCAACACAAAACAGACATTTCAGAAAGGAACCCATTTATAGAACCTTAAAGATATTTTTCTCTATTCTCTTAATTTAAAAAAAATTCTGCATGTATTTTGTTATTTCAGCTATATGTAGCTTACAAGCAGTTTCTCCATTTAAAATATTTAAAAAAGAACATGTGCTTCTTGAAGTTAGGCACATCTTAAAGATATCCAAGAAAATGGGAGCAAACTATTACTTCCGTTACTTCATGTTAAAAACCTTCATGGTTCCCATACAGCTGGATTTATTAAACTTGCTCCATAGAGACCAAGCATATAATTAGAATCTCTTTGGCTACAAGGAATCATATCCCTTACAGTGCTAAAATTAAAAAGGATTTCACATAACCAGTCACTAATTACTGATGTCAGATTAACAGAAGGTTTGCCCTAAGAGAATACATGAGAATTTGACATAAAAACCTTTGGGACTTTAAAACCCGCTCTGTGTTAACTATATTGTATTCCTATAGCTTCTGGTTTGGTACTTACACAAGCTTGTTTACTGATAAAACTGCCTAATATTTGCTTTCTAATGACCCTCATATCAAACCAAATAATTTCTGTTATAGTTTATCATTAGCTTTGTTTATTATTATAATAATATATATCATTATGTAGCTTTTATATTTATCACCCAGATACAGCAAAAAGCAATACGAGGGATTTTAGTTAACATCTGACCAAATAAGCTTCCCTTTTTCCTTCCCAAGCCTCTCTGGTTTTTGGGAGATTTTTTTAGCTCACCGTTTTATCTTTCCTGAGGACGCTGCAACCTCTTGTCAGCCATCAGCTTGCTCCTTCTGCCCAAACACTGGTACCTCTGGCTTCCAGCTGCAGGTGCCTCGTCTGCGTAGGAATCACTTGGTGAAAGGACCGGGAGCAGATCCTGGAAGAACAACATGTAAATCTATGAAATATAATTTTTTTGTGTACCTTCGCTTCCCGACTGGTCCTTCCCCATCAGAGGGGGAGGGCAGCGCCTCTGCTTCGGCACTGCCAGAGGGACAGGCAGGGCATCCCGTGACACGGTGTCCCTTTGGTTTGCCAAGGACGGGCAGCGTTTCCTCCAGTGCTGTGGAGGGAAACCCACCTGCAGCTTCCTTCACTGTGGTGCTGCTTGTGCGCAAAAACAAGATGGAAGGAATTAAATATCTATTTTAATTCTGAGCATTTAAAGCATGCTTTATCCAAACCCCCCCCGTGACTCATAGCACTATGTACAGTATGGGGTTGGCCTCCAGCACTACAGAGCCCTGAGCAGAGTCAGGAGAGCAGGTGGAATTATTGTGAAACTCAGGTTTGCTGGTCTCTCCCCTTGCGCAGAGAAGCCACCCAAGCACTCCCCGTGTCCTCCACCTCCTGCCACATCACACCCTCTCCAAGCAAGGGCGTCCTTCCCTCCTCCTCCTCCCAGCACTCTGCCTCCATGAAAAAGAAGTGAGCAAACAACTTTTCTCTCTCTGTTTTCATGTTTTTATTTAGTGCTACCAATCTTAAAAAGACACCTAAAATTGAGAAGAATTATGTAAGTCCAAAAACATGACAATATTTATACTAATACTGTGTGTCACTGTCCTTTAGAACCCCGGTCATACTCACATCTTAATGACTGGCCTCACTTGCCCATGAAAGGTGCTTTAAAAAGAAAATGTAGGATATTTAGCCAGGAAAACGTGTTACTGAGTCAGTAAGACAAAGCCATCATGGTGTTGGTAACACCACACTGGCCGTTACATAAATGTTTCCTACATTCTTTCTGTAGCTTGTTTCTGCGTTACTGATATTGGGGGGTGGGGTGGGTGCACACACTTTTGGCACTGCCTTCAGCAACACCTGCACAACTTAACACAGAGTTAAAAGCTTGACTCTTCCAGCCCTTATTAGCATTTACCATTTTGAATCCTTTAAAAAAAACAACAAACAGTTGCTGAAACGCTGCTTTTCATTACACTGCCTAAAATGCCTTGGTTGCTCCCTCACCCACAGCATCCCTCAGAAGAAGCCTTGGCAGGACCACGCAGTCACCATCTGGAGGAGTGGGCAAGGGGGAGGTGAGGGAAAATTGCCAGTAGTGAGGTGGCCAGACCACCAGATTCTTACCCCATGGAAAGAAACACCAGGCAGACACAATTACCCGCTACTTCTGTGTGATGTGACTGCAAAAATGTCTCTGCAGAGACTTAATTTTATTCAGCTGGAATGTACACCTTCTCTAGAGAGTCAGAGGAGGTAATTCAAGGAGGCTTTCCCTGGCAAGCAGCTGAACTAGATCAGGAGTTTTATAACAGGTGAAAATGCTCTCTGGAGACATTATACAATTGCTCATCGTTAGAAAGACCAAAGAAGCACTGACTTTTCAGAATGGGAGGAAGAAAACAGCACAGGGGTTCCTTGTGGTAGCTAGATACGTGCTTGCCGGGGGTGCTAGTGGAAATGATTGTGCCAGAAGATTACAGATATGTGGGTAAGGAGCAGTTTGCAATTGATGTGCAAGCTTTGCAAATTTAAAATAAATTCTCATCCTTGTGTGGTATTTTAGCTGGCTGAGACAACTGCCTTGAAGTTAAAATTAAACAGTGTGATAAGAAAATGCCAGTAACACTAGCCTATGAAAGTCTGGCATGCACCGAGAGCTGGGGCTGGCCTTCACTGACTGCAGGGGGGGTCCCTGTATTTATAATATGTATTTGTATACAGAGCTAACTATACACTGCAATTGCTGTAGTAATAAAATCCTTTGGGATGCCTTTTCTAATTGTATTAGCTAGGAATCTTTATCTTACTAGCCTTTCCTTTTTGTGTGATGCAAACCTGTTAGAGTATGATTTAGCAGCAGAGTCTTAGTACCCAGGTAGGTGAGAGTTAAGAGTCTGAGTATCTTACACTGTAGGAACTTATTCCAAGGAGATGATTGCAGGGCTATTCAGTGCAACCCTGTGTATAAGAATCTGGCTCAAAATGTTCCACGCTCTGTAGATACAATAGGGTGACAGCTATAAATACTCTTCAGGCTGTGCTAAAGGACAGCAAACAGTAAATGGAGGATAGTTATTCTTCGATGCAACTGTCATAGGAAATTAGACAGTTTCATCTGCCAGTCTGGCCATAGACAGAAAATTCTATTGTATGCAACATTTGGTTTCTTTCTACTATGAAGTCACACAACTTCAGCGAGCTGATTGTGCCTCGCACAAAAATACTTTTAAAACTTCTGCTTTTAAACTAACTGCAAGAAATTTGTTCAGCCTTGTCTGTAAAATTTCTACTTCAGCTTAAGCACTGTAATCATCATTCTTTGAATGTTTTAGATTTTCTTATCAAGATTTCAGGAACCAAAAATTGCAGTAGTCATCTCATTTCAAATCATTTAGGCCCTGGTACAGCAAGTAGTACTCCTATGGTGTTAGATTTAGGCAAAAGAGTTGTTATGCTCAAGTCTATGAGGCCTCTATGCTTAATATTCAGCATGTGTCCACTGTGCATTATTGGATAAGGGCCTTGCACGACAAGGGAAAACTTACTGCCTTCTGTGAATAGATTTTTCTGTATTGCAGTGATTCGCAGCAGGGCTTGCCATAGCAGAAAACAATGCAAAGAAGGTGTGACAGGCAACTGCTGTTTGGGGTACAAGCTAACACAAACAGCACCCAGCGCTGACCTGTTTGGTCTTAAATTGAGTCACTCTGTATGGGAGCTCTGTCCGGGTCTCACTTGTGTATTCACTTGTTGTGCTCAGGATTCACCTCCCTAACCAATACCTACCCACTGAAGGCAGTGGTGCCACTGAAATGCAGAGAGCTCTTTAGTTGCAGAGAATTATTGAGCATGGGTTCAAGACTGCGACTATTTAAAGCTGTAGTTCTACAAGGGAAAAGTGGACATGTCAGTTTAGGAGAGGTCTGAAGAAGAGCCTGCAAGTAATTCATCTTCTCCTGCACCTGCCCCCTCATCCTAGTGGTTCAGAAAACAAGATTCAGCTCTCTGCAGCTTTTGTTCTGTGTGATGGGCTGCCCTCCAGCTGGAGCAGTGGGCTGGGTGCAGATTGGAAGGGTAGGTAAGAGTGTCCAGCTGAAAGCAATTGAAAAATAGGGTAATAGGTACCCATACTGTGGTGCAGGCTTCCCCTACACTCACCCACTTAAAAAAAAGCCATTCTAATCAACACAGTAGTTTCATTATCAATTACAACTTATTAAAAACCTAAACCACTGAACTGCCAAGAAGAATTTTAAATTAGTGTCAGCCCATCAGTGGTATTTACTGAGATACCACCCCTGGGAGGAACTGGGTGGGAATTCCCACCTCTTTTCACGGAACTGTTCCCTCTATGTCCCCTGCAAATGTTGGATATCTCCCTTTTGCTGACACTCTTCTGGGGGGCTGTCCCCTCTCTCCGGCAGGGAGCAGGTAGAGATGGGATGGCTCTGCTATGGAGGCAGCTGACCACCGGAGCAGCTAGTGGGGCCAGAATGTGCATCTTACACTTGCCCCAGGGCAGGGTCCCGGGAAGCACGAGGGGGGCAGAATGGAGGAGGCAGATTGTAGCTCTGTGTTACAGCATGGCCTGCCCCATGTTCAGGATCTCTGGAATGCTCCAAACAAAGTCAGTGGAGAGATCAGTACTGACTTCTGCATGCAGGGCAGGTGCTGCCTCCCCTTGTTTCACTCTCTCCATTCAGTGTGGTTTTGCAGCGGGATGCAGGGAGTTTCCAGATTTCAGGTAACTTCTGACTTACCTTGGGGAGACATACACTACAGTTAGAAAAGCAAAGTATTTTGAGTGTATTCCTAAGATGCGAAGGAAAAATCATTGGGAATACAGAGGGGTTAATGCTCATTCAAGGAAGGTTCAGATTGCAACCTTTAGAAATTTCATCTCTTTGACAGTTTTCTACATATTTCATCAGATATCTCTGCTTTTCCCATTCCTGTGGCTTCCCCATTTGGTAGCACTGAACTGCTTTCCAGCATTTCCCAAGCTGAACCTCAGTGCAGACCTGGGAAGAGGGGGGGTGGGACCACCAGCTGTCCCAGTTCCCCACACAGGAAAATGTGTGGTGGCTGCAGGACCTGGTGGCAATCAGGAGGCGAGCCAGTGGTAGGGCTGGGAAGAGCACTCAGCTTTTTTCTCTTTTTGGCGCTCTGACTCCAAACTTCCATGTATGTCTCCCTGCAAATCAGTCACGGTTAGAAATACCCGGATAGATGATAACTTTTCATACTTCCTCAGTCGGAGGCAGCTTGCTCGTTAAACAGAGTAGGATTCTTCCAACTGACAGGACTGCCAGGTCAAATACAGATAAAAAAAAATCCAGCTCTTTTCTCACAATTCCCCAGCCCTCACTGAGAGCAAAGGGAAAGCAGAGTTCAATACCCTGCCTTTCCCTAGCTGTGCTGGCCTCTGCTTTCCAGAAGGCACAGGAGAAACCTGGGCTGCCCAGCACAGGAAGCAAACAAAATACCCTGGGAGAACAGTGTGAACAAGAACATCTTCCCTGGCCCTCCTTCTGCTTTAGGCTTCATGCAGTATTTTGGAGATGACCTACTCTCAACTTGAATTTGATGCAGTTTTGACTTTTATTTTCCTATTCTCTCAACAGCATGTATCAAGGTGATTTCTATCTGTGGGTAAATATTATTTTTAAAGGGTCATTTTTAAAGTCCCCTACAGATATTTATAAGGAACCTTCACCATAGGCTTAGGTTTGATCTGTGGATGTCACTTAGAGTTTTGCCTTTTAGTTCAGAGAAAGTCAATTTAAATGCACAAGGAGGAAAAAAAAATAAAAGATGATGGACTTGATTCTGTGTTACTGAACAGGCACTTTGACTGACTTCATCACGAGCAGAATGAGACCTGGTTAGGGCAGGGGGAGATGCTGAAGAGACCTGATTGAGCAAAACACTTCAACACGTTTTCATCTTTAGGTATATAAACAGTCCCACTGAAACCTAGGAAATACTCATGTGTTTAATGTTAAGTATTCACTTAAGTGCTTTGCTGGATCAGTACCAAAATGATTATTTACAAAGTGCTGTCAAATACATCAGACATCAAGAAAATACTTTTCCTGATAAAATCCTTTGGCTCAGAATATCCTATGTGACTGCTTAGAATTGCAGCAAATATTTTTTTTTCAGATAGATAGAAGACATTATATTGAAATTTTCTCTCTAGACTTGGGATTAACAACTGTTCCTTTGTTCTGTTTCCTGAGAAAGATTCAACACCAAGTGATCTTTAAGAGCACAAATCTACAGCCATTGAGAGCTCAAATGTTATCGTAGTCCTGTGGAGCCTGCCAGGAGCAGAATCAAACATTTTTTGCCATTAATCTCTAGTAAAATAAGGCCGACAGCCCACAGTTCAACAGTTTTGTTTCCACTCATTTGAGGCAAATTGCAGGCATAACCCATTAGGCAGTTGCTTACAGTATTACCTGGATTTACAACTTCTTTTGTGCTATCCCAGCTATGAGGTTATTAATCTATTTGTGATATAGCTGCAGAAGACCTGCCTTACTAATGTACCATAAACGTTGAAATAACAAAGTCCTTTCTAACCTCAGTAGCCTGTACGGGAAAATTAAGAATCACTCTGGCAGTGCATTTAAAATAATTTAAAATATTAAAAAATAATCAAAAGCACAAGTGGTATCCCACTCTCCGCCTGGGACAGAGGCAGCTCGGTTAGCCCAAGGCACATCCAGCCTTGGTGTGAGTGCTTGTGCATGGGGGTATTTGATCTCCTTACTGTTCCTGCCTAATTGTGACAGGGAAGCAAGGATTCAGCAGCAATGAAGACCATGTAATTTGGGGGAAAGAAACATGCGAGTAGGTGAGAGAGGTCTTACTTGAATCTCTCCTGGATGCTGCCACTGAGGGCACCATGATGTGAGCCGATGGGTTGTTAGGCTCCAGCGAGCTGGTACAGCAGACAGCCCCGCAGACCTCCCACCGTCAGCACCTACAGATGGTAACAAGGCAGAAGGCTGTAGGAAACCAGGCATCATTACTTCAACCACCCACCACTTTTCCTCATTTTTTGACCGAGTCTGTTATTCTTAGATTGCCTAGTGCTATACAGAAGTAGCACGTTTCATAAAATTTTAAATATTTTGGCCGTTTGCGTCAGTCCTGGAGTGCTAACTTTACCTTGTCTTGTCAGACAGACTTCTGAGTTCACATGGGTGGCTTAAGAGGCTTTAAAAATTGTCTTTGCAGACATGGGTAAGAATGTCTTCCATCTCTTGTTGCTCAGTATGTTGTATCCTTCTGATCTGGGATCATAGTTTGCTTAACTCTCCCCTGTACCTCTCCTTGATGTCCAATGCTCACGCCGCTTTTACCCAAGAAAGCCCAAACCTCACATGCTCCTGGGAGAGGAATTGCCTGGCTCCTAGTCACTGCCTTCAGTGCATTTTGATCAACCTTATGGCACAGATTACTGAGAGAATACTGCTCTATTCATGTTACCCTCCATGCCTTGTCCTAGCGAGGGGGGGAACTGATTGAACATCATTACCTCTCAAGATGAAAGCACTTAGGAAAAGATGAGTTTGATTGATTCCTGGCATATGGCAGGATCCACTGGACAGTGCCTGCCCAGGAGTGGCATCAGGCCAGCATCCTCCTGCACAGAATGTGGCAGACCTGCACGGTGGCTTTCAAATGCCTTTGCTCACACATTTTGAAACAAATCTTGCTTTAAATACAGGGCTAAGCAGATGTCTTAAGTAATATTTCTGAAACACTTACAATCACCTGGAATATTGTTCCTCTTTTTGCCCAAATTCATCCCTGTGACCTCCAAAGAATCACTGATGTACTTTCCTTCTCTTACAAATTAGAGACAGATTTTCTGAACAGCCTGGCCTGTTCACGCACCTTAATGAAATAACTGAAGTGCCTGGTCCTTTTGACTACAGACAATCATTGAAGTGCTGAGAACGTTAAGAAACTTCATTCCTAATGAAACACACATTTGTACCATTTATCATGTTTTACATAATTTTATTTTGGACAGAGTTTGAAGTTCCTCTGGAGCTGGGGAGCTAATACATGGGGTTGTGACTTCTAAGTTCCTGTTTGAAATATGGTCCAAGGCAGCAATATTGACAGCAGATCCATTTTCCCAGGGTACAGCTGGGAGAAGCCTGGAATAAAGCCACTTCCATTGCCAGACAAGGATGACCACCTAAGGTGAGATACCAGAGGCTGACAGAGATTCATTGGCTCCACTGAGGTCCATGGGCACTTTGCTGCTGCCTTCAGTAGGCCAGCACTTCACCCAGGCTTAAAAACACAGCTGATGTGTGCTTGTTGCTGCTTGTTGGAATACTCCAAGGATCTCAAGGAAGCATCAGAACATCTTGTTTTATCTGAAGTTTCTAACGTTACTAGTCTTTGTCCCATCTTGGTGGGCACAACTCTTAGTGCGTGTTGGAGGTCGGTTTAAGCTCTTATTTCCAACACTGGTATTTAAAGACCCTGTAACGTATCTAAATAATATCATTGAAGAAAGATGTGTCATGGCTCAGCTGAGAGTGTGATTGAGGGGGTTAGGTTGTGCTGACTGTAGTAGGAACTGCTGGGGGTAGGAAACTGCCCACTGGAAACTTCAGTAAAATGACACATCTATATCATGTTGTTACAGTAGAGGTCACAAAAACTCTGATGTGATGTCCTAAAGGTGTAAGACTTTGCACAATTTCTTGTTAAGCATATTTTCACTGTTAATTGGACACTGAGTCCATTCTTTCATCAGGTAAATATATTCCGTGACTGAAGAAGTAGTGTTCATGTCCTAGATCTTCATCAAACTTGAGGCAGTGTGGTACACTTACTACTGCACTAACATATTTTGCCTTTCCTGAAACTCTTGAATAGCAGCCCACACAGACCAGAGCACAGGCAGCAAAACCCGGTTCAGAAGGGAGCTAACCACTGCTCCAGGGGGCTGGAATGTTTCTAAGGAGGAGCAGCGACTAAGGACTATACAGATCCACTACCACAGAGCTTGCTGATAACACAACCTTTAGCCAGCAAGAGACTGTAAACTTTCCAAACGCCCTGACAGTGTATTTCAGCTGCATATGAGGAGAACTTATTTGTCAGATTTTTTCCCTTTAGTCCCCTTATCCAGCCTTTTTGCTGAAAAAACTTTGCCCAGGGAATTTGCCCAGCCATCAGTAAGCCAGCGAGCAAATGCAAACTGCCCAGTTGTTTAATCTCCCTGTGCACACTGCACCAAGATAACACTGGCATGGCAATGATGCAGGTTAAGTCATTCCTCTCCAGTCCTGAGTTCTCCCTACAGTCTCCCTGTCTACTGTCTTGTCTGAGCTCCTTGACTGCCTGACCTGAGCAGAGAGCTCTCCCTGCAGAGCATCGCATGGGCCCTTTGTCCCTTGCAGAGCAAGGCAAGCTTCTGAAGTGGGCAGCTTGGGTGAGGTGAGGTGGATCAGATGTGTCCTTGGGCTTGCCTCTGGTCAGGCACGCCCAGGCCTGCCTGGTCCATACTGCTTATGTGCTCTTTCTGAGGAAATGCCCTGACTCTCTGGAATAAGGAAGAAGCATGCCTGTGTAATCAATTAAAAGGAAAACTAGAACAGTGCCTCCTCCCCAAGGGAGACAGTAGAGATTACAAGTATTTGGCAAGGGAAGCTTCACTTAGATGACGTGGGAAAGCAAGCCATAAATAGCAAAATGGTTGTAATACACAGGTGTGGAGGGTTGTCTACCCCCCCTTCCCTTTTGTTTTTAACAACTACTAAGCACAATGATGGGAAAAATGCCAGCTAGCCTGCAGGAGAGCTATTTACACATGGCACTGACACATCTGGGCAACAGCTACGTCAGCTGCTTCTCACCCCACCTATTCTGAAAGGACATCCTACTGAGGGTGACGTGACAGCAAAGCCCACCGCAGCTGGTCAAAAATCAATTTCTTTGGGTAGAAAGTTAATATGATGGTGGTGGTTGATTAGCTCCACACGTGATAATGAGTTTGTGTAGGGTATCTGTTCACCAGCAACAGTACCTACAGTCATCTCTCTGCACTGGCCAGGACTGAATGGTCAGCATTCCAGTGGATGCCTCAGGATTAAACAGCAGATCTGACAGAAAAAAAGTGCTTTGTGCTCGTATACAAAAGGGAACTGTCCCTGGATCATCCACGGCACCAATGCTGTAGCAATCACTTGCTGTAGGTAACCACCTCCTTGAAGTTCCTATTGGTCTCAAGTCTTAATTTTTAAAATTTTCTGTAGCATAAGAAATACCAGAAATGCAGTAGGGTAACGTGCTTCTCATGGATTGAGGGTCCATATCTTAAAGATTGTAACAGAATACTTCTTGTCCTGCAATAGCAAATTGTGCAATCTACAACACAGGTACCCTGAGGTGATACTGCATAGAAAGAATGAAGAAATTTAAGGACAGCAATGATCAGTGAGTTTAGGTGCAGGTATGAATAGATTGCCACAAAAAGTTGTAATAGATTTCATCCTGCTTATAGTAATATACTTTTAACTTAAAATCACTATATGGGTAGTATAGTGTCTCCAGTGAATCAAAATAAAGTATTTTTTTGGTACAGGAATCTGACGTGACTAGGACAGATGTAGCATGATATCTTACCATTAAAAAAGGTGAGAATAGTTTAAAGAAAACTCTGAGAGGTCTATGTTCACCAAGTGTTCTTCTGCAGCCCAGAAGTAACCTGCTGGTGAAACAGGTTTTCGGGGATTTGCTTCCTCCTATCCTTCAATTAGTACTGAAAAGTTTGGGTTCATAGTACAAAAAAATGTATGTGACATTATTACAGGGCAGTAAATCTTGGCATAAGGAGGCAATAGAGACTCCTAGCCTTTCTGCACCCTGAGCAGTACTTCTGGAATAGTGCTTCCATGGGGAGCAATGTGTTGTGTTTATATCTCAGGCTTTATCTTTGCCACTTCAGTTTCAGCCTTAACAGCACACATAGGAGCACATGCAGATACACACACATGCACACACGCGCGCACTTAAGTTCTTTCAGCCCACGTGAATGACAAGAGCCCAGAAAATGAAGGAGGTGTATGCAGGCATATGCATTAGGAGACAGCTGGATCAGAGGAACCATTTTGTTTCCAGGTTTCTGTTTATCAGTAAATCTCACACTGTCTGTACAGAATATGACTAAATCTGGGGACTCAGCAGCACTTTCTATCTCTTGGGTCTAGTTGTCCAGCTTATTAACATCTTAAGCCCACAGCAGAACAAGGCTGGTGCATGCAGTACCCCACTGCCAGCATCCTTTTGCCCTGGAAAGGAAACTTGAGTGCAGGAGCCAGACGGGAGCCCTGTCACATTTCAGGCAGGTTCCTGCTCTGAACAATAAGAAAACAGCAATGCAAGGCACTGTAGGGCACACCCGCCTTGTAGTGCACAGAGCAATGGGTGTAGCAGAGCACACTTTCATTTTACTCTGCAGGTAATATTTGCTCTGATGCTTGGTTGAGAAATCTCTTACTAGACTTTAAAATGTTGGGAATCTCAGGAAAGGCTTTAACAGTAAAAAGAAACCTTCCGAAGTTCAAGTCTTCAGTGCTAGGTTTGCATTTGAATGGTGACAGTCTTGTCCCATACTGGGAATGGAGGTAAGGAAAGCTATTAATCGTTACAGCCCTTCTCTCACCCTTTGATGGACTGAACAGAGAACAGAAATGCTACCAAGCCGAGTGTCAGTCTATGCCTTGCTCAACCAATAACTGACTTCTACTGACTTTAAAATTTTATTTACTTGTATCTGGAACCATATTGTCCAAAGCCACCTTTTTAGAGTTGATGATTACTGTTCATCATGTGATGTTCCAAGTACTTTCATAAATTGCTGTTGAAAGTTCATTTGGGGAGTCTTTTTGTGCTTGTAAATTACTGGCAGATGTCTCATTTTTTTGAAACATCAAGAAACTGGCAGGTTTACTAATTAAAAAAAAAAAGAACATTTTTGTTGTTGTTACTGTAGCTCCCTATTAAACAAGAAAAGTCTTCAGTACTTGCATGTATTTGTATTCTGTTGTTTTTCAGGTCTGCTCCTGAGGAATCTGTGCCTTGGATATCAAGCCCTATTTTGAAAGCAGAGACTAGAAATGCCATCTCTGTCCAGTCACGTTTAAAAATTCTTACCTACCCTCACTGCAGACCTCGCTAGCCTAGTGTCCACCTCTCCCCAGAAAGCCTTGCTCATTATCAGAATCATTCTGTAATTGCCACCCTTGGGACCGGTTTGCAATCCTCCTCCCCTGTAGTTGCAGCAAGCCACTGTCTTTCCATTGACCGGAGGGCAGCCTGATGGTATTGTTTCTTGTTCCTTTGTATCTGGAAGCCAAGCAGCAGGTTCCATTCCTGGTGTCTGGTCTCCTTCCTCTGAGCCTGGGACCATGCTGGCCATAGCTGGCTGGAAGTGATGGTGATAGGTAAGCCATGCCTTCATAGCTTGGTTAGTTCCTGCAGAGCTACGCTTTGCTCATTTTGATGAATTTTGTTTCATGTTTTTTATTCCATCTAGACACAGGTGTAACCCTTTAAAAATAAACTGATGCGGTGTTGTGTCAGCATGAACTACTAACTTCGTGGTCTTGTTTGTGCCAAACAGGCAACTGACACTGAGCCACAGAGAATGTAAAACTGTTGGTTTATGATTTTCCTTGCAGCAATTCAGCCTAGGCATATAAGAAAGCTGGTCCAGCATTATCAACACACACTTGACATTTCTTTCCAGCTAGTACGCTCTGTGATCCCTTGAAGCACATACTCTGCAGTGTCCATCAGTTTTGCTGAAAGCAGAGGCTTTTGGATGTGTTACAAATGTGGAACCAGCTATGTGGATTTAGAAGAGCTGGAGGATGAATGCTGTGCTTGTAAACCTGCAGCGGAATGCTAGGCAAAATGTCTGTGTTGGAGAAAACACAGCTTAAAAGGAAAACGGAATTCCTTTGCATCAGAGTCTCTGTCAGTTGTCTGACAACCTTGTTTATACTGTTTCCTGTGAAGCCAAGAGTTTCAACCAATTATTTAGAGCTTCCTTCCTCTTTACTAGTGCTGTTCACATCATCTCATCATCTGTTTTTCTGCTCTATTAGAGCAGTTTGTTGTTAACAAGATAAAATGCAGACAAACAAAATGAGTGGTCCATTTCAAATTGATTGCCACTATTCCGGTCCTGCCTCACAACTATCTTTGAGTACCTTCAATCTGTACTGTCTGCTGAACATGGCCTGAACTGAGTTGGTCGTCACATTGTAGCAAAAAAACCCAAAACCAACCCAAACTGTTTTCAGTCTTTTCAGCCTGGGTGAAACAATTTCAGAGGAAATACAAGAAGTTAATGCCCCAAAGACCACAGTAAAGCCAAGCAGGTGATGATGTCCATGACTTTACCACAGGAAAAGGGAAAGGCAAATGGTTGTACAGTCTCTGGCAGCCAAGGAACTGAAAAATAAACAATCAGGCTGCTCTCCCTGTTTTTCTTTTAGCGGTGGTTAGTCCTTCCTTTCCATTTTTTGATCTTCCTAGAGCACTGCAACCCCTCAATGGCCTCAATGCCTTCAGGGAATTGTGCTTTTATAAGACAAGGCAGTGCTGCATAGTTATCCCACTGCAAGCAGTCCAGCTGCTGTCCTTGTACTCTGCACTGTGCTCACGTGTCAGATGCTTCTGTCTCACAGGCACAGGAGTGTAAGCACCCTGCTGTGTATCCAGCGGAGCTCATAAGATTCTCCAGCCCTAAAACTTAGTTGTCATAAAACTGGACTCAAGTGCAATGGGAAAACTGATCGGAACAAACAAGAATGAGGGTGGTTCATGTATAAATAATCCTGTTAGACCTGAAACAAAAACACATCCAGTATTAGGTCAATGAGCCGCATGACAAACAAGAAGGAAATTTGAATTGGCTGGTTTTACTCTCCAGTGTAACCGATAGGCAAGAGACAACAAGGGCCAGGAAAGGATGTCTGAGAATGAGATTTCTGCATGTCTTTGAGCTTCCACAATCTTCTGAGCTCTGAGATTTGTTTAAAGTCCAAACCATCTGTACTTTTTGGTGCCAGGCCTGAAGAATCAGAGACCTGATTCAAAGAAGGAGGAATCAGAGTGTGTAATAGTGCTGCAGAAAAGATTGACATTTTCTCCATAATCTTTTTTGGGAAAAAGATTTAAGAGCTCAGAAAAACAATGATCTGAAAGGAATCTGTTGCTTTCACCAGTGCAAGAGCAAATATTTAAAATCCCACTGAAAAATCCCAGTGGGTTTCAAAGGTACTGAGTGGGCCAGTGTAGTATTTCCAATTCCTTTTTTTCTCTGCAAAGAAAGCCTCTTTTCAACAAACTATCTGTTCTTGTTCCAGACCACAGTAATAACAATGCAAATCTGCATGAGCTGACTACTGGGTAACATGTGACATGTTGCCTCTGTGCTGTCTTACCTATCTGTCTATCTGCAAGAAGGTGCCAGGTCCTGCGTCGTGTTTACTGACTGGTTGCTGCCTTCATTGTGTTGACTAATTTGGCAAAGTGCAATACAATTCCTTACCCAGCTCTGTCTTCTTCTCAGCCACGCAAGAACGTTTTGCATGCCATCAGTTTCAGGAAATGCTTCCAGCCATTTTTAAGGGTGGGACCTTATTGATTTTGGATGAAAATGCAAATTTAGTGAGGAAAATAGAGGACCAAAAGCAGCAGAGACTACAGTGTAATAGTATATAAAATAAATAAATGTTGAGGAAGGAATCAGAAACAGCAACAGAGAAAAGAGACCTGCCATGGCAGTTCTGCCCTTCCTTAATAATGGTTAGGGTGTTACTATCTTGAAAAATCTGTCTTTTCAAGTAGAAAGAAAATTCCTTTTCCTCTGTGTAAGGCTACTGGCAAAAAGGACAGAATTCCCTCTATAAAGTTCCCCAGTCCCTCTAAGCAGGCCAGCCCCTCTGCCTCTGTCAACAACTCTTCTTCCCCTGGAACCAAATTCTGGCAACAGGCAAGCTGGAAGACATGAGCACTTTCTATGGCAAAGCACCATGTCCTGGCCAACTTCCACTTGCTCTGTAAAACAGGAGGATCCAAGGATGTGCTTGAATTCTCCCTAAAACCAGAGTCACTCTTGCATTTATGTCCATGACCTTGAGAATCTAATTTAACAGCTTTCTGTTTTGAGCTCAGATATTTTGCACACTTCAGTGCCGCACTGACCAGACAACTCAGCATGGTGCTAACTGCCCATGCCGTACCGAGCTGCTTGACTACCTCCTTGTTTGCCAAAAACTCCTTGATTTTCTTTACAGCTGCAAAAGGTCCTGGCAGTGCTGCTGGTACGTGCTTCTTGCAAAGCAGGTGAAGGAACAAAAAAAGGGCAAAAAATTTGGTCTCTGTGACTGCTTCTTACATTTGTGGCTCATTTGGAAAGTACGTTGCTAATGGCTTGTTGCCTTTGATTCCTGTCACTAGATCTACTTCAAATGTTGTGGTGGCTAATACAGCTTTTACCCTCACTGGAAGAATGAGGAAACATAATAATTATAAATTAACTCAAAAATATAAAACCCTTTAGACAGGCTGCCAGCCAACAGGAAGGTAGACAGGCAGCTTGTAGGTGCAGACAGGTAAACAGATAAACAGAGAGATATGATTTTAGCATCTAGGGTCTTCCCACCCTTTTCTGTAAAGCACCCCGAGACATGGATAGAAAATCACTAGTGTAAAGATTATTTCTATTTCAGCAGATGGGTCCTGAGTCTGCAGCTAGACATGCTGCAGAGGAGGTTTCTCCATTTATCCAAATTTCTAGCCACTGAGCTAATGTAACGTGTATTTAGGCATCTGATGTTAGGCACATAATGTATTGGAAATAATGGCCTTGAGACTTCAGAACTACACTGTTCTAAAGACAGTTTCTTGTGAAACAAACAAGTTAAAAAACTTTAACTTTTGCAGAATTTAAATTAAATGTATCTTGAAGTATCATTTTACTTTCAGTCTAATGAAGTTACTGGGTTATAGCTGATGGAAGAATTTATTGTACTCTGATTTTCTTAATTTTTAAGAAGAAATAAAGGCAGGTTAGAAATCAGGTTTGCCTTCAGTTAAATCCATTCCTTTAGAGTAAGTTCTTCTGCCTGACAGTATTCAAAGACTATAAAGATGATTTTGCATCAATGTTTTTTAAAGATACATTATGAACACCTGAAATACAAGTCTAGCTCAGAAAATAATAGTTCTTTTAGGATGAATATATAAAGATACATTATGAATACCTGCAATACAACTCTAGCTCAGAAAATAATAGTTCTTTTAGGATGAATACATAGGAAGACTTTTAATTCCGTCATAAAGTGCCAGCCTGTGTAGGCTGGTGACAACAGGGAACAAGCAGGCAACACTGGGCTGTGATTGTGGTGGCTGCTAGAACTTGTCCAGAATCTGGTCGTGCCTCCTCTACAGCCAGCCAGCCCCAGCTCTGCCAGCGCGAGGGAGCTGGCCATGCCCAATGCAGGACCCACCTGCTGTCTCAGAGTCACTCTGAAAATGATTATGTGATTAATTAGGTTAATATGCTGAACATGGCATATTAATACCTAACACATTATGCCTTAATCTTCATTTTAATTCAGCCTCGTGCTGAGGTCTTACACCCAGAATTTGCATGTGTTTTGAAGTCTCAGTTTTGTTCACTACCACTTTATATTTTTGTTATACTTTTACACATCCCATCATTTTTGTTTCTGCTGCTGATGTGGCTGGAGAACATTACATAGTGTTCCTTGTTAGTCCGTCTCGCAGTCACAATATGCAGAAGCAGTTCAACAGTCAGTGTGCAGCCATGGTGAAGAAATAAGGGGGGAAATCGCCTGATGTAGGCAGGAAAGGGAAAAGAATAGGACTTTTCCATTTCTCCCACCCTCTGATCTCAGTTGAGGATCAAGTATACGGCATAGGCCTGAGAGGATCTGAGCAGCTGCTTCTTTCAGAAAAATGCAGGAAGGATTTGCATAAGCTAGCTGAGGAGTGCCTTGCTCTACGGGGCAATTTGTGGGGAGAGTTCAAGCAGCTAAAAAAGATGACCAGTTTGCTAATGGTAATTCAGAAAAAGCCAGCTTATATAATGCAACAAGACAGGATTTCTAATGTCTTGAAAGATCAGTTTAGACCATAGTTAAAAGCAGGAAATTTCTCTGACTTTGCTCCTCTCACAGAAAAGCTCACCATGGAGTTTACAACTGGCATGATCCATTCCTGCCCACATCAACAACTGCCAGGAGACTTTAACCCCTTCCTGTTCCCAGTGCATCAAGGAAAAGGCTGCAGGTATGCAGCAATGCTGGGTACAGACTATTCCTGCCTGAGAAGATGGATGCT
Organism: Falco biarmicus; assembly: GCF_023638135.1. Taxonomy (NCBI): domain Eukaryota; kingdom Metazoa; phylum Chordata; class Aves; order Falconiformes; family Falconidae; genus Falco; species Falco biarmicus. The sequence goes on along the minus strand of NC_079301.1, from coordinate 616,153 downwards.
CTCCCCGAGTATCACAGGCAGTTTTTCAACTTAGTATGACATGTCCTTGTTTTTCCATGCTCTGGAGTGGGCATCTCTTATTTGCACTATGAGCCAGTATAATTACCCTCCCTGTAAACAAAGAGTTTAATACACGGAGGGGAATTTACTTAACTTGGGCCATGGCAGATTTATAGTTTTTAAATGGAATGCCAGAAGGTTGTTGGCACTTACAGAATCCTGGTTTGTTATTTCATAATCACATATTTATGGTTCCCACAGCATATCTGTTTTGTCTTGCCGTTCGTTTATTGCAGGTCTATTAAGCTGTCACTGCTTAGCTTTGAGGCACTGTACTGTAATTCTATCCATCACTGTGATTGTACTTTTATTCTTCTGGGACTCTTTTGATGGAGATCAATATCAGTGCCTTGGAGAATATATAAGGAGCATGTTCTGCCCTATGAAGCAGGCACAGAAAAAGCAAAGATTGTGAATGAGCTATTGTCTGGGGAACACGCTCCTTACAAGAAAGATCAATTACCACCAGCCCAGGTGTTGGCTCTTTTGAGTGTACTTGCTGATGAACAGGATCCCATGTATCTAGACCCTCCTGCACAGTTACTTACTATTCCTGTTGGCAATTTTAGCAGAGAAACCAGGATTAAAGCAGGTCATTGACATTTAGCTCCCCTGGAAAAATAAAATCACTCGGAAACCTTTGTGTGTTCCCTGCCTAGGCCAGGATTTTGCAGCTTGTTCTTGTCCTTGACTTTTTCTCCTCCTAATGAACACACACATTCTTCGCTCGGTTCCAGAAAAGTAGCTGCCTGGTCATTCCTGTGAAGATGAAGGTAAACCAAAGTCCCATGCTGGGCTGCTTGCTGCATGTGAAAACGCCTCCTTGAGAGTGGAGCAAAATGCTTTGCTTAATAAAAGGTTATGTGTGTGTAATGATGACACAGAAAGACCTGAGCCCAGGAGTACCTCCAGTGGCAGCTCTCAGCATGGGCAGAGGTGAGGTGTCCACAGCACTGTCTCCTGATGGGAATACAGATGAGGACACTGGGAACAACCACATGAGCCCATGCCCAGCTATGTGCCCTGCCTGTCCCTATGCTGGGCCAGCCTCACAGCACCGCCCTCACAGCCGCAGCCAGCGCTCCCTGCCGTGGCTGTGGGAAGTGGGCTGGCTGAGCTCCTGAACAGCTAAGAGTACTTTTTGGAAGATGAGGTACCAAGTTTGACCCTGGCAATGTGAGGCTTCTCTGAAGGAGGTTATGAGATATAGCTTGCTTTAAGGGGGCTGATTCACACAAACTCTTACAGTAAATGACCCCCTATCTAAGCCATTACCTTACATCACACCCTGAAGAAGCACAGGACAATTCAAGGCAGCCCAAGTCAGCATGAGGATTTTTGAGCACTTATAGGAGTTGACCTCTAAGTACAGAGTGATGTTCAGCCGTAGTTATAACCAAGCTGTGCTTGGCTCTAATATGATCCCTTTGCTACAGAAAGGAGCACCGTGCCTGCGGTCCCACTCCAGCTCCGGCCAGCAGTAGGACTTGAAGTCAGTGTATGGCTGGGTCTCAGCAAACCCTGCATTTCTGCCTCAGCCACTGCTTTTGAAGTCAAGGATGCATCTTTGAGCTCAGGCTAAACTGGATACGTAACTTTTTTGAAGGAAAGTTAGAGCCCTACTGTGCTACCCAAAAGTTAGGGAATTAGGTGAAATGAGATGAATTTGTAAACAGACGGTATTTTAAGGGGCCTTAAAGAGGTGGCCTTATCTCAAAGGCAATTCTCACTCAGGAACTATCTCAAATTCAGGCAGTCAATGTGCAGCTGCTCCGCAGTGAGGACAGTGCTCAGGGTGGACCTCGGCAGTAAGCTGCAGTACCCACAGTTGGCCATGTAGGAAATCCCTCCCATTGCACTGGGGCTGCAGTTGTCTGACATTGATGCTCCAGCACATTTTATCAGCCTTAAATTAATTAAAAACACAACCAAAGAATTTATCCTTCCAATAGAGTTTTCATCTTTACTTCTCTTTAGTAGTAAGAGATTCAGCTGATGAAAATCCTTGTCCAAATTTCAAATTATTTCAGAAACTTTTCAGACACTATCTTGTCCTGTGTAGCAGTTGAAGTTTTGCAGATGACTCATTCTCACTCAGTGAATAATCTGGAGAGTGCTGTGTTGTTTTTCTTTTTAATACCTCCATCTGTTATCAAGAAACAATTTTGAAATTAATGAATAATCTAGAACTCTACAGCTTTTCAGTCAAGATTAAAAAGAAAACATACCAAAAGAAACCTCAAAATTCCACTTTTGTTTTGTACCCAAAATATATAAAAAAAGCAAAGCACTTCATTATGGTTGGAATTCATCAACCAACTTGCAGACATACATGTTCACAAGGAACATCAGACATTTTTGAGCCTGTTTGTGATCTGATGTGAGCAACTCATACAAGCCCCATTCTGAGTGAATCTATGGCAGTAATGCATTGTAACTGTTGCAAAGTAAAATAACAAAAGGCATATATTGAAACTTGGGAAGTCATTTGGACTGCTTGAAGAAATGAGAATGGACCAAAATAGCAGCAAATAGAGCAGGAGAAATCTAGGTTTTATTCGGTTGTTACTTAAGAGCATTCCTAAACAGCAGTGGAACTGGGGCCAGAATTCAGGGCCCCACATATTCAGCTATCTTCCTGTCCTGGAGACTATCAACACATTTTGTTTCCTCTGCAAATCTTGCATTTATTTCTAGGAAAAGAAGAATCATCTGGGATGGTAGAAGCCATTCCTTTCTGCACATAACCAGCAAGGTTAGTCTATAAGCATGGTGGATGTCATCCTCTCTCAGAGGTTTGGATGCCCCCACGTTGGGAAGTAATTATATATAGAAAAATACTAATAGTAATAAAACTAATAAGAGTGGAATAAGGCAAGTGTAATAGCTGCCCTGCCTGGAACAAGCAAGTATTATCACTAAGACGACATGTTAGCCAGCAGAACCAATGCCACTGTCAGCACTTCAAAAATGGACACAGGTGCTATCTGATTTGTTCTTCAGTGCTTAAGCTTCTTGGGCTGGGTCAGTTTGTCTTGCCCAGAACCAGACTCACACATGTCCAAAGGAACTTTCAGGTCAAACAAGGCATCTTCCTAGCTAGAGGAATGCTGAGAGAGGTCAAATTTTCTTCCCATAGAGAGGAGAACTTTTCTTCCCATCAGACTGCAGTATCTGCATTAAGCATCTAATGCCTGCCAGCATTTTGATTGGGATTGAAGTGAGCAACTGACGTCCACAGACGTAGTCAGAGGAAGAGCTACGAGAGAACTCAGGCATGCTCAGCTTCCCAAATGCTGCTACATAAGGTAGACTTCATAACTTGCTATATGTGATGAGTTACTTTGGGCTTTTTAGTTGTCAGCCAGCAGACAGCATGAAGATCAGCTCTTACTGTTCCAGCTCCTTTCTCTGTCTGGCTTCTGTTTTCTTTCTGGTGTAAGTACAAGAACTGGTCTGTGTGTATATGTGTAAAAGATAAAAATCCATTCCGATACTTTAAAAATGTTTAAAACTATTTCTTTGTGCTTAAAAATGAAGAGATGCAATTGAAATTCTGTTCAAGAATCTAAATAAATAGAGGAAAAAGTGAATAGTGTTTCTATGAAGGGAGTGTAATGAATAACTGAGAGTGTTTAGCAATTACTGATAGGAATTTTCAGTATTTTGAGGTTTTATCCACTCTGCAAGTTTCTCTGTGAGGCCTGGACTTTCTAGAGAGACTTTTCGGGACCAGTAAATCAGCATTACTGGTGCTACACACTGTCCCAGGCCCTTACCATACACAGACTGGGATCTTCTCCCTCATCGATGGACAGGAAGTTTCTCCCAGGTGTTTCTAGCATCAAGGTGAAGCTTTTCTGACTAAATGCTGGGTCAGTTCTGGCCTTTCAGGCAGGCTTGCCCTCATCCCAGCCCTTCCTTCAGTGCCTAGGTCAGCTCTAGTCTGTCAGCATGTGCTGGGCTGGCTGCAGTTCTTCTGGCAGGTGGTTAGTCCTGTCCAGCCTCATTACAAGCAGAAGGGGCTTCAGCTCCTTCCCAGCCCCAAACACTACTGCTCTTGCCTTGGCCTTTTGCAAAAGCAGCCCTTCACCAAACCCAAAGGGTACCCCTCGGAGTGCTCCCATAACCCCTTCTAACCTCTGCTTACTTTTTAGTCAGCTAAAAAATTCCGAGTTTGCAAAACCACTCTTGAGGTCTTTCCTGGTTTTGTGTTGGCTAAGATGGTGTGATTTGTTACTGCAACCAGCTCACAGGTTCTTCTGGTACTGTTACCCAAACAGCTCGTTCCTATGAACATCAGTCCTCACATATCACAGGTACATGCCCAGTATGACCCAGTAATCACTGAAGAACAGATATAAGAAAAGCACTGGGGATACAGTCAGTGCTTCTCATTAGCAAGGAATGTTCTCCAAAACATCTTGCCCAGATACTGGGGGTTCCTTCTTTCCTTCCACACTACTCGCAGGCTTATAACTGTGCAGGCTTTTTGTGCCATTTCCATCTGCATGGAATTTGCTGGAGTTTTATCTGCTAAGAAATTTAGTAGGAATATTTTTTGCATAATTAACACCAAACATAGTTCTAGATTTAGAAGAACACAAGCAATTTTGAGGCTCAGTAATCATGGTGCATTTGGAAACAGGACACACTGAAGTTTATGTTGTTACAACAGAGAATTGATAACCCAACATGATGCAGGCAGTGAGTACTTCTGCATGAGACAGCACCTACAGCTGTGATTCTTACAGTGCCTTCCACTGCACACAAGCCTGTTCAGGTAAAGCAATATCTAATGTCTGAATGCAAGCACTTTTTTTCCGTTTACATGGTCATCCCAGAAGCCCTTCAGGACTTTCTAATATAAATATTACTTATATGGCACAAGCTTAAGTTTTATTTGAAATTTAAACTCCTTTGAAAACATCACAGAAAGTAGAAACTGGTTGTGCAGAGTTGCAAGTAACACAAAGAACTCTTCAGGGAAAAACCTCTGTTAATCCTGGGTATCATATGCATTTTGTTTTCCAGAGAGGTTTTGATGTTCAATTTACATTGGAAAGCAAGGAGATTTAAATAACTCTAAAAGAAGTGAAAGTAAACCAAATATTTTGTCACAGCCTTCTGCAACCTTGTCGTTGAGGCTGGCAGCTGGGTGGGACAGGGCCAGACTGATCTGTCTCAGCCTAACTAACGACACGCAGATGCTTCAGAAAGGCATGTTTCCTGGCAAGCACCAGTAATGCTAGAGAGCTTAGATGTTATGAAGCGTCCAGGGAAGAACAGCTGCTAGGTTGCTTGTATATAGCTGACTTCTTTTTAAATATAACGGCAAATAAAAGGTTATTTTATTTATGCTGGTAGAATGTTCATTGGCACTACCCAGCTGGCCAGGTGAAATGGTGGCAGGAGAGATGGAGCAGCAGAACTGCCTTCTTAATGGCTTACCTGCTAACGCCCACCCCAGACCTAATGGGACCATTGGCAATGAGGCAACCGAGCACTGCTGGACATTTCACCCCAGCTTCCCAACCGCAGATTCATTACCAGAGCAGTCAGGTACCAGCTCCAACACTGCTGAACATCCTCTGCCCATGACCGGGATGAATGGTCTGGAGTGACTTCTAATAGGGTTCTCCTCTGAACCAATGGCTTGGGTCGAGAAAAGCCATATAGTGCATTTCCAAACCCTCGACTATCCAGTGCGTGATCCATGTTTGGCAGAGTTGATGCATGTGCATACGGATGGAGACAGGAGCATTTGGTTCATGACATTGTGCTGTGGTACTGCTGCAGGTGAGGAGACAAAAGGAAGGGTAACGATCTCCCTGCTAGCATCCAGATAACGCTGGGCAGGGTATAGCACAAATGTTGAGTGTCTAAGCATCTTTTCCTCAAAATTGTTTACTGGCTAAAAGACAAAGAGCTAAAGCAAAATATGCCCATGTCAGAAAATGTATGTCTTGTCAGTGAAAGGTCTGTTGAGAACAAAGATCATGGGAAAATGACAAAATACAGGGATACAGCCATGACTTGTACTTCACATTTAGAGTTTGAGAAATTCATCAGTTGTATCTCATTAGTTCTTTTCATCCCACTTCCTAGCTGGCCAGCTTCTCGCTTGTTTTTTGCTTTAGGTGTTCATTCTGTCAGCACAGAATTGAAGCAACTAGCTCCAGAACTAAGAGAGAAAAGGGGCAGACCTTAGATCTGGTAGTTTGGACCCCCCCTTGTTTACGTAAGCCTTCACATCTGAGCCTAGGCAGAGCACGGACAGCAAGCTGGCTGGGGAGCCTGCTCTCCTGGGGAGTATTACTGAGCAACCAAGGTTCCGTCTGGGTATTTTTTTGCCATTTGCTTTTCAGTCTGTTGGGTTTTTTGTAAGTCTATTTGTGTTTCAGTCTAAACCCCCACATAGATGTAATTCTGTTTTTGTGTTGGAGTACAAACCAAATTAATTCCATGTTTGCTTACTGCATAAATCACTAACTCGGGAAGGTCAAATGGTACTTCCTCTTCCTCTTTTTCAGCCTCTTTTCCTAAGGAAATTAAATTAATCGTCATGCTGTCTGTGTGTGTATGCCCATACACATGCAGGTGTGAGGATCTTTTCACTGCCTCCAATTTTTTTGACAGAGAAGGGCTATTCCCGGGGGGGGCCCTGAAGTTAAAACCTAACTGTGTTGTGAAAGAAGTGTATTTGTAGGGGTTGGAGAACCTACTAATGACTCATTGAGGTGAAAATCTGCAATGTGACCTCAGTCCCTTGTAGGCACTGAAGTAGTCACATAAAGGAAAGGTATTACACATCCATTCAACATGGGAAGGAAAAGCTTCAGTTAAAAGTTCACACTTTTGAAAATGCCTTGTTCACTAATGCCTGGTAAGGTGCAGATCGTATCATTGCCTTAACACACTTCACTTAAGAGAGTACTAGTTCCTTCAGACTCATTTGGAGTATTGACCACATTACACACATCAAGAGGAGACTGGACATCACTGCTTCTGGTTCTGGGGGATTATTCTGCTGATTCTATATGATGTGGATGATATCTCAGGGTTATACAAATCAGGAAACCAAATGCAAACTTCATCTTTTCAATAGATGTTCCAGAAGAGCCTGTATTACAGAATTTGAATATTAGAGTGTTTTAGTTGTTTATAAATTCAACTATTTCAAGTTTTCACACCAGTCGACAGGCAGTAACACCAAGTGGGACTGGTTCTCAAGTAGAGTAAGCATGAAGGAGACACCAAGGCATGTCCTTAAGTCTAGTGAGCCCTCAGTAAATAACTGACCCAGCATGTCACAAACCTCCATTTAGGAATATTTAAAAGCAAAATCATGCACATGATTACCCTAATCACTTAGTTGCAGCAAAGCTAATGGTAAAAATAGCCTTTCTACCTTGATTTTTGCATGCAGCTGAGCAAATTATGTATTTAAGGGGAGTCCCAGCTTTATGATTTCCTGTGACTGTACGACTGTAACACTGTCACTCTGATGACTGTACACTAATGTTTATGGATAGGCTGGTATGAACTTCTGTCACATATATCACATAATCACAGTAGGAAGACTGTTTCTGCAAGGGGCATTTATAAATCCCACTGACAGGCAAGGTGCAATGCAGACAGACAGACTTCACCAGGGAGACTGAAACTGGTAACAGAGCTATTCCATCCCATTATTGAGATTCTGCTCCAGACTTATGAATCACTTGTCTACCACAAAATATCTCTCTTCAGCACATCAAAATCTTAAATAGGCAGCATTATCAGCAACATTAGTTGGCTGATCTGACCAAACATCATCTTTTTTGTCTGAGGCTTCCATCCACCTCTGTGAAAGGACTGTTTCACAGCAGAGAAATGAGGGAAGATGCCTGAATTTATCTAGCTGAAAGTGCCATGAAATGGACTCTGTTCTAAATAGATGTTAACCTCTCTCAAAGTAACTGATACTTTTTATCATGCATATTTCTCGAGACCTTTCTGAACTGATGAAATATTCATCCCAAATACTCTGTGTGGGGATATGAAACCAACACCCGTGTCAGATCCTCTTCCTGTCATTCTGCACAGATTCATCAGAATTCTCAGTGCATATTGAGTATCAGGGACACAACTCTGAATTCTGTTTCCAGTTAAAAAATGTAAGTGTTCTATTATACACAATTAACTTCATACCTCAGCTCTTCAGTTTAGTCTTGAAACCTAATTAGAAAATGTTACCAATATGTACAGAACTTGACATACTAAACCCAGGTCAATCTATTATGCACTTTTGATTTAAATTCAGGAAAGGTTGTTAGTTTAACACAAACCAAAACTCCATGCCTGGTTTTGTCACTGGCCTGAGAAAATCTGTTTTCTGTTGCTCTTTTAACCTCCAGCTTGTAACTTTTCTTGTCTCTGAATGCACTCTGCAGTATAAACACTGTCCACAGGTACAGTGCCTCGAAAAGGCTGATCTGAGTTAGATCCTGGGCTCTCTTGGAATACTAACAGTTACAATATGTGTACTCAACACATATGCTAGTTGTATTTCAGTCTTCTGTCTTCCAGCATACAGTGGGGAGATGTCTAAGCTGAGGCTACTGTCCTAACTATTTCTTTTAGTAGCAAGGAGGATTTTTCACAACTGAGGCTTATATTCAAAGCAAAAAAAAAAAAATCCTTATTGCCTGTTACACTCCTAAATTATTCAGAAGTTCCTGTTTTCCCTCTCCAAAACTGAGAGAAGAAACTAAACAAGGTAGGAATGTCAAAGGCACTTGCCCCTGAGTGCACCATCTAGCCTCCACAATTTGAGGTGCAGCATGGTCACTTTTTGTTCCTACAAGAAAATTCAGAAAGCAGAACCCTTGTCTAAATAAAGACAACCTTGGCAAAGAACATTGTTTCAGCTAGTGATTTCTGTCAAGGCAGCCTGTGGTCACAGCAAGGCCATACAGCAGGAACAGAGAGCAAAGAAGCAAAGAAAGACATTTCTGTTGAAATAAAAAAGAGAGAAAATGCAGCTCAATGGTGAGAACCACATGTAACTGCCATCGGGAATGCCTTGTTACTGCGTCTGAAGGAAACACTCCAGGTGTTTATTTCTAGACAGGCTCCTCTCCAGAGCAGGAGTATTCAACTGGTGGCCTTCACACCCTTTATAAATCCCTGGTACCAGCTGATGTAAACAGAAGAAAAGCCACACAAGCATTTATAGACATACTACACACATAATAGTGCTGCATATTTAATAGCGCTACATACAGCAGACTATGTACGTTACTTTTCTTATAGGATCTGAACTTCCCTTGAAAATTTTGTATGCCTTCACGAATTCGAAAGAAGTTGGATTTCAGCTTCATGAAACTCAGAGCACAGAGGGTGAGCACCCTGTTCCAGATAGAGATTTGCCTCAGATATGGTTTGGTATGGCAGCTTCTTCCACTCATGATGTAAATTCTTCAGAGGATAATAAACTTTTTTTTTATAGTTAATCTTGCAAAGGATAATAAACAAAGACAGCTTGACACACAAGTCTTCTTCCTGATCCAGCCATGTGGGCTGCACATAGACTGTAGACTCATCTACTTCTCTAAGTCAGTACCTTGGAAAGCAGAACCATTACACAAAAATTTCATTGCTGCTTGATGCAGTCTCTAGATCAGTATAGTCCTTAGATCAAATATAACAGCAGTCAACTGTGAGTTCTGTCCATGAAACATCATAGTTCCTTCTGAACATGGGATTGGCAGGGAAGGCAGGGAAACATTCTTCTGAGATACCCTCTGCAGAAACTGGAAATAAAAGAGCTAATAGCCGAGCAACTGCTTTTGCACTTCAGCAAGGGTTGACAGTGACAGGGGTAGACAGAAAAGTTTATCATACTGATATTTGAATGTTCTTTCTTCTCCTGAAACACGGTTTTTCCTACCTACACAAAGGGAAGAAGAGTGTAAGTGTGGTGAGAGGAGACAGGGGTCTCACCCAGGCCGCATCAGTCTCTGCAGGCAAATAATATCCTTTAAAAAATGCTGCCCTACCCTGCAGCTCATCAAACATCTACATGGCCCCCAGCCTGCTCCAGAGACTTGCATGCTTAACCATGCATAGGTTTCTGCAAACTTAGTTGTTCACCTACAAGAAACAATAAAGTGTTAAAATTTAACATTAGAAATATTTATGCCTTTCCTCTCGTTGAAGGCATCGGAAGTCTGTCCATAACTTCCTTTTAAAAAGGGTGTTAGATAGGTTGGGATATATTTGAAGAATTCTCTTTGCCTTTTTTCATTAATCTATTGTGGAACTCTATTTTAAAAAATTCTGTGAGAAACAGTGATAGAAAAAAATATCCAGAACTCAGAATATACCGTTCCCATAATGAAAAACCATAAATTCCTAATCTTCAAGATCAGGACAGGTATTCTGTATATCTTATTCTATTGAGTTCAGCAACTCATATTTGCTGAAAAAACATCTTATTAAGTTCAGCCCATGGTCCAGAAAGAAAACTAGTGTGAATATAGCATCAAGAATGAAAAATTCATTCTCTGTTGATGTTGTCTGTCCCAGGGTTTAATCATTTTTTTGTTAAAAAGGAGTCCCTTTTTCTTACTCAAGCGGCTGACTTTGGAGTGACTTCCAGCCATTGTCTTTTTTTTTCCCCATGAGACTACGCAGGAATGGGCCATATATACTACACGAAGAAGTGTTTATTAATTTTTTTTCTCTTTTCTCTGTTGTCTTTTTGATTAAGAAATTAATTGAATACAACTCTAAGGACATGCTCCTTTGAAGAGGTTGTAACATATATAACAAAATTCTCTTGACTTTGCAGCATTTCTGAAACTATCTGATATACAGATCCAGAAGTTTTGTTAATCTTAGAGTTGGTGACACACACGACTTCTTATAGAAGCCACATGTGACAAACTACCAAATAGGAATAACACATTTAATAATACAGTATAGATCAAACAGCCTTTCTCCTCCCTCTCCCAGTGTATCATCATTTTTTTTTATTATAGAGGTGCTCTGAAGACAGAACCCTCAAGGGTTTTTGATCCTCAGATGCCTGACCCAGCATTGGTCTTAAAATACTGACCAAAAAAAAAGGTAGTAAGGTCATATACTTCATGATGTTCTATCAAGATTCAGAATATGGTCCCACAGGGCACTGTGAGGTATATGCAATTACAGAGGAAAACAGAGAATTTTCTTCCTTTGGTCAGAGGAGTTTTGTGGCTTAGATGAGAAATACTACTGTGTTCAGGGAAATTCCGTAATTGGAATCCAGTTTCTAAATTTGTACTGGATTCCCACTTAAAGTTCTGAAAGGAACAGCGAAAAATATCCAGCCCAAGCTCAGGAATAAATACGAATGAAAAAATAAGCAAATACCATAATTTATCTGGGTTGCAGTTACTGCAAAATGACTACTAAATTCAATAGGATAAGTAAAACATTACAGTTTGGTTGGTATTTTGGAACACTAGCAAGAGGTATCTTGCAAAGAAGAGTGATTCATCCAAGTACTTGGAGGATGGGAGCCATGTACAGGTTCTGAAGCTGCTGATCAGCATAAACAGGCTGTAAATTTAGTAGGTAATAGTGCAAGTCAGAGAAAAACAGGGAGAGAAAACAAAACATATGGTCATAGTCTGAAAAGTGGATGAAAGTTTGAACTGGGAAAACAAACCCAGTAATTCAAATACTTGCTTCTGCTTAAGCATATGCATTAAATCACATTGAGAATATCATGTGTCATGGAAAATTGACATTGTTTGTGGGCAAACAGTTTGAGAGAGACTCAAATGGAAAAGTGAGTTCCAAGTACCTCTGAACGTAATGGAATTTGCAAATCTGCATCTGTATTCACTACCAAGTAGGCGCCTGACTTGAACTCTAAAAGAGCCCAGTTGCCAGTCTTGTTGCTGTGACTGCTCTCTAACAAAACACAACCTCTAGGCTGTTGTGAAGTTTGCTCCATCATCTGATGAGAGCTGACACAACTCTGTGATTACACCCTGATGTTAAAATGCTGTGAACTGGAGCCTTCTGTTCAAGAGCTTAACCAACACTGAAGCATGAAAGAAACTGTGTAGCATTGTAGATACATGAGTGATGTTCCTCTTCAGCTGAAAAAATGGCTGGTACCATATGCAAGTGGTTTCATGTTAAAAGATTTCTGTCAGGTAGGCAGCATGTTATAGAAACCTTCTTATTTTTTGTATGTTACCTGGTGAGCTATGACTTCTCTGGAGGGGATTTTGCACCTCAACATAATTTCTTTTTGGGTTTTGTGACTACTAACTTCTGTGGTGAGTGAGAGCATTTGTCTGAAAACAATCAGAAGTGAGTAGTTTTGCAAGCCCATGAGCAAGAGATCACTGAACGGCAGAACATATCCAGTCCTGATAATTAATCTCAGGATTATAATAATCAGGTATCCCTGAGATCCCACTGCAAAAATATTTACCTGGGAGCCACAGACCACAGTAATACAGGGCAAGACATAAGCAGTGATGCAGTTTTATTTGCACAAAATGATATGGTAGTATGAAGTTTTTCCCCTTGGTGAAAAAATTTAGTGGGGAAATTGAAGTGGACTGAGGTTGTGGAGCACTGACAAATGCTTGCAGTACTCTGAATAGCAAGGACATATCTTGAGCTTTATCATACCTCTAGTGTGCGTCCTTTGCCTTCAGAAGAGCGATGTTTGAGACATTCCACACTGCACTCCCACTAGGGCATGTTCAGCTCTGCATGCTCATTCTAAATGGCAAGGCATGGTGGCTATTTGGGCTACTGTGACTAGAAGCAAGGCACATGCTGAGCTTGGGAACACATGACCCAGGAGCACTGTGTTCCTCAGGCAGCACAGTGAAAGCACCTGCTTATACTGAAAAGAAGGAGCCAGTCTGGATCTGCTGAACCCAGTATGGGCTTGCACTCAGTAAGGAAAATAAGGGTTAAATGCACAACAGCGATTTACAAGCTAAATTTCCAGGTAGGCAGAAGTGGCAGGTGAGGCTGGCATTGGGGGGAATTGATGCTGGCAGAAGATATGAAGATATCAGAGTAAGGAATTCAGCTTGGAGTAAGCTTTCCTTGGGAAGAACTATCCGTATTTTCAAGCACAGTGCATATTGATTGTCTACAGCTGCGGACAATGGCTGATCTACCTCCTGCTTGAGCAGAAATCATGGTCTTGGAAAGTACTTGTTTTTGCAAGCAAGTATAGAAATCTTACATAGGCGTAGCTGGGTGCCACAGTCACAAATACAAACCAGAATTCATAGGTAATTGTTAGTGTAGCTTTACCTTTTGTCCTTCTTACTTTGCCTTTAAACAGACTTAATAAAGGCTGTTCATTACTCAGATTTATTCTGAAGGAGTCTGAACTTCCCCAGCTCACTCTTTAATCATTCTCTGGCTTACACTTCTGCCTTTCCTTCCAAAATGCTAGTAATAAATAAAGCTGTTGAAATGGTCACAGCACTGTGCAAGCCTACTAGTCGATACATCTTTTTGTATTTGTCTCTGGTTTGTTTTTCTTTTTTTTTTTTTTTAGCCGTCTGATATATAGCCTCTGTATCTCTTTATTTCAGAGACTTCAGAACTTCAGTAGTTCTCAGTGGGCATTCTGCCTCAGAAGACATCTTATGAAATGTCTGCTAATAGTTTGTCTCTAATATTAGTAGCAATGACAGTTAAATAAGAAAAACAAGAGAGCAGCTGCTTGATGCTCGGGCCAAAGGACAAGGAGTCAGGGAAATGTGCTGCTTTATTTGTCTCCATCTTGTCTTCCATAACTGAACATGAAGAGAAGGCATGTACTTACAACTGATATAGATTTAGGACACAAACTAAAATACATTTAAACCTAAGTAAAAACTTTTTTACTGTAAGGATGATCAAGCACTTGAACAAGTTGCCCTGAGAGGCTGTAGAATCTCCATCCTTGGCGATATTCAAAACCTATCTGGACGTAGTCCTGGGCAGCCTACACTAGCTAATCCTGCTTTTGGCCAGGGGATTGGACTAGATCATCTCCAGGGGTTCTCTTCCAACCCCAACCATTCTGTGATTCTTTGGTATGTCTTCACTTGCGAAATATTAAAATATGCTGCATGCTGTTGTTTTGATACGTTATCTTCTAATCTGTAAAACAGCCATTATTTATTCCTTTGCTCTGGTAGTGACTGAGAGTCTTTATTTACAAGTATTCTTTTTTAAGTATGTTGTGGGTTTTGGATGGAAGCTAGTAGAAAAGTTCAAATGACTTGGCTTCTAGCTATCTGAATCATTCATGAATTTGTCCATGAGATGATATCACCTGCATTTGGACAGACAGATGCAAAACAAACTCAAAACTTTCCATCTTGATGAAGGTAAGCAGGACAGTGTCAGGACAATTTTAGGGACATGGGTCCACTGCAGGCTGACTTAAGACTCAAACAGATGAGAGATTTCTTCACAACTTTGTATATCCAGCTACGTAGTATTAGTATCACAAAGTCTTATTATTAACGGTATTTAGGAAGACAGAAGCTTAAAGATTCCTCAGGTAAAAAGGCAGGATTTCTAGAAATCTGTGGATTTCTAGAGTGGAGGAACCAATCAAGATAGATGTTCATTGGCAAAGGTATAGAGAAATGTCACCTGCCTGGTTCCTGGACCAGCCTGGTCTGCTCAGGTCCCCAAGCATGCATGTTACAAGAATGCATTCCAAAAAAGGTAAAGCACTTGCTCCCTTTCCTATAAATCTGTGTTCAGATTTTTTGTTTGGTTTGGGAGCTATGTCTTTTTAAAAGTCAGGCATTTCAAAAAGTCAGGTGATGAGCACAATGCACACAGTCACTTAAAAGTGTTTTGTTACAGTTGTTAAAAACTAGACTGGAGAAATAATGAAATCTTTTTTTTGCAGAAATTTAAAGAAGCCCAGCAAGTATTGCTCTGAGCATACGATTCAGAAGATAATGAAAATTAGTTCCACTGAGAACTCTTGACTATTGTTTGAGAAAGTTTTACTCATAAATACCAAACATTAGCACTTTCTTCCTATTTGCAATTTTGTACTCTGCATTTGTACTGATGACCTCCACCTAGCTCATATGTAACCTAGCTCACATGTAACTAGAGGAATCTGCTCTGAAGTGAGATGCAAGCATGATTATTATACAGCTTTTGTGGCTAGATACTTCTGAAACTATTCATATTGTTACATTGTCAAAAGATGTTAAATCATATACCCAAACTCACAATGTTGAAAGTAGAACACCATGATTATTAGTGGGTATTGAAGCTCTTTGTGTATGCCTGCAGATACTTCGTTACCCCTGCAGTTCTCAGACCTCAGCGGGCCGTGTGCTGATGTTGTCTTCTCTTTTCTTCAGGTAAATCCCTCATATTTTTATGCCAAAGTGTGCAAAGCAAAGGGGGATCACACATAATTCCAAAACAGTAACTGAGCCATCTACACACAAGAGACTGTGATCATATCAGAAAGCAGCCAGTATATAAGTAAGACTGGAAAAAAGGCTATAATGTAAAGAGAAATCATCACTACTGTATATTCTCTCTGCTGCAAAGCAAGAAAACAATGCTGGTATCAAAAAATACCTGAGTGTCTGAGTGAAACAGAAGCTACTATCTTAGCAGCAACAAGGGATAACAGCACCCATTCATCAAGATTTTTGTCAATTTGGAAAACTGAAGGCTGGAAAGGCTGCCAATATCACCTAAGTTTGTCTCAGGCAAAGCACAGAACAAAGAGACCTAATTAATAACCTCCTCCTTGAACCTCTGAAATGATGGAGCCATGACTAATTCATTGCTGCGGTAAGTTCCCCTGGACTGATTGTGCCTGCTGTACTGCTTTCCATGGGTGGAGTTCAATCATATGCATGAGAAAATGTTGGTGGAGAAATTTTATGCTGAAAGGGCATTTGAGCTTTTAAGATATTTGGATTATTGGGAAAGAGTTATTTTGTACGCATTGCTTCATCCAGCTTGAGCTTTTAAATTAATGAACTCTATTATGCAATTGTAATCTATATTTTTTTTTCAACTGCAAGCATTAATCAATCAAAAAATAACAGTGACCTGACTGGAGAAGTACTGCTGGGAAACTGTTTCCTTGATCTAGATATTCACTGAAGCCTGCAGCAAACTCCAGCTGCCTGAATAAAGTTCAGAGACTTTACACATTTCCAAATCATCAGCTTGGGACTGTTCTAGGATATTAATGAAGAATGGAAAGAACATTATCTCTTTGGCAGAAAGCTGTCAAGCACTGAAGAGAGTTCATTTGTTTGGATTTTTTCTGGCAGAGATCTTAAAGCTCAAACCATGACTTCTTTTGATGCTGCTCACTAAGTATTGGGCAAGTCTTCACCTGAATTGCAAATCAAAATGCCAAGGAAATGCAAGGTCCTAGTACATGCTCTAATTATCTTCCAAGCACTCACCAGATGTAAAACTTTTAATCCATTTCTCCACTGTTGGCCTTGGTCAAGTTGCTTGGACTAACTGTAAACCAGGCATAATATTAATATTTACTTAATGACTCCTAAACACATGAATGAAAGCATCATAATTAGTCCACATGATTGCAGTTCTCAAGGTACCAGGCATTGAGCTGGTTTCCAATCACCTATTCATATCTGATAATATGTTTTCATAAACATTCAAAGCTGTACTCACAGAATCCTTTATATAGCCAAGCCAGAAAAGATTTTGATTTTTGAAAGGAAACAACCACCACCAGCACCACCCCAAGGTATTGTAGGACAGCTTACTGAAATTCCCTGGAGGATGTAAAGAAGCCTAGACAAATAACTTCTGCTAATTGCTTCTTTAGACTTGGAAGAGATAACATTAAAAGGAAGAGGAATGTTAGTTTCACTGAAAACAAAAGCAAAACTTGTTCTAAAGCCAGAACTGACCTGGCATTTCTTTCCAATATGTGCAAAGGATAATAAAATGAAACACCAAGGAAATACAATTTCTCACAATCATGTTTGTAACTACATCAAACTTTCTAAATGAAGCTTGGTGAATATGCTCAGTAAATACAGGACTAAACACAGGGTGGGGGCGGGGGGTGGAGTGTCAGGAAACAGAAGTCATGTGAGTTTAGATACTACAAAGATGAAAACATTTAGGGGTGGCATCAACATTTACACAGAGATTTTCCAACAAGAATGACAAAGTACTTCACAAACTTGAACCGGTTAAACATCCCTTGAATAATTTGAGGAAATATATCCCTTTGAATGGGAGATAATTGAGAAACATAACATGGAAAGCCTGGGCACGTCAACAGAGGTGAAAGAATGGTTCAGTGGCAAAAGTAGGAAAAGCCTCCTGCCTTTCCCATTCACGATGAAGTTGTGTTGGCATAAAACTGAAGTAAAGCAGCTGTGAGTCAATGCTTTAATTTGCTGCAGGCATTAGCAAACACTGACTATCCTGATAAACCCTTTTTATTTTTTCCTTAGTAAAATGACTTATTCAGAACAGCACCACTATTTAGGGAAGATATGTAAGCACAGATGTGAGAAACTGTAAGCAAAGATGGTTCACGGGCATGTTTTAGAATGCTGTGAACCCAGAATATTTTAAAAACAATGCTGCATTAATGCTGTGCTTAAGCTGTAAATGAATTGTAAGGAACACAGGGGAAAAGAGGCAAGAAAGAAGAATATTTGTATATTCTGTGTGCAGTGACAGCCTCTAAGAATCGCCTTCTCTATCCTAACAGCAGAAGCTGCAAATACTCATTTGTTCCAAACCAAGGCCAAAAAAAGTGCAAAAGACACAGTCTGACCAGAGAGTAGTAACACAAAACAATGACAGAAAGCCTCCTGATACTTCTCATGGCTGACTTCCTTTCCGCATGATCTGCAACTTTCCATCTACATCAGTCAAAGTCAACAGTGTGTTGACGTGGCCCATTGCTCCTGACTTTAATACCTGTCCCAGGCTACTTAGTTTCTACTGCTTTTGGCTCTGTCTTCATGTCCCCATTGCTCTTTGCAGCTGCTGTAGACCGTTTTTATTATGAAGAGATGGTACAAGTTCCAAGATCAAAAAGCAAATAAACCATAATGATGTCTGTACCAAATTAAAATCTCGCTAATCTTTCTGTTTCTATCTTTATTTATTCTACTAATTTCATGGCTGGAACAAGTTTAAACATAAACAAATTTTCCCCCACTCCATATCCACATAAGAATAGGCACGGCTTCAAGGAAATATGCTGATGTTGTTAAAGAAAACCTACAGTATGAAAATCCAGCAGTTTTCAACCTTTCTTAAATTACCGCTCAAATTCTGTGAACTGGGATGAAATCAGGAACCTTCAGCCCACTAAATAACATAGAAAATGGAGCATGATCATCATTCTCTGACACATCTTCACAATACTGAGAGCTCTCAGAGGGCGTCTTCTGCAGAGCTCTCTGGCTGAGAATGCGGCAGAGCAGACTTTTTTTTTTCTAACCACTGTGCACTGAACTTGCACAGTGGATAGAAGACACATTTCTTCTAGAGAAGACTGTCAAGACTGAATATCTGGAAACTCTTCATAGCAAAGTTTTTTTTAAGACAGTGGAATTATCTCTTATTGAAATTGGTGAAAAATCCATCCAGCATCCTGTCAGAAGTGAACATCACAATGTTATCTATGAATAGACAGATGGAGGAATAGATGATTTCATGGGTTCTTTGTATTTCCAGACACTAATTCTGCTTCTTTCTCTGCCTAGGTGCAACATTAGCCAGCCCACACTCCAAACATGACAAAGTAGGAAATGCATCAAGCCAGGAGTTCTTAAAAGTCATGGAAAAATGGATTCTAAAAATGGATAAACATGATTGCAGTGATCTAGACAGTGAAAATTCTGGGAAAGACTTTTGGTCTACTGATATCAAATAGTTTTTGAGAATGACTAATATGCTATTTGCACTGGCTCCAAAACATGCAGGTACAAATTAATACAGCAGATAAGGGGAACGTCTGTCCTTCCCCTTAAGCTATTAGCTTAAGACTCTGAGGTTTGTAATCCTCAATTTCTATGTATTAATGACCTGTGTATGTGGTTGATTGACCAACCATGCCTGGTCACAGAAAGGAGGGGGGTTGTTTTGCAGTTTCTCTTCTAACACAGCAGGAAAGAAATTTGAGTCACTGGGTCATCATGGTCCTCTGAGGCTCCTCAGAGAGTCACCATAGTCCATCTCCTTAGTAAACAGTATACCACAAGGCAGATTTCATCAAATATATGGAACTTTTACAAAAAAACATTATGGCAAGGAATATTTCAATATGTAGCCATCACAGTTTTCTATGTATATGTCACTGTAAGCTGCTTCTACACTACGTAATTAGCACAGTCATTAATGCTTTCTTACAGAAACCAAAATCTACCGTGAACATTTCATGGGAATATGCTAACTGGCTTTATTTATTCACACAGCTATACTAGTTATGGCAAGTCCATTATCATACTCACTAATAATGTCCTATACTGGTGGTGAAAATCTGCCTGTTGTAAGAGAACAGTCATTGCACAAAAAAGCAGACCTTTGCTTTTTGCTTCTCCCATACCCTTCCTGTATTCTTCAAGGGTAATGGAAGCTGCTGTGAGTAGCTAACTTGTACTCTGAAATACAAACTGTACCAATTTTGCCCAGTAACACCTGCCATGAAGGATATTAGGATATCGTCTGTCTTCCTGTGCAGATAAACTTTCATCAAGCTTGGTCACTGCTCATGGAACTAGACAACATCTTTTGTAAAAGCTTCCAGTCCTGGTTTACTTATCTGAAGCACTGAAAAATTAACAACTTCTCTCTTGATAGTCTGTTTGAATGGCTGCCTGCCCCACTATTAAAAATAGATGTCATGTTCCTGAATTGCATTTTCCTAACTTGAGTTTTCAGCCCTTGCATTTTGTCATGCCTCTACAAGGCACAATTAATGGTACAGACTGTTCTTTCCAGGATTCTCTCTAGCGATGTAACTCTGAGATATGAGTTTCATTTGCTTCAAGCAAAAACTACGGTGATCTATGCACTACACTGCACTTGATATGATGGACATGAGTGGCAGCTTAGTATCAAACCGTTCTTTAACACTTGCCTGTTACACACACAGAGACACTAGTGATTCCCACAGGTCCAGTGCTGCCATACCCACGTGTCCCCCTCCTGGCACTGCTGCACTTGGAGAGTTACCCTTTAACAGCTGTGCTTGTGTCCCAGGGCTAATCCACCTGATTCCATCCACTTCCAGCTCTGGCAACCCATGCAATATATCTGCCAGTTTCTGTTCATTTTTGTGGGGGAATCAATAACTGCCTGAAAAATTAACTGAAAACTTGCAAAAATACGTACATCTGGGGGATGGGGTGAGGTGGTATGGAAGGAAAGAAGTAGATACTTTCTCCTTGCATTCTTCTCTTAAATGACCTGCATTGTATTTGCATGTCTCTGCCTTCTAGTCTGTCTTTGCTTTTACAATATTGTATTTGTGGGTATCAGATCTGACAGGCATTGTGTTGCTGACTTTGCAGTTCCACTGTTTCCTTCTTTTGGATTAGATTATTTGGGCTTTGACCCCGTGCCCTCATCAGGGATCAGCAGCTGATCCCTGAATTACTTGTACTGGAGACAGCATTCCCTGTTGTCAGCTAGCAAGAGCCTCTTTGCCCATGAGAATGGACAATGTCTCTCTCCCAAATGTACATAAGCACACAACTCCATCTGCACAGTATCTGCGTACTCATTCTTTTCCTCTGCTCTTCCCAAACTGAAAGATAAAAGTACATCATCTCACTTGTGGCTGTGAATACACTCAAATATTACAGCCAGAACATCAAAGAACTCCGTTTCCTGACATGTTCACAGGGTCACATGGCTATATGAAAGCAAGAATTATTATTTTCCCCTCCACGCTCCCCCAGATATTTCCTTCCTATGCACAATTCTTGTCAGTTTTTGCAACTGGTGCAAGGTACAAATTTTTGCAATGGTATAAGGGTGGAAAGTGATGATAATAACTGAATTTCTTCTGACACGTTGGCCATGCTGATCTTACAGGGGATCATATATGCATGTCTTTTCTTGTTAAAAAGTAAAAATACAGGTGAAAACTCTCAGGACACCAGCATCAAAGACAAATATTCATGTTTTTCTTTCTACAGATAGCCCACTTCTGCCCACCAGCATATGTAACAGAATAGGAACTCCAGAATCATTGTTGTCTTGTGGAACTAGTGAGGCTCAAATATTTTATGCCTTTGAAAAGTGGACAGTCCTTGCCTCAAGGCTTCCCAGTCTAGATTAAAAGCAGAGACTGGTACCACAAATTCCCATGAAGAGAGGCCGCAAGAGACATTGCAAGTCATTAGGTATAGTTCTTCATATTTTTCATTACCATATCACACAACCCCATTCAGAAATTCATCAGACACCATCACAAAAAGTAATTGGGTCATTTTTCCTCCTTCTTTCTAGTCCTACTAGAAAAGGAAATGGAACAGGGCCCATTTATGCACAGAGTTTTCTTTCTTTTAGCCCTCAAGGTATTGAGTTTAAAGATAACTCAAATACCTCTAGCCCGTATGTCAGCCTGCACTTTGTAACTCTGGTGTCAGTATATAAGGATCTTTGTTTCCCTGACATCCTAATATTGTTTCTCCACACCTGCTCCAGTTTGAATTTTAATTACTGAATATACTTCTAAGATAAACATGTTGGAATAATGGCACAAGACAGAGTTGTGATACATTTAATTCCATTTCTGACTGGCTGCTTATACAAGCCATTATCACTTAACACTGACTGAGAAATTCTCATAAGGGACATATGAAAGTCAAACCTCAAAAATACAATGAAGAACCACTGGGGAAAAAAATCCCGCAAAGTAAAAACTGATACCCATCTACTTCTTCCTCCTCAGCTTCTTGGGCTACAGAATTAACAGTTCCCATCAGACCTCACACAAACAAATCTATCCATTCTGCAGGTTGTAACACTGCTTTCTGCTGAGCACACAGTGACAAACAATAGCTTTGATCAACTAACCACTGCAAACTTTTATTTATTTATTTACGTTTTACATTGCAGACATGGTTTTGCAACCAAAGGTCATTTGAATAAAGCAATGTGGCCAGTGCCCAGGGCAGCAACTTTTGCCACAGTACACTCTGTTCAACTGCGCTGGTGCTAGAAGTATCTGTCATAAGGCTATCAGGGTATTTTATTATCATCATTGTAATTTAAATTTTTGTCTATTTTATGTTTTACTTCAGCTTTTGGGGAGGGGAGGGGAGGGAAGGGGGAAGGGAAGGGGGAAGGGAAGGGGGAAGGGAAGGGGGAAGGGAAGGGAAGGGATGGGATGGGATGGGATGGGATGGGATGGGATGGGATGGGATGGGATGGGATGGGATGGGATGGGATGGGATGGGATGGGATGGGATAAACCTCTGCCTGGGAAGCTTGGTAGGTGCCTTTTAAATGCTTGCTGTCTCAGTGCCTGTTTCACGGGCTACACAACTTCAGTGCCCATTCTGTTTGATTTCTTTTTTAACTGATATTTTTTTTTATTTCAAATCCATGAGAAAACAAGTGATGCAGATAACCAGGGACACTGGAAGGCAACCTGAGTAGCGTAGCTGTATTTGGAGACAGGTCTGCCACAGGCATCTATACAAACTAGTACAATAGCACTAGAATTACCTCTGTGGCATGGTGGAAGAGCAGAGTGAGTTTCTTTTCCTTATTTCATTTTTCCTAGTTCTACTTTCACCTTTAAAGCAGTGCTTTGTTAGTTATGTCAGTTCTTATGCTACAGATCTACTCCCGTTGTGGGCTCAGAGTCCCACTTTGCTTCCTTGAAGGGAAATAAGATGTCACTATTGTCTGTCCTGATCAGCTTTGCAGGCAGCAGGGAAAGACTCTGTTTCCTTAGGCACATCTTCCATGGGGCTGTTGGTTTCATTTCACTGAGGTGTGCCTGTGCAAACCCATAGGGATTAGAGAGTTAGCTGAGGTGTCACTGAGTGTGAAAATTGCTCAGTATTGTAACAAAATGACAGAGGCAGAGTTGGCAAAATGGACACCCCCCATTCTAGACTGATCCTACCACTGATGAAACAACTGATGTGACTCAAAGCCTAGGAAAAAAAATTGTCACAGGCAGAGGAAAGCAAAATATTTAGATCAATTATCTTTCAGTAAAGATGAAACAAAGATGACATAAATTCCATGCTGTCCACTGATACTCCTTGGTCTCAATTTAATCTTTTGCTCTATCTTGTACAGTTCTTATAGCATTGATGTCTGAGCACCAAACAAATCTTAAAGAATTAATATGTAGACCATCTCTAAGGGAATTTGCTGAGTAATTTCCAAATTATTCTTCTTTTGGTTAATTATAAATCCTTTTATGTGAAAAAAGGGGTCTTTCCATGCTCTGCTGGGATAAAAGTTAGCAGGTTGTTTGTTACCTGCCATGTAAATTGCTGCACCAGGGTCCACCCTTCCTTTTGCATAAATATCTTTATCATTCAAGTATGAGAAAAGGGAAATAAAGCAAAATTCTGCCAAAAAATCCAACATGTTTGCAAGGTGAATGCTTCCCAAAGCTTGCCAAGAACAGATGTTCAGTCACTTTCTAAATTTAATAAACAACAAAAAGCGACAGAAGTTTTATTATTAAATTTACAAAACAGGGGAGAGGCTCTTTAACCTGTCTAAACCCACTAAGATACACAGAGTTTGCAACAAAGATGAATATAGTCCTTTATCTTTTGCTTAAATAAGCAAACAAATTTGTGTTTAAAAAGTAACTGTGTCAGTGCAAAGCCAGCTACATCAGAATGAAGCTGAGAGACTAAGTTTTCTGGAGATATTTACTGATTACCGACTTCTCTTTAGAAAGCAGAAGTCTGCAAAAAAATGCAAAACCAAATGAGACAAGATAAATGAAGAAACAAGAATCAGTAATTTAAAAGACAAGAGAGCACAGAACATTTCCACAGCAAAGAAAGAGAAAATAGAGGGTTTTATTCTGAAATTTTCCTGAAGTGACTATGTGGACTGTAGCATTTCTCTCTGATTACTTCTAAAGGTAAGCCATAGCACTGCACGTATCAGATGAAGGGCTGGATATTTCCAAACATCTAAATCATTCCCCCAAAACAAAGTCTGATCTGTTGAGAGTGAACATTACATCATCATAAGGAATAACCCCCGACAAAATTAATTAGGGTGCCCCTAAGAAGAAATGCAAACTAAACATCCTAAACTTTTCTGGTCAATCATAAAGATACCCCATAAATCTCCAGTGAAACACCAGACCCTTCTGTCAGCTTGCAAAATTTCAGCATGAGAGAATGAGAAGCTTACAGGAAATACTGTACCAACACTGCTGCAACACAGGAGTCTGATTTAGGATGTATCAGAATTTCAAAGGAGACAACCAACCTGACAAGACTCTAATCTAGGAAATTAATAATGACACTGGCCAGCAATTATAGAGAAAGGCAAACACATACATGATTTTGAGGCTTCATAAAAACATGAAAGCTATCCTATTTCTGGCACATCCTATGCATGAACTCAAAAGATCCTTGATAACTTAGCTGGAAACTCCTTAGACACCATTTTCGATCACTGAGTTTGTAAACAATGGCAAATACACTTGACAGCAGTTGCTACACCATGATGGTTAGAAGAATGAGTTGACATTCCTTACTAAGTCTCCTACAGCACACCAAGACCACAGGAAAGAGTACTGCAATGATACAATATAAACAAGAGCACCACAGAAAACCAGGAGGGGCCCCAGAGACCAGATAATCCATCTTTTTACCACAAAACAAGTTTAATCAAAACTAACCACTCCTGACAGATGCATGTCCAACCTGATCCTTGAGTAATGGAGAGTTCACCACCTCCCCAGGCAATCTATCCTAATGATTTCATTGTCCATAGCCAGTACGTTTTTTACTTTGTCTCACTTTAATCATTCTTGCTGCAGTTTAAGCACATTATTTCTTGTCTTATCCAGCATGAGCCCAAAGAACAGATTATTCCCTTCTGTGCAACAGCATTTTATGTATTTGCAGACAATCATCTGTCTTTATGGGTCATAAAGACAGGTTAAAGGATCTCTGATGATTTTTATTATTCTGTCTGCAGGCCTGCCAGCCAGTTTGTGTCTTCTTCGGAGAGTAGCCCCAACTAAGCATTTTATTTGAGGTCTTACCAAAACTCAGTTGAGCTACAAGACTACTTCAGCTGTTTTGCTGGCTGTATTCCTAAATACAAATCTTATTGTCAGTCTTTTTAAAAACAGTAAGACTTTATTTTGTGTTCAGTTTGTGATCCACTGTAACTCCACATTCTTCTCTGGACAGCCATTCCCTCTCCACCTTGGCTCTTGGCAGTTGGTCACTCCTTCCCAAGTGTATGGATCTCTACTTGTCCTCTCTGTACTACAGCCTACAGTTTCCCAGTCATTCTTCCTATTTGCCAAGAGTATTAAGAACTCTAACATTGTCTTTGAACATCTGCCATGTTGCCCACTTTTTACAAAATGGCAGTTTTTGTGACTGTCATTTCAGTAAGCTTACCTCTCATTTTTTCATGCAGCATATTGAAGGAGACACTAATGTAGTCGAGCCTAGAACAGATGACTTTGAATTCCTATATGAAATATTTCATCAATAATTGCTGATAAAGCCTTCCTGGGTGCTGGTTCCAAACACTTTTGTGCACAGTAAGTTGCCTAGTGATCATGTTTCCCTAGCTTGCTTACGATAATATCCCATGATACATGTCAAACCTCAAATCACCTTTAGGCATCCTCCCTACCCATAATGTCCATTTAGCATGTCATTACAAGAAATCTAACAATTCTGACATGATTTATTTTTAGCACCTTCCTGTTGATGGCTATCCCCTTCTGTTATCTTCCAATATTTCCACTCTTCTGTTATTTATTTACAGCAAAGACTTAAGAGAATCATGTGGGTAATATTAGCAAATTCTTGAAAGTTGGGGGAAAAAGTAGAACCAAATTACAGCCAAGAAGGAAAGGCTTTGGAAGGATGACAGGGGTTTTGTCACTGCCGTTGCTGTGTTTGTGTCAAAGAAAAAGGTACGCTTTTTAGGAAGCATGGTGTCAGCTGAGAAATCAGAACAGTTATGTTCCAACTAAACAATGGTGTAGCCAGAAGTACACCAAAGAGTGTGGAATGGTTGATTTGTGCTCTGTTTAGTCATGGCATACACAATGTATAGAAAACATATACCTGATAAACTGATGCCTCAAACAAGTCCTGTATCAATGTCAAGAGACTACTCTGAGTGACTTGTTACAAATCCTGGAAGTCACAACATGCAAAGACACACTGTAAGGCAAATGTTTTAATCAGTCACACTGCATGAGAAACCTCAAGGTGATGAACCAAATCCAAGACTTTTACAATGTGATGTGATGGCCTTGGGATACAGAGCTGTGCACACATGTATGCTCTCTCCTTCAGGCTCAGCCTAAGCTGAGCTCTTCCATGTGCAATGGCATTGGCCTTGGCAGGGAGGGCAGCACACCTGACTCCTCCCAGGTACACCCAGATTTTACCTATTCACATTTTCCAGAAATCCTGTGCTAGGTGGATCCCATATCCTTACTGGCTCTAGTTCTAGCAGAGGAAAGGCACCTATCACTATTAAAGTAATAGCATATGTCTGACAGCCCATTTTATCAATTAAAACAAAAAGCATTTTAAACCCATAGACAATGTAGGTAGGTCACAGGTAGAATTCAGACTGGCACTTGATTTGCCTAGCTACCTAATCAAGGTACTTAAGCCGGGTGTGAGGTCAACAAGCATGGAAGGATGCCTAAGTGAGAGTGGGTAGGGATGCTGCTTGAGAAATGTGAAAAAGTTTGTTTTCTAAAACTTCTTTTTCTGTAACTCACAGTTTCCATATTGTGCGTTCCCTTCACTTTAACAGTATTTGCTTTTAAAAAAAAATCTGCCTAAGAAAAGCTGATTTCCTAAATAGAAGTCTGTGTTATGCAAACATTCAAAGCTCTGTTTAGATGTTTTTCCCATAAAATTCTGTATCAATCACCATTTTAGTATGAAGAGAAGATACAGCAAAATGGATTTGCATACACCATTTGTCAGACAGTTGCAAGTTCAAAGGTCTGATTTAAATAACGATCACATTATTTTTAAGAAAGTTCTAAATCTTTTGACAATTTTTCCTTTTCTTACTACTACTACCACTTTCCTTGAAAACTCTGAATGTTCTTTAAGATGTAGTTTGCCAATTGTCATGTCTCCACCAAAAACCTTTCAGTAAGGTCTATTTAATCTTGAGCTACAGGGTTCAAAATCAAATGGGATCCCTGAAAGTTCCGATGCATATAAAATCCAGAGACATACTAGATTATAATCTTCTCTCCAAAACCTTACTTTACATTTTTTCACACATAGGGAAAAGATGAGCCCTCACCTACTATATAGACTCAGAAGACCTAAGGACTCTTGTGCTGAGCTACAGACCTTCTTTAGGCCCAGAAGAAAGTTGCACAGGCAAAGGTCTGTGAAGTGCTTTCTGGTGCCTTCAGGACTTGCCTGATTCCTGACATTTGAACATTCTCAAGTGCTCTAAGCTTCCACCTGAAGAACACCACATGTACAAAAGCGTTCACATGTTGAACGCCTGAAGCACTTTTGACTGCACTGTCAGCTGCCACACCTTCATGCACCAGGTGCTGCATGTTGCAATACCCAAGGGTTTTCATGGGTTTCCCACTCAATGTTTTGAGCCTCAGTCTGCAGCTTGCTAATGGGCATCCCAGAGCGATATTACAGTAATACAGCATGCCATAGGAACTCTGATAGCAGATGATCTGGATGCAATGTGGCCATTGTGTTAGTGAAACAACAGCAGTTTAGCACATAGAATCAAACTGTGAAGTACCCAATTTTTTTTATATTACCTACTTAAAATGACCTAACCAGCCAAATGTAACAGTGTAAAGAGTGATCACATTTTAAATCACATATGCATAGAGCTATTAACAGGCTGCTGCCCTGGTTAAAGTATCTAAATAGACATGTAAATTTATATGCATATGTGGAAGAACACAGTTGTCACAATAGTCTTTAAAAACAGGTTAAAATAACTTTCGGGAATCATATAAATACAGCTGATCCTGCCTGAGGAACAGGTTATGTAGGTGCTCCTTACAGCCTAACAGACGAGTTGAATTTTCTTTGGGCAAAATTTAAAAGCAAAATAATGTAATGGGGAACCAAAAAAAAAAAAAAGTCACAGAATAAAGCTGGTTCTCCAGTTACCCCTGAAGATCACTTCTCTCTTACCTGCCAAACTACAGTGGACACCTTTAAGCATCTTCTGAAGAGATGAAGAAGAGAGTATCAGCCAGGAAAAATAAATCTGAAAAAATCCCAACAATTTCCACTGTTAGGAACACTTTAGCAATCTTTCAGTAATCCTAATTTTAGACCATTTTTCTATTAAACTTTGCAAATTATATAGTTTAACTGTAAAGTTATTTCATTCACCTTGACAGGAAACAGTTTCTTTGTGATTTCCCCACTTTGGGTGTATGTTGGAGCATCTTTCTGGAAATGCTGCACTTAATTTGAACATCTCACTGAGGGTGATATGCACAAACTGCTGCAGTAAGCAGAAACTAAAACTAAAGATTAGAAAATTTGTAATGGGCATTATGGCTGCATGCTGTCTCGTTATTTTTCCTTTTGGGAACAATGAGGAAAGCATTTAGCTAAAGCATTTGCATAGGTAATGTTGCCTTCTTTTGTTCTGAATTGACAACTGACTGCATTTAATGCATGAAATATGGAGCATAAGTACTGCTCCATCAAAGGGAAAACATTACGGTAGTGGAGAGTTGAAAGAAGAAGTGAGGATTAAAGGGCCCTTAAGTCTCTTGCATTGGTTTTAACAGCATTGACTCACGAATATTCTTGCATACCGATGGTCTGTCTTCCACCACAAGTTCTAAGTGCAGACTCTAGGACTGCTGAAGAGGAATATAGCAGTATGCCAATATTTGGAAAGATTACAGAAAATTATATAGAAGAACTTGGGAGGGGAGTAAAGAAGGTCTGTTTGTTCCACAAATTGAGAAGCATCAGAGGAGGGCATAGGTATAATTTCAAACTGTCATGAAGGACCTGGGAACCAGGGGATATCTGGCATGTGAGGAGTTCTGGGTCACCTTGCTCATTATTCCATCTTACTTCCATGGACATTCCATGCAGATCACATAGGATTAATATAAAGCCTTTGGTGATCATCTTAACTTCATTCAGTTTCAATTTATGTTGCTTATCCTGGTCTCTGACATTTATTTATACAGCTCTCTATGTCCCTACACTTGCTTTGCACAACAGGGCTACTCTTACTGACTTTCAAATGAGCACAACTATTCCTGTACCTCCCTGCTACTACCCCATCACAAGGAGGTGGAGGATGGGATAAACTTCTGGCACTGGAAACAGTTCAGCAGCAGGGAAGCTGTCCTGGCTGCTCTAGAACAGCCCTCAAAACACTTTATGTGAGCTTTCAGCCATAGCCATGAAGAAAAACACCTGTAGTGCGTTTCAAAGGGCAGTGATCATTTGGTCAGCCAGCCATAATTTCCAGGCATTCCAAATACTAACAAAAATGGATGGACTATTTAATGGATAAGGAATTGTCTGGATGGCTGCATTCAAACTGTTGCAGGCAAGGGCTCTATGTCCAACTGGAACAGGTTGCCCAGAGAAGCTGTGAATGCCCCATCCTCAGAAGTGTTCATAGTCAAGTTGGATGGGGCTTTAGGCAACTTGATCTGTGAAGAAAGATGTCCTTGCCAATGGCAGGGGGGTTGGACTAGATGACCTTCCAAGGCCCCTTCCAACCCAAACCATCCTATGAACCTATGAAAACCAATTCCTTTACTTTCTACATAGAAACCCACTTATTTCCCAATGACAGAAATCCAGTTTATTCAATATGCAACCTCAGCCTGTTTCAACAAAACTGCCCTCTGCCACAAAGTACAATTCAGCCTTGGTGTGAGCAGCTAATACAGCCATACAGTGATTTCTCAAGCCCATTACATCCACCTGGTATCTTCCTGGTGGTCCCTCCTTTCTGCATCCTCACCACACTCCCACAGCAAAGCCGCCTGTGTGTGAGAGCTTTGGCCAATGAGTAACATTGCCCTGTGTGCTTTAGACTCGACCCATTCCCTTTAGGCAAGCAGTTCCTGAAGGGCCACAGGGAACACTCTTCTCATGCCCCACAAATCTGTCAAGGGTTTTGTCACTGTGGTTGTAGGTGAGGAAACAGTGTGAGGGGTAAAGCATGCAGTAACGATAGATAGTGCTGCATATTTATGTGAGGATTTGGAACTCATTCCACAAGCAAAGGACGGGCCAGTGAGTTACGCACAATAATGATACCTTTTATGTTATTTAAGGTGAGGGTTTTTTTTCTAGAAGTTACCTATTCACAGGTGTACCACATGACTTGTTAATTGCAGGCTTCATCACATCTTGGTCTAGACCAGGGGTCCACAAACTACGGCCCGCAGGCCAGATACAGCCCCCCAGGGTCCTCAATCCGCTCCCACCCACCCCACCCCCCCCCGCCTGAAGTTGGGGGGGGAAACCAAGCAGCCGCAGATGACTGCCTGCCACTTCATCTGTGCCGGCCCCCTCTTTAAAAAGTTAGAGGACCCCTGGTCTAGACAGTTCAGAACACAGTAGCAAGTGCCCACCTGAGAAAAACCACTTAACAGCAGCATTTCACAGCCAGCTCACGTGAAAACACAGTTTCCTTTAGCTCAGCCACAGCAAACAAAAATCAGTGTGCTGCTACATACCCGTGGAGAGGTGTATTGTCTTAGCAGCAGTGAGCTGTAGATTCAACAGCACACCAAAATGATGTTATCTTCACAAATGAAAAAATCCTGCAAAGTACTCTTGACCATCATCTCCAACTGAAGGTGACTGAAGAAAATGGATATGTGATACCTTACTGAATGGGCCCTGTTTGATTAAAAGCAACACTGTGCAACCAAGAAGACAACTGTCTGCGGAGCTTGCTTCCAATTTAAAATTCGGCTCTGAAGTCCACGCATAAACAGTGTCTGTGCCACTTTTTTCTCTCAGGAAGCGACATGGTCCCACTACCGCTGCCACATTATGTGGAACAGCAGCAAGACAGGAGAGCTGCTAAGCACAGCATGAAGCGTGCTGCCCATGATCAGCAACATTTTAGATCTCTTCCCCCCACGCCAACGTTTTCATTCCTTCTTCATCATCCTTCCCTCTGCCCCGGCTGCCCCCTTACCACTTGACTAAGAGCTTTTTCTGTGTGAGAGCCGCTTTAGGGCACAGTCAGACACAGGCCTGAGGCCGAGGCCTGTGGCCCCGGGCCCAGCTGCTGGAGCTCTCCTGGCGCAGTGCTGGGCCCGCAGCGGCGGTGAGGCGGCCCAGGGCTGCGGGGGCTGCGGCGGCTGCCCGGGCTGCCAGGCCCGGCTCTCCTCAACCGTGGTGCAGCCATGCCAGGCTCTCCCCGCTCTTGGGCCACTGCTGCAGGCCAGAGATCGGTGCCTGAGCGTGCCGTGCCCCTAGACGCATCAGTCCTTTGGTCTGAGCCCAGCGAGTGTTATTTGCTATTTAATGGCCCTCAGGTTGAGTGAATACTGCATAAAAATCATCTGAGAGCGCTTGCAGGCACCGACTCGACCCAATTACTGCTAGAAGCTCTAAAATCCACAGTTTAACTCCACTCCATTCAACTGGACGAGATTCACATGCGGTAGAACGAGCTGCGGGCCCTACCACCGGAGGCAGCGGAGCGGCAGAGCAAGGAAGAGCCGGAGCGCCCCACCGCCGCCATCCCCGCTCGGCGGGAGCGGCGCCTGCGGGCGGGGCGCGGGGGCAGGCAGCGGGCGCGGCAGGCAGCAGGAGGGGGCGCGGCGCCATCTTGTGCTGCCCTGCGGGCCCTGCGGGCAGCGGGGCTGCCTGAGGCGGGGCCCGCCAGCTCCTGCAAGCCCGAAGCAAGTGGTGTCGTGACAGCGCCGCGCCCAGTGTCGGTTGCTGTCGCTGTCGGAAAGAGCTAAAAGGGCCAGGCCTGTCATGAGCGTGTGGTGCTCGTATAGCTAATAATGCTGAAAAGCCGGGATGAGACGCGTGGTAGGGCAGGGAACCCCCCCACAAAACCCGCTTCCACACAGCATGGTCCCCCATCTCCTTCCCTTGGGGCAGATGCTGTGCCTCCCCTTGCCATGCTGGCTCCATAAGGCCATCTGGTGCCCGGGCTCTTGCTACTGTCTCCTCGACAGTCCCCACTGTGACTCCCTCTTCTCACTTCAGTGTCCTGGCCTGGAAAAGCAAAAGCTGGCTGGCCACTTCACCCATGTTTGCGTGGCCACCGCAGCGTTCCCCCAGGCCCCGCAGTGGTGGGCCAGCTGCGCCGTGCTGTGGAAGGAGGCCCTGCACTGTGGGCAGTGCGGGAGGGAAGCATGGCATTCTCTCTCATTTCTCCCAGGCTTGGCAGGCTCAGGGGTCGCTCTGTGGGCTGTGTCGTGTCCCCACACAGTGGCACGCAGGGCAGCTTCACGCCACGTTCTGGTGAGGCCTGGGGTGTGCTGCACCAGGGACGTGGAACCAGCCCACTGTCTGATGCGGATTTGAGGGACGCTGGAAACCAGGTCCGAAAATTCAGAAATTGTGTATATTATCACCCAAAGAGCCAGAGCTGCAGATTGCTGTTAACAATGCCAATCTACTGCCCAGGGTGGCAGTGTTCGCATCGTCTGTGTGCTGGCATTGTGGCTTTACTATGGACTAGTTCTATCACTAACGCCATTCCCCACTGTTATGAACGCTGCCTTTGCACTTTCCTCACCTCTCATCTCAATATACTGGCAAAAGCACTTTAATTCTCCTTGATTTCAGTTTTTGGCTGAAGAAACAAAACTGAGTTTCAGTTTGGCCCACCTAAGCACACTGCTGGTGAGTCTCAGCACAAATCTCCCAGTTCTCCAAAAACTCCTCTGATTTCATTGAGGACTTGTAGAATTCGGCACAGAATGCATGAATTAAGAAGGAGTGGCATAAAGCTTCTCACCTTTTTCCCTTCAGAACTTTCTCTGCCTCCCGCAGACCTAAACTGCTTCCACATTAGTCAGAGGGAGTCACTGCAGAATAGCGGGCAGCGTTCGCTCCCACTCCACATGTGCTCTGCATAGCTTTATGCTTCTTCCAACCCTGCTGCTAGTTCTGGGAGTGAAGCAGTCCAGCCCTAGGCACCAGTCCGTAGCGTATTGATGTGCAGCAGTGCCACTGGAAAGCAAGGCTGGCCTGGCAGTATAGGTTATTTAATTAATCTTTAGAGGTTCTGGTGTATGACATCAATATGAAGACTTCAGCTGCAAAAAAGGGAAATTTACATCCCATTTCCTTGATTGCCTTGTAATGTTTTGGAGTTTGCTTAGAAACTCAAGAAGCAAATCAATCAGCAAATCCTCTTGCTTTCAGCTTTTGAGATCATGTTCTTCTCTTTCCTCCATAATTGCAACACAACCTTCTGTTACCTTCTGCTCTTCCATCAGTAACATGTGCTTGTCTCCTGGTTTTAATCTCTGCTGGTTTTACATTTCAGCTTTATTTTATTGTAAACTATGTTCTAAAGTCAGGATATCTGTTATCATGACTTGTGTACATGTTCTAACATATAATTCAGCTGTGGAGCATGGTAAGAATCCATTTATGGAAAATAAGTCCTCTTTTCACTTTACTGTTTCTCCAGTCGTGTAATACTGTGATGGGTGTCTTCCACTGAACAATAAATCCCCCTTGACACATGTCCTTAAGAATGGTGGAAATCACAGTTTAAGTCTGCCTCCATATGGAAAAAGAGCAGTCATATCAAAAGATACTCATGACGGTTAACAAACGTTCTGGGGGTGCTGGGAACCAAAGTTCTTGATAAAGCTAATGAAAGAGGTGGCTACCTCTCATGCCTCTCAGTGGAAAACATCACTACTCACCTTTTTGTAACAACAGTATAAATAGAAATCATTGCCCAAGATGAAATGTTTCTTTGCAAGTCCTAAACAAGAAATAACTGTGGCAAAACAAGATGTTTTCTTAGGAAACTGGCTACCAGTGCTTGTGGGTAATTGCAGCTTTGTCTGGCTTTGTGTCCAAGCAGAAGGGAATTGGAAAGCCTGAGAATTCATCAGGAGTTTGATGCAAGTAGAGAACAAAAAGCACTTCAGGTAACAGAGCTGGCTAGAAAAGTGTGCTTGGAAACAGTTAGCATGGAAACTTCTAGCTATTGCTGACCTTTACCACGTTTACCAAGAAACAGAACTTTCAACACCTGTAAATAGGAAGCAGTGAACTGAAGAAAGACCTGACTCACAATACCATTTTCATGTCTTAACAGAAACAATTCCTTAAGGCTTCAAGTACTAGCCATGTGGACCAAGAGGCAACATCCCTTGAAAACATGCTATCTTTTGAACACTCTACTAATTTCCATACTAGTACTCATTTCACATCCCTTTTCATCTCTCCCAACAGCATCCCGACTACTCCTGTTGCAGAGTCCACCCACATCTGCTATTCCATCCCCTTGACTCGCTCCCATTCTCCTAATTGCCGCCCTGGCAGCAGCACAATAGCAAAGTAGATCATGCCTGAGCTCACACCTTAGCTTTTTCCTTTCATGAGTGTCACTTGGGATCTCTCCCATCTATCACCAACACAACTGATTGTGCAGAACTTACAGTGACTTGGTTTCTGTAAGACCTTTGCTGTTGAGCTACATCTGAGTGAAGCTAGCAGTAACTTCAGAAGGTAACAAGGAGGCTGTGAGCAATAGCTGTAAGGTCAGAGAGGCAATATAATTAGATAAGCCTTACTCACTTATAAAACCGGGTTAAAAAGAGACATTGTTGACACACAGCTGCTGTTGGTGTGTTGTTTCAGGGAAAGTAAACAGTAATGATGTTATCCAGTCTACCAGAATCACGGGGGAGACTAAAATACCAGGAAACAGTGCTTCAAAATCATTCATTATTCATATATCTGAAAAGAGCACTGTGGAGAAAAAAATGTTTTTGAACTTTCAGACTATTTCTTGGTTATCCTGTGCAAGTGGGAGGGCTTTGCTTTAAAATTCCAATTTCAAAACAACAAAACAATGGGACTTCTATTTGGATGTAGTCATCTGGCACCAGGACTGAAGCTATAAAATCTGAACATTGCATGGTTAATGATGAAATCCTGGGTGTTGGCAACATGGAGTGCATGACAATCCAACTGAAATCCAAGTTTTACACAGTTATCTCTGTGTGCTTCCCCTGTTTCTTGAAGAAACTCAGTATTTCCTCTTTCTGCAAAACATTTAACTGATTACTTTCTCTTTACAAAACAATTTGTGATACTGGGTAAGAGGAAAGTTCATTGAAAGTAACCTTTTGGGATTTTTATTAGCATCTCATTGCTACCAGAATATGGTTTTGGTTTTTTTCCCCTTTAAAATTTATTTTTTACTAAGTTTATAACTCTGTCTCTGTAGGTTTTTCTCTACCTGTATAATACCAAGAAAATGGAAATAAAATCTGTGGAATGGTGATTATGTTCTTTCTTTTCTTTTCTTTTTTTTTTTTTTAATCTGAGGTAGGATTATTTATCCACATTAACACTAACACTAGACAGGAATGTTTTAGATATTAGTGGCTGAATCAGTGTTAAGCCATGCACAGCTGGGAGAAATATGGGTACAATAGTTTTTTCTTTATGCAGTTTTAATAAACAGATGGAAATAAGCACATAATTTTTTATGCTTTACACCTGCAAGAGCAGTTCCCGTGATTATTGATTATTACTAGAAATAACTTTTGAAACAACTGTTTGAAGTACAGGATGAACAATTTTCATACTGATAAAATGTTTTATTTTGAAGTGTTATTGTTACTCACAAGTCACAGTTCAACCATTGCCTTTGATAAGATGAGGTTTAATTATAAGACTTGGTTATTTTGTATTCAAGACTAATTGATTTCTGGAGAAAGAAGGGACAGAGAAGAGTGACACAGAAGAGTGATACAGAATTAATCTGTTATACACGCATCCCCCGCCCAAGAAGCCAAGACGTTACTGTTTTATCATTCAAATAAAAAATTATCTTAGCAAGATGAAAGTTACTTATCTTTTTCCTAGGTATTTAAATGATGTAAACAAACTTAAGGTCATTATCCAGCTCTTCAGTGCCCATGTAGGGCTTAAAACCTGATCTACTTTAAGTGTCCAGGCTAGGTTCCCACTTCCCCCAAGTACCCCAGGCAGTCAGTGTAGAGGGAGACAGACAGATCTGAAGGCTGTTGTGGACCCAAAGCTAGAAGAAGAATCTCCTGTTTTCTCTCTCAGCTTTACAGCGTGCCCAACAGGCTCCTTTGAGTTAAATGCATATCGATAGGTGTGTGAAATATCCCTCCACCCTATGTTTTTTATGTTTTTTTCTTCATTATGTAGTACTTGGATTAACCCTTATGGTACGTAGCAATTGTCCTTAAGAAAAAGTTTCCTTAACAAGACTTTCCAGACAAGGGACTTCTCTGACCAAGAGATGTCTTGTGAAACAAGACTGAGGGAGTCTTGCTCAAGGTGGAGGAGAGGGCAGTGAGGAGGAGGCCTCCAGTCTCGCAGACACACTAACGCCATACACAATGCTGGTTTCCCCTTTCTCTGGAATGTGACCTCTCCTTCTCTAAGTCTGCTCAGCACTGACTTTCAGACGAGTTGTTTTCCTTATGACCACTGGAAGCTTTGAGTACTCAGTGCCTCTGAACGGGCAGGGCTGAAATCTTGGCTCCACAGGAATCACTGGATCAAAGGTGAAAGTACAACTTCAGTCTTTTTGATCAGTGAAACAGTCCAGCTGCCATGAGCCCTGGCACAGGGCGTGAAATGGCATCCCGTGTTCAGTCTATTGTTAGCTTTGAACATGTCATTCCCTGAACACCTGTGGGTTACCCTCTGGCTTTGATCATTTCTATTGAAAAACTGATACTGCTCTGCTGAATTCTTGGAACCACTGATACCTAGTGC
The DNA here is from genome assembly GCF_023638135.1 of Falco biarmicus. Lineage (NCBI taxonomy): Eukaryota > Metazoa > Chordata > Aves > Falconiformes > Falconidae > Falco > Falco biarmicus. The sequence continues at coordinate 578,891 of NC_079301.1, read as the reverse complement.
TTTAGTAAAGGATCAGCAATGTTTGGCCAACAGAAAGTATCTTCTGTAGAATAATATCCCAAGTGTCTAGTCTTTTACTGTGCACTCACTGAAGATGCACCCTTACTTTAGTGTGGTTTTTTGAAAAGTACCAGGAGCACTTCCTCTCATACTGCTCCTTCAAACTCTTTTGGCTGGAATGCATTCACCACTGTATGCTACAGCAAGCGCTAAAGCTTGCAGTATGCTATACTGCCTTTTGAGAACATTCTACATGGACAGACATACATGCTGAAAAATACAGAAATGATTCTGTAACTGAGACCTGATTTGCTGCATGTGTATTTATTTGACTGGGTCAACTGCCAGGATGCATTTCTAATGAACGGGCTTTGGCAGTGTTTGGTGATAAATAATGGCAGTCACATGCCCAGTCTGCTCCAGGAATACCCCCAGTGATTTTGGAAGCACACTTGAACAATTAACACATTTGAACTGGTGCTATCTGTAGAAGGTTTCATGCTGTGTGGACTTTTTGTTCACAATAGACAGCTCTGTAGCACTCAACCTCTTAAATGAATCATTCCTTCACTGAAACAGTTATTAGGGTGTCTAACCTTCTGCACAGGAAAAAAAGTTGTCTTTTGATGCACTGACACAATACTGTCCTAAACGTTCTTTCTGACACCTGTGATAGCATATGCCCCAAAACATGTTGGCTAGTAGGTCTGTGTAATTTGTTTTACTATGTTAGTGCATATGCAGAGGCAAGTGATTAGAGGTAGACAGTTCTGGTTTTTTTAGTGGCAGCAAAAAAAGTGCCTAACCCATTGCAATTTCTGCTTTGTGGTTTCTACTGTTCCCATATTACTGTCTTTATCACTGACTGCCATAAGAACAATTAGTGTAGGTGTTATTTCATTCTATGATGGGATCAGTGCAAAGCTCTGCTTCTTGTACTTTCACTGAACATCTTTCATTACATGCACTTCTGTGAGGCTCATTTTGATACATCTCCTTCTAACAAGGGAAGCCCAGGAATCACTGTTACCAGAGGAGGGGAGGAGGCCACTCACCACCACCAGCATGACATCTCCTTGGTTTCAGTTGCACAGCTTACAAGACTGGCAGCCAGAGGTTCCTCTGATTCAGAGGAAAACATGTCTCTGGATGCTGCTTCTTTGGCTTGCCCAGCTCATGACCACTTTGAGAGACATGATTTAAATCTTCCAGAGTGTGAAATGTGAAGTTTGTGAATGGCAATAATCTATACTTCTCTTTCATCAGAGAATTCCAGAGACCTTTCTGCTGCTATCATATTGCTTTCAGTTGTCTGCAGTTGTCCTCAAATTTAACCTATCTGCTTCCAGTCCTCTCTTAGAGGATGGTACATCATGATCAACTGAAATGGTAGAAAAAGGTCATTGATGTCAAGCATAGCAACATTTCTCAGTTTGGACTGTCTGAATATGCCATGTGTTGCATATGAGGTTGCGGAAAATCAGGCAAAGGTCAAGGGTGAAGCCAAACCCTGAGGTCAGGATGAGGCAGAGTCAGAAACTGGGGAAATCCAAGGATGCACCTGGCCAGCAGGCAAGACGTGGGCAGTGATCAGAAGAGCAGGACTGCAGCAGGAACTAGAGCTTGGAGCACTGATAAAATGAGAAAGATACAACCAACAAAGAGCTGCTCATGACATTTCCTTATATATCAGGCTGGTGGGGAAGCCAGCATAGATGAGAACCTGTTTTCAGCTGGTCAAGCTTAACAGGCTTTGTGTTCTCATGGAGTCTGGCTGCAAACAGCTGCAGGTCAAGAATGAATTATCAGCTGGCTAGCTGCAGGTCAGGACACAGTTCTTACACATGTTCACAGCTCTCCTGATGTGGGTGGAATATATTAGGTTAGCTCCTATGTACAACACAGTGGTTCTTGGTTGCTGACCGAGCCGAGCCAAGGTGGTCTCTTCAGGAACAGCAAAATTTTGAAGCCTGTGTTGCTGCTGCTTTAATTAATCAAGTTTCTATGTGCATGTCCAAAATCATTAATTCACTGGGGATAAAAAGGAAAAAGGCATGATGAGAGTTATTGATGGATGACCTTCCCAAAGGCTGTTTTTTTAAGACAGCCGTAGGCATCTCCAAGTAATGTTGGTGTCATACAATGTATCTGGGAAGTTGTGTGAAAATAATTTCTTGCTGTGTTTAGCATTTCCTGCTTCCAGCTGGGTCCCATATACATGCAGACAGGTTTCCTTGCAATGTTTTGGCACTTGTATTTCTCATTTGGGCCAGACATACTGGGAAAAACAGTATTTAACAATTACAATTTGACAAAGCTCCAGCTCAGCTTGACTTTAGGTGTAAAGTAAAACAGAAAGCTAGGGAATAGATTTTATGTTTTTATTGGTGACTCAAGGTAAAAGATTCAGCAAGAGGTACCATCTGAAGTGCCAAACTGATGGTGATTTTTGAAGACACATGTCTCTGTTCTTAAAGGATCTAACATCACATAAAGGTATTTTGCAAGAAGCCATGCTTTAAACATTTTGTGATCAGAGATTCTTAATCTATATATTTGTGCAAAATATAAACCACAACATGAGCTGACACTGAAAGCAGTTAAATACATTGTGCATTACTTGCAGGATATTAGAGATGTCATTTCAAGCATCTTAATTTTCTTCTGCCTTTCCTTAGTTTTTCATAATAAAGAGGGAATAGTGTGCAAGATTATTTCAGTCTTTCCTTTGTACCAGACTGCAGCTTGCACATTCCTGAGCCGGTTACCAACGCACACTCCCACCATGATTTGTCAGGGTTACCCACAGTTCTTAAGAAACTTCAGGACACATCTGAATTCTGCAGCTCTTATCATCCACTCAACACCTGAATTAACGTGGACATCATTTTTATGTGCATAGATTATTGGAACCCAAGTGAACAGGGATTCACACTGGTGTTCATGCAGTGGCTCCGCAAGCGGGAAGTAAACAGCAGTTTCATTTCATGCTACAGCGCTCTACAGCTACTTGCCTCCACAAGTCTGCCAGCTTTTTTTCTGGCCAGGTTGGCATCTCTGCTGGGGGGAATGGCTGGCAACTGAGTGCCATTCTGAAGAAGCTGATGATATTTCCTGGAAGCCAAGGGATCTATGAATTGCTTCAGTTACTGAGTAAGATACACAGTAATACAGTCTAGTTAGAATTCAAGTCCCATATCCTCTCTTAATGGCTTTTCAACAAAAGCACAGAAGCATGCTTCAGTGCCTTGGCCAAGAGAGATTATAATTTGCTTTACCCTGGATAATGAGCGCCTTTGTTCTATCTGAAGAGGCACATGACTGAAGCAGGCAACATTCATCTGATTCTGAGACCTGAGGAGGTTAAAACTTATACTTTGTGATTCAGCATCATTGCCTGTAAAGCAGTAGTACACTCCTAGGATATCCAGTTACATTTTCTTGGGCTGTTTTCTAATTTTGTTATATTATCTATGGTATTATCAGATGCTTGGTAGGTTTCCCTTTGTTGTCATCCAGGTTGCACGGTGATCTCTCAGCTGTGGTCTCCACAGATGAGCTCCACTGAAGCTGCATTGGTTTGCTTCTGTGTGATTTCACAGATGCAGCCAGTAGTGGAGTTCAGGCATTGTTTCCTCCTCTGAACTGATAAGAAGAATATCTCTGATGAACACTGTTGCTGTAAAATATTTTCTGTTTTGAAGAACCTTAATAAGCCACTTCACAAGCTTCTGCACTGTCGATTGTACATGAAATGCAAAAAGAAGAAAAATAGTAATTTTCATGATAATTCATTTCTGCAGCCATGTTTTCTCATTTCCTGGATTTATATCCTGCAGTGTTATCAGACTGACATTTTGATCTTCAGCAGCTGTGTGAATTGTCTTCTTTGTAATGTGGCCAGATGTACCTTCACTGACACTTCAGGCTTGCAATAAGAAATCGTGACTATCACAAACTGCATACGTATTAACCCACACCAGGTAGATGATGGAAATGATATGTGATTAAGCACTAATACTGGTATTTTCAGTTGGAAAATATATTTAAAGAAAAAACAAATTCCAGAAGCAATCATAGTCATTAAATAGCATATTGCACGTCCAAAGCAATTTTCAAATATACCAGATGAGAGCAGGATGATGTTTTGTCTTAAGAGCATGAGAAGCTTCTTGAAGCTCTATTAGTTTGCCGAGCAGTTGTGTTTTAGGGGGGCTGCCATCAGGGGCTGGAGAAGAGGCCATTGGTGTGCTATGGATGCTCCACATTGTAACACCACAGAGCAGAGCACAGACAGGAAAAGGAAGAGCAGGAGAAACTGTCCCAGCTGCAACAACAAAAGCTGTTGCTGGTCCTAGCACCCGCTGCAGGTCGGGGTCCCCATTTGCCCTCAGGTAGCTGTGAATCAGGTAGCACTCTGCTAGCTTTTGTGGGTTTGGTGGTTTGCGGGTTCTTTTGTTGGGTTGATTTTTGTTTTTTTTTTAAGGTGGAAGGTGCTTCTCTGGTCAGCACAGGTCAGAATCCAGGAGGAAGACTCCCAAATAAACAGGGGCTGTGAGAACAACAGAGTGCCTCCCCAGTTCAGAGGGGAAAGTGATGGCCAGCAGATGGGTGAAGCAGCTGGATGAGTGCTTTGCTGCCTTGTGTGGAAGGAAATAGCTCCGGAAAGCTGGCTCAGCTGGTTAACGTGTTCCAGCTGTTCTACCTCCCTGAGCTGAGTTGTGCAGGGAGGAAGGAACTCCAGGAGAGAAGATTCTGCCCATGAAGGAGACTGACCAGCCAGAAAGTGCATCCAAAGCAGGGCAACGGAGCTGGAGAAGGGGCTGGGGCACAAGACTGATTGGGAGCGGCTGGGGAGGTTAGCCTGGAGAAACAGGGCTTGGGGGGGAAAACCTGATTGCCTCTCTACAACTGCCTGAGAGGGGGTATCACAGCACTCTCCAAACTATCAAGCTGCAACAAGGTCTTTTACCATCTCATACCAGCATACTCTTCATGCCAGTCCCTCTGCTGCCTTCTCCTAGTCTCATCTCATCCAGGGCTCATATTCTCTCTGTTCCCTCTCTTCTCTCTGTAACTTCATCCCTCCAATTCTTCTTCAGCTGTTCTCTCTTCATTGGCTCTCAACCACTTAACAGAATCAGCCACAGCTGCACCTTATCTACATCGGCCAACCCACAGCTGTATATTATCAATGCTAATTAACCCAGCTTCATTCTTCTACAAGGGGGCTGTAGAGAGGTGGGGTGAGTTTCTTCTCTCAGGTAACAGGTGAGAGGACAAGAGGGAATGGCCTCAAGTTGTGCTAGGGAAGGTTTAGATTGGGCATTAGGAAAAAGTTCTTCACGGAAAGGGTGTCCAAGCGCTGGCACAGGCTGCCCAGGGAAACAGTTGAGTCACCATCCCTGGAGGAATTTAAAAAATGCATAGATGTGGTGCTTAAGGACATGGTTTCGTGGTGGAATTGGCAGTGCTGGGTTAACAGTTGGACTCAATGATCATAGAATCACAGAATCATTTAGGTTGGAAAAGACCTTTGAGATCATCAAGTCCAGCTGTTAACCCAGCACTGCCAAGGCCACCACTTTCCAACCAAAATGATTCTATGAAATACACCAACTGTTATTCATTCCTAAGTTACATATTCTTCCAACACTTTAAAGAAAATCTGTTGGGAACCAGCTTCCTGGGCATTTATCAGGAAAGATGCATGTTTTAGTTGCAGAGTGAAAACAGTTCTGCATAACCCCTTATGCTTTTCATGGCATTAATTTTTGGCAACCTGTTCTTTCAGCATGATTAAAAGTAGAAACAGGATAGAAATTATTGGCACACATCTTTCCCCTGCAGTGTTTAGAGAACATTACAGTGTTATTTCAGGAGTTTTCCTTTGGCAGGACTGGTAGAAAGGTACTGACAATCTTTCTGGCAGTCCCAAGATGCTGTCAGAGAACAAGCAAGCACATTGTTGTTGCACTGAACAATTCCGTATTTGAGAAAAGTAGGAGTTATGAGCTTAAAACTCATTGGTTATTGCTCCATAGTTTAAAATATATATATATATTTGGATATTGTCTTGTTTTTTCTTTACTGATTCACCCTCCCAGAAGCTCCCATAAAGAGAAAAGATACCCACAGCCCGGGTAGCTGTAGGATACAGGGCACATCAAGGCAGGTTTCAGCATTTGTAGACCTCAGCCAAGTGCTCCTGTGCCTTTCCCATCTGGAAGAAGACACCATGGAGTCACTGCTGTTTCCTCCTTGCCCCTGGTCAGTTTTACAGGAAGAATCAAGTAGATAATAAAAGCTACAAATGCCTTTGCTCCCCCTCTCCTTGAACAAGCCTGTCATGTTTCCATCACTATGCTAACTCCCTTGTGCAGCACTTTTAGCTTGTCAGACAGGGGTTTCTTTATTCACTGTTTCTTCTGTCACAAAGTCAGGGTCAACCATCACTGGGCATCTAACTGCTCAAGCTTCCCTCTGTGGTACTGCCTCTTTCACTGGTGACACAAACACACACTATCTGCTCTCTTAACCCTGACTAATGATTATTCTGTATTGTTGGTCTTTTGCACAGCATCCAGAAGGAGAGATGTTCTTCCAAACCCCGAGGGCTGATGCTGCCTTGAAGACCTCAGATTCCAGTGGCGGAATGAAAGTGGCAAATTGCACAGGGAGCCTGAGCCAGGCACTGGAGCTGGGCTGCGTAAAGCTGTTGATGTGAAAACCTGACAAACAGTGGGGTAAGGCTGAAAGCATTGGCACAGACAGCTGGCACAGGGACAAGCTGGCATGCACCTGACAAAAAGGACTATTTTCAGGTGACCAGAGCTATGTAAAGCTTTGGAGGTAAAGGCAAAGACTAAATTAATTGGAGGGAAATACTCCAGAAAGGGAATTACCATAGAATGGAAGAACGAGCTTCCAGGGCCACACCAAAGGACCCTCCAGCCCAGTACCCTGATTCTGACAATAGCCAGGCATGGGGAAAGGCAGAAGAGACTGAAAACAGAGCACAAACATTTATTTTTTAAACCTTGATGGACTTCTCTTCCTTGAACTCCCTAGTTTTCTGCCAAACCCATGGACAAATGTGGCATCCACAGAATCTTTTTGTTGAGGAGTTTCATGGCTCAACTCCCAGTTGCATAAGGAAGCATCTCCTTTTATTTGTTCTGAACTGGAAACCCAGGGCTTGACTGACAACCTCCAGTTTTTGCATTGCAGGGGAAAGTGAGCAACCCATCCCTGGGCATCCTGACCAAGCTGAGGAGCAGGAAAGAAGAGATGACTTCTTTGGGTATAAACTGCAGCCCAGCCCTACTTGTTCATCATTTTTTTAAAGGTTTCCAGACTGTCTTCTGAATTTTGTGCCTTTTCCTAACAACCAGCAGCTAGATCCCTGTGACACTCACGATAAGCAGAACTGTGTGCATCCTCCTAGGTGAAAAGCTAAAATCATACCTTGTCCTTTTTCTCTCAAATTAGAGTTTCTTTTTGTTCTCTTCCCTGTTGCCAAAGCTCTCCAGGGCCCTTTGCAGCTCTGTCAGTGCTCTGCAAAATAGTGCTGCCTCAGATGAAGGCTGGGATAGCCTGTGGGGAGCTTGTTCTGCAGCAGAGGCAGTGACGGAGGGCAAGAAATCTGACAGACAACCGTTTCCTTGCTTTTCCAACCCAGCTAGTGTGGAGGAGCACTGAGCAGGAGTACGGCAGACGGCTGATGGCAAGGTGGTAACTCAGAGGCTCTAAGTCACTAAAGTAACTCCAGAACCATTTACATTTTACTGCTCACATATGTGTGGTTGTTTCACTTATATGGTTGCAAATCCAGCTTTGTTAATGGCTTTAACTATGTGAAACAAACTGGAATAACTCTCTGGATACTCCTATCTTTTTCCTTTAAGAAAGACTAATTGGAGAGCATTGGAAAGAAACAAAACCAAGCACATATGTCCAGCAAGACTGATGTAGGCAATAGGGTTGGGTGCAGTAGTGCTTTTCTCTCTGAGAGTTTTCAATTGCATCTTACCACTCAGGTAAGCAATGGGGTCCTTGCATGTAGCTCTTGGACAGATATACTCAGTCCTCTAAGACAATAGAGTCTCTCCCATCATTCCTGAAAGGTCTGGTCCTGCCTTCTCTGATGTCACTTGGAACTGGGCCAGTCTGTGGCGTTTGCCCTAGCTAAGAGGCTGTGCAAAGATGTTGCTCAGAGAAGAGTACTGATTACGAGGGAAGAGTAACCCATGCCAGCTGGTGATGGCAGGGCTCAGTGGGCAGTCCAGAGCCAGTAGCAGTCACAGAGTCCCTGCAAGTCTGGCAGTGGGACTTCTGCCTTGTGAGCCAGGCGGGAGAAGAATCAATGGCCCCATACTGCCCTTCCCACTGGAGAAGTGAAGAAAATAAATGGTGGCTGGAAACCACCAACGAGTTACTGAAGACAAGTGAGAGACACAGCGGGGAAAGAGCAAAATGCCTTTGTGTTGAAAAACAAAGTGAAGCAGGAAGCTGGAGGATGCTGAAAAAAGGGGGCAATAACAGGGTGACTGTGGGCAGCAGTGCCATGAGCGCTGGGTGGGATCCCGTGTCTGATCCCAGGTCTGGGGGGCAGAGACAGGCTCTCTTCAGAGGCAGGCATAAAGGGCATCTGCTCTCTTCTTTTTCTTGGTGGAGTGGTCTTGTATCAGCCCTGTCCATGAATCCCGGTGTGGCCCAGGTGCAGCAACAGCTCCTGTTCAGGAGGAGAGGGGTGCCACTGCCAAACCTCATGCACCACAGAGGAGACCAGCCCCACCAGAAGTCAGGTCTGCTGCATGACCATGATGTCAGTGGTCATAGCATGGTGACCCAGCCCAGCCCTCTGGCTCCATGTGCCATTGTGATAATCTTCTCCCCACAGAGCTAGGGCGAGCCTCTCTATTGAAGCAGTGGAAAAGGGCTGGAGATGGTCTGTGTCCTCCAACATAATTTCTGGGATCGTTCTCAGGAAGTGTCCAGTGTACCACACTAGTGGGATGAGGGCAATCATCATCCACTGCAGCAGAATATTGTCTCCCAAAGATGGACCCCAAGCTCTCTTCTCTTGGGTCACTTAGAAAGCAGTGAGTTAAGGAGAAATTGGGTCCACAGCATCCCTGATTCACCCAGACCCTCCAAAGCCTCCCTGGCCCCTTCTCCAGAAGATGTAGCAGTCTCCTCACCATACTTGCTGTTTTGTGAAAGTTCCGTCGGTGTGATCCATCTCTGATGTGATGATGCTCCAAGCCCATACTACACCACCTGCTTATGAGCAAAACCAAGCACAGACATAGTGATCTGAGTCCCCCTTCATGCCTCATCTGCTGCTTTTTAGTAAGGATATTTGAGTCGTCTTTAGCTGTCCGAAGGATGCAAACCCTGGTGGGGAAAAGAAGGACTTTTAGCAATGTTATGGAGATGAGTGAGCAATGCAATAAGGGAAAACACAACTCATTTGAGGCTTGCTGTTGAGAAGAATAGTGTGAAAGCAAGGGCTATCTGCCTGTACAACGCTGAGTTTGAACACATCATCTCTGTCATCAGGGGTACTGCCTGCTTCTATTCTTACAGTTACAACTGCAGGTTGTTGCACATAATCGTGTGAAACAGAGGAGCAAAGTGTCATGTCCCACGGGTTATGGCGTGGGCAAGCTGTGCAGGCTGGAATGGGTGAAGGGCACAGTCAGCGAGGTGGCAGGGAAGAGGCTGTCTGTTACTGAGGAAACCTGGCGGTTTGCGGCTGGGAAGGAACACAGAGGAGCAGTGAGGTAAACCCGGAGAAAATGAGTGACACTGGGTCGAGAGTAGAGGGAAAGAAAAGAAGAATTTAAGGCAAAGTAAAATTAAATCTGTGTGGGTGGTTGTGTGACCTTCCCAAACCGAGCCTGGCCGCGAGGGGCGTGCCATGAACTTGGCTGTGCGAGCGGCCCGGCAGCTCCCAGCGAGCGCCCAGCGCCCCCTGCCGGTGGGGTGCGCAGCTGCGGGCGGCCCGGCGCCGGCTGCGCGGCCGCCTGGGAGCGCCGTCCTCCGGCAGCGAGAAACAAGAGCTCCCCCGGGGAAATGCCGGGATCGGTGCTGACCCGCAGCTCTTGCGGGCGATGCCCTGCGCCTTGCCTGTGCCTGCCTGCCAAGGTGCATCCTCACACCTTCCAGCGCGCACGGAAGCATCTGTGCTTCCGCCTCACGAGATGCTGTGGAAAAACAGTCCTGCCGGAGGGGTGCAAGGGCAAGGTGTACAGCGTGAGATAGCTGGGGGAAACCAAATGCATGAGTTTTCAGACACAGAAGTGATAACCTTTTCTCTGGAGGGTGTTTTTTTCAAATGTTGTCGTGATTTAACCCTGACAGCAACAAAACACGCAGCTGCCTGCTCACTCCCCACTGGCAGTGGGATGGGGAGGAGAATCAGAAAAGGGCAAAACCCATGGCCTGACATAAGAATAGTTTAATAATTGAAATAAAGTAAAATATAATACTTATACTAATTATGATAATAATAATGATAATAGTAATGAAAAGGGAGATAACTGAAAGGGAAGTAAAACTCCAGAAAAAAACCCACAAGTGATGCACAAACAAGTTGCTCACACCCTGCTGAGCAGTGCCCAGCCAGTCCCCCAGCAGCGATCCCCCCGCCCCAGCCAACTCCCCCCGGTTTATATACCGAACATAATGCTCTATGGTATGGAATATTTTAGGTCAGCTGTCCCAGCTGTGTTCCTCCCAATTTCTTTTGCCCCCCTGCCAGCCCCACTCACTGGCAGGGCCTGAGAAACTGAAAAGTCCTTGACTTAGCATGAACATTACCCAGCAACAACTAAAACATCAGTGTGTTATCATTACTCTCTCCTAAATCCAAACCCCAGCACTGCACCAGCTATTAGGAAGAAAATTAACTCTGTCCCAGCTGAAACCAGGACAAATGTGAAGATGAGCAGATCTGGAATATTTTTAACCATTAATGCTCTAAAAAGATTTGTGATGGGTACTATAGGTCCAGGTAAAGACTTCAGGCAATAGCAAATGAGATGCTGTGGCATTAATTTTTACAGGCCTGTACCCAAGAGCGAATGCACAGGTTTGAAAAGAGAGGTGACAGTGTCCCGCACAAGTGCATGTGGATATTCTGCCTGGGAAGGCTGAGAATGTAAAAGCCTACTTGGCTTTCATGGGCTGGACAAGTTCACTGGAAAAATAAGCCATCTGCAAAGGTACCGCTTGTCCCTGAACCAGTTTGCTGGGAGACTCTCCTGGAGAAGCATCACCTTAGTTTTGTCCTTGAGTCTGTCAGAGAAAGGCTGTCAGCCAGCCTTTCTTGTGGCCAGCCGATACTTGTTCTTAGGTGAGCTTGTCAACTTCTCACACTGAGAAGGGAACTTCATTTGCCACCTCCACTTCCCAGGAAAGCAACTTAGTGATGCTGACATAAAAGCAGATCCCACAGTCTGTCCCCTTTTCCTCAGGCTCTGTCCAGGAATTGAGTGTCACTGCCTCAAAGAGTGGCATGAAGATGCTAAATCATTGTCAAGACAGGGCAGCCTGGATGGGTTTTGAGGCACAGGTCTCTGTCTCAGAGGGTTATAGTCTTTTGGTCAGCTGAACCTGGATTTCAGTGGAATCTTAAAACCTCCCTCCAGGCTGGAACATGCCATGAGCACAGGAAAGCAAGGTTTCTGCCTTGGGAAAGGCTTGCCTAGCTTTCTGACTCACCCTGGAGCACCACAAGACAGTATTTTAGAGAAGCCAAATGTCTTCTAAATACCTTCACAAGAAAGTCAGCAACAAATCCTAACTGACATGTACAGAAGAGTCATAGCACGCATGGGGTGATCATGTGAAAAACCCGATTTATGTAATGGCCCTGGAAAGAAACTTGCTCACTGAGTTAGATGAACAGATGCAGTAAATACCATATGGCCAGGCAAGAGAATAAGTTCCTCTGAACATACAACCTATTATTTTTAGCACTGTAAGTGGAAATGGCACTGAATCAAAGAACAAGTAAGTCACAGATCACCTCAAATCTCTACTGCTCAGCTATATCTTAGACAATCACAGGAAATTTCTCATAGGGAAAATTAGTAGATCTCAGCCCAAAGCAGCTTCTCTCACAAGGTGAGCAACAAAGGTGGCTCCAAAGAGGTGGCCTTGATCATGAAGTAAGAACTAAAACTGGAGAAACATCAGCCTGGCAGGGATGAGACTTCAGCTGAACGTCGTGCTGGGCTGAGCAGTGGGTGCTGCCATGGAGCACCTCCAGCAGGCCTCACCTGGGGGCCAGCTGCATCAGAGCATCTGCAAGGGGAATTCTGCTCCTGTTGCCTTTTATAATCTCCCCGCCTGGGTAAAGTATGCCTTTGTGATGCCTTAAGCAGGGCCGGGCAGAGTGCAGATCTGAAACGGAGGGGGAGGTGGAAGATGACTGTGCAAGTGTGGCTTCTTCACCACTTCATGGGTGAAGTGGATGATGCCCCTGTGCCAGTGGAGGGGAGTGTGTGGCTGTGACTGTGTGCGGGTGGGGTGTTCACAGACTGCTTTGCCCCCACGGTAGGTTCCAGCCTCGCTTGGTGTCATCTAGCATTGTGAATACTTCGGTCTGTAAGAAAAGCCTATAAAACAGATTCTGTGTTTCAGAATTTATGGGTCTGCTAATGCATAATATGGCAATTATATTAATTGTGCTATGTAGTTACAACTTAATGGAGAGAACACGACCCTAAGTGTATCAGGTAATTACAGTCACAACACCAAATACCTCAGGACACATTTCTGTAGGCTGAAGCTGACATCTCAAAGGCCTAAGCCTGCAAAATACACCCAGATCTGCTGGATGTACAGCACTTTCCTTGACCCAGCGATCCTTGCATTTGGAATGTCAGAAATCTGGCAAACATCACACAACCCGTCACTCCTTGGTGCCATTTGGCAAAGCCACCAAAGCCCATCTAAAGTTTGTGCGGCTACGAAGCAGGCAGCCTTGGCACCTCCCCAGCTCGCTGCAGGGACCAGCCATCCTCGGGGCAGCACCAGTGCTCGTGTAGGTGGCTGTGAGGTGCTGATCTGACTGGGAAAAAACCCACCACAATGACAGCACTTCCAGCCTACTGGTAGCTTTCTCCAGCATCCATGAGGCCACCGAGGTGGGTCAGCAGAATTCCCCAGAATGAAATTGGGGTGAGAGTGGGGCCACCCGCCTTAGCCACAGCCGCAGCTCTGGTAGGCTCGGGCTGGCCATCACAGGATGGCTGCACAGCCCCTCAGCACCCCAAACAGCGAGGGCTTGGGGCAGCCTGTGCATAACCACCCAGCAGCCGGATCTCTATCTGCAATTCTTCCACCTTGACTCAGTCAGCTGTGGAGTAGAAAATAATTTTACAGATGACCTCTGTTGATGTAATTTTGCTCAGTTAAACAACTCTTATATCAGCCCCCCAAAGCGCAGAAGCTGGTGTTGGTGTCCCTGACTGTCCTGCCTGCCTTAGAGCCCTGATGCGAGGTGGTCCCTCCGTTGGCGCTGGCTACTCTCATGCTGCCGTCTGCATGATGCAAGAGGGGCAGCAGCATTGCACTGCAGGCCAGTTGCATCAGACACAGACTGGTATGAGGCAAACTGCCGCATGTGAAAGATGAAGTCATCCTTATCCCCCCACAGAACAATTCCTATTGGGCTTTTTTTGCCTGTGGAGATTGCATCATTAACCTGGCTGAAGCACCGAGTTGTGAAAAATCAGAAGACTTAGTGAGAAAACAGTGAGACAGTTGACATTAATTGAATTTCCTACGAAAACCTTCCAGTTATTCCAATCTGAGAGTCTAGCTTCTCTAAGAGCCTTTTGATGGCAGGGAACTTACAGGACTTCTCAAAAGCATTTGCTGGGGAGAGATTGCTTGACTTCAGAAAGAAATTGAGACAAAGTCCAAAAACAATAGGTTTAAAACCAAACACGATTCAGGTACACATCCTCATGTAACAACTCTCACTGAGAGCTACTGCCCAAGGCACCGAAATGAGCAGCACTCACTGCCCACCCTCCGCCTCCTCAAGCCCGGGAAGGCGGGAAGGTTTTGCAGTGGGCCTGGCAGGTCGCAGCTGAGGGGCTAAGCAGTTTGGAGACACAATAAACTGAAGAGAGAGTGCCAAGAGCAGCACTACAGGAAAATAAATTCCCTCCCACACAGGAACATTAGATTCCACAGGGCAATTTGGTACATGCTGTGGTGGAGTATGACTTGTGCACAATAATCCTGGGACACTTCCAGGATGACTCCCCCAAACCACCCGAAGGACTGAAGCGGTGAGTCACACCAAAAGCACTGTCAGGAGTTTAATTCTGAGCGCGAGAAAAGCCCCTGGCCATGGCAGTCCTGCGCTGCCCCCCGCCACGGTGACGCTGCGCTGCCCCGGTGCCGGCCCACGCAGCAGGTGTGTCTGGCGGGCACAGGCACAGCGCCACAGGGCACGCTGGCTCTCGGCGAGGGACAGCCGGGCAGGGGCGCTCCCAGAGGCCCAGACCCTCCAGCTGAGGGACCAAGCCAGCCCAGGTCCCCGGGGCCGCAGCATGAGGCTCCGGGCAGCGGGCCCCCTCCCGCCGCTCCTCCGCGCCGCCGCCGGGGGCTGCTCAGCCCCCAGGACACCAGTGGCCCGGGGCTTCGGTTTTACCACATCGCGGTCAGTAACACCGGGACGCCCCCTCGTTACTCTGCCCCTACGCCGTATAGCACAGCGCGGCTCCCCGGTCCTGGCCCGGGGTGGCCCCGGTCCTGGCCCCAGTCCTGCCACTGCCGGTCCCCACCCCGTACCGGTGCTCGGCGCTGCAGATCTGAGCCGCTCCCGAACGCTCCTGCAGGGGGCGTTCATTTGCATATCCCCGCCCAGGCGGCAGCGCCCGCCAATGGGAGGTTGGGGAGGCGGGCCGGGGGCGGGGCGCCGGACTTTCGCCGCTGCCTGGGACGCGCTGTGCTCCACGCGGGGTCCCGCGGAGCCCGGTCGGCCTCGGTACGCTCCGTCCTGCCGGTGCCGCCGCGCTGCGTCCTGCCCGCGCTGCCGCTCCGTCCTGCCGGCACCGGGACGCAGGTAAGCTGCGGGGTCCGCGCACCTGCCCGCCCGCCCGCGGGGGCGGCTGTCCCGACCCTCCTGGTGCCGGTGTCACCGCCGGGCGGGGGCGGTGGAGGTGGCGGGGGGTCGGGATGGACTGCGGCGGGTCCCGCACCCGGGATACACGTGGGCTGCAGCCGGCTGCGGCGGGCACCCCCGAGGGGCACGGGGGGCCGGGGGCGGCGGAGACCGGGGCGGAGGGGTGCCGGGCAGAGGGCTGCAGGGCGGACGGGCCGCCGGGGGGCCGTGGAGCCCCTGGCCGAGACGTGCCCGGGCATATCCCGGCGCGCTGCCCGCCCTCCCGCGGCCGGGCGGCGGGGGGCGCCGTCGGGGCCGTGCGGCTCTCGGCAGCCGGTCCCGCGTGGCCTGGGCCGCGGCCGGGCTGGGCGCACGGGGCTGGTGGGCGGCGGGCGAGCCGGGGCCTGCCGGGGTGGGGGGGAGGCGGGCGGGGGCTCGGGCGGCAGCCGCTGCAGGCGTGGGGGCCGCTGCCACCGCCCCCGGGCGCGCCGGGCCGGCGCGGGGGCGCCCTCGCAGGGAGCTGCTCGCCGGGCCGGCTGCGGGACCCGCGCGGTGCGCGCCCCGTGGAAACGTTCAGGGGTTTGGCCTGCGGACGGGTGCCAGAACCGTTTCAGGGGCACGTCTCGTTAGTGCGGGTAAGCACTCGTTGCGGTTGTGTTTGTGACGGTGGCCACTCAGATTACGCGATGCTTTTCACAGTGTAATCTCCGTGATGGTGTTTATGATGGGGTTGAAAACTGCAGAAGAAAACCCCAAAACTTTAACCCAGGCAGTCCAGACAGACTGAGTTGTTGTTGCAAGCAAGACCGTGACAGTTACTAAGAGGTAGATGTGGGGCAAAAGCCAGGTGGGAAGAAATCCAGAGTTTTCTGAAAACGGGTAGGAGTTCTGGAAGTCTTTCTTGGGATGTCTGGTAAGGCAGAGAGTGTGGATGCCTATGGTGGACAGCCAGAACTTGACAAAAGTCAGTAGGTATGGTCCCAGGCGATAATTACTTACCTCTATGTGGTCAATATAGGCATAGAGCCTTGTGGCTTTAACTCTGGGGCCCTGGGACTGAAGTCATTGGTGTCCTGCAGGGATGTTGTGGTCCTCCAGAACCCTGGATTCTCCCTTCTCAAGCCTCAGTTGTCCACCGTGGTTTGTAGCCTGGCTCCCCAGCTCTCTCCGGGGGCATGCAGCACCATCATTTAGGCCAGGATAAACCTGTGCCTGGGCAGATGCCTTGTGGGACTCCACGAAGCTGAATGGGAATAGCAGCAAAGCCAGGAGGGTTGTGCTCTGCCCTGTACTGGGGGAGCTGATGTTGTTTCTGATGCCCCTGGCTGCAGCTGGCATCGGCAAGCAGGAGCCAGAAGTGAGCGTTGCAACCTGGGGGCTCTTGCCATGTGATAAAGGGAGATGAGACCAGCTTGGGGTGCTTTCACCTTAAGCAAACAGAAGTTCCCAGCCTCTCCAAATTAAACAATTAGTGCACAATCTGCTGAGTAGGATTTCAAAGTATATTGAAGAACCTGCTGATTTCCAAGCCATGTGGAAAGATTCAGCCTTTCCCCACCCCCTATTTTTTACTTCTCTGAGCAGTCCTTTGTCTGCAAGGCATCTTCCAGGGTGGCAGAGTCACTCCCAGCATGGTTTATAGCATGGGGAGGTGCAGATAGATGCTGTCCAGACAAAATGAGTGTGGGCTAATGAGCAGGAGCAGAGGAATGACTGAGCAAGAGACTGGGACTAGACACTGCCAAATGCAAGGCATGCAGTAATATTTTCCAGATAACATTTCATTTTTCCCCCCTCCTTCCCACTTGCAGTACTTATTTAGGATTTCAACGCTCTAGTTTTATGTTCCAATGTATACAAGTCTCTCATCTGAGATGCGGTTACTGCCTGGCTGTGCTGGTCTGTGGTACCACAGAGCAGAAACCTGCTGTGATGGTGACGTGGAAGAGCTGCTGCCAGTGTGCAGGTGCCAGAGCCCCTGAAGGTGGGTCTCGGCACCCCCCTCCCTGTCCCCAGCGAGCAGAGACCCACAGCTCAAGGGGACAGGTCCCACGCCTGGGGCAGTGACCAGCCCAGTCCATCTCCTGCTGCAGGTCCCATGCCACCCTGCCTGCCCCCGGGTACCTGCTGGCCTGTAGTCAGACAGGGAGAAACAGAAGTGCTAACACTTCCACTGATGATGCTTTTTGTATGCTTTTGATTTGAAGAATCACTTTACCAATATACGAGTGAGCGGAGGTTATCTTTATTCAGCAGCACTAGGTGCGTGGGAGATCACTCCACCAAAGTCATGCACACCTAGGGGACTTTTCAGTCTCTTCTTTATACAAGTCACTCATGTCTATTCATTAACTTTCTGGGAAATCGTTTACATATTCATTACAATTCTGGGAACTCATTTACATATCTCACACCTGCACAATATCCTTGAGGAGTGGTCTTCTGGGGGTCTTCAGGATGAAGATCGTGAGTCTTCCTCCAGTGAACTTTTTACCTCTTTGTCTCTGCACAGACTCTGTTCCTCACTAAACTAGTGACCATGATTTCAAGTCCTTGTCTTTGCCACCTTGCATAGACAACAAGAACTTAGGACCAAAGGACCTTCTTAAAGATAACAAAAATCCAAGGGATTAGCAATTAGTACATCCTTTATGTCAACAATAAGGGTCTTTGGACATTTCCCAACTTTCAGATAAACATCTTCAGGTAAGTGGCACATCTTTCATCATTCACTTTCACTTACTGATTTCCTTGCCCTCTTTCTCCTACCAGAATCCATTACTGGACACAAAAGAAATAGTTTAGATTCCCATATAGTCTAATTTTTTTGAAAGTTGCGTTAATGGAGCTCCAGAACTGTCATGGAAGTGAATGAACTGCAACTTGCATTGTAGCTTTGTTGAAATGCTTTTTATCTCATGCAGTGAAACTCATTCAGCAACTCATGTTTTTGCTGCCTTGAACAACAACACAGCGGGTAGCATGTTCTGCTTGCCTTGCTCAGACAAGATGTCTCTTTAAGACAATAAAAGAGTCCTTTAAGAAACAACAATGTCTTTAAGTTAGAAGATTTCATGCATCTTGAAACGATGGCAGTATGTTTTGCTTCCCTCCAACCTAGAAGCGCATTGATACTGTGTCATGTTTATGTTCCTCACTTGCAAATAAAATCTGTTGCTCTGGCAGTCACCTTGGGATCCCGTGCAGTTTCCAAAGGGTTGGGTGGGTTTTGTTGTTTGTTTTTGCTTTTTACTTTTGGCTAATTAGGACCAGTTGTTTCAGTTGCTTATTAGACTATCAGAAATCGCTGCTTTACCAGAGCAGTGCTGTGTGGTTTGGACGTATGCTCCACTTAACAAATTAAATGTCTTGGTTCTGGTATTGTTAAAATAAGAAGTATAAAAATCCCACAGCTTTGAATTTCATGCCAGATATTCAACAAAGTGTTCATTCCATCTATCATTATATTGTGGCTTGAGAAACAGCAAGACTGCTCTACGCATAATGGTTCTGCTGGCATGGTTGCGGTCCCCCCCCTGTCCCGGAGCGATACAGTCATGCTGGCAGATGGCCTTGCGCATGGAGCTGTACCGGCATGGGATACACTGTGTAACTTTCTGTATTGGGAGAAACTGGTTTAAGCTGTGCTCTTCCAGGGAGACAGTCTGCAAGGGGTGTACCCTTAGCCACAGGCCCTGCTGAAGTGCAGAAAAGTCTGTAAATGTATGGGAGAAAGTGGTTGTGTTGTGTTCGCAGGACAGTTTCACCGAAGAGACTGCTGGTTTGGGATTGTTTTTACTTCTTTATTGTGTTATAGCAGCACTTTGGAGAGCTGGTGAAAATTGGTCCCCTTGTTCTCCAGACTCTGGTGTCTTGGCTCATTTTCTGTTGCCTGCAGTCCTGTTTCACATGTCTTGTGCTCTTGGAACGAGTGAAAAGCCTAAATCAAGCTCCGTGCTCCGAGCCAGAGCATCAGCGGTGCTGAGCCCACTGCATGGGGCAGGGGTGAGCCAGGCTGTGACACTGAGCTCCCTGGGAGGGTGGGTTCAGGCTGGCAGCATGCTAGCCCTCCGAAGCAGTTGTCACCCATTTGGGACCTGTCTCCCCCCTTATTATTTTTCCTACTGGATTCAGCCTGTAGCCGAATGCCAGCGCTAAACCCTGTGCTTCTCCCAGGGCACTGGCACCGAGCTCCCTCCTCGCCACCTTCTGAGATGGTGACGAATCTCCTTTATTTATTCGGTAGTGTCGGTAACCTTTACGCTATTTATAGGCTGTGACTGTGCCCCTCCCAAGATGTTTGCAAGATAAATTTAGCTCCCTTTAGCTTCTCATCGCCGGTCCTCACTGGCTTGCTCTGCCTTCCCTTGTATCGGCTGATGAGACCTGGCCGTGTACAGGAGCTACACTGAGGGGTGACTCACTTTCTATGCTCGTCCAGGGCAGGCTTCATCTCGAATGAATCTCAGTCGTTCAGAGCCTGGGGAGCCTGTCCAAGTGTCCACTTCCAAAAGGCAGCTGGGAGTGGTGGGAGATTAAGCTGAGGAGTGCAGAAAAAGCCTGCAGAGGAATGCTGCCATGGGATGTTGTGTTTGGTGCCTGGGAGGGGAAGGGGGCTGTGGCAGGAGGGGGTGCTCGGGGGCCTGCAGTCCGCTCCCCTCTCTGCTGCTAGAGCCTTGCAGGGGACGGGCATCCCGGCCAAGCCCTTCCTCCTCCCGAGGCTGCGGAGCAGGACAGCTCTGGTTGACATGCCAGGTTTGCCCAGGTGGTTCAGGGTGGTGATCTTCAAAAGAGCATTTTCAGGTGGTCCCTGTTCTTGGGGGGTGTTTAGAAGTTAACGAGTCTTGCTCCCCAGGCTGGTTGAACACTGTTTCTGTCCTGATTTGCTGCACGAGGTTATGAGGAAAGCAAAATGAAGATTGGTCTAGTGGGGGTGGATTTTATTTCATTTCTGTCATTGTGGAAGAACCCACCTGGAATATGCAGAAAGGAAGAGACAGCCCCAAAACTCCAAATAAATTGCTGGGGTTTGTCGCTTCAGTCAGAGTTGCTTGCTCTCGGCGAGGTGCCTGTCCCGTGTTCCCCTGTGAGCCGCCCTTGCTGATGGTGCACACTGCAGCTGGGGCGGTTCTGCCATTAGCTTCAGCTAAGCCACTGTTTCACCTTGGGAAGGCTCTGGTTGATGTTTTTGTGGGCAGGGGGTGCCTCTGTTCTGCTGGTCTTCAGAGATCTCTGCAAGCAAGCCCACACTGAGCTGCAAGTGGGCTTGCAGAGCAAGACCCTGAGCAGCCCACACAGCCCCAGGCCAGCACAGCAGGGCTGCAGGTATGTGTCCTGTTCTGCTGGGGATGCAGCTGGCCACCAGCATTTGGTCGTGTCAGACCAAATGCTGGATCCAAAAGCTGGTACTTTGCTGGGACTGAGCTCTCCTGATAATCTGGGATACCCAGACCTACAGCCAGGGCTGGCAAAGTCCACTGGCAAATCAGTGACCTGAGCAGTTGGTGCATCTACCTTAATACTGGAAGTTAAATTTAATTTGCTCCATTGTGAAGGCTGCAACGTGATAGCAGAAGCAGGTGGTTCATCACCAGCCTTGCTGGGAAGCCCTCCCTGAGCTGCTGGAGCTGCCTTCCATGCAGTGGGAACAGGCAGCCCCCTCCTGCCAGTGATGTCCGTGATGCACAAGAAATGCAGGCTGCCATCCCACCTGCCAGAGTGGAAACTTCTGCCCGGTGAAGGGCATGCTACTGGTCTGAAAAGTGCTGGGGCTGGCTGTGACCTCTGTCTTCTCCTCTTCTCAGGCTCCCTGCCCCTCTCCAGCCCGGATGGACTGCCAAGAGAGCGAGTACCTGGATGAGCATAGGAAATGCATCCCCTGCAGAAAATGCATGCCCGGGCAGGAGCTTTCCAAGGTAAATCGGCTGCTCTGGAAGGACCGGGCATCATCTAGCACCAAGGCTTTCACAGTGCTAGGTGAATCCTCTGCCAGTCTTCCTTTGGAGGGGTAATGCTAGGTCCTGGCATGCTGGGAAGAGCTGGGACTTGGTGGGAAGGGACAGTGAATGGTCTCACCCTGGACGGAAGGGTGAGATGATGCAAGTAGGAGATGGGAAGGGATTTTGGGTTGCTGCTGCAGTTGCCTTCTTTTCTTTTGCTGATGGAAATCTGAATATCTGAAATCCCAGTCACAGCCCCAAGTGAAGTTGCGCTGCCCAGCCAGGCTGCACAGTGGATGGTCACGAGCAGGGCGCTTCTGCTGGGGGTTTGACCCAGCCTCGGAGGTGGGAGTTGCGGTTCCTACCCCAGGGCCCAGGGGTCCCCCCTGCTTCCAGCGCTGCTGGAGCTTTCCTCTTCCCTAAACACAGCTGGGGGAGCATGGCAGGGCAGCAGCTTCCCAGCATGTTTCCGTCAGAGCTGCTCTGGTGGCATCTGCTCTTGGCTGGGTTCTGAGGACCCTTTGCATGAGCAGTAACCCCTCCACCCTTTGCCCCCAAAGAAGGGGTGCTGTTTCCATCGGTACCACTTTGGGACCTGAAGTGGCTTCTCACTGCAGCTGTGCACCCAACCTCGTGTCTTGCAGGACTGTGCCGACAGCGGCGGGGGGGATGTGCAGTGTGTTGCCTGCCCTCCCAGGAAGTTTAAGGACAGCTGGGGGCATCACGGCTGCAAGCCATGCCTGTCCTGCGCCCTCATCAACCGCATCCAGAAATCCAACTGCACATCAACGACCAACGCGGTCTGTGGGGAGTGCCTGCCGGGGTGAGCGGAGCCTGGCTCTAGCAGAGCCGCAATGATCTCACCTGGGAGCATGCAAGGAGGGGATGGACAGAGGGGGCTTTATCTGAGGCCACCCAGAACATGGGACATAAGAGGAGCCCTGGTGAGCCAGGCCTGCCTCTTTGAGGACACTGCTAATGACATGCAGGTCAGACCCATCTGATGGCCCCCTTGTAGCTCCATAGAAGGGAACCTGAAGGCTCCCGTGAATGAGCAGTGGAAGAAAACTTCCAGGCCTGAGTTGTTCCTGTGGACACCAGAGTGGTTAAGCCCTGGAAGATGAATGGCTGTAGACCATTACAGTGGGTGGTTACCAAAGAGGACAGACCATGCCTTGGGTGGTGAGTGTAAGGGGTTGCTGAAATGAAGGCTGCTGCATACAACCAGTCTGAAATGCTGGAGGGCTGTGGACCACATGCCGGCACGCTGTGGGGCTTGGGACAGAGGAACAAGTCGGTGCTCTGGTTTATGAGACTCTATCCCAGATGCGTTTGTAGGCTGGGGTGTTCCTGTGCCTTCATGGAGGTATCGTGCATTTTGACAGACCAGGACAGGGGTAGGCTGTTCAAGTGATGTCGCTCCTTGGCAAAAATGGCTGGCCATGAAAAAGTGGCTGCGGGTACGGCTTCAGCCAGCGATGGAGAGACCTGCTGCCTTGGATTGTCCCAGTGTGCCAGGGCAGGAGTGTGGGGGGTTGCTCACCATGGGGCCTGCACTGCTGAGACCCTCTGCTCTGTTGGCAGGTTTTACCGCAAGGCACGGATCAGTGGGCAGCTGGACTGGGAGTGCATCCCTTGCACCAAGCAGACACCCTCCTCCGAGCCCCAGTGTACGTGCCGTCCCTCACTGGTGGCGGGCAAGCTGCTGGGGTAGGGTGGGCACTGTGGGCGCGGTGGGGCAGGCTCATGGTGCACACAAAGTCCCTGTGACTGTGCCAAAGGTGTGCACTCGGATGTGCACCATCCTTTCACTGATCCTGCTGGCTGCTGCTGTCCTGCAGACCTGCTGGAGGAGGTGCAGTCATTGTGGGTGGAGAGGGATGGGCAGGGAGGGGTGGCCCAAGCCTTGGGATTAGGCTCCAGCATTGTGTGGCTGGTGTGTTTGCAGGTCGGTCCAGAACAAACCTGGTGAAGGTAGCTGTCCCCACCGTACCGCCGCAGGACACAGCCCTTCTTGCACTGACCAGCAGTGCCCTGGTCATCATCGTACTGGTGCTTCTGGCACTCTCCATCATCTACTGCAAACGGTTTTGGAAGAGCCAGTGCCAGCGAGGTGAGTCAGTGCCTGCAGCGCTTCCCCTTTGCTATTCACACGCGCTCGTGGCCCCCTCCCCACTCCCCAGAGCAGTGCCCCCAGCATTGCTGCTCGTGCAGCGACCCAAGCGTTCCTGTGCTCAGACAGGATAAACACCTCATCCTGTTTTTTACATCTGCAGGACCTCTCTTGTGCTTTGCCTGCTGAAAGATGCAGAGGAACCTCCCTCACCATTAGTACCATAATTAGGAAGAGAAAGCCCTTTGTCAGAACTGGCGATCCTCTCTTCCTGGGGTTTCTCGGGGGTGGGCTGAGGTTGAGTGACTCTTGGCAGGGCTGGAGGACTGGTAAGGGAAGGGGGCGGTGGGTTTGGTGGCTGGGGTTGGGGCAAGTTGGCATCCAGCAGCATGCCAGGCAGCTCCCAGCTCCTCACTGGCAGACATACCACACGGCTGAGGAGGTGCTGGGGAAGCAGGCCAAGCCTTTGCTCAGACTGGTTCTCCTGTATCCTCCAAGTCTTCCTCAGGACTCAGAACTTCTCAGGCCAGCGAGCAATGTTCCCGACCATGGCACAACCCAGCAGATTCCTGTGTGAGGAGCAGATGTCTGGTCCCTGCTGCCTGGGTGTGAAGAACCTGAGCCCCTGCTACAGGCAGGCAGAAGGTACCTGCTCCTGCTGCCGTCCCCTTCCTCTGGGGAGGGAGGGTGGTGCGGGGCTCCAGCTCCTGCAGTCCTAGGACTTACTGAGATGCCCTTAGGCAAGAAGGATGGAGCCAGATGATGTCTTGAGTCCCACCAACATGAAATCTGGGGCCTTTCTTAAAAAACGCTTGCAGACCTTGGAGCAGAAACACTCCTGCACAGCCCTTGTGGCTCATGATCCTCTCAGCCCAGTTCCTGTGCAACTGGGGGAGGGATAGACCCCAGGCAAAACTTTGCAGAAGGGCGCAAAAGTGGGTTTGCTCAGTGGTGGTGCAGGGGATGAGGCTCTGACCCCTGACAGGGTGCTCCTGGCACTGCCCGCAGGCCCTGGGCCAGTGGGTTTAGCAGCAGGGCTGGCAGACCCCCTGTGGGGGCCAGGGCAGATCCCGGGCTGTGCTGAGCCACGCTGGTTTCTGCTTTCAGGCCCCGTGGAAGCAGTGCAGTTCATCTCAGATGGGGAAGCCGTGGGGCTCCAGCTCCCCTCTCTCCAGCTGGAGATGGACTTGCCGTTGGGTGTCACGGTCAGCGCTGCCTCCAAAGCCCAGCTGGGCAGGGGCCTCCTGGAAAGCCAGCCCCTCATTCGGGCCTCAGGCTGTGGCGACTGCCTGGCTGGGGTTCTGCTGCCCTCCGACCCCAGGCAGGGCCAGCTGGGCATGGCGGAGGCCCTGGCCCCCCTCTCCTCCTGTGCCTCTGAGATGCAGCACAAGTGGCCACACGCCCCAGTGGAGTGCACCGAGCTGGACCTCCAGAAGTTCTCCAGCCAGGCAGAGTTTGCAGGCAGCGAGCGGCCGGAGGAGGCAGCAAGCCAGGCAGCACAGAGGGTCCCGGCAGAGAGCAGTGGCGTGGGGCAGCAGGGGGCCCAGTGCCCACCCTCCACCTTTGCAAATCCCACCGCTGAAAGCGGGGAGCAGCCGGTAAGTTCCTCCAGCCTCATAGCTCCTCTAAACAGCTGCCAGAGACCCGGGCTGGGGCACAGCAGGTTAGGGATGTAGACTAAGGCTCATTAATATCTGGCACTAACCAGCACTTACAAAAAAGCAATTTGCCAGATGTTTAGTGCTGTGTCACTCAACAGGCCATCAGCCATGGAGTTGTGACCTGCGGGGGTGGTTTCGAACACCCAAAAGACCAGAGTCAATTTATTGAATGTACAAGCATATCTTTAATTGATGTGCTCTTGTGTGGCTCCTGTCCTCTTGCTCTCCAGAAAACTGACCTGGTACCAGGGGGGCTGGTTCCACCTCCTTCTCTGGTGAGCTCCTAATGAACCTGGTGACTAACATCATTGAGGCTCAGAAAACGTCTGGCAGAGAGCTGCGTTTTACAGCCTAGCTCCAGGTGACCGTTTATGGAAGCAGTGTGCTGGGAGGCCCTGCAGCATCCCAAGGAGGTCATTGGCTCCGTGGGATGGTAGTGCTGGAAGGAGAAGTGCTGGTCTGAGCCTCAGGGATGCCCCTGTGATGGCCCTGGAGCAGTGGCTGGCAATGCTGTTCTCACCAGGCTGCCACCAACTCTGGGGTCTTTGTCTTGCCAGGTGGATGATGCCCAGAGCCTCGTGACCCAGATCAGCAGCACAGCAAAGGGTAAGTGTCTTTCCAGCCTCATCTTTGTTACTGGTGTAGTGGGGAGAGGCAAATCCTTGGAAGGAAGCTCCTCCAGAAGCCCACCATGGCTGTGTGGAGGTGCCAGTCATGACTGGGACTTGACTTGACTTTCATGGCCTTTGGTACTAGTTCACAGGGTAGGTTTTTTGTGATACTGCCTGAATGGTCTGTGTGTGGGTGGCAGATGGATGCCCAGTTGTTACCAGTTACCAGCCTCCCCAGGACTAAGCAAACTGAAGGTGATGCTGGAGGAGGTACCTGCCCTGGCAGGGTGGCATTTCACCTGTTCGGTAGGGACAGGGACTGGAGTCTGGCTGCTCAGTTTATCCTTATCCTAGCTGGATAGGTTGGTTTCTACCCCCACTTTGCTGTGTTGCTGTCCCCAGGTCTCCTGGTAGCAGAGCTGCCCCATTCTTTGGTGCAGTCACTTGCCTTCTTGTTGGACCCTTCCTTGAACAGCGTGAAGAACTTCAGCCACGTGGCGCTGGAGCTAGGGGTCGCACCCCAGTTGCTGGGGCGGATACCTGGATTTGAGCAGCTCGTCGCTCACTTTGCTTACTCGGGAGATGCAGTCACCATCCCACTCCTGGCCCAAGCTCTGCAGCGGCTCCAGCGGTTCGATGCCCTGCTCCTGCTCTGTGACCACTTCGTGCTCAGCCAGGCTCAGGGCCACCAGTGCTAGAGAGGACAGA
The DNA here is from genome assembly GCF_023638135.1 of Falco biarmicus. Classification (NCBI taxonomy): domain Eukaryota; kingdom Metazoa; phylum Chordata; class Aves; order Falconiformes; family Falconidae; genus Falco; species Falco biarmicus. The sequence goes on along the minus strand of NC_079301.1, from coordinate 552,726 downwards.
GAAGGGACGAGGAAGCTCCAGGCACTGTGTGTACTGGTATGGGAGAGGATTTGGTAGCCCTGCGGACACATCATCTCTGGTGTGCACGTGGGGAGTACGTGGAGATGGTCTTTGCATTGGGGAACAGAAGGATGCGACGGGGAGCACCCCTCCTCGGGGTTGTGCTGGGAAGCTGCAGCCATGCCTTCTCCCAGGCTCTGTGTGAGAGGGTTTGCTTGGGCCTCTCTGGAGCCCATTTTTCTCCAGCTGTTGACACCCTTGTCCAGCAGCAGAGTGCTGCCCGTTGCTGTGCCCTGGTGCTCTCACTCTGCAGCAAGCCCCATGCTGCTCCGCTGTTGGTGTGGGGTCCCTTGGCCATGGGGCTAAGGTCTTTGCAGGCAGCCATGCTCCTATGGGCACAGCCATTGCCTCTCCCATTCCAGCTTTCCTGTCCTTCATCTGGCCCATGCTCTGCTTTCCCAGGTGCTGGTTGCCACTTTCCCTGTTTACTTTTTCACTTGCTCCTCTCCTGTGTGCTGGAGACTGCCCTCACAGGGGACCTGGCTGTGGCTGCTGTGCTGGGCTCCAGCCTTTGGTCTCCCCGTGCCGCCCTGGCACCTTCCCCTTGGTGAAGCGGTGCAGATTCTGTGATTCTAAGTCTCTTACTGATCTCTGGGTTGGGCTGACATTTGTCCTTGTTACAGTGCTGTGGCTGCTAGCCTGGGGAGGGTGCTGGCCCACTCCCCTGGCTCCTGCCGTGCACCCCAGCCCCACAGACCTCTGCTGAGCACCGAGGCTTGGCAAACACCCCTGTGGTGGCATGGGTGGCTGGGGCAGGGCTGCTTCGGGGCCGGGTCCCGGGCAGAGCCAGTGCTGTGCCCGTGCTGGGCAGCAGCTGAAGCCATGACCGTGGCTGCACCACACTCAGTGGTGATGTCCCCATGCCAGTCATCACAGAGCTGGCTTGTTTTGAAATATTTTTTCCTCTTTTTGTCTGTTTTTTTTTTTTCTTTTTCCCTGCCTAAAAATGGCCTGATTTTCTCATTTCTGGGAGTAGCTTCCAGGGAGGGGAGCACCCTTCTGCTTTTAACTTCTTCCTGGAGGACCTGTCAGGGCTTGAAGCAGTCCCGCCTGCGTCGGGCACCCCTGATTTCGGGTGCTGTGTCCCGGGGCTGGTGGCTGCAGGCATAGCCAGGCTGTTCTGAATCTGCCTCCAGCCCCTGAGACGCTCCACAGGATTTTGCTGGCGGCCCGACAGACGGGGCTGGGGGATGCAGTGGGATCCCGCCTGGCGTGTGCGCGGGGGTGAGGCGGGGGCGGCCAGGCACGCGGGAGCTGCCCGGGGCGGGGGCAGCGCGTTGCTGCCAGCCCGGCCGCGGATGCCGATCCCGTTGAGCTCATGGGTTGCGGCGGGCGCCCTTGGCCCGAAGCTCCCTGCGACCCGCGGATCTACGCTGGGCACCTTTAGGTGGCGGATGCCAAGCGCCGCCCTGGGTTGTCCTGGGGCCCCGGGTGGCATCGCCGGGGCCGAGCCAGCGGTGCTCGCTCCGCGCTTTGTTCCTCAGCGCCACGGCTGGCGCCGGCCTTCTGCCATCCCCCGTTCCGGGTCCCGGCCGAGCAGAGTTTGCCAGCAAGCGGCACTGTTACCCTTGCCGCCCGCCCGGGCACCCGCCAGCCTTCCCGCCGAGCTCTCAAGTTTTGCCTTTTATCTGACCACGGTACTTGGAAAAAAGCAGGCGACCTTCTGGGAAGGCAGCCCTTCCCTCAGAGCTGGCCCGACGCGGGTATTAATAGCTGCTGGTTGGTTTTTTTTTTCTTTTCCCCGTTCAATGCTGTTAAGACTTGAACACACTCAGGATGCGGTTAGATAAGGAGAGGCATGGCCAGTTTCAGCTGGATATGACACTTTCTCTCCCCTGCTGTTTGTTGCTTCCAAGGTCAAGGTCATTTTATTGGTCTCTGCTCTGCAAGACCCAAAAGTATTAGACCTTGTACCTGTTTTAGGCTAGGGTTAGCCAGGCTCTTGTTACATGCTTGGTCTGTTACGGAGCAGTCAGGAAAAGTATTGCTAAAGCAAACACAGCCTGGGGTCAGGGTATTTTCATTTGAGGTTTATCTGCAGCAGGGAGAGAGTGTTTGGATTAATCATGTAACAAAATCAAATAAATATTTAATCCCTCTGTGGACACGCTTAGTCACTTCCAGCGGGAATTAAGATAAATTTACCTACAGCTGCCTGAGTAAGCATTCCTGTAGCTCAACTCACCAGCTCTGGCTTTGAAGTTGAAACTAGTCAGGGTGGCTTGTCCTGCGTGTCCCTGTGTGGGTGTCACTGGTGCCACCAGTGGGTTGTCCCTTGGGGTGCCCAGAGCTGTGGCCATGGGGCAGGGCGGCAGAGCTGGGCCGCCTCCTGTCCCACCACAGCCTCAGGAGCAAGGGATGGGTGGGAGTGGGTGTTAAATTAAAAACGGTGAATAACGAGGACATCGTCACACATGTGTGCTGCAGGTCCTCACGTTCATCCCTCCCATGCGTGCTGAGCAGTTCTGCTGGCATGCCAGAGGGTGGGCTCTGGACCCATTGGATGGATTACTTCTCAAATTATTATTTTTTTCCTCCCTTTAAAGAAATCAGCCTCACTCCCTTTGTAGTTTTTAAGGTAAACTATTTTTCAACTGTTTGATGTCTAAGCAATATTATTCACGGCCAAAACTTAACCTCTGCCTTGAGGCTGATGTGGCAGCGTGTAGGGTGGGTTTGCACCGTGCTGTATACAATGTGTAGGGCAGGTTTGTGCCATGCTGTACACGGTGCATGGGGTGGGTTTGTGCTGTGCTGCAGCTCCTGCCCTGCCAGGCGATGCTGGGTGCGCTGCCTGCGGTGCTGGGCTGGCAGCACGAGGCAGGGGTGCTTTTAAGTGTGTTTTAAGTGTTTTCAGCCCTACCCAGAGCCCCCACACTTGGTGTGAGTTGCTGTGGTTGGTGCTCCAGGGAGGCTTGACCCTGCACAAGGGCATTGTGGGGGGGTGCTTTTCAGCCATTCAGCCCCTCCAGCTCCTGCCAGCTCACTGGTGTTTGTGGTGGGCACCCTCCTTCCAGCTGTGGTGGCAAAATCAGCTGTGTTTACAGGGGCAGAATTACTACAGGTGGCCTTTAACGCACCCCCGTGGGGGGACCCCTTTGGCCAGACTGCCAGGAGCCCAGCCGAAGCCCTCAGGAGACTGGAACTACCAGAGCCTGAAAAGCAGGACATAACACTGTGAGGTGGACATGGAAAGAGCGACTGTCCCTGGGTGATGAATTTCTTTAGCTGGGAGCCAATGGACTTGACACTTGACTCTTGCTTTTTAATAGTATTTTCAGCACAATACATGGAATGTAAGCAAAGGAAATTCCCATAGCGCTGAATCTCACGTTGCAGCGTCAGGAAGCTGTTTGTGCCAAGCTGGCATGACTCAACAAGAGCTGAAAGGAATCAAATAGTTCAGCATATGTGCAAAATTTGGCTAGGGCTGAACGTTGGAAATACTCTCGTGTGGCAGGATTATTTTATTTTTTTTTACAAGCGATTGTTTTTGACACCACTCTTGTCTGGAAGTCTGATTTGCAGAGGAATTTATATGATAATTTTAAATCCAGCCCTGTTGTGGAAAGCTCTTAAGCATAGACTTAAACTAAGCACATGTTTAAATCCTGTTAAAGTGGTCATTAAAACAAACAAATAGTACATCCTTGGGTGCTTTTCTCAATCAGGGTTCTTTTAAGAATTGTACCTTGAATATATTTTTACAGAAGCAGGCAATACTGAAGAAAACTTGGTTTTAATGAGCTGGGCACACTTCCTAGAAAAGTCTGCAAGTGGTAGGGGGAAATGCCCCATTTGTTTTGGATTACTTAATAATGCAGACTCTGGTGCTTTTCTTATTAAAAAAAAATATAAAAATTGAATAAATTTCTGTAGCCATAGCTTACCTGGGGCAATACATGGTGTGTTTTATGGTGGATGTTACTTTTCTTTAAGGTTACAAATAGGTTATTTATATTTTTGTAAATTCTGTGTAATTACCATTGTAATTTTGAAGTAGTTGTTCCTGTTGTTTTCTGGGGTGATGTTTGTATTCAAATAAAGCAGAAGCCGAGGCTCCTGCCCTTTTTGTTAAACAAGGGGGTGTGTGCGTGCCCCACATTCCTCCCAGACCCGGTGCTCTCAAATGCTGTGTGTTTGTGGTTAAATAAATTTTGGAGCTGGAGGTGGTGATGCTCAGAGTTTTGATTCTTCTCCTCTCCAGCCTGTGGGTCTGTGTTGGGCAGCAGCATACAGGCAAGGGTGACTGCGAGCCCCCTGCCTGCCCACGGATCTGACAGAGGGGGACGTCTGGGAGGGGCAGGCATCTCAGAGAGAGATGCTGTTGCAGCTGAGTCAGTCAGCCTCATGGCACTGGTGTGGGAACGGGGCAGCAAAGGCTTAATCGGGTGCTGCTAGAGAGGAGCGGCCGTGGCCTGTGACCCCTTCCCCACAAGCTGCCTATTTCTTCTGCAGGCTTAATCTTCAGAAGGGTCAAATCCCAGGGTGGGGGGTTGTTGCGTGGTCTGGGTAGGAGGCAGAGACCCCGTAAATGGTGCCCAGGGACCTCCGGTTCCTGAAGCTTTGCTGTGGAACAGTTGTTGAAGCTTGGTAATTATAGTGCTTGTTAAGTCTGTTCATGCCCTTACATTTGGTCTGTTCCTTAAAATAATTATTAGAATGAAGGATGTGATGATTATTTTTTTTTCTAATTAAAGTTGTTATACTTGTCCAAACTCTTGCAGGCTTTATAGGTGGTTGTAGTGCTATAGCTCGTTGCTAGTGTGAAGAACACCCACACATGATGCTGTTGCGGGCAGTCCTGCATCGCTCGCTAGCTGTGCCTCCTGCTAAGGCAATACAATAGGTATGCATAAAGAAGCCTCTGAAATAAAGCCCAGAAGAACCAGACATTCATCACTGAATGCAAAACCATAGTATCCGTCAAGGTGCTGAGTATGCATGGTTTCCAAAGAAGACTTTTCCATGGAGCTCCTTGGGTGCATGAAGCCTCTGTTTCCACAGATGCTAGAAATAAAGCACTCCAGGTTAATAGTGCAATGAACTTGCTGCTGTACCAAGGGCAACCAGCCTTACTGAAGGTCTGCAAGGGGGAAGTGATCCTGATGCCTCTGCCTGTACCAAGCCCCAAATGAAACCACAGGTGGATGGTGCAGGCAGAGGTGCTGGAGGCTGGGGAGCACCCCAGCCCTCCCGCAGGCGAGGCTGGGCCTGGGGCTGTGAGCCCAGCCCATGCCCAGCAGCTTGCCTGAGGCTGCTGGCAGGCTGCAGGAAGGCTGCCTTTGGGTGAGAGTACTGGAGGCATCTTTGTTGGGAGAGCAGCCTCTTGCGTGCTGTTGGGATGGGAATTTGGAGTATGCCTTGCCTTATCTTCCAGTGACTACTGGTTATAGGGCTGTAAGCATCTAGGACTTTGCGTTCTCTGGTGTCTGAGGGCTGGACACACTGCAGTAGGTAAGGTGTGGGTGGGTTTGGCCCTACCTCAAGGGTTTGCTCTTCTGGAGAAGTCCTTGGGGTGACCACTCCCATGCAAAGCAGATGCTTCCACCCAAACCAGGAGCTCCCTGTGAACAAGAGGTTTACACCCTGCGCTGCTCCTTGCCTCAGAGCATTTGTGTTGTCTGGTCTCGCCTCAGTTTTGGCTGATGCACGAGGAGAGATGACAAACCGTGTTCCCCTCAAAGTACTTGCGACTGCTGTTCCTAGCGCTGTGATAAGAGGCAGACGTATGTGGGCAGAGCTGGCAGAAGGAACGTGTGTGCTCCATGCAAGTAGAGAAGTGTGGGGTTGAAACGAGCTGCCAGGCGCTCAGAGCAAGGCTGACTCCTGCCTCTCCAGCTCCTGGTGCCTCAGTAGCCACAGCCTGCAGAGGATGGCAGCGTGTTAAGATGCTGGGGTATACATGGTCCTCACCTCAACTGCCTCCGGGAGGAACGTCTCCAGCTGGGATGCAAAGCTGTACAAAGGCATGCAGAGCACACGGGCCGACTGCCTGACAAGCCTCCGGTTCCAGAGGAGGATGCCAGTAAATGCTGTTTGGCCCACATGAGGCACATGCACTGGGTGTTCTTAGGAGCTGGTCTCTGGAGCAGGAATGCAGATGTCTGTCCTGCCGTTCCCAGCAGCCACAGCTTGTAGCCAGTGGTCCTGCCAAGCCAGATATCCCTGACCAATGGGTTTTTGCTTTAAAGAACTTGGCTGAAACAGGGCAGGTGTTGAGATACATCACTTGCATCCCCTGATGAAGTAACTGCAAAGGTGGAGACCAGTGACCCTGTGTCCTTGTGCAGACCAGTAAACCCTGAGCAGACCTTAAGTCCTGCTGAGGTGCTATTGCAAGTCAAGTGGGCTCTTTGCATCCTTCTCATCAGGAGCTGCCATCTGAGGGCACATCCTTTGGCCTGGTGAGCACTGCGTCGCTAAGGGGAGCTGGTGGGGGGGTCTGGCCAGGCTGAAGGAGATGTTCCCACTAATGAAATGCTCTGGGTCGGATCCCGCTTGGCAGCCTACAGCAAGCACCAGGCTAATTAATGAGCCCTGCACTAACAAGGACTGTGTGATCTGTGAACAGTTATGTCAGACAAGCTTTCTAAGGTTTCCCTTGTGCAGATTCTGGAGGCACAGAGCAAGTGCTTTCACAGACCTTTTTCCTGAAACCCTGTGTTTGTTTGTCCGTCTTTGGTCTGGGTGGGGTGATCTGGATTAAAAACAATGTGGTGTTAAAATACAGACCAAAAAATTCCACTTACAGGGCAGGAAGAGGCCCCATATGAGCAGAGGAAGGCTGCTCATTCCTCTGCAGGAAAGGGTCAGAAGAGGGGAGGTTGTGCTCCTCGGGGGAAGTTGGCTGAGCTGCCAAGCTGGGGTCAGCACATGGCAGAAGTGAAAGGTGCTCAGTGACACCTTGGGAAGGGCAGCTTTCCTGCTCTTGCATTTCGTTTTCTTCCATACCCTATAGAAAGCTATGATGTTTAAACGTAGGCCAACAGGCTCTGAGGAAAGGTGATCCACCACAAATACGAGAGGCAGCAAACCCACTGGCAGCAAGCGGAGCGAACCCTGCGGAGGTTTAACCTGGCACAGCTGCTTCGTTAGCACACACAGATGCCTGATTGCATTCCATTACGTGACACAAGACTCTCACTAACGTTCGGAGTGCATTTCAGGTGGGTTGAAAACCATTCCATCAATTTTTTGTCAGTAGAAGGTACCTTAAGCCAGGTCATTAACATCTGCTTGCCCAGCATGAATAGTCTGGCAGAATTTAGGTGGGCAGCCGGGCACCAAACCACATCTGGACTTAGAGGCTCACCAGCAAGGAAACTACATTCCTCCAAGGTTTTCCTTCAAACACCTGTGACAGGCTGTCCTTGGACGCAAGCGTGGGACAGCCATGGAGAAGGGGAAGGAGAGGAGGAAGGTACTGCTGGTCCCTCCTCTCAGCCTGGTGCCCCATCATGCCAGGTTGTTGCAGCCGTGCAGACCCTGGCCGGGGGAGCAGAGCCAGGGCTGTGCTGAGAGCATCGCCCGTGTCTCTGCACACAGCAGCGGTGGCAGCCAGCTGCTGCAGTGGCTTTTAGGTAAGGGGTGGCAGTGGCAATGCAGCAGCTGCTCGCAGTGGAGAGTCCAGCTCTGCTCTCCAGCCTCCCCATGCACATCTGCTACAAGGAAGAAAGAGGAGAAACCTCAGGGGAACAATGTCAGGGAGAGAAGGGGATTCACAGGAGTGAACTCAAGGAGAAAGCGGGTAATTAAGTTTCAGCTCATTTTCACATCATTAGGGACAGGCCCAGGTGATGCCCAGCTCCCCTGTGCTCTGCTGCTGTTCCTCACATGGGCATTACTCATCCCTGTAGGCATCGGCACTTAGTGCCGTAATAAACCACTTCTACCGCTTGGCTCGTCTTGCTCAGCCGCACCTCCGTGCTCTCTTTGACAGAGTAATTGCAGCACTGAACCTTTAAATCCACTCTGCACAAATTTCTGTGTGCTCCTGTCTCCTCTGCATAAGCAGCTAGAGGGTAGTTAATTAAATTTTGGTTGTTAAAACTGAAGACTTAAATCCATTTCAGAGAACTGTCTTTCCAGTCCCAAATTTCTTTCCTTCTCCACTTTCCTCTTCTTCTCCACACATGACTTTTTTTATGGTTTGTTCTCTGCTTTTCACATTTTGTATTTTCCACAAGCTTTCCCCTGCATGCACAGTTCTTGTATTGCTGCTTCTCTGCAGGACACAAGGGCAATTAAAGTGAATGAAAACACATTTTACAGCATGTTATTGAATTATTGAATGTGTTTGCCAGGAGACAGAAATTTCTTTTTCTTCTACCTTCCAAACTCACCTTTCAAACCGGTGGGCTGACCCACAGGGACTCTTCAAAAAGCAGCTAAAAAGCTCCATGGTGCATGTATCCGGGGCATCAGCATCTCTGGTGGCTTTCCATCACCTGCGCAGCATGGGCAAACATCACCCCACGGCTTTGCTGGGCAGACGAAGCAGCACCCGCGCCCTGGGTCTGCCTCTGCTGTCACCTGCCCGCCCAGCCCGAAGGAGTCGACCCCCGCCTCAGGTCACGCTGCCCTGGCTGCGTGGGTGGTGGGCTGGGAAACTGGGCATTGTGTTTAGAGGATTAGGAGGATATTAATGGCAGCAAATGCTCTTAACTGGAACTGAACTGGAAGCAACAAGCAGAAGTTCATTTTTTAAGGCAAAACTTTGCAGCTCCAATCATAAAGCCTTGCTGATGAAAACAAGCACTCACTCTGTCTTCAGGGACAGTCTGATGCCAATAACTATTATTATCCATGAAAAATACATTATTATCCCAGTGAAATTCCTGTATTCCTTCCCTGACTCTTGGTGGTAAATGAGGCTTTTTGAGACTGGCCAGCCCATTTCTGTGTGACAATTATTATGCTAACAGGTAATGGGCTGATTTTGGATTCAAATGTAGCTGCGCTGGGGAACAGAGTTTTAGCAAAAGAATAAAGTGTTTTTGCAACCCATTCAATACCTCTTCAAACTCCGCCTCACATACTCCTTTGAACTGGTTTTAAGGAGTTATTGGATTACAAATAAATGCCTCAATCAAATCCAACAACAATAGGGCCAGTTTTCATCATTTCTTGCTGCCTACAGTTAATTTAACACAAGTAGGAGCAACAAGCACACGATGCCTTGGGATATTTGCCCCAGCCACCTCCAAAGGCTGGACGAGTCGGACACAACCCCGAGCCGGGGGGCTCTGTCCTGCGTCGCCCTGATGCTGCTTGGTGGGTGCCACAGGACCCGGGGCACGCAGCAAGGACCATGGTGGGGGCTGCTCCACCGGCAGAGCTCCACCGGGGGTAGGGCTGGTCGTGAGCTGCTCTGTGTCCTCGATGAGTTCTCACCCTGGTTGTGTCCAAGAGGGTCCTCCCAAAGCATGTGGCCCCTTACCCCAGGCACTAACGGGGGTGCACTCCTGTCCCACGTGCCACAGAAGGGTATCTGAGATTGCACCCTAGCACCCACAGTGTGTGTATGTATACATACATACATATATATAAACATAACTTAAATGAAGTGGAGGAAAGGCTCATAACCTCCACTTTGTATAGGGAGGGAGAGAATATATTAGCAATGCTTAAAACAACAAATAGGAAAATACTGCAGTTCCTCCCACCTTCACCCTCACTCTCTCCTTCCTTTGCAATGACCAGGAGAAATGCAAAAGCGAAACAAAAAATTCTGACAACCCAGCTTTGGAAAGGGTAGGTAAATTGGTTCAGGCTTGGCCACTAGGCTGTTACTAGCCCGGCATAAGCCGAGCCCAGCTCAGGCAGACAGCAGTGGCTGCCTGACCGAGCTGAGCAGGGAGAAGAGGCTGAGGGAGGTAGGATGCAGGACAGGCAAAATGGGGTGCAAAGCTCACGTTGCCAGTGGGACTGCAAGGGGAGAAAGCAGGAGGCATCTGTGGGAGAGCAGTGAGCACTGTGGGTCCACACCGTCCTTTGACCATCACCCACCATTGCTCCAGCCAGCGCTGCGAGCACTGCATTCCAGCAAAGAGCTCTGGTTTTCGTGGTGGTTAACTTTGCCTCATGGAAGTAACTTCCATGGATTTTTACCACACTCTGACTGCCTCACCCACATCAAGTTCTTATTGGAAAACTCCAAATGGAAGAATTATGCTTTCCCCAAGAATGAGGTTAGTGGAAAACGTGTTTCATACACATATAAGATCTCATTAATCTGGCTGACATTTAGCTGAAAATGGCAATACCTGTAACAGAACGCATAGGCACAAGAATGCCAGTTTTCATGGGAAGCTTTAATTTCCTGCTTTTTTACTGTTTGATTCTCCCACACTCATGTCCTTTACAGCTGTCTTGTGAAGGTTTTGGAGTAGAATATGTTGGTCAAACCCGACATAACATCCCCAAACACTTTGCTGTCGCTTGCTGGCCAAGGCAGATGCAGGCTCTCACCTCCTGGCAGCAGGTTCCCCGGAGGTACCAGCAGCCCGTGCCGGCGAGCACACAACCTGCAGCAACGATTGCTCCATTTTTGCTGGTATGAGACACTGTGTCCACACCGCACACACACACTGTGCACCTCCCTGCCCACCACCACCCCCACCCACACCACCACCCCCCCCCACACACAGAGGAGCTCTAAGAAGATCTCAGCATCTTTCACAAGCAGGCACCAGGCTGCCATTAAATGGTGTGACCGTTGTAGTTTCCACACGCTTGGTGCCAAACCTGGAGTCACCATGGAGGGGCCGGCACAAGATGATGAACAAAATGCTGCCAGGGCTACCTTTGCCTCTGGCGAAAGCAGCTGCCTGCACAGATGAACAGGTCTCTGTTGGGGTCCAGCTGCCCACACAATGTGCTCCTGTGAATGACACCTTAGTATAAAGCCTCCCTTCCCTCTCCCTTCCCTCCTTTTAGCTCCCCAGCTTGTTTTTTATTTCCTATTCTATTCATTTGCTGTCATGCCAACATCCTAAGATAATGAAAAGACAATCGGTGCTCTTCACTTACCAGACATTGTGCCTTGCCATGGTAAGTGCTCAAAGGAACAACCAGATAAAAGCTTGTAAATCAGAACTCTTAAAGTTTCCAAAAGAGCTTTAGTGTTTCCAAGAATATGTAGAATAAAAATCATGGAAAACTACACGATATTTGGGCTTTCTGTGCTATTTTAAGCTTCTGTAACAAGGGGTATTAGGCAGGCTGGTGTTGCCAGTGTCGTCCCTTTGCGCTTTTTTTTTTTTTTTTTCTTACCCTTTTTATACCAGTCTGCAAGTGCCCAGCTGTTCTGTGGGCCAGACCCTTTCTGGGCACATGTGACATGGTGCCTCTCCCAAAGGCATGCTCTGAGTGCATGTCCCCGTTGATGAGGACACTCCCTATAATTGTCCCTTATGGTGTTCCATAAAGCAGTTGGTTTTGTCATTAGCAGACAAATTAGATGGTCCATCAATCTGATTTTATAAAGCAATTTGTCTGTTCTTATCTGTCAAGGCAAGGAGATTTTTATCAGGTCTGACATGGAAAAGTCTCTTCAAGTAACAGACTTGTGCTGTAAAAGCAGACACATGGCTTCTGCTGGACTCAGCCTGTTGTTTTGGGAGGGGGGTTTATTACTATTTTTTTTTCCTCTCTCTTCTGATAAGTGACAGCTGATCTTAATTGCCAGCTCATTGCAGAGGGCAGCATCCTCATGTGATTTGGCATTGCTGAACAAGGCATTATTAGCCAGTATGGGCTCATGGGAGAACAAAACCTTGTTACAAGTGCCAAATGTGTTACTTCAACCCTTATTACTGGGGCAAAGTTAAAAATAGGGGGCAAGGGGGCAGCCAGGCAAGCAGTGCTCTTGCTTTGCTGTCTGGGGAGACTTCCAGCAGCCTCCTAAGGAAGGTTTGCTCTCTTGCAGCACACCAGACACAGCTGACTGCAGACCTCCCTGCTCCGGCAGTGCCGCCTGGCTCCTCTCCTTGCCACTGTTACCTGGCCTCTCCAGCACAACCCAGAGCATCGCTCAGGCCCTCACCAGAGCTGCAGCAGTGTTTGGCAAGCTGCTCCTATGCTCCTGCCTCGTGCCATCAGCCAGTGACCCAAATGGCTTCAGTCCTGTTCCAACATAGACATCCGAAACGCGGCATTGCCAACACATCCTGGCAATGAGTTTGCCACTGGCATGCCTGCTCGGCACTGAGCTGAGTGGTGCAGGCATCCGTTGAAAAGGTATGTGCACTGGCAGTGCTCAGGCATCAAGCTCAGGGGAGCAGTTTAGGAATATATACTGGAATTTGGGTAGGGATTACTGCTGAGCACTGGTGGGACAGGGCAGCTTGGTGAGAAGCTCTGAAACCTTACACTGAGCTGACTCCAGCATTGTGCTTGGTGCAACAAACCTGCCTGTGCGCTGTCAGTACTCCTGCTTGGGCTTCATCCAAAGTCTGGGGAGATCAGAAGCATTTTTCTCCCTACCGCAGTGCAGGAGTGATAGCTCGAGGGAGGCAGGCATGTTTGCTCCTCAGTCGGTGAGAGGGTAGAGCCATCTGCCCTGACTTGAGAGAGCAGCTCTCCTTTGCTGCCCATGGCAGAGGGTGTCTGCTCATCATCTTCCAAGTGTTAATTCTGGGTGTGCCCTTTGCATCCAAGCCTCCTGGGAGAGGTTCAGGCTTTTTCCTCCCTGGTCTGGGAGTGACCCAATCTACTGAGTTATATCTCAGCGCAAGAGGATGGTCTCTGACACAGACCCACCTATATTCCCCTTTACCAGGGCTTGATCTGCATTTCAATGAGGACATTTATTCCTTCAGCATGCTTTGGACAACCCCTCAGTACTGTTTTCCACTTGAAGAGCTAACTGATGATAATTGTATTCTGTTTCTTCTTCCTGAGCTAATTTTCTGACTCATTGTGGGTATTTTTCTGCTTGCTTTTTGTTAATCTAGTTGGCATTTTGTGGTTTCTTTGTTCATTATGTGATGGGGCTATATAAGGGGATTTGTCTCTGGAATTCAGGTATCCCCTGCGCTGTGTTCTCTGTTATCGTCTTCATCAGCAGCTATGCTGAAGGCAGTTAGATGCATTTGGCATGAGCTAACCTTAATAAATCTGAGCTGTTAATCACTGAGACATGTCTCTGTTGAATCTTCACATACTGATTTGTGTGTGCTGAAATAGTTTGGAGTAGACTTCTGGTAACTCAGTGTTTTAATAATCTGCCCCCCAAATTCACCCTCGGGGTCTTGCCTCCTGGGGCTTTGCCTGCCTGGGACAGATCCAAGTCATCTGCCTGCCAGGGAGAGCCGTGCCGCAGCTGCCAAAGACAGGGGGTAACGGCTCGGTCTGCAGCACGGGAGCAGGACCAGGGCTCTCTGGATGGCACTGGCTTCCAGGGGGACTCTTTCACCCCACGCTTCTGTCCAGCCCTCCAGCCTCAGGACTGCCATGCCATGGGGCTGCCATGCCATGGGGCTGCAGAGAGCCGAGCATGCTGTTTCTGCTGCCCACACACCGCTGCCTGCTGCCCTGGCCAGGGCAGGACTCTGGGCACAAAACCCGCAGCAGCCCATGGGCACAGCCCCTGGGAACAGGGAGGAAAACACCCACTGGGAAGCAGTGGTCCCATTTTTGGAAGCTCTCCCTTGGTCTCATTGGTCTTGGTCACTGGGCTGCCTCTGGCACCACTCAGGAAGCCATTCCCACAAGTGAGCAGCATGTCTGAAGACAAATTAATGAATGTTTAAGAATCTGTTTACCTGCTGAGCTGGCTCAGGCCTTGGCCAGTTTCAGCAAAAGCAGACTTTCTTAGGTTCTCTGTTCCCAACCTCGGCTGGCTAAGCCCATTGGCTGCGGCAGCAAGCCTTGCGCCTGCAGTTCAGCAGAGGTGCAATCCCTTGCCCCTCAGTCACTGTGCCTTGCTCAAATCAAACAACATAGCTCAGTTTATTATTTTTTTTTTTTCTTCATGCTGTACATCCTATAGTTTGCCTGAGTGCCACTGTGTTAGTCAGGGCATCCTCAAGTGATACAAGAGCCTCGAGGCAATGGGCAAAGCGTGCAAGGCTTTCAGGCTCATCCAGGCATTGATAATTACCAGCCTAGATAGCTAAGCCATTACGAAGATGCAATACAGTCAGCTCTTACATCATGCCCATTTAGGGGAGAAAAATTTAGCAATGAGGAGATGTTACAATTGACAGATCCAAAGAAAACCAGCTAGGTTATTCTTCACAGCAAGATACAGCTAATGACATAGATCAGCAGAAGATCAAGGGGTATGGAGAGAGACCCACTTCTTTGGAATGAGGTCTTTGATTCCTCCAAAAAAAGATTATGAAGCCGTTGAAAGAAAGAAAGAAAGAAAGAAAGAAAGAAAGAAAGAAAGAGAAAGAAAGAAAGAAAGAAAGGGAAAAAGACCAACCTAAGAGGTATTAAAGATGGACTCAACACAAGGTTAAGAGACTTCTACCCCACCCATAGCCATTAGATGTGATGGGGGCTCCCAGAACAGCTCTCCTGTTGAAGGGATGATGGGCAGGTATGACCCCAAGGTTTGCTGGTTGCTCCCCACAAATTTGGCTGTTTCTGAGGAAACTAGCAACCAGTGTGTACCAGTATTCTTGGAGAAACACCTCAAGAAACTACTGAAAATTTCTGTCTATCCATCTTGCACTGTAAACCAGCCCTGGGGATGGGAATATAATCCCTGGCTTGGCTCATCGCCCAGAATTTGCCAACGGTGAGATAGATTTCATTTCAGAATCACAGTGAGAGCCATAGCTTTGTATTTCTTGTGGAAGATAGCAGTGTTAGTGTTGTTGCTATGGTTATTTCATAGAAGCCCAAGACATAATATGTACATTGAAATAAAACATAGGAACAGCTCTTTAGAAACTGTGTGAGTTTTGTGTGCACAGTGCACCATGCACCTGTGGACAGGCACACAGGGAGCACTGTGGGGCTGTGCCTGGGGCTGTGCGTCTGTGCCAGCGATGCTGCTTGGCTCTGGCCTCACGCACAGCTACCTGAGCCATTGCAGAGAGCTCAGCAGGGGCATGATGCCATCTTCCATCTTCTCTTGTTTCTCTGTGAAGTGTTTGCTTTGTGGGTGTTCGTCAAATAGCCCTGGAAAATTTTGTCCGGGGCAATAAAACATGGCAAATAAAGAATATGCTCGTCCAGGATGAAATTTCAGGTGAGTGTTTTTGTTAAACTCTGCATGGTTTTCGGGTGACACCAGTGGTGTTTATCATAAGTATCTGTCTGAATCAGTTGAATAACTGTGAACAGCAAATAAGCCCATGAATCACAGCTAGCCAAGCTCTGCGTCTGCCTTATTAATTGATGGATGATTTGGATTCTCATACTCAAATAATTGTTTGTTTCCAAGCGAAGTGCCCCAGGGATCACATATTCACCCACTGCTGCTGCCACTCATGGTGCTCTGCTGTCTTTTCATGCAGATGGTGCAACATACACCCAAGGTGCAGGGGTGCGGTGGAGTGGGGTCAAGCGGCCTGGAAGTGAGGACCTCCCCACCTTTCTCTCCTGTTCCTTCTCACTGTGCAAATGGGGGAGGGAAGGGGGCTGGTGAAATCAATGCTTAGTTTCCCTTCTTTGGTCTGTCTTATCCTCCCCCAGGAAGCTGGTGGGAGCATGTCCTTGTCCCCACCAGCAACCCAAGTGGCCCCCACTTCTGTCCAGGCAGAAGCTCAGTCCAGGGTAGACCCAGAGCATCCCTGACCCTAAGCAGCCATGCTACCTTTAAATGCTGAAAACCATCACTTGGTTTGCACCAATTTGACAGGCTCAAAGCCCTCAGCTGCTCCTCACAGGACATGCCTTCCAACCCTGCCACCAGCTCAGTTGCTCTCCTCTGGACACATTCAAAGGCCTTCACATCCTTCTTAAATGGTGGGGCCAGCACTATGCACAGCACTCAAGGTGAGGCTGCATCAACGCTGGTTATTTTTTTATTCCAAGCAGTTTGTTTGGGTTTTTTTTTTGCTATGAGTACAGTGTTTCCCTAGGACTTTCAGGTCTGAAGAACAGAGAAGAACCCCCTTGGCTGGTCTGTACCAGAGCCCCTCTGTCACCACCGCAGCACATACTAGTCGCCAGCACCAAGCATTGAAGGATCACCCAGGAGTGGTCAGGACTCAAAACACACGTAGCTTTATTCCTGCAAAAGACTTACGACTACTCAACCCAAAGCCTGGATGGGTAAGTAAGTAATAAATATTTTCCTGTCTTTTGTGTGTCTTCTCCAAGTAACAGAAGTCCCCTGCTCAGTCTCAGCCAGGGAAGCTGTTAGGCGAAGTCTGGCTTCTCTGGTCTTGGTGCTAATTTTAAGAGGGACGGTATGATGGAGAGAAAGGGACACGCCAGGCCAGGAGGTCCTTCCGGTGCCTGCCCCCCAGTGCCCAGCCACTGCTCCACACTACTTGTGAAATCACGTAGCAATTCTGGTTTCTTTCTGCCTTTAATCTCTCTTTTCCTTGTCTTTCCCCACATACCGCCCCCCCTTCTCTCTCATGTGCTAAATCTTTCCTTTGTTCTGCACCCCTTTTTTCACCTGCCTCCTAAGCATTGCTAAATTAAATGGTATTTTTCCCAGAACCACAAACAAAGCTTTCCCTCTTGAAATCAATTCTGTTGTTGACCTGAAAGTCTTTTACAGCAATTAGTAATTATGCACAGTGATTTCATTCTTCAGTTAGTGAATGCTACAGCCCTGATGAAATATTTTGTGGCCTTTTGTTTAGTGCCGGTATAGGTTTATTTCCTGAATTAATATATTTATAATAAAACTCCAAAGAAAATCTCCGTGGACTAAACTGGCCTGCCTGTGTGCTGTCTGAGGCTGCTGCAGCTGCTGCCCCGCACGCAGCCATGCTTGCCCCCCGGCCGGGGCTGGCTGGCTGCTGGCAGAGGTGGGGCAGAGCTGGGGCAGAAGGGACGGCACAAGCTGTGATGGAGAGATGGGTCCCACAGCCTCTGACAGCAGTAAGATGGGAAACTCTGAAGGCAAATCAACCCATCTGTGGGCCTCGAGTCTCCTGCATATATAGCTGCCCCTTGGGTCAGGGCGGCTGTGAGCTGTCAGGGAGGGTGCCGGAGAGGCTGTGCCCACTGCATTCCATAAAGGGGGTGCTGCTATGACACAAGTCAAAAATCGGTAGTAGAACACCAGAGCAGCAACATTCAGTTCCTGAGGGTAAGTGGGGAGGTGCCCTTTGATGCCCACTGCATCCAGCCCACCCGCCTCGGCCCTGCGGCTCACAGCTCTGTGCTGGCTGTCTGGGCGTTCCTGGTGGAGCATAGGGTCTGCGAGGCAGGTCCCTTCCTGTGCCTGGCCTGCTCCATCCATGCCTCGTGGCAGGACGTGACTGCAGGCGGCAGCACATCATCCTGAGCCCGGGGCATCCTCTGGCACATGCAGAGCAGCGCCCTGAGCTCCGAGCGGAAGCTCTCGTTCAGCCAGCAGTAGATGAAAGGGTTGTAGCAGGTGCTGCTCATGGCGAACCAGTGCAGGGCAAAATAGAGGGAGTTCTTTGTCTTAATGCCGAGACTGGAGATGAGCACCACGTAGCAGTTGAGGGGGAACCAGCAGACAGCAAAGACCACCACCACCAGCATCAGCATCTTGATGCTCTTCTTCTTGTTCTTGTGGTGGGTGATATACTGCTGCATGGTGATATCTCCAATGGCATTGCGGAGCCACAGCTTCTTGGCCAGGCGTGTGTACGTGACAGTGATGATTAGCAGAGGCAGGAGGTAAAGAAGGAGAAAGGTAGACAGGTCCAGATACTTCCAGACCAGCTCTGCAGGCTCAGGAAAATCAGGGAGGCACAAACTCCGGACAGTAGCTTCCCTTGAAAACAAAGAAACACATACATGGCATGTGGCCACTGCCGTGCAAACGGGTGCTGCCAGTTTGGCAAACCACAGGGGAGCTTCCACACCACCCACAATCACCTCCTCAGATGTGTTGTACAGGCAGAGGGAGGCAGATAATGCCCAGCTCAACAAAACAAAGCTCAGTCAAACCGCTGCTTCCCAGAGAGTGGTCTGACGATCTTCTCTGTGTCGGTCTCACCGAGGATAGGACTGGCCACTGTGTATTGTTATCTCTTTTTCCTTAGACTGTTGTGTTGTCTGATAGAAGAAATCCTTAGAAAGACAAACTGGAGTTTCCTCTTAGAAACTGCAGCAGATTTTAACCGAATGAGTCCCTCGTGTCCCCTTAATGTGGCAAAAGTCACCTCTGATGGCCCACTCTTACAAAAAGGGCCACTGTGAAAGCAGCACTGACCCGGCTGCATCTGCCCCTTCCCTGAGCACATGGGCACAGCAGTGGCAGCCTTCTCCTCCCCAGAACAACCCCCGTGCACAGACAGCACTTCTTCCTCCC
Organism: Falco biarmicus; assembly: GCF_023638135.1. Lineage (NCBI taxonomy): Eukaryota > Metazoa > Chordata > Aves > Falconiformes > Falconidae > Falco > Falco biarmicus. Next base: position 534,239 of record NC_079301.1, on the reverse strand, counting down.
CGTACCGACCATCCCGTGTCCGTCAGCTTTTCAGGAGAGCGGCTGTTAAAACCTTATTGCCACCTCTTATAACAGGCGTGATTATTAGAAAACCTGGTGCTTAACTCAAGTTTAACTTAAGCCTGACAGTTTAACTGTTGATGGCAAATTAACAAAAGAATGGAGTTTAACTACATGTGATAACTTATTTTAACAGCACGTCTGAAGTCCATTATGTTCAACCCAGTGGATCCAGGCTCTGTTCACACTTTCTGGCCAGCAGCAGCTCTCAGCTGATGCAGCCCAGCACCCTCCACAAAACACCCTCCGTCCCCTCTGCATCCTGCAGCAAGTGACTGGAAGTGATGAAACATTAGGAGAAAGCAGCACTCATACATTTATTTCCAGTGGAAGTTTTCTCCTTTTCTTTCCTTTTTCTACCTCTTACACCACTTTGCCCTTCTCTCTTCAACCCTTGCCTTCCACTTACTTGTATTCAGCACAGACTTTAGTCCTCATCCAGCTGCGTTATTCATTGCAGTATTGATTAATATCTTTAATATCCTGTTTCCAACCTCTGGAGCTGGCTTTTCTGCCACAGATAGAAGAGTGCCTGCAGACAGATGGCTGTGAGCAGGGCCTGAATGCGCTGCTGGAGGGATGACAACAAGCACGGGAGCAAGGTTCTGCTGAGCACTGCCATGGAGGTCCCTGGAGACGCTGTTCAAGAGGGGAACTGACACAGAAGGGAAAAAAATCATCTTTTCTGAACTGAGCTCCTGATCTTTTCCTCCCCAGGACCTGGCTCACTGCTGGCATGGGTGAAGCCAGCCCCTGCCTGCAGGCAGCTCTGCCCGTCTGCCTGCCAAAGGGCACCTGCCAAAGCAGCCGCAGATCTGGCAGGGGAAGGAAGCGCCATGCCCAAGGTGACACCACAGTGTGGGGTCGAACCTGCCACAGACGAAGAGCAAAGCCATAGGTAAAGAGCAGAAGTGCCGGGGTGAGAGTAGGGTGGACATCCCTCACCACCCCGAATTGGCTGTTTGGGGAATGCCTGGATGGTGTCTGGGCTGTGGCCATTGGTGCTGGAGTGCAGCTGAGACCTAGAGTGATGCTTTGGTGCTTGCGGAGCTTAAAAACATATTTGAACAGAGCAGGCAGTAGCGTGAGCCCGCAGGTAATCACAACCCATCTGCTGCCCTCACTGCCCCCTGTCCTCCCACCCACTAAAGAGAGGGGCACAGAGCTGTGGAAGAGGCTTATGATTATTTCAGGGAAGAGGCTGGTTGAGAGCAAAACCAGGCAGGATGCTGTGTTTTGGTAAGCTGTGGTAGGGCCATGGACTTGGCTGCACTGCTGTGCCCTGCAGGCAGGGCGGTTTGGTGCTGGTGGAGCCCATGTCCTCCCATCCCCAGAACTCCAACAGCTCCCTGGTGGGACTGCTGCAAGCACTGGGGCAGGCTGACCAGGGATGGGGTGGAATTGCCATCCCTGGAGGCGTTTAAAAAACATACAGATGAGATGCTTAGGGACAAGGTTTAGTGATGCATTTGGCAGTGCTGGGTTAATGTCTGGACCTGATGATCTCAAAGGCCTTTTCCAACTTAAATGATTCTGTGATTTGATTCTATGCTCAGGAGCCCCTGGCCCTACAAGAGCTATTACAAGCCATATTACAACTACAATTTTTATTCAATGGAAAGCAGGGATGAGAATAGCATGTCCTGGAAGTCCTTATATTGCTGAGCTGCCTCATGCCGATGTGAGGCTCGGTTTCCTCCGGCCATGCTAAAGGATGAACAGAGACAGATGCCGTGAAACAGATAGTGGTGTTTGTTCATTCATAAGCAATTTGTTCAATAATACCCCGAACACAGCTGCAAAGCAATGCAAGTAGAGGAGTAATCCAGCACTTTGTTTACAAAGTCTAAGCAGTTGAAGATGTTATATCCCCCCCAGAGGCATCTCTCAGTCAAATCAATCACAAGCACAAGGAAAAGCTGCAAAGCCCCAGACTGCACTCCAGATTTGTGTAACCCCTTGCACACAAACAGCGATAAAAAAGCCTGTGCAGGCAGTCACACGCTCCCCTGGCCATGCTGATGGGAGGGAAGTGGCTGTGCTGTAGGAGCAAAGGTGTTTGTCCTCAATACAGAAGCTCGATATCTACAACAGGAATTTTTCTCCTGCTGCCTATGGCTGCCTCCTTACCCTGCTCCCTGGGACGCTGCTCGCCAGCTGAAAACACGGTTCACTGTAAGATTATCCTTTCAGCATCGAGCTCGGCATTCCTGTGAAATGCAGGCATCAGCGGTGTAACACACCACCACAAAAAGCACTGGTTTGTGTAGCATGGGCTGTTTTCTAGCCAGGAGAAGTCACAGCAGTCCACAGGCTGGTGGGGACAAGGGGACCAGAACAGGCCGGAGGAACAGAAGACTGCAAGGGTAAACCAACCCAAACCTTCTGCTTCTTTATTTCTCCCTGGTAGAGAGGGTGACTTCCCAGCAATGAATGCCATCATTAGATCAGCTGGAAGTGGGGGAGATAGTCTTTTTCTTTTTTTTCCCCTTTTCTTTTTTTCCCCTCTAGATCAGAACCTTTGCTTCCTTCTGATACTTCAGCAGTCTTCCCATGGATGTGAAATTGCACTTCATCTCCGTTTAATAGCTTCTGTTGTGCTCAGCCAAGCAAAGAGCTCCTGTCCCTGCCGGGCATGGCAAGGAGGCACACTGAGATGGCTTCGTTTCCCTGCCAAAGCACTGCTCCTCTCACCAGCCCTTTGCTGCAGAGGAAGAGGCGGAGGTTTCCATTTTGCTTTTCTTGGTTTTGAGGCAGAGGAGCCTCAAGCTTTAAGGAAGGCTGATCCTGTTTTGTAAATCCAGATGGATGAAATGCAAGGAAGGTAAAATGGATGAACCAGTGTATGAAGCCTTGGAGTCCTGGGGTACACAGCCCTGCTGACTCACAAAGGCAGCCCTCTCCTCCCTGTTCTTTCTGTACGGTCTTGCTAATGTCAGTACCAGATGTTTACACTATGAGTTTTATTTTCTTCCTTTTTCAAACTTCAGCTTTGGCTCTCTCCTTCCTCCTTGTCTGAGCAAGCTGGCTAGATGTGGTCTTCTCAAGTGTAAGGAGCTGAGTGAGCACGAGGAGGGAAGAGGAAATTCCCTCTTGGCCCTCAGGAGAAAACAGACTTTTGGGGAGAAAGCCCCTCCTGATGGTACCGTGACACCGGCGGTCGGTCCCTCGGCCCTGCCATGCCCCAGCCCGAAGCCTGTCGCTGGCGTGTGGCTGGGCGCAGAGACTCACCCCCTCGGCTGGCCGCTGGGGAGGTGGCACAAGCAAACCCATGTCCTGAGGACGTGCATGCCCTGCAGTGAGCCAGGCAGCTCCGCCAGCTGGCCACGCCTCTGCTGCGGGAAGATGAGGTTTCACCCAGGCACAAACTCCCACCGACCCCATGAAGTCCCTCCCCAAGCCTGGGAGCTCTTCCAGCAGCTCTCACCATGACAGCCATGGCTGCAGAGGGCTGCCGCACTGCCTCATGCTCACTTGGAGGGGGAAATAACTCACCTGTAGTTGTACTGGAAAAGCTTTTGATAGATGGCGTGGGGTAGGGAGAAACACGTTGCCATCAGCCAGATAACGGAGATGCTCAGTGCTCCCTTCGTTAGTGACATCCTCTGCTTCAGCGGGTTCAGGATGACCTGCAACAGAGACTTCAGCATGACTCCTACGCGTGGGAAAGCAAAGTCCCTCACTAATGCACACAGCAGAGGCATTTTTTGACATAGTTTAATGCCGTTAAGAAAATGACAGTCATGATTAGGAAAATGTCCTGCTTATTAGAGTGAAATTGGGAACGCTGAACTTTTCAGTCTGCTCAGAAGTGCTTTCACATAAACTTTTTCCTCTATTTTGTTCTGCGAGGACCGTTTTCCTTAAATTGTGGGTTACATTAGATAGGAATAAAAGAAGACACCTAACACAAGTCTCTTCACTTACAGGTATGTTTGTTTAATCTATATGAATTATGTAAAGAAATGTCTCATGTTCTAGCTGAACCTATGAAGCTGACCCCTTCTCCCCTCTTTTGAGGCATTAACTCACCTGTTACAAAATTTTCTTTGTTGGATGAAAAGGTGAAGAGCCTATAAAACCTGAGAGTCTGGAAGACAATATCGGACTGACTGCTAGAGATCAGCGCGTGGCCTGGGCCGCCTGCTCTCTCCTGTACGGGCAGTGCAGGGTGCGTCCATGGCAGCAGGCAGCTGAGGCAGCCTGGCTGTGGGCAGATGGTGGGTACAGGCTGAAATCTCCTCCCAACAGAGATTTCCCACTCTGCCGCCCTGCTTTATGCTGGTCCAGCACTGGTCCCATAGTTACACCATGGGACATTAGTCTCAGAATTTCTTTTTACTCCAACTGTCCTGCAACTTGACGATACAGCAAATGCCCAATGGGAAAATAAATGCAAAAAGAACAAACAGGCAACTAAATTAGAACTTAAGCTGAAGACGCTACAGGCTAGTGTTCTATGGGGTTTGGGTATCAAAGTCAAAGCCTGGAAAAGTTCCCTGTACAGCTGAAGCAAAACTTTGCGCTCAGCGTCGGCTCTGCTGTCTTTCAAGATGCTCCATGTTAAACAAAGCCTCTTGAGCCAACATGCCCTGCCGCACCCACCAGCTCGGTTGGGCCTGGCTCTTTTCAAACTGCATGAAGGAGGCGTCCTCATGCTTTTCACTGAAAGTCTGGAGTGTCCTGTGAAACCTGCGATGCCACTCGGTTCTTCCCTCCCTGCCCTGTACCTGGGAGCCTACAGGAGTCCATCAAGCCTTCCTACCCCAGACACGAGGGGCGTCCTTGAATTTAGCTCTGGAGCATTCTCACTGGATGTGGGTTTAATCCCCAAGATTCAGCCTCCCTGAACCCACGGCTCGCCAGAGACTGACAAGGGCTTGGGGAGAGCCATGCAAGGGACCGGCGGATGGGCAGCATTTCACCTGGTGCCTGTCCAGGGCGATGGCTGTCAGGGTCAGCGTGGAGACGTGGAGGGAGCAGTACTGCACGAAGCGGCTAATGTGGCACATGGCCTTTCCAAAGATCCACGTGCTGTTCACAAACCGAACCTGAGAGGAAAACAACAGGTCAACAGCCAGCAAGTGTACTGAAAACAAATCCATGGGGAAACTGTTTGGGTTGCACCTGAGCTGGCACTTGGCTGGGCAGCTCCACCTGAAACCCAAAGAAAGATTACCCATGCTGGATTTTGAAAAACCATTACATAAGAGTTTACAAGCTCAAAACCCACAGATTAAACAGCGGTGCTGTCACGGCCCTCCTGGTCTATTCATATAAACACCATTTGTGAACAGCGGTAATAACTTTCTGATTATACCAACTACTACATTTCGAAAAACTGGACCATGGTTTGGCCACAAAATCCCCCTTCAGGTCCAGAGAGCTTTCACTGAAGACCTTACTAAGTCTTAAGTGTGACTCTCTAGTCCTTTCCTGCATGTACATTAAAAGTACATGCTCAACCAGGCACTTAATTCTGCATTCCCCAGGAATCTCTTGCTGGGGTTTGGTGGCATGCCTGGAGAGACTTTAGAGCCTTTCAGGAGACACAGTCCGACAGAGCAAAGGGAGCCCACAGGCTGCTGAACGGTGTTTTACTTGCCTGGCAGAGCTGTCTATTAGACTTGGTTGTGTTGGGTTCACACCTCAGCCCTAGAAGAGTGTGCACCGAGGGTGTGACCACCCAGCAGAGCGCTCTTGTGAGAGACTCCCCTGAAAGCTGAAGGGACAGCACAGCCGGCCACTTACCAGGGTAAAAGGCGTGTTGAGCAGCGTGATCATAATGTCAGACACTGCCAGGTTGACGATGAAAAGGCTAGTGGCTGAGTGCATCCTCTTGTTCTTCAGCACCACGTGGCACACCAGCATGTTCCCAAAGAGAGACATGATGATAATGACTGAGTACGCCACAATCAGGAGAGCTTTCACTATTGGTTTCTGGGATTCTGGCTCGTATTTAGCCAGCTCAGCAAATTTCTCCCACTCAATAATGCTGCTGTCTGTCCAGTTGAAGGTGGTCTTGTTGGTTGCTTGGAAGATTGACATGAGTTTGGCCAAGGAAGAGTAATGGTCAGACTCCTCAAGAAACCCCATCATCTGTGACCTGTATGACTGAAGCAGCAAGCGAGGCATGGCGGGTTAACCTGAGTCTTCACCCAGCTCGAGGCTGCTAGGATCACAGCTCCAGCTGATGTAGCAAGTGATCCATCACCTCCAGCTACTTGACTTTCTAGGAAGCTGGTGAAGGCACAGCTGCCATTACAAACACCACGTTAAAGCAGAAACCTGGAGGGAGCTTGGAAGGTGTGATGGGTTCCCCAGGGGCAAAGGCGTCACTGGGGAGCAGATCCAACCGGCACCTTGGAAACGGGCTGGTCTGGGAGTGCATGGCTCTCAACTCCTTCGTAGATCAAGAAGGGCAATAGCTCCACAGGCAGGCTGGAAAGAAGAACTAGTTATTACATGTAGCAAACGTAGGAAAACCTCAGGCAGGATCTGAAGTTGTTTTAATTCCACATCAGCTTTTTCTTCTTTGTTCTCACCATTTTTCCTCCAAGTTCCACAGGAGGCTGCGCTGTTGGTGCTTCCATCCTTTGCTTCAAAACACCCAGTTCTTTTCTGTTGAAAGGTAAAGGCAGAGCCATTTAGGGGATCATTTTTGAGAGGAGAGGTAGAATTTGTCTGCATATAACCCGTGCAATTATCCTAAAGCAATTCAGAACCTGGAAATCACATCAGAAGTTGACGTTAGTCTATCTCATAGTTTCTTCTCCATATAACAACTGAATTCTGCTTCCAGTGTTTCAGTTTCAGCGAGAGAACAGTCTTCCCTGCAAAAGGTGAGACTTAGCAGCAGGGACATGCAGCTCACAGAGGAGCCACTTACACCCTATACAAACAAACCAACACACAGCAGCAGATACACAAAACAACTCCCTAGAGACAAAATCTCTGCTTCCTCACCTTTACTGACATCCATTTTTAGATACTTCTGCTGAGTTTAGATTGCATTGATCTACTGCTGTTAGGTGGAACCTATTAACTAGGCATGCCGGCATTTACAGATATGCTACGCAAGGCAGGAGAAAGTCATTTAGAAGCTCTGTTGGTTCTCGAGAGGGTGGCTGTTTTGTTTGGCGCATGCCATTGCCATCAAGCCCCAAGGCCATGTGCACAAATCAATGGGCTTCGAACAGCATAAAGGATTAATTAGTGGAGCTTTCAGAGTGCTAAAAGGCCCCCCCATACCCTCCCACACAGCAGACCAGCAGGCTGCCCAGGGCAGCCACCTCTCCTCGTGGCAGGCAGTGGCCCAAAGCAGACCACCAGCAGACCCCAAACCAACCCACCACTCAGTCATGCTGGCAGTGCAAACACCAAGAGTCAGAGATCAGCTGTCCTCTGACCAAAATAAGATGCAGGGGACCGTTTTTACCCACACGTTTTGGCTTGCCTGCTTCCTCTGGGGAGTGTCGCAAGTACCAGAAGCCCTGCAAGAGAGTGTCTCCTAAAGCAAGTGGATGTTAAAGCAGCTGGGTGGGGTGGAAGGAAGAGGGAATCATTCAGGAGACGGAGAGAAGAACCAGTCTTGCAAAGAGGCTACGGCTGTTTTCTGGGGAATTTTATGAGTGAAAGAAGCCTAGGTAGGACAGTGTGACAAATGGTCATGGATGCTGTTAGAGCAAAGCAGCTGCAATGCAGCAGGCAGTTGACCTTCTTGTTGTCCCAACGCTGGTGGTGTGGGGAGCACCAGGACCAGCCCCAGTCCCAGTGTGACTCATAATCCTTACCCCGGGGAGCTGCCATGAAACTGGGAGCAGAACTGAAATCAGGGAAAGAGATGAACATTTGTTTGAAAAAGGCGGTTGGCACACAGGACTCATTGTAGCAAAACATCTCTGAGAACAGGAGCTCGGCACAAGTCAGAAAGGAGTTAATGCTTACACAGGTAATGAGAGAATCCAGAACTACATCCCTCTGGACTTGTGGTGCAGGAGAGCAGAGGGGCTCTCCATCACACTGAGGGCCTAAGGAGACCTGCGAGGTTTATCCCATACCTGGGTATGGCACACAGGGCTCCACACCTCTTTATTGTCCACTGTGGTATATACCAAGGATGTCGTTCTTTACAGTGCATGACAGCTCACAGTGGGCAGTGAGAGGAGCCTAAGGGTCACGCAGCATGTGTGTAACAAAAAAGTGTTATTTTAGTCAGCTCCAGCTGAGCGGTTTTGATCTTTCAATAGGCACAGCTGGGATGTTCATGCTACACTGAAATGCCATCACTGAGCTTGAGAGAGGATGCTGCAGAGTGACAGGTGAAACCACCTATTCCCTTCCCTGCATCAATTTACATTAGGTTCTCATGTGGAAACTTGTCTTTGCTGGCATGAGATCAGGCCGAGTTTCAAGAAACCGCTATAATGCATGGGTCAAATCAGATTTACAGTCCGTATGCTTCAGACTGGTGGACAGCAAGAAGAAACCTTGTACAGATTATTCAATTTTAAAAAGCCAAACAGGTTTTCTTAAGTGCCTGTGTGCTTGAGAAGCCCACTTCTCAAGGACTACCTGTAGGACCTGCACTCCCGAGTGGCTCACAGTGACCAGGGCACCATGGCCTTCAGTGTGGATGATGAATAGGGATGTTCCTTCCTACATATAGTCACTTCTCTTGTGCCTATGTCCAGGTCCCTGTACAACTAAATAAAAATTCTGATCCATCTGAAAATTAAATAAACATTGTTTTCAGCTGGATTGGTCTGCTCTCCTGACCTGACCCATGGCACAGCTGAATCTTGTCCTTTCCAGGTAAGGAACAAGGAGCAAATGCCTGAGGAGGATGGAAGACCTTGACATGATGGAGCTGAAACCTGATTTTCTAACACAGAATTTCTCCTCAGGTCTTTCTATACCCAGTAAAACATCACTTTCAGTAGCTGGTGAGGTTCTTGGTATTGGCTGTTGCCCTGGGTGAGACCACACGCACAGCAGAGACAACTCCCCTGGTTTCCTGAGGAAGCGTGTGCTTAAACGCGGGTTACCGCGACGGCCGCTCACCAGGGTCCCGCGGTGCAGGACAGCCTGCCTGGCGGGCCCCATATCGCGACATGGCCTGAAGGGCTGCAGGGGCAAAGGCTGCCCCGGTGCAACTTCCCCGGCTACCGGCGCCTGGGTCAGAGACTGCCTGCGGGCCCCCGCCGCTGCACCCATCACCTCTTCCCGACGCAGACACGCAAACCCTCCGCTCCCGCAAACCCAAAGTAACGAGCCTGCGCACCCCGGCAGCCGCCCACCGGGCGCCCCGTCCCCGGGCGGCCCCGCACCCTGCACCGCGCTCCCCGCACCGCTCACCCCGCCGCTGCCGCCGGCCCCGCCGCTGCTGCGCCCGCCCCGCGCCGCACGTGCTGCAGGGCGGGGCCGGGGCGGGGCCGCTGCTCCATTCATGAAAAGGCCCCGGGCACACACCCCCCACCCCCCTTTCCCTTAGGGGAGTCGCAGCCCGCGGGAACACGCGTGGGGCGCCGCTCCACGCGCGACAGTGCGGCTCCGCGGCCGCTGTGCCCCTGCGGGCAGCGCTGGGGCCGCCCCGCTGCCTCCGCCCGTCCCGCCGAGGAGCGCGGTCCGGCTCCAGGCGCGTGCGCCAGGTCACTGGAAAGCAGCACCGTGCGCTGCTGGCCGTGGCTCGACCTCTTGCTGTGCCGCGGGTTTGCATATGCTTTGCAGTACATTTGCATACGCTACAAGAGAGTCTGCACAAAGCAGTTCGCAGCATAGTAGAACTCTGCAGGAATCCTGACTTGTGTGTTCCTCTGTGGCATTTAGCAAAGAGCTGCTTACAAGTTGCATGTTACTCTCTTTTTAAAAGTATAGGAAACAGCAGATAGGGCGCTCGATGCGTGTAGTGGAAATTGTCACTGTTCCTTTTGAAGTCGAGTTGCTCTTAAGGTCTTGTGAAAGGGAACAAGATTCTTTTCTTCTAAGAGATTTGGCTGGTCTCAAAAGCCATTAACGGCAGTTAGAGTAATGCCTCAGTTTTTTCTTCTGTCTGGGTCACCAGAACACATACATGCTGATGCTGAGGATGAAAGTCTGATCTCCTCCCCGTGTTAATTCTCAGGCCAGCTGGTACAGAAAGTTAGTGCCTGTGCCACCTTTCTGAAACGGGATTCTTCAAAAGCCCGATTTGAAGCCTGCTGAGCCCAATGGAGGTCTTTGCACTGACCCTCTGGGCTCCGATCGAGCCCTCGGGCAGGGGTGGCCAGAGCTGCAGTGCCCGTGGCCGCCTGGTGGGGATGCAGCGACTGCCCAAGAGCAGAGCCCGCTGCAGGCACAAACCTGGGCTGGGTGGGCTTCAAGCGTGGGTCCTGCAACACCTGATCTGGTACGGAGCATCTGTGCATGCAGAGACACTGGCAGCTTAAGTAATGGGAGAAAAGGGGGGGACGGGGACGGGGGGACGGGGGCGGGGAATCTGCACAAAACTCTCCAAGCCTGAATTTCTGAGATGAGGCCCTTAGTAGATTTTCAGCCTTGATGGATTGTTCTCAGATAAGTGTTTTTCCCATATCTAGATTCCTCTTGACAGATGCTGACACAAAAATGTGAGAAAAAAGACAGTTTGGGTTTCAGACAAAGATTTTAAACAACATATTTTTAAACTAGATATTATTGTCTTTCTTATCTTGTACGCTGTGTGTGTTAACCACATCTTATTGAAAAAGCAAGAAAGAAGGTTTTGTTTTCTGCTTCCTTCCAGTCACCTGTGAGATCTGCTGAGGCCCATGGCTCTCCATGCCCATAGCACCTCTCCCAGTGTCCGTTTCTTGCTGGCAGCACCACAGCCATGTCACGCCAAGTTGAAGGCTGGGCCGGCTCCTGGACCACATGTCGTCAGCAGGGGAGCAGCTGTGGGATGGGGAGCACACAGGAGGGACATGGGACACAGAGAACATCCCTCCTGCTAGACTGAGAATCCTGTTTACAGGTTAAAAGGTCACACACTGATGTGTGGAACCAATATTTCAAATTTATCATGAGTCTAAGGTTTGAACAGTCCAGTCCAATTCAACAAGAAGATGTTGGCAGTCCCGTTTGTTACAGCGATAACAACACTTTTCCAAATGATCTACTTATTGCTAATTCCAATTAATAATGCATTTAAAATTGCTATACACAAGCTTCCTAACATCTGTCCTGTTCTCTGGCAGGAAGGTTGCCTTTTCTGCCTGCTGTGAGAGTGAGCAGTTGGTGTCCTCAGTTCTTCTCTAGAAAGATGGACTAGTCTCCAGTAGCTGTTGCTACCAAGAAATTAAAAACCAGTAATCCAGAAGCATCCTCAGCCTCAGTTTCATGATCCTGGAAAGCTGAGGTGGTGCTGGCAAGAGGTAGCTCAGTGCATGCCCTCCCCTGCGCTGCCCAAAGCTGGAGCTGCTGGCGGCTGTGGAGCCATGAGCAATTGGTCCGTGTGCTCCTGGCTGCTTGCTGAGCTTTGCTGGGATCATTTGTCCCGGCTCTAGCACACACCCTAGTCTCCAGCCACACTTGCAACCTCTGTCAAGGCAAGTAAACAGTCACGACAATTTCAAGATTTTTTTTTTTCCTCCAGATTGGGTATATGTTTGCTGTGAAGCAGACTGAGCATCCCAGCTTGCACCACAACAGCTAGAGGCTTTTTGAGAAAGCACTGAAGATCTTCCTAGTAAATAGGAGAAAAAACAGAGCCTAATAGAGATAGGAATTCCTTCTGTGGGAGAAAAAATAATATGTATTTGATATGTGTTTGTTTCCAGTAAACCAGTTCTTTGCTCAGAATTTTGTATTTATTGCTTCCCAGGGTCTCAAAGCTGCTTCAGTTCAAGGCTGTGGCAAAACTCCAACTGCTTTCAGCAGAAGCAGAATGAAGTCTTGTATTTACTATATGGAGTTCCTTGCTCCAGGGCTGTAGGAAGGACACGCTGTATGCTTATTATCACTACAACAAGATGATCTGGTAGGCTTCTGCTTTTTCCCCCCCTGAAGTCATTCTCGTCATGACTGTGAGATTCCTATGCATCTAAAGAGTCATTTCATTATCATCTCATGTTTTTCTTGCCTGGCACATATTATTACTGGCTTTATAACTGCAAGCATGTTCAAAGAGGAAAGCTACAAATTAAGTCTAATCAAATTTCCAGCAAAATCCCAGACACGTTATATTTCTCCAGGTGCAAGTTACTCAATTACAGATATGTGCTAGAACCTCTTGAAACACTCAGGCACTCATTGGTTGAAGAATGAAGACTTGATTCATTACAATTGCTGCACCTAGCCTTCCTTTGTACAACAAGAATCCTTATTAACCCTCCTAACGGGGGACAGAGACTCTTCCCTTTGCAGCTGGTCCCACTACTGCCCACTTACGCCTTATTGCTTGCTTGGTTCCCAGATTGAGGATAGGTGAGGAGTCATATGCCTGCTACCGCTCCTGGCTTTTCCTCTTGTCCCAGGTTACAGCCCCCCTGCTTGGTGCAAGGGGAAGAGGAAGGGACTGACCAGGAGCTGCTCCCCTTACCCACCCCACTGGCTCTGTCCACTTCTGTGATGGCCAGCACTGACCTGTGCCCAGCTGGCCTGCTCCCAGCCCCAGCAGGTCCCCCAGCACGCGTGGGGGGATTCAGCAGAGCACCATACATGGCCCGGTGCTGAGGCAGCTGGATCAGCTGCTGCACTCATGTCCACACGTGTGCCTCCATGTCTGGGTGAGCTGAACATCTCAGAGGATAGCCTGCAACCTGAAACCCAAGCAGGGACTGGAATCATTGTCAGCCACGTTCCCAAAGGCATGGTTCAAAGCGTTCGATTGAAATCAAGCTATTTTAAAAGTACTCACAGCAATGAAATAAATGAGTCTTCCCTTGCTTTAAGGCTCCTCTGACACTGACACTGTGCACTTGTGCCTTTGCTCCACGCCAGCCACCTCCTGTCCCACGAATGCTCAATGGAGCTGCCAGTCCTTTGTTTTCCATGTCATTAGACAAGTGTCTGACTCCTGACTGCGTTTTTACCTATCAGAAAATATTTCAGAAGCAGGAATTGTGAAATAAAATGGCTTAGACTTTTTTGCCTGTTTTCTTGGGCAAAATTCAAGCTACCTGCCTGTCTCTGCAGAGACTTTGCAGGCTGGAGATATTAAAGACATTCAGCATCTTTTTCTGTCTTACTTTTAAATGTCAGAGGGTCTTCTTCTTTCCCGGAGGGCTAGATGCCCTCTAGACAGATGAATTAATAATAACGCGGATAGATACTCAGGCACCAGATGTATTGTAACTTATGAGCTGCAAGAACTCCTCCTTTTGCTCTCAAATATTGGCGTCTACTGTGTTATCACCATCAGATTTTAAGGCACAAAATGTATAGCTGAGCCCTTGAAATATTTATTACAAAGTCTTACGCCTGCATGCACTATTTCATGTGCACAGCTGAGCGACGTATAGGTCACTCATCCCTTCTCACTCCCGAAACACACGTTTAAAAAGCAAGCTCGAGTTCACCTCGGGTGTGAGCAGCACAGCCAGGGGTTGAATTAATAACTTCTTGTTGTGGTTTAACCCCAGCTGGCCATGAAGCCCCAAGCAGCCGCTTGCTCACTCCCCCCACAGTGGGATGGGGGAGAGAACTGGAACGGTAAAAGTGAGAAAACTTGTGGGTTGTTATAAAGACAGTTTAATAAGGAAAGCGAAAGTCATGCACACAGGCAAAGCAAAACAAGGAATTCATTCACCACTTCCCATCGCAGGTAGGTGCTCAGCCATCCCCAGGACAGCCGGGCTCCATCATGCATAACAGGGACTTGGGAAGACAAACGCCACAATGCTAAACATCCCCACCTTCCTTCTTCTTCCCCCAGTTTATACAGTGAGCATGATGCCATATGGTATGGAATATCCCCTTGGCCAGCCTGGGTTAGCTGTGCTGGCTGTGTGTCCCCCCAGCCCCCCAGCCCTCTTGCTGGCAGGGCCTGAGAAACTGAAAAGTCCTTGATTTAACATAAACTTTATGAAGCAAAAACTAAAGCATCAGTGTGTTCTCAACACCTTTATCATGCCACATCCAAAACACAGCACTGCACCAGATACTAAGAAGAAAACCAACACCATCCCAGCCAAAACTAGTACACTTCTGAACTGTGGGGCAAGATCTGCACCAGACTGCTTCCCTTCATATTCCTGTTTCATCCAAGCTTGGCTCACTCAGGGTGGACTACAAACCTCCACCTGGACAGAGCTACTCAGCAGCAGCCATGCAGAAGTTTTCCTAACCTGGGGTAAACATGCCAGATTTCTAAACAACTGATATTTAACATTTAAAACAGAAACTACAATGAAATTTTAAATTCATCTGCTACCTTAAGTCAAATTAAAATTCAGGTGGCAGGAACTGGGAAGTACAAACTAATCTTCCAGTGATATTCAGTCACAGTTCCCCAGGGTCAGAGTATGAGCTAGCATTAGCTTCCCACCTAAATTCGAACAGTGCCTTCAAACACATTATTTCAATTTTAGAGTGTGCCATTAGCATATATTCTAAATAGCACTTACATTCATCACAAGCGACTGAGCAGAGGGGTTTTACAAAATGGGCCTCAATAGGAGAAATAAGAAAAGAGCAACAATGCAATAGCAATTGCATTTGATTTTCTATGGACAGTTACAATTTAGACTTTATTATTCAAAATACAAATGGCAAGTATGTAATAGCTACTAATGATGGAACTTTGGAGCAGTTGGAAAAGAAAGGCTTTAAAATGGGTTTGATAGTTCTTGAATCTTCAGCTGAAAGCCTTGGGTGACAAAACAAAGGAAACCAACACGACATTTTAAATCAGCCCTCTCCCTGAGCTGATGGGTATTGTATAGTGACTCCACTGGGATCTGGAGCTTCAGCCTTGATTTTTATTTTTTTTTTTCCTTTTTTACTCCTTCAAATCACACAGAATACCACTGATGGCACATTCAGTTCCTGCCTGACAGCTGGCCCCATGATTTCTGTCATGGCATGAAAAACCAGCAGGTAACAGTGACAGACAGCCAGTGCCTCCAAGCGCTCCAGCCTGGCTCATGCGCGGGTTGGCAACCTTCTGTCCTTCAGATCGGAAAGCCCGTATGTGTGGGAAGACCAACCCCTCCGACAGTCTCTGAAGAACTGAATCTTTCTTTGCTGTGGCAGACTCTTGGCTCCAGAAGCCTCCAAGCCTTTAACACCCCACAGCGTGTGTTTTCTTCATAGGAGATTCTTCTTTAGTTCTCCTTCATGCTCTATGTAGGAGTACAGGACAGAGAAAAACCCAAGCAAACCAACCAATAAACCAAGTTTTTTGCTTAACAGAAAACTCATTGCTAATAAAAGTGACTTGGCAATGAGTAGAAGGGGCAAGTCATTTTTTGTGCATGCTGTACATACAATTGCTACTGTGCATGTTTATTTCTCCATCTCTGGCTGCAGCTTGCTCTCGGTGCACCATCCAGCACGTGTTGCTTTTAGCCTGCCTGTGAAGATACAGAAACAGCAAACAGGGACACTCCCAAGTTCAGGTGAGACCCTGCAAAAACTACATTTAAAAACGCCCTTCACTGAGTTCACAGGGGCCCCTGTGGCTTTTGCTGAAATGTTCAAAGCTCCTTCACTTTTCACAGGCTTAAAACTAAGCCTGTCTTGTGGGTGCATGGATGATTTGAGGCCAGAGATCTGAAACTCTGCAAGGCAGCACCTTGCCACAGGAAACCGCTGCCACCTTGAACCCTTCTGAAGGTGTCTGAGGCCGGGAGGCAAGAGTGCCGGCAGATATCACAGAGACCTCTCATTTGCAGCTTGCCTGTCACGAGCTAAGGAGGCAAAGCCTGAGATTTGGATGCATTTGACAAGGTGAAGAAAACTCAGGTAGCACCTTGGCATTTGCTGTACATTTTCCTGGCTTTTAAATAATGGCATCCTGTAATGGCTCATCCTCTTTGTCCCCTTTAAGGGCCTGATTAATTTAAAGGCATGATTGGTTTGCTGGGACAACTCACATACCAAAGGAAGGGAGGAAGGAAGGAAGAAGAGTCACCAAAAGTAGTGGTAAAATACACATTTACTTCAAAACTCTGTCCCTTTGTGCAGCTCTGACCAAAGGAAGAGAGGTGACAGGGCCCAGCGTTGCAGAAGCCAGCAAAGGACAGTTGTGTCAAGAAACTGACAGCAGCTGCAGCATCCTCCCAAGCTCCAGCTGGGTCCAAGTCACCCACCAAGCCCCTGGTTTGGGGACCGTAACGTGGTGGCAAGTGTGTCTGTGGGCAGCTTTTAGCAGATGTGCCAGGTCAGAAAACCTCTGAGCTGGGGATCTCTGGTGAAAACTCACTTGGTCATCTGGGAAGGCTCTCCCTGCATTTTCCCCATCTTCTGGGTGGGGTAGAAAAGGTAACAGAGCATCAGTGACAGGTATCTTCCTGCATCGCCCCTTGGCCTGCCAGCATTTTGCCTTGACCCTCTTCCTGCAGGGCAGGTGCAGAGGCAGGCTTGGGCCAGGGTTGCAGCTCTGCCCATGCAGCCCAGGGTGGCCAGGCCTGGGGCACCAGCACCGGCACCAGTACGGGCACTGGACAAAAGGTGCTGAGGCTCTCGCAGGTTTCTGAACAGCAAAAAAGCCAAGTGTAGCAGTGGCATGCTTGCAGGGAGCACGGGGGAGCAAAAGCCTTCATAAAGCTGAGATTCAGTGGGTGACGGGAGGGCTTGGAGTGGTATTTGCAAACAAACATCAGCAGAAACAAAAACAATCAGGAAAGGAGGGAGGTTCTGACAGTAACTTGCTCTGAAGTATTTAATATTTAGTTTTCAGCTAATTGAGGCTAAAGGGGTTATGAAATTATTGTAATGGAATCTGAAGAGCATACTCCAAATGGCACTTCCTCAGGAGGTCTAAATACAAAATTACTGATTATTATGTTTTTTGTTTTAGAAGGTAAACCTGCCTTACCACCAAGGGAATGGAAAATGGCAAACGTGGCATCCTTTTTAAAATGGGCTCTGGCAGCAGTCCTGGTTACTTTACTTCGCTTCCAAGCAGCCTGAAATACAGGATTAATATGCACGTGGAGAAATGTAATTGACTGGAGGAGAAGTACAGACACCTTTGCTTTGGAGAAAGATCTCCTTGCTTGCAGGAGGCAACATGGATAAGGAGGGCCCCCAAATACGGCCAGTTCAGGTCCCCGGGAAGGTTTCAGCTGGGTTTCTCCACAAAGGCTCTTGAAGAAACTGAGCTGCTGCAGGACCGTCAGCATGCCTGCGCCAGATACACGGAAAACCACAGGGCTGAGGCTCAGAGAAATTCTTCAGGGGAAACAATGCAGCAGAAGAGGAATGACTTAACTGATCTGAAATGAAGAGGGGCATTTTTCAGGGTTGTGCAAAGCCTTGGGTTTGCTGAGCAGTGCTGGGACTTTCCTGAAGGGCTGGCCTCCAGGTGCTGGAAAAATACTGCAGTTCAGACATGTAGTTATGCAGCACCACACTTGCACCTCTACGCCTTTAAGCAAACAAACAGTTCAGGGGCTCGAGAGTCTTATCAAAATGCAGCACTTAAGAAAATTGGAGCCTCAAAATCTCAGGTCTAAGGAGCATAATAAGAGCACTGAGGGGTGATCTCTGGACCTGGCATCAAACAATAGAGGAAGGTTTCCAGAGCTGCTTGGAGACTTAGATTTCTGTAACAATTGTGGGCAAGGTAGTAATTTTCCATTTTTTTCCTTACTGGTACAGAATCCTAAACAACCCAGGCAAGAAACAAGTAAGCAAAACACCCAGCTAGCATATGGCTGTAGACTGCAGCCAGCCAGCAGCCTCTGTGAAGGCGGCTCCTAGTTTCAATTATTGGGAAAACATATTACAAGTACAAACCTTGGCTGTTTTATCTGCAATATTTTGTACAACTTAAACAGAAACAGTCGCACAGTGCAAAGTTGACGCCCATCAGTACAGGTGAAGTCGGGGCAGATTTTTTCCTCTTCACGATTATCCTCTTCACAATATTCACGGTATATTGCTTTCTATGAAAAAAATAAAAAAGCATAAATACACGTTTTCAAAAGGCAGTTTTTTCTATTGCAGTTTGTTTCTTCTAAGATCGGCTATCCAAAAGAAACCAGAGAGCTTAAACTGGGAATGAAGTCAGGCACTGGCCAGTCCCCTCTTCTCCCCGAGGAGCCAGCCGGAGCTTGGTGCTCAGAGCGCTGTGGGCACGAACACCGTCTGCCACCTTTCCCCGGCAGCCTGGCTGTGGCGGGTTTTGCACTGCTGCTGCTCTGGATTTTAAACTTAAACCTTCCAGGACTGGGGAACAAGCGCAGGCGTCAGCAAAACCAGGAAGAAAATACATTAAGGCATACCCCCTCTTGTCGGTTCATGGGTCTCTGGTCTCCAGACAGCAGCCTCACCGTGCCGCCGGCACTGGAGCCTGCTCCCGCAGAGCGATCCAGCCGCGCAGCGATGTGTGTGCATCCTGGGTGTGCATCCGCAGGGAGCCAGCGCAGCCCCCTGACCCCCGGGGCATTCACCTGCACACTCATTCTCTGGGTTTGTTAGCTCCAGGGGAATACCAAGCATTTGCCAGCTTCTGCTACATTCCCGCTTAACTTAGCTTAAGGAAAACCCACAGAATGTTATTAAACTAGATTAGCTTCTCACAGAAAAGAGAAAAAACACCTATCATTAGCGAGCACAGCTAGTAAAGCCACCGGAGCCGTCGCTGCGGCAGTGGGGTCACATCTCAGCTGCTGGGGCTGAGCGCTGTGTCCCAGCTAGTGCCCTTCACATTGTGGGATTTCTGCAGGGGTGGGTGGCCCTCTCCGGCCGAGGTGGAAAATGTTTTCCTTGCCACCGGGTTCAAATGAAGCTTCAAAATACTTTTGAAACTCTCTGGTTTCCCTCCAGATTTAGGGGAGTTTTGCTGAGCTGTTGGGTACTGGTCAGAACAGATGAGAGGCTGTGAGCCCTGTCCCAAGCTAAGGTACTTCTGGCACAAGGAGAGGATTCAGGAATGCTGATTTCCTGCTTCTGTTCAACTTTCTTGCTCGAGGGACTGATCTAAATCACAGTCCTGTGTGGTTCCTCCCTTTCCAGATGTGAGAGCAAAAATTAGGAACCCCCTTCTGGCTTTTGTACTGTTTAGCCAGCAGCTAACAGGAGGCAGCGCTAACTGTCCAACAGGTCTGCTGCTGCTTATGGCACCGCCAGGCTTTTCCAAGAAACCACCTTGGATAGGGGGGAAAGGAGCAGGGTTTGGGGAGAGGATGCCCACAGGGGCCCACCTGCTCCCTCGCTGCCTGCCCTCCCCGCCTCATGCCCCAAACCCTGAGACACGTCATGTGGGGCTGTGAAGCATCCCATGTCAACTAGGAAGAGACCTGCATGTGTTGCAGGAGTCTCCCTGTGGGCAAAAACACAAATGCTGAGCAAAATGCTGCTGACGAAGGCTTTTCCCAGGAGAAAATGCAGAACAGGATTTTGAAGCCTTTGGTTGGCTTAACACTGTCCTCCTTGGTGCTGAGGCCAGCGCTGGGGCCTCTGGAAAGACTGCCCAAATTGCCTGTTCATCAGCCTCCCTGGCAACTGGCTGCTCATGTCAGGGATGCTTAATTACAATGGGTGATGGATTAATTTGTGTATTTGGGGCTTATACAATCTGGAACTCAGGTCCTATTCATTTTTCTTCCAGGTTTTTTTCCTGTCCTAGCTGATATCTCTGTCAGGAAACTTCAAATTGAAGAAGTCCCTTCTGATTCTCTCTCCTGAGACCAAGTACTTACTGTTGAGTGGCTGTGGGGATCAGGTGGATGTATCTTTCAAATGTTTTTTCTTCTTTTGTGACTATAGAGTGCCTGGGATTTAAACACATGTTAATGTTCTGTGTTTTCTGTTTCACTGATTAGCTTGGCAAGCACAGCAGCCAAACCTTTCCCAGAGGCAAATGAATGGCTGAAGAGGAGGAATACTAGGAACCTCTCTTTGTTAAGTTAAGAATATGAACACTTAAAACTGAAGAGACAGGCGTTTCCTTTTTATATAGAAAATCTATTGCAAAGTGCTGGTCCTGGAGAGCAATTTTCCTTTTTCTATTCAGTTCATTTGTGCTAATCAACAGGGTATAATCTATGTGAAAGACAGTGCAGGTCAGTGACCATGGTTTGCTGGGCCAGAGGGATGGCTGTCTTAGACCAGCCTAAACTTTTTGCAGTTTAGGCTGCAGTTTAGATTTGCAGACCTGAACCCTAAAATCTTTCTGTGATGAAAACAGCTATCCGTTGTCAACATTGGAGACCTCATATGAGAGCAGACATACACTGCAGGGCAGGTGCCATCTGCTTATTTTTGCCGTCTAAGCCCTCCTGTTCCAATTCAGGAAACAATATTTGTTCACCTCTGAAGAGGAGAAGGTACCAAAATGGCCATTTTTCAGGTTGCACAGGAGCTGTGAACACAGACAGGCCGATGTTCTGCTTTGCTTGCTGTTCAGGTGATAATAAATTGACAGTTTCCCCATGTGCGAGGAGCTTATTGTCAGAAAAGATCTGCTGAAGCTAGGGGCAGCTTTCCAAGCGGCTGTGTCTCCACATCTCCTGATCACACCAGCCAGTGTTTTCTGCTCCAGTTAATCAGGAATACTAGGAACCTCTAGTCCAGTCAATCAGGACTGCAATGAAGCGATGGAAATGACTTGCAAAGCCACCTGAGTACCTTCATTGCTGCGATGAGGAGGATGAAGACTTCAAGCAGTGAGATTCTTCTGCCATGCTGCCCAGCAAACAATTTCCCTCTTCTCTCTTTAGTACACGATTGGGATCATACAAGCTGGCAGCACATTTGAACAGAAGACTTAAAGAAAGAAAAAAAGCGTTGTGTCTATGTATGGGGAAATAGGAACAGCAGAAAAATAGCATCCTATAACTTACACCTTGCCACAGGTCTTCTGGTGGCTTCTGCTCCGTGGCACAGGCTGTGCTCCAGCCGTGGCTGTTGGTCAAGAGCTGGACTAGCGGCAGCTGGCAGGTTCCTGCAGCCAAGCAGCCGAGTACCACAGCCTCAGAGCACAGCATCCTCCCTGAGCTCAGAATTATTTCTGACCCATCTGCAGTTACAGCCCTAGGAAGGTGCCTTGGTTCAGCACTTGCAAAGGCTGCAAAGCCAAAGATGCAGCAGACATATGCCAGAGTGAAGATTTCTTGTGCAATATGAATCCTTGCTGCTTTTGTATCTGTTTTATGACAGTCTTCATTTACATAGTCCAGTACTATTTCTCCATCAGGACTTCTGTTTCCTCCCCACCAGGACTGGATAATATTTATTTAATGAGTTATCAACAGGCAGTTGCTCTCTGGAGACAAGCTGTCCAGGCATGACGGAGTCTTTCTGCTGGATGACATTCAGACTTCTTACATAGACACTTTTATTCAAAAATAAAAAAAAAAGCTTTGAACAATCTGTAGCTCTCACTACCGGATGCTATGCTGGAGATGCTAGTCTGGTCTGGAGATAATGAATATTCAAAACTTCAAATCTGGATGAAGCAGTGGTTTTTCTCCATCTTAGCTCATGCATCCTTTCTGGAAGTCAATGCATTGCAATGAAAAGCAGTTTAATGTAATAGCACTTCAAAGTACTTTAAAATCATGTCAAGAAAATGCCAGCTCCGGTCCTTGGCAAGCATTTGCCCATACCCCCTTGCATGGGGTGCAGATGCTGGGCCGAACCAGCTCACGCTCCCTGGCCCCGGTGTGGTCCCTCTCCATGCCTATCCCTGCCTGTTGGGCTGCTGGAGCTGATCCAAATTATCCACAAGCTTGAGTTTGGGGTATGTGACCAGCTCTTGGAGCTCAGAAATACTGAGTGGGTTTGCATTCTCCTCCAGAAACATGACTATCTCACAAAATTAATTTCTTCTACCAAAGGCTGGACATTAACCAGAAGAATATAATGTTGGCTTTGATGCCGTTATTGGTGTTTGTTTGCCTGTTTCTCAAACACTTTGAAGTATGTGAATTCTCCTTTTACAGGCTGCATCAAAACACTCCCTTTTCTACAGGGCTCAGCAATTAACACTAATCCAAACTCTCTGACAAGTACCAAACATATAAGGCAACCAGAAGACACAGGGCAGCTCTCCACAGGCTGTGAAACTGCTTTCGGAGTTGCTGCAAGTAAAGTCTTCCTGGATGCTCAGGCAACTTACCACTGGGGTAGAAAAGAGATTTCCTGGGAACGTCTCCAGATAGCCTGAGGATTTGTTTCATTAAAATGCCAGAAAAACACCATCCCCATTCTTACACTCTTCCACCTTGAGCTGTATAGAAGGGCTGTTCATTTCTTTCCAAACCAGGAAAGACAGAAACAAACTTTCTTGAAGAATTTATAAAACTGTATGAGAAGTTTGCAAGGATGACCAAATGGGGATGGGATGCGGGGAGGGAGAAGGAACCCTCGCTGGGGATGGGGTGTACTGCTGCTCCTTTGGTCCTTTCCTTCAAGCTCAGCCTCCTTTCCTTCATGCCTCTAACATAACCCAGTCCCCACGTTTTTATTTTTCCACATCTGAGCACATGATTTGCTCTTAATTCTCTCTTCAGCATTTAAAACTGCACACAGAAATTGATGACCATAACATCAAAAAAAAAAAGTAAAGATAACTGCAGATGAGCTAATATGTGTATTCATCAAGATGCTTTTTGAGGTTGCAGTCTATATATTATTTCCTTTAAAGGGTGTGGAAAGAAGGGTATTTTCTGATAATTAATTGTCTTTTAGGGCTGCAGGCAGTGGATTGCAACAAACTGTTAAAGATGTACCTCTGTTTGCAGGCTATTTCACTACTGATGTGAGATCATCACAGAAACAAGGAAAGAAATACCAACGGGCAATCATACTGATTATTTTTTTTTTTAACACAGATCAACATTTTTAATATTGAGTTACTCAATTAGAGAGCAGATGTCTTTCATTTTGCTCTTTTGGTGATGTCTAAATAACTCCTCTCCCCTCCAATAGTTCTCTGCCGTCCCGCCCTGCGTTATCTCCTGTCATCTGACCAAACCACAATGTTCCGCTGCCCTCCGCTCAAAATAGTGTGGTCCTGACACAGGAGAAATCAAGAAATGGATGATCTAACTCAGTGCATCGCCGCTGCCGGCCACGCAGCAGCCCGGAGAAAGAATAATGAGTACAGATGAAGGGCAAAAAGACAGTTGGAAGCTGTTAAGCAAAGAAGCAGTTTACAGTCTACTTAATTCTGAGAGAAAGCAAAATTGCACTCTCTGGTTAGAGAACCTTCTGTCTCTTTTCTCCTGAACTGAACAGGCTTATGTGAGTGGCTGCTGTGCAAAGCCTGAAGGAGAGGCTCAAGGCAAAGCACAGGTCCCAGAAGCTGGGGAGCTTCTTCCTTGCCACAGGGAACCTGGGGTAAACCATGAAGCGCTGAATTTGTATGAGGTCTGAGTCAGCATTTCCAAGCATCACGAAATAGCACCTTTCTGGGCATTGCAGATCATTTACTGGCCAAACGAGTGAGGCTAGCAAAGGCAAAAAGGTCAGTTTCAGTGGCCACAGGATGATCTGATGCCCTTGAATTCTCACAGGTCTATGGCTGTGCTCAGAGAGGCGAGAGTTGCGAAACAGCCTTACCGACAGTGGAGGAGAGAGGTATTATGGCAAGATTCACAGGAGGGAGAAAGTCACTTCATGACTTTGAAAAGTAGGCAGGAACAGGCAATTATACCACTGTGGGTAGCAAATAAGGCTCGTCGTTGCAAAGGGAAATCTAAACTCCTGCTGAAACTCTTAAGTGCTTCGTGATCTGGGAACTGAAACTTTGGCTGCATCTCTGCGAAAAGCAGAGCTGCTTGCAAGGTGCGGATGCTGACCAGGAGGAATCCAGAAACACCTGCCAAGCACAGCCAGCCCTCACGCTGCCACCCCATGGGGAAGGTTTATTAAACACCCAACAGCTCAAGCACAAACCCCAGCATTGCCGGGAGCACCATGGGGATCTGCCTCCCTTCATATACCATTTTCCAGTGATGTACATTAGACTCCTGAGCTCCAGGCTGCTTTATTTATGCTCCTCCTGGTATTGAAGCTTACTAAAGGCAATGATTAATCTCTTTATTCCACCCCATATTGTGCAGCATAAACCTGTTCACAGATTTTAAGGCTGTGAAGGAATTATCAGACACCCAGGAAACACTGGATAATCTGTACCTATTCTCATGTCCTGTGGCCCTCTGGCAAATCACCCTGCAGTTTCCTGCTGGTATGGTGCTATAAAATAGAAGGGAAATTGTTTCCTTATGAATCAGAACGATGAGTATCTCTTGCTTGTTTTATCTGGCTGAGCAATTTGTTCTAGTGGGGGAGAAAATTGTGCCCATGATCCCACGAAACATCCACAGCCAAACACCCATAGACCCAAAGGAAGGCAAAGTGACTCTGGACTTGGGAGCCAAATATCGAGACAAATTTCTAATTATTCATTCAGTCTACCAGCTTTTGATTAGACCTTGCAGGCTCTGCTGAGGTGCACAGGCAGCATCTCCGGCAGCCTCAGAGGAGCAAAGCATGGAGGATCGCCTGGAAGCCACCGTGTCAGGTTATCGTGCGCTGCTGTCCCATACGCTCCCGTTCCTGGAACGGGGCCTGCTGGGTGCTGCCGGTGCAGAGCCGGGATGGTGAACAGAGATCATTTATGGCAGAGACACTGTCGCTGCTCTGCTCTGTGTTTAGAAAGTTAAGAGTTGCTGTGGAAGCACAAAGAGCAGGATGTGACATGACAACTCCTCTGCCCGTGACCTTAAAAAAAAGACATTTTTATTAACAGCGAATGAACGCTGACAAGTGTTTCTTTTCTGCTGGCAGCCCTCTGTGGTTTTGCAGGCCTTGCATGCGTAGGCCAGGCGGATTTCTGCCCAGCTCCCTGGGAAGCAGGAAGGCGAGGGGAGATGGACAGACCCCTGCAGAGCTCACGGCACGAAAGCTCTCGCCCTCTGCTCCAGCCAGGGCTGCCCAAGGGCTGGGCAGAGCCACAGCAGGCAGGGAGCCCCAAGGGAGGTGCCTCCTCCACGGGAGCTGGGTGCTCTCCTGCACCCAGTGTAGAAGGCCCCCATGGATCCCTGCTTGAGGCAAAGGTGGGGCTTCCCCCTCTGCCTCCATGGATTATCTCACAGTGACTGGGTGTGAGAGGCTGTGTGTCTTATATTAGCGATGGAGTGAAAGCAAGCATTTCCCTGTAGTGCAAGGGGTAAGGTCAGCAGCTCAGTGATTAGGAAGCCTCGGTTTTGTTCCCAGTTTGCTGCAGCCCCAGGAGCAGAGCTCACCGCATCGCCCTGAGCTGTGAGACCTGTGTCCCATGGGTGCTTGCAGGGAAGGCACAGCAGGGTCCCCCAGCACACACCCCTGCCCACTCCCACAGCGATACCAGGCATGGAGCAAAACCAGGGGTAAAGGAGAGGTACAAGTTTGAGTCAAATGCGGGCTGAGAGTTGAGCTTAGGTTACACCTTTGCTTGCTGAGGAGCAGGTGACTCTGTGCTCCCTACGGCCTGAGCTGTAAACTGATCTGGTTTGTTCTGACTTCAGTGGAAGTCTGGATCCAGAGCCAAAATTCGGAAGAAACCCACACTGGCACTGACAGCACTTTGTTCCTATCAGTTGTGTCTCTTGCCTTGGCATGTTTCTGCTACACGTCCCTGGACACAGGGCAGCCCATGGCACTGGGGAAGGATGCACTGGGGAAGGGGCAGAGCCCTCCTGCCACCCAGGCAGGTCTTGCCCTGCAAAGCTGGGGACAAGCGCTCCTAAGTGACAAACCAGCCATGCATTAGAGGCCTGTCTCCCAGCCATACCCCACAGCAGGATCCCCGGCCGCTCGGCCAGGTCCTGCTCTCAGCATCCCTGGACTTTGTCCACTGCTGGCATTCTTGGGGCATGGACAAGTGTGCTGCTCCACATATGGGGGCACCGGGGCAACACGGGGCACCAGTGGCTCCCAATATACAGGGGTGCAGGGGCAGCACAGGGCACCGGTGGCTCCCAAGCTTGTCCCAAGGCACAGAAGCAGCTTGGCATTTCAAAACCCACGACACAGAGCCTATCCCCCAGCCCTGCAGGAGTATCCAAGCCAGCTTTTGAGTCTCATGGCAAGTCTGACAGCAGGCACTTTTCTTTGAAATTGTACCTCTTGCAGTCATATCATTTCACAAAGAATTGTGGATTTTGTAAGCAGTGAGTTTATAGTAGTCCTCTTTCCTGAGCAAATGTGACTTTACGGAAGCTTAAAGGGTTTTAAAAATGCTAATCAAGAGGAAGCTGGAATTTGTTACTGTTTATAATCACATTAGCCAGGGGACACATGTTTTTTACAAGCAGCTCCTCAGGAGTACTGCCATGTAAAACAGTGAAGCTCAATGTGGGGCAACCCTTTCCCTTAGGAATACCACAGAAGACACACACATCTGAATTTCCTCATGCCCTTTAGATGTTGATGTTCCCCTGGGACATTTCCAGTTTCCTCCCATTAAAAGCTGGCCATGCTGAGCTGTCCTGCTACTCTCACCTGGATCACTGGGATCCTGTCCACATGAGCTCAGTCTCGTTGGTGCTTATTTGGAAGGTCAGGATCTGACTCATGACTCTAGTATGGTGATATTTTTGGCTCCGTTTTAATCATTTTCTCCTGCATGTCTCATGTGCTGCCTGCCAGAAGTTCTTGTCTTCCCAATTATGGTGAAAATAGATTATTAGTAATAGACTAATTCAGGAACTATGTTGGCATTATTGACGAATGTGGACTCTAGTCCAACAGTACGAATTCCTTTCATATTCCTTGTTCTGGCAGTGGTATGGGGATAAACGTTGGACCAGGCTTTCCATGTTAGCTGGAGGGTAGAAAGCAAGGGAGATCGCTTTGGACTGCTGCTATGAACATGTATCTTAAAATCCTGATGCTTAATGTTAACTTGCCAATACAAAAAGGAAGACAAAACCCCCCCTTGCTAAGGTCCTTGGTGTTAACCTGGGGTCTCCCCTTCATTTCCGGGGACAGATGCAGCACTTTGTACTCTGCAGAAAACCAGTGCCCTGCTCCTTAAACCCCACAATCCCATGACATCAGCCACAGGCATTCCAGTCCAGATCACATGAACTCCCAAGTCTTTTTGACATTAACTCTATTTCCTCAGTCTAGACCCACCGTGCCCAGCTATTTCAGTCCTGAGATCCCAACAGTTTTAAAACTGCATTTCCTCTGCAGCAATTTCATTCCGCATTAACACCATGTCTTTTATATCTCATTATTTGGCAAATATTAATTCATACTCAGCCCTCCTGTGAAGTACAGAAATTGCTATCATTAAGCTCATTTTGTGGAAAGGAGAGAGTGGAGAAATCAAGTGATTTGCTGAGGGCATGAGGGAGAATTAGCATTCACATGGGAGTAAGAGCTCAAAGGTCCATCTCTAAAGCATCCCTCTCAGCATCCCGAATGCCAGGCATCCTTTTTTGGGTAGTCAGTACAGAGGCATGAGGGAGAATTAGCATTCACATGGGAGTAAGAGCTCAAAGGTCCCACCTCTGAAGCATCCCTCTCAGCATCCCGAATGCCAGGCATCCTTTTTTGTGTAGCCAGTACAGAGACCTACATCACGCTTTGCTTACATATTCTCTTCTGGTTTAGTCCACAAACTTTTTAATAAATACCAGGGTTGCCCAGGCATTAGAACAACATGGACAGTCTACCTTCCCTCCTCTTCTATCCAGCAGACCAGCAACAATGTGCCTTCAAAGTTCCTGCATTCAGTGCCCCTTTTCTTCAGCCTGAAGATGATGCCATGCCCCTTCATGGCAAGAACGTGGTCCTTCCATCCCCCGAAGCAGCACTGGACAGCCCGGCCACTGCTGCCACTGCGCAGCTCTGCCGTGCCAGTGGGAGCACATGGTACAAACCCCATGCATCACACCAAGGTGAAGAGGTAATGCTGCTCCCTGACACAGTCACAGCTCAGACATGCAAGACAGTCTCTCTGGTTTCCCAGAAGGCAGGGCTTTCTCAGCTGTTTTTTATTTTTGCCGGGTGACACATTTGACACACAGGAGCAGTTAGCTGGTTCCCAGCTGTCACAGGGCTGAGCCACAGCAAATGTGCCAACAATACTTGACACTGGAACAAAACAAGTGCTCTCCTCAGCAGTCGCTGGGCATCCTTTTTTAAGGCTACATGTCCTGGAAACTCATATCTCAGCTGGCAGAAACACGGATAGCCAAAAACTACATCTCAGCTTGGGGAGGCGTCAGGAAAAATATTTTTGAAGTCCTGGATAAGCTCAATCAGTGAATTGTAATTACTATGAAAAACTATTTGTAAAGAAAATTGTTGCTCACACACAGAGACGATTATGTACTCCTCAAATGTAGCCAAAAGATAAAGCAGAGCACTCAGAACAGTTTAGGGGACACACTTTTCTGTTAAAAATGCCTCAGATATTTGGGACTTGAGAGAAGGGAAAGTTATCTGTCTGTACACCTAATTTTCCTTTTCTGTTTCTCTCTTGTTTTATTTTGGAGGGGATTATATTTCTTGTCTGCATTTTTCCTGGTCTTTTGGGTACGTGTTAAGCTTTCCAAGAAATGCGTCCATTAAAAAAAAGTCTTTTATAGCCCAAGATATATGACTTTACCACCAAAAAAACCACCCCTCTACCATAACACCCATGTTAGTTGATTGAGTGCTGAAGGCTGAGCACAATTAACAAGACTTCTCCACAAGGCTGCTCATGGGGCCACAAATGTCCGCTCAGCCCCACCAGCTTGCAGCTGGTACATCTCTTCCTACTTAGGTGATCATGGTGAAAAAAAGGAGTTGATTAGTTCTCTAATCAACTGCAGAGTAACTAGGTTTTTTTTGTTTTTTTTTTTTAGAAGATTTTTAACTTCCACACAGATATGAAGTAGAACAGCTTCCCAGAACAAGGCCTGTTTCAAACAGTCTTCCCATGTGGGTGTCTGCTGGAGGCAAGGGTGTTCTCCAAGGAGGGGAGGCATGCTGGCGAAAGCCACCTCCAGCCCTGGAGGCTTTCCCATGGAGGAAGAAGGCTTCCCCCTTGCTGGGCAAGTGGTTTAATTGCACAGTTTCAGGACAAGCATAGCTCTGAGGATCACTCCAATTCTGCCTGTGTCTGGCATGCCCTGTGAGAGCTTGCCTGACCAAGCCCCTCAGAAGATACAGGTGGGAAGAATCTCTTTTGTGTCCTACCCGAATTACCAGCCTCCTAAGCATACTGCCTCTTTGCAAAACATTGGCTTCTATGGGAAAACAGAGTTATTAGGAGCAACCAGAGGGGCACCTTCAATGGCTAGAGCTTTTTGGGGGATTGCTCCTGCTGCTGCACTATTCCTCAAGATGGATGGTGACACACACAGAAGGGTGTGAGCCAGTTGTGCTTCTGGCCCTTTAAGCCTTGATCTGAAATGTAATACTTCAGGAATACCATAGTTTAAACAATTTTAGTCAATGAGTCAGTTCCGGATTATCAGCCTACAGAGGGAGGGTAGTGACTCTCCCTCATAAATTAGCAACCAACAAGCTCTTCCCTTTGATGAATGTTATTTTAAAGAGTCATCTCACTTTCCAGCTCCAAGTACGCTGCCCATTACTCACTGCAAAGGAACACTGCACCCTCCTCCCCCTGGTGGCTTCATTCCTGGGGTGACTAGTTCAGAATCATCAGAAAAGAAGAAAGAGGGATAAGGAAACAGAAAAGATATAGTCCCACTAGACACATGGGGAAGTACGTGTTGTTATGGGAAAGTTACCTCAAGTGATGGGAAGGACTGGAAAAAGCACACAAGCACCTGTGAGACTTCTAGACCTAAAAATATTAGAAAACAACTTAACCTGTGCCAGTCTTCAAAGTTTTGCCTGGCTGGGGGGCGGGGGGGGAACGGGGACGGGACACCAACCACAAAACAGGTGGGAAAGGTCCTGTGCCAAAACACAAGCAGTTCAGAGCCTGGGCTCAGGAGGGTCTTGTTGCCTCATCTGAAAGTATCTTACCAATTGCCACACACCCTCCAAGTTTTCATACGAGTTATGCTTGTCTGTATTGACTGTTGCGGTCTCACAAGTATTTAACTCTTCCACTACTTCAGTGAGCTCCTCAGTTTGGCCGTGGGTCTGTACCTCTCTCATTCCCAACAAGCTGCGATTTACTGAGAGGCAATACCAGTTAAACAGATCATAACAGCAGCTGAAGCTGCTGAGGAACAAGTTCCTTGCACATAGTTTGGATTTCATATTTCTAGAAACTGAGAGAATCTGTGATTATCCCTGAAGAAAACTCAGTGATACTGGTGAAGAGCCTCTGGATATGGCTGAGCAGAAAAAAAATCCCAGAAGTATCTGTTCAGCGCATATTTATTCTGACTCGCAAGGCATCATGGAAGGGTGGTAACTGCAACAGCTGCCAAGATGTGATCCAATCCCCCAAGATCTCAGATCAAATTTATTTGTGGTCTAATTCCAGTAGTTTCTGTGAAGATGGAAAAGGTCAGCCCTTCACATTCAGTATGGGTGAGAGGGATTATATTTCAAGTGAGCCTTGTATAGTTATATAGACATACATATATACGTATGTGTACACACTCACATTTTCAAGGGCAAAGATCGGGAAAGCTTACTCTCTGACACTGTGGGACAGAAGACTGATGTTGCTTCATACTTGATTCAGATCATGGGGAGGGGCTCACCCCTAGTTTAACTGGGCTTACAAAGCAATGGTCTGGTAGATGCTAGGCGTTTCCAAGAATGACACTATCCAGATGCTCTGCTCTCTGTGTGATGTGGTAGCAGAGGAATGCTGATGGCTTGTAGCTGATTACATGCTCACAGCATCATTTCTATTTATTCCTCACAGGCTCCCTGCCACCCTAATGCCACCTTAGCTCAGACAAGCTAAAGCATATGCTTATTTGGAACAGTGTTTGAAACTAACTCTTCCAGGTGAAACCCATCTTTCCAGAAACCCCTTTTTCTGCCTTCCCAGGAGTCTCTACAAACTTCTTGAACACATTCTTCTCTACTGAGATCCCTTCCTATACTGGAATCTTGTTTGGACATTGGTTATTTGAGGAGCTACACAAGATTTAAGAGAGTCATAGTCAGTGCTGGTCTTGTAGGCTTGCCCATTTGCTCAGAAGTTTGAGGACCCCATGGACAACAGTGGCCCTGGCACCACTTACTGTTCTTCAAACTATTAACTTCTTCAGATTAGAATTTAACCATCAGTAAAACATGCTGACAAGAGAAGGTAAATCTCCACCTGGCTTATCTTCCACCACCGATTATCAGCAGTAAAAAGATTTCTGTTCTAAATTTTACATGGTGGCGAGATACTGCTGCAGCATCTCTCCCTGGAAAGGGCCCAAAGCATGTTCACCGAGGGAATTACTTTAGCACGCCTTGGTCAAAGTGAAGCACATGATGCCTACCAACCCTCACGTCATGAGAAGGCGAATCCTCTTCCCTGATCACAGAGGCCCAGGAAAAGTTTTCATAAGGATTTTTAAAGCCCTGATCAGACCTGATTGAAATTTGTTCAACACGCTTTAAAAATCAAGTAATAAGAGGCCATGGGGATCCTCCCATGAGCTTCACCAGACCTAGCACACCACCACCATTAGTTTTACAATTCTTCCTTCCCATTGTTTCTGCATTTTTTTTCTGTGGCTTACATTACCAAGTGCTCCCGAAAGGAGATGATCACACTGTTGTCAGGCTCATTAGCAAAGGCATTAAAATCAAGTCTGAATGCTTTAAAATTAATAAAGCCAAGTCATGGTGCGGAAAGCGGGGAAGTGCCTGCCTGGTTGTGCAGGCAGCCCTGAAGGAAGCAATTTTCCAGCTGAAGAGGATTGCTGAGCAGGAACAAGGCCCACCTGAAGCGGAGGGAAGAGTTTCTTTCATCATGGACTTGCTAACTTAGTGAGGAAGCCTTTAAACTAAGATTGATGAGGTCGGTGACATGAGCCTACAGGTGGGTCCAAACCACAGAGACCTGGAAGGAAGCCTAAGTGCAGATAATCAGGCTGAGGACAAGGAGGAAAATAATGGCTCCTTTTTGTTCACCCTCTTTGATGTCTGTGTCCTAGTGAAAGAAATACACAAATAAGTTTTTGCCAAGAACAGCAGAAGACTCCCATACAAAGAAATAATTCATAAGCATAAGTGAGTTGTCTGCAATATGAAAATATTCTAAAATAGTATTATTTTTTAAAGTTGCTGTTGGAAAATACTTTTCACCCAGGATTTTTTCAGTTGAAGATTAATAGTGTAGTTTGTATTTTAAGCTAAAAAAATAAATCTGGTTTTCCCATGGCAATTGGCAACTCCTTTTGCTGGCTGAATCTCCTGTGAAACTAGCATGTTTCATAAAATATTTTGGAAGTAGTGTGACCAACAGATGTCATACTGGCTACATGTACTCTTATCTCTTTCATCTGCTTCCTTAACTCACAGTATCTCAGAATTATCCCAGGGATTTTTGGGAAACTGGCAAAAAGCCTCCAGCAGTGGACCAGCAGAAGCCCCTGGGATGCCTCCTTTTGCCCACACAGTGGTTACAGGTGACAATCAGCTCCAGCCCAGCAGGACACAGCCAGGGACACCCTGCTGCCCTGTGCCCCGCTCCCTGCAGCACCTCCTGGCCCATCCTCATGCACCCAACAGCCCCTCAGTTCCCAGGCAGCAGGTGAATTAATAACCCAAAGGGGACCATTAAAGGCTTTCTTTTAAAAACAGTGTCCTGGTGGGCTGTTTTTTTTTTTTTTTCTGTTGTGACTTCTTTGCCTATCTTAGAATCAAGCAAACAAAAAAATTTTACAGTTAGAATTTTTCTTTACCTAGAAGCAGAAGTTTGTTTTTCACTTATTTCTAGAAATAGCAGAAACAGTTGCTTGAGAAAACTGTTTTCAGAAGAAAGAGGAAAGCTTTCATGCTTCAGATTTGAAGCAATTTACACTTTCTTTAAAAATAAATGCTAAAGTTTAACACTGTTTTTTAAAAAAAAAAACAAAACCAAAACCAAAAACCAATACATCTTCACACAGGGAAGAAAACCAGAGCTTTCTGCATTTTAAATGCCAGATTTTCAAGCAGCCGACAGCCCAGGATGAAGCCCGCCAGCTGGACGGTAGCAACAGCCCCAAGCAAGAGGATGATAGCATCGGTGCAAGCTCCTCCAGCCACCTGATGTATGGCAGAGCTATCGGATGCCCCCCAGGTCAGGGTCGCCCCCCTGCCCCCCAGAGCTGCCCGGAGCCCTGGGCAGGGTACAGCTCTAGGTGTCTGCCCTGCACATCCGCGGGCGGCAGCACAGCTAGCACAGCTGTGTGAGGGCTGGGCAAGCAGCGGTACTGGAGCCCGACACAAACGTGATGGGGCTTTACTGGGAAGGGGGAACCTCCTGCTGTGCAGGACCTGGAAAGGCCAAAAAGACACAAGGGGTGATTGTCTCTTCAGCTAGACACAAAGGCAGCATGGTAACAAGGACAAAAAGCATTTTAATAGACAGACATTTGTTATCATAGGAAAGAACAAGATTATTTAGTTCATCTAAAAATCTCAGATCACAAAGAAAATTGAATCAACATTTATACACACACACACACTAATTACCAGGAACATTAGCATTTCATGAGAGCTTCCTAGACTGAAAATACCACAAAATGCATGTTGTTAGGTACCTGGCTTTGGTAACTGCTGCCCGAAAGCTCAGTCAGCTCCAGCAAATTAAAGAAAGGCAAAACTGTAATCACAATGGTGACAGAGCTCACTGTCTAG
Source organism: Falco biarmicus (assembly GCF_023638135.1). Lineage (NCBI taxonomy): Eukaryota > Metazoa > Chordata > Aves > Falconiformes > Falconidae > Falco > Falco biarmicus. The sequence goes on along the minus strand of NC_079301.1, from coordinate 500,285 downwards.
AACCAAAACAGTGGAAGCTAAAATATAGGTTGAAAATATCTTCCAGGAGACAACAGGTATTCTGGGGCAAGATTTAAGTTTTTTTTTCTGTTCAAAATAGGAACCACAAGTGAAGCAGAGTTTTGTCAGCTTCCAGCCCTAGCAGTAATCCCTGGGGGAAGCCAGCAATTCTCTGCAGAGAGCAAGAAACTAAAGCACACCTCTAATCCTAAGAGGAGGTCCCCCAAATACATCTGAAACCTCTTCTTGGACACGTGGGGGAATGCAAACAGCCCTTGAATTTCTGTACCTGGATTTACACTTCACAGTGCCCAGCTCCTTCTAAATCAAGGACATTTCCCCAAAATACCTTTTGGTATGTACATACCCTTACTATGTATCGTGACAAGACACAGAGGAATCTCACTAAACATCTTAGTATCTACTCTCTTAAGTTTCTTAAGGCAAGCCCATCAGTATCCATCCTACAGGGCAAGAGACCTACTCAGGAAATTGGAGAATAGACAAAAACATGACAAAACTCAACAGAATAAGCCACTTTGTGGCAATGAGCTTACCCTTCTCTGGGAGCTGGATGCAATGGATCCAGCTATCTGACCAGAACAGCAGGAAAAGAGCAGTCTGCTGAGGAACCAGAGCCAAAGGAGCTGTGGGGAGCAAGGTCCTAGAAGTCAGCCCTGGGTGATGAGGTGATGAGCTGCAGCTTGCTCAGGGGACGCAACAGCCAACATCTGACAGGGATGGCCTGACACCTGACAACACCTGACAGGGTCATTGTCTTCCATAAACTTTGATTCCTTTTAAAACTCACATTACTTAACAGCATCCACAATCTCTGGTGACACCCCCATCCACTGCCAGCATTTGTAACCTAAATGCGTGTTTATACTGTCCTAATTTTTTAAAGCAATGAGCCCTCTCACCCATTGCATTAGCCATCTCATCCATTGTCATCCATCCTGACAGTAACAGTGCTCTGCTTTCTCCAGGATAGATGCACAGTTAAGCCTACTAAATCCCAGGAGGAGTTTCTATACATTTCTATACATTATATGATACAGAATCACAGAATCATGTAGGTTGGAAAAGACCTTTGAGATCATCAGGTCCAACCATTAACCCAGCATTGCCAAGACCATCATTAAACTGTGTCCCTAAGCACCACATCTGTGTATTTTTTAAATACTTCTAGGAACAGTGATTCCACCACCTCCAAAGAGGAGCCATATAGGGCACTCTCGCCAGCTTCAACTAATACAGAACAAAAATCTTCAGGGGCGACCTCTCACCAGAACTCCACTTAAACTCCTCAGAGTGTAGGAGAGAGGAGAAGAGCAATGATTCTGGGATTTGTGTGAATTTGTTCCTTCCTGCAAAGCCCTGGCTTTAGCCTTCGAGCATCTCTCCAAACACAAGGAGTACAGCCTGGGTAAGTGGCTGTGAATAATCTCGTCTGGCTGATATTTTCCTGAATTTATCAACTTCTAACTTCTTTATGACCTTCCTGAGTAAGTACAAACATTGTAAATTATATAATTCTTGAAAGCAGGAGCTGGCAATGTGCAGTAAAGCAGCTGTCAGGAGTGTCATTCCAACTTGAGATGATGGTGGGATTCAAAGCATTTTTAATAATGCTTCTGATTTTTATTTCTATCTAAAAGAAAAAAAGGAGAAAAACAGAAGAAATACATAATGAGAATGTGTGTTTTGCTTTTACAGTGCACTTTAGTTGAAAGCTTTGTAGCTTTTCAATCAAAATGAAATGATGAAGCCTTTTTCCCACTTGTGTTCATGGAACAAGAGGGAAGCACTCTCCCAAAAGATTAGCAGAAAGGCCTGATTCCACATCTGGAAACTCAAAAAATACACTGGAGGTGCCTAAAATAGGGCACTATGGTGTAGGTGGTAATGCAGCCACCAGCTGTGGGTATTCACTGCATGATGTGCTGCGCAGTCAGCACGGCAGGTGTGGGCTGCTGGGCGGCCAGCAGCGAGGCGATGCCCCGGGCAGGTGGGCTCTGCCCGCTCCCACCGGGCTCACCTGCCGTGCCGCAGCGCACGTACAGCTCCAGAAAACCCTGCTGTGGCCTGGGCTTAGCTGCCGTGCAAGAGGCTACAGCTGTGAATTCAGCCTCACAGCCACGGAGATGTTTTGTTCCTTTCCTGAAACGGTGGAAGCAAGTGGTGATTTACAGTAATTTATTTATGGTCTGATTCTGCCACCTTTCCGCAGGCACCGGGCCGTGCCTTGCTCCGCACAGGCTGCTGTGCCGAGGCGCTAACGCCCCGGGACGAGCCTCCTTGCTAAACACAGCAGATGATTAAGGCAGAAGAAAGAGGAGAGAGAGAAGTTCATGGCAAGTAATAGCAGTGTTCATCACTTAGAGCATTCACAGAACTCCTGGAAATATTAATTACTCACAGTACCAAAGGTGAGTAGGTGTTAGTGAGGAGCGGGTCTGAGCTCTGCCCTGCTCCTTCAGAAAAGCTTTACCAAAGCACTCGATAGAAAGAGCTGGCTGAATTTTCTGTCTTCAGCTTTCAGATGCTGGAACAGGGATGAGAAACGGAATTTGGATGGATGTGGTAGGGAGGTGAGGAAGCGAGCAAAGTTTTTGCGTGGGAGCTGGCACAGCTCCCTGTGTGGTGTGCCCAGCAGTGGCTGGGTCCTGTGCCTCAGTTTCCCTCTCTCTGCTGTGGCCTGTGCAGAGACTTATGGCAGCTCTTGTCTTCAGTTCTTTCCCCCATCCTGCACTCATACTTTTTTTCTAAAATAAATCTGCACAAGCGGCAGGCTGGCTGTGCCCAGGCAGCCATCCTGCAGCGAGGCAGGAGATGGGCAGAGCAGCCCTGGCTCTTGGAGCAGCCCTCAATGCCCGGTCCCTCTGGAGCAGGCTTTCGGAAGGCACGTGACTGCAGATGGTGACAGCTCTGCCGACCTGGAGAGGGAGGGGAAGTGGCTCGGGGGTTCTGCCAGCACCAACCCAGGGGGCCAGACATGGGCAGCGCTCTCCTGAAAGGCATCTGCCCACCTGCTGCTGCGGACTGGGGCGATGGGAAGAGGCTGCAGGTCCCACAGCCCTCAGCATGGTCTGATTCCCCTCAGCAGCATCCTCAGCTTTTTGCTCAAATTAGAGATGTCAAAAGGCAACAGCCAGCCTTGGCCTCACAACACTGTTGTTTAATTTTCCTCTGCTACCAAGAGAAGCTGCTACCTACGGTCTTCTCTCCACAAAGCACTGTGAAAACAAGCACTACCACCATCATTTCACACGTGGGAAAAGGTCTTCCCCAGGACAACTAGTGCCAGGGAAGAAAAGCTGGAACAAGGCATACAAGCCTCCTTCTCCCACCTTCCCAGGCAGCCACATGCTCTTTCTCTTCATTCTGGTCCTCCCAAATTAGTCCAACCTCCGTATCTCAACATTGTTCATTCACTCCTATGACAAACATGTACATCACTCTACCTTTTTATTCCTCCACAGACTTTTTATAGTTGTCATTTTTAAAATCATTCTTACCAGACTAAGCCAATACCCCTTGTTCTGATACTTTCTTCATAGCACTCTGATCTTAGCATCCTTTCTTCTGTCAGCTGATGGAAAGCAACCTCACATGCATTGCACTTTCCATATAAAAACCACCAAGTTTTGTGATGTTGAGACTAATGTAGAGGACTCAGAAGAGCAGACAAAAGACAGGGTGCCCACTCATGAGGAGAAATGGAGAAAAAAGAAGGCTCATTGTTCAAAACAGCCTTCAGAGTGGTGCTGAAACTCTGGAAGATGTGTTAATGACAGGGAAAAATGTCTGTGGCATTCATCTGTTTGTTTTAACTTCCCCAGGGCAAGTGTTTTCCAGTCATGGGCTTTGTGTATATTTAGGTGCAATATTGTTATTAACAAATCATAACCTGGAAAGGAGAGACTTTATGTCAGAGTACAAAAATGGATACCGTCAACATTTGGTTCAACTTCCCCGGAAATCTGTCACCTCCCTTGTCTTTTTTGGAAGAGTTCAAAATTTCAAGTTCAGTGTATCAGTGGTATTTGATACACTGCTTTGGCTGACCATTGCGATATAGCCGTCAAGACCTATTTTTAGTCATATGAATAATGAAGAACTTTTGGAGTGGATCCTGAAATGTCCTGAGACTCAACAGGGATGTGATAGTGGCGCTCAGCGGAGCCTACTTGCAAGTGCTTTATTTGTTCGTTTGCACAGTGCCTTTTATCCCAGTGTTTGTAGTGAGTCACATTTCCTCTGCCCACCACTTCCTTGTAAAAAGTATGATAATAATGAGGTACTCTTTTGCAGAGTTGGTATTCAGCATAAGTCCAGGAAGTTAAGCTTTTCTATTGATTGTTTTCTATGGTGGTGAGCACAAAAGCCTCTGCCAAAGTCCCCTCTGCCAGGCGGGCTGGTTAGGATCTGTCAGTGAACTGTTCTGAACACAATTGCTCCGCTTCCTCCGCTGATCTGTGCTCTCACTTCTGGGAACTCAGGACTGACTGCAGTTACCCAGCTGGGTTGCATTTGGACTCAAGGTCAGGCTACCTTATCTTATTTAATGTGCTCTTTTAATGGGTACAGAGCTCCTCAGATGTATATTATGTCTGAGGCCCAACAGATCTCTGCCAAGGCAGAGGGCAAAGCACCAGAATTACAGCACTGTCTGTAATTAGCAGCGAGAAATTTAAACTGAGACACATCCCTCAAAAAGGAAGGTTGGCTGGGTTATTGGGACCTTGGATTTCTTGAGTCACAGGTGAACTTCCAGGGACATGCATGCACTCACACAAATAATCCTTTACTGTATATTGATAATCTCATCTCCTATCGTTGATGACCAAAATGCTCCAAATAGGTGCCCGAGTACGTGTTGTATTTCTCAAGTCTCCGATTGTATTTTGATATGATTTTTCAGATTCTCTGAGAAAATCCTCTTCATTCATACTGCTACAGCAGTGCTGAAAACCAGCAGTGTAATGAGGGTTGTGTGTCTGATAGTCTTCATCCTATTTTCCATTGCCAAAGCAGCTCAAAAATGAATCAAGTTGCCCATCTCAGGTTTGGAGGACAGGCTTGTTTCCAGCCTGTGACATCCCTTGCTGGCTGCTTCTGCTGTCATACCGGACAGCCCAGGGGAAGGCAGCAGCAGGACCACAGCTCCTGGGTGGGGGTAGCACCAGGGGAAGCTCTTGAGCATCTGTGCCAGTAACCCAGTTACTGGCAGTTACAGTTACTGGTGGCTACACCTGCCACCCAGAAGCTGGCAGTGGGCTGCCGGGTGGCAGGTGTAGCACTCGATGTTTATGTTGACTTCTCCTGCCTCTGCAATGCCGTGTCAGTCATACCCCTGTCTAACCTAAGTTAGCAATGCCCCACTGAACACCCGTCAGTCTCGAGGGGACAATTCCAGCACCACTTGGTGAGTTGCACAGCAGAGCTATTGTGACAGGTTACCTGCATCCGTGCAGCCTGGGGATGAAGCTGGCAGGACCACTGCTGCTTTCAGCCGGCATGCTGGCAGCCCTTTCACCGGCCCTTCCAAGGGGTTCTCAGGGCAGGGGGCATGGGCCAGCAGGCTGCCCTGGGACAGGCACCCACGGCAAGTGCATGCCTGTGTGCGCATCTTTCCCCTCGCAGCGCATGAGCGAGTGACGGCCAGTGACACATGCTGATGGAAATGCTTCCAGTGCAGCTCATGCAACATACCTGCCAGGCCCACAGATACCAGTGCCCCTTCACCGTGTTATTGCAGCCCTTAGAGTCCCCGGCCCCAGGGCAGCGCTGGAGCCAGCTATCAGCCCTGATGACCTCTGTGGGGAGGAAGCAGGTGGAAGCAGGTGCTGGTGGTTGGGTCCTCACCCCCCCATCACTGAGAGCACTTCCAGCTGCTGCAAAGCTGGGGGTGTAAAAGTTATTCCAGGACTTGCCCTTCTGTCTGAAAAGCATCTTTCATCCTCGCCTACAGTTGCAGCGGAGTGCTCCCAGATGCTGCAAGGTGGGGTAGGTGCAGACTGTGAATCCCCCCCCATAGCCAGGAGAAGGGCAGCCAGACCCCCCTGATGCTGGGAGCGCGGGACAGCCGAGCCTTGGCCAGCAGGCAGCTACATGCTCACACCGTGAAGACTTCTGAGGTTGAACACTGATTCCCTTTGCTCCTGGAAAAGCAGCAAAAGGCATTTACTACCAAAGACTTGAGCGTGAGCAGGAAGCTACAGGAATAAAAAGAATCTTGGGTGATTTTCATTAACAGTGAGTTCTCAAAGCCACTTAGATCCTCAGAGTGTTTTTTCTCCCCTTTGGACTCTGTGCACTTTAAGCACAAGTATGATTTCATGGAGCAACATTTTTGTTACCTCCTTTTCTCTGATGCTTTTTGCTTTTTCTCAGTGCCACACAGCTCTGACATGCTTGACACGGCAGTGGGTGGGTGCCCAAGAGGGACCCACTCTCATCCCCACACAGTCACTTGCAGCCCAGAGATGCTCCAGGGATTTTTCTCCACCCTAAAAACTAATAGAACATTTGGACTAAATGGAAAAGTTAAAATATAACACAAACATTTTTCTGAAGTAGGGATAACAGGGAAAAAGAAGCAAGCAGCTTCCTTCTCTCTAACACGCCACAAGAAAACTTTATTTATGTAGTTCTTTAGTAGGAGGTACAGGAGTATTACTGGGAACATCCTGAAACTCGCTGTCATTCTGTTTAGCGGTGCTGGCTGTTGTGCTTCTCGGTGGCTCTAACTTAGAACCAGTCATCAATTATTAGTATCTCAGCTCTGGGTTTCATGGAACCTCTTATGTAGATGGGACCTGCTATATTTTCATGCTTATTTAAGACAAAAATTCCTTTGGGAAATAAGGTGCCAAGTGAGCTTTGAATCAGCAAGGCAAAGCCTACAGAAATTACTTCCACGCCACTGCATTTGCACTCCTGCATTTGCACTCCATCAGCTCCTTCTAAAAGAGTTTTGCATCAAGGTCATGCAGAAAGGGAGCGGTCCTTCCTCTGCCTGAGCCACCCTCTAGTACAAACAGCTGAACAAAATGCTGTGGCTGTGATGCTGGGTGGAACTCAGCCTCATCGTTTGGTGTCCGTATTAACACCACTGTATTCAGTGACAAAGTATTTACATACATCAGACCCCCCTCAAGAAGGGAGTCCTGTGACCCTCCTGGAACTGCATGAGGCTGCTCAAAGTTGGTTAAATGATTTGCAGCTGTGAGTTCATTGTTCTGCTTGTGACGTTGCTTTAAAAGGAGAGAGATAAGAAACAGCTTTTCACACATGACAACAATATATTCTTTTCTTTTGGTATAGTTGCTTAATTTTAACACTTTAACACTGAAGGGTTATTTTAATGTAGATGTAGGGTGCTCTGTATTTGGCATATTGCTTTTTTCAGTAGGTTGTGGAGCTGGAAATTGATGTGGCAACTTCAGTAACTGGGTTACCTGTCTGAAACTTTGCTATCATACTTCCAGCTTTGCTCTGAGACCAGGTCTTGCATGACCACACTGTGTGTGTTGTTACCAAGCAGTTCCTTTCAAACAAGCATGATTTCATTAACCAGTTTCAAAGAAGTGTGACAGAGGTGGAGCAGCCTCAGCAGTGTGCGTGTCCTGCCCTGTTTGCTTGGTGGCAGGTGAGGGGGAGAGCGAGGTCCCCAGCATGGGGAAGGGGACCCATGAGATGGCTGAAGATCCTGGCAGGAGCACTTGGGAGGAATGCGTGAGAAATCAGGATGTGCTTCTGTTCATGGAAGTGTTTGCTGGAGAATAAGAATTAAATTCCAGTTAGATGTGCCATGCTCCTGTCTGACTGAGGCACCCAGGCGAAGAGAAGTGCTGCTGAGACCAACTATTTACTGCATGGAGCTGCAATGAAATGCATGGGAGTGAAACAGCATTTATAGCCGGCACATGTCCATGGCTGACTCCTCATCTGCATAATCACAGCTCTGCCTTTTACAAAGGGCTTTTCATGCTGAAAGATGTCAAAATACATGCAGACCTGTTTTGGTCATGGTTTTGAGACTGTCGGAGGAGCAGTCTATGCCTACTTGTTAACCCCCTTGTAAGAGGGAATATCCCCCTTTCAAAAGTTGAAAGTTACGCAAAACTCACAGCAAAGAGAAGGTCCTAAACAAGATATTTTATTTGGCTGTTATCATCCCCCCAAAATTGTTGGTGAATCAAAGGCTGTTGTATTACAAACATATGGAAATTTTAATAGAGCTCATATTAAAACAAGAGCATCCAGTGGCAGGTAGCATATAATGACTGTGAAATTTGCCAGATGTTTATAGAAATGTAAGCTTTTGACAATCACCTTGAGGAAATAATTTTTTTTTAAGTCAGCTCAACAATGCCAGACTGCAGACTCTTACTGAAGAAAGCGCTGCTTGTGTAAGGATTAGCACAGGATGTGCAGTTAGGAAACAAATTCGGGTTTCCATCTGGGAGCAAATTGTCCCTTAGAGAAACCTTGCCAGACGCAGGAGATCTCTGCACGCCCGCTGCTGTCACACAGGCAGGTCCTGCATTTGACCTTGCTGCACGCTGGGCATCCCTCTGTACAAAGGCTGAAGGAAGCCAGACCCAGCTTGCTGTCCTGCTAAACAGATGAGTAGCAAGAACAGGCTCTGTTAATTTTGTTTCAGAGTAATGAGTTTAGCAGTTCTCTGGGAGTGCATTGGGATGTACATGCAAACTGCATTATTTAGGTTTCCTGATGTAAAAAGAACATCTGAATGAGAAGCTGTTTCATTGTTTCATTGAATTACTCACCTTAACAATGTTGTATTTGGGTTTGTGGTTTGTTTGTTTTTCTTAACAAAAGACATCTTGTTTATAGAAACTCTCCAGACACTTAAATTATGGAAATGCCATTTGCAGTGGTATGAATTCCAAGTTTTCCAGACAGTAACAAGCCCAGGGTAGTAGTACTATCAAGTTAATGCAGATATTTACTTGTAACATAGAATGAAAGACTCGGATGCCTGCCTCCACTGTGCCAGCTCCATTCGCATCTCTGCTTACTCCTCTTTATTACTGTAAACAAAATAAAGATTCACAAGGTAAAGCACACGTGTTAAACACATTTTTTGTAGGTGAATCAGAGGCTTGGGTGCTTGTTCTCTGAAGAGATTTCTCTAATTCAGTTTCCTCCCCTAAGCGCATCCTTCTGCAGAGCGATTCCTGCAAACACATGGCTGAGGCGGCCGATCGCTGTTTGTAAGAGGGGAGCGTTTACTTGAGGCATTGGCTTTGGAAATGCAGGTGTGTTTTGCAGCATCTGAAGGCACATGAGCTCTCTGTTCCTTGCCTGGTGTGCTTCTGTCCTCTCTCCTTCCCCCAACTACCTTAGAAAGAAACAAGATTCCTGTTTCTCTTACTCTTTCCTCAGCTTCACAGTTTTTTTCAGATGCAAATACTTTTTCTGGTCACAATATCTTTGTACCTATAAAAGCATCTTGATACCCAGATTTGAATAGTCTTTCACTCAGGTTTGCAACTGTAGCAAACTACCGGTGGAAATGCCAAACTGTAGAAGTGTAGCGAGTATTATTTTGCATAGGAAGGATGAAACTTATTTTCCTTTCACTGTCTTTTGAGGCTAAAACCTTTGCAATTACAAAGGCTGAGCCAGCGCTGAATGGACACAAAGAAATAGATTATTCTTTTCAAGGAAGAGAAAGATGTGACTCTGGTGAATTTTCACAGCCATTGGTTTGAAGCTGGCCACATGCTCCTGCTTGATATTTCTCCCTGCTGATCAAAATCCAGCTCTGAAATGCTGGGGCTGCTCCCACCGTGACCCATCAGACAGCAGCTGCCTGCACCCGCTGTGCAGGCACCGCACGCCGAAGCACCCACGTGCCGAGGAATCTCGGCTATTTCCTTACGTACCCGGAGCCGCTTCTGGGAACAGGACAAACCTGCTGAAAGCCTTCCATCACCCCTCAGAGCAGCAGGAATGCAAGTATCAGTATTTGAGGCAATTGCTGTGGCACTTTATCAGATGCTCGGTTTTACTGAGCAGGAGAGTGCGTAGGGGTTTACAGACAGAACTCTTATCTAGTGCCATCTTTTCCTGTCTCCCACCTTTTGGTTTTAAAACTGCAGATCCATCCCGCAGACGCTGAGCTGTGGTGCAGGTTCCACTCAGGCAGAGCAGGGTGCCCGGTCCAGCAGCTGCCAAGCAGCTGGCGCTGCTGCCTGGTGGCTTTGCTCCGGGACCGCAGGCAAGACGGGCTGACCCACCGGGGTGGGCAGCTGCTCCGACAATGAACCCACGGAGGACACAGGTCTTGAGGACTGGTAAAAAATAAAATATTACTGAAACTGAATTTAGACTTGAAAGAAATGTTGATTAACAATGTTAAAACATAGCAATATACGGTTTTCTTAGGAAATAGAATGATACGACACATCCTTGAGGGAAAGCCTAGTGATGATAAGGAAACCCTCCGTGTATTGGCAGAAGGGGCACCTTCTGGCCAGCAACCCTCAACACACCCCAGCAAGGCGATTCAGACTTCACCATCTCTGAGTTCTTGCATACAGTTTTTATTCTTAACCACAAAGTTTTTCATGGAATAGGTAGAGCGCCATATCTGAGTAGCATATTTGTGTGGATGTGCGAGCCCTGACATAAGCTTGCGACCCGCCCACCCTCACAGACAGAGTGAGACCCCCGGTTTGCTTGCCCACAGTGAGGCAGCGCTCCCAGTGCTAGAGAAACTGGTGGCAGCCCAGTTCCCAGCCCTGGCCTGCCAGCTGACCGCCCCTGATTTGGAAGGGGAGGGAGGGAGGCTGGTCTCCCATGTCCATCAGCCCCTGAGTGCCTCCTCCGGATGGACCCAACAGGCCGTTGTCACCCAGCCCGGGGGGCTGCCCTGAAGTCAGCCAGCCCAATTCGCTGGCACCAGCGGACATGACTATCACACTGTTAAGACTGGTGTCTCCACTGGTACAAGCTCCATAAAATGATGTTGACTGTTAGCATTTGACTTCCAGTTTAGTATCTTGTATGTAGATAACAGAAATACATCAAAAAAGAAAGTAGAAATGGTACAAAGTACAAAACTGAAAAATTCTTCTGGAACCATCTCTGTGTAGTGGGTGGCTGGTGGTGTTTGGCATTAGTCCTTAGCAAACTGACAGGCAGTACGTTTTAAGAAAAGGCTGGTTCCCCAGCTAGCTAGTGCTTGAGAATGAGCTCACTAGGGCAATTTCTTTCTTGCCCACAGATCGCAGTATAAGTGGTGGTTTACAGTGACTACTAGTAATCCTTACAGAACAAAACAAGCCACTGAAAGAAGAACTCCTGTAAAAATGGAGTGAGGTTTTGCTGTCTTGCTTGTAAGCTGTCCTGCTGTTGTGATTTTTGAGCCATTTCCCCTCCAGCAGCAGCCTGGACATCCGCTGTGCTGCACAGCACGTGCCTGGGTGCAGGGAGAGGGCGCGCAGAGCTGCAGTGCTCCTGTGGCCACAGGGCAAGTGGTTGAGGTATCACGGGTATAAATTTGAGAATGGCTATAAACGTTAATTCATTTCAAACAGGTGAAAAATAAATAAGAAAGAATCAATACAGTGTTTGTCTATGCATAAACAGCCATCATCAGCCTTTAAAACAATACACATCAGCTGGCCTGTGTGTACAATCGGCATAGGTTCCCCTTACTTGCTTAGGCTATGAAAGGCTCTGTGTGCTGTTAAAGAATTCTCTTTATTTTTGCTGACTGTTCTGATGAAAAATTCACTTCGCACCCCTCCTTCTGGAGCCCATGTGTGGGCAGTTCATCCCTGGAGATTTTTGAAAACCTGACTGGATGAGATCCTGAACAACTCAACTGAACATTAAGGGTAGCTTGCTTTGGGCAGAGGGTTGGGCTAGATGGTCTTCAGTAGTCCCTTCCAACTCCATTTTTCCCATGGTTCTGCAATTAGAACACAATGCTGCTTGGCCATCAGATGAAGGGCTTAGCTTTCTGCCACAATTGGCTGAACGCTGGATATGTCTGCCTTTGCAGAGTTCCTCTGGGAGGGTGCCCTTGCCTTCTGGCAGGTGCTGCCTCTTTTATAATGGCAGTTCTCAACCCAGGCATGCCTGAAGGGTGGGGAGATGGACCGCAGAGGATGGCTCTGGGCTGCACTCCTGCGCCGGCACACACAGAGCAAGGACTTCAGCTCAGACCTGAAGCTCTCATTCAGCCAGCAGTAAATGAAGGGGTTGTAGCAAGTGCTGCTCATGGCAAACCAGTGAAAAGCAAAGTACAGAGCATTGCTGCTGTGGATGGCCCTACAGGAGATCAACACCACGTAGCAGTTCAGGGGGAACCAGCATACTGCAAACACAACCACCACCACCATCAGCATCTTCAGTGTCATTTTCTTTTTCCGTTGATGGGCATAGTATTGCTCCATGGTGAGGTCCCCAATGGCATTTCTCAGCCAGAGCTTCTTGGCGACCATGGTATATGTGATGGAGATCACAAGTAAGGGCAGGATGTACAACAGAACAAAAGTAGTCAAGTCCAAATACTTCCAGAAAAGATCAGCAGGAGGAGGGAAGCTGGGGAGGCAGACCATTCGTATTGTTCTGTTTCTGAAAATCAAAGACAGAAAGAACTGTCAGTTACACTACCAGATGCACACAACATCTGGAGGACAAACACTGCAGATGTTCCTACAAATTTCAGTAAAGGCACAGATAGCAGAACTCACTCAGTAATGTGGGCAAGTGTCACTTTCAATGGAAAATTTTGCTTTAGGTTTGACCTTTGGCCCCAGTGAAGATCCTCAGGAAAAGAAAGTAATGATCCATATAGACATCCATGTCCTCTAATGACAAAGAACACCTCTCTTCTGTGCCTGCCTCAGATTACAGGGCTGAAGCTCTGAGCCAAAATCAACTAGAAAACAAGCCTGAAAGCGATTCCATTGATTTTCATTGTCCTTTTGTGAGAAACACACTGCCTGCTCACAGGGAAGGAGGGCTCCCCTGCTTTCCCGTGCTTTCTTTTTTAATAACACAGGTGGAAAGATGTGTGCCTTAGAATCTGTGGGGTTTTGGTTAAGCTGCGTATGTCATAGTAAAAAAAAAAAGCACCATGTAAACATCTTACCCAATATAAAATCTTGTCAAAGTCTGATAAATGGCATGAGGCAGTGAGAAGCAGACGGCCATAACCCAGATGATAACGATGCAAATCCCTCCTTTCACCATGGACATGCGTGGCTTGAGAGGGTGCATGATAACCTGCAGAGAACAACCAGTCCTGAGGATTTACAATGTCTTAAATGACAAAACCAAGCTGCAAGCTTTAGGAAAAGAAGAATGTATCTGTGCTTTATCCATGTCCAGGAGCAGGCGTTTCACACTGATCACTGAGTAAGCATCAAATTGTGTGTGCGCTTTCCAGGACAGCGTGGGATGCTCACCATGGACACCAAGTGTGGCACAAGCTGAAGGCCAAGAGGCATTCTGGCTTGCACTATAGAGAGTGCAAAAAGTCTCCTAATTACTACAAACAAGGTCTCCAATAGAGATGGCAGCCACAGGGCTCACAATGTTCGGCATTTGGTGGAGTTGCAAGACAGAGTGATGCTCGAGAACCAGAGCTGGATGTAATCCTCGGCCAGCGCAGTGCTAACCAACTTGAAGGCTGGTCTGATACTCACAGTTTACCCTGTGCAGTACTGGCTATGACATGGTGTACTCCTTGTTTGCTGCTGCGCAGGGCTACTTTATCCGACAATGTCTTGGACACTCTCTGAGCCTCACATTGTGGTTTGAAGCAGCTCTGTGGCCCTCCGGTATGAAAAGGCAGAAAGGAGAGACTCATCTTACAGCACTTAAGAGTCTACGGGCTGGAAAATGCAAAGAGTTGTGCGAGTATGAAGCAGTATTGCTGGCCTCATGCCCTGAGCAGTGTCACCCATCAGCTTGAGTTCAGAGATCATCATGATGGTTAGATATCTGTTGAGTGACAGGAACTATGGGTGATTATATTAGGCAATGAAACAATAATTAAAAATAGACCTATCATGTCATCCAAGTGATCTCTTGGCTGATGAAGTCTTTGGTATTTTATGCATGTCTTTTCTAGTCTCATTATAACTATCTACTTAATCAAGCTTCTACAACTCCCCTGGAGCATCTGTCTGCTCTGGTACCTTTCAGGACTAGCAATATTTTTAGAGGCAAGTGTTGATTTCTCTTTTCTCAGTGGCATCTCCTTACTTCTGCTCTTATCTCTTTGGGCCATACAAGCTCATTCCAGTTCTGAGGAACCTTCTTCACCGAATTTAAAGGCAGATATTGTGTTTGCCCTTAATTAAACAAACACTTCTTGATACCTAGCCATGCTTTGCAATCAACGCAGAATCTACTGATTAAAACGAATCATTATCAAAATGCTTTGCTTTCAGGAGCTACAGTGTTGCACACAGCATGGGCAGGCTACCAAACCTCTTGTGGTAAACCAGACAGAAACAGATGATCTGTCCTCTGACTGTCACTGTAAGTTTCTGACACCAGATTGAGCACATCCCAGTCCAGCAGAGTGGAATCTGTCATTGTTCTGAACTCTAGCCATGTCATCTATCATGTGAAACTGCTTTTCTGTAACAACTGTTTCAGTGACTCCAGCACTGCCAGAAAAATAGTCTGCCTGAGAGCGCACCTTGCAGGATCGGCTCCCCCAGTGCACAGCATTTACCCGCTTAAGCAAAAATTACGAACTGCATTACACTTTAAGGAAATCCTTCGGCTGGCTCTCATTGCTTGACCTGTAAGGCTTTCCTGGTTGGTATGTGCCAAAAAGTATCAGGGCAGGGGGATGGGGAGGAGAATTTCTCACCTGAACTGAATGTGCTAACACAGTTCTCACTGCTTCCAGTCTTAGGCATCACAAAGAGATGGAACAAGCCTAAAAACTGTACAACTCTTTGTAAATACATGCTGTGGGAATGCATTGGCTTGTTGGTGTTTGAACATCAGAATATATTCCTGCCATGCTTTCAGGGCTGTGCTCCATGGAGTGCCTGAGGTCGGCATGGGCCCCGGGAGACCTTATAGCTCAGCGCCCCGTGCAAAGCAGGGTCAGCCAGAGCAGGCTGCCCAGGTCTGCTTCTGCTTGG
The DNA here is from genome assembly GCF_023638135.1 of Falco biarmicus. Taxonomy (NCBI): domain Eukaryota; kingdom Metazoa; phylum Chordata; class Aves; order Falconiformes; family Falconidae; genus Falco; species Falco biarmicus. Next base: position 485,124 of record NC_079301.1, on the reverse strand, counting down.
GTTTGGGGATTCTCCAAGGATGCAGACTGCACAACCTCCCTGGGCAGCCTGATCCTGTGTCTGATCACCCTCGCTGTATAAAACCACAGTTTTTTTGTATACCACCATGAAAGCTAGAGTTCCTTGATTCCCAAAACAGTGCAGGTTGCCAGGTACTGGGATAGAAAGGTGAAAAAAAATATGTATTTACTGCCTTGTTTTCTAGCCAACACAGGGGTGATGTTATCACTTACCTGATGCCGATCCAGGGCTATGGCAGCAAGGGTCAGCACAGACACATGAACTGAGCAGTACTGAACAAAGCGGCTGATGTGACACATCAGCTTCCCAAAAACCCAGGTACTGCTTACAAACCGCACCTGAAGAACAGACAAAATTGGATTAGAAAGTCTGTGATATCTGAAGAGTAGCAAATAGGCTTCCCAGGAATATGGTAAGGAAGAAATGCTTTAATATAGTTTCCATATGCTTTGCAGATGCATTATATTCAGTTTTTCTGGAGAAACAGTGACTATGCATGAGGCTGTGAAACAGGTGAGATTTACTGTACTGTGCAAACAAACCCGCTCAAGTAGTGCTTGTGTATGTGTGTTTAACATGCACATGTACATGTAATGTGGCCCTATTGGAAAATGTAAAGAAATCAAGAAAGCCCCTTGATAAGGCTCTGCAGGGAAAACCAGCAGCTTGCCTCCTTAAAAACAGTTGCACGTTTGAATTTGTGGACGCTGGAAGTTGCATGGGTTCAAAACTTAGTGAGGGAAATTCATAGAAGAAAAAATCATTGAGGGCACTGAAGTAGCGAGGTAACACCTTAGGGGTGAGGACGGCCTGTCTGTGGAGCATCCCTGCCTGCCCCTGCCTGTACAATTCCTGGGGTCTGCAGGGACCGTCTCCATGCGGGCGTGAATCCAGGAGCTGTTGGGGGTGGGGGTGGGTGTTGGAGCCCCGGCATTCCGTATGAGTGCCCAGGGAGGTGTTACTTATTGTGGCTTTTCTGCAGAGGACATTCTTCCAAGTAATCGTTGTCTCACTCGCTTGTTATTCCTGACTATGCAATATTTATTCCAAATTAATGTAAATCATTATGGAAGCAGATTAAGCTAACTTGAAATAAAGCACATCTATTACGAAAGATCTGTCCACACAGAAAACTAGTGAAGACTAGCTAATCTGTTTTCAATCCATCTATATTAATTTCCCTATAGAGACAACTCTAGTAGTAACGACTCTGTCACTGGATGTGTAGCACTGTGCTGTTTCTTTGAAGCTGATGTAGAGCTGTTTCCTAAGAGAGATTACAGTTTATTTAATCACTTGTGCCTAATGTGTGACTATTGTTGTGCAAACACACCAGAGGGCACTCTCCTTTCCCTGAACAGATGCCGGTATGCAAACGCCGTCAGAGGAGAGCAGAGGAATCACACCAGAGCAGCAGAATCAATTTAAGAAAAGGTGAATTCGAACTGACAGTTCAGCAACTGATTTTAGAAGGCAGAAGAACACTACAGACAGCTCTGGGCAAGGACTGAAGCAGGAGTATTTAGGATCTTTTGGACCAGAGGTCTGTCAGCTTCTGCTATACGGAGTCCTACTTAGACATTGTGTATAGATTATGACAGTGGGGCAATAAATTAATCTGTTCCTCTCACCTCATTCTTTTAAATTTTTTTTATGTCTCATATTATTTAGTAACTGAATATAAAAGTGCAATCAGCCCCAAGAAGCACAGTTTGTAGCACCCGAGGAAGAGGTATGCCAGGCTGACAGGGCTCAGCACAGACCTAGAGGTTTCACCCTCACAAGGACCAACCTCATTTGCATCATTTCTGCAGGAAATTGGCAGTTAATTGGACTTCCTACTGTCAAACTTGTCCCTGCTTCCTTCCTCATCAAAAGGGCTTCAACATCCGTGCCTTGCCACCTTTCTGGAAGAGGGAGGAAAGCCACAGTGGAGCGGTGCCTGCCAGCAGCATCGCCAGGGGCACAAGCCCACCAGTTCTGCTTGCCGAGCCCTGCCTGCGTGCGAGGGCTGTCGGGGACGGGGACGGGGACCGGGGGGGGCGCACGTCTCTGGCTTCTCCAGGAGGCAAAAGGAGAGAGGAGGGGAGCCAGAAAGAAACTCTGCATGTTAGCCTGTTACTGGCCCATTCAATACATGGGTACACAGCTGACAGGCACACACAAACACCAGCAAAACACAGAGAAGCTGAGTGCTCACCAGCGTGAAGGGGGTGTTCAGAATGGTGATCATCACATCGGCAACAGCCAGGTTCACAATGAAGAGGCTGGTGGCAGAGTGCATCCTCTTGTTCTTGATCACCACGTGGCACACCAGGACGTTGCCGAAGAGCGAGATGCAGATGATCACAGAGTAGGCTACTATCAGCAGCGCCTTCACCGTCCGGCTCTGGGACTCGCCCTCGTACTTGGTCCCGCTGCCAAAGTCTCCCAGGTCCTCCAGGTCCAAATCACTGTGGAAGAAGGATTGGTTAGAGAAGCTGTACAGTGCAGAGAAGAAGTTGGTCGTGTTGTGATTCTCTGCTCTCCAGAAGGGCTTGGAGATGTACTGCAAAGGGAACCACGTGTGCCTGCTCATGGCTTAGGAAGCAGAGCTCCAGAGCTGCCCACGTCCCCAGGCAGGCTGCACGTTCCTATCTGCCCTTCTTCCTGGCAGCTCAAGTGCTAAAGTCAGTAGCTGCAGGAGGAAACACACACACTTGCATTTTAAAATCTGCCCCGTGGTTGGAAACTACATAAAAGAGTTGATAAATGGATCCTTCTTGCTGTGCTGATTACATGTGAGCTTTGCTTCGGGGACTCTCCAGCTGCTGTCCTTTTTCAGTCTCATGCGCCCTACATACAGAAGCTGATTCGGATGCTGAAATATCAGAGATCCCAAAACGCTTTCTCTCTGCACCTAGGGAGAAATCCTAGTGAGTATTTCCTTTTGGGCACTGTTCTGCTTCTCTCCTGCAACTTCTTCTTGGAAATCTGCTTTATTGGTTTCCCACATAGTCCTTCATCTGTCACATTTCTGTTTCCCAAGAGTTTTCACAGCTTGTCAGAATCAAAAAAGCAAGGGCTGCTGTTCCCTTTACTTTCCATCCTCAAAGTATCTCTGAGCTATGCTCCGGAGCAGCTTTGCTCAGAGGCTGAGTGGTCCCTGCTTTCCCTGTGATATATACAGCTGCCAGATGACAACCACGCACGGAATAGCCAATAGCATATCTCTCCCTAGCTTATCCCAACGTACTGCAACCCCACGCAGACGATGGGAGAGTCTGACGTGCAGATCTAGCTGAGCAGCAAAACAGAGGAGGAGTGGATGTGCCCTGATCTTCCCTGGCTCCTCTCTCCTCCTCTCGCCTTCTGGGTACCCGGCACAGCAGCTGCCTAGGGTGAAGCATCTTTACTGATTTGCAGCATTTGTATTTCTCTGCGTTCCAGAGTTGTAGCAGACAGAGAATGTCTGAGGATTTCTGCCTCCAGAGACCTCCCAGCTTTGTGCTCGCCACTGGCCCCTTCTCGCTGTCCCATGGTGTGGAGGTCAGTGTAAAAACTGAAACACAACCTGAAGATGAGGACAGAAATGTCAGGGTTCTGCTGGGTGCCCAGGGAGGCTGCTGCCTCAGCCCAGCCCTCTGTGCGCTGAGCCAGGAGCAGGGGCAGAGCAGCAGCATGGGTGGAAGCCCCTTCCCTTCTCCTTCCCTCCCTTTGCAGACACTGCCACTTGCAGAGCAGCTTCGGGCTCCAAGCTCAGAAGCAAAGAACTGCTCTGGGCTACCCTCCTGCAGTGCTCCCGCAGCACTGGCTGCTGGGCGGCTTGGGGGCTGAGCAGGGAGGGGGCAGGTTTGCAAATGGAACTGGAAGCAAAAGTCACCTTCTTGTTTTTGACAAACTCGGCATCCCAACATTCACTTGGAGACACAGAATGTCATCTTTTGCTGTGTTTTCATCGTGCGTGTCTTCAGAGATGTCACCAGGCTTCTCTGCCCTTCCTCAGCACCCCAGACCCCTTTTTGCTCGAGGCCCACAGCTGGCCCATACCTGGACTCTGCCCAGGGGCTGAGCCAGGCATGCCGCTGGGTCAGGGCACGAACCAGCAAGCGGGCTGTTTCATCTTTTTCTTCGTAATCTCTGTTGCGTAAGGATGCCAATTAGCTCAGGCTTTTATCCAGAGGGCAGAAAATCGCGTCCCTTAGAGCCGTAAAGGCAGAGGGCTGTGGCACGCATCACAGCAGAAGCAGGGCTCTTGCTGCTGAAGGAGGAATGACAACCTTTCCTGCCATGTCTTCTGGAGATGCAGGCTGTCAGAAACTGCTGCTGATGGCTTGGCAGTGAATGCCACCATGCACATATAGGCATAGACATACACACACACCCTGTCTGACACAAATGTGCTCATTTGCCAGTGTTCCCTTCCATTTGTCATGCATTAGAAGGACAACTTGGCAGAGCAGCATTTAGATGCACATGCATAAACACAATCCTTTCCATTGCCCCGTGTGCCAAAGGCATGATATTCCCATACTTCAGTATTCTTTGCAGAACTGTTTTATTCTGTCAAAGGTTCAAACACTTAAGCAATCACATGCTGTTTTGCTGCAGTTATTATCCACTCATGAACATTCTGAGCTGCTTCTAGCAGACTTCACTGTTCACCATGCATCATAATGCCTGTGCTGGCTCTTCTAAGTCAAACAGAGAAAGCAAGGGAGAAACATACTTTTTCAAACACATCCAGCTGAATTGCACAGGGTCAGCCTTTGTTTCTATAGGAGATTTTTGACTTTCTCACTTTCACACCACTTGAGTAAAAAATTTTTGGAACTTTTCATTTTCATGAATTGATTTAGCATTTTCATTTCTGGTGCTTTTTTTGTGTCAGAAAGAAATGTCAAATTGCTGAAACTTCAGCTGAGATGAAGATCTATTCTCTGAATAGATCTAGTGTAGACCAAGTGTTACGAGGGCCAAAGAAATGGGCTGTACTATAAAAATTGAAATCCTTTTTTGCTCAGTAGTCTAGCAAATCTAAATACCAAAGAATCAAATTACTTAAAAAAAAAATAAACCACATACATTTTGTTGTAGTTTGACAGGGAAAATAAGAAAAGGTCTGAACTTCCCAGTTAAAATTTTCACTCACCAGATACTAGTACCATGTTGTCATGACTTGTATGTCACATCAGCATACTGATGTGACATCATGACTCAATTCCTGTCCCTGACCTCGTAAATGTACCTGGAATTTGACATGCACATTTTTAAAACATAAACTTGCACCTCACCAGTGCAGCTAACCCGGCTGCTGGGAGTGGCCAGGTCTGGCTCTGGAGGCTCATAGAGGTTTTGTCCCACTTGGGGACCTGAAAACACCAGATTATGAGCACTTTCACAGGTCATTGCAATGGTTCATTTTTTGTGGCATTTCACTTGCTCTTCACCTTTCTCGCTCAGTGCAGCCTCCCAGGACCGGTGACACAGGACAGCCTCTGGATAGAGGCAAGGACTGCATCACCTCCGCTCAGGGAGGCCACGAGCCGTTGGGAAGGAACCACTGATGTTGCGGGTTCCTGGCGTCTTCCCAGCACATGCCTGTGGGGACTTGTTCCTTTCTGACAGAGATAAGGCAGATAATTCAGAAGTCAGTTCCATCGTACAGTATGTAAAAGTGTCTGGGGTCAAGGCTACTTACCCTTGCTCCTTAATTTAAGCTAATTTTAAAGAAATGGCTTCCACAGGCAGGATTCATCTTCATGACTGGTCGGTACTTAACAATTAGCCAAACCATACTAGCAATGGAGTCTTTCTCCCCACGCTGTATCTCCACAGGCTTAGCAGGTATATATATGAAAATGTTTGCCGCTGTCTGCACCCATGAAGATGTGAATAAAACATCTTTATTACTGGAGTACTGAGCTTGCAAAGCTGAACAAAATTGTCCCTACAGGTCTCTGCAGATTATTATGCTTCATATTTATGAGGTATGTAAAAACCTTATAAGAGGGCATAAGAGAAACACAGAGAGTACAAGGCCATTACATTATACATTTTCCTAATGCAGAAGTTCCCATCGGGCTCCAAAGGTGCATTTTTGGCTGCTTGTCCACATCTCTGCCCATCCTTCTCTGAGCTCCGTTGCTGGTGCCAAGCACAGGCTGGCAGGGAAAGGTTGTGAGAGCTGCTCGAGAAAAGGTGCTGCTCTGAAGCTGCTCCCGCTTTTGAGCCGTTTCTGCTTCAGAACATGTAGGGGAGCTCCCCAGAGCAGCCCGCAGGGACACCAGCCATGCCTCCGAGAGCACATTACGACAAAACCTAAAACAAGGTCTGCTGCTGCAATAATAAGATTTCTGGCTTGAAAAAGAAAATGTCTCCACTTTGCCATTCAGAGTAAAAAGCAACTGGAGTAGAAAGGAAGTTTCAGTGCTTGAGCCTTGTTCAGAGGGAGAAAATTCAACAGCTAAAATTCCCAAGCCTGAACGAGCTGAATGAGGAAAAATAAATTTAATGTGCCTGTTGCATTAGCCAGCCTTTTGAAAGAGTCCTGTTCCCTAGAGAAGCTAATTGTTTACACTTTTATGTTTTAAATACAGATTTGATAAACAACAGAAACAATGAGAGCTACATATTATCTCCTAATTTTTTTTCTTTCACTCGAAAGGTGGTTTATAAATAACAGTTTGAACAGTCCTTGGAAACCATGATCTGGGAACTTTTTCTTTTTTTGTGTTTGCTTTAATGCACTGAGGACACTATTCCTCTTCATTTGCAGTGACTAGTGCTGCTTTTATGACTCAGAAAATGTGAGAAGAACGGGCACAGAAATCTTGCAGGACATTTCATGGACTTGATAATATGACTTAATAAATAAACCATGTTTACCAATAATGGAGTGAATACCCTAAGTAATGAATTAGACAAGGCAGCGCTGTAATTCAGGCAGATGCTAACAATTCAAAATCACAAATATATTTAACTTGGGGGCTGTTTACTGTGCAGAACAGCTTAACATCATGGCAATAGCAAAGCCCGCAGTAGACAGGGAAAGGCAGGCAAGATTTGGCACGCCTGGACGTGCTCAGCAGCGGCGTGCTGCCACCGTGCATGGTGCGGGGAGGGCCAGGGGGCCAGCAGCCTGCTGAGACCCTGCACCATGCCTGCCAGCCCTGCCGGCATGGCTGCGACTGCAACCACAGCTGGAAACAATGCTCCAAATGGCATCTGATTTAAAAGGCATTCAGAGGCCTTTTACCCCATGAGGGTGTTCTGGGGTGTAGGTACACTGAGTGCTTTGGGGAACGCTTTTCCATGTGGGTACACCAAGGTTTGGCTCCTGGGGAGGAGGAGACCTGCGCAGCCTGCAGCACTGGGCAACACGGTCCTATCTGTGCCTTCCTTCTTCCCCACTAACATTATTCACCACAGGCTTTCTCTTGTGTTCCCCTCTCGATATGTGAGCACCATTGCAGATACAACCCAACTTTTACAAAATGTTTTTACTAAGAGTGGACTTCTGGGTGAAATCAGAAAATTTGCCACCATGAAATAATAACAGCTGCTAACATATAAATTGGAAACACTCCCTGACAATTAACTCCTTCCATCTCTGCTTCATGGCTATAAAACTGATGGGTGTGTTTGGTGCAGATAAGGGTTATTTAGAGACTCTACAAAGTCCACAGTTTGATCTTCGCATTGTGAACACTTACAAGATTCAGTGCAGCCCAAAAACGGGACCCCCTTCTGTTAAGTGCAGCACCCCACACCTCTTGTCAGAGCAGTTCAATTCAGACCTGGGCAGGATCCCTGCAGCTGTGACCTGCGAATGATCACACATCCTACCTGGCATCTGCCAAGCTGTCTCACCTACCAATCAATGCCCCGTTTAATTATGGGGACATGGAACTAGAGCTCTTCAATCATCTAGCATCAGCCAGGGAGCTGGCGGCAATGTCTTTGGCTTTCAGGACAGGCAGTGGGGGGCTGGGGGCCGTGGAGCTGAGCCTTGACCCACAGCCTCCCCCGGCAGAGCAGCGCTGCTCTGGGGAAGGGCAGCCCGACAGGCAACACTGGCAAACCTGGTGCAGAGGTGCTCTCAGGAAGGGAGGGGGTAGTAACTACGGAGAATGGGGAGCGCTGAACTTCATGGTTGCTGTTGCCTGTGGTAACATACCATTACCCACTGCCAGTGTTACCTCCAGCACCGTCAAGGACCTGCTAAGAATCAAATAAGTGCCGCAGCATGAACAAGTGAACAACTTTGTTCTCCCATCTCAGCAACCTGCAGTAAAGAAAAGAGGCTTTTGGTAGGAAACACCTTACCGTATTCCTTCTTTGTTTCAAGTTCTTTCAGCCCCAACTGTCAGAGTGAAAGGTGTGTTTAGTCCTTTAGTCATTGCTTTTACTAATTCTCCCTTAAATACGCTGAAATAAACAGCTGCAGCGCTGTCCTTCCACTCCCCTTTTCGTGCTTGGGCATTCAGGGTCACTCTGCTGCCTTCAGCATCACCCAGGCATGACACGAGAACGTCACATATGCAGGGACAGTCCATCAGTAGGTACCGCCCTGTGACTTCGAGGTTGGATGTCTGCAAGACAGAGGGAAATTATTTAAGACAGTTGAGCTATTTGGGCTGCCACTTCTCAGGGAGCCAGCAGGAGGTAAAGCCCGGCATCTCCCCCGTAACCTGCTCTTCCTACTGTAGGATTCTTGAACCAGAGAAGCCAAATCCTAGCTCAGCATGTGAGCTCACAAACTCCTTTCCTGAAATCCTTATGCCCATTTACTCCCCTGTGATACCCACCAAGCTGCTTGGGAAAAAGCCCCTTCAACGTGGGGGACTTCTTGCAGCACACACTTGTCCAAGAGCTTGTACCGACTCACTGCAAATCTGCTGCAAAACTTTCCTTCCAGCTAACAGGGCTGAAGGGGAGATGGATGAATTTCTTTGCGCTACTGTTAATTGCATGTGAAATTGCCAGTTCCTTCTACCGTCAGGCTCGTCGACAGGTGCACAGGCAGAGTCCACTATTAAGAAAACACATTATACAGAACAAGCTCTGCAGGAAAGGCAGACCTATTCCAGCCAATTATCTGGAATTGAAACGGATGCTGCTCCGGTGCACGGCGAGCCAAGCCAAGCTGGGCACTACGTCCTCGCCGGCACCCAGGCAGTGTGCAGAGGCTCAGCTCCCTGAATGGCAAGGCTCCTCTCACATGCATTTGCATCTGCTCTCCCACCCGCTTTGGCCTCCACATTGCTGAGAATTACAACGCCTACAGCTCCGAGTGCTCCAGATCATGCCCAAGGGCCAATTCCAGCCCACCAGCCCCACGTGCACAGAGTGATCAGCGTTTTCCCTCTTGAAGTCGGGAGGCGATGGGCTGCCGGCTCAGCCGGGAGCATGGCTGGTGCCCACAGCCGTTTGCTCAGCACCTGGGGTGGGCTGGGGGCCCTGGCCCACTGGCACTGCCGTGATGCCACTACTGCAGCCGCACCTGGCAGGGCTCGAGTTAACAGCCGTCCATACCCTCTTGCTTCTGTGGAGCAGCAGCACCAGTAAACAGGGTGATAAAAGAATCATGTAATGAGAAGATGCTCAGCCGAAAGGGAGTGTGTGGAGCACAGTTTGTTTAGTCATGCCAAAGTAAACTCACTAATTACTTTCAGGTCCTCCTTGAAGTGCTGTGCTTTCTTCCCAGTGGAATGAATTGCCCTGAGGTAAACAGACACTGTAAAACTTCAATGTCTTCCCCCACCCCCCCACCCCACCCCCCCGCCCCGAGAACAAAAAATTATTCTTTGCGGGGAAAAATGTGAAAGCAAGTGCTGGGCACAGACTATCTGCCAATGTATATAACTAAATACACCCTCCCACCCCCCCAAAACAGCATTTGAGCTTTTATTCTCACAGCTTTCCTGGGAGGCAGTGAAATACAATTCCCATTGAAAATAGGAAATATGATCTGCAGACAGAGGAAAGGCACAGATGATCAGAGGACCTGTGTGGGATTACCCAGAACACAGATGCCCGAGTTAGAAGCTGACAATGACTTCTTCGGATACTCTGGACCAGCCTTTCCACAGCGAAGACTGACACAGAAGCAACCTGTAAAAATAGGCACTGTGAACCAATGCGGTGAGGAACTACATGACCTTGTGATCCAAACACTGTACAATCACAGGCCAGATTTTGCAAATATAACTAAAAGAAGCCATGCACAGCACCCTATAGATTTATCCTGAAGCACAGCCTGGAACAGCACAAATCTTTCCAATATTTTGTGCTAAGAGACATTTGAGTATGTTTGCTACTTTCTTTTTGCAACAGCAATTGAATTCAGCACAACCTTTTGTCATTTAAGAGAAATATGTCCCTTGGCACCCAGAGCACCTCTGCAAGCAGGTCCCTGGCAGGCTGGTGGAGCTGGACCACAGCCGCTCTCCATCCTGAGGGGCTGAGGGAGTCCGAACCACCAGCCACCATTTGTCTCGGTCGCTCGCAGCCTTCCTCATCTCAGCAGGACTACTTGCGAAAACAAAAGTCTCTCCATTGAATTTCTTCTCAGAGGAGTTTACATCTGTTCCTACTGGCTCACTTATGGTGGGGTCTTTGGAGAAGGGGATGTGCGTAAGTTATCACATCTTATTGCCAAATAAGCACCTTTGCTTTAGATATCCAGCACTGTTTCTGAGAAGGACCATGGCTCCAAGGGCCCTCTTTCACTCCTTTCCCAGAGAGCTGCCTTGGTGAGGTGTGTGTCCCTGGCCCAGAGAGGGGGAACTTCCCAAACCCATAGTGGGAGTAAGCTGTGGCCAACTGTCTTTATAAAGCTGGGTACAAATGTACCTGACAGGTTTTCCGTGACTCCTCTAATGTATCTGCTATTATTTCTAATTCAGTGTGCCAGACACACAGCAGAGTTCAGCCGTAGTACATACAGGTCAACCACAGCAAAATGCTCAAGTGGATTACAGGCACATAATTCTAAGCAGTGAGAAAGTACAAAATTATATTTTAAAATTTCATGTTATTTCCTATTTCCTGTCACTATGAAATGGCTGTAAAGCAAAAACAAGGCAAAGCAGCCAAGGGGCACACTATCAGTTCAGGACATGAAATTTGACATCTGCTAATCTGGAAGATTTGCTCTTGACAAGGAAGATTTGATTGATACAGCAGAGACAAGACATAGAGAGGAGGCATCACTGGCAATGCAGCAGCTCCTGATCATAGTCCATCAGGAGGTGTAAATGAGCACTGCCAGGTTTTGGTAATGTGTTTTCTTCCTTTGAAGAAAATTTGATACCCGGAGAAAAAGCCAGACAGCTTGTTCTGGAGCCAAGTCCCATTGGCAGAGGCAGGCAAATTGCTGTGGAAGCTTCTGTCATGCCTTTTTTTTTTTTTTTTTTTCTTTAGTTTGAAGAAAACTCCTCTTGGAGGGTGGGAAGATGCACTAGCCTAAAAACTGCTCTGAAGTTTCTGAAAAATAACAAAAAAACCCCACCCTCATCTGACTTTACTAGCAGCTACAAATGTTCTAATGGGAACTGAGAACCTCATTCCTTTAATAAGTGATGCAGAAGATAAAATATTATTTGAAGGGAAAAGTGAAATAAGAAGCCTTGAAATGCTTCTGAAGACTCCCTGGAGACAGGCATGACACGAGCCCTGAAACACACAGCTGCAAAACCCATCTGTGAAGGGTGGCTTTTTCAGAAAGTGACCAGAGAGTAGGTGGTGGTCTGCAGGTTCTATTTGTGTTCTGGAAGTGCTGCATTTTTCACTGAAAATCTGAATGAAAGCTGCGACATAAACGTAATTCATGCCAATCTGAAATTTTAGCTATGGACAACAAATTCTACCCCAGTCAATTAAAAATATAATTTTAAGAAAATCTTGTTTTCCTTAGGAAGCAAATATTTCTCTACAAAACCAATAATTTTCAATTTCAGTCTCTTAAGCCAGCCCATGGTTACTGAGTTTGGCTGCTGCCAGCTCATGAAGGTCTTGCTATGGAGCTGAAAGAGGCAAATGGCTTCAGAGGACACAGCCCTGCGCAGGGAGCACGTCTTTCAAGGAGGAAAGTCACAGTAAAATAAGTGAGAAGCCGGAAATGGGCTCATCTCAGGTACGTGGGATGTAGCCCTGGAAGATGCCTGCCCTGGGATAGCATTGCTTCCCTTCACCTGGGCTGCGCTCACCTACCCTACAGCGTCCTTCTACATCCCTCCTGCCCCAGGCATCTCCCACCGGGATTCTTTTGTCCTTATAATCACAGTCTCTTTCAGTGGCTCTTATTCATTCTGGGATACTTTGGGGTTTGGGTTTCGGTTTGGGGGTTTGGTGGGCTTTTTTTCATTTCTTCAAATATCTCAGTGTTTCAGAGGCTAAGTTTTTGAAACACCAATGAATGTTCCAGCTTGGATTATTTTGCATTTATATTACAAAAAAACATTCCTTGCATTCCGTCCCTTCTCTTTTCAACTGCACTTCAGTCAACTCTGCTCCAAGAAAAGCAGAATTAGCCAATGCTTCATTTTCTCTTCTTAACATTATTGCCACATCCCCAGCCCCACTCACTAAAATTCCTGGCTTTCAAGGAAAAAAAAATATATCTACTATTCCCTTAAATGCTAGATGCTGCTTTCACATTCCTAAGTAACCTATGAACTTCCACATCTCCTTTCAACATCCAAAAATTCAGGGATGGAGAGAGCACACACTCCAGAAGGCAAACCTCACTCTTTTGCACACTGACAGAGATGAGGGCACCATCAGTAGGATCTCCCTTTCCTGAGAGAGAGAGACATCTCCAATGCTCTGCGCTCCCAATGGCTCACGGGCAAGCTGCAAGCTTCCCGTCAGTGTTTTTTACTTTGGTGCTCAAAAACTGGGCACCAAGAAAGGGCCTGTTAGCTGGAGAAAAAAATTGTCGGGACGTCTCTGTAAGCATCCTCCTGCCCAGCCCAGCAGCAGGGAGCATATGGATGCAGCGGGATGCAGCTCCACACTGCAGCTCTTGGAGGAGGGGGCAGGTGGCTTTAGGGGGTTGGTGACCATCTCCCAGCTAAACTTTACCACCTGCTACCCTGTGCCTAGGCATCTCTATGGAGATGTAAGCCAACTGCAGGAATCAAAGTAAGACCCCACAGCTTCACTTCTGCACCTGATCAAAGGTTTATGGTTTTAACAACCCATTTCTCACACCAAGCCATTTCAGAGCACAGCCCATCCGTAGCTGCGTCAGCCACACAAAGAAAGATGTTACTATGGTACAAGAATGAGCTGAAACATCCCCAAATTGCTTTGTTAAGTAAAATTACACAGCTGCTACCTTCTCTCTATAACATCCTAGTTTTCCTCTGCTTTGCCTCTGGGAGCCTGCTGCCTCTTTTTTCTCATTCTGGGGGAGAAGGCAGGTGGGTCACACTAGCAGTTAGCTCAGAGAAACTGCAAGAAAAATTAGGAAAAGCTAAAACGCAGAGCCTAAAACTCATTAACTTGGTTTTGGCTCCTGGAGATGTTTTCAGAGCATTTCTCCCTGGGTGAGAGTGTGGAGGAGCTATTCCCATGCCTCTTGGGGGACAGGAACCGGCAACCCCCCACCACACCGCCCACACAGCACCAGGCTCGCCCCACGGCTCCCACTGGGCTGATCCCACCCCGAGCCGCATGAACTTCCCTGGAACTGCAGGCTCCCTGAGCTGCACAGCAAAGTGCAGGTGGCAGCAAGCATTTGTCTTTTGGAACTCCATACAAAACTTGGATTTGAAAGAAAACAGGACAAAAAAGACGCAGAGCGTGTGTCTCACCTCCCCTGCCCTGCTGGCCACACTGTTTTGGATGCAGCCCAGGGTAGGATTGGCTTTCTGGGCTGTGAGTGCACATCCCCAGTACCCCCAAGTCCTTCTCCACAGGGCTGTTCTCAACCGCTTCATACCCCAGCTCATACTGATACTGGGGGTTGCCTGGACCCAGGTGCAGGATCTTGCAGATGGCCTTGTTGAACCTCATGAGTTCACATGGGCTCACTTCAGCTTGTCCAGGTTCCTCTGATCAACATCTCATCCCTCAGCTGTGCCAACCACACCTGAGCTTTGGTTCTGCTGACCCAGCTGGTTTCACACAGGCGACCCCGGGAGCTTCTCTTCAGACATTTTCTCAGCTGCTGCCCCTGCTCTGCAACAGGCAAATTGTTCCAGCAGCCTCCTGCACCCGGCTCCCCAGAGCCGGCTCAGTGGCTGGGACAAACCAAACCCCATGCTGCTGGCATCTTCCCCCCCAGAGGTGGGGGCAGCTGATGCCAAGCGGGGGGCCAGGGTCCAAGAGCCCCCACCAGCAGCTCTGTCACCTGGGGAGCTGCAGGAGGCAGGGGACTCACAGGTGTCAATTCCAATTAACTCAGCTGTGGTGATTTCATTGCTATTTTCAATAATCTTGATTGAATACTAAGTGATAACTTACTAAGTACATTGGGATAAATTAGTCTGTCTTTGTTTATCACTGATTATTTTCAGGTGGACCCTGCAGTTCAGGTCACAGCGGTCCCCGTCCTTCCCACCTGTCGCCCTATGCAGCCATTCACTCGCCCCCCTCTCACCCAGGCTGGAGGGGGAGAATCGGAAAGGAACGTAAAAGGGGCTGAGATAAGAACAATTTCATAGGTAAAGCAAAAGCCACACACACAAGCAAAGCAAACCAAAGAATTCATTCACCACTCCCCATGGGCAGGCAGGTGCTCAGCCATCCCCAGGACAGCCGGGCTCCATCACAGGTAACAGGGACTTGGGAGGACAAATGCCATAATGCCAAATGTCCCCCCCCTCTCTTCTTCCCTCAGCTTATATACTCAGCATGACATCCCACAGTATGAAACACCCCTTTGGCTAGTTCAGGTCACCTGTCCTGGCTGTGTCCCCTCTCAATTTCCCACACCCTTCCAGCCCTCTTGCTGGCAGGGCCCAAGAAACTGAAAAGTCCTTGACTTCATATAAACATTACCCAGCAACAAACAAAACCATCAGTGTGCTACCAACATTGCTCTCACACCAAATCCAAACCACAGCACTGCACCAGCTACTGAGAAGAAAATTAACTTCATCCCAGCCAAAATCAGGACAGCGCCAAAGGCAGGAGATACTTTGGTGCTGCCCCGAACAGGGGAGATCAAGCAGAAGGGCTACCTCAGCAGTGACTCATGTTGTAGGAGAAACTTCAGAGGCAGCCTGACATTCCCAGCTATCTGTTCTTCCTGCCCCTGGGTGAGCGCAGAAGTAGCAATGCACGGAGCTGGAGATACTGCCTGGGGCAGCCTGGCCCTGAGGAGCAGCCGGCAGCTCTGCTCCCACCAGCACACCTGCCCTGCAGGCCGGGGGCAGATGGCCGAGCCCACCAGTGGCTGCTTGGCTGCCGCAGGAGCAAGGCTGGAGCACTGACACCACAGGCATGCGTCTCCCTGCTCGCTAAAATGGAGGAACCGCTCTGTTTCTGAAGTACCACCAGTAATTTGATGTGGTGATTTGCTACAGGCATGATTACAGTGCACAAGCATGGTGTATTTATAAAAATTACTGCATAAAAATATTATCAAGAGTGAGCACAGCTGGGCCTGATCCAACTCTCTGTTGTGCCAGTTGCACGTTTGTGAAAGCCTCCCCAGTTTCACCCCGTAGGGTATTTCTGCCAGCCCACCGTGCACTTGGGAAACCGTCCCTTTTCCAACGAGCTATGCTGGTGTTTTCTAGATAACAGGCTGGCACGTTGCCAACAGCTTTAAACCAGGTAACAGCTTCAGGAAACCAAATCCTACCTCTTGTGCTCCTCTTTGCTGACAGGTGAGTCCATTTTTCCCGACGCAATGCGCTGGGTTAACGGCGGGGATCCCCAAGCCGTCGGACTCGAGGCTGGGATGCGCTGGACCCCCAGGACGCCCGCGCTGCGGAGGCAGCCCGGCTGGGCTGTTGCGGCAGCCTGAAGCCAGGCAGCCCGCTGAGCTCGGGGGGCGGCAGCACGCGGGTGAGCCCTCTCCGCCGTGGCACGCTGCCCTGCACCACCTGCCCGCAGAAAGCAGAAGCAGCGTTCGCTTCACAGCACACCGAGGGTCTCCGTTTGTGGCCAGAAGCCCGCAGGGGCGCAGGGAGGAGCCCGAGGAGCGTGTGGGAGCAGGAGCAAGTGCTCTGGAGCTAGCCAGCCCGGGGACCTCAGCTGTGCCTGCCGCGATGTGCCGAGCCCTGTGCCCACCGCCTGCCCCGGGCACCCGGGGACGCACCGCAGGCTGCAGCCCCCACCCAGGGCACTCAGCGGGCTGTAGGCATCAAAGTGCTCTCGAGGAATGGGGCTTACCTGACCACTCAGCCTGTAGCACAGGTGAAGCTTGGCCAAGAAAGCATCGCCCCCACCTCCGGCACTGCTCTGCCTCTGGCTTCCAACCCTTGATTGGTGACAGCACCAGGTGCTTCTGCAGTCCCACCACCATCATCTCCAGTCACCTCCGACTCTTCCCCAGTAAAACACTTCCCCCTTTAAAAGCTTTCTTCAAATTATTTTTTAGTTCTGAGTAATTGGTGTGTCAAAGTTCTTGGCAATACTGTAAATTACCAGTGATCAGCAGAGCAGGAATTATTTGGTCTTGTTTTTCTCCCCAGCATACAAGTATTCAAGAAGAGTTACATGGAAGGGACTGAAAAAAAACAAACAGGTAAGCCTGCTTATCTTTCTCTGTAATGTGATCTATGAGAACGAGTGAAAAAAAAAATACAAAAAAAAAATAAATATCAGAGGCTCCCTTGTAACTTGTGCAGCTAAAATAGGGGACGAGAAGAGCATTTTCATGTTGTGTTCCCTGTGAAGCAGAATGAACACAGCTCAGCAAGACCCATTAGCAAGCTCTGAATTATTCACTGTCCTGGAAGTAACTACTGTAACAATATAGGCAAAAATGTTCTGAAAGAGAGATAAAGCCATTCTTCTCCTTTACTGAGCTATTCTAGAAGACTAAGGACTGAGTCACTGAAAATAGGAGTTCATTGCTGCAGGAAAGCACATCTTAGGGAAAGAAAAAGTTACCGAGTGAAACTCTCCTAAAGGTTTTGCTTTATGATTCAGTCTGGCAAGACCTCATATGCCTCCAGAAAACATTTTTTAAGAGAGCGTCATTCATTTCTTTCATACTGGTGAATTTCAAACAGGACTGATGCCACTGGGGCTGCAGTCATCATCATAACTAATTTCCTACAAGGACTACAGTTGTGTTGAGGAATTTCTGAGGCTCTCAGCTTAGAAGAATCGCTTTGAAAGGAGGGAACTGCAGAAGAGGAAGAAATAGCATTTGAGATTGTGTTACCTCTTTCCTAACAGTCAGAAACTGAAAAGAAATGGGAGAGTTCCTATCTGGGAGTTTCCAACACAGACTACAACTTCCTACAGTTTTTCTTTTCTGCTGCTAGTTACTTAAATTAAGGAGCATCTCTTCAGGTTGGACAGACTCCAGCATTAAACAAACGCAGCTTCTCTGAGGGTTTATATTCCCTTTGGTCATCACAGCTCATACAGCAGTTGCAGCTGTCCTGAAATCAGCATGGGCTGGGGGTGAGGGCAATTCTGGAGAGTCAATTAATCTGTTAGAAATGTTGCTCCCCATTCACTTCTTAATTATTTGATTTTTGACTCATTACAACTTTACTTTGCAGGTCTGTGGTGACTTTGGAGTTGGTACATGAGAGGAATAAGGGAGGAATGAGCAGAGCTGGCCAAAGTCACGAGCCACTCACATTCTGGAGAAGTCCTGGGTCTCTTCAAGTTCACGGAAGAGAAAAGAATTTGCATTCAATAAAACAGGAACCATGTGATTCTTCTCTGAAAGAACTCTCCTGCAGCCTGGGCACTTGAAGAACTGCTTGCTCTCTAGCAAGGCTTCCTCTACAAAATTGCCAGTTAATTATTCATCTCCATAAAATGAGCGCCTGGGACTCTCTTCAATGTCTTAAACTAAGAACAGCTGTGACTACATTAGTGGTATTGTAAGTGGCAGTGTTAGCAACAAAAAGGGGGGTTTGGAAAGGTGCAGTACTCTGCCCTCAGCCTTGGAGCTGCTCATCTCGCTGGCTGTGGCTCTGCTACACCAGGCACCATCAGGATACCACTGCGGAGCTGGGCATTAGGGCTGGCAAGGTGTGCTGCCTTAACGTGCTGCTGCTGCTGGCACTGAGGAGATGGTGACTGGAAGAAGGAAGATCACCTGGACAAAGGTGACTTATGTACTTGCTGTCCTGTACAGGTTTCCTTTAGCGCAGTTGAGCTGGAAACTGTTTGCAAGCATAAGACTAGTTGCAATGATGTCCCAGCAGCTCAAACGATGCTGACCAAGGATGAAGCCAAAATCCAGAGAACTGCACCTAACTTCACAGAAGTAGCTTAGAGGTGAAAGGTGTTATTCCTTTCTTTACCTCTAATCCTGCTCCCTTTGAAATGAATAGCATTCTTATTGTCTGTGCTTTCCTAAAATTTCCCAGAATTCAGCCCCACGGAAGACAAAAAATAATAATCTGGCTGGGAACAGGATGTCTTATTTTGTATACTTGAAACAACAACACCTCTAACACTGGCCAAAAAAGATTTTATGTGGCTGACCACTGGCTGGGGTGTATCCAATTTGCACATAAATCTTACCTCCAGAAGGTATTATGAATTTTTAATTATAGACAATCTGAAGCAAAGTAGCTCTGGGTTACATCCAAACTTCTCCCAAACTGGGCAGAGGGTTCTGTGCCTGGCAGACTTGTAAAGCCCTTCAGCCAACTTAACAGGATAATGCTCAAGCAGCCTTGAGAGTCTTGAATGGGAATGGCTATTAGTACAAAGTTATTATTACCGGTAACAGCACCATAAGTTGCTGAACCTCAGATGCTAGTACAGAATGTCTCCATAATTAAATATTGGCTCTTTCTGAGTCACATTGGAACATTTGCTGTGAGTCAACCTGAAGCAAAAAAACAAGCCCTGCAAACAAAGGATGCCTTTTTATCCCAGATCCATGGCTGTGCCTTGACATGTGTTGGGCAGTACACTTCTGGAGCAAATGAGGAGTAGCTAGAATTGCTGGAACGTAAAGCAGTAATAATCATGGCCAAATTTTCAAGAATGTTGGAAAGTTCCCTATGTGTATGAAACAGAAATCAAAGAAAGTACTTCAGCATAAACATTTGTTTAGGATTTTTATTTGGTTTAGTGCCTTTTTGCTATAGAAAAAACAGGCCAAGTGAAGACAAAACCAGCCCTGAACTTCTATTTCCACCTTGGTCAGTCTGTTACTAATTAGCATCTTGGAAAATAATGATTTTTTTTCCTGTTTTCTATGCAGCCAACTTCTCAGAGCTGAAACACAGGGCTTGGAAGGTGTACTGATGTCTGTCTTAAACTCTTTGACAGCAATGAAAACCCTGCCTTCCTGCCACTGAGCCACCTCCTTGCTAGTGTACAATCGTGCCTAATAACACATGCTTGCCAGCAGGTATCTTGTACTTGCCCATATGAGGCATCTTATCCCTGCCTGACTTGATTTTTACTTAAATATTAGAGAAGGAAGAAAATATATATAGGAAGGAGATAAAGCAGCAATCTGTAGGACTGTGAGATACATCGTAAGGTTTACACCTTATCTAAGCTATGGTTTTGCTTCTTAAGTGATCTTTGCCAAGATGCTGCCACCCATCATGACAGGGGGAATCTGCACTTGGGTTTCACTCACCGCGACAAGAAACAGAAGTCTGGGAGTTCAGCACTTTCCCTTATCTCTGTTCTGACACAGCTGCCTAGAGCCCAGAAAAGGGATAAAACAGTTTTTCTAGAGCACATTCCTCACATTAATATGTTGCTAAATTTTATTCTGTTCCTTGAAAACTAGAAACAAAACATGTATTTGTAAACTGATGGCATGTTTTGACTAGCTGCAAAACTCAGTAAGTTCTTCTTTAAAACATGATCTTCCTTAAGTAGCAGCAACTTCTCCTAACAAGTGTAAGGAATCAGTCATTCCCTCCTCTACCAGATCTAGAAGGCTCCTCAGGAGCTGGTCAAACACCAAGCCATGATGGTAGGTGCGGAACCCGGCTTCCCCAAGCCATTTGCTGGTGTCTGATCTCTTTCTAGGAGTCTTTATGTTTTGGAGGGGAATCCTTGGCTTCCTCCGCACATGGCTTTGTTTTGGGTACTTGCATCTGGTAGCTGATGACACTTTGCCAGCAGACGATGGAGTGGGCCACCTCACAGGTGTCTCACGGATGCATGAGCTAAATTAAAATCACTCCTTAGGAGAGGTCTACTTGGAAGCCACGCAAACAAACTGCAATTCATATTTCTAAGGCTCCACCAGCAGCCTCCTTCCCTTCTAAAACTCCTGCAGGCTTTCCCTCAATTAATTCTCTACTTTCTGCCTCTCTCAACTGTGCTCTGCAGTTTTGCCTAATTAGTTTTCACTAATCCTGTTTTGCCACGGACAACTGACTGCTACTGTAACACATAACTAGGGAATGCCAGGGAGGAGCTTACTCAGCAGTAATAAACCAAATTGTTTCTGTATGTCCATAATGTTTTAGCATCCAAATGCCAAATGCAACAGGTAGATGACCTCCTGAAGAGATTCTTTTCTATCACATAAAGCAAATATGAATCTCTCAGAAGCCCAGCTGGGCTCTGACACTCGCAGGATCGTGCCCTGCAGCGGGGAGTTCGTTGTGCTGGGCAGCCCAGTGCAATGAACCCAGCTGACATTTGCTGTCTTTCCATTCCACAGGGTGACATTTATTTTCCATTACCTTAGAACAAAGCATACAGGAATCTGCTGACTCTCCTTCATTCAGTTTGGTAATTTACATATCTTTAGCCTACAGAAAGCTGGGCAACCACCTTCATCTTGCAGTCTAAGGACAGACCCCAGAAAGATGCAGATGAACATACGTCAATCCTCAGGTGGGGTTCATCCAACTTTAAAATTGCCTATTTCCATCTCCCCTGAATGGCTCAACCAGCTGTATCTCCAGGCATAACGTCTGGAGCAAGCTTTCGATCATTATTTTGGGTAGAGCATTCAGGTCTATAGCTGGTTTCCTAGGAGGAGCGCACAGGCTGGTGTGTGCAAGATGTGTCTGGGTAGGCTTTAGCATTAGGCTTGATCTTCGTGTAATGGAATAGAAAAATCCACCTCCATGGTTACCTTTGTAGCAGCAAGCATTTCGTACACTTACAGTCTTACTGTCAAGCAGCGTGAAATCTCAGCTGCTGCCAGGCCCTGGAAGTCTGTAGTGCTTGTTAGAACACACGCTTTGCAATCACAGCCCAATTACACAGCAATGCTGCCGCGGCGTCTGGAAATGGCACTGGCTGAGCAGGCAGGCGAGCGCCTCAACAGCCATTGCTGCTTGAACTTTTAAAAGACTTCTCACCAGCAAGGGAAGCTCATAGCTCATTGCAGAGCTCTTAAGAAAAGGAATTATTCTTGACATGCTCTTCTGCAGAGTCACCCGTGGGTTGAAATGGCTGAGAACAAACGGCAGGTTCCCAGGCTGCGCTGAACATTTATAAACGACACTGGTTTCTGCATTAAGTGAAAGTAATCTAAAAGCAAGCACCAGAATAAATATGTATGGCTTCCAGGTGAGCTGATGGTCTTACTGTGTTTGCAAAGCAGTGAGTAACATGTGAGAAAAATGCCTGATTATCCACATTGTACTGTGGAATAGAAAGAAAATGGTCGAGTGAATGAACCTGGGGCTTCATTAATCCAGTCTAGATTTAAAACTTTCCATTTAAGTGACAGCTAGATAAGGTCTGAGAGCTTAGCCATCAAGAGGCAACAAATTGTCTCCATTTCAACTGTGGGAGAGAGAACCTGCATCAGCAATTGTTTCAGAGCTGTTAGAGGAATTAGTCTGGCAGGCAGAAAGTGGTTCTGTTTTACAGAATTCGCTTGACTCCTCAAGAGCTGGGCAATACTCATGGCATACATCACCAGCCCTGGTCTCTCTAACACATGCTTTGATAACTTCCTGGACAGTGTGTGAGCACACGTGCATGCCCTGTGCCATCAGCACCATCATCCCCTCCACTGACCGCAGGCTCTCAGGGTTACAGGAAGGCGTCCAGCTACAAACAGGCACCTAATGCATAATTGAGGGGAGTCTCATTTTCCCTGATTAACAACATACACTTCCCAAATATTTACAAAATCATAGATGTGGCATTGTCATGGCAACACGCTTTTAAAACAAATATGCTATTTTCCCAAGACTTACAATTTAGAGAGAAAAGGCAGGAAAGCTTGACATTACAGATGACCCAAAGAGCCAGTTCAAGGTGCCTGTAGACCACCAGCAGCCCCTGGGAGAGGTGGTCAGCGAGGCAGGACCTGGTGGGTACGCAGGGGTGGAAACCACAAAGCAGCACCGAAGCAGTGAGGTTGTGGAGAGTCAGTTAAATAAAGCAGCAGAAAGCAGCCCAAGAGAAAAGCATTACCAGGGAAGCCATACTGGACCGTGCTCACCTCACTGAAGAGCTGACAGAGATCATAGACCAACTGCAGCGGTTGCGTGGCTCAGGAGACAGGTATCTGATGGTTACTGAATTATTGCTCGCAAGACTGACTGAATATAGGCAAAATCTGAAAAGGTGTTTGGTTTGATCAGGTTTGATTTGGGCAAACTGGAATGAGAAGAATTTTAAATCCTGGTTCCATTTCACTGGACTATTCAAAATCTGCCAAATCACGGTGTGGTTTTTGTATCAGCAATACTGATGTTCCCCTGAGTAAAAATGAAATTGCTGTCTGTAACACAGCATGAAATGCCAACATTACCTGTTTAAATTCTTAGAAAATAAAGCAGCTCACAGCAATATAGTCCTGAAGCCTTGCGTAAGCTTTCAAGATGCCAGCTCACTCCTTATAGTCCCCTAGGTTACAGCATGTAGGCTTAACCATCACTTTAACTAGACTGGTGCCCCATGGCATTTCCACCCATTGCATTACCACGGCTGAGCTGCACATTTCAAGACTCCCTTCCCCACAACACTTCCACTTCTGTTGTGAGCCTTGTAGCACCTTGTGAGCCTTGAGTCTTCAGGCTTTCAACACGCCAACTTACCTTGACAGTGATTTATCAGAGTTCCTCAAAGAGGTAAAAGCTGTGGCCTTGTCTCACATACTGAATCAGTGGTGACAGCGGTTGGATGCTATGATGGATTACCAGCCTTTTGGGAATTTGCTGACTAATGAAACGCTGTAATCCGTTTTATCAAACCTTTGTACAGCTTCACCCAAGGGAAATCATGTAACTCGGCTATGGCACCAGCAGCAGATTCCCCAGAAGGTTCCTTATAAAGCAACAGTAAAACCTGGTATTTATTACACCTACAATTCGGAATTTCACAGCAAACCTGCCAGCCTGCAGGTCCCGCTCATTCCAGGGACAGAACAGCACCCATGAGCAAGCCATTCCTGAGCTGTGCCCTGGAGCGTTAACAAAGGCATAGAAGCCATGGCTATGATACCCACAGGTGGTTCATCACACACTCGGCTTCTCAGGCTGGCAATTAGCAACATCAAGGGACCCCAGCTAGTTCTTCCAGCCTGATTCATCATGAAACACCTCCAAGCTGACGAGCTCTAAAGGCTGCAGAGAGAAAACCCAAGAGCTACAAGCTATCCCAACACAAGGCTCACTGCCAAATCTTTCAGCAGAGCACAGGTGGGCAAGGAGGTGGCAGGAGGGGCGCAGGCTGATGAGGAAGGGGCAGCCCTTGTGCCCAGACAACAGCTTTGCCTTAAAATGTTCCCTGGCACTGCCCCAAAGGCTGTCTTGCTTTTGTGCCAATGGCTGCAGAAAGGGACAAACTCAAGGCCAAGCTGATGTAGGCTCTAGCCCTAGCCTGACCAGCTGACTGCCTCTTTGACCATCAGCAAGTCAGGGATTTGTTCCTCAAGTAATTTTCTGGTATTAAAACAGGCACGTGTGTTCCTCCTGCCTTACGGTTTGTTTAGATAGCCAGCATTTTTAAATAAGATACACGCTTACTCTCTAAGTTTCAGATGACAGGAGGGATTGGGTAAATCTCCAGAAAGGCAAAAAGGTAAGAGATGGGGGGGAGAACTTGTGTCAAGACTTTATAGATCTGTTTTTTTGAATAGTTTCAGTTATACCTTGCAAAAATCACAGGAAACATTCCAGTAGCATCAAAACATCTTTGTAAACTGAAGGGTAATTCCCATTTTCCATCACAAACACCTTTTGAAAGAGAGGTCATAGTTTTGACATAGATCTCCCTCGGGATTTTAGAAATCAGAGCTGGAATGTCTGTTTCCATTTTACTGAAGCAAACCCTTTCAGTCAGGAACTGACTGCATTGTCAGTTGGCTACTTCTGTGAAACAAAGAGATTACAACTTAAAAGCATGCCATGCCTTGAGAAATGGGAAAAGGTCACACTTGCTCAGCTTTACAGGGAGCTGCACACATGAGAGCACGGCAAGAACTTCATGCAGGACAGCAGAGTGCCCAGCAGCCAGGGGGAGGGCGGGGGACAGTGAGGACCCTCCACTCAGGGCCAGTGCAAAAATGAGTGTTTGCCCATCAGCATCTGTGCACAGGTTCACAGACATGATGTGGAACGTCTAGGCCAAGGCCCAGATTAAATGGAACAGCAGCTCTCTACCCAGGAAGGATGATTTCTTTTGCACTGAAAAAAAAGGAAGCAGAAAGGATGCTTTCTGGGGCCCCATGCTGTTTGTGACCTACTGACCTGTATGCTCACAGAGTATTGGTGAGAGAAGGTTGAAGAGTATTTCAGCCTGATGCACCACTAACGAGTTCCTCTAGACCAGCCAGAGCACAGCAGCACTTGCAGTTACATGCAACCCAGCTAACAAGCCAGTGTTTTAAAATCCACCCTGCTGTTACACTTCAGGGTTGAGTTGTTTTTTTCTTTGATGTTTAACAAATTGAGAGTTTTTACATAGGACTAGGTTAGGTTTTGCACAGCCCACCCACACCTCACTATAAGTTGCTCAGCCCACTGCGTCCCAGCCACGGCGATGGCCAAGTTCTGTACAGTGACCGATGGGCAAACACCAAGGCTGGAGTGGCTGAAGCTAGGAGGGGGCCACACTAGTGGCCTCTCCTGGCTGTTACTTGTGACTTAGGACCTTGCAGTATTTTGCACTGACAAGCAGAGAAGGAACCTCCTCACTGACAGCCTGAACCTCCCTCCTGCAGCAAGTGTTCTGGACACGGACTCCGGCACCCCAGAGGGTGGGGGTGGGGGTGGTGGTGCAGGGACACACTGTGCTCTCTTGGCATCCTGAGCTTCGGCCTCTGTTTCTCACAAAGCAAGTCAGCCTGACCGAAAGCAGATGACTGTTCTTTGCTTACCTCTAAAGCGAAAGCTTTTATTTGAAGAAAATAACCTCTAAATATGAAAAATAAGGATCTGACAGGAAGGTCTTCAGGCAGGGTTTTCTGTAAGCTCCTTACAGTGAGATCCCAATACTTCCCACTACATCAACATCCTTCAGCACACAAAGACATCATTTCTTTGTTATTCATGATGACATTGAATAAGAGAACTTTTCTCTCCTGTGCCTGTCAGACATGCTGCCAGCAGCACCACACCTATTTAACTGTCCCTTATGCAACAGGATTTTTGCCCAAACCGTCTCATGATGGACTGAATTACCCCCTTAGTCTTCCTCTAGGACTCATCTGGGGTAGGTGACTGTTCCACTTCTCCAGTCCTTTCCGGGGTTAAAGAACGCAAAATGAAACCTGTCTCTCAAGAACACCAAAGGCTATGGGGTTTACAAAGAACACCTGCTGAGTATTAGATTTACTTTCCCGAAAACAGAAGCAAAATGATGAACTGATTTCAAAGACAGCCTGTCTTTGAATTTTAACACCATAAACACTAATTTCCAGTAATAGCTGTTTCATCAGTCACATGCCCAGTCCTGCTGTCCTCACATTGCCAGAATAGTCTGTGACTAAATTCACCGATTGTTTCTGAGGCTAATGCTTTGGCAAGTTTGGTACTTTCTGTATACGTATTGCCTTATTCCTATATTCCATAAGCTGGAAGCCAGCTTTTACTTCTACTCAGACCCATCCCCTAACTGTGATCTGGCAGATTTCGGCAGCTATTGTGCTTAAATTCCTTTCCCACAGCCGTATATATGCACATAGCTCCAGGCTTATAATCACTCCTGTAAGTCACTGTGCCAAAAAAATTATAAAGCACTGTAAACAGTCCATATGGTAATTATATATTACAAAGCAAGCTGCACGTTAAGCCACGCATTTAATTCAGGACTAAAGACTGTATTACACTTGAAAAACATTCAAATCCTTTTACTGACAATTACCAGTATTGGGGGGGGGGGGGGAGGGGGTGGGGTTATGGTGTGCCTTAGGTTAATTTGACATTAACTTTTGTGTTTTGAGAAGAAAATCAAGACAGCATTTTATAGTTCCATGGGCACATCCAAAAGGTACCCTGCTTTTGACTTGCACCTCTCTGACACCCACAGCATGAGTGTGAGCATAAAGGAATGTCAGCTGAACACTCGCCCTGCACTGACGTGGAGTAAGGGCGCAATTGTCTGCCTGCTGAAGTAATGCAGAGCTGATTGTGCCCATTACTGAGCAAGATGACAGCACTAATAAAGGGATTTTCATCTCAGCCCCGCTGCAAACATCCAGCTGCTGCCACAGAAAGGAGTAACTTGGCTTTGCAGTCACCCAAGACAGCTTGGAAGAGCAGGGGTAACTTTAAGTAGGTGAGTGATCATCTAGGTAAACTTCTGAAAAGTTTATCACATCTAATTGGGGCCTAGGAGGGATGATACTAGAACTGCAGACAGACAGCCCTACCTGAAGTGAATGCAACAGGAAATACTTGCTGCTTCTTACCTTTATCCCATACAAAACCTGGGAGACTAGTTTTCCTATGAAGATAAACATCCAGCAGTGTGTATCACAGTGGGGTGGGCTTTTGGGGGAGGTTTTCTTGTTTCCTATAGCAAGTTACCTAAAAGCACATAATAGATGTATTTTTCTCCTTCTGTCCCTACATAAGCTGAGCCACCCTAATAGATTACCCAAGCAATACTAATCTTTTTCAGTGTGTATTATTGCAAACAATTTATCCTGAACCACCAGAGGATGGAGTTTTACCTCAGCTAGTTTATGTTGCACTAGCAAAAGAAGTGGGAACACTCGCATGATCTGCTGCCTCTGCTCAGCATGGGAGCTTTGCCGTCCCAGCACCTCCCTGGGGAGCAGCAGTGCCAAGACCCCCCTGTCACCTTGCTGCCTTCTGAGCAGGTGATTCCCTGGCAGCCATACGTGCATCAGTGATAAGCACAAACAAGACACCGTGGGATGCTCACAGAAGGCTTCGCTGCCAAACCAAACATTTGTTCACAGGCTCCAGCTCAGAGTCACCAGAACTGTGAAGCATCTCTCCTCCTCCTCATACCCCCACTGGCTGGGAGAGCCAGATTCTGATTAGAGGCAGTTGTGAAGTTGCTGATAAACTGTTCTCTGTCACAGTTTGTTGCCACAGGAAGTTTTAGCAAAATCATCTGATTTATCCAAAGCCTTCCCCTTCAGCTTTCTCAGTCCAGGATGGAGCCGCTTAGCAGAGGACACAGCCCTCAACACAACAGCCACTCAGCTGAGGCCCCTGGAGCGCCCTAGCTACCAACATTGCAGAGACCCAGCCACTGATGCTACACTTGGCCCAAAACAAATTACACTGGAGGAACTTTGGCAGCCTGCTGTTTATGGAATACATGCAAATTTGGAGACCCAGCTCCAGTCCCTGTGCTGCCCTGCCTCAGAGCCAGCGCTGAACCCAAGACCACCATCGCCCAGCTTAGTGCCCTAGCTACTGGCTGGAGAACTGGACAAAGGGTGACTTCCTTCTTTCTGCTTTCTTGGGAGAAAATAAATACATTTACAATAACTCTGTTGTCTCAGCGTGGGCCGAGTACATTCTTTAATCTATGTTTTCACAAGCCAAGGGACACGCACCCCCCTAAAGGTTTCCTGCTAGGTTCTTTCTTCTGATGACATAACTTCTATAATCCACCCAGGACAGGTGAGCTTATAAGTCTCTGGTTTGCAACAGCAGCTGAACCAGGGCTGACAACGAGCAAAGAGTACCCACATTCAGAGCATTCAACAGCCCTCCAGTTCCTCACCAGGCTTAATGAAGTGTAATGAAAGGAAATTAATGAGCTTTGTCCCTATTGCCAAAGGAAAGGACAGCTGTAAATATGCAGGGACCCAATATGAACTGAGCATGATTAAGTACATTATAACTATTGTTCTGAATAAAATGGTGCTGTTATACCCAAATACCCTACAGCAGAGTCCCTTGTCATTACAGCTACTTAACTGGCTCTGCTTTAATTGCCTCTGAAAGCCACTCAGAAAGGATTTCTCTTACACCCCTTCAATTTAAAACCAGGAACAGAAATATGTAAGCACTAACCTGCATCCATTTAGATAATGGGGGTTCTGTGGGTGAGCCAGTAAGGCAGATACTTTATAGGGAACCGCTTGGTACTTGGAATGCGGGGTGATGTGAGCACATGGGCACAGCTGCCACTGGAGGATGGCTAGCACAGCCTGCAGGGTGGGCTATAGAGCTCTGCAGTTCGGCAGAGGATGCACCACCCACCCCCCCGAATGTGACTCAAGGCCGCAGGCACCAGAAGCCAGACCCCAACCCAAAGGCACCCCCGGGCCAGAGGGGAGGCACTGTGTCCCACCCTCTCCTGGCTGCAAGCTGGCTCCCTCCAGCACCCAGCTCCTCTCCCCCTGTGGACTGTCATTAGCCACAGACAGCTGGCTCAGTAGACATTTATTTATCAGCACAGGCTTCTCCATCTCTAACACCCATGACTCTGTGCTATCTAAAAGGCAAGGGTCCCCTTAGTACAATCCCTCATTACAGCAAGCCACATTCTCAAGCCACACTACCTCACACTCCACAGACTGCAGCTAATTTGCTCCATACTGCTGAATTCCACCTGAACTTCAGCTTTCTCCTTCACTGTTGCCACATTTGCCCAGACAAAACTGCCATTGCACCACGATGGGGGAAGCAGTCCCTGCCTTTTTCTGTCCCAATGGTAAACTCCAGCTCACACAGGACTGCATCCTTGGCTTGGCTCACAGCAGTAACACAGCAACAGCTCAGCTCTAGTGATAACTTCAATAAAATTTATTTGAAAGAAAGAGCAAACCACACCACAGATCACCACAGCATCCTTGACCCTGTTGCAGAAGGAGCTGCACAGGTGCTGAGTGAGGTACAGCCCTTCACACACACAGACTGAACTGCAGTGCAGGGAAGTTACGAGGACACTCTGCAGCACTTGGAAAACCTCCTAGCACAAGACACAAGATGTCCAATATCAAAGCACATTGCCTGGGGTGCAGAGAGCAGAAGGATGTGTCACAGCAAGGCTGATGGTGAGGCAACAACAGCCGTTGTCATGGTCCTTGATTGAGCTCTCACACCATGACATGTACAGCCCTGAATTTGTGTCTGTCCTATTACTCATCAAAAACAGCAATTCAAATCTAAAATAACATTTTCTTTTCTGTATTCACAACTGATTCACAAAAATGAGAAGATTATCTTTCCCCTTTAAGATTAATGATTTTAAAGGCTCACAGTTTCTTGGGAGACAATTCCCAACTCTGCTCTAGCAATGGAGCAAGACTGGAATCTGGCCTAAGCTAGTCTGCTGAGAAAGACCAAGTGGAGTTTTTCCTGGAGAGAAGAAAATAGAGTAAGTATCTCCTCTATCTCAGGGAACAGGAGTATTTTTAGAAGGACCTTTTTACTCTTGTTACTTGTCTTCAGACAGTTCAAAGGCTCCTTGGATCTTTCCTGGATGGATTTTTCCTTTACAGGGTGCTGAGGAGGACATATGAAGAGGTCAGTGCTCCAGCCTTCCCTCGTCAACTTCTAGAATTACAGTGTATGACTGAAATGACGCCGCCAAATCTTTGCTGTAGACAGTAATCCAGCCTCTGCTCCAAGCACACAGCCCAAAGTTTGTACATGGCTTTTATAGCTCTGAATTCTTTTTAGACATGAGTTTGAATCCGTCATCCAGGATGGACCTCCGATTGCGTCTTAACTTCTTTTGTCTCTCGAGATAGACAACTACTCCCAGGAGGAAGCAGGCGACCAGCAACAGCACTATTCCTGCAACAGCTAGAGTGATGACTGTGGCCTCAATCTGCCCTGGAGCCAACTTAGCTCCAAAAAGCATGATTTTCTGGGACTCATCCTTATCCTCAGGTAGCAACTCTGAGAAACAAACAAAAAGACAGTTCCAATGAAAGCCAGAAATACCACAACTGAAATGTTCCAAGAAATAAAAAGGGAGTCATAGAAAGACCTAATGCAATGAAAGCAAGTCAAAGGAGACCCAGCCACCATGCAGTAACAGATCCTCATCCCTGAGGTCACACAGAAATTTGAGAATGAATGGTTCTTTCCCTGAGCCATTCCATCCCAGGACCTCACCATGTCTCACAGGTATTCAGCCCAATCAGGAAGGCAAATTGAGGCTGTATGAGGAATCAGTGGCTGGGCTTGGAACAGAATGGAGATGAAAATGTGCATCTGGACCAGAGCTGCTCTGAGCTCCCCACACATGGCTGTTGTCCTAATCATCACTTTTTAGAGTGCACTTGCTCAGTCATGCCAGTGGCGAGTCACTTAAGATCCTGAGCTCTCTTGTATTTCCACACAGAGGCAGCAGCAAGCTCTTGAGAGAAGTGGCTATTTGCACAGGTAACAACTGTTCATCAAGGCTTTTGCCTGGTAAGCATATACAGGTTGATGCCCGAGTGTGGTATAAAACCAAATTATTTAATATTGTCACTACTGCTCCAAGACATTTCCTACTCTTCTTTACACTCATTTTGAGTGACAAAAACATCACAGGGAAGGAAATGACTAAAGTATCAGTAGAGAAAGACTGAAGACTTGTAAGGCTGTCTTTTCATCTGGCCCAAGCTGGCTCTGAAATCAGCTCAGCTGGATTTATTCACAGCAGCTGAAGGAGTTGTGGAAAAAGATGAAAAATCAGAAAATAGATCACCACCATAAACTATTCTGACTTTTACCCCAGAAAACTTTAAAGGGTTCTTATCTATTACTCCCCTTCTCCTTGATGCTGCTCAACCAAGTATCTTCTCACATCTGTTCTTTAAAATATCTGAAAGACCCAGGGCACGTGCTTAGGCTCTTTTCTTGGGGCAAGAACAGACCAGAAGGCAAATGTGCTTGTTTGCATGCTAACTGAGCTCCTTTAACTAGTAATGGTGAATGTTGAAATTCCTTAAACCACAGTCACTGACAGTCCAGGAAGGGAGGACAACTAATCTAAGACGCCCCTTGGGTTTTGAAAGGGAGAAGAAAAGTCTCCTCCTTTGCAATGCCATCCTTTAAAACCCTCTGAATCTCTGCCAGTTTCTAAGCTTGCACTCTCCTCTGAAGATGAATCCTTCCATCCATCCATAGCACATCTAACAGGATGCAAGACCACTAAACTTTTTCATCTAACATGGTCAAACAAGCCCAACAAGTGCAGCTTCCTTATTCTTATCATCAGAGCACAGACATTTGGAGGACAGAAACTAAACTGGAACCCTCCCTGTTATCCATCGGCAGCCAGGCCTCAGACTGACCCGCTGGCCAGCCTGGGAGGGGAGAGGCTGTAAGCAGCATTGATGCTCCTCCCTTCTCCTACAGATCTGAATCACCCTGCTGAGCAGAGATCTCCCTCCCTCCTCCGCCTCACACACACAGACAGTATTTAGCAGGGCAACACACACTGTACCTGCACTGTAGTGTATGACTTCAGGCTCTGGCTCTGAAAGGAAAGAAAAAGGGGGTGAGAAAGTGTTGGGCTGAACAGGTAAAGTCCAGAACATGGCACATTTGGCAAGGATCAGATCCAGAGGCAGCATTGTTTTCCAGGGTTTGCAGGTTTTCTTTTCTCCTGTCAATGCTTTCACTCTCCACATTACATCAAGAGTGGTTTTGTATTACCTGCTTCAAAAGCAGGCCCACTTCTGCTGCACAACCCTTTATGGCTTTCAAAGAAAAGCACAAAGTCTCTGAGCACGTGGTGGGCTGACGTGGCTGGCAGGGTTGCTCGCTCACCCCTCAGTGGGATGGGGGAGGCAATCAGAAGGGCAAAAGCAAGGAAAAAACGTGTGCGTTGAGCTAAAAACAATTTAATAAGTGAAGGGAAGGGGGAACAAACCCAAAACAAAACCCCCAAAAAACCCAAGTGACGCAAAAGCAATCAGTAGCCACCAGCAGACCAACGCCCAGGGAGTCCCTGAGTGACAGCTACTTTGGAAAAAGTCCCCCCCTATTTTTATTGCTGAGTATGATGTTATATGACATGGAATATCCCTTGGTCAGTTCAGGTCAGCTGTGTCCCTCCCCTGCCTCTTGCCCACCCCAACCCACAAGTGAGAAACATAGACCTTGATGTTGTGCAAGCACTGTTCACCAACAGCTAAACACTGCTATTATCAATTCTGTTTTGGTAACAAATCTAAAATACAGCACCATACGGGCTTCTAAGAAGAAAATTAACTCCATGGCAGCCAAACCCAGCATGGAATGTCACTCACCTCTGAGCAAGTTTCCTGGTGAAATGAGAAGCCTTAGGATGTGCATTTAGATTGCAGGTAATATTCTTTGTAAGAAAAGTTACTAGCTGATGACTGAACATTGTTTCTCAGATACAAGCTAAAATGAAACTCATAATAATAATGTAGGCAAAGTAAACCCCAGAAACCAATTTGTTATTAATTCCAGCTGCAGGTATTACCATATTCAAAGGGAACAACTTCAATTAGTAGTAGTTATCTGCTCAATTAAATGGCTACTTACAGTATGTAAAAGAGGTGTAAGTATGATGCAAACACTCAGAATTTAGCAGCAGTAGTAGAAAGTGCTGTTAGATGTTTTATGGTAGCAATCAGTGACAGCTCCTTACCTGGTCTAGGCAAGACTGTGAAGAGTATCTCCATACCAGCATGAATATGATCAGAGACATGACAGTGAAGCAGCCACGTACCAGGGTTCCCAACCAACATCTCCACCATCTCAAAGGTCCCAGGGAACAGATCCACAACATCTGCTCTGTAGCTTTTCCCGTTCTGTCAAAGGGAAGGGAGCCTGTCAGCCTGCAGTGCTCTGTGCATCTTTTCAGAAAGAAAATCCTGTCAGTGTCACTGGAGGCCACTACTGCAGTTTTTAAAGCTCAAAAAAAAAAAAAAAGATTTCAAAGAGCAGCTCCAGGGCTGTAGCTGGGAAAGCAAACACACTCTTGTAATCTCTAATCCTAAAAAGGGTTAATCTAGACAGCACAGTACAGAGGCTCAGTGGGTCAGATTCGGATGTGTAAAATCACATCCCTTTCCTAACTGGGTGAAGGCACTGTAAAGACATTCAAGAATTCAAGTCCATCGGAGTCAGTGGTCAGCCTCTGCTTTATCAGCAGCAGGATATTCTTACCTTGTATATGAAGGTCTCAGCATGAAAATGGACTGTGTGGACATCAACCTCCTGACCCAATCCCAGCAGGTACCAGTTTACCCACTCTCCCTGGAACATGGTCAGCCCAGGCAAGTTCGCATAAAGCCTCCCATTGATCGCTGTGCAGAAAGTAACATACAGGGAGAGTAGAAAAGGCTGTTACTGAAATGGTAAACATGCTGAACCATCTCAGAGGAAGAACATGCAGGGCAAATTAGACGCTACAAAGCTCACACAACACCAGTGCATCAGCAGTCCCCATATGACAGTCCCCCAAAAGTTTGCCAGTCTCTCTCCAGCTCAACTGCTTATCCGCTCTGTTAACAGATAGCAAAAGACTTGCATCCAAGCCATGCTGTAGCTCAGCTCAAATAAATCTCAAAAACTACCCTTTGATGAAAACCTGCAGTCAGTCAGCACAGGTGGTTGCTTCTACAAGTCAAGATGCATAAAACCAGCCTTCTTAGCCCTACAATAGGGAAATACATATCTATATACACATAAACCTTTGAACAATTTCCTTGCTGAACAATCAAAACGGGTAAATCCTGCCAAAGGGCAACCCTGTCATTCTATGTCTCATGCTGGCTGCACTCATTACACTCTGATCACTGATAAAATCACTACATGGCAGGACTTTATTTCACAATTAGCACAGCCAGAAGGAAATGCAGAAAAGGGACTAAACAGTGAGTGAGCTGATTGCAATGGCACATACATGGAAGCTTTCACACTCTGGTGACAACAGAGGGAATAAAGCTGAAAGAGACATGATCTGAGGGCAGCAACACCCGTGTTTTACTCCCTTATCTGCCATAGGCACTTCATGTAGCCAAAAACAAGCATTCAACTTCAGCACATTGGTTTTGCTAGCTATAATATTGGTTAACAATTATAACTTCATGGACAAGTACAGCTGGAGATTCTTTATATCACCTGTACAAAACCAGTAGTAATAACAGTACACAACGCATTCTTGTCTCCACAACTGCCAAGGGACTTGTTCTGCT
Source organism: Falco biarmicus (assembly GCF_023638135.1). Taxonomy (NCBI): domain Eukaryota; kingdom Metazoa; phylum Chordata; class Aves; order Falconiformes; family Falconidae; genus Falco; species Falco biarmicus. Next base: position 450,473 of record NC_079301.1, on the reverse strand, counting down.
GAGAATATTTAAATAGATCCAGATAATAGTATGGAGAAAAATAATCATAAATAACATATTAATTTAGAAAAGTGTGCTCACCCTCCTATGGTAGAAATAGCTTTTTGGTAATCAGCTAAAACAATTGAGCCATGTATTGCAGCCACATAGTTCAGCCAATTAATTTGAGATCTAACATATTCTAACGGTCCCAACACAAACAATGAAATTAATCTGACAAGTTAATTTCACATTTTATTTCTTGCCCTGAGTTACTCAGACACATCCGAGAATAACCTCTCTAATCTGTATCTTGCTATTCCTCCCAACAGGGACAGCCATAACTATTAGCCTTCATTGTAGATCAAAGATTTGTGCTGCATACATGCTGCAATACGGAGAACAGAAGACAGCTTAATTCTGTTTGTGCCACTGACAACAGGAAAGGATGAGGGCATTCACTAGAAGTCAGGCTCCTGGCTTTTGGGTGAATGACTACTTATAGACATCACAGAGTCAACATCAACTTTGCATAGAGAGTAATGGGTCCTCAGGTACCTAAAAGGCATTACCATGCATTTTGTTGCTTTCCACAAATTTGTCATCCAGCAGGTTGATGTCCTTGTGATTTCCCTTACTGTAATGTTCCACATTCTCCTCCAAGTACCAAGACTTATTTTCATCAAAAACCAGGAAGAGCAGAGCAAACTCCCTCTTTACATCCTTTCTGATCCCATTGGACTGCAGTGCCCCTCTCCGGCAGACCTTCAGGGGTCCAATCAGACCGCTGTACATATCCTAATCAGAATGAAGGAAAAAAATAATCTCTGAGGCAAAGATCTTCTAATCCTCTCTTTTGTATGCAGCTCTTTGCCTTTCAGCAACTGTATTTTCTGTTCCCTGTATCAGCCCTCTTAAAACAAATGGTGCTACTGTGCAAGTATTCTCACTTGAACATCAGCAACCAAAGCACAAGAACAGAGACTATACATGCTTGTATGAATGCAAATCCAAAAGTCATAAATATGAATGGATCTGTGACTGCAAAAACATCTGCAAACATCTGCAACTTGAGATAAAAAGGGAAGGATCTCTGGGTTGAATGTGATTGTTTATTGCAGGATCCTCCAAGGTTGTTTCCCTGTGAAATCAATGCTATGACAACTGATTCTAGCAATGCTCAAATCTTCCTGCTTTATCCGTGGGGCCTAATTTTGGGAATTTTGGATAATTTCTGCCTTTCTAGTTTAGCCCTATGGCTCTCACCAGTAGAAACCATGACTGACTGGGAGATGTTCTCAATATCCTGCAAGTAACTGAAGGAAGGCTATTGTCAATGCAACAGTGGAATTGTTTTATGAAGGCTTGTGTTAGGAAAAAATAAGGACAAACATCCACACAAATCTGGAGGATTTCCTCTCCCATTAGAGTGTCGGACTGCTACCTTTCAGCTGGACCAATCCCTGAATTATATTCAGCTCACATTGTTTTCTGGAGGGCATTAAAAATGGCCTAATTGGGCTTTTCTGGTTCTAACTTCTATTTTACCTTTACTGGGTCCACCGTGGAGTAGTAGATCCAAGGAACACAGGCTGAATCATTTGGCCCTGGACCAGCTCTCTCAGGAACTTCCCATCGGTAGGTCACAATGTTGCCTGTGCGACAGAGAAGCACCACTAACACCAGTGTGATACACACACTTGCCGGTCTGCTGAGCAGCATGCAAAGCAAGACAAAACAAGACCTTGTCTCCAAAGTGCAAATTCAATTCTGCTTGCGTCAGACATTGCATCTTCTTTCCCCAAACACTCAAAGAGCAGGATGGAAGCTCCCCTTTCACAAGCAAAGCAGAGGGGTCACAGGATGCACATACTATCTGGTATCAGCACAACTGTTTTATCTGCCATCTCTGAAGGTGGACCTGACCAAGGAAGTTCCACCTCTTCAGTACAGATGGAGCTTGATGATCTTTCCTCTTTGAGGTATATCTATGATGCTCATTCAATTTGTTTTCAAAATTAATATTTTGCACATTAGCAATACGTGTCAAAGACAGGGCCCAACTGAAAACCTGTTTGTTGCTTAGACAGCCTGTGCAAGTTGAAGGGGACCAAAAATCACAGTCCAGATGCCAATTTCTGTAAAACAGAGCTATGATTTCAGTCAGAATCCTGGCATTCCTCCTATTCTGTACTATTTTCATGCCATTGTGCACATCACAAAAAAAGCATAGGTCCCAAAGAAGAGGGGCAGGCTTCCTCCACCATGGGCAGTCAGCCCAGAGCTACCAAGGACTGACTGAGATGTGAACTGCCACCACCTCTCTTCTTCCTGCAGACAGGCCACACTCAGTCAAGGAGAAAAAAGCTGCACACAGAAAAGTTTGTGCTACACTTATCCTAGAAGTCAGAGCCGAGTATGAACTTCCAGGGCTGCCAATTCCCACACAAATGATACCATTAAAACCATGGTGAACCTGAAAGACCAGTTATTGTTAAGTTCCAGTTCTCTACCATAAGAAAACAAGTACTTTAAGCCTACTTAAGGAAACAGTCTAGCTACAGGGTAAAATTAGCTTCATAAGCCCATACAGGCATACAGCTGGAGACCAGTGACTTACCAGGGTTTGCTACTTGCAGCTGTCCTGCCTCTCTCTCCAGCACCCCATGTGCATGAACAGAGTAGGGCCGAGTGGCGTTGTTCTTAAACACAATGTTGAGAATATCTCCTACTTCTGCCCACAGAAAAGGACCTTGAGATAGGAAGAATGTACTCTGAGACAAGCAAAATCCATCAACTTATCTCCTGAGGATATTCCCACCTCTCTCTCAACATCCTCTCACCACAATATATTCCCTTATAATATTTATGATGTTCCCCTCCCTCTTCTGGACCTTATCTCTACCCCACAAAAAGAACTGGAGGACAGTCCCAACTCAAGCAAGTGTTAGAAAACCAGACTGAGTTTCACAATGAGGTAAATGAAGGTTGTTATGCATTTTTAACTGTGCCCAGTACATCTAAGGCTTGATTTCTGAATACCACTATGCTAAACTCCGTATCTTGATCATTCCTTGCTGCTGGTTTCACAAAACACAGTAATATTCAATCTGGTCTGACAGCATCACAAATCGGAGCTGCAGCCTATTTTGAAGAGCATATACTGCCTCAGCCTTGCTGCTTTGCACCATAGTCCTGGGTTCATAACAGAGCTGTGCCTCCACAGACTTCCATCAGTCATCATAATGGGCTCCCCCACTTCCCAAGGCCTGCCTCCTTTTGCCCCAAAAGCATTTCTCTCACAGATTTTCACCTACATCTCTCAGACTGCCCTCTAGAAATCAGCAGTTCTACAGTCAGAGAAATGCAGACGTGAAAAATGCTTTGTCTGAGACAAAAGAAAACTAGTGCAAAGGCAGGCATGAGCAGCCAGCCTTTACTACAAGCTGTGTTCAGGGCTCTCTTCACTGCTGTCTCCAAAGCTGGCAGATGTGGATAGAAGACAGTCCAAGTTTCTCCTCGCTTGCAAACACACCAGATGCCTAATATCTAGGAGGCCTTCAGATTACAGCCCTTAGCCACTGAAGCTCTACAGTCCAAGTCCCACGGCTGTGTGAGTGGAAGATGTACCCTCTGCACGTATCCTTACCTAGTATCCCTAGGTGTTCATCACCATTTATCCTGTCCTTGGGGGTCTGGAAAGTACCGTCGGTGTACTCCCTGTAAACTGCTTTCTTGTACCTGGAGCCAAGCAGTCCGTTCTCATTGCTCAAAAATACATCGGCGTAGCTGAGAAATGCAGAATAGGTGCTGAGATACCCAAAAGCTCATGAGGAATAAACATCTAACTTGTGGCAGGGGTTCACTAGTTGAACGGGTTTCCCAGAGACCTGCCCTGGCTGCACAGGTGGGCACAGTGGTGCTGCAGCTCCATCAGCAGCACCTCCAGCAGGATCATGTGCACCAGGTCACAAGATGGCCAAGATACCCAATAGGCTTCACCAAGGTCTACTGAGAAACTCTGCCAACGGCTTCCCCAGAAGATGGGCACTACCTCTTTGCAGAATGGTTGTGCCGTTCCCTCTCCCAGCTTCGGTCAGGCATGTAGTCCCACACCACCTCCTCTGCCACAATGTAGTATGTCCGCACCCTCTTGTACTGAGGGGCAGGTGCAGGAGCCCTTTTTCCACACTTGGAAACGGAATAGTGTTCCCTCATCCCAGCCTGGTAGTGATTGCTTGTCTGGCAGTAGATCTCAAAAATCCCTGAGGGAGGCAGCACAAACAAGGAAATCGGTTACTGTTAAAGGTTCTAGGAAACAGCTGCTTGCCATGCAGCACTTGTGACTTGGCAGGCTTCAGTATGTGTGTTTGTGTATCTATGCGTTTGTTTAGGGAGCTTGGTTGCCACAGGCCAAGATTAAAAGGGGTTGTTAAGAGAAATGAAGCAGGAATAGCACAAAAAAGTCCTACACAAAAACCATCTCTGTAGTCTTTCTTCTGCAATAACCAGCTTGAAACCAATAAAATGATATAACTGTGCTACCACTGCTGAGATGCTGATTAAGTAAAAGATCTAGCCTGCAAATGCTGAAGGGGAGGAGACAACTAGCAGCTGAGTCAGTCCATCACATTGTGTGATGACGACACAGTATTGTGTGCCTGTCCTGCAAACTGGGAAGACTGGGGCCTGTCAAACATGAATCTCTTCAAGCCATGGACAGGGGAATTAAGCTCTGGCAACTGTCTGCTACTTCATTCTAAAATACATATTTGCATGTTTCTATAGGTCACAAGCAGCAATGTCCATCGGGGCTGTTACTACAAATATTTAATAGAAAGTGTCAGCCGAGAGAATCAGTCTGGGACAGTATCCTTTTATCTCCTGTTCTTCTCCAGAATCAGATGCAAATATAGGAGCTGTGACCTTGTAAATGGGACCAAACAGGATGTTAAAGCACAGCTCACCCAGTGAGAGTTTACACTGTGCTTAAGAATCAGCCACAGGAGCAAATACTACAAAGAGAGACTTTTCCTGCTGCTACGTTAGATGTGCAGGCACTTACCATTGTTATCAGGTTGCATGAATGCAGTAGCAAATGTGTGAGGGAACAGGTTTACTGAATCTGTCCGCATCCCATTCATCTGCAGGGTATTTCCCTGAAACACAGCTCCATGAACATCTGCTTCACTGCCCAAGCCCAGAAGGTGCCAGGACACATTGTCTCCTTCACACACATTCAGCCCAGGCAAGTTACCAAACATGAGTCCATTGATAGCTGCAAAGGAGAGAACAATTAACTCTCTGCAGGTAGGCACCAGCCAAGAGATTCATTTTGCGCATACATTTTGACAGGGCAGGCCTGTCAGTGGAGATGCAGCTTGCTTGTAATTCACCCCCGAATATACTCAGAACATGCTTCCTGAGACAGCTGCGCTTCTTGTCCCACATCCATCCCACACCCCAGCCACTGCCCCCAGCCTCACCAGATTTCAGGCCAATACAACACAGCCATTCCAGCTTCCCAGCTCAATCTTTAGGTGAAAAACTGCCCCATGTCCTGCAGGTGCATTCCTGCTATATGCAGAACAGCATCAGGCCATACCATGCATCCTGTTTGATTCCTCGAAGCCATCATCCTTTTTCACAGAAGTCTCTTCCATCCTCAAATAGTACCTTATGTTTGCATTTAAATACCAGCTGAGGTTCTCATCAAACACGCTGAAGAGAAGGTAAAATTCTTTGTCGATCCCTTTCTATAATTACAATGATGGCTGTTAATTTTTAAAATGCACCAGTTAACTATCCTTACAGTTAAATCTATTTTGCCCAGTTCTCATGTTCCCCTTTATCTTAAAACTTGACTCACTGAAGGCCAGGGCTCCATTCTTTTACTCATGTTGAATGTTCCTCTTTTGTTCCATGAGAGGCACCACTTGTGGTTTTTGTTCCATGATATTTCATGAGTAAAGTGATCAAAATCCAGTCAAGGATATGAAATCATTGCCTCCTTCCCTCACCACCCCTACGCTAAGGTGCAGGTTTCACCGCCTGTCCAAGCCAGAGCTGAGATCAGAGCCCAGCCCACGAGACAGGCTGATGACTGTGTTCCACCCTTCTTTCTCCTATCACAGGCCTGGATTGGGAATTTTTTTGTTAGCCTAAATCCTTGAGAATGTTAATTCTCTTAAGAAACACATTCCAAAGCCTGGTGTGTTTCCCACTAGAAGATCACTGGTGCTGTCCAGACTCTTGCTCTGGCATCAGCTTCCTCAGCTGTGCCCAGGATGACAGCCTGCAGTGAGGGCTAAGCCACTCCCAGCCCACAGCACTTGGGTGCACAAGGAGTGGCTGTGCACCTCTCCCAGTTAAGCATTCATTAAAAGGGTTGCCTCAAACTGCAGTCAGAATTGCTGCCCCAGGTAATTTTTTCCCCCATCCTACCTTTACCAACAAGTCTTCCTGTTTTGTTTACATCCTTTCAATATCTGCAAGTGTTTAATTATCACAGCTCCTTCACAGAGTGGCCTGTGTATATTCAGGATCCTCTCTGCTCACATTTCTGCCCTGTGTAACATGCTGATCTCTTCTGCACTCTTAATTTAGCCACATTGTGCCACCACTGTAAGTAAACTCCAGGGAGGTTCTCCTGGCAGCTGTTTTCAGCTGTCAGCCACTCCCTGATCCATACCACAGGCTAGCCAGGATGGCAGCAGGCTGTTTTTCTGCCGCCCACTGTCTTTCACAATAAGGCTCTACTAATCTGTCTTCCACTTCCCCAGCATATTAATTTACTGTCTTCCCTAGACTTACCGCCATGAGTAGACTATCCCTGAGTGAAAGTCCAGGAGGAAGCTCTGGCTGCCCTTCAGATTTCACCTCTCTTTCATCAAAAGCATAAAGACTGACATGCATTTTCACATGCTTTTTTGTAGCCAACTCTGCTTGAAAATGAACTGATCTTGCAGGAGAAATGAGGTTCTCCCAAGCCTCAAAGCACTGTACCACTCAAGCAAACCACCCGTAAGTGAAAATGTCTTTCCAATGTTTTCAAGACTGCATTTAATATTCCACATGCATCTGAAAGCAGCCTGCTATCCAAGTCTCAGGACAAAAGCAACCTATAAAAGTCACACCCTAGATACGGCTGTTCAGTCAAGTTAGAGTTTTAAAGCTGAGCCCAGAAACCATTTTAAAGGGCAGCCCCTGGGAGCCCAGACCACCAGCCTTCCCCATGAGACCCGCGCACCAGCTGTCCTGATGTTAACCTGCCTCGTGGCTTTGATTCGACTCTCCCACACTCATGCTATCGTACGTTTTTCTCATCAGGTTCCCTAACGTTTTCCTGATGCTTCCTTTCTCTACAAGAAAGCAAAGAACCTGATAAAAGTGTGGCGGGAAAACTTTTACCTGTTTGCCGTTGCTGTCCAAAGTGCCGGGCTTGCAGATGACCAGAGGCCCTACTAAGCCCGAACTGGGGTCTTTGATGGGATTTGCAGCTGAGCTGTACATCCAGGTCAAGCAGGGAGGGTCACTGGACGTGGGCCCAACATGCTTCGGCACAGTCCAGCGGTATGTGAAATTGTGTAGTGGCGCAACAGAAACTCCATTCTGGGACAGACCTTTAAAACAGAGGTTGGCATGGTTATTCTCAAGGTCTCTGTGCAAACTTGGTTACGTCTTCTCACAAGCTGCATTCATACTGGGCTTTACTTCATTCATGTCACTAGACTACTGGCATCTTTGAAGTGTGATGTGGGTGTGTTTATAAGGCACACGCTGCCCTCAGTAAAATCCCCCAGTGCCATGGCAGAGATGGGCATGGCAATGGGAAATAGCACAGCAGATCCAGCTGCACCTGGCGAGATGAATGTTGGAAGCACATGGAGTGCACAGGGCACATTCCTCTGTTCATGGGGTCTACAAAAGCTAGAAATGGTCTGAGCTTTGTTTTACAATTTTCATCTGAAAAACAGCACCCTCCAGCACGCTCCCTGGGCACTGATTCAGTGGAAGGTCTCCATCAGTGGGGCCTCAGGCAGCTCATAGGAGCAGTCTGGCTTCCACCCAGCTCCTGAGCACATCCAGTCTTTCCTGGCTGCAGCAGGGGCCATGGAGCTCCTCCACCAGCATGAGCATTGAATCACTCAATAAAAAGGAGCCACAAACCATCATGGTACCGCATCCCTTCCCACGCCTTCCCATAGTACACTCCATGAGGCTGGATGCTGAAAGGCCAGGAGGCTTTGTTAACAAACGTCACCAGGATGGTGTCTCCAACTTCAGCTTTGATCACTGGACCTGCACAAATAGGAGAGAGCACGTCAGCCACAGAGCAACTCCCCAGACGACCAGGCAAACCACCAAAGCCGGGGGGAGCCTAAGACACAGGAGAGGGGGAAGTGCCAGCACTGCCGACAGCCACTCAGCCCTGACAGTGGGAGCAGGGCGCTGAGCAGAATCAACTGAAAGCTTTGGATTTGTGGCAGCAGAGGCTTCAGACCTTCACAGGAGTAACAAAATGGCCAGATGTGCTGAAATGCCCTCAGGAAAGGGCTGTGTCTCTCACAAAGGCTGAGGGGGCCTCAGGTTGAAGGCGTGTGCCTCAGGCAGGCACATAAAGAGGGGTGCAGGATGCCCTAAAGCCCACCACTGTCTGTAGGCCACGGCCGCAGCCAGCCAGAAAGGAGCCATGAGTCTTTAATAAGCCAGTCAGTTCCCACCAGCCTGCAGACCCCCGGGCCCACAGCCCACTCCCAACAGCCATGAGAGGGGATGAGGAAAGCCATGCTGCTGCTTAGCTAAACCAGCAGACCCATGCCTGGATATGCACATCATTTAGGTTGGAAAAGACTTTTGAGATCATCAGGTCCAACCATTAAACCAGCATGGCCAAATCCATCACTAAACCATGTCCCTAGGTGCCTCATCTATGTGTTTAAGCACTTCCAGGGATGGTGATTCCACCCTCTCCGTGGGCAGCCTGTTCCAGTGCTTGACAACCCTTTCAGTGAAGAAATTTCTCCTGATACCCAATCTAAACCTTCCCTGGCGCAACATAAGGCAGTTTCCTCTTGTCCTGTCACTTGTTCCCTGGGAGAAGAGACCAACCCCCAGCCCAGCTCCAGCCCCCTCAGGCAGCTGCAGAGCAATGGGGTCCCCCCCCGAGCCCTGTTTCTCCAGGCTGAGCACCTCCAGGGGCTCTCCACCAGACTGTGCCCAGCCCCTTCCCCAGCTCCATGCCCATGGCTGGACACACTCCAGCCCCTCAGTTTCTGTCCTGTAGTGGGGGGGCCCAGAACTGAACCCCACATTCACGGGGTGGCCCCCCCAGTGCCAGGCACAGGGGTATGGTCACTGCCCTCATCCTGCTGGTCACCTATTTTGGATACAAGCCAGGATGCCGTTGGCCTTCTTGGCCACACTCTTGATGTGCCTCCACATGCTCAGGTTCCCCAGTGGAGAGCACCTGAAAGCCACAGGTAACCATGGTGTCCCCCAGCCCTGCACCCCAGCAACTGCTACCTCGGGGCTTAACATCTCTTTTGCCTGGCACCCCAATTCCTCAGGGGAACCCCAAGCTGAGCCCTTTGTTAATGTACCACTCTCCTTCCACTGCAGGAGAGGGATCACCTCTCTGGCCTGGAGCCATGTCCCTCTCAGCTCCAGCAATTAAGACTTAGGGCTGGACTGCTCCTCACAGTTCAGAGGGACCCCATTAGCCCACTGGTCTACCACAGGGCAATCCCACTGCAACTGTTGCACCAATGAGGCTCCCTCTTCTTCTTCCCCATCTCTCCCATCCTGGATGGCCCAAACTCCATCCCCACTGTTCATTAAACACCTTGGGCAACTGATGTAGGCTGTAAAACCAACAGACTGAGAACAAAAGGCAAGCAACCTGCTGGGTGGTTGGTGGCCTGGATGGGCTACCCACAGTGGCTGGTAAGCACACAGGACTTTGGGCAGCACTGCAGCCAGCCACTGCGAGGGAGAGCACAGGGCAGGCTGCAGGGGCGAGCTGCAGGGTGATGGACAGTAAGGTGCCCACAGCTGGTGTGTCTAACAGCCTCATGAAGAAAAACAACAATGCTAACAGCCGACTACCCAGCCTTCCCCACAGTATAGCTTTGTGTAGTTTAGGGCAAGAATGGGCAGCATAAGCCACCAGTGCATGCCCATGCAGCATGGGCTGTCCACACCATGCCACATCACATTCAGCAGCTCCCTGTTCCAGAGCCTCATATCTCTTCTAGACACCCCAACCACTTCACCAAGTCTGCTTTAATCAGCCAGTTCAAATGAATCCATGTAACTCCAACAGATGTAACTTGTTTATCTGACCAGGGGTTTTAATCAATTAATCCTTCAGTGGTTTGTTTGTCAGTAGAAAATACCTATAATTTCTTTCTGCAAAGTCATATCTAAGTTTTCCCTCAGTCACCTGTTTTTCTGTAAGAATGTGGCTATTCCTGGCAACACTAACCCTTTTATCCACCCCGCCCCCCGACTCCCAAGGTCCAGCAGGATGCTGTCAGCTCATTGTGCTGCATCTCTCCTATGCAAACTCCACCATTTAACTTTTATTTAGCTTCTTATACTTCTTTTTCACTTTTCTCTGCTACTCTCTCCCCCATCTCCCAGTCTGTATTTTACTCCACATGCTCTCTCCCTTCTGTGGCCTCTGCTGGAATAGTTGTTGCTAATTTCTGGTGTTATTAAGTTATTAGTCACTGCTGATGCAAGGAAATTGGACCACACCTATATGCCTCTAACATGCACATCACAGCCTTCACACACAATTTGTTTGCCTCTGCAGACTCCCCGTTTTCTTCTTTCATTCTCCTTCACCACCTTCCCTGTTAGCTATAATAAAGCAAGCAGCTGCTTAGAGGATGAAGCTTTCTGTGAGAAAGTGGGGTTTGTTGCATGCCTTGAAGATGTTCAGTCAAAAAGACATAACCAGGGGCTACTACTGGCCATTTAGCTCTATTTACAAATAAGACACTATGTCCCTCAGCCCTTACTACCAACCTCTGAAAACTGCCCTGGCAGAATAGTGGTTCTATGCTACCTTTCCACATCCTCAGTCTGCTCCCTCACCTTTGGGTGTAACTGCTGCAAAACACCTCCTGTGCCACTCACTGCACCACAAAACGAGAGGACAGTTACAGCTGTCTGGCACTCCTGACATTAGCACTGTTCTCACTGACACTGAAAGAGGATTTGTGTTACTGGATGATTCCTACCAAGTATCCCAAGGTGCTTCTCCTCTTCTGATTGCTGCTTTTCCTCACGGAAGCTCTCATCAGTATACTCCACGTACTTTGCCTTCCAATAGACTCCCCCAATTCGGTAAGTGCTACGCTTGAAAAACTGCTCAGCAGGTCTAAATGCAAAAAGCAAATATCAGGTCATTTCTATGAAAATCAGTCCTGTTATTCTCCTGCTCCCTTCCCCACACCCCTCCCCTTCAGCAGTGCCAGCAACATCTCCAAATCAAGCAGCTTTTCAGACAAGGACAGCATCTCTGGTTTGGAAAAAGCACAGCTTGTCTCTGAAGCTTTTTCATCCCACAGGCTCATCGACCCGTGTGTTCAGGGAGCGCTTCTGACATGCAGCCCTCTCCCAGCTGAAACAGCCAGGTTTGATGGCACTGGTCTGAACAGCATTTCTATAGAAGATGTGCAAAAGAGGGCACTGAACAACAGTGCAGTAAAGCAAAAGGCAGTGCTTAAACACAGTTCAGAGGCCAGGCGACAACTGCAATCATAACTGAAAGAAAACCCCACACAACAGCTGGAAAGAGAGATTTATTTCCTCTGCTACCACCCTCTCCAAACATACAGACAAATGTAATATGCCTTGCAGGAAAGGAAGTTTAGTTACAAGGCCAGCTCACTGGTCTAAGGAGCTTTCAGTTCTAAGGTCTGCAAGAGAGTTGCTGCATGACTTTCAGTAAATTAACCTCTCTGCATTTCTACTTCCCCATCTGAAAGAGGCATATCCTCTCCCAACAGCTTCCCAGGGAAAGGAATGGAGGGAGAGGAACACCTTTGTTTCAGTTACTCAAAATCTGAATGGGGAAACCACTCACCAAGTACTATCACAACCATCTGACATGTGGGATGGAAGGTTGTCATCCAGGTCACTACATCTGATTTCCTAGAAATTGCTTGCTGCAGCAAAGCTACACTGAAGAGTATCTGCAGGCTAGCTCTGCCACCCTGTGTCTTCTGCAAGATGTGCTTTCTTAATGGTTCATCAATCATATGGATCTGTTCCTAGCTCAGGCACAGCAAGCAGAAATGAAACGTGGTGACAAGTGTGGCAGCTCATGTTCTACATAAGCTGGGACTCCTCGCATCTGTGGCTGAGACTACAAAACACAGCATGCTTCCACATGAAGTCCCTTGAGGTACCTAGTACTGCTCTTGGTACAGCCTACCTACAACAGCCCATGCTTCCAGGAGCGATCCACCTTCCCATGGAATGTACTCCATGTGAACTGCAGGCATGTATTTTGGCAAGAAAGAAATTCCATATTTTCCATAGCAGCCCCCCAAATACTGCCCTAGCCCATCAACTGCTGGCTTACCTGCCTGCCTCACTCAGCAGTTTCCCACTGCTTTGGTCGAGCCCTGAAGGTCCATAGTCCCACTGCACTTCCTTTGCAGCTATGTAGTATTTCCGAACTCTCCCTTCCAGGGTGGATGCTGGAGCTTGTCGAGAACAGGGCCGGACTTCATAGAGTGCCCCCATCCCAGCTATCCAAGACATGGCAAAAGACACATGCTTAACACCTCGCAGCCAGTCTGGCTAGGCAATGAACACAGTCCCACCTTCCTTTTCTATCACAGACTGGCTGTTTCTCCTCTGTTGTCTCAAAAGGCACACAGCTGGGAGAAGGGAATTGGGTGGTTTCCCCAGCAAGGAGTTTTTTGCATTAGTGAGCAGAGCCACTTACCTTGCATATTGGATGCTACGGAAGTATGGACAGAAAGCAAACAGAGCCTTCTGCTACTCTCAGATGTACCATACAAGTGCCTCTCAGAGGGACTAGAGCTCTTCAGGCACTGCCTCATCCTAGCTTTCAGCTGTACCAAACTTACTGTCTTCACCACCTATCAACGTGGAACATCACACAATGGTGCAAGTCATCCCCAGTAAGCCTGGCCTGCACATTAATAATCAGTCCACCGCAATTTATAAAGACATATCCCTCCATTCACCTAAGGATGTTTTTAGTGGGAATGCTGCCCAAGGCACTGTCCCCTAACACACTGTACATCACAGGACCACACTGGGGGGGCGGGGGGGGGGAAGCTGCAGGGTGCAGGACATACTCCAGCCTCTGCCTTACCTTGGATGTGATCATTGATCTGACAGCTCAGTAGCCATCTCCCGGGATTACTGGGGATCATGTCTGCTGTAACAAAAGTGGCTGGGAAGAGGCTGGCCACATCTGTCCTATGGCCTCGAATATTGAGTGTTTCTCCATGGAAGTAGGCTGTATGGACATCAATTTCATTGCCCATCCCAAAGAGATGCCATGAAACATAATCCCCAGCACACATCGTCACCTCAGGGAGGTTCCCAAACACATAACCATTAATAGCTGCAAAATCAAGCAAGTCAAAATCAGAGATTAGAAAAGAGCCTTTCAGAGTACAGATACATTTGGAGGATAGACCTAACCAGAAATCCTCCTTCTCTTGTTCTGGAGAGCCCAGCTCCACAATTCACTCCCAAAATTAAGTGTATTCAAAATCTCCAAGCAACTTAACCAAGTCTCACTCAAGCCAAAGATTTATTGTGGTTTACACTTCTTTCTGGAGTTGTTGCACTGTCCCTGTGACACAGTTTAGCATGTGATCTCAGAGCTTGCTATCTCCCGTTTACCCACACAACAGCAGAATGCACATTTCAAGATACCAGACCACAGACACCCCTGGAGTGTCTGGGCAGAGTCAGCAGCTTCACAAAGGTGACACTGACCATGCATTTTGTTGCTGTCTTGGAATTCCTCATCTTCTTTGTCTACAGAGCCCGGATCTGTGCAGAATGATGCTATGTTCTCATCCAGGTACCAGCTTAGGTTCTCATCCACCACACTGAACATCAGAAAGAAATCAATGTCCACATCCTGGCGCCTCTGAGAACTGCCAGTCAGTATTCCTAGGGTGAAAAAGACAAATGAATACTCACCTATGCAGAAAATCAGACATCAGTCAAGGGCTCAACACACCAATAGAAGAGTCACTCTTACCACACAAGTTAGAGACAGATGCTTTCCCCACCATCCTTAGCACAGCTCACTGCAGAGTTCTAGCAAACTCACTTCTCTAATATATCCCTGCTAATACATTTCTCACTCCCAAGCATTTCTGCTGCTGCATGGATGAACTGCAACACCTTCAGTGTTCTTACTCCTGCTGAAATCAAACAGTCCCCCATTTTTTTTTTTTTAAATACACAAACTAGGTCTTGGACAAGATTCCTGCTTTTAATATGGATTCAGACAGCTCTCAAATCAAGATGCCTACAAGCCCACCTGCCCAGCCACTAAGGGATAAAGACAACATAACAACCAGAACACAGGTACTGAGGGCTGCATTTTCCCCTGAAGCTGGGAACTGCCCACCAGAGTATCTTATCCTATCCTTGTTCCAAGTCACCACAAAATCTTCACAGTATGAAACTGCAGCCCTCAGCTGCTTTCTATTTGGAGTTTTTACCTTTTTTACATGTAAGTAATGGCCCAATTAATCCAGATGCAATGTCCTTTGGTGCATCAATGTGAGAGTGGTAAATCCAAGTCAAGCAGTTTGGGTCATCAGCAGTTGGGCTGTGATCTTTAGGGACAGTCCAAGTATAAGTGTAACTCCCTCCTGGGAAAACAGCATCATCCTTCTTCTGATCCTGGGGGGACATATCAGGATACAGGGATCCTAGAACAATTGAGCAATCACAACATCCATTCAACAAAAGCAGAGATGCCCACACACATAATCTTATACTGAGCTGCTCTCACTCAGAGCACTGCACATATACACTTGGGTAGCAAATTTCAAAGTGAGATTCACCATCCCAAGGCTGAAATAGTATTTAATCATCATTCCCTCAAAGAGAAACTGAGGCACAGAGCCATTATAAGGCAACCTGCCCAGTAAATAGTTCAGCACAAAGTCAGAAAGATGATTCCCATTCTGCCTATTGCTACTTTGCCTTCAGCTCTGCAGTGTGCCACAGTCAGCTCTCTACAACTGTCAGCTCTCTTGGGTTGCTTCAAACAGCAGTTCTTTGATCTCATACTTCACCATTCTTGTGAACTCCCTGAAGCTCATCACATTCATGACTTCTACTACAGCACTTCAAAAAATGAATATAGCTCTCTTCCTCCTGCACCTCTCTCCCACTAGCAAGCTTTGGAGGTTCTTCTAAAAATCAAGAAATCTGGGGTGTGTATCATATTGCCCAGGTCAGAAGACTACTCCCAGAGCTGTGAACCTGCCAACCCAACATCAGCTGACTTCACTAAACACCTAAATGCAGTTGCTGGAAAGCTTTCGGCTAACCAAGTCTGTGGCTTTACAGTGCATATACTCCTAAGCTCCCATCAAGAAAAAATTGTCTCCTTTATGGCAGTGGCTCATTTACCTTCAGAGTCCTTTTCATAGAAAACACCATGAGGATGGATTGTATACGGTCGACTAGCAAAATTTTTTAAGTGTACTTTAATGGTATCCCCCACTTCTGCTCGGATGATGGGCCCAAGGAACCCCAGCCAGCCAGGTTTGGGAATCTCAGTGGTGTACGTGGAGTCTGTGTGTTGCTTATAGACAGATTTCTTGTATGTGCTTCCCACCCTGTCTTTCCCAGGATGGAGGAATGTTGAGGCCCTGCTGTTAAATTCAGAAAAGGGAGAGACACCATGAGTCATACATTATATAAAACAGCTGGTCAATAACACAGTAGAGTGACAACAACACACAGCTTTTCCAGGTAAGCCCAAAGGCTTTGGCAGTACAGAGGACCATCTGTGCTCTACCCTAGCATGCTTTAAGTCATGAACTTTCTCCTCCCACTCCTCTGGCTGCTGTGACACAGGTAGCACAGCCCTCTTGAGAAACAGGCAGTACCAGCCATTAGGCTTGTCTGCCTTCCAAGCATGTGAAACAACAGGGAGACATCAGCATGTTACCACCTTGGGTAACGCCTGGGACCACAGCCACAAGTATGGCCAGACACCTGCTGCCACGCACAGCCCCATCCCCAGTTCTCCACAAATAAACAAAGTGCACCCCTGAACTGTGCCATTCCTTGCAAACAAGGAATGGGAAGGATGGTGCCTCCCTGACATTCACATGTGGTTGTCACAGGGAAGACCGAAGCCCTTCTCGTGCCAGCTTCAGCCTTCATTAGGCTTTTAGAAACTTACTTCAACACCTTCATGGCATTCACAACTAAATCACAAGAGGCACGGGGGGGGGGGCAGATCTCCTGAGCTCTCTGGCCAGAATTCACAGTCTAAAAGATGATTTTTCACTTAACAGATTCTGAGTTACTTGTAAAATAGCAGACAAGTCAGGCAGGCACGTACCCAGCACATAACCAGCTTCCAGAGTTAAAACCTCATACAGGTACTAAAGTTCAACTCATGAGCGTATTTGCTCTTTATGACTAATTCTTAACAGATAAAGAGATGAATCATGGTCCAGGCATGAGTGGGACCAGCTAAATGAGAGCTGAGGTTACTCCTCCTACTTGCCCATTACTGTCAATCACTGCACAGTAATACAAGTAGCCCTGAAACAGGCAAACTAAGCGCGTACCGCCAGAAGATGAAAAGTGAAGACCAAAATATTAAGCATTGCCCTTGCCATTCAAAATCGCGAAGGGCTGGGCTCTAGCTATACAATCCCTGCAGCCACTATTAGGCAAGAATGCACAGATAATTCATACTTCATTTTATAGATGTGCCTCTTTTTCCATCCCACATAGTCCATTTCTTCCCCCAAAAAAAACTTCAAGCATTTTTACTATCTCTGTCATTCATATCACCATCACAACTTTTTCTTATTGCTAGCAATTTGGTTTCTACAATCATTGTACAAATAAATCTCATTAGCTAATTGTTTGCTGTGACAGAACAGCTTTTAAATTGCTTTTAAGTTTAATAGCCTTGAATTTAATTTCCTTCTCTTCATGTATTATGAGATACAGCAAACAAAACCCAACGGCATTTGTTATCACTGCAGGAGTCAGTGATAACATCTTCATTAATCTTGAATTCTGGGGGGTTTCCTTTTCTGTGAACTAATTTAAGTCTATTCAGCAGCTTCAGAGAACTAACTTTTCCACACTAAATTGACAGACCTTGATGTTTTTCTGTGAACCCTTCCTACTCCTGCTGCGCTGTTTCTGAAAGGTATGTATAAATCCAAGTGTTATTTATTACAAAGAGGTAAATGACTAAGAACAGGTCAAGAAATACAGGTTATTTGCCAGAGAGAAAATTTGGGGGGCAGCAAGTAGGGGTGGCAGGGAGAAGCACAAATGCCTTTAAAAGGCTTTGGAAAGCTATATAAAAACAACCAAACAACAGCCACCAAAGAAAAAGGTTTGGCATTTTGAAACCTAAAACCAAAACCTGTTTTTGTAGTGACTCAAAGTAATTATTGCAGTTTCCAGATTTACTTTTGCAAAAAAAAACCCCACAAAACATTTTTCAAACAACCCCTAAAATTTCCAGCAGAAAATTCCATTTAAACAAAAACAAGCCAGCTCTGTAAAGTCATTTACATCAAGGCAAAAAGTCATCATGCCCCAGGATACACCAGCTAATCACCAGCTGGAACTAAGAAAAATGAAACCCCAGGGCAGTGTATTGCACAATCTGTTCTATTACAGAGCATTGGTACTTCTCTCTCGAGTACAGGCACTGGATGCTCCACTAAACTGACCATTTATTTTCCCATTGATACAGTTCCTATGTTCCTATCATAAAACAAATTAAATATTAAGCTCAAAGATCAGGCATCTATCAGATCACGTCTCTCACTTGCTTAGATGCCTCAGAATACTTGCATGAAATTACTCACAAAATTCCTATTTTAAGCCAGTACCAGATTCAACTCCGACAGAACTAAACATACAGGTTATGTGCAATGCTCTGGTTAGAGAGTACGTTCTTTCCTGTTGGAGCATAGTTCCAGTCCACCTCATGGATCCCCAGGTAATAGACTCGGGTGACACCTCCAGCAAACAAGGGTCGCAGCACATGGATGTAAAGCAGCAACAACCAAAACAATCCCATCGTAACCTGAAGTGAAGGCACTTTTGGAGGTTACACCTATTTGGGAGAACAGAACAACAAAGGTAATGAAACACAAGTAGAATATGACCAAATGGTTTGAAGGTACTGGACATTCTGAGAGGGTCTGAAGAAATTAGGTAGAAGTCCTATTGGGATCATTATTCAAATATCCAAGAAAGAAATCACTCCCATAACAAAATTAATGCACAAGGTGGGTGAAGATAATGCCTTGCTAATCAGCCCCCAATACAAAACATCCTTATCTCGTAACAGTTTAATTAACCTTTGGTTTTGTCTGTAGTTGTCTTCCAAATGCTTTGCTTCATAGCACTAAGAAGATACTGCTCATTCAGTAAGCTTTCACACCGTAGGAGACAAGGTCAGCAGATTCACAGCAAGCACTATGTTAGCAGAAAAGGCACCTGTACTAAGACCAAAAGGCACTTGGACTAAGTACCTTCCAAACATGCTGTACTATCCTCAGAAGCTATAGTAATAAAGTATTTACTTATTCCAGTCATTAAATTGAGAAGTTGAGACACAGCAACTCTCAACTTGGAAAAACCTTTTTTCCCTCCTTTCTCAAAAAGGGGCTGTAGGGATCTCTCTAAATCCACGATGGTTTTGATCCATCAGCACAGTATAGCCCTGCTCCAGCAGCAAGCCCTTCAGAAGGACCTGTCGCACACCTGAAGCGGCTCAGGCACAGAACAGCCCCCTCCCATGCAGCGCACTACAGAGCAGTGATGATGGCAGTGCTTGCTCTATCCTGCTGCTACACACTGTCTGCTAACCTCACCAACCTCATTCCCCACTACCGCTGCTCCAGGAACCAGTGCTGTTCAGAGAGGTGAAATACCTGCACAGACCAAACTCCATGCTTTGCGACCTCTTTATTGGCACAGAACGAGTGGGAGAGCTGTGCTCATGATCTTTCGCACACACACACCATACTAGCAAACGGCAGCGGTGAGAGCAATGATGAAAGACAGAGCCAGTGGCACCAGCCCTCAGCCTGAAACCTCCCATCCTGCCAGCACACACCCTGCTGGGAAGGGCCACAGGGATGCTTCCAACTCAGCTGAAGCAGCAGCCTTCTTGTCAACGTAGGTCAAAGTACATAGGAGCAGTTTTCCAGGGAAAGCACACCCAGCCTCAGGGACTGGTTGCCGCTGAGCCCTGGGGGTCAGTGCAGGCTAATCTTTATGTTCTCTTACATTGACAGGTTTTGTAAGCAACACCAAATCCTAGAAAAGGACAAAGCTTAGACTTTATACCAAGGGCGAACAGTGAATCTTAAAGTTGGTTGTGAAAACTGCCTACTGAGACAAATTAGATAAATCAGACAAAACCAGAAGTCATGGCAATCTAAATGCCTTGTGAACATGCTCTGGTGTTGAAAAGAAGTCTTTGGGACAGCCTTATGGAGGCTTTACAAAAGTTCCTGTCCGGACCTCAGGCTAGAGGTGGATCACAACATTACATGTACCTCTGCAGCAATTTTAGGGAACGGCAAAACATCACTCAAGGAAGGCTCAACAGGCTAGACTAATCCCACTCACACATTCTCTTCACAGACTAACGCCATTTAGTTACTCTACTAGTGCAAGATGAAGGAAATCAAGTTTAAATTATTTTCCAAAAAGTCAGTTTTTCTTTGAAATATCACAGAATGGTCAGGGTTGGAAGGGACATCATCAAGAAATATATGGCTTGATTAAGGAAAAAAAGGAAAAAACCCAAACCCCAAACTCTGTACTACATTCGTCCCTGAACCTTAGTACTCTATAGCAGAATCCTCACTCCCAAGACTCGCCTTTGCCGATTCACTGCCAGCACAGGAATTGCGAAAGCAGCGCTGCAGGACGGGGAAGATGCAAATGAGTGAGACACAAGGGACCAACAGGAGACCCCACCTCTGACCACCCCTCCAGGCCCACAAAACCCCTCAGTGCCACCCTCTCAGAACTTAGTTCCTCCCTGTTGGGCTTTTTTAATACATATATATATATTTTTTTTACACGGCTTAATAGTTCCTTTGACTAACCAGCTTCCATGTTACCAAGGCAGACAGGCTGAGGGGCGGGTTCTTGCCCGACCCCTGACTCCAGGCGAACCACTGCCCAAGAAAGAGGGGAGCAAAGTGCTGGGGGGGGGGGGAAAGCACGGCCCCCCACCTGCCCCACCTCACCCGGCCCCCTGCCCGTCCTCCCCCGCACCTGCCCCCCCCCCCCCTCACCCGGCCCCCTGCCCGTCTTTCCCCTCACTTGCCGAGCGGGGCCGCAGCCGGCGGGCATCCCCGGCGCGGGAGCTGCAGGGCCGGGACGCACAGGTGCCCGGGGGACAAAGTCTGGGCTGCAGAAAGGGCCGGCGCGGCCCCGCCCGCTGCCCCCGCCCCGGTCGCCCCCACTCCAGGGCCCAGCACCGCCCACCCCCCCCCCGCCCGCCCCGGGCGACCCCGCCCCGGGCGCCCCCGCTCCAGGGCCCGGCGACACCCCAGCCCCATGCGCCCCCGCTCCAGGGCCCGGCGCCCACCCCCACCGCCCGCGGGGACTGGGCCGCCCCGCCACACACCTGCAGGCCGCGCACACGAAGCCCGGGCCGCGAGACACCCACCAGGGCCTCCCACGGCGCGCGCCTGCCCGGCCTAGCCCCGAGCTCAGCGCCCCGTGGCCTGCCCGGGCGGGGACTCAGCCCCCCGGTACGGTGAGCCCTGGCAGCGCGGGGCAGTGCCGGAGCTGCGGCACGTGGGTGCCGGCACCTACCGACGGGGCGGCTAGGGCGGGACGCGGGCTCTCCCCAGGGACACAGCAGGCGCGGCGTCGCGCGGCGGCCCCTTTAAGGGCGCCCGGCGGTGTCACGGGGCCGCGCTCCCCGGGGAGCACAACAACAGTCACGCTCGCAGTCGCCGGGCCGGGCGGCGAGGGGGCGGGGCCAGGGGTCGTGCACCAATCAGCGGGCTCCCCGCGCCGGAGGCCCCGCCCTGCGTAGCGTCACGATCGCCGCTGCCTGCCCCGCCCGCCCTGGCCCGTTGCACGGGAGCGCGGCCCGGCCCGAGGATGAGGGAAGGGCCGGCGCTGGCCGGTGCGCCTCCGGTGCCCGGCTTCCTGGCCAAGCTCTGGGCGCTGGTGGAGGACCCACAGAGCGACGATGTCATCTGCTGGAGCCGGGTGAGGTGGCCCGCGGGGCCGTGGCCCGGCCGGGCGCTGCTTGCCGGCGGGGCGCGAAGGCGGCCGCGGGGGGCGGCGGGGCCGGCCGGGGTGTGCCGGACGCGCCGGGCCGCAGCGGCGGGGCCGGGCGGGTAGCGCGGGGGGGGGCGGCCCCGCTGCGGGGAGCGGGACCTAGGCTGGCGGCAGGGGAGGGCCCTCTGTGTCCGCCCGTCCCCCCCGCAGAGGCCGGGAGCGCGTCGGGTGGCGGCGCGGCCCCCACGCCTGATCGGGCGTTGCAACGGCGCAGCGCGCCCGGGCGTGGAGATGTCAGGTGGCACCCGTTTAGCTCCGGGTGGTGGTGCTCCGTAGGAAAGACAGTGTCAGAGGTAATTAACTTTTAATTTTTGTCTCCTGAGATTGGGAAGAGCGGCCTGGCTGGCCCCGTGAGCTCTCAGGCGCAGGACGCTACACGCATTACAGGCTAGTGAGGTGTCCAGCACAAACCCCAAGTTTATTTTTGTCCCCTCTTACTCTTTAACCTGTAGGATTTTCTTCACTTTTTCCAGAGGCTTGGCCTTCACAGGGCTAAAGATGGAAAGAGACGTAGGATTTTTGTTCTCTATGTGAACAGCACAAAAATGATACAGAGACCCGCCTGGTTTCAGGAAGTTTGAACTTGATACTACAGTCAATCTGAGATGGCTTGTGTCACAGTTACCCTCGGTCACCGCTGGGTAGTGCGGTCTGAACTTTTAGTAACTGCAGTGTTGCTCTGTTATTTTTAGTGGTGACATAGTACCGTACAATGGAAGAATCTCGTCAGGAGCTGGGCAGACTGATCAAAGCAGATAAAAGCCCTCCGGTGGCATGAATTCCATTGTGCTTGAGCAACATTTAGGTTTCCTGTAGACGAAGAAAGCAGCAGATACACAGGGTTTTAGAACAATATTTCTTTGGATTGAGATCAAAACCTCCAGGCTTTAAAAAAATACCCCATTCAGTAGACGTGTTCCATCCAACCATCTTTTTGGATGCAAACTTTTTAGTACAGTCCCAAGTACTCAGAAGTGCTCATGCAGACAATTCCCTCTGCAGAGTGTTTTGCCTTTCCCTGTTGTAAAAACTGTCCCTGTTGATTTTGATCTTATGAGCAACACCTTAGAAAAACTGTGCTTATTCTCTGACTGTTACTTTTGCTTATTTCCTAGAATGGTGAGAACTTCTGCATTCTGGATGAGCAGAGGTTTGCCAAGGAGCTACTCCCCAAGTACTTCAAACACAACAATATTTCCAGCTTCATACGACAACTTAACATGTGTAAGCATCAGCTGTCCTTACGTATTCTTTCTGCCAAGTTCATTGCTACTTTAAATGAACCAATTGACTTAGTGGGTCTTTCATCCCTGAAAAGTGGAATTCTGGTCTTGAGCTTGCTTTGCAAAAGAGAAGAATGACAGCAGAGCTTGGCTTAGCCTTTTTTTTTCTGTGTTTCAGCTCTGAGTACTTTTGAGCAACAACTGTAAAAATATTGTTTCATGTGCTGGTACCTAAAGCTTGCGTAGAGTTCAGTGCACTCCAGGGGTAGCATTAATGGTAACAACGAACGAATGTTCACCTAGAGGAGCAAAGGCTGTATCTATGCCCATGCATCTAGTATATGAAAAAAATTGCCTAGATCATGCTGTTGCCTGCATTGCTGTGTTGAAACAAGATTAGTCATGCCGATGGATCGAGCTGGACTAAATTTCTCATTGTGTTTTCTGTGGTCAACTTGTGAGCATCATGTAGCATTCTGTATGTAATGTGTACAACTTGTACAGGCAAAGAAACTGGAGTGAGGTAGTAATTCAAAGATACAGTGCAATGTGTGGGGCCACAGCACACAGCAGAAACAGCTGTTTTGCAGCAGACAGCTTGTGGGCTGAGTGAAGGTACAAACTTCATAGAAGATGGCCACCTCATTTAATATTGCAATTCAGAGTAAGGAGGAGGAGTCTCTGTCCTTGCCCACTAGGTTTGCCTAGTCTCTCTAGCTGGTGCCTATTTAGATACTGTCAGACATGATAAAGAAAGCATACATTTAGCCTCTTGACACAGGGTGGATGCTGTTGTTTGTGTCAAGTGTTGAGACTCCATCACTTGAGTGTCAAAGGATAATGCAAACAAACAATTGTCAATTGCCTTGTAGCAAGGATAAACACTAAAATGCAAATATTGCTATGAGAGATGCAATGCGATGGCAGCCTCCTTTTCCTGCTGGACCTATACTAGCTTCAAGTAAAGTTTTCTAATCATAGTGCAGTGAAACTGAAATACATTAACTATGTTACAAACTTGAAGGAGGAGAGGGATGGAGCGGTCTGTCAACTGTATTTTGCGTCTACTCTGTAGTACTTGAAGCAGTGACAGAAACAAAGCCAGCAATGTCTTACTTCATGGAGGCAGTCTGGTGTGGAGAAAGTACTCCGCGTGTGTGCGTTTGCATAGGCTGAGAACTAACTTCTCTTCCTTACTTTATTCTGTAGACCCTGGTGGTACATGACAGCATTTGTTTTGATATGTGGTTGTCTGGGATTATAGGCACGAAAGGGAAGGTGCGCCATTCCTCTGCTTCCACTGGGACAAAATTGTATTCAGGATGTCTTAATACATCTCACTTCTAACTAACTGTGTTTATTTGGACTTCACTGTCTTGCTTGCAGACATAGCTGACTTCTGCCATGCATGCTGTTCGTACAGCCTGCAAGGTCATTTGATGGCATTGTGCATGTGTTCTCTAGCTGTTGAAGATCAGAGCAGTCAAATCATTCAGCACCACGAAGAAAAGCTACTTTGGCTATTTTTCATAGTTTCTGCTCCCAGTAACTAGTGCTGTAGGTATTTCAGTAGCCTTGAGGTTTTCTTTAGCTATGTGTTTTAACACTCAGCTTTGCACTGAAAGAAATGACTTATTTAATACCTCTCCACAGATGGTTTCAGGAAGGTGATTGCTCTGGAGAATGGTATGATCACAGCAGAGAAGAGCTCAGTCATTGAGTTCCAGCACCCTTTCTTCAAGCAAGGGAAGGCACATTTACTGGAAAACATCAAGCGCAAGGTACAGTCTAAGCATGAATACGTGAATACTTCACTTTGTTATGAAAAGTAGCTTATCAAGAGCATCTCCATGGGTTTCAGACACTTCACAGCCAATAAATTCCATGGGAACCAAGGTTGTGCATCATGATGCAACCCTTTGTAACTCCTTCCTGAGTGCCAGGCTAATCCTTGGTTTGGCCTCCTCCTGCCAGCTCTTAGACAAAACACACCCTGCAGTTATTTAGCAACTAGAGTAGGAACACATTCTTCATAGCTGTCAGATTAGAGCCCTTTTTCCGCAGAGA
The DNA here is from genome assembly GCF_023638135.1 of Falco biarmicus. NCBI lineage: Eukaryota > Metazoa > Chordata > Aves > Falconiformes > Falconidae > Falco > Falco biarmicus. The sequence continues at coordinate 425,643 of NC_079301.1, read as the reverse complement.
GTTTATGTACCCAATTATAGTTTAGCATGGTCTTCCATTCTGCCATCACAGCAGAGTTGGAAAGAGTCACAAAGTAAAAGAAGTAAAAGAAAATACATTCCCTTTTCGTGCTCATTGAAAATTAGCAAGGGCATAGGTAATCAGTTCATTTGGGTGAGTTTGCATAAATTACATTGTTCCTCCAAAACTATGTTGCCACTAAGCTACATTTTTATTAGCGCTTTTCAGTTTTCTTTTGTACATTCAGGACTTGCCTAACCTGTTTCTGCACCGGTATTTACCCTCTGTTGGCACATTACAGCCCATAATATCCTGGCTACCAGGGAAAGAGCATATTGTGATACATCATGTTGACATTTGAACTGCAAAATCTTTTCTTTAGAATGTCATAATGCGGTAGCTACATTACCCAAGTTAATAAAAACACAAGGGTAGGCTTGAGAGTCACAATTGTATTTTGATTGATTCTTCACTGAGCTGTCTCTGCTCAGAATCACAATTGATTAAATATAGTTGTACAGTTGCTTCTCTGACTCAGGCCTGTGCTCTTCCCAGATGCTGTAATCGCTGACTTGTCTTGGCTTGCACACCTTGCTTGCTGGTATGGGGCTGCCAGCTGATGATGTTGTGCATGGCTCCATGTATCCCAGGAGTGTTGCACTGGGTGGAGTATTCTCGATGGAAAGACAAAAGGACTAACTCTAGTTAGTGCCAAGCACATTCATATGAAACTTTTAAATAGAGTGGTGAAACGTATTCTTTGTTGTGCAGGAAATGTTAGTGATTTTTTTGGAAAATGTGCATTAGTTTTTCTTGCTCTTTTATTGTGTCCTGATTTCAGCTGGGATGGAGTTAATTTTCTTCTCAGTAGCTGGTGCAGTGCTGTGGTTTGGATTGGCTTGAGAACAGCATTGATAGCACACTGATGGTTTTGGTTGTTGCTGGGTAATTAATGTTTATACAAAGTCAAGGACTTTTCAGTTTCTTAGGCATTGCCAGGGAGAAGGCTGGAGGGGCACAAGAAGCTGGGAGGGGACACAGCCAGGACGGTTGATCCCAGCTGGCCAAAGGAATAATTCCATACCTTAGAATGTCATACTCGGTATATAGACTGAGGGGAGTCGGCTGGGCGGGTGGGATTGGTGCAGGGGGAGTGGCTGGGCATTGCTCAGTGAGTGGTGAGCAATTGTGCATCACTTGGGGTTTTTTATCCCTTCCCTTTGGATTTTATTCCTCTCCCCTTCTCCCTCCTTTTCATTATAATTGTCGTTATTATTGGGGATTTCTTTATTTTATTTTAATTTTTAAATTGGTCTTATCTCAACCCTCAAGTTTTACATTCCTTCCTGGTTCTCCTCCCCATCCCTCAGTGGGACCGGGGCAGGAGGGTAGAAGTGAGCAAGCAAGCAGCTGCATGGCACTTAGTTACCAGCTGGGGTTAAACCACGACATACTGTCTGGACTGGAACAGAGTCATAGTTCAGCACTTGCTGTAAACTGGATTTCAAGCCTCTAACAGGACTGCCGGTTTGGATGCAGGACTTCCTTTATGTACTGCCTTTTACTGTTAGCTCTGCTCGTGTGCTTCAGTCTTGACACCCTTATTATCTAGTTAGAGACTCTGAAGACAGCAACTCCTTGCACTTGGGCAGAATGTTTTAGTTTAGCCCTTTTCTTTAGAGGCAGGCTAACTGCATTTGAAATTTCCACCTGCGGTCTGCATCTTTTACGTGTCTTCCCCATGGAGAGGTGGCATGCTGAAGAGAAATCAGATGACCATGAATTTTGTTTGGGATACAGCTTGTGTACCTTAGCATAAGGTATTATCTGCAATGAAACGTCTAAAAATGTAGACAGAGAGGAGAACTGTCAGGCCGTTCAGTCCATCCTTTGTAATACTGGATTATGTGAAGAAGGCAGGTAGTTATTTCTGTGGAGTGATTACATAACAGGTATGTTCTGTTTCATCATGAAGTGATGTGATATTATTTTATAAGACCATAAGTCCATTTCTGGCCATCACGTTCTCCTTTAAAAAAAGGGTCTGTGAGCCTACCTGCAGGGAATTTATCCAGCACTTCAGCAGGCTGATCCTGGATGCTTTCACCTCCCCTTTGGAATTTAATAGAATAATAAGAAAAACCATAGCAAGCAGTAGGTTGGCTGGGATGTCTGGTGGGTTTCTGGTGCAGCTCTGTGTGGTCAGTTACGGCCAGTATTTGGCTAAATGTTTTTTAAAATTTTGCCCACAAACCTGGGCATGTCATTCAGACGTATGATGCACCAGACCTGTCTTTTCCAAAATCCTGAGTTGTGCATTAGCCATCAGTGCCACCACTTCAGAGAGAGTTGCTGAAGGAATTGAAAGATTTTTAATATGGAAGTGTGGAGAGGAGAGGGTGAGCTTTGTGCTTTCTGATGACTCTTTCACCATCGTCTGAGGAGGTGGCGTTCATGGATTCTTCTTGGGCAGAGAAGCAGTTTGGACTCATGACTTTCTGGAGACAAGTCTACATAATTTTGGAATGTCACTGAGCAGAGAGGTAATAAAGGAAACACTAATATGTGAATCTGCAATTCAGGTGGTGTGGGACAAATTTTCAAATCGAGTAGGATGCATCTAATTAGACACCTCCTCCTCGCTCCCCCAGTAACTTAATGGAAATTTATTACTCTTGTGATGGCAGATTTACCCACACGTAAAAGGAATATGACCATCTTGGTCTTGCTCCACTATCAAGGCTAAATGCCATTGTTTTTAGCTGGTGTCTTAGTGTTGGACACAGAGGGCAAGCTGTCACCAGACCTGTCAGAGAACCCCCTAAGGAAGGCTGTTTTCAGTCAGCAGTAGGTTTTTATCGTGAATTAAAACAGTGAATCTGCTGTCTACATGTACAAAGTGCTAATCTCACATTTTCATTGACATTTTGTTTTTTCACACGTTGTAGGACTGTCCTAAGGACTGCTGTCTATAGCAATTGCAGTGTCTTGTGATCCATAAAAGCAATAGCGTTACCTAGTCTTTTAGTAGAGCTTGTACCTGTTCTTCTACAGACTAAGAACACTGGTCCTGCAGAAAGGAGTATGCAAGGCAACGTTTGTAGTAAAACATCTATAACCTGGTCCCATTTTAGGTATCTGCAGTAAGAACTGAGGACCTCAAGGTCTGTACGGAGGATTTGCACAAAGTACTCTCTGAAGTCCAGGAAATGAGAGAGCAGCAGAACAACATGGATGTCAGATTGGCTAACATGAAGAGGTAGACTCTGAGGCACTTACACGTTGAATGTTGCTTATATCTAATGGAACTTGACTGTAAATGTGGGTTTCATTTGAACTGGACTTTTTTTTTTTTCCTAAGAATCACTATTCCACCCCACAAAACATTCTGAATCTTGTTTGTGTTTATAATGCAGTTACAGACCAGAGATTAAGACTGGGAGTTTGTTGACTATCTTGAGATTTCATTTTGGTTGCTGTCACCTGTGGTAGATTTTTAGGGCTATCAAAGCATTTCCTTTTCTAAACACAAAACAGGGTGATGTAGATGCAGTGAGGGAGAATTAAGTCTTTGGTTTTCTTTCTATTTGGAAGTGTATTTTGCACATCGTCATCTCTGTTCCCTCAGATCCTTTTTGAACTGGCACTGGTAATTCATTCAGATCATTGGTATGCAAGCAAGTATCAACCAAAGTTCAGGAGATACTATCACGCCATACCCTCTGTTCCTTTAAAAAAAAAAAACAACCAACCAACAAAAAAAATACCCAAACCCTTCAAACACAAAGTGTGAAACTGTTCTGAGGTGGTCTGTTACATGCAGCCTGTTTCCAAACACCAGGTCTTTATTCTAAGGCTTTGAGGCTTTGAAGGAGTACCTCAGATGAAGATTGTTGGTGGAGCAGTGGAGGATGAGAATGTCCTTATTAGTGACTGTTTGGTCCTGCCTGATGGAAAATGGAGTTAATTTAACACAGAGTTTATAGTAGTGGATCAGATTAACTGATTGTTAGTTATCCATGGAAGGAATGTTGCCATTGGTCCTGCAAGGTGCTGTGAAAGTTTGAAAGGTGTAAAACTAAAGCATATGAAGTAAACTCTGTTCATCCTCTGTCTTCTGATTTATTCTGCATTGCAGAGAAAATAAGGCCCTGTGGAAAGAAGTGGCAGTTCTAAGGCAGAAGCACAGTCAACAACAGAAGCTGCTGTCTAAGGTACCATTGCAGCATCTTCAGTGCTACCATCCTTATTCCTGCCTCTGTGATACCTGATGGCATTCTTTGCTTATGTAGAATGACAAATGACACAGAGCTGAACAGGCTATATTAATACAGCATACATAAAATGTTCACAGTTCCTGAGTGTCCTAGAAGTAGCACGGCAAAGAACCATGAGCAGAGTACTAAGGAAAAGTCATAGTAAAAAGGATTTCAGTGGGTTTGAATTCTCAGTGAATCTTATCTGGAGAGAAATCGGTAAATCAAGCTGACCTCGAGTAAATGTGGGGCTGGAGGGCAGAGCATAGCAACCGGAGCCTAAAACAAAAGATGGCAGGGACATGGAATGGAGTCTGTGAAAGATCTTGGATCAAGACAGACTTAGACCGCTCAAGAAGTCAACTTGGAACCCAGAAACTATAGGAATTTCTGTACTGGAACAAATTTTCTCTGGTTTAACCCTCAGCTGTTTCTGGTCTGGAATCCTCTAGTGACTTGAGGTGTTGTATTACATTTTTTTAAAAACCAAAACTGTCCAAGTGGGTTTATCTTTCAATGATATTTGTAACTATCATTTTGGGGTTTAAGACATGAATACAAATGGATTTTTAATTTACCTATTAACTTCAGTCACATAACTGCATAATTTTGTAGTAAAATATGAATTAATAATTTAATGTTAGGATTACTGTGCTGACCACTTACTATTTTTTTGTTTTTCCTTTTTAGATTCTTCAATTTATACTAAGTTTGATGCGAGGAAATTATATTGTTGGGGTCAAAAGAAAGAGGTAATTACTGGATAGGTCACAAAACAGCATCAGATGTGAATTAGAGGTATAAATCAGCTTCTGGAAGCAAGATAATTTTCTTAAAGTGGATGAAGAACATTTTTATCACTTGTATATTCACACTTGAGAAAGCTGATGGAAGTGGAATAAAGCATAGAATAAAGATTTCCTCTTTTTTGTCACTAAAAAAATGGGGGGAAAGAGAATATATACACACTTTAAATTTTGAAGGGCACAATTGTCAGAAATGGTAACTCTTTCAAAATGTTCAAATGTGACTTAATCAAAAGAAAAAGCGTGTTTAGAATGCAGCCTGCCTGCAGTAAACTTTACTGAAAAACATTTCCAAACGCCAGTTTTCTTAGAAGTAGGAGAATGATGGCTCTTACCCTTGCTGCATGTATTTGACATAGCTACAGCTTTTGACTGTGCAACCATATACTAAAGCCGTGTTTTATCTTAGGTCTCTAACAGATGCCGCAGGTGCTTCACCTTCCAAATACAGCCGTCAGTATGTTCGCATACCCGTGGAGAGTGGCCAAGCAGTAAGTCTTCCCGGGGAAAGAGACAGTGGGTTGGACAGGGTGATGTACAGTGGTCTCAAAGTCTCCCTTGTAACTATTAATACCCTAATCTTATAATCCAGTGCACTCCATTTTGAAATGGGCAGCTTTATTAAGCATTGCTCTGTCTGTGAAATCATGCAAATCACTGCAGCTCATCAAAGATGAAATTGAACAGGAAAGAGAATCTGCGAGAAGAATGGAGCTTCAACATCAAAAAAAGTCAGACCTTTTGGTTTACTTACTGTTTGCTGTATCCTGCAGATGGGTTTTTCTGAACATAATGCAGATGATGAGGATGGAAATGGTACTGGTCTCATCATTCGAGATATCACTGATACCCTGGAAAATGCCACCGATGGTCTCCTTGCTGTGGCACACACAAGTGACAGAGCCAGGTACGTTCAACGGACGTGGAAGTATTTATGCCCGAGTTGTTAACCAGGTGGTTATATTAGTGTAAGTGATCTGTGTGAATTCTGGGAAACAGCCTATTTGCACATGACAGGTCTGTTTGTAGGCTGTCTTTTTTTACAGCATATAGCATTGGTCATGGTCAGCAGAGCTTTTTAAGAGCTTGTGTCTCTTCAGGAGTGCCTGAAGGCCTGTCAGGCTGATTGGTGCTTGAAGTTCAATTTGCTGAGGCTTTTCTGTCTATTCAACAAGTAAGCACATATTTTTTCACCAAACAGGGACCTGGAAGCATATATGGGTTACTAATAAACAATCTAAAATGTATATGGGTTGCTAATAAACAAATCAAGATGTTTTGTCTCCAGTTTCAGTACTACTGTCTCTAATACTATGCTAAGCATATCTGAAGGGGAGGCATTCTTTTGTGTGGCATCATATTCTTGTGAAAACCCATTTAGTTGTTAACATTTAGAGTGAAATATGGACCAGTTCAGGATCTTTTATTTCCAGAGACACAAGGTTAGGAGTTTCCTCCAACCTGATTTCCATATGCAATTTCACTGCTTTTGGTCTGGCAAAATGGGGTCTTTTGCTCTGTTACATGCTATCTGTATAACCTGTAACAAGAGATGCTTCATCTGCCTTTAGGAAGGCACTTCTTTTTCTAGAGATGCGTTGGTTGTTTAAACTCTTGACTGGCTTGACCTTATTAGGTATTAAGATTTGAGATACTAAACTTGAAATGAGTAGTAATACGTTGATGAATTCTCCTGTGTGTTGTTTCTCTTTGGGTCGTCTTTCAGAGAGACACAGGCAGCTCTGGATCCTGGCTTACCTATTTGTCAAGTGTTGCAGTCAAATGAGTTAAATTGTGCAGAACCTATTCCACCAGTTCACATAAATGATGTCAGCAAATCCAGTGAGATAGGAAATGTTGCTGTGGAACTCCATACTCCACAACCTAATGCTCCAGAAGACCCTGTGTCAGTGATTGACTCCATCTTGAATGAGAACAATTCTGGAAACCAAAACGATCCTGTGCTGGACAGGTAGTAACTTGTTTCTGGAAACTGTTATGCTGTCATCATCTCGTGGGACCCTGTCAAGGTTTTAGAGGATGCGTTCAGCAAAATATAGGGAATTAGCTTTTTTAATGGCATTGATGAACTGAATTTTCTGCCCCTTCATTAGTAAATATTGAAAAAGACAAGTGTTAGCATCAAAAGTGGGGCAAGCTCATCTGTCACATCTCTGAGTGAGCATGCCAGACTTGGGATACATCAGTCTGCGGACTGGTGGGGTCAGTCTGTCACAGCAGCCCTTGTAATGCTAACTGCTGGCACTGCCACGTGCTGCCAAGCCACAGATCCAGGGGAGTGACTTCAGGAGGACCCTGTGCACTGCTTTGTTTCTGAGAGCTGAATATGGATTTGTATCAGTGGTAGTGGCCCCTGAGCTTTATCAGTGCCGTCATTTCTGTGGCTGCAGCATGAGCTGGATCAAGGAACAAAATTAAGTTCTTCCTCCTGATAGCTCTTCTGCTGTGGTTAACTTCAGGTGGGAAGTATGGAGATGATGTGTCACAGCACTTGGCGTAATCTGCAGGCCCTGTGGTACCTTACCTCGCTGGCATCGCAGCATGTGGGCGATGCCTTGGAACTGTCTGTTGCTCATAGCAGGGTGTTCCAGTATCAGAGGTGGCTTGCAGCACAGCGAGCTCAGTACTGGTGCCACGCATGAAGCTTCCTTACAATTTAATTCACTGTCCCTTGCATCCTGCCCACCGTCCTTGAAAATGGTGTACAATTTGGCAACAATCTGATGTTTCAAAATCGGTAGTGTTCATTCAGATTTGAAATATTTCCAGCCCTTTGCTTATCATTTATTGCCCCCAGGTGAAAGCCATCAGACCTTAGTTTAAACAGATACTGTTATATAGTCTGGGATCTGAAAACATTCAAAAGATATTAAAAAGAAGGAGGAAGCAGGCATGGAAGGAGGAACTGCTTTTCGATATGATAGCTATTATTACACTTGTTGTTCAGATAGTCTTCCTTGTACCTGTCCTTCAAAGATTTGGACTGTGCTACAGGAATGCAGTTTCATTCATTTACATTAAGCTATTCTGTGTTGTTAGCAACCTGCTTTGTGGGGCAAAAGAAGGTCATGACTGCCAACTGTTTCTTACAGTACTATATGATTTTGTCTTTTTAGAGAAGAAATTCAGGATTTTCTTAATTGCATTGATGCCAGCCTTGAAGAGCTTCAAGCAATGTTATCTGGGAAGCAGTATAACTTTGGTTCTGAAGCTTTCAGTGATGTGAGTGTTTCCGCAATTTTTTTCTGATTTCTGAAAAATACTGATGAGGTTGCATCGTGACATTTTACTGGTTTATTCCATGTTGTCAATGGGCAAAATGCGGGGAAATCCCGAAAAGCAAATCGTTATGGATGGAATGGTACGTAGTCATTCTAGATATCTAACAATGTACAAGGTAACATTGAGAGCCCTTTTCAGTTCATAAAGTATTTCTGTTCTACATAACTCAAGGGTGGGGGGAGGAAAAAATTTGATCCACTTCTTCTCAAGCCTTGTCACATATCATCACATCCTGATTATGTGTTTGATTATGCATTATGACATGGAATGTGTGGTGGGTTGACCTTGGCTGGATGCCAGGTGACCACCAAGCAGTTCTATCACTCCCCTCAGCAGAATGAGGAGGAGAAAATAAGATGGGGAAAAAAACCCTGTGGGTCAAGATAAAGGCAGTTTAATGAAGCAATAGCAAAAAGTTGCACACGTGGAACAAAAGATGTTATTCTCTACTTCCCCTCAGCAGGCAATTTTCAGCCACTTTCCAAGCAGCAGAGCTTCAGTACCTGTAGCGGTTGCTCCAGAAGACAAACGTCGTAAATAACAAATACCCGCCGCTCCCTTGCTCCTCCATTCTCTTAGCTTTTATTTCTAAGCAGATATCATGTGGTATGGAATGTCCCTTTGGTCACTTTTGGTCAGCTGTCCTGGCTATGCCCACTCCCAGATCTTCCCCCCGCCAGCCTACTGGTGGGGGGGAAGGTCGGAGAGACAGCCCACAGTGCTGTGCAGCACTGCTCAGCCATGTAGCCAAAGCCCTGGTGTGTTCTCCTTTCTAGCTACCAATACAAGCACAGCACTGTGAGGGTGCTTTGGGGCTCAGCCATACCCAATACAGAATGAAACTGAGCCATATACCTGGCATCACTGGGAAATACGGTGTCCTTTTCTCCTGTGACCTCAGTTTACTGCCACTGGATGAAAGGATCTTGCTGTAGGCCTGTGGAGGAGCCTTCCCTGGGCTTGAGTGGATGGAGTGGTGTGCTGGATCCTGCTGTCCTTTCAGGAGCTCTCAGAAGTTTTGTTTTAAGGGCCTTATTATATGACATATGGTCTGTTTTTATTTTCAGACACTTAATCCTGAGCTGCCAGCCCTGGATATGAACTTGATGGAAACTTCCTCTGGTATGGAAAATGTAAGAGTAAGATTTGCTTCTATGATAGGGAGTGTTAATACGATATTGAGAGCTGAGTTGTGACTGATGCAGTTTGAGGGGAGGGACTGGATTGATGGCATGGGGTGAAACTGCCATTTTATCTAGTCATGCTGACTTAATGTTTTCTGTTATCACAGCTGGCATATATGACTTTAAGAGAGTTCTCAAGGTAACCTCAAGTCTTACGTTCCTAGCTGCAGTAATACACACTCAGTGGGCTGATTTAAACTGCCACTTCACTTTGAATAATGTGTTCTTTGCTTTCTGGATAAAACCGAGAACATAAGGAAGAGGGAAACAAACTAGTGTCTGTTTGACCAACTGTCCATGTTGAGGATTTCTTTTACTCCTGTTACTTCTGTACTTTCTGTTTAGAATGAGGAGGCTAGAAAATCTTGTCGTCTTTTGGTGTAAGCGTGTGAGAACAGCTTCTTGGCTTGTTTCTCCTAGCCTCAGGGATTCCCATGATGTCTTTCAGCCAAGTAATAACTAGGTCTGGGGTTACAGTTCAGATGAGATTGTGTGTCTTTAGTCTGTCTGAAGACCGAAGGAAAAGTTCTAAATGAAAAATGTAATGCAATATACTGTATTTATTCCGAACACAGCTGTTTGAAATTTCCTCAGAGGACATACAAAAGTTCAGTGCAAATTTATTTCTCCTGGTCTGGTTCCTAAAATTGACTCATGTTTTAAAAAAGCCTTGCAAGTGTCATTTATTTTGTAGTCCTGAAATAATACTTCAACTAGGACTTCCCAGTCATAAGAGCTTAGACTACAACTGGGGTTAAATGCAGCTGTGTTCAAGCAGTGCTTGCAAAATTTAACACATGATTTCATCAATATAATTATTCCAACAAGACAGACTTTAATAAAAGCTTCTAGTTTGGGAGGTAAAATTGATATTTCCTAGTCAGAAGCTTGTTTGGCTTTAAGTTAAGTTTGTATTTCACTGTGCCACCTTCTGAGAGCTGCTGCTTGCTGGCCCTCATGTGCAACAGTGGGCTCATTGGTCAGCTGTTGCGTTTCTCTTCCCTCCTCCTTTTACCTTTAATTTTGTTAACCAATCAGTGAAGACTTGGATTTTGTTGTTATTGTTGTTAAGCATTCTGTCTTATTCTCTGTCCGTTTTGCTTCAGATTGCAAACTTGGCAGAGAGCACCGAAGATCTGGGAGCAAGTGAGAGAGAAACAGCAGGAAGCAAAGGTGAGCAAGAAGGAACACTGAGAGCTGTGACGGCTCCAAACTCTTCCAAAACTGTGTTTTGAAATGGAATTTTTGTAGCCTGTGTATGGTTTATCTCCTTCTTTGGTCTGGACTTAAAATTTTTGTGAAGGCTGGGATGTTTCTCTGATCTTGGTGAAGCTGTGCCTCAGTCTTAAGAGGCCCCATCCTATGCCCCACGTTGGTGTTAACCACTTCATTTCTGTTATACGTGACAGAGTGCCACAATAGGGAGCAGAATTGCAAACATCCGTGTGGAAGTATCTCTCCTATACGGGCTGCAGCCCCCACACATGCAGTGCTACTCATTACTACTTCAGTGTTGCCATTGCACGCCATGTGTATTAGGGGCTTGGAGTGTGCTTCAGGTACTGATCTTAACCAACGCAGGAGCCTTCACTCCACTCTTGTAGCTGTGGAGGTAGTCTGTCAGAGCTCAGCTGTATGGTTTACTTTAGCAAACCAAGTTTTGAAGCAGCCTCTCCAGTTTTCCATGTCTTGAATAGAAGCCTTCACTTATGTGACACAGGAGCCTGGAGTTTAAACTGTTTGTTTTCCCTTAGATATGCAGCTGATACAGTACAGGGCCAATCCTCTGCTTTCATTATTTGAAGAAGTACCTTCAAGTGAAGCTGCGGGGAAGACAGAGGATCTGAAAGACCTGCTGCTGCCCTCCCTGGAGGAGAAAACTGCTGTTCATTCTCCATCAGGTAGTGGAACTGTCTTGCCACTAGCAGCTCCAGTAAGCCAGGCTGAGCCTCTGGACACTCTGGGAATGGGTGATCCACCTCTCCTCTCAGAAGATGGGAATGGAGAATATAAACTGTTTCCACTCTTGCTCCTCAGTCCTGTTGCTAACTTCATAGAAGACGCTTCTGAGATAGAAACTTCTTGAACTTACGTAACATCTGTAACTGGCTTAGTGAGGTGACACAGACAACAAAGAAATGGATCCACGAGAAGTTTGACTTCCCTCCTTACCTGCTTCCTGGGTGCCATATTCTGTATAGGCAAAAGAAAGTTCTCTTTCTACAAGCAAAGAGCACATCTGGAAAAACTGAGAACAAGCTCAAAGCAAGAGCTGGTGAGAATGAAGGCACTGGGCGGGAGGAAGAACAACCTCCCTGTAAATGTACCGCTATGTGTTCTGTAACTTTTTATCCGATATCCTTATTGCAAGAGGAAATCTGTTTGTATCCTGTTGGTAAAGTTTGGCTGGGTTTTTTTGTTGAATTTTTGGTTTGGGATTTTTTTTTTAATTAGCTGGATAGTAATGTGGTGTGTAATATTTTAAACATGGGGTTTACTCTTTCTGAGAGCCTGTTTCAGTAGGTGGCTTGTCTACTGTTTGGAATTAAGATATTTTTTTAAAAATGTTGGTTTTAATTTGAGATTTCTTTTTTGATAGTTTATGGCTGCAATTGTTTGCATCTGCTTAGATCACTTTCGTAATCCTAGATTTGCTCCTAGGTACAGGGAACATTTTTCCTATGGAAAATTACAGTTTAACTGTGGAATATTACTTTTTAACATGCTAACACACATCCATTGCCATGGATTGTAGGTGTTGTGGTAGGAAGTGTTTGCCACCCTGCATAATGCTGATTTTTCATGCACATTGCATGGCAGTTCTTCTAGGATAACTTGCACCTAACTCACAGGTCACGTGTCCTCAGAAATTTTGAGTAGAACTGATTCGTGTCTAGCGAAGTCTAGCAGCTGCCCTTAAAATGAGAGGGGGGTAAAAAGAAAAGGAGTCATGGGGTAACTTGCATCGACATTTAAGATTTCTCTTCTGCTTGCAGTAGCTGCTTGTCTATCTGACTATATATGAACACCGGACTTCTTGCTGCATTTTCTGCTTGTGGAATGTTAAAGCTACATTAACCAGATGCATTTGAGTCCTTTGACAGTGAATTACAAAAACTAGTGCTTGTTTAATCAAAAAAATCTTTCCCTAAAATCCCTTTCTACACTGTTTTCCTAACTTCTTTGCGCAACTGTAATGTAGACATCAGGCCCTGGTGTCAGTGGAATAGCAAGTTCTCCTTCACTGATCCCCAGTTCGTAGCCCACACAAACCTGAAATTTGCTGTAGGGATACAAAGCTGCTGGGGCTAGAAGAGGCCTGGAGGCAGGTAGAAAACCCATTATATAATATCACATGATATTTCTACCAGTGCAATTACTTGAAATTTTTTTCAGTTTTAGGAATGCAGGCTACCTATGGGCTTTGTTCTCTCCAAAGTGTCTGAACTAATAAGTTTGGAGTTCTTTTGTATTCAAGAATCCAAGGTAATTTGATATTCTGAAGCCTGTTAGGTAACGCATGTTATCTATGCTGGCCTTAGTTAGATTTGTGCTTCATTGTCAAATCTTCTGCTTGCAGAGGAGGATCTTGCTACGGTGTGTGTATGTGTAATGCCTCCCCACTGTCACTTTATTCCCATGCTTGTATAACTATTCTTTACCTTGTTACCCTTCATGTTTGTATCTTTTGAATTACCTTTTGTCAAGTATGTCTTATTCTAGCTTTTTCCAGTCTTTCTTTTGCTTATTTCTTGAGACAAAAGGGCTGAATAGTCTCAAGTTTTTGTGAGTTAGAGAGGGGGAAATTAGTGAATTGCATCTCTGTCTTGGGTTCTGGTTTTGTTTTGATTTATTTTTTAATATCTTGCCAAAGGCTTCAATTTTGCCAGCAGTGCAACAGTAACTAAAACAGACTCTTCTGTGCTGTTTTGACAGCACAGTGCAGACAAGTTCTTTGAAAGACTGATCTTCTCTAACTCTTGACTTCCTGCACAGGTTAGACTGAAGTGTAGTTCCTGTTAAGGATTACTGTCGTGTTCTTGCATCATCGAGTCCTCTGATCTCAGTGCATCTCACCATCAGATATTTGATCGGATTGCATAATAGTTTTTTAATACACTTTCTCTCTTAAGAGGTTAAGTAACCAAGGCTTAAGAAAGCTGCAAATAAAAACTTGTGCATCTGAGTCTGGTCCATGAAGTGTTTATTTATGCAGGTTTCCTAAGAAAGATTGCAGTGGAAAGGGGAAAGCTGAAGAGTAAGAAAACCCCACATGCTGAAGTAATTAAACTCAAGAATTGCAAAACCCTTACTGTGTTTCTTGTATGTTCTTTTTGTGTGACTTCCTGTGTGTGCCAATACTTCCCAAACCTGTTTACTGGATTTGCTAGAAAGGAGAGCTTTAATGCTCTCTGGGGATCTACTCAGAGGAGTAGAGCTATCCTCTGAGTAATATAAGCAGTATACGTAAACACAAATAAACTGAAGCAAAAGGAAGAGTAAGAGGAAAGACAGGATGGAAACGATGAGGACCAAGTGAATGGAAACTGGATGCCCAGACATGCATTGCCAAGGTGCAGGAACCATTGGTGCCCTTTAACAACCTGGCGCAGGCAGCAAGGCTAGTCCTGGAGGATGAAATGGCATTAAGTTGGTAAGAGTCCAGAAGTTCGGGGGATACTCAGTTCCTCTGTTACCTGTTGAAAAAAAGCTTTTCATTAGTAGTTACTTTTGTTCCCAGAGCTGGAGTATTTTCCTTCATAAAAGCACCCAGTATACTCGTCTTCTTCCCCCCCACATCTCCATTTCTCCATCTCCCCCTCGCTTCTCTATAATAAGACAGATAAACTTCACCTTGGAGCTTAAACGAGTAGTTGGTGTATTTATGCATGGACACTTGCCATCTTCTCTTTCCTCTCCTTTAAAAGGAAGGTGTTAGCACCTTAAGATCACGTATCATACAGCGTTAACTTACATTTGCTAGGTTACAGCTGTTAAGGTTGGTTATCAGACAGGTCTGAGTGCCTTCTAATACTTATCTATGCCTTCTTCCCTTAGCATTACCTCTATGCTGATTTCTAGATTTATTCTGTTACTTACGCGTTTGTTTAAAAAAAGAAAAAATTAAAACCAATGACTGTTCTAGACCCATTGCCCTAGTTTCTCTGGGATTTTGCCAGTTAGTTTCAACCATGATCTGCAGTTCTCCAAGGGTGTGACCTCACACAGAGATGGTGTGAAAGGTTGTCCAGGGTCCCCACAGCTCGTTCATAACCTGTGGTCCCACATTGCAACCACGTGGATCCCAGCCTTGGCCTTGCACCTGCTGCTTCTTCTCGCTGCTGGGGCACCTGTCCCAGCTCTCCCAGTCTCGGCCTTGTGCCGCCCTGCCCGGTCTGAGCTGCCCAGTGTGCTTTGCAAAGCATGTAATAACAACCAACTACCTTGTAAATTCTGCTGCGGTTTATATCACGCTTTCCTTTTCCTTGGAAAATCCTTCATGCTTATGAAATATAAACAAGCTGGTATTGCAGCTGGGGTGGGGCACCCAGGTTGCTCTTTCCCAGCGCTCCGGCTGGCAGGATGGTGACTGAGCCCAAAGGCGGCACAAGGGCCCCCACACCTGCCAGAGGGGCACCCACCTGCCCACACAGCGCTGCCCTGTCCCAAAAAGCCATTTCTCACCGGGGCTCTGCCAGCTGTGCCAGATGTAGTGCAGCCCTGCCAGTGTTCTTCCTAGATGGCAGCAAGAAAGGCCCTCAGCTCCATAAGGTATTGATGAGAACAACATTCACTGGAGGCAACATGAGAGGGAAACCGGGAACAGCACAGATAATCTTAGCGTCACACAGATCTCTGCTCGGAGGCTAACAGGCTCTGTGGGCTGTAGGGTGGAGCTTTTTGTAGGGTTTTCCTAGAGCTAAACCACTCTATTCAAGAAGAAGGATGATTATATATATTTCATATGCTATATTTTCTACATATATATATATTATAAAATATATATATACTATATGTCAAGATAACTTGATCTTAAAGGTCTTTTCCAACCTAAATGATTCTATGGCTCTGTACGGATGTGGCCAGGGCAGCAGCCAGCAGCTATGGACAGGCTCCTCCGTTGCACACCTGCGGCGCAGCACAGCCCCAGTGGTGGGCAGAGCCAGGGGCTCGTAACCCCCTGATGTACAGCAACCTGCTGGTTAGGACTACTATGCCACTGCAACTTGATGCGTAACAAGTCTGTGCTACCCGTGACCATAATTGCTTCACTGTAATGCAAGTTTCCTTCCTCCTCAGCACCAACGCACATAGCTGCCACTTTTACTTCTTGGTTTTAGTGTCCCGTGTCTGGAGAAGGAAAGGTTCCTTTCCCTTGACTGCCACATGCTGAGAATTTACAGAACACACCCAGACATGACAAGCACAGCGTGAGAAAGTGAAAACTGCCCCTCACATGCTCCTTTCATAATTGTTTTTCATACTGCCCCAGACTAGCCCTCCCCACACAGACCATGTCAGCCTAGCCATCAATTTTTTTATCTCATATTGCTGTGTGCTTCCTAACACAGAGCTTTCCAGAGTACAAGAAAAACTTACATTCTCTCCTGAACTGTATGATGCCACCTCCTCCAGCCCATGCCCAAAATGGTTTGCTCTCTCCTAAAACAAGATTGCAGTTTTGAAAAGCAGCATCTGTGTTACCATGGTTTCCCAAGGCAGATACAGGAGATTGCTGCCAAGGGCATCTTAGCGTACAGGTGTCTGTGCTTGCATCTTATAAAGGACAACAGATTTCTCCTGCCACTGTCCCCCCCATCCAAAAACGTAAAGGTAAATGTAAATATAAGTACATAACTATACATATCTCTCTTTTTTTTCTCAAGCAGTTTGAGCTCTAGCTTCCTGGTTGGTCCGCACCCTGCTAGCGGCAGGTTCCCTTATGACTTAGTCCGAGACAATTTAGGCTTCTGGCCACCTGTCCAGCCAGCCACGTTCCCCAGGAAGGGGTTTCATTAACTTGAACTTAACATCTTCTTTTACCTTCCTTTTTTGAACCAAGTAGTATGTGAACACTGCAGCCTGCACAAGCTTTTCCTGCTTCTCCCCGTACCAGCCACCGTAGGTCAGAGCTGCATCTCACGGAAAATTTCTGATGAAGGAATACAGGGCTACAAAGGGGAGGCATGTGAAACCAGGTCCCAAAATCTCTGAATCCCTGTTGAACCTTTTTCTCAGCTTTATCAAGTAGGGTATTTTCTGAAGCATTTAGACCTTATGCACATTAGATGTCCTCTTTAATTACAGGTACAACTGCAAATGTAGTAGATGGTAAGAAATTAATTCAACAGATGATTCCCTAGGTCGTGACTGATAAACAACTGCAAGGATACAAAGATTTTCTAACCAAATAAAGGCATGAAAATTGTGTGTAGTAAAATCACCAGCTTCAGGAAAATAGAGATCAGAATGTTATAACCTGAAAAGAACCAAATTCAAATTCATACCAATAACACTGTCATAATTACATCAATCCTAATAACAAGTAGTCAAAAAAAAAATCAGACCTATATGCATATACGCTTTTAAGCACCATTGTTTTGCAGAATGAACTATCAATTACTCCAAGGTAAGGATACATGTAAAAGCAAGCAATCACAACGACAGCAAAGACCTCAAAAGAAAAGGAACAAGATAATATCAGAGCTCCCAGAGCTGTATACACAAATCTCCTGGTTTTAATGTTAAATTACATAACAACCTAGTGAAGCTTCCTACAAATAACAATGTGGGTAGAGCCATCTGTAAGCCATATATAGGACTATAAGAAATACTTTTTTCCCTACATTGCCACTACTTCCGAATCAGGTACACAGCTTTGATTGCTCTGGTATCCTGTACATGCTTCTACAGGTGCAAACATTGTCTGTTACTGAAGGAGGGTTGTAATTTAGAACATGGCCTAGAATTTTGTTGACTGCATTTAATTGTTCTGGGTACTTGCATTTGAAGACTAGATATTGAATTTGGATGTAACAAGAGCACAGGGCTCATATCAATTGAGCTGAATACAATGAAGGAGAAGACATTTCTGTCGTTAGAGCAGAAAGAAAATTAGGAGCTGCAGAAGACAGAAAAAGGCATGTAAAATCCCTTGAAGATAATGTTTCGGTAGAGAGCAGATACTTCCAGACAGGTCTAGTGCTCAATTACTTAGTAATACAGATTAATTATAACTAATATTACCCTTAATAATATAACATCTCATTACAGTTAAGAAGTCACAATTTCATCGTCTCAAAGGCTTTCTGTTTTAGTAACTTCCTTTTTTTCTCTCTAGGCATACAATTCTTTACTTGCCTCCAAAGCAGTCTACAGGGAGATGCAGGTGCATATGGCCCTAATCCATGCTCTTAATTGAATGCAATTAACCAATTCAACCAAGCAGCTAAATTGCCACATGGGAAAGGAGGGCCGATCTGTGACATACAGTGGGATGGTCAAATCTGGTGCCTGCAGCTCTTGGAAATTTTATTTTTTTTTTCCTTCCAGATTTGTATACATAAATTTCCCACCTCTTAAATGGGATGTAATAATATAGGATATTTTTGTCTCATGCTGTTAATGCAGCTATTTAGGGTGTTTCATTAATCTTAATTTAAAATACAGTGGTGAGCTTCACAGAAAAGCTGGTAAGAAAATGAATAGTAAGGACCTTGGTTGTTTAGTTCCTTAAAGTGTACTCTTTCAGACCTTCTTGTATGTAACAGGCATGTTAAAACTTATTATTTAGAGTAAAAAGAAACAAAGGAAATGTTTTTTTTTTTAAAGTGGAATTAAAAAAATGAAGGGGGGGAAGCATACTCAGGAGGAAATATGAAATAGAGTTGAAGTAATTCTTAAACTTTCCTCTTTTTTACCCTCCCTTAGGACTTCTGCCCACACCTCTGACAGTCATTGCCAAGACACTTTTTTTTTTTTTTTTTTTTTTTCTGAAAAAGAGGAAGGAAAGACCATCAACAGCTGTCCTGGCTTCTCGATGACAAAGTGAGCAAAGAAAGGGAGGTGTTCCTGATTTACCCCTGACTTTGAGAGAACAGGGCTGTCCTGCTTGAGCAGGACAAGGCGCAGCACTGGGGAGGATGCGAGTGCTGGTAAGAGCAGCTCTGCTTCTGAGTCCTCTTCTTGTCTGCAACGGTGAGTCTTGGGGAAGGCATCCTGCCCCGGCAGCTCCTCCCAGGCACGGGTCTGCCTGCCTGTGGGCGGTTGTGCGTGGGGGGCTCTGTGTTGGGAATGGGGCTGTAGGAGGAAGGCCAACATCTTTGCATGCTGATGGCTCCATGCTAGGTTGTCGCAAATCCAGTGGCTGCGGTGTGCAATGGTGTGTGAAGGCTGTGGAGATGCTGCCCACCTACTTCAAGTGAGGGCTGTTTCACAGAGCACTGCAAGCGGCCCAGCACAAAGGGTCTGGGTAGTTCTTGTGTTCCCAGGAACAGGGAGGTTTGCAAACCAGGAGAAAAGGGTAAAGAAGTGTCTGTGGAGGTGTAGGTTTAGCCCCAAGAGTGACAAAAATGTACTGGGACAAAGGTGATGGACCTAATTTTTACAGGAAAATTTAGCTACTTCGATCCATTGCCTAAGTTCCTTAAATTCAGTTTAGTCTGAAACAGCAGTTTCTTTCAGAAGAACAAACGGGCAGGAGAGGAGAGAAAACTGTTCATACGGTGATTTGCTGTTGACATGCAGCGCTTGCGAGGAAAGCCCCAGGCGTGGTGTGAGGTGGCGGCAGGCACTGTGCAGCTCGGGATCCAGGCAAACTCCTCCTGCAGGTCCCAGTCATCTGCTAACCGTGGCCCCTGCTCTGCCCACATCTGCTTGCTAGCAGGTACACGCCAGGCAGAGCAGGTGCCAGGCTGAGCAGGTGCCACGCTGCACACATGGCACATGTCAGTGGCCCTGGCAGTCTGCTGCCTCCCACCTGTTTTCCTCGTGCCACATTGCCTTCTTGTTAGCTTATCCCTGGTCACGCCACCCCTCACACCTACGCTGGCTGCCCATGCTCTGGCTTTGGTGGATTCCACTTGCTGATGCTCTCACCAACACTTCATCACCCAGGAGCTGCCTTCACCATGATTGCTTTGTTTTCTGTAAATTTTCTTTCTTCGTTCTTCCTGCAGCTTTTCTGGACCTGACTGGCCCCAGTGAGGTCAAAGGTGTATGGAAGGGGTCTGCCACCTTGCCGTGTACCTATGTGCCTGTGAAGGGCTTTGTGCAGCAAACCCTCAAGTGGACTGTGGTACATGACCACAGCTCCAGCACAGTCTTTTGGAGGGATGGCTCTGATGACAACATTCTCCTGTCCAAGTACAGGGGCAGGGTCAGCGTTCCGAGGGACACCCCAGGGAACGTGTCTCTCCACATCCAGAACCTGCAGATCTCTGACAGGGGAACCTACGCTTGCCGGGTCACCTGGAGAGCCAGCAACAACAGCCTGATAGCAAAAGAGATCACCACTGAAGTGGAGGTTGTTAAAGGTAAACCCGAGAGGGAAGCTGCGCAGGGGTGGAAGGCTTGGCTCAGGAAGGCTTTTAGGGATTGCACAGATCAGGTAGGCAGTGACCACCCGCCTTAAATGCAGAAGCATTTTGCTGAGTGGCACCAGGCTCCATCAAGAAGCAGCAAATAGGTCAGAGGGAGAAATTCTGCCCAGGGTGCTGCACCCTGAGGTTCAGGAGCTGGGTGAGGATTTGTGGCCTCTTGCTCACCAGTTTCTCCCTGGCTCTACTGGTACTTGATGGCTCAGCGTTTCCAAGGGGGACAAGCCAGAGGGGAAGTCCCTGGGATATTGCATTGCTTTTCTTTGACTACACTTC
Source organism: Falco biarmicus (assembly GCF_023638135.1). Lineage (NCBI taxonomy): Eukaryota > Metazoa > Chordata > Aves > Falconiformes > Falconidae > Falco > Falco biarmicus. The sequence goes on along the minus strand of NC_079301.1, from coordinate 405,220 downwards.
ATCAGCACAAGCCCGGTCTCCCTCTCCCTGGGCAGTGGTGATTTATAAAGGAATGGAGAGGGCATCAACACAGCAGAGCAAGCCTCCATGCAGGAGGTGCAATGGGTGGCATAGCTGGTACAGGCACGGGTGAACTGAGCTTAATGTGCGCAGAGAGGCAACACAAGAGCCGTGCCCCTCTTCCTCCTGGGAAAGCGCTGAGAGCTAGAGCCAGAGCTGCCGTGGCAGGGGGACCTTGCCCAGCCAGCCAGGGCCAGCGTGACCTGGGCCCTGTCTGCTTTGTCTTCCAGTTGCTGTGACCAAGCCCGTCATCAGGGCGGGTGAGCTGGGGCTGGCAGTGCCGGCAGGAGCCAGGACCAGCCTGACCTGTGTGGCCGACGGGTCCCCCCCCATCAGCTACCGCTGGTTCAGGAGCACCCCGGGAGGGAAAGCCCTGCTCCTGAGCAGCCAGGCTGAGCTGGCGTGGGACAGCCTGCAGCCCTCCGACGCCGGGAAGTACTACTGTGAGGCAGAGAACAGGGCTGGAGCCAGGGCAGTGCAGCAGAGCGACACCGTTGAGCTGACAGTGAGAGGTGAGTCCCCAGAGCCACAGCTCGATGAGAACATCTGGAGTCCTTCCATACTGGAATGGAACAACGTTCCTGCTTCCTTTCCCTGAAAGAAGAAAACACAAAAACCTTTTGCTTTCGGTACTCTAAAGCACTTCTCACCACTGGCTCCGATTTTTCTATCCTTTATTATATCCTGTATTGTTTCCCTCCTCCTCTTTAGAGGAACTGCTCTTTTCTCATGCAAAAGAGGTTTTAAATACAAACTGCGTATTCATTCCTCTTTGGCTTTTTTGAAGTTCTTGCTGGCTGTGTAATGCTGCCTCTTGCAGTTTAGCAAGTTTAGACGAGGAATCAGCACTTCATTTGGAGTACGAGAAACACATGGGTGGTAATTCAGCAGTTGAAAAAAATAAAACCAGCCTTTGTTTTTTATAACTGGCTACGTATTTCAGGAAAACACACTGCACTTCAGACACACTCTATGTTCTGATGTATCCATCTGCAAGGTGGTACATGATGGATGCCTTGTGGGAGACTTGCTCCTTTCATTGGCTGGTAACTTGGTCATCAGTGCCATGAAGCCTGTGGCCGCAGAGCCAAGCACAGATCCCTCAGGTGACCTTTGAAAAAGGCAAAGCCTGCTGAGCTCCCAGGGGCACTAAGGCAAGGGCTGAACAACACATTGTTTTCACAGCAGTTGCACATAGGAGCGTACAGCAGGGAACAAGATTTAACGATGGCCGTCCTTGTTAATGCTGCTAGCATGCAGACCCTGCCTGTCCTCTGGGTAGTGGCTGCTCCCTTATGGTCTTATCCCACCGGTGGGGAAGTTCTGTATTGTAGCAGCATCGTAAACAGGGTCGTACTCCAATGTGAGCCTCTCTTGTTCTCCTTGCAGATCTGCCCACCACAACAGTGGCCTCTCAGAGCGATGTGGGAACCTCGGGAAGACATCACTCCAGCACAGGTCAGGGCAACGGCAGCCATGGCTGACAGCAAGGACAAGGGTTCAGGGGAGGATTTGACACTGATGGATTTTGTGGCTGGGGAATACAGTCTTGACAATATTGTGGTTTAGTCCATACATCACAGCTCTTAATCCAGAAGTTTCTGAACGTAGAACATCCTCCTTTGCTCAATCTCCAGTCCACAGAGGGCTTTTGGCTTGCCCTTACAGAGGTCGTGTCTCCGTACAAGGCTCTGTACGTGTCTTAGGGCTCCTAGAAACACCATTTCCTAACCTGTAGACCATATAGGATGTTCCTGGTTCTGGTTTTGGTTTTTCTGGTTGGGTTTTTTTAGGGCTTCTCTGCTTGTTTTCTGGCCTTGAATGAAAGCTGCTGAAGTGGGAGGCAGAGCTAGTATTGCTAGCAGCACATCCAAGTGATGTAAAAGCTGCCTCAGACCTGACTGGAAATAGTCTGCCTTACCAGGGACGGTTGTTTTGAGGGAGGGCTTGTGATTTCCAGTTTGGTTTTGTGCTATGTGGGAATTCAGACCTGTGCTAGAGTAGGGCTGCTTGTGGAAACTGTATTTTTGGGTTATGTTTAATGTTAATTTATAGTGCCTCACCAATCAGACAGCAGGCTGTGGGAATCAGCGTCAACTAGCAGAAGCTGAGAGAAGATGTTGACAATTGTTGACTATTGTTACAGAAAAAAAACAAACAGAGCTGGTGTTTGGAGGTACCTCAGGAATCCCTTGGACATCACTGGGCTCCACTGTTGTCACAGGTGTGTGTGTATAGACATACACGCATTGGATGCATACGTATATGTGTATATATAGTTTGTGTGTACATAGATACTGTATATGGTATATAGACACTACATACTATCTATTGTGTATATACAATACTATATATACTCTATATATTATAGTATATATATTGTATTAATTTCTAGAGTTTGCATATTTTTGCTGCCTTGTAATTACCGTTCTTTGTTGATCCTACAGCTGTAATCCCAGATCTCCTGGTGCTAAAATGCACAGTGAGCCTTTCACTCCTGTTTGTTTTGCAGATCTGCCCGTAACAGTAGCAACTTCTTGGAAAGGTGTGGGAAATTCAGAAAAGAATTCTACAACTCAGAGTAAGTGGAGAGCAAAAGAAAGTGAAGAACAAGATTAGGGACCCAAATGGCTGCTCAGCACTTTCAGCCTCAAAATTAGTTTTCTGCCTTTTGGCTGCAAATTGTATTGATGGCTGTTCCCAAGGGACCTAGGTGATTCATGGTGGCTCTTTAAAAGACCCTGGATGTTTTTATGTGGGTGGGAAAAAACCAAAGCTTTCATAGTTGGAGCATACGGAGTTGTTGCTGTGTTCCCGAACGGTAGTCACCTTCGATCTTTTCTTTGAGTGTCCAAGCTGGAACAGCAGAAAAGCCTCTGTGTGCAACTCAAACAGATGATCTCTGCCTCCTCTCACTTTGCAGTGCTGTGGTAGGTTTAAACATGTTCCAAATACAGCTGAACAGTGTCCTTTATTGAAAAGCTGAGACCCTTTATTTCATGTGTAGTGCAACTACTGCGCCCAGCTCGCAGCTGCAACTAACCTCAGTGTTAAGAGGCTCGGTGGGCTGTCCTCCTGGCCGCAGCCCCTGGGCGAGATGCACGTGCGGTACATCTGGTCGGGTCACGCAGCTGTGCCTGTGCAGAGCCCTGTGAGCAAGGTGCTGTTCAGATGGGGATGAGCAGGAACAGGCACACGTGCTCCCACCCTGCATGCCTGCAACAGGGCTGGCTGCTGTTGTCCTTGGAAGTGGTCAGCATCACGCAGCTGCTGCCACCCTGACCTGGGAGGGCTTCTCTGTTCAAAAGTCTTCTGCTCTGTGTTGTTCTAGATGTCCAGAGGACTCACCTGCCCCTGTACCTGGTCATCCTGATTGCTGTGGTCTGCAGTGCTGTTGTTTTCCTTGTCATCTTTCTTATCATTTGCATTAGAAAGCCCAAAGATGGTGAGTAAAATGTTCTGGAAAACTTAAGTATGTTGTGCCTGCCCAGCTTGGTCTGACTATTGGTTCAACTGTAAACTTTGAGGGGTCTGGGGGCAGGGGCTGGCACTGTGCTCCCAGCTGCTGGGAGCAGCTCTGGCTCCCATGCCACACAGGCAGTTGAGCAAAACATGCCTGGATCAGAGCAGGTGGGGGAAGGTCTGAAAAGGCAGAGAAGCCCCTTTTCCTCAGGGAAAGCCAGTGGCAGCAGCTGGGGAGCTCTGCCAGGTGCTAGCTGGTGAGGATGCCGCAGGTGGGATGGGCTGGGGTAGCAAGGCAGGCTCTGCAGTGCTGCTGCCTCGGGGGATGTCCCTGACCCCCCCCCCCCCCCCCCCCCCCCCCCCCCCGGGCCATCCAATGGCACTCAGCTGCAGCCGTGCCACCCTTGCTCTGCCATGGTTCCTTGGGGACAGTTACTTCCCAATGGTCCTCATGGGCATCCTGTGGCTCTCAAACTTGCTTGCTCCACTGAGTTTGTTGATCATATTGTTTAAGGTATCTGGTATGAGCTAATCTTGTCCTGCTGCTTTAAAACACCTGTTTGCACCAGCTGCTGTTTAGTATTTCTGCTTAGTTAGTACCTGGTGGAAAAGAGGCCATCATTAATTCTCCCTACTCAATATGAATTGATTTCCTTTCTAGTCTTCAGACGTAGGACATATTTACTGAATACTTCTGTCTCCTCTGCACTAACAGCAGGTGACTCTTGACAAATGCTCTCTTAGAGCCCCTGTCCCACCAGCAGCACTTGGCTGGGTACAGAGAACATGGGGAGGGGCTGGGGTTTGGCATTTTTAATACTGATGGCTGTCATTTTCTCCTTGGCCCTTTGTTCCTTTAAATCATTAATAATTATTGGCAAATATGCCTCTTGCCTTTTTTCTAAAGGAATTGGGAATAACCTCAAAATTGTTCTTTATTGAGCTTCTAGCAAATAGGAAAATTGTTGGAACTGGCAACTTCCAGTTTCTAAACTCAGCTTTACCTTTGACCTTAGGCCAGTTATTTTGATCCAGTTGTGCTACAGCTGGGATATGGATTGTTTTAATTTTCTTGGGCTGAATCCTGGGAATAGGAGTCACCATCCACCTAACGTGATACCCAAGGTTCCTATTTTCATTCTGTCTTCAGAGGTCACTTTTTTATATCAAGAGGAGATATAGGAGAAATTCCTTTTTGAGAATATAAACGCAAATTATTGATACACATTTCTGATTATTCTTTTCCAGCTCGGGTCTATGAAGTAAAATTGTGAGTATAACCCTTTATCTAACATGCTGATGAGTCTTTGGGGACTGTATCACAGCGGGGCAGGGGGAACCGAACGGTGCTACTCAGCAGTCAAGATGAAAAGCCTCTTAAGCAGTATGGAAGAAGAGGTTCAAAGTTAGCTCAGTAGTGCATCGTACTGATGGTCTGGTGGCTTTCCACATCAACACATAATGTGAGGAAGAAAGATCTTTTCCTTTGCAATATTAGTATCATAAAAATGAGCAAGAGCTGTTCAGTAACTTCTCAGCCCAATGAGACCTATTGAAGATCATTGCCAAGGTTAAATTCCCAGTGTTTTTTCAAATTCAAAGAACAGGAATTTCCCTTCTGGAGAGCTAAGGCTCCTGATGCACAGATTATACTCTGACTTATCCCTGAAATATCCTTATTTGAACTTGTCTCTTTTAATCATAGCTGTGGCAGGAAATTATAGCTATTTCTAAACTCAGGTTTCAGCATACGGATCTACTTGTAACCTATGGAAGCTACACTGAAAAGCTTCCAGAAAAGAATCCAGTCGAAACGTACCTAGATAAAAATTAAAGTGCTGATGACTTGAATGCCATGGCAGAACATGCTAGCAGCATTTGCCCAGGGGCTGTGCTTTCCAGTTTACAAAGCAACATTTTAAGTTAACAGTTGAACCCTGAGCAACCAAAGGAATGGCATGGTAGCATTTGTCCTCAGAGGATTTACCTTCATTTTAAAGATACTAGACATCATAAGCCACATGGTGGATGTGGGCTGCATTCAGCTCACCATTTGCCATGCCTCCACCACTTTAAGTATAGATATATAGAGATGGGTATTTACCTTGCAAAGAGTAGCTGTCTCGTTGTGCCATTTCAAGAAATGGTGGCAATCCTTGTGTTGCTTACACACCTTCTGCCTCTGAAACTCTCCCCGGGTTGGAGGCGATGCTGCTATAATGCTCAAGGTTCTCCTGCCACCTGGAAGCAAAGGACAAGGTTCTCTCCCTCAGAATACTCTCACTATCCAGTGGCCCAGGTTTATGTGGGTTAGAATCAGACCAAAATCTTGCTCTAAATCTTGATGGTTGGGAGATGCTTTGTCTGCTCTGGTTGCAACTTGTCTTTCATTTTGTATTTTAATTTCAGCCATAACTCGAGAGCAGCAGCTTCTTCAGGGTGTGAAAGTACAGGTCATTATGAGGAACCCATCTCCTGCACTGAAAACAACTATGTGATGGAGCCTGTGAAAAACCAAGGATCTGAAGAAATAAATACAAAAGAGAATGAATATGTCTGTGTTGAAAATACCCAGGAATCTGAATATGAAGTAGGGGATGCTGTATGAGAACCAACAGTGCTCTACAAGTAGCAGTCCTGGAGTTTACCTTCATCCAGGCAAAATTTACCTTCCTATTCACCTTTGCCTCTGAAAAATAGGTTGGACAAGCAGGTTTTGCTCCTCCATGATTTGTGGAGCCTTAACAATCTTTGCAGTGAAAATGCAAACCTCTTTAGGAAGTTCAGTTATAGACCACTGTATCAAACTTCTGATTTTGCTTTTCTTTGTTCCCCTTCACCACCTCTGTAGAAGAACACCCTTTGAAAGCTAGGGTATGCAGGTCCCAGGTCAAAAGCACTGTACTAAAGCTGTGGCTTTATATGACCAGAAGGGTCCATGTTCACAGCCTTCATGTGGTGGGAGCAGAACTGGCACCAGCACCAAGAGCTGCTGAGTGTCTCCATCATCATTGGGTAAGAAGCACAGCACAAGGCTGGCCTGGGAGCTGGCGTTTTTCCTCCCATCTGCCTCAAGTGCTGTGTAAGTGGTAGAATGTCCTTTCAAATGTGAAACAGCCCTTAGAGAAACACTGAAAGACAGATTAAAGCCAGGATCAAACCAAGAACCTGACCACACCAGCAGCAGCAGCACAAAAAAGACTGTCCCGTGCACCCACTGTGCTGCACTGTCCATGCCTGGCTGCAGCTCATGGTGGGCACACTGGTGGGCACACTGCGGTTCTGGTGCTGCATGGCTTGGGTGACTGACTGCAACATGGCACACTCCTTGAGTTCACCTTCTCTATTCTCTTTTTAATGCATGTTTAATATTTGAAAGAAATCAGATACTTTCCCATAAGTTTGTGGATAGGATTGTTTACACATGCCTAAATAATTTTGATATATAAGTATTTTTGTACCATTGGCTCATCTTTAAAATGCCAGCAAGCACTCACAATTACAGCTCCTTAGTAGATACTCATGAAGGTACTTTCCTCCTGGCTTCAAAGGCCTGAAAAGTAAATGGGGAGCTGAAAAGCTTTGTTATTCATAATTTGTACTACACTGAGTAAATCTAAAACATGGATACTTCAGAGTTATGGAAGAACCTTTTTATAATGAATGACAGGGCAAGGCCATGTCCAATTAAAAGCCATGTGGACAGATGTAAAACAAAACAAGGGGTGAGAGGGAAATTGGTGACACAGCTACAGGATCAGTGGGGCCCCAGACTTGCCCTTCACCCTCAGGAAAGATGTGCATCTGCAGTTCTTTGCAAGCATCAGCTCAAAATTCACCAGTGTTCAGAAGGAGTGCTGGGTGCTATTGGGAAAGGCAATGCAATAGAAAGCAGGATTGCAGCACTGTAAAAACCTGTGGAATGCTTCTACCTGATGTATGCTTGTAGGACTCTCATCTTGAAAGGGTTTGACATAGCTAGAGAAGTTAATGAGAATGACAATAAAGGATGATTAGTGACCTGAAACCACTTCAGTGCAAATGCATTATAATCTCTCAGCTTGGGGGGAAGGCGGGGAGAAGAATGAGGCTAAATAAGCAAAGCATAGTCATCATGGCCAGCATGGAGAAGATGAATAGGGTCTATTTGTTTACAGTTTCTCCAAAGAGAAAAGGAAGCAGACATTAGCTAAAGTTAACTGGTAGCACTTTTAAAGGGGGTGGAAAAGTACTTCTTTTATGCAATACAGAAATAAGCATGCTCTGAAAACCCAAAGTACACAGAGGTCCTAGAAGAAATTAGAGGACTGAAAAGTACAACAGTTCATCGCAATTCACAGACTGCCTGGCACGCTTCACAGGTACTTATCAGTGCCCTTGTACTTTCTCTCTGAATTTCCTGTATGACAAGTTTTATTTCTCTTTATTAAGAATATATTTAAAAATCACGGGCTGGGAGAACTTTGATTTCCAAAAGGAAAGGGAACAATGAGCAGCTTTTGTTGGTGATGATGTCTTGGTAAAAATTGTCAATATGCACATGCAGCTTATTGCAAACATGGAGAGGCAAATGAAAATCATTAAACTTCAGGACTGCAAAGTTAGTAGATTTTCTCATACTTCTCTATTTTGCCTATACAAGGTGTGTGTGTGTGCATGTGAATGTCTGCATGTGCCCAGGAATTATGCTTTTAGGAGCATATTAGGTCCCTCTACTTGAAAGCAGAGGAATTATTGTGAATCTGATGGAGTCTGGGATACATCGTGAACGCTGTGTCAGATGATGTGTGTAGGCTGTAGTCAGAAATGCAAGAGCTGCTACTAGTCCATTGTGAGGTTCAGAGCTAATGAAATAAGACATTCAGGATGTGAAAGAAAATTACTTCTACTATGAAGAGTGTAAAAAGCCAGTGAAGTCTGTTGGTCTTCCTTTCTAAGCAGGAAGGTGAGTAGGGAAGGAGAACTGTTGCAATAGTATTGCAAGTCACACAGTTATCACAAAAAGGGTTTTCCAGAGAACAACAGGAAAATCATGACTGGATGGTGTGTTAATGTGATGACAAATTGTCAGTGTTGCAATTTTATGGGAAACTGTCATATTTTCTTAATCTTTCAATTCTACATGAGGTTGCAGTTTTTGCAGCCCTGCAATAATATTCTTTAGAATGAGGTTTCAAAAGTGCGTGTGTGCATGTGCTTGGTAGGGAGGAAATGGGAAGGGAATGTCACTGTTACTGGAAATCAGCCCACCTGCCTAAGCTCCATTCCAGAAACAAACATATTTCAGTGGAAATATAGAACTTCATTGCTATATGGAGCAACTGGAAAGCGGAGATACACCAAAGTCAAGCAACAGGCTGAACATCTGAGCAAAGAGGAGGGCATGCCATGTGCTGCTTGGCAACTGCAGAGAAAAGAGCTTGTCCTTTCTGTAAGCGGTGTTATGGGTACAGCCATCCAGACTGGTAGGCTTGGCTCCTCGGAGGAGAGCTGAGCTCTGCATGGACAGAAGGACGCCAATGCATGAGCTCTTCCCTCCCTGCCTGTATTTCCACCACTGGTGGCCTTGACCTAGCCAGGAAAGACCATCTGTGCTGTACTAGGCTGAGGCAGTTATTTTAAGCGGCATCACCTCTGCTATCAACTCTTTTGGGAATTAGCTTGCTTTTCCTTCTCCTTTCATCCTTGTTTTCAGAGAGGTGTTGTGGATTTGGCACAAGATGCCCAAGCACCACTAAAGGCTCTGGGGAAGTCAAAGTGCTGGACGGAGAGACCCAGCGTGCACGCTGGGTGTGTTTGCTCAGGTGGGAGTGCAGTGACGCTCGATATGCTCAGAATACCCCAACATGACTGCCACAGCTACCCAAACGGGGCTTGGCTTGGGCTGCCTGAGACAGCTCGCAGTGCTGTGTCTGCAGTGGCGTGATGTGGCCAGAGCGCCAGACCAAGAAGAAGAGAGCACTGAGGCAAGATAGAGGTATGGAGCCAAAGGGCCTTCCAGGAAAGGGCAGGCTGGCCACAGCGCGGGCTGAGCACATCAGGTATGCTCACTGTTGGCACCCTATGGATGACGGCTGTCAGGTATCCCACAGCTGTGCCACAAAATAAAAAAAAAAAATCAATTCCAGTTGCATTGCAAAGCCGCAGGCAATGTAGCCATACAAACATGGATAAACAGCAGGTTTATACTGGCTGGACAACCACAACCAGGAGCTGGTGATGTTAAATAAAACTGTTTTAAGGCACACAGTAAAAGACAAGCTCATAAAACTGAAAAGAAATCCACGAAATAGGTTCCTTGTGTGTTTTGTGTCTGCATGCGCTGTTGGCCAGCTGGGCAATGCAGGAGAGGGCCTGGAGCCTAACCACCGCAGTGCGGGGCACCGCTGGGGGAAAAGGGCAGTCGCTGCGCACCTTATGCAGCACACCAATGGCATCCTGTAGCATGCCAGGAAGGCGAGCCGAGGTTAAGGCAGATCTTCCTAGACCAGCACTTGTGTTTACCAAATCCAGAGCTCAACCATCCTTCGTGGGCCACTGAAGGGGGAAATGGGAAGCTTGCAAGGAGCAAGCATTGTGACAGCAGTGAGGCTACCAAACACGGCAATAGCTAGCGTGCATGATGACTGCAGGTAAAGGTAAAACCTGTATTGCTTTAACAGCTGAATTTGTGAAGCCTATCTGTGGCACCAAGTAGGAAATGAGTGCTCAGGTGAGATCCTGTATGTGGGTCCCTTTCTTAGTGCTAGGAAGTATTTACAAGGAGCTGGCCAGAATAATGGGTAACTGAGAAAAGATGTCGTTGACCTGGGAATTCCTGGGAAGAGACGTTAATTTACAGAAACAGAACTTGTGTATCACATTTCTATCGCACAGGTCTTGCAGGAGATGTTCATTTACACTAAGCTTCTGTTTCTTTAGGTGGACCAAAGGTCACGTTTCCAATACTGTCTGTACAATTATCTGGTATATGTGAAGAGAATTGTGGTGTACATGACTGCAGCAGCTCATACAATTAGCTTTTGTGGGACATCCAAAAAGGGCTTAGTAAACCACAGTCTGTTTAGTCAGATCTCTGAGCTGGCTATGGCTGGACCAAATCAGAATATCTTAAGTCTTGCAGTAAAAACTGCCTTTTTTTTGAGTGCAGATGGTTCAAAAAGAGCACTTTTGAGACATTTCTTCTTCAGATACCTACTTTTTGGTCGTTTGCTGAAAGCTTAGTACTGAATTTCACACCCTTGCAGACTAAAAATCTTATTCCATTGCCAGGAAAACTGTAGCAAACTTCTCTAGCCTCTGGCAGACTATGTCAAAACATGAGTGTAAGATGCAAGCTCTGCAGAGTTGGGTCCCTATGACTAGGGTCTGAGGTCCCATCTGCACTCCTTTTCAGGGAAACAGGGACTTTACTGTGCCACCTCTAGCCTGTGATGCAGTAGCAGAGACTGCGGAACAGAGAGCTATACTGGCTGCTTTGCCTGAGTTGTGATACTTGAAGAAATTATGCTTGAAAGCGTGTCATGTCCAGTATGTGGAAGGAAGGTGGGTACCTGCTGGGGGGGAAGGCTGCAGGGTGCTTTGTCAACCTGGCACTGCAAGGGGGAAAGTGACGGACTCAATCCAAAGCAGAGACACTGAAATAAATAGAATTAATTATAATAAAACAGGTAACTAGCCACAACGCCTGGGATATTAAAGTTTTTTTCTTCATGTGTTCAGATGCAAAACTATGAGGAGTCCCTCTGGTAAGAAAGAAATGGGCTGACTGTGACTCAGGGAGGAGAAAACTAGCAGCCTCTCTGTCCCAGGGGGAGAAAGATGTCATGCATATCATGTTTGAGGAACTACAGTTCTTCACGTTTTAGCTAAATAGTTATTTTTTCATCCTGTATAATTACAGCTTCAGGAAGTGTTGCATTTCTGGTTCGGAAAGCAGCCCGATCAGCAGTTTTAGCTTTGGTTTTCAGCTCGTTCCAGGGCACGTTCCCCAAAATCCAGCTCCTTTTAAAAATATTTCACATGTGATAGAAGCTTGTCCCAGCAAATTATCTTGAATCATGGGCCAGGGTGTGCAAAAGGTTGGGTTTAAATCATATCTCTGAAAATGGACTCGTATTTACTCTTTCAGTGACATTGCTTGAACTGCGCCTTCTCCATAGCCCCGGCAGGTCTAACTGCATCTGTAGCTGCACTGCAATAGGGCACCGTTTCTGGGCAGGTGGTAGAAAATGGAGCTTTTGCAGGGAAATTCCTATCACAGTAAAGAGCAGGATGTTGGGGTTTTTAATACTTCTTCTCTGGACATTTTCTGTTAAAACAGAAAAAAGCAGTAGAAGTGGCATCCGAAGTTTTGTGGTCTAAAAGGCTCAGACTGTTTGGCAAAGAAACTAGTGCTGGTTGTCTTCCTTGCTCAGGTCACAGAGTGACCTGCTCAGAAGGTGAACCAGGCTGCACTCAGGGAGTCTGCTGCTGCTGAAGCTGGTACATGCGTGTGGTGGAAAAGCTGAAGGAGCTGAAGACATGAAGGAAATGGAATTGAGCATCAACAGGTTGGTCCCTGCCTCATAATCCTGCACGGTGCTAGGTGAGTCAGTGCACTCGGACCTGTGCTTTTCCATCTCTGGATGCCCAGTTTTGAGCTCTTATGGTACAATGGAGATGGTTGCTGAGCCCCTGAGCACTCTGCTGAGCAATACCATCACACACACGTCAGATGAAACTGAATTCATGCTTTACAAGCGTACTCAGGTTTGCTTCTCCTTGCTACCAAGCGCTTGACTGTGTAGTCATCATAAAGCTCTTTCACTGTGAAGTGAATGTAAATGTGGAAGAAAAGAAATTAAAAAAGAAACACACAATCATGAGCATCTGTTCAACATCTTCGTCAGCAACATGGACACAGGGATTGAGTGCACCCTTGGCAAGTTTGCCAGCGACACCCAGCTGTGTGGCGCAGCTGACACGCTGGGGGGAAGGGATGCCATCCGGAGGGACCTTCACAGGCTTGAGAGGTGGGCCCATGGGAACCTCATGCAGTTCAGCAAGGCCAAGTGCAAGGTCCTGCATGTGGATCGGGGCAATCCTAAGCACAGATACAAGTTAGGCAGAGAATGGATTGAAAGCAGCCCTGACGAGAAGGACTGGAGGGTATTGGCTGATGAGAAGCTCAACATGACCCAGCGATGTGTGCGTGCAGCCCAGAGCCAACCGTACCCTGGGCTGCATCCCCAGCAGCATGGCCAACAGGTTGAGGGAGGTGATTCTTCCCCTCTACTCCACTCTCATGAGACCCCACCTGCAGTAGTGTGTGCAGCTCTGGAGCCCACCAGCACAAGTAGGTCATGGACCTGTCAGAGCAGGTCCAGAAGAGGCCACAAAGATGATCAGAGGGCTGGAGCACCTCTCCTATGGAGACTGGCTGGGAAAGGTGGGGCTGTTCAGCCTGGAGCAGAGCAGGCTCTGGGGGAGACCTTGTGGCACCTTCCAGTACCTGAAGGGGCCGACAAGAAAGCTGGGGAGGGGCTTTGTACGGGGGGGTGCAGTGACAGGGCGGGGGGGAATGGCTCTAAGCTGACCGAGGGCAGACTTAGGGCAGATACTGGGAAGAAATTCTTCCCCGTGAGGGCGGCGCTGGCAGAGGCTGCCCAGAGCAGCTGTGGGTGCCCCATCCCTGGGGGTGCTCAGGGCCAGGCTGGATGGGGCTGGGGGCAACCTGGGCTGGTGGGAGGTGTCCCTGCCCATGGCAGGGGGGTGGAACACAATGATCTGTATGGTTCCTTCCAATCCAAACCATTCTGTGATTTTATGAATAATAATAAAAAAGAGCACTAGTCAGAAAAGTCAAGAGGATGGTAAGAGAAGTGGGTGGGGACAGGGGAACATGCAATGGAACTGGAAAGATCCTTATAGTCTTTGTCCATCCTTCACTCTTCACCTAACTCAGCAGTGAAATGGACTCGTGATATTTCAGAAAGAGGATCTGACATGACAAAGGACAGAAGAAAGGGAAGTGTTCTTCACTTGCATTCTGGTCCCAGGAGTGTGGGGGTCTCTCACAAATTGCAGGGAAAGGAGGACAGGCCTGCAGCTCTGGGAGAATGGGAGAAGTTGTGCGGATAGTGGTGTTTGTGATGGCTTTCATCAGCTGCAATGGTGAGTAAATGCTTCAATGCATAGGAACAAAAATCAGAGTACTAAGAGGATAGGGAAAATCTTTTGAATTACAGTGTCTTAATTTTTAAAAATTGTCAAGTGTAGGAAGTTTTAGTTTCTTGTATGAAAAAATAGAGCCTAAGGATTTGCAGGAGTCTCCCTTGGTATCAGATATGACAAGGTGCTTTTAAGAGTGGGGGCAAATGGGGCAGTATTGGGCAAAAGCTCAGCTTCCACACCCCAAAGCAAGAGCAAAACATGATTGCTGAGGACCCTTGGAAAGCACTTGCTCAGTGTGTTAGCTTCCGAAACAGTCTTTGTGAAGCTGGAATATACATTCTTCTGGAATTTCATAATGCATCACCATTGTTCTGCTACCGTGGTCCTGGGAAGAAGAGCTGTAATTGTGCAACAAGGTGCAGGCACACACATGATCCCCCTTGGTCTCTCCTGATCTTATGACTCTCTAGGCACACCAGGAGAGGTGATGCTGGAATCTTTGCTTCAATTCATATGCCCATGAGGCATATGTGCCACTCCTAGGGCACATATGACACTGACACTGGAAGAGGAAGGTTTTGGGAAACAGGAGAAAGGTGCTTTAACAAGCTGTATACAGAAGCACAGAATTGCTCCTGACATTTAGAAAACTGGGTTGAAGTACTTTCCCCACTTATCATAAAAAAGGCAGCTTTGCAGATTTCTGGGATCTGCCTCTCAAGTGACTTATTGTGAGTTAATGCAGCTGAACATAATCAGCCTTTCTGGGGAGGATGGGAAAGGGGGAGCGGGATAAGGGGGTATGGGTAGAGGTGAGCCAAGTCCAGCTAAATTCAGGTAACCTGCTATTTACATGAGGCGCTTCCCAGAGGAGCTGTGGTCTCAGTGGGCCGGCAGCTGGAGGCATTGCAAGAATGAGCCAGGTACCACAAAATCCATCCCCTCTTCTCCTGCACCCACTTGAGTGCCTGGCAGGGTTCTTATCTGGTTGAAGCAGGTAGGATCCAAATAGGTCAGATCTGAAGTTTTCTAAGGCTAAAGAAAAAAGTTTGGGTTTGGTCCACCGTTCCTGTTCCAGGTCCAGTACTTCAAAGTACATTCCTAAAGGCTCCTGCCTGCATGGTACTTCCAGGCCACCAGGACAGCTGGTGCTGGCAAACTAGGAAGGAAGAGGCTCATTCATTTTAGAAAATGGGCCAGAATATGACAGTTCAATTTTTTTCTTTTCCGTTATCATGCATTATACATAATTTAAATAAATCCCTCTGATCAGTCTCTAATGTAGCCCTTCAGGTTTTTGTCTGGTCCAGCTCTATTTCCCTCTGTTGGGAGAATTCATATTGTTTGTCTGGAAGGCTACATCCTAGTTTAAGAAGTGTCACTGGGAGGAAATACTTTTAAAAATGCTGTCTCAGAGATTTTTATTTTGTTGAGTTTCTCCCACTCCTTCCAATCAGCTCTCCCTTGGAATCATCCCCACTAACGTTGAAACTGGTCATATACAGAGTGCAGCTGCTCCACAGGGAATCAGTGCACACTGGCAGCTATTTCAAGGCACATAGCAAGGCAAAATAATATTGGAGAAATGTTTAAACAAAATTATGTCCAGATGAATACACTGAACAGCAAACATACTTGAACTTGAGTGCACCAAATGCCTTGAGGTTATTTCTGAGCAGCTTCCTAAGTAGCTTCCACCCTTCTTAGTTTTTCTTGATGGGAGCTTGTGAAAAGAAGAGGAGGAGCAATGGAAAACCTTTAAAAATTGATATATCAAGGAGTTGCATTTGACTGGCATGTGAGATTTGAAAAATGGAGCTGTGCCTGCTCTATGTCAGCCAGTAAAGGAAAACCAAGGCTCCATGTCAGAAATAATCTTCCACCATACTCAGCCCCAGCTGTCCCCTTAGCCGCCCCTGCAGACCCAGGTCCATAGATGCTCGCCTGCCTTTCTCCTTGGCACTTCCAGTCAGCTCTAGGACAGGCTGTTGCACAGAGAAGTGCTGCTGGGTCCTGTGAGCACCAGGGAAGTTGCACTAAAAAATAGTGACATTAATGAATGCAAACATGTTGCATTCACTGTTAATTGCAGTGAAGCAGTAAACTTGCTTTGTTCATCCTTCCTCCCATATAGAAGGTAGAAGCCAACATTGCAAGTGGTGTTAGAGCATCCCGTGTCAGTTGCTGTTTGACTCACCATGTGCAAGCGGGAGCAGAAAGCCAAGAAGCAGAGGTAGGGTGTAAAGGCTGGGGCTAGAGAGCAGGAATAAGAGACAGAATATAAGACTATAGCTGTGATGTTGCCACCAGGAGTAGGATTTGTGCTTCTCTGTACCAAGAAGGAATTAAGAACTGGCAAGTGTTCAGAAAGAAACAATAAAAATAGCCATGAGGTTGAAGCAACTGTTCACTTCCCTGTGCTCAGTGAGTGGGGACAGGCCCTGGTTTAGCTGGTTGCGGTCTACAGGACATCTAAGACATGGCTGTGTGCTGTGGCTTCCACTGCCCGCTCATCCTATCTATTCTAAGGACATTCTCCTCCTGCATTCTTATTTCTTCCTTTTAACTGTTGTTCCCTGCAGCCCTCCTGGATCTGTCTGGTGTCCCCCAGGTCAAGGGCACGTGGATGGCAACCACCACTTTACCGTGTGCATACATGCCCTCAGAAGGTTTCACACAGCAAATGCTCAGCTGGAGCATAGAGCGAGACCATAGGACCTCTACCATCTTTCGGAGGGACGATTCTGGTGACCACATCCTGTTGGCTCAGTTCCGAGACCGGGTCAGCGTCCCAAAGCACAGCCCAGGGAACGCCTCACTCCTAATTGAGAACCTCGAAATGCCTGACAGTGGACACTACACCTGTAAAGTCATCTGGAGGTCTGAAAACAACAGCTTGGTAACAAAGGAGGTGACCACTGTGGTTAAAGTAGTCAAAGGTAAATCCTGCCACAAAGCCCTGCTCTTGTGTAGCCAGTCTAATCCACAGAGCACATTGAAGCAGCTGCTGGTGGGAACAGACTTTCACACCATAATGTCTACCTACATCCAGGCTGGATGTGAGGCATCCTCCTCCCTCCAGCCCCTCTTCTCCACTCACAGAGGCATAGGGGCAGGCTGAGGAGGGGGGATCGGTCAGTATACACCACAGTCTGGATCTACCAATGGGCCACTTGAACCTGTGGTGCTTGAGAGAACATCCAGCTCTGGTTTTGGTTCTGTGCAGGAGCCAGCATCCCTGTGGTTCTTGTAGCAAGAGGGACAGCAAGTGGGTGTTGTACTAACCAAATCTGCCTTCTCCCCATCCCGAGCATCTTCAGCAGGTGCTAGAAATAATTTTCTGCAAGGGGGCAGCCACATGACAGAACAGGACTTGTGTGATACAACAGTAGCAATGGCAGTATAGCTGGTGTAAACCTGGCTTTAGGCAAGAGTAAACTGAGCTTAATGTGCGCAGAGAGGCAACACAAGAGCCGTGCCCCTCTTCCTCCTGGGAAAGCGCTGAGAGCTAGAGCCAGAGCTGCCGTGGCAGGGGGACCTTGCCCAGCCAGCCAGGGCCAGCGTGACCTGGGCCCTGTCTGCTTTGTCTTCCAGTTGCTGTGACCAAGCCCGTCATCAGGGCGGGTGAGCTGGGGCTGGCAGTGCCGGCAGGAGCCAGGACCAGCCTGACCTGTGTGGCCGACGGGTCCCCCCCCATCAGCTACCGCTGGTTCAGGAGCATCCCGGGAGGGAAAGCCCTGCTCCTGAGCAGCCAGGCTGAGCTGGCGTGGGACAGCCTGCAGCCCTCCGACGCCGGGAAGTACTACTGTGAGGCAGAGAACAGGGCTGGAGCCAGGGCAGTGCAGCAGAGCGACACCGTTGAGCTGACAGTGAGAGGTGAGTCCCCAGAGCAGAGCTCCTCATCTCCACTGCAGGGAGTTTCCTCTTTTACAGCAGGATCAGACATGCTAAATATGAATGGTGTCTCAATTGCCCCAAGAGGAAACCACAGGGGCTGGCATCCTCCCTGCTTCAGAGGGTGCCTGGTCATGGCAGGGGTCAGGAAAATGTCCCCTGTGTCCCTCCAGGGCCAAAGCTGTGCAGTATGGGAGCCTGACTCCTGCACTGGGCATGTCTTGCTCTCATTTGGCTTGTACTGTAGACAGGGAGTGGGGGAAACAGCCTGATGACCTGACTCTCCTGCAGGGTCCCCAGTCACACAGCAGCCCAGTGCTGGGACTGACAGGCACGCCAGACCCCCGCTCACCCCTCGAGGCAGTGGGACCCAGCAAGTGCCCACAGGTGAGTGACCTGGGCTGCAAGGAAGGGCTGCTTTCACCCTGGCACTCTGTGAGTGACAAAGAAGGCGAATGAGGCAAATCCACTTGATGTTCCTTTTGGGCTGTAGATCCTTTCTGCTTGTGGGAGAGACAGGCCACCCTGTGCCCCAGATGCAGGTGCTTGCCTGTGGGTAGCTGGGTTGGAGCTCCCCAGGATGGCAGCAGAGCCAGTGCTAGAGGGACCACAGCCTGGGAAACTGGGGGATGAACAGCTTCAGCCCACCTGGGGCAAGAAGCCTGGTGTGGGGCTTCATGTGTCAGGCAGCCTTAAGGTGCAGCCGCTGACAGTAAAGCCCCCCAGACCAAGAAGTCACCGTAGGAGACATATAGTCCTGTGGATGCCTGGATGTGTCCAAGCAGGACAAAGCCGAAGCCATGCCATAGCCAGCCACAAGTGGTGGTGCCTAGAGCTCTTATGCACCAGGGCTGCCAGGGACCCCCTGCTGATGGCCGGGGAGGTGGGGAGGCCAGTGCCACGTGCTGCCCGCATGACTGCCGGCGGGACACACATCAGGGATGAAAATCCGGCTGGTGGCTCCAAGAGCAGGTCCGGCAGGTGTTCTCAACGCGCACCTCAGGCGCGGCAGCTTGCAAGAATCAACGTGTGGCGCGCTCCTCAGAAGAGGACAGGCAGCTCAGGACAGCCGTCACGTCCAGGCTGGGCCGGGCAGCGGGCCGGGCCCGCCAGCCAGCGGAGGGGGCTGCCTACCCCAGCCCGGGAGGGTCCCGCTGCGCTGAGCCTTAGCTCTGGCAGGCCTTCCTGCCGCCACGCCGGGCTCCGGGAGGGAGGCCGTGCCGGAGGGGCCTCCCACTGCCGCAGGAGAGTGGAGTGCGCTGGACACGGCCGGGTTGGCCGACGCGTCTGCAGGCCCGGCCTTGCCGGCAGCCGCTGCCGCGGGGAAGCCACCCCCGCCCCGCCCGGCCTCGGGTTTTCCCCGGGCCAGGGCTGCCCTGCTGGTTGCGCGCCCACGGGCCTGCCCGAGCGCGGTCGTGGCCCGGCATTTTGCCTCCCCTTTCAGACCGAAAGGGGCTGAGAACACCGGCCCCGGCCTCGGCTTACAGCCGCGGGCAAGCGCGGCCCGAGGCGCTGCGCAGGTCCCAGCCCGAAGTTCGAGGGGTGGGGGTGGGGGTGGCTCCCCCACGCCCGCCGCTCACAGCGCTTCCCCCGCCCGCAGGGGCCCCCCAGACCGCGCCCGCCGCGCCCCTGTACGCGCTGCCGGCCGCGCTGGGCGGGGCCGCGCTGGGGGCGCTGGTGGCCGCGCTGCTGCGCCGCAGGCCTGGCAAGAAGGGTGAGCGGCCGGGGGACGAGGCGGGACGGGACGGGACGGGGCCGGGCGGCGGTGGGGGCCCGGGCCGGGTCAGGGCCGGAGGGCGGTGGGGGGCCGGGCCGGGCTGGGCTGGGGCCGGAGGGCGGTGGCGGGAGCGGCGGGAAGCCCGGCCCGAGGCGGGACGGGGGCGGGGGTGGGGGTGGCCCTCGTCCGAGGGTTCGGGGCGGGACGGCGCGGTGCTCGCCTCGGCTCCATCCCCAACCCCGGCAGCCACATCCTATTCCCATCGGCCCCAGTTGGTCCCTTCCCCAGAGAGGCAGGGTGGGAGGGTTATTCCTGAAGGTGGGAATACCTGGAAGCAGCTGGTTTTTTTCTGTGACACATAAAACATATTGATGCACATCTTTGATTCTTCTTTTGTTTTCCCAGAACCTCTCTATGAAGTTGCTTTGTGAGTACAGATTTTCATGTGGATCGTTAAGAAGACTTTGAGGGCATCATACTGATGTCTCCAAAAAGCCTCTTTGCTCAGTGAAAAACCAAATATTTCTTTGACTTGCAGGAGGAGGATCTGAATACCTTGGCAGTCCATTTAGTTAGCAGCATGAGGGCATTAATATTTTAATGCATGAGGTAGCAAGAGTCCACTCTTTGATATGTTAGAATGAGGGAAAGGTATTCAGGGTCCTTCGATCTGCCTCATAGATGCCATGGGAAAACCGTTCTCTGTAGTAAATTCCCACTGTTATTTCACAAAGAAAAAAAAAATTCACAAAAAAATTGTCAGCTTTTCCCTCAAGCTCAGTTCCTTCTATACATGCCTTTCCCTTTAAGAAACATGTCCCAGTGCTTATCCAAGTGTTTTTGTATTTTGTGCAATTCCTGTTTGTTTACAATGATACAAACATATCTTCTGCCTTGTCACAATCTCAGCCTTTAATCCCTTCATGCTACTTTTCTATTCAGAGAAATACCTGTGCCGTCTGTAGTCTCACACATTGCCATTTTCCCAGTTACTACTGGTAGTTACTTTCTAAAGGCTAGGCCATCTGCTGGTAACTCTTGAGTATAATACAGTAATGCTATGTGAGTTTATGGTACATAAACAGTGTTTACATACATGTACATGTGTACATAGTACATAGCAGTGTTAACTGTTTGTTGCCTCTTCTTGTGTGTGTAATTCTTTTAATGTTACTTTCTATTGTCTTTCAGAGCCTCCCAGGCCCTCACTAGATTAATATAAATTTTGCTGTTCCACGGATTATGTGGTAGATCTTGTCTTTGGCTAAGGTGTAAATCAAATGACTTCTGATGTAGTCATCCTTCTCAATAGTGTCTCTCTGTTGTTTCAGCTGCAGCACTGCAGATGTCATGAGATTGGAGACTGATGTGGAAGTCCCTGTTAAGTGCCTACACAAGAAGACAAATTGTAAGACTGAAACATTCAATGATACTTTCACTGTGAAAGATGACAGCCACAACAGCGTATACATCAGGAAGAATCCTGAGTATGAGAACCTTGTGAGTGCAATGGAATCAGAATATGAAACAGAAAGAATTTAGTAGAGTACCAGCTTTTCCTCATGAGCAGCCGTGCAGGGCTGCAGATACTCAATGGTAAACTTTACCAAAGGAAAATCTTCTTCCTGTCTGCCTCCTGCTGTGATAAATGTACCAGTCTCACTGCTTTCCTTAACCTAGGGGAACTACATAATCTCGGGCTTTGGCAAATGAAGCTCATTGGTGCGGAAACCCTCAGCCAGGTGATTATCAACCTACTTTTACAGAGCAAATAATTTCTGAGCCTGAAGGGCCAAGGTGAGGAAGAGAGGATCTGAAGGAGTGGAAACACTTTGGCCTGCAAATTGAGGTGTAGCTGGGTGCAGTGCTGCTAGCCAGTAACACTGGTAAGGTGTACTTTCCAGTGCATGTTCCCCTGTTAGGACATCCCAGACTGCAAGGAGCTGAGGAGCCGGGGATTGTGCTGGAAATGGATGCCGTCTGGCTTTTCACGTTCAACAATTACTGGTTGTACATCCTGCTTGTCCTTGAGTCTTTTTTATTAGAGCATAATAAAGGGACTGCAGAGGGGGGGAGTGATGTCCCAGGAATGTAATTTTTGCTATCAGACTGGAGCTCATTGCTTAGAGGAAGAGGAAATGGCCCTGTGGGTGATGAGCCTCCTAACTGCCACCCTCTGGTTTTCTCCCGGAAAAGCAGAATTGGTGTTGAAGGAAATGCTAGAATTTTCCTTTTACCGTGTGGGGACCAAACGCATAATAAAAGAGAGAAATCTGAGGCACGTGGAATAATGATGGAGCGAGGGACCTCCCTGGACACAACAGACTGATGTTGATTCACTCTGTGGGACTTGAATCAATCTGTCTTGATTACAACAGAGATATTAACTCTGACCTATGTTATGGGAATGCTGTGAGTGCTCATGTTTGTACCTTGAAATACACTTGAAAAGTGCTCAATTAGTGCAATGTGTTTTCTTTTCCAGGGCAAATACAAAAGGCTTCAAAGGATTTTGTTGCATATGAATTCTGACTTCCTTGGTATTTCACCATGCAGTGCCATCATTTTTCTGTTGCTTGCAAATTTGTCCTTTTTCTCAGTCTTCTGATTTAATTCTGCAGAACAGGCAAGAGTACAGTCATGGCCATGGTTTGACTTGGAAGTTTGACTTGGGTTTCCCTTTTAAAGAGGAGAGGACAGGAGGGGGGTGTCAAGTCAGCCCACACTGGACTCCTCGCGTGACTATACCTCACCGCATCCCCCAAAGCCAGTTGCTGGGGTCATGGTGCTGCCTCCACATGCAAAGCCACAAACCTGCAGCTGCCTACTACTGCAGTGAGAGACCAGTAAGTCACAGTGCTCCAAACTGTGCCAACGTCAGGCTGAGGCCTGGAGTCAATGGAAAAAACTCGTTTCAGTGTGTTAGAAGCATCAGTGCTTGAGCTGGGCACTTTTAAGGCATGACGGTTTGCCATTAGCACCTTTCTTCCAGATGCTTCAGCTAGTTCTAGTTGTTTAGGCATTTATCACAGGAGGATGTAAAGTGTTAGGCTACTAAATTGCTGTCAGAGGTTGGGAGGACTCTGGGGGTGCTTAGTACTTCACTTCCAGCGGAAGGCTAAATTATGCTCAAAAGCTTGGGAAGAGAGGTCATCTAAACGATATTACAAACTTGCCTGTGATTTAGCTCAGGCGGTAAAATCTTTCACTTTAATTTCATGCCATTGCTCAACACATTGGTTTGCTCTAACAAGCAGTTACTTAAAAAAATGCTCTGCATCTCCCTATATACTGGCTCTCCGAGACTCAAATCAAATATTCTCTTTCAAGTAAAAACTAGCTCTGTGGCCAGCCTGGGCAACAGCTGAGCACACTGCGGTCACAGCCTCGTGGGAAGGCAATGGCTGTGCTGGCTCCACAGGGCTGGTGGGAGCACACAAAGCCTTATGAGTGCACTGCTACCCCAGCAAGTTAGCACCCTGACTGAATCTGATCCCTGGGAGCCACGGTGAGGAAAGGTCGCTCTGCATGCTGGAAAACCATTTCCTATCCACTTTTTGAGCACAGGGAAGCTAGGAGGATAAGACACAGAGCAAGGCAGAAGACTTAACTGAGACACAGGAGTTTCCTTGCTCCTGACAGACATTTCCTACACACATCTTCCATGCCAAGGCCAGGCCAGAAGTTGCTGCAAAGCACAGTGACTGTGGCTTTGGAAACACCATGGCAGTGAATGCGCAAGCACTGCTGGGAGGAGGGCAGAGCAGGTCCCACACCACTGCTGTATGGAGTCCACATGCAAGCCCAGGCAGTTCTGGAGGGCCAAAGGGGTGGGCAGCCAGGTGGGTAGTGCAGAGCTGTTGTGATGCTGCTCTGGGCATGCATTCACTGTTCTGCTTCTGCTGGAGCACGTCTGAAGGACCACAGCTCCTGCCTTAGCCCAGGAGAGCAGGAGGAGGGGGTACATGCTGCCGCAGGAGGAGGTGGCTGGGACCCCAGCAGCCTTACAGAAGGGAGAGAGGAGGCGGCTAATCCTCCAGGAGCAATGAGAGGTGCTTTGCGGACAGAGAGGCAAGAGACTGGGTCCAGCTCCATTAGTGGACTGGAGCAACTGCAGGGAAGAAATACTTCTGCTCAGCTGAAGCACGTCAGGGCTCAGAGTGAGACACCAACTCTCAAAAAGGGTGCCTGAAGCTGAGGGAGCCCGCTGTAAGGTAGAAGTGAGGAAGTGCTGCAGATGTGTGCTCAAGACATGGGGGTGGGGGCAGGGGGAGCATTATCATCCTCCTCTTCCACTGCTTGCAGGCTTTGGAGCTATTTGGCCAGTGTGTCTTCTAGATCAGCCATACTGCTGTTCCTGACTGCTCTAGAATAATGAGACCAGCTTAAAAACAAGAAGTCTACATGCCCTGCATTAGGTTTAAGGTTATTCTTGGGATGTGCATTTTGGCTTCCTCTTTTTTGCCAGGTGGTTCCTGAGCTACAAGGCCATGCTTTGCATTTCCAAGGTCTTAATCTCAAGGAAGAGGGCTGAACTGTACTGTCTGTAATGCAAACCCCATCACTTTCATTAACCCTGCCTTGCCGAGGAGTCCCGAGGCTGTGAGGCCAGTGCTAGTGGGGTGCAGGCTTTGCTGTGGGGTGTGCAGTC
The DNA here is from genome assembly GCF_023638135.1 of Falco biarmicus. Classification (NCBI taxonomy): domain Eukaryota; kingdom Metazoa; phylum Chordata; class Aves; order Falconiformes; family Falconidae; genus Falco; species Falco biarmicus. The sequence continues at coordinate 381,281 of NC_079301.1, read as the reverse complement.
TGTCACCACTGCTTAAACCCACTGTAGGGCATTCCTGGCTCTCTGGCAAAAATAAAACAGAATAAAAGTTCCTTTTTATAAAAGCAGCAAGGCTGCGTGCCTTCAGCTGCAGTGCATTTCCTGCAATATTCTCTGTTACTCAGCAGCCTGGTTTGCTTCCTCATTGTTAACCATTGGCATCTTGCATGTGCTGGGATGCTGCTGCTGTGCCCTGCCTTCTGTGTCTGCCAGACCTCCAGGCAGCTTGGCAGGCAGGGCAAGGGCAGGGACAGGGATGCCACTTGGCTTTAGCAAAGTAAATTTATAGGAAGAATTACTGCCTTTTATTAAATCAATCAGTCCAGCTGGGGGAGCATGGGGAAGCAGATGAGCTCTGGGTCCTGCAAGCCCTCCTTCTTGGCACTGACTTGGACCCACACGGCTTTCATCTCTGCCGCCACGGATCTTCCCTTCCCAGGCCAGCAGCCTAATACCAGGTTCATGTTGTTCTTTGTGGCCTGAGTGCTGGGAAGAAGAGCCTAGCTTTTGTGTTCAGTGCTCTGAGTTACAATGACTCTTCTTCAGGACACTAGGTGATTATCAGGCAAGATCAGAGAGAAAAGTCTCCTGGCTGTGTTTTGAAGTTTTCATAAACACAGCAGTGGACGTGCAGGGGCGGTTGTGCTGCAGTGGCAGGCTTCCCAGGGGAGGCAGGCAGCAGCTGAGTGGGCCTGCCTGTCCTTACAAGGTCCATGGCAGTGCCAGGCCCCCAGCTCCAAGCACTGGTCTCCCACCTTGTGTATTGGTGCTGTGCTCCCAGCCTGGGCCGGCTGCCTCATGGAGAGCAGAACTGCCCCCTGACCAAGGGCGAGAGGCGCCGGGACCCTGTGAAATGTGTGTGAGGGTCTTTTGTGCTTTACACCTGGGGTGAGGTAGTTCACCCCATGCTGCAGCGTGTTGGCACTCCAAGAAGCTGGCCTTGGAGACGCCAGGCTGGAGCTGCTGCACCAGCGGTCTCAGTGGTGGTGCAGAACATAAGAAATTAGGGGAATGGGGAGCTGCGGCTGTGCTCATGCAGGGCAGAAGTGTGCAGTGGGAAGCTGATGCTGTGTGGGAAGGGAGCTGAAAAATTCTCACCTTTAGATACTCACAACCTGTCTGGACATGATCCTGTGCAGCCTGCTCCAGGAGAACCTGCTTTAGCAGGGGGTTGGACTAGATGGTCTCCAAAGGTCCCTTCCAACTCCAAACATTTTGTGATTCTGTCATTCCCCATCCTCACCTCAGCAGATCCAGCCCCAAAACACAGGGCATGGTGCTCTTTTTTTGTCCCCCCCAAGCGCCGTCCTCATTCATTTTAATCATCCTAGTGCTTTATGCAGTATTTCCTGCCATTGTAAGGTCCCAGCTCCAACTTCCCTCATTGACTGTGTAACACCATGATTTTTCCAATTTTTGATTCCTCCCAGCACTGACCTGCTCTGAGGAGGTCTGGGCAGCTTCCTCAGAAGGCCTGGTGCCTGGGAGAAGCTGCAGAGGAAGAAGGCAACAGGAGTTAAGAAAGGAGCAGCAGATGCTCCAGCTGGAGCAGACCCTATGTGCTTCATGTTGTCACTGCCTTTCATTTGGGCAACAAAATGTCTTTGGTCATAAGCAGCAGAAAAATGGAAACACAAAAAACTTCTTTTCTGAAGAAGGTTTGCTGAGGTTGTTGTTTCTCCCTGTATAACAGGTGTGTGATTATTTTTTATTTCTATTTTTGGCACATTTTGTAGTAAAACCTGTTGTAAACAGAATATTTTTCTTCTGAAAGTCATTGAGGGGTTTGCAGTGTTGCATCACCACCAGACAAGAAAACTTCTCCTTTCCTTGTGCTGGTCACTTACCCAGGGACATGACTCATCTGCTGAATGCCAACTCTGCTCCAGCACAGAAGGGAAACCTCAGCTTCTGCTCTGAAACTACACTGCCTCCAAAAAACCTGCACTATTTCTAGTGGCCAGCACAATGTCATGGGACTTGCAGATCTCCTTGCCTCAGAGCAACTGAAGTGCACGCAGCGCAGCAAAGGGGACCTGTTGCCTTTTACACTTGCCGAGTTTGCCCTGGCCATCGGAGCTCTTTTGCACTTGCCGCTCTCAGCAGGGAGAAGGGAGAGGAAGTCTCAGAGAAATCTGACCCACTGTAATTTGGCATTCTTGTAAGAGAGGAAGGGATTAACTTTCTTCCCCTTCTCCCCAGCCATCTTGAAGGAACTGCGGGCTCGGGAGGTACCTAAAAAGCAGAGAGACAAACTCTACTGAAAGCAAAAACTGGAAATGCATGAGAAAACAATGACGGAGAGCAGAAGAGAACGCTTGGCTAGCTGTGATGCAGAAAGGTTTAGGTCTGTTGAAACCTTGAGGTCTGTGATGACAGCAAGGGCTGGAGTTGACACAGCTGCCTGCTACATTAAGGATCCACTGGGGACAAAACAAACCCTGAAATAAAAGATGTTGTTCTCTTTTGAAGCTGACCTCAGTGATAAAGATCAGGGTGATGTCTGTGAGTCATGAGTAGGTGCTTGAGAGAGACCACGGGAGTGTGAGTCATAAGCAGCAGGACTATGTTTGTCCAGAAGTGCACAATAAGCCCTACTGATAGGACCTATTAAAAAAGCAGAACACAATTTGCTTAGGCAATGATACATATTTATTGGTCCCAGCTTTGTACAAACTCCCAACTTCTTCAAAATATTTGGCAAGAAATAGTTGCAACATAAAACCTGCAAGCTTAGTATTAAAGTTTATCAATAGTCTCAAGTCTTGCAAAATTTGCTGGTGATTCCGTCCTAAACTAAGTCAGTGAGGTCTTGGGATTTTTTTCTTAGTTTCTGAGTTTCCAGTGTTAAATCCTTTTGGAGCTGGATTTGTCAAACTGAGCTGGGCACCCTGACTCTGTCCTTTTCCCCACCCTGAGATATCTCAAGCTGCAGATCTGATATGCTGCAAGTCAGTTATTAAAAATGCTTACCCATCATTAGATCTTCAAGTGGGGTAATTTAGAGGGAATTGCTTTAACTAAATAGCAGAAATGCAAGAAAAGCAATAGGCAACCTTACTACTGTAAGTGCTGACTAGAATAACCATCAAAAAACAAAGAGTCTTCTCCAAACAACAAGGCTCTGAGAAGTGATGGACTCCATGGCCTAATTTAAAAACAGATTGAGCAAACACGTATTTTTAGCTGGCTGATGGGGTAGAGGGAAGTTAATCAGCAGCCCCATTAGTTTGTACTACAACTTCAAATAAATTAAAAAAAGATTCCTACATGTCCAGAGAAAAGATTCTGGATTATGGATAATGCTGTCCTTACCCATGATGTTGTGATTATAGTTGCCAGAATCCTTGTCAACTGAGTAGGATTATTAATTAACAGCAGGGTAGTTAATGCTGTGGAAGAGAACAGCATCGTCCTTGGCTGCAAAGAATAGGGAGCCAGGGCCCAATTCTCTGCCTTCGCAGCTGTACCAGCAACACCTCCGTACAGATTTGCAGGGAGGAGTGCCCCAAGAGGCGCTTCCGAAATTGGGCTGGAAGGGAAACCTGGCAGCACAGGATCAGAGCCAAGCATCCAGTAACAATGGGATGGGTTGTTCAATACCTTGCTGGGTTTATGGAGAGGAGTAGAATGCAGATAGGAAGGCTCCCACCTGAGTGGGAGGAAGGAGATGGTCCCCTTGGTGTGCCGCCATGTCGCTCAGCAAATGCCTCACTTGGGGTATTTGACAAACTGACACTGCACACTGAGTGTCGAACTCAGCTTGTCAAATACACGCAGTGCTGCACTGCAGCTCCCGGTGCCCATCACAGAGGTCTTCACTGGGCTGCTGTCCTGGGCAAATGAAGAGGGAAAAGAAGGGCTGAAGCTGTTGTTAACATCAGAGGCTTTTGCCAGTTAGCAAAAAACATCATTATCCCTCCCCTATTTCCCTTTCCAACATTTTTCTTTGGGCAAGAGACAGACACCCACGCAGGCAGACACTGCCTTCTGCTGAGGAAAATGTCCACTATATTAATACAAAGACTGAGGCTCTGCATAGCTGAAAATGAAGCTGAGAGCTGCAGGCTAATCTTCTGCCTCAGCTATAAGGCCTACATTGGTAGCTTGAAATATTGACAAAACATCCCTGCAAACACTCAGCCATGCTGTTTGGGTACAACGTCATGAAGACCAATGTCTCTCTAGATGCACAAAGTCTAGACAAAGCCCCAGAGAACGTACTGCAGGGGAGCGATTTTTGCATTGGGCGGAGATAAGGGTATGATAATTTCACAGACTTTTCACAGCTTTCATTTTTAACCTCCTAAATTTAAACAAGTTGTTCAGGTTTCTCACATTTAATTCCTTCTGTTTGGGTCCCTATGGCCATTTTGCATTTAAGTGGTCATATATGCCCAAGTGTCCTTGTATCATAAGGTACTTCAGCTAAATGCCTAATTCTAGATATGTAAATATTTCAGTTGTAACCAGACACAGATCCCAAAGCACATGGGATGGGGCCTCTGTATTTAACGCAGGTTGGTAGCCCCGTGCATGCCAAAGACAAAACTTCTATTGGCAGGAATAGGCTCAGGGTTTTATCTCTTACTGTACCACCAATAGCTAAAATCAGTAGGGTTTTTTGGGTTTGGTTTTTTTTTATCTAGACCTGAGATCTGAAAAGGCACTTCTTCAAGCCTGTCTGAAAGAGATGTACAACTCTGGCCCCGGGCATACACATTAGCTCTGCTGGAGGCAAGGTCAGCGGCCACCTCTGGCCCAAAGTCCAGTGCCATATGTGTTCGCTGTTGCAAACCAACAAACAAAAAAGCAACCATAGCAGCCTCTGGTCCCCACAAACTTCAGTCCCCATCTCTGCCTGCCCACAGGCAGCTCTGCTGCTAGGCAGGATTGCTGCAAGGGTCGTGGTGCCAAATAAAAAACAAACTCCACATAGGGAAACAATTCTTCAAGAATAACATGAAACTTTCTCTTCTGTTGTCAAACTAACCCCCTTCTGCCTCATTTCCAGCAGACAGAAGAAACCTCTCCTGCAATAAATGGAGCTTTCCACCCCCATATGCTGACTTAATTGAGCCTTTAGGGATGAACACACACACACACATCTTTTGCACAAAGACCAGAAGATGCTGTTGGTTCCCTATTCTTTTAACCAGGGTGTGCATTAAATGCACTTTAAAAAAATTAAATAACAAAATATACACAACAGAAGATATTTTTAAGTATTACTGTGTTCTGTGTTCTGACCATTCAGAATTTCAGTCTAAAAACAGATTTGAAAGTCTGATGCTGTGCAACTCTCTCGGAAAAATTCATCACTGCTCCTAAGCTGCACCTGTTCTATATAACACTATTTTAATGTAATTCATATTCTCTGCAGCCAGGCCCAGACAAAGCTGAGTTTTAAGCATGGTGCTTTTAGCTTCCTTCCCAGTTCCCTGATTTTAATTTCATGTGACCAGCAGCAACAGTTTGTGAGAAAGCAGCTGTGCTAATATTAGTATCAAAATGGAAAACTAAAATGAGTATGTCAATTATATTTTGGAAGGTGGACCATTAAAGACACAAAAGTAGAATTCAGCTGAAGTATATTAACAGCATCATACAGTGGGCAATTTATTAACCCTTTTCCGTCTGTAACTTCTGGGATGATCACAGGATCCGATCTAATATTACACACATATGAATACACCTGGAAAGGGCAAGATTTTTCACGTGAAAGCACAAAATGAAAAATGGTAGCCTAAAACATGAATTCTTTATATGTGCTCTGAAACCAGCAGAAAGTGAAATAAGATTTAACAGCAAGGGAACAGCTACAGCTTTAAATATAAAATCAGTTTCTAGACTGGGTTACTACAAAGGCTTTGCAATTCTTACATTCCCCCTGCCCTCCACACTACAGCCTTTGGTGAGATGTAGATAATGAACAGTTCTTTGTTCTGGCTCCCTAATTCAGAATGAATTTCAACAGTGGTTGTAGATAAAGGAAGTATGCTGCAATGGATAAAAGTAGCATGTGTATTTCATGAGCATTAGAAAACAGCGCTAATAAACTGATTTAAGGTCAGCCTAGCAAAAGACATACTGGTTTGAGCGCAGTTAAAACTGATTTCTGTTATCCCTCAAGCTCTTGCACCACTGTAGTAACACTCTGCAGCATGAAGCAGTGTGGGCAAAGGGATGCCAAGCTGTCTTCAGGGACCTGGGCCTTCCCAGCATTTTGTCACCTGTGTGCAAATGTTTTAATATAGCCAAGGCTCTGGGTTAACATTTCTTAATCCAAAATACGCTGATCTGGTTTTAGCAGCAGACCCATCATAAAGACACTTGGGTCCTTGCCTCAAGTTTATCAGTGCAGTTCGTCAAAATTACTCTCCTTCCACATTGAATTCTGTTGTACCATGAAAAGTAAAAGTTTTTTTTTTAACAAGCTCTGAATGGTTTGCATAGTTGTTGCTGATGTTAATAAAGCAGGGATGCGCTTTCTCTGCCTGAAAACAATTTTCAGTGAGAGACACCACACACTACTGAGAGCACAGGGGGGAAATTAAAATGAACCTGTCATCCCCAAAAGGGCCCTCAGCCATATCAAAGTGTGATGAGGAGGCCAGACAAAGAAAGGCTAAGTGAGCTTTTCAGCTGGTATCAATGACCAGCCTTCTCTCAGCTTCACTGCTGCTTTCTAACAGTGGAAGATGTGGTCTCGGGGCAGGGGAGGGGGGATGGGGGGATGGGCGGGGAGAAGACAGCGCTGCTTCTGCAATTGCAGCTCAAAATAATCGCCTGGTGTGGCTTTCTGAGGGGAAAAACAGCCACTTGAAATGTTGCTGTGAGCAATAGATAAGAGGAAGGTACACAGTGGAGATAATTCTAACAGCAGATGGGAATGGAGCTTGCTACCCCAACCTCACAATGATAGTATCTGATCCAAATGGATTTGTCATTGTCAGAGCTTCTGGTTTCAGGCCGAAGTGGGTATTTCCAAGTAAGAGCTCAGTGTTATAAAACAGACTGAGCAATCAACTGTGTACTCTGAGAGGAAAACAGAATTTCTTCCTGCATTCTTCAGTCAGTCCCTTATCACAAGTGTCACAAAAAATCCCTCTCCGAGCTGCATGTCATCTTCCAGATACCTGACAGGGCTGTCAGACTGCTCTGCATCTTGCAATGAAAATAAATGTAAAGTAAAATTATTGGATAGACTTGACTCTAAACTTAGTAACAGCATGCATAAGAGTGTGGCTCTTATGCATGCTCAGTAACAATGCCCCAAGATGCAGGCTGCACCCATTTCAAGACATGCACTTATTATGCGGTATTTGAACTGGAATCAAGGTCATCTCTGTTTTCCATTTTGTGAAACCCAAATCGCAGCCTGGATTGAAAGCAAGAATCCCCACAGATCTGGGGGCAGCAGGGTCTGCTGAACCCCTGCCCATCAGTAACCTTGTGGCGTGCTTCTCCTGGGAGCCTGAAGCCTTCATTATAACAAAGCCAAACTCAGATGAGCTTTGCTCATGGCAGACTCCCACTGCATGCCGTCCTGCATGGGATCTTCCTGTGCTCCCAGCTCTGCAGCTGCTCCCACTGCTGGGAGCTTTGCCTGATAAATGTTGGAATAGTTGGCTCAGTAAGGTCAATCTTGTCTATCAGGCAGGCTCCAGCAAAGCCTGGAGCTGCAGCCCAAAGGGCTTGCTTCATCACAGGCAAGCCGGGCCGTATACCCAAGCATAGTTCTCTGTAGCACATCTGCTGACTTGGATGAGACAGTTAACAGTACAAAAACAGAGCAAGAGGCCAAATGGTGCAGCCAGCTAATTAGTAACTCCTGCTCTCTAGCTGGCAGGTGTCAAAGCAGCTCCGTGGCTTTGCTGCAGGGAGCAACTCCAAGCTGAGGATGCTATCGCTGCCAACGAGGCCACGCTCTGTTTCCCAAGAGGGATCATGCAGGCGAAGACAAAGCCTTCTCATGGCACACAAACCACTTGCTCCCTAGCAGGAGCTGTGCAACAGCAGTGCAGGGCAACAGATTTTGTGACACCCTTGTCCCTGCCCTCATTAAAACCAGGAGGTGTCAGGCAGGAGGTGATGCCCTCTCCCTCTGGCTCTAGAGTGACTGGGAGGTCCCTTGCCACCTCACCCCAGGCATCCAGCTGTCTTTGGGCTGCAGTTTACTGGGCAATGTGCTGAGCTACTGCCCCAACCTAAGGAAAGCTCCTGGGAAATGGGATTTGGCAAGTACAGCAGTCGTCCCAGCTTTGGAGGGGATCTAGGTGAGAGAAACCCTGAAATGCTCCAGCAAGGTCTGTCCCCAGGCAGCTGCAGGAAGCATAAAACCAGCCATGTGTCCCCACTGCCACCATCCAAACTACCCTGTCAACCCGACAACCCTGCAGCCCTGCATACAATGATATTTTTTTCCTTGCTTTTGTCACAAGGCTGAAAGCAACCCCTCCTTGCTCAGCCCAAGCTGGACATCCCTTCTGCCTAGCCCTTGCTGCAGAATAAACTTCTACTCTACCTTGTCCTACAAGTCCCAACTTCCTCTTCAAATCTGCTCCAAAAAGTGAAAAACATAATTCAGCGCTTTCCTTCACAGAGAAATATGCATTGCTTCGAACAAGAAACCACACGGTTTCATACCTTGTACCTGAACATCCCCCTCCATGCCCTCCTGCCACTGGCATCTCGGCACCGGGGTGGGCTGCCCTCCCCTCCGCCCTGCGCCACAAGGACATGCCAGTGCCAATGCCATGCTGCTGCCCTTGTTTCATATGGTCTCCAGCAGCACATGGAGCTGCCCCGCTCCTGACACAGGGCTTGGGCCCCAAATCCCAAGGAGATTTCCCCAGAGTGCCCAGGAGCAAAGCATTCCCTCCCAGCATGCAGCCACTTGCAGCAAAACCCTGCCCCGTGGGAGCACCCGGAGGATGGGGCAGTGCCGCTGGGTGAGCTGCTGGGAGCAAGCACAGCCATGCTGGCAGCAGATGCACCGCTGAGGCCGGGGACATTCAAAAGACAGATCCAGCCTCCAGGCCTGGGCCGACTGTGCGGGACAGAGGGGCAAAGCACGAGCCATGGCCCCGGCTGCACCACAGTGGGGGGTGCAGAGCCCATTGCACATGCAAGGTGCTGTTCCGGCAGCCGGCAAACACTTCAGGGAGGAAGTCATGGATTTCGGCAGCAGCTGTGGGAACAGCTCACGAGGCCAGGAACCAGAAACACTGCAGCTGGCACCTCATGGTTCGCCCAAAAGCACCCAGAAAGGGCCTAATAGACCCCCCATTACCTGGAGGTCACTGGCCACATGCCGTCCCACAGCTCCCGTACTCACCTGCGCCCTGCAGCCCCCACCCTAGTGCACCAGACTCTGCTCCCATGGCTGCTCACACCCCCCATGCCTGAAGGTGCTCGGTGAACCCTCGTCCACTGTCCTGAAGCCAGAGAGACAACACGAAAAGGAGCTGCAGAGCACACTTGCACCCAGCTGGGACACCGTCTCTCCCTAGCAAAAGCCTCCTCCGTCCCACAACTTCCCCTGCTCTTTGTGCGCTGTCTCATTGATGAGTAATTTAGATCAAAATCTCCCCACTGCCAGCAGCTCATCTGCAGCACGTGCGTGCATGCAAGCTGGAGGAGGGAAACAAGCATGTGCATCCCAGTACCGAGCAGGGCTACATACACACCACTATCAATTGTTATTCATCCTCATCAATGAATCATGGTTCAGAGGGTGGCACTCCCTGGCTGGGGCCCATGGTGCTGCATCCCTTAGCCTTCCCTCACCAAAGCACACCCGGCCCAGCACCACCACTCTTACCCTGAAGGGAGACACCAAAAAGCACTTTGGCTCAGGCAGATGCACTCCCAGTGCCAAGGGGAGACAGTCCAAACCCAAGCAGGCATCAGACCCCCCAAGGCTCAATGTGTTCATGGAGTGGGAGCACAGCTTTCTGCATTGCCAGGAACACGGACACCCCGTGGGTTTTGGTGTCCCAACCCCCGTGGTCTTTTGGGGCTTCCAGGGGGACAAGCCTTTTGAGGTGGCCCCCAAAGGAGCGATCCTCCCCCATCCCAGCCACCCCTTCCACTGGGAGCTGGCACCTACCATGCTGAGCCAGACTGGCCCATGGTGCGGGGCTGGCGCAGGGCTGGCACGGTGCAGGGCTGACAGTGGGGTCATGCAGGAGCAGTGCGGTGGGGGTGCAGCCCAGGCACACAGCTCGTTTTTGAAGGGGCTGCTCCTCCTTCGAGAGGAAGCTGCAAATGGGGAAGATAAGGCTGAGGTTAGATAACAGGAAATGTCTGGATGCAAGTGACAACAGGGCCAGGTTGTGAAAGCAGCTCTCCCCATCCTGCCACCAGGCACAAAGCTCATGAGTGGGACGAGAGGTGGCGGGGGGAGGGCAAGCACCTTGCACCTTCGCCCCACACAGCCATGCCACCGCTTGGGCCATGGGGAACTGGTGGCCATGCTTCTGGCACCCCAAGCTGGAGGTGGTGCGGGGCAGGCTGCCAGGGAAGCCATCCCAAGGCTGGCCACCCCATGGCCACACAGCCTGCAGCAGGCGGGCCCTTGTGCTCACGGCTGCGGAGGAGCCATGGGGAGGGTTGCAGCAGAGGGCTGCGGAGGCAGAGACTGCTGGAAAGGCTTCAGCTTGAGACAGGCTCATGGCTGTGCCCAGAGGGATCTCTTACCCCTCCATCTGCATCAAGGAGGGAAGCAGGGCTCTGCTCACAGTGGGGAGCCGACTCCAGCCACTGCAGGCGGATTTGCTCCCAAAGCTTCCCCACGGCGCTCATCTCCCTTTTGAACACAGGCTGGGGTGCAGGCTGCAATGCTTCAGCTCCTCTGCTCCCTGGCACTCACGTGGGCGGGCAGGCCTCACTTTCCCGGTCGCGGTACCCAGCGGAGGCACCAGCTCTGGCCCGCTGCCGCCAGCCCCTCCGCACGCCTGCCAGCACCAGCCCAGGCCCCGTCCCAGGGCAGCTCGCCAACCACAGCGCCTGTGCAGAAAAGTAGATACCAGGGTTTTGGGTTAGTTATAACCAAAGCAAGTTCCACCGTTTCTCACCTCCTGCCCCCCTGGACTGCCCACCACACAAGGCACTCTAAGGCATGGAGCCATCGTCACAGGGTGGCTTCCATCTCACCTGGCTGGCCCAGGGCTGGCCACCAGCGCAGGGGCAGGGGCCAGCAGGCTCTCTGCGCTCAAGCCAGCAGCACAGCTAGCAGTGTGAAAGCCAAACCGATTCAAGGGAAACCATGAATTTTAGAGAGTCTTTCCTCGTCTCTCCACACCAGTATAGTTTATAGCATATTTCGTAAGGCCAGGGCTCAAAAATATGTGACTCTGCGCCTGCATTATCACAAGCACATTTGCCATCAGCTAGCCATGCCAGTGCGACAAAGACTTTGGGATCCTTCTCATAGGATCAGTTTTCTCGCTCCCAGCACTTGGCTGCTGCCCTTTCTTTCCAGTTTTTGCCTCTCAGGTTTTCCTTTCCTAGCCTCCCCACCACTGTCCAGCTCTGCAGCCAAACTGCATGGAGATCCTCCCGTGCTTGCTGCCGGGGCCTGCATTAATCCAGCAGCTTTCAGTTATGTTATCAGCATGCTTGGGCTGCAGCCACGTATTTTATTATTTTCCTGCAGCTCTGGCCAAACACCTGATCTGGAAAACACTTACTTATGCCTCCAAGTAACTATGCACACTGAGCTCCCTGGGAGTGCTCACAAGCTACTCCGATGCCTGCATGCAGGCACTAGTGAGGCCAGCCTTTCTGCTCAAAGTAAAACCTGGCCCTTCTGCCCAAGGGATAGCTAGATAATGAGGAATACGGTTACTGTCCAGTTCCTCTTTCATCCGCCTGTGTTTTAAAATATACAATAAAAGAGGAAGGGAAAGGTCTGGGTGGTTTGGTTTTGTTTTTGCTTTGGTTTTAGATAGGGGAAAGAAGTAGGTTTGTTCATGTAGTCTGCGCAGATTTTTTCTAGGCTTTCTTTTTCACTCTCTCTTTTTCCTACTTGTACCCAAACAGCTTTGAAATGGGTGACCTTCCAGGCCAAGGCCTACAGAAAGCAAAAAGGGCAGATACTTTATTGCCATTCTTTGTGGGGATGCAGCACAAAGAGAGTGCTGAGAAAAAATGCTTGATCGCTCTGATTGGAACATAAGTCAGTCTGAATTTTAAAAAAAGTGAGTGACTGAGACCATCCAAAGCAAACAGCACTACATTTTGTGATCTCTAAAAGCTCAGACCTAAATTCAGATCCAAAATCCTCGGTCCATATCCATCTCTAGCAGAGATCTTCCCAGCTGTCTTCTCAAACAGAAGCAGTTAACTATGCATCTCCCTTCAAATCTTCTGCTCACATAGCAGAAAGTTAACTAATCACTCCTTTTTGCTAGTTTCTATACCAACTTTGCAGCACGATACCACAGTTTATTTCTGACCTTACTCACATGTCATTTACATATATGGGACACCCTCCCTTGCACTTTACTGGGACTCGTGCTGACGTGCAACAGTGTGGATCAGAACTGACTCAGGGCTCCAGGCAAAGAGACAAACTCAGGACTAGGTATATGCATGCAAAACGTATAGACTATTCAAATGGTTTCATCAGGAGAACAAGAGCTGTGTTGACATATTCCTCCACAAATTAAATAGCCCTGAACAAACTGCAATGCTCAGAGAAAGACAGGCTTCATCTTCACAGCAAACATCCCCATACTGCTCTAAAGTTAACTGGCAAAATGCACTGCATTTGTTACCCAGGAGGTCAGAGCAGATAAACAAAATGATCTTTTTTGGCCACTGCATCTCAAAAATGAACTGTGAAAAGCATCAAACTTGGATGTCCAAATGCAGGGTATTAAATCTGTAGATAGGCTGGTAGGTAAAAACAGCCCTCTGGCAAAGGATGTGGATCCCTGGACTCCAAACTTCAGACTCCTGCAGATCAGGTCCTTCGGATCTCGGGAGGTTAGGAGACTCTTACAAGTTTGGTGATTTTATCCTGCTCATTTTTGTGCCATCTGGCCACACTTGGTAGCAAGCCTTGCGAACCTGGGATCTGACTTGCCTGGAGAAATGCTCTTTGGATATTTCATGCTCCCTTTGGGTGGACGCACAAATTATTACTGACTTTACATGTCCAGGGCAAGAAACAGACTAATAAAAAAACCCAAACAAAATAGTAATGAAACTGAAGTAGTGTGAAAAATAGCAAGACCCTTGCATACCCAACAAAAAGGCCTGAGGATGTCTGCAAACCAAACCTCCCATTAGAAGCTGAGTTTCATTCCTGTTGACCTATACCAGATCCCCTGCCTGCATCCCATGGCACTACCCAAATCAGCTGGCTTAAAGCTCATTTATGTATGCCAGCATGAGCTTCAATCAATGAAGACTTTCTTGCCAACATGCCACCACAAACCTGAGACTCATTAGCCAGGACAGCAACAGATCAAGTGTCTCCCTCCAGGCAGGACACCCTGCCTGGCACTGTGCGGAACAGCTGCACAGTCCTGCAAGCCAGCATTGATGTCCCAGGAGGATGGTTCACAGCAAGGCCGATTTCCTCTTTTGCAGATGTCAACACACTACCCCAGTCTGTGTAACAGCCTTGCAATTGCACTCAACATTTCCTAATCCAGCTAGTTTTTCGGTACATTTGCAGCATGTAGCTCTGTGGCTTGCTCTAGGAAGAGGAAGAAAGGAGGCAGAGCAGCTGGGGCGATTACAGGCTGCCAATAAATACCGTCTCAGAGGCTTCTGCATACTGTTCCCTAAACCGCAAAATTTTCTTGGAAAACAACTTGAAAAAAAGTGGCTAAAATGAGTCACACGGTCCATTTGATTAGCATGCAGCAAGTTCTCCCACACTGTAGCTTCAAGTTCTGGTACTCTTTACCTGCCATGGAGTAAGGCATGAAGGATTAGCAGGTTTGTACTGGACACAGGCAGACTGGGGCTGGTTCTGCATTGGTGCTGCTCTGCACTGATTAACCCCTACAGGTTTAGCCAAGGCCATGTGAACACAGGGTTCGGTCCAATGGTCAGCATACCGTCACAGGATGCCAGGAGATTTTGCCTTGGGACAGTTTGTTGCACAAATATCTTCAAAGCCAACATACTCCTCTTGATGAAGTAATTAAAGCTACATGTTACCCAGTGAGGCCTGGTTCCAGTCATCAGTGACTGTCTTTCATTTCAGTGTGCTCAGTCAACCCAGTTCTGCCATCAGTTTTGAAGCCACTTTATGAAGAGACGCAAATACAAATTATTCATACATCAAATTTAAAAATAACAAAACCCTCTCAGCTTCTCCTCTCAGGTGAAGAATGTCATTTACTCCTGTGCTGTTAACTGTTCTAAGTATCATTTTCAAATTATTTTCCTCCATCCCTGGGTCCTGGAGAGCTTACAGACTAAATCTCAAATGGCCAGTTGCTGCCAGGCTTTCATCTGAGCTGTCTCTGAACAGCAGTTGCTGAGTTACCCTGCAGCACGATGTCAGTGCCCCAGGCTCAAAAAGCCATCAGTGAATCCTTCAGCAGTCAGCTCTAAACACCACCCCTGGCAATTTGTCCAGATGTCGCTGAACTCTGACACTTCTCAGCATTACAGGTGCTGCTTGGGCAAAGCTGAGGGGTCCAGTGTGAGCCTAGCATGAATGCACACAAGGGAAACACAGTACAGAGAGGGTCTTTCACATGAGTGACCATCATGGAGTGAGGGGAGGAGGAAACAGGAGACAAGGAGCAGTCCTGAGCCTTATATCTGGAAGTACTCATGGTGCTGGGTTTTCCAGGGACCAAGATGGGGCAAGTGTTGCCACGGTTCCTCCCCTCCAGAAAATGGTTAATGAAGCCACAGCTTATCAATAGGCACTAAAAAAACCTACAATGATGCAGGAAAAAATTACAACTATTCCTTGAAGGCTGAGCTGTGCATGGAGGAACTCACTGGGGAGATCCTCCCGCAACCCTGGCCTTTAACACCTGCAGCTGGGCACTGGGGAGGAACCTCCTCAGCCAGCAAGCTAGGTCTGGGACATTGCATCCTCACCTCCAGTCTGCCTGCGGGCACAAGACTCCATCACTGGGCTGCCTGCTTGCCAGTTCCTTCAGCAAAATGCACACTCAGCTGAACCCCGCCTCACTGGCTAACCCGGGCTTTCAGTGGCGTGAACACCTTGTTTCGATTTCCGTTCCCTACCTCATTCAGAGGAGAAAAAAACAAATCAACATACCACTTGGTCGTCCCAGTTCTGCTGTTAGTGATCTCTCCCTCCCTTCCTGCCCCTTTTCAGGCGGGCACACAGCGGTGAGAGTCAGAGGCTGGACTCCAGCAAACGGAGGATGTTTCTGTTTGCGGTTGATTATGCATTTGTCACTTTTATTTTAGACCTCTGGTTAAGAAAAAAAAAGAGAGTGAGAGAAAAAGAAAGACACAAACCAGAAAGCTCAAAGCTGTTTTCCAGATGGACAGTGAAAGATAAGAAAATCCTACTAACTGCCACAGCCACTGAATGACCCAAAAGACATCCTGTACAGCACACACTATTAATAATAATAGTATACAATGAATAATAGTAGTGCTAATACTGTAATTCTAAAGCAGTAAAATAGCACCAGCTAGCTTGGATTCATTCTTCTTTCATCTTAATTAGCACATTCAGATGTTTATACGAGTGGAAGAAAATCAGACTTCCTTTTGTTTTCCCCAAGTCTGCCATCCCCATTCTGCCAAGACCAGTTCTCCGTTCACAGGTGCCGAGCAAGAATCACAACCTTGCCTAGATGTTTTGCCTCAATATAAACTCATATTACAGCCATCTATCTCCTTAATTCCAGCACATCATTGAAAAATAAAGCCACATTTTCCCATATTTACTCCCTCAAAGGACTACCTCTTCTTTTGCAGTAATCTTGTTATGTGGCCAGGCAAAAAGTAAAGTCTTACTCTGGGTGTCAAAGATCGATAAACTTTATCACTTAAAGAAATTAGGAGCTATGGAGCTGCACTTATTCACTGCTGATGTCAATACAGTTACTCCATACCCATTATCCCTGAGAACAGAATCCAGCCCTGGAATATTAGAAAGACAGTCACAGATTTACTTCTTTTTTTTTAACATCAAACATTTTTAACAGGCCTTTAAGTTGTCAGACAGGATTGTGTTGATTCTTTTTTACAGACAAGGAAGGCAGAGAGCGAGGGTGCTTCTTAATTGTTGTCTTTTACTGAACATGCTAAATTACTTCTCTCTGCATATCACTTCTGGAAACCTCACATTAGCCAAGTTTCTCTGTTGCCCGTTTCTGGAGATTTTATTAAATTAACATCCTGGGTACAAAGCACTGCCAATTGCTACCTGGCAGAGCAAGCAAAGGCCTGTGCTAAACTCACACACTCCTGCTCTGCAACTACCGTCTCTGAGCTACAGCAGGCTCTCTCCTGCATGGGGATGCATCAGGAAAACTGCTTTGTAGGGTGGTCTTCTGAGGTGGTGGTCTCAGCCTGCTCCCTTCGCACTGCTCAAGGGGCTGGCACATTCAATTGGCAAAGTCAGGGAGGAAAAACACATCAGGCCTTTTAAGCTCAGAGATACTGCTTCTGAAAGGCTCCCAAGTCACAGATAACTGGAAACTGGGACTGCACTAGAGAGATACCAGTTGCCCTGTTCTTCCATCCTTCCCTGGGCATCTGCCGCTGGTGAACCCCAAGCGATAGGGTGTTGGGTTGGCTGGCCCCTTGTCTGACCCTAGGCAGATATTCTGCTCTTCAGTTAAGCCTCAGAAACAACTGCAGAAACAACGTGGGACCCCCAGCACCAGGCACACCTATAGTACCAAAATGGTGTGTTTATCAGACCCATGCTTCTGCGGGCAGCCACCACAGCATCACCGAGATGTTAGCATTTGCCATTCTCTGACCCTTTGCTTGGGCTTCTGGGAGAAGGCAGAAGGGCAGCTTATCACTCACCCCACTTTTAGGACACAGAGGGAATTTCAACACCACTGCCTTGCTTGCAGAGTCATTCTCATAGGGAAGTATGTGACCACCGGGCTCCAGCTCAGAGCTAAGCATGCTGTGTTGCTCAACAGTGACAGTTGGGTTTACATCAGCCATCACCCTCTGTGGCAATGAAGTGCTTCCCCACGACCAGAGCTGCCCTTCAGCTGCAGAAACCATCATAACAGAACAAAAGGGGGGTTTTCTGGACAACACACATCTGTCTCTCTCAGCCCATGGAGGTATTACACTGCTGAGCCTCCCTGTCACCATTGCACCAAACCTCTCCTGTTTGCACACAGATGATCTTTGTGGCCATTGTCCCCAAACCGCACTCTCACAGCAGGATCACCTGTTTCATCAGACCCCTTCCCAGTGGGAACAAGAAAAGGCCAAACACAGTTGTGTGGGTTGGTACAATTGCCAACAAGTTTTGTAAAAGTGGGAGCCCTGTTTTTCGTAAGCATTGCCTTGACTGCACAATGATTCTCACCCTTCCCTGAAGGAAAACTACACTTTGAAAGAAGATCACAGTCCTCATAGCCTGGGCAGCTCTTTCTCTTCTTCTGAGGCTGTTAAGAGAGTAGTCATTAAACCATATGCCTCCACACTATAGCTGAACTGGGATGGACCCACCAAACAGACCAGAGTATCTCCAACACCCAGTATCTCTTTCCAGCACGTCCTCCCTCTTGTGATGGAGCTTTTGAGACATTCCAGGGTACCTTCCAGCCCAGTGAAATTCCATCAGCACACCTCTTCCCTCTACAGTGCCATACTGCCTGAGGCGGTGAGGCGGGCTGGAATGCAGCATGTAGTAATTGGGGATTTCTCCTCCTTGCCCAGAGCAGCTGAGTTGCTTGACATCCCTTATTCAGGTATGAATCAGAGACTCCTTCAGGCAAGAGCATGGAAAAATAAGGGAAGAATTTTTAATGAACCTGGTGGCTTAATCTTATCCCAGGATGTGAGTGCTAATAGGCTTTGAAAACCCTCAGTCTGAAGAGTTCAAATATATAAACAACTGTCTCTTTTCAAAGCAGTTTATGGAACATGCACAAATCCAACAAGGCACATAAAAATTGTATTTTAAGCAGCACCCCAGCCTTATCCAGACAGCGAACTTACACCCGGCACCAAGAGAGACAAGAAATTGCCCATCAGAGCGTGCTGCCTGAGCAGGGTGTCAGTCCCGGGCACCGATGCCCCAGCCGAGCGCGGTGCCATGCCGGTGGGCAGCAGTGCCAGCCAGCTCCAGGCTGCCCGCGCCGCTGCACCTGGCCTTGATGCTCCCATGGCTTCCTGTACAGGCTGCATAAATATAAATATTGAATCTTAAAACTGGAGCAGACAGGGTAAATTTTAGGCAGTGTAATTCTTCTAAGCAGGTAAATTCCTGGCCTGCTGGGTAGATTTGCACGATGTGGTGTTCTCAGGCAAGGGCAGAGCTGCCCAGGCTGCGCTGTTTGGGGGAACCTCAACACCGAGTTCAGCAGGGCCCCGAGTATTTAAGCACCGTTCTGCTGTGCAGTGCTTCTGTGCGCTATATTAAGGTTTTGCTGAAGGATTTGCAACTTTCTGGTAGACACAAAGCCAAATTTAGAGTGACTGATGTGAGGAAGGGGAAAGAATCGTGGTCAGGCACATGCTGTGCCCCCAGGCACTGCTCCAGCTGCTCGGGCCTGGCCCCTGCAAGGACAGGATTAGCCTTGGTCTGGGGGTGCAGGGGGGCAGCCTGCTGCGGCACCATGGCTGTCACCGCTGCACCACACATGGGGCCCTCAACAGCCTCGCTTCGGCTGCCACCTGTCCCTGGAGGAGCCAGCGGGACCCCGCGGCCAGAGCCCACACACGGGCCCAGCCCGGGGAGGCGGCCAGCCCTGCCCCGAGCCCCCCAAGAGCCGCGGAGGGGTGCCCAGGGAGAGCGCGGTCCCGGCGGGCTGGAGGACGGGCCCGCGGGGAGCAGCCCCTGCCCGGGCCCGCAACCTCGGCCTCGCCGGGCACCGCCGCCGCGTAGCGGGGGCCACAGCTTCCCCCGGTCCCGGGGCCGGGCCGGGCTCGCCCCCCGCTGCCAAACCGCGGCCCGGCGGCGCCGGGCCCGGCGGGCACCGACGGCCGCGGCGGCTCTGCCAGCCCGGCGGGACCCCCGGCTCCGGCCTCCCTCCGAGCCCCCGGGGCCCCGTTCTCCCTCCCACCGCCGCCGGGTGTCGCCTCCGCCCCGGCGGTCTCAGCCCCGCCAGCGCCGAGGCCGTAGGCCGCGGCCCAGGCGGGGGAGCCGCCCCCGCCCAGGCATGCCGGGGGTCCCGGGCCGCCCACGCCCCGCTGGCAAGGACCCCGTTTCCATGACGAGTGGTGCTGTGGAAGCTGCCTGGGAACATTCTTTGCAATCCTGGGCTTACAGTCTCTCCAGGGAAAGAGCCGCTGGTCCGAAACATACAAGGACAACTTTTCAGTCCAAGGGCTGGATTTTATTTTTAAAGCCCATGTACACGTAACGCAAATAAAGGTTTGTGCCTGCTTGCAAGCCCAGGAGCCTGGGTGGTGGAGCCGCAGCAGGGACATTTTCCCAGGCATCTGCCCGCAGTCCCCTGAATAGCTGCAGCTGAAGCAAAAGCAGCACCACAGAATCCTCTGCCCTGAGAATCGCCTTCCTGCCAGTCTGAATGCCACCCCTGATGTCATTATGTCACCTACGCTGTCCCGCTGGACCCGATTAAGGAAAGAAAACAAGGAAGGGTCTGCTAATCACAGTAATGGCAACAACCTGGTTCTTGTCAATCTCCAAACCATCACAGCTGCCACCTACCTCCCCCAGCCTCATGCCACCCCTTCTCCCTAGAGCCAGGGTGCTTCCAGTGGCTGCCGACAGCAGTGCGGCTGGGGCCGGGGGCCCGGCACACCATGGGCCCGCATGGGTGGGCGCCTTGCGCGGAGGCCGGCAGCTGGGGGCTCCCCCAGCAGAAGAGTGGGGTGAGCTGCCTGCTCGTTTTAGCAAGCACTGCCTCTGGCTCACGCTGGCAGGAGCAATGGATCGCATGCCTTATAGTCTGGAGACGGAGAAATTGAGAGGACAGTAGGGGAGGAAACAGAAACATTTCTGCTTCTTCTAGCAGACAGGTAAATGCAAGCACTGCATCCAGGGAAGGTCACCGGAGGTGGTCTTGCGTTACCAGCTTCGTGCTTAGCCTCCGTGCTGCCACCTTCGCTGTCCCTTGCGGCATGAGGCCAGTGGGAGATTCTCGCAGGGGGCCAGCAGGGAGCGTGCAAGGCAGAATAAGGACAGTGAGAGGTCGGGGCTTTCTGTGAGTCATTCTCCAGCCCTGTTTTCAGCCATGCCTTTTTAATTGTAAGTCAAAATTTTTCTCTGAAGCCTACTGCTGCCTGTCATACCCCAGATATTAGAATACTTGCCCTGAACAGGACTGCAGCACCCTCTCCTGTACATCCCTCCTCCAAACCTCCATCTTTTATACTACCTGGGTGGAGGCAGGCAGTTTTAATTGACTTTAATACTATCACGGGACAGACCCACAATATAGATTCATTGTCACATTAGACTTTATACCTTGAAAGGAATGCCTTCCCCTTTCTCTTAGCAATTCATCCACCCTGTGTTTCACACTCTTCAAGGCAGGGGTGGTACTTGTTACAATCACTCTGCTGAACTGTAATGCGATACAATGTATTTATATATGTATTTGTATGAGAGATCAGGGCCTATAAACAGGGAGGGGGGAAGGCAATGTCTGCCTTGGAGGACCTGCAGACTACGAAGCACAGACAGAACTGAGAAGGTGGCAATCAACATGATTGAATTACCAGCTGCAGGATCACATGAGTGGTCCTCGGGCTGAACCCCTGAACTGTTGATGACAGCTTCAGGCTTCCACGGTAAAGTGCATCTTAAATATAGTGATGATTTGAAATTGCTTAGTTCCTAATTAACAGGTATTACTCCTACTGTTGCCCCCGTCTGATGCCAGGCACCTAATTTCACTTCCCAAGCTAAAAGCCTAGCTCCCTTGCTAGGCACATCACTGATGTAGAAATGTAGATCCCATTTTGCCTAGAAGTGCCTCCAGAAGATACACTATAACTGCTGTTTACTCTGAGCTGGCCTCTGGAAAGAGCTCCCCCCCTGCATGGGCCAGAGACCACCAAGCCTTCCAACTTCAGCTCCATTAGAGATGCCTGCATTAAGCAGCATAACTAGTCTCCTTCTGATTCCTCTTTAAAAGATTCTGAACTGTCCAGATCATGTTTGGGTGGCTCTTTCTTGGGCCCCTTTGAGAGCTTGTGCAAAACATCTCTAGAAATACGCTTTGCATGACTCCAAAGGTGGTCTATACCCCCCATCTGTCATTGCCTTAATGGAAGACATGTGCAGGAATCCCCGTATGATTTTTACACCCCAAGACCTGGAGGTGCACTCTTGGCCTTCCCAACTTATATTAGGGGTCAGAAGCAAGACAGCAAATAGACAGCCTGCATGAGACCAGGTTCAGAAGCCATTCTGCAGTGGCAAAGTAGCCCTCCAGCACACAGAGGCAGAGCAGCTTTGACTGTCAAGGCACAGACATCAGCTCTACCATCTTTCCTCCACTGGCATAGCTTTGCGTCCTTCAGCCTGACCCTCGCAAGGTTCTTTCTCCCTATCTGGCAGTTACAGTCCCACAAGTTTTGCAGGTGTTTCCAGCTGGCATGAGCACTGTAAGAAGTTTCATGCTACTAATGCCTCAAGATAGGGAAAACTTGAGGAACAAAAGGGATAGGTGGGTGAAAGACCGTGCCACACAGCCAGCACTTGGGCGTGTGGATGCGGCTTCAGCTGTGGTGTGAGTGAGTACTCGCCACTGGAATGTCCCGCAGGAAAGGGGCTGGTGGCTGTGCTGGGGCTGAGAGTATGCAAAGCGAGGTGGGGAACCGAGCTGACCCACAGGCCGCTCACATCCTGAGGAAGCGGAGCCAGCCCCAGGGAGAGCAGTGCCAGCATTTGGCTCTAGAAGTGCAAGCAGGTTGGGTTTGGCTGGACTGCAGAGAGTGATGGCAACCGCAAATCACAGTGGAGCAGGGGCAAAAAAAAGGAGACATTATTAATCTGCAAGGGCATCTGCGCTGAATCATCAGGAGTGTCTGCACTTCACAGCAGAGATCAGAGTTCCCATGAGCGTGTGGGGAGGGAGAGCACAGGGTAATGCGGACAAAATGGCAGTGCTTGTTCTGTAAGCTGCTGGCTGTGCCGATGTGCCTCACTCCTGCAGCAGAGCTAGAACTCCCCTGCCGATCTGTGCAGGGCTCTGGCTCCCATTCCTGGGGTCCCATGAGGTTTCCTGCTCACAGCTACACAGAGGTCATTTATCCCCTTTTAGTAGCTCCCACATCACACTGTCACTGGTGCAATTTGTCTGTGAAAATGTGTTTCACAATATCATTTTCTCAGGGACTGAAACATTTTGTTTCTCTGTTTAGGGCCACCTTCTTTCACTTTAATCAATCTTTTGGAGATTAATAAAAATATCTATGCATACTGAGTGGGGCATGGTCCTCCTCGTATTTCCTTTCATTTATCAGATAAAGTGAAAGGGTTCCTCCGTTTCTTTCCATATGTAACATTTCTGACTGGCAAAAACATGGGAAGAATAAAATAAATGCATATTTCAGAATCTTTTTTTCTTTCAGCTGTTGGTTCTTAGCCTGTTGCATCAGGTTCCCATGAGAAAAATAAAAACCAAGGACTTACTGCATATGACCTGAGAGTCTGGGGTTCTTTGTCTTTTAAACCTTTTAAACCTTTATACAGATACACAGACTCACACACACACACACAGAGTGTGGCCATAGCTTAAAAGCAAGCTTGTCTTCTCCTAATTTTTCAGCTCACATAAAGAAAGATCAGAAGCATTTTACTTCTGACAAAATCCTGGCTTTAGTGTCTCTTCAGCTTGCCACACGCTGAAAAGGTTTGACAGGTTGGATCGTACCTGCTACTTTCAGTGTGCTCCTGCCAGGCAGAACTGGCTATCAGGCTCGGTGCTAACGCGCAGCAGAGACACACACAGGGGCTGAGGCAGATGCCATGTCCCAAGAGGGCTTTAGTCCACCAGGGCCCAGGAGGCCAGAGAGGCTGGGAGCTGTGGCAGCCACGGGGGATGCTGCTGGGACAGCCTCACCACCACTGCCCAGAGCCCAGCCTGCTGCCACTGCCGGCAAACTGTTCTCCCGCCCATCCAGTTAGAAAAGAGGTCCCAGGGAACACAGCGGTGCAAACTCTTTCTATCAGGGTGAACATGAAAGACAAGTGCCCCTAAAACCTTCTGCATTTCAACTGGGCCTGTTTTCAATGTATTAGCAATAAAGTCTCCCAAGGTGCGGCCAAGGCTGCAGTGGCACAATGGGACCACTTCCCATTTTCTTTCATTCCTGGCTGGCCCTCGTCAGGCTTTAAAGGAGAGGTTTTCTGCCAGAAGAAAAGCCCCCTCCCTCCTAACCCACGGCCTGCAGTGCAGTGCTGCCCCGGGGTGCCCCGGCTGCCCAGACCCGAGCAGACAGACCGGGTGCCCGCCGTGGGATGTGGGCCAGCACTGGCCATGTGCCAGCCGTACCCCGGCAGCTCAGAGTGGGGGAAGGCAGCACCTCCCCATGCAGCAACCACGCATGCCTGCAGCACAGGGCTGCTGGCACAGAGCAGGGCACAGCCCTTCCCCATCGCATCCTTCCCACCGGGACCAGACTTGGTTCCTGTGAGGAGCACCTCGGCACTGAAGAGAACAGGCCATTCCCTGAGCACCAGGGTCAGGCAGCATGGCTTTGCTTGTGCCCACGTTGTGAAGCTCTTGGTCCTTGGTCTCCAACATGTGGAGGTCTTATGATCCTAAGGCATAAGCCTTAATTTTTCATGCAGGTTTTTTCTAGTTCAGAGCACACAAAAGAGCACCCATCCTGTGCTGCAATCCATCAGAGCAGTGTTTTCATAGCATGACACTGTACGCTTGACCATGCTGCCTATTGGCGGTGGTTCCTGATTTATGATATCATCCAAACAATGTTCAGGCATCGTTTTGGAGAGTATTATTAGCAAAAGCTAAAATAGTGCCAGGGTGTGAGCTAATAATTAAGCAGTACAGTCAATCACTGTCCAGTACTTAAGCTGTCAAGCTGGCAATGTTTTGTTCAGCAGCACAGGCTTAGCCTGGGAATCAACTGAAGCTGGAGGGACATGATCTGGGAAGTATGTAGTTTATACACTGCTCTGCCAGCTGGGACAACCTGGGGCCTTCCTACACTGTTCTTTGTTTCTTCTTTTTCAGTGACCATCAGCTGCTATACCATGACTGAAGCACTGTAATATTTATATCCTTGTCTAAATCATCACAAAATCAGTTCTACTGCGACAGTTGTTTTGAAACAAAAGAGCAAGAACATGAGTGATGAAGTATTGCACACTGTGTGATGCAGCAGTGGGATGCGGTGGACACACTAGGTCTGTGCAGCAAGCAGAGGATTGCCACCTGGAGAGCAGGAGGAGGCTTTTCTCCAAGGAGAGTGACAGCATTTGAGCATCACAGGTGGCATCAGTGGTGCCATGCTGAGGTACTGTGGATACTAAAGCAACAGGGATCAGGGCTGCATGCAATGATTATATGGTTTTGAAGGGCTGCCTTGGTTATTCTTCAAATGCACAGCAAGATACTTTGCTCCCACTATTAGTAGGGAACACAAATACCATGGGTAAAGCATTGGGATTGGGAAGAAATCATTGCTGATTGTTCCTAAAATCGAGGGTGGTCCATATCTGGTGCAAAAGTAGTTAAAAACATTTCATGGTTGTTAAGCTAAAAGAAAAAGCATTTAAGAACAAAGACTTTTAATGTGTTATTAGAATCTTTTAAACAGCTAATTTTCATCTCCTGAGTGCAGCAGGAATTACTCACAGTCAGTAATTTATGCAATACAGTTCAACCTCTGCAAGATCCCTGTTCTGCTCCCCACGACCCCCCCCCCCCCCCCCCCTTTTTTTTCTGTTTGACTCGATATTTAAAACTATTGGATTGTTCCAGGTTAGAGCACGCCCACCGTGTGCAGTCATTTCACAGGCAGGTCCCAGCTGAGATGCACTGGTCAGCACTTGACCTTCCTGGTGGCTACACCTGGCTCATAGGGGGTGCTCATAGGGGGTGAGTCTGTTCCCAGTGAGATGGCCATTACCAAGGGACTGCCCTTTCTGCTGCTGTTTCCTAATTTATTATTTGTTCTCAGCCAGCCTTGACATTAGTTCACATTTTCTAATATATTTCTACCAGTCAGTAGTGGAAAGTGAGGGCAGAAGAAAGTCAAACTGCTTCATTTTCAAAAAGGGAGAGTACAAAGAGCTGCCTGCCCTCCCTGGCATCTGTTTCAAACCTTACGTCTCAGGTGGGAAGATTCATACTAGGGAAAAGGCATTTTGGCCCAGCATAAGTTGGTTCTCTGCAGCACATTCCCAAACTGCATACCAAGCCCAGATTAACGTGATTTAAGTGGCAGGGCTTCCATCCCCCCACCTTGGGAAATGCTGCCAGGGTTCTACAGATCTTGCTACTAGGACATTTTTTAACTGGGTTGCAATTGTAAATGTCCTTTACACAGTTTCATCCCATTGGTTTCAAATACAAGCTAAAATTAAAAGGAATGACATGAAATAAAGCCAAGGGAAATGCATTAAGTCATGTTTGCAGAGCACATTGAGAGAACAGGACAAAATGTCCTTGGGAGGACAAAAAAATTGATCATTAATAACACATCTCACTGTGTAGACACCAAAGAAGTTTTACAACTGCTGTGAAGTTGATGTGTATTCACCTTCCAGTGCAGATCTGCAAAGTGAGCGCAGGGATCAAGGCAGCTCAAGGTACGAGATTACAGGGTGTGTGTCTAGATACTGTGACACACCAAGCAGCCCTGAGTCCTGCAACCGTATACTCAGAAGGTCATCTCCAGTGCCAGGCACCCACACAGGAAGCTTCTGGATCTGCTGCCTTGCTGGATACACACAGCAAGTGGGTAACTCTTAGGAGTGGGGCTCAAACTCAAGAAAAGTGCGTTAATCTGACAAACCTTGTTTAATTGTATGAGCTTTAAACAGTATGGAGGGCATTGTATTGGTCACTTATTTGAAAACGGATTACTGTTCTCAACGCTGTGTAGAAGATCTGAGTCCAGCAACCTCTGACAGTAGCTTTGATCATTCCACATATATTTGGCGAACAAAAGAGAGTTTTAAACTTTTATACTTTTAGGTAACACATTGGAGTCCTAATGGCAGCAACATGTATAATGAATGAGGTCACCAGAACTAATATTATTACAACAAATTCCACAGGAATTAATCACATTTGAGCCATAATGATAACAGAGTGGTGGTTAGTGAATTATCTCTCAAGCCTTCCAGCTCATAGGCCAGTTTCTTGGGGTGGGGCAGGGACTATTTTCTTTCAAAAGAAAGCAAGCTTTTCTTTCGAAAGAAGCAGACTTATTTAGTCCGATTCAGATTTATTTGAGGTAGTGTTTTGTAGTGGTTTCCCCTCCCTTCCATGCAAAATACTGTCAGGACCATAGGAAAGTTCCCCCACCAACCTTCTGGCTTTGAGATAAATGTAATCTCTTTGTAAAAACACACACTTAATAGCTTACATCAGCCTGGTGCTGGATGTGGTGTTTGCTGTAAATGACACCACTTCACTGCCATACCAAGGCTAAAACACAATGAAAGAAGCATCTTGGTGAACACCCATCTTAATTTTTGTTCTTCAACAGCTGGAAACCCAAGTGAAAGGTTTTTATTTGTCCTTGCACCAAAAGAAGTTTGTGAGATCTCCAGATAAAGATTTTCCTTCATTAATGGTCAACATAGATGAGCATTTATCAATAAACAGAAACTCTTATGACCATGAGAGGGAAAACCCACACAGGCAGATCTGCTCTGCTTGCATGGCTTTGTGTGTGAGATGGGTGGGTCTGGTAACGGAGCCGACCTCCAGCATGCCTACCCTCCCTGCTGCTGGGTGTCTGACGGGCTTTTACCAAAGGAACAAGAGAAATAAAGAGAATGAGTACTTGGACCAAGCTCCGGGATATCAAAGCAGTTGTTAGTTGAAACATGCATCACAATGAAGGTCGAAGTCAGGTTAGTGGCAGTGGGTTATCCACGGGCTATTTTTCTCAGTCTGGTCATCCCAGAATAGCTGCTGTGCTTCAGTTTCCAACACAAAAGCTGTCTCTGTTGCTCACATGTAGTAAGCAGGAACCCAGCAGGAAAGAGTGAAGATTCCACAAAAATTCTGCCTTTTCCTGTATTACTGGCTGTGCTGATGCTCTCTCTGCTCAGCTCTTGTTTTACTCCTGGGCACCCATCCAGATTCACCCTCTGGCAGGAGACAAAAAGTGCCGTTCGTAGACTGAAAATTGGAACTTCAGTCTTGAGAGACCATTTGGCTGACAGATGTTTCTGCTCATCTGTCTCCATCATCATTTTTTTCTCCTACTAATTCCTATCCTTGGAAGTGCGTGGCACTAGTGCAAAGATGGGAGGGGGAAAACCCACAAAAAAAAGACATTTTAAAAGCATTGGGACATGAATTCTTCATCAAACACTGTAGGTCCATTTGCGCCTGGAGGGATGCGCCTATACCTCTGGGTCTGGATTGGAGTCTGCCTGCAATGAATTTTTAATGCAAATCAAAGTGCAGATGTTACACAATGCCTCCCAACTCCCGTTTCACAGAACAGGGAGCGTCAGCAGTCCAACGGTTCACAGAAATGTCATCTTAGAAAATCTGCAAAGTTGAGCTGCAATGAGTAGGGACACCTCTGCCCATGCAGAGCTTGTTGCCAGTGTCAAGGCCTTTGACTTCAGACAGCGATCTTAACAAGGGATGTGTTCAAGCAGGAGGTCGGTGAAGTATTGGGTAAAACTCAGGAGGAATTCTGCTTTCTTAATTCCTTGAGAGGATCTTAGTTTTGCCCTTCAGTGAGTCCCTGATGGATTAAACTATCCCACAAAAACAGAGGACAAAGCTCAGTATGTTTTGTCTTTTGAAACTGCCTTCACACATCCCTTCACAAAACCACCTTACACCCTGACAGCTCTTTGACTGCCCATGTGCCCTATCCTCCGCTGCTTCTCCCTGCCTCTAACCAAGTGCACCCTCCTGGAGGAAAGACTGGCCATATCACTGCTGAGATAAAGGGAGCTGCTCGCAAGAGATGTGCAATAACTCCTGAAGCTGTGCTTATAAAGCAGTTAAGGAACAAAGGTGGTGTGTTGATAGCAAAGGTGTAGCCCCTGCAGTCCCGTGCTGGGATGAGCATATAAGTGATATGAAAGTAAGTGATATCTTACTTTCTCTGCAAGACTTTTGACTGTAGCTACAGCTTTGCTGCAGCCCATCACCTGCTCAAGTAAAGCCAAAATCAGCATAACCAGCCAGTATCTGCTTGGCTGATTATATGAATTTTTTATGAAATAGATGAGTGTTTGTCAGGTCCTGCTCTGCTGCACAGGTATAATCATGTACCTATACCACAGCTAAGCAGAAACCATTACCTGCAGTTTGGTGCAGAAACCACACCCACTGGAGCTGGACTGTGACTTATTCAGTCGTCCCCATCAACATGAAACCACAACGTCAGGATGTAGCTGTACTTCAAAACTTGCTGCTACCATTTACTGGGATGGGTAGTAAAGCAAGAGAGAGTGGTTTAGGATACAGAGTCACCTTCACCAAGGACTACTGAAAGCTTGGAAGATAAGCAGGTCCTCTGAGCCTTTGATATTGAGTAAATTCAGGAGCAGGTTAGGTAAGCAATTGCTCATCACACCAAAAAGTGGAAACTCCTTTGCTGTTTAGAATAAATGATAATTCATGAAAAGCTGTGTTACAGCTCTGCCTTCTGTGAAAGATGGTTTACTTTTTTGTGTATGACTGGCTTCTCTACATGAGACATGAGGCTGAGTCTTGACCAGGGATGGAGCAGGGCATGAAAATGAAGGGGTTGGGGTTTAGTTTGTCAGGCTGTGTTTCTAGGCCCTGAGGGCCTCCTCCAGATCTCATGCCCTGTCCCCCCTGTCCCCCCCCTCCAGCTCTGACACGTACCAAGGCCCCAAGGTCTGCAAAGGGCACTGGGATATGTAGGGCTTCTCAAGAGAAAGTGAATACTTTGAGCTGTTGTTTTTCTTCCTACCTCCCCAAACAACCAGTGGCACAGGATGGGGGTCCTCCAGCTTCTGCAAGAATCAAGATAATTTTCAATGGTGTTTCAAAACAATGCCTTTTAAGGAGAAGAAACCTATGCCAGCAAGTGGTGTACATGCGTCAGCCACCCAAGAGCCTGAAGCGGTTTCCACTGTGTGGATCTACAGAGCCACTGTGGAGCTGCCACAGAAGCTAATGCTAGCAAGTCTGGGGCAAGAGAGCCAAAACCCAGCAGAGCTCACACTACATTTTAGCTTAACCTAACACTATGTCTTTGGATGTGTGAGCCACCATCCAGCTCCATGTAATGCGCCCACTGCAAAAAACAGGCAAGATATGAGAGGGGCATCTTTACTCTTTTGAAAAGGCTTAATGGTCTAAATAAAAGCGTGAGAAAAGAAGGAAAAGAGATGTCTACACCTGCAGTGCGATGCCAGTGACCCAGCGAGGTCCCCTCTCCCTGCTGGTCCCCAAGGAGCCTCCCCAGCAGGCTGTGACAGGCAGGCACCAATGCAAACAGCACATCTTCGTTGAGACAGTAAAACTGTAGCCCCTCACACAAATGGCCAGAAGTGTTAAGGTTTTGCTGCTGTTCCCAAGGTGAGCGTGGCAATTCGAACCAACTGAGAGTGACAGAGACAGAGGCCACCCCTTCCTCCTGCCGGGGTGCTGGGCAGCCAGAGTCCCAGGCTCCCTGCTGCCCTTGCAGCAAACCCCAGGGAGAGGTTTGTCTGTCAGGGGGCCCCTGAGCAGACATCTCTGCCTGGATGGAGAGGGGAAAGGGAAGAGGAGGGAGAGGCTGGGACAGTGCACGGCCCCGGCAGCCCCACGAGGCTCAGGCTGCCCTGCTGCTGGGCTGCGCACAGGCTCCCTGCCAGGGTCCTGTGAGGGGACGGAGATGAGCAGTGGAAACAGGAAATATTCACAGCAGCGAATTCCCCTGCTCTGAGACAGGGAAATTGTTCCATTTAGGACCTGTCATTTATTTTTAACATGGGCTCTTGGACTCACATGCTGTTGTTACTGATCTTACAAAAGGAGGGTGGAGGGGTTTCCTTGCAGCGAGGCATCTGTGTTGCACTGGGCACAGGACGGGCTTGGGAGGTTTCTGATTCCAGGAATGTGACTTTTTATAGATCCTAATTCAGGAAATAAAATGATGTGGCTGACTTCTACACTGTGATACACATGCCATGCAGCCCTTGCACACTAGGGAAAGAATAACCAAAGAGGCACAGAGGCAGCAAAGGCACACACTTGGAGACATGAATACCAGGGAGAAATTACATATTTTGGTTGGAAGTCTACAGCTGAGAGGAACATGAAAGCTGTGCCAAGGGGACATTAAGCTAATTAGTAACCTGACAAGTAAAACATCCTTATAGTGAGATATAAGCTCCCAAGAGAAATGGCAAAAGCCTTTGTATTTTGCTTGTGCATTTTTTACACTGTTGCAACCCCTAATCAATTTTAAATCCATCTCTCAGGCCCTTCTATCCTATACTAGAGAAGTCCCTGGAGCATATTTTTAGAGGATACTGTACTTGTACTAAAACTAATTAAAACACCAGTGGAGGCAAAAGGCTGAAAATCTAAGTGTTGTGTACAGTTTTTTTCAGGGTTGAAAACAGTGGCCTCAGAGAAGTGATGCGTGCTTGCGCTTATCCACACAAGTGCACAGCATGAAGGAAAAACACATAAAAAGACAAAAATAGTGCTTTAGATTGGTTTGGGGTGGCCACACGGCTCCATGCCACCTTCTCTTGAGCTTGTATGCAAATTGTTGAAGCAGCTTATCAACTTTAATATGCTCAGGGAGCTTGACGAAATCAGACCACTCTAATCATCACCTTCTTTCAGCCTACTTTAATGATGAGTTAATTGTCCATGATGAGACTTTGATTTTCTTGGAATGCCTTAGTCCTGTGTAATTTTCAGGTTCTGGCTCATTCACAGGCACTTTCATGAATAACTGCAGTCCTAGAGCAATAAAGGAAGGCAGTCCCAGAAGGGAAACTGAGCTACTTATTTTCTATGTGTGCATGAGGTACCTGTCAATTTGGTTCTTTCAGCCTTTAACCAGCTTTTATCTGCCCCCATGAAAGTCCATCCAACAAGGCCGACACCCGTTTTCTCTTGAAACTGTACCTCTACATGGGATTTTTTTACTCAAGCAATGATGCAGATGAACGGAAAATAATCATGGAGCCAACAGTTTTCAACACTGAGCAAAGCTGCTGCTGCTGCTGGAAACTAAATTGGACAGCTGGAGGCTTTGGGGCTTTGCAGCAAGGACTCTTTAAAATAGGAATGTGTAAAGACTTCCCTGTGGTTTGGCACACGGGCAGCATTCCATAAATGTATCACAAAAATTAAATATAGAAAAGACCTGCTGATAGGTCTAATCCATTTTGCTTGGATAGTACAGAATTGGTTCCTAAGGGGACAGCTTGCATTGTTTGCTTGAGAAAAGTTTAAAATTTCCTAGGTGATGATGCTTCTACCAGTTCTTTTCAAGAAACAACAGCCTAACACACCTCAGTGTCAAGAAATTTTTTCTGAGATTCTTCCTACATTTTTTCATTTTTGCAACATACAGCTCTTAGATATGTCCTACTAGACTGTTATAATTTCCTTTCCACCTGAGTGCCTATACTTTCAAATTTTCCTGGTGTGCTGCATGAACTAGGCAGACGACTGAGCTATACATATCATGATCTCCCAGTTCAATCCTTTTTTATACCTTCACATAAGTTTTTCCTTTAAAAAAACCTAATCAGTAATTTTTTCTTTTCTAGATCCTCCCTGGTTAGATCACTGCTTTTTCAGCAAAATGGTAACACGGATGGATGAAAGTCTTACGAGCACAGGACACAGCATATGCTGTTCAGCATTTGCCTTCCTTAGGGTGGGTGTGCTGTAGGAGTTTTTCATGGGATGTAATACCCTATATGTTTCTGAGCTGTCAATAATTTTGGCATTTATTTTATCTTTGACCACAAGTGCAGTTTTTAGTATTGGAAAGTATGCCAAGGCTTTAGCAACCAGAGCACAAGCTCCTCTTCAGTACTTGTTTTGTTCAAGTTCAATGCATAATGTAGGTCTCATCTTGCTGTTTGTGGAAAGCTTGCTCACAGCACTTGGCCTTTCTTTAATTTGGCATGGTGGAAAAAAGTTAGCACCATAGCTCTGGAACGAGGTGTGTTGGCAGAGGTGCTAGGTCTGGGGCTAGAAATGGAGCCATAGTTAAGTGCCACAGTTGAAGAGAGCAGGTGAGCCAGGACCTGAGATTACAATACCATTGACCAGGACCAAGTTCATCAGTGGGGCTTACAGGCAAGATAGCGTGGCACCGTGTAAACACAGCTGTGTGAGCAGTTAGGACTGCAGTCAGAACAGGAATGGGTTAAAAATGGCTTTGGTGGAGAGCACTTGGAAATTTTTACCTTTCAGTGGAAGACTTTCTGAGACCTCAAAGACATTCTGATTCATCTATTTTTTGGAGACAGAGCACTGGTCCAGCTTCTCACTTGTACAATGAAGCCTGAGATGTACTCCATTCTTTGCTAGGTGCTATGATCTGCAAATGAAAGGTGCTATTTAATTTGGTAAATCAAATCCTATTTGCATGTATTTAAATAGAATGCAAAAATGCAATTTTTGAGAAAATAATTTTAATATTAAAAACACCACTAAAGGAAGTCTGTTGCCTTTTGTTCCCTCACCAAACATGAGTGGAACAGTGAAAGTGATTATTCTGTTCCACTCCAGTCTGGTGCTGCTGTCTGACGATGAGTGCTAAAATACTGTACAGTGAATTTAGATGAATTTGCCTGATGGGGGCAGTTTCTACATCTTCTGAGAATAAACTTTGTGCTCTCCCAAATTCTTCATGACTGGCATCCCCTTTCCATGGACAGTTTGAAAGAAGGAACAAACAGGAATAAAGCAGGACTCATGGGACTGCAGTTCAGTGCAGCCCTAACACCCAAATATTCAGGTGCGTGAGAAGTGACAAGCCCAAGACTGACTGCAGCCAAGAATGTATATATTGAGTCTGCTTAACATTTTCCGTGCCTTCTTTCCTGATTTGTTTAGCTTTATTATGTGTACAGGAGAGTCTGAGTCTTCTCCAGTAGGGCTCATGTCACTTCACTAGAAGTTTATAAACATTTTGACAGTTCTTATACAATTAAGGTTGGTTTTATATTCATAAAGTGAAAAACACTTATATGTACTTTCAAGTGCTAAAGATTTATTAATTTTCCTTTGCATTTCCTAGAAATATAGTAGCAATTCCTAATCTGACCAGATTGCTTTGAATTTTGGATTTTGCTCTAGAACAAAGTGTTTTTCTGTGACAGAGATATTAAAACTGGATCAACCCTAAGCTAGAAAATCACATGCTCAACTTCTACCTTGATCTGTTAACATAAGTCTTTCCATCAGGAAAACAGTCCAAAATCATAGCTGCTATTGCATTCTCTCATTTCTGAGGGGTTTTTATTATACTTTTCTGTTTATTTATGGTTTTGATGAATGAAATCATAGTGAAAAATGATTAATTCAACCAGAGAAGTAACTGTAGCCTCTGCAGACTGCATAATTTCCTATCACTCCTAGAAATGCTCCCACCATGCTCCAAGCTCAGGAAACCTTGCTGGGGCATTCACCAGAAAGATCAGCACTGGGCACTTCCCAGCAGCAAGGTATGCAGGGCAAACGGTTGAGAATAGATGTGCCAGCTGCCCACAGACTGGTGGCCATAGTTCCTTCTTCCAGATGAAGCAGTGAATAACCTCCTAGCTCATTTTTTGAGACTGATAGTGATGTGAATCATCCTTTGAGAAGACAGGTGCTATTTCCTCCAAGTGGCAGGTGAGGAAATGGGCAGAGTAGTAAATTCTCCAAGGTCAGGTGCCAACCACTGGCAGGAGCTAGAGAAGAACCCAGGGCCCCTCTCTCTGTCAGGTAACCGGTGAAGATAAGGCAGTGCAATGTGCACCTCATGCCTTTGCTGCCTGAAGCCTTGCCCTCTCACGCTGCGTGCCATTGTTAACATCAACACATTGTCAGCAGCCCCAGGCAGCCTGGAAATGGACAATTTCTTCAGGAGGGATTTGCAGAACTGGCTCCAGTAAAACACGTTTCTCATGCATATTTTGGAGCACATAAGAAACCGCCATCAGAGAGTGGGTACCTTGTCCTCAGAAGCATATCAGTGCTGACAGCGTAACTGCAGGGTGGTTCAGCAAGAATGGGATC
Source organism: Falco biarmicus (assembly GCF_023638135.1). Taxonomy (NCBI): domain Eukaryota; kingdom Metazoa; phylum Chordata; class Aves; order Falconiformes; family Falconidae; genus Falco; species Falco biarmicus. The sequence goes on along the minus strand of NC_079301.1, from coordinate 346,734 downwards.
CTACGGTGAATAAGCCACTCTGGGCACCCTCTGCTGGGAGAGAGCCTGGATATGGCCTTCACAATCTTTCTGGAGTTGTTGAGAGAGCAAAACCAGGAGACAAAAGCTGGGTCCAGCAGCAGTTTGCTGTTTCCCACTTCTGCTCCCCTAGCACCATCCGGCTCACATCCTCTTGCTGCAGCCCCTGCTCCATGTCGTTCTCCAAGTCCCTGTTTCCTTCCATTGTTCCCCTGCAACTCCTTGGGCAATACCATCTCCTTTCCCGGCCTCATATGCAGTCTCAGCCATCCAGCGTGAACCAAGGGTTGGGATTTAAACAACAGAACAGAATAAATATTTGCTTCTCTTCAGAAGCTTCCCCCTTTCCAGAGCCCCCACACCCATGCACACACTGCAGTAAGATGTCCTCTCCCGCCCATCGACTCAGGGATGGAGAGTGGGAGGGTTTCAGAGAGATTCTTGTGTTGTCTTGTCCCATGAACAAGTTTCTGTCCTGCTAGAGCCACCAGTGCAGCCCAGCTCAGTGCTGAGCTCCTGGGCTCTGCTACCCCTCTCCTCACCATTTCCTTCCAAGCATTAGGTGTGAGCTGTGTTTGCCAAGGTGCTGAGCACCTCCAGCCAAAGTCTTAAAGGCCAAATGGAAGCCAAAGTCCTTAGAGTTTATTCCTCTTTTCTCCTCTGTTTTCCTCCTTTATCAGCGAACCTGTTTGCCAGTGAAGACAGGCAGAAGGAATCAACAATCCTGAGCGAACTAGGAATGCTTGTTCAGACCAAATGTCCCCAGTATTTCCAGCAACAAAAGCCATCTGTATCCAATGTATTTATCCAGAAAAACTGAAAAACTGAGAGAAGACAAAATATGGTAATTTTTTATTCTTTAATAGTTTGATTTCAAGCTACCTAAGGTTAATTTGAAAAAACAAAAGCATACAGTGGGGTTTTTGTTTGTTTGTTTTTAATGGTAAACAAACCAGAAGAAAAAGAAATTTTGTTTGGCTTGGTTTCATTTCACTTCTGAAGTGATTTGGCCTTGCTGCAAAAAAGTAAGAAAACAGAAACAAGTGTTATTGATTTTGGTAATTTGTCATGGGAGCTACAAAAATCCATTGCAAAGATTGTTTTATTCCTAACTAATATCTGTTAACTGTATGGTGTCCCACAATGACTCCATAAAATCCCTGGGAATATGGACAGCAGAAGAGCTGCTCGTTCTATGCAAACACCAAAGTGGTGAGGAAGGGTGGCAACATGACCACCCTGCCCCAAACTCGGTCACATTGCTCACTAGCCCCAATGCTCCAGCCTGCCTGATAAGCATACTCCGTGCCCCATGTGTCCCAAGACTTGCAGAGGGATGGACTCATATTTCCTGATAGTGCAATGGGCCTCACTGTTCAAGGAGGGACGATGGCAATCATTTATATGTGGGCATTTCTGCATCTTTGTAGAAATCTTCTGGGGATTTCTAGCTTCCTGGAGAGCTCTCAAGGCTGGTCCACCTTTGGAAGCATGCAGGACAACGGTGTTAGAGGATGAGATTAAAATTGTGGAACTCTTCCAGGCTGTTTTACAGGGCGAGCGAGGTCACAGGCAAGTTAGCAAGTTGTTGGAATGAGATCGGGACTGTTTCTAAACATCTATCATGGTCCTTCAAGGGGTTTTTACCACCCCAGTAAGCGACCATCCAAAGCAGGAGCCTCTTGAGGGAAACACTTTGATCCTGCTTTGGGCAATCCGGGCCCCAGTGATGCCTCAAAGGTTTAGACATCTCTGCAAAGCTCCTCCACCCAGTTCAAACCACTGTGACTAACTCTCCTGCATACAGCCCATTTCCTCAAACAGCAATCACAGGCTGCAGACAGCAGGCAAAAACTTCCCACAGGAGACTGGCCATGCCCGGGTGATGTCCTCAACACAACTGGCTCCCTGCAGCATGGCAGAGGCAGCGTTAACATGGGTGTGATACCCTGCCGAGGAATTCCAGTGTTACTAAGTAATTATTTGTAATAACTCAGAGTAACAATTTCCATATGTAGGACCCAAAAACAAGAACTACAGGTCAGGAGATGCCTTCTCGAGCTTGTTAGATGAGAGCTGGATTTCCATCTCCCCTAAAATAAGATCTATCCAGTTTTCTATTCTGATCTCCACCACCCCACCAAAATAAAATCAGCTGAAGACAGATATGTCAGTGAGCAGAGCTGGAATTTTCACTAGAGGTTTGAGGCGGGGAGGAGTTGGCATGGACAAAACTCTCAACACCGTGATCATATTTTACTGATTAAGAAGCCCAGACAGATGCACCTTTCACTTCCAGTTTAGATGAAAACCTTGACTGTCTCCTCCAGGATGGTGAGTTTCATGTTCAGGCTTTTTCAGGACTGTCCAGAATGTGGAAATTCATAAACAGAGTGAAACCGGGTGGACGGACACAAACTAAGAAAGTGGGACTGAGGGCTGACTAAGAACTTCCCTCCAAAGAGGCCTGTGTGCTTCCCTGCACAGAGGAATGGGATTTTCCCTTACCCATCCCTCAGAGATCTCCTTTGTCCAGCTGGGCAGAAAAAGCCAGGGAGGTGAGGGTTAATGCCAACGAGGTTATTTAGCTGAAAGGTGTCTTTTCTTTCTCCTCCACCGCGGTTCCACCCCCACCCCCACCCGCCCCCCCCCCCCCCCACTCACACACACAGAGTCTGGCACACACACACATCCTGAAGCAAGAGGAAAGGAATTCCCTGTGCAGCCAGACAGCAGGACATGGGCCAGGACCTCTGGTGACACCACAAGCTGGTGCGTCCTTCTCCTGTCATGCTGCTGCGCCAGTACCACCTTCAGCCCTCCCCAGTCGCACTGAGAGCCAGGTCACTGGCTCCATGCGCAAATGTTTTTCTGTTCCGCGGTCCACAACATCATCCAGGCTGTAGCCAGCACAAATCCTCTGGCTCCCGGCCAGACCATGGGGTTTTCCCCCTCCCCCCCGCGGTTCTCTCTGCCAAAGCAAATCGACTTCTGACACCTTCCCTTATGCTTTCATCCTTTAAAGGGTGGAAAGCTGAAAGCCTGGCTTCGCTGCATTCGCTTCCATGCCTTCTCTGTACTCTCCTGCTGGGATATTAAATAAGCTCTTTTAGGGAGGAGCAGGCACCTGGGTCACTGGTAGGTAGCTGCTTGCAGGCAGGGCAGCACGCAGTGTGCATGGGCACACGTGTGTGTCTCTGTGCTGAGGACCACAGCTGTGTGCGTGGCAGGAGTGCCTTCCCCCAGCCCACGGAAAGCAGCTCTTCCCTCGGCTGTGCCCCCAGCTTCCTTCGCAGCCACCCCCGGCACCCCAGCTCCCTGGGCTCTAGCCACCCTGCTCTGTGAAGTGGGGGTGACAGTCCTTGCCTCCTTCTCCAATGTTTGCTAAAAGGTGTTCCTTGGGGACTAGGTGTGACAAGCAGTGCCTAAAACTGACAATAAGCAATATTTTGATAATTATTTAGCATTTATTTCTGTAAGAATCCATCCCTGCTGCTTCTGTAGCAAAACAGATCTTGGAAAGCCATTCTAGAAGAATCCATTAATCATATTGAACCAGCACAGGACCAAAATATTTCCATTCTCTGCCTTTAAGCCTTCCTGATGCTTTTTTTAATGTTGCATCCTTGTCATCTCAAAAACACTTGGAAATTCTTAGAAATATGAATCTATCTTAAGACTCAAACTGTCCAAAAACACACAGTGTGGGACTGCTCAGGCCTCCCAGTTTGATCCTGGCAAGTCTTTGCAGTGCCAGATCAGCAATTCTTCCAACAGCTGGGAAAAAAATCCTGTTCAGGACCCTTTTACCCACCAGTAAAAGGCATTGAGCTGGGAGGAACAGCGTGGGTAAGTGCGCATTGACTGCACACCCCAGCTCAGCTCCGGAAGGGAGACCTGTTCTGTACTGGGCTGAATTCCCAGGCAAGGACTCTGGGGCCAAAGTCTGTACCAATAAGCTGTCATCAAAGGTGCTGATGTTGCTGCCTTAGGACTTGCAAAGGTATCATGTGGTTGGGATGAACCAAAGGCCTGCGTCACAAATGTCAGTCAAATGATTGACTTCATTCTGACTTGCTGTGTTTATACTTTTTGCTCCAATGATGATATTTTCCACTAGAATGTTGTCACATTCCAGCCATTTCACATGCCCATAAAAAGATCATTTTAGCCTTTCAACTCATTAACCCTCTAGAATGTAAGCTGGCTGAATTCACAGAGTTAAGGGAAATAAAGGATGCTTTTTATCCCAGCCACCACTTACCTCTCTCTCCTGAAATAGGCTGCTGGACAGCTGTGAAATTACTTTTTCATGGGCCACCATGCCAGCAGTTTTCCAGCTGGAATCAATGACAGCTTGGAAATAAATTGCTGACTGTTTAGAGCAAGAGGATAAGGACACACAGCCCAGTTCTGAGCAAGAAAAACAACAGAAACCACCACCAGCAGCCATCACACCACATACCTCTCGCGTCCATGCACTTCTCGCAGCCTCCCTGACTGTTCATGGGGTTGCACATCTTGTTCTGCAGGTGCAGAACAGAAATTGGCCATCTCAGTGCCATCTCAGAAGTTATCCAAAAAAGGATGAGATTTTGGCTGTTGAGCAAGGAATGATCAAGGCTTTTAGCATGTGGAAGGCTTTGGACGTGCAAGAAGGCCCTTGCAATAAGGAATCACCCAAGTCATTTAGTGACCCAGAGGGACACGTATGTCTCTTTCTGTCTTGCGGACTACACTTGATTAGAAAATCTGTTGTAGGCTTGTACATAGCTTGCAAACCAGCAGCCCTATTACCACTCACCTGATGCTCCATAACGGTGGTTGTTACTGACTGAAGTTCAGGCTTAATGAATTTGTGATGAGTGTGCTGGGCAGAGATGGCTCCGTCAGCAGGTTCATGCAGTGAATCTGCACATGCAAGAGCAGAATGTAGCAGGCCAGTTGACATTGGAAAACATCTGGTGGTGGAGTGGGGCTTCAGAGACCATCCTTAGGTAATCACGTATGTGAGCTGTTAGAGGCATTGCAGCATGCATGTTACAACTCATTAGGCACTAGCTCTTACAATGCTTCCTGCAAAAACTCCTGCAGTACCCTAATGACTACTGGGAGTAGTCTGATGCCGCAAAACATCTGGACCACAAGAAAGGCAGAGAGCATCAATGGTGTCACCCCAAGAGTACACTGACCATTGCACCTGTATTCTGAGAATCATTCACCAGCAGTGCAAACTTTCCCAGTTGGAAAAAAAACACTGGCTCTTGGAAGAGATGAAGGATGCCTGTTAAGCAGCTATTGCTGCTAATGCTAAACGTGTTCATTCCCAGGAGAACTTTTTCAACATCTTGAATGGCAAATGAGTGGTAAGAAAGGCTTTTGCCAAAACATTTGGACTTTGAACATTTTTAAGGATTAATTTTTCTCAGCGCTGTCTTCTTTTAGTGTTGTTTCTTTAGCTTCTAAACCAGTAGCATTGAATCTCACTGTGGCCTTTCATGGAGGACAGAAGAACTCAAAAGGAAATAAACATATCCCAAGATCTTAGCCCTGTGCTATATATGGACATGATCATTAAGGTTTGTTCCATAGTCCACATTTTCAGTCTTCAACACATGAGAAGACATGTTCTGACATATTCTTCCACTGTAATTGCTTCACGAGTTCCAGGAAGAGCATTAGCAGTTCCAGGAAGAGCATTAGCATCTTCAGAGCTTATATAGTAATACATTACAAGTAACAAATTCCCTTTGTAAAATTGTAATGATAACCCACATCATATCAAATGTCACACTACCTGTATTATGGGTACAGGCCAAGTAAGACTCTCTAGAAAGTTTTGCCTTTATATGTGCTTGCTTTGTGATCTTTATCTGTCCCTGAATTTAAATATGGAAAAGTGCCATTCACTGCATAAATAAGCTTCACTAGCTGTTTGCCATTTCCAAATGGTTTGCTTATCTATGGTGACGTGTCCATATCTGGTTCAGATTTGATGACCATATGGCTTTTTCTTAGGTGACTGACCAGCAATGGCCTTCCCACCCAACCCCTGTACCGCATCAGTTAATGTGGACCTGTGTCTCATGGTAGCAGCAAGAACTAGGTTCTAGGAGGAAGGTGGCTTAAGTCTGCATATGCTATCTTCCCTCCAGGGTCTGCATGGTTTCCAGTTCTTGTGCCTGGGCTTTTTGTGACATCCAGCTGTGATGGGCATGAATACAGACCTTGACTGACAAAGCCACATCGGCAATAACTGTGGAACCAATTGCACTTGCAAAGATGCATCAGTTTCACCACGCCAGCAATATACTGTAGTACAGGCTACTCTTGGAGCACTTAGTAAAGATGATCAGGCTTCTCATGGAGATTAAATGCTCTGAAATTGTAGTACATCATAAAACATGGCCAAAAGCTATAAACTGAATATTCTTTCTTCATGGGCCTTACTCCCAGGGGAAGTTCAGTAAGACCTAGATGAAAAAAAACAGCAGAGAACTATTTCATGCAGAGACACCTACCAGGCATCCCACAGAGGGTCTTTTTTGAGTGGCAAAGGGGATCTAGTCCATTGTTCCTTAGAGACCTCAAATGTATTCTTAGCTTTGTTTTGTGGTAAAACAAAGCTTTTACTATAAACCCAAGGATATGTTATTTTTTTCTTAAGCTTTGGAAAAGTTTCAGCCAACCTTTTCTGAAGTTTTGTCATTTTAAGGTAATGAAGTTTCTACAGATTTTAAAAAACATGAGGCCCTGGGTTGAACAGGGAGATCTTAATGCTGTTTTCATTTCAGAAAAGAATATAATCTAGTTCATCCCTTATTTGACATAATAGAAAACATAGCAGATTGTGACTGAAAGAGAAACAAGAATTCTTGCCCTGTGGGTTATGGATCTTACTGTCCTCTTAAAAAAAAAAAAAAAAGTATTTATGACAATACGTTACAATCTCAGACAAGACCTTGTGCTGACAAGCAGATACCTTCTTCTGCTTCCTTCACTTTAGCAGAAACGTAATCCGCTTCATATACTCTAGCCAAACTCATGTTCTTGATCATATACAGTTCACAGCAATTTTTCCAAAAAGAATAAGAAAAGGATTTTCTGTGAGCTGAATGAACTCTGCCTCTTCTCCTCCTCCTCTTTCTCTTGTGTGAGATTATGAGGGACAATGTCTTGCTTTGTGCATATGTGAAATTTAATACTGTGGTATTATAAGAATCCAATCAGTAATAAACAGATTAATAATAAAGCTGATGTCAAAACCAGATGGGATCAGCTGACAATTTGTTTAGCTAACAAGGGCACAAAGGACCAAGTCCAATGTCTAGTGGATGGCAGCTGTGAACTTATATGCAGCCCAATGAACTTGACCTTAGCCAGCGAACCCATTAGCTTTGCCTTAACTGTAACCAAGATGCACAAGACCAGATCTAGTGCACAGATGACTAGAAGAGCACTCTGTGACAGATGAGTGCAAGAAAAGTGCTTTGCCAGAATCTGTTCTTCCTTTGTTTGTGGTGCAACTTGTTTTATTACCAAAGCAGGAACTTGTAAGACATTCCTTTGCTATTCCACTGCTATGGTGAGGACATCTCATCCCAGTTTCTTACAAGTTCAGGGCCTGGAGGTAAAAGTGCCGCAAAACATCAGAATGTGCCATCTGGCTTTGGAAACTGGGAAACAGAGAGCTTATAAATACGCAGGGGCCTCCATGTGTTCCTGGGACCACATAGCAAGAAGACAGAGAAACTCAAACTTATATGTCTCCCCTCCTCCCTTTGCATATGCTTCAGTCAGGATGTTTGTACAAGAAGAAAGTCAGTTGAACAATAAAACCCGTATGTCAGATGTTGAAGGGAAGTCTGAAGTTGAACATGCCGAAAGAAAAGATTGAGACCAGTTCATCCTTATGATAAGATTACCCACAAATATGCACATCACAACATCCTTGTTAGGGGACCAAACTGACAATAGGACCAGTGTGGCACTTCATATGTAGAACTATTCACCCAAGAGTTGCAAAGCACTTTACAACAAAGACTAAATATATCTTTTTGTGAGGTGGGAAGGGCTGTAAAGAGATAGTTTTGCTTATTTTGAGTATGAAAAACACATTATTCCATTCCAACAGAGAAGGCTCTAATTCACCTGGAAATAGTGCTTTTAATGAATTTTAATGGAATTATACCCGGTCAGACTCCAAGGCCAGTGGACTTGCATGTCTTCACACTTAAAAAGAGAGTTCCTGTGACCCTCTGTAGTTACATTTTGATACTAAAGAAGATATAAAAAAATGGATACAGGAGTCCCCACTTTATTAAGCATTTCATTTTTTATTTCAAAGCGGAACACCTTTCAAAGGTGTTTCAAAAGCAAAGCTGAGAGGTCCTCTTGGGTAAGGGATAAACCGATAGCCCCAGGGAGGTGTTTTTGAAGACTGAGTTGAAACCCAGAGCCAGAGGGAGCTTTATCTGAAGATGGAGCTACTCCATGACCAACTCCAGACCTTCACAAAAATGTGACTGTGAAGAATTGGGCAAAAAAGCTCATAAGAGTTAAAAGCTCTGCTGTGGGTTCTTGAAATTTTCCTGCTGTTACTATGGTCAGAAATGCTGCAAGAGCAACTTTTCTTAACATTCTTTGTTCAGGGCTACATTTATTCACCCCTCAAATAATGGAGTGGGAAGGAAAGTGTTGTGGACCAAGTCTGGTGAGGCAAAAGTTGAAATGAGATCTAGGCACTGGGAGGTTTTACATCAGAATACTTGATTTTCATCAATTTTTTATCAGATTCATTAGTTTTGGGTGGACAAATGTTGGCCTCTCATCTGTCTGTGTGGGAAAAGTCCTTGCTTGCAAGGTTTCTTTTAACATGTAACCCAAAAGTAATTAAGTTCGTAATTAACTGAACTTTGAACAAAGTTCTGGCAATGACAGTCCCTGGCAAAGAGAGTTGGCAGTCCTAACTGGACTGGGGGTGTCAGGCACTTCCAGAAAACAGCATCAAGCACCTCTCAAAGTTCATGACCACTGCTCCTGCTCCTTCTGCCCTCCCCACCATCAACCAGCCCCTTTTCATCTTTCATTGCTGTAGGCAGCTCAAAGAGATGTTAATGTCCCAGAACTGATCCTGGAGCCAAGTTTCTCTATTAAAACCATCTCCAGGCAACAATCAGGTTTGCCACATGCCTGTTGTCCTCATCATTCTCAGGCAGTCACAGCATATCAAGGATCGGGGCTGGTTTTATTCCACGCCTTTTGCTCCCGCTGCTGCTGTCCCCAAGTTCAGGAAGGGCTGTAAACAATGAAGGGAAGATGAAGGGGTGGGGGGTGCATCTTTTTTATCTCATCTGGCAGTTAGTCCCTTGCCAAATGTACCAAGCCAAATGAGGGGAAGAGGCTGATGAGACAGACATGTGGTGTCTTCAAATTCTGCGGCTTCCCTGCTGCATTTATTTATCTTCTGTATTTCTATAGCAAGCTTGAGTGAGTGACTATGTCCCTGGATGAGGAGTTAGCAGCATGGGCTGTTACACTCCCAGCCTTGGCACTAACTGCCAGAGGGTTTTGGCTCCCGCGCTACCCTTTGCCTGTGTTTTCATAGTCTCTTTAAATTGGCATAAGCTGACTTCACTGCCAGAAGTGGCAGTCTTGACACAAGTTTCCATGGTGCTGCCACTGGGGGATCTTACTCCAACACAACCCAGCAAAAAAGCATACATATTTTACCCTGAGATCAGGCCTGTAAATGGCTGTGTAAGCCGGCTCACAGTGACTGTGCTACCAGGGCACCTCTTGGTCTTACCACGCTAGAGTCTGAACACTTTGGGCTAGGGAGTGTCTCACTAACTGTGTATATAGCCCCTGACATGATGAAGCACTGATTTCTACACGTCCTTGGACCCTGTACAGCATCACTCACCCTTCAGTGGTAAGGTGCACCTTGATAATAACATACATCAACACTAAAGGTAAAGCAAGGACCATAAGATCTTAAGTGCTTTGTAACATGTTCACTTGGACTCTATGTGGAGCTGGCACTGCAGAGGTGAGGTCTGAGGTCACTAGGGATGAGGAGGAGTAAGGGAAAACATGGCTTTGCTGTGAGAGGGCTGATGAGCTGTGTTATAAATTGTGGTCCCCAATTTGTGTTTGGCTGTTCATGAGTGGACAGTGGTGGAGAGCCAAAAGTGTTCCCATCTGATAGCTGGCACAGGAGCTCTTCATGGGAGACTCCTGAGGAAAGAGCTCAGAGACACTGCTGGATCTCCCTGTTAGTCCAGTACAGTCCTGTAAGATGCACCTTATCATGATACAGAAATGCTCTGTGCCCCCAGATCTGCTTTTCTAAGGAAGAGATGGTATATACAGGCAGCATCCTGCTTATGATCTTATTTCTGAGGGGGTTTTTTTGTCATCTAGCACCCCCTAGGATTTGCTTTTGGGGGTCAGTTCCTTGGCTTACACAAGCTGGTGTTGTATCTTTGACTGCACTGAAGCTGTTCTGCCTGTGACCTGTGTAACACAAGCTGGTGGTCTCAGATGGTCTCCCTCACCACTGGTCCTCTCCAGCCCTTTTGCCACCACCCTTAACATGGAGAACAAGTATTCTACCACCCATGAAGATGCTCCCATGTTGTTCTGTTCCCCTCCATGCTCACGCATTTTTGCAGACAAGGTGAATGTCACAGGAAAGCGTGGGCTGGAAATCTCATCGTTGAAGCTGCCGGTGCCAGATTTGTCCTGGCAAAGAAGAGGGGGGCTTTGTGAACATTTTCACAGTCCTTGGGCTTTGTGAACATTTTCACAGTCCTTGAGCAGCAAAGGACATCTCACCACCACACCTCCCAAGCTTGAATGTGCCTCTTCCTCTGGGTGCACAGGCAGGAAGCAGTAGTCTACAAGTAGGAGCAGATTTGGGCAAAGACTTGGCTCTCCTGCGTTGTCTGTGTGGCTGCTCTCAGCAGGACTACTTCCACTCCAAATGTGTTATTACAGTGAACAAATGGGAGATGGGTGGGGTTGCAGGGGCTGTATGGACAATAAGAGGAAATGCCGCTGCTCTGCATATGCTCTGGAGAGGGAGGGTGTCTGTGTGTCGGGCAAGAGGGGATGTTGTGTGAGACAGGGTACAGAGGGGGAGGCATCTGCATGAAATCCAGAGAAGAAAGTATTTGAGAAAGAGTGGGTGCGTGGGTGGTGGCAAGGGAGTGGGAACAGGACGAAAGAGGCTGTGTATGGCTCTAAAAAGAGAGGCTGCTTGAAAAGGACTAGGAACAGAGGGTGTGTGCGAGAGGATTGCAAAGAGGAGATGTGAGGCAGGATGTCTGTGGGTGGCACAGAGATGGATGCAGCGCCTGCATCATTCTGCCAAAAAGAACACCCCATCCCAGATGCTCTGACTGCCTTTTCTAATCCCGTTATTTTATGGACTACACCGTTATTTTACCCTGTTAACACTCGATATGCAGTGTCCACTTCTGAAGCAGAAAAATTGTGGTGTTGCAGCCTGGGGAAGGGGCTGAGGTTCAGCAAGAGCTGTACATCTCTTCAAACAAATAAACACTGCATCTTTTCAAAGCTCCCTTGAGTGAACAGAGAGACTTCAGAGTCCCTGTAGTGCTGTTGGTTTGAGGATCATCATGAAACAACCTCTCCAGAAATGTTTCTCGTGATTTTTGAGTCAATGAGCCATCTTCTTCTTATCAAATATATTCACATGCATCAGTGTTACGAGAGGGAAACCAAAAGCTTCCTCCTTCATTGTAGTAGCTTTCCAACCATGCTTTTCCATACGACCTTGACATGCTGTAGTTCAAGGCTTTGTTTCTTCTGGTTCAAAAAAAAAAAAAAAAAAAAAGGGGGGGCTCAGTTTGGAGAGACTGCCCTGGCCCACATGGGCAGGATGCAGCTGGCCCCCAACACCCTGGGGTGCTAACATGTGATGTTTAAGATTGGAACCATCTCTAAGACAGGTTCCTGAACAACAGTTGGCATTTTCCAACTTGATTGGTAAATAAAATTAATTCATTTGAAGCCACAGTCAAGTTTGTTCATAAACATTCTGCAGAGACCGAAAACATAGAAATAGTGACCTGGTAGGAGGCTGTACTCAAAATTCCAGAAGATCATGGTAATCTGATATTTACAATGACTTCATGAGTTTGCAGTCCTCCTGAAAACTCAGACTACAGAAACACACACTTTGTCTTAGCCCCTGCATGTGATCTCCATGCCTAGCTGTTATGGCTCTGGTTTGCGAAAGTTTTCTATTTGTTCCCTTGGTGGACTGTAATTGCCCTGGATCAGCTTCAAATGGGAGGGAAAATATTACAAAAAACACAAAAGGAGTTTTCAAAGGTCCTGAACATTATGCCTAGGTGGTGATCTCATGGCTGCAGTGACCTCAGAGGTGTGTTTGGCTTGGTTCAAATTCTGAACTGCCTCTTGCCAAAGATATTTTAAGTGGTTCAAAAACATCTGTAAACACACTCAACCAAAACCACATGCTGCATACAGTCACAAACACACGCCATGTGTCTCACATAAGCTCACATATGCTCCTCGTCGAAAATATGGGGTCTGCAGTCATTGTCAACCTGTGGTTGCTATTTATCATACAGCTCAGGTGCCCCAACAGACAGCTGATACGTGAATGACCTCAGGGTGTACAAGCTCATCAGCTTGTAACCCGTGCTGTGCAGTACAGCTGTCTCCTGTGTAGTTCATGGTCCTGGATCCCAGGTGGGGGACTATTCTCAGGTTTTATTTCTCTTATTTCAGGTTCAAATCAGTCCTGGATAGGCCATCTGAACTTTGCTGTGCTCCCACAATTAATCCACTTACAAGAAGGAAGGTGTTCCTGGGGGTCCAGTTTTCCAGGTTGACCATAGATTCTGAGGTCCACAGGCCCTGCCCACCTCGTCTGCTCCCACCTATCCTCAGACAATATAGGGAAGAGAAATACAGGCTGAATGCTACATGTCTGTACTTACAGGTGGTTTTTGTTAGTTGAGCAGAAGGCAAACTGAACCTGAAATTAAAATCCTAGGCTTCTTCAAACAAAATGGTGCTCCAGCAGCCAGTCTTAGTATTTAGTATTCATGCTGCACTCAGGATTGCTGACTCCATTCACTGTTTTGTCCCCGTTGTGCCAGGCATGGCAGACACAGGGACTAGTAGCAGCCATGTTCACATGTTTCCAGGGTCACATTGACATACATCTAAGCATGAACATGAACCGAAATGCTTGCTTTGTGCATCCCCAGATTGTGAGGAATGCAGAAATCCAGATCTGTATTCCCCATCTGACTTCTGCATTTGTAGCTCAGCAAACTTATTTGAAATGGACACACAATTAAGAGCAAACAATCCTACAGAAGCCCAGACTGTCATCTAGTACCAATGGGAGAAACAGGACAAATGCTGAGGCTCAGAAAATGCAGTACTCAACAGAAGCTAAATCTCCGGATGAACACTGAGAGTTGATCCTGTAGATTCAGTGTGAAATAGTGGCACAGTGTCTCAGAACCATGGGGTAATTTAGGTTGTTAGGGACCTCTGGGGGTCACCTAGTCCAGTCTGCCCCTCAAAGTAGATGCAGCTAGATCAGGTCGCTGAGAGCCTTGTTCAGTCAAACTTTGAATATCTCCATGGATGGAGACTCCACAATCTCTCCTGGGTAACCTTGTCTGTGTTTGACTTCCCCTCACAATGAAAAAAAAAGTTCTTTGTATCTAATCAGTGTTTCGTGTTTGGCAGCTGGATTCTGTTGCCTGGCATCCTACCACCCTGCATCTTGGAGAACAGACTGGCTGCCTTCTTTATACCCTCTCCTTATCATAATATTGAGGCAGTTCTGCCCTACAGGTGACAAAATATGGAACTGAAACTGCAGCAGTGTGAAAACAGAAAAGAGAGGATCTGGAAGGAAGGTAATCAGAGCCTCAGAAGAATCTTATCCTAGAAGCTGACAAAGAATGGAAGGAAAAGAATGGAAATCCCAGGGGGGTTTCTGAACATTGTGCTCCTCACAGCCATGACTGATGGTAGTTGCTCAGAACTGCTCCCAGCAATGACTGCAAGGAAAGCACAGGTTGATCCCATAGAGAGCCCTCAGTGCTGTGCCTGTCTGACATTCTTGGTGCTCAACACATGCAATAAATAATTTTCATAAGCTGCTGTGCATTCCTCTCCAAACACACACAGGACGTGCCGATCGCCTCTTCTTTTCCAAAGGCTAAATCATGTACACAGGACCAAGGCTGGAAGCTGGAAAGAGGGACAGCCCTGTCTGCGTGGGTAGAATGCTACCATGGCAAAAGCTCATACTCTCAAAAGCACATATTTTCCCATAAATGGCCAGACACTAGCAACCAGTCACCATGCACTGATACGGGCATAAGGAGGAGTTCTAATGTCCATTAATGATGAGGGACCGGCTCTGTGACACATTTGGACCACAGGATAGATTCGCAGGTGGCTTCGCAGACGCTGAAAGGCACGCAGATGGTGACCGGGCACTGCAGCTCACACACAGGGCTTGAAACTGCCACACACCGTGCATCCCTCAAAGGACATGGGGTAACCAAACCAGAGCCACCACTGCTGCCATCACTGTCCCCACTGCGCGCCGGCCATGCTCACTGAACCTACATGCGTGGAGGCAGGGCAAATGAATTTGGGTCTCACCAGCCTCTGTGGGAGCAGGAGCCCCTGGGCACCACCGTGCTTCTCCCCCGAGTGGGGAGCACAGAGCAGCCAGGACAGCTTGGCCCTGCAGGCTCTAGGTCTCTAGAGGATTCCAGAGCACAAGGTGCTGTGCTGGGAGCTGAGCGGCACCATGCCAGGTGGGGCAGGTCCTAGCATGCCAGGCCTGCCCACCATCCAGCGGGCCAGGAGGGCAGCCAGGCCCAGCCCAGAGCCCCGGCCAGGCATGCAAGCAGGGAAGAGGTGGGCTGCTGGGGGATGTCATGGCTGGTCAGTGCCTCAGAAGCCCTGGCAGTACGCTTTCACCCAGGGAGAAAGGCGGTAGGCTAGCCACCCTTGGCAGGCACAGACGGCAGCGGGCTCACTGAGGGGTGACAATGGCCTGGGAAAGTATTGAGGAGGAGGTCACAAGTGGTCAGTTTGGAGACCCTTTTTAGCACATGCAGAGTTGCAGTGGCTCCCTGAATGCCCGGAGCAAAGCAGCATGCAGCTCTGACTCCAGCCTCTCCCAGGCACTGGCAGCGTGACGGTACCCTCCAGCTCAACAAGCCACCTTGCAGCAGACAGAACGTACCAGCATACTCTAACCACCATAGCAACACCTTTCTAAACTGTATTAGAAAATGCATAGCTTTAATGACCTGTTTAAACTACTTTTCAAAAGCTCTGGTGCATAGTGTGTGCTGAGGAGGCTCCTGTAGCCTTCCAGCACTCAGCATATTGTCTCCCAAAGTTCAGCCACTGCCGAGGTGTAAGGTTGCACAACAGCATCCACTGCCATCCTAAATTTGCTTAGGACATTTCCATTGAGTATTTGACTATACATTTCCCATGCTTGGTCTCTTTTAAGAGAGGCTGGTTTCTTTTGAAACTGGGAACAAAATCCCAGTAGGTATTTTCAAGTTCAGGGAACGTTAAAAGAAACAAACTCGAACCCCCAGTGTGGAATCTTCCCCTATGTAAAAATATAGATGCTGTACTTTTTTTAACAGGCCTCCAGCAAGGAGAGATGAAACGCAGCGCTGAGGACCAGGTCTGAAAACAGGACTTAATCCAAGGCCACTAAATCTCTGGCTGTGATGTATGTTACATTACACTGAGATGGGAGGAGGGTGGGACCTGAAGTCCTGAAGAAATTATTACCAGTGCTTGAAAATTCCCCCCATGTGCTTTGGGGCATCTGTTAGAGACATGTAATGGACCCTAACAAAGCTTACTCTCTTCCGTCTTATGGACCAAGTCATTGCTGCTTCAGGGCTTCTGCTGGGATAGTTTGCATGAAGAAGACTTCAACATCAGCTTCACAAAGCAGAATCCTCAGAAGACCTGTCCTTTATTCAGGAATCAAAGAAAGTCACAGGTCTCCCAGCATCTAGGGAGCTCCTGAATTTCAGCTGCACTCAACAAGAAATGGCGTGTGAGAACACAGTGTCGGAGAGATGCTCATTTCAGTTGGGAATCAAGCCCTGAGTTTTCATCTTTTATTCTACCTGAGATAAAGCAGTGACAACGTAAACAGACATATTCCTGCCCTTTCAAACCAGCTTTGTGCCAAGCTGTTTCCAGACAGGCAATAACAAGAAGAGGGAGGAGAGCCTTCCTCATGCCACTGCTATTAAAGATCTAAAGACCTGTTCTCCAGTTCTTTCCCTCTCCAGTCTCTTCCACATCTCTGCAAAACTCTTTAGAAAATACAGCTTTTCTAATCTGACAGCTTTATCCCCTGAGTATGCAGGACCCTAAGTATGAAACAGAAGCAGAGCAAAACCTAACTAATTGCATTGCTTAAAATTATGGCCCAAATCTCAGTGGGTTTACTCATGTGATTAATGTTTCATTGAAACAGAGGAACGGGGAGCAACCGATGAGTTATCCCACTGGTTTCAGCGGGTTGTGGATTTTTGCATGGGTATTTCCAGCAGCTAAATGAAGGTTTAACCACACTGCAACTGACTAGTCTAGTGTGCATGGAAATGCAAAATCTGAGATTCCAAAAGCAACAACACCTTGGCCAAATAGCATGTGAGGTGTTTTCTAATCCTGTTTGCTTGATTAACGGCATGGCAAGACACACTGACTGTTTATATTGCAAACAAGGGCACAACTCCAAGTTAGAGGTGGTTTTAAAAGATCTTTATATTGTCAGATTGTGTTCACACTGGGAAGGGGTAGGGGTGGGGTACCTGTGGGAGAACATTACGTATGTTAGAAACACATTTTTCTCCTAGCCTAGCAGCAAAACTATGTGACACCCTACTTGAATGAATACTAGCCAAGCAGTGAAAAAGCCTGTTGCTAACTGGGCAAAAAGCCTTTTACAAAGCAGCAAGTCAGACATGAGAGGTGAGGCACATCAGGCTGAGGGCAGGAAAGAGCAATGGCTAGAAACTGCATGGGAAATGCATACCTGAAGTAGTTAAGAGGACTGTGGCAAGAAGGGCTGTTATAAAACTGACTTTTTGCCCTGAGGAAGGAAAGAAAAAGGAGTACCTGCCATTTGGAAACATATTCCTTTTAGTGGCCTTCGTGCTCTTCAGACATACCAAACCATTGTACAGACATCCTTATGGTATTTTCAGCCCAGAATGAAGCTACAGCAGACAAAGGAACCAGGAAAACAGGATGCCAGCAAGCCTTGGTAAAGGAAACATGATGTAAATCAGGGAGAGGAGTACACAATGCTTATAGGATGTATTCTTTCTATAGCAGGGGCCAGGTCAACCTTTGGCTTGAGAACAAGATCCAGCCTGGGCAATCACGTTAAATGACATTGTGTAGGGAGGATGTGATGGGCTAGCCTTCACACATCAAAGGCTATCATCAAAATTCACAGCAAAGGAACACAGATTTTTGTACAGATCTGATCCATACCCCGGCTAACCCAACTTCCTGCTCTCAGCCACAGCCTATGACTTAATGCTTGAAGGGAAGGAGGAACTTCCCTGGGTTTCAGCTCAGTGACAGTGTAGTGCTAGGTGTGGAAAAGTTTCTTAGCTGATTCCTACATTTGTTTAGCAAATAACTGATTAGGACCACTGGACATCAGTGCAGTAGAAATGTAGGTAACAGTGTCAGCAGAACAGCAAATCATGAGTCATGTAGTATTTCTGCAGCACTGTAGTATGGAAAGCAAACCCGGGAGCACAGTGAACTTATTTGTTGATCCTGTGTGCTGGCACACTCTTTCAAATAGTTTCTCTGCACTATGAAATAACAACTCCAAAAATTAAAACAAAATATTCCTATCTGTTGAGAAATTTACTTCTGTTCAGCACTGGCCTGTCTCTGTTTGAGTTGCTCCTGTCAGACAGAGATCTCCTCACTGATGCTCAGGCAACAGGGTCAAGGAGATCTGACAGCAGCAGAGCAAAGTTTTCAAGCCATGTCCCATAAACAAGGGAAGTATTCCAAGACCTTCCCTGCCTGCACAGGAGGATGAGGACTGGACTGCACTATGTTTTGAAACAAATCCATAACCAGCAAAGGAAACAACTGCAGTGGAGCAGAATCCCTTGGCTGATTCTTTATTTTCTAATGTAGATGGGGCTAGAGGTGTGGAATTGGGTCCGGCGGAGGTGCCTCAGAAAATGCCTGATACTGTGGTGTTCGCATCTTTCCAAAGCACAATGATTGGGAATAACAGTTGTCAAGGAATTTATCCTGAATGCCCTTTTGAAAACAAATGCCAAACTGTTGGGGTTTTATTTCTTGGGGAGTGTTGAGTTCTTTTTTTTTTTTTTAAGGACTCTTTAAAAACTTACTCTGAGGGCTACAGTTGGAACAAGTTGGGTTTGATGTGTTTGCAGACAGGCTTCCCTGCTAGAAAAGGCTGTTTCAGTGGAGCACTGACATTCAGCGCCCCTTTGAAAGACACCAGGGACCTAAAGACCATTGATGCTGTCAGATTTCCAAGATTGAATTCCTCCCTATAATATCAAGGCTTGCAGCCAATTCGGCTGGCTTGGAGCAGTTGTATCTTTAAAAAATGCTTGATGTGTATTCACATTTCAAAAAGGGGAAAAGCCAACATTGCAGAGTAATTCAGAATGATAGGCATACAACGGAGTGGAGCAACAAAGTCATAAGCAAAGGCAATTCAAGCAGAAATGACCTTCCTAAATTCCATATCACTAATTCTGCTCCTTGGAGAGAGTGCTTCAGCATTTGTACCCTAGCATGATGCAACTATTTCCTTTCTCCATATCTGATCCTCTACATGGCTGCTGTGATATCATAAAACAAACTAGTCTGAGAAAACAGCAGGCTATTTCTGAGCCCTTTCTTAGGAAGATTTACCGCTCTTCAGAAAATGATCATTCATGGATGTTTTTTGGGCAGGGGGCAAAGGGGAGGGAAGAGGATCCTCTGTCTAAATTTGCTTGAAAATTTAGGAGAAATGTTCTTTTGGTTACTGACACATTTTGCTGATATCCTGAAACCCTATGCCCATGCAATGGAGATAAAGAAACATACCTGAATTCCATCAAGCTACTGGTGGGAGTGTAATAAGCTTAGAGATCTAAAGCATTTTTAATTAGTATAATGAGTGTTGTTAGACTCAGAATTCACAGGAACTTGCAACTGCAAAGGGAACTTTTTCTGCTTGGTAGGTTAGGAAAGAGGTACTTTGGAAAGGAAAGCTCAAGAAATTTCATCTGGAGAGCTCCTTTGGAAAAGGCTGTCCCATTTTACTTATAGTATCATTCCTATAACAAGTCAGTGGGCAGAGCCATATCAGGACTGTGGGTCCATTTTCATGGAAAAATATGGAAGAAAAGTACTAATAAGCACTAGCACTGTGAGCAGTCTTAGGTTTCTCTAGCCCACTTGCACCTTTTTGCTTACAGGAAATGCCTCCTGAGTTATTTCCCAGGAGAAGGAGAGCGGATGGGGAAGGGGTGCATGGTTCATAATGCTCCATGAATGTGTGCTGGGGGGAGGCTGGCTGCTTTATTTTGTCTTTTTAAAGACAAACCACATACACTTGGGGTGGGGGGTGGGGGTGGGGGCTATAATTTCATTTTCCAAAGGTATCTCATGTATCTTATGTTCAGAAATATTTGTAAGGGTTCTTTAGAGACAGAGGAGATATCATTATCAAAAAATCACCACTTTTCAAATCTTATATGCATAGAGAAAACAAAGCTTATACCACAGTGTACCAGGTGGCAAATAAAGCATCCCTCATATTTCTTTATAGGTTTTAAAAATCACTTGACTTTCCAAGACAGTCTGTGCGACTGAGATGTGGTGCACTTTTGTTTTTTAAATGCTTCAGTTTATTTGACGCTTTAATTACTTGTTTGCAGGACTGAACCTATAATGTGAAAGACATAAAAATATCTTAGCATAGATTAGAGTACATTCTCCTCATGTAATGTATTCTTTTCAGCACCTCACCAGAGAGGATCTGATAGCACTTCTCAGAGTGACACAACTGTGAAAGTATCCACCCTTGGTATGTGTTTACCTTGAAATAGTCTCTCAAGCGGCTTCTTTCTCAACACAAATAGACTTCCCCACATAGACAAAAATACCTGCTGTGCAAGTAGAAATCTTTCTAAAGGAAAGTTCCTACAGAACAACAACAACAAAAAACATTTTTAAAAAGGGAGAGGAGGCAGGGAGGGAATACACTTGGCCTCTGTTGCTTCTCCTGCCTTCTCAGTGATAAACAGTCCCAGATTATTTCAGCCTGTGAGACAGCCACCCAGGCAGATCCCACTTTAAGCAGCGCCAGTAATGCAGGACAGCAAGGAGTTTGCGCTGTTTTCTGAGGGCTTTTACATACCTCTCTATTCTGTTTATGATGGCAAAACATTCCCACAACAGGAGCTTTAAAAACCTTGGAGTAAGAACACAGTGCCTGCTGGCTTTTGCTGCACAGTCACTCTTAACTTTCAATAGGACTCAAGTCCCTACTCAGGGGGCTCTTTCAAAAAATTTCAGCCCTGTACATTACAGCAACACTAACAAATAACTTCATGATAACATCTATTAGCACAATTGCATTAACTGGCTTCCTTGCAGAAAGCTCAAGGAAGAGGTCAAACAAATACAGTAAGGGTGGCAAGCCAGGTTTTCCCAAAATGGGATAGCAACTCTCCTCCTAGAGAGCGAGCAAGGATCAGGGAAAGATCACAACGTGCAGAGACAATGGCTGCAGTTAGATGGTCCCAAATACTCTGGCGCATACTGCCCAGCTGGAACCAGGCTCTTCCTCCCAAAGGAGCAGACGGACTGCTAAACTGGACTAGATTTTGGGGGGTTTTCTACGGAACTGGATGTAAAGAATGACACAGACATAGGCATAAGCAAAGTGGGAAGCTCGTTGCTTTTAGGAGAAGTTGGAAACCTGTGTGGGCACATACATTGCTGATAGCTGGGGTAGGTAGGAAGTGGTGGGAATGTGACTTCACAAGTTGCTTTCATGCCCCCTTGCTCAGGTGCACTGACGTGCAGAACAGCCGCCCTCCGCAGCAAGAGCGGGACCGTCTGGGTCCTGCCAGCTCTTGGCCGCGTCCGCCCGGAGAAGCCGCCTTCCGGCAGGACCTCCGGGGCCGCGCGTCCCCGTGCAGAGCCCCTCAGCCTGCTCCTGGGCAATGCCGCCGCGGAAAGCGAGGCTCCGCGCCACCGAGGGCAGCGAGCAGAGACACCCAGTCCCCTCCCACCCCCGCTCCCGCGCCCCGGCCGCTTTGCTTTGCGCTCTCCCAGCATTTATCCCCCCCCCCCCCATGCGGCGCCTCCCGGGGGAGGCCCAGGCGGAAAGCGCCGGCTGAGCTGGCGGCCTGGGGCTGCCGCTGCCCCGCCGCACACTGGGCCGTGCCCCCCGCCCAGCAGGGGCGGGCTGGCGCCGACGGGGCACTCGGTCCGGCCCCCCCGCTCCCGACGGCGCCGGAGCAGAGCCACTGCCGCCCTGCGCCGGTAGGGGGCGCCGCCGCGCGGCCCCGCCCCTGACCCGCGCCCAGCCAATGGCCGGCGGGGCAGAGCCGCCCCGCTCGCAGCGGCCCGCCCCTCCCCTCCCGGCCGGCCGGGCCGCCGGCCCCGCGCCCAGCGCCGAGACCACTCGTCGGCCGCCGACAGCCATGCGCCGGGCCGCGCCCGGGCTGCGGGCATGACAGCGCGCCCGCGCCCCCAGCTGCGCCGCGGGCTCCGCGCGGAGCCAGGCAAGTACCGCGGCGGGGCCGCCCCGCTTCCTCCCGGGGCTGCGCTGCGGGGGGGCTCTGCCGCTGGGCCCCCGGGGGCTGCGTTCCGGGGAGGGGTGTCTCTCCGCCCCCTTCCTCCGGTGTGCCCGCGTGTCCCCCCCGCGGCCCGGCGGCTGGGTGCATGTGCCGGTGCCGCGCGGCTCAGGCGCTGGCGCGGCGGAGCGGGGGCTGTGCGGAGCCGGGGCCGCGGGGCAGGTGCTGGGGAGCATCGGCTGCAGCCCGGCGGCCGACGGAGGGGCCCGGTTTCCTCCCTGCGAAAGGGCAGTGGGCTGGGGGCGTCGCGGTGTCGGGCCAGGTCGGGGGGAGTGACCCGGGGGGGGGGGGGGGCGTGCCGCAGGGGGCCCGGGGGCTGCCCAGCCTCGAGCGCGACCCCTCGGTCGCTTTCCCAGAGGGGCGGCAGCATCGCGGCGCTTTCGCATCCCGCTGCAGTGCTAGGAAACCTGCCAAATGCATGTCACTGCATTCGTGTCGGGACACGGCGACAGGCAAAGCAGTCCTCAGCTCCTCTCCTACCGCCTCGTGGTTTTAGATGGCCAGGAGAGGCTGCAGTCTCTGGAGGAGGTGAAGCATGTGGCAGGGCAGGGAGCGCGCTGCTGGGGAAGGGATGCTCAGTCTGCCGAATGGCAGCTGCCCTGGGTAATTTTTTTAAATTCAACAGAACAAACAATAGAATATCGTATTAGCATGGGGTTAGCCTGAAAGAATGGAAAATAAAGAGGGAAAGCTGTAAGCATTATTCAAAACACTAGTTTGAAATTCTCAGACAAATCATCCAAAACAAACAGTAGCTGAGCAGAGCTATTTTCTTTGCAGGGAGTTTCCACTGGAATAAATAGCAAGTCCTGTTAAAAAAAAATATATAAAAAAAATCTGCGACTAGTTGTAAATACTTATAGTGCTTGCCAGGGCTGGAGGATGCCCACAACCAGAGACATCCTTCTGATCCAGATTGGTGTTGTATTGCAGCTTTTGCTGCCAGTTATTTAGAGATGCTTGCCGTTTTTACCTATGGGCCCTACCTAAGAAAGAGGTGTCTGGTTTTCCCTTTACCTTCCCATCTTCTGCATTTAGAACATTCCCTAACATTCTTTTTCCTAACCAGACCTCTGTCTGCTGATGCCTTTATGCAACATAGACACAGCGTTGCTGTGATGTGCCAACTCTATGGTACCTGCAGAGATGGAAAATGAGAGCCTTTAACAGTATGTTTGTTGCCTCAATGTTACAGCCGGTCGCGGGCTTGCGCAGGAGCTGCACAGCTTCTGCAGGAGCATGGAGCTCCTACATGGAGTGTATTCCTTGGGATGCACAGAGGCACCAGGCACTGCACCTTAGCCTTCCCAGTGATTTCATCAAGGACCTGGTCATTAGTTTGTCCAGCATGACTTTAAGCTAATTAAGCCACTGGTAGTTGATAGCATATGTATACATGGCAGCGTTCCTCATCATGGGACAGCTGCCCGGTGACTTGCTGAGACCTGGCACAGCTCATGCCCAGCTGCAGGGAAGTTCCTGGGTACATTTCCTGGGCCCCTGGGCTGGTGCTCTCCAGGGCACACGTAAAGAGAAGTAAAGCATTTAGTTTGTGAGCCAGAGAGAAAGTGGTCAGGTGGACGTTTTGATACGCATGGGCCTTTTAAACCTTCTCCCAGAGGTCTGCAACTAAATAGTTTTCTCAAAAATCTCACTGCCTCTAGCTTGGTTGGGAAGCCTATTTATTTAACGCCCTCTAGTGATGTTTTAAAAATTAACGTAGATTCCAAAGAAAGCAAATATTGAAGTTTGTTGGCTTAAAAAGATTTAAATTTTCTGAGAGTCAGCTGCTTCAGGGAATCCCTGCCAAACACAATACCACACTTTGGATGGGTGCATAACCTGATTTTGGATAGGTGTCTCTAGCCATGCGGCCATAATGATGGTCTCTGCCTCCCCTGCAGACCCTCAGAGCTGCTCGGTGAAGGTCCTTCTGTCAACAGCACTGGACACAGTTCCTTTCTCTTGACCTGTCTTTAAGTGCTGCTGCACTTTAGGTTTTGGCTGAATGCACATGTAGATCGCTTAATGTGGCTCTGGTCTAGGTGAGATTGGCATTCGCAGAAGAGACCGTTTATGCTTCTTGGTGCTTCACCTTTGTTCGTTGTAACTCAGCTAGGCTGGCCCCAAAAGTGGGAAGTGTGTGCCCTTGTCTTTGCAGAGGAGCTAGCTCTGGGTGCTGGAACTCTTCTAGATTGTAACCAGGGGATGTGAATCGAGCATCAGCATAGTTGGACTGGTTTTACTTCATAGGTATGGGAGATGTCAAGGAGTGTACCATTGATACCATTTCTCTTAATTAGCCTGAAGGTGTAGTGGATGTTTGTTCTTCCTGACTAGCCATGGGGGATCTCAGATCCTCTCCTGCTTGTGATATGGAAGATCCTGATTTGTGGCTCTGATGCAGGGATCCTTCTTGTGGATCCTTCCCTCGTCCCCCATGTGCAGCGTTTCACCAGCACACCATATTCCACCTTCCTGCCTGCCATAGGTTCACCACCTGCTGCTGTTCCACCCTCTGTCACGCCAACACCCTCACAAACACCTCAGGCTCCTCTATTTGTTCTGTTCACCTTCATCCACATATTACTCTACCACCCTTGCCAGTGCTGCCATCACAGCAAGTAGCACCCCAGCAGATCCAAATACACACCCCTCCAAAAACACCCACAGCAGCACTCAGCCACTCAGGCTGTTATGCGCCGGTGTTCTGCCTACAGTGTACAGTCAGAGCTACATCGGGTGGCACCCGTCTCAAACGAACACCCCAGCAGCCTCCGGAGCACCGGCAGCACATCACCCACTTCGCAGCTCTGCTCAGGAGGCAGCCTGTATCCTCCGGCTGGGTGCTGGCATGCAGAGGTCATCTAGAGGGGGTTCTAAAGTATGGTACGTATCTGATCTGTATGGCTGGTTTCTCTCTTAAGACAGGAAACCTGCCTTGCTAGCTCCCAACCTCTCCATGTGCTCCTGGTTAGGGACCTGGCATCTCCTTGGGAGATTCTCTTTGACTTGTCTGTGAAACTGTCATCGATGTGAGGACTTAGGCCTAGTAGAGCGAATAGCAAGTCTGCTTAACAGCACCTTCTCTGTTTCAGCGAGTCTGAGACTGTGGTGTCACTGTCATTAAAAAAACTAACCAAAGAAACCAAAACCAAAACAAAAAACAATAAACCCCACTTCTGCTCCTCTTCCATTTCTCTGCATTTTCTCCTGAGGGATCTTAGAGCTGGGGGAAAAAGGACTGGTGCAGGGCTGGGTGCACAGGGGACCAACCCCTCTCCTGTCACCACAGTCCTGCCTGCCTTGTGTTCCCCTGAGAGCAAATAGCAGAACAGATGAGGACATGGAAGTTTCCAAAACCTGACACCCATAGTTAGCCCCTCTGAAAACAGGTAGGGTGGAGTTCGGCTTGTGGCATGCGAGAGAGAAACTGAAGCAAAACAGGATGTTTTTTTGTGATTTAAAACTTATTTTTCATAATTCCAATTGAAAGGCTTGGTTTGGTTTTGAAGTTGTCTGCCGCATTTATTGGGAAATTTATCAGCCAAGGAGCTTTGTGCGTATATGTGTGTGTATGCAGATGTGTATGTGTACATGTGCTTGCATAGGGAGAGCAAATGAAGAGGCTAGTGTTCAGCCTCAGGACAGTTTTCTACCTGAAAAGTAGTAAAACCAATAGGAATTAACAGCTAAGTGATGGAAAATACAAATTCCATCTATGTAGCTCTTCTGTAAATCTTGCTGGACAATTGTTTTCTGCTCTGAACACCTCAAAATTGGAAAAATTCTGTCAAATCGTAAAGTATTTATCAAATATTTATCAAAGACCCGCAAAAACACTCATGACTGGAGGTATTAGTTTGCACATAAACATGTGTTAAACCCCAGTAATGGGAAAAGAGGTGGAAGAGGCAGATGAGGAAGCTTTTGGGGTCATCTGTACCCCATAATGTGTCTTGTATTTGGCCTAGTTTCTGCCAATACGGTTTTCACACTGGTTCCTGTATAGGTTAAGGCAAAAGTGAGAAAGAAATACTGGGAGAAATGAAGGTGGGGAATAATGTATGAATCAGAATAAGTATCTTTAAATATGATGTTTCTTGGAGTTTTCCACTGCCTGCCCCTTCAGGCTGCACCAGAAATAGAGGCAGAGAGTGACATCTCCGAAAAACCCCAGGGCCACCTGCTGTCCCCACGGCCGGCGCAGGCTGGTGCTCCAGGAGGAGGTGCTACCTATGTTGAGGTGGCTCCTTTCTGTCCCCTCTCTGTCCCAGACTGTGCCCTTGCACTGGCTAGGAAGAGTCTTGCTCTCTAGCCTTTGGTTCTTTGGAGATGCTGTGCCCGCTCTCACAAAGCCTAGCCTCCGCAAAGCACTGGCATGTTGTTGTTGACCGCGGTGGCACACAACAGCTTCTGCCTTGTTCCCATCGCTGCTTCTCCTTGGCTCATCTGTGAGTTTCTGTGGTAGCTTGTGGCAGTCGTTCCTGGGAATAATTAGAACAGCCTTATATAAGGAAATTAATGTGAATAGTTTGATTCCACTGCTTATCTTTTTCCACCTCTTGTGGCATCAAAGAACAGGGACATGTTCTTTAAGGCCACATGACTTGACTTGCATTGGGTCATTGGCAAGAACATTTTTGCTGTAAGAATGTGCATATTTCTTTGTTAGGCTCGCTTGGCAATCTGGCCTCTGGGTTATTCGATCTCTGAGCATTCATCCTCCATGATTAGCTCCTCTCCTTCCCTTTGCAGTCTGCTGGCAGCTCCTCAGGCTGTGTTTTCAGACCCCTCCTTCACACCTTCTTTTTTTGCATGGCTCAGCTTACAGAATGCTGCTTCTGCCAGCCTTTCCATTCTCAACTTTTGCCCAGCTGCTCAGCAGTTTCTCTCTTGGCCTCTGTCACTGTTCAACCCTTAATGCTTTGCTGCAACTCCAAAAACTGGCAAAAAAGTGCAATTGTTTAAGCCAAAGTCTACTTTTACTTGCCCAACTTGTGTAACTTTAGACTTGCAGCTCCAATGAAATTCACAATGTTTGGATCCTCACTTGAGGCTGGGATGCCTATTTTTCATTTCCATCAACTGTAAAATTCTGTGGGATTTAATCCTACAATTTAGCACAAAGCTATCGTGAGCTTGAGGACGAGTTTGGCGGTGAATGTTACTTAATGAGTGTGTTACCCCTCCTGATGCTAACAGACAGATGAGCAAGCAACAGAAAGAGGAAGATGCCTTTCATGGCATGTGTGCTGGCGGAGGTGCTGTTGATTAACCCATTTTTCAGCCAGCCAGCTCTGAGAATGCCATTTAACAGACCAGAGTCTGTATAATGCTAACAGGATGCTTCTAAGGCATAAAGGGATTAATGTTAAGCTCTAATGAAATCCAGATGCACAGAGCTTGCTTCTTTTCAAGGTCTTTTCCATGGCCAAGCTGCAAATAAAATTATTTTATCATTGTAAATAGATAATAAGAAACACCAGACTTGCAATGTGCACCAGGTATTTAATTGACAGGTAGCGAAGGCTGCTGGCAGCTGCCTGGGGGAGAGGATGGGGTCACCCACTGATCCTCTGCCTGTAACATCATTTGTAAGGTGGAATGTGGGACCTTTCTTGGGGAGCACAGTTTGTGCACGTTTGCATTGGGGCGGGGGGAAGCTGGCTTGAAAACAAGCCTGCTGCTGTCCCTGAAGGAAAGCCGAGGCAGGTAGAGAGGGGGGAGCGCCTGGCTGGTCCCTGCCGGGGCGGTGTTGGTGGACCACCAGCAGCTTGGCGACTTGCATTGACTATGGGTCCAGGGAGAGGATAGGATTCATACCATGGCGTTCAGGTGGATCTGTGCTGCCTGCCTCATGGACCTGAGGTGTTCTTGCCTCATAAACTCTTTGTGGTTTACACTTTCTCTTCCTGGTGCAGTTTATATCTTCCTGTATCACACACTGAGCATGGGTGCTGTGCATTTCATGCACCGGTAGTTACTGGGGTCCCTAGTGGGGGCTGGCCCACACATTCGAGCTCAGAGTCCCTGCTCTGGAAAGGCTGAAGTAATTCTGTAGCTGGGCAGACCCAGCTGTCTATGGCTTTTTAATTTTTAATATGGCAGGAGGAGGAGTTTTGAACCAGGAGAAGGGAAGGGGGTTATTTTAAAGACAGGAAGGAATGTGTTACATTTTTCTGTTCCTCAGGTTTGGCTCCTCTGCAAGTTTTTCCTTTTGCCAGGGCTCCATTCAGTGAACTATTTACTTGCATTTTTAAAGAAAGAGCATGGTTCTTCATTTACTTTGGCCTCAGTGATGAATATTTATACTGTAAAACTCCACAAGTTCCCTTCCAATTATATACATGCATCCAGCTTTATATCAGAAACTTCTACCCCAAAGTACAAGCCTGAATTAAATGGTTTAAAGGGCTTTATCTAAGTGATGCCCCCACTGTTTTCCCACGAGTCTTGTCATGAGTCATCCCGTAATTGTTTGATGCTATGCTCATAATCAGAGCATGCCACAGCTTGATGCTAGAGACCATACGTGTGTGTAGAGCTATGCAGGGGTTTCCTTTGGAGCTATAGAGGCAACAAGTCCTCGCGAGAGGTTCCTGGCTTTCAGCATTGGTTCAAAGGAAGGAAAGGGATGAGGAAACAGTCCCACTATAAAATTCTATCAGAACATATAGGGGGAATCTGTTGCAGTGGGTTTTCCCCGTGGCAATAAGCACTGCAGGAAAATCCCAACAGGTGGCAGCTCTTTGTTCTAATCCACTGTCAGTAAATATTTCAAATTTAGTCAGCCATGGACACCAGAATTGCAGCCAAACTGTCAGAAAGAAAGGTGAAGAAATGTTACAAAACAAGGTTTTACTTTTGGCCTCCTGTGCTAGTACTAAAGGGGGGTGTCCTTCCTTTGGCAACTGTTAGTTTCTTGCCAGGCCAGAAGCACAAAGTACGTAAGTATTTCTAAATCAACATCAATATTTATTGATCAATTAGCAATTTGCTGTGCTGTGCTGGCTACAGAGAAGAGACTTGCATTTGTGTGAGCCATAGTTTTTCAAACTGTTATCAATGCCAAAAAGACTTTGTCCAAGTGCATTCTTCAGATGTTCAGCGCCTGAGCCTGTTGAAGGTGATGGCTAATATTCATCCTCACTAGCAGTGTTTTTCTTGCAGTGCTTTTTTTGCTGTCCCAGAATACACAGACATGCTCCTGCTGACCCTTCAGATTTGCAGGGAAAAGACCACCCATGGATGTTTTCAGCAGCAGTTGCCCATAATTTTCACAGATTCTGTCTATCAACACTGTATCAGTAGGCTGAGGCTTGTACATAGCAGGAACTTTTTAATGTTTTATTCTTGTATCCATCACTTTTCACCTCTCTCTGGTACTGGACGCCACAGTGAGGAAGCGCAGAGCTCCAGGTGGGCATCTGAGGGAGTGGCACTGCTGATGGATGGGAGCTGTGGCCTTGTCTTCCTGCTTAAAGCTTCTTAAAAGCCCCTTTTAGGTACCGTCCTGCTGTTTAGGTGACAGTTGAGAGTTTCACTTTGGTTTAGGATCCTGGGCAGTGCTGTATTGCAGGACCAAGCCCCTGTGCTCATTCCCCAGGCATGGGTGCAGGCGGAGGGCACTGCCATGCGGGCCACGGGTGTGTTCAGTAGCCAGAAGCATAGAGACAAGCCTTGACAAATTCCATGTGTCCTGATTTGAGGTCCAGCCCAGTGTCATTTTAAGAGTGTGGACCATTACATTAGCTGTTCAGAAAGACCTGTTTCAGCCGGGAAGACCATGGTGCTCCATGCGGCAGCAGTCCCCTCTGTGCTTTGCAGGACATCCTCCTGCACTCGCTTCAGCATTGTTCCAGCCTCCTGAGGAAGGCAAGCCCTGCAGGTATAAGTATCCATGGGAGCAAGGAAAAAAAGTGGCATTGGAACAGATTAGTGTGAGTCAAACGAATCTCCAGCCACCTCCAAGTGGAAAATCCACTCGGGTGTTGGCAGCCAAGAATTGTTTCTCCCAGTCCCCCTTATATGGGACATTTTAAAATAAACTAGCAGGGCTCCATTTCTTGGAAGGAAAAGGAAATGTTTCAGTGTGTGTCCTTGCAAACTGATTTACTGCCATCAGGCTCTGCATGTTTTAAGAAATGTTTGAGCTTGGTTGGAGCTGCATTTTAGCAGTAAGGGAGAGGAAAGCAATTAGTGAAACAATACAGGAAGATAAACTTCTGTAAAAAGGCTCAGATAAATATTTACACCGAAGTTTCTTAGCTCTGAGTTCACATTAGACCCTGCCCTTTCTCCCTGAAGAGACTTACATCCACAAATAAAATACTAGGCTGTGGCCACCCAACATTATTTTACGATGCCTCCTCTGATTAATTAGGCTAATTATGGATCTTAAGGAATTCAAAGAGTTAAAGTGGTGGCAGTAGAGTTAAAGATTCTCCCTAGTGTTTGCAAGGAAGAGTTAATGCTTTACCATATGCCTGTGCTGGCAAAATTCACCCCTAAGAGCTTGTAAAACTGCTGCACTTTTTTTCCCCCTCTTCTGGGCACTGAATTTGCACCCTATGCAAAGTTGAAGTAGTGCAAACTATTAAAATATAAATGGGCAGACATGCATGTCCTTAGCTAACATGAAGAAATATGGAAAAATGAGGCTGGATGGATTGGAGCAGGATCGCATTAGCCAGAAAACGGAATGGGCTGCCAGAGTTTCAGGGTGGTAGGAGGCACAGCGCAGTTAGCAGTGTTAATTGGGCTGCATGAGCAGTTAATACTGTTTCTTATTAGGTGGGGTGAGTCATCTATGTTGTGGAAAAGCTTCTATAGCCCCAGTGGTGGCAAAGGGACCTGTTTCTACGGACAGGTAGATGATGGCAAATGTTTAGGTATCAGGAATTCCTGGTAATACTGCCTGAGATTTGCTCTGCTCTGATTCTGTCTGCTCACAAATGCTGTGGGTCTGTGGTTTTGGAGAAGCTCATGGGGAAAGAACTCTGTCTTGTTTTCGCAGTGAAAATGTTGCAACGGTGACTCCAGGGGAATAATATACCTTATGATTTGAGGAGAAAGGACCCCTAGCTTAGACTTCTCCCAGAAGGAAGACCTAGCTCCCAAGCCTAGCTCTGCCACTACTTTTCTGCATCACTGCAGGCATGTTACTTAAATCTTCACTCTGAGCCTCAGTTTCTCCATTTTCCAAGCAGTCCCTTTGAAGCTGGAGTGGAGACGTATGGGATAAGAGTAAGGAAGGGCTTGGTTGAATAACAACTGTAATGTGTTTAGAGCCTGTCAGCTGGAAGATGTCATGGTGAAGCGCAGTAGTTATGTAAAGGGAAAAGCAGAAAGTCACTTTTGGTAAGGCCACCGCTGTCTCAGAAAAAGGCTGTGTTAGTCCTCTGGCAGCTAATCGTTTTCTCAACAGAGCTCCTCCGTTGGTCACCGGCTCCTGGGCATGTCCAGCGGTGGGCATTCCTCTAGACATGTAGGGTTTGCTTCTCTTCCCTTATTCGCCTGCCCTGAAATGCCTGTAGAGCAGCCACGAAGGCCCAGTGTACTGCAGGGGTGCTCGTGTGGCAGCTGGGAACGGGGTGTTGTGGCAGCATAACGTGTGGAGCTGCTCTGATGTCTACTGAAAACATTCCTGTTCCTGGGATGAGAAACCTGGTGGTGCAGCTGGTGGATGAGCACTGTCAGCTGGACGCTGTAGCCTGCCTCATCGTCTCCTGGCTCTTATGTGTAGTGGATAAGGGCCCGTCTGATGCGTTGGGGTGGAATATCTCGTAGAGGTGTGAAGTTTGCCTGCAGAGCCTGACTGCTCAGAGGCAGGGAGTGTGGAGCAGGTGTGGGGAACGCTCCCAGAGGTGCAGCAGCCCAGGCACCAGAAGAGGCAAAGTACGGTTTTGGTCCAGCTTCCTCTCAAAATGAGGTACTCGTTGTCACTGTAAGGGCTGGGAGGGAGGTGGCTGTAGCCTGCCACCACCGGTAACATCTGAGCTTAGTGATGGATTGCACCCAGATGTGGCAGAGAGGGAGGCTGGGGCTCTTCCTGTAGGTTCTGTAACAGCAGCCAGCACTGATACCTCTCAGCCCCACCGCGGGGAAGGGTAATCCTGACACCCTCCTCAGCAGCAGATAATCCGGTAACAGAGCTCACAGCCCAGCCTGGGAAGGGTGTCATTCCAGGCTTAAAACAGTGCAAACCCACTGTGCTGCAGCACTGTCTGAGCTGACCCCAGACCATCCCTGCTGGGAAAAAAGCAGGGTGAGAAGCAGAGGGACAGGCCAGCTTTTGGGGGAAAGGAGCAGATGGCCCCATGGAGGGGGCTCTGTCTGCTGGGGACAGGATTGCAGCCCCTCGAGTTGGGGGGCTCTGTTGTCCTCTCAGGGCTGCTCCAGCCCTGCTGCCCCTGTTTCTGCTCAAGCTGAGGCAAGGGAACCCGGGGCAGAATCGCTGGGAGCTGCAGGCAGCAGCCCAGATGCCTGCTGAATGCTGCTGGAGCTCCACCAGCCAGGAGGAACCGGTGTGCAGGCACTTGCTCGTGCTTCTTGAGGCTGGGGTGATGGAGAGGGTCAGCCAGCCCTCGCAGTCTTGCCAGCTGCTCAGTCCCAGGTCAGCACTGCGAGGGGTAGCTTCAAAAGGTGGATCCAGCTCCTTGGGCAGCCCAAGTCCAGACTTGAGCTGAGGGGGAAGGCTTGGGTCTGCTGCTGTGCAGACCAAAGCAGAGGCTCCAGCTGGCCAGGTAATGACCCAATTTAGCACAGTTCCACCTCAAACAGTTAACTAGTGGTGAAGTTGTTACAGGAAATATTCCAGATTGCACAGGAAAAGCAACAGGTTCAGCCCTCTACCCTGAGATTTCGTGTGCCTTCTGGCAAAGCCAGCCCCTGCAGCACTTATACTCACAGTCGTCTTACACACTCTGACTTGGGGGCAACTAAGTGCAGGACAGGCTGCTCCCCCTTCCTCTAATCAATTCTTTCGAGAACGTTTTCATCTCCTGAGTGTCTTGTCCTGCCTATCTGGGGACTCACCCCCTGGTTTACATGCCTTACAGCACACAGCACGGGCACTGCTGCTGCGTCTGCTCACATCGTCCCTGTTTGCTGAAGCCAGTGGGCACTGCACTTCTAAAGATTCAGGTTTTAGGCACAGAACGATTTCTGGATGTCTTCTAAAGACATCTCATGATTGAATAGCTCCATTACTTAGCAAACCTTTCAGATTAGTGCTCCACCCGGTTGATTATTCCTGTTACTCTAGTAGCAGAGACACAATAATAATACCACCAAATTACTTCATCATATGCGTATTTCGTGCTACAGCCCTAGCTAGATTCATTATGTTGCCATACAAGCAGTACATAAAACTTGAGAGTTCAGTGACCTTGGCCTGGCTCTTTCCCTATATTACAGGAGTGTAAAGCTACTGACTATGGTAGATTGCAGTGATTTACCATAGCTGAGGGTTCTAAATGGTCTTTGCTGGACTCTGCTCCATCCTAGAGGTACTCGGCAAGGTTTGTGGCAGCCACCTGACCTCCCATCTCCCCTCCAAGCATGCCCTTGGGACCTTCCTCGCTGCGAGCATCACAACAGAGGCTGTTTGCAGCTCACCACTCGAGGCCAGCTTCCCCAGAGCTGTCGGTGGGGTTACCCTGGTGCTGGGCAGCAGGGGGCAGGGGAGGTTTTGGGCTGGGGGTCCTGTGGGAAGCAGCTGCTCCTTTTGGAAGCTGGTTTATATAGACCAGGGGTCCTCAAACTTTTTAAACAGGGGGCCAGCGCGCGGATGAAGGGGCAGGCAGTCATCTGCGGCTGCTTGGTTTCTCCCCCCAACCCCCGGGGGGGGCGGGGGCAGAGGGGTTCTGTAAATACCGGGGGCTGGATTAAGGACCCTGGGGGGCCGTATCCAGCCTGCGGGCCGTAGTTTGAGGACCCCTGATATAGAGCATGTTTTTTGGAGGGACTGCTCCGTTTTGGAGCCTTCTCCCTGTCAGGTCTGCTGGCCTGCCCATCTGGCAGTGGGCTGAGAGGAAGCTGGTTAGCAGTGCCTAACCGTGAGCACCATTGCAACAGCAGATCCCTGCTGTGCATAGCACCTACCCCTGACTGGGAGCTGGGCAAAGAGCAGGAGACCAGCGCGGGAGCCAAGTCACAGCCCGGGCTTGTGTCTTGGTCCTTGAACTCCAAACACTCACCTTTTGAGGGGCACTTGGAGGAGAACTGGCGAGGTTTTTGTCTTATTCTGGGTGGCAAGCTGGGGAGGGAATCAAGGCTGAGAAGGCGGCAAGTGGTCTTCCAAGGAGCTGGTGGCATGACATAGGAAGGAGCCCAGGTTTTCAAGCCAGTATCACCCAAGATAGTCTGTCAGAGTGGCACAGCACATCTGGATAAGATGCAACAGGTAGGCACGACTGAAGCTGCATCCCAGTAAGGTGATGCTGAGTGCCCTGCAGTGGATTTCCCTCTTCAGGGGCAAGGGGGAACAACTGCAAGACAGCAGCGTTTGGAGCCCCTGCTAAAATTACTCCTGGTCATGGGCTTGCATTCAAGTTTGTGTGGGTTCCCAAGTGGCAGATGAAATCTGGTAACAAGGGCAGAAGGAGACAGCAGCTGTGCAAGCATGCTTTTCCCTAAAATTCATTTTAAGTGCAAATCAGCATAAAATGGCAAGCCCAGTTGTTTTCAGTTCATGTATCCTAATGCCTGATTTCCTTCTATGCAATGAACAATTTCCCCTTCTCTTTCTTTGAATCTCTCTATTTGGGTTTTCTAACTTGAAATGCAACTGCAGTCTTATACAGGCACTTTGTAAGAGCATCCTGCACTCACATAAACAAGACGTAACAGAGCAGCAGGCAGAAGCATCTCGCGCTCTCGTTAAGATGCTTCTGTAGGAATGCTGCTGCTAACATAAACTTATTGGATGGAAAAGCAGCAGCGGTTGTTTACATGTGGATGGATCCAAGCCCAAGAGATCAGTTAATTGTTTCTGTGCTCTTAGCTGGACTCTTAAGTACTTTTTTTGAATGTGGCCGGAGTGCTGAATAACATATCTACATGTATACAGTAACTTTTGCTCTGTTCCAGTAGGCCACTGAGAAATACGACTTTACTGGGTTCCATTGATTAATAGCAGGTCAGCTATCTGCTCTGACGCAACATACCAATACTGTGATGAGAGTTATTTGTAGGAAAAGAGTGTTTCACAAGATCCATCCAAGAATGAGAATAGTTTCAGTGTTACTGGCTCTGAACAATCTGTGATGCTCCAAATAATCAAAGACATTGTGGCCCATGTTTTACTCTTTCTGTTACTTTAGCAACATAAGCCTCCCTAACTGATCTGAATGTCAATATGGAATTGACTCAGAGTTTGCGTTTGTAATTTTTTTTTCTTTTTAAAGAGTATATGATACCCTTTCACTGTCTTCACAGCTAGAAAGTAGGCTGTTTGTCTGACGTGGGCAGAATGACACTGACAGCCGAATATTCCACATAAGAGTAACAGAACATGGCAGCTAAGAGCGTTGGGAGAACAAATTTCCCTTGGAGGTGTGAGCTGGGTGCCTGAGTCATACTAGTGAAGTGGTGGTAGGGTCTCTCCATTCAGCAGCATGCAAAGAATTCATGGTGAAACATCAGTATGCTGAGGATAGGGGTAGACCTAAATTAACCCTCTCCCTATGTTTGATCTTACTGCTTTTAAACCCCCTGGGTACAGGGAAGCCAGTCCAGTGTCAGGTCTGAAGTGTGGAGTTGATCTCATTTCCATATGATGGTTTGTAATAAAATGCAGCTTTGAACCTCTTAAATCCTGCTTGTGATGGCACCAGATCCCGTGCAGGGTCTTGTTAAACAACCACGTCGGAGGGAACAGGAGGGGAAACACTCAAGCTCCAGAGTTCGCTGGGGCAGCTGGACTTTTCCTTCACAACACCTTAGACACTGATGGGTGAATGTCCCACATCTGAAGTCACATCTTAATTTTTAGACTATGTCCATCTCTATCTAGCAAAGGACAACATCAGTAAAAGCAGTGCGCAATTCTCCCCTTGTCAAAAGAGAAGGGAGGGGATGGCGATCATTGTTGCCTCAGCAGAGAGCATATGGGGTGGGCACAGGCTAACTGACTGATCTTCCTCGCTGTGTGTTCCATCCCCACAAAGGACATTTCCACTACAAGACTGCAGGGCGGTATGGGCCTATCAGGCTAGTTTTGAATGTGCCGGCTAGCCCCATTTCTTGGCAGACGCTCTGCAGAGCATCATCCTCCTATTTCTACACCGCTTTCAGACTGGCGTTTCAATCTTTCAGTGGTGACATACCTTATGGCCAAAGCAGAGCTACCCAGGAACCTTCATGTAGTGTATTTTTTTCCCTGGAAAATGCAGATTAATTGAAAAAAAAAACAAAAACATTTTATCGAAACACACTGCTTTGGAAGAGCTTTCCAGTAAAATGAAGGGAGGGCTCCAAAGGAATTCTTCCTGCCACGCAGGATCTTAAAGCTTCCTGCCAGGCAAGTTTCCATTGGAAAATGTCCTCGCTTCATGCCAGCTCACCCACCTAGCCCCATGGTCTGCAGCTTTGCAGCAGCCCTATCATATGGATTAACCCAGAAATCCAAAGTCCTGTGGATCTGTCACATCTTGCTGTGTGCATGGTCCTGCATCCAGGCGGTCCTGACCTTGCAGGTGGCAAGCCGACCAGCTCCTTGGCTGTGTTTACCTCCCACATTTGGTCTGGAAGCATTAGGGTCTCAGGCCCATGGCAGCATAACCTACTGTCTTTCATAGCATCAGCAGCTCCTGGGTGACAGAGACGTGTTTCCCTGGTGCTGTGCACTGACTGACAGAGATGGGTCTGACTGGGCAGCTTCCCGATGCTGCTATCAGAGTGCACCAGCCTGGTCAGCTTGCAGCAGGTGCTCAGGTCAAAGAAAACTTAGTGCTTTTGAAGGCACAGTGTGTCAGTGTTTCTGAAACAAATATTTCAATTTATGTTTTGCAGAAAAACTGCACTGTTAAAAAAATCTTATTTTCATTTCTGAATGTGAACTAAACCAAATAGCAGCTTTGGAGTGCCACAGATGTTGCAAACTTTGGCCAGCTGTTTGCAATCTCTGACCAGCTATTGACAGAAGGAAAATCCAGCCTGTTCTATACAGGTGTTGTTACTTTTCATCTCTATCCCACTTTATGTGAAGAATAACACTCAAGTGCAGAGGTCAGTGGGGCAAAAAAACCCCACTGATGCTGGCCAGCTGAGCCAAGGGTGTGGGCCATACATGGGTTTGGAATGAGGGGCATTAGACTCACAAAGTCCTCAGTGCCAAGAAACACACAGCTAAAATTGGCAGCTTAGAGATGAGTAATGTGCAAACATGGTCCAAACTGTTGCAAGTGTTCACGCACTTTCAGAGTATGTTGGATAAACGAGTATCTGTTTCCATGGCATCAAAACAGCCCAGACATTATGCTGTGTGCCTTCGGCGGTTCTCTGGTTCCAGTGCCTGGTTAGTGTGAGCAGAGCTGACTTCCAACAAGAGCACTCCAGAGCTCTAACGTTGAGGAGCGCAGCGAAGTCCCCCTGTCACCCGAAAGTGGTGCTCGTGGGGAATGCAGCTGCCGGCATGATTCGTGCCGAACGATGCTGTGTAACACTGCCAGTGCCCAGGCGAGCCACAGGCTGTGGACCACCAGCCACCCCCCTCACGCTGCCAGCTCTGCTGGTGTGCAGCCGCTGGGCTGGAGCTGCAGGGGCTCTGGCCGCTGGAGAGCTCCTGCGAGAGACAGAGGCCTTGCAGTGTCTCTACTGCGTAGTGAGATGGGAGGGGTGGTTTTTGCAAAAAAAACATAAAACTTCAAAACATGCAGGATTCAGAGCTCATTTTACATGGCACTGGAAGAACACGCAAGGTGTTAGGAGATTGTCCTTCTCCAGCAGCCTCTTAAGGAAACAGCATTTATGTAGGCTAGCCCATGCAAACCAGAACTGTTTAAAATGGGGTGCACAGATGCATCCTGCCAAGCAGGGAAGGAGGGCATGAGCAGCTTTTACCTTGTGTGGCTACTGAAACCAAAGGCAGAACAATTTATTATCTGTAATATCTATATTATATATAGATATCTGTAATATCTATAATAATGCTATCTGTTAAATATGCAAATTAAGTATGTTAACTGTGAAATTACGCCAATTAATTGTGTCCAGTTCCTTCAGTAAGATACCACTTGTGTGACCTTGTGGCCATCGCCTCAGTGTTGTCCTGCCAAGAACACTCGACTGAGGGCTTGGAAGGCGGTTTCCTCCTTTGCCTAGACCAGGGGGCCGGCACGTGGATGAGGTGGCAGGCAGTCATCTGCGGCTGCTTGGTTTCCCCCCCCAACCCCCGTCGGGGGTGGGGTGGGGGGTGTTCTGTAAATACTGGGGGCCGGATTGAGGACCCTGGGGGGCCATATCTGGCCTGCGGGCCGTAGTTTGAGGACCCCTGGCCTAGAGTCTGTTAGGGATCAGGCAACTGGACCTCTGGGCAGCTGGTGGTCTTAGTGCGTAGGCAGGATACCCTGCCTCCTGTAGTCACAGCATTTCACTGCAAAGCCAAAGTTCTGTCTTTGTGAGACTTCCACGGGCAGTCCAGCACCCACTGGAACTGGTGCTAGTGAACAGGTCCTCAGGCTTCTCTGGAGACGTACAATGGGTGGGCAAAGACAAGGCTTCTTGGAAGGCATTGCTGCTGCCCTTCAAACACAGTCTGAAACCTTTCCTAATGGTCAGAAGTGATCTACCAGCACTGACTCTCTGGTATCTCCCCTGAAATTTATGCTGAGTAAAATGTCCTCCAACACTACACTGACATAGTGTATGTCATTGGTGTTCCTTACCATGTTGTACCACAAAGCCAGCTAGTTTTGAGGTGGCCAAAATGCTTGCTTTACCTACAGTAAGGTTATTACATGCCATAGGATTCTTCAGGAATGTGCCCCTGGCACAAAGATGCATCTGATTGCCCTTTGTGCCTGCTGCTTGCTGCTGACAGCTTGATGGGGCTTTCCACCAGGCAACCACACCTGGCCTTTCTCCCTACCTAAGATACCACACGACCAATGCTTTGCCGTACTATGTTTTGTAGGAACATTTTATTCTATTAAGGCACCTCTGAAAGCCAGATGTTCTGTTTTAGTAGGGACTTCCTTTTTTAAAAAACAAACATTGTTGAGTTTATGTTATTTTTATTTAGTTCTCTCTGTGAAACTTCCGAAGACAGATCTTTGCTTGGCAATATCATATCAGGGAATGACGGAGTAGTTGTCGTCTGTCTCCATCTACATATATGCACATACACAAGGAATCTACTTAGAGAGCACTACTGATGTTGCAAAGCTGAATATTCGTACATTAGGAAATTACACTCCAGCTTTGAGTTGCATGATCATACACTCTTTTTCCCAAGGTCATCTGTGCTTTGGAGGTTTGTGCCAAACCTGATCAGGCAATGAATCAGGAGTTGTGTAACAGGCCTGTAGAGAATTCCCTAGTCTTTTGTCACAGAAGTCAAAAGGTATATTGTAAATGAAATGGTGTGTGAGAAGGGGTGCGCCTTCCCTAGCAGCTGGACTCCACACCAGCCTCCACCACAGGTTTCCTTTCTGAAGTGTGGTAAATTACTTCCACCGACTTCTGAAGTGGTCACTAATGCCCTGTTCTTCATCTCTGGGATTCCTCACATCCGTCCCTAGAGACAGACTTGGAGCTGTGCTGAGCCCCTGTAGCTGCAGCAAGGGTGAGCAACAGCAGGGTTTCAAACCAGCCCCCAGCCAGCTTTGGTGACTGCTCAGAAAAATCAAGTTCAATGTGTTGAACACCAGGCACCCAGAGTGACTGTAATTGCTTTGTTCTTGGCCTTTCTGTCAGTGAAAAGAGGATAATACCTTCCTCTAACATCATAAGAACGGTGTGTTAATGTGGGTTTAAGGTGCTGAGCTGTAATAGCGTTGTGTAGTCAGAGAAGGGACTACTGAGCTCACATGCAACAAATACTTCTGTGTTCAGCACAGAGTTTGAAAAGTATATGGTTAATAAAAGGAACATGCTTTCTCTGCAGGACCTCTCCTGAACCAGCAGTCCAGGTTTCTTTTATTCTTAGAATATTCCATATTTTGATACATCCAGAAATAAAAGATCAGTTGTTCTCAATGTACTCTAAACCTCCTGGTACTTAAAGCTGTAACACAGGGAAATGCTGAAATTAGAAATGAGCCATGGGACAGATTTTCCCATGTTTACTAAGCGAGAGCCACTGATGTAAGGATTTCTTTCCCAGGCTAAAATCTGTCAACCTTCTTCCAGCACAAAATTCATTTAGCAGATAAAAGGAGACCTGTGACCTTTGTGTGTACATGTTGGCTGGGATGGTTACCATGTCTAACTCACAAATCCCTCTCTTACTGTCACCTCATTTCTGTGTTACACAAGACTTGGTGGCTGTGGCTGTTATAAAAGTGCCTTGAGATTACACTACCAGGAGAGGGGCCTAATAACAGTCTATTTGTGGAACCTATACATCATGGGAGATGAAGCTAGAGAAAAATCTACTGAGTAACCTCATCCTTACCTTCAGCCTATAAAACATGGCTGCCCATGGTATTACATGCTTGTTCACAGCTTTGTCCAGTCCAGTTTTAAATTGGATTTCTATACCTTTCCTTAAGAAACCGTTCCATGCCATGAGTGTTAGGAAGTTTTTCCTGACCTTCAGCCTGTGGGGTTTTTCTCTGCTTAATTTCACGTCATTTGAATTTTGGCTGTGAAAACTGGAAACATTTTAAGTGAGGAAAGTTTTAAGTATCCCACATAAATGTGAGAGCTGACAAGTGCTTTAGTAATAAGGAAGGGAGGGAGGTGCCTGAAAGCACAGATCACGGCTTTCAGTGCTGAGGTTTCGTGAGGGTTAACTAGATAAAAAGAGGACTTGTGGAGTGCGATGAGCAGATCTGCTTCCAAGGTGACCAGGCTAACTGGAATGTCTTTTTGTCTTGCAGAAGATGAAGCCCATAGCCCAAAGAAGACGATCTGCCCCTTCTGCCATTACTAAAGCTCTCAGCAAGTCAAAGTACCATTCCAGGTAGAGGAAACACCTTTCTCACTCCTTTTCCACCTTTCTGCCTATACGGTCTGAAATCAAACTGGGTTTCAAATTCATTTAACAGTGCGGAGAGCAGTTTGTTTATGGACAGATATGGAAGAGTTTTGGTTTTGCTGGAACAACATCATGCTCAGCAATAAAAGCTGAAGGAAAGGAGGATGGGGGGACATTAACGTTACGGCATTTGTCTTCCCAAGTAACTGCTACGTGTGCTGACGCCCTGCTTCCCCAATGGGAATTCCTCTTTTTTCCCATTTTATTTTCTCTCCCTGTCCTGTTGGGAGGGAGGGAGGGAAGGATGGAGCAGCTGAGTGGGGATCTGGCAGCCAGCTCAGGTCAGCCCACCACACAGCACTAGCCAGTTGTTTTCAATGCAAGTAATACTAGGTCTAGGTATTTGATGCCTGTTGTATCCAAGTGTAAAAACACCTGGACAATATTTTGCACAGTGCAGAGACACCCAAGTAAAATCAGGTACAAGAAACTGTGCGTATGTTCCTGTAGTGTGGTTTCCCTGCGGACCTGGCTGCCGGTGAGCTCCAACACTTGTGCCACTGGGCTGGACAGGGAACGCACAGTGCCAGCAGCGCAGCCTCACTGTGCAGAGCGTGGGGCTGGGGCAGTGCCCCTGCTCCATCCCCGCAGAGCCATTCCCTGCCATTGGGGCATGGCGTCCTCAGTACTGGCTTGATGGCAGGGGCCTGTTCAGAGCTTGCATGGGGCATATGGTGACTGTGCTGTGTCACATCGTCTCTAGGTAAAGAGAGGACCTGCTTCCCCGACTTGTCAGCCTGGATTTTCTCCAGAAATTCGCCTTCAGCTGGAAGCCCCCACTGTCTTCCTTATGCCCAGTAGTGAGGCAGTGCAGGGGGGGCAGTGTGCTGCTGCCAGGAGGGAGTGGTGGGTCCCAGCTCAGAGACACAAAGTCCGGGGGACCTTTTTCCCAAGGTGCAGTGACCGGGTCACTCATCACCACGCACATGCTGTCTTGATGCTGGGAGGCCATACCTCCTGAAGGAGTGAGAGGTTTTCCTTGAATATGTATATTTATGTGTGTACATATGTGTACATATATATATGTGTGTGCATGTATTTTTTATATATACATAATATATATATATGTCTATATATATGTCCCCTATGCTTGTAGACAGC
Source organism: Falco biarmicus (assembly GCF_023638135.1). NCBI lineage: Eukaryota > Metazoa > Chordata > Aves > Falconiformes > Falconidae > Falco > Falco biarmicus. The sequence continues at coordinate 304,458 of NC_079301.1, read as the reverse complement.
AAAAAAATATCTCTGTCCTCCCATGCTTCCTGAACTGCAAGACAAGCTTCCTTGTGCGGTTCTGCCAAACAGTCAGTGGGTGTTTGGCTGACAAATTTGTTGCTGTCCAGTCTGCTCTGGCACCCACCACAGGCAGTGGTATGAGAGGCAGAAACAGAGATGCCCTAAGGAACGGAAGAGGCAGTGCCATGGGAAGGACAGACAGAAGCAGCTGTGGGAGAGAACTGCCCAGTGCAGACCAGTACGTGGGGACTCCTCTCCCAGTGGCATGTGGCTGTGGGTAAGGAGCACAACTGGAAGCTGTCAGAGGACTGGGGTGCAGAGAGATCCCGTATGGACCTGCACGTGTTTTGCAAAGCCCACCAGAGAGCACAGTTGTCCCTGTCCCCTCCGCTCTGACTGCGCTCGAGGGCTGTGGTTTACTTTAATTAACGAGGAGGCCATAAGCTGTCACCAGCCTGGACAGAGCTGTCACAGGCAGGGGAAGCATGGCTGGCCGCAGGTCCTGCCACGAGAACTCGCAGCAGCAGGCAGAGGGGACATGAGGCACACTGGGAAGGCACATCGGATGCCGGACACGGGCCGGTGCGGCATTTGTGCTGGGACTGCAGCAACATTGCCCCTGAGGAGCAGCCTGGTGTCCCACCCCAGCGTGTTGCTGCCTGGCTAGCACCCGGGGACTGGCTGCCAGGGACCTCACTGGCCCCTGCTCTGTCGGCTGGCCCACGGGTGGGAGGGCTGGCCTTGGGCTTTGGCCCCAGCACACTCATCTGGGTGTGAGAGGGATCTGGGAGTGGCATTTGGGGACAGCGGGGGCACAGGGAAGTCTGCCCGCACCCTGCCGGCACTGGGCAGGGGGACATCAGCTTGGGATGTCTGGCGGGAGAGCCACTGGATCGGGCCATCCTGCGGAGCAGTCAGGCTGACAGCAGCTTTCCTTCGCCACCAGCTTGGGTGGAGAGAAGCTCTGTCTTTTGCCTGCAGCTCCTGAGGCAGCCAGTGCTCTGCTGGCGCTGTGCTCCTGCAGGTGTAAAGCACCAGGAGTGTCAGCAGACAGTCATGCACAAACATGGACACACAGGTCTTCTGCCGAAATACCAAGTGCTGGCCATGAGCCCATCTCCCTTGGTCCTTCAGTGGGAGCTGAGCCCTCTTCCTCCTGCAGCACCCTGTAACTACCAGACACAGATAAGGGGATGACATGCTCTTTGCTGCCTTGCTTTGGTGGCAATCTTACAAAAAACATTTCCTCAGGGATTTGTTTAATTTGGTATTTTTTTCTTTCTTTGTAAGAAAAACTAAACTGATTGACATTTTGTTCTGGACCAGCCCTCCTGAAGAATACCCCTTTTCTATCACAGCATTGGTAACTGATGCACAGTGCATCCTGCTTTTCTGAAACAAGTGTGTGGGGTCAAGTCGTGGAGAATCATTTAATAGAAAGGGCAGAACTGATTTTTGTTTGGTTGTCTTCTGACCGAGTTATGTGGCTTCTTTGTCATCCCTCCCCCCCTAAACTGCACTAAAAAAAGTAGAGAGAAACAAATTCTTGACTTGGACTGGAGAATATCCTCATGAGGGAGGGAGGCTTTAAACATTTCTCATGATGGATTGCTATAGAGGGGAGCTGGTACAATGCCATCCTTGCTTAGGCCACCAGAGTATTGGTGAGATTTTTTTGCTCTCCTGCTGTGGTGTTTACAAAGCTGTGTAACTCCTCCAGCTTTAGGAAATCCACTGCCGAGGTTGTGAGGTGGTGTGGCTTCCACTGCTCAATTGACACACGTGGAAAGCTTTCAGTATCAAGTTTAAAGGTGATTTTAGCTTCTCACTCATAGATGCAACAGGTGGAGAAGCCTAGAATGCGCTTGTCAGTGGCTGTGGAGTGGTGAGGAGGGGAGAGGGAATTTCTGCTTGCAGGAGTGCGGGTGTTCTGTGACTGGTGGACGATTTTAGAAAAGCGGCTACTGGCTGGCTCTAAACTCACTCCCGTGAAATCAAAGAGGCCCAATTACAAAGCCAGTGGAAACTAAGTTAAGACTAACAATGTCAAAAATATTACCCTTAAAGCTCATGTGTTTTTTTCATTGGTTTGTGTAGAGTCTGCCCTGAGACTAGATTCGTAGTGCTGAGGGTGGAGGGAAGGTATCTCTTCTGCATGTGTCCTTGCCTGCAGGCAGGACACACATTTTTGCCTACGTGTAGAGACAGGAGGATTTCTGGGGGTTTTTCTATCTACATAAATCTGGGGCCATGTCTCAGAGGTTAGCTAATTCAGTCAGGGTCAGGCACATGAACATGGTCTTTGAGCAAGGCTCAGCAAAGAACTATTGCTTGTTCATTCAGCACAATCCTACCTGCACAGACCCAGGAAAAGCCGGTGGGAGCTGTTGTGCTGCCAGCACTGCCAGCCCAAGCCAGGAGCAGCGCTGGGAGGGTGCTCAGAGGGTGCAGAGAGGCAAGAGGGGAAATGAGCACTTGGCAGGGCACTTCCAGCTGGGGATAGCGTAAAGGATCTGGTTCAATCCCAACGATGGCAAAAACCGTCGGAGTTTTTGGGAAATGGCCAGCAGCTACATCTATCTCGCATCTAGAAAGAAGGTGCTGGATTGCAGCCAGGCAAGCCAGAATCAGATGGCTGGAATTAATGAGTACATGCAGTTCATTTCCTTTGTGTTGCAAACCGTGCATTGACAAGCTGTTCAGTGCAGATGGCAAACATGCAGAAATGGCAGTCCTTGCCCGTGTAGGCTGAGCAGTGCCATGAGACATGTTTTTTCCATGTTCTTTTTGAGTCATAGCTCACACACACGTGCAGGAAATAAGTATTCGACCTGAGTGAGAAATGACTCAAAAATGAATGTTTCAGCAGCTTAACCCCCTCAGATTTGGTGTGAGCATTTAGGCAGTTCTCCATCTGCCTGAGGCTGGTAGAATTGACTAGGAAAAGGCAGGCAAATGCAGTTCATAATTGAGAGTAATAGGGGCAGTGCTGGGGGAGGCATGGGGCTGTCGGGCTGTTCCAAAGCAGTCACCTGTGTCAAACCACAAACCCTTGTTAGAAAAGCTTCTGATGTCTTATGATTTATCTTCCTCCTCCAGGGAAACCACCCTTTCCTCTTCCCATTCAGACAATGGGCTGCCAAGTGGGGTGTTCAGCAGCCCAGGCTCCACTTTCATCCTGGACGAGCGAGTACAGCTAACCGTGGGCCTGCAGACACAGGAAAGACATTTGATCTTGTTCAGTGATGTGCTGGTCATCGCCAAGTCGAAGTAAGAGGAATTCACAGTCGCTCCATCTCCCCAGTATGTGCTGTTGAAGCTAGGCTCAGAGCTATTTGTGGAGCAAGCATCAAAACAAGTCTTCTTTATGAAGACTTTTACCTCCAGAAATTCCTCTTCATATTAATGTTGCTCCATTTTCCAGAAGGAAACATTGTCTGATTGGTTTTGCCTTTTCCTTTATGTGGCTTCTTGAAGAAACAGCATGAGGGCAAGAGGCAGTAAGGACAGAAAACTGCCTTCTGGCGTGGCTACTTCTGCCACACCTAAATTAAGAGCTTAGGTGACTTCAGTTATTAGCATAGACAGTAATTAGCCTAAATCACCATTTACCTGCATGATGGCTCTGGCCACTCACATTGCCCTAAGCCACAGCTGTCCCACTGCTGCCACCAACCCCAAAATCTACTTGCAAAACTTTCTTGTAGTACCTCCCCATGTCCAGACATTTAGTTCGGGGGACAGGGTGGGGCTTGTTGCTGTCACTGGATCTGCATGACTGGAAGGTGACATGACCAGATTCTGAAGGTCTAGATGTTGAGATCTGGCCTGAGAAATCTGTAATTTGAATTGCAGGTCCTCCTCCAGCCTGAAGCTGAAAAAGCAGGTGCCTCTGAGTGAAGTGTGGACTGGCACCAGTCTCAGCGAAGTGACAGAGAAAAAGATGGATCTGGAGAATTCGTTTGTCATTGGCTGGCCTACCACCAACTATGTTGTCACCTTCAGGTATGTCACCAGGCACCAGACCTCCCTCCCCCAGCAGCCTGGCAGCTGCCCAAGTCTCCCACGTGTCAAGCGGAGCAATGACCGAGGCTGTAGGGCCCTGAACTCTGCTGCAGCCCTTCTCCCCATTGAGCAGAGAGGGGAGTTCCACTCATGTTAAACAGTGTGCTAAAAACTTAAATGTTGGGAGACAGTCATCTTAGATATCTGCAGGTTGGTCCCCAGGAGCCTTTTAGAGGACCAGCGCTCGCAAGTGTTGTTTATAGCAAGGGCTAACCCTGCTGCAGAGCATCTGGGAACATCACAGCCACACCTGCCATAGCAAATGTGTCATCACGTAACCTACAAGAGTGTTGTTTCAGCACCTGCCAACAGCCATTTCTGTAGATTAGCCCTAGTTTGAGAATTTTTCATTTCGAAGGACATGTTAGTTATTTCAATGAAAAATGCCAGATGGCCTTGCGACAGGATTAAGTCCTTTATCCACCCTGAGGGTAGCATGGGCAGCTCCTGGGCAAACCTTCCTCCTGCAGCTGTCTGCCAGGATGTCCCAAGCCCACGGCAACAGACTACAGAAATGGAAGGGTTCTTCAAGATGGGTCTGTGCCAGCAGCATAGGCCAGAGCTTGCTTAGCCCTTGCTAACCCCAAAAATAGAAATGCAGGGAAGCATGGAGCACCCTAGAGAGTAGCCTGTTCACGCCCAGATGCCATCTCAAAGGTTGTCCCAATGTTGTGCCTAAGTTAATAAGGCTCACCAAAAAGCCGGTGAGCTTTTTATTACCTGGAGATCAGTCTAGCCCGGCTAAATTGAATCTAGAGCTGGTATATCCACAGGGAGCTCAGGTCACTGCTGGCTCAGGCATCTCTGCTTTGTACTCTCCTTTGCAAAGTAGAGAGGCCAGCAGACTTCAAGGGTCGCTCTGTCCTCAGGGGTTCTGTTGGCCCAGCTCGGACGTGCTAATCTGTGCTGATGGTTTTCCGTCTGTAGGACAGCTACCTTGGTGGAAAAAGAAATGGGAACTGTACCATGGTTTCTTACATGCTGTCTCATCATTTCCAAGGGTCTGGATGTGTCTCCCGGGTGATGCGTTCCTGATTGGGATTCATGTTCTGACACACAAGCTGCTGTTTATGTCTTAGTCCAAACTCAACAGCATAACCCATGTTGGCAGCAGAAGCTTGTAGGAAAGCAGACACTGGGAAGGAAATAACAGGAGAAAGAAAATAGCAATTAAAGATCACTGCAGAAATAATAAGGGCCCACAAGATGAGTTCACTCCAGCATCACAGAAAGATACTTGTCCCTTACCTGAGCACTCACCAGCCTGGGCAGGAAATGTAGTCCAGTTTGTTGTTGGGATTTTTTTGTTATTATTGTTTTTGTTATTTGTTAAAATAGGACAGAAGCAGGAAAGGAGTGCTTTTGTTCCAGGGCTTTGCAGGAAGGAACTTTGACTTACAGCTATATATAAATGAAATTGGGTAGAGTTTCCAAAGGCTGTTATCCACTCAGCACTTGTTTGATGATCTGCCTCCCTTTTTATCTTCAGCTCAGCTGACGTGAAGGAACGATGGTTGTCAGCATTACTGTGGTAAGTAACCCTCCTTCCATCCTCCTCCTAGGTGGTTCCTCGACAGTCCTCAGAGAAATTTGTCGTGCTAGGTGTCAGACTGCTCTCTGGTTTTCAGCACATTAAGTGTCTAGCTACTGTGTGAAAAATCCACTTTTGAAACCTGAATGTAGAAGCCTCTGGGTGAAAGCACAACTGGTGTTAAAAGTCCAGAAAAGACTAAGTCCACTAGAAGATAACACTGGAGCACCTTTTTTCCTTTGGAGCTGGAGGTTGACTTTGCTAATCGCTGTGGAAACGTCACAAGTGTTACTGATTCAGATATTTTTTGATTTGAACAAACGTTTGTATTTCATGGCATCTAGAGGCTACAGTTGTTTCTTTTTCACGTTATGTTTTTATATGTTGTTTCCACTAACATCAGGGCAGAAGTGCTTATATAGGTACAGGGAGGAGAAGAGAATTTCATTTCTGGAGAACAGTAATGATGGTAAGGATGCTGGAAGGTGTTATGCTAGGCACATATATCTGCATTAAAGTACTGCCATGTGGAGTTTTGCTAGTCTGGGGCCTCAAGAAAGATAAAGAAGGGCATGTGACCACACTGTGAACATTGCATGTTATTGTTACTGTCATAATTAATCTGTATTTATTGTAGTCCCTAAGGAGCAAGTCTCTTGGACCTCTTGGATCCAGATCTTACAGTCCTTCGCAAGTTTGGTTGGGAAATGATGTTCCCTCCCCTTTTCTTTTACTTTCAGGCACATCAGTGAGGTAAAACAGAACGAATATCCAAAGAATCTAAACCTTCAGATCTATGTGCTGGATGCTGACAACTGTTCTTCTGTAAGTAAAGCCAAGAACCTGCTTATCAGACCAAGGCTACATGGAGGTCTGTGGGGTAGGGGTGGGAAGGCAGGGCTGTGGTGCTACTGCTGCTATTCCTGTTTAAAATTCAAGTCATATTTGAAAAGGTTTTAGATGGTATTCTTATCCTTCCCACTGGAAGCCCACTCAGAAGGTTTTAGTTTGGGAAATCAGAAGGTAGCCAGACCCTTACCAAAGAGCGGTTCATTCTTAAGATTATTCTTGGCCTCTGGCTTCTTTTCTCTTTTCCTTCTACTTCACTTCATAATTAGCGATGGCTTGTGCTTGGGTGCCCAGTCATTTCTATTTTTAGTGCAGTAAGTTGAGGATATTGATCATTAAGTAGTCACTGGTGTGTTCTCTTGAATTGATTTACTGGGATGTGTCCTAGCCTCTTCATATTAATAGAATACATTTCTAGTCTTCATGCCAAGCTTGGTGGCTCACATTTACCTTCTGGGGACTTCTCCCTCAGAGCGTGACCCCAGACACTCATGCTTTATTAGTGTTGTGCCGTGTTCACCCTTCAGACTGACAGTGGCACTACCATCAGTCAGATACTGACATGATCAAATACAGCATCTGAACACCTCCTACCAGTAGAAATATTGGACAGAATCTTTGGATGGTATAATAAAACCCACAGTAGAAGAAGTAGCACAGAACCATTTTCACAATGTATAGCCATCACCTTTAACAGTGATTCAGTGTAGTTCAAATTAGTACAACTCTTCTAACCATGGACATTTATTAAAGTCAGTTGATAGACAGATGAGTGATGTATTCCTCAGATTTTCAAGCCACAAGAAACTGCAACCAAATTAGCTTCCTCTGTTTTCTCTCTTTTCTTTTCTAGACTACTGCAGTCAATGTGTCCAATGTGGAAAGTGCAGAGAGTGTGATTAAGAAGACCCTTCTACAGCTTGGACTCCCTGTAAGTGGCCGTTGCGTATCTGAAGGATCTTAGCTAAGGAGGCTGGCAGTATCTGGTTTGCAGGGCAGTGCAGATGTGGAGAAGTCTAGATTTGCTGTAGCTAAGTAGTAAGTTGTTAGTACTCTCTGGACTACAAGGTGAAGCAACATGTGTGGGTGCCAAGTATTAGAAACACAGACATGGTTACATGCCTGCATTAAGTCCAAACCTTGTATAATAAAGTCCTAAAGACTTCGATGCTTGCAATCCTGCACTAGGATTGAGGCAAGCTTGTCAAAGCATTGTTAATACAGCCATGAAATACTGAACAAATCCGTGATGTTATCAGATGAGCCTTACCCATTGCAGTGGTGCAGCCTTACCCGTTGCAGTGGTGCAGCCTTACCCGTTGCAGTGTTCAACAGGTAGTTTTGACAATCTTCCAGTAGTTTAATACTGCGGAAGGTTGTGGAACATACTGCTGAAATAGGCCAGGAAACCATCATGTGGGTTTGCATCCTGCTGGCTCTTAGCCTTCTCCTGAAGCTTTCCCCTTCCAGTCCATAGCACTCAGTGCATGTCTGACCCCTTGGTCTGTTCAGCCCTCTGCTGCTGTCTGTTGCTTTTTGAGTAGAGTGAACCTCATGGACCCTCACCCTGGCCCCCTTCACCTAATATTTTTCTCTCCTGTGTTCCCTAACCGCCAGGGCAGAACAAGTGAGCACCACCTCTGGGTGATCTCAGGAAAAGACGACACGGCTTACCCTCTCATTGGTAAGAGCTTTCCCATTCTCCCTCAATTCTAGCACCACAGGAACAAGTGATAAATGATACAGGGGTGTGTGACAGAGGCACATCTCAAATGTTGCACTCTTCGCTTAAAAAAGCAAATGGTAAGGGAACCGCTGCTGATGTGAGATGTGACATCAAGCTGATGCAAGGTGTCACTTGGTTTTTATCGTCTCAGGATCCACATTTAATCAACACAAGGTGACGCCTTTGAAGACCTTCACACATACCTCCCTTTTCCAAGCAAATCTGTGAATTTCTGGATGGGAGCCCATGACACTTTTCAGCAGATGCTTCAAATATATGGGAGATTTTTTAGGCCAGCCTGAGAAGTTCTTCCTATGCAGCAGATGTAACGTCAGGGTAGACATGCCTCAAAGCCCAGTCCCAGCCCGGTGGCTGCTGGTATGAGCTTGCAGAGCTACATGCTTGGAGGCTGGTCATCCTCTCCTGCTCAGCTTTGCAGTCTTCTCACAGGCAATGCATGTGGTCTGGGGCAGCCTCAGCCCACCTTCGCTACCTGTGACAGAAACATCCACTGATGTCCTTCAGGCAGCACAGCTCCTGACACCTCTTGAGCACTTTGCCTTCAGGTTCTGTCAGAACCTGACAGTTCTGACTGCAGCAAGAACGTGCTCAGTCCAGAGGAAAATACTTTGGCAGCTGAATGAAGCAGAATTTTTAGATGGATCCATTGGTGACCTTTTTGCCTCTAGTTCAGAAGCTAACAGGTTTATCCTACTTTTTTGGTATTTATTTAGCTTTCATTGTGTTTCAGTTCACAAATAAGGGAACTGTTTTCCACGGAAGGTGTCATGTCATTAAAAACCCAATTTGTTGCATGTGGCTTCTTAACATTGTGCTCTGAATTGCCACCTTAAGCCAGTACTGATCTGATCGCACAAGCCCATGTGGGCTGCTTGAGGCAATGCCCTCTGCAGGCTCTTTATTTGAAAACTTTCTTTTTTAACAGTTTGTGTTTAGGCTTTAGAAACTACTGAGGCTTGGAAAGTAGGTGTGTATGTAGAGGGATTTGAGGACAGTCACAACAGAGGACAGTGATGGAGATCCGTAGGAGATGATTTCAGAAATACAAGAAACATTTTAAAATAAACCACTGAATTTTGTCTGTTAAGTCCTAACTGTTCATCATGGAGATCACCAAAGCTGGAGTTTTCCAATAACACTAACAATAATAATAGTTTTTATTTGTGGATTATTGGCAAGAACAAGACAGCAAAATGTAAGATTAACTGTACAATCTGCCAGAGAGGAAGCAAGGAAATGCGCTGATTTATGCAGCATCTAAACCAAAGCTGGCAGATGCATCTAAACTGCTCCTTGCTTCTCTGACAGATGTGGTCAGCCAGTGGTGCAGCCATTGCTCATACTGTTTTGCCCTGTAGGATACTGCTTAGTTATGTCAAGTGAGTAATCTCTGCATTAACTCTGCACTGTGTTTTCAGTAATAACCCAATAAATACATCCCCAGGCTCTCCAAGGAAGTTTATGCATGTTGTTTTATTAAAGAGGTCTTGCTCTAAAGACCATGTGTTGTCATAGTAAGACTATTATTCTGGGGCTCTTTAGACTGCACATGTTTATTTGTGGGTGCTTTCCAAGTTGTTGTGGCACATGCTTTTTGTATTCGTCCAATGCATACTGAACTGTCATAGCAAGCTAGGTCCTACACAGAGCAATGCTTGCAGTATTTTGTTAGTGCAGTGGGGCCCATAAGCCTATTAACAAGGGCTAAAACCCAGTTAATAGTGCTTTGCTGCGTGATGTTCTGGAGAGCTAAGGTTAATAATGTTAATACATAATGTTCTGGAGACCTAATGAAGAGTGGCTGTCCATGTTTAACTGGAGGAACTTATCTGTAAAGCAGTGGTTATATATATGCATAGATGTGCCCTGGCCTCTTTAGACCGCAGGTGGAGGTTTTGAGCAGCATCACTTAGAGGCCCAGCTGCAGTGGGAGCCATTGGATGTGGCTGCTTCTTCCTCTGTCCAGATCTGGAGCTGTTTTCACATAGCTCTGCATCTTTGCGTGCTCTTAATACAACTCTTTGCTCAACAGGGCACGAGCATCCTTTCAGCATCGCATTGAACTATATCCGGGACTCTGCTGACCAGCAACAAGGAAGCAACAATAACACCCTCCTGGCTGATGGGACAAAGGCTTCCTTCTTTGATCAGCTGCCAAAGGAAAAACAGCGTCAATTTGTCCTGAAACCTCGGCTCCAAGCTCCAGTGCAGCTGAGGAGAGGTAGGGGCAGCAGGAGTGCATTGCAACCAGGCAGAGACTTTGCCACTTTCCGTGGCAGTGCCAAACTATTCCTAGCATCGTACACATATCCCAGAGTTGCTCTTGTAGCTGATTGCATGCAAAGAGGAAGAGATTGCAGAGGGGCTAATTTGTCTGTGCAATGTTCAGAATTAGCTTTCAGTCTTCAACTGCCTTTCAATTGCAAGCCATTCTTACATTGCACAAACAGGAGGGTTCCCTGAAGAACAGTGATTGAGGAAGAGTTTTGCTGATGGTTGAGAGATGAACAAGTGGTTTCATGGCTGTATGTTATCTGGCCATCCCCATTAAGAGTGTGGTTATTAAAGACATGATGGTTGAAAGTCCTTGCTCTGCTGGGAGCTCTGTAGGTCATTCTCTGGCCAGTAGGAAGGACAGATGGGTGTGTAACAGAGGTCTGTGTTTTCTTTCAGAGTCACTGCAGAAGCACACCAAGAGGAAGAAGTCCCTGATTGACTGGGCCCTGCGCCGCAGCACCAACACCCCCACAAACAGCCCTCCATCGCAGTCCCCTACCACCCCACGGAAGCTCTTCGGTCTGTCTCTGTCCTCTGTCTGTCCTGACGGGATCCTTCCCAAGCCAATCATGGTAAGGAGCAGCCTGTACTGTTCGTCCTGACATAAACTTGATGTGTTTAGCCCAGAATTTAAAGTCACTTGTAGTATTTATGAGGATTGAATGGGGAAAAAGACCATCATTTGCTGGTGATTCACATCTAGTTCAGTAACAAGAGTGAGAGCATCCCTCTCCTGTGTAATCCAAATCACTTCATGCACAGATGTCTGTCCCGTTCCAGTGTGTGTCTCCAACCAGGTAATCAGAAGCTGACAAGGAGCAATGTCAGTGGACTATGCCATGCTACATAGCCTAGACCTCGTTCACTGCAAGAGCCCACAGGCTCACACTTGCCACAGGATAAGCATACCCATATGAACTGTACCTGCGATTTAGCTGGTGGGCTCTCGTCCCTGGTTAAATCATGATAAAGCTCTCCTATGTCTGTCCTCTTCCCAGTACTGACTAGGTCTTATGCTAATTATGTTATAATATGTGAGGTATGATATACCAAACAACAGGATAAAGTGTTAGGCTCTTAAGTACAACTGGGATTTCTCTTAGGATATGCTGCTCCTTCTGTACCACGAGGGTCCCTCTACCAGAGGCATTTTCAGACGTTCTGCCAATGCCAAGACTTGCAAGGAACTGAAAGAGAAGCTGAATTCTGGAGATGATGTCCAAGTGGATGGAGAGTCAGTCTTTGTGGCTGCAGCTGTCATCACGGTATGTTTGGCCAAGTAACTCAGCTGTCTGGGCTAATGGTACCTTCCTTCTTTAAGGAGGCAACTTGACTCTTAACTGGTAGGAAAGGTTTGGGTGGGAACAGAAGGCATTTGCCAGCAAGGCACATTCTCACCTGATGGCTTAGTCCATTTATGTGCACAGAGGTGCTTGTTTTCACGCAGTGGCCCTCAGGCCAGTTTTCCATTTTGCACCTTCCCGTATAAAACAGCCTCCAGCAGGAGATACAGCAAGGTCTACCTCCAAAATAACCATGGTATCTGTACAGTGCCAAATAACATGCCAGAGTCTGGACTCAGCAGTTCAGATGCTGCGTTGACGTAGGCATGAAGCCCTTTGGTGGCAGTAGCACAGATGCTTTGTCCTTCCTGGACACACAGAAGAGACTGCAGGGAGATACAGGAGGACTTGTGCTATTTAACTGCAACTGATCTGCATCCCCCTCAAACAGAGAGGCCATACTCAAAGGAGCTGGCCTCTGCTATCTAGATCCTAAGCCTTCACCCTCTCATCAGCCAGTAAGCAAGACGGAAAATAGCTGCCGCATCCAAGCAGAGGGGTTGTGGTGCATGGGGCATGAAGCTTAGGGTCAGACCCAAGTTTTAGTAAGAAAAAGCCTATCTTTTGCACTGGCAGTTAAATCTGGTCAGAATAATTCAGGCACCTGAAGTATCAAAAAACGTCCCTGTCTCTTGCTCTTGTTGACCTAATACAAAAAGCTGTGGACCAGGAGGATATTCAGTCACTTTCCAACACAAGATATATATTAAGTGGTTAAATAGACCCCTGAGAAAAAAAACAACAGCAACCCTCATAGCTGAGAAATGTTTCAAACAGAATTATGCGCAGCCGTAGGTTTGAGTCTTTTGTCTGCAGCAGCAGAGCTGAGTCCTGCTCTGGAGAAGGGGCAGGGCACAAGGGCTGGTGGCTGGCTGCCTTGCAGGAGCAGAACAGTTGTGGGTGGCAGGGGGGGGCAGGGGACGGGGGGCAAGAGAAATGCATTTGTGTCAGGTCTTGTTTTATCATGTGCTTAATATGAATAAACAATGACTATATGCATGGTGAAACCAAAACAAAGAATTCAAAACTGACCAGACTGCTCTGCATATATATATTTAATTCAGGATTTTCTCCGAAATATACCTGACAGTGTTCTATCCTCAGACATGCACGGACTGTGGATGGAAGCTGTGGACACGGAAAATCGGGCACATAAGATTGAAGCCATCAAAAGGTTCGTAAAAGCCTTTGTAAAAGCTTCTTTTGGTGGAAGAAGAGGGGAGCATATAGCCCTAAACGTAAACTTCATCTTCTGGGAGACTCCTGGCAATGCTCCAGGCTACAGTTAGAGCTACTGCTGATTGCCAGTGTCACTGGTCAGAACATGTTCCTTTCAGTGGTCTTTTATGAACATTGTTAACGTTTCTGACCCCAAAAAATGTCATTAGAAAATTCTTTTCTGATGACCAGTTCGAATTACCAGAACCACCAAACTGAAAAAGCGCAATAGTTCAGCCAGCAGGAGTACATCAAATGTTAGTGGCCTTAGATCCTTAACAGCGGTCACTTTTTTTCTTATGTGCACAAAATGAAGCTGATCATCATATTGGCAGTTAAAAGAAATAGCCCTGATGCCAAGGTGGGGGCTGGGACCTTGAAATCAGCTTCACTGCCTTGAGGCTGCTGCCCTTAGCACAAATAGTCTGTCATCAGCATCCCGTGGGATATGCAGTGTATCAAACCTCTTCTTGTTTGATAAGAAAAATGGGTTTGCACCTTACCATTTGGCCTGGGTCTCCTCCCTCCATGGGCTCTATCGCATGGGGCACAGGCAGTGGCATCACCTCGTGTGCTGCTGGCCTGCAGCTGTGTGCATCTCCGCTGGGCAGTCATTGTTTTGTTAGGGCATTGTGGACTTCTACCCACACATTCTTGACTCAAGTCCCTTGGTGCCTCCAGGTCTGGGAGCAGGCAGTGAGGGCGGGTGGGCAATGGGGATGTAGAGCTGTGGCTCTCACCTAAGTCGGTGGAGGGGAGCAATGCAGCCTTACTTCATTATCAAATGTGAATGTCTCAGACTGGTTACAAAAGGGCAGAAGGGGGCAAAAGCTTTGGGAGGCAAATTGTTACATCTGAAGAGCAGATTTTTGTGAATGGCAAGATTTTCCATTGTTCCCACTCCCTGAACAGTCTGGTCAACCAGCTTCCAGAAGCCAACCTCATCTTACTCAGACACCTCTTTGGAGTCCTCCATCATATTGAGCAGAACTCTGGCGTGAATCAGATGAATGCCTTTAACCTGGCTCTTTGCATAGCACCCAATATGCTGTGGCTACCCAGTCCCATGGGGCCTGAAGAGGAAAGCAGGTCTACAAAAAAGGTAATTTTTCACGGGTTTGGCCTCGTGCGTGCCTTCCCCTTTTACTGCTTTTTATGGACACTGTATTTTGTTGACTAGAGGAAGGCACAGGATCAGTGACAGTGCTAAGCCAGGTGGCATCCGGGCTGGGTCCTTTCCCTGTGCGGCTGTGCCCATGCTGGTAGGGGAATTTAGCCACTCAGTTTCTCCAGGGTGGAAAGGGAAGCTGTGGTTGCTTTCCCACATATGGTCAAGCAAGCACAAGAAAGATGGAGCAGCTGCCACTTCTGCTGGGTCTAAAGCCATCTTGCCAGGACAAAGTAAGTAATGAACATGGCAGTGCATCAGAGGGGAGGAATCCTTGCTTGTCGCTTATGAGGTGTTACCAACAATAAGGAAAATTGTAGAACGTGCTGTGCTTAGCAAACTGTAACAGTTCATGTAGCTCATATTCTCGCCCCAGGTGTAGCTCATACAGATGCCTTGCCACGTTCTTAACAGCTTCTTGGGCAAAAGGTTCTGCAGGAATTTACACCTTTATCAAAGGAAAGGGAATGTTCTGGGACCGATTGGACTTGCTTTATATAGCTGGCTGTGTTTTCCTGAAACTGACTCTGTAAATTCATGTCTTTGCCAGGTGGCTTTGTTAGTGCAGTTCCTGATTGAAAACTCGGGAGAGATTTTTGGAGGTGACATTGCTTCCTTGTTCCAAAGGCCAGACAAGAAGCCCAAAAACTCAGAGGAATCTCTGGGTAAGCTGGTGGTACTGTATCTTCCGGAAGTGTTTAAAATCTTTTTATAGGTAAACTCCTCATGCAAAAGAGTTTGTTTCCTCTTCGTGTCTTTTCCAAGAAAAAACACTGAAAACCAGTTGGTGTTGGCTTTCCCTTTGCCTGCCAGGCACAGGCAAAGCAGAGGGCTGAGGTGCATTCTTCCAGTGTGTCCCTGAGGATGGCTGTCTTTGTGGCTGCTGCTCAACTTATTCCAGCCATCACAAGAATTTAGTGTAGCCTTTAGCAATGCCACATCCCATCAGTCTTTTCTTCCAGCTTAATTCTGTAAAGCTAAACCAAATAGTTGAACAGAAAGAGACTGGGTTGTCTCTGTTAACCATCCTATGAATATAGGCCAGTGGTGAAAGCTCAGGTCATCAAGCCAGATTTTTTTTATATTGGTCCCAGTCCTGCTCTGAGCCCTGTATAAATCGTGGATCATCTTGCTTTTCCATGGACTTGATAGTATTTCCCTGCCTTGGCTGTAAGGTACTGTACAGGCTGAGGAAGCAAACCACTCCAGCAAATTAATTTGTGTTCTCTGCCCCAGGCATAGGCTTGGTTCAGCATGATGATTCCTCTGATGAGCTGGAATTTTCTGCTTGTGACCCAGAAGGACAAAAGCACCACCTGGTCCCTGAAACAGATGCCTTTTTTGAACCATCCAGCAGCTTGTTACTCAGTGAGGATCAGGAAGACTGGGACCTCTTCAGTGAGATCACAGCCTGCTACCAGAGCAAAGCCCGGAAGAACACCAGCGCAGACAGCTATGACCTCCTGGAAGAGGAGGGCTCCTTCTGCTCCATTGGCTCAATACGCACACTCAGCCTGGCCAGGGACCGGTGCTTGTCAGAGCCCAGCGTCTGCCTCAGCTCCCAGCTACCCGCACAGAGCCACGAGCCGGTGGCCCGTCAATCCAGCTGCGATGCCACCATTATGCACAGCCATACAGACTACATCCACCGGCTCAAGCAGCTGCAGGTGGAGAGCCAGAAGTTGATTGACGAAGGCCTAAGCCCTGGGGTTAATAAGGCCAGGCAGAACTTGTGGCAGTCACCTCAGACCAGCTCTAGGGTGAAGCAGCTCAGCCTTCAGAAATCCAGCCTGTCCAACAGGTCCAGCTTCTCTAGCCTGTCCTCTGCCACCACCTCCCCATCTGCCTCCTCGCTCAGCTCCTTAGACAGCGCTTTCTCCTACTGCTCAGAGTCATCGGCCATTAGTCCCACAGACGTCTCATCCCTGCCATTCATGTTTGGCACGTCTGCCAGACTTCATGCTGTGTCTCCCAAGATCACCAAGAGGTCCCCAAAAGGGTGGCACAAGTCCTTCACATCTCCTGTGCCTTTACATCTGTGTGACCTGGACAGTTCCCCTGAGGATGAACCCCAGGCTGTAGAAAGCAGTCACTCCGTTGAAGAGAGGGAAAGTTCTCCATCTGTCAGCACAGTTGCTGTGGGAAGCCCACGAACTGACATTGACTGGGAGGAAGAGGAGAGACACTTGGGCTATGGTGGGGGCCCTGGCCCGGGGCTCAGGAGCCAAGATTATACTGAAGAGCTGGAAAGAAAACCTGAGCTCCCAGCTGCCAGCCCAGCCAGCAAGAGATCCCCACAGAGCAGCCACCAGCAGCACAGGGAGAAGGCGGTGAAGAACGTAGAAATCAAAAGTGTTGATTCCTGCCCTCCAAGCCAGGAAAGCCTGAAGCGCACCAAGATAACATTTTATGTGGCCCCAAATAAAGAAAGCTGTTGGGGTTCTCCAGTGGAAGAGGAAGAGAAGAATGACATGGTGAACACCAGCAGCAGTGACTCACCCAGCAGCAGCAGTGAGCAAAGCTTCTCCAAAGGCTTGCAGACTGCGAGAGTCCATATCCCCCAGACAGTTTTCTATGGGCAGAATACCCCTCTCGTCCTGCAGTCTGTCTCCAGGCGCTACCACCACGAACAAATGAGCCCATCCCCACAGGCAGAGCCCAGAGAGCCCCCCCCAAGTGCCTCTGCTCCCCAGGAGCTGGAGAGCAAGCCAGTGGAAATGGCGCAGGCGCCAGCCCAGAGCAAGGGCTTCAACACATTCAGGCACACCATCCGCATCATCCTCCCCACCTCCATTCGAAACACCGTCAGGGAGTATTTCAAGCACGATGAAACCAAGACCTGTCCTGTGGCCGAGGCAGAAGCAGTGGAGAACGAACTCCTGCGGAGCAGGGTGGAGTGGCTCAGGAGCCAGCAACGGGCAGAGGGAGCCAACGAGGAGCATGATGCAGAGGCGTTTGCAGAAGAGACATTTGTCTAGGGAGATGGATGTGGAAGAACTGAATATTTTTTTTATGTGCAGCATAAAAATATTCTGTAAGATATGATCAGGGTGGTGAAGAATCTAGCAGGCTGCATGGGGCAATAAGTGTAAAGTGGCACTAATGTGTATGTAAAGTTGGGGTTTAACATTAATTTTGGCTGAGGCGGGGTGGGTGGGTGAGTGTGCGCGTGCGTGCGTGTGTTTTTTTTCTTTATACCCTTTTTCTACAGAAGAGACTTCACTGCCTGGGTGTCTAGTGGTCTGAATGCCACCAGAATGCCCCTCCCTGTCCATGAATTAGCTGACCTGTGCAGGGTCTGACTCAAATAATTTCTTTTTAAAGCAGGAAAGGAAAAACTGCTTTATTTTCTCCAGCCAGCTGCTGCTGTATATGGATGACCAGAGAGTTGGGACAGCAAACACTCCATCAGAATCAGTTAAAAACCTTTACGCTTGCACAAAATACTCCATTATTCACTGTTCATTGCCACCATTCATCCAAAGGAAGACCCTTCACCTCCATCCTAGAATCACCACTGCTTCTCTCTGCTCATCCTTTGTCCCCTGGTGGTCTGGCTCACAGTCTGAATTCATCACTGAGGCTGGGTTCCAGAAATACCAAACAGAGCCCGGAGCCCAAAGCCCAGCTTTCACTGACAGATAGCATATATATCATTTTAACCCCAAGATTGCTTTTATTTTTTCCAATTAATAGTGCATTGACTCTCTCTTCTCATACCTCCCTTAAAGCTAGCGTTTGACAGAGCCACAGTTACTATATAGGATTTTTGGAGTGTTGCTTTGGCAGGGCTAGGAACATTTGTCTTCTTCACTGTCCTCTGGGAGTAGCTGGTCATTTTAGTCCTAGTAAAAGGTGACATCAGATTTGTGTAAGGGATGGTGACATTTCAGAAGGCCCTTTCCAGAGGCAGTGTAGATGGGGCAAGTAATCAAATTCCGAGTCATGCTGAGAATGACTTAAGCAAGATTTGGCTTTAGCATGAGGACAAGGATTTGTGGAAGTTGACAAGAACATTGTTGAGTGGTTGCTGAGGCAAAGCACCATCTGGCCAGAAAGTTTTCAGACAGTCCGTAAGCTGAGACTGTCCAGGCTTCAACAGCACTGATGCTGTTTCAGAGAAGCAGGTTCCCGTTCAGCATAGTACATGGCCCAGTGTGCTCCAGCAGAATTAATTTTGGAGAAGTGCCAGGCAGGGATGTGCTAAGCAGACTTCTTGTGTTGCACCAGTAAAGTGGTGCAGCCAGTGGACCCTCAGAGCATCCCTGTGATTCCACTCAAAGCAATGCTCAGAAGCACCATAGTAGTTTGACAGGCATTATGAAATTGATGGGAAAAGTATCAAAAGTTTAAAAGTTCAGGATGTTTCATTCGAAAGTTATGTGAAAGTTTTCTAAGGTCGTTTTTCTCAGAGAGATGCTTCTTTTACTAGATTAACAGGGAGCAGGTGAAGGATGAGAAATACATGAATCACAATGGGCTTGTGGAGTAAGTGCCTTCTGCAAGTTGCTAAGTGTCTGCAAATAGCTCTGTCTTGAGTTGCTTGACACCTGCCACAGCTCAGCCCTTGCACGGGCCGGGGGGGGGGGGGGGGGGGGGGGGGGGGGGGGGGCGGGGGGGGGGGGGGGCGGCGGAGAAGGCACTCTGCAGAATGATCCAGCAGGTATCAGCTGCCTCCGCTCACCTGCTTGGTGCCTGTGACCATGCCAGGCAGCTGGCCCAGCACTCCCAATTCACCCATCAAACACCAGAGCAGGGGAGAGGGGGGAAGCCCAGAGCCCACTTCCCAAGGTATAGAGAGTTTGATTTGTTATGTGCAGGGTGTTTAACTCTCAGATGTGGCCTTTGTATGATGAAAGTTGTATATACTTGTAACACAACCCCCACCACCATTTCCCTCACACGTGAACACTGACGAGGCATTCACCACCTTTTTTCCAGGGCTACAGTTGTAACTATTTCAATAAAAGACACGCGAGTTTGTCATTGTGGTGTAGTGATCCTAGTTCGTTCCCTTGCTCTTCCTTCCCTCCCCTCTGTGCTCAGGTGGTGGCAAGACACAAACCGTGCCGTGAAACACATGTGCTTCCAGGCCACTCTGCCAGGTTGGCCATGCTGCCCAGGAGCCTGCACCCAGCAAATCCACTCCAGCATTGCTCTTATTTGTGTATTTTCAGGAAGGTGAAACAGCACTAAATATTATGGGAAAAGTTGGTCTGTACTTGGAAGAGAGATTATTCTGAATTCTGAACATACTAATGGATTCTAAACTGGCTTGGTGGCTGGACTGGTCTCAGTTCAAACGAAGGGGACCTGGACCAAATGCAGAGTAAGAGCTTGTGACTTGAGTCACCTAAAAGAATTACGAGTTAGAAAGAGATTGGTTTATAGAAACATTAGCAGGGGCAGGGCAAAACACATTTTTCCTCATCTCATCTTAGGCTGCCTAATATGGGTGCATTTCCCTGAATAGTTGCTCTAACCCAGCTTTCTATTGATAATTTTTCTTCGTTTAAAACAAAACGAAATGTGGTAGCACAAACCGCTGGCCCCTTTGGGAGCATGTGGCTGCCCAACAGAGGCAGGGTCCTGCACAAGATGGAGGGAGACTGGCCTCTGCAAGAGCACGGCACCCTTGCTTACCTGCTACCAACCTTGCTTACCTGCTACCTCTAGGCCTGGGCGTGCAGATCTGCAGCACTCCTTTTCCATCAGCCCTGGCAATAATGCAATTCCGAGAGTCCAGCCTGCTGGAGACCAAGATGCTCCCCACATTTTGGTATCCAACCCTACATTCACTAAGTTAGCACAAGCGTTCCACTTCCTTCCAGGCCATCAAAATACACGTAGCAAATTAGTCTTAGATTTCCTAGGAGTAGCAGACCAGGAAACCTGTGAGCTGTGCCACTGTCCCACACGCTCACACTGTAGCTGAGGAACAGGTAAGTGCCTTAACACTCAGCCCCATCTCCAAACCCTGCCCACTGTCCCGATGCAGACATAAGGCCCCATAGAGACAAAAAAGTCTCATGGCAGAGCAGCAATGCTAAACTGCTGCTGTTAACCCCCGGAAACTTCAAGGCCACAGCTATAAATTGCCCAAAATACAAATTCTGACTTGATTCTTGTGAGAGCACCCAGCCTTCCTGTCAGTCACTGCAGGAGGCATCCAGCAGCGGGTCTCTGTGCCATGGGGGCTGCCAGTTCCCCCAGCAGCCTGCAGGCATGCTGCCAGTACCCCCCTGCGCGGGCAGCGCACCACAGACAGCTGCACAGCAGCGGACAAGTCACGATAAGGACAAAGAGGAATGCTCTGCCCTCCTGCAAAGATGGGAGGTGCAACCAGTCTGGCTTTGCCTTCCTCCTAAACATGTTTCATTCACCTCCTGTCATGTGGGGGAGTCTCTGGACCAGTGCTCCTGGAAAGTCTGAGGAAGACAATTACAAAACCATCAAATACAGGCCACGTTCCTCAACAGGACAGTACCCCATCCTTCCAGGCATCACCTCCGACAGCGGTTTACACCGGCTGGGAGCGTGATTGGCAATGCCTTAGGGTGCTGCTTGATGTCATTTTCCTGTCACATATTATCTCCAACTGCTACCAAAACTCCTTTCTCAAAACTCCCAAGTGGGGTGCGCCCCTCCCTGCGGCATGCAGAGGTGTTTGGAAGTCACCAAGCAGTCTTGAAAGAGTTCCACAGTGCCTGGCTTGCTCATAACAAGAAATACCAAATACACAGTTGGCTTTCTGCCTCAGAAAGACCATGTTTTCCCTTAATGTACAGCCCTTGGGCACAAACAGGTTTCCCTCCTCTCTCTGCCCTTTTTCAGGTCAAATGGAGAGATTTAGCCTAGGCTGGCCTGAAGCACGCTGAGAGCCCCCCAGCACTGCACTGCCAGCAGCCAGCTGGGAAGACGTGCTGTGCAGTGGCCACGCAAGAAGCCAGGAGCCTTCATGACCTGCTCCCAGGATAGATCAAGGCCAGACAGGTCCAGCCCACGTGCCTTGGAAAGACAATGACTCATGCACTTCAGCCTCTTCTCATTCCTGCTCAGCATGATTCGTTCCCTTACCCTGCAGGCTGGCAGAAATGTGATGGAAACACCTGGGGCAGCTGCAGTTTATTTCAGCCCTCTCGGCCCTTTTCTGACATCCCAGCATCAGGCAGGCCAGTCTCACAAGACACATTCTCCCCCTCCCTTTGCAGGTAGCTCCTTTGTGCAGAGCCCTCTGCCACAGCACCCCCAAAGGACAGGTAGCCTTGCCAAAGACCTGTGCGGGCAATTGTGGCTACCTGCACATCAAAGCAAACACCGTGCCCTAGAAAAATTTTCTTCCAAAGACACCCGCGGTCTGAAGAGGAATCCCCTCCTGTGCCACCCCACCAGGACACGGCATCGTGCCCGGGGGTACAAAGCTGCCATCTGCCAGCAGCGACCTGCGGTCCCTGGCCCTGGGCGCGAGAGGGCTGCAGGGCTCAGGGTCCTCCCTGCTCAGCCAAGGGGTAGCAGCAGCGGCAGGAGCAGGGAGGGACACAAAGCGGTACTGGTGGTGGTACCTTTACAGCTTTCATTTAATCCCTTTTATTCTTTGCTTTATTACAGCAAACCTAGGGCAAGCTGGAGAAGAAGAGGTTTGGGAGAGAGGGGCACGCAGCCTGGAGGCATTTTCTGAGCTATTCCAAAGCGAAGGGCTGCCCTGAGGAGGTTTGGCTGTGCACTCGCTTACGTGAAACACCAATCTAGAGCCTTTGCAGCCCAAGTATGTCACCACATCCACGGTCCCAAAACAGCGCTGGGACCCTGCAAAAAAATCCACCCTGCTGCATTCACCTCCTGCAGCAGGTGGCTCTGGCCCACCCTGGAAAACTCCCCCAGCAGAGTTTGGTTGGTTTGCCTGGATAAAATTTTGTACCAATTTTTGCGCGATGGACCAGAGAGGAAGCCAAACCCTATAGCGGGGATGTACAGGGTGTCACTTCACCCATGCCCAAGAGCTCCATGTGGACTTGGGCCCACGCTGAGAGGGGCACGGCTCGGGCCAGCATTGCTGCTGCCTTAAGGGCAGGCACAGCAGTAGCACCGGGGCCACCGAACATGGGCAGCAGCTCCTGGTGCCCCGAGGCAGAGCCAGCCAGCAGCCAGAAGGTCAGCAGGCAGGAGGGATGGGAACACAAAGAAGCTGCAGCTGCCCCACTGTGCTTGCTGCTGAGTGGAAGGTGCGGGGGCTGCCCCACGAGTGTCACCTCATGTTCCCAAGACCTGCGCTGGCCCAGGGCCACCGGCAGCCTCCATGCTGGGAGGTAACCCTCACCTTCTGCTCGGCTTTGCCAGGTTGGGTCCTGGCTTGCAAACCCAACACAAACGCAGGTCGAACCCAGTGGGTAAATGGGGGAAAACTAACTCCAGGAGGCAGCAGAGCCACAGCGAGGTCCCAAACAAAATCGTTTCACACACTCACAGAGATCCTGATCAAATTTAAAGAAGGACTTGCCTGTCTGAAAGTGTTTGCCCTCCTCTCCCTCCAGCTACAGCATTTGATCTAATCAAAGATGTTACACCTCTCTCTCTCTCCATAACAAAGTTTGGTTTTCACCCATCCAATTGGGTACTATCGTCACAGGCTGAAACACCTCAACTTCTGGAATTTTACTTAGTTTAATTTATTGCCAGTTAGCATAAACTTTTAATTACTGATTCAGGTATTGGGCAGAGGAGGAGATGACAAGCAGTTGAACATGGACACACTTTTCCTCACCCTTCCACAAGCTCAGCCTTAGTCAAACCCAACTCTCCCCCAACCCGGTTCGTCGTCTCAACGCCCCTTCTTTTCCCCAGTCCCTCCCACTCCCTCCCATGAGGGAAGAGGTGGCACAGGAGGTCAAGATACGTGCATAACATTTCCTTCTGCTAGTCCTGGCTTCTTTCTTATTTATTTCCAGTGCTTCTCATTTCTTAATTGCTACCTCTGATCAAGCACTGGTCCTCCTGGGGCCTCAAGTCCCCCAGGGGTGCCCCTGCCCTAGTGTGGATTGTTGATGGGTGGCAGACCCTCCAGAGGTGTGCCTCCCCTGGGACAGAGCACCTCCTTCCATGGCTGGGTCACCAACACTATCCTCTTCCCCTGCCTCCCACACCGCTCCTGTGCCTCCTCTAGTGCATGTCCCTTGTGTCCCCCACTCCTAGCAGCCATCATTCTTTCTTAAGTATATCTGAGCACAAGTGACACGTGCCCCTCTGACCAACTGAAATTTTGCTGTGCAAAGGGGGGTTTTCACTGGTGTCAGAGCCAGCTGGAAGAGGCTGCGACAGGCACAGGGCAGCTCCTGGTCTCCCACGCGGGGCAGTCATCATGTACGCCCCCCCAAACAAAACTCTGCAATTTACACCAGATAAAACTGTGAATGCTTTAGCATAAGATAAGCATTTTTAAAATGTGTACGTCTTTTATGGGGTTGATACCCTGCATAAGAACAGTAACTTGTTGGTTTAAATTGGTTGCTAAGTATAGCCTAGGTTTTAACTAAATCCACAGGAAATGTTTCTGTGCAGAATTCTGCTTGGAAAACTCAGTTACAGCTCATGGGCTCTCTACAGCATTTAGATGGCAAGTTTGACATATTCACTCAAACACGAGCGGAAAAATCCAGTCAAGTAAACTGGGACAACAGGATATTATACCTAAATTTCCATCTAACGCATTCTGTTCCAGCCAGGCTCTTGTTACCAGAAAAGTGTATCTCATAGGTCTGAAAGCCTGATTATTAGAATTTTATTTTATGTATGTGGTAGTATAGCAGTGGGAAAATTTAATATTTGGAGAAAGTAGCAGGTCATAACAGATAACAATTCAGTAACATGACACTCAAAATCATAGGAAGCGTTTCCCTCTCATAGGAAATGTCAGCATTCAAATGATCATCACGACATTCTTGCTACAGTCAAGCCTACATCACCAAGCCAGTCAGCACACCATCTTGTATTTGGAACAGCTCCCTTGTCTTAAGCTTCCCAAACTGGGAGAAGTCTGCTCTACAGTTAAAGGCGCAAGCCTTTCAAAAATCCAGACAGCTACTTAGAATAGCAGAATTCCTTAAATTTCAAAGGAGAGGATGAGTAACATACAGCACAGATGCTTACTGTCACCCACCCAGGGAAATGTAAAGCCAGTGTAAGCTTTAGTCCAGTTGTATTCAGCACAGCACTTAAGCACTTAACTTAAAACACATACCAAAGACTCTAGCATTAAGCTTTGTTTAAATAAGACGTTTTCTGAACAGGCATTTACACCAAATCAGACCTCTACAGTCTACTGCAAGCCAGGCACAAAAAGCAATAGTGCTAATCAAAAGCAAAGTACCATGCCACACCTCGAATAAGAACACAGCTGTGCAGGAGCTGTTCCCAGCTACTGTTTGCTTTGCTTTCCAACCTCCTGCTGCCTCCTGATGTCTGCTACATCCATGGGGACCCTCACTGTCAGACCATCCATCGACTTCTTAATGCACACCTGGCAGCCAAGGCGAGATCTGAGGAAAAAACATTACGTGAGGATCATCTGTTCCCACAGTGAAAGAAGAAACCCCTACCCACATTGGGATGTCTGGCCCAGGCTGGGATTTCACTAAACCTCCTGTTAGAGGTTGCCTGTCCCCCAAGAAAAAGCAGCTCTAGAGGCACAACCATAACACAGAATATGTCCTGTCCCCTTGGAAACAGGTGCCATGTGCTGAGAGCCTGCCTCAGGGACCTGATAATCTGCTGCAGTCAGTGGGGAGGCTTACGTCTCTGTGAGTCCATACGCCAAGTCCAGCATGTCCAGCTCTTCATCTGAGGCGGCACCCAGCTTTTGGAAGGTGTCCTTCTCAAAGATGAGGTGACAGGTAGAGCAGGCTAGTGTCCCTTCACATGCACCTGGTGGAGAAATGAGGGAGTGACAGCAAATCAGAAAAAACAAGGGGGTGAGAGAGAGCATCTTCAGGAACAGTGCAAGAAAAGGTCCTTTAACAGACCTGCAGCACGTCAAAAGAGATGCTGGAGAACACAATAGGTGGATGCAGATTTCAGCCTGCCTCTTCTCTGGAAGGATCACAATCCATTTTCAAATTTGTAAGCCAACTCTAACCAGCCAAACGCATTTACGCAGGCTGCTGGAATCCCAGCAGTGAGAGCGTGGAAGTCACGCTGCCAGCTCAGTGTGGTAAGCCAGCCCAGCGAGCAGCTGTCAGTGGGGAGAAGCTTGCTTCATGGACTCACCAGAACACAGTGGCCCACATCCAGCTGCACTATTCCCAGGTACCCACTGGTCACAGCACAGACACATAAATCCTAAGAACACATACCTTTGTCCAACACCTACCAAATCCATCAATGGCCAAGTTTTGATTGACTACGACTTCCAGCAAACTCTCCCCTTCTTTGGCTGTGGCCGTAAGTCGTTCTCCATCACGATTTATAAAATGCACCATCACCTGGTCCGCAGAGCTGCAAGACAGGTTTGCAAAAATCAGGAGCCCACCCTTCCCTGCACATCCACTGCTGAGGTCTTTTGGCTGAGCGCTACAGACATGGCACTTGGGGGCAAATGTGCCCACAAACACTTCCTAGAAGGATTACACCACGCATGTCAGAAAAGATTCAGATTATCAATTCTCAGTGGCAGGCAAATCTGAGTTGACCCAAAATATTTTCTACTTTATCAAATGTCCCTCAGAATAAACATTTAACTGCTCACGAACAAGTGCAGGTGCCCTGCACCTGTTGCCTCTGCTGGTGCTGGCTGGCAGAGGGAGCATTTGCAAGTCCTGGGCCTGGGTGTTCGTCTGGATGGAGCAAGGTAATAACAAGAAAAGTGCTCACAATCAGATACTAATCATGCAATAAGGGCTGTTGTCATTCACATCTCGTTTCTCCTTCCCAAGGGGATTACTTGATGACTGCTCCTTTTCTGCTGCTTGCTCTTCCACGCAGCGCCCACTCGGTCACAGGGAGCCTTGTGATGGGACATGCTCAGCCCCAGCTTACAGAGCAACCGTGCCAAGTCACCCCTCCACAGCTGCTGTGATCCCTCCTCAGGAGGGATTGCTGGTCATTTTGACAGCCTGCAAGATTTAATCTGGTAGAGAGTTAAGAACAAGGCCATCAGCATCAATTAGTGCTGACTTGTGGAAACCCCATTGACAGGTAAGAGGGAAACAGCATCCACTTCATCTCCTCCAGACAAGGCTCTCCCCATCAGCACGGAGAAGGCTGCCACCCTGAACAGCCACATCAGGGATTTCTCACCACAACAGTACTTTCTGAAACCATCTGTTATCTTTGCCAGGGGAAGCAGATGAGCCGTGTGTTTTTTCTTGGTGTACATGTCCAAATGGTCACTCAGAAGCAGGAGGTCCCACCTGCCCAAAGGTCCCACCTCCTGTGCTGAAGCAGGGCAGTGCCCTGGAGGCAGTGAGTATTTGCCCAGTACCATTCTGTGTGGCACTGCCCCAGTGCCCATCATCTCCAAGCCCAGGACATTACACTGTCCGGTGGCAGGAGCTGGGTCCACCCTTTTCTCTTCCATCAAGCTGACCACACACCCCGCTCCTCTGTGGCTCTACAGAGACCCACCTCTGTCTCCCACGGCCCTGATAAACACTGAGCACTAGCAGTGCCCGTGCTGCCCCATGGCCTCACTGCTGTCGCTTCTGGTGTAGGAAGAACCAACCACAGCCTTGAAGAGAGTCTAAATTTTGCAGTGAGAACTGGCTACGCTTAAAGTCCCCTTGTTTTTCCCATTTACACAAGACTGAGTGAAGCAGCATCCAGCTTCTTCCAGTAAAAGAATATCCAGCTGAATATGAGACAGGAAAGAATTCCTATAAAAATGTAATGGAAAATGGGGGGAGAAACAGTCTCCTCCAAGTTTGCAGGTCTTGTTCGTTCTGCTTCACATATGTCACAATCACTATCTAACCCCACCTACCTGCTGACAAGTCACTGCAGTATGTCTTTAAGTGATTAAGGATGCTGGTTCTTAAAATGTTGTCACATGGTCTTCATCATCAAAAATTCAGGTGCAGAAAATTCCAAACAACTATCTCTTTGGAAAACCAATCCTCATATTCCATCAGATTTTGGAAGCAGAGAAAAGAGATGATACATTATTTTTTGCTTTCTCTGCCTTTCAGTTTCTATTTACATCCCGATTCAGCTAGCCAGAGCAGAGCACAGGGGCCGCTGTGCCTTCATCTCAGGAGCCCTGCTTCCTGTTTTTCAGAAAGCTCCAGCAGAAAACAATGCCTGGGTCATTCATCTACAACAGGTCCCTGGTTATGAGAACAGCTGCGAGGCCAGCACCGAGACCGTGCTGCAGAGGGAAGAGTTTCCCCAGTCGTGCGCCGGCAAGCAGGACCACCCTATTTCACAAAGCAACAGCCAAAGAACATCTTTGACATTTCAGCCTCCTTCACAGAGACACCAGAGATGTTTCTGTGTAAATGAGCAATTTAAAGACTAGTTCTCAAATGCCAAAACAAAACAACCATCCTGATGTTTTGATGGATTAGACCTATTTATTTCATTTTAATGTCAAAAGAGGAAGGTTTCCTGGGAACACTGTGGGGGTTTTTTGGTTTGGTTTTGTTTTGTTATGAGTGAAATAATTTGTTTCACAATAGAAATGGTAAAGCCATAGGACTTCACTTAGTGCTGCAACTCAATGCGTTCTTCCACAGGGTAATACAAGCTGCCTGCCTGCAAGCACAGTGCTGGAGCCAGCAACCCCCAAAGCTGCACACACACTGATCGACAGAAACTTCATTTGCGTTACCTTTGAGGCACCTAGAGCTTCAGCTGACATCAGTCCCAGGAGGATGTCCACACCGGTGTCCCACAAATGCCAGGGGTACACAGTCCCTGCAGTTGCCCCTGGACACAGCCCTGCTTTGAACGTTGCTGTGAGTTAAGTGACCCCGAGACAGCCGAGCTGCAGCCAGGGTGGCACATGGAGTATCCAGTTAGATGTAAGAAGCACAGGTGCCATTGCCCAGACCCCCTGCATGAAGTAGAACAAGCCTGGGTGCAGCAGTTCACCCTTTGAGAGAGCAGGGATGATGCCAAGCATTCCAGACCATGACACAGCACCCGCAAGCAGCTTCTCTCTCATTGCTGCTTGTAGAGGAAAATAAAGCTGTTTGTCTGTGTTCTTAGTACAAGTGCCTCTGCTGGGGGCATAAACACAGCCCAATTACTAGCTTTTTTCACTGTTCAGTCCAGTCATCTCCCCCAAACCCACTCATGTACTGGCCTAGTTGTCCCCCAGATCAGTCCCAGGCTCGAGTCTCCTCTGGAGGCCACCTGCTTTGGGTACCTAAGGCTTCAGGAGAGCCTGGAAAGGAAGACTGCAGCTTTTCTCTTTACTTTTGGATTTGTGCGTTGGCACTTTTGAAAATGTGAAGAAATTCTTTTCACATTTTGTTAAGAAAATAATTTTGAGCCAGGATTTTAAGAACGACTCAGAACTGGTTAGACTAAATTTTGCCTAATTTAGGCTGAACTATTCTACAATGGCAGTTCTGGTACAGGACACACAATCAGATCTCTGGAAAGATCACATCAGGATGTCACAAACTCGACAGTGCAAGTTCAGCACATGCCAACTGATAATCCACCTTAAAAAGAAACAAATCTCAAACTTTCTGTGATACAAGGAACTAGTGAAGGGGTTTCAAGAAGGTTATTTTTCTCCCTGTTGGTGTTTCTCTCCAAGAGATACTCTCCAATGTCATATGGAACAGCAAGATGCCTAAAGTACTGCCAGAGATACCTTCATAAGCAACAAACCAATCTGAAAGAAAACCCATTGGTAAGGAGTCTTCATAACTCCCATTAAGCAAGGTTATCAGCGTAACTTTTCTCTAAGGTCAGATAGCAAAATGGTTTATTATATTTTCTGTGATGTTGCTTGGGTCTTTTTCTCAGTGTCTAGCAGATTACAGTCTGACCCAGATCATACTGGTCTAGCAGATCTACAAATGCCCTTTATTTTGCTCAGAGAAACGTAATCTCCTTCTGAATTATCCCTAAGGAACAGAGGAAAGACTGGCAGGGAGTCTGCAGCAGCTCCTGCTGTAGAAATAGGGATGAGTACCCTGTGCCAGGCAGTCTCTGGTCAGCCCCATCCTTCTGGCACACAAGGACCAGCCCATTCCTGCGCCTTCACTATTTTCTCGAAGGTTGCCCAGCCTTCCAGGAGCACTTTGCCCTTCAGGGCTGCCTCCCAAAGGACTGTCAGCCAGGGCCCTAAAGAGGCAAAAGCCTGCCCTTCCGGGAGTCCTCCACCCTGGCAGGGACCAAACGCGTTTAGAGGCATTTCTAAACGCAAGCTTCTGACCTGCTTCCGCCACAGAGTTCAACTGACAAACTCGGCCACCACACCGAGCTGCACATCCTGCCCTGAGCAAGCAGCCCCAGCAAAGCCAGCGCAAGGCACCAGCCTCCAGAGCTGGCAAGACAGCCGTGCTGCAGGCTCCCCACGGCCCCTCGCACCGACCACCAGCACCCCAGAGCCTGAGCCCTCTCCTCCATCTCCCCAGCGAGGAGCAAGAGCTTGCAGTGTGCCTTCCCACAACCTGAAGAGAGCATTTTGCTCCCTGGAGCTGCAGCTCAGCAGGGACAAGAAACCCAAGAGAATCTGCAATTTCCAGAGCAACCCCAAGGTCACCCCAGCTTCCCCACAGCAGGAATACAGCAGGCTCATGGCCCAGCTGCCCAACACACCTTGCCCACCATCCCCGTTCCTCAAAGGCCAGTGACTGGGTCCTGGTGGTCAATGGACTCCTGTGCCACATCATCATCCTCATGCTCTAGCTCCAGGCTGCTATCTGTGGGCTCCACAGCTCTAGAAGCAGGGAGCAGCACCTCTCAGACCAGCTCCCTCCACCTCCTTCCTGCTGTCAGCATCTACTGAGCCTACACTTCCTCACCCACCACCTCTCGCAGAGGGGCAGGTGGTCACGCTTTGCACTGGCCTCTCCTCCCTTCTGTGGAGCGAGGCAGCAGCAAGTGTGTGCCCCTCCTGAAAAGGCCTTTCCAGGTGCAGCAAGGTATGGCTCAGCATTTTACTCGCCTCAATTCCCCAGGAGCATCCCGGAGCTTGTTCGTGGAGCTGAAGCGTCTCTCTGACCCCTGCCTGGTGGGTGTGCGATGCTGCTCAGTCATCCCACAGAGATAAATCAAGCGGATTTTGCTCACGTTCAGTCTACTTCTCAAGGGTCGCATGAGCCCAGAGATGCCTTGAGCTATCATGCTGATTCGGTTCCTGCTCTGTGTCTCTTGGGCTGCTGTTTGTTGCAAGGCCAGCTAGATTAAGAGTTATGAGTACAGCTGAGAGGGTGGAAAAGATAAAGAATTAAAAAAGAAAAAGCTAGGACAGCCTCCCTGGGGGCGGAGGGAGGGAAGAGGGAGGGGAAGGAGGAGGAGGAGGAGGAGGAAAGGACGGACAGAGGGACCGCTTGGATCTTGCCACAGCCCAACCCATCATGGCATGGGAACTGGGTGAAGCATGGTAGCACCAGTACCACCTCTATATACCGGTCCCCAAGCAACATTCACTTTGTTTTGCCTTACAGACTTCCCTTTTAAGACCCAGACCTAAATCCAGCTTCAGGAGCAGCACCCACAGTGATCTCTAACCACACAAGGGGCTGCAGGCTGAGGGCTGGAAGAGCAGGCTGGCAGAAGCACTGACAGCCTCTTGCTCAGGGAGACAGGGGCATGCCATGGCTCTTAGAGCAACTGGATGAGAGCAAGACATACAGATACTGCTCTTGAGGTGGATGTTGTCCAGCTACATTGTTGCCTTCCCCAGTACTCCAGTGTCCCAGCTCTAAAATGTGAATATTCACTTAACTTTGCAGGATGGTGGTAAGAAGCAGCCACACTTTGCTCATTTGCTAAATTCTCTGCTGAAAAGTGCTATAAAGGCACAGATAAGTACAAATTCATTTCATACCAACTGGTACTCCATGCTAGTGAGACTTCTGTAGAAGAAAACATTCTTATTCCCAGAAACACTGACACTAGTTTAGTGATTCTTCTCCAGGGTAAATCAATTTGCCCCTAAGGACCAAAACACAACAGCAGAGACAGTTTCAGCGCCTGGTTTTTGTGGATTTTGAGAACAGCTCTCATCTCAGGAGCCTGATTTGTCCCTAATACTAAATTAGCAGTTCACCATTTGGTAAGATGTTTGCTTTAATCAAGTTTTTTATGAGAACTGGCTGGAAAAAGTTACCTCCAAAAACACACGCGCATGATTCATAATTTTGAAGATAACTGGAAAGGTTTGACTGTTCACCCTTAAATGAAAATTTTCCACCCAAAGCTTTCAGGTTGGAAGGGAATGCTTAAGCTCTCCGAGAAAAGCATTGAAGACATTAAGGAGCTCAAGTATTTTCCATAAGCAGGGAGGGGAATCCTGTTCTTCAGTCCAATGAAGTTTTAAAGGCAAGTGTCCAAGCATTCAAGCACACCACCAAGATAGCTTCAGTGGAGAGAAACTCATGGGCAAGGCATAAAGGAATAAAAGAAAGGAAAAAAAAAAGTGTTGGGTTTTTTTTTTTTTCTTAGGGGGAACTCCAGTTTCTAAAATCACCTCTCTACTTCCCTCTCTTCACCTTGCACCTGGCAGAGAAGCACAGAGGAGTGTTTCATTCTGCCTCACTCCTGTTGGCCAAGCGCAGGCTGGGCATTGCTGCTCCCATGACAGGACACACACCAGAGGAACACACGGTGCTCTGCTAGAAGGAGATGCAATCTAAGAGAACCTGGAGTCATATTTGCAGGGCATCACTGACCAGTCTCCTTGCTTCTTTTGCTGAATGTGGGTGACATCTCCCGGCTCAGTAGGCGATGGGCTTGGCAACCGGCAGTCACAGCCTTGTAGCACCCTTGTGCCAGCCCCTGCTCGTCCCACAAATCCATTTTTTTCTGCTGCAGGATTTGCCCCTCAGGTTTTGTTCAGGCAACAGCTCTATGAGCACAGGGACACAGGACAAACCACTGAGCATCACCAGGATTTCAATCCAGAGCAAGCACTGCCCCCAAGCCAGCGAGGGAGCTGCCACCTGCCAAGGGCGCCCGTGGCACATCCCGGGGAGCAGTAAGGCAGGGGTGCAGTGCCGAAGCAAGGGTGCCACGTGGCAGGCGTGACTGCATGCCAAGACTGCTCCGCCACGCTCAGGATCACTAGGACTTCCCTGTAGTCCCACTTCTTGACCCCAGTTAATTTAAAAATTCATTTCAAGCCATGTGCAGAATTCCCTTCAAAGCCTTCCCTCCCCACCGTCGTGTCACAGAGGAGAACCAGCAGCGAGGTGAGCGATTCAAGCCGAACACAGCTCCAGACAGCATCCCTGCTCTGTGGCCCCTCACTCCCAGGTCAGCTTTTCCAAGTGGCTTGCACTCTTCTGCAAGCTGTCCTGAATACTTCAGCCTTCAAACCCAAATTCTTGGGCTGCAGCCCACCTCTGGATTTAAAATCCCTCTGTGCAGCCACTGCAGCTGAGAGACTGCCCAGTCCTGTCTTCACTTTTCAGGCACTGGAGGAGCAGCCGGCAGCCCAGTTCTGCCTCTCAGTCATTTCCATAGAGAGAAGGCAAGGCTTGCCACGCGAGGTGCAAGGGGCCACAGCACATCCAAACAAACCACAAAGCATCTTATCTCTCCAGCAAACCTTGAACTGAGACACATGCTAGCTATCTGCGCAGCACTTTTCATAGCAAGGACACATCTGCGTGTTTGCCTGGCACAGACCTCTCCCCTTGCCAGAGCTTGGGGCACAGTGAAGGGCAGGTCAATGCCGCCCGGGGGGAGAGGGGCCAGCACAGAGAGGGGAACTGGGCCCCGCAGGGATGTGACAAGAAGTGAGGGGGAACAGCTGTCCTCTGGTGAAAGCAGGAGCAACCCTGCTAGGGTGGGAGAGAATCACGCCCCATGCTGAGTCTGGACAGCCTGTTCTAAGGTCTTCTGAACAGGGGGAAGAGGGCAGGAATAAGATCTCCTTTTCCCTCCTCTCCCCTAGTCTATCTAGCAGCAAGCCTAGAAGTAAACACAGCCTTCCCAGAGTAAGCCTATGTTTATTTACCCCAGGATACAAAACCCAAAAGCTTTGCAACTAACCAACCCTCCCACAAAACACAAGCCAACCAAAAAAAAACCTCATCCGTAAGAAAAAATATTCTTGCTTTGAAATTAAAAAAAAAACCAAAACACCACAACTCAAAATGTTGCTTTGGAGGTCAGCACATGCTTCATAGGGAGGACAGACACAGCTGAAGTGGATCTTTAGCTCTGTTTCACAGAAGTTTGTCAGAAGCCAAGGGTCTACCAGTGTGCACACAGGCACACACACCCCCACCCCCACCTCTCACCAGCAGGTCACGCTGCTGCCAGTGCCGCAGCTCTGCCTACACATGCAGCAATGTGTTAGCACATGCTGGGAAGGAAAAGGTTTTCTAGCTTGAGATACACTGTCCAATTCCTTCTGCACCACACAAAGGACACAATTTGCCCCCAGCCTAGGGAATCCCATGCAAATGTACAAAACAGCTATGAGATGCCAAGTAAACTTGATTGAAATCAGCACCGCGCTGATCCAGCCAGGAGTTATACAGTGCCACTGCAGTCCTTCACAGCCAGAAGCACACTCGGAGTCCTGAGATACCAGACCCAGCTCCTCTGACACCGTTAGGGTCTCGGTACTCCTGCAGGCATAGTCAGCACAAGGCAGACTTGCATCAGTTCCTTTGGGCAGAAGACAACCTGTGCAAACAGCTCTGACCACAAGAGCTCCTCTCTAAACTTTGTGGCTTCCAAGATACTCTGGATGGAAGATTTAAATTTACTGTATTCATCTGCTGCCTCTCTGAAAGCAGATTAAAATCATTGTGCGTTATTAATATATGCATTAATATAATTTTAATGCTGCTGCAGCTCTGGTGTTGTGAGGGTAACTCCACTACCATTTGAATCAAGATTTGATAAGTTTGGTAAATTAAGGGAGGAAGAACTTCCTCTGCGAAAGAGCAGAACCACCACCACAAGGAGCAGGAGGAGTCAGGAGAGGCAGCCTGTCCTGCAGCAGAGCAGCTGCAAGAGCAGGAGAGGGGAGACAGAAATGACACCCAAGTTAGAAGCCACTTGGCCCCTGCCCACAAGCAAGCTGCAACACACAGAGAAAGATCACAGGTGTCATCCAGGCAAGAAAATTAGCACCTGTTTGCTCCAATACTGGAGCATTTTATCACATTGGTATTTGACAAAATCCCAGGTGCTCAATAGTGGAACCCCCATGGGAAAAGTGTCCAGAGGGGAGGGAGGAACTGAGCAAGTAGCTCAACAAGTCACGACAAAGCTGAAGGCCAGCACTGTGCCCCGGTACAGAAATCATTGCTCCTTTATTTTCTGGAGGGAGCAGGACTGGCCCATGCTCCCCTCCAGTTCATGGGAAGGCAGGCAGCCTGGGCACGCAAAGGTGCAGAGCTGGAAGTATGAGCAGAGTCCTGCTAAATGGACCACCAGGTCCAGCCATGACTTCTGCCTTGGGAGAAGCACATTGTCCTCTGTGCCTTGTTTTACCTCTCAAAGAAATGGAGGAAAGGATTTTTTGGTTGGTCCCTGAGGAGCGTGAATGATGGATAAAACACACACGTGAGAGAAGTGCTCTCACCAGAGCTCAGTTGCTGCCTAGACATAGCAAGAGGCAAGCCCATGCTGTTCCCATGGGTGAAGTCTCAGGGACTGTGGTCAGAGCAGCAGGCACACAGAGCCAGCGATAACGAAGGCATCCAGAACACAGCCTTTGTTCTGAACTTGAACAGCAAGAACAGCCTACCCCTCACCTCCTGCTGAGCGCACCACCACACATACTCCTGTAAGGAAGCAGGTACAGGCTGCTTACATAGACAGAACAAAAGCCACTGAGCAAAACTAAAAATCCCTTCCCTGCTGTCCGTACAAAAACTCACCAACCACCTTTGCTGTCCTAGAGCAAGCTGCTAATAAAATCAGATAGGACAACTTGTGTTTGTTCTGCTTCGCCTAAGCCCACAGGACACCAGATACAGAGCACTGCCCCAACACACTGAACACAAACCTGCAAAGTGCTTAAATCAAGCATGCTCAAGTCCCAGATACTGCCTCGAGGAGGCTGGAGGCTTGAGGGGGTTGATTGTAAACATACCTCAGTTTCCACGTCTCTCAGACGGCAACCAGTTTGCCCACTCCAACCCTTTTCTAGACATTCAGCAACCTTTTGAGAATCACTACAAACAAAAGGAGCAAGGGGCAAATTTTCACGGCTGGAAGCAAGTGGGCAGTAACGCAATCAGAGATGGGCTAACAGCACAACACACAAACAAATTCATGACAGGGCTTCTTGACAGCAGCCACCTCTGGCAATGCAGCTGCTGCCTGGCTGGGTGAAGACTGCTGAGAAGTTAAGAGTGCCCCAGCCAAGACCTTCACTTGCAGATGCCTCTCCTTCAGTCAGTCAAGGATGCTTCCGAGATGGATGGGAGGGTACTACTGCTGCATGTGGAGTATAGACAGCCTTCATTGTGACCTCACAGCTCAAGAGCAGTATATTTCACATCCCCTTGACCCTTCAATCTTGATGATTGAAGATCAGCCTTAGCTTGTATTTCTTTAAAAGATTATGCACAGCCAGAAGAAATAGCAATCATGGGTGCTTGTAATTTTCCATGGAGCTCTGGTGAGCAGAGCTAGATCGATAGTATTAACACCTGCTCAGAGCAAGTGCATTCTCAACAGAAGTTGGAGGTACAGTCCCTTCCAGGAGCTCCCAATATTCCTTTCTGGGGTCTCACTCTATTCTTTCCTTAAGATCTCCTCCTCATTCTTTCCTCTGCTTTTCCCTATACCCACTTCATCCTGCCATCTATCCTGAGAAAATCCATCTTAAAATTACTAGTAACTTTCAGAGACCCATCATTTGGCACTAGATGTTCATTTAGGCATTGTTCAGTCATAAGGACCTGCACCCTTGTCCACATACTGCATGCAAAATTAGACCTACAGACCTGACAGACAAAAGCCAGCCTCAGCCCCACATTTGATACATTGAGGCCCAAATCCTTTTTCTTACAGATAAGTTAATTTTTTCTGCAAGGGAGACATTAATCTCACACATGGAGTCATCTTGCATAAGGGTATGCAGCAGTTATGGGTTAACATCAGTCACAGATGAATTACACTGTTCTCTGCCAGTTGTCACATGCTCTGATTATACACTGGTGTAAGATAATTAAGCTGTGTGCCCAAGACTGAGGTATGTATAACTGAGGCTGGCACTCAACATTGACCGTACAGGAGAAACTAGCCATACCTCAGTTATTCCCTCTTTGTCACTGGGAGATAATCTGCCTTCGTAGGTGTTCAAGCAGCTGCCATACAGCTGTCTACAGTTATCATGCCTTACCCTGCATATCACATTATCATGCTTTGCAAGATGTTGGAAAACTGCTATTAGAGGCATCTACTTAAAGGAGAGCTACTGTAGCATGATGAACCAAGTCTGAAGGCACGTTACAGATGGGAGTAGCCACTTCTAGGCCCAGCTAACATGGCAAAAGGGGGAACAAATCTTGTTTAGTATCTCAGACTTACCTACTGGTTCCACAACCCAAAACAGATTTCAAGAGGATAGTGCTCTCAAAAGGCAGAGTCCTACCCTGATAAGCAGAGAGTAAAATCTAGTCTAGTTCCCTTACTAAGTTGCCATAGTCACTAACAGTATCCTACACAAGTTAACCTGAACTGATAAGTGTGGCATCAGGGGGTGTTCACATTTTATAATGGTTTATCACACACAAAAAAGGAAGTAGCCAGAAGGCTCCTGAGCCTGCTTATCTGTTCACTATCTCACAGCAGGTAACTTAAAATGCCTGTGCTTCCCTCTAAATGCGTTAGCCTGAGCAAGCAAGCGATACGCTTGTCATCTACCTAGAGAAGTCCTTACAGGAGTTGTCTCCAAATTCTCATTTGTTTTGATGGAGACCAACCACTTGCAATTCCTTCCCTTAGAAAGTGAACACAAGAAAAAAATCAATCACAGTCTTATTTCTACAGTTGCACTGACACTGAGCAGGAGAACAAAGTATTCCAGGCCAAATGCCTCAGTTCACTGAACAGATTTATCTCAATGAAAACCTGACTCTACAGTTACTTTGGCTTTTCTTTAGAGTTCTGAAGCAGTGCAGCCCACTAATAAAGCCACATTCCAAAACCTGCAAAAAGACAGTGTTTCTGGTCCCCAGCTCTTCTGAGAGCCTTTTATACACCAGTATGTCCCAGACAAAGGCATCTGGACCCCCAACACTTGTAGGTATAGCCTAAACTGGATCTGATCTGCATCCCAGACAGAACAGCAAATCCAGCAGAAGCTATCTACAGAAAACGTCCACACAAACTAGACATTGAATACAAGTCTCTGACTCTAAACTACAAAATGCTTTCTAACAGATTAGAAGAATCAAGTGTTTCCAGGTTTTGGTTTGGGTTTTGTTTCTTTTTTTTACACTACATGGTCCTGCACAAAAGCAGCCTTCAGCCATTAGGGCTTTGCATATTTCTCCAAAGGCAAACTGAATATAAATATACCTAACTGGAGAATTACTCAGCCTCTAAAGTCTCCACAGATACAGGTAAGGGAATGCCAAGAAAGCTAGGCCACTTGTGCAGAAGAGTAGCTCAGAGGACTCCCAGAACAGAAGCACAAGCTGAAAGGTGGTGTCCATCAAGGAGCCAGGGCAACAACAGCAGCAAGAACCCCACTGGCGGGAGGCACCCTCCCAGGCCAGCGCAACCTTCACCTGAAGGCTGCAGTAGCATTGAAGCAGACATGCAGTTCCTCCAGTGGCGTTCAGGCTTTTGGAATCCTGGAAGAAATGAGACTCACCTATGGAAACTGGATCCATGCCAGGCCCAGTGTGGATTGCAGGTCACCACTGCTCCTCACTTCACATTTTCTGGATAGACAAGTTCAGGTTTCTCCCCTAGCACCAGATCTCTATGCACTAACATGTTCTGATGAACTAAATCTCTGTCTTATTCTGCAATGCAGCAAAAGGCAGACATTCTGCAATGCCCCTCTTCACAACCACACAGAAAGCAGCTACAAAGAAAGAGCACACAGTTAGCAGAAAGGTGGCCAGTAGTCATGCTTGCTACCTTCCATCACTGGACCCAGTCCCGAGACCTCAGGAAACACAGGCAGAGACAGATAGCCACAGCAAGGTAGATGAACAACAAACTGGGCTGAAACCCCTGGTACAAGGTCAGGGCAGGACAGACCCAGCAGGACACTGGGGACAAGCAGCAGCACTGAGGCCCAGCCACCCTCTGCACGCTAACCTGGTCACACATGCCTGGGCATGGCACAGCCAGTGCTCGCCGGCAGCAAGTTCCAACAGCAGCTCCTCCTCCTTCATTTGACCCGTCCTTTTGCAGGTTAACCATGACACAAATTTATACGCATTGTCTCCACAAAGAAATGTGAATTCCAGTACTGGCTCCAGTCAGACAGCCTGGCGGTCTGGGGAGGGGGAAAGGGATGTTATTCCAGCAGCTACTTTTCAGGATGCAAGCAAGATCCCCGATTTGTGAGCGCACCACAAGGCAGACCTCTTGGGAACCACAGCGCAGACCTGTTTAGACTGGAGACACAGCAGCAGACTCACAGTAAACCTTAAGTAACCAGCCAGACACCATCTGCTGAACTTCTGTGAACTTTATTGGCACTTCAGGAAGAACAGGGTATGGATTTTAAAACTCCTCTAAACAGGAAAAAAACTGCCTTATTATTAAAGTTCTCTCTGCAGATAAGCACATGGATCCATGAATTACTCCACAACCTTAAGGAATTGATGTTTTATTATAATCCAGTAAAAAGACTGGTCAAAAATCCTCAACATAATTTACAGCAACAAAAAATAAAACAAGAAAAAACAAGCCAGGCAAACGTTTGACAAAGTACTTCCCTCCCCCCACCCCCAAGAGGAGTAGTTATCCAATTAAACTGGAACATGGAGAGGAAGAACAATTCACTGTATCTAACAAATTAAAAAAAAGTGTCTACAAATCTCACCGTAATACTGAAAGCTTCTTACATTAGTTTTCTTGCAAAATATAATTTCTTTACATACAGTATACACTTTCAAAGGAAGGAGGACCATAAAAATATCCTCCACCCCATGACTAGTATTTTCTAATTGTGCATAGCTAGAAATATTGAAATCAAATATCATTAGATAGCACTGGAATATAATACTGG
Source organism: Falco biarmicus (assembly GCF_023638135.1). Lineage (NCBI taxonomy): Eukaryota > Metazoa > Chordata > Aves > Falconiformes > Falconidae > Falco > Falco biarmicus. Next base: position 264,918 of record NC_079301.1, on the reverse strand, counting down.
TTAAGAAGAAGGTAGGGCTGAAACAACTACAAAGAGTTAGGTGGACTCACTGGCACAAGCTGTTCTATTCCTATATTGGACCATTTGGAATTAGAACAATTAAAAAAACCCCTATAAACAGAAGTCATACCAGCATCATAATACATGAGCTCAGCAGTGTTGTGTGACCCATCAAAGCAGAAAAGGTTTACTGGTTTATTATTTGAACACATATTCCAGGCACCATATACCAGCTTGTTAGGAAATCTTTAAAATGTAATAAAGGCTTTTCTCCCTGCAAAAGCATCAATAATTGCCATGGACAGAGCACGAGTGCTGAGAGCCAGCTTTAAAGCACCAAAACAGAAGTGTAAAAACCTTTTTCCCAGTTACTCTGTTTCCCCAGTAATGAGACTCATGTACAGCCAGTGCCAATAACACTTCAGTATAGAAACAGGCAAATCAATTCCTACAAGTTTAACTGCAATCTTCCATTTGTGACTTTGAAAGTACTGAGGTGTGTGGTTTTGGCCAACCAAAACTTACCATGTCGTGTTCCCTGCAAAAGCATGCAGTGTCCAGGGGAGAGAAGGGGGCTCCCGCAGGACTTACCTGGATGTTAAACAGCAACATGCCAAGGTATGTTCCCTAACAGAGGTTGGTTGGTATTTGTATGGATGTCCACAGACTTTTGTTGCTATAAACCACAACAGAAATAATACAGCACTGGTAAGGTTGATTCCAGCAGCCTAATGAATTCTTGGGGAAATACTGCAGTTTATTAACACTATCACAAACAATTCTTTTTGGCACAGTCCCCCCTTTACCTTTCCTATAGAGCAGGGAGCTGAAAATACTCTAGCATTCAGATATTTTTCTTCTATCACCAGTAGCAGTGATACTATACAAAGGGGGAATCCACAAACCTGAGAAAGTCACAAGATTTAGGATCATGCCCTGCGCAAGAAAATAAATCACTGGCTAGCATGATGACTTCCTGTAGGACAGGCTAATTCACGGAGGGCAAAGTCAAGGAGGACTCACAATGTCAGTGGAATCCATTTTTAAGAAGCCTCTTCTGAAGGTTAACATTTCCTTCTGTGAAGGATCAAGGCAAAACCCAATTCAACCCTGAGCATACGCCGCTGTTTCCTCCCCAGAAATGGCAGGAAGGATTCTGGGTAGCTACAGCATGGATAGCTTGGAAGACAGGTGATGGGTATTACGACAACTGGTACAAAAGGCTCTCAGGACCAGTCTCACAACCACTATGTCCCATTTCTAAGAGACAGAGCTGTCTGTTCCCAAAGCTACAAAGGGGCAAAGCATCCTTCTGGGGAAGGAAAAGCACTTGAGCCAGGGATCTGGCAGAATGCTAGTGAGGATTAAGGCAGCAATTGGACAAGTATCTCAGGATCCTCTCCCCTCAAATGCTGCTTGAAGCCAGGAAGACAGATGCAGTCTTGTACACGACTCTGATATCAAAGTAGTTTTTGGTCCCCAGCTGCTGATCACTTTTTATGATTGCATCTAGTTTAAACTAAAGACATCTGAGCTACAGAAGGTCTATACAGTCATAAGGCACCAATGACTATGTGCTAAAAAGGCCTCTTATGGAAAAACCTGAAATTCTATTCACATGACTAGAAATGTACTGGTTCAGCAAGGGAAAACACAGCTAAAAGAATTTTTAGTCTTCTATGTTTCTACCTACCTCTTCAGGTTTCCATTAGCAAACCCAAAAAGGAAGGCAGCATTCTTCAGCTATCTCTGCCTCACTGGTTACACTGAAGTCAGACAAATGACAACAAACAAAGCCATTTACCAGAGACCAAACTTCTGGAAAACATGGAAGTGGAGGTCCAAACCACACTACATCATTGGAAATATTCCAAAGGCCTCCTCATGATTAGGTGATTCAAAGTTCCATCATTAAATAACAAAAGGTGACACCAGCAGGAATGCCACAGAATGTTTGGTCTGCTTATGTTTGAAGGACAAAAGCTTTGGTCTTTTAGAAAGGAAGCCCACATCCTACGTCCAACCCTTCTTTCTAAGCTCCAGCCTCCCTTTCTCAACTACATGATTCAGACCCTGTATTAACTCAGAAATTTAGACCCTGGCTACTAAGTTTAATACTGAAGCTTGTGCAAGTTAGTAAGAAGGCACGGTGTCAAACTTAACACTTTACTGTACAAAATTCAGCAAAAGCATCTGCTGGCCTCCCCACCCAACAGGAGAGGACGGCACACAGCCACTTCAGTAAGCAATACAAAACTAAACGCAGTGAGACTTTTCCCAAAGCCAAGCAATTTCAGATTTGCCCCGATACACATTTGCTTTCCCAAGCCACCCCAGGAAGATGTAAATACTACTCATTCTTCTGTTGCTTAACTCCAGCATTTGCCCAAAACTTGATAAGTAAGACCTTGGTCACTCTTCTGTAGTGGTTCCAGCATAGCACAATTACGAGTGAATGACAGGAGAGGATGGAAAAGAGGGGAGAAGAGAGTGCAGGCCAGCAGGTGCAGGGGAGAGTTTACATGGACTCAAACTCATCAATGCGCTGCTTGGTGTTGCCCTGCCGAATCTGACGGAGGGTCTTGTACTTGTCTCGGCCTAGACGCATATTCTCAGCATGGATCATATCATTGGCCGTCTTCTTGGTTTCATCCCGAGCATTTGCCAGCTCTGAGGAAAGAGCCTTTGGAGAAGGAGAAACAGATAACAATGGGTTAGCATGTGCCAAAGACTCAAAGCTGGACGAGGTTCCTTGCTGATCCTCCTAAAGATTCAGTATCTATGGAGACAAGAAACAGATAAGCCCAAATGCTTATAATTCTGGGCAACCTCCTTGAGTAAGTGGGACTAGATGATCTTAAGTCGTCCCTTCCACACTAAGCAATTATGTGATTCTGTGGAAATACTTAGTATTTTTCCCTAATGTTTGATGACAGAAAACATCAGGCAGTCTGTCACCCTGTTTATCTATGCACAGGAAGAAAGACTCTCTCCCATATACTTCAGAAGAAGAGTCAGGTGCATGAATCCCTAAAGACAACAGGAGCATCTTGCTAATTTGAGTAATTACTAGTGTTTTACCACAAAAAAAAAAACTTGCTGCAGAAGGTAAAGCGCACCTCTGTCTCTCTGCCTGTGCATAACCACCACAGCAGAACGCAGAACAAGCAAAGCTTGATGCAAGTCAGGCAGCTAGCAGGCAGAGTAACAAAATGCTTGGAAAGACTCAACGTCAGAACACTGGAGTTCTTTATCAGAAGGTGGTACAGCACCGCTGCCTCCATGCCAAGCCCTAGCGGGCTGCTCTCAAGGTTTTGTAATGCAACCCGGTCAGACACAGCAGCTACCGACAGCTGCTTGACAGGAACTGGACCAGGTTCTCAGATTCACAGCAGCCAGGGCTATGAACAGCTGTTAGACAGCTGGCAAGACTCACACGAGCACGCTATGTCTGACATCTGACAGATGCTGCCTTTTGGCACTGCTTGAAAATACTTCACTACTTCCAGTGAAATGGAAGTCAGGTGCCAAGAGACAAGATCTGCCTCTGCTCAATGGTTAAGCAGCTACCTGACAAGATCGTGATCACCCCTTCCCCCAGCTGTTTTGTTGTTTTTAGTTTGGTTTTTTAAACACTAGTAATACCTCCTAGCTGCAATTAACAGTGAGAAGACTAGAAGTAGCATGCAGGCACACACTCTCTCTGATGCCAACTTCTTACCTTCAAGTGTTTCTGGACCCGTTCGTTCTTCTCTGCTTCAGTGGTGCGCTGCTCCTCACTGCGGTCCTTGATGGTGGCCTCCGATCGCAGCTCAGCGCTGGCTTCCGCTGCATTCTCATCCTGCTCATCGTCATGCTCATTCTCAGAGTGCATGGGCTCAGTGACATGAGGGGTGCTCATGGCAGTCTTCAACTCCTCTTTGGTCTTTTCTAAGTCCTCCTGCACCATCTGTGCCTGCAGCAAGGCATGCCACAATAAGTCAGTCAATATAATCCTGAATGTGTGAGACTTCTCACAGAAGTACTACTCTGTGCTTATTGCAGAAAACCTTGTACCTGAAGTGGTACATTCCAAAGCTACTCCACCACAATTATCTGGAAAACTTTCTGCAAACAGTTCAGAGATTTGAAGTATGGTTATAATTCATGGAAAATCGGCCATAGGCCTAATTAGTCAAAATATTTCTACATAGAGTTAGAATAAGGCACTCACTCCACTAAGAAAAGCAAAGCTGGGTATTTACAACGCCCTCAAGCTTGCAGACACTCAGCTTAGTGTGGCATGTACTGCAGTAGTTTAGGTCACAACACAGAATGAAAAGTAATTCCACACAAAGATCTCTGCTCAGATTCTGCTTCACCTTCTGCTGCCATTCCTGGGCCTCACTCTCTTTCTTCTGCCTGGCAAGCTCCAGCTGCGTGATCCTAGCTGTGAGTTCTGCCATCTCAGCAGCCTGCAAAAGAAAGGCTTTTAATGAGAACAAACCCAAAGTATCTATTAAATGAAGCATTTAGTCTACATCCTGAATAAAACCAGTATCTCTAACTATCTTTTTGTTAAGGAGAGTGCCTTCCTGTAAACTTCAGTCCGAATCACATCTATGATGCAAGCAAAAAGAAAGCCAAAGAAGTTTTGGGTTTTGGTTTTTTTTTTGTTTTGTTTGTTTGGTTTCTAAGGGTTTTTAGGGGTTTTCCCTTCTTCTCTAAACAGAGCTACAGAACTCAATTCTGTGAATCCAAACGAGGGAAAATGATCAGTGACATCTACACTATGTTCTCAGCATCACATACAAAAAAAAAAAGGCAAAACACACAACAGTCCAGAGCCACTGTACAAATACACTTGTATTTAGGTGTAAGTTCATCTGGTTTAGGCTAAAAAAAAAGAACGAAACTATGCTTCCTCATCATATTCATAGCTTCAAGAACTTAAGTGCCTACCCTGTTACTCTTTTCCCTATCTGATTTTCAACTCATCCACTTACCAGCTGTTCCTGCGTCTTTTGCTGATCATGGGATGCCTTCAATAGGGCCTCCTTTGCCTCTTCTGCTTCTCTACGTTCTTTAGCCAGTTTCTCTGCTTCCTCCTGAGCTCGTTTTCGCTCCTGTTCCAGCTCCATAGCTCTGCGGGTCTGCTCTTCCAGTTCTGAAAGAACAGGGGAGTGCATTTGAAGAGAGATTAAGAATGGCAGTAGAAGAGGAATGTGCCCTTACACCTATGCTCTGGATCAGTTTTCCTTCAGAGGGACAAGTAAAGTAAGTAAAGACGCAAGCAGATGTCCCCTTTCCTCTCTTTCACATTGTAACTGAGCTGGAAGACTGAGAGCCAGGCCTATTCCAAGCCAACAGATTATTTATTTGCCTGTTCAATTTGTGGGGAAGTACCCATCCCAAAATAACATCCTTAAAGGCAAAGAAGGATACAGCATTTTGCTTGGGCAACACCACACTGTAACGCTGGCCAAGCAATTAGATAGCATTCACCTCAGAGTAGTGGCTGGTGTAACCCCTGCTACACTTTTGACTCCTTCCTCTACAGATGTACTGGGATAAAGCTTCTAGCCAGCATGTGAACAACTGCAAGGTACTCTTGCTCCCAGAGAGGCATCTTGGCTGTCACCCATCTCTTTAATGCAAGTGGTCTTCCACCAGCTGCATGTGGAAGGCTTACATTCAGCTTCAGAAGATTAAACCAGGGCCTTAACACCATTTAGCACACCACACTGGAGAGCCAAACAGCTCAGAGATGCTCATAACTTTACTGCTTCAACCCTTCTCGCTCAATGCATCTAAGGAAATAAAGGAACATGTTGTATTACCTTGCTGAGCTTTCTTGGTTTGCTCCTCAATTTGTTTGAGTCTTTCCATTAGCTCCTCCTTTTCACGTTCAATCTTCTCCTTCTCCTTTTCTGCCAGCTCCCTCTTCTTCTTCTCATTCTCCAGCAGGGCTCTGATGAGGGAGAAATCATAATGCAATTTCAAATTAACAGCTACTTGGATTGGAGTGCTTCCTAGTAAAGCCATGAGCACACAAGACATGCACTACAGCACTCAGGTGATGAATTTCACTCCAGACAAGCCCCTTTACAGAAGTGCAAAAAGAAAAAAACTCTGCTGGCATTCATCTCAATGGCAAGTTCATAATAGCAACGTTGTAAGAGAAATCTCCTTGTATCAAGATCCATATTAGTCCCATCAAATAGACAAATCTTTAAGAAAGTAATGGCGCATCACATTTATGGTAAGTGCAGTTTCCATCATCCCATTAGATCTACTGAAGCAGAAAGCAATCTGGTCTATTTTTGCATCAAGGAGATTAAGGTGCTGCCAGCAATTTATCTAGAACACAGCGCTATGGTGCGGTGAACGACCGAATCCAGGTTACTCAGAACCCTACCAACCTCTCCATCTGTTTCTGATGCTTCTCTTCCCGAGCCTGTGCTTTCATCTGCTGCACCTCAATGGTATCTGGTTTACGTCTGCGCATGTAGAGCTCATGGTTCCCCATGCAGAGTGCCAAGATTCGTTTGTTAATCCGTAACCGAGGGGCATAGAATACAAAGTCCTTGGGACAAGAAAAAGGCAGAATTACACCTGTTCTTTCAGCATAAGAATCCCCCTCTGTATGAAATATGCTCTAAGACCCTAAGTTTTCTAGAATTGCTGGTCAACTTTTCTTAATGGTGTTTAGTTCACTGGTGGTAGTAGTTAAGACACCGATCTTTCAGGAATGAATTTCAACCTGAAAGATACCAACAGGGCAGAAGTGCCCAACTTGTTACAGTGTGCTGTGTTTCACTGTAAAGCATCCCTAGCATACAGAGTACACAGCAACTCAGCTTCACTGTTTTGTTACAAACACCATCAGGGGCTGGTTTACTTGGCACACCAAGACTATGACTTTTCCCATCTCTCCTCCCACTTTGTTACTTAATGCAGTAGCCTGGCCAACCACATCAAGCATAATATTTTATGCCGGAAAGGGTGTTAAACATTATGTCCAGTAGATAAGTAACTTTGATCTGTCAAAAAGGAGCAACAGCAGCAGGGGAATTCTTCCAAGCAGCAACGTAACAAGAATGACCAGAAGGTATCAGCTGACACAGGAAATTAATAAGCCTTGAAGATGAAACCAGTTACATAAATTATAAGTTTGCAAGAAAAAAACCCAACCCTCCCAGCATACCCTACAAAATAAGCTGAAGCTTCAGCTTCAAGGAAGGTGAAAAACTACAAAAAGCCTGCAAAGGAAGCACTCACAGCTAACACAGGTTCCTCAGTTCTCTAACTGTATTATCAGAGAATCTGAACAGTCTTAGGAGAATCAGAAACCCTAAGCCAGGGGTCCTCAAACTTTTTAACCAGGGGGCCGGCGCACGGATGAAGTGGCAGGCAGTCATCTGTGGCTGCTTGGTTTCCCCCCCCCCCCCAACCCCCAGTGGGGGGTGTTCTGTAAATACTGGGGGCCGGATTGAGGATCCTGGGGGGCCATATCTGGCCCGCGGGCCATAGTTTGAGGACCCCTGCCCTAAGCAAACAGCTTCTCCCTGCCACTGACTTTGAACAGTTTAAAGTTATACTCAATAAATTTCTACCCTCCTAGCCAGAAACAAAACCCAGCTGTCACCTTACTGCCATTAGACCCATTCTGTGCATACTGCCCTGAACAGATCACGTAGCACAGCACTCCTCCAGTCAGCATTAACTTTATTAATTAAAAGATAGTGTGCAAAAAAACCCCAAAACATTCAGCTAAGAAGCCAAAAGTTTAATTTCTTACTGGTGCTTTCTTGTCAATAGGTTTGATAACAAACTTCTTGTCATTGAATGAGATATTTCTGATCTCGCTCCAAGGGAATCCAATTTTTGGTGTTAGCCTGCAGAAATTGAAAGCAAAAGGAAATAAAAGAGCCCCAAGTAATTCCAAATTCTTGACTTACAATATAAAGTTCAAAATTCTACCAAATCTGCCCTTGTACTTCAGTACTCTTGTATTACCTGGAATCAGCAAACAAAAATCAGTCATGGAAATTAATTATGAACATAAGTAGTTTTTCAATCCCGTTTTTTTTTTTTTTTTTTTTTGTTTGGTTTTGTTTTTTTTTTTTTTTTTAAATGAAGAACAGAACCGGAGAATGCACCTGTGGCAGGGAGACTAGGGACACAACTGTCTTGATAAGAATGCCTTTATACTGGAAAGGAGCTGAAGGCAATGACAAGGAGAGGCGGTTTATTACCTGTCATTCTGCTCATAAATGTTGAGTCCAAGAGCATCTACGCCTAGCCAGAGTTCAGAGCCCTTCTTGTTCTTAATGCTGAAGTAGTTCACCCCATACATTTCCAGATCCTGTGCAATTTTCAGGTACTCCAAAACAGCATCTTCTCTGCAGCATGCAAAAAGAAAGCAGATATTCCTTTTTGAGTCTATAAGCCATTGCAGCAAGAAGTTGCTGTCTTCCTACACGGGCAGGGCAGCAACAAGTTGGTAAAGGTTCCAGGCATCACCCAAGTGGACAATATCAAACCCTTCAGACTCAGTTTTGTTTTACTAAAGAACACCCATCTGAAGTGGATTACCAAGGGCTGAGGCATGTGAACGTAGCTACTCTGAGCAAAATAACCTGAAGAATGCTTAACTCATCACAAAGCAAGCCACAGATTTTTGCATGCGTTCATACATTACACACTCATATATCACACTTCTTCAAATACAGCAGTTTCACATTGCATCAGTTACCTAATCATTCCTCGATGTTCCTCATGCCACACCTGGATCCTCTCCTCCCATTGGTCCTTGTTAAGCTTGTGCTGCTCCAGAACTCTAAGAGGAGTACACGGGATGTTTGAGATCAGCCACTGCATTTAACATCACTCTCAAATAATGCTTCATTAAATACTCCACTGGCATCCCACAGAAATATTCCAGGAAATACAGTTTTATTTTAAGACTTGCCAGACACACACCAATCAGTATTCAGACTTCTGAAAAATGACAAGGTGCATTCAGCTGTGCTTCTCCTTGTAGCATTACATTTCTTGTTTTGGAGCTTCTCTCACTACTTCTGATTAGTTTCTTCAGTAGCAACAAGATGCTTAAGATTAACACTTTTAATCAAGTGAATACTAACCACAACCCTCAGAGAAATACGAGGTTATATTTTATTCTGAAAATTCCAAACAAGACACACCACCTCCCCTAAAAAAAAAAAACCAAAACAACAACCAAGTCCCAAACCCTTTAAGGCAAAGAAGGTCTAAGACCACCCTGGTTCACTTACCTCTGTGGGAGCAGTTTGTCACTAGCAAGGTAGCCAGACTTGTGCACCTCTTTGCTGAAGTCTCCATATTTTGACTGGACAGCATAAGAAGCCAGGAGGACAGCTGTTTCAGGAGGGCAATAAATGTCATCGTTCAGAATTGCCTCCTTCACTTGGAGGAAGAAAAGGCGCTGTGTGATGTCCTGAATCAGCTCTTCTGCCACATCCTCTGGGTAGAACTTGGCACGGAATTTGAAAAGCAGGGGGCTTTCTTTGCGTACATCCTGTGCTGTTACCTGGAACAGAGTTAGCAGATTTTATAGTCAATGTACCAAGTGAAGACAAGCATACATTAGAAAAAAAAAAATTTCTCATTTGCAATGTAGAAGTGAGTGGACAGAAAAGCAAGGACTTTCAATTCCTTAACTGCTAAATACCTCATCGCCTCTCTCCACAGGACTTATGACAAGCCACTAGTTATGATCAGCACTAGGTGAGTTACTTTCCATGTTTCTTTGCAACCAAGATGCTCACATGAGCACCACATTAGCATGTTACCAGGAAGGATAACAGAACTGCCTGGAAAACAAACAGAACTAGATATAGGAGGACCAGGTCATGATTCTTTGCACCTTGGGGAGGGGGTCTGTATACTGAAGGAAGGCTACACCAACTTGCTAATTTTGTAGAACATCAGGTGTGCAGAAAGGCAAGAACAGATCCCTGAAGGAAGTAAGGAGGTTGAATTTGCCCTTGCTCTCCAAGAGGAGGGAACCCAGGACAAGTGAAAGCATGGAGCAAACATACCTTTTTGTTCAATTTCAGCCATGTTGAGAAGCCCTTGGTGTCCTGATACTGAAGTCCAAAAAACCAGACCTCTCTTAGACCAATAGTCTTGACGACCTGAAAGAAAGATGATTAGCAAAAGCCCCAGCCAGATGGGCTGATCTCACTAGCGGCTAGGAACGTGTTATGGGGGTAAGTTCAGATGAACACAAAGACGACCAGCACCCCAGCCTCCTGCCTCCCCAGTGCACAAATAAAGATGATAGGGCATCCGAGAGGTGTTAAGTGGGAGTTCTAGTGTATTCTTCCCTCCCCCTCTTCTATTTAAGGGTTGCTGCTATTTATAAACAACAGCTGGGACACCATTTTCTTCAGCTACTTATAAGCCAACACATATAGCCAAACCACAATGCAACAGCTCAGACAGGTGTAATAGCTGCCAGCAATCAACATCACAGCTCCATTTTGAGGTACACCCCTCACTTATCATGCAAATGTACTACTCCTGGGAAAGCCATGAATCACCCTGCCAGGTTGTGTCCTACTAGGTTGTGCTATTTTAAGATTTGTATTCTACTGTAGTGATACCTGTGGATAGCCTTTCACACAGCTCTTTAATGAGCAGCACCATTAAGGGGTGCTGCAGTGGGTAAGTCAATATGCTATTCCTTGTGCCAGGACAAAGCCACCACAGATATTACCTACACCACTACTAAACTCTCTCCGTAGTCACGTCCCTAGCACACCATGGGTGCTATGTAAATAAGAGTTAAGGCAGCTTTACAGACATACTGTAACAAGAGACAAGAGCCTCCGGGGGAGGGGGGGGGAAGACTACAGCAGTACAATGCCACTGTTGGTAAGAAGGAGAGGGAAGTTTCTCAATAACGCCTGTTCATTAGCAGGCGGCCGTGCCACAGGGTGCTGCAAGTCTAGAAGCTAAGCTCCCCCACACCTCTCCTGAACCCCCGGGAGCTGTTCTCACACCAGCAAACAAGGCACCTACGTGTCATCTCCATTACTAGACAAGGGAGGAAAAGAGTGAAGACATTTGTCTTTAGGTCAACACCGTACTTAAAGCGTGACACTAAGCTGCTTTTACACCCCAGCCACCCCTGGGGCTGGCTCACAGCTTCCCTCCTTCAGAGGGACTCAACAACTGGAGAGCAGGGAACAAGCCTTGCCCTGGGAGAGCCAGCTGCCTGAACACCCTGCCCCCCTGCCAGGTAAGCTGACATAATTTTGTACTGCCTTGTCCCACCTTTTACGATTTCTCCCTAAACACTTCCTTTGAAGTTACTTCCTTGTTAAATCCTAAGGATGCACTCTGCTCCCTTCTGATGTGGTCTCTAGCTTTGGCAAGATGCAACACTAAGGACACAGGTTCCCACAAACACATTACTAGTGAGATTCTTTAGCGCTCAGATCAGACATTTCTTCTGGCCTTACAACACCAGTGTCAGTTCCTTTCAGGCCCAGAAAGCAAAGGCAGCTTTCAGCAGAGGCATGCTATTAGCAGAACACACAGAGACAAAACCTACGCAAGGTCATACAGCCTACAAACACTATTCCACTAGAGTCCATGAAATTATTCAGCCTGTCCCTGTTTGAGTACGAGCTGGAGAGCTGGCCTAAAGCCCCTGCAAACACAGTGGGACCTGAGGCAGATAAACCCTTGCTTGTGCACATCACATAGCAGGATGCACACAGCTAAGGAGAATTTCAGAGAAGAATCAAGAGTTTGCTGTATGCTTTGAAAGCGTGTGGTACAAGGAGAGGAAGAAAGGCTGTCCCAAAGCCTAAGGAAAGCTCTGTTCTGAGCAGCATTAATATCTGAATGGGATGTAAGCTCCCCCTCCGTTGCATGTAGCTGCTTGCCTCACTTCCATTTGTCAGCAGCTTATGCCTGGGAATTCAACAAGCTGGACTGCCTGCAAGGAACTGAAAGGAATCAACCGAGGCCCTGCACAAAAGGACTTTTATTCCACAACAGAAGTCTGCACTGCAATAGCAGTGACAACAACAAACTGGACAGAGGAGCGGGGGAGCCAGTACAGCACATCATCACACCCCCACGCTGCTACTGTATCAGGGAGGGGGGCACACGACACAGCCCTCCTCCCTACCTCAGCTCTAGCAGGTTATTTAGTTCCGTTTAGCAAGGGAAAAAGCATGAAGAAACAGCTTTCTACAGCTGCAAGGAGTCTGGCTGGCAGCTAGCAGCTTGATTATGTTTGGGCGTGTACAGCATTCAGAGCCCTGAAGAACTGCGAGATGTTCCAAAAAGCAGACAGTAACTGGCAGCAGCTGAGGATGAAGAAGGGCTGACACACAGCACAGGACAATAGAGAGCACTGTTTCACACAGACCACTGCACTTCAATACCTAAACTTTACACTCTTAGCTGGAGAGTGACATCTTTTCTTCATGCCAGGGAGAACATTCTGTCAGTCCCTGGGTCTTGTTTAGCCTCCAGTACAAGGCTTAGCCTACAACTGGCAACAGATTACAGGCAGCCCTAATATCCAGCTGCCCCACAGTACCTTGACCAGCCATGACAAAGCTCGCCATCAAGGGCCACTAGCCTAAAATTCCACTTTGTGAGCAATACTGCCGCAGGGGAAAAGGTGCAGTGAGAGTCACCAGAAATGCCCCTTCTTCAGACAGTCTAAGCACACAGTATTATTATTATTATTTTTTTTTTACTTAAGTTCAAAGAAACACAACGCCTTCCAAGTAATCTTTTCTCTCACTTCTCCTTACTCCACATTTTCCAGGTCTGCATAACTCCTCCTGTCCTTCCCCTCAGCTCTCACCCATCTCTCTCTGAACTATGTTCTTGCCATTGAATGCTGTCCCACAGCTGAAGGGGCCATAAGCAGCCTCTTAAATGTAGATTTTAGCATCAAGACGATGACTGAAGGTTGCCCTCATTCTCAGCCCAGGAAATACACTACCACAATGGCAAACAAGCATGGGTCCTGCCCAAAAGCACCATCTACACGTGGGCAAGACCAAAGCATGCCAGCAGAGAAGACTACATTCCACTTGGACCAAGTTTCTGGGCCAAAGGCCAAAGCAACCCAGGCTATACCACAGCACAAATCTGTCTTGAATCTCACCTGCTGTGCTAGTTAAAGATGAAGCAGGCCTCTCTCCCTTTGTGACCGGCATGTCAAGTACTTCTGAGAGAAACCTGCTAGCAAGCTTCATTGCTGGAGGAGCTCTGAACTGGTGCCACACCTGCAGTTCCGTAAGCCATAGTCAAAACGTACTTAAAACATTGTCTTCCAAGTACCCTAACGCAACACCCAAGATGGGCTCCATCTACAGCCATATTCAACTGTTCCCCTTCCATGTGGCAGATAGATATATTTCTAACTTTCCCTTTCCAAGGGCTAAAATGCCAGAGTGCTAAATGACAGGATGTTCTTTTGAGTTTTTAAGCTTATTACAGTTTGCCACTGAACCCCTTAGTAACAAACAGTCCATTTTGGGTTGGCTACTGCTTTTATAAAAGCCAGTAAGTTTCCACATGTTCTTGTGAAATTTGAGACATTTCCATACCACACAACCACAAGCTTTCATTACACAAATGAGTTCTGGGGTTTGCTGGAAGAACCAGTCACTGTCCTGAGACTTGCTGCTTTCCCCCATTAAAATGACACTGAGTTTTCTGTTCAGTGCTTTCATCTACTGGATCAAGTGCTCCAGACCAGTTTCCTATGCATTTAAACACTACTAGGGAGGGCTTTACTGAGGTCCTAAAGGCTTCTCTACAGTCTCGCCCCTCACAAAGCTTAACATACAGGCCATGAGAGACCATCTGCTTTTACTCCAAACACAGCTCAACTCAGCTGCAGTTACTCAAGAGTCAAGAGCAATTTTCACCCACCTGCACTGTAAGCTTTAGCGTAAACTGGTACTCTACAGAATCATTAAAATCACTGCATCAGATAAGCAAGCTAGGGCAGGGCACATGAACTCAGAATCTTAGGAATCCTAGTGCTTAATGAAATCTGTAAGATCCTTAAGAATTCGTAAGGAAAAAAAATAACCCCACACTCTACTACATATTAGTCTCGATGCTGAACATAAAATACAGCATCAGTGACTAGGTTTAGAGTGAGCAGAGAGATGCTTATTATTACAATTTTAACCTATAGCCAAGTGGGCTTTTCTATCACCAGCTCAGTTTTGACTCCAAAAGCTCACAAAACTGAGGAAAAGCCTCCTAGGAAGGTTAACCACATGCTTTCAAAGTCCAAAGTGACAGATGGTACAGTTTTTCTAACCTCACATTTCTCTTTAACCTGTGACTTGGCTTCACTGCTTTTAACTGGACAGAGACTGGGAGCTCCTGGTTACCCTAAAGGCTTTTTCTGGAGTGGCATGCTGAAGCCACCATCTCCTGGACTTTGCAATGTGCAAAAGTTAGCATCAGAAGAACTGAAGTTTGCATGATCAGCTATAGGCTCTGAAAGCACTAAGCACATCACTGAGAAGCAAATCTGTTCTAAAGTTGGAGAAGGAGAGTTCATTTTAGGTTGGGGAAGGAAGTGCTGACTGAACAGTTTAGTAACCACAACTCATTGTTAAAGGGATCCTGCTGTAAGGCCTATCAAATGGGTGGAGATTGCCACCCATCAGCTGCATTCACCACCCAACAGACCTAGGATAGCAGACAGCTAAGAGTCCTCCACCAGAGGCTAGCAAAAATAAGAGGCTCTGAAGGGAAACGAAACAACAAGGCACCAGGCAGGATCCAGGGTCAGAAGTGATCAGAAAGAAAGCATTTGAGAAGCTGCTGCATACAGCATGTGCATGGAAGAAGGGAGTATGTTTTCATACCACAGAAGTCAAAGCAGTTGAGGATTTTGTGCCTAGCCTGTAAGCAAGCTGCCTGAGGAGCATGGAAGACGCAGCATCCACTAAAACAGGGCATTTCTGTGCAAGCCTGCTAGCCAGCTATGGGGCACTTTGGCAAGCAAGTTAGTTACCCCTCTCCCTGTCCAAGGAATAGGCTAGACCTCTCACACCCCAACAGGCCAAAATCTCACTGATTCAAGTTAGAATCAATTTACCCCCCCAAAAAAAAAGTTTGAGAGGAAAAAAGATTGGACGGACACAACTTCAAAGCTGTCACCAGCAATAAGTAGCTAAGCATTTTTACCAGAGAAACAGTTAATCTTTCAAGTGTAGGAGACCTATAAAGCAAAGAAATGCTGCAGTTTACACACTAGTCTCCCACCCAACTGCACCTCAGTCTGATACAGACATGGGTCAAAAAAAGAAAACAAGCAGCTATCATTGCAGGGTCTGTGCCCTGCATCCCCAAGAAAGCAGTATTTCTAGGTACCTGTGAAATAATCAGGCCTGCAGGATAAGCAGCAACCCTGACAGGCACAGTCCATCCTCAAGCTCTGCTCCCACTCCTCAGCTGCTAGTGATAAATTAAAAGAAGAGTTACTGGTTTTCCTAGTGAGTTGATAAGTGCTGGAGTTCAGCAGATGATGCTAAGAGGTACATAAGCAAAGCTGCAGCAGATAGACAGTACACTCCTCCTATCTCAATTAATCCAGCTTTTGTCCATGCACACAAGCTTAAGCTATTTAACTTAAAGCTGTATTATTACAAGCCTAGGGGACAGGGTGTTACCGGAAGCTCTGTAATATAAAATCATTATGTTACTGCACCATATATCAACTCAATGATATTTCTACAGCCAGCTACTTGACAACTTCCAAAGCTGTGAGGCATCTGCATTGCTCTATCACTACAAAAATTCACTTTGGAATTTACCGAGCAGGAGAGGAGACGGGAACACTTCTATCTCAAGCTTACTTACCTGCTGTGGAACTCAGACTCAAATTGATCCTCCTCATGAAGCTACTACCTAGACACAAGCTTTCCTAAAGTCTTCTGAATCCTATTCAGAGTAGGTGTCAGAATTATGTGTGGCATAATGAATGTATTTAGCTACCTTTATACACAACAGGTGAAAAGAGATATTGCCTAAATGTTACTGACCAAAGCCAGTGGCATGCACCAAGGTAGCTGTGCAGCTAGAAACCTTGGCAATGCTTAGCAGCTTCCTTTTTGCTTAACTCGGAAGTGACAGCTCAAAATGAAAGGGTACTCTAGGGCAAAAACATGCAGGATCTCTTAAAATTTTTCTGTGAAAGAGTCAAAAAGTCAGGTTTCACACCAGAAGGTCCATGTGCTGCAACAGCAAAACCTTAACTTTGCTTTGTAGAGGAAGTATCCCTTCCCTCAAAAAAGCATTGATGAAAGCAGCTCCTGTTTCAGAACCAGCACCATGCAGAAACCACTAGATTAGTAATTCCAGCAGCACAACATAGTTTAAGGAAGCTAGCAAACGAACAGCCACAACTTTGTTCTTACACACAGCATCATCCAACCCAAGACCACCTCAGGACAGAAAGTGACATGGAGTGAACAGATTATCAAACAGCAGTCACTGCTTACTCCCCATTAGCAGTATCGGTAGGGAGAACAGCTCTGGACTATCCCTTTACAGAAACTAATCCACACAAACAGCTCAGCCATTTGAATCATACTGGATATATGCCAACTGACGATATATTTGAAGCCCCATCCCCGTACTAAAGGGAACAAGTTTAGTATGTACTGTCAGCTCACTAGAGGCTCTCATGTTTTGATTTGGTATTCAGTTAGTTCTTAATGCAAAGATCAATAATCTGTTTGAGCATGTCCACATACAAGAAGTACTTGCTTTCCTTTATGTGCAAGTCTGACTATAAGGTCTTTTTTTGCAACAGAAAAGAGCCTTGAATTTTCTATTTAAAAAAAAAAAAAAAAGGACAGTCTGCTGTGTATCTGCATTCAGAGACCAAGATGAAATGTCTCCCATTGTGGCAGAAGCCGAATAGCTACCTCCTTTGCAATTAGTTTCCTTAATTGCAAAGGGCCAATGATTAGATTGCAGGGCAGCAACAGCAGCTGGGATCAGACGACTCAACCACTCACATATGAGTAGCCTTCAAAACTCCTTATTCATGCTAGAGCTGGGAGACTTTTGAAATCCCCACATCTACTGCCAATTCCCTACCCTACTGCTCACAACATTCAAACCCTGGCAGAGGGTTACTCTTTCTACCATACTGTGATAGGTCTTTTACTCATCATTTAGTCAAAGCCTGGACATCCGTCACTAACAAGGCTCTAGACTATTCATTTCGGTATCAGCCTTATCAGGAACCAACATCAATACCTCCACAAGGAAATCTTGTGTGTTAGGCAGTAGAAAAGTTTAATTCTTATTCCAGTGAGCATGATATATAGACAGTATAAAAAGATTGTGTCCACCAGACCTCTTATAAGTAGCAAATGTTTAACAGCTAGCTTCAGACACTTTCTGCTCTTCCAGCTCTACCTACAATCCAATTTAGCTGAAGTACATACTGTCTTACTTACATTAGCAACTTAAAGCTCTGCAACAGCATTTGTTTCCTCCCTTCCCAAAGAGTTTACTATGGAAAAAACAGAACTTCTGTTCAGACAGATGCTGTGTGAAATACACTGCAATGAGGAGAACATGCAGCTGTTCAAGAACAGGACACAAAGGAGTGAAATCAATTATTAAGACATGAAGAGTTCCCATAGTAGAAACACAATCAGATGCTTCTCAGAGACAAGCTGCTGAAGCCCCAGTCTGCCACCACAATGTCAGTTTGAAGCAAAAGGTGCAGATGCTCTAGAGCTGACTGAAAAAGCAATGTGCAGATTAGAAACACTACTGACTTCAGTAGTATCACTTCTTAGCACTTGGGTGATTTGCTTGGATAATGTCAGAAACCAGGTATTGAAAAATAATCATGGATAGCATCCACATGAAGAACACCCCCTCCAGAAAAAACACAACCCACGATTCACTTCTTGATGAACTTGAGGGCATGTCACCTCAGCTTCACTGGCATATGCTCCCATGAGCTAACTCTGGTGGAGTTCCACATTGCACAGATGGATTCTGGACAGAATCCAGCTCACATTTCTATCAACCAAAGCCTGGCAGAGACCACAAAGGGCTAAAATACATAGGAGCTACTACGTAGTAACACAGAGACAACTGAAACTACACTACAGCTCAGAACTTTCCTGAAAACCTTTCTGCTTTTCCCATTATGAAAGGATGCTCTTTCAGTAAAGCCTAAGATCTCACTCCCTCCATCTCACAGGGCTGGGCTGCAAAGAGCAATATAACATCTAGTGTTGAATCATCCAGCCAAATGTAAGAGAAAGTAGTAGTCTGTGGTTAAACATCTAAGAAAAAATTTAAATTCGGTTTAGTGGCCCCAAATGAGATAGCTGACTTCCACGGGTGAGTCAGCCCGTAAGTTTCTCTCTTAATTAAGATAGGTACTATGTACAACTAGCCCCAGAACACTTTGCTATCTGGCTGGCAGTTCCTTCATCTTGTCATTAATCCAATACTCATTTTAAGCTGTGAATTTACTGTTCAGATTTTCCTTCAAGGAGCAAATCCATGGCCTTCAGGACTACAGCAGAGAAACATAGTGGAGCCTGTCGAAGTTTCAGCTGCTGTAACTGACAATGTCTGTCTGCAGCTGCTCCAGCCTTGGGCTGCACATACATCCCTGCTTCTGTCTGGGCCAAAGCAGGAGGAAATTTGCCTAGCCAGTGGATGCTGAAGAGGAAGGCTAAAACACCCAGACGAAAACAGCCCTTTCCAGTACATAGCTTCTCTTAAGATTTCCACCAGGGCCTGAAGCAACTGTAGAACATCACTTCACCTGCACTTAAGGGCTGTGGCAACATCTGAAGCCCAGCTAAGCCTCTCCTGTTTTAGAGACCAAGTACTCTTTGAAATAAATTACATTATGCTCACAAGTAAGCCAACCAGAGAGAGCTTACTGGCTCCTTCATAAGACTTATCTTATGAATTATGACTGAAGACATCCAATTATTATTATTATTATGAGCTATAACGACAATTCAGTTCATTGGAGGTAAGAATAGCTATGAAAGCATTCTTGGAGATTAAAAAAATGTAGTAGTTTTGAAAAAATGTACAATTTCTTATTATACTGAGTTGTCTTGAAGTTATTATACACACTTGTCACTTAACCTCAAACTGTTTTCTTTCGCCTCAATAGAATCACAACATCTTTATCAACTTTAGATCTTCTGCACCTCTATCACTTACCTGATCAAACAGTTGCTTCCCTGTAGTGTTGGGCTGGATGGCAAACTCCAGCTCAGCATCCATGGTGGTAACACGCACGCTGATCTGAAAGACAGAAAACACATCGTTACAACACATTCTCTATGTGACACTGACCAATAATGAAAACCAACATCTGCCTACAGCCAGGGACCAGCCGCCAAGCCTCCAGGAATTTAACTGTCAGCAGTTACAAAGTCATCTGCCTTGCCAGCACAGTGTTCCCAGTTCCCCCTGTATGATACAACATTCCTGTTCCACAGCGTAAGAGTATATCCACTCTGTTTCTACTAATATTCCCATCTATGTATGGACACAAGAGCCATTTACAGCTTATAAAGCTTACTTTCTAGTATAGAACACTCTGGTGTCTTTCACAAGAGCACAGATGTTTCAAGCCACACACCCAGACATCCAATCCTTCCATTTGAAGGATCAATGTCAAGAAAGTCCCTGGAAGCATTAACAACTCTGCGTGCTACAGAAGACTGGTCAATACTAACAATACTGTTCCACTCTCCATGGGTATCTGCAGAAAATATAGCTCACAATCCCCGATAAGCTCTCAGGGCTTTGGGTACGAAGCAGACAGGACACAAGGATGATCTTGCGTGCTAAGGCCAAAAGTATGCATGCTGAACTAATATATGCACTAGCATGTGCAGGTGCTTCACAAACCCATAGAAGTATCTCTATATAGTTGCCTACTGCTTTCCTATTCTTTCAGGAAGGTAAAAGATCTTTAAACATTGCAGAAATAGGTTCAGGTGTAATTTAATACCACAGTCAAGATTTCATGACAATGTCAGCCTTAGACATGAGAAGTAAGATCATCAATGGTCTTTCAAAAGGAGCATTATATAATGCACTCTGTCTTGACAGGAAAGCCTCAGCATCACGTTTTCACACGTGAAATGAAAGCAGCAAGGGAGTTCCCAATTTCATCCCACAGAAGCAGGACACCTGTACATCTCTCAGCAATAGCTCTCATGAAGCTAGTTAAACAGCAGAGGCACTTCACCTCAAAGATTAGTGTAAAACAGCTTATTCCATGCACAACTCCTGATCATCCACGGGAAAACATCATATAGATTCTTCGGGGTAGATAGGAATACTCCTGCATGAACACAGATGATGTAACTTCTGACCAGGCAAAGCAAGGCCTGCAAGTACACCAAGCTGTCTGAGAATTCATTTCTATTTGCATACCTATCAACTGAAAAAGGTAGGTATATCTCACGATTTATGAACACAAGCTGCAGATATTTTAGATCAAACTGTTTTAATGCTTTTCCATCACAAAGGTTCAAAACTTGAAGTTGTACAGACCTAGCACACTGACCTTGCCTTCACAGTTCTCCTTCCTGTCAACAGCCATTTACCCTGCATCAAACCTCTCAGAACACCACACCAGCCTTCCAGAGGTGAAGGTGGGGGAAATTATGCTGAGAACAGTTTTAGCAAGAATAACTCGAAACTCGCATTTAGACTATAAGTCAACCAAAAAAGCTAGACAGAGTAAGCAGAGAAATATTCAAGGAACCACCCAATACTGATACGATCACAGCCACTTCTGATCCCTGTATGCCTACTGACTACATGGACAGATTTCACACCTTGTTTACTAAGAAAGCAGCAGCAGACTGCTGTAGAGCTACAGCCAGGATTTTTTTTCCCCCATAGGCAAGAAGCATTCTGCTATTTAAGACCAAGTCAAGTGCCAAAAGAGACCACTACCTACAAATACATTTTCAAGTTTCCCAACAAGCCTACTTGAGCCTAGGCACACCACTATTTTGTACTTTATATCCCCTTGTGATGAACCTAAAGGTTTCCTTGTTTCAAGTTCAGCTAAAAATTCAAGCATATCTATAACAGCTTAAAGGTAGGTTTAG
The DNA here is from genome assembly GCF_023638135.1 of Falco biarmicus. Taxonomy (NCBI): domain Eukaryota; kingdom Metazoa; phylum Chordata; class Aves; order Falconiformes; family Falconidae; genus Falco; species Falco biarmicus. The sequence continues at coordinate 243,754 of NC_079301.1, read as the reverse complement.
CACAGCAAAGCTGAAATCAAGAAGAGCTGCAGTTCTAACTGCTGCATGCATAAGCAATGCTATTTAGACATCATTGAAGCAAAGGTTATCATGAACAAGCAGACCAGGAATAAGTTGGTTTTGAAACCCTCTGACATCATGAATTCGTACTGAGGAAAAAACCATCCCAAGGAAGCAGCAAGGAAAGAGCAGATGACCTAATCTCATAAGCAATCACCCTTTGTTTAAAATTAGCTACTTTCAATGACATGAAGTACTGTAAAGTTATCTTGCTATGCCTTCCCAAAATTATTTTCCTCAGATCCTAGGTTGTTGACAATTGGCTAATTTCACAGTGCTTTGGTGAACCAGGAATCCAGTTGCTTGCTACAAGGACTGAACACTCCCCAAAACAGCCTTGCTACTTAATACTTGGAAGCAGTCTCTTCTATCAGAAAGAGCGCTGGCTTCTAAGCCTGACTTGCTCAGCACACCTACCAGTGAGAGCAAAGATGTCTGTAAGCCACATTTAAGTATAAGAGGGGTTACATTAAACGAGCATTAAGCAACAGGTTGCTTTTTCCTTGTTGTAAAGTATTTCCTGTTCACCTAAAACACTAATGTACCAGCTATCACGAAAGAAAAATAGTGGGTTTGCTTCTACTGTTTAAGGATAAAACACTGTAGCTACTCTTATCAGGTATCATCAGCATGAGCAATTGAACGCTGAACTATCTGAGCACAGAGGAAGCACCAGAAAACAGAACTGAAACAGTTGTGGCAGCTCTTTGAACCTGTGACCAAATAGCTTTTAAGCTATTCAGAGCAAAATAGACCTTAAAATTTGAAACAAAGCTGCTTCAGTAATTATCCTCATAATTCATGCAGAATACTTATCTGTAAGACTCACATCTTTGTTAACACACTAAAATAAGTTCCCACGCTGGAACCAGCAAAATTCTTTCACCATCACTCAAATGCACTCAAGCTATGCAGCCAGTTATCATCCTTCCATCAGCACATTCAACAGGAAGACACACACCTTTTCCCCTTTGCAGAAGCTCCCTGTGCTCAAGATGAGCAGCAGCCTCAAATGGCGTCCACACTTGCAACTACAGTCTGTTCTATTTTAAAAGACAGCAAGAGCTGAGACACTGCAGGAAACAGGCCTATGCTTTGGCCAGCCACACCCAGGCAATGCCAGCTTCCCCCATCCCATCGGAGCAGTAATACAGTCAACAGCACACTGCTGTTAACGGGCGGGGGGCCGAGCACGTCCCAGGCTGCACCGATGACATTTTAACTGCTAGTTTTGCAGTAATTTAATACTTGGTGGATAAGTTAGTTTGCTGTAAAACTGAGCTTTGTTAAGCCTCACTGGTGTGCAAGCAACGTACAATGGATTTTTTTCCTATATGCTACCAAGCCAGGTGGTGAGGCTTTTTTCCTGAGCCAGTTGTTGTGAACTGGAAAAACAAAGTGAGGTTTCTACCATTTCAGGTGGTGGGAGGCATGGCTCTCCATTCCCAGTTAGCAGATAAGAGACCTAACAAATACTGCAGAGCAGATGCAGTTTGAACAAGTGCTTTGTTTCATTTCAAGAGCCTGCATACTGGCACAGAAATACAAATCTGTTCTAGCACGTAAAAAGGCTAAAAAAGCAAGCACCAAGGGAACTTCATTCTGAAAGATACCCAGGGGCCACCTCACTAACAGCAAGTCAGTCCCACCCATCTTCATGTGCTCTGCCTGCAGCTCAGCCAAGCTACGAAGAGACCTACAGACCACCATCATGTCCGACAAGCAAGTACCAGGCACTGCATGTTCACTTTCATCCTCCTCATTTGAGGTCTCACTTTTACTAAAACCACTTTACACAAGGGTTACACAACAAAAGTGCTATACTGAAAGAAAGCCAACATGATCCAGTTTCAGCATGATTCAGACTCTTGTTTGCCTTGTCCCTTGAGAATTACCCTGCCAAAGCACAAGTGTTTAGCATTAACACTTATTCTAAGAAAATACTCAAGATTCACTTGCATTAAGCTTTAGTATGGCATATTTCTAAACCATCTAATGAGATTTTTCCAGGTTTGAGGGCTGGCATAACCATCAGCATGCTTACCATTTGGGTTGCAAACAGAATAAAATGTTCCTCAATAAGATAAGCAACTTCATCTGCTAGGCATATACAAATCTAGCTCTGTCAGCCCAGGCAGGCAAGGTGCACACTGCTGAAATGTAAGGAGTAGGAGTAAATACAGCGAGGAGACATTGCCCACTAATGATCAGATCACAAGGTTCACAATGGCAGCATTCATACCAGGTATACACCCCTTTTCCAAAATTTGCTAGTAAACTTTTGTCTTAAAATTTCAACACTCAGGAGATGTTGTTAGAAGACTTACTGGATTTCATCATCAACAAATTTACCCAAAAACCCCTATCTTAACACAGTAAATTACACTCAAATTCTATTTAAAGCAACTCATTGAGTTTTTTCATCACAGCATTTACAATGCACTCACTGCTGCACCCAAGTGTCTGCAACTCTCTGCATTCTGCTCAGATCTTAAACCAGAGGTTTTATCCTAGTATGTGGCCTCAAAATAGCCTTCTTTTGGTTTTCCATCATCATTTAATATAGTATTTTACATACAAAGAGCTAGCAACATTATATGAAAAGCTTCCTGAGGTGGCCATCCTGCACATTACAAGAAAATTCGAGTATCATATTTCAACAGGCAAATTTACACTCACCAAGCTAAAAAACACTCAAGAAAAAAAGCCCACATTTAACCGATTCATTTCATAATAGCTACAGGAAAGAGCTAGAAACCTAGCAACTCTTCCTCTTCTCTATTTGAGGAATTACCATTGTTCTACCAGTCTAAGCACAGCTAAAGATTGCCACTACCAAAGCATACTAAAGAGCTTCCTGCTGCCAAGGACAGCACAGTGGCCAGGGCAGGACTCCTGTCACAGGCAGAACCCCTTGCATGGAAGAGACACTGTTACAGCCACAGAGCTGCTGCAGCCAAGAAAGCTCCTTTTGACAACTAAGAGCTTTCACAAGCTACAGGACACCACCACCCTCCTCCCATGGTGTTTAGCAGGCTACAGGAAACACACTTAATAGACAGTGGTACCAGGCACCTATTTGCACCATCTTTTCAGGTGTTTTAACATTGCCCATATACCTTCAAGTCTCACTTTCTGCCCAACTGAGATTCCCAGCAAGTTTTACTAGCAGCAGTGGCTATCAGTTACCTTCCAGGTCTCTGAGCGAGCCCTACTAATAACCTGCTTTAACTACTTCCCAAGACAAAAATCTGTAGCTGCATATGGCACGACAAACAGGAAAGACTGATACCGCCACACCAAGGAATGGATGTATTATTTGTACTAATGTCCCAGCGCACCGAGTGGTGCAAGAGGTAGAACAGACAGTTCTGTTTGTTGTAAGCTGAGACAGGAACAGGGTACTAGGAAATTCATGTCAGAATAATAGGTAGAGTCAGCACAACAGAGCATCAACCTCTGCAAAACCCTGACCCTGAGCTAAAGCTTCTTTCCTCCCTGGATTTCCTAAATGAAAGGAAGCTGTTTATACCCTGCTGGTCTGAGGGCTTCAAGCTTCAGATACTCATGTTTCCCAGCTTCAAGCCATAAAGTAGACTATTTTCTGGGAGAAAATGGCATAGGGAAGAGTTATACTTGACTGTTATGGAACATAAGTAATCCAGTCAAAAAGAAATTCCAGGCCATCATTTATAGACCCCTCTATGCTATAGGGCACCAGTTCACCCAGCAGCAGTTGCTGCAGGTAAAGATACTAGACCAACAGCATGCATCAGTTTCAACAGCTCTGACCAGAGAAGCACATCAAATCCAGCTGGAGCTGCACAAACTCTGAACTCAACACCACATAAGGCACTCTAATAATCTAAAAGCCTTCCCAGTTTTGGCTTTCAGCAAAACTAGCAACAGTATAGTTGTTACAGTGAGAATTGCTCTCCTGTCCCTTAAAACACGGAAGTGTTTTCTGTGGGACAAATGCTCCCCAGGGCTGCACTTCCCACCACACCAGCAGCCAACGCAGGCCTGCTACAAGGACAGGAATCACATGCCAACCTACAGAGCGAGACAGGGCATTGTGCTCTGCTTGGCCTCAGAAGAGTGTCAGAGGTAATGCCCCCCACCTGCAGCACCACCAATACTCACAGACATCTGGCTTCTTCCCGAGTGCCAGCGCTCTGCTGTAACAGCCCTGGGTCCTCTGTGTCAGGGTGAGGATGGAATCGGGTCATGTGAAAGTGCTTGCAATTTCTAAAGGGATTACACTTAATTAAACCAAGCCCCCTTCCAGCAGTCTTAGAGAGCCTTTTCATACCCCTAAGCTCATCAGGGAATGGAACAGCAGCAGGCACACCCCAGGTACCAGCCCCAGCACTGCTGCACTGCAGCCCTGGAGACAGCCTTAACCCTCCCAAGGGCTCCCAGGAGCATGCCAGCCCTCTCCACCACCCTCCTCCCGGCTCAGCTGGGGACACAACTCATTTCAGGGGAGCCACAGGAGGGGCAATACAGCTAAAGAGGCATCCCATTCCACCCCATGATGATAATTTGGATAAAGTCACCGTAATATAGTGGATGAAGATGCCTGCCCTCCTTTGATCCACTCTGTACCAGTGAGCCCCAAGTACAACTTGTGCTATAGCGTACACATTGTAACATCACCCTTACAGTCACTGACTGTGTCTTGGCTTTGTTTTGGTACCTAACTACAGCCTGTAGCAGGAATTCACCTTTTAAAGAATCCCTAATGATTTTAGTGCAAAGCCTGAAGACAAAGAGCTGATGATACATCTTTTAGTCATCTTATAGTAAGATTAAAAATGGACACAAGCAAAGGTCATTAGCTGAAAACATTTTACCAGATAAAGAAGACACCCCCATGATTGTTGTAAAAAGAAGGGGGGAAAAAAAAGGGAAAAAACCCCACCCAAAAATACACTTTCCCCACCCATCCCCTGTTCTTTCTGAACATTTGGCAGCACAGCATCTAAGCTCATTTTGCAGAAGTAGTTGTCAGTTATTCAGTTGGGGCTATTTTTAATGTCATTTCCGACAAAATCAGATAGATATGGACTTGACTGTACCTTTCAGCCATATGCTAGTCATAAACAAACCCCAGCTGTCTGTACCTGCTGTATGTTGAGACATTACACAGGATGGTCAGCTATAGATCGTGGAACAAATATCTGAAGGTACCAAGATGCCTAGGGATGTTGCAGCTTACTGCATTTCTTGTGTTGTTACAATATGCACCCAACCACCATTTAAAACCAGCTCAATACTATAAGCTTCAGATGACTTTACATGAACAAGACACATGGCTGTCATTAAAGCAAAAAAAATGCCAACTGTAGCAGTCAGACTCTGCCAGAAATGACAGGTTTACATGAAGCTTCCGTCAAATTTCATCCATTGTTATGCTGAATTCCACAGCTCAGTGTCATCTACTGAGGGAAATTCCAGTTTGTATCTATAATAAAACTAAATTAAAAGCCACCTACAGAGGAAGGGCGGGCTTCTCTGTGGGCTGCCAATGACAATAGAAACAAGAGACTGGGTAGTGCAATCTCAATTAATGGGCTCAACCACTTTTTGAGTTCAGCTTGGCAGAGACATCAAGAACGGTAGCCTGGAAACACAGAAAGAAGCCCCAGTAACAATTTTTTTTCTGGCCTGTTCCCTTACCCCCACCACCCCTGCAGAAGGATGGAGGAGATCGTACACCCAGCATGCTATGAAACACACATCACTGGGCTCTAGACCAAAACATGAAGAACTGGCAGCATCCTCCAGATTCCACTGGGAAGTGCGTATTGCTGCTGACTGATCTAGAGATAGTTCACCAATGCGATCCTAGTCTTCAAGCAGAGTCCACAGCCACTGGATTAACGTGCAGAGCCCTGTGGCCACACACGCAATATACTGCTCTATCCCAAGCAAACCACCTATATTAATCAGTTCATTTAAAAAAAAACACAAAACACCAACAAACTGCCTTCATTAAAAATCAAATGACAGATAGGCCTGAGCATCCTCAATAAAATCTCATACTTGGGTCAGTATTTGAACTCAAAATGGTTAAAAGAGCAAATCACATTAATTGCAGCATGATTATCATATACAAGCAAGCTGGCCAAATGATAAACTAAAGAAAAGCTGGGAGACGGCACCACTAGCCGACATCCCAGGCAGACAGACAGTTCTGCCGGCTCTGGTGTCCTCCGACACTGCAGAGGTGCTGAGCTGTGCCCAGCTCCCAGGCTGTTAATGCACGAGCGCCCAGCCCGGCCAGCAAAGCACCAGTCAGGCTAAATCTAACTAGATTTGCACTCACATGGTCTTATTCCTTCCCTGTGAAGCAACACAGGAGCAAGCCAGTTAAGATGCAGAAACTGCTGTGGAGCCACACCTTAATAAAGTCACATTACAGCTGTCCCCCAGCAACCTCCACCACTTGCTCTCAGTCCCCAGCAAGGCAATGCAGCGAGCAAGCCACAGCTTTCACATAGCTTCGCAAACCAAGACGTTGAGGACAGCAAGAGGAAAAAGCTGCCACAGGAAGCAAGCCACAGCAACAGCAGGCAAGACTGAGAAAGTTCACAGCTTTGAAGAGCCTGCTTGCAGAAAGTGAGCTGAGAAAGGGTGGAGGAAGGAGAGCCCGGGCTGCAGGAAGCCAGACATGCCCTGTGACATACATGCACATCTGACACATGTCTTGCTTCGGCAGAGGCACCGAGGGGGTGCTGCCAATGCAGAAAGCACTCTGCCTGTAACTTCCAGCAAAATTCACCTTTATAGCACTGATGTATTCACACAGGGCAAGGGGGAAGCTGGTTACAGCACACTGGCCATTAAAAAGCTACCCTGCAGGTCAGCCGCTCTAAAAACTTCCACATTAGTCACCAAGTGCTAGAAGTACCTCAGTCCCATGCAGAGCTTGGAAAAGCAGAGAATTTCTGCTTTATCTAACAAAAGAGTTCAAAGTAAGTTGGTTCTGTGTCCATTCCCAACAGCATTTTCTATACAAGTTTTCTGACAGGGTTTCTACCAGGCATTGCATCCAGTGGCTGAAAGAACCAATCCCTACTCTTGGAAAGGGTAAGGAGAAGAGACTGACTGAGGTTGCTCTAAAAATCTGGAACAAAACCTAATGCTAAAGCAGTCAGCTTCAAAAAAGGAAACCAAGTGATTTATCCTAACATAAACCCTGTCATACGGTAGTATCAGAGCCCCAGATATGTATTTGTTTGGCTGTTAACAAAAGAAACTATTTCGAGATGAATTTTGACTGCTCATCTCCCAGTGATAAAAAAATAAATTTCTTCCATATAGTCAGTGGTAAACAGGAAAGTTCCTACAAGAAAAAAATAATCAGTTTCCTTGAAGACACTTGCTGCCATTGAAAAGGTAATGCCTGCAGAGCAGGGCAACACAGCATCGTTGTGCTGGTTTTCTGGTTCTCAAGACTAGGTGTGAGAAGCCACAACTACCTTCCATTGAAGCCCCCCTTTGCAGCTGATCAACACCTAGTATTCAGAGGGGTCTAAGGGGATCTTATCTTCCTTGCAGGACATGTCCATCAGGCCAGAGATCAATTACTCATATCTAGACAGGGAGTCTACTTCAGGCATCCTTACATGAACTAGGGCTTCTTTTTTTCCCCTCAGGCGGTGGAGAATCAGATTTATTACCTCCAAGGACACTCTCTGTAAAGAATGAGGTCTCCTTCAAACCACATTCAGAGCTCATTAAAGGGCTTAAAAGAAAAAAAAAAAGCCTATTCCTTATGCAAAGGGACTGACATTTGCAACTGCCTTACTTTAGAGCCCTTCATTCACCCACCCTGCCCCAACTTTTCAGTTTTCTCATAATCAATGTTTCAAAGGTCCAGAGCTGTCATCTTCAATTAGTACTAGAGAGCACATGCTAGTAATACAAGAACACAGAGACACACAAAGCCAGGGCTATGCCAATGTTTCTTAATAGGCTGGAGAACTCAGCATTTTAGAACTCTGGAGGAATCATTTACCCAATTTCAGTAGTGATTTGATTTGGGCAGGCAACTTTTACAGGAATAAAAGTTCTACTTTATAAGAGTATTACTATAAAGTTATTCACTCAAAACAGTAACAACAAAAAAAGAAAGACAGGGAATTCCCCTACCCCTGCACAGCATGGCTTCTAAAATCATTAATGACATGTTTCCAAGTTAAAGCTACTTGAATAGAATTCCTTCCTTTTCAAGCGAGCAGACAGCAAGTTGTCATATCCTACCAGTGGTGTTTCAACACCATAGCTGCTAGCAGCTTGCCACGCTGTCCACAGGGCAAAGAGTTTGACAAAAGGAGTTGCAAGATGAGTGTACTAAGCCAGTAAAAGAAGCTGTGGGTGAGTCCCCCACATTTACAGTCACATCCAGACACTTGTATGCCTCTTATTACACAACTTACAACCTCGTGCAATGGATTAATTCCTCTATTTTTGCCATTTCCTTTCTCATAAATAGATTCCTCACGCACCTCCCTTTGCTTTCCTTTAGCTGTTCCAAGCCATTAACGTTGCTGTTTGCTATTTCTTTAGAACTAGTTTGAAGAGGCCCTTAGAATAACTATTTTTGTACCAGAGAGAACATCCTTTGTAGGCAAAAAACAGGAGACTGAAGCAGAATCATGGGGGAAAACCCTGACGCCTTTTCCCCATCATCTGGATCAGGAGGTAAAGCTCAAATAAAAATCTAGCAATGCAGTTGCCATCATTCAGCTTCCACACTCCAGATAGCTTTGTGTGTTTTTTTGTAAATACTCCTTTGTTTTATGCCTGTTAGAAAGTGCTATTCTCTGGAGAAACAGTATATGCCTATTACGTCCTCTGCACACTAATAGTAGGGTTGGCAGTTGTACTTCACATGTCTGAGCTTAACCACATCCCCAGCTAAAGCTCTTCAACTTAAAGGCAGTGGGCATTTCTGAAATGCCAGCAGTGGTAAGGGTGGCATTCCTCACAGCTATTGTGTGCTCCTCCTAGGCAATCCTGTCCACAGCTTAGAAACAAGTACGCTGTGCCCCCCACCCCTTCAGCTGCACACCACACACTAGCGTTAATGACCCTGCCCGCTACTGCAGCTATTTAACCAGCAAAACTGTTCCAGCACTCCCCACCACCACTGGAAGCATTTCAGATTTTCAGAAAAGACTCTTGGACAGCAGCTTTTCCCCCCACCCCTAAACTTGATTTAGCCCAGTTTTTCCCTCCCGAGCTTCACTCCAAAGGCAGGGGATTCCCCGGTACCATTTAACAGCTGCAAAGACCCAGTTCAAGGGGTTAAGCAGACAAGCCTGGTAGCCAAGACCCATTTCCAGACAGCCAATAAGCTTTCCAAACCCAGCATCCAGTGGATGTCTGCCAAAGTTACAAGCAGCTATTTTGCTGGAAGGGGCTCAAAACAAGAACAAGATCCAGACAGGATGCTAACAGGACAAGTGCGAACTGCACAGAGGCATCACGTGTACAGTAAGTACTTGAGGTTCGTGAGCCAATAGACTAATTACTCATTCCCCATGTAAAGGTCTCTAAATTCACCTGCAGTTAAGAATTGGTTTAGAGGTGACTGAGAATTGAGGGCAAATTTTAAAAAAAGCAGCTATGCTCAGACACTATGTTTACCATTCAAGAGACTTTCCACAGACAACATGAAGATAACTGCTGTGACTGAGCTGTTCCTTCCAAAGGATTCTCACGTTTGAATGAGCAAGTCAGAAGCGTGCTTATTGGTTTGACTTGTTTCTCTGTTCCTCAACTGAGAGACACCTAGCATTTCAGCTCACTGGTAATGAGAGGGGTGGCTGAACACAGGGCTGCCTGTTTCAGACATCCCAGGCACTGCCTGGGTGTGGCACATCGAGTTCTTGGCCAGCGCACAGCCCTCACTGAATAACTGAACAATAGCCAGACTTCTAGGAGCTAGAACACAGCCTTACTGTGGGATCTGACTGCCCAGACTATGAGCCATCCCTCCAGATTTAACTGCAGGCATAGTGAAGTGTGAGGTAAAGCTGTTTCATCATCCTTGCTTTGCAGTTTTATCATTTCCAGTGTGCTAGACAAATCCTGCAACTTCCTTTTGGTACAGGGTCTCATTTAGGCTGGCTGCCTTCTCCTATCCATTTAGGTCATGCTTCCCTAAGACACAGGATTTCCCTGAAACAGCTCAGTTAATACTCAGTCTCTCCACCCACACTTGCTTCCCTCACCACCAACCTATTTTAGGTTTTAAATAGTTCTGTTGGAACTGTACAGAGTTCATAAAAGACCAGCCTGTCATTGCTTAAGTACCTTTTGTTATTTTAAGCTCCATCTAGTTCAAGCACTTGAGCTTTCCTAATATAGAGCGTAGCTACCACACCAGAACACACAGAACCCTGTGTCTCAAGGGGCTCCCAAAGGGATGCAGAGATGTGGGGAGCTGCCGAGAGCATTATCAGCCCACACAGAGTGCGGTCCAACCACCAAGGCACACCATCCCACGTGGCCTGCACTGTCCCAAATGGCCTTCTTCGGTTCCCATTAGCACTCCATGACTATGCTGCAAGCAGGACCAAAGAATGAATCAGGCTGAGAATAACTCATCTGTTATTTTTTCCCCAGCAGAACCATCTCATTGGTCCCATTCACTACATTTACACCAGAGTACTGCTACTGGCGCAGATGACAGGAACAGGGAAGGGTAAGATGGCTTTTTGGGTACAATGGGACAAGATGGGCCAGGCTATTGAACCATTTCTTGCTCTTCGCTCCCAGGCACTCCTGCTTTATCCTCTGCAGCAACTCCAATGCCCAACCCTTTGGCAGAAAACTGTGTTAACGGCATGTGCACATGTGGCTTGGTGAGGGATAAATCTGACCAAGCTAGCAGAACAGAACTGATGCACCATAGAGTTGGACTGTCAAAGGCAGTGCAAGGCAGAAACACACAGATGGGACCAAAACTTTACAGTGACAGCAAACCATCAAAGCCCTCGAACATGCAACCAAGTTTATCTAGTTCATTAAAGGCTGCAATTAAATGCACACTCTCAAGTTCACACTCATACACCTCTTGAAATACATTGTTTGAAAGGAGGCTATTGGAAAAGAATGCCTGATAAACTTCAGTTGACATAAACTTCATATAAACTTCACTCCAGACAGAGATACATGCATGAAGACATTGTTAAATGTCCAGATATCCCAATGGTCAAATAAGATCTATCATCATATCTTCCTTTTAAATACAAGTCCATCACATACTACCCTTACAACACAGGGAATTTAGAGAAGATGATAGTGGGCATTCTATAGATCAGGCAGACACCATGAGACCAAGCAGTCAAAAAACTGCTACAACAGAAGGTATCACTTAGACCATTTCAGATGCAAAAGTAACACTGTGTATCATGTAGCCTTTCAAAGAAAGCCTGGTTAAACTGAGGGGAAAAAGTAAAAAACAGACCTTTTTTTTTTAATAAAAACCCATTTAATTACCCTTCCACTCCAGAGTATTTCTTCTGTAATCTTTCAGAGTGCTATCACAAAGTCTGTTAAAACAAGAAGTTACAGCTACCTGAACATTATTTGATATCTGTTGGACCCAAATGAAACGCTGTAGCTGTCTCTAGTGTTTTAGAGACGGTAAGAATTTAAAGAACAGAATAAAGCCTTACGAGTTCCAGTGGCTGCTACAGAGACAGCCTATTCCCACTTTGCTACAGGGCTGCATGTTCTGAATCAGTGCTATAAGCATTGCTAAGCAGCAGCCATCAAAAGCATCACTAACATACTGCTGCAGGACCCTTGCGGCTTAACATCTTCTGGTCTATGCTAGCTTCATGTAGGAAGGTGTTTTTATAATATTGCCTGTACATAACTAGAGACACCCTGCATAGATCAACTGTACCAGCAAACACAACAGATAGCTGCACTCACAGGTGAATGGGTTTCTGTTAGGTGTTCCTTAAAACAGGGTTTGCTTTTGATAGTTTTTAATCACCATACTTAACTAGCTCTTTTATTTTCTCCATGCCTCTGCACCCTAGAAGACAAGGTTAAGAACTTCCAGGCACCTATGCAACACTTCACAAGTTCCAGTACTTTCCAAGTTGTCTTTGTCAAGAACTTTTGTTCCACTGTACAAAAACAAGACCCTGAACAATCCAATCTAACTTAGAAAACGTTCTAACTTTGAAATGACCTCGCTCTGAGCATGGGGTTGGACCAGATTACTTCCTGGGTTCTTCTCTCTCAGCTTCACTTTTTCAGTAATTCTGCAAGACTGCAGAGACTGTTGTGGAGCTACCTTGCATTAACATAAACATTTATAACGCTCATGACAGAAACTGACTTCTGTCAAGCAGGCAGGAGCAGTTTCCTTACATGATTTCAGTTTCGATATTTAGATCCTTTAAATCTCCTCCACAAACAGATGTTACAGACTACCTTTATGCAGCCAAACATACAGATAAGCAGTTCTATTAGTGCTCTTCCTGAAGCTGGAGGTCAAAACCAAGAAACACAACCATATAGTAGGAAAAGAGATAGCCAGATGATGAGTATATCTCCTGTGTAAGGCAACATACATGCAAATATAACTTACAAAACAAACAATAAAACTTACTACAGTAACCGGAGGTAGGGAGTCTGCAAAGCAATCTTTTGCAAAGAGCATTCATAAGTCAGCTTGAGAGCTTAGCTCTTACTCATATCTGCTGCATAGGGTTGCTTTTGGGTATGTTTTCAGGTTTTTTCCATATGCTAAGGAACAGCAGCATAGGATTTGCATGCATTAATTCAACTTTGATCAAAACTTGGGGCTCCTTGTATGTTCCTGCACACAGATACCTCACCCCCTGCAGCACATCCCCAGAAGACTAGGAGCAGTAAGAGCAGCTAACTACTCTTGCTCAGGCTTGTCATGAAAATGGGTAAGTCCACATCAATGAATCTAATAACCCACCTTTCTCTAAGGGAATGGCAGACCAATGAAATCACTTTGTTTACCAGACTGTCTGAATCCCCTCAGATCCAAATGATTTTCAAATCCTTCCGAACGCCGCCAAATCACACCTGTCATTAGAAGACTGTAAAAGCATTTCACTGGGAAGTCCTCTATGACAAACATTTCTGAGACCATACCATTTGCAAAGAGATGAGGAAAAACCTGAAAGGACAAAGTAATGCAGCACAGTCCCAAGACACAAAGGAAGCCACATAACATGCACCCCTCCTCCAAACTGAGGGAACCAGCTTACTGAGAAGCAAGCCATGATGCAGCGAATCTTAAATTTGAAATACATTATACTAATTTGAGGGGTTCTGCATAAAAAGAACAAGACACCCACCAACCAGCTTTTATTGCAGCATGAAAGAGATGCGGCTGGTCACCTCCTCTGACTAAGCACTTGGTGATTAGTGGCAGAAGAGAGGTAATTGGTGCACAGAGGTGAATCAAGTACAGAGCAAGCTACAAAGCTGATGTATTAAATTTGTCAGAACTGAAACAGCAAAGGAGCAGGGCAACAGTTTGTCAGATTTCTAGTTGATTTAGCATTTGTCAGAACAAAACTAAGATAGCATCACATTTCCTGTGCATGATGCCGAAGCAAGTATTGTTCAGGACATCTCCAGTTGATTGCTCTGATCTTGCAGTGACTTTGAAGTTAGTCCTTCTACTTGCTCTATCTTTTGATAGAGAGATTCAAGACAGACACTAGAGTGATATGCTCTTACAGCTGAAAATGCTGACATATCCTCATGCAAAAAAGTTCTCTACCCTAATCTGTTGGGTGTACAGAGGGATATTCAAACTGAGCATAATATGTTACATTGCAGACTGCAGTCAACCTTCAACTTGAGATGTTAGTAACAAACCAGAGAGCAAGGAAAAAAAAAAAAACCAAAAACAAAGACAACGAAGGTTTTTGAGCTTGAACTAGCTTCCACATTTATGGCTGTCAACACAACACTCTAGGTATACATTGTGCCCATCAGCACTGAAGACACCAATGTCTACAAATTTCACGTAACCTGAAGCAGTTACAGTAGCAAGTCATTAAAAGGAAAGCAAAAAAATTCTGAGTCTTTGGGAGCATACTGCTAGACCTTACCGCTTCCCAGTTTGTCACAGCTGGGTCAGAATACCATCAGTATGAGGTGCAATTTAGTGCTTTAAAAAAAAAAAAATTACATCAAGTTGGTAGTAAACACTTTTTGATTTTTTTTTTATTTTATTTTTTTAACACCAGGTTCAGGTAACAGAGGATCCTTGCTTTTGGAGCAAAGGACTAACCTTCTAGCAGCAAGGAAAGCTTGTTATCTCAGTATTCCAGGAAACAGTAAGTTACAGTCCAGCTTCTGTAACAAAGGCAGCACAACAGAGCTGCAGGCTGGAGGACTGAGACACATAGCTTATTCCAAGTGTTTTCCTGGTTTAGTGATAAAGTGTTTTATGGTGCTGAGTAAGAACGTTCTCAAAGCCTAATACCTTCCCAACCACAGATTCAGAGCTCTCCTGTATTCTAAGTAATACTAGCCTTTTCTGACCCCATTATTCAAGCTACTAATAACCTTACAGTTTTTGAGGCTGCTCACAAAATGAGCAGTCTTGTCACAGTTCATTCATACAGCAGCTTCTGGTTCTCTAGGAGATTGTGAATATTGCCTAGAATATAATCATTTTACTGCTCTTCGCTTCCTGTATTTCACCAATGCAAACAAATTCACACATTAAGTGCTCCTTGGTGAAAAATACAGATATTGCAACAAAAAATCCAGTTGTTCACACAGCACATTTTCAGAAATAAAATGGTTTCTCAGCTTGAGTTCTGATTCTTCACTGAGGATTAACTGTAGCCACAGAGCGCTGAATACAGCCAGACACTGGATTCAATACATCTCTGCTAGAGTTCTTATTATCTACCCCAATAAAACAAATGAACTAGTCCACTTTTGAAAAAGTGATTTTAAGTTTCCTACATATAAAGATATATGTAGGGGCAAATGAAATAACCAGATGTTGGCAAAATAGTTATTGATGTTCAAGCTTTTGACCTCATCTCCGAGCATGGCGTTATCTTAACATTTGGTATGTAACATATAGTAGATACAAACAGTAAACTGGAAAGGCAACAGCTCTCTTAGACACGCTGCGCAGTGTCTCCATTAATGAATGCTGTCAAACAAAACTTAGTGGAATACATGAATATCATGAGTAACATAACCTAGTGTCATCCTGAAAGGACAACTTGGGGGTTGGTATACCCGTTGTCCCCAACAAAAACACACACACACAAACCACACACCAAGCCAACCTGCGTCATGATGTTGCACGCTGTTATTACTTAGACACAGAGTATTCTATTATCTCAGCTGCATCATAAGCTACAATACAAGCAAGTTTCTTTCACCCCATCTAGCTTTCCAGGTAATTTTGCTTTCCTGGCATATAGTTACTAGAAGATCTGGTTTAGTGGTCAGATACCAACTAATTAGTTGGGTGCTATTGAAAGGCATTTAAAGGACAAGGCAATCATCAGGCACAGTCAACATGAGTTCACAAAGGGAAAGGCCTAACTAATTTTATATCCTTCTATGATAACATCAACCACCTAAAGGACAAAGGGAAGGTAGTGGATGCAGGGTTTGTTGGATTTTGGCAAGGCTTTTGACACTGTCCCTCACAGCATCCTTCTGGACCAGCTGTCCAACTGTGCGATGAGCAGAGGTTTACAGTGCACTGGGTGAAGAAATGGCTGGAAAGCACGGCTTAAAGGGCTTCAGTGAATGGGGCTACACCTGGCTGGCAGCTGGTCACCAGTGGTGCTCCTCAGAGCTCAATCCTAGAGCCAGTGCTGTTCAATATTCTTATCAATGATCTGGCTGCTGGAGTTGAATGCACCATTAGCAAGTTTGCTGATGATATCAAACCAGAAGATGCTACTGGGTCTTTCAAGGGCCAGAAGGCCTTGCAGAGGGACCTAGGTAGATTAGAGCATTGGGCAGTCATCAATGGCATGAAATTTAACAAGAACAAATGCCAGATTCTGCACCTGGGATGGAGGAGCATGGGGCACAAGTCTAAAATGGGAGAGGAGCAGCCAGAGATCAGCCCTACAAAAAGGGACATGGGGGTGCTGGTCAGCAGCAGCTCATAAGGGGCCAGCAGCAAGCCCTAGCACTAGGAGTGCAAACTGCACCCTGTGGGGCATCAGACACTGCAGAGCAAGCCAGTCAAGAAAGGGGACTGTCCCTAAGCACTCAGCATTGGGCAGCCTCATCTTCAGCACTGCACACGATGCTGGGCCCCACCATTTAAGTATGTGGAGGTGCTGGAGCGCATCCAGAGGGCTGGAAGGTATGTCCCATGGGAAACAGCTGAGCACGCTGGGTTTGTCTCGTTTGGAGAGGAGGTGGCTGAGGAATGACCTTGTTGCTCTCCGCAGCTTCCTGAGGAGGACACATGGAGTGGGAGGTGCTGAGCTCTTCTCCCTGGGATCCAGGGTCTGGACACCTGGGAATGGTTCAAAGCTGCACAGGGGGAGGCTTAGTCTGGACATGAGGAAGCATTTCCTTAGAGAGAGGGTGGTCAGACATTGGAACAGAGAGCTGGTCAATGCCGCAAGCCTGGCAGTGTTTAGGAGGCATTTGGACAATGCCCTTAATACTACACTTTGACTTTTGGTCAGCCTGAGGGGGTCAGGCAGCTGGACAGGATGGTCATTTTAGGTCCCTTCCAATTGAAACATTCTTTTTATTTTTGTGATGGACAGTCCTATCTATTTCTTTTAGAGCCCAACAAAAAGGTAAAAAACCATTTTGTATATTGCAGGCACACTGAACAGAAAAATAGTTTCATTACAGGACGAAATCCCTCACAAGTTAAAAGCTCTTACCCAACCTAACACAGAAAAACTTCATCTCCTTTGAAGGAAGCTACAGAAACCAAGTTCACTGGGAACCTTTAACTTTCCAGTTTCCACCTTTAGAAAGCTACTCTAACAATCTTGAAGCTGTATATTCAAGATAAAATATGAAAGCAAGAAGAAACTCACCATGAAAGTAAATGAGCATATCTGAAACTATATCCATGCCTTCAATATCCAACATGTTAGCAGATGAAAATTCTTGTTTAAAATAAGGGGAAAGGAAGGACAAGAGTGGAAGTTTTCTTTTAGTTTAAATTCAATGTCTACCATCTCCATACAACTGAAACAAATGTTAAGCATACTTACTATTACAAAAATGAAAAAATTTTATCTCCTGACCCTTTCTTGACCAATTATCAGCATTACTTTTCTAACACTAAAAAAAAAAAAAAAAAGGAGAAAGAAAAAAAAAAATGTATCTGGAGCACCAGTTCTTACTCAGTTTTCCTCACAGATACACCATTGGTCAACAACTGCAAGAACCACCTCTTCCACACATGGAGGAAGAAAGCATTTCTAAATAGGTCTGTACAAAGACTTCTATGCCAAATGCCTCTTGCTAACTTACATATTAACAGGTCAAACATTCACAAAGTGTCTGCTTAATTTATCAGTAAGTAAAGCCTTTCTTTTATTGTACATGTACAAATCGCTCCTTCTTTATCATTTCTAACTAGAATTCCAAGGATGCCAGTGAGATGTCATACTAACAGGATTGTTTTCACGTAAGAGGATGTATTGGACCACCAAGTACGGTGTGGGTTTTGTATCATCACTTTTTTATTGGGCAACATGATATTGCTAGAATTTGTCAGCAGTGGAACTGCCTTACTTCCTTACAGAGTGCTTTCAGAACCATTTGCTGCCATTCTGCAAGTCCTGGGGATTACAATCATTTTAGGATGATATAAAGTTCTGGATTTTAGTAGAGACAAAAACATGCAACCAGAACACTCCTGTTCATCCAGCAGCCAGCCTGAATAAAAATGTTGTTTTTTAAGGAAACAGACTTTTTAATTCACTCTTCCAGAATAGCATATTTAAAGGGTGAAAAAAGTTATACCTTAGTATTCTTAGAGACATTATGAACAAAAAGCCACACCTCAGGGGATGTTGAAAAAGCCTTGGCACTCTAATAACTTGTCTGGCAGCTAATTTTTTGCTCTGTAACCAAACACAGAATTAATAAAGTTCAGTACAGTTTAAAAGCTATGGCAAGTAAAGATTTAGCCTAGAACTTCATGCCTTACTAGCCTGTGTTGCATAAAACCAAATACATTAAATGCTGTGACTATGTGATTGATCAGACTGCAATGGCAATTTTTTTCCTGTACTTAGTCACTTTCCCACCATAACCAGGTCTCCCAATCCAGAGGGGAAAAAAGGTTTTAAGTCAGAAGGGCTTATTACAGAGAAGAGGACAAATCAGTGATATACAGATGGACAAGAATGGCTCCTGGCTACAGGAAATTATCAGTTTTGTTTTCCAGGTATTTTCTTTTTAAAGCATCTAAAGGCATAAAACTGCAGAATAGCAGTTCTTCAATATGCTGCACACAAGATTCTCTAACATTGACTTAACCTGCTGTCCCCTAAAGAAAAACAAAACAAAAAAACCCACAAGACTTTACAGTATTCACCCTCCAGTACAGTGAAGTCTGCTCTCCTGAGGAGCCTTCCTCTAAGAAACAAGCTGACCAACAGAACTAGAAACTTGCAAGAGAGCATAGATCTGCCTGCACCCACACATACCACGCCATTCTTATTCACTACTTCAGTTACCCTTTCTGATCTCTCCTGAGATTTCGTTTTCCTCTACACAGAATCACTGCTGGCAGAGAGAGGAGTTTGTCTCTTCCCCCTCCTAGTCAGTCATCTCATTCTTGCCAAATTGCACGTTTCTCTAGGGAGCAGATCAGATTCAGAGCTTTTTCATTCATTCCTCCATTAGGGGCACCCCTGTGCTTTTGTCTGTAGCTATTCATCAACCAGCAATGGCCAAGGGAAACCTAGCGTGGCCAAATGCTCCTCTTTCTTCGCCTGGGAATGGGATAAGAACCAAACATCATTCCCTCACCCAAACTTCGTATTTTTTAATAGGTTCCTCAGAACAACTACAGCTTCAGAGATGTTGTAACAGCTAGGAAAAAGCATTTTGCAGGCATCATACCATTAAAAATCTCTTAAAATAGTGTTTTCTCCCCATTTAATATTAAGTTCAACAAGCTGCTATACAAGGGCCAGCCATTTATGACTGCCCCAGTGCTCCATCACAGGATCACACATTCATACAAGTGAAGAGCTCCTTTCACAGCTGCACAGGAAGGAAGCAGCACTAGATCACCTACACCTCTGTATTCACAGTGGCTGTAGCCACAATTGTCTCTTGTCAATATAAGGCCCAAACCTCTGCAATTTCAGGTTTTAAACCTCCAGTTACAGCTGATCCTGTGGTTTTATAACCACCAAGCCTGTCAGTGACTGTCTCTTCCTACATCCCTGCCAAGTATTTGCTGCACAATCTTTTAAACTTTACATCAAGAGTCAACACTAGCTACTGGAGTTAGAAGGGTGGGTTTTATGCCTGCAGGTTCCAAAACACTTGAAAGCTCCACCTAGAAACAACCACAGAAGCGTTACAGAGAGGTTTGCCCAGAAGAGTAGCCTTCCTCGAATCTAGAGACTTCAGCCTGCTTTAGAAGTTTCAGATGGGAGAAAAACAAACTCCTTTGATGCAGTATGATTGGCTGCACCATGCAAATCCCTGCTGTTCCCAAACACCCCTAGGGAAAAGCAAGCAATTAACTGGCTGCTTACTAGTGCTCCTAATTTACATCAGTTAATTGCCCTGGATTATTCCTGGGCAGGGAGAGATTTCCTCTTTTCCAATAGTGTGTCTGCAACAGCAGAGACTTCTCGCAGGGCGATGCTGATTTCTAGGATAATCATTCGACAGACAAACAAGTCACCGGGGGGGGGGGGGGGGGGGCGGGCGGGGAAATACGGGGACGACGACGACGACTGACACACCCGAGGAGTTAAGTGTTGAGATTTTGAATCACTTTCTCAGGCAGAGCCCACTGTAGTCCTAGGAACAGCGATTAAGCACAGATAACAGCTTTATTGTGCAAATTCAGAGAGGCCCTCTCCCTGCACAGAAGGCGGGGGGGGGGGGGGGGGGGGGGGGCGGGCGGGCGCGCGCTGGGGGTGAAGAAGGAAAAAAAAAATAAAAAAAAAAATCAGCCAAATAAGGCTGAGCTGCAGCAAGCCAGGAAAGAGTCCAGGAGATGACGTCGCCAGAGGAAGCTTTTAGTCAGTTTCCCTTATAAACTGGCGCAGGGCCAGAGCTACCTCTTCCAGAGGGGTTTTCTGTGAAAGCCTCAGTTGATCAGCAAGGCCAAGCAGAGCCCAGCCGCTCAGCCAGGGCCCTGTTCCCCCTGCACGCCCAGCTTCCCGAGAAGCAAAAGCAGAAGGTGCTTGAATAGTGCCGTTTCGGTTCTCCAGCTGGCTTTCACGTTGCTACCTTGGGAGCGCAGCGAGCTCTGCGCAGGAGGACTGCGCTTCAGACCAGACATTATACATAAAAAAACTGAAACAAGTTTCCTCTAGAGGCAGTGATGCCATTTCCTGTCAAAAAAAGGAGTCCATATTAAGAAATCTTATGAACTATCCTCACGAGAACAGCAACTGTAATTAACCTTCAGGGGCGATTAATCAGACGAGGCAGATCACCCCAAGGAAAGCACGGCAACCCCTCACAGGTCCAAAGAAGGTACCACCTGTAAGTGCTAAGGGGACAGGGTATCTGCAAGAAGTGAGTGACAACCAACCCCTGACACTAGGCACTCTTTTCCTTACAGGATTCTTACAGCAGAAGCAGCAGACCTAAAGCTTTCCCTGGCCTCCTTTTATTCTGTGCACCCCACCAACCTACTTCTTGCTCATCTGCCTCAAGCAACAAATCAAGAGGTCAAAAGCAAGAGAAAGGACTCAGCTAATTCTCTAGAATCTCTGGTAGGCACTCTTATGCCTAACACTGTCACATTAAAGTTTTAAGAACTGGATCATGATGAACAATTCAGACCAGGGACTCAGAACAGTTCCTGCTCACTACAGTCTGAAGCCGCTGTAACTGATGTTTTCTGCGCAATGCTACCAGTTAGGCCCAAGGCTTGCCGTAACAAGGGGAAGCAAGATTTTATCAATATATAAAAACAAAGTTAATGCTAGTTTATCAATGGTGTTCTTTAAACTCCTCATCTAACTTTAACAGAGAGGGCCCAGAAGTACGTACCAAACAGAAGCTTCTGCTCACTATCAGGCTTAACTGCTTTATCAGCACAAGGGGTAAGACCTTACTATTCTTGCAGGATCTAGGCACCAAGCTGATGAACACAATACAAGCCTGGGAGTAAAGGCCTTTTCTGTTTTGTAAAATCCCATGGTAGGTGTAAAGCTACATATAATTCAGATAGTTCATTGTATACCGGTCCAGTAGTTTACCTGGTTCCACTGTACACTCAGCATGTTTTAGCTGATGTTGCTTCTGAAGTACAAAGTCATCTGAAATTCACCAACAGCGGCAACACAGATTTCTATATAAAGCAATGTCTTTGTGAGTTCCCAAACACACCTTTTTACAGCAACTCCATGTATCTGATAGGCAAGCTCAATTCATTGTACCTTTCTTCTAATGCTAAGAAGCTAGCACCAGTGTCACAACAAAGTCTGTCTTAACTTTGATCAGCACTGCCAAGCTTCCCAAGTTGTACTGAGTAAGGCAGAGGGGGAGATAAAACACCAAAGGATTGGTCCTCAGGTAAGACAGAAGGCATACGGAATGCTCATGGCACAGCAGGATCCAAACCCTGAGCATCAAAAGAAAAGTGTCCATCCATCACAAGTCATGGTTTCTGTCACTGTACACCCTTCCCCCTCAGCTTTCAAGACTTCTTGGCAAATTACACACACACACAAAAATAACTAAATAAAATCACCCAAACAAGTGTAGCACTCTGCTCATAGGTGCCATCTTATCGCAGCATTTGGTAGCAAGTAGCTACACATACAGAAATCAATCAGAAGACTGATACCTACCTCAGTCTCTCACTTACCTTTCTCCTAACCCAACCTACTCAGTTCCAAAGAACAGAGTGAGATATGCTTCAAGGACCTCTGGAGCCCAACTGGGAATCAGGACCATCAGTTTAAGCTACAGACAGGGTCCCTGAGGGCCCTGATGGCTATTGCTACACCAAGTTTTAGAAGTATTAAGGGAAAAGGCAACAGCAGAAGACTTGTTCAAAAAATTCCTAACTGGCATCATAGAACTGAGACCTATGAATCTTACTGTTCTTTTGTGCTGAAGATTTCATGCTTGTCCAAGCTGATTTTCTCTGCAGTAACTTTGTCCTAGAAACCTGGAGATTTATGTTCTGAACAGAAACACTTAGTTCTGCTAATACAATAAGAGGAGTCCAAATTTCATTATACCTTAGTTTGAAGGTTTCTGTGTTCGTGAGATCAGCTCTCATTAAACCCATTTCTCTACAATGACTAACTAGAGACTACATTACATAGGAATGCTCAAGTCCTAGTGATAGGACAGCTGAATGCACACCTCATACATGACAGCTGCTCACGTTTCAAGTCCAGCAGCCTATCCATTCATATAGCCACAAAGTAAGTACATTCATTCATAGGCAAAATAGTTAATGAATCCCGATAAGAGAAGTGCTGCTTTTTCCTAACAGCTGAAACCACAGTAAAGCATCAGCCCATGAAATGGGCATGACCGGTACAAAAAAAGGTCACTTTCCCTCCCACTCCTCCCATTAAGATGGTTTTTGTAATACTGAAGTTCAAGTTGGGTTTGGACTAGCCATCAACATGACAGCTCATTCACTTCCATCAAGATCTGGAACCGAGCATGACTTCCAACTCTGTACAGGCTGAAATGAATCAGTGAGACCAGGACTCTAGTCAGTAAGCATGAGATCAGAACCTACTCACACCCAACAAACAGACTTCTCACAGCTGGAGGAGAGACTTTTCAGAGCTTGACGATGGCTTCCAAGAGGCATCTTAGCACACCACTGTTTCCACCCCTCCGCAATACAAAGCGTGGGGAGAATTATATGCCCTCTTTGGTGTGTGCTTTAACTGTTTAGATCTTGCAAACTTTTCAGAACAAAAAAACCCTATAAACCAGAAGTGGCTGCATACCTGTAAGATCACTCCAGACAAAACAGTGAAGCTTTCCTGCTGAGAGCATGGTGGGATCAGTAGGCTGATCTCTGATGGACTTCCTAGGTAGTCTGCAAGGCCTCCAGCAACCAAACCCCCCAAACACAGTCGGTATGCTTCACAATAGCAAATCATGTGCCACTGGTTCAAAGGTTACCAGAGTGAATCTTGGATTCCTATTAATAGCGCACCAAAGCATACTGCCACTTGTAGCAAATCTCATGCAGCAAAATGGCAATCTCTATCTAGATGTGTTAACGTTTAGCCTAGCTTAGTGAGGAGTAGGGACTCAGAACTCAACAGGTTTTGCTGCACAAGCCACGCAGCAGCGTGTTCTGTAAGCTTGGCAAGATGAATGATAAGAGCTACCAAACACTTTAGACACAAATGTTTTTCCTGCCCAGCCAGAACTGTTCCCTGGAACACTTCCTCCATCTGTCTTCTTCACAATGGATTTATTTTTGTGATGAAGCCCACATATAGCTACATCTAACTGCTCAAGTTCCACCTACATTTGACCTTGACGGAGGAGTCTCACTTGCAGTTTACTGTTTTGTTAATTAAGTAGCTATTAACAAATCTTAAGCTAACACACCAGCAGTCATGTTTCTTTCACATGAAGAACTGATTTCACAGTTATGCCAGCATATCCTGTTCCTGCAAACCACAGCTTGAGAAATAATGTTTAAAGTATTATTTCAGTTGGGTCCACAACTAGGGCAGATGGGGCAGGAAACCAAAGGCTGATATAGCAGGAGGCCTGCAGCTCTGCACCTCAGCATGCGTGCACACAACTGAAGCGTGTTCCGCAGTGCCTGTGGTGTGCAACACACAGCACCACAGCAAACCACTTGCATTAGAGATGTTTTAAAAGGTTCTGAAAGCAGAACTGCTCTGTCAGATCCAGAAAGCAGCAGGCTGAGAAGGCAAACCCAGCCCAGGGTGTGTCTGCAGATGGAAAGGCTGCCACCAGCACCTTGTAGCAAGCGCAGAGTCCCAGCAATTGGGCTCAGGCTGTTAGCGGAAGTTCTGCCTCACAAGCATATGCAGGACTTCTGGGCTGATACACACTAAAAGGAGCTGCTCCTCACAACACCAAACTCTCTAGCTAAAAGGCCTCAACTGCACGTTACATGGAAGTCCCACAACCTGAGCTACTTCTGTTATTCTTGCTGAACTTGTTGCCTGTATTTGTATTTATTTTTAGGGAGTGAAGATTTACATCAGTGCTGATATTTGAAGAAAGGCCTTTCTAAAGTTTCAGAAAATGGCATCTTACCTTCTCCTTGGCTTAAGGCTGATATAATTTAGATGTTGATGTTTAAAAAAATAATCCAGCTACTGTCGCAGAGAGCTGGCGTTTAAGACAGCAGGAAAGGCAGAAGTCAGTCAGACAGGCGTTTAGTATCTATTTCAAAGTAATAAAATTAAACTAGCTGTTAAAAAAAATATAACCGGGGTGGATTCCATTTCGACTTCCACTGGCATAGGGGTGGGGTTTTGTTTCCGGTGTTTTTTTCTTTTTCTCCCCTTTACATAAACCACAGACTCTTAGCTTAAACATTAGATATTCTCAGGCGTTCCAGATCACTCCCAGTGAGGTAACATCCAGAGCCTTCCAGCCTGCTCCTTCCTGTTTTATCAATGACAGGCTAGGACCAATTCTTTGAGGAGAAATTAAATGGAAAAACCCCATGCTCCTCATTAGTCACCGATCTCCTGCTGCGAGAAGGGAGAGTCAAGTACGGGCTTGACCAGACTTCTCTGAAGCACCAAGATCTCTCCAGCCAAGAAATACCTTGAGTCAAGCTGGGACAAGGCTCCCTAGCAACTCAAGCTGACTAATTACGAGTTGTGAAAGCCCGATCTTCTCCCGGGCGCAGCACAGAGGCGGCAGCCATGGCCTTCACTCACCGCCCTCCGGGCCCCGCGGAGCTCCCGCGCTCCGAGGCGACCGCACGGCCCCGGCCCCGCAGGGCGCTGCCCGCCACGCCGTTACACAGCCCAGGCGGGCCCCGGCCCGGCCCCGCAGGGCGCTGCCCGCCACGCCGTTACACAGCCCAGGCGGGCCCCGGCCCGGCCCCTCGGGCGGCGGGCGGGGAGCGGCCGGGGAGGGGAGGGGAAGCACAAGATGGAGGGGCTGGCGGCTCCCCGCCCGACCGCTGCCCTCCTTCCCCCTCTCCTCTCTGCCGCCGGGCCGAGCCGCCGGCGCCTCCCGCGCCTCGCCGCCGGGCGGGCCGCAGGCGGGAGGGGCCCGCCCGAGGCCGCCACCGTCCTCTCCCGCCGCCAGGCCCGGCCGCCGCCACACCAGCCCCGGGCGCCGGCCCCGCTCGGCCACCGCCGAGAGCCGCCAACGCAGCCGAGCCCCCCACACCCACCGTTTTCGGCATCTTCCCGGCGGACTGGGCACGGCAGGTCGCTCCTCCGACGCCGGTGGTGCTCTCCGCGGGCTCCGCACTACTTCTAACGGGACTCCGCGCCGCGCCTTTCCCGGCTCGCCCGCCCGCCCGCCCTGCCGCAAGCCCCGCCCGGCCCCGCCTCCCGACCCGGCCCGGCCCGGGCCGCCCTGCTGGCCCGCCGGCCTGCGGGGCTGCACGCGGAGACACCGGCCCGGCCCCCTGCACCGCCCGGCCCAGCCTCCAGCGCCGGCCTGCGGGACTGGGCGGGCGTCGCCGCCGAGCCGGCGGAGGCCTCGCCGCGGCGGGGGGCGAAGCGTTTGCGGCCGTCCGCGACGCAGCGGCGCCCGGCAAACCGGCAGCAGAGCCCCGCCGGGGCGAAAGCCGGGGGGCTTCCAGCGCCCCAGAGCTGGGTGCTGGGACAGCCGTGAGCGCCGACGTTTATTTGCCTGTCAGGTGCTCCTGGGACTGCTAGGCCTTGCTAAAAGCGTTATTGAAAATAATAACGCTCTTCTGGGGGCGGCTGCGCTGCCTGCAGGCCAGAGCACCAAGGGGCGGTGGATCCTTTCGCCCCCCGGTCGGCCACAGCCGGGCGCGCTCGGGGCGCGGCTGGGGGGGCGCAGTCGGAGGCCCCTCGGTCCTCAGCACATTCAGGGGGCAGCGAGGTTCTGTGGTTCTCGTAGCCCTGCGTTCTGCTGCAGAGCAACATCCAACTCCAGGTGCTGCAAAAACATGAGGGGATGCGGCTCCCGGAGCCTGGCGGGCAAACCGCCGCGCCTCACCACCTGCCTCAGAGCCCCTGTTGTGTCCGGGGGGCGACCCCGCCGCGGGGGTCACGGTCCACAGTCACGGGTGCGAATCGCTCAGGCACGTGCCAGAGCTGCCAGCGCCATCAGTGCCTTGGAACCACTGACCGGGAATCAAGGTCCAGCATGTCCGTAGGGATTTCAGGAAGCCGCCTCATCTCATTTGGGACTTTGAACATAACTGTCAAACAGCGACCCAAGTCCTATTTTCTCCCAGAAAAAAAACAAAAAAGTCATTCATTTTAAAGTTAACAACTTGTGTCCAGAAGAAGGAGATGAAACGTTCTCAACAAGTTCAACGTCTTATTTTTTAAGGACAGTGGAAACCTACCTTCCTGATTCTCTTGAATTTGTGTCTTCTTGCCAAAGGTGCTAAACATTTTCAATCTTTAAGCCATCTCAATTGACAGAAAGACCACGCAGACTAGCTGTACTTCATTCCTACTTTTTTTCCCAGCATGTTGAGTAAATGAAGATTGTTTTAATATGAGAACACATAAATTCAGATGTAAAATAGGAAGAGAGCAAGCCAAACTCTACTAGTACAGACTCCTGCTGAGTAAACTCTTCTTTAATCTTATTACAGAATTCTGCTGGGATTAACATTAAACTGAGGTCTGTTGGGGAATTACATCAGATTCATAATAACACTTTGTACATCTTTAAAAATCGCAGTTCATTCAAAAGATCTCAAAGTGCCTTTTAAATACCCATAATTAAATCCTTGGGGTCTGCAGAAAGGAATTTTTCCCCCAAGGAATAATATTGTTATAAATGTATATGTAATATAACACAAAGAATTTTTAAACGAGAGGCTTCTGAAATGTGTTGATTTTCTTTTTCAATGTAAGGTTTCCTCACCATGCAGCATTATGTGAGAAAGAGAAAATCCAGAATAGTTCTCACCCTACAAAAAAGAAAAAATAAGTTTGTAAGGGACGCGGCCTTGCCTCACCACAGAATAAACTAGGACTAATTCTAAAGAGAATAATAAAACTATTCCTGTACCCACCTGGTAGGAGATGGAAATGGGGTCCATGAGCTTTGTTTGCTTCATCCGAATATGCAGGTTTCACCTAAACTAGAATCTCTGTGCTGTGTCTACATAGGAAAAAGCATCAGTATAGTTGGATTGGTGTAAATTGGTGTAACTTTTCTACACAAAAAGTCACAGGGTCCCTAAATGCCTGTTCTAAAAACTTGTCTTCATTTTCTGACTTGTTTTTACATAGAGACTGTCTTAGACTCAGTCAAACAAGACTGCTCCGTGAAAGGATTCCACTTGTTTCCTACAGAAACTGATGTTGATGGGGAGAGCTCAATTCTGCTTCTGTTGGGACTTTTATTCCAACATTTCTTGATAAGACTGAGGTAACTGTTTGGAGGATTTAATCATTCTTTATCACGAAGATGATAAAACTTCAGATGATAAAAGTCTAGCTATTCCCTTGCCAAATACATGGAGCCGTAGTTTAGCATCCAGGGACCTAATGTTTTCTTCATAGTTCTAATGACAGGAGCCGTGATGCAAACAAAGCCCCATGCCAGTGAAACAATCAGATCCAAAGCAACTGCATTCCCACTCATAGTGTGCCAGGCATTGCCTGTGTGTACAGGAAGTCACAAACTGTATGTCAAACAGTCTCCAAACAGTCTGAAGGGGTGAGACAAAGCAAGGTGACTTCTACAGCATGACAGCCACTTCTTTCTCACACCAGCCACTTCTCTTGTCCTTCCTCTCTATCACTTGTAGCAGTAGCCAAACAACATACACCATCCATGCCACTTTGAATGACAAGGGTTCCCCGCAACAGGCGCACTAGTCTCTATGCTTTACTTACTCTCCTGTTTCTTCCTTTCCTCTTCCCCATCCCCATTGCAGGAGAGGACAAGACATCTGCAGCATTTGAAAGGCACATTGCTCCAGCTACAGTGTCCCGAGGAATTCCTGCTGCAGAGGTGCTGCACCAAGATCTCGCCTCCCCCACGGACCTCTCCTTTGCCAGCTGCTGAGGAGGACTGGTGCTATCAAGCAGCCGGTTTGCGGTTTGCGGAGCCCCCCCTGCCTGGGCTTGTGTGAAAACAAGCACATCTGTGGATTCCTTGAGAGCCACAGGCAGGGGTTATCTCTCCTCTCGGACTGCAGGATGAGATTCCAAGGTGTAAAAGTGTCAGCTGACTAAAGATCTTCCCTGCAGGAGTCTGTAGAGAGGAGTAACGTTACTCAGGACCTCAAAAATGCTGTTATTTCCAGACTGCTCAGAGCTCAAGTAACATTAAAGTATTTTGGAATTAGATTAGGCCAGGATGACATTAAGCATTCTCCTGGGAGGAGGTCTGGTATTTCACTGAGGATTTATTGTCTTGGTTTCATTTACCTCAAACCTTTTGTAGTAGTACCTTCTTTTAAACAGAAAAAACCATGTAAATTATTTGGTCTGAAATACTAGAATTATTTAGCATGAGCACTTAAACAAGGGGCCATTTTGTCAGCATATAGCTGTTTTGCACTAATGCTGGGTAACTTGAACTGCCCTTTGCATAGCTTTGACAGAAGACAGAGGCCTTGTTCCATCCAGCTTGCTGCAATGTAATTAAAATAAACAAGCAAACACAAAAAAACCCTCAAAGCAAAGGTGTTCCAATACTGGAAAGTGTATTTCAGAGAGCTGAAATAAATTTAGTTTCATTCACATAGCAAAGGGGGGCACAAAATGAAATTGTTACCATAGTATGAGAACTATGCCTTCATCACACAGTAGTCCTGGGTTGTCCTCTATTTAAAATTAACCAGCATGGTTACGAGGTATTCTCTGAATAGCAGGTAAGCTTCTTTCTCTTGCTCTTACGGTTTCCTGCTGCTCAGACTTTAATGCCTACCAGCTGACAGTATGATGCCTTCAACGATGATCTTGTATCATTTCAGTGTTTGATTGTGTTTAGAGGTGAAAAGCATTTTCTCTCCCAAACAAACACAATCCCTATTTACAAACACCCTTGCTTCTTTAACGCCTCTATGCCTTGAGCATCAGGGTAATCTTTTGCTGTGATTCTCAAGCTGGGAGGATGGGAGGGGCAAAGCAAAGGGAGAGCAGTCCACGTCTAGGGAGGCAGGATTTGAAAAGGCTGAGAATAATCCCATTCCCACTCAGCTGCTGGGATGGGCAGAAGCTGATGGAGCCAATGCATGTGTGACCCCGTTTATCTGCCCTCTTTTTTCTTTAGGTCCAGAACATTTAGTGCCTTGGGGCAGCAGTGCACAGGCATGCACAATCTGCTCTGAGACCTTGCTTTATGCCTGCATAACACCGCTCACCGCCCTCTCGCACGCGCACGGAGGCCCGCACAGATGTCCCATCACTTCAACATTCCCAGTCTCAATCTGTCTCCCCTTTGTGCTCATAAACAGCATAGCAAGGCCACTGTGGGAGAGGGAACAGAGTTATTCCTCCCAGAATCACCTACCATAACTAACAGTTATCTCTCTGGAAGCAGCTGCGTGCTCACCCCCCCGCAGCCCTGCCCCTGATGGGGTGGGTGCTTTGGGCTGCAGTGTTTCCAGCTGCAGACAGATGTGGTGTTCAGGCTTTAACTGGGCTGGAGTAAGAAGCTTTCACACATACCCATCGCCACTACCTCTGACTCCCCTGGAGATTACCAGCTCCTCAGCCACCAATCTATGTAAGCAAGCCACATCTACATTAGCTTTTTAGTTCTGATCAGGAGTTTGGTTTTGAAGTTAATTTCATATTTACTGCATTTTGTTTCCCATCACAGTGCAGTCGCATACCTGGTGAACTGAATTCTTTTTGGGTGAAAATAAACCAGAAGATGCGCTGCCAGGTGCTCCAGCTATCGGCAAGCATCCAGTTAATTGGACCAGAACAGAGCAAGCCCAAAATAAGCTCCCTCTGAAACACATTTAGGGTGAATGTTAAATATTCAACATCAGCTCTTTGGTTGTCCAGATCTGCTCCTACTGGACCACACAACTCATTAATGTAGACACAGTTATGTATCAAAATGACCCAGGTTTGCTTGTGTGTCTATTGAACCTGTTCAAATATTTTTAGCAAGATGGATTTTAACCTGGATCAGGTGGCAGAACTGAGTTAGGGAGCAAGGAGACATGCAGATTTACTGGCACCTATGTAAGGACCGTAACCCCCATGGAAGACAGTCCCAAATGCAGCCAGAATAGCACCTTCAGCCTCAAGCCAGCTGAGCCATTGCTGGGAGCCAGGCTAGCCCATGGATACACTAAGCACTAAACTGCCGTTCTGAAGTTGGCTCCTAAATTCTCCCTCTCCCTGCTGCAAAAGGCCATAGGCTCACCCACGGGCTCAGGCTCCACTAACTGACATCACATTCCTCCTGGAATATAAGTGTGCACCTTCCCAGGGGTTTTGCCTGCCCCTAACTCCCACCCATCTCTCCCTGACCTTCTCTCTCACCTGCCATTGCGATTCAAAAACCTTCTCTCCCTCACACAGAGAGCAGCTGCTTATAACCTAACCTCCCTCTGCTTCTCCAGGGCTCCAAGACTGACTCAGTGCTCCAGACATTCCAGCTCCGACAGGGCAGAACCGGAGCAGGAAGGGGAGCTCTCCATCTGACCACTAACGTTAAGTCAGTTCTCCCCACTATACTCAAACTTGGTCAAGTGAATCAGTGCACTGGAACACAGGGCTCAGACAACCATAAAGAGGGAAGAGAAAACTGGCCTGTATTTCTAGGTAGTGGTGTATAACGTGGAAGATGATCTCAGCACTAACCATTTCAGACGAATGGCCCTTTACCAGTTCTTTCCATCTAAGTCTTGGTTCCATTCATTTTGCCTGAGACTTAGATCTATTTTTGGAAACTTTAAAAATATACAGGCAGTTGCCAGCCATTTTTATTCCAGTGCAGGAACATTATATACCAAAGACATTACTCTTGACTCCTGCTCAGATGGCAGTTTTTTTCCAGGTGAACACCAAGCCCTGACCCATGACAACACTGTCTAGGTAAGTATTGCAGCTGTCTCTGGGCTAGAACATGAAGGAGACTCAAAAAAATACAGAACGTTATTGTGCAGGAGATGCCTAGAGCAGAAGCCTAATCTGGGAATGTTCATGCTACCTCTCCCACCTAGCTGATTCACTCACAAGTGAAGGGAATTCCCTCCCACCCTGTTAACACTACGCAGTGTGATCTGCAGTCAGGCTTGTGTGACTGTGAGACACATGCACTCCCGGGCAACTCCAGCTCCCACACGCTCTGCATCCAGTTCTTTTCCATGCAGCAAAACACAATGGTGCAGCACACAGCACACACCACCCCGCCCAGCTAGACACAGGCATGATGGATGGCATCATTTATTTATCTTAGTTTTTTACTAAACACGTGGCACGTCTGATCCTAAAAAGCAGAAAATTAAGGCATTTAGGGTATTTGTACTGGCAGAGTGAGTGGGTTATAAAAGAAAGAGGAATGGCTAGGTGGGTAGATAGATTTAAGATAACAGATAGATGGATTGGTAGATCTGTAGATATAAACATACAGACTGCGTTCTTAGCTGTTCAGGCACAGAGAAGCAGTCACTCAGTTCCAGCTATGCCTGTTCAATTGTGTGAGAATTTTTCTGTCTCCATAGGAAACACAACTTCTACTTTTAAAACTCAGCCATAACTTTTTCTTCTTTGTCTTACCATTTTTTCTCTCACTTAGCCATTTCTGTCTCTTTGTTTTTAAGAAAAGAAAATTGCTTGAGTTAAAATGACAGTGAAAAAAGCTCCCAATGTCAAAACTAGTTTTTCAAACCCAAACACATATTTTGTGAAGATCACTGAGCCCAGGAACCTTCCCCCTTTCCCATCAGAAGTCTCCAGCCTCAGCAGTCCTGGGGCAGAGAGGGTTAGCTTACTGATGTTTGTACAGTGCTTTGGAAACACAAAAGCTCTCTGGGTTAATTCTCTGTTAGAAAGCACACAGCCATCCAGATACCGAAGTCCCTCTCAGCAGCGAAAGGCCAGTGTACAGCTAAAAATAATCATTGAAGAAAAAGGACGGCTCCTCAAGAGCACAGGAGTCTCTGTCCCTCTGCAAGGAGAAGTAGCCTGCCTCTCGCAGAGCTCTGAGGAGAGCTACCAGACACTGTCTTGCTGCCAGGTGCCAGGAAGGAGATGAACACCTAAACTGAGTCAGTCAGCAGACACTTGCTTCCCTGGGAGAAGCTGAATCTGCTTCTTGCTTGTATTCCCTTCTTTCTCATCCTGTTGCTTTATTACAGGACCTCCAAGGCCAGGGAACAGACCCATATGTTTTGAAAAGCACCGAGAACTAGCGAAGCATTTTGAGCTTCTTTGCCTCATAGCTGCATCCAAACCACTATTTTCATGATTAATGAAAATGTTCTCATGGTTATTTTTATTAGAAAATTCACTTTAAAAAAGAAAAGAGAAGATGAGAAT
The DNA here is from genome assembly GCF_023638135.1 of Falco biarmicus. NCBI lineage: Eukaryota > Metazoa > Chordata > Aves > Falconiformes > Falconidae > Falco > Falco biarmicus. The sequence goes on along the minus strand of NC_079301.1, from coordinate 210,839 downwards.
ATAAGATACCCACACACATCCAATTCCAGGAGCTCAGGTTCATGAAAAATGCTGAGGATATTAAAACCTCAAGATTAAACAATGAAAGTTGGCAATATTGCTTCACTTTAACCTGATGGATGCCAGACCCACTATTGATACAGCTCCGTAGTTACAATAAGAGAAATTTGGCTCCCTATCTCTGAAAGCGATTAAACTACCACTCCTTTGGAAGATCTAGTTTTGAGCTTTATGCTATATTAGCTATTCTCCCTGAACACTGGTCCACGGTGTTGGCTGTATTTAGTACTCTAAAACTGCAAGCCAGCCTCCAGTAAACTGTAATACATTTCATAAATCATGAGGTTTGGCTTTTTTAATCATCGTGTCATTTGCTAGCTGGCTTTTTCACCTTAGTATGAGATGTGTATCAGTATTACGAAGACAAAAAGCTGTTTTTCAAAACTGAAGCTGAGATTCTGATCTGGTAATGGAAGCTCATCAGGTGAGCGTTTAAGGTTTTTATTTCTGATAATAAGAGCAGGAAAGTGGACAATTTATCTTCAACTCTCCATATCGTTAATGGGAAGTTTTCCATTGTGTTCTCTAGGAGTTGAACAGTGAACAATAGAAGCCTGTTGGGTTGAGCCTCCTCCACTGTGACAAATTTCCATCTTCTGCTTGAGTTGGTACATGAAGAGCTAAGAAACTTTCCTAAGCCTTATTTGCTTTTGGCCACAGCAAAATCCTAATGCAGCTGTAATTATAGGGTTTCCCTCAAGTCACACCCATCCTGCCTGTTTCCTCAGGGGATTTACACTGGCAAGGTTCAAACTGCAGAGCTGAACCATACAAGAACCATTTTTTTCCCTTGTACTTGGCTGTAGTTAGAAAAAAAACATCAATAGTAAGGTGAGCAGAACCCCCAGCCCATTAGATCTTTCTTTGTTTACTGGCGTTCACCCACATGGTTGTGTTTGTCATAGATTATTCTGCGATGGAAACTGCTGGCAGTACAAGTGGGTGCACAGCGGGCTGCCCCACAGCACTTCAGAGGTAAGAACACCAGAGGGTTGCTGGTGTTCCCAGAAGACACTCATAAATTTACCTGCTTTGATGCACAGAAGAGCTGTATATTACAGAAGTAAATAACCTTCCCTTGCCATACCTGCAGGAAGCAGATTTCTTGTTTCCTCTTGCAGTCATGGGAATAGAGAAAGTAGGTTTATGAGGGGCTTCAAAATGTCATCCAGCATTATCTAACCCCCGTTTGGTGGTTATGACTATTGGTGGGCTGCAGAACATCACACATGCACGCATTGCTTGGCACACAGGTAATAGAGCCAGTTCTGCATAGGATCTACACCTTGCAGAAGGCTCTGAGGTGCAGGAAGGCTATAAAGGAATTTAGGTTTGAATATTTTCAGTTCAAGGAAAGAAAAGTGAAGCATAATGAGAAGGTCCATTCTACAGTCAAAGGTAGGCTGGTCAGTGAGGAGTGCTAGAGTGCTCAAAGTTTGACCTCAGAGTCGGTCGGTCTCTCTTTCACACACACGCATGTGTGCACTGTCAAGCTGTTGGTGTATCTCCGGACACACCGTTTGGTTTAGTGGAGGAAACTACGTGGCAGGAGGAGGGACACCTTGCGCTTCCCTGAAGGCAAAGGCCTCAGTGCAAGGTGTGAACACAGCCGATTTGCTCCAGAGAGGTTTCCAGCTCCTGAAACTGGGGCATGCCCCTGTCCTGGAGGTGGCGTGCAGGTCCTGTCACTACCCTCAAAGGTGGTGGAGGGCAGTGTTAGAAACTGAGCTCACCTTGCCGTGGAGCTCCAGGACTTCCCTCGTGCTGGCTGACCTTCATGTTTCATTTCCTGCTGCTTGGTCAGCCCTGTCAGAAAGGATGAGGTTGGATAGTTAACTTTGTCTTAAAGACAGGAACACGTACTTCCTGAGAGTCCGTCCCTTTCTCTTTTCTGTTACTCCTATTACTTGACGCATTGACTTGTAGGAGCTGAATGCTTTCAGAAGTGCAAGAAGCATAGGAATAGGATGGTGTAAGGTAGGACAGGACAGCATAATTCTGCATAGCATAGAAGCAAACCCATTCTTATCAGTCATCGTGATGTCCTCATGTTCATATTTACAATGTCAATATAGTAAAGACTTCAGGCAATGCCAATTCAGTAAATATTTTCAGCAGCACAAACATACAACTGGATCCACTCACACAATAACCAGCACAGGGTCAGACACCGCCTGCATAGCCTGCCTAGGAAACTTGAACTTTGTTGGAGCAGAACATAAACACTGTATTGCCCCACTACAACACACAAAAATGGTGAAATACATCACTGCACCACACTGTATTTCATTAACCCATCCCCTGGGCTGATGCCTTCTCTTTGAGAAAATGGAGCTTTGAAATTTATACCTCTCTATTGTATATATTTCAAATTGCTTTGAAAGAGTGTCTTATTTACCTCAAGAAGAACTACCGCAAGTTCTGTCTTGACTCAGTTTCCCCAGTTAATGCTTAATTACTGGGATGTTGGTGGTCTTGATTAACAGTTGCAATGCACTCTGAGGGCAGAAGATGAAAAAAGATTATGGCATTACTCAGCTTCCCAGGATTCATTTGGTATTATGAGTATTCTGGGGGATCGACAGGGAATCTGCCTTGTTCAGGACTAGTTTATATCTTACTAGTCAAATCACTGGTCCCTGGGGAACCCTCTGAGCATGTGGGGATCTTATGGTGGGAAGGTGTTAAAAGTACTGTTGGAAACACTGCTGAGGACTTGCAGTAATCACAAGAAGAGGTTTCATACACTAGATCTTTTCCCAAGCTTTTGGATGCAGGAAGCTGATCCACTCCCTTTGCCCCAGCACTGCTGCTGTCGGTAAATAACCCAGGAATGTAAAGCCCTGTTTCTCTGGACAAATAAAAAGAAACAAGAGAACAAGAAGAAAACAGATACTGATTCATGGGGGTTGGCTGACAAGTGTCGAGTAGCTCTTTGTATTTCAGAATAGAGATGGCAACATGGTGTTCGTTTCTGCACAGATGATGCTCCGTCTACCTAGGCCTGATGGCTGGTATCAATATTGTGCAACAGGACAAGGAGATGTCAAAATAATGCAACGTGTACAAACTGGAGTCCTTGGGCGGAGGCTTGAAGCCTGACCTTTGGGACCTTCGACTTCTGGCCAGAAGACCTGTTCTTTACATACATATAAAACATGTCAAAAACCAGTGACCACCTACTTTTCTGGGTTGCCAAGCAGCTGATCTCCCAAAACATCCCTTGGTCTTGGATGACCTGGCCTATCTCTCCCGTGGGTGCAGACATCTGACTTGCAGATGTGCAGGCTGCTGACACCTACTTCAAACAGAATGGAATTAAGGAAACTGCTTCATCCACCACAACCAACCACAGAAAACTTTTTTCCTCAGGCTTTTTCCTCTTCTGCATGAAGATGCAGGTGATTTTGAATTAATTGAAATGGTGCATGTCGGAGGGAGCACACAGACCTTCTTGTACCACATGATACACCACATATCCTGGCCTGTTAACATTAAAATGGAGCAGACACCCCCTTCCCACCCCTCTCCAAACCTGCATGGACTAACCTACTCCATTAGTCCTACAACCACACCCTGCCATACCTGTTCAGTGCCCGCCCCAGACCTCTGCACAAAACACAAATACACCAATAAACTACAAAGCTCAAAGAGCCGACATGTTCCCTGGGTGTCTCTCAGGTGACTTCACAAGGTCCATTTCTTGGGCACTGACATTAAGTTTGTATCTGTCCACTTGTCATGTGAATCTTGCCTATTGACTTCAGGGTGCCTAAAAGGCCATGTGTAGGATAGAATATACATTCAAATTCCCTGAATCTTTTTCCATTCTCTCCTGAAAAGGGCCTTGGTCAGGCATATTGATCTTATGGTTAGCTTGGCGCTGGAATCTGGTTACCCACTTGCATTCACATGCCCAGATCTGGGTGCCCAGGGGCTAGTCCCAGTTAGATGAATGTTCTCACCCAGAGAAAGCTGCTGATGTGTACAGCCACCCTGCACAGACAGCATCCAAAGGCTCTCCTCCTACACAGGTATCAAGGGACCCTTTTTTTCACTGTCTCTGATACCATCCAATGGCATTCACTAAGAACAAAATACAGAGAAGGTTATCTAGTTCCTGCTAACAAATGTGAAAAACAGAGACTCAAGAACCCAGCTTAGTGGACTCTTTTAGTGTATATACAATAAAGAGGTATAAAATTATAGAACAGGCTTAGGCAGGATGCTCCTTTGCAATTTTTTTTCTCCTTCTAAGTTAGCAGATAGATGATGAAACAGCTTGGGAATGTTTTGTAGTTCCCTATTGCAGCCTTTAATAAGGAAAAATTAGCACTGAAGACGTTGCCTGAAGAAGTTCAACCTGAGTAGTCTTGGCTAGCTTCTTAAACACAATCTTCTAAGTCCTCTGGTTTGTGTGACACACAGTCAAATGGATTTTTAGTCATCATTTTCAGAGTCACATTCCTTTTCTTCATTCTTAGCTACATGGTCCTCCCTGAATGGTTGTACATTCCAGGTGCTGAGCATTTCTCTGGGTATTGATCCAAACTCTGCCCCAATCTGAAGAAGCCATCTGTCCTTTCCATGTCTCAGTAACAACATCTGCAGCACTGGGGCAATGTCTTTCACCAGGAGCCTGAAACCTTCAGGAAAAAAAGGGATGTTAAATACTACCTAGTACCTTTAGGTTTGCCACACCATGCGTGTAAAGTGTGTCACTTTCCCTCCAGTTGCATTTTCTTGCAGTTTCTGTTTTACAATATTCAAAGTAGACCAACAAAATATAAATAAAGTATGTATTTCTTTTTAGAAGATTTCCTTTCACATAGACTGTTTCTGTGAACTGGATCCACACGGATCCATATCGCTGACAGTAAACTTCATCTGGAGCAGGCAAGGACATTTCTGCCTGATTAGCTAGGTCATTTTGAGTTTTGCTGACCTCAGGCTTTAATGCTAGCACACTTCAGCAGAGATGAGATTTGATCTGGCATAAATCTACAGGGGCAAGGACAGGTGATGTTTGATCCATCTTCCTGGGACAAACAAGTTCAGCGATGTTTTTTTTAACAAATTTGAACCAGAAGAAAGAGCCGCCTCTGGGCTGGTCTGTTGTATCACCAGGCCAATGTGTTTCTGGTCTGATACTTAAGAGTCTTAATCCTCTATTTCCTGCCCTGGTGAATGACTGCTCTTCCAGATTCTCCTCCACTTTGCTTTTGCATGGCTTTCCATAATAGATGGAGTCAAACTTCCCAGGGTGATTGACCCTGGCTATAAGCAGAGATAATCATGTACAAATCAGTGGGAATCAAGCACATTTTGCTGCTCTCCCAAACTCGTCATAACCTAAACTGCTATCATTTCTGCTTTGTCATCTTTACTAATCCTCTCTCTACACCACTTCCTATTTGTCATAAGGGATGAAGTATTCTTATAAGCCCAAATCATACTACATCACAGTACTCTGCCATTTTTATCTTCATCATAACCAGGAAAGATGGCATCGCATCATGCCATAAAACCCAAATGGGAAATATTTAGCACCAAAGGCTAGCTATGTCAAAAATCATATCACACTAACTGCCCTGCAGAGAGCTGAAGCAGCCTGCAGCATACAAGTGCAAAGCAAAGAGCAGTCTCATGCTGGCAGGTCACTCCTGCGCTGCAGGAATGCAACGAGAGCAGCTCTGCATGTCACCCAAACTTTTGCCTGCACAAACAAGGACCAGTATCCTAGAAGCGCATAGGCCAGATTCTTTGATGAACATTCACACCACACAAAACTCCGCAGTTACCCTGGCCAACAGAACTGCAATCTCCCATTGACTGCCAGGTACTCAGCCCCACTGCTGCCTCCCCAGTCTTTTAGCGGGACCACATTTCATATGCCTCAGCAAAAACCCCAGAGACGGAACAACTGCATGCTGGATCCAGCAAGTCCAGTGCTTAAAGGAAGGAACTCCTCTCCTCTGCACCATTGCCAAGCCCACCTGATAACCTCAGCACTCTGACGAGGTTGGGAATAACAGAGGTTAATTCAAGGCCTTGACCACCACAATTTCGCAGTGGTATCTGAGCAATTTGCTTTCCCGGTGCCTTGCTTACAGCAGAGATGGGCATAAACACACAGGCTCCTGATGCTGTCATCAGAACCTAGCCCATGGTTTCACTGGATGCAGGGTCCTGACATAGCTGTGCCCAAATTTGAGTTCACTTCTGTTCCCAGTGCTGCACGCTGGAGTGTTGGGAATGAAGAGCGAACTACTTAATGAGTGGTGGTCATCTTGTATACACAGCTTTGAAAAGAGCTCAGCCTGGTGAAGAATTGAATGGCTTGGTTCTCCTATCCAAAAATAGCTCATGGGGAGCAATCCACTTTTGTATTCCAGTAAGTCCAAGTAAGAGTGGTAACAGCAAAACTTATACATCGTTATTTTTTGTCCAGTAAATTGCAAGACCATTGTGTTTCTTTTTAATGTCAGTCCCAAGCGTGCTTTATATACTAGGCTTGTTTGTATCATTCGTCTCTAGGCTGACTCCTTCAGACTTTCCTAGTCTACTTTATGGTAAGACAAATCTAATTTTCTGATATTATTTGGAAGTATAGGATTGGCTTAAGCCCACATTAAGAGAATACATTCTATTCTGTAAACTAGTCGTTCATTTAATCTCAGTGGCTCAGTTTTCTTACATATAATGTGAAAACGCTAATCTCTCCCGTTTCAAGAACAAAAAAGTTACACTATAATTACTGATGTTTGGCAAGCAGTTGGCAAGGGAGGGTGTGAGTCCAAATGATTATGAATACAGCACTATATTTATAAAGTTTGTTACCTTGGTTAAGAAGAAACAAATTTTGCAGATGTCCCACTGTGGTCTATCTGAGAGGCTGTCCAAGGAGATCATAGCAGAAGGGTGTGGTGTGGAACCAGCCTAGTTATTATCCCCCTCAGAAAAGCTATGAGAGCCCATCTCTGCAAACCCAATTCTGTTCTTCCTTACGGCAGTGCAGACTGCGTGCAGTGATTCAGATCTGACTGTAAATGAGACACAGACCTGGCCCATTGGGTCAAATTCCAGGACATTTTGTGTATCCAGGCTCAGAAGAGCTTGGCTCTTTGCTTTCCGGGTAAATGCCTCTATTGATTTAATGCTCAGGAAAGGAGGAAGAATATCGCACTGGCAATCTCTGCAATACTGAGGGCTAGCTTCACCTTTCAAAAACTATCAAATTATTTCCATATTGGACTGTTTTATATAATCCATAGCTTTTATAATCCACATCTAAGACTTAACTACTTCATTTGTAGCGTGATTTGGAATAAAAGTCGGTACTATAAAAGAGTGGATGGCTGGGAATGATGACCTGACATGATTTTGGTGAGGGGCTCCCCTGTGCTTGTCCTCAGCTCTGAGGTTTTCTTATATTTCCGCTCTGCTTCTAAAGTTACCACGGTTCAATGCATCAATATTTCATGAGGCATAAACAGTTCCCCTTTAGGAAAAGTAAAAGCAGTTTTTCCTGTTTGTGAAATTTCCACGTTGCCAAGAACAAAAAAGCTTTCGAAACTCTGTCTTTGCTGTTTGTAGAGCTTCACTGCCTTATAGGGTCTGAATCCCCTGGATTCACACTGGGGGCGGGCTGGGAATGCTGGCTTTTCCTCCTTCTGGGTGATTCTGGGAGGCCTGCAAATGATGTCATGGTACATTTTAGGCTACAATAACAGGAAATCATCAAATGTTTACACTGGCAGACTGGGTTGTGATGTGATTTTCCTCCTCTTCCTCTTCGCCCCACCCACCCACCTCACCCCTGCCATTGACTTCCTTGATATGTCTGCTTCCTCCAATTAAAATACTACAAGGTGACTACACTGAAGGAGGCAAAAGGAAAGTGGGGGCAGGAGACAGAAAGGCATATTCTCAAAGGATGATTCCCCTTGTATCGCTGGCACGGCACAGGATTAGCACAGCGGCCCAGACGCGAGTCAGAGACTTGGCGTGCTGCAGTACTAGAGGATGGGCCTCTCCGAGCTGCAGGCATGAAAGCAAAACCCTCCCCTCCCTAGCACAGATGAGTCACAGGAGACATCTCCCTGGCACAGTTTTCCTTCTGAATTTCCCTGCCACACAGGCACATCTGAAAATATATGGCGTCAGCTGAGGGCCTCCTAGGAGGAGGAAGCCACACTTTCAGGGCTTGGGGCAGAGGAAGGGTGCAAGTGAACTTTACCTAAGTCTGTGCCACAGTTTGAGGCCAACATGAGCTTTCAGTCAGAGTGCTGGGGTCAGGCTGGGCTTCAGGCACTGCTTGGATAAGGGATGCACAGCATGTATGTTAGATGTTCTATCTTTTCCAGCTTGCTAACATGGAAGGAAGAAGGAGGAAGATGTAAGGAAGTATCCAGAAGACAAGGGACTCCAATGAGGAAAAACAGGAGCACTGCTGGACTATTTCGCTCTGGGGCAGTTCATGTTTCCTGGAGAATACAGCAGGACTTTATCCTCCCAACTCATTGCTGCTGTGCAGGGCCAGCAGAGCTCACACGAGCAGTTCAGACCTGGGGGACGCTAAGGAGCAGCTAACTCTGGGCTGAGGTGGCTAACTCTAGAGCAGACATCAGGATTGCTGGAGCTGAAGGAGGATGCCTGAAGACACAGGTCATTTACTGCAATGTGGAAGAAAGTCTGAGATGAGAAAGATGGCAAATATTAGAGGAGTTTTCTGTAAATGAAGGTGTGTAAAAGAAGCATACTTCAAGGTAAGCCAGGGTCTCTTATTTACACTCTGTCACAAGACAAGGTATCCAATGAAACTGAAAGGGCAATTCACTTTTAAAGATTATTTTTTTCTTAGCACAGTATGCAATTAATGTGATAACAGGATATCACTGAGACCACATAATTTCTCCCTGTTCAGGAGACAATTGGACTTTTTACAGGTAAAAAGGTCCCTGGTGTATAACATACAGAAACAAAGACTGGAGCAGCAGGGTATACAATCAGGCTGATTTCTAACCTGTACCTTGCTAGACTGTATGCAAACTTATCCTGCTGCAAGGAAATGGTAGAGACCCACAGGAGCCCTGTCTCTGTTCCTTGAGCTCTCCTGACCCTTGGTTTTCCATGACACAGGAATTTCATGGCTTGCAACCATATAAAGATCCTGGTGTGTGTTTAGCCATCCTTGTGGAGAAAGGTCTTTTCTGACACCTTTGGCAACTGTGATAGATTTGCAAGGAGTGGGCTTTCTGCTCTAAAATCCTTATTTTCTGTGTATGTTTTTTCAGTGTGTGTTGGCCATGAGGTCCTCTGACTACAGCCGCAAAATAGTGGAAAGGGCATCTCCTGAAACCATACGAGCATCCTCTCCCTGCAACCCTCTGGTAGGGCGTAACTGAGTGCCTCCCAGAAACAGGCCCTGGTAAGCTCACTCAGTGGGACATTTGCTTTCTCTTGCAGATAGGAAAGACATTGCATTCTGACTGAGGAACACATGACTCCAATACAGGAGACATCCACCTGCCTTCCCCTGTCCAGTCAGAGGGTTCACCATCTTGACCTGGGCCATGAATCATCCTCAGCCCAAATGATACTTCTTTGGAGCTGAAAAAATGCTGGATAACAAAGTGGTATATTTGTTTATCCTTCTTGAAACTCTAAGTTGTCAACCAAGTCTCAGGCAGAAGTGATAGAAACCAAGGCAGAGAATGAGGTCACGCTTGTCCCAGCAGATGGAGGTAAATGGAGGCTTGGCTGATGCAACTGTGCAACTTTTCTGCTGCATCTCCCTGCTCCTTTCTTATCTTATCCTGCTAAGTCTAGACATGAATAGGGTAGGAAGGGAGACAGGAGCAAAAAAAATGATTTTATTTCTATTGCCTATTTCTCTCCATTCATGCAACACCAGCCACACTGACAGCTTTGAATCATGCCAAGAAATCTCCCAAATGGCAAGCAAAAAGCCTGAGGCAGTCACTCTGCAAAACTCCTAGATGCAGGAAGCCTTTCTCAGAGCACAATGGCTCTGTTCAGCGCATGTAGAAACTGCGGATCTCCACTTCATAAAGTTCAAGAGCGGAAAGGCAGGAAAAAATTTTAGCAGAAAATACAGAAACACTTATACCTTGCATCTGTGCTGCAAGTGTAAAGTGCAAGTTGCAGCAGTTAGCGGAAGGAACAGGAACCACGAAGATGTGAGTTCACCTATTTAAGTTACTCAAATACTTCCCAGTAGTCAGTGACAAGCTGACACAAACTGTGTTAAAGCCGCTGGTACTATGTCCTCAATGTTATTACCAAGGATGTTATTACCTGAGGCAGCTAATCAGGGCTGTGAGGGAAAGACCATCCCAGCTATGCTCACACATTCGTTATCCTCCAGCATGGGTCTATCCTAGTCCAGAATCAATTGGAAGCTTTTCCCCCAAACAGGTAGCTGGGCTCTTAAGCCCACTTAAACAGGTACTTCACTCCCAGACATGCTTAAAATCAAGCACAATGTCAAATGTGTTGCTGAATAGGCTTTCCACTCTTTAATAATCTCAAAGAAAAATTGTAGGGGTTTACCCACTGGTAAGTTGTGTGGACTAATTAGCTCATCTTTAGGAAGCCCTTTAAGGATGGAGAGTCCTGCGCACTCTAATTACTATTATTAAATATACCTCTGAGGCAGCAATGTGAAAGAGAGAACTGTGCACTCTGTCACAAGGTTTTTAACAGACAAAAATCCATAGCCTAAAACTACAACCTGATCTACACTATCAAACCACGCTGGCTGCCAGGAACCATGTGAATAGATACGTATATGATTCTTAACACTGCTAACACAGAGGGCACAGAGGGTCAGCTTTGTGTGAGGCTGGAATGAAGGAAGGATATTCGCTTCATATTTCGCTCCCTAATAAACGGTGGGATGGAGATTTGTTTCAGAGAAACCCAAGCAAGCAGTAGATTAAAGTCGACCTCACTAGATGATCCATGCCTCCTTCTTAAATAGTCACAAATGTGGCCTCACTGGAGAATGACTTCTGCAGTTTGGCAGCCAGGAGACAGGGTGGCTGCAATTAATGCCTTTGGTGGGGAATTGTGAGAGAGAGTCCACTCCTCACCAGTTTTTCTCCAATGCTCCTTCTGAAGGTAGGACTAGGCTGAAAGAAGGATACTCAAAGTGTTAGGTAGGAAGAATTTAGCCTTACCACAAGCAGTTGTTTTTCCAGGCACAACCTTTAGGCTGAAAACAGGTTTGTTCAACATGTGGTAGCATCAGAGTGGTTACAAGCTGCCTGGCCACAGTGAGTGGAGAGGCCCCCATACACACTCGCACACATACACACACACACACACACTCTCCCATCGTTCAGTCACCAAGGATTTTCCACCACTTCTTTGCAAACTTTGTGGGATCTGAATTAAAAGCATTTCAGACAAGCACAACGACATCAAATCAAAATATGTCCAGGAGAACAGTGCTACAACTGCACAGAAACAAAGGCAGAAATACCTGGAAAGAGCACTACTTGCACTTCAGTGAGCAAAAGTTTAATAGTATGGCCATCTGAGAGTCAGGGTATCTCTTGAAGGTACTTTTCTTGCATCCTGAGAAACATCCAGATTTGGGCACTTTCATTCACTTCCCACACACGTCCAATGCATTTTGCTTTCTGTGAGTCAGAGCCTGGGGCTTCACCAGGCTCTGACTTCACCATCCGCAATTGAATTTCCCTCTGCTCCTGAGTCATTCTGCCCACAGACCAGCTGCACAGATGCCCTGTGCAGATGCAGGCTGAATGACTGTGGGAGTGTGCTGCACCAGACCCTAAAGTTTCCACATCCCAAGGGCCCAGGAAAGTCACTGCCCTCACTGGCAAACAAGCTCTCACCATGCTACCGGTGCTGGCAGCATTCAGGGTACCTGAGAACATGGCGTGTTCCTCTCTGTAAAGTGTCCTGAGCTGCATCAGTGGCCCCTCTCATCCATCTCATGGTGTCACGGTTTAACCCCAACTGGTAACCAAGTACCATGCAGCCACTCACTCACTCCTCCCTCACCCAGAGAAATGGGGAGGAGATCTGGAAAGAAATGTAAAACTCATGGGTTGCGATAAAACAATTTAATAATTGAAATAAAATAAAACCAAAAGTACAATAACAATAATAATAACAATAACATTTTAGTGAAAAGGAGGGAGAGGAGAGAGGAATGAAATCCAAAGGGAAAGGAGGAAAGAAAACAAGTGATGGACAGTACAACAAGCCTCACCCCCTGCTGAGCAATGCCCAGCCAGTCCCCGAACAACAATTGGCGCCCCCAGCAAACCACTCTGGTTTATATACTGAGCATGACATCCCATGGTATGGAATACCTCCCTCACCAGTTCAGGTCAGCTGTCCTGGCTGGGTCCCCTCTCAATTTCTTGTACTCCCTGGCCTGCTCGCTGGCAGGGCCTTGAGAAACTGAAAAGACCTTGACTTAGTATAAACATTACCCAGCAACAACCAAAACGCCAGTGTGTTATTCAACACTGTTCTCACACCAGAGCTAAAACACAGCACTGCATCATCTACTGAGAAGAAAACTAACAATATCCCAGCTGAAACCAGGACACATGGGTGCAGTAAGCCTGACAGCCTGTCCCTTCTACGACCAGTATCCGCCTCTGTAGTAGGGGAAGAGAGAAGCAGTGGACAGGGTTTGGCCGTTCCCGTAATGAAACACTTAACAAAGAGATTTCTTGCATGGGGCTTACGGCTTGTTCATCCCAGCCTTGGGCAGGTTGGGTCCAATAACCACACAAGGTCCAAAGCACAGGGAGCACAGAGCTGCCACAAGCCCAAGGAGCACAGCAGCAAGCACATGCTTTGGAGTATTTGGAGACTCTATGGAGTTAGCATGGCTAAAATCACTGGAAATTCAGTGCATCGAGTGCAGACAATATTAATAGAACAGACTCAGAAGAGAAGGACTGGAGTACTGAATTTTTAACTGCTTCCAGGCTATCACCAGCTGGGAAGCAAGTAGGAGTTAGTATCATCTAGCAGTGACCAATGGCCACTGTGAGCAGTCCTCTACCTCAGTTTGAGTCCTGCTCACCTCACAAGCTCTGCAACTGTGTCAGAAGACACAAGATCAAACTGCACCTGTTAATTTGCTGCCACTCTGTGGCAAAAGGAGTAGGGAGATGGAGCATGAAGCCGGCTGCAAATCAATGCAAGAAAAGGGTGTGGGACACAGCACACTTGGCTACTTTGGTCAGGCTCCCACTTGCAGTGGCAGCAAAGAACATCGCTTTGTGCAGTTATGCCTCAAAATCTCATTCAAGCAAGAAAACGGATAACCTGGATGGCTCATTTTGTCTTGCTGCAGAAGGTTTTATTCTTCCTCTCTCTGCTGCTCCTGATGAGTGGACTACACTAGTCTGAAACTGCTTGGCTGGGATGGGGAGCAGCCACAAAACACACTTCTTCAGAAACCTAGCTTGGAAACCAAGCTCATGTGGAAGTGGCAAAGGGTGTGGGGGTCTAGCAGAGCCCTCATGGCCATGAATTTATTTATCATGCAGGGCATCAGAAACAGCTTGGTCCTTAACCCATTGTGAGAAAATTTGTGTTAAACATTTAATTTTTATGTGAAAGAAGAAAGTTTTGGAATACGGTAAGAAAACAAGCCTTGCAGGTGAATACGGCAACCTAGGGAGACAGTGGCTTCTAAGCACAAAGTGCACAGCATGGCTGGTTAAGAAAACCACCTACCTAAAAATCATGTCTGGGAGTCCAGTACAATCCATCTCCATGCCGTTGCTCTTATCGGCTCCTAGATCACCTGTGGCCTGAGACCTGACTCCCTGCTCGCATCCAAGCACTGCAAAAGAGATTGAAAGCTGATCAGGGCTGCAGTTTCCAACTCCTACGCAGGGCCAAAGGAGCTGGCCACAGGCACGGATAAGCCTTTGTTGGTCTGTGCTGGAGCCATCAGGGAACTGTCCCACAAGCTGCTCTTATGGCGGGTAAAGCCAGCAGGCAGCTATGTTTCCCCCTTGCTACCCACTAAAGCACAACTCCTTGTGGTGCTCCTTTTGCTTGGGAAATCTGCAGGTAAGAGGCTCCACAAGAGGGAGAGAAGCATGGTCTAGAGAGGGGAAGGAACTCTCATATGCTTTGGCAAAGCCGCATTGCCAGGAACAGGCCCCTTTTCCCCATCACTTTTGTACTGTGTGAAGCAGTGCCGGCATTTCCCAGTGACAAGCAACTCCTCATCCTTCCACACTGGGGAGCGCTGGGAACATGAAAGGAGGGGAAGCTGTATCTCTTCGGTCCTGATTCAGAGGTCAGCACAAGTCAGCAGCAATGGTCAGCATGTGCAAGGAAATTTTCTGCTGAGAAATCCTAAGCTGTTTTGCAGGACTGTGTTCTTTCTGCTGATATTTTCATGAAAGAAGTCAAAAGTGCTCTTTGTCATATGACTTAGTTTAAGGAAGTCCTCTGAGGAGCAGGGAGTTGCACTCAATGATGCTTGTGGGTCCCTTCCCACTGGAGATATTCTATGGTTCTGTGAAAAGTGGGGTTTTTTTTTCCTTTCTGATCGATAAAGGTAGAAGGATTTTGATGAGCTAGAAATGCCTCACGACACTTCCTTATTTTGGACATCTGTATTAATACCTTATTATTGTGTTTGCATGTTAAACATACAGACATTTTCTCTTGTTTTGCCTTTATTGCAATCAAGTGGTTTTACTGAATCAAAATGAGGCAGTTCGGTATTCTCAAAGAGTCTGTTTCACTCTGGATCTACCTGGTGATCACCGGACTGCGTGGTCCTGGTAACTGTCACTGGACATGGTCCTGATTTGCAGACTCACTTCTTATCACCACGGACTTGCAAGGTGCTGACCTCACTTGGTACTATGTAGCTGGGTCCTGGCTGACAAAGACCCTGCTCTGGCTGTTGTGGTTTTGTGCTTGGCTTCTGCCTCCCTGATAGCCATTTTTGACTTTTTATTCTGATTCAAAATAAAAGCACATTACCAACTGCTGAGACCCCTCTGGGGTGGGAATCCTCACAAATTCCACTTTCGCTGTACATGAAAGACTCTTACCTGAATCCCACAGGGTAGGTGATGCCATAGCAAAGAACGCCTTGCAACGCCCCGCACTCTGGTGACCAGGAAGCTGAAGGTTTTTGGGTCAGGGCAATGCACTGATGTAAAATGCCAGCCATTTCTCTGGCTTTCTGCCATGAATCCCAGCCTTCTCAGTGCTGAAATCTGCTGCAGGCTTTTTCATAGTCTGTTGCCAAAGCTCATATCCTCTCCCCTTTTTTCACAAAGAGCCTACCATGCCCTCTCCAAGGGCCGTGTGTCCATGGTCGAGCTATGAAAACAGCAATGGCACAGCAGTTGGGCTGACAGGAACAGCCTGTACTGGCAACACACCCCCCACCCTGGTTTCTAGCTCCAGGACTCATCACCGGAGGCAAAGTTTGCTGAGGTGAGCTGGTGGCAGATGAGCTTGTGCATTAGGGATTGTTTCATCCCTGTGCTTACCTTCACCTGGGAGCATGACCTTTTCCCCCTGTCTCACCGGGCTGCCGCAGCACAGCGGGGCTCCAGTGCCACACTGCAGCCCGGTGCTCTTGGGACAGGATGCGCGTCATGCCAGCAGCGCTGGGTGCAGGTGGCTGCAGGGGACCAGGGCACCCTGGGCTAGGCACAGCTGGCCCGGGCAGGCCCCAGCAGGGCAGCTAGGCTGTCAGCTGGGTGGGTGGTGTAATAGGCAGAAGAGTCAGGAGTGAAGGGGTGGCGTTAAGCCCAGAAAAAATGGGGAGGGGAAAGCGTAAGGGCTCTTTCTGAAATCTGTGCAGGCTTTTCCTGCTTGCTCCCGAGCCCCGGATGTGGAGATAAAGAAAGGGCTTTGTGCATTGTCTGGGTGCCAGGTTGCAGAGTGATTGTGTCTTAAAATGTAGCGAGGAAATCACTAACACTAAATCTGGCTCTCTGAGCTCATCTGCAAATCAGTTACTGTGCACACCTGCCTGCAATAAGGAACGTGCCCAAAGCCTCCCACAGTTTAAGTATGGGGGAAGAAGAGATCTGTTAAGGGGGCGGGGCTGGGCGGGGCTGGGCGGGGCTGGGCTGGGCAAGCAGCTTGGTGGGGTGTGAACTGGCTGCAAAGGTGCTTTGCTGCACATAGGCACATTCCAGGGTCAGAACTTGGGTTGATAAGTGACTGTATATAACCAGCGCTTATGTATGTAATGAAGGATCTCACATGGAGTCTGTGCCTTCATATGCCACAGGAAAGTGTTGGTGATGCAATACTTGATTGCAATAAAGGGCAAAGCAAGAGAAAACACCTATATGTCTTTAACATGCAAACACAATAATAAGGTGTTAATACAGATGTAATGTCCAAAAAGTAAGAAAGATGTAATGAGGCATTATAAAGGCTCATCAAAATCCTTCCACCTTTATTGATTTATTGGCTTAATTTTGGGTTTTATTTCTCACTATCTGAATCTATTTTAATTGGCAGTAATTTACTTTCCCCAGGTTGAATCTGTTTTGCCAGTAACAGTAATAGGTAAGTGATCTCCCTGTCTTTATCTCTACCAATAAGCTTCTCCATCTTATTTTCTCTCCCCATCCCACTGAGGAGAGTAAGGAACCAGCTGTGTGGGCACTGGCTACTGGTCAGGGTTCCGTCACCGCAGTAATGTGCATCATGCACCAGTCTCACACGGGCTATACAGCACGTGGTGAAATTGCCTGCAGTGTGCTTAGCTGTGTGCTGTTAGCAATTAGTAACATGGAAGAAATGTGCCCTGCCTGCCTGCTCTACACAAGCAGAAGAACTTGGCCAGGATCATGTGACTTCTCAGGCTGTCCCTGTTTATGCCACTCTAGGGCATGGGGTGAGGTGGCTTTTCATGCACAAACCACAAAATGGTCTTGAGAGTAAGCTGGATCCTTGATTCACTGACCACATAGATCTGGATACCCCCAGGGTCCCAGACTGAGGATGCCTGAAGGCCCAAAGGAGCCTCGATTCAAGAGCAGGTGCCCTAGTTTTAACATCACACAGATGACAGCAAAACGAGGGTAGTGCAGCCACTCCTCACTGCTGGAATGGAATTAGTCCTGCATCTGTACATATGCTCATGAATGCCACAGCTTGGACATGTGTCTAGTTTGGGATGAAAGCAGACAATAGGAGGTGCTGAACTTTGAAAACAGTAACGTAAGAAACCACTTTCTGATCGCGTTGAAGTGATCCAGCTGGCCTTGTGGCAGTGGGCTGGGCAAATGACAGGAGCATCTATCTTGGCAACACCTCTGTCTTGGGGCACCTTCTCTTTGCTTTGAGGCGTATGTGAAACACACCCTAAGGATTAGGGAAGTCACAGGTACTTCAGAGTCTCGTGTAGGTCCTTCTGTCACCTACATCCTTCCATTTCAACAGTTACCTTCTGGTTTTTTTAACAAATGACAGCTAGAACTTAAATGGGTTTTTGAATACCACTGATTTTATTTTCAGCCCCAAGACATCAGTTCTCCAAGCTTTCAAATCCCTAACCCTAGTGCAGAGATAGTTTCATGATTTGTATGTTATTACTATACAGAAAGCTATTTTTCCACAGTATCTTCTGGTGACTGGACAAACCTCAGAGGCAATTCCGGCATGTAGCCAGGATAATAGATTTCTGTCTTTGGCACTTTGAAACTCAGCTGGATGATTATTCTCTGGAGTGAAATATATCATTCATTGCACTGTTCTCTAAGTTAAGTGTATTTTTTAAGTCATTGTTTTCCTAATATATATATAGCAATTTGACTCTCAGAAAATCCCCAAGGACACCGTAACATCTACATTACTATGTTTAAGGAATTTAAATTCAGCTAGAGCCTGGCAACACTTCACAGATGATGATTTTCCATATACCGCTCTTTCACTGAACAACAGCTATTGATCTAACCAATTCTGGTTGCCACAAACTCCATGCAGGTTTTTTGAGCTTGGAGTATGTATTCTTCCTCTGATAAATCCAGTGCTGAGTTCTCAGCAGGGTTAGATCCTTTGATCCAGAGGAACTACTGTTCCTCCATCATATCAATGTCAACTTAATGTTGCTGCTGTAACTGCTGGTTTTATGACAAACGGGAGTGGACACTAACAGATGTGACAGGAATGTACATTTGGATCTGAATGGAGCCATGTTACAGAGAGCAGTGCAACACCCTGTTCTGATGTTCACATCATACTTCCTGTGCAGAAACAGGGCTGCCACATGCCCTTAGAGAGCATCCTCTTCTGGGGGCAGCAGCGAAGTTGTTCTCCTCAACTGCAGAAAATCTGTCTCCTGTGAAGCATCTGCTGAAAAAAAGGATGTACACTAGCAGAGCTGGCTGAACACAAAAATAACCATTGCAGCATTCTGAACCACCTCCTAACTTCACAGCCAGTAAGATGTAACTGTTCCAGTGGATTTGGCTTGGATTCTTAAATGGGGTCATGGCCTATGATTATATCATGGACCCTTTCCCAGACTGCCGAAAACTTGAGAACAGGCCTGATAAATCTCTGTTAAACTGCTGCAATTACTTTCCAAGAATTTCCAAGAAGACTATACAGATCCACAGAAAACATATCACTACTTTGATCTAATTAAGACAAATCACTATGCACCAGCACGCATGGCTTTATCCTGCGCACTCCTCCACTCTGTGGATAGCAAAAGTGGGTGCAGGAGAACACCCACACCTTCCTTACACTGCCAGGGTGTCTTCAACCTCTTGTGTGCTTTGTGCCTGAAATGTCTGCAGTGCTTTTCTCTCTCTCTCTTTACAGAAACTAATTCATTGTAATTGTACTAGAATAGAGTAAAACTACCTGTTGTTCCAATAAAACTAAAGCAGCCTTAAAATGCTATCCTGAACAGCAAAATTATAGTGACAGGCAAAACTTAATCAAAATCACAATTAAAATGCAGGCTTAATGAAATTTAAATACATAAATGTTATTGTATACAGAACTTTTTTACTTAGTAAACAAAATAATTTTAGCACATCGTCTTGCTATGTAAAAAATGGGATATGGGTTTTTTTCATACCTCAACAATACTTGTTATTTCAAAATTCAACATAGGTAACAATTAAGACTACCCAGTTAAGAGATAAATACTCCTAGTTTATATCTCTGCCTTAAGGAAGTAAATGACATTAAAATTATATTGAGTACTGTAGATTATGTTCTTCCTTTTGAACAGCAAAACCCACACAGGTATTTTAGCTAACAGCTCAGTGACTTCATTACAGAAAAATCCAGAACTGTTGAAATATGTTGATCCACTGGAAGTGTCCAATGCAATGCTGATCTCCCTGAGGTCAAGGAAAAATTGCCATTAACTTCAGCGGAACCAAAAAGGGTTTGCCGTCAGAGGGCTTCCTTGCTGCTACCCGAATGCCACAGCAATTCCTGTGAGCCTGCAAAGCAGGTTATCAAACAGTGCTGGCTCTCAGGACTGCAGATACCCAGTTCAGCCTGCTGCCTTCCTTACATCTGTGTGAGGGCAGGCAAATCAGATGCACTGGCTTGTTAAGGTAAAATGAGGAAACAGAACACTGTTAAAAAAAAAACAAAAACAAACCACCCATGCTTCCTCGCCACTGTCAGAGCAGGACCGTGCACAAATCTTCTTTCCCAGCATGCAAAGTGTTATTATGGTCTGTCAGGTGATGGAATGCATAGCTAGCATCATGGGTTGTATGCCAGCTGAGGGAATATGCTGCGGCCCCAGGTCATGGAACTGAGCTATGTGGTGCACATTCAGGCTATAATGCAGCATCACAGCCTGTCTCCGAAGAGCTAGATGAGAGAGAGAAACTGTGGCATGTAAAAGAGCATGGAATGAAGTACAATGTGAGAAAGACCCATGGGATTTGACAGGTCTGATCAAGTACTGCAACCTGAGGCCTCACCAATGGTTTGAAATGTGCTAAGGCAGCAAGTAAATGCAGTAAGAACTACTTGCACTCCCTTCCCACAAAAGGGAAGGTTTATTGCTAAAAGCAAAGGGGAACGCAGGTTCTGAAGTGTTAAAGTTTCTTGCTCCTTTTCAGCTTCTGTTTGAAGATAGCAATGTCATAATAGCTTTTAAATTTCACCAGGAAAATGGGTATTGGGATGATAATAGTTAACATGCCGAACACCGCGGCTAAGGCTGCTGTCACTTGGCCAGCTGTGGTGAGAGGGATAATATCTCCGTAGCCCACTGTAGTGAGCGTGATCAAAGCCCACCAGAAGCAAACAAGAATGTCAGTGAAGTGCAGCTCCCCTGTGTAGGAGGGGTGGCTACCCAGCAACTCCCCATAGAAAAAGAGAGAGCCAAAGAAGAGGGTCTCAAAGGCCAGAAGCATCAGCAGGATAAATATCTCTCTGAGGATAGACTTGAGGGTGTAGCACAGAACCCTGAGGATCAATGGCGTTTCTATCAGCTTGGATATCTTCAGGAGCTTGAGGAGATAGACAACGCGAACAAAGCCCAACCAAAGCCCCAGGCTTGGCATTCTCTGAATCTGCCCAGCCACAAAGAGTTCAATATAAACCGGGAAGAGAGAGAGGAAGTCAACCATGTTCAGGGGATTTTGGAAGAACAATTTCTTGTCTGGGCAGAAACAAAATCGCACAGAGAACTCAAAAGTAAACCAGAGGACACAGAAAAGCTCCAGATGAAGCAAGTAGGCAGGCTGGTGGTAATAGGGTTCACGGTCATTGTGGGAGACCTCAGAATAGCCAACAGAGGTGAAGTTAGCAGTAAAAAACTCAAATTGTGCCTTGGTCTCCTCACAGAATATGATGACAATTCCAACGATGAACAGCAGGGAAACAAAAGCCAAGCACTGCAGAGGGAGGAAAGGGCACAAATGCAATTAGTTCAACAAACATGTATCACATAACCTCATTGCCCCAAAACAAGCCCAGGATCACCTCCACGGGCACGGTACAGTCCCAGACTAATTTTCTCAAATCACCATCATTTTGTTTACATGGGGTGCATTTTCTCCTTCCAGGTTTGCAAAATAATAGAGAAGATTGGAATAAAATAAACAACACCTGAACTCCCATATTGGAGTTTGTAAGGAAGGGGAAATGTCTGACAGCTGGAGTAACACAGACAGACTCACACTGAGAGCCACTTTGGCACCAAATGTTGGCTCCAGAAATACCAGCAGCACAGAAAACGTCCTCTGCTGTCTCTAACTTGTTTGTTGCTCTGCACACCTGACATTTTAAAGAGGCACAGAGCATGCATTTTGTACATAGAACAAGAGCAGGAGAGAAGGAGGAGATATTTGTTAATGAGAAGACAGCATTTAAATTTCTTTTTTAATCTGGGATTCAAAGTGTACTTATCAAAGCTATGAACCCATTATCATTTTTCATGGATTCATTCCAGTAATCCCAAAGGACACAGGCTATGTCCATCTCCACACATAGGATTACCTTAGCACTGAAAGAGGAAAAGGGTTTTTCAAAAACAGACCAAATCTTTGGCTGCCACCTGGTTCGCCAGCTGAAATCCCTTCTTTCTGTCTGGACTATGAGGCACTGGTCATCAGTCTGTTCATTTTCATCCCAAATGTTAAATTCCTCTGGCTGCACCTCTTTGTTATTCAGCTTCAACCAGCAGCAGGATGCTAGCTGTGTCTCATTTATTTCCCAGAAAGCCAGCTCTTCTTCTAAGACTGACCTACAGATATCAATGGGACAGTGGAAATGTTTGGTCCTATAATAGTTCAACACGTAGCTGAAGATTTCAGCACTCCTATCAAAAAAGAACTCTTTGGTGGCGGGATCATAGTCGTAGATGCTTGGGGCATGGGGCTCTGTTAGGCTGCACAGCTTGGTTCCTGGGAAGGTCTGGAGGGTGCTGCTGTATGTCTCATATCTCACTCCCCCAATATTCAGGATGATTTTTTCCTTGGAGCCTTCCATCTGTGAGGGAGAAGGGAGGTGCAAGTTCTCATAGGCTCTTGTTTATCTTCAGTAAAAAAGAGAAGAACACAAATTAAAGGAAGTAAAGCAAAGCAAGTTTCAGAGCAGGAAGGTTTTCCAGGGTACCTCATTCCAGTGCTTTTAAAGCACATTTTATACCTGAAACCTGCATTTCCTGTAAGCAGGAAGGCACTTCTGCCATTCCCCATCATGTCCAGCACCTGTTCCTAGACTCTGCTCCACGGCCATATTGTCTCAGCACTTTTCAGGAGATGCATCAAACAAAATGACAAACATCTGGTTTGCACTGCGATCCCTCTCAGCTTCTCCCCATGGAGACAGTGAACACAGTTCAGCATCTGTTCCACCACATTTGTTCATACACTGTAGATAATCATTGCAATAAACTCATTTGAGGTAAAGTTCTCATTCCCAAGACATTTCTTCCACTATCCCTCCCCTTGTCTATTTCTTTCATCTCCACCCCCAATTTCTTTCTCCACAGTTTCTTGCAGAGACCTTCAAGTGCCAAAGAGGTCATCAACAGCTTATCCTCCAAGCAAGTTTTTGAACATAATCTCCCATGTCTAGCCTAGCATAACAAGTTTCACGAGAGACCCTGCTGCCTGGTGGGAACATTTAGGCTGTCTGAATTATGCTTTTTCCTTGAGTCTTCCCTGTACAGAGTCCCACTGAGCCAAAGCACCTTTCCCTCTGCAGGAAGCTGCTCCTTACCTGGAATCCATAGGCAGGATTCCTGGGCTAGATAGAAACATAGAACATTCCTGCATTTCCTTTAGGGCTGGCTGACATCTCAGAATAGCACCAGAACCTGCTGCCAAGGTCTCTGGCATGCTCAGTTGCTTATTTCCTGTAATACATCCTCTGGTTTGCTCCTCAAAATCCAACATACCTGGGAGAAACTGGAGCCCTGCTTTATGAACCTCATTCTAAGGAGGGAAACCAATGATCTCTGTAGCCTCAGGAGCACGCAGGAGAGGTGCAGAATAGGGGTAGGATATTCTTGAGACAGTGACTAGGGCTGTCTTTCACCCACATATCCACTTCTGTCTGTATCCTTCTGTTTCCCCTCCTCCTTTCCTACACATTTCCATCCAACTGTCTCTTATGCCCTGCATTTCTAGTTCTGGCTTTTCTCTTCTTGTAACAGAGCAAGACTGTCTACTTTTCCTGTTTGGACTCTTACCCAGGGATGGCTGCTCAGTGTGCCAGGACCATGCACACAGAAACTCCAGCTGTCCCTCCGCTCTTTTTTGCAGAAAGTTCTGAGCATGGGCCACAGGTCACACTTCTGCAACAAACCTTGCTATCCAGGACCAGCAGGGAAACAAGCCCTGCACAAGAGGAGACTCCCAGAAGTAAAGAACTACATAGAGCACCCCATTCAGCTTTATCAGGAGAGGCTGGAAGCTGCAGCTTGGTCACACAACCGTGGCACAAGAGAATTACTGCCTGTCTGCTGTTCTTGCCAATCCCAGCATAAGTGAGGCTTGATGCAGCTTCGCTCTAAAACTTCCACTGACCAAAGAGAGCAGGATTGAGCATAAGGACTTAAAGTGTGCAGGCATTGCTCAGTACTTGCTGCACTGGAATCCACACAGCACAATTCTAAGCAGGTTAGATTAATTCAGCACTTAGTAAATCTGGAGTTACATTACTGGCCTCTTTTGCCAAGCTCTCTGAAGAGCACGCTGATTTTTGAGATCCCAGCTAAACTTGCCTTTATCTGCTTAGAACACCAGATACCTCTTACTCAAAGATAACAATCACCATGTGAGAAATGAGCCGAGAAGTGTCGTTTCATATTCTTACCTTGGTGCTATTGCAGCAACTCTGCAACCAGAAGAAAGGAGAAGAGACTGGGAAGAACAGGGGAAAATTCAGTGAAAACAGGATGTTCGATGGCTGGTCTCCAAAGCTTAAGCCTCAGAGATGCCAGAAAACAAAACCAGCAAACAGCACTGAAAAGACGCAGAGGCCCCTCTGCCTTGTTCTCTGCCCTATCAGCAGTCCCTCTCCCTACTCCAGGGGATAACAGTCAAACAAGAAGGCAACAACGTTTTGGCTACTCCGCCACCCGCTGCTCTGCTAACAAGCTCAAAGGGACATGGTGTTTGGGAAATGAGTGGAGCTCAAATGTCTTGGGACCAATTACAGATTAAACTATCAAGCCACAGAAAGGCAGACAAAGCATCATTCTTTCTTGGCTGTGCCTTATTCAAGTTTGAGTTAGAAAATAATATATAAAAAACAGGAGCAAACAAACAAAAAAACCCACGTGACCTCCCATCTTCTTGTCATGCTCTCTCCCTTTTCAGTTTAAAGGACTTTTTCTTAATTTCTGAATGACCCAAAACTTAACCCTTTGCACCCACTGATTTTAAATGCTTTTTTTGTCATTGATTACTCCAGGAAGAAGGTTGGCACATAGATGCTAATCCCAGTCAAGAAGGGAATGCTGCCTGTGAAATTCCCTTTCAGCTGATGTTCCGAGGCTGTTCCTAGGTATCACCTCTGCTTACTTCAAACTCTCTGGAAAGAAAGCAGGAAAAGGAATTTCCTTATTCCCAGCAAGAGCAAGACTGTTCAGGAAGGCTCTGGGGGCTCCCTTTTCAGTTAGACAAATAAAAAGCAGATTCACGTTTCTTTAGAGGAAGTATCATCACAGTTCACTTGCTGGATTTTCCATTTTAATCCACTGCCTACATTACCCTGACACACTGAAATTTATTTTCTTTCAAAGAATAGGTTTTCCATTTAGACCTTTTACCTAGCTAACAGTCTGTTTCTTCGCTCCTCATTGGCACTTAACCTGCAGGTGCAAGTAACCCCACTCACCCTAACCATCCAGATTCCCAAGTATTACAGGGACACCACAGACAATCCTGGCAAATCACTGCCAATCTTGTGCGGGACATTCTGGGCAATGGGCCATCTTTGCCTATCACCTCCTGATTCTGTACTGAGCAACCTTGTAGCCAGACATCACAAGCAGAGCAACAGCGCAAGCATAATTCCCCTTACACCCAGACTCGAAAAGGACAAGAAGCATGTGAAATCTCTGCTGTTTCAGTCCTTGCGCCTTTCCATCTCCGTAACAGACATCAAATGGTTCACATCTTTCTCCCTCAGAGAGTACAAATGAAAAATACTTTTAATTTCTGATGTCTCTGAGGTTCTGGAAGCAGGTGATCTGATCAAGCTTGATGTATCCTATCTGTTCCACAGCACTGCAGTATTTGTCTTTTACAACCTTTGCACTGCAGTTGATTTCTGAAACCCAGAAATAATCTGGCAAGCAAAATGACACATGGTGTTCCTGTGCTCTGAATAAGACCTTTTGATTGCATTAAACAGCTTGTCCTTTCAGAACATTTTTTAAGCAGATGAAAAGTGCAACTCAATTTCCAGAGAACAGGGCTCTATTCCAAGTTTTCTCCCTGCCTCATATCTTCTGAGAATTCACTTTCACAGCATGAGGCACTGCAGGAGTTTGGCAAGGAATGTCAAATCTGTTCCCTCAACCTCACACTTCTTTTGAGTAACGAAACTCTTGTTTCGATTTGGCCTACATTTATGCACACCAAAGAACAAAGTGGACTTTTCGGGGGCGGGGGGGGGGGAGTGGGGAGGAGATTGGAGCTGTAATAAACTGAGGCATTTTTCGAAGATAGTATTTTAACAGACCTCATTCGGTGTTTCTTTCCCATAGTATTTGGTATTTAATAAATGTTCTGTACAGGGCAGAAGTTCTGTAATTTTCTCCTGTTTGCGCATACTCAGGTACACATGTGTATGTACTCGGGCATACTCACGTTAGTCTACATTGGGGGGTGTGTGCGTGTGTGTGCTTCATTAACTGCATTTGTGCTAGAATACACTAGTAGGAGTTTAAACTTCCCAGTGTAAGCATTTCTTTAGAGAACACTCATAAAAAAACTGGTGAGGATTATTAACAGTTTTGCAAACAAAATCTTGCTTCAGAACATTGGACATACTGAACAAAAAAGCGTGAGCTATCCTTGGGGAAAGAAGCTACTCTTTCAGTGCTGGAGATAGTACCAGAACCGACAGGCTTGGCTACTAGCAAAACCGGTGCAAGCAGCTTCTGTGGACTTCCACCTCCAGTGCTTTTTTCCCATCCCATATTTCAGTTCTACCTCTGCTGCTGTCTAACACAAGTGTATTCCTGGGATTATGCAAACAGATAGTGAAAAAAATGTATAAAAAAAACACTTCAAAAGATAAGCGGTTTATCACCTGGATCAGTCCTCGATTCAGCCTGCTGCAAAAACCTGTAAAATGATGCAACTGTACAAAAGGGCAGGTAAAGTCTCCTGCAAGCGCGGGTACGTGCAGCCAGGCTGGAAGCTCGGGGACACTGAAAGCTCCGCGCTGCTTTAGCCGGGCCAGCTGCCGCCTCCCTTCAGGCCGCGGCGGCCCCCACCCCAGTCAGCTCCGGCAGACACAGCGCGAAGCCCGGCGCTGTCCGCTGCCACCGGGACCGTGTTCCACGTCCCACCGGGCGCAGCGCTGCCTGCCCCGAAATCCTCCGGCCGCCCCTCCTCACACCGCTCCCCTGAGGCCAGCCCGACACCCCTCACCGTCCCTCCGCTCCCCACAGCCACGCAGGGGAAGAACGCGCCCGTTCGGCGCCGGCCTCAGCAGCCCACGGGCCGCAGGCCCTGCAGGGAGCCGCTGCAGGAGGCCCCCCTACACTTGGGAGCGAGTCCTACATCGCTCCGACGAGCCTAGCCTCCCCGCGGGGCCCAAGCCCGCTGCGGGCCCCGTCGCCAAATGCCGCCCTCCCCACCCCTCCCTCCGCCCCGGAAGCGATCGCGGCGCGGGGAGGGGGAGCGGAATCGAGGAGCGGAAGCGGAAGCTGGGTGCGAGCGGGCGTAGCCGCGGCGGCATGGCGGGCCGCGCAGGGCTGGCCTGCCGCCGCGGGCGGCCGGGCTCGTCCCCGGCCCGCAAGCGGCTCAAGCCGTTGCGCACGGTGGTGGCGTGGAGGGGCAGGGCGGAGTGGGACCAGGTGATGGTGGGGCTGTACTGCGGAGACAGCCGGCTGCAGCAGGAAGCGTTGGACCGGGTCTCGGCCTGGAAGAGTCGGTACGGGCCGCGCACCGCGGGCGGGGGGCCGCCGCCTCTCTGCCCCACGCTGCTCCCGGCGCTCCGTGGCTTGGGCCCGCTGGGCGCCCGGGACGCAGCCGCAGCCCCCTGGGTGCTGTGCGAGCAGACGGCCGGGGCCGGGCTCCCTCTGGTTGGCGCCTTGGCGCAGCAGATTTGGGGCGCGCAGCTCAGGCCCGAAGCAGGCAGGACCGAGGGTAGTGGGGCAGGCAGAAGCCCTGTGTGGCCACAGCTTCGCAGGGTGGTTTTTGAAGGCAGGGTGCTGCAGTGAGCATATCCAGGGCCCCCAAATCACTTTACTCTGTGTTGCCACTGCTGCAGCAGCACACAAGACGAGTCTAGGTATGGCATCTTGTATTGTGTATGTGCTTGCCATGTCGGTAAGTATTCGTTTAACATGTGCTAAGGAGCCGCTGTGTAATCACTGTTCCAAATAAAACTCTGGTAAGAGCCTTTGACGCCATCTTTTTACATACCATTTTTCAGGCTGTTATGTACCACAGAGCAGAAAAAGTAGCCAGAAAGTTACTCTTTTTGCAGGGGGAGTGTATTCTTGCGAGACTGCTCCCTTTTTTGTCCTTTATCTCTAGGTATGGTCCCAAAATGCCTCTTGCAGTGGATTGCACTGCTGAACTGATTCGTTGCAAGGTCCTGGATTCATCTGGCAGATTGAAGTCT
The DNA here is from genome assembly GCF_023638135.1 of Falco biarmicus. Lineage (NCBI taxonomy): Eukaryota > Metazoa > Chordata > Aves > Falconiformes > Falconidae > Falco > Falco biarmicus. The sequence goes on along the minus strand of NC_079301.1, from coordinate 182,957 downwards.
CATGAGCTCATCCTCTCATACGGGCTGGCTCTTGTAAGGTAGGGCTCTGAAGGCCTGTGTGCTGTGAGACAGAGAGACCCAGACAGATGGCGTTATTCAGCTGTCTGATTTCACTTTGCATCTCTGGGACCAGTCTTGTACAGCGTGTGGGGAATTTGTCTCTGGGGTCCCAAGTTGCTCAGCAGCTCTTGATAGTCATTTATCTTTTCTGTAACCTGCATGCAGGTTTGTCAACTTGATCACAGAAAGGAAACAGAAAATGGTCAGCATTCCTCTGAGACAATTAGCTAAAGAGGTAAATACTTAATAATAGTTACTTGATAACTTATTTCTATACAGAGAGCATGTGCGTTGTCTGTTAGCAACACTGGGCAGAGGGAGTTGGGATCACTCTTTTGTAACCAAAACAATGGCTATAAATGCCGGTTCTTTCCAGCTGCAGAGTTTTAAAGAGGCTTGATGTAACTATGCCTAAAACTTTCTTCTTTGAAGTCAGATTAAGAGTAATAAAGGGTGATGATCATTAAAGTGTTCTGAATCGTGTGTGATCAGAAGTCTTGATTTACATGTAGATAGTCTTACTTGACATACACCGCGCATTTTTGCTTCTAAGCTACTGAGGTATGGGGGGGAAAAAAGCTTAATCTGTGGTTTTTAAATTCTAGTCTCTGACAAGCAAGGTTATACATAAAAAGCACTTGATCACATTTGCAGGCATTTTCATCTTGTATCTCTTGCTTGAGGTACGTTTGCCCACTTCTGTGTGGAGGAGGGGAGGTTCAAGGTGTAGTTGTAGTAGCAGGATCAACTTGAGTCCTTTTATTGCGAGCTGCACTGAACATTGTATCTGGGTCTGAAGAGCAGGTTTTGAAAGGAAAGAAGAGACAGTATTTGAGACTCACCTGTATATGCAGCCTTGTCTGGGGCCCCAGTGGGAGACTGATGAATTGATTTTTTTTTTCTGTGTTTCTAAGAAAGGTGGTGCTGCTTCTCACCTTTTAAAACTGATCAAGCTTAAAAATAGAGGTCTTGCGTAGTTAAAGTTAGCTGTCTGTAGGAAAGTGGCAGAAAACTGCATGCAACTTCGAGTATGTGTGCTTTGAGTATTATTTATCATATGATTTGTCAGTTTAATCTAACTGCTTTTCAGTATCTTGTCTAAAAAGGCATCTGTTTTGCAAGTAACATTGAAGACCGTAAATTGTAAAATCCCAAGTTTGTACGGATACTAGGCCACCAGAGAAGTGAGATCAGAGAGGAGGAGATCTCAGCCCACCCTTAGAGGGGGGGGGGGACTGGGGTGCGGGAGTGGCCTGGAAGAGGCTGTTCCCACTCAGGTAGAGGTTCTCTGCAGCCTTGCAGGGCTGCATAGAGTTGTGGCATGATGCAGCAGGAGATGTGGTGTAACACCTGTACCTGTTCTTCCAGGTGGATATCCCCATCTGGGTTGTGGATCTCCGTCATGAGCTGACCCACGGAAAGTTGCCACGGCTGGCCCTGTGCCGCAAGGGTGAGTGCTGCTGGCGGGCGCCATTATGAGGGCCTAGCCTGAGGTGGGCTTGGGGTGGCAGTGCCAGTGCCACAGGCCCTGAGCGAGCACCCCTCTCTCCATTTTGGGACACTACAGGGCAGGCAGTGGGCAGGAAGAGCTGTGGTGTGAGATATCGGGAGGGTTTGCCACTGCTCGCTGTGGATAGCTGAACTGTGTCCAATGGCTCCAAATTGTGGTGCATCACAGGGTAGGTGTTTACAGACTTTCTCCCTCCCCTGAAAAAAATAATGGAAACAATATTCGGCCCTCTTGCTTCTTTACGGCACAGGAAGGTCTTCTCAGGGAAAGAGGTAAGTGCTGCTCCTGGTGGCTCTGAGATACCTGAGACCTTTAAAAATCCCATTCAGGGAGAAATGCAGTAGGTACTGCAAGCCTGAGTGAATGACCAGCCCGTGGCATCTGAAGGGATTCCTGGGAATTTTGGGTTAAGCACTGAGGAACCAGTTAAATAACCTTCGGCAGGACCCTTAGGTTGAATTGGGTAGTGAAATAGTGATGGGAGAAAAGGGGTTTTCTTTTCATTCTATAGAATGTAGTCTCTGAACAAAAAATTATGTTATTGTTACAGACACTGTGTTGATTGTGGTGATATGAAAGAATTGACTCATTTTCTCATTAAGGGACCACTGCTGGGACTTAGTTTCTGCTTAAATTTGGTGTGGCTTGAGCAAGGTGCAGTGCTATAGCAGTGTCCAGTCCTTTCTGTGGCCAAAAAGACAGTGGGTGGGTATTACCAGTCCTGTGATACTGGGGTGTGGGTTTCCGTTGTTTTTTCATTAACGGACTTGTATGTGATTTCAAGGTTCCTAACTTGTTAACAGCATTTCTTTTCAGAATGCAACTTAGCAATGTGCCACCTATATTACTTTTTTTCAATAACAAAATGTCACTGAGATGATAATGTTTTCTGCTCTCCCTTAGGTTGTGATGTTGTGCTGGACTGGCTGCGAAAGACATATTGGAGCCGTCAGCTAGGCAATAACTTGTGTGAAGAAAGTGAGGACGAGGACGAGGAGCAGCAAGGGGTGGAAGCAAGTGCAGAGTTAGACAATGACGCATGGGAGATTCAAACCCCACAGCATGAGGCCTGTCAGAAACACAAGGAATTCCATGGTAGGTGTCCCTAGAATAATGGCACATACAGGGATTAGGTATGTCCCATGCTAGAGAGAACACTTTAAAAGTGTCATCTTCTAGCCCTGACAATGCATAAAGATATATCTTCAGCTCAGGTTTTGGGATTCCTCTTTGGACCTGAGTGGATTCTTGGGGTGTCTGACTTTTTTGGTATTAGCTGACTGAATTTGTATCGTAAAATCTTTTACTTCTGTTGAATATGCAGTATACTAATCAGTAGCAACAGTTATACTGGGATGGTTTAGGACCAAGTGTTGTAAAAATTAGTTGTAGTGTCTTGACAGCCACAGTTTTGGTATTGAGGCCATTACTGGCAAAGAATGCTGTGGTCCTTTTATAGCCCTCAAAACTCTGCAGATTCATAACTTGAGCAAGAACAGGATAAGGGCAGTTCAGCCAGTTTCAAAATACTTCACATGTGGACAGAAACAATAGTATGTAAAATAAAAAGTAATCACAGGTAACTCAACATGGGCATAATCTAAGATACAAAGTGCAAAACAATGGGAAAACTTTGGTAAACTGTGTTGGTGGTTGCTTTTCCATCACCGGGAGTTTTTGAACCCAAAATAAAGAACTTTACTCAAAGTCGATTTGTGGTTTGAATGACTTACTGGAGGAAGCAGGAGTTCAGATTAGGTGGCTGGTCTGTGAGTTTGAGGTATCAAACAGTACCTCCAACAGTAAAATGAGTTAGTCATAACTTTTTCAGACAAAACATGGCATGCTTATGGGGAGTAACTCACCCAGCAGATTAGAGCAGCCCAATCCAAGGTCCAGAGAGTGTTTCAGCAGAAATGCTGAAGTGACCCTTACTGCTCCCTGGAAGGTTACACTGGGTGACTATAATGATCTTTCTGGCTTTAGGATCTATGAATTTGTTGCAAGTCTTCTAGATTCCTTTGTAACAGACGCATACATAGATACAGTAGCTGCAGTCCAGAAGCGTTAGCTAATTTGTTGTGCACTTTGATTTTAATACATAATTTATCAGAACAATCCAAACATAGAGGCAGTACTGACGTTTGGAACACAGCAGCACTTATCACTTCTTGTCAGAGTGTATGTGGGGGCTCCTGTCTGACTTCATGTTGGATGAGATCCAAGCATGTGCTATTCCTCCTTCTCCCTGGTTAGCCCCTCACACAAAAATTAAAAAAAAAAAGAAAAAAGAACAACACCCCGCCCCCAGCTACCAAAAGAGAGAACCACAGATCGATACAGTAGATTCTGTGATTTATACGTCTAGAGTGATGGAATGGCAATGATGTATCAGTGCTACAGTTCAAATGCCTGTGAAGTTTAATCTAGCTGATACTGGGTGGTGGGCATTCTGATAGCAGGTGACAATCACACCTGAATGGTGAAGTATTTTGAAAGATGGTGCTATTTCAGGTACAGTAGAAGTGGTCCACAGATGAGAGAAAGGACATCTCATGTGGATGGTCAATTCAACTTTAATGAAGTCCAGTAAGGATGTGAGTAGCCTCAGTGCTGTTGAAATAGATTTGAAATGCAAGTATGAGGATTGCAAATATGCAGCAGAACATGAACTGTCTGTGGGAACAATTTCTTCCTAATCTGATCTATTTAGGGGGTTTTTTGGAGCTGTCTGGATTTATCCAGCTTGGCTGTGATAAAATACTGAACTCATGGTTCAACCCCACTTCATAAATTTTATGTTACTGGAAAAGTCTGGGAGCTGTAGGAGTCTTCCACAGTGTTGCCTGAATTGGAATTTATGATTTCATTTGACTGCAGTCTTCCTTGAGTGTATACTCAGCAGAACTAAGCAGCTTGCCCAGATGCAAAATTCCTTTACATAGTTGATCCATTCCCTGCTTAAACTATATATTTATGTTTATTTCTAGAAAAAGTCAGAGATGTGCTGATATCCTACAAGAATGAGCAGTTTAGGGTAAGTACGGTCTGATCACCAGCACTTCTGGTTCTTCTCATTTCCTGCTTGGGGTGGTAAGTCTTCATTCTTGCCCAAACTGAAGAACTAATGCTCTTGGCCAGGCATCATTTGAAATACCTGAATGCTAGCACGACTAAGTTGCTGTGCCAGGAGTTTGTTTCATGTAACAGCAGGGATTTTTTTTTTTTCCCCTGTAGCACCCTCCCACAATTATAATCTCTCCAGAAGTGTCAGTGATACAGAAGTGGTATTTGTATCAGTGCTGTAGGGGTGACAGTACGCCAGTGGCCACAGGCTGCTAACGCTTGCCAGTTTATGTACTCTGGCCTAAAGTAGAGCTGCCATCTAGTGCATAGCCCACAGTAGACCCATGACTGCTGCATGTGTGGAGAGAGTTTTTTTTAATTCCTTCTTCAGATACCTCTCCTGCTGTTGTCAGTCATGGCTGCCAAAGAGAAGCTTCACTGCAGAGAACAAGCAGTTTGAGCTGTGATGGATGAGAACACTTTGTTCATGTTTATAAATGAGATACGTACTTGTTGGAGATCCCAAGTCTTCCTTGTGGATGTGGATAGTGCTTGGTTTGTTTTCATCCTAGCATGTCTGGAAATTGAGACCTGTCATTCAGAAGTCATTAGCTTCTGTGTTCTATCATCCATCATATACTTTTGCAGGGGACCAGTGGCTAAGGTGCTGCAGTTAAGATTTGTGAATAATTTGCCCCAGAAATCTTTCCCTGATCAGTTTCCCCTTCTTAATAATGGGATGGTTCTTAAAATGTGTTGAGAGCTGGGTTACAAACCTTGTAGAATGTCTTTGGATATGACCTCACCAACATACTGTTGTTACTGGGGAGCTGTTCTCACTTTTGTTTCAATTAATATCAGTAGGGCCTAAAGGAGAAAGTGTGCTAATGTTCCAGTGAAGTGCAGACTTAATCAGCAATGAGAACTAGGGTCAAGAATTTTATTGAAAATGAACATCCCACTTCCTTCATTGTCTTGGTTTTGGAGTATATAACATGATTCTCCTTTGTTTGTCCTTCCCTTTCTGTAGCTGGTACTGGCTTATTTTGTACTTTTTGTGTTGCATCATAAAGGAGACAAGTTGATTATGTGTGGTGAGTGAACTCTTAACATATTAACAGAACAGAGGGAAGTATTTCAAACCAAGTAGGAAAATGCAACTTCAAAATTTAAACTGGCCAGGGTTTAATGGGGAAGGGAGTAGGCAGGCAGTTGCTAAAGAGTAATTTCAAAGCCTTTGTTTCAAAGCACATGTGAAGCTGTTCTTACCCCGTCAAAACGGTGTAAATACATGCTGAAGAGTAATCTATATTACATGCCTCAATTTAATTGAATTCTGCATACTGTGCTTTTGAAATTTCTCCGTTCACTCTGTAAAGCTGCCTTTCTTGTTGACTGATTTCAAGTGGTGCATTTCCAAGTCTGTCAACTGACAAAGTACAGCTGAACTGTGAAAAATGAATGCTCTGTATATACCTGTGTTGTGGATATAGCTTCTTTTAATGTATCATTTTTGCCACTTTAAGGTACACTGCGTAAGAGTGAGCAGAGGCCTTGCCAAGATTGGTCAGCGCAAGGAATGTTTTTCCTTGTGGCTGATACCTGCCAATTCTTACTGAGTTTGTCTTTAATGAAAAACATAATACTAATTTTATGCATTAATTACTGTTGCCAGTAATTTGAAGGGGTGCAAGCATATTGGCCCTTTGTTGGCCTCTGAAACTCTGTTCTGTAGAACAGTAGACCTGTAATCTAAAACTGATTATAGCTGATAAAATCTCTGAAACTTAGAAATGGATTGAAAAAAATGACGTGGGTTTGTTCTTGCACCCTTTAAGGGCAGATGGTTTGGTGCATGCAAATAATTTCTTAACCATGACAGCAACTGAATGTTCCAAATATCAAATAAATACTACTTGAAGCTTTTTTTAGGCTGATATTCAAATGCTTTCCCTGGTTTGGCATAGAAAGAGTAGTACGTGTCTTTGCTAGTCTCCCTGCGTAAATGTATAGTCTGTCTCTAATCTTTTTCATGAAGTAGGAGAATCACCTATACCTAAGTCACCATTATAACAGTATAACTGTACAGTCTCTGATCCAGATACTTCTCTGGCTATTTTGTTAACTACTTATTATAGTTAGAAGTTTATATAAATCTCTGAAGTTGTAAACTAGGCCAAAATAAGCTCTGTCATAGGGGCTGTGTACTTTGTTGTCTAATTGTTCATGTGCATAGGGTAGAGGTACTTAGTCACTTTAAGTCATGTCTTTACACTTGATTTTTCATCTAAAGTATCTTTTGCAGTGGTAGCTTTGCATATATAGGTTAAGAGAGCTAATCAGAGTCCTGAAAATGACACCTTGGTGTTCCAGTCTCATTTTACATTACATTCCTACCTGGCAGGAAAAATAATTCTTTCTTTTCTCTCAGTAGTTACTATCTTCCAAAAAGAATCTGCCAGATACTTGTCAGTGATGTAACATGCTTCATACCAATGTTTTATAGGAAGTGGTGATGGTAAATTGCTACTTGGGTAGCTCAAGGAGCATACGTAGAAGGCAGGTCTTAGCTTGCTGTACAGGCTCAGATAAGGTGTATGTCAAACCAAGAAAACTCTTAACTTTCAGTATTCTCTTTTCCATTCTTGGTACAGCCTAGTAGTCTCGTGTATTGCTCCTACTCATCAGATGCTCTCAGCTGGTTACAGGTTGCCTAGATGACTGCGTTGATTCGACATTTTGATCTACTGTATGTATAATATGACTGGCAAAACCTTGTCCTGAGTAGGCAACCTCATTCCCACCCCAGATGTTGAGTTAATGATTCAAAATGAGTCTGTCCTGGTTTGTGCTGAAGTCAGGGAGAGCAAGGTTTAGAACCAGAATGAGGATGCCAGGACTGACTTCTTGGTGCTGCTGCCTTTTTAATTGAGGCCTTTTCCAAGTATGATGTGGCTTATGTTAATTTTTAATATACTCCTAGGAAGGGAAACTTTTGTGAGTTTTTTGAAGCGCTGATAATGAAGTGCATATGGCCATGTGCATCTTCTCTTAGTAGCAATGCCTTTCTGTTCACCATTGAGGAATATTTTCTGTTAATGTTTGGATTTTTCCTTCACTCAGGTTATGCAGACAGTGCAGTCTGTTTCAAAATCTCGAGAGCTGTGGTCTGATTCCTCTTCAGAAGTGGACTGGATTTTGGCTCAGATCAAAGACCTGATGCAAGAGAACAGGTGTGTCTCTGATAAGGAACTGAGGTGAAAGGTACCGTATGGAGCTATTGCACTGCCTTTTCACTGTGTCGTTCAGCTGATCATTGAGAGAGCACCTGGTTGATTTCCTCAACATCTTTGAGGACTGAGTTGTTGATCTGTGTTAATGAGTAATGTTTCCTGTGCCAGATGGTCTCCAGGGTGTTGTCCCTGACTTAGCTGTGCTGACCCCAAGGCATGTCAGGATCTTCAGTGTCTTCAAAAGCTCTCCTAGCAACCTTGTGTAGACTTTGGTTTCACAGTAGCCTTTAGAATTCTTCATAATTGCAGAGCAGTACTTGGCTTTTTCCGTACTTTCTATCTTTCTATTACTGCAGGGTCTCTAGAACCCAGTTGAGACTTTATCATTACTGTATAAATTTGCATTAAGATCTTGTCCCACTGAGAAATGCGATCAGTGTAACTCTGTAGAGGGGAGAGAGTAGCATGTTACAGGGATGAGCTGTAACTCCGGATGTACATGGTAGGCTCGGCAGTGTTGGGTTAATGGTTGGACTCAATGATCTTAAAGATCTTCTCCAACTTAGATGATTCTATGTTTTGAGTATAAATATATATGCCATACAAGCTGCTGATTAAGAGGTTATCAGATCCTGTGCCAAAGAAAACCCTGAGGAAGAGACTTGCACCTTATTGGTGTTGCCCATTGGTTACTGAGCATGGAGTAATGAGCAAGAAGGCATGAATATTCAGCGATGAGAAGCATAACTTACTAAACATGGGACTTCTATATCACTTAAACTGCCTGTTGCTAGATGCTTGGAAGGTACCTGTGTACCAAAGGCAAGCCATTACACCTACCTGTGATTCTGATTCTCACTGAGCATCCTGTTAGCCACACCTTGTTCGCATGCTCTCCTATTAGTTTACGTTTGTGCAAAAGTTGCTTTTCATAACAGTACTGTCCTATAAGTACATGATCAAAACAAGTTGTTTTTGAAAATACTGTGCTTTTGGTTCACTTGCTGTGCAGTGATTCTGCAAAACATTTTTATGATGTTCCATGAAAGTGTGTTAAATCATGTTCTAGCAGTTGTCTGTCATCACCTTTATACGGACTGCCTGTTGTGTCAGCTCTTGCTATTTGTCCCATACATAAAGCTGCATAAAGTACATTCAACCCGACTTGTGCACATTTCCAAAAGAACAAATAATCTACTTCATCAATCAAACTAGGTCTTCTGACAGAATATTCAGAATTTAGATGCTAGTGACTGTATTTGTGGCCTTTGAGGCACCAGTGTTTCAAAGTTGTGGTCCTCGTCAAGCTGTGAAATACCACGTGCTGGAGGGTGAAGAGAGGAGTTGGGGCAGCTTCATTTTTGAAAGCCTTGGAACTGATGGTGTATTTGAGGATGCAACACTTGGAATACCCAGCCAGTTCCCAGGGCTCAGCAATGCTTGTTCTTTACTACTAGCACAACAAAACCATGCTAATGTTTTTCCCTTTAAACAGTCTCAAGTTCCTATCTTAAGCGCTTCACACTATATATTTATGTCATGGGCAATTCTCAGAGGAGCTCTTTAGGCTGAATTCACAGTTTCGGCAGTGCCTAAACTGTTAGAACAGACAGCAAGTGAGTGGGATGGATTCTGAGGCAGGGCTGTCAATTAAACCTTTGCTACTGTGCTTGTCTGTGTTCTGGCTGGAGAGCAGGTGTGTGGGGAAGGGAAGTCTCTTTGGAGTTCTGTTCAGTGAAAAGACCACAGCATGTGATGAGTTTTCTAACATAGAATCCTAATATGGACCCATTGCTGTCCCAGGAGTGTGCAGTAAAATGGGGAATCTCTAGTCTCTCTCTGGAATTAGTAACCTTAAAACTAACAAACAAACCCCCAGACCCCCTAATGTCAATAGCCAGTTTTCTGCTTTGCAGAGGACTGATTGTCTCCAGAGCACTTCCCAACCCCAGGATACTGGTAGCAGTCTGGCTTGAAGTGGTGCTTGCTCGCAGCATCAATGGTTATCAACAGTTATCACAGCTTGCCATAACTAGCTTTTCTGCTGACAAGCTTGGTTACGTTTTTTTCCCCTTGCTTCTGAAGGGTGCTCCTGAGCAAATAGCAGATATTCTAAGGACAACATAGTGGAAGGAGCCTGCGTAGGCCTGCTTGTAGTGTGTGATCAGTGGGCAAATAAGCAGGAGTTTGCTTTCCTGCAGTCAGCCTGACACCTCTGAAACAGTTTAACAGAATTGAATTTAAGTGCAGCTTTAAGCTGCTTGAATCTGGTTTGGTGGAAAGCTGTTTTGTACAGGGTGCTGTCGTCAGAATGTGACAGCTTTTTTTGCATTACTGTTTTTACGGGAAACTGGTCTGGCAGATGTAGAGAAGACTTGAAAAGTAACCATCCCGCCCCCAACACCACCTCCTGCTTGGAAGTAGTCTGTGTTGTTTTCATGTTCTGTTAAACAGTTTCTCTTAGTCCAAAAGTGCCCGTGTGTGAATCTTCTGTTCTGGAAAGCTGTTATGGTGGATGAGCAGTTAGGGTGCTTCGCTGTTGTAACTGCAATGCGTAGGCTTGTGTGCTTGCTTATGTGTTGGTCAGTCAAATGGAAGGGTTAGGCTTTTCCTGTCTTTCAAAAAGACCCACTTGTGGAAATATTTTAGGATAGCTGTAGATTATAAATGAAACAATTCCTGCACAACGTGTTGGGAATTTCACTGCTTTGCTTAGAAGGTAAACTGGCAGTAGAATAGAATTGGTTTTACATCCTGCCTTCTCCAAGAGTATGTGATAGCATGGATTACAGGGCACCAGCGTGCTTAGGAGATGCTGCTTCCAAAGTTAAAGCAGTTTAAAAAGATTGATGTCTATCTGGGAAAGTCCTAGAACTAGGTGGCACACCTCAGGAGCCTGATCTCATTTCCAGCTTTCTGAGAGCTTTGTTTGGAATTCCAGCCCAATAATATAGATAAGGGTATGAAACTCAGATGCTAGGTGTAACCTAAAGAAACTTCAAAGGCGAGACAAGAATCTGTGAAAAACAGCATCACTGGATCCTTTGTTCCAACAAAAAAGTCTGATGGTATAGTATCTCTAGGGTATCTGTCATTTCTTAAGTAGTCAAATCTGGCAGTAATGTTTTCATAAGAACTTGGTCTTCCCTGCATTGTGCTACATTGAATAAGGCTTTTTTGATGTTTCCCTTAAGCACCGGCTTCAAATAAGGCAAAGAAAACAGACGGGAGGAAGCTGGGTTTTGTGGCTATAAAGATGTATTCTTTTCTGTCTTGTGGGTTTTGTTTCTGTTAGCTGTTTTATGGTTTCCTGATCGACTCCTAATGATGAGGCAACTTCATTAAAATAACTACTCTGATATGTGGGGAAATCTCCCACTTCCAGCAGCCAAGAACGGGGGGTGGGGGGGTGGGGGGGGGGTGCTGTTTCACAGCTCACAGGTTGCAAAACTTGCAAAGAGCCAAACCCTTTGGTGGTGACGCTACTGCAGAGAGATTTTGCAGTTGCCTTTAACTGCCTGTGTTCAGAGAGAAGTTTCGGCAAGAATGTTTTTCTTGGTATATATGTGTGGGTATTATTTCCAGTAAATACTGGTTCCACAATTCCAGACTTTGAGCCAAACTTGTGGAAAGGGAACATACATGTTACTGGATCAGAACAGCTTCGGCAGTGAGTTTCCAACCCTTATTCCTTTTACTTTACAAGCTCTCTCTGACTCCTTTTGCTTCTTTAAGCGGTATTAGCTCCAGAAAGCCCTAGGAACTGCATAACATACTGGTTACAAACACCTAGTTTTGGTACTTTTCTGTATTTTTCTGCTCTTGTCAGCAGTAGATGTCAAATAGGCCAGCTGCTTTAATAAAGCATTTGCCTTGATTTTTGCATAGTGGATTGACTGTGTTCACACACGTGTTTATTCCTGGGAGCTGGCAAAGCCAAAGCAGGGAGGGGGCATTGTGTTGCAGGAGAATGTGGAAGTCTGGTCACCCAGCTTATTATTTCTCCTGGTGAGTTTCTCACTTCTGTATTAGGAGATAGAGAAGTGGGTCAAGGGACTTACTTCACTGACGCCTTTCTTCAAAGCTGAATAGATGACCCTTAACCTTTGCCGCCTTCATTCTTGCTAGGACAACTGGAAACCAAGTGCTGAGCGTGGCTCTAGTGCTGGGTACCACTGTGAGGGTGGTGTTAGTTTCCAAGCCCCTGTGTAAGATGCAGTCATGCATCATGTGGTAGCTCTGCATGGGTTTTGTGGCACTGCTGCAATGCTCTCTGTGAAGTACCTGAAATAATAGTGATGTAATGGAAATGTTTCACCACAGTGACAGTATAGGCTCAGTTCCACAGTCACTGGAGCAATCATTGGAACCAGGTTTTAGCAGGGTGTTGAGATGTACTCATTTTCCACTGACTGTTTTTATATCAAAGAGCTACTTTATTGATTCTCAAACTCCGTTTTTGGTTCAAGCAATGTAAGCCAGATGCTGCCATGCTTCCCCTTATTTAAGCCTTCTTTATGCCTACTTTCTCTGTTTTAATCGTGCAGGGTGAAAATTATTTACTTGAAAAATCAATTTAAGACCTTATCAAAATTCACATCTTGAATCTTGCTGGAGTGTCCTTTCTGCAGACCAGCTATTTCAAGCAGACTAATCAACCTACAAGGCACACAGTTGGTTTTTTTCCCCTGCAGCCAGAACCATAGAATCACAGAATCATTTTGGTTGGAAAAGACCTTTGAGATCATCAAGCCCAACTGTTAACCCAGCACTGCCAAGTTCATCACTAAACCATGTCCCTAAGCATCACATCGATGTGTTCTTTAAAACACCTCCAGGGACAGTGATTCCACCACCTCCCTGGGCAGCTTGTTCCAGTGCTTGACCATTCTTTCTGTGAAGAAATTTTTCCTCATATCCAGTCTAGCCCTCCCCTGGCACAACTTGGGGCCGTTTCCTCTTGTCCTGTCACTTGTTATCTGGGAGAGGAGACCAACCCCACCTGCCTACAGCCCCTTCAGGCAGCTGCAGAGAGCAGTCAGGTCCACCCTGAGCCCCTTTTCTCCAGGCTAAACCCCCGCAACTGCTCCCCATAGGACTTGTGCTCCAGCCCCTTCCCCAGCTCGGTGCCCATCCCTGGACACACTTCAGCCCTTCAATGTCTGTCCTGTAGCGAGGAGCCCAAAACTGAACCCAGCATTTGAGGTGTGTCCTCACCAGCACCAAGTATAGGGGGACAGTCACTGCCCTTGTCATGATGGCCACACTGTTTCTGATACAAGCCAGGATGCTGTTGGCCTCCTTGGCCAGCTGGGCACACCACTGGCTCATGTTCAGCTGGCCATCAGCTAGCACCACCAGGTCCTTTTCTTCCAGAACAGCAAAGGCTGGAACTAGCACTGCAGTGAGATTGCTGCCTTCGCTACGCTTTTAAAAACACCTGACTGTGTCAAAGTTGAGCTGGGGGTGAAGGGAGAAGCAAGAAGATCTCGCTAACCACTTGCCTCTTGCCATCTCCTTGGCAGCCTGCTGACAGAACCATGATGTCTTATTCAGGAAGTTTTGGAGTGTGCTTCATGCAGCCAGGTCCTTGTCTCAAAACCCAACTTGACCTGTTCTCCTGTCTGGATCCTTAAGGGAGAATCTTAGTATCGTACAGTTATTTGTATTGCAGTATGGCAGGTGGCTTAATGAAGAATCCTATTAGAGTCTGTATGTTGTTTAACATTGGAAAGTTGCTTGAATAATACGGTTTTGCTTGAGAGAAAATGATTCCAATTAATCTGCATTTTCTACTGAAGCTCTCCTCTGTTGGAACACTTATACTGTGTTGCTCATTTCAGAGAATAACAGGACAAAGGCCAGACTGCATCTGAATAAATGCTACATGAGCTGACATCAAACAAGTGGCCTTATGGACAAATGCTAAATCCCACTAAGAACCAAGTTTAGCTGGCTGAGCGTGATGAACAGTCAGGCAAATCAAAAGCAAATTCTTCCTGTAGAGGGGAGACAGAGGTGGGTTGGAAGCCTCTGAATGGTAGAGCAAACTCTAGGATTAGGCACTTGGTCCCATATTTCATCCTTGAGCGCCTACTTCATCTCATGCTATTTTTATTCCAGCATCCAGATGCATTTTTTAAATAACACAAGTTATTCACAGTTAATGGAAGGCTGTGCTTTTATCCAGCTTTTTAGAACCACTTATGCACTTTATTTGAGAGCCCAAAATGATTAAAGACAGTTCCCAGAAAGGATTCATCCATGTATATTCTACTTCTGTTTATCAATAATAGCATGTTAACGGTATTGAAAATGAGACCCTATCACACTCTGGTTTCCATTGGTTTTTAAATAGCAGCATAAATACAGTGACATGGCATGGGGTTTCTTTTAAGTGCAGATTTATCTATCTTTAGAGGGAATTCTCCATTAAACGTTCTTGTGTGAATGGTCATAGATTCTCTTCTTCAGAAACTCAATAAAAGCTCTACTTTCTCTAGCCCTTGCTATCAGTCTGTTCTCCACCATGACATTTGTTTGAGAAGACGAATAATAGTATGCTACTAAGGCAGCAATTTATAATCAAGTAAGTTTTTTACTTAACAAACAAACTCTGCAAGCTTTACACATTAAGTTGTGCTTTTATGTTTATGTTAGTGAACACAGAGATTCCTAGAAGTTGTTTTTGAATGCCATTGTGGTAATCACTTCTGCTTTGCTTCATATCTCTCCTGAAATGGTGCAACTGTTTCCTCTCTCATTCATATGGAGTCTGTCATGTATCGCTAGTGCTTCCTCAGTGGCCTCTGTGAGACTGGAATTTTCTGAAGGACCGACTAATGGTACTGTCCTTCTCAGCTGAAGACAGGGTTGTTCCTGCAGTCTCCTGTGTATTTCTGAAGGTGCTTAATTTAAAATAATTTTTTTATTATTCACTCATGGAAAATAGAGCACATGAAGGGGAGGAAGGCGCAGAATGCATTGGCAAGGCTGTGACTTCATTAGGTTTGGCAACTTGGATTGTGCACTCAGAGGTATGAGAGTTTGAGTTCCCTTGAATATGTCAAGTGACCTATGAAAGTACATTTGTAATTTAGAATGCCAATGTAATTCTGAGTAAAGCCTTTCATTTCCCCTGCCAACATACCCTGTAATTTGGGTTATGCAGGGGGCAGAAGATTCCTACAGACCTAAAGCAGAATGAGCTAACTGCAAAGGATCCTCTGTTGTCTGCTTCAGAGAATTGACCCAGTGGACCTTTTTTAGTCAGATGTTTTTCTGCTTAAAAAGTTCTCAACTGAAGCTGCCGTCTGCATGGAGCTGTCCTTAATAGTTGGTGATGATCAGTCATTGCATGTAGGACTCATGGTAGTTAGGCTGGAGCAGTTTCCAGAGAAGAGGGGAATTGAAAGTGGGCTTGTATTTTAGAAACAAATTACATTCTACCACTGCCCTTCTGATTTCCCACCACATCATCTGCTTATGACAAAGTGGTCTAGTGTTTGTGTGTGTTGTTTCTGCACTCCGAGATCTTCAGCTGCTGTTCGTATTTATAAAAATCCTGTATTGGATCTATGTCACGGTTGGATGTTTAGATTTGGAAGTCACCCCTACTGGAGAAGGTGAATTTTTTGATTCATTCTATACCAAACTATGCTGTGTTTGACATGGGTACTACCGTTCCAAATCCAACAGGTCTGATAGCAAAAGCAGTTATTTCTTTGGAATTTATTCGGTGTTCAAAGATGGCCACCTTGGGTTTTATTCTGAGAAGTGTTTATTTTAGTGCTGTATCTTTGCACAGATAGACAAGCTTATGGATAGAAGCACAAACAGAAGAACTCAAAGAGTATCCCATGGCTGGATATTGGGGTAGTTATGGGAATTTTACTTCGGTCCCTTTTGCTGTATTTTACTTTCAAGTGTCAGTTGAGCCTATGTGGGTCCCCTCAGTCTTCCACTTGACTTAAGCCAGCCTAACAGGAGATGAAGTGGTACTTTAGCTTGACCGTTCAGTGCTGTCAGACTAACCGAAGTTCGCAGGATAGCTATAAGGGCAGAAGACATCCAAGCAAGAACTGTAGGTGCTGTAGGGAAGAGCATTTGTGACCCTGCCACAGCCTACCTGCCGAACAGCTGTGTGAACTGCGCCTTAAGTGTGCCTTGCCAGCAGGTCAGCAGGGTTGGCTTTTCCCCTGAACCTGGCTCTGTGAGCCAGAGATCCTCAAATCTTGGCTGGCCAACTGGCAGAAGACTTGGATCATATTGCAAACCATAGGTATTTCAGTATGATGAATGTTCTGTGCTTGTGAAATGTTTATGACAAATGTTCCTGTGCTTTTGAAATACCGAAATATTTGCCTCTGCAACTCGAGCAGAAATGTTTCCTTCAGGGTTCTGCTTCTGTTGCAATTTGCACATTCCCTCCAAGTCTAGTGGGATATATCCAGCCCCAAACTGGCACATGATTTTAGTGCTTTACAACAAGCTGGATCACCTCCTCGTAGTTCCAGGCATTTGGCTCTCAAACTTGTTTCAGAACTGGTAGAAGTGGGGGTTTAATATGTAAAGGACTAAGTGGCATTAATCAGACTCTGTGATTGCTCTAGGGAGGCAGTGGCTGAAGCTCTTCTCAGTGATGGCTTTCTCATCCCAAAGATGGATTGTCTGAAGATGTTAAATATCAAGTATGAAGGTTAGTGTTTTGGGCACCACATAAGTAAAAAGTGCATAGCTAGTGTTATGTCCAGGTCTGTTCTTTTGTTCTCATTATATTGAAATCTGTAATTCTCTGCATATTTTTCATATGTCTGGGTCCTTAAACATCTTCTGACTTGTTCTCCAGACCCCTTTATGGCCATATATAGCTGTCGCTTTTGCATAAATCTCTTACCATGGAAAGATAGCTCTTCAGCACTGAATGCTGGCTGGCCAAAACATCTTTCAAAGCTTGCATCTCTGCTCATGTCTGCAATAGCTACTGATTTTGTGAACTCCCACTAGTTTCTTTTCTACACTGAAGATTTGGAGCAAATCTAAATGGTTATTTTTGAGCACCAGTTGCATCTTAGTTCCATGCTGCTGCCTGTATGCCTGGAGTTGCACAGATTTTCTGCAAGAGAATTGGGTACCTAGGGGCACTGAAAATTAAGAATTTGTCAGTTTCCCTGGGACCTCAACAGCTTTTCCTATGGTTCACCGTGTGATTAGATCAGGCATTGTATTTTTTGCTTTCAGTGAGCTGTTAATTATCAATTTGCTGCTTGTTTTACTTCCCTAGCATAAGAAAATAATAGTTCCAGGTTCAGTGAGGATCCCAGGAAATACCTCAGAACAAACTACTTCAGTTTCAAACAAGTGTCACACCAGTGGTTCACAAAAAATTACAAACCAGTGAATTTTGGCTTCTCTGGTTTTTTCTTTTTACTGCAGCAAATAAGGAGTTATGGCAGTTCAAAATTCCTCAGACCTTTTACTGCTTTTGGCAGCCATTGCTGACAGGCCTCCTTTCCCGAAGTTTTACACAGATCCTAATAGAGAAAATGTTTGTGGAACTGAAGGAATGTTCTGACTCTTCAGAACTCCGGCCTCAGTTCTTGATCAACTGGATTTCTGAGATGCTGACTGGCATTGCCAAAGTAAACGCTGGTGAGTATGCATGGAATTTCTGTGTGTAAGTAGTGTAAGGGTCTGTTCTGTACTACTGTGAAAACTGGGGGAGTGGTGTGACCTTTAGATGGAAACTGCAATAACCTAATTGCTACATTTTGGCATGTGTGTGTAGAGCTTTTATTGTTGCATTTCTTACACTTTTCAACCAGCAGCTTATGTATGTCATGCATTTCTTAGCATGTTGAAATTGTTATTAGCAGCTATGCTGCAGCCTCCTCAAGATAGGAATAGCCAATCTCCCCCATGAAAGTTTGGGCCCTTAAGTGCTCTTTTTTCCAGATATTAGTACTTGTAGGAAATAACAGTAGCAGACAACAAATAGATGATGTTGTATGCAACCTGTTCTGTCCCTGTTCCCAGTTCTCTCCTCACTTAACAGAAGCCTGCCTTTACAAGATACTTACATAGTCTTGCTGTCTTTTTTTAATCCTATCACAGGATTTTCATGCCTTCTAGGCTTACACAAAAGTAATAAATAGTATTTTGTTTTCTGTTCTTAACTCCTTAGAACTGTTTAAACAGGCAGACAGAATGTCTCACTCCAGAGACAGGGCAGGGAAGAGCTTTAATTATTCAAAGAGTGTCACGGGAGTTCTGATAACAGGACTTTTATAGTGCAATATAGTGTAACCCTGGGGAGGTTTCTGGCTGGCTAATTGTGCCGCCTCTTCTGTCTTCTGCTGGTCTGGCTCAGTGTGCACCAAGATTTTGCCAGTATCTGTGGCAGTCGTGGGTTAATGTTTGACGCTTGCAGTCAGCACTGAGCATATCTATTATGTACCAAGATTCCTAAGTGGTGGTAGTTCCCAGCTGTTAAGTCTATTCATTGCAGTGCTATCTGGAATGATCTCAGGTCCCAGAAGCAGCATACTGGGACAATATTTGGGACAATACTGTACAAATACATTTTGTGGCTTTTCTGTCTGGCATGGCATGCAGAGAACCAGCTTGGGAACATCTACATCTTGCTGTGCTCGCATCTGTGTTATATGCACACATAACCTAGCTGTCAGTGCATTGGCAAGTCCCTTGTAGCACCTTGATGTATTTGGTCAGTACATCTGGTCATGGACTGGGATTGGGATGTCAGCTTGTCTGAGAATGAGTGTTCTGGTAAAAAAAGCAAGGGGATAAAGGGCGTGTTTGTAACGAGTTTTGAGCACCTTGTTGTTTTCATTGTCTTCTTTGAAGGGAAGAAGAGACAACAACACTGTAACAAACAGGTGTCCGTGAAGGAGCTGTTCCTCCATAAAGTTCCTTTGCAGTGGATAAGACTGACTGATAGTTGCTTGGAAGCTCCCTGCTGGGCCACCCCACACCTTCTTCAGCTGTAAGTTTGATCCGGTGACCTAGAAAAGGGACAGCAAATAGTGCTCTTGTAATAGCTTTGGCCGGCTCTCTTGTGATATGCTGAGTTATAGGTGTGTTCCCTTCCTTTGCATCTAGTAGAAATTGTGGCAGGTACGTAGGAAGCCCTACTTGTTGCTGCTCGTCTCCCCACTGATTTTACCAAGAGAAGAAGGAGGAGAATTTAAGAGGATTGTGCCCTCAAAATGAAAGCGGAGATTATCGGGGGAGGTAAAAGCTTGAATAGAAGCAACCTGATCAGAAAAAAAGTGACTTGGTAGCAGAGATGTGACTGCTTATACAGGCTATACGAATTTAGCACAGGTGGTAACTTGTTCACATGAGAACAGCAAAGCAGGAATTCCATTAGAAGTATCCCAAGTCCTTAATCACAAAGAAGGAATATTTCAGCATCCACTCACCAGGGAAGAATCAGATTTTACCTGTTAGAGGAGATATATGAATGAGCTGTCCTGGAGGAAACTCACACTTAAAGGCTGCTCAGCTTGATAAACTTTCATCTGGAGTCTTTTTTGCTTCTAAGACTTTTACGCTGACCTTTTGCTTTCTAGGATTCTCACAATCATGAGACCTCGCTTGCCACGTTCTTCGCGGAAGAACCTTCTCTATCTCGCTTCAGTTTACACAGAAGGAGGTGGCCCTTTGTCCAGTCCAGGCATCTCTTCAGACTGCAGTGAACAGCCAATTTATACTATAGAGAGCTTACAGTGGAGGGCCAGGCAAGAAAATCAGGTTAAAAATCAAGCACAGACTGTAGAGAAACAAGATGATGTGCTGGAGAGAGATGATGGTGTAGAGGAGGTGGAGGAGGAGGAGGAAGAAGAGATGGTAACTGAAACAAATCCTTTGGAAGGACTTGCTCGCTCTGGTAACCTGGCGGCTATTGCTGAGAAAAGGGCAGCACTGCAAGGGTCGGCCTGGCAGATCACTGCAGGTAAAAAATGACTTTGCAAGACTTAGTCTTTGTCACTGGCAAGTGTTAATTGAAATGCAAAGGCATCTCAGCTCTCTGGGCCTGACCAGAATTGAAGCATGCTTCAAAATCACCTGACTGCCAAATCACTGAAAACTCGGGGGTTTTCTCTCCAATCTTCTGTTTATGTGCAGGGGTCATTTCTCTTAAACTCTTTAAATACTATGAGTGCTTTTTCCAGGAGCATGTTGTTACTGCCTCATTAAATTTTTTATCAGGCTTTTGCAAACTGTTTAGAATTTCAGTGTATCCCATTGATGGGGCACATATATCCCAGCTGTGAATGGCAAAGAAAACATGCATGTTTCTTGGACTTCTGTTTGTCACACATGGGGATATTTGAAAGCACAGTTTGGCTATGCTGGAAAGCACCACTCATAGGCTTGTAATTTCCATGCTCCAGGAAAACTGCTGTTACGACATGCTGGCAAGCAAAAAAAAGGAGCAAGGCAAGTGTTTAGAGGGAATAAACAGCATATCCAGTGTTTTTTTAGCTTTATTATGGTAGCCATACTTTCTCATTGGGGTGGAGGGTTCTGTAGCTAACAAGATTTTTGGATAAGTGATGTATGGAGGGACTGAAGACAGGAGGAGGAAGTTGGTGGAGAGGAGTTGGAGGCAAAATGGTATTTAAAGGATGACAAAGAAAAGCAGCGATTAGAAGACAATGAAGTCTTGTACCCTACTCAAGTCAAACAGCTGTCCCCCCCAAAAAAAACCCAAAAACAAACAAACACCAAAACCAAAAGAGATCTGCCTAAGCAGCTTGGCTTAGTTATGCAGATGTGGACAGCTTGTTAGAGCTGGATGTTTTGAGAACAGTTCAGTGACTTCGGTTCTGGTCAAGCAAAGCTTTCACCGAAAGAACACGCGTTGTGTCCTGAAGCACCTGATTTCTGTGAAGATTCTGTTCTTGTAGTTGTTTGTGGGTAAACTTAATTTCTGTTTGAATAACATTTGTGTGGTTACCATCCTGAAACAATTTGAAACTATAGCCAGGAGGTATGTACAAACCCATGGTAACATGTGGTGTATCAACTACTTACTATGTTGTTCCCCAAAGAGTATTCTTAGCCTGTTAAATATTTACAATGGTAATTGGCCTTATAGCTGTGTTGGATGTTACCAAATGCTATATTTGCCCCTTTCTTAATTGTAAAATTATAACACTTAGAAAGCACTATCCTATGTCAAGATTTTTTGTTCTATTAAATGCCCAAGAACAGTAAACAAATAAATCTGCCAGTTCTTTAGGGCAATGCTTGGGTTTTTGAGCAGATAACAGGTACGCAAAACAAATCGGTTTCAGGCAAAGAGAAGGAAATGGCCAAGTTGTAGGTGATTTTAGCAGGGATCTCAAATAGCTTTTGTAATTATTGCATGCTCTGTGGAGTGGGGTGCCTTATCTTCTGAAGGCTTCTGTCTGCTGGTCTTTGCTGAGCTGCTTGTAAGCATTCCAGAAACGTGTTCTGGTATCAAGAGAGCACATAGGTTTAAGAAATCTTTTTGTCAAAACAATGACACATAACAATTAGTATCTTTTTAGTTGGGAACTGTCTTTTAACTGTCGTTGAATTTTTAGCACCACGCCATAAAGGAATGGGCTTACTGACGTTATCGGTTGTGATGATTTCCCATTGTGCCGTTTCTGGCCCCCATTGGAAGCCAAATTTAACGGATATGAAGTCATGGAGTGGAAACAGCAATAGGTGCTCATAAAAACAAATAACAGAATTTCCAAGACTTTGTGATATTCTTTTTCTTTGCCATCTCATCCCAGCCCACTTGTGGGTCCAGAATTGCTTTATGGATTAATAAGGCTTTCTTAGCTTTCTTAGAAGCTCTTTAGAAGAGAAGCACCCTTCTACTTTTGTAGCTTCAGTTCTTCTTTAGTCACTGTTGCACTGTTGCTGTGCAGCTGCTATTGTCAGCGAGTCGTTAAGAAGCTGATGCTTCGTCTCACTGCAGAAATGAGCTACTGGATGCAAAGGTGCTGTTTTGTATCTTCCTATGTGTACAAATACCTCTTTCCATTTACAGAAGTATGCAGAGTAATTGTTTTTTAAATTATTGTATGTAAGTCAATGTGTACGTTTTCAAACCAAAGTATGCTTGGAAGAGGAAGGTAAATATTGAAGGGCTGCTCCAGAATACTGTGAGGTTTCTTTTAATGGGCATTGTCTCACAGCAGCTTGGACGAGCTGTGCTGTGTAGGCTGTATGATGTTACATGACTCTAGATGTGTCCCTGTTGTCTCAAATACTACAGTGACTTTCTTTGGAAGAGATAGTAAAGTTAGAAATAAAATTAGTTAGAACTCAAGCTTATTTTTGCAGAATACTGAAATTGTTCACTCTTGCTGAATGGCTGAGTTGTGTGAGACAGTGTTTGTGGACTCAAGGGGATCTTGTATTTTTGAAAATCTCTCTGGGGAGCTCAGACTTCTTTATGTACTGTTTTTACCCAGATGAAGTACAGTGGAAAGACTTTCCTCTTGGCAAACTCCCAGGTCAGACAGATGACCCTGATGGTCTCATGTTGGATAATTATTCCATGATGTCCCTGCTTGATCAGCCAGTGAGAGATGAGTGGAAGCCTCCCAGTACAAAGTGAGTAATGGTGTGGGCAGGACTTTGCCCCTGAACCATGAAATGCATTTCTCTCTCTCTGTGCCTTGTACTGTATGTTGTGAAAAATTAAGGATAATATTTCCTTTTTACTTCTGTTTGATCTATGTATCTACTACAATCTCTACTAACTGCACTTCTCATGGATTTTTCAAGTAATGTGTGTTCGGAAGGACCTCTGCAGTGGTGGTGTTAACAGCATAACAGTCTGCTTTTCAGACTGGGCCAACAACTTTCAGTGTTGCCTGATGCTGTTTGGTAAGATGCAGTCTGCTGATGCTTTAGAGTTACTAGTCTGGAAGTGCCAAATTTTTAAAACAAGCTACTGAGAGCTGGTGCAGACTGCCTGGTGATACGCTGGGGTGAATAACTTCGATGGGAAGAACTGTGGCCTTGCAATTAAAACATTCAGGACTAGAAGCCTTGGAAGTCATTTAGCCTCCCCATTGTCAGTTTTCCCAGACTGGCTAAGGAGTCGTCGTTCTAAAATGCACAGTGGTTTGCTGAGACACTTTGAGGTGCATTAGTGGGAAAGCCTGAAGATGAGGAGAGAAGGTAGCCCCAGGAGGTGGTTGGCTGTAGATTGCTTTTGTAACACCTGAGGAGGGAATTGGCTGTTTGTAACTGGGGCGGTGAATATGCTGCGAGTTTCACATCAGATGTGTCTCTGTTCTGTATGCTTGAAAGGGGAGACTACAGTACACTTCCTGAGCAAGGTCTGTGTCACTGCAGTCCCAGTTTTCCATCCTGTGGGTAACCCAGCATGAGGCAAACTCTCTTCACCCTGCCCGGCTGCAACGGGAAGCTTCCTGCTTGTTTGTATTACGTTAATCTGACCGTGTGCTTGCATTGTTGATGGGCACAGAAGTTACTGCTACCTGTATTGCTGTGACAGCTCACCAGTATCATTGGAAGATACTTCATGAAGCCCTAACAGTCATCCTTTGAAGTTAAAAGAATATATTCAACACTTGGCTTTCTGCATTTGTCTCCATCTTTTCCTGTCATCCGGTCTGGGAGTTGCTGCTTGTAATTGCTGCTGTTCTTTCCTTCTGGGAAGGTGCTTCTGTTTTGCACTCCGTGGGTCTTTTGCACTGCCTGAAAGTTAAATGCAGTGGCATAATTGGCAATAAAAAATGTGATTTCCGTGGTGTCCTTTGGTGAAGCGAGTTTATAACCTTACCATCTTCACTCCTGCTCTTTCTAAAAGAAACCAGCACAAGGATTGTGAGATACTGCTGTTTAGCAGTTTCAAGTTATTAGCACAGCCTCAGCAGGTTTGAAAACTCAAGTTTCTGTTAACTGGGGCTTTGATCCTGAGCCACAGCATTTTGGCATTGCCCAGTGACCTTTTCAGAGCTGCAGCTAGTAATTTAAGCTGGAGGTCTGACCTCAGTAAAGAAACACAGGTTGTCATGGAACTAATGGTAGCATTCTATAAAGCTTTAGTCAGTTCACCTCCATTACTAGATGAAGCTTACCCATTTAAACCATCCTACTGAAGGCATTTTAATGGGGTCATTATTTCACCCTTTGAAGGCAAAGGAACCTGAATGCTGTAAGCTATCAAATCAGTTTAATCACATACACAATGGGAGATGGGCTTATATGTATTTTAATCCAAGGAACACTTCAGAATATGAATGAATGGCAGTTACTTGCTTAAACACTTGATAGGATAACTCTCTTAATCAGTGATTCTTTACCTGTAGTTGATGGGCCCAATCTAGTAGCTTCTAAAAAAAAATGTGAATAACAGTGACAGTCATGCAGCCTGAGGTGTTATGTTGGGAAGAGCTCTTGCACATACTCCTCTCTTTTAATATTCTCAGAGTTGTCTTCAGATTAGCTTCCAGTTCCAAACCTTCCAAAGACCAAGGTTCCCATTCTCCACCCTCTTCGTCATCTTCCCTGGGACTAGTCTGCTCTTGCCAGTTCAGGCCTGCTGAGAAGGTATTGTTTCTGCCTGATTCATCCAATTGAAATGTAAAATTAGCATCTCAGAGATAGCTAGGTAATGAAAAAGAAACTGTCCTTTCCTACTGCTCCTCTTTCTGACAGTCCAATTACTTGATAAAGTCCTTGGTTCCAGCACTTCTGCAAGAGGTTAAATCCTTTTGGAGTTCTCTTGAATGGTGTCAGTCACTGACAAGACCTGTGCTTTTGAGCACTGTGTGAGTTTCCCCTCAAACTGTGAAGAGAGCAGGTAACTCTGTCTTCTGGTAGTTTTATCATCCCCAAAAGAAGAGTAAATATATACTGGAAGCAAAAAAACCCCTTTTGATTCAGCAGAAGAGACCTTTGGTATCAGCCAGCTATGAATCATGTTTCTTGCAACACGTTCCATGTTGGGAATAAGGCAAATTCCTGAAATTTGCATATCTACTTCTAGTCTGGAGAGCCCCAGCTCTCTCGCTGTAGTCACAAGCGATAGAATGCTTGATCTCAGAGACTTTAAAGCCATTTGACTTGATGTTTGGGTAGGTGGGTTCATTGATAAGAATAAGGAGCTGCAGCAGAATTCTAATTGGCTGCAGTAATCAATACCAATTGGCACCTAGTCAGCAGGCTTTGGCAAGAGATGGGTGGGGCTTTCTTAATGTAATCCTTATTGGCTTGGTTGGTTTTTCTGTGCGTGGTAGCTGATATCATCATTATGGAGGCTGTAATTAAGTACATACGGAGTAGTGTGATTCACTGTTCTGGCTTGTTCATAAGCTGCGACTTGAAATCAGCTGTAGCATGTGCCCATTTTGACTTGTGTGTTGTAGGCTTCAGGTGTTCTACAATCCCAGTATATTTCTTGGAGTGGTTTCTAATGATTCATACCTAATGATTCCGAGTTGTGCTCTACAAAGGAATTCCTCTAGAAACTAGAAAAACTGGTTAGTTTTTCAGTGTATAGTTTGAAGTTGTATAAATAACATTTTCCAAACATTTCAGTCTTGTTTGGAGGAATTATTTTCTGTCTTCATATGTTTTTTTGGCTTTGTTTTAGTGTGAGACATAAATTTCTGTGATGCTTGGATACTTTGGAAAAGCTTGCCCTTCCTTCCTCCCTAGTCCCAAAAGATTGTTCTTCGGTGGGTTTTCTGATCTATGCTGTGTGTATTGACAAAGTTTCTGTTTAGCGTTGCTGGGGCAACCTCTGAAGCTTTGAATAGCTGCTGTCATCCTCAGGCAGGTGGTTTGGTTTTTGTGATAAGCATATGTGCTTTTTGTTTACTCCCAGTGTCAGTTTTACCTGACAACAGGAGCAGATTTGGCAAATAATGACCACTTGGAGAGTTTTCTGAGGGTGGAGTCACTGACATGAAATTGCTGTAGTGATTGCATCAAGTGCTTACACTGATATTTCAAAATGGGATTCATCACTAAATGGTCATGGATGATGACTGGGTTTTGTTGTCCTAAGGATGAGATGCATAAGCAAGTAGATGAAAGGGATGGTTAATACATGCTGAAGGGTAAAGACAGTGAGTAGGCATGAAATATATTCCTGTCTTGGAGGATGCTAGATTGTAGCTAGGAGTACATGAGCTTTCCTTGGGCATAAGGAATAGAGAAGGTGAAAAAAGTGCACAAGACAACCAGATTTTCCCTTTTTCTTCTTCACGTCAGATACCAGGTTTCAAGTGGATCCTTTAAAGATTTGTTTTATTGATAAAATGTAGCTTTCACCTTCACCATTCTCATAAAACAAGTGAAAATGATCTACTTAACAACACGGTAGTGATTCAAGTTCCTTCAAGCAGTAAAACTTCGGGTAGGGACAGGTTTATGTATGTTCTCCAACTGTTCTTTGAGCCTTGTGTTTTGACAGTGCCTTATTCTGGGTACAGTATATAAAATCCTACTTGTTCCATGGCTCCCTAACGCAGCATACCAAGTAAACGGGTTGTAGTTTGGGGGATCTCCTGGGGCTCAGCCCTAACTGGGCAACTTCCGCAATGAAAAGGGATTTTACGCCTGTTTGAGTGAGCTACCTTCTAAAATTAGAAAGTACTTGGCATGCTGGGGATGTCACCAAACAACAGCTTCCTTTGAAGTCTCTGTTAATGCACTAGTTCCTGTGCTGCCTTCCTGAAGCTGTAGGAGCCGCTGGTTTCCATGTGCAGAAGGTATAGATGAAGTAACATTTGTAACTCCTGACAGAGTGTTTCCATGTCCACCACTGGCTGTGTTAGCATTTCACCTGACCAGCTTGTGTGGCTGGCTGCAAAGGACAGATGAAGCTTCAGCTGGAAATTGGTCCTTGGTTATTTCTGAAGTCACATCTCCTTCACCATTGTTAGTTACTGGTAACCTTTGTGCTTTGGTACCTTCGGCACCTCGGGGGCTGTTGCCTTTCTTGAAGTAACTAAGGACGTTCCTTCCAGCAGCTAAACATTCAGAGCCAAGAATGAGAAATGGCATTTTGTTTTGGAAACAAAACTTGCTAACAAGTTTAAAGTGCTATCAAAGTTACTTTGGTGATGTAAGCTTCTGAATCAGCTCTCTGCTTATGTGCTTTATTTCTCTTCCTCTTACAGCTCTGCAGAATTGAATATTCCTGCAACAGGGGGATTGTTATGGACCCAGAATGACTTCCATAAAATAAAAAGTGGCCTTCAGCTTTTCTAAGACAGCAGAGTGCTCTGCAACGTTCAGTTTTGCACAAGAGAAGTGGCATGGAAGAACTGGTAATGGTAATGAGGAAATAGCTGCTCCAGGATATATTTTTTTTGGTAAAGATTTACTGATTTTTACCACATAAACCCAATACTTTATAGAGATGGTGTGTTTTAAGTTCCATGTGTAGTAACCATTGTCTTGCTTAACCATCATCTGAACGTTTAGCTCTAGCTGACGTTTACCAAATCCAGTTGAGTACTTTGGAATCCCTCAGTGTTCTGTAATTTCTTCCGTTGTTAATAAATACAGACGACTGAAGGCAAACCTCCTTTCTGGATCTGTTTTTCCTTTTCACTCAGGTATTCTGGAAACTGCCCTCTGGCCCCTGTTAGCCAGACCACTGAGCCCTTCCTATTTCAGTTGACGCTAATACTGTCCTGTATGAGTTTGCGTGATTTTGCCAGGATAATACTGTGCTACAGTTTTCATCTAACTAGGATTTCACACGAGTGCATAAATATCTTTGAAAAAAAATTTTTTCACCATTTTTTTCAAATTATAATCTTGAGACCACTGCTGCCTCTTTTTATTTAAAGTTTTCTGCTTGATGTTGTTTCTATTCATGATTTTGCTGAGGCTGTTAACTAATACGGTGGTCATTGCTGAGAGCTAGTGTGAATACTGCAGAAATGGACTTGAGTGCCTTGTTGGAAAGTTGTTGAGGAAAAGGACTGCCAGCTGGTTTTGCCTAAATTAATTTTTCTTTACCTGTCTCAAAGGTTCTTGGAACTTGGAGGCTTCTGCAATTACCTGTCAAAAATCAGGGGTTTAAGCATACATTTATTGCAGGACTCCTCAGTAAGAACTTGTTGGAGTGCATCTGTGAGAGGGTAAGACAGAGCCTCCTTCTGAGTCAGTCTAATAATTTGCAACAGGAACATGTCATGTGGCATGTGAAATGGGATGGTTTTGGTTCTTTAGAGTTACTGCTGACATTAGGTGCTAATGTTCTGTAGAAAGAGACACAAAATGGGACTTAGAGCTTTACCTGTACATTGGATAGGATTGAATTACAAGTTCAGAACAGCAACTTCATGGATGCTTTGGGCTGGCTCTCAAGTAAAGACTTAGCTAGAGGTCCATAATCTGAGTATTATTTCTTTGTTCTAATTTTTTGTCATCCTGTTCTACTGAAGTTACCCTTTACCAGATAGCCAAAAAGTGTTTAAAATGGAAGATACTTTGTATATTTCCTTCTCTAAAAACAAGCAGTACTAATGCAAAAGAAAACAAACTTCTCTTTCTGTTAGGAGGGATTTTTTTCATGTAAGCCCTTCCCCTTTTCTTGTATCTTTAGAAATTTCTCCTTTTGCCCTAGAGTTCCTCAAGCTTATTTAGGAAACTTTGAGTGAAGGGGATTTGTTTTTTTATTACTGTATTTGGTAGAGTATGAAATTACTTAAATTACTGTTTGGTACTTCTGAGGTCTATCAATGCAAACAAGCCTAACTTCAAAAAGGAAAGCGTGAGGCTAGCAAATGCCATGCTGTATGTAACCTTCTCCTTGGTCAAGGGTTACTTGGTAAAATAATATGCTACTATCGTTTCTTTGTCAGCTGTAGTTACTGCCCTGTGTATCTGCTGTCACCCCACCTAGTGAATTACAGGATAAAAATACTGGCCTTTGATCTAATTGCAGTTAAATAAAATAGTTAAATCCAGTGCTGTGGATGACTTGTAGAAAAGCACAAAACTGCTAGGTGCTTTAAAAAAAGAATACCAAGACTTAAGGAGAAGCCATAGTAATGGCATGAATTTTAAACAAAGTGTTACTGGTGGGGGCAGGGGGGAGCAGGCTTGAAACAAGGCAGGGCAGGGAGGGGGAAGTTGGGAATGGCTAGAGAAAAGAAACATAACTGGTTTGATTTTTAAAAAGTGAAGTCGGGGCTTCTACTACAACAGAAGTGTAAATCCCAGACAATTATGTATTGCCTTGTTGAAGATTATGAAACTTGGTGTTTGTTTGATCTGATTAACTCACAGGAGGAACAATTTTGTAGCTGCTTTCCCAAATATCTGGGAAATGGCAACATTACTATGAATAATACATAATAAATGCATAGATAACCGTAACATTTAAAGCCAGCCAGTTCAAATAACTTAAAAATCAAGTAAAGTTACCGTATTGGCCACTGCTGAGGTCTGTCGACACAAACACAACAGTTCAAAAAGGAAAAGATGATGCTGGCAAAACACTGCACTACATACAATTTTTTTCACTCTTTGGTAGTTTACTTTGTAAAATTTGGGTTCAACATGCTAATTACTTTCTTTGCTAGAAGCATATTCAGGGTGGGGATAGGGAAGGCAATGTTGATGTGTGCCAAAATTACTTTTCCCTTTGCCTTGGGCAGAACTTTTTGAGAGTCTTTTCTCCCTGTAAATTAATCTCTGCAGACAGATTGCTGCTGATTGAAAAAGCATCTCCAAAGGGAAGCTATAGAAAGGTTTACAGACAGAAGCTGCGACTATATGGAATAAATCACACAAATGGGAATTGCTGAGGAAGTTAAGGCCCGCGTGCACTGCTTTTGTGGCCCAGGACCCCCTTTGACCTTTACAACTTTTTGAATTTCTTTTCAATGTGATTGGACAGAGTCTTGGAACCTTATTAGGATAATTATTAGGATAATCCTGGCTAATCGAGTCTTTAAGTCTGTTTTCTCATTCCCAAAGGCACCCACTCAGACAAGGACTTCAGCTCTTCCCAGGCCTTAAAGTCTTGGGGAGACAACTGGAACAGTAAGAATACCCTACACAATCTAGTACTTGTTTTCAGGAATGGTAAACTTGAGGATGTAAATTAAGCACAAAAGGCCTGGGATTAGGAAAATGCAACTTTGTAATACAGGTGTTTTATTGGTTTTGTGCTGTCTTCCAAATCACCTGGTTCCTGGCCATTGTGAGAGCAAACACAGCGAGAAGTTAAATACAGATAGAGAAGATCTTTGTGTATCATTTTCTTTCCTTTTGTTAGCTTTACACACCCACCCACCCCTCCCCCCCCCCCAAGTTAAAGCAGTTTGAGTCAAAGCAATGGTAATAAATGACATTATATCGCCTCCCCCATCACAGGGGAAGTGATTGTTTAAATAGCAGAAGCAAATCTGTGTAATACAGAGAGTGACAAAGCATGTAATTCTGAGGAGACAGCGGGCCCTAAATAGTACTTTTCCCTCTGCTTTTTAAAAGAAAAGCAAAACTCTTGTCCTGTTCCTTCACAGATTTAAGCACAGGTGGAAAATCTGGGCATTATGTGTGATTTCAGAATCTAGGTATTTTTCAGTACATCAGCTAAAAATACTGACAAAAAATTTGGACAGACTACAACAGTTGTTTTGGACAAAGCAGTTTTTTGGGGCTTTCACCTAAAGAGGGTTACAAAATAAAAAGCTAGAAACAAATAATCCAATGGCTTTCAGTTTTATTAAATAAGCAAAAATTTTTATATATATAAAGTATAACTTTTCATATTATTAAATAATTGTGCAAACCTTTCACACAGCAGGGTGGGGGGTCTATAGGTAATAGCCTATATTTCTTTTAGATTCTTCTCTCAGTTCTTTTAATACGTTTACAAACTTTAAATACCACAGACCAAAATCACAAGATACTGTATAATGGCTCTTCCAAGGCTAATCAAACACTGGCATGAGAATAATTTAAGTTGAAATATTGCAAGAAATACAGGTAGTAAGGGCTCTGTCACACAGACAAGCTCTGCTCTGGGTACAAGAGGAGCAGTAAAGCTGAATGCTCTCCATAGACATAATAGTGACAGATGGTGAATAATATTTCAGCTCTTTGGAGCAAAGTCTCACAGAAATGGCGCATGTTCCTTCTCTTTAGCATAGCATTTTTATAGTAAAAATATGTCCCTTGAAATGTTCCTGCCTGTGATCTGACATATGTCACAGTTATAGGCATGTCACCAAGTATTTTTTAACTGAATTATCTGGACAGATTCTTTGTGTGTTCTGACTTCATCATTAAGAATTTCAAAAAGCCAAAATTCACAACTTGAGGCAAACTGGCCATTAAAAGTACGTAGAGGGGAGCTCACCTACACAGATATTTTGGTTTTGTTATGAGGATCCTTCTCCTTGTTCTAAGCAACATACCCACACCTTCTATTTTCAAGTTTACAGTTACAGCATTTTTACAAAAGCTAAACAGACTCATGCTAGTGAATGAATTACATGCAGCCGCATCTACAACAGTGCACACATTACTACAGAGATTTACGAATACCACATACAGGTTTAACATCCATTTTCACTCATTTTGTCATTAAGACTTACATTATATTTGGGTCAACCAAAAAAACCCAAAGAGATTTATAAAATATTACAACAATTAAACAGTAATGTTTAATTCTACAAATGAATAAAGCCAACTACTGCAGCTCAACACGACAACAACAGGACTAACAGTAGTGAAGCTATCTATTTGTACAATTTAATATATTACTGACATGTAATTCTTACCAAAAAAAATTTAAATAACTTAGACTGACATCCCATAAAGCATTTGATTTTTGATTCATGAATTTAAAAGTTATACACTCAAGTGACAAATTACGTGAAAGTAATATAGCTAAAGATGAAAGATCAGTAAATCGGAACTCCTGGAGAACACTCCGGCCACAGTAAAGCACTAAAGTCTACTGCCTAACTCTTGCTGATTGCAGTAAGCCAGGATTTTACCTCCCCGCTTTTTTTTTTCTTTTCTCATCTAGAATTGCAATTTCATGGATTTTATTAAAATATAGTTTCTAGAACTGTTCTCTTACAGTTTTAAAAACATTTAAATACCATGCTCTCAAAAAGAGCATTTATACAAAGTCTTATATTTACAATATAGACAGTTATGATCAGGTGTTAATAAGATCAACTCTTCCATGTAAGAAGAAATCTAAGCTTATGCGCTGAAGATTAGTGAACGTGTCAGTGTTTTGAATTGGCTTGTAAACATATCTGAAAACAGATGTAGATGACTGAATTATCACTCGAAGTAGCTGATTAGGAAAGACTACATCACATACAAAAGTTTCATTACCTCTAAGGAGGACTAAACGAGCACAAAATTTGCAGATTATTTCCACAAGGCTACGCTGCCCATTCTGTCACTCTGTGCATGGTGGATGCTAACAGCTTCTGCAAAAAAAGACAATTTGCCTTCAAAGTGCCTTAGGGAAATAAGTATGTTGGGTTTGTATTGGCACAGCATTCCCATTGTTTAAAAAGGAATTATCAGGAAGACAAAAGTTAGTGAAAATTAAAATGACTAGACAAATCCTACAAAAATGAGTATCTCCATAATCCAGCCAATACTCCACACAGAAATTTCTGCTCAGTTCTCCACTTTAGAAAACATCAAAACCACCTACTAAACCTCTCTTAAAATAGCTTATCATAATTGGGGGGAAAAGGGAACAAACACTTTTCTACATACAAATATTTAATTCCATGCAAGATGGAAAACATGAGTGCACAATAAACTTCATTTTATACCTAAATAATTTATAAATTAATTCATTAAGAATAAAGCAGGGACTATAGCAATTATATTGGTACATTTTAAACACATGCAGATGAGTTAACAGCAACATTTTCACATAATGTTTAGTGCAAGAATGTATCTGCTTAATAAATAGACTAAAG
The DNA here is from genome assembly GCF_023638135.1 of Falco biarmicus. Lineage (NCBI taxonomy): Eukaryota > Metazoa > Chordata > Aves > Falconiformes > Falconidae > Falco > Falco biarmicus. Next base: position 150,108 of record NC_079301.1, on the reverse strand, counting down.
GTAACTATGTAATGCTTTGAGGCGTACACACAGTATCTGTGCACATAATAAACTGGTTCTGAAAAGTTGTTCTTGTTTGTCTATAAACTACAAGTGCCCATTTTAAATAAAAAAGATCCATAATTACTCATGGGCTACTTCCCTGTGACACATGGTGTCACAAATATTGTGGTGAAAATGTAATACTGAAGTTAATCTAGAGATTTTTTTTTTTTATACACAGTTTTTATACAATCAAGAAAAAGAGATACAATTTGTATCAACAAACAAAAGGTCATTTCTGGTTATTTGAGGCATTGCTCTCAGCTGCTTATACCATGCAAGAGAAGAGAATAAGAATTAATTGCAAATTAAAAATATAAAATGCTGGTTAGTAAGAAACATTTCTGAAAACTGTCAAGAGTCAAATCTGTTTTCCCCAACTATTATAAATGTTTGAAGACTTTATTTTTTTCCTATTAACAGAGGCAATAACCAACTAATTAAAACTTGGTTTTTTTCAATGCCAAGTATAAATGCAGAATCACCTTCAAGTTAACTCATTTTAAATACATAATGACATGGTCATTATATATGTTACCTGTACCTACACAAGAGTATTTATCCTGTGTGAAATTATACAGTTATCAAATATCAGTAAATTAACAGCAGTTGCACCTGTAATTGTAATTTGTTGTTGGTTTGGGGGTTTGGCAGGGGGTGGGGGGTGGGGGGGATGGTATGACAGGAACATACTTTGCATGTGATAAAGAGCCCACAAGATATTTTGAATCAAATCAACCATTACAGTAACACAAGTGGAAGAAATGGTATAACTTTGTTCCTCAGACAAACAGATATCTAGAAAGCAGCATGCAAGCCATTATCAAAACACCAGAAACAACCCTGACTGCAGCCTCACGTTCCGTGTGTTTCACAGTAAGAAACATTTAGGCAGTGTCACACCTTCTCATGAAGAAACAAAAGGCCATAAACCAGGCCTTCTCAACTTTCATGAAAAAAACTACAGTAGAAGTCAACAAGTCCTAGCTCGAGATGTATCGAGTTAGTAATGGTTCGAAATGTCGAAATATACAATGGATTCAAAAAAGGGCGTCCAGTCAGTGCAGCTTAAAAAACAATAAATGTCTCTTTTGGAGACATTTAGCTACAAAGGTTCCCCACCCTGAGCAAGATACCAGTTGCACAAACAATGCCACATAAAATTGTCTCACCTGTTGAAACAGGAACTCTAAAAGCCTTCATGAGGCAAATGCACACCTTTGCGTGGAGCTGAAGAGCAAAAAACCAGGCCAGCTTTGCCACAAACCCGAACTAGAGCATCTCTTTTCAAGAAGCAGCCTTGCCCCTCCACCCCCTTCTTAAGCTGATCTTGTACAGCCACCATGAATGTTAGGCTCACTCCAGCACCATCCTTGCCCCCAGAGGAAGGGCTGTAGTTACTGATGAACTTCCATGTTAACATCCAGTTTCTGCTGCTTCAGGTTGAGTAATCCAATTTACATAAAGCTGACAATTTACTCTCAGCTTGTCTAGTCATCTGGGTCAGCAGCTGCTTACTGCACAGTTGAGAGGCGATTCTGAAGAGAGAAGCTACAGTTAAACTTCTTTTAGTTTATTGAATGGCGCTCATGCCTTCGCACTCCTTAATGTTTTGGTCCTAATTTAATAAAGTATTTGGCTTCTGTTGGATTGAGCCAACATACTGGACAAGGTAATAAGATACTCAAGCTCTTGGGGAACAGTTTTGAATTCCAACAACAATATCGACATTCAAAAGCTGAAATCAGTTTTTCCTTTTACAAATTGAGTATTTTAATTTTTGTCAAGTTTACTTTTTCTTCAATATTTAGTATGCCAGTAGGGAGTGTCAAATAACAAAGCTGAAACCCTGAAAGTCATCTGGGTGTGTGTAGAGCATACTTTTAAAGGCCGATTAGGTATTTATAAGCAAATTGAAAGTGTACACTAATACATGCAATATAATTGCTAACAATAATTTTGTAGTAACAGCTTTGAGACACCGAACGTGACATTGTAGTTCTTGATGAGCTATCCATGCAGCAAGGTATGCATTTCCTATAAAATACTATTAAAAATCCCTATATTTAAAATCTTAAAATTTACAATACAATCAACTCTTATATAGTGCTTCAGCATATATATGATTGCTACTGTGTACAGAATTTGATACTATCTTAGTAGAAAATATTTAGAATAGATTGGCCCCTTCCTTCTTCATTTAAGTTTTCCTCCAGGTCCTATATGCTGTATAATTTCATTTATCCAAAAGAGGCTGTAATGAGTTAACGCCCTGTTCTTAATTTGGCAACAATCATAGCTGCCAGCTGTTGTGCATCTGTCATGTGGGGATTCTTTTCCATCACAGAAAGGACAATGCTTGGAGGGAAAATATTGCAGAGGTTCTTGTACGTTTGATACTGGTGTTCTGGGATGATATGAGGTTCCCGTGGCTCACCACATATCCCAATCCAGGGATTCCTCCAGAGTTGCTCCATCTTCTCAGGCATGCTTCTTACCATTACAGGTTCGTAACACGGCTGCATGAGGTTGTTACTCAGTGGATATGAGTGGTAAGTGTAAGAGTCTGATGCACATGGTAACGGATCCCAACTAGCATGCTGCTCTCGACAGAGAGGTGGTCTTCGCTGCCTTGTAGGGTTACTTTCATAAAGCCGTGAGTCAGAAATGCTGTCCATTCTTGTCATGACCAAGGCACGGCTTGGTTGTGCAGTTGATGGATGAACATTTTGAGGCACAGGGTATTCTCCTGGACAACTGGACCGTGCTCCAACAACCGGATGCTGGGCATGTAGGCCTAAGTGGGAAACTGACTGTTTGCGAAGGGATTGCTTAGGCTCTTCAGTTCCATAACTCTGAACTCTATTTAAGGCTTCATGGTAACCATGGGAAAAAGGCTGAAGACGATTTTGCGATGGCAGTCTGTGGAGCTTCACATTGTCTTCTGGACTGGCATCTGCTACACCCAGATACAAGTCATTGTAAGAGGAATAAGAATCATTACTTGTATGGCTTAAGCAACTGTCAGGACAGGGGCTTGAGTTTCTAGAATACATCCCCTGGTCCATATCAGCCCCATAATAATCTGTGTTACGGATACTACTTATGCTCAAGTTGGAGAAATCACTGAGTAAGGAATAATAGCCATGGTCCCCCAATGATTCATATTTGGGATACTGGTCAGTATAGCTAACTGAGGTGCCATGGCTATTGGTGACTAGTATAGGAGGATATTGCACACTGGACATATGTTCCAGTGAGGATTTCTGATGCATGAACTGTGAGGAACCTGGCACCGGACTGCTTGCAGAACGAGTATTTAATGCACCAGCTGCATGGCTTTTTGGTGGAGGGAGCGTTGGTACACTTAATGCAGAAACCAGAGACGGGACAGAGCTGGCCTCGGACTTCCGGGCTACTGATAACTTTTCCTCAGGCTCCACAGCTACTGATCTAATGCTTGGATCTGACTGACGTTTTGGGGCAATGCGTTTCACTTCAGAACTGATTTCTCCTTTGGAGCTGGATGGCCCTGTGCCACATTTGGCCAAGGCTCCCTCACTCATAGTTTTCACAGCAGATAATTTGGCACTTATTCGAAGCTCATCCGCTACTGACCTTTGAGGCTGGTTTGCCCGTTCTGGGTGGTAATATTTACATTTGTGCCCATAGGTGCACTTTTTACCTGGAAGAAAAGTGTTTTCAGGTTAAATAAACGAAAAACTAATCAATAGCACCAGTTGCTATCTTTTTTCTTTATATCGTTTACCACTTCTTAATAATAATATTTCTATATTAACCCCCTAAAGAATAATGATATATATACAGGCAGTCGCAGACTCTGCTACCAGTATCCACATATATCACTGCATCAGGGGCCAGACATATCACTTTTCTTCCTACTGGCTCACGATTTCAATACTGACAACATACTCAATGCTATAAAAACAAAACAGCTCTAACACTGTTTGGATAGTTATGAATCTTCTTCCTTGAATACAAACCAGAAGAAAATAGCAAAAAGCTGTTATTATCCACAAGATAATCTGGTAACCCTTAATTTTCTGCTACATTGGTTTTATTAATATTTTATTAATACGAAGAGTATAGAAATGGGTATAGTGCTTGGATGGCAACACAAAAAATGGCCTTTCCCCTCCCCCCTCCCCCCCAAGTAATGACAAGACGTTAATTAATTGCTTGCTTCACCTACCTTTGAATACAACAAATCAATCTGACTTAGGCACTTACCATAAGGACACGGTTGTTTCTTATGTTCAGGAATAACTGGCCTTTTCCTTAAGAAATTTTCAAGGCTCGGCCCATGGCGTCCTAAAGGATCATCAGGAGGCATAAATCTAAGGGGAAGAGAATGAAATGTGAATTTCAGTTTTTACTGAGGATTCTGAATTAGCAAATTCCCTTACTTTTTTTTAAGAAAACATCATACTTGTCATTCACAAAAGAATACATTAGCAGCCGCTCCTCAATGAACTTCTTCCATTCTGGTTTTTCATTTTGAAGGTCCCGGTAGTTGTCATTTGATACAATGATGCCATCTGAGTCAAAAGCAAGTTTTACTATGAATCGATCATCATAGCAAACTACTCTTCTTCCCTGAACTCTTCGAGATGGAGTGAAAACAAGAATTTTTTCTTTCTCCAATTTACGTAAGATTTCTTGATCTGTAAAATAATTTTATTTGAGCAGTTTTTAAAAAAAGTTTTAAAAGAAAGAAATGCAGCCTTTGAAATATGAAACTTCTTGCCCTCTTTTTTGACACAGTATTTTGTAATTATGTTCATATACAGCCCCCATTATCATTAAAAAATACATAGTTGCAGAGTGCCATTTTATTTCCGAGCTTTCAAAGCAGTGGGTAAATATCCAATATTTAAGCTTCATAACCACTCTGCTCCATGAACCTTTACTTGGTCTTCTTGAAAACATCAAGAACTCAGTTGTTACTATATTACAGTAACTTTCTTGTTAGCCCAGAGTAAAACGTATAGTACTTTCTATGAGTAAAAACACATGCTGCCTCTTCAGTGTTCAAGATAATCCTACTAAATGAGTCCCTGGCCTGATTCTACCTATTTCATACTCGCCCGGCAACTAAGAATCAGTTCTTATATGCTTAGCAATGTTTGCTAATGGGAAAATTATGACTATTTCTCAAAAGCATTGAAATGATCCAATGATGTTACAAAAAACCAGCATCATTTATAGGTGCAGACACTTAAATGCTGATTTCCTCACCAGTGAAATTGCTCTGTTTTCAAATGAACAGAGTGTAACATCATCATGCAACATCACATGCACAGCCCAGTATGTGGCACCCATCAGAATGATTACATGCTTGTGTCTTAATGCAATACTTTTGTTTTCTCTTCCCCCCTCTTTTTGACCAAGGAGTCAAAGAAAATCTTGATCTGTTACCTGTAATTGGTGCATCAGGTCGAGACTGTTCTTTTCTCCATGCTGGTACAAACACAGTGATATCTTTATGTCCTTTTTCCAGAAACCAATCAACAGCTAGTTGAATTCCTCGACAGGAAAATCCTTCTTTATTCCCATGGCTGAAGAACATGAAAACAAAAAGTTTTAGAAACAGCAAGGAGAAAAGTTACATTTGGTTTTGGGTTTTATTGCTGCGGTGGTTTGGGATGGGGTTTTTTTTTTATTTCTTCTAAAGCTGCCATGGTCTAAGGATATAAGGGAAACAAAGTCTGTAAAGACAGTAAACCTCTTTACTAGACCAGCCTACGTAACTGGACAACAACAATTGTCCAGAGCTATTCAGCTGTCAGATTACAGCAACACTGCTACTTGAATCTCTAGAAAACAATGAAATGCCACTATTCCAAAAGCAAAAACAAATGCATCTGAAATTTTTCCACTTTTTCATTTTATTAGCTCAGCTACTGAAAAATACCACTTTCCCCAACAAATTGAGCTTACCTGAAATAGTACTATAATAAGTTATCAGTAACAAAAAAGGAATGAATTAACAATGCTGGCTGTCATGGGTGATAGGTGCTTTTAAACATCTAGATTAAGAAATTATGTTTCCCTAATATTAAATGTTCTGCATTTTTAATTAGGGCTTTTGAAGGGAAAGAAGTAACTCAGAGTTGTTTAAGCCCTGCCTCCAGCAAAAATTTCTTTTCTGAAACATAGGAGTCTCTGAAACAGCACACAATTCATATAAAGGGGTTTAATTTTTCCAATGGCCCAAGAAGTTTCTGCAAAGGAAAAAAGGTAAACCTTAATTATGAATCTTATTCAGTCTCTATTTGCATCATCAATAATTGCAGTATTTTTTAAGCATGAGAAGTCTGTAACGCTTGTACTTTCCAGATATTCTCAGTTTGTAGAGCAGACGCTGCATAATTAAGATATTTGCATCTTATTAAAATAGTCTTTAGCATTATTCTATGGATGATTGTTCAAAATTTTACTTCAATGTTGTTATTATTATTATTATAAAACATCATCACAGATTACTGGACCACAGCAAAATGCATGCTCTTCCTGTGCTCAAAATGTTACATAAAGTAAAACTGAAACAGACCAAAGGCACACAGATCTAATACCATCTGCACATCTGCATAACTAAGGATCACCAGCATAGTCCAAATCCTTGCAACTTACATAATAAATACAGAAGCCACATATTGCTAAAGCATTTTTCTTTAGATTTTTATACATTTTAAATTTTAGAGAATTTAATATCCTTTTAAATTTTCAGATGCATACGCCTTTTGTTAAGAGTTGGACTTGATGACCCTTATGGGCCCCTTCCAACCTGAGATACTCTATGATTCTATATTTCAAAATTCTAAACACAGCACCAGTTCTAAGCTACACAATAGTAAGAGTACACACACTCTTTTCTCCAGTTCCTGCCACATTATGCTCAGGAGGAACTCAAGTAGTACAGAGACTGCAAATTCAACAAGCAGGGAAAAAAAGGAAAGAAAAAAGTTAAATCAAATATTGGTGTTGTTGCTTTACAGAAACATCTGTAAATGGATTGGTGCAATGTGGTTATGTTGCGATACGGCAGTGAAAATTCTTATATATGAAATATTCTTATAGAATTTGGAAGGGTCTGTGCATTTGAAAACTCAAGAGTGCTCCACACACCTATAAAAGTCTGAATTTTCTTAATACATTGAAAAAAAATTAATAGAATCACAGAATGGTTTGGGTTGTAATGGACCTTAAAGATCATCTAGTTTCAACCCCCTGCCACTAGAGCAAGTTGCTCAAAGCTCCATCCAACCTAGCCTTGAACACTTCCAGGGATGGGGCATAAATCTTATGACAGATTCTCTTAGAGCAGAAAGCTGGTACTAAAAGGAAATCTATTGTGCAAACAATACCTGAAGAAATCTCGTTATCACCAATCACTAAACAGGCTGATTAAAGAACTCCCTCATAGAAAAATCATACTTTCTTGATGATAAATCATTGGCTAGCTGAATTGTGTGCTCTACAAACATGCTTGAAAGCAGCATGGGGAGATACCTTGAGTTAGCGTTGATGCAAGCAACCAAGCACACGTGTACATACATCTGAAATTACAAGCACCATAGCGGTGTGAGTCAGCAAGTTTAGCTCGTTCGTATCCCTCTACTGACACAGCTAAATTCTGAGCAGGCTTGATCCGCAGGAGATCAAACACCCTGAAGTCCACTGCATGTCATTTTGGAAAGAACCAAGTTTTCCTCGCCTATCTGGCTGCCTCTGGACATTAAAGAAAAATAATTTTCAACATTGTTCCAAGACTTCAACAAATTAAACCAAACCCATCCACACAAAAGCACACTACAGCTAGATCGCTAAAACAAAAGGTTTGAGGGAAGAACTTGGTTTCGAAAGGTGGGGAGGGGAATTGGAATATGAATGACATATAAAGGGCTATAGGCATAAATAAAAGCCTGGACTAAAGAGTCCATTAAAAAAGATGTATTATCAGCGTAAATATACTACATGACTAAAATTACTTTGCCATTGTAGTGAAAATTTATTAAACTGATTAATGTTTATTACAAAGTTTTTGTCTTAAATTAGGAATTGTTTAACTTAGACAGGGAGCTCAAGGACAACTGTAATGAGCGGGTGATGTTTGTCCTGAGCCCCCTGAACAAGCAAGGTAGGGCAGGACCATCCAGACAATAAATACTGTGTGCAGTTGTGTCATGATGTAGTGGCAGCTCCACCACACCCAGGCAGTCTGGCCAACGTCCCTGGCGTGTGTGAACCTTACAGATCATGAGATAGTGCACACCTGCACTTAGCCTAAACTTAAATTTTACATACACTGGGTGTGTAACCTATTTTTGTTCTTCACTGAGTATAAAGGTGGGCAAGCTCCAGGACTGAGCCAGAAGCCTCACCTACAGGTGGATGCACCACATAGGAATTTCCCCAGTTATCAAGGGACTCCTGGCACCAGCTGCAACAGGGCTCCCAACTAAAGGGTGGGCCTGGGTGATGTTAAGGTGTGAACTGGTGATGTCTCCTTTTCTTAGTCTCTGTAACGCTTTGCAGCAATGATCTAATCCTTTGCTCCTATTGTTCTTTTATCATATTGTGCACAATAGCTAGTACTGTTTCCTTTTATCACATTGCATGCTACTTTCCTTTATTATATTGTAATACAATAAACTGCATTTATTTTTATATTTTATGTAGAATTCATTTTTGCTTTGTATCCAGTCAATCAGCAACACAGCTATCAATATTGATTTTTCTCATAAATATTTTAGTGATTTATTCTTTGCAAAAATAGTGACAGGGAGATCTACCTCATAGCCACATTGCTTCCATCAATGACAATTGGTCTCAAGTTATCACTGTTATCCACAACTTCATCTTCAAGTGACAATTCAGGGCTTGCTATTTCCTTTGTACAAGGACCTCTTGGCACGAGAGTACTAGTGGCACTGCTGGCACTGCTTTGTCCCTCTGATTCACTTTTGTTGCCAAGTCTCACAAGCTCTGCGAGAACATCGTTGATAAGCGCATCTGCTCCCAGTTTATTCAGTACCGCCTGGATCTGATCTCCTGCATACCCAAGCTTTAAAGCAAAATCCATTTTAGCTTGGTATTCCTTGTCCAAATTTGTTTTGCATTCATCTAGCTTCAAGTCTTGTGTGATACTGCTCTGTGAAAAACTTGGGCGATCCAAACAAGGAGACCGACAGAGCGGCCGATGTGGTTTAGTGGAAACCTCCTTTTCTCTCCACTGAGTATTGCTGCAGCTGCTTCTGAAGTATGGTTGCTCAGGTTCGCTTTCTGAGCTCGTCCATTCCTCTGATTCAGCACTGCATTCCCCAGCATCTTGTTCCACATTTCTGTCTTCTCTGGAGTGCCTCTTCTCCATTTTCAGCTTCCCTATCATAGACCAGGCCGTCATCACGTTCAGCTTCCAGCCAGAGAGCTTAGTTCTTCATTTCCAAAGCCACCTGGAACTCATACTCAATTGCATTGTGTTGGCCAATTAAAAGTTTACACAAGGCTGGAGTTAATTTGCCTTGCTTACTATGTTCTGGCATAAACGCCACCAACATGAAGTCCCTAAAAGAAAAAAAAAAAGAAAGAAGAAGAAATAATTTTAAAAAATTAGCTTTTGACAAATTCTGCTAAATACTCAACTAAAATGATTTTGTTTACAAATCAGTAGAGGTCTCTAGTCATTCACATTTCTGTGTAAAAGTTGATCACAATGAAGCATATAATTATGTTGTCTCTTTAATCACAAATTACCCTCTCTCTTTCCCTCCCTCAGTTACTCTACATACAAAAAAAAAAAAAAAAAGTATACTTCCCACACAATAAACTTATAGCTGGAATTTATGGAGTGTCTCAGGAATATTTAAAGATAATAAAACAGAAAAGGGTGACCCAACACTTTCACTAGAAACCTCTCTGTACAGCCTTCTACTGCAGGAACAGCCTGTCTACATCAGGAACAACTGTGTGGAGTTCCAGTGTGCATAAAATTTAACACAAACCATTTCAGCCTCTTTTAGTAAGGGTTTACTATCAGAACTGACATGGTAAGTTTACTGCAAGCTGGCTGCTAGACATGTAAAGGTCAGTAACAAAACACACAAAGGTTCTACACAACAATCATCTTGTGCCCTGTTTACTGTACCTACTAAACTGAAAATTCCAAAATCAAGGATGGATATTACTACGTTTTATCAGAAAGTCAGGATAGACTTTCTAGTCTTATACCAGAAGCAAAATTGTTCAAGGAATTCTAATGAGAGGTGTGACAAATGAAAAGATTCAAGTGACTTGTAAAGGGCTGAACACACATCACAGAGCCTTTGAAAAACAGTTTTTAAAAGGAACTGCACCTACAGCAGTGCACGTTTTAGATAAAATGGTAAACTAAGACCTAGATATAAATACAGGTAACTGGAGAAAATTGATTAGCAAAGTAATTAACTAGAGGCCTACTTTCAGAAAGCTGCAAGTCCCACTTCCCTCTCCTCTGCAAAACAGCAGACTTGAGAATGCAAGATGCAGTGTGAGTAGTGAAAAACAATGATGTAATAGTCTTGATGAAACCATTTATTTTAACTCCACTTTCTCATTTCAATAGATATCATTTTTCTTAAGGTCACCTCTTTTAGATGTAGCTACAGACAAAGAGAAGAAAGACCAAAACAGAAAAATGAAAAGGTACCAAACTTCTGAAAGAGCACAGTTTTAAAGCTACATCTACTGCAGAGACTTCTGTCAGCAAAGATGTAGTCCAAAGAGGCGTGAGAAGCATGATCATGGATTTAAACAGCAGTCACAGAAGAAAGACTAGTAGTGACACCAGTTTCCCAATATATCTTTGCTTTTAACAGTATAGCCAGTTACCTTTGTGTGCTGTCAAATGCTGTAATACAAGCTGTGCATGCATGAAAAGCTCTTTCCCAGGATTCCTATTAGGATTTTTGTGACACAAAATAGGCATGAGTTTGGCATTGGAACAGACTGATCAAAGACGTCCATTCTTATTAAGCTCCTCATGCACCCAAAACGAAGTAAAAAAAAAATAATAAAAAATTTGAAGTATAACTTACGGGGTTTTGGGGGGCTGTTAGTCACTAGTATAACTAAGAATAAATTTATATCTTTCATGCACTTTTTTCGTCTCATTTCACATTTCTTACATTCCTTAAGGCTATGAGCAAGCATTAGAAGAACACAAAACTTTCCTCAAAAGAGTATAAGCACTCAACTAAGTACATGCATTATTTATATACAGGACGTTATCAAATACATTTATATTCAAAAGCTTTTTAAAAATCTCTTTCCTATTTCCCCAAGAGACCACAGTGGCTCTTATTTAATTACTGTGGTCTATCAAAACAGCAAATAATAGGAGAAATACTCCCTTAATGCACAGCAGTGTAACTTCCTTGATGTACATTAATGCCAGACCTAGGGACTAAACATAAGTATTGGAATCTGGCGGGGGGGGTGGGGGGGCGAGTTTTGTCTAGGGTAGCAAGAAGAGCATCTCTGACATTGTTCATTTTATTATTTATTTGATTTTCTTCCTAAAACTACAGCTTTAATTTTCTCCCTAGAATGAAGTTCAATAGATACTGAAATAAAGAGAACAACAGAAATGCAGACATGCATGAATATATTATATTGATTTAGTGATGTAAAACAAATATAATAAACATAAAACCAAAATCTTAAATACTAAAAGCATCTTTAAAATGAAAAATTGTTTGGGTTTTTTTTCCTGAAAAACAGCACGGACATTTTACAAAGCATTGTAAGCCACAAAGAAAAATTAAAAGAATCAGCAGTGTGCATACAAGTCAAAGCTTATTCATTCTGAGTTTTCATATCCTTTCATTTTTAGGTAATAAGATGCTGAAAATCATAGCCCCTGATATACCACTCATCTCAGAAAGCTTTCTTCCTTGATTATTTCCCTACATTAAATGGTGGGTGTCTGTTGCCTATGGGAGTATTTCAGAGAACAGGTGTAGAAGAGTGATAAAATCTGATAAATCAAAATCATAAAAATGTCAAGGGATCTCTAAGACAGGTCCCTACTGACCTAAGAACAAAACCCCCTGAAATTGTCTCAAAGTGAAACAAAGATTATTGATCTGCAAAACATTTACACAGTAATATATAATCACCTTAAACAGGCCAAAGAGAAACATTTTACAAGACTGCACTCAAATTTATGCTCTTTAGTTATACATCTCACTTGGTTGTGGTAGCTTTGCATACTGTTGGAGATGGTAGATATATATCCAGAATACAACGAACATCAACCCACGTTTCCAGTGACACTGGAAAGTGCCTACTTCCTAAAGGCAGGCATTATAAAAATATGTATGTTTACAAATGAGAAATTTCAGGTAAATATTTTACACTGAAATTTTATTTCTTTGTGTGCTCTGGGGATAAAGATCTTTCCTATTCTGTTCAATTCACTTGTAACCTCTTAAAGGGGCTAAGAGGGATTTACTCCCATCATTAACTGTACAGCGGGGAAAAAAAAGGTTTAGAGAAAAAACCTGAATATTCTAAAACATAGTCCTAGTTCTCATATCATGTGAAGAACAATGAGTGAGGATTTCTTTTGATGAATACGAACAGTAAGATTTTCAGCTACAACTGGGTGATTCTTAAGTAAGCAAGAAAAGCATGTAGCAAAGGTGGCTAGCTTGACTGATAACCATTAATGGTCTCAAAATTAGTCCAAATAGTGGCAAATGTAATAATTCTCACTTGTTCATGCTCTTTTTGTGATGTACATACATGCATACACAAACACACACACACAAGCAGAGAGGGCTGCTCAAAAGCCTAGTTTCCTTAGGAAATCAAGCTAATTAAAGAAAACACTAATCACTTATATCTAAAAAAAACCCTAAAAGGTCAAGTTTTGACAAAAGCAACACTATTTTTTTAATAAAGAACAACTATATTTTAAGTCCTTTAGACAACAGGGAATAAAAACAGATTCATTGCACTTGCATGGAAATTCCAAATTTGAGTAGTTAGGTTTACTTTCAACTTGGATCAGGTTAGGTTTAGACACTTGCTGTTCTTTAGTATTAGGCATTCAAAGAATACCCCTCTAAATACTTAGACATCATTACATAACCGGTACATTACAGTACTCTCTAATTCCATTTGAGGTTATTTTCTCTCGCATAGCACTAATAGCAGTATATTTACAACTGAAGCACTTGCCAACATAGATGTATTAATCAGCTTAATCTGGAACGGATTTCGTTAGGTCTCACGTATAACCCTGTACCTTGCCAAAACTAAAACAAAGTATATAAAAAATTATTATAACAGAAGATTCAAAAAACAGGTTATCAACACACTGCACCCTCAGATTACAAAATACTGCAACTAAGGAACACTTTACAACGCCTGTGGTAAGGCTCATTTGTTCAAATTTATGACACTGCACTGCTTCGGCAGTGGACAAAGAACAGCATGATTCTGTTAGTCCAAGTTTATAGATCTCCATTCTTTCTCCCAAGTTGTCATCATTTCTTTAAGTGTAATATTAAACTTACCATGCCTTTTTTTCTACCTCTAGTAAATAATCCTAATCCCTTTCCTATTGGAAATCTCATAAAAATGATGAGCCAAAGGTTCATAAAACTGGAAATATCCCTGAAAATATGATGAAGAGAAAGGAGGCTGTTTACTGTTAACTTCTCCTCGACAAATGATTTTCCAGAAGTAATTCATTTAAAACCATTTTTAGAGGACCAAATTTATATTCTCTTATAAACACTTAATTATCAATTTAAACTACAAGCAAAATATGTCCCTTTCCAAGTGGAAATTAAATCAACTGGACTCAGTCAAAGAGGCCATTTTTTTTACAGTAATAAAATAATCTGGGTAACACCGCCACTATTACTTCCACATTTAGATTTTTTTATCCTTTTTTGGGGTTTTTTTGAGTTAGTTTCCAGGGGTTTGTTGTTGTTATTGGTTTTGGGTTTTATAAATTACAACTATGCAAGTTTTGCTCTTAATTTTCTCCCCCTCTTTCTTAGCTGGAAAAGAATATATCTTACCTGTATATAAACTGATTTCACCATTTTGTTGCATTGTCCCAATTCCACATAAATATCTCTAGTTTTCTGTTATTTAACATCACATAAGCAATTTTTCATACATTTCATGTGTCGTTCCCTGAAAGATCTTATTTAGCAATAAGATAGTTTGATCATAGTCAGATCTAAATAATCCTGAATTCAAAATTTAAAATATAAACAAATTTCATTCTCAGAATAATTTATATCACTGCTGGTGGCGTACTCACTTCTGTTGTGCTTAGGAAGAAAGTGGCTCAGACACAATCAGTGTTAGAAAGCAGTACTGCCTATCTAGGATCACTCCCTGCTAGTCCTGTGCTGTGGTTTACTATTCTTTGGTGGCGAGTGATAGATTGGTGGATCTATTATGAAAGCTTACTCTGTGGAAACACCCACTTCTATGACTCATCAGAGTTTCTTGCCTTTTTTTTTCATTCATGTCAGCCTTTGGTTGAAAGCCACTAACTAGGGAAATTTTAGCTGTCTCACCCCTCGCTGGCATAGCAGGGGAAAATACCTGGTCTGTGACGTAATGTTCACCGTTATCTTTGAAATATTTGAGATGAGAATTAAAAATCTACTAAAAAAGAAATAAATCTCTAGTTTCAAACTATTTAACAACTAAATCACAGTGTTTTATAAAAATCTCTTCATATCCATCTAGAATCTTGTGAGGGAAGCACCGGAAGTCAAAAGGTCTGTTTGTACCATCTGTAGTCATTTCTACCAAGACGTATCACAGATCTTCCACAAGAAATGATACAATATGTAGACATTGGAACTTCTGGAAGAACAAGGAGTTTCCCCCCCATTTTCTTTAAATAGCCAGCACACAAAACCGATTTCTGAATAGGTAACTTTTGCCAAATAGTTTAGATAAACTATTTCAGCATCAACTGCCATGTTGACAGAAAACGAAGCAGGCAGTCTCCAGAGCCCATGTCTACAACCCCGTACACTTTTGTACAAAGTGCTTGGAGGAAACAAGCCAGCTTGCACCGAGGCCTCTCCACCCTTAGCCAGTTGCTCCACCTGTGCAACTTAACTGGAACATTGTACTTGAAACATTGTAGGATTTGTTCCCAAAACCACAAGGTTAGGATTCTCAAACAATGAAGGTCACCTCATTGTTGGGTTCAGGAGCATCAAAAAACAAAACAAAAAACAACAACAACAAAAAAAACCAAAACCAAACCAACCAAATAGAAAAAAAAAACCCAGAAAAATAACAACAAAAATACTACACACAGTACCAAGTTTTCCCACTGACCATTGAGAGAGGGCACCTAGGAAGGAAGAAGGGTTGTGTTGCTCCTAAGCTGGCAACCGTAGCGGAATGAAAAACTGAGAGAGAAAACAGCAGCAGAAACTACCACTACTTTAACACGGCACCCTTCTTGATACCTTCCAGATTAGAAATCAGACTTGTAATACCATCCTTCAGCTAAGGTCCCTCCCCCATTTCTTCAGAGCCCTGAACAGTTCAATCCATACCCTACTGCAACCCCTGGAACTACCTATAGCCCCAAGGTTATCACTACGGATTTATTATGTGTGTTCACAGACCCTTCTCCCTGAGCAAGCCAGCTCTCAACAGTGAGAAAAGGCATAGCTACAGAAACTGATTACTACTTGTCCTCAAATGGCAGCTGTGTTTTTTTCAAATAAATTCACAATCCTGTTCTGGAGCCCAGGATCACTACAGTATAGACAGTATCTCTTTTCCGTCAGTCAGTATTTTGATCTAACAAGCCACCTTTGTCAAGGCCAGCAATCCAGACGTAATCAGTATCACCATTCAGAAAAAGACTCTGATGCCCTGTCCTTGGAAAGCTGAGTGCTCTGTACCATTCTATGTCTCAAACCATACTTGGTCTCAGTTTATTTCTGACTTCCAGTTAAGTACCTCTTACTTAACTCTACTTGCTATGATTACCTCTCCACCTACAGTGTGGCACGCATTCAGTATGATACCCCTTCTCAGTGGACCACGTGGTTCTCCTTCAAATACAGTCTATGATGTAGGCATATAGAGGAGGTGAGTTTTCTGTACATTCAAGGCATTTAAGCTCAGTGACTTGAATTCACCATCTATCTCAACTGTACAACTGTTTCCTTTGAACAGTAAAACTAAAGAAGTTGCTGAATTAATAACTGTAAGTAGGAACTTAGGAAGTTCTTTTAAAAGAAGATTGATGCTGGCAGGAAGTAAACAATGAGTGAGATACTGACCAGATTCTGTCTTGCTGCTTCACAAACAGGAAGGACCCAGGGAAGAGTTGTGGACACTGCTCTTTACACCTTCTCACAGGAAAGGTGAAATGGTGTTAAGCAGAGACAAGATTAAGATTTTATCTTGATCGGAAGTAAAGTCTAAGTCCTCTGTTTTATACTGCTCTTAAAATTCCCAATATACTTTTGAGCAAGTTCTGCATTTTTCTGTTATGCTTTTTCTAAGTAGCTTGTTCTGCTTTCCCCTCACTACCTCTTCAACTAAAATGAGATCCTTGCTTCACTGTTTTAATCTTTGCAACTGAAGCCTAACCTAATAAAGATTTTCAAAACACATTCACGTTTCCTAGCATTATTTCCTGCTTCCCATGCTGCTTACAGATTCTTAAGTATCACTGGTCAAATACGTATACTGTAACAACCAACCATGGCTTCTGATCAGGAAACCCTGAGCAGTTGCACACCCCCAGTCTGAGCCATTAGTAAGGCTGAGCATGTAATCCCAGGTTACACACACAGGCACACATACAGCACACACACGTGGCCAGACACGCAGATGTACAGACACAAACACTCAGCGCTCGCACAAACACAAGCAATACCAAGGGCCTCATCTCGTTCCTTCTCTGGCTGATAAAGATGAAAGTCCGTTAGTGGGAGATACATATATACATATAGATCAGATTTATGTGGCAAGATCTGGGTAGCATGGGGGCTGCACAGGTAGGTGGCTTCTGTGAGAAGAGGCCAGGGGCCACCCCCATGTTGGACAAAGCCAGTTTCAGCTGGCTCCAAGAAGACTCATCGCTGGCCAAGGCTGAGCCCATCAGCAATGCTGGTGGCACCTCTGTCTCTCTCAGTCTCCTGTTACATCTGCCACAGACACCATCACCAAAACCAGCACTCTCGGTCAGCCCCCAGACCTCACAGTCCCTCCTGCAGTCGTTCTGAACCTGCTGGTCCCTCTGGTAGACAGCCCTTCCAGCTGCCTCACCCCAGAGATATACACATATACATGGCTTCCTAGCCACTTAAACATCTTGCCAGTTAGTTCAGCTTGATATTTGCTAGTAATCGTGCATCAACATGCATATACTCCACTCGCTTGCACCACAGACACACAGGTCCCTGGAGAGCCCTTCTCCCACAAAAAAAGCTAGAAATGGAGTTTAATGTGAGGACAGGACAGGGTGTGCTGACCAGGCTCACAACATGGCCAGACAAGCATATTGATCAACAACCCCTTTAGAGGCAACCCGTCCCTTTCATTCCTTTATCCCTCTATTTTCCCATGGTGGTTCCTTCACAAGTCATCCCAAAACCTCCATTCTCTCCCTTGGCCCCTACAATGCCTTTGGCTCCTCCCCAAGACTGGCCAAGTCATATGCAATCACAAAATGTTCTCTCTTTGCATCCGCCAACTGTGTCCCTTACCCCCTTTAGACTAAGACGGTCCAGACAGCCTCTGTCATTAGTAGACTCATTGTGATGGGTGTCACCTCCAGAGCATAGGGCTGATGGCTCTCTGATGACAGTGCCCAGAGAAGCCTGTGCTGGGCCACCAAGTCTCTGACTGTGTCACTGGGGTTCCCTTGCCCGCCATTGTGACCCCATGCTCCTTTGTGGTTGTGGAGACAAGCTTTTTACCACAACTGTAACAGTTTATTTCAAACATTTCAGGCAAGACGGATTTTTTACTATTACGTGCATAGAAATATCCACATTTTTGCTACTTGGCCTAAGTAATCTGTTACAAGCATTTCTGTTAGAATGTTTTCCATGCAGCTGAATGAAATGTGACTGAGGGGACAATGAAATGACAGTCTAGCATCATAATAAACAAAAGGTTAGAAAAGGTTCAAACAGCAAAAGGTAGATCTAGTAATAAACTCTTAATACACTTAAGAAGTGCAATGTAGATGGTAGTCAGCTAAATATTACTTGAATATTACATACATTTATCTCAACTTAAATATGTTTTGTCCAAAAATTGTAATTTTGTCTTCAAATTCTTTTAAAAAAGGATTCAGTAAAGTACAAAAATAAAAAACAATGCAAAGAACTTAATATCTGAATTAATGTACTTTTGTTACTGTGAGTTGTAAGCCTATCTTTGTTACTACTAACTGTATAAAGCAGACACGTGGTGCACTTACACCTTCAAAACGTCCATGTTTTACAAAGGAAACAGCTGAAGCCATATATATTCAACTTTTTTTCTAACAATGGAATCAGGTCCCACATAATTAATTTTTTGAATTGGCCAAGTCACTGCTGAATTTTTCTACAAAAGATAAGGAGTAAAGGTAATACCTGAACCATAAAGTGATAGCCTGTACGTAATATGCATAATTTGTATATGTACAGTCTACAAGAAAGTATGGGCAAAATTATAAAACTTTTTTTTTTCTTTTTAAGAAAAGATCACTTGGTAGTTCACATTTTCCACATTCACATGAGAACAGCTCTTCGTTATTAATCTTCCTCCTGTTTCTCATTTCCAGTGACAAAGTTCATCATTTCTTTGATAAATGTAAAAACAACCACAATCAGTGCTACGCATCTTAAAGAACTTCCAGTCAGCAACAACATATGTATGAAATTAACTCACTGGCGTTTAGACTAAAAAACCTCAAAGCTGCAATAGGATAGTTTGTCGCTTTGATTTTTCACACTGCACTTCTCAGAAATTCAAACACGTCATCTTGCAGAGTACTGGCAAAAATGAAGGATTTCTTTTCTTTCTGGTTTACATTACCTGGCAGTGGTAGTACAGCTGTGTATCTAGGGACCTCAATCAGCTCCTGTTCTATTCTAACTATATAGTCCCTGCCCATAAGAAAACAGGATCTAGAATTAAGATGACAGGCTATGGATGAACTAAACAAGCAAAACCTGGAATATCAGAAAGACTACATGAAACATTTTCGTATTGCTTCAGTTCACTGTTTGTCCAGACACCCTCGCAAGGTAGTAGTACTTTGTGGGCACATGAAGGGAGTTTATGGAGAGGTTTTAAAGGGGCAGGGGGAAAGAAGATATGCGTTTAATATGCATGTGTACAAACATACACATACACAGCCAAATAAGCAGCTTTGAAAAGGATCTCAAAATAAAGTGAGAGCCTGTGTAAATGTTTTGGTGGATTCACAGAAACAAAAGGCTCAGTCTCAGCCATCTCTCTGGTCATAAAACAGTGAGAAATCTCAGAACCAGTCTGGCTGCACGTGTCTAAGAAGGTAGCCAAGTCTAAAAGGACTCCTAGATTTCGGGCCCACATATCCAGGAGAAATAAAAGCAGCATTTCAGCCATTTTCAGTTTAAATTAGAAGCTGAACATTTAGGGGGAATGTAAAATTCTATTCAATCCAGAAGTTTCAGTAAGAGGAGAGAAGATCTATAGATGTAGAACTGTGTGAAACAAATAAACAGTTCAAGCCATTTGAATTAACTCCCCAATAACATGGTATAGAATAAAGACTGAAAGGAAACGGTGATGAGACTCTGGGACCCTTTACAGAAGGAAGAAGGATGGAAGGAGAAGGATAAAGTGAAGAGACAAAGTGATAATCTCAACTCTGCTTATAAAGTTAGCCTGCAAACACATATCTTCATCAAGGTAGTTTTTGACTGATTAGCACAAGAGTGAAGTATGGATGACATTTAATCTAGCACAAGCAATTCATGCATCATGTAGAATAAAATGACAGCTTTCAAGCAAAGTCTTTGGACAGGGTTATCTTAGTTGATTGCTCTATTTCTGGAGGCAATAGGTGATCCATTGAGAATTCTGTTACTTCATTGCCTTTATGTTCACTTTGCCCTTACATGCACAGAAAACAGCTACTGGAAAAAAGCATTAATAATCAGTTTATAGAACTACCCTTACAGAACTTTTCCACTTTTTTTGTGTGTGTTATTGCTTATACTATGTGCTTTAGTTAGTATAGAAGCTTAAGGCATTATCACACAGGAGTAATTTTTTTTAAAAAATGCAACATTTAGAAGCAAAATCAGAACAAACATGAAAACAATAAATAATTTGAGTAATGGCTGATTCTGCTGATATCTACAAAATTGAGAAATGAGTCAGTGTGCCTCCAAATTTTCTCAGACAGAATAAAAGCTCATCTCACAGATCTCAAACAGTAACACTGTATCACTGAAATGTTGGTGTCTCTTTCGTATGAGTTACATTCTAAGACAGATTAATACGAACACATGCCTAAAGAAAGAAAAGAAAGCTATTACGAATTTCTGATTTGAAGATATAACTACTCAGGAATATGTACACTGCAGCTTTAAATTTTTAATTCTCATTATGTTCACTGCTAAGCAACCAAGTTTTCTTACTAAACACCTCTTACAGGACAGTCACGACTGACTAGTAGAATTGATGATGTGATTCAGAGGAGAGAGTGAGGCAAGATTATAAGTATCTTGTTAATAAAGGATCAAACTGAAAGTATCTTATTTAATTTTGCTGGTATTAAGCAGAAGGACATTGTCTGCTCAGTAATAAAGTGCTGTAGTATTTGTGAAAAACACTTGGGAATTACTTATCAATTACTATACAAATGACAATGACTATCAAAGAGCTGGTGCTAGAAATACTCTATTCAAAGCCTGTTCATTTCATCAGGACCAAAGAATCAGAAGACAGGGTGAATGAACAGATTGAACAATTTCTTTTGGTCTGTTATGACACTATCTTTCCACCATCTCAGTGTGCTCTGAGCCATGCTCTTTCAAAGGGGCAATTATAAGATGCACACGTCTATTATGAGGAACAACCTTTAAATGAAAAAGATTTTATTAACTCCTTTCATCAACTTTGCATCACCTTTAAAAGCAGTTTTACTTGTTTTCTGTAACTGCAGATACTAACACAAAACAAAACCCAACCCAAGTATTTTTTCAAATGTCTCTCTCACCTGGATAACAAATACATATAACAATGACCCTATAGTATTTATTTTAAGCAGCGGGAGAATTGTTTGTACAATCTCTCTTTACTCTTCATTTACCAAACTATAATTAGCATGCTCCTCTGTATAGAATTTTCTCAGTAAGACAGGCATATCCGAAGAGGCATCTTTCTGGAAGAAGGCTATCCTAAACAATAGCCAAGTCCTTGATTGCTATGGCTATTTCTACATCATCAGAAGCTGACTGAAATACACAAAGACATACACCCAAACTAATTTTCACGTAGCTAGCTCAGGCACAAAGAGCAACAAAATCATAACAACATGGACTTGAAACACAAACTGCGTAAACCTAGCACAATCCCAGGTTACTCGTTCTACAACGCATGAATGAATGAAACCCATTCTACCATCTTCACAAATAAACAAACAGGTAGGGCTCGTGTACTATACACCTCCTACAATTAGGCCTCATGTTTACAGTGCAGTGTAAAAGCCTATTAACACAAAAGCTGACAACTTCCTGGTCACACACACACCGATTATGGTAAATTAAAGAGCCTAAATCCATGGAAACAATATGAGTAGAGACAAAGAAAAATCTTTTCAAAAACAATTCGGTGTTCAGAGACACTGCATCCAAGAGGTTCCCAACGCCGCCGTGTGCTGCAGCACAGACTAGTGGTTACTCTAAAGACACGTTCTCGGAGCATGTTTTTGTGATCTTTAAAAACTTCCCCAAGACATGACTAATTGTCATTTTAAGGACATTAAAATTTGGGCCTGTGGAACAAAAAAACCCCCAAAACAAACAACCCGAAATGCATTGCACAAGTCTTCAAGAATGTGACAGAACAGTATTTATTAGGCAGTAATTATTGTCAGGAAACATAGACAAAGAGCAGCTCAAGATGTACAGATGGCACTGAACTCTGGATTAGCCCTTAATTTTGAAAAACACGTTTCTACAGTGCTCATGAAAAAAGTGACACAACTCAACATTGGTGGTGTCGTGGCACTGAGGACACAACCTTCTTGTTGGAATCTGATTTCAGGAGCAGGAGAGATATTACACATTACTGCCTGTTGCTGTGAATATTTTCTGAGATACTGAACTATTTTATCTACTGAGAAAGCAGCTGACCAAGTATATGAGTCACAAATAAAAACGGTAGCTTTTTCTCATCCCAATTATACACTTAGGTGGTACATATCTGCTGGGACACATTCACAGCTGAAGAAAAGCAGAAAATACTCTAAAATTAATGTTTGGGTATTTCAGAATGGATTTTAAAAATGGAAGAGTTGCGCTGCATGACATTACATGCAATTACACTTTGTCCTTAATAAAAATAAAAAGGGTTGGTGATTTGTAGTGTTTTGCCCGTGTATTTTTGTACCTTGAACCAGTAGATTTCCATATTTATCATTATTTTAAACAGAGATAAGAGGAATACATTACCATTTACACATGCATACCATAATAATACATATGTTGTAATTCAACAGGAATTAATCACTTTCACCAATTAATTGTTTGAAACTTAGAATGAATTATTTTCAACATGTAACATATATGGTAGCTTAGCATATTTAATTTTCAATTACTGTGTCAAGTGTTGCAAGACTGTAGGAAAACAGGATAAAATAGGCTTTGTAGAAATTTTTGCTATTTAAGTCGACCATTTTGAAATTAAAGTGACCCCAAAATGTGATACTTTTGCAAAAATACAATATTCATAATTAGTAGTCAGTTTCAAATGCATCTCTCAGCAATGTAAACAAGATCATGTGAACAAGCACTCTGAATTTACCTAGCAGGATCTGGAACAAAGAATTCTGTCCTTTTATTCCTTTTAAAATTGTATTTTACAGAGTTTTATTAAGACTGTTCTAAGAGCTTTTATATTTAGCAAACAACACTCATATAAACATCATTAACAGATGTATAGCATATATAGTGTGACGTAGCTTCCATAAAAAATCCAAGATACATACTAGTCGCTCAGTGAAGGAAAACAAGTATGTCAGGCTTCAACCAAGACAAAAGCAGCTGGCTTTTGGTGCAGATACCTGGCATTAACATCACTTACAGTACTTCGCTCACCGAGGAGTGAGGAGTCTTCCTTATTTAAAAGGAATACTCTTATTTAAGACATTTAAAATGAACATATGTTCAAATATTTTTTGTACTTTTTATTCTAATAAATTAAACCAACTTGTTTCTCCATACTAGAAGAGATGGTCTACAACAAAGGCCTGAGCACAGATCTGCAGCTAATTTATCCATTTAGAGACATGTATAACCAGTATTCCCAGAGTATGCACTAAGTCAAATAGCATTTTTAACAGAAGCATTAGAATGGCAGATCAGAGTTTTTAGTCCCTTGATAATTAGAGCCATATAAATGACAGCATTTTGATTCAGCTTAATGGATTTTTTCTACTTACCATGCAACGTCAGTCTCAACACATTAATGAGAAGTTTCAACGCTGTCATTTTGATGAACAGAGAAACTTTACATTTACACAAATCAAAGGCCTAATTGTATATCAAGCCAAACTTAGAACAACATCAAGAAAAACATTTAATTTTTTTCTGCTCATGACTTCTCTGAAATAAAACACTGATATACATTAAGTCTAAAGTAAAGTACTAGCAGGTAACACCAGCAGGGAACACCTTGTCCTTAAAATGAATATTGAAAGTGTAATTGAAAAGTAGCCTGGTGGCTATGGTTAATAATGATTTTTATTTAAAAGCTGCCTCCTTTCCGAGTCAATTCAGATGTTGTATTTTAAAAGAAAAGCAAATCTGCTATTTGTGTTTCTGCATGTGTCTCTCCTTCCCTTAACGGCCTTCGGAGTAGAACAATAAGGAATGTAACTTAGCACACTTCTGTTACAAAGGCAAAGAGCAGAGGAAGATGCAATCATCATCACCACCCAGCCCTGAAGGGGATATTCTTTCTAAACAAATGTTGAGTTCTAACAGCAGAAGGGGTTCAGCTGTGCAGAGAGGACTGAATTTGAGGAATCCACATGCAGATTATATAGAACTAGCAATGACTTTAGAAATACGACTAAGCTTTACCTTTCTGACCTTCTGTATCTTTTTGTGCCTACACGTCCTCTCTACACGGAACAGTGATGGAAAAAACCCCACCATACACACACACACACAAACATAGACAGATATGCATATATATATATATATATATACACACACACACAAAAGTTCTGAATCTGTCAATGTATCACTTGATACATTTCACAGACCAATTTTGAGAAGTGGAATAGAGATCTTCCTTCCCAAATGCTGCAAAAACTTACATTACACAGCTGTTCTTCCTTACCAACTTCTAGCCCACTGTCCCTGCTTTTACTACAGTTGGCTCAGTTTAAAACAAATAATTAATGCTATACGAGAACCACGGAAATTCAGGGTCACCGCCAATGATGTAAGGTAAGCCACTGTGCAAGCAGATCAGTTAATTTTCAAATCTGATGAGAGTATCCATGGGTATGAAAACCTAGATTCATGCAATCCTGCAACAGGCTCTTAACCAAAATGTCTAAGCTAGGGACGTACTTGTCCATGACTCTCCCTACAGTATGAAGAGGTTGACTGGGGTCATGCATGCCAGCTGGAAAAGTGATTTGGTGGGTTGGGTTTTTTTTTGAGGGGGTAGTTAGGGGAGAAATGTTTGGTTTTAAACACAGATCAAGTTTATAGGGCATCTAAAAAAAAAATAAAATTGCACCTGTGCAAAGGAGAACAACACCCTGCAACAGGAAGTCAAGAAAGAACCATCATAGTAGACAAAAACATCCTATACAAGCATCTTACACATGCAACTACCTCCCTAAGGACCTCAGTTTCTCACTTTCCATATAAATGTTGCTGAATGCAACCAACTGGTGTTTGGCTGGACTACTGAACAAGGTATCACAGAGCAACAACAACGTCATTCAGCAATGACAAGACATTCAGCTGAAATACATCCAAATGCCACCACTTACTTCCCAGACTGTGAAGCTTCATGAGCACAACTCTGCCTTCTTATGGTCTTTTTATATGAGCAAAATTATCCTAAATACTCCAACAATTCTAGTGATCAAGACTTTAAAAATCCCAAGACAATAAACTCCCCATATCTGCCATGAGTTCAGCAGGCTACAAAGTTACAGATCTTTTTTTGGCTGACCCTGATGAAAACTTCCTTGCTCAGCAGAAATGGTACCAAGTTACTGTGCTATTATGCTCAACCTCTCCCTAACAAGCAAGACACTAAACAGAAAAGTGTAGCACTTTGCTGTGTCAGAAACAAGACCTCAGAGAAGGTGCCCACAACTTAATTTTTCTAACTCTGTTCAAACTGTAGCACCGTACAAACACTAGTGATCTGCCCTGCAGGATTGTCTGAGAAGTTTAAAGAGTATGACTAAACACCTGTGGCACTTTTCCACGGCTAACCTTTCACAAAGGATTCAGAAATTAACCTGGAGACTATTTCAGACAATGCCAGGAAAAGAAACACATGAAAACAAGAGAAAACATTTCCATTAGCTAGAAGTTTGAGAAACCACAGCCACTTCTGAAAATCCAAAATAAAACCTACTGAACACTAAGGTCACGGTAGATTTGCAACATTAAACATTTAACAACACATTTTGCTGAGCAACTATGCAGTGAACCCCTAGGCCCAAATCTACAGCCTTTACCAAGTCTGAATTTGCAAGGAAGTCATTTGCTTTGGTGATGTCTACAGGATTTAACTCAAATATACAACAGAAACAATACAATAGAATAGAAAACCTGGTAAGAAGGTATCCATTTTTGCCTCCTTCTTAGCATACTGTGGAGCTTTGTTAAACTGATAAATTGTACTAAGAAAACACAGTACCACCTCAGTGTTTGACGTACTTCAAATTTATTTCAGTAATTACTTCAAATGATCACTGATACCAGTATTAGACTATACATAAAAGCAAGCTGTCTAGCATGTTGCAGGCATGTCACATAAATAGAGGACTTATATTTGCTTGTGAGAGTCAACAAATCAAGTGTGAACTGAAGAGAAACACAAAGGTAGTATAGAATTTAAACATCTGAGCTCAAACTTCATTTATTTTATCACACTCGTAAGTACGAATTCAAAGGGACAGGATGGACATAATTCGAATTATAAATAGAGGAACCGGCATTTTAGCAGTTTCCTAAGATACCTGATTTGCGTATGGAGTTAACAGATTTCTTGACCTAGAAAGAGCAGGTAGTACCAAGCACAGACAAGTATAAAGTACAGGCCAGACTTCTGAAGGGAAGGAAATGGAATATTTCTATTGCCTTAGGTACTCGACTATACTTCCTAAGACAGAAAAAAAAAAAAAGTAGACAGTAAACACACATTGGAAAAAAGCTGTTCTAACAATAATATAGTATCTCTTTCCACCAGCTTTCTCTTTCTAATAACTTAAGCAGCTACAGGTAGC
This sequence comes from Falco biarmicus, assembly GCF_023638135.1. NCBI lineage: Eukaryota > Metazoa > Chordata > Aves > Falconiformes > Falconidae > Falco > Falco biarmicus. The sequence continues at coordinate 123,293 of NC_079301.1, read as the reverse complement.
ATTAATGCTACTCAAAAAAGTCTGCTGTCCCTGCAAGGCAACATTTACACTTCAGCTAACAGCATTACATAAAACTGGAGCAGGAGTGTAATCCCTTAAAAGATGACTTATTAGCACTTCCTTATAAAGTGAGATTATGTGTTCAGATCTAAACCCAAAGCAATACACTCATTCTCCTAATCCACGTTCTGATAGAAGGCTGTTTGGTACTACCTACTCTGCAGATCTACATGACTCATTAATGCTCTGGGAAGGAAAAAAAATGTGATTGCAGCTAAGTCAAAGACACATCAAGGATGTGATGCATCTTATCATCTTAACTTACACTAATTCTAATTTTGTAATTGAGTATTTAGAACACTACTTTGACAGACTAAACCAAACGTTCCTTTAACCAAAAATCTCATGCAGAAGCAATTTTCAGAAACCTGAAAAACAAAGGGTATTCTGTTTCTAAATGTCTCAGTGCACCGGGTGGACCCTTACATGCTATGCCATCCAACAAGAGGCAGGATGTACTCAGCTCTTAGCACATATGCCTTCTGATTAACCAGAACCACCACATTAGAAGTTACTAAAAAAATGCCAGAAGCAGAGAGAGACACCTCACTCAGTAGGCATGAAACAGTACCTTTATGGAAAGCTGCAAAAAAAGCTTTAAAGGCATCTTGTGACCTTGGTATTTCACACCTGTTACCTTGCTTTTGCAAAAACAAAGCCAATCCATCGCTAATTAGGTCTGATTTAAGCAAGGTGTTGGACTAGATGACCTCCTGAAGTCTGATCCAAACTAATTTTTCTTTTATTCTAAGATTCCCTCATTCTTACCATGACAACACTGCTCATCTCCAAGATGAAGAAGCTGGAAAGTCATCTTCAAGAAGATGAGAAAAAAGACCTACTGCTTTGCTTTCAAAAATGAAAATAGCAAATCCCTACGCTCCAGCAACTTCACCTCTCCCTTTCTAAAGGGAGATCTATATATAGGACTAGGTCTGAGAGAGGGAGATTTTTTTTGGTGTGTTGGGTTATTTTGTTTTAGGGGTGGGGGTTTATTAATTTTTTAAATCAGGACAACCTAGAAATCGGAAAAGGGAAAACACTTGGCGGAGTCTGAAAGTAGTGTCTGATCTTAAAAAAAAAAAAAAAAGAAGGCGGCAGGGTGGGTCAGAGGGGACAACTGCACATGGGTTTTAGTTCTAAATCCTCAGACTTAGTTTTGACTTTATGCGATTCAGCTGAGGTGTCTGTGGGCTCATTAAAGGAGCATGTATGTTAAATTTCTTTCCTACTAAAAATAATTAGTCTAAACTTTTGGCTTTATCCTACAGTTGATACTCTGTCCCTGTTGCAGCATTCCTCTCCAGACAACTGAAATAGAAGTTAAATCAGATAATCAGAACAGATTATTTGATGAGGGGACTCTTTCCAGATGGACTGAATGTGGAAAAGGAACTCTACTATTTCAGCTACGTAACCAACAAGTGCTTTGGCCTACGCTAGGATTTGTAAAAGGCTTTAGTTATACTGTACCATGAGATTCTAAGGAAATTCTGGAAGAGGTCCATAACAGGCCATGTAAAGCCTAGGTTTTATTTTGACAGAGTGATTTAACCCGCTTTGCTAGCAAGCAAAGTCAAAAACAATTCATGTAAGAAAATTAAATACAATAGCTACCTTTAAACTCAAAGACACTTAGCTTAAGTACTTTTTGTATATATGTAGAAAGAATGTATATATTTGAAGCAAAACTGCCAGCTAATGAAGAGTTTTTCTCATTATGGCCAGTCTCATTAACAAATCGTTCACCTCAGAACAATAAAAGTACACCTTAGGAAATGCTGTACTGCTTAGCTCTGCACTTCCCAAAACATTTCCTAAATCTGAAATATTTCAAATGCAATACTACATATCATGGCATCAGAAAGCCTAGATCTGTAACGGTGGTCATGGTATTCTTACTTCCAGATGAATTATCTGTGTTACCATGAATATATCATATCAAATATAGCTTGTCAACAAAAAGGGACAATTCACAGGAAATAAAAAACCCACACATTAACAGATGTAAAGAATTTTTTAAATACCAGAATTATTACAGGCTTTTAATTTACAATGCCAAGAAAAAAACCCAGCCTTTTTACAGCAAACTTACAAAAAATGTAAGTTTATAGATATAAAAATATGTATTTGTCCAGCCATATACACATTCTTCAAGGACCTTTATGTCTGGCAGATTCCATGATCAAAAGAAGACAGTGTTCTCATGGATGTGTGTAAGGTCTAGGCAGCATTACATCCATTTATATTATTTTTACATTATGAGATGGGCCAATCAATACATCAAATTAATTTACAGTGTGACAACACTTGGAAACTTAGTTCTGAGCTTATAAATTACATTTCTTCAACTTTCCATGCCCTGCTTCCAAAACTGAACTTACATGCTGCCTTCCTTATTCCCAAAAGCTCCAGTGCTTCCTACTCTTGATATAAATAGTAGCACAGGGCAAGTGACAGAAGTAATTTGTTTTATTTCTATTATTCACAGATCTATAGTAGAATTATAAGTATTTAACAAAATTACATTTCCATTGCAAATTGTAAAGTAGCTAGGAAAGTCACAACCAGTAAATGTCTACAATAGAATAATTCACATTGGAAAAGGCATCCAGAAAGATCAAAGAACAGAAAGCCAGAACTCACCTCATTCACAGCAGCTGAGAGTAAGAATTAACTTTCTGACTAGTTCATCTGCATATAAAGTGTCATTGGTATCCATTCACCCTCTTTAACACCTTTTGTTTCCATTCTTTCCGACCAGTGAGTTTAGGTGCAGTTACATTTTCTTTTTTTTTTGTTTTGTTTAACACATCTTAAAGAGGTCATTCAAAGAAATTGACTCATCAAGCTTTATAGATTGCTTCTATTACAAGGTGCCAAGCATTAGATCATTTTAGGAGACAAAGAGGTCATAGGTCCAGAAAATGTCAGGATCGATATATACGGAAAACATGACAGTGAAGAAGAGAAGACATATTCCAACAGGAGATAAATTGCTCTAAATTTGAGGATGACCTTGACATTCCCACTAACCCAATTTTTCCAGCAAGAAGCAAAGATAATTTTACAAGTGACATCAGCTACACTTGTGAAATACACCTTCCAGTTCTACATACCACATAGCTCATTTATAACGCCTGGCAAGCAAAAGATACATATCATCAACAAAGGATACCCTCTATACAAAGATGACTGCTTGACAGACATGTCCATTCCAATAAACAAACATACCAAGCATAAGAAATCAGATGGATCGGGAATGCTGCACGATCCCAGGCACTCAGAACTACTGGCATGCATAACAGAAGCTCACAAACGATCAGTATTGTAATTTTCTTTCTGTTCTGCCTTCCCATTTATGACAATACATGATAATCACTGAAACACATGGCAGGATTTTTAAAAAAGTAAGCATCATCACATATATCTTAATAAACACAAATGAATGTTGATCCACATTTATCAACTCCATAAGACACAACATAGCTTCTGATTCAATTTTTCTGCTTGCTAACTTGCAAAGGAAATACACAGCCCTTGCCAAATGTAATTTGTAAATGACTAAATGACAATTAGAAAAGCAGGCTGCTACGAAAAATAACGCATTAAAATGAACTGATTAGAAAAAGAATCTTAAACCTCACGCATACTGGGGTAAGCATCCAGCTGCTGATTCCCATTTGCACTACAAAGCACAATGGAAGGATGCGAGCGGCGATCGCCAGGCACCCCCTACAAAGTGATCTCTTTCTCTCAGCACCCTGCTGTCCCCAGCGCAAGTTTCCTGCCACCCTCGGGCTCAGGCGCCGGCGGCGCTCTCAGGCAGCCCGGCAGCGGAGCCTTCGCAGCCCCTCCCGGCACTCCAGTTACTAAAGGCAACCAGGCCAGCTCCCCGCTGCCGCGCCCCCCGCCCAAGCCCATTCCGCCGCCCGCTACAGCGACCCCGGGGCCCCAAGCGCTGCTGCCCAAAGCCGCCAGGGCCGCGCCGCAACCCCCCGCGCAGGCCCCTCGCCACCGCCGGGCAGCACCTGCGGCGGGCCGGGCCGCGGCGCGCCAGGGGCAGCGGCCGCGCTGGCGGGAGGAGGCGCCGGGCCCGGCGGCCGCCCCTCCCCCCATGCACACAGGGCGGCGGGTGCCGCGGCGGGGACAGGAGAGGCGACGGGTGCCGCGGCGGGGACGGGAGAGGCGGCGGCGGCGGCGGATCACGGCAGAGGCCGGGCCCGCGGAGCGGCGGGAGGCCGCGCCTCCACCGCTGCCAGGCCTGGAGGCCGCCCGGCAGGCCGGCAGGGGGCGCCCTGCCGGCCTCCCCCCGCGCGCAGCCCCCCTCCCCCGACTCCCCCCGCCGGGGAGGAGGGGGCTCCGTCACCGCCCGGGCGCTGCGCTGGCGCCCCCCGGCCCCTCCACCCACCCCAGCCCCTGGGCCCTTTCCTCCTGCCGGAGCCTCACCCGCTGTCGTCGCTGCAGAAACCGCGCGCGGCTGCCTGCGGGGCCTGGCGGCGGAGAGGCGCGGGGCGGCGGGGCTCGGCGCGGCCGCGGCACGGGCCCCACGCCGGCCGCTCCCGCCGCATGGAGGGGGAAGGGCAGGCCTGGCCGAGGGGAGGGGGCGGGCGCGGAGGAGCGCAGCCAGGGCGGGACGGGGTAGGGGAGAGCGCGGGAGTGGGGCTCAGCGCCGGCGGGAGCCCGGGGGCCGCTGCCGCCGCCTCATCCCTGCCTGCGCCTCAGCCGGGCCAACACCGCTGCCCGGGCGCCGTCGCCTAGCAACTGCGCCCGGCCCCCGCTGCTGCAGGCGCCCGGCTCCTCGCGGCGCCCCGCGCGCTCCCGGAGGCAGCGCACGCGCGGCCTGCGCCCGGCGGCGGCGCGGCCGCGCCTGCTCGTGCCCGCCGTGGGGCCGGCCAGGCGGCGGGGGGGGAGGCGGTGCCGGTGCAGGAGCGGATAGGGGGGTGGAGCGGGACCGAGTCCGGGCGCGGTTGGGCCCCTGGCTGGAACGGGACGGGATGAGCGGCCGGAGCCTGGGGCGCCGCCTTCCGGGGCGCCGCCGGGGTAACAAACCCGCTTTGCAAGTGCTTTGAGCTCTGTCTAAACTTGACCGCTAAAGACTGGGCGCGCCCGGAGCTCGGGGCTGCCGTGCGGCTGTCGCCGGCCCGCCGCAGCCCCCAGCTCCCCCCACAGCCCGCACCGGCGCCCGGACCGCGCAGGTGAGGGGCCGGCACAGCCCGGGGAAGAGCCATGCAAGCGCGGCCCGAGCCCGTTCCGAAGGCCCAGAAGCCCCGCGGAGCGCAGAACGAGCCCGTTCCCATTCCAGCTCCCGGGGGTGTACAGCCCGTCCCACGGCTTGGGGCGCCCCGGGGCGCGGGGCCACGGCGCGACCCGCTCACACGTTTTGTTTGGAGCTCTCCTCCGTTGGTCGTTAGTGTTTCTTTTAATGCCATTTGTTTCATAAAGCATGTTGCACGCATATTTTTTATAATTGAATGTTTCAGTTGGAAGGGACCTAAAATGACCATCCTGTCCAGCTGCCTGACCCCCTCAGGCTGACCAAAAGTCAAAGTGTAGTATTAAGGGCATTGTCCAAATGCCTCCTAAACACTGCCAGGCTTGCGGCATTGACCAGCTCTCTGTTCCAATGTCTGACCACCCTCTCTCTAAGGAAATGCTTCCTCATGTCCAGACTAAGCCTCCCCCTGTGCAGCTTTGAACCATTCCCAGGTGTCCAGACCCTGGATCCCAGGGAGAAGAGCTCAGCACCTCCCACTCCATGTGTCCTCCTCAGGAAGCTGCGGAGAGCAACAAGGTCATCCCTCAGCCACCTCCTCTCCAAACGAGACAAACCCAGCGTGCTCAGCTGTTTCCCATGGGACATACCTTCCAGCCCTCTGGATGCACTCCAGCACCTCCACACCCTTGGGTGCAGGGCCCAGCACTGCGTGGTGCAGAGGTACCCCAGTGTCAGTCCTTACCGACTTCCACCTGCTCTCGTGTCTCCAGGTTTCCCCTGCCAGCTGGACAACTTTATGAAATACTGAATGAGTTTTATCACCTGCAAGAAAGAGATGATGCAGGTTGACTGCTTTAACCCATTGATGGATGTTTTGGGTACTGTGATGACAAAAATGCGAAAGTTGACAAAATACACAACGTTACTACCTATGTAATTTTTTTTATATAAACTAATGTGTCAGATGGCACTCTTTATAACACGTGTCGAGTTTTCTGTAAAAAACAGTGAAGAAATGTCTGAATTAAACATCAGTATACTTTTGAGTCATTTTTCTGTATCTACTATAATTTTATTTTTAAAGAAAATAGTAAAGAAATTAAAAAAAGAAAAGAATATTCATGAATGTGTTGTATCTAGAATATACTGAGAAAAGAAAGAAAAATTTCCATCATTACATCCAGTCTTGTAGAATTGATTGTTCTAGCCAGAGTGGTTACGTGGGATCGGGGCGGGGTGGGGAAAGATAAATCATTCTTGCAGTTGGAATTGTTCTGTACCAGATTTGTGGTAAGAAACAAGGCTGTGTGGACTGACGTTAGGCTGTTAAATGGAAGTGGCTTTTTTTTTTCATGCAACAAAATTCAGTCCTGTGCTCAATGGAGTAGGGCAGTGTTTTAGCATAAATTTCATTCTTCATAATACTGCAACTTGTTTTGAAATGTATCTGTGTATTAATTTTTGGTTTAGAAAAGATCAATTAGAAACAAGGTTGAAATTTTCAGGGTCAGCCGAGGGAGTTTTTTCAGTGGCAGTTTTGTCCTTAAGTTCCTTAGCTCTCTGAAGAATCTAATCTGTGTGCTTAGAAAAACTGATCGTTGTTTGGACCCCACGTATCAAATTGTATAAATAGCAGAATTAGACATCAGTGATCTGAATTTTAGCAATGCAGGAGTGGACTGGAGGATTCCATCCTGCAGGTAAGGAAGAAAGGTAATAAGGATTGTTCCTCAGCTATTGTTTATTTTAATGTTTAACATTAAAAGCATCTCTATATCTATGTTACATCATTAAAAGTATTCCTAAATCCATATATAACACAGTGTAACTATCAAACTTTGTGACCACTTTTGAAGTGCTTTGAAACATGCGGATGTAGTATTTTCTGTCCTTTTTTTGAACAGGGAGAGAAAAATAGCTAATGCTTGTGGGTAGGCTCACTTCCTGTCTAAGAACTTCCAAAGCTTTTGTAACACTTTGTGAAGTCTGCTTTTCCTTATGTCGTTCAAAGCAGAGGAAAGTAAAAATCTGAACTTCTGCATTTTCATTTTCTGTTCTCGATCTTTTAGTCTAGTGCGTAAAACCGGAAATGAAAAACAGGATAACCCTTGCTAATGTTGGCTGAGTCTCATCACTCCTCTTAGAGGGGACTTTCCTTCTTCTCTCATATCCTCACCCCACCTGCTCTCACTCCCTCAGTGTCTTAGCAAAAAGATTCACTGGCCCGCTGTAGCCAACTTGTCTCCTACCCCCTCAAATCAATTAGTTCATCTAGTTAAATCATCCATCAAAGAAGCCTGCCCCCTTTGAGCACACAGCTTACTTAGGGCTCAGTCCTACAGTCTGTGATTTTTTTTAAGGCAGCAAGAGTTCGCAATTGACTCAAATTGTATCAGGATCAGATCCTATATGTTCTGATTTCTTTACAAAAGCTGTGGGGTGACGAAGACGATGCTGATGCTGATCACTGATTTCCTTCATCTTGTTTTTCTCTTTAATTAAAGAACACAACAACATAGGAAAAAGTCCTTAATGCAGAAAATGACTAAAACATCTCCCCATTCACAGCTGCTGCTTATTCATTATCTGTTCCAGGAATATGTCTTCTGCAATGCCAGCAAGAGTGCATTTGCAAAACTTGGATTTGTATGATACAGATAAAGCCTCAAAATCGTTACTTGGAAGATTTGTAAGAGACTCTGAAGTAATTTTTATAATGCTTAAAACCTTCAGCTTATTTCCTAATTTATTGTCTAGTGGAATTGATAGAAAAAGAAAGTAGATGCTTTGTGCAAGTCATCTGAGTTTTTAACTTTCTTTATTGATATTAATTATAATTTGTGACAAATAGATTATCAACACTAATAATCTTTTATCGGAGGGGGAATGTTTGATCATTGCTGCCACTTGCTCAGGTATTAGATGAACCTCAGCCACTGCTCCTCATGATGTCCAGTGCTCTCATCTATTTTTTCTTCATTCTCTCTTCTTATTTCTTGCCTTATATTTAAGTAAATTATTTGGAACAGGAACCACCAGTTTTGTCCTTGGATTTCTATAGTGCTAATTATGAAGGGATCCTGCTCCATAGCTCAAGACTGTAGACACTAATGTGATTAAATTCATGACAGGGAAGATCTCACTGTTCAGAGATACCAACTACTTAAAACTCGCATGGTCTCAGGACTGACACCTCTACTCTCATGAAAACCATTTCTCGAAAAGCAAATACCAATTTACTCATGAAGTGTCAAGAAGTAATCAAACTATCAGCTATTAATCCTTGAGAGAATGTGGCTTGCTTCACATCCTGAGTCAGCCCAGGTGCTTCAGTGGCTGATCAGAAGCAATCCATCAAGGGATTTATCTTTATTATGGTTAAGGTAATAAGAGAGTAAAAGGCAGGACATACAAAAATCAGTGCAGATAGTACTTTCCCTAAGTATGGCCGCTTACTCCAGCTGTTAGGAGCTTCCCTGTCTCAGACTCAGAACAAACCTCAGTCACAGCAGCTCAGCTCTGAAGCTTGTTTTCTGGCTTTTTATTTCTTCTAACTCCAGCACTCTCACCCAAGCCCCTCCACAGCTTCAGTTCACAATCTCTGGAAAAAGAAACAACAAACAAACAACCGTGGGCCGAGAAATGCTAAGGGTGATTCTCAGCATCTTGAGTTCATTATACTGCACAAATCTTCCCTGTGAAATGCTAGGAACTGTGGCATGTGAGGAGCTTGCAAGATCAATTTTTAGCTCAGAACCAGCTATTTTACCCAGACTATGTGAGTTCAGTTACCAAGTATTTCAGTAATTCATGGCATTAGTTTCTGAGATTTATGTTGGTTGGCTTCATAACATCATGTAAATTTGTATTACTTTACAGGTATATAAAAAATGGGGTCCCTGCTCCAAAGCAGCACAAGGAACAACAGCAGTGAATAGAAGCACCAGTAAAGGCACTTAGAGAAAACAGACTGCCACAGAGAACAAAAGAATAGCAAAGAGCAGGCTGGAGAACACAGCTAAACTAAAGGGGGGAGAAAACCCCACCTGCTTACCTGTGCTTGATGAAAACTAATAATTTTTGCTACTAAAACACCCAATTTTTAAAATAAATGGGGGTCTGATACTGTAGTCTGCATCCATTCCAAACTCCCATTTACTTCACTAGGAATTAAAAGCATTTAAAAAGATGACTAAAGCTATTATTATCAGGGAAAAAAAATGAGCAGAAAGCTGTATGTAGTGCACCGGTTCTGATGTCATCCTTGAGAACTGAAGAGTTTTTATGATTGACCTGCTTTCCTGGATCATTCATTTCGATTGATCAGTGAAAGCAGAAAAAAAGGGCCAAACCATATCTCTGGGGAGTTTCAGCTTCTCACACAGCCTGGGACAGGCATGATCTGCATTACATTACACTGATCACTAAATGTAATCTGTGCAGCAAGAAGAAAAAATCCACTGATCAACATTTGCTGCCTCAGCTACAAAAGGTTTGCTTAAACACCATTACACAGGCAGGGCAGGGCAGGGCAGGGCAGAGAAGGCACATGCTAGCAGAAGTTCTTTGGAGACTGGCCTTGTATCAGAATTCAGGAATTTAAACCTTTACCTTCCTTCTTGACAAGAACTCAAGAGGAGGCAGAGGCAATGTTAGCCTGTCTCATTCCCTTCTACTGGCATAAATCTCTTTCGTTACACAGAACATGTTGCATTTTTCTTTACTGCTTGCATTTTTGTGTCTGGCTTCTCAGTAGGTTTTCTGCATTTGTTTCAGATGTTTCTGCATGCCATTTCCAAAGGTAGTAAGTGATATTTTTATTTTACTTTTAGTTTACCTCAGCTGAGTGCACATGAGAAGGTTGTGTGATTCTTCATCATGACACTGAATAAAGGGGAAAGTTCCAGACAATATTTGATATAAATTCATCATGAACAGAGTGAGAACACGCTTCAGTTTCTTTAAAATAAATGAGCAGGAGTAGAAGCATTTACAGATAAGTAGGTGTTACCCCCCTGAAGCCTCAGATAGACAAAAATTCCAAATTAGCTATATTTTCAGATGTGCCTGCCTGCCTTCCTCCCAGCTGCCACTCGTCTCAGGCCCCATCCCTTCTGCAGACAAGCCCTCCTGGCTGCCTACCCTTTTCCACTCTCAGTGACTCCTGCCGAGCGGTCCTCCTATGCCAGGACACAGCCTTTCATTTTTCAAGGCTCTCTGCCTTGAGAAGCTAATGCAGACACTTAAATCCATGCTCATGTGTGACAGCTCCTCCAGCCCCCTGGCCATCTTGAGAGGTCACAAAAGAAGCAGGAGCAGGTCAGTGTAGGGGCAGGCTATGCGCCACATTGGCAAGGGTAACTCAACTCCGATCAGGTCAAAACCCCTACCTCAAGGCAAGGATCTGCAGCACTTGGGTTGGTATGGAGACACCTTTGTCTGAGTAGTTTTTAAAAGCAACATGGAGGTTCCTCACCTCCCAGACGGCCTTTCCTGGTGAAGTGCTCTGTAGCCAGACATTCTACTGGAATCTGTCCTAAACTCTCCGTATTGCTCATTTGATAGATTACTTTTTAGAGTCCTCTCACAGCTGACCTAGTGGATTATTTGCTATGATGGTGGCTCTTCCCAACACCTTTTCCACACAGAAAGACTATTACTATTATTATGCGCTGCTGCTATACTGTCCTGTTTGCTAGGGTGCTGGAGCCAGAGCACAATACCCCAGTGGCTCACCCTATCTGCTTATTACCTCATACTCTAGTTTGCTAGTTTTCTAGGCACAGGTATTCATACATGAGGGAGACCACTTGCCCTTTAGTCCGCAACTGTAAATGCAACTGGCTCAAGACATTCAGTTCTGTCACTATAAGCCGTAACTTGAGCAGATCTACCACACACCATGTAAATACTATCTTGCATTCAGCCATCTTACCTTTTTCATTGCTCTCCTCTAAATTCTGTCCATCTTTATTTTTCACCTCCTTTCCAGAGTCCCAGACCAGACACCAGCAAGTCTGATCAGTGCAGAGTAGAGGTTAAGTACTTCCAGTGCTTTCCATATAACACTCCTCTAATATCTTCCAGAATAACTGCCCTGTTGTCATCAGCCTCACACTACTGACTGATGAGGGGTCTGCTATACCCACTAAGACTAAAGTACCACTGATTGTACATTTGCAACAGACAGAGGCGTATGTTTGCAGAATTTGGTTTTCCTACTGACTGTCTAGACCTTCAGGTTAACGTTCACTCTGATGCACTGAACTTTCAGCCCAGCACAACCATCAGAGCTGGTAACCTTCAGGGTAAATGCTTGGGCATATAGGTCATGAATTTACCCTGTGGATCCCTTAGGACAGATCCTGAAAGAGACCTTTTAAAGTGTTGAGATATAACTGTTACCTTCCTAACTTAAAATACAGTGTTTAGTACATTACAGTAGCTGAAGGAAAATAATGACCTGGCTGAGGAAAGGTTGAGAGCCTATTCATCAGGCTCTGTAAAGTGCTCTGATATCCTTGGCTAGAATATCCATAGAACGACAAATGGTTGCTTTCCTCAATCCAACAGTTTTATTTGCATTTTGTCTTTCTTTTCTATACTTACCAGTGCTACATAGAGTAGCAGAAATAAAAAAAGAAAACCCTAAAGAACAAAATGTGTCTTTTCTGGACTCCAGACACAGTCACATCACTATCATCTAGTATCATCTAGTAGAAACCAGCATTGTAGCAATGATGACTACAGCAGGCCTGTGTCAAAAAAGTTTTAAATCAAAATCGTGAACTCACTCAGCGGTCTCTTAGTGCATATTCTATAATTTTAAGGAAATGCTAAACATTGCACAGGCCTCAGGAGGCCTTCCGATCTTTGTGCACTCCCAACAACCTTTGACATAATGAGCTGTGACAAATTGATTTAAAATACAGTTGCAGGAAGAAGGGCAGCAAAGCTCTGCTCTGCCTTGTGGGTGTTGTAGTCTTTGGGCTGCTCGCTGCCTGGGCAGCCATCGGCAGCTGGACTCCAAGTCCCACAGCTCCCACTGGAGCCTACCGCACAGGCTCCGAGGCCGTGCGCTGGGAGGGGGTGACTACATTGTGTCTATTGTATGTTTTTTTCTTTTTTTTTCCCCGGCCTTTTGTACATTTCACGAGAGGTTTAAATCGGGAGCGAAAAGCATGGCAGATGAGCAAGAAATCATGTGCAAACTCGAGAGCATCAAGGAGATCAGGTACGTTTGCTTTGTGCCGCATCAGTTCCATGAAGCAGCTTTTTCCTCGGGGAAGCGGAGGAGTTGCATCCGTCTGAAAGTAGCTATTGTGCTACTGCGGGGAAGGAAACCACCGCTGGGCCGCACGGTAAGCGCTGAAAATGCGTTTTCCTGAGCAAAGAAGGAGCATCTGCGGCGGGGAGTCGCCGCGGGAATGCGCAGCCAAGGGCGGCGCTGGCCGCGCATTGCCCGGGCGTGAGCCCCGAGCCGTAACCCGGGGGGAGTGCGCGGCTGGGAAGGACGCCGCCCCCCCACGCATCCGGGGGAGTGGAGTCGAGCCGCGGGTGGATTTTTCCTTAGGCCCTTTGAATTAGTAGTTCTTCTTCCCGATGTTCCCTGTCACAGATCCGTTATCGTGGCCCACTCGCGGCCGCGACGGGCTGGGGAGGAGAAAGGGCTGGCGAGGCGGGTGGCGCGGAAAGCCGGGGGCGGCCCTGCGCCTGGACGGCACGGAGAGGGGCCGGGCCGGGCCGGGCCGGGGTATCCGGGCAGGGCCGGCAGGGCAGGGAGCGTAGGTCCAGCCCCCGGAAGGGTGCAGGGCTGCTCAGCTGCCGGGGGGACCGGACCCCGGCGGTCAATGCCGGGGGGCTCGGGCTGGGGGGCTCAGGCTCAGCTCAGTGCTGGGGGGCGTGGCCCACCCCCCGGCCGGCTGTGCCCGCCTTCCCGCTCGCGGCGGGCGAGGGGACCCCGCGGCGGGGAGCGGGGCCATTGGCGGGGAGTTACGGGGAACGATGGGGCGGGCGGGGGGTGTGTGTGGGGGGGGTGGCGAGCGGCCACCACGCCGGCACGAGGCGTTTCTGCCGCCCTCCGGACCCGCCGCAAGGGATGTCCGCATGCCCATACCGGGACTGGCGGGGGAAGTGGGCCCTTCCATCGGCCTCGGGTTGGGGCACGCCCGGCCTGGCTCCGGGCACGGACGTGCAGGGCTCAGCCCGCGCTGCCCGTCTGTCGGGGGTCCCGCCTCCCGCAGCGACACGCGTTACCGCCGCCGGCGGCGATCCTGGGGGCCGCGGGGAACACAGGCCATTGCTGGCGGCGCTGGCGGGGGGCAGGGGGGAGGCGCGGCTGGGGCCGGCCTTACCGGGGGGTACCGGCGAGCTCGGCAGTAGCGTGCAGTCGCCCGCGGGCCCGCCGAGGCGAACGGAGCGACAGCAAACCCCGCCGGGCCCGCGAGGAGGCGGCGCCGCGCTGCTCGGCTGCCGGGCCAGCGCTGCGTTAGCATCTAGATCCAAACACGGCCCACGACGCTGTGTGCTTCAATTATTACACCACTTAATTCAAATATCTCATTAAATTATCTTTTCAGAGAGAGAGGTACCCTGTATTTCGAAATTTATGGTACATTCGGTTTTCTGATAATACATTCAAGGGTGATGCATAAACTGTGATTAAGACATTCTGCTATTAGTTTGTCGCATAAGGGACTGTAAGGGCGATGTTACTAGCTTTAGTGTACAATGAAGTATCAAGACTGTTGCTTGAATATATTTTAAATAAGTCAAAAAGTCAGTTCTGCTTGCAACACTGATGTCAATTTTGAGTTTCCTTTAACAAAATCTGGTCAAACAAACCTATTTTTTCATCCCCAAATCTTTTAAAAGGAGCTTGCATGAATTCTTCTTGAAGAAATTCCTTCAAAATAAACGTGAGAAATTCTAATGTTTACAGACCCACCTTTGATAAATTTGGCAAGGCTTTATTTTAACCTGCATTCCATGTGTTATTCTACAGGCAGAGAGGCAAAAAGCCCTCACAATCGAAATCCAAGAACTTGCCTCTTCCTGTAGTTGATCTCTATCATTTATTAAAGGCCACTGGGCCGCATTTTCGACGGAATTCTGGAATCTGATTCTGAAAACCTGTATCTGTATCCATATGTATTGATACATACCGGTAGTTTGTAGTCAACGGAATACTGCTGTCAGTACATGTGTGCATATATGCCCACAATCCAAACGTATCTGCACATGCTTATTTAGATGCATTAAGTAGTTCCACAGAAGTAACCCCAGGCATAAAACTAAGCAAATACCTAAAGACTGGACCTCAGTGTTCTGACTGGGATGAGATGGAAGAGAATGAGTGTGAACTTATTGATGGCAGATACTAGTTTCACTGCTTAATACCCTATTGGCAGACACTTGGTGACTACTGTCATCAATGAAGTGTGAGAACTTAAATACAAGGGAAAAGGTGAGGGCAGAATTCATTAGGCAGCCTAAAAATCACACTTACGGTTTCTGTTTTAAAATGTTACTGCAAGTTGCCTGATGCTGACAGGAAGAGTCCTGATTTGCGTGCACTTCCTCTTTCCTAATACCGAAATCCTATCATTTGGACTGAAACGATGCCCTGCAACTCATTTGTTGTAGCAGTTTGGCAGAGCATGTCAGCCAGTGACTAGTAACAGTGAGTAACCCCATCTAATTCCATTGTCTAGGTGAAGGCATGCCATAAATACAAGAGAGCAAACAGGAAACTGGGGACAAATACTTCCACTTTCAGTAATCAGAGCTATCATTACTAAATATATATTTTAAGCAAATAGGAACAATGAGATGATGAAAACAGGAGTAGATGGTTAGATGGGTATTTTTCAGTGGGATATTGCTACGTTTAAATAGGAAGGCAGAGAGGATCTCTTTTACTGATATAAGTCCAATACTTACATTCAGACTAATATATGCCATTGTACAGTAATCAACAGAACACCTCCAATGACATCAAAGATTACCATGTTGTCGCTATGTACCTGAATTCCATCTACATAAAGGCTGCTTCTGCACTTCATTCATAAAACTGTTACTAGTTGACTTATCATTTCATCAGCTGTTCTTTAATTGTAAGACACAGACTTTTCAGAACTGGAATAACTGCATAATTTTTTAAATAAATGTATGCTTACAGGTATACAATTCGTATTTTCTATAATAAACATACTGTATGAAACAATGTGAACTTTATGGTGAGCTACAGTACAGACATAATAATCATACCTACCAAATGAATTTTTATCAGATTTGGTTTTAAAAGTGTCTTCCACAATACCTGTAAATGTCTCTCAGTGACCTCTGATGTAACCTTACTTGTCATTGGCTTTTTCTGTATCTGTCTTTGGTCTGGTATTTCTGTTCTTAACAGTCATGGGTTGCCATCACCAATAGTAATCTGTATCTCCTACGACTTATTTATATAGGGGAAAGAGCTTTTACTGTTAAGATTATTTCTGAAGTACTAACACAAGGCAGAATTTTGTCTTATTTTGTTTTAAGGAAACAAGCAGCAGTCCCTCTGACCTTCAATTTTTCAGTCGTTCTGTTTTAAACTTCCTTCATTCATATTATCCCTACCAGGCAGCCCATTTTTGAATACATATTGAAGAAGTCATTTATGATACCAATTTTATCTCTTCCAGCTTTACAAACTCTTGAAGTGAGAGAGGGAGGAACCCTGGTCACATTACTAGCTAGAATACTTAGAGCAGATAACTGTAATTAGTTGTGCCAGGGACTGACTGCTTTCTGCTATGCTCTTCGGCAAATGGTGGAAGTCCATTGTGCCCGTGATGTCTCACACTCTGAGGCAAGGGTTACCAAAGCTAGGTGCATAAGCAGATACTGAACTCACAAAGATCAATTTGGAAACAGGAATGAGGGGACTGAGAGGAGGTACAACATCAGAGCCTCCCCAAGAGGGGCAGTGACAGAGGGTGGGTCTCAGCCAAATGAAACCAAGAATAAAATCTATACAGACACCTGCTATACATGTTAAAGAAGAGTCCTCAGTCTAGCTTTAAAACTTCTTTGGGAATTTTGGTTGGAGTGAGAGAAAACAGTAACTCTGTTAAAGCTCAGGATATATATATTCTCCTACTTTTACAAGTATGATACAGAATAACACTGAGATAAACTATCCATCCCTCAGTGCTGTGGGAGCCATTTCAGAAGGAGCCCTTGGGGACTGGGTACGGAAGCAGTTTGCACAGGGAACAAAAGCCACACGGAGGTTTAGGAACCCCCTTTCCTAGAAGCAGGTGACAGACCAGCCCCTTCCAGGGGGCTCAGTGCCTTCTGCTTCCATTAGAAATGTCAGACGTGTCAGCGGGAGCTAGTCAGCCTAGAGGGAAGGGAAGGCACACACCCAGGTCTAGGATCAGGTGAGAGCCCTCTTCTGGGATCTCATTGCTGATCTGATAGGCAGCTTCCTATAATCTACAGACTGCATTCTGCAGTCAGCATTGCTGTCTGACAGTGAATTTGAATCCCACTCAGCCCCCTTTGCACTGGGATAGGAATAGGGTATTTATACATGAATGCAAACCTCTTCTGCCGCAGCCCCCTCTGACATCATGCCTGTAGGCAGCCCCCTGCATTATTCAGCAGTGCACTTGGAAACCAATGTGGATCTATGTGTGCTAGCTGTTAGGTGACTAAAAAGCAATGCCACCTGCTTGTTTGCTTCACATGAGGTAAAGTGAGGAGTCCTGAGACTCTTTGGTTACACGTCTGAAACATGACATTGTAGCCTCTTGTTAGAAACGTGTAAGTGTTGCTGCTACACTGGTTACGTAGGACCATATTTTAACTTCCAGTACAGGAAAAATAACTTAAGACCTCATCATTAACTAAATCTTAGGAACAAGAACAGTTTGTTTGTTCTGCTCTACATCTTGGACAAGTGTTGAATCACAACAGCAGTAGTTTGTTCTGCTGCTTAAAACTGATGATGAAAACACTCCTTGATTTTTGGCTTTGAAGAGAGAGATAAGGACTGAGTATCTAAACATTTTTGCTACGGAGATTGGCACAAATAGGAAAAAAAAATCAGAATGCAGGATATGGGCAGAAACATCTACAGATACATGACAGGTACTAGATCTTAGCAAAGAACCAAGAGAATGCAGAGGTACTTGCAAGCAGCACGTTGATGGCTAGCGTCATTTGAGTTTTTACTATTCTGGTTTGTCATTGCTCTGGAATTTTCTTTAACCTGACATTGAAGTTAGTATTTTAACAGTTCAGATTACTGTCCACGTAGTTGTGGTCAGTGTATATGACGCTATCATCACTTCCAATTCATTTTACATTTCTCAGGATCCTGTGCTAAACTTCCCAGATTTTCTGGATTTCTCTACTTTGTAACTAGGGTTTAATCTGAATTAACTGATGAAGTACAATTCTTATCAGTACAAATTCTCTGAATCTACAGTAACTGCTGAAGTCTGACAATGGACTCTTAATTTCATAATTCAGTACAAGAATTCTCATAGCACTGAAAAGCTCAGCGGAAGAGCTGGGATTGGAATTCAGTTCTCCCATTGCACCTCATCCTTTCTCAGATACATGATTAGTCTCCCTGTCTATTACAGTTATTACCTTCTTCCATCTTTTCCTATATAAAGTGACACCATGCAAATATATGTTACAGTGACTTACTGTTGTCTTTCTACATTTTTAATTATTACTGGGATCCAGGAATAAAACTTTGCAGATGGAAAAAATCAAGGCACGACTGAAAGCAGAATTTGAAGCCCTGGAGTCAGAGGAGAGGCACCTGAAAGAATACAAACAGGAAATGGACCTGCTGCTGCAAGAGAAGATGGCCCACGTGGAGGAGCTGCGACTGATCCATGCTGACATTAACGTGGTACGCAACAGTTCAGCTGCAGACAGCCTGACTAGGACGCAGCCCTCTATGAATCATTCCACAGGTTTTGGAATTGTGTGTATCAGTGAACTATCACTAGTTCAATGGTCTGGACTTTACACCACCATCCTAGGATCCTACAAAGAGTGAAAAGTAAATTTACCTCAGGATAATTGTTTTTTTCCTGTCTGTGTCGGGCAGGGTCTTTTGTAATGTTGGCATGGTAATCATTTGCACCAAGGGGATAGGTAACCAAGCTCCCCTGCGGCTGCAGCTTCAGCAGTAGGCACAGTAACATGGCTCTGGCAGTCCGACAGAAAACTGTCCTTCCCGTTAAGTCTTTTCTCATTTAGCACCTGGAAACAGAGAAACTTTGGCAGCTAGGCGGGACTTTTGATTGGAGGTTTTTGGAAGGAAAGAGATTTTGGTACATGGTATTTGTTAAGTTCTTAGTAAGAGCTGACCTTCATCACTACATGGAACCACCAAAGATTAAGAAGCACCAGCCTGAAGGGAATTAATACAAGTAAGAGAAAACCAGTTTATAGACAAGGAAGACCAGCAAATTAGAAGGGCTAAATGGGGAATATATTTTTGAACCTGCAATTTTTATGTAATGTTAGGGCACTTCCAGTGCTGACTGTACTGTGCTTTCTGGCTCTGAAAGTATCTGTGCTTTGTGCCAGAAGAAAAATATCTCCCACACTGTAAGCAAGTACAAGCTACATACTGGATGTGCAGACTACATTTCTTGATCACTTGAAATATCTCTTTCCCTACCCAGCTGCATAACCTCAGTCTCTGTTTTATCCTCTCCTTTTTCTTGTAAGAGACACAGGAACCTTTCCTTAGCTTGTTTGTTAAAACTTCTAACCATCAGTGTTCAGGTATCTTAGAAATACAGCAAATTATTCTAACTTTGATTTCTTTTTTAATCTCCCTTGAAAGTTTTCCATAGCTCCTCACTTGCTGACTTACCTGTAGCCTGTCTGCCTGCTTTTTCTGTTGTTCAGAAGATCATATAGGTTGAATGCACCTCTTTAAAATGAAAATGCATCTTGTATGTCACTTTGAGGTGTTTCTTCTTTGCCCTGTTTTCATCCTCCCAGTATCTTAACTCTTTACTATTGCATTATCTCCAATCTCTTCCAACTTGAGCAAGAAAAATCTCTTCTTTCTGATGTGATCTCTTGCTCAATCAGAGAGCTATTCAAGGAACAGTTCTTTAGAAGCATGCCCATCCTCCTGTTTCAGATGGAGAATACTATCAAGCAGTCTGAGAATGACCTCAATAAGCTCTTGGAATCTACTCGTCGCCTGCACGAGGAGTACAAACCCCTGAAGGAACACGTAGATGCTCTGCGGATGACTCTGGGATTGCAGAGGCTGCCAGATCTATGCGAGGAGGAAGAGAAACTGTCCCTTGAGTAAGTCTCCAAAGCAAACATTATCTGGCTTTATACTTTCTTTTGATGCTACGAGTTACTTTGTCATTTTACTTTTGTTGGTAGGTGGAAAAAAGAACTTAGGAGGTAAGCATGAAAACTGAAGTTGACAAAAAAGGGATGTGGGACCACATTATTTGATAACATTCAGTCTGAATTTGCTGCAAGTTAAATTTAGGTTATCCCGAGCTGCAAACTCTATGTATGACATGCAAAAATTCAAGGATTGTTGGTTCCCTAGATTTTTATACTGTATGCTGTTTTTTCTAGCAACATTTTTTTTTCCTGAAAATAATGGGGTTTTTTGCTTGTTAGCAAGCAGTTAGGAAACAGTACAAAACAAGTATCCTTCAGTTGGTTTGTGCTGCTGCTAGTCAGAATTTTACTTTTTGCTACATGCACGTGGCAGCATTTATCCATACACCTGTGACTGTCATCAAGGAAGTCTACCCTAGCTGTGGACTAGATTTGGATAATAAATCAGTTTCATTTTTACGTATAACCTAGGTGGGGGAGGGTGACAGAATTAGCTACTATTCAAAGAACAGTGTCCTTTGTTTAACAGATCGGTTTAAAATGCAAGTGATGTTTTAAGAAACTTACAAATGCCCAGCACATTTGGCATTATTTTCACAGACACACAATTTTCAAGACAGCTTTTGCATTTCTTCAGAAATACTGTCTTCTATTCCAGGCACCTTGACACTACAAAGAATGTATTAACCTACTGCATACAACAGTTACTCATTTTAACAGAATAAAACAGAATAAAAAAAAATTGTTTGACAGAGGTGCATCTAAAGCTGTTAAACACATATGTTGTCTATTTTATGTCCTATTAGATGTATATCTAGTTGTACACCAAGATACCTCAGAAGCTGACAATCTGGAATCTGGCTGAAGTGTACAAATGCAGAGGAAGATAGCACCGATTCCACTTACGAACCAGTCCAAGTGGTGTCCAAGTGTAGGCAATTTGATGCTAGTGGAGGAACACAATAGAAAAATGTATCCATCATTATACTTTAACACAAAATAGCCTTTACAAACTAATGGAATATTGCAGAAGATGGTTATATTTTTTTGCTTTGTTCTTATTTTGTCTAGCTACTTTGAAAAGCAGAAAGCGGAATGGCAGACAGAACCACAGGAGCCTCCCATCCCAGAGTCTCTGGCTGCAGCTGCAGCGGCTGCCCAACAGCTGCAAGTGGCTAGGAAACAAGATACCAGACAGACAGCAACGTTCAGACAACAGCCACCTCCAATGAAGGTCAGGAGATAGAATGTGCTGGGTCTTCTCTGTTGTCATTGGAATGTATTATGTTTATAAAGTTGATCAAGAATTACAAAAAGGAAAAATTATGTGTCCCAATTCTGATTTTTCCTGCGGTAGTTCAAATCAAAAGCAGCCCCAGCAGACTTAAAGTAGTAGCGCCAGTCATCAAGGGTTAAGGACAAGGCTCGCTATTATCTGACTCCTTTATGAGTCGCCATCAGCAGAGAGGGAGGCAGTTCCTACTCTGGTGTTTTATGTGGGAGAAAGCACATGAGAAAAAAAAAAATGCCGGCCAAAAGAAAAACTAATAGCTGGGAGTTAATCCCAAATGGATTCGTATTAGAAGCAATGCACATATTTTATGAGGGAACTGATGGTACAAATTACCAGGAAAGGTGATTGTTTCTGCACTGCTTGGGCTCTTCAAGTCAAGACTAACATAGGGGTTAATTTAACCTAACCACAGGCATTTAAGTGACAGTTTTACTCAGCTCCTTCTGTAGTCAGTAAAAAGAGCTAGGTAATTCCATTGGGGGTATTCATCCCACCCAAGGTCGAAAGATTCACTAAGGAGGCAAACTGACAGGTACGCTCCATAGTCAGGCACTTACCATCTGGAGTTAGGCCATTGAAAAGCCTTTCTGAAAATAATACGCTTCAGTCAAATGGAACTTAGAGGGCTTAGTATGGAGCAAAAGGGGCAGAGTTCTGTGTCTTGCATTAAATACATGGAATCCATCTAATCATCTGCTCCTGGCTTGAATTCTGTGATACCGCGGCGGCTGGCCTTCACTGTAATTTCTCTGACTCAGTGAGCTATTATGCACGTAAACATCTTTAAAGCAAGCAGAACATTAATCACAAAACAGAATTTAATGCTAAAGTTATCAATACGCGCCTTAACTGCGTGTCTACTGAACTGTAGTTTCAATTCAGAGAGATACTCTAGTTTTCCGGTTGGCCCAAAGTTACTGTACATTCCAGAGACCTGGATGGATTACAATGTGGCATTGGTTTGCCTCTGAAGGCAGGCAGCCTTAAGTTATTTTTTTCTGTACTATGACTTAGAACATGATACTTGATAGGCCATATAACACCACCACTTAAGTGTTTGTAACGAGGCTGCAATGTTGTGTTTCAGGCATGTTTATCCTGTCACCAACAAATTCATCGGAATGCACCTATATGTCCACTCTGCAAAGCAAAGAGCCGATCTCGGAATCCCAAAAAGCCCAAGAGGAAACAGGATGAATGAAACCCAGATGACTGACAAGCAAACACGTGACCTATTCCAGTACTCTTCCAGCAGAACTGCAAACGTGGCCAGACTTTACCGAAGTGCAGGCTCAAGTATGACCAACACATTTTTTTCTATTTAATGCAGTGTAAGCACAATGTTCCTGTCCTAATTTCCTTCCAGTCCTTAGGATTTGGTTTTAGGAAAGTAAGTATTACTGGTGCTACAGTTTAACATTTCAATCATTCCATATTTTGGACTCCTAAACAAAGTACAATTCTTATGCAAGTATCCTAAATGCCAGGCTATTCCTATTGGCCAAATGTGACTACCACAAATGCTTTTATGTTCTTTTGAGAAACAGATGTTACTAAAAGGTTATTCTGTTTTCTTCTGATAACAGGAGACTATTTGAAGTGCTGAAATAGCAGACTGTCTGATTGTTTCACTAAAGGACAATTTTGTTTTCCAAGCTAGCAAGACCGCTTAGGTTTGGGTATCCAGTAGAGCTCTTTTTATACAGAAAATATTCAGAGCGAAAAAGAAATTGGTTATACAGGACATCAGTGCATTAAAGGACACATGCAAGTTTTGATTTACTGGAGTTTGATTGTATCACTCCCTCAAACTTGACTTAAAATTTGGAAGGGGAATCAAGTTGGTGGCTGTGTATGAATTTCTCAAAATAATGTAATTTGTGATGCTTTAATATCTTAACATGGTATTATTTTCAGCAGTCAGATGACTAATTGACTTAAGTACAAGGCTCAAATGAACTGTATTAGTGGCCCTCCTAGGCCCTACGGCCAACCAGCTCACTGTGCTTCTTTACGAAACATGCATGAAATATCCCAAGTCTCTATGCACACAGACTGCAACATCAGCCATTCTGCAAAGCTTCTGTTCCTGGTTTCTACAGCCAAAATCTCCCTTGGCAGACATATCCTCCACTGAAGCACAGGGAAGGTCAGTAACACGCGCCAGGAACAGCGTCAACTTAAAATTACATATTTCACCAGAACCACCTGGCTTTGGAGTCATTGCTCCTCAACCAAAATATCCTGTTTTTCTATCTTTTAATAGGTCATTTTCAAGCAAGCTCTATTTCAACGCAGGTTTTTTTCTTGCTTTGTATGTGTGGCAATAGAGCCCCGACTAAAGGCTATTTTAGACCACTCCCTGTATCAGCGTCTCCCCTTTGCTTCACCTCGCGTAACAACAGTTCCTCCAATGGAGAGGGCAGCAACCCAACTGCAGAGCTGGGGCTTAGAATTTACTCATGTCCAATCCCAGTTTTGTCACTGCCTTGGTTGTCTAAATTGATGTCAAGCATTAAATATTCTTTTTGCTAACTCCAGGAGGCATGGACTGCCTGCTTACATTCTTCTCTCTTTAGCCCAGGTTTTCCTCTACTACTATGCTGGAGTGGTTATACTGAGAACTTTGCTCGTTCAACAGGAAGAGCAGGGAAGCCCCAAGTCTCCAGCCAGAACTCTGCCAAATGCTTGGGACTGTAAAAAGCCACATTAACCAGTTTTGCTGCCTAAATCACATATGTCGCTATTAATTTCCCAACTATGCCAAAAAGTTTAAGAGTATTTTATTGAATATAGTCCTATAATGTATACCAAGTTCAGTTGGTAATTCTCCCATCTTAGAGTCTCATAGCCAAATAAATATCTGTCAGCAGCAGAGACAGATCATGGATCACACGCCCCTGAAAATAGGTGAAGAGCAGATCTTGCTAGCTGAATGGCTGGGGTTCAGATTCTGTGAGATAGCAGTAACAAAGGATAGCCTGACCCCACGCTCCAAACGGCAGCAGTGCGCAAAGTCTATCGTTATGTATGCTTCCCAGCACAGATAGTGGATTCTACTTTTAAATGTCAGAGCTGGCACATGCTGCGGGCCCTGTTCAGAACAACTCCTATTGAGTTTAAAGAAAAATGCACACAGAGTTTAAGGACAGTATATGGACTCCCCCAAAGTGCATGCATGAGAGCGGCATACTTCAATGACAACTGTACGTAGATTTCAGTAGTGACAATGGAGAACAGTCTGCAATGAAGTAGCGCAAATAGGAGGATAGATGTGTAGAAACTTCGATTTACAGTTCTGAAATAGATGGGGTTAGTCATAGCTGCTCTCACTTCACTGTTACTTTGCCAGATCCTTTCTTGGGAGATGTCTAGAGCTCTAAACTGAAGTGTTTTTAAGGATGCACCGTTTACTACTTTAGTGTGGCAGTTTTTGTATTTTTACTTTTTTAAACTAGTCTCTTGTGCCCTTGTGTTTAACAAGGTTTTTTTTTTTTAAAAAAAAAAAAAAAAAGAAAAAATGTGAATATGACATACTGTGTTTGTATCAATCATACACTAGCGTTTACAAATCTGTTTTCACATCCTTTTCAGAGTTCTGCCATATGAATAGCATGTGCTGCTGAGAATGAGTCTAACTGAATACGAGTCAGCAGTGTGCCCTGGCAGCCAAAAGGGCCAGCCATGTCCTGGGATGGTGCATCACGCACACATCACTAGCTAGCTAAGGGAGGTCACTGTCCCATGCTACACTGTGCTGGCACAGCCCCAAGCACTGAGCACAGTTTTGGATGCCTCAACATAACAAGGACATCAAACTATTACAGTGTCCAGAGGAGGGTGACCAAGATGGTGAATAATCTCAAGGGCCAGACTTATGAGGAGCAGCTGAGGTCACTTGGCTTGTTCAGCCTGGAGAAGGCTGAGGAGTGCCCTTATCGCAGCCCGTACCTTCCTGGGGGCAGGGGACATCGGAGGGGGAGGTGCTGGTCTCCTCTCTCTGGTGACCAGCAACAGGGCACAAGGGAATGGAATGAAGCTGTGTCAGGGGAAGTTCAGCCTGAACACGAGGAAAAGGTTTTTCACATGAGAGGGTGGTCAGTTACTAGAACAGGCTTCCCAGGGAAGCAGTCACAGCACCAAGCCTGTCAGAGTTCAAAGAGCATCAGGACTATGCTCTTAGTCATATGGCTTAGTGTTAGGTAGTCCTGTGAGGAGCAGCGAGTTGGACTTGATGGCCCTTATGGGTCCCTTCCAACTTGAGATATTCTATGATTCCAATTATTTCAAGGAGACAAAATCTGTGTTACATATTGAAGGAATCCTGGGGGTGGGTGGGGGGTGGTGGTGAGCAAGCAAAGCACCTTCTTTCATAGGGAACCAGTATTCTCCCCTTTTCCCTCACAGGCTAATTAAGGAAGTGTAATTGAAGAGCTCTTCTTGTAGCAGCCCCACGCCCTTTTCCCCCAGGCATCTTTCCCAAGAGACTAGAGGGATAATTGTGAAATACTTACTTATTGGGTTTTAGTCAGAGGAGGAAGCTGTTTGAAGTACAGTTCTTATCACAACTCTACCGCATTTTTGCTCCATGGAACAAGAACGGCCTCTTCCTTTGTACGCAGGATTCTTTGAGGATACTTCTTCACTTGTCTTAAATTAATTCTTATTTGGGTTAAATTATCTTAATAGCCACAGAGACCCTTCTCAAAGTTTACAAGACTTGTATTACTAAAATCTGGTTTAACCCTGGCTTTGTCATTCCCTTTTCAACGGGTATTCAAGCAACAACATCATCACCAGATTCTTTTGTTACAGAAGGTTTCCAGCCTTTTTCTTGCCTCAAAGGATAGCACCACTGTTCTGCAACCAAACAGTCAAACAAAACAAACGAACAAACAAAAAAAAAATCACTCGCCCCACACCCCACCTTAAGCTCATACTAGAAGGATGTGAACCCTCTACTGTGTCTAAAGGCTTTGCTGTAGTAATTTTTGTACCCAACCTGGGGTAGATCAGTTGTTTAAACTTTAGTGCCAAGGACCCCATTAACTATAGAGAAAGTGTAAGACAGAATTTAATACTCGCACCTCCTGAATTCGACTTTAGCTTTCTAAACAGCACACTGACCAAGTGAACCTGCCAGTGGCTTCAAGTTACAGAATCTAATTTAGAAACAATAGCCATTTGTGTGTTACTCTAAATGGGAGACTGTTCAAGAAATTAAGACTTAGATGAGCACTTTAAATAAAAGTGCTTTCATTTATTTTACAGTTTTCTAATTCCTCCAACATAGGTTTTCATTTTAGCATTTAGGTATTCTAGCAATATCTGGCGTTTTCACTGGCTTCTGTGTTTTAAATACTTTACTCCTGTGCCCAGTAGGAGTAACAGTGTGCTACCCATTTCATTTGTCTGTACAGTCCTTTTTAATAAATGTTTGTTTCATGTCGTGCTTTCTTCCTGCAGAGTATTTTCACATCTGTTATTTGCTTATGCTACTAAGCAGCAGCCAAATCCTGAGAGGTAACACCCAGCTCTCTTAATTTTACAGGATGTTATTAGCCACAATTCCATTATATCTCCACAAAGTTTCTATAAGGGTATATATGGGGAAATAACTATCCACTCTAATGAGCTTTACAAAACAGAAAAGAAAAGGAGATAGCAAGGCACATTTTAACCTAGCCAAACTTCTCAGTCACATTTCTGGAATGCAGACTACTGTGTGCCTAAGCTCTGCAATTTCTGTGTAGGAGTCAAAGAAACCATGTCTAACTCTCCAAACCAGGTACTTCTGAAACAAACCTATCCTCTGCTACCGCTGGCTACTAACACTGGAACCGGATAGTTTGCGTGCATAAAATTGCCTGATTTGCACTTGCAGGTGTCCAATTATGAAACTCAGACCCAGAAGAGTAACAAGAAAATCATGTCCCTGTGCTGCAGTTCAACCATTGAAAGCTCTGACTGGGGCATTTATTTCAGTTTTTGACCAATTCACAGAGCTTCAGCTTGAACTAGTTCCCAGTCAAGTTAAACCAATTCAAACCAAAAGATTCTTAGGTGAGAACAAGTGTTACTCAGACAAGTTTCAGTTTAAAGAGTTATATCCAACCCCTTCTGTCAGGTGCTAGATTGCAAAGAGGCCAAAACTCAGATATATTCTTCACAGTTCCTGACCACTGAGGAACCCTATTTTGTTTCGATCCCTAAAGTTAAATTGAAAGCAGTGAGACACACAGTTCTCTCTCTGATTTAAGGTAGGGGATAGCTGTCTTCCAGAGTCCTGCTTTGCCATTGGGACATTATATCTTCCACCAGCGGTTGCTGGAAGTTACTTCTCTCAACACTGGTGACTGAGGAGTTTACAGAAGCACTCCCTAACCCAGTGCTGTCAAGAAAGTCACATATCACGTACAGTGCCAGCAAAGGAGGTAACCTATTGCAGGTAACTACATTGGCATGCCTAGATTCAGACAATAATGTCTGTCGCAGACCTCACAACTTGTGCTTGGTTAAGTACAAACAGCATGATTTTTCCATAGGCACTGTCTTCAAACCACAAAACGTAATGACTGCCCTAATCCTCCTTTGTACCACGACAGCTATTGCAAGATAAAAGTAATAATTTTGAATTCTGTGCAGTTACTCCTATCTGAATTGTTCAAACTTTGAAACATCCCGCACTAATCTGTTCATCCACAGCTGCTCTTCCCAGTTCCTTAATCCTAACCCACGCTGTAACATTACTTATAACATTAGTCACAAAGCTAATGCACTGACTCATACCTTGCCAAGAATCCTGAAATATTCCTGTAACTGACATCAGCTTCTATCATATTTTCCTGAGCTTAGCAAGATTCTGCAGTAAAATGATCTCCCAGAGCCCCAAGCTTCCTAACTCAATTATTTAAGTGTAGCATTAAAAATCACCTAATATATTGCGAGGAGGGGGGGGAAGCCCCCCGCCTTAAATCCACTCCTTAAAAATATCTACTGTTGTGCTCTTCAGCCTTTAGTCTCACTAACCTTACTCTAACTTGGCTTTCTTCCCAGAAACCAGTAAAGACCCAATAGATCAGTGATATCTACTTATCTGTGACCCACTAAAGATCTTCAGTGCCTTGCAGCACCTGAGTTTTTCTGCTTACTCTGTCCCACTGCCTACTTCTTTGTTCTTTGTCCTCCTTTAATTAGCACAATTTTATATGTCCATCACAGAAACAAAATTGTCCTGACTCTGTAACAGTAACTGAATCCAGTAGACCACAGTAGCTCTCACTATAAGTAGGGAAGTAGAATACTTGAAATACAGCCTTTTTTCAGCTACAGTCAAACTAGTACAATAGTACAGACAACTATTTAAAAGACTCATTTTCTGACTGAATGGAAACAGAATTTTAGAAGGGCTTTTTTTCTGTTCCCAATGCACACAAGCTTCTATCACAGTACAGATATTACATGCATGTAGTTAGAACAGATGATTTGCTACATAGGTTTTCTCTAAGAGGTCTGCAGCATCTCAATTCTCTTAGTTTGCTGTTCTGATCAAGCAGTCAGACTGAAGTTCCAGCGGTTTAAGCTTCAAAACAAAATCCACTTGACATAAACATCATTAAATACAAAGTCTCGTTAGTGATACAGACCTCATTTAATACAGCCAAACACAAGTACAGTCATCCGTGTTGAAGCTCTGAGCAGCGGATAAAAACTGCACACTTCTGTACCCATTTTCCTGGAAAACTACTGCCTCCTGCCTCCTGATTTTCATCTTCCCCCACTAATTTATATAAAGAGATCCCCAAATAGTCTGGGGTTTTCAGACAAATGTCACAATTTTTGTTTTGCTTTCATTCATATTTGTAAGAGAATAGTAAAAAATAAAAGGTTTGAATCAGTGAACAAACCTGGTTCTGCCACAGCTCCAAGCAGCTTCTGGTGTTCTTTTGCTCAGTACTCCCTTTTAAAGTTTCATATAGAAACACTTAACTCACATTTCTTTCAATGCTTAACTACCTAGAAGAGTGAAAGCACTTAACTAGTTCCTGCTGGTTTAAACCTATTGCCTTTTTCATACGTCTCCTATACTTGGATGCTTGCTTCAAAGAAAATGAGTGACATGTATTACTACTGTATTACTATGTCCAGCTGCTCCTCTTCAAGTGCCCTCCTTCGGAGGATTAACCTGCAGAACAAAGAACATTGAGACCAAATAGGCTATCGTATTTCTGAGCATTTTTCCAAAGCTTTAACTGCGATTGATGGAATAACCTCTCATTACACAAAGCTACGCAGTTCTGTTACTGAAGCCTAAACAGTTTGCTTTAGGTTAACTAACATGTTCTGTCGTTTTTGGGGGTTTTTTTGTTTGCTTTGTTTTTAAAGGTTTACATTTACTCCATAATCCACCAGGCCACAGTGCCAGACATCTATAGTTTCTTCTGCTTTTACAACACTTCTGGTATTGTAATAAAGTTGGTAATTAATAGTGCCTATTATCCCATCAGCTGGAGGGATTTCTCCTTTGCAGAGGACGTGCCTAAAACCCATGCTGTGTTTTGCAGAATGGCTGAGATTTTCCATAGTCCTTCAGTGTCCTTTTTGGCTCTTCCTGACCCTTTGATTTTCTTAGGCTTTTCCTTAGCTTAAAATTTTACCTTCATGTTCCCCTTAAGGATTCTGCAGCGTGATGCTATACCAGAATGGG
Organism: Falco biarmicus; assembly: GCF_023638135.1. Taxonomy (NCBI): domain Eukaryota; kingdom Metazoa; phylum Chordata; class Aves; order Falconiformes; family Falconidae; genus Falco; species Falco biarmicus. Next base: position 93,614 of record NC_079301.1, on the reverse strand, counting down.
CACATTTAGAGAGTTATATAGACAGAGCATTCTGAAAGATGGCTTTGAAGAAAAGAAGAGAGAAAAACCAAACAAAGAAACAAGCAAACATTATCTATGCATCCACCCAGCATCTCGCTCACCAAAAGATGCTGAAAATTCCTTTTTCTCCAATAGTGAAAAGCCAAGGAGTTTTTGTGGGGATGGGGGCGGGACAGAGGTCCTGTGAAAATATCCATTAGAAAACCTTTCAGAAATCAATGTTGTTAAAAATAAAACCAGGCTGTTATAATTAACAGCAGGTAACCACATTGCAGGTTGGAGCAGGGGCCGGTGGGGGGACTGAAGTTAGCAGTGGATAGGGGGCAGGGCTGGCAGGGGTGTGGGGCAGTGCCCCCTGCCCTCCCCAGCTGCACCCCCCAGCCCGAGTGCCCTCAGTTTGTGGGTCCTGAGCTGCCCCCCAGCCTTCCCAGCATGGACTTGCCACCTCCCACAGCTCCGGGGAAGCACACAGCAAGGGGTCTGACCTGCTGCTGCTCTGCAGGGGAACACAGCACTGCCTTCACACCAGTCTGCGGAGGCCACGGGCTTCCTCACACTGTCACAAAGGTATGTAGTTACTCTTAACTAGTGCCAAAGGAAATAGGGAATTTAATTACCTGTGGGGCTACAAGCTTATGCCATTTTAACACAAGAGAAATGGACAGTCCAAAAGAGAATAACTGAAGGACACCCAATAACCTTGGTAAAAGAATGGGAAAACGAACATGTGACACCTGAACACCTGGCCTTTAACCTCAGCAGAGAAACTGCAGAGCAGAGGGACCTCCCCAAAGGCACACTTGTGCTGTGCTCAGAGTTGCCTGTACATGAGTTGGCTGCCTCTCCCCGCTACAATGGCATCCCATACTGGCGAGAATACGGTGAAAAACTTGGGAAACTACAGTATTTACCAGAAACACTTCCAACACATTGAGAAAACCATTCAGGGAGTGGACCATAGAGCACGCAACTAGAATGAATACTCTGCACAGAGGCTTATCCCAGAGTTACGCCAGAAATATTACCAACCACAGCAGGATGCTTGTTTCTCCTCCAAAGTGTTACCACCACCTAAGGAGATACTGAGTTTATTTGTAATCACTGCTTTATTCAGCTAGTTCTTACAATTAGAGCTTGTTAAAGTAAAACAAATTCCTAGAGGGAAAGATGAGAAAAGCAAAGGGAGAGAAGGATAAGAGTGAACAAGCAAGCAACTAAATATTTCTGCAAGGACATAATAACATAAAATACATAGACATGAGAAGCAGCTGTAAGTCCTTACACAAAACGTGCTGATCAAAGAGAACAGGCCACGATTACAGTAACAGAGAGATGCAAGAAGCTGCAATATCTTCTGATGAATTGGAAAGTATGCATCATTCCAGTAATAAGGCACAGTAGTATTTCACAGTAACGCAAAGACACATACCTGTTTGGATGATTCTGATGTGAAATTTGGACTAGTGAAGACAGAATCCTTATCCCCTGGCTTGACTCTGTGCCTAGAAAAATAAGCAAAGAAAATAACTCAGGGCAAACCCTGTTGCTGCTTTAACAAGACCAGTTAAAGCTAAACTTTCTGTCCAAACTTTAGTACTTGTCACTAACAGACATTATACTGCCACTGGCAGACATTCACCTCGCCCGTTTTATAAATGTGGTTTTCTAGTAGAAAACACTCAGTGACTATGCAAGAAAGCTGTGGAAGAATTGATCTTTAAGAGAACACTGCTCTTCCACCACAGATGACTTGGCACCACCCTCCATCTCAGAAAGTACCTGAGAACTTCCTGCTGTACTCTGTAGCAATGAACACCGTAAAGGTAAAACAAAGAGAACAATTTATACTCTGCAATATACTCTTTGGGGTGGGGGAGGGGAAGCAACGAAGCTTGTGGAAGCTTTGTCACCAAACCAACCAGCCCACTTAATTCTAGAACAGACAGCAGGGATTTGACAAACTGTTTCTCCAGAAGAACAACACACATTAAAAGTCATAACAGTGATTTCCAAGTCATAAGCATACCAGTACGTTCTACATTTTATTAGCTCCACATAAACATGAAAATGCCACAGAACACCAATCTTGTCTGAAACTGCCACAAACTGTAGCAATACAGTCTTGGGTCCAGTTTCTTTAACTCTACCAGTACAATTTCCTATAGAAAGAGGGAAGACAAATCATTCAGTATGGCAGCCACTCATTTGCCCTCACTGCCTCAAGTCCTCAAACAAAACTTCCTAACATATGCTTTCAGCATTTCTTCCCTCAGGATTCTTTTCTCAGAAAACTTCAAAATATCAGCTAGAAGCTGGTTTAAGTGCTGCATCTTAAAGGTGTAGTCAACTAAATGAATATAAAAGTAACAATACAATTTGTATTACTGTTAGGTCACAATTAAAGCTCCCCTTTATCAGCACAAAGAGCTTAGAAAACAACATTTCACAATCATAAAACAACAGCAAATCTCTCAGTTGCAAGTCTGGCTGGTCTCAAAAGATGATGGCTTTGTTGTATACTTTTCTCTTTAACTAAAAAAGGTGCTATGAGCCTTACTATTACCATATAACCGATCTTTATTTACATGGTCCTTCAAAAATACAGAAGGTATTTGACAAAACTCAGTCCGTGAGCAATCGGCAGGAAGAGGTCCATCACCCAGGGCCACAGGTGACCTGTAAAGCTGAAAGCCAAATGGAAGCTCAAAAGCCAAAACACGGCTCCTCAAACATCTACACAGACAGCTGTAGAGGACATGGACTGCCACGGCTCTGCTCAACCGCTGAGGTAAAGAGGTCAGACTAAATCACGGTGCATGGCCTGCCCAACCAGCTGACATGTGTCATGTCTCTGGCCCCACCACCACTGACAGGCATCACTGGCTACAGCATGGTGGCCTGGAAGCACCACGCAGGCCCCGACAGCCTGATCCAGCCAGCCTAAGCCCTGTATGCCAGGGTTCTGGATACGAGACAAGAAATCACACTTCTTTCAGGTGCGTGTAGTGGCACTGGGGACAAGAAGCAAAGCATACTGCACTGAAACTGTTCTTACAGTTCAGCACTTTCTAGTGGCTGTGAAACAAGATCTGAACACAACGCCAGGACCAGACCCATGGGCATGGGCAAGACATGGACTAACAAGATGCAGGAAACCTGGATGGATCACCTGCATTATGCTGTATTTATTTCCACAGTGTTTTCCTTTAAATGCTCATAGACATGCAAAGGTGAAGGTGCATATATGATACAGGGCTCAGAGATGAGCAGCAAGAAGACAATCATTGGGTAATGTTTCTCACTCAATAGTAGGCAGTCTGCCGATTCACAGATTCCATGATTTTATGATTCGTGCAGTAACACCAGACTTAGCCTCACACAAAACCAAGTCAGATATACCAGGATTTAGTAGTTTTCATCTGCAGTTTCTTACAAATACACCTATAATTTTTCCAAGACCAGCACAGTGGAATAGCCACTTGGCAAGCATCATTCACACTAGCAAGTACTGAGGGAGCGACACACATGCTGAATAACATCGAGTTTAGATATCGCAAAGGCCTTATCTTACATGCAGCACATGAGAAACACCTTGGGACACCTTTGTAGCATTTTGGTAAAAGTGCAGGCTGTTTCAGAAATGGATCAAAGAATACAATGCCATCTTGCTAAAAAAAAAATCCTCCATAAGCCAACCGAGAAGTCATTCAGAAATCCCTTCAAGGTGGAGATTAAGACTGTTGAATTCTGAATCCAGTGACACAGAAGTTGTGTTGCTGAAAAAAAACCATAGAGCACACAAAAACTTTAAGACCTAACTTGGCCTCTGCAACCTCAAACAACATCCTGCTGTCTACAGGATTTCTTAGAAGAGCTAAACACAGGCACCAAAGAAAACTTACTTCAGCTCTGTTCGCTGACAATGGGTCAGCTTGTGCTCATTATTCCTTAAGAGTTACAAGAAGGAGAAATAAAAAAAAAGGAAAAAAGAAAATCATCATGTTAACAGAGGACCAAAATTTGGACAGTTGTTTCCTGTACTACAAAGATGATCCAAACAAAAACCATCATCTAACTAGCCACGTACTTTTTCCAGATGGCAGAAGAAATTCCTTGTTGCATGCAATGCAACTTGATCGCTGTCAAAATGCCTCTTCTAGATGAGACTGTTTGCTCCCTACAAGTTTCCTCTCCATTGATAATATAAAGAGCAAGAACAACCAGTTCAGACCGAGTAATCCCGGTGGAGGCTGGCAACACAAGTAAGGCAGGAGGCCTACATGCGTTAACAGAAAATTAGATCCAGAAAAGCGGGGTTTGTGCCCAGAGATTACATTCGTAACACCACAGCCTCTGAATACAGAAAGGCTGCTAAATGACACAACAGTAAGTATGCTATCACCACACCCGTGACAACAGCAGAAGCTCTTGCACCTACCCACTGTTCAGCTCTTGGCTTAGTTTAGCCTTTCAGCTTCAAGAATAGAAAAGTTAAATCTGAGTGACAACAAATCAACAAATTTAGTTCATGCCAATACACAGAACTACACTATCTCCCAGAACAACTAATAAGGAGCTCACGTTTCGGAAAGGAAAAGTCAGGACACTTAGATTGCAACACTACCAGAATTGTTCCTGGTTTGTATTGAAATACAACAGTAAGTCATAAGGCATAACACGTAAAAATGCAGGAGAGGTTTATGTATAGCAAAGGATCCCTTACTCCAACTTGTAACTAACTGATAAATCAACTGAAATATATTTATGAGGTATGCATTAAAACACACAACATAAATGTAGTAAGATGCAAGTTTAGGCTTAAGGGTCAAGACAGTGGAGCCTTCCCTGAAGAGAGGCTCATTCCTCTAACCAGCTTGTCCCATTTGTCAGCCTACCAGGATTTAAAGATGCAACCAAAGTCAAGTTTGGCGAGAACAGCTCCTTGATTTCTAGTAGGAAAAGCCTGTTCACTCAGAAGCTTTACTCCTGAAATGCAGCCATAAGTCCTTGTTGCAATTTCAGAGGGACTAGGCAAAGACTTGCCTCACAAAAGTACCGACTATAACAAACAGGAGCTGGTCGCATCTGTGAGTGTAATAGACTGGTGTCCTATGAACTCTTCAAGAATTTGTGGTGTTTAAAATGCTCTGAATTCAGCCATCCCTTGTTCCCATGAACCTCATAGCAGGCATACAGTGTTGGAAAGACTACGAGAGCATCCATCCAAGAAAGGCAGAATAGCATCTTACCGTATCTCTCGGCTTCTGGAGTCACATGATTGGCAGCTTTATCCAAGCGTTGTTTAAACAGCTTGTGCTCTACGTCCAGCTGCTGCTCTCCTGCTACATCCATGACATCCACACTCAAATTTGAAAGCAGCAAGCAAGCAAAGCTGTCTATGAACACACAGTTGTTATGGCCTGTGGCAAGCTGAGGAAGTGAAGACAGAATTTTTCAGCCAGCAGGGTAAGAACGTGCCAAACCGGGAGAGCGTGCGTGGCTAGGGTCAAGTGACCAACAGGGAATAAAACACACGGTACAGCATATTAAATGGCCCTCCCAGGTATGGGGTCTGGTTTGGTGTCCAAGAAGGACTGTTTCCAACTTCCAAGAAAGCGTTACCCTGAAAGGTAGACACGCTTAAGGCAAAAATCCAAAAGCAAACCCCTCAAAGCCCAGAACCATTTTCAGGAACACAGGAGTTAAGCCTAAAATTGGTTGAAAGCTGCCCTCTACCTCTTCCCCTGCCACCTTTCCCCCTTCAACATCAGCACATTTCCTTGTGATCTGTTTTCACAAAAATATTGAGGTCTGGATCCTGCTTGGTATCGAAGCACCATGATGCACTTGCTGGCTACATGCTCTCTTAGTAGGCTGACAGCTTCTCCGCACACAACAGCCGAGGCTTCCAGTCTCTCTGGCCTTCCCACGCCCTGTGAAACATGAGGAAGGCAAAGACCGATAACATCTCAGGGGGTCGGGAGGAAGTCAAGATGCACTACATTCAGAGCCCAACACATTACCCAAAGGAATTACCACAGCAGAACAAGAGGCAGGAGCGATCGGTAGACAGGCAGATAACACGCACGGCAGCGATACCCACGTCAGACTGGCAGGACGCTTCCAGTTGCTTCACCCCGCAACTTTGTTTTGAATTTAGTTGAAAGGTAATCAGATTCTTAAGGCTCATTCTGCTTTTAATAGCTTCTGGAGAAAGGCTAACACGTGGCATTGGCGTTACCGTCGGAATTCCGGCGTAAAAATCACGGCAAAGCCGTGCCTTGTCAAGCGGCTTCCCAAGCAGGCTCTGGAGCCTTTCCACGAGACGGGCAAAGCCGGAGTCCCGCGGGAACCCTGTGCCAGCTCCGTCAGTAGGGCCCAGCTCTCCGACAAAGCGCACCGCCGTACGGAAACGTAAAGCGGGTTTATACCTCGGGCTCCTTTACAGCCTCGGAAAACAATACTGCCCGGCCGGACGCGCGGCTCTAAGCGCCTAGCAGGCCCGGCTGCGTTACCACGAGGGACCGACAATTCCTCCCCGGCCGTTGCCCGAGCCGCAGCGCAGCACTCGGCAGCGGCGGGCACACGGAGCCTCGCGGGCCCTCGGCGGCTACAAAAGGGATCCCTCCGTAGTCAGCAGTCCGACTCGCAAGCACGAGGCACGCGTGGCGAAGTAACATCTCGAGCGACCTTCGGTTCCGCTCCCCTTGACTTGTCGACGGACGCTTCCGGACGAACCTAGGGACAAAGGGAAAACAAAAGGCCCCGGTTTCGCGGGGAAGCAAACCAAAAGGCCTCTTCCCCTCGGCTGCTCCGGCCCCGGAGATGACTGTCACGACACAAGATCAGCCAGACACCTGAGCTGCCGCTGCCTCCCAGCCCTCCCCGGCAGTTAAAAGGCTTGCGGAGAAAGCAGCAGTCGGGGGCGACGGCTGGGGATTCCGCTGCCGGCTGCCTTTTCTTGCTCTGGCCCGCTCGCAGGGGCGGGAAGAGGCTCCTGAGCCACACACACCCCCCCCACCCCCCCCCCACCCCGCGACAGCGTTACCGCAGGCCCCGAGGCAGCCTCTCTGCGGCCCGCGGGGGCCGGCAGCCCCAGCCGGCTGCCACGGCTCAGGCCAGCGGCTGGGGGAAAGACAAAGCCCCGCGCAGGGCTGCGGCGGCTGCCCGGGCAGCCCGCAGGCGGCGGCGGGTGGGCGGCGGGGCGGCGCGGGCCGACCCCTCTCCCGGGCGCCGCCGCCACGAGCGAGCACCGGGGCCGCCCCGCCGCCGCTCCTCGCCGAGGTAGCGGCGCGGCTCCGAGAGAAAAAAAAAAAAAAAACCAAACAAAAAACCACCCACCCAGAAAAGGGCAGCCCCGTGAGGAGCCCGCTGACCACCGTCCCTGCCGGGGAGACGAGAACCGGCGGCAGCCCCGCCGGTCCCGGGCCGGGCCGCCCGCCTGCCTCAGCCCGCCCGCCGCCGGCACCAGGCGCTCCCTGCCGCGGCCGAGCGCCGGGCCGCCACATCCCCCCCCCGACCGGGCCGCTGCCCGCCGGCCCCCGGCCGCCCTTCAGCCCGAGCGCGCCGCCGCACGTCCCGGCCCGAAAGTCTTCCGGGCTCCCGGCGAAGGCTCCGTACCTCCACGGCCGCTCCAGCGCGCCGCGCGGGCCGGGAGTGAACCCGCCTTTCCCGGGCCGGATGCGCCATCTGCCCCTACGCACGAGGCCGGAAGCCCCGCCCCTAGGGGGGGTCAAAGCCGCTTCTGCGCATGCGCCGCCCTCGGTCGGCCAGAAAGGCTTCTGCGCATGCGCCAAAGCGGGATTGCGTCATCTGCCCGTACGCCCGAGGCCGGAAGCCCCGCCCCTTCGGCGTCAAGCCGCGTCTGCGCATGCGCTGCCCTTAGTTTGCCAGAAAGCCCTTCTGCGCATGCGCCGAGGCGTGTTGCGTCATCGGGCTGCGACGAGGCCGGAAGCCCCGCCCCCTTCGGCGTCAAGCCGCGTCTGCGCATGCGCTGCCCTTAGTTTGCCAGAAACCCCTTCTGCGCATGCGCCGAAGCCGGATTGCGTCATCGGCCCGCGACGTGCCCGCAAGCCACGCCCCCTTCGGCGTCAAGCCGCGTCTGCGCATGCGCTGCCCTTACTCCGCCGGGGGGGGGGCGCGGTGCTGCCGCCTGGCGAAAAAAATTGGGTACTGCAGCCCGTCTAGCTAACGGACTGCACAGTTTATTATATAGGCACGGCATCAAGAGGGGAACTCTGCCCACGGCCCGTTAGGAAGTTGCCTGGCGTCCCATCTCGGTGGATGAAGTTCTGGCAGCGAACATTCTCGATTCCACTAGTCTAGCGAAAAAGAAAAAAAAAAAAAAAAAAAAAAAAAAAAATCACTCGAGAGACCAGGCTTACGCTTTTTTTTCCCCCCTTATAAAAACACTAGCAACAGTGCCTGAACGGGAAAAGGGGTCACGAAAGTTTTTATCGTAAAATGGAAGGGCACGAAAGAGAACAGAATTCGACAGACGATACGTAAACCTCTGCAGCTCTTTCCCCGTGCCTATCGGACATCGGTTTCCAAAAACTTTCTCGGGTGAGCGTCTTTCGTCTTTGAGCAGTGCAACCGACGCTTTGCAAACAGCACAAGTCTGCTTTTGAACCATCGTTTCAGACTTTGCAATCCCTTGAGATGGGGCGCTTTGTACTTGAGAGAAACAAAACCCACTCTGAGTCTTTCCTTTAACGATACAGGCCTATTCCCCTTTCCCTTAGAGAAACAACCTACTCGCTTCTGATCTCTCGAGGAATCTTAATACTCCCAACACACTGCGCCGTCAAGATCAACAAAGCAGTTTCCTACCACGTTGCCAGCGAGCGATAGGACCGTCTCGAGACGAAGTTTCCTCGGACAAAAACCCGAGCGATCTATCTTCAAGACTCGGTCCAAACGGCTCCGTCACCGTTCCATCGCAGTCCCCTTCGGCTCCACACCACTGCCTTGTGGGAACGCCCCCTAGAAAAAAAGAAACGCTTTCATCAGGGTAACAAGCAGAATACAGCTCTAGCCTTGAGGACGGCTGGCACGCACACGGCCTGTATCGCCGCAGTCCCCTGAGCCGCAGCTCAGCGCGCGCCGACAGCGGTGACGGAGGACGCGCTGAAGGCGAAAAGCCGAAAGCCAACCCCCCGAAGCCCAGAACCGTGCTCAGGCACCCGGGAGTTAAGCCTAAAACCGGTTGAAAGAGCTGCCTCCTACCTGTTCCCCCGCCACCTCTCCCCCTCCGAGGCCAGCAACCTTTCCTCGCGATCCCTTTTCGCAAACAAAAGACGGACGCCTGCGGCCTCAGCTCGGTACCGAAGCACCACGCTGCGCTTGCCGGCGGCGTGCTCTCTCACAAGGCTGACAGCTTCTCTGCACGCAACAGCCGAGGCCCTGTGAAAGGGGAGGAAGGCAAACACCCATCACGTCTCGCCGGGGTCAGGAGGGAGTCGGGGTGCGCTGCGGTCAGAGCCCAACGCCTTCCCCAGAGGAATTACCGGGCCACAACAAGAGGCAGGAGCGATCGGCAGACAGGCAGGTAACACGCACGGCAGCGATACCCACGGCAGACTGGCAGGACGCTTCCAGCCGCTTCACCCCGCCGCTTTGTTCCGAATTTCGTTAAAAGGCAATCCGATTCTTAAGGCTCACTCTGCTTTGAGGAGCTGCTGGAGAAAGGCTAACACGTGGCATTGGCGTTACCGTCGGAATTCCGGCGTAAAAATCACGGCAAAGCCGTGCCTTGTCAAGCGGCTTCCCAAGCAGGCTCTGGAGCCTTTCCACGAGACGGGCAAAGCCGGAGTCCCGCGGGAACCCTGTGCCAGCTCCGTCAGTAGGGCCCAGCTCTCCGACAAAGCGCACCGCCGTACGGAAACGTCAAGCGGGTTTATACCTCGGGCTCCTTTACAGCCTCGGAAAACAATACGGCCCGGCCGGACGCGCTGCTCTAAGCGCCTAGCAGGCCCGGCTGCGTTACCACGAGGGACCGACAATTCCTCCCCGGCCGTTGCCCGAGCCGCAGCGCAGCACTCGGCAGCGGCGGGCACACGGAGCCTCGCGGGCCCTCGGCGGCTACAAAAGGGATCCCTCCGTAGTCAGCAGTCCGACTCGCAAGCACGAGGCACGCGTGGCGAAGTAACATCTCGAGCGACCTTCGGTTCCGCTCCCCTTGACTTGTCGACGGACGCTTCCGGACGAACCTAGGGACAAAGGGAAAACAAAAGGCCCCGGTTTCGCGGGGAAGCAAACCAAAAGGCCTCTTCCCCTCGGCTGCTCCGGCCCCGGAGATGACTGTCACGACACAAGATCAGCCAGACACCTGAGCTGCCGCTGCCTCCCAGCCCTCCCCGGCAGTTAAAAGGCTTGCGGAGAAAGCAGCAGTCGGGGGCGACGGCTGGGGATTCCGCTGCCGGCTGCCTTTTCTCGCTCTGGCCCGCTCGCAGGGGCGGGAAGAGGCTCCTGAGCCACACACACACCCCCCACCCCCCCCCACCCACCCCCCCCGCGACAGCGTTACCGCAGGCCCCGAGGCAGCCTCTCTGCGGCCCGCGGGGGCCGGCAGCCCCAGCCGGCTGCCACGGCTCAGGCCAGCGGCTGGGGGAAAGACAAAGCCCCGCGCAGGGCTGCGGCGGCTGCCCGGGCAGCCCGCAGGCGGCGGCGGGTGGGCGGCGGGGTGGCGCGGGCCGACCCCTCTCCCGGGCGCCGCCGCCACGAGCGAGCACCGGGGCCGCCCCGCCGCCGCTCCTCGCCGAGGTAGCGGCGCGGCTCCGAGAGAAAAAACAAACAAACAAACAAAAAAAAACAAACAAACAAAAAACCACCCACCCAGAAAAGGGCAGCCCCGTGAGGAGCCCGCTGACCACCGTCCCTGCCGGGGAGACGAGAACCGGCGGCAGCCCCGCCGGTCCCGGGCCGGGCCGCCCGCCTGCCTCAGCCCGCCCGCCGCCGGCACCAGGCGCTCCCTGCCGCGGCCGAGCGCCGGGCCGCCACATCCCCCCCCCGACCGGGCCGCTGCCCGCCGGCCCCCGGCCGCCCTTCAGCCCGAGCGCGCCGCCGCACGTCCCGGCCCGAAAGTCTTCCGGGCTCCCGGCGAAGGCTCCGTACCTCCACGGCCGCTCCAGCGCGCCGCGCGGGCCGGGAGTGAACCCGCCTTTCCCGGGCCGGATGCGCCATCTGCCCCTACGCACGAGGCCGGAAGCCCCGCCCCTAGGGGGGGTCAAAGCCGCTTCTGCGCATGCGCCGCCCTCGGTCGGCCAGAAAGGCTTCTGCGCATGCGCCAAAGCGGGATTGCGTCATCTGCCCGTACGCCCGAGGCCGGAAGCCCCGCCCCTTCGGCGTCAAGCCGCGTCTGCGCATGCGCTGCCCTTAGTTTGCCAGAAAGCCCTTCTGCGCATGCGCCGAGGCGTGTTGCGTCATCGGGCTGCGACGAGGCCGGAAGCCCCGCCCCCTTCGGCGTCAAGCCGCGTCTGCGCATGCGCTGCCCTTAGTTTGCCAGAAACCCCTTCTGCGCATGCGCCGAAGCCGGATTGCGTCATCGGCCCGCGACGTGCCCGCAAGCCACGCCCCCTTCGGCGTCAAGCCGCGTCTGCGCATGCGCTGCCCTTACTCCGCCGGGGGGGGGCGCGGTGCTGCCGCCTGGCGAAAAAAATTGGGTACTGCAGCCCGTCTAGCTAACGGACTGCACAGTTTATTATATAGGCACGGCATCAAGAGGGGAACTCTGCCCACGGCCCGTTAGGAAGTTGCCTGGCGTCCCATCTCGGTGGATGAAGTTCTGGCAGCGAACATTCTCGATTCCACTAGTCTAGCGAAAAAGAAAAAAAAAAAAAAAAAAAAAAAAAAAAAATCACTCGAGAGACCAGGCTTACGCTTTTTTTTCCCCCCTTATAAAAACACTAGCAACAGTGCCTGAACGGGAAAAGGGGTCACGAAAGTTTTTATCGTAAAATGGAAGGGCACGAAAGAGAACAGAATTCGACAGACGATACGTAAACCTCTGCAGCTCTTTCCCCGTGCCTATCGGACATCGGTTTCCAAAAACTTTCTCGGGTGAGCGTCTTTCGTCTTTGAGCAGTGCAACCGACGCTTTGCAAACAGCACAAGTCTGCTTTTGAACCATCGTTTCAGACTTTGCAATCCCTTGAGATGGGGCGCTTTGTACTTGAGAGAAACAAAACCCACTCTGAGTCTTTCCTTTAACGATACAGGCCTATTCCCCTTTCCCTTAGAGAAACAACCTACTCGCTTCTGATCTCTCGAGGAATCTTAATACTCCCAACACACTGCGCCGTCAAGATCAACAAAGCAGTTTCCTACCACGTTGCCAGCGAGCGATAGGACCGTCTCGAGACGAAGTTTCCTCGGACAAAAACCCGAGCGATCTATCTTCAAGACTCGGTCCAAACGGCTCCGTCACCGTTCCATCGCAGTCCCCTTCGGCTCCACACCACTGCCTTGTGGGAACGCCCCCTAGAAAAAAAGAAACGCTTTCATCAGGGTAACAAGCAGAATACAGCTCTAGCCTTGAGGACGGCTGGCACGCACACGGCCTGTATCGCCGCAGTCCCCTGAGCCGCAGCTCAGCGCGCGCCGACAGCGGTGACGGAGGACGCGCTGAAGGCGAAAAGCCGAAAGCCAACCCCCCGAAGCCCAGAACCGTGCTCAGGCACCCGGGAGTTAAGCCTAAAACCGGTTGAAAGAGCTGCCTCCTACCTGTTCCCCCGCCACCTCTCCCCCTCCGAGGCCAGCAACCTTTCCTCGCGATCCCTTTTCGCAAACAAAAGACGGACGCCTGCGGCCTCAGCTCGGTACCGAAGCACCACGCTGCGCTTGCCGGCGGCGTGCTCTCTCACAAGGCTGACAGCTTCTCTGCACGCAACAGCCGAGGCCCTGTGAAAGGGGAGGAAGGCAAACACCCATCACGTCTCGCCGGGGTCAGGAGGGAGTCGGGGTGCGCTGCGGTCAGAGCCCAACGCCTTCCCCAGAGGAATTACCGGGCCACAACAAGAGGCAGGAGCGATCGGCAGACAGGCAGGTAACACGCACGGCAGCGATACCCACGGCAGACTGGCAGGACGCTTCCAGCCGCTTCACCCCGCCGCTTTGTTCCGAATTTCGTTAAAAGGCAATCCGATTCTTAAGGCTCACTCTGCTTTGAGGAGCTGCTGGAGAAAGGCTAACACGTGGCATTGGCGTTACCGTCGGAATTCCGGCGTAAAAATCACGGCAAAGCCGTGCCTTGTCAAGCGGCTTCCCAAGCAGGCTCTGGAGCCTTTCCACGAGACGGGCAAAGCCGGAGTCCCGCGGGAACCCTGTGCCAGCTCCGTCAGTAGGGCCCAGCTCTCCGACAAAGCGCACCGCCGTACGGAAACGTCAAGCGGGTTTATACCTCGGGCTCCTTTACAGCCTCGGAAAACAATACGGCCCGGCCGGACGCGCTGCTCTAAGCGCCTAGCAGGCCCGGCTGCGTTACCACGAGGGACCGACAATTCCTCCCCGGCCGTTGCCCGAGCCGCAGCGCAGCACTCGGCAGCGGCGGGCACACGGAGCCTCGCGGGCCCTCGGCGGCTACAAAAGGGATCCCTCCGTAGTCAGCAGTCCGACTCGCAAGCACGAGGCACGCGTGGCGAAGTAACATCTCGAGCGACCTTCGGTTCCGCTCCCCTTGACTTGTCGACGGACGCTTCCGGACGAACCTAGGGACAAAGGGAAAACAAAAGGCCCCGGTTTCGCGGGGAAGCAAACCAAAAGGCCTCTTCCCCTCGGCTGCTCCGGCCCCGGAGATGACTGTCACGACACAAGATCAGCCAGACACCTGAGCTGCCGCTGCCTCCCAGCCCTCCCCGGCAGTTAAAAGGCTTGCGGAGAAAGCAGCAGTCGGGGGCGACGGCTGGGGATTCCGCTGCCGGCTGCCTTTTCTCGCTCTGGCCCGCTCGCAGGGGCGGGAAGAGGCTCCTGAGCCACACACACACCCCCCACCCCCCCCCCACCCACCCCCCCCGCGACAGCGTTACCGCAGGCCCCGAGGCAGCCTCTCTGCGGCCCGCGGGGGCCGGCAGCCCCAGCCGGCTGCCACGGCTCAGGCCAGCGGCTGGGGGAAAGACAAAGCCCCGCGCAGGGCTGCGGCGGCTGCCCGGGCAGCCCGCAGGCGGCGGCGGGTGGGCGGCGGGGTGGCGCGGGCCGACCCCTCTCCCGGGCGCCGCCGCCACGAGCGAGCACCGGGGCCGCCCCGCCGCCGCTCCTCGCCGAGGTAGCGGCGCGGCTCCGAGAGAAAAAACAAACAAACAAACAAAAAAAAACAAACAAACAAAAAACCACCCACCCAGAAAAGGGCAGCCCCGTGAGGAGCCCGCTGACCACCGTCCCTGCCGGGGAGACGAGAACCGGCGGCAGCCCCGCCGGTCCCGGGCCGGGCCGCCCGCCTGCCTCAGCCCGCCCGCCGCCGGCACCAGGCGCTCCCTGCCGCGGCCGAGCGCCGGGCCGCCACATCCCCCCCCCGACCGGGCCGCTGCCCGCCGGCCCCCGGCCGCCCTTCAGCCCGAGCGCGCCGCCGCACGTCCCGGCCCGAAAGTCTTCCGGGCTCCCGGCGAAGGCTCCGTACCTCCACGGCCGCTCCAGCGCGCCGCGCGGGCCGGGAGTGAACCCGCCTTTCCCGGGCCGGATGCGCCATCTGCCCCTACGCACGAGGCCGGAAGCCCCGCCCCTAGGGGGGGTCAAAGCCGCTTCTGCGCATGCGCCGCCCTCGGTCGGCCAGAAAGGCTTCTGCGCATGCGCCAAAGCGGGATTGCGTCATCTGCCCGTACGCCCGAGGCCGGAAGCCCCGCCCCTTCGGCGTCAAGCCGCGTCTGCGCATGCGCTGCCCTTAGTTTGCCAGAAAGCCCTTCTGCGCATGCGCCGAGGCGTGTTGCGTCATCGGGCTGCGACGAGGCCGGAAGCCCCGCCCCCTTCGGCGTCAAGCCGCGTCTGCGCATGCGCTGCCCTTAGTTTGCCAGAAACCCCTTCTGCGCATGCGCCGAAGCCGGATTGCGTCATCGGCCCGCGACGTGCCCGCAAGCCACGCCCCCTTCGGCGTCAAGCCGCGTCTGCGCATGCGCTGCCCTTACTCCGCCGGGGGGGGCGCGGTGCTGCCGCCTGGCGAAAAAAATTGGGTACTGCAGCCCGTCTAGCTAACGGACTGCACAGTTTATTATATAGGCACGGCATCAAGAGGGGAACTCTGCCCACGGCCCGTTAGGAAGTTGCCTGGCGTCCCATCTCGGTGGATGAAGTTCTGGCAGCGAACATTCTCGATTCCACTAGTCTAGCGAAAAAGAAAAAAAAAAAAAAAAAAAAAAAAAAAAAATCACTCGAGAGACCAGGCTTACGCTTTTTTTTCCCCCCTTATAAAAACACTAGCAACAGTGCCTGAACGGGAAAAGGGGGTCACGAAAGTTTTTATCGTAAAATGGAAGGGCACGAAAGAGAACAGAATTCGACAGACGATACGTAAACCTCTGCAGCTCTTTCCCCGTGCCTATCGGACATCGGTTTCCAAAAACTTTCTCGGGTGAGCGTCTTTTGTCTTTGAGCAGTGCAACCGACGCTTTGCAAACAGCACAAGTCTGCTTTTGAACCATCGTTTCAGACTTTGCAATCCCTTGAGATGGGGCGCTTTGTACTTGAGAGAAACAAAACCCACTCTGAGTCTTTCCTTTAACGATACAGGCCTATTCCCCTTTCCCTTAGAGAAACAACCTACTCGCTTCTGATCTCTCGAGGAATCTTAATACTCCCAACACACTGCGCCGTCAAGATCAACAAAGCAGTTTCCTACCACGTTGCCAGCGAGCGATAGGACCGTCTCGAGACGAAGTTTCCTCGGACAAAAACCCGAGCGATCTATCTTCAAGACTCGGTCCAAACGGCTCCGTCACCGTTCCATCGCAGTCCCCTTCGGCTCCACACCACTGCCTTGTGGGAACGCCCCCTAGAAAAAAAGAAACGCTTTCATCAGGGTAACAAGCAGAATACAGCTCTAGCCTTGAGGACGGCTGGCACGCACACGGCCTGTATCGCCGCAGTCCCCTGAGCCGCAGCTCAGCGCGCGCCGACAGCGGTGACGGAGGACGCGCTGAAGGCGAAAAGCCGAAAGCCAACCCCCCGAAGCCCAGAACCGTGCTCAGGCACCCGGGAGTTAAGCCTAAAACCGGTTGAAAGAGCTGCCTCCTACCTGTTCCCCCGCCACCTCTCCCCCTCCGAGGCCAGCAACCTTTCCTCGCGATCCCTTTTCGCAAACAAAAGACGGACGCCTGCGGCCTCAGCTCGGTACCGAAGCACCACGCTGCGCTTGCCGGCGGCGTGCTCTCTCACAAGGCTGACAGCTTCTCTGCACGCAACAGCCGAGGCCCTGTGAAAGGGGAGGAAGGCAAACACCCATCACGTCTCGCCGGGGTCAGGAGGGAGTCGGGGTGCGCTGCGGTCAGAGCCCAACGCCTTCCCCAGAGGAATTACCGGGCCACAACAAGAGGCAGGAGCGATCGGCAGACAGGCAGGTAACACGCACGGCAGCGATACCCACGGCAGACTGGCAGGACGCTTCCAGCCGCTTCACCCCGCCGCTTTGTTCCGAATTTCGTTAAAAGGCAATCCGATTCTTAAGGCTCACTCTGCTTTGAGGAGCTGCTGGAGAAAGGCTAACACGTGGCATTGGCGTTACCGTCGGAATTCCGGCGTAAAAATCACGGCAAAGCCGTGCCTTGTCAAGCGGCTTCCCAAGCAGGCTCTGGAGCCTTTCCACGAGACGGGCAAAGCCGGAGTCCCGCGGGAACCCTGTGCCAGCTCCGTCAGTAGGGCCCAGCTCTCCGACAAAGCGCACCGCCGTACGGAAACGTCAAGCGGGTTTATACCTCGGGCTCCTTTACAGCCTCGGAAAACAATACGGCCCGGCCGGACGCGCTGCTCTAAGCGCCTAGCAGGCCCGGCTGCGTTACCACGAGGGACCGACAATTCCTCCCCGGCCGTTGCCCGAGCCGCAGCGCAGCACTCAGCAGCGGCGGGCACACGGAGCCTCGCGGGCCCTCGGCGGCTACAAAAGGGATCCCTCCGTAGTCAGCAGTCCGACTCGCAAGCACGAGGCACGCGTGGCGAAGTAACATCTCGAGCGACCTTCGGTTCCGCTCCCCTTGACTTGTCGACGGACGCTTCCGGACGAACCTAGGGACAAAGGGAAAACAAAAGGCCCCGGTTTCGCGGGGAAGCAAACCAAAAGGCCTCTTCCCCTCGGCTGCTCCGGCCCCGGAGATGACTGTCACGACACAAGATCAGCCAGACACCTGAGCTGCCGCTGCCTCCCAGCCCTCCCCGGCAGTTAAAAGGCTTGCGGAGAAAGCAGCAGTCGGGGGCGACGGCTGGGGATTCCGCTGCCGGCTGCCTTTTCTCGCTCTGGCCCGCTCGCAGGGGCGGGAAGAGGCTCCTGAGCCACACACACACCCCCCACCCCCCCCCCCACCCCCCCCCCCCCGCGACAGCGTTACCGCAGGCCCCGAGGCAGCCTCTCTGCGGCCCGCGGGGGCCGGCAGCCCCAGCCGGCTGCCACGGCTCAGGCCAGCGGCTGGGGGAAAGACAAAGCCCCGCGCAGGGCTGCGGCGGCTGCCCGGGCAGCCCGCAGGCGGCGGCGGGTGGGCGGCGGGGTGGCGCGGGCCGACCCCTCTCCCGGGCGCCGCCGCCACGAGCGAGCACCGGGGCCGCCCCGCCGCCGCTCCTCGCCGAGGTAGCGGCGCGGCTCCGAGAGAAAAAACAAACAAACAAACAAAAAAAACCAAACAAACAAAAAACCACCCACCCAGAAAAGGGCAGCCCCGTGAGGAGCCCGCTGACCACCGTCCCTGCCGGGGAGACGAGAACCGGCGGCAGCCCCGCCGGTCCCGGGCCGGGCCGCCCGCCTGCCTCAGCCCGCCCGCCGCCGGCACCAGGCGCTCCCTGCCGCGGCCGAGCGCCGGGCCGCCACATCCCCCCCCCGACCGGGCCGCTGCCCGCCGGCCCCCGGCCGCCCTTCAGCCCGAGCGCGCCGCCGCACGTCCCGGCCCGAAAGTCTTCCGGGCTCCCGGCGAAGGCTCCGTACCTCCACGGCCGCTCCAGCGCGCCGCGCGGGCCGGGAGTGAACCCGCCTTTCCCGGGCCGGATGCGCCATCTGCCCCTACGCACGAGGCCGGAAGCCCCGCCCCTAGGGGGGGTCAAAGCCGCTTCTGCGCATGCGCCGCCCTCGGTCGGCCAGAAAGGCTTCTGCGCATGCGCCAAAGCGGGATTGCGTCATCTGCCCGTACGCCCGAGGCCGGAAGCCCCGCCCCTTCGGCGTCAAGCCGCGTCTGCGCATGCGCTGCCCTTAGTTTGCCAGAAAGCCCTTCTGCGCATGCGCCGAGGCGTGTTGCGTCATCGGGCTGCGACGAGGCCGGAAGCCCCGCCCCCTTCGGCGTCAAGCCGCGTCTGCGCATGCGCTGCCCTTAGTTTGCCAGAAACCCCTTCTGCGCATGCGCCGAAGCCGGATTGCGTCATCGGCCCGCGACGTGCCCGCAAGCCACGCCCCCTTCGGCGTCAAGCCGCGTCTGCGCATGCGCTGCCCTTACTCCGCCGGGGGGGGCGCGGTGCTGCCGCCTGGCGAAAAAAATTGGGTACTGCAGCCCGTCTAGCTAATGGACTGCACAGTTTATTATATAGGCACGGCATCAAGAGGGGAACTCTGCCCACGGCCCGTTAGGAAGTTGCCTGGCGTCCCATCTCGGTGGATGAAGTTCTGGCAGCGAACATTCTCGATTCCACTAGTCTAGCGAAAAAGAAAAAAAAAAAAAAAAAAAAAAAAAAAAAATCACTCGAGAGACCAGGCTTACGCTTTTTTTTCCCCCCTTATAAAAACACTAGCAACAGTGCCTGAACGGGAAAAGGGGTCACGAAAGTTTTTATCGTAAAATGGAAGGGCACGAAAGAGAACAGAATTCGACAGACGATACGTAAACCTCTGCAGCTCTTTCCCCGTGCCTATCGGACATCGGTTTCCAAAAACTTTCTCGGGGTGAGCGTCTTTTGTCTTTGAGCAGTGCAACCGACGCTTTGCAAACAGCACAAGTCTGCTTTTGAACCATCGTTTCAGACTTTGCAATCCCTTGAGATGGGGCGCTTTGTACTTGAGAGAAACAAAACCCACTCTGAGTCTTTCCTTTAACGATACAGGCCTATTCCCCTTTCCCTTAGAGAAACAACCTACTCGCTTCTGATCTCTCGAGGAATCTTAATACTCCCAACACACTGCGCCGTCAAGATCAACAAAGCAGTTTCCTACCACGTTGCCAGCGAGCGATAGGACCGTCTCGAGACGAAGTTTCCTCGGACAAAAACCCGAGCGATCTATCTTCAAGACTCGGTCCAAACGGCTCCGTCACCGTTCCATCGCAGTCCCCTTCGGCTCCACACCACTGCCTTGTGGGAACGCCCCCTAGAAAAAAAGAAACGCTTTCATCAGGGTAACAAGCAGAATACAGCTCTAGCCTTGAGGACGGCTGGCACGCACACGGCCTGTATCGCCGCAGTCCCCTGAGCCGCAGCTCAGCGCGCGCCGACAGCGGTGACGGAGGACGCGCTGAAGGCGAAAAGCCGAAAGCCAACCCCCCGAAGCCCAGAACCGTGCTCAGGCACCCGGGAGTTAAGCCTAAAACCGGTTGAAAGAGCTGCCTCCTACCTGTTCCCCCCGCCACCTCTCCCCCTCCGAGGCCAGCAACCTTTCCTCGCGATCCCTTTTCGCAAACAAAAGACGGACGCCTGCGGCCTCAGCTCGGTACCGAAGCACCACGCTGCGCTTGCCGGCGGCGTGCTCTCTCACAAGGCTGACAGCTTCTCTGCACGCAACAGCCGAGGCCCTGTGAAAGGGGAGGAAGGCAAACACCCATCACGTCTCGCCGGGGTCAGGAGGGAGTCGGGGTGCGCTGCGGTCAGAGCCCAACGCCTTCCCCAGAGGAATTACCGGGCCACAACAAGAGGCAGGAGCGATCGGCAGACAGGCAGGTAACACGCACGGCAGCGATACCCACGGCAGACTGGCAGGACGCTTCCAGCCGCTTCACCCCGCCGCTTTGTTCCGAATTTCGTTAAAAGGCAATCCGATTCTTAAGGCTCACTCTGCTTTGAGGAGCTGCTGGAGAAAGGCTAACACGTGGCATTGGCGTTACCGTCGGAATTCCGGCGTAAAAATCACGGCAAAGCCGTGCCTTGTCAAGCGGCTTCCCAAGCAGGCTCTGGAGCCTTTCCACGAGACGGGCAAAGCCGGAGTCCCGCGGGAACCCTGTGCCAGCTCCGTCAGTAGGGCCCAGCTCTCCGACAAAGCGCACCGCCGTACGGAAACGTCAAGCGGGTTTATACCTCGGGCTCCTTTACAGCCTCGGAAAACAATACGGCCCGGCCGGACGCGCTGCTCTAAGCGCCTAGCAGGCCCGGCTGCGTTACCACGAGGGACCGACAATTCCTCCCCGGCCGTTGCCCGAGCCGCAGCGCAGCACTCGGCAGCGGCGGGCACACGGAGCCTCGCGGGCCCTCGGCGGCTACAAAAGGGATCCCTCCGTAGTCAGCAGTCCGACTCGCAAGCACGAGGCACGCGTGGCGAAGTAACATCTCGAGCGACCTTCGGTTCCGCTCCCCTTGACTTGTCGACGGACGCTTCCGGACGAACCTAGGGACAAAGGGAAAACAAAAGGCCCCGGTTTCGCGGGGAAGCAAACCAAAAGGCCTCTTCCCCTCGGCTGCTCCGGCCCCGGAGATGACTGTCACGACACAAGATCAGCCAGACACCTGAGCTGCCGCTGCCTCCCAGCCCTCCCCGGCAGTTAAAAGGCTTGCGGAGAAAGCAGCAGTCGGGGGCGACGGCTGGGGATTCCGCTGCCGGCTGCCTTTTCTCGCTCTGGCCCGCTCGCAGGGGCGGGAAGAGGCTCCTGAGCCACACACACACCCCCCACCCCCCCCCCCCCCCCCCCCCCCCGCGACAGCGTTACCGCAGGCCCCGAGGCAGCCTCTCTGCGGCCCGCGGGGGCCGGCAGCCCCAGCCGGCTGCCACGGCTCAGGCCAGCGGCTGGGGGAAAGACAAAGCCCCGCGCAGGGCTGCGGCGGCTGCCCGGGCAGCCCGCAGGCGGCGGCGGGTGGGCGGCGGGGTGGCGCGGGCCGACCCCTCTCCCGGGCGCCGCCGCCACGAGCGAGCACCGGGGCCGCCCCGCCGCCGCTCCTCGCCGAGGTAGCGGCGCGGCTCCGAGAGAAAAAACAAACAAACAAACAAAAAAAACCAAACAAACAAAAAACCACCCACCCAGAAAAGGGCAGCCCCGTGAGGAGCCCGCTGACCACCGTCCCTGCCGGGGAGACGAGAACCGGCGGCAGCCCCGCCGGTCCCGGGCCGGGCCGCCCGCCTGCCTCAGCCCGCCCGCCGCCGGCACCAGGCGCTCCCTGCCGCGGCCGAGCGCCGGGCCGCCACATCCCCCCCCCGACCGGGCCGCTGCCCGCCGGCCCCCGGCCGCCCTTCAGCCCGAGCGCGCCGCCGCACGTCCCGGCCCGAAAGTCTTCCGGGCTCCCGGCGAAGGCTCCGTACCTCCACGGCCGCTCCAGCGCGCCGCGCGGGCCGGGAGTGAACCCGCCTTTCCCGGGCCGGATGCGCCATCTGCCCCTACGCACGAGGCCGGAAGCCCCGCCCCTAGGGGGGGTCAAAGCCGCTTCTGCGCATGCGCCGCCCTCGGTCGGCCAGAAAGGCTTCTGCGCATGCGCCAAAGCGGGATTGCGTCATCTGCCCGTACGCCCGAGGCCGGAAGCCCCGCCCCTTCGGCGTCAAGCCGCGTCTGCGCATGCGCTGCCCTTAGTTTGCCAGAAAGCCCTTCTGCGCATGCGCCGAGGCGTGTTGCGTCATCGGGCTGCGACGAGGCCGGAAGCCCCGCCCCCTTCGGCGTCAAGCCGCGTCTGCGCATGCGCTGCCCTTAGTTTGCCAGAAACCCCTTCTGCGCATGCGCCGAAGCCGGATTGCGTCATCGGCCCGCGACGTGCCCGCAAGCCACGCCCCCTTCGGCGTCAAGCCGCGTCTGCGCATGCGCTGCCCTTACTCCGCCGGGGGGGGGCGCGGTGCTGCCGCCTGGCGAAAAAAATTGGGTACTGCAGCCCGTCTAGCTAACGGACTGCACAGTTTATTATATAGGCACGGCATCAAGAGGGGAACTCTGCCCACGGCCCGTTAGGAAGTTGCCTGGCGTCCCATCTCGGTGGATGAAGTTCTGGCAGCGAACATTCTCGATTCCACTAGTCTAGCGAAAAAGAAAAAAAAAAAAAAAAAAAAAAAAAAAAAATCACTCGAGAGACCAGGCTTACGCTTTTTTTTCCCCCCTTATAAAAACACTAGCAACAGTGCCTGAACGGGAAAAGGGGTCACGAAAGTTTTTATCGTAAAATGGAAGGGCACGAAAGAGAACAGAATTCGACAGACGATACGTAAACCTCTGCAGCTCTTTCCCCGTGCCTATCGGACATCGGTTTCCAAAAACTTTCTCGGGTGAGCGTCTTTTGTCTTTGAGCAGTGCAACCGACGCTTTGCAAACAGCACAAGTCTGCTTTTGAACCATCGTTTCAGACTTTGCAATCCCTTGAGATGGGGCGCTTTGTACTTGAGAGAAACAAAACCCACTCTGAGTCTTTCCTTTAACGATACAGGCCTATTCCCCTTTCCCTTAGAGAAACAACCTACTCGCTTCTGATCTCTCGAGGAATCTTAATACTCCCAACACACTGCGCCGTCAAGATCAACAAAGCAGTTTCCTACCACGTTGCCAGCGAGCGATAGGACCGTCTCGAGACGAAGTTTCCTCGGACAAAAACCCGAGCGATCTATCTTCAAGACTCGGTCCAAACGGCTCCGTCACCGTTCCATCGCAGTCCCCTTCGGCTCCACACCACTGCCTTGTGGGAACGCCCCCTAGAAAAAAAGAAACGCTTTCATCAGGGTAACAAGCAGAATACAGCTCTAGCCTTGAGGACGGCTGGCACGCACACGGCCTGTATCGCCGCAGTCCCCTGAGCCGCAGCTCAGCGCGCGCCGACAGCGGTGACGGAGGACGCGCTGAAGGCGAAAAGCCGAAAGCCAACCCCCCGAAGCCCAGAACCGTGCTCAGGCACCCGGGAGTTAAGCCTAAAACCGGTTGAAAGAGCTGCCTCCTACCTGTTCCCCCCGCCACCTCTCCCCCTCCGAGGCCAGCAACCTTTCCTCGCGATCCCTTTTCGCAAACAAAAGACGGACGCCTGCGGCCTCAGCTCGGTACCGAAGCACCACGCTGCGCTTGCCGGCGGCGTGCTCTCTCACAAGGCTGACAGCTTCTCTGCACGCAACAGCCGAGGCCCTGTGAAAGGGGAGGAAGGCAAACACCCATCACGTCTCGCCGGGGTCAGGAGGGAGTCGGGGTGCGCTGCGGTCAGAGCCCAACGCCTTCCCCAGAGGAATTACCGGGCCACAACAAGAGGCAGGAGCGATCGGCAGACAGGCAGGTAACACGCACGGCAGCGATACCCACGGCAGACTGGCAGGACGCTTCCAGCCGCTTCACCCCGCCGCTTTGTTCCGAATTTCGTTAAAAGGCAATCCGATTCTTAAGGCTCACTCTGCTTTGAGGAGCTGCTGGAGAAAGGCTAACACGTGGCATTGGCGTTACCGTCGGAATTCCGGCGTAAAAATCACGGCAAAGCCGTGCCTTGTCAAGCGGCTTCCCAAGCAGGCTCTGGAGCCTTTCCACGAGACGGGCAAAGCCGGAGTCCCGCGGGAACCCTGTGCCAGCTCCGTCAGTAGGGCCCAGCTCTCCGACAAAGCGCACCGCCGTACGGAAACGTCAAGCGGGTTTATACCTCGGGCTCCTTTACAGCCTCGGAAAACAATACGGCCCGGCCGGACGCGCTGCTCTAAGCGCCTAGCAGGCCCGGCTGCGTTACCACGAGGGACCGACAATTCCTCCCCGGCCGTTGCCCGAGCCGCAGCGCAGCACTCGGCAGCGGCGGGCACACGGAGCCTCGCGGGCCCTCGGCGGCTACAAAAGGGATCCCTCCGTAGTCAGCAGTCCGACTCGCAAGCACGAGGCACGCGTGGCGAAGTAACATCTCGAGCGACCTTCGGTTCCGCTCCCCTTGACTTGTCGACGGACGCTTCCGGACGAACCTAGGGACAAAGGGAAAACAAAAGGCCCCGGTTTCGCGGGGAAGCAAACCAAAAGGCCTCTTCCCCTCGGCTGCTCCGGCCCCGGAGATGACTGTCACGACACAAGATCAGCCAGACACCTGAGCTGCCGCTGCCTCCCAGCCCTCCCCGGCAGTTAAAAGGCTTGCGGAGAAAGCAGCAGTCGGGGGCGACGGCTGGGGATTCCGCTGCCGGCTGCCTTTTCTCGCTCTGGCCCGCTCGCAGGGGCGGGAAGAGGCTCCTGAGCCACACACACACCCCCCACCCCCCCCCACCCCCCCCCCCCCCGCGACAGCGTTACCGCAGGCCCCGAGGCAGCCTCTCTGCGGCCCGCGGGGGCCGGCAGCCCCAGCCGGCTGCCACGGCTCAGGCCAGCGGCTGGGGGAAAGACAAAGCCCCGCGCAGGGCTGCGGCGGCTGCCCGGGCAGCCCGCAGGCGGCGGCGGGTGGGCGGCGGGGTGGCGCGGGCCGACCCCTCTCCCGGGCGCCGCCGCCACGAGCGAGCACCGGGGCCGCCCCGCCGCCGCTCCTCGCCGAGGTAGCGGCGCGGCTCCGAGAGAAAAAACAAACAAACAAACAAAAAAAACCAAACAAACAAAAAACCACCCACCCAGAAAAGGGCAGCCCCGTGAGGAGCCCGCTGACCACCGTCCCTGCCGGGGAGACGAGAACCGGCGGCAGCCCCGCCGGTCCCGGGCCGGGCCGCCCGCCTGCCTCAGCCCGCCCGCCGCCGGCACCAGGCGCTCCCTGCCGCGGCCGAGCGCCGGGCCGCCACATCCCCCCCCCGACCGGGCCGCTGCCCGCCGGCCCCCGGCCGCCCTTCAGCCCGAGCGCGCCGCCGCACGTCCCGGCCCGAAAGTCTTCCGGGCTCCCGGCGAAGGCTCCGTACCTCCACGGCCGCTCCAGCGCGCCGCGCGGGCCGGGAGTGAACCCGCCTTTCCCGGGCCGGATGCGCCATCTGCCCCTACGCACGAGGCCGGAAGCCCCGCCCCTAGGGGGGGTCAAAGCCGCTTCTGCGCATGCGCCGCCCTCGGTCGGCCAGAAAGGCTTCTGCGCATGCGCCAAAGCGGGATTGCGTCATCTGCCCGTACGCCCGAGGCCGGAAGCCCCGCCCCTTCGGCGTCAAGCCGCGTCTGCGCATGCGCTGCCCTTAGTTTGCCAGAAAGCCCTTCTGCGCATGCGCCGAGGCGTGTTGCGTCATCGGGCTGCGACGAGGCCGGAAGCCCCGCCCCCTTCGGCGTCAAGCCGCGTCTGCGCATGCGCTGCCCTTAGTTTGCCAGAAACCCCTTCTGCGCATGCGCCGAAGCCGGATTGCGTCATCGGCCCGCGACGTGCCCGCAAGCCACGCCCCCTTCGGCGTCAAGCCGCGTCTGCGCATGCGCTGCCCTTACTCCGCCGGGGGGGGGCGCGGTGCTGCCGCCTGGCGAAAAAAATTGGGTACTGCAGCCCGTCTAGCTAACGGACTGCACAGTTTATTATATAGGCACGGCATCAAGAGGGGAACTCTGCCCACGGCCCGTTAGGAAGTTGCCTGGCGTCCCATCTCGGTGGATGAAGTTCTGGCAGCGAACATTCTCGATTCCACTAGTCTAGCGAAAAAGAAAAAAAAAAAAAAAAAAAAAAAAAAAAAATCACTCGAGAGACCAGGCTTACGCTTTTTTTTCCCCCCTTATAAAAACACTAGCAACAGTGCCTGAACGGGAAAAGGGGTCACGAAAGTTTTTATCGTAAAATGGAAGGGCACGAAAGAGAACAGAATTCGACAGACGATACGTAAACCTCTGCAGCTCTTTCCCCGTGCCTATCGGACATCGGTTTCCAAAAACTTTCTCGGGTGAGCGTCTTTTGTCTTTGAGCAGTGCAACCGACGCTTTGCAAACAGCACAAGTCTGCTTTTGAACCATCGTTTCAGACTTTGCAATCCCTTGAGATGGGGCGCTTTGTACTTGAGAGAAACAAAACCCACTCTGAGTCTTTCCTTTAACGATACAGGCCTATTCCCCTTTCCCTTAGAGAAACAACCTACTCGCTTCTGATCTCTCGAGGAATCTTAATACTCCCAACACACTGCGCCGTCAAGATCAACAAAGCAGTTTCCTACCACGTTGCCAGCGAGCGATAGGACCGTCTCGAGACGAAGTTTCCTCGGACAAAAACCCGAGCGATCTATCTTCAAGACTCGGTCCAAACGGCTCCGTCACCGTTCCATCGCAGTCCCCTTCGGCTCCACACCACTGCCTTGTGGGAACGCCCCCTAGAAAAAAAGAAACGCTTTCATCAGGGTAACAAGCAGAATACAGCTCTAGCCTTGAGGACGGCTGGCACGCACACGGCCTGTATCGCCGCAGTCCCCTGAGCCGCAGCTCAGCGCGCGCCGACAGCGGTGACGGAGGACGCGCTGAAGGCGAAAAGCCGAAAGCCAACCCCCCGAAGCCCAGAACCGTGCTCAGGCACCCGGGAGTTAAGCCTAAAACCGGTTGAAAGAGCTGCCTCCTACCTGTTCCCCCCGCCACCTCTCCCCCTCCGAGGCCAGCAACCTTTCCTCGCGATCCCTTTTCGCAAACAAAAGACGGACGCCTGCGGCCTCAGCTCGGTACCGAAGCACCACGCTGCGCTTGCCGGCGGCGTGCTCTCTCACAAGGCTGACAGCTTCTCTGCACGCAACAGCCGAGGCCCTGTGAAAGGGGAGGAAGGCAAACACCCATCACGTCTCGCCGGGGTCAGGAGGGAGTCGGGGTGCGCTGCGGTCAGAGCCCAACGCCTTCCCCAGAGGAATTACCGGGCCACAACAAGAGGCAGGAGCGATCGGCAGACAGGCAGGTAACACGCACGGCAGCGATACCCACGGCAGACTGGCAGGACGCTTCCAGCCGCTTCACCCCGCCGCTTTGTTCCGAATTTCGTTAAAAGGCAATCCGATTCTTAAGGCTCACTCTGCTTTGAGGAGCTGCTGGAGAAAGGCTAACACGTGGCATTGGCGTTACCGTCGGAATTCCGGCGTAAAAATCACGGCAAAGCCGTGCCTTGTCAAGCGGCTTCCCAAGCAGGCTCTGGAGCCTTTCCACGAGACGGGCAAAGCCGGAGTCCCGCGGGAACCCTGTGCCAGCTCCGTCAGTAGGGCCCAGCTCTCCGACAAAGCGCACCGCCGTACGGAAACGTCAAGCGGGTTTATACCTCGGGCTCCTTTACAGCCTCGGAAAACAATACGGCCCGGCCGGACGCGCTGCTCTAAGCGCCTAGCAGGCCCGGCTGCGTTACCACGAGGGACCGACAATTCCTCCCCGGCCGTTGCCCGAGCCGCAGCGCAGCACTCGGCAGCGGCGGGCACACGGAGCCTCGCGGGCCCTCGGCGGCTACAAAAGGGATCCCTCCGTAGTCAGCAGTCCGACTCGCAAGCACGAGGCACGCGTGGCGAAGTAACATCTCGAGCGACCTTCGGTTCCGCTCCCCTTGACTTGTCGACGGACGCTTCCGGACGAACCTAGGGACAAAGGGAAAACAAAAGGCCCCGGTTTCGCGGGGAAGCAAACCAAAAGGCCTCTTCCCCTCGGCTGCTCCGGCCCCGGAGATGACTGTCACGACACAAGATCAGCCAGACACCTGAGCTGCCGCTGCCTCCCAGCCCTCCCCGGCAGTTAAAAGGCTTGCGGAGAAAGCAGCAGTCGGGGGCGACGGCTGGGGATTCCGCTGCCGGCTGCCTTTTCTCGCTCTGGCCCGCTCGCAGGGGCGGGAAGAGGCTCCTGAGCCACACACACACCCCCCACCCCCCCCCCACCCCCCCCCCCCCCGCGACAGCGTTACCGCAGGCCCCGAGGCAGCCTCTCTGCGGCCCGCGGGGGCCGGCAGCCCCAGCCGGCTGCCACGGCTCAGGCCAGCGGCTGGGGGAAAGACAAAGCCCCGCGCAGGGCTGCGGCGGCTGCCCGGGCAGCCCGCAGGCGGCGGCGGGTGGGCGGCGGGGTGGCGCGGGCCGACCCCTCTCCCGGGCGCCGCCGCCACGAGCGAGCACCGGGGCCGCCCCGCCGCCGCTCCTCGCCGAGGTAGCGGCGCGGCTCCGAGAGAAAAAACAAACAAACAAACAAAAAAAACCAAACAAACAAAAAACCACCCACCCAGAAAAGGGCAGCCCCGTGAGGAGCCCGCTGACCACCGTCCCTGCCGGGGAGACGAGAACCGGCGGCAGCCCCGCCGGTCCCGGGCCGGGCCGCCCGCCTGCCTCAGCCCGCCCGCCGCCGGCACCAGGCGCTCCCTGCCGCGGCCGAGCGCCGGGCCGCCACATCCCCCCCCCGACCGGGCCGCTGCCCGCCGGCCCCCGGCCGCCCTTCAGCCCGAGCGCGCCGCCGCACGTCCCGGCCCGAAAGTCTTCCGGGCTCCCGGCGAAGGCTCCGTACCTCCACGGCCGCTCCAGCGCGCCGCGCGGGCCGGGAGTGAACCCGCCTTTCCCGGGCCGGATGCGCCATCTGCCCCTACGCACGAGGCCGGAAGCCCCGCCCCTAGGGGGGGTCAAAGCCGCTTCTGCGCATGCGCCGCCCTCGGTCGGCCAGAAAGGCTTCTGCGCATGCGCCAAAGCGGGATTGCGTCATCTGCCCGTACGCCCGAGGCCGGAAGCCCCGCCCCTTCGGCGTCAAGCCGCGTCTGCGCATGCGCTGCCCTTAGTTTGCCAGAAAGCCCTTCTGCGCATGCGCCGAGGCGTGTTGCGTCATCGGGCTGCGACGAGGCCGGAAGCCCCGCCCCCTTCGGCGTCAAGCCGCGTCTGCGCATGCGCTGCCCTTAGTTTGCCAGAAACCCCTTCTGCGCATGCGCCGAAGCCGGATTGCGTCATCGGCCCGCGACGTGCCCGCAAGCCACGCCCCCTTCGGCGTCAAGCCGCGTCTGCGCATGCGCTGCCCTTACTCCGCCGGGGGGGGGCGCGGTGCTGCCGCCTGGCGAAAAAAATTGGGTACTGCAGCCCGTCTAGCTAACGGACTGCACAGTTTATTATATAGGCACGGCATCAAGAGGGGAACTCTGCCCACGGCCCGTTAGGAAGTTGCCTGGCGTCCCATCTCGGTGGATGAAGTTCTGGCAGCGAACATTCTCGATTCCACTAGTCTAGCGAAAAAGAAAAAAAAAAAAAAAAAAAAAAAAAAAAAAATCACTCGAGAGACCAGGCTTACGCTTTTTTTTCCCCCCTTATAAAAACACTAGCAACAGTGCCTGAACGGGAAAAGGGGTCACGAAAGTTTTTATCGTAAAATGGAAGGGCACGAAAGAGAACAGAATTCGACAGACGATACGTAAACCTCTGCAGCTCTTTCCCCGTGCCTATCGGACATCGGTTTCCAAAAACTTTCTCGGGTGAGCGTCTTTTGTCTTTGAGCAGTGCAACCGACGCTTTGCAAACAGCACAAGTCTGCTTTTGAACCATCGTTTCAGACTTTGCAATCCCTTGAGATGGGGCGCTTTGTACTTGAGAGAAACAAAACCCACTCTGAGTCCTTTCCTTTAACGATACAGGCCTATTCCCCTTTCCCTTAGAGAAACAACCTACTCGCTTCTGATCTCTCGAGGAATCTTAATACTCCCAACACACTGCGCCGTCAAGATCAACAAAGCAGTTTCCTACCACGTTGCCAGCGAGCGATAGGACCGTCTCGAGACGAAGTTTCCTCGGACAAAAACCCGAGCGATCTATCTTCAAGACTCGGTCCAAACGGCTCCGTCACCGTTCCATCGCAGTCCCCTTCGGCTCCACACCACTGCCTTGTGGGAACGCCCCCTAGAAAAAAAGAAACGCTTTCATCAGGGTAACAAGCAGAATACAGCTCTAGCCTTGAGGACGGCTGGCACGCACACGGCCTGTATCGCCGCAGTCCCCTGAGCCGCAGCTCAGCGCGCGCCGACAGCGGTGACGGAGGACGCGCTGAAGGCGAAAAGCCGAAAGCCAACCCCCCGAAGCCCAGAACCGTGCTCAGGCACCCGGGAGTTAAGCCTAAAACCGGTTGAAAGAGCTGCCTCCTACCTGTTCCCCCGCCACCTCTCCCCCTCCGAGGCCAGCAACCTTTCCTCGCGATCCCTTTTCGCAAACAAAAGACGGACGCCTGCGGCCTCAGCTCGGTACCGAAGCACCACGCTGCGCTTGCCGGCGGCGTGCTCTCTCACAAGGCTGACAGCTTCTCTGCACGCAACAGCCGAGGCCCTGTGAAAGGGGAGGAAGGCAAACACCCATCACGTCTCGCCGGGGTCAGGAGGGAGTCGGGGTGCGCTGCGGTCAGAGCCCAACGCCTTCCCCAGAGGAATTACCGGGCCACAACAAGAGGCAGGAGCGATCGGCAGACAGGCAGGTAACACGCACGGCAGCGATACCCACGGCAGACTGGCAGGACGCTTCCAGCCGCTTCACCCCGCCGCTTTGTTCCGAATTTCGTTAAAAGGCAATCCGATTCTTAAGGCTCACTCTGCTTTGAGGAGCTGCTGGAGAAAGGCTAACACGTGGCATTGGCGTTACCGTCGGAATTCCGGCGTAAAAATCACGGCAAAGCCGTGCCTTGTCAAGCGGCTTCCCAAGCAGGCTCTGGAGCCTTTCCACGAGACGGGCAAAGCCGGAGTCCCGCGGGAACCCTGTGCCAGCTCCGTCAGTAGGGCCCAGCTCTCCGACAAAGCGCACCGCCGTACGGAAACGTCAAGCGGGTTTATACCTCGGGCTCCTTTACAGCCTCGGAAAACAATACGGCCCGGCCGGACGCGCTGCTCTAAGCGCCTAGCAGGCCCGGCTGCGTTACCACGAGGGACCGACAATTCCTCCCCGGCCGTTGCCCGAGCCGCAGCGCAGCACTCGGCAGCGGCGGGCACACGGAGCCTCGCGGGCCCTCGGCGGCTACAAAAGGGATCCCTCCGTAGTCAGCAGTCCGACTCGCAAGCACGAGGCACGCGTGGCGAAGTAACATCTCGAGCGACCTTCGGTTCCGCTCCCCTTGACTTGTCGACGGACGCTTCCGGACGAACCTAGGGACAAAGGGAAAACAAAAGGCCCCGGTTTCGCGGGGAAGCAAACCAAAAGGCCTCTTCCCCTCGGCTGCTCCGGCCCCGGAGATGACTGTCACGACACAAGATCAGCCAGACACCTGAGCTGCCGCTGCCTCCCAGCCCTCCCCGGCAGTTAAAAGGCTTGCGGAGAAAGCAGCAGTCGGGGGCGACGGCTGGGGATTCCGCTGCCGGCTGCCTTTTCTCGCTCTGGCCCGCTCGCAGGGGCGGGAAGAGGCTCCTGAGCCACACACACACCCCCCACCCCCCCCCCACCCACCCCCCCCGCGACAGCGTTACCGCAGGCCCCGAGGCAGCCTCTCTGCGGCCCGCGGGGGCCGGCAGCCCCAGCCGGCTGCCACGGCTCAGGCCAGCGGCTGGGGGAAAGACAAAGCCCCGCGCAGGGCTGCGGCGGCTGCCCGGGCAGCCCGCAGGCGGCGGCGGGTGGGCGGCGGGGTGGCGCGGGCCGACCCCTCTCCCGGGCGCCGCCGCCACGAGCGAGCACCGGGGCCGCCCCGCCGCCGCTCCTCGCCGAGGTAGCGGCGCGGCTCCGAGAGAAAAAACAAACAAACAAACAAAAAAAACCAAACAAACAAAAAACCACCCACCCAGAAAAGGGCAGCCCCGTGAGGAGCCCGCTGACCACCGTCCCTGCCGGGGAGACGAGAACCGGCGGCAGCCCCGCCGGTCCCGGGCCGGGCCGCCCGCCTGCCTCAGCCCGCCCGCCGCCGGCACCAGGCGCTCCCTGCCGCGGCCGAGCGCCGGGCCGCCACATCCCCCCCCCGACCGGGCCGCTGCCCGCCGGCCCCCGGCCGCCCTTCAGCCCGAGCGCGCCGCCGCACGTCCCGGCCCGAAAGTCTTCCGGGCTCCCGGCGAAGGCTCCGTACCTCCACGGCCGCTCCAGCGCGCCGCGCGGGCCGGGAGTGAACCCGCCTTTCCCGGGCCGGATGCGCCATCTGCCCCTACGCACGAGGCCGGAAGCCCCGCCCCTAGGGGGGGTCAAAGCCGCTTCTGCGCATGCGCCGCCCTCGGTCGGCCAGAAAGGCTTCTGCGCATGCGCCAAAGCGGGATTGCGTCATCTGCCCGTACGCCCGAGGCCGGAAGCCCCGCCCCTTCGGCGTCAAGCCGCGTCTGCGCATGCGCTGCCCTTAGTTTGCCAGAAAGCCCTTCTGCGCATGCGCCGAGGCGTGTTGCGTCATCGGGCTGCGACGAGGCCGGAAGCCCCGCCCCCTTCGGCGTCAAGCCGCGTCTGCGCATGCGCTGCCCTTAGTTTGCCAGAAACCCCTTCTGCGCATGCGCCGAAGCCGGATTGCGTCATCGGCCCGCGACGTGCCCGCAAGCCACGCCCCCTTCGGCGTCAAGCCGCGTCTGCGCATGCGCTGCCCTTACTCCGCCGGGGGGGGGCGCGGTGCTGCCGCCTGGCGAAAAAAATTGGGTACTGCAGCCCGTCTAGCTAACGGACTGCACAGTTTATTATATAGGCACGGCATCAAGAGGGGAACTCTGCCCACGGCCCGTTAGGAAGTTGCCTGGCGTCCCATCTCGGTGGATGAAGTTCTGGCAGCGAACATTCTCGATTCCACTAGTCTAGCGAAAAAGAAAAAAAAAAAAAAAAAAAAAAAAAAAAAAATCACTCGAGAGACCAGGCTTACGCTTTTTTTTCCCCCCTTATAAAAACACTAGCAACAGTGCCTGAACGGGAAAAGGGGTCACGAAAGTTTTTATCGTAAAATGGAAGGGCACGAAAGAGAACAGAATTCGACAGACGATACGTAAACCTCTGCAGCTCTTTCCCCGTGCCTATCGGACATCGGTTTCCAAAAACTTTCTCGGGTGAGCGTCTTTTGTCTTTGAGCAGTGCAACCGACGCTTTGCAAACAGCACAAGTCTGCTTTTGAACCATCGTTTCAGACTTTGCAATCCCTTGAGATGGGGCGCTTTGTACTTGAGAGAAACAAAACCCACTCTGAGTCTTTCCTTTAACGATACAGGCCTATTCCCCTTTCCCTTAGAGAAACAACCTACTCGCTTCTGATCTCTCGAGGAATCTTAATACTCCCAACACACTGCGCCGTCAAGATCAACAAAGCAGTTTCCTACCACGTTGCCAGCGAGCGATAGGACCGTCTCGAGACGAAGTTTCCTCGGACAAAAACCCGAGCGATCTATCTTCAAGACTCGGTCCAAACGGCTCCGTCACCGTTCCATCGCAGTCCCCTTCGGCTCCACACCACTGCCTTGTGGGAACGCCCCCTAGAAAAAAAGAAACGCTTTCATCAGGGTAACAAGCAGAATACAGCTCTAGCCTTGAGGACGGCTGGCACGCACACGGCCTGTATCGCCGCAGTCCCCTGAGCCGCAGCTCAGCGCGCGCCGACAGCGGTGACGGAGGACGCGCTGAAGGCGAAAAGCCGAAAGCCAACCCCCCGAAGCCCAGAACCGTGCTCAGGCACCCGGGAGTTAAGCCTAAAACCGGTTGAAAGAGCTGCCTCCTACCTGTTCCCCCGCCACCTCTCCCCCTCCGAGGCCAGCAACCTTTCCTCGCGATCCCTTTTCGCAAACAAAAGACGGACGCCTGCGGCCTCAGCTCGGTACCGAAGCACCACGCTGCGCTTGCCGGCGGCGTGCTCTCTCACAAGGCTGACAGCTTCTCTGCACGCAACAGCCGAGGCCCTGTGAAAGGGGAGGAAGGCAAACACCCATCACGTCTCGCCGGGGTCAGGAGGGAGTCGGGGTGCGCTGCGGTCAGAGCCCAACGCCTTCCCCAGAGGAATTACCGGGCCACAACAAGAGGCAGGAGCGATCGGCAGACAGGCAGGTAACACGCACGGCAGCGATACCCACGGCAGACTGGCAGGACGCTTCCAGCCGCTTCACCCCGCCGCTTTGTTCCGAATTTCGTTAAAAGGCAATCCGATTCTTAAGGCTCACTCTGCTTTGAGGAGCTGCTGGAGAAAGGCTAACACGTGGCATTGGCGTTACCGTCGGAATTCCGGCGTAAAAATCACGGCAAAGCCGTGCCTTGTCAAGCGGCTTCCCAAGCAGGCTCTGGAGCCTTTCCACGAGACGGGCAAAGCCGGAGTCCCGCGGGAACCCTGTGCCAGCTCCGTCAGTAGGGCCCAGCTCTCCGACAAAGCGCACCGCCGTACGGAAACGTCAAGCGGGTTTATACCTCGGGCTCCTTTACAGCCTCGGAAAACAATACGGCCCGGCCGGACGCGCTGCTCTAAGCGCCTAGCAGGCCCGGCTGCGTTACCACGAGGGACCGACAATTCCTCCCCGGCCGTTGCCCGAGCCGCAGCGCAGCACTCGGCAGCGGCGGGCACACGGAGCCTCGCGGGCCCTCGGCGGCTACAAAAGGGATCCCTCCGTAGTCAGCAGTCCGACTCGCAAGCACGAGGCACGCGTGGCGAAGTAACATCTCGAGCGACCTTCGGTTCCGCTCCCCTTGACTTGTCGACGGACGCTTCCGGACGAACCTAGGGACAAAGGGAAAACAAAAGGCCCCGGTTTCGCGGGGAAGCAAACCAAAAGGCCTCTTCCCCTCGGCTGCTCCGGCCCCGGAGATGACTGTCACGACACAAGATCAGCCAGACACCTGAGCTGCCGCTGCCTCCCAGCCCTCCCCGGCAGTTAAAAGGCTTGCGGAGAAAGCAGCAGTCGGGGGCGACGGCTGGGGATTCCGCTGCCGGCTGCCTTTTCTCGCTCTGGCCCGCTCGCAGGGGCGGGAAGAGGCTCCTGAGCCACACACACACCCCCCACCCCCCCCCCACCCCCCCCCCCCCGCGACAGCGTTACCGCAGGCCCCGAGGCAGCCTCTCTGCGGCCCGCGGGGGCCGGCAGCCCCAGCCGGCTGCCACGGCTCAGGCCAGCGGCTGGGGGAAAGACAAAGCCCCGCGCAGGGCTGCGGCGGCTGCCCGGGCAGCCCGCAGGCGGCGGCGGGTGGGCGGCGGGGTGGCGCGGGCCGACCCCTCTCCCGGGCGCCGCCGCCACGAGCGAGCACCGGGGCCGCCCCGCCGCCGCTCCTCGCCGAGGTAGCGGCGCGGCTCCGAGAGAAAAAACAAACAAACAAACAAAAAAAACCAAACAAACAAAAAACCACCCACCCAGAAAAGGGCAGCCCCGTGAGGAGCCCGCTGACCACCGTCCCTGCCGGGGAGACGAGAACCGGCGGCAGCCCCGCCGGTCCCGGGCCGGGCCGCCCGCCTGCCTCAGCCCGCCCGCCGCCGGCACCAGGCGCTCCCTGCCGCGGCCGAGCGCCGGGCCGCCACATCCCCCCCCCGACCGGGCCGCTGCCCGCCGGCCCCCGGCCGCCCTTCAGCCCGAGCGCGCCGCCGCACGTCCCGGCCCGAAAGTCTTCCGGGCTCCCGGCGAAGGCTCCGTACCTCCACGGCCGCTCCAGCGCGCCGCGCGGGCCGGGAGTGAACCCGCCTTTCCCGGGCCGGATGCGCCATCTGCCCCTACGCACGAGGCCGGAAGCCCCGCCCCTAGGGGGGGTCAAAGCCGCTTCTGCGCATGCGCCGCCCTCGGTCGGCCAGAAAGGCTTCTGCGCATGCGCCAAAGCGGGATTGCGTCATCTGCCCGTACGCCCGAGGCCGGAAGCCCCGCCCCTTCGGCGTCAAGCCGCGTCTGCGCATGCGCTGCCCTTAGTTTGCCAGAAAGCCCTTCTGCGCATGCGCCGAGGCGTGTTGCGTCATCGGGCTGCGAC
Organism: Falco biarmicus; assembly: GCF_023638135.1. Taxonomy (NCBI): domain Eukaryota; kingdom Metazoa; phylum Chordata; class Aves; order Falconiformes; family Falconidae; genus Falco; species Falco biarmicus. The sequence continues at coordinate 57,670 of NC_079301.1, read as the reverse complement.
GAGGCCGGAAGCCCCGCCCCCTTCGGCGTCAAGCCGCGTCTGCGCATGCGCTGCCCTTAGTTTGCCAGAAACCCCTTCTGCGCATGCGCCGAAGCCGGATTGCGTCATCGGCCCGCGACGTGCCCGCAAGCCACGCCCCCTTCGGCGTCAAGCCGCGTCTGCGCATGCGCTGCCCTTACTCCGCCGGGGGGGGGCGCGGTGCTGCCGCCTGGCGAAAAAAATTGGGTACTGCAGCCCGTCTAGCTAACGGACTGCACAGTTTATTATATAGGCACGGCATCAAGAGGGGAACTCTGCCCACGGCCCGTTAGGAAGTTGCCTGGCGTCCCATCTCGGTGGATGAAGTTCTGGCAGCGAACATTCTCGATTCCACTAGTCTAGCGAAAAAGAAAAAAAAAAAAAAAAAAAAAAAAAAAAAAATCACTCGAGAGACCAGGCTTACGCTTTTTTTTCCCCCCTTATAAAAACACTAGCAACAGTGCCTGAACGGGAAAAGGGGTCACGAAAGTTTTTATCGTAAAATGGAAGGGCACGAAAGAGAACAGAATTCGACAGACGATACGTAAACCTCTGCAGCTCTTTCCCCGTGCCTATCGGACATCGGTTTCCAAAAACTTTCTCGGGTGAGCGTCTTTTGTCTTTGAGCAGTGCAACCGACGCTTTGCAAACAGCACAAGTCTGCTTTTGAACCATCGTTTCAGACTTTGCAATCCCTTGAGATGGGGCGCTTTGTACTTGAGAGAAACAAAACCCACTCTGAGTCTTTCCTTTAACGATACAGGCCTATTCCCCTTTCCCTTAGAGAAACAACCTACTCGCTTCTGATCTCTCGAGGAATCTTAATACTCCCAACACACTGCGCCGTCAAGATCAACAAAGCAGTTTCCTACCACGTTGCCAGCGAGCGATAGGACCGTCTCGAGACGAAGTTTCCTCGGACAAAAACCCGAGCGATCTATCTTCAAGACTCGGTCCAAACGGCTCCGTCACCGTTCCATCGCAGTCCCCTTCGGCTCCACACCACTGCCTTGTGGGAACGCCCCCTAGAAAAAAAGAAACGCTTTCATCAGGGTAACAAGCAGAATACAGCTCTAGCCTTGAGGACGGCTGGCACGCACACGGCCTGTATCGCCGCAGTCCCCTGAGCCGCAGCTCAGCGCGCGCCGACAGCGGTGACGGAGGACGCGCTGAAGGCGAAAAGCCGAAAGCCAACCCCCCGAAGCCCAGAACCGTGCTCAGGCACCCGGGAGTTAAGCCTAAAACCGGTTGAAAGAGCTGCCTCCTACCTGTTCCCCCCGCCACCTCTCCCCCTCCGAGGCCAGCAACCTTTCCTCGCGATCCCTTTTCGCAAACAAAAGACGGACGCCTGCGGCCTCAGCTCGGTACCGAAGCACCACGCTGCGCTTGCCGGCGGCGTGCTCTCTCACAAGGCTGACAGCTTCTCTGCACGCAACAGCCGAGGCCCTGTGAAAGGGGAGGAAGGCAAACACCCATCACGTCTCGCCGGGGTCAGGAGGGAGTCGGGGTGCGCTGCGGTCAGAGCCCAACGCCTTCCCCAGAGGAATTACCGGGCCACAACAAGAGGCAGGAGCGATCGGCAGACAGGCAGGTAACACGCACGGCAGCGATACCCACGGCAGACTGGCAGGACGCTTCCAGCCGCTTCACCCCGCCGCTTTGTTCCGAATTTCGTTAAAAGGCAATCCGATTCTTAAGGCTCACTCTGCTTTGAGGAGCTGCTGGAGAAAGGCTAACACGTGGCATTGGCGTTACCGTCGGAATTCCGGCGTAAAAATCACGGCAAAGCCGTGCCTTGTCAAGCGGCTTCCCAAGCAGGCTCTGGAGCCTTTCCACGAGACGGGCAAAGCCGGAGTCCCGCGGGAACCCTGTGCCAGCTCCGTCAGTAGGGCCCAGCTCTCCGACAAAGCGCACCGCCGTACGGAAACGTCAAGCGGGTTTATACCTCGGGCTCCTTTACAGCCTCGGAAAACAATACGGCCCGGCCGGACGCGCTGCTCTAAGCGCCTAGCAGGCCCGGCTGCGTTACCACGAGGGACCGACAATTCCTCCCCGGCCGTTGCCCGAGCCGCAGCGCAGCACTCGGCAGCGGCGGGCACACGGAGCCTCGCGGGCCCTCGGCGGCTACAAAAGGGATCCCTCCGTAGTCAGCAGTCCGACTCGCAAGCACGAGGCACGCGTGGCGAAGTAACATCTCGAGCGACCTTCGGTTCCGCTCCCCTTGACTTGTCGACGGACGCTTCCGGACGAACCTAGGGACAAAGGGAAAACAAAAGGCCCCGGTTTCGCGGGGAAGCAAACCAAAAGGCCTCTTCCCCTCGGCTGCTCCGGCCCCGGAGATGACTGTCACGACACAAGATCAGCCAGACACCTGAGCTGCCGCTGCCTCCCAGCCCTCCCCGGCAGTTAAAAGGCTTGCGGAGAAAGCAGCAGTCGGGGGCGACGGCTGGGGATTCCGCTGCCGGCTGCCTTTTCTCGCTCTGGCCCGCTCGCAGGGGCGGGAAGAGGCTCCTGAGCCACACACACACCCCCCACCCCCCCCCCACCCCCCCCCCCCCGCGACAGCGTTACCGCAGGCCCCGAGGCAGCCTCTCTGCGGCCCGCGGGGGCCGGCAGCCCCAGCCGGCTGCCACGGCTCAGGCCAGCGGCTGGGGGAAAGACAAAGCCCCGCGCAGGGCTGCGGCGGCTGCCCGGGCAGCCCGCAGGCGGCGGCGGGTGGGCGGCGGGGTGGCGCGGGCCGACCCCTCTCCCGGGCGCCGCCGCCACGAGCGAGCACCGGGGCCGCCCCGCCGCCGCTCCTCGCCGAGGTAGCGGCGCGGCTCCGAGAGAAAAAACAAACAAACAAACAAAAAAAACCAAACAAACAAAAAACCACCCACCCAGAAAAGGGCAGCCCCGTGAGGAGCCCGCTGACCACCGTCCCTGCCGGGGAGACGAGAACCGGCGGCAGCCCCGCCGGTCCCGGGCCGGGCCGCCCGCCTGCCTCAGCCCGCCCGCCGCCGGCACCAGGCGCTCCCTGCCGCGGCCGAGCGCCGGGCCGCCACATCCCCCCCCCGACCGGGCCGCTGCCCGCCGGCCCCCGGCCGCCCTTCAGCCCGAGCGCGCCGCCGCACGTCCCGGCCCGAAAGTCTTCCGGGCTCCCGGCGAAGGCTCCGTACCTCCACGGCCGCTCCAGCGCGCCGCGCGGGCCGGGAGTGAACCCGCCTTTCCCGGGCCGGATGCGCCATCTGCCCCTACGCACGAGGCCGGAAGCCCCGCCCCTAGGGGGGGTCAAAGCCGCTTCTGCGCATGCGCCGCCCTCGGTCGGCCAGAAAGGCTTCTGCGCATGCGCCAAAGCGGGATTGCGTCATCTGCCCGTACGCCCGAGGCCGGAAGCCCCGCCCCTTCGGCGTCAAGCCGCGTCTGCGCATGCGCTGCCCTTAGTTTGCCAGAAAGCCCTTCTGCGCATGCGCCGAGGCGTGTTGCGTCATCGGGCTGCGACGAGGCCGGAAGCCCCGCCCCCTTCGGCGTCAAGCCGCGTCTGCGCATGCGCTGCCCTTAGTTTGCCAGAAACCCCTTCTGCGCATGCGCCGAAGCCGGATTGCGTCATCGGCCCGCGACGTGCCCGCAAGCCACGCCCCCTTCGGCGTCAAGCCGCGTCTGCGCATGCGCTGCCCTTACTCCGCCGGGGGGGGGCGCGGTGCTGCCGCCTGGCGAAAAAAATTGGGTACTGCAGCCCGTCTAGCTAACGGACTGCACAGTTTATTATATAGGCACGGCATCAAGAGGGGAACTCTGCCCACGGCCCGTTAGGAAGTTGCCTGGCGTCCCATCTCGGTGGATGAAGTTCTGGCAGCGAACATTCTCGATTCCACTAGTCTAGCGAAAAAGAAAAAAAAAAAAAAAAAAAAAAAAAAAAAAATCACTCGAGAGACCAGGCTTACGCTTTTTTTTCCCCCCTTATAAAAACACTAGCAACAGTGCCTGAACGGGAAAAGGGGTCACGAAAGTTTTTATCGTAAAATGGAAGGGCACGAAAGAGAACAGAATTCGACAGACGATACGTAAACCTCTGCAGCTCTTTCCCCGTGCCTATCGGACATCGGTTTCCAAAAACTTTCTCGGGTGAGCGTCTTTCGTCTTTGAGCAGTGCAACCGACGCTTTGCAAACAGCACAAGTCTGCTTTTGAACCATCGTTTCAGACTTTGCAATCCCTTGAGATGGGGCGCTTTGTACTTGAGAGAAACAAAACCCACTCTGAGTCTTTCCTTTAACGATACAGGCCTATTCCCCTTTCCCTTAGAGAAACAACCTACTCGCTTCTGATCTCTCGAGGAATCTTAATACTCCCAACACACTGCGCCGTCAAGATCAACAAAGCAGTTTCCTACCACGTTGCCAGCGAGCGATAGGACCGTCTCGAGACGAAGTTTCCTCGGACAAAAACCCGAGCGATCTATCTTCAAGACTCGGTCCAAACGGCTCCGTCACCGTTCCATCGCAGTCCCCTTCGGCTCCACACCACTGCCTTGTGGGAACGCCCCCTAGAAAAAAAGAAACGCTTTCATCAGGGTAACAAGCAGAATACAGCTCTAGCCTTGAGGACGGCTGGCACGCACACGGCCTGTATCGCCGCAGTCCCCTGAGCCGCAGCTCAGCGCGCGCCGACAGCGGTGACGGAGGACGCGCTGAAGGCGAAAAGCCGAAAGCCAACCCCCCGAAGCCCAGAACCGTGCTCAGGCACCCGGGAGTTAAGCCTAAAACCGGTTGAAAGAGCTGCCTCCTACCTGTTCCCCCGCCACCTCTCCCCCTCCGAGGCCAGCAACCTTTCCTCGCGATCCCTTTTCGCAAACAAAAGACGGACGCCTGCGGCCTCAGCTCGGTACCGAAGCACCACGCTGCGCTTGCCGGCGGCGTGCTCTCTCACAAGGCTGACAGCTTCTCTGCACGCAACAGCCGAGGCCCTGTGAAAGGGGAGGAAGGCAAACACCCATCACGTCTCGCCGGGGTCAGGAGGGAGTCGGGGTGCGCTGCGGTCAGAGCCCAACGCCTTCCCCAGAGGAATTACCGGGCCACAACAAGAGGCAGGAGCGATCGGCAGACAGGCAGGTAACACGCACGGCAGCGATACCCACGGCAGACTGGCAGGACGCTTCCAGCCGCTTCACCCCGCCGCTTTGTTCCGAATTTCGTTAAAAGGCAATCCGATTCTTAAGGCTCACTCTGCTTTGAGGAGCTGCTGGAGAAAGGCTAACACGTGGCATTGGCGTTACCGTCGGAATTCCGGCGTAAAAATCACGGCAAAGCCGTGCCTTGTCAAGCGGCTTCCCAAGCAGGCTCTGGAGCCTTTCCACGAGACGGGCAAAGCCGGAGTCCCGCGGGAACCCTGTGCCAGCTCCGTCAGTAGGGCCCAGCTCTCCGACAAAGCGCACCGCCGTACGGAAACGTCAAGCGGGTTTATACCTCGGGCTCCTTTACAGCCTCGGAAAACAATACGGCCCGGCCGGACGCGCTGCTCTAAGCGCCTAGCAGGCCCGGCTGCGTTACCACGAGGGACCGACAATTCCTCCCCGGCCGTTGCCCGAGCCGCAGCGCAGCACTCGGCAGCGGCGGGCACACGGAGCCTCGCGGGCCCTCGGCGGCTACAAAAGGGATCCCTCCGTAGTCAGCAGTCCGACTCGCAAGCACGAGGCACGCGTGGCGAAGTAACATCTCGAGCGACCTTCGGTTCCGCTCCCCTTGACTTGTCGACGGACGCTTCCGGACGAACCTAGGGACAAAGGGAAAACAAAAGGCCCCGGTTTCGCGGGGAAGCAAACCAAAAGGCCTCTTCCCCTCGGCTGCTCCGGCCCCGGAGATGACTGTCACGACACAAGATCAGCCAGACACCTGAGCTGCCGCTGCCTCCCAGCCCTCCCCGGCAGTTAAAAGGCTTGCGGAGAAAGCAGCAGTCGGGGGCGACGGCTGGGGATTCCGCTGCCGGCTGCCTTTTCTCGCTCTGGCCCGCTCGCAGGGGCGGGAAGAGGCTCCTGAGCCACACACACACCCCCCACCCCCCCCCCACCCACCCCCCCCGCGACAGCGTTACCGCAGGCCCCGAGGCAGCCTCTCTGCGGCCCGCGGGGGCCGGCAGCCCCAGCCGGCTGCCACGGCTCAGGCCAGCGGCTGGGGGAAAGACAAAGCCCCGCGCAGGGCTGCGGCGGCTGCCCGGGCAGCCCGCAGGCGGCGGCGGGTGGGCGGCGGGGTGGCGCGGGCCGACCCCTCTCCCGGGCGCCGCCGCCACGAGCGAGCACCGGGGCCGCCCCGCCGCCGCTCCTCGCCGAGGTAGCGGCGCGGCTCCGAGAGAAAAAACAAACAAACAAACAAAAAAAACCAAACAAACAAAAAACCACCCACCCAGAAAAGGGCAGCCCCGTGAGGAGCCCGCTGACCACCGTCCCTGCCGGGGAGACGAGAACCGGCGGCAGCCCCGCCGGTCCCGGGCCGGGCCGCCCGCCTGCCTCAGCCCGCCCGCCGCCGGCACCAGGCGCTCCCTGCCGCGGCCGAGCGCCGGGCCGCCACATCCCCCCCCCGACCGGGCCGCTGCCCGCCGGCCCCCGGCCGCCCTTCAGCCCGAGCGCGCCGCCGCACGTCCCGGCCCGAAAGTCTTCCGGGCTCCCGGCGAAGGCTCCGTACCTCCACGGCCGCTCCAGCGCGCCGCGCGGGCCGGGAGTGAACCCGCCTTTCCCGGGCCGGATGCGCCATCTGCCCCTACGCACGAGGCCGGAAGCCCCGCCCCTAGGGGGGGTCAAAGCCGCTTCTGCGCATGCGCCGCCCTCGGTCGGCCAGAAAGGCTTCTGCGCATGCGCCAAAGCGGGATTGCGTCATCTGCCCGTACGCCCGAGGCCGGAAGCCCCGCCCCTTCGGCGTCAAGCCGCGTCTGCGCATGCGCTGCCCTTAGTTTGCCAGAAAGCCCTTCTGCGCATGCGCCGAGGCGTGTTGCGTCATCGGGCTGCGACGAGGCCGGAAGCCCCGCCCCCTTCGGCGTCAAGCCGCGTCTGCGCATGCGCTGCCCTTAGTTTGCCAGAAACCCCTTCTGCGCATGCGCCGAAGCCGGATTGCGTCATCGGCCCGCGACGTGCCCGCAAGCCACGCCCCCTTCGGCGTCAGCCGCGTCTGCGCATGCGCTGCCCTTACTCCGCCGGGGGGGGGCGCGGTGCTGCCGCCTGGCGAAAAAAATTGGGTACTGCAGCCCGTCTAGCTAACGGACTGCACAGTTTATTATATAGGCACGGCATCAAGAGGGGAACTCTGCCCACGGCCCGTTAGGAAGTTGCCTGGCGTCCCATCTCGGTGGATGAAGTTCTGGCAGCGAACATTCTCGATTCCACTAGTCTAGCGAAAAAGAAAAAAAAAAAAAAAAAAAAAAAAAAAAAATCACTCGAGAGACCAGGCTTACGCTTTTTTTTCCCCCCTTATAAAAACACTAGCAACAGTGCCTGAACGGGAAAAGGGGTCACGAAAGTTTTTATCGTAAAATGGAAGGGCACGAAAGAGAACAGAATTCGACAGACGATACGTAAACCTCTGCAGCTCTTTCCCCGTGCCTATCGGACATCGGTTTCCAAAAACTTTCTCGGGTGAGCGTCTTTTGTCTTTGAGCAGTGCAACCGACGCTTTGCAAACAGCACAAGTCTGCTTTTGAACCATCGTTTCAGACTTTGCAATCCCTTGAGATGGGGCGCTTTGTACTTGAGAGAAACAAAACCCACTCTGAGTCTTTCCTTTAACGATACAGGCCTATTCCCCTTTCCCTTAGAGAAACAACCTACTCGCTTCTGATCTCTCGAGGAATCTTAATACTCCCAACACACTGCGCCGTCAAGATCAACAAAGCAGTTTCCTACCACGTTGCCAGCGAGCGATAGGACCGTCTCGAGACGAAGTTTCCTCGGACAAAAACCCGAGCGATCTATCTTCAAGACTCGGTCCAAACGGCTCCGTCACCGTTCCATCGCAGTCCCCTTCGGCTCCACACCACTGCCTTGTGGGAACGCCCCCTAGAAAAAAAGAAACGCTTTCATCAGGGTAACAAGCAGAATACAGCTCTAGCCTTGAGGACGGCTGGCACGCACACGGCCTGTATCGCCGCAGTCCCCTGAGCCGCAGCTCAGCGCGCGCCGACAGCGGTGACGGAGGACGCGCTGAAGGCGAAAAGCCGAAAGCCAACCCCCCGAAGCCCAGAACCGTGCTCAGGCACCCGGGAGTTAAGCCTAAAACCGGTTGAAAGAGCTGCCTCCTACCTGTTCCCCCCGCCACCTCTCCCCCTCCGAGGCCAGCAACCTTTCCTCGCGATCCCTTTTCGCAAACAAAAGACGGACGCCTGCGGCCTCAGCTCGGTACCGAAGCACCACGCTGCGCTTGCCGGCGGCGTGCTCTCTCACAAGGCTGACAGCTTCTCTGCACGCAACAGCCGAGGCCCTGTGAAAGGGGAGGAAGGCAAACACCCATCACGTCTCGCCGGGGTCAGGAGGGAGTCGGGGTGCGCTGCGGTCAGAGCCCAACGCCTTCCCCAGAGGAATTACCGGGCCACAACAAGAGGCAGGAGCGATCGGCAGACAGGCAGGTAACACGCACGGCAGCGATACCCACGGCAGACTGGCAGGACGCTTCCAGCCGCTTCACCCCGCCGCTTTGTTCCGAATTTCGTTAAAAGGCAATCCGATTCTTAAGGCTCACTCTGCTTTGAGGAGCTGCTGGAGAAAGGCTAACACGTGGCATTGGCGTTACCGTCGGAATTCCGGCGTAAAAATCACGGCAAAGCCGTGCCTTGTCAAGCGGCTTCCCAAGCAGGCTCTGGAGCCTTTCCACGAGACGGGCAAAGCCGGAGTCCCGCGGGAACCCTGTGCCAGCTCCGTCAGTAGGGCCCAGCTCTCCGACAAAGCGCACCGCCGTACGGAAACGTCAAGCGGGTTTATACCTCGGGCTCCTTTACAGCCTCGGAAAACAATACGGCCCGGCCGGACGCGCTGCTCTAAGCGCCTAGCAGGCCCGGCTGCGTTACCACGAGGGACCGACAATTCCTCCCCGGCCGTTGCCCGAGCCGCAGCGCAGCACTCGGCAGCGGCGGGCACACGGAGCCTCGCGGGCCCTCGGCGGCTACAAAAGGGATCCCTCCGTAGTCAGCAGTCCGACTCGCAAGCACGAGGCACGCGTGGCGAAGTAACATCTCGAGCGACCTTCGGTTCCGCTCCCCTTGACTTGTCGACGGACGCTTCCGGACGAACCTAGGGACAAAGGGAAAACAAAAGGCCCCGGTTTCGCGGGGAAGCAAACCAAAAGGCCTCTTCCCCTCGGCTGCTCCGGCCCCGGAGATGACTGTCACGACACAAGATCAGCCAGACACCTGAGCTGCCGCTGCCTCCCAGCCCTCCCCGGCAGTTAAAAGGCTTGCGGAGAAAGCAGCAGTCGGGGGCGACGGCTGGGGATTCCGCTGCCGGCTGCCTTTTCTCGCTCTGGCCCGCTCGCAGGGGCGGGAAGAGGCTCCTGAGCCACACACACACCCCCCACCCCCCCCCCCCCCCCCCCCCCCCCGCGACAGCGTTACCGCAGGCCCCGAGGCAGCCTCTCTGCGGCCCGCGGGGGCCGGCAGCCCCAGCCGGCTGCCACGGCTCAGGCCAGCGGCTGGGGGAAAGACAAAGCCCCGCGCAGGGCTGCGGCGGCTGCCCGGGCAGCCCGCAGGCGGCGGCGGGTGGGCGGCGGGGTGGCGCGGGCCGACCCCTCTCCCGGGCGCCGCCGCCACGAGCGAGCACCGGGGCCGCCCCGCCGCCGCTCCTCGCCGAGGTAGCGGCGCGGCTCCGAGAGAAAAAACAAACAAACAAACAAAAAAAAACAAACAAACAAAAAACCACCCACCCAGAAAAGGGCAGCCCCGTGAGGAGCCCGCTGACCACCGTCCCTGCCGGGGAGACGAGAACCGGCGGCAGCCCCGCCGGTCCCGGGCCGGGCCGCCCGCCTGCCTCAGCCCGCCCGCCGCCGGCACCAGGCGCTCCCTGCCGCGGCCGAGCGCCGGGCCGCCACATCCCCCCCCCGACCGGGCCGCTGCCCGCCGGCCCCCGGCCGCCCTTCAGCCCGAGCGCGCCGCCGCACGTCCCGGCCCGAAAGTCTTCCGGGCTCCCGGCGAAGGCTCCGTACCTCCACGGCCGCTCCAGCGCGCCGCGCGGGCCGGGAGTGAACCCGCCTTTCCCGGGCCGGATGCGCCATCTGCCCCTACGCACGAGGCCGGAAGCCCCGCCCCTAGGGGGGGTCAAAGCCGCTTCTGCGCATGCGCCGCCCTCGGTCGGCCAGAAAGGCTTCTGCGCATGCGCCAAAGCGGGATTGCGTCATCTGCCCGTACGCCCGAGGCCGGAAGCCCCGCCCCTTCGGCGTCAAGCCGCGTCTGCGCATGCGCTGCCCTTAGTTTGCCAGAAAGCCCTTCTGCGCATGCGCCGAGGCGTGTTGCGTCATCGGGCTGCGACGAGGCCGGAAGCCCCGCGCCCCCTTCGGCGTCAAGCCGCGTCTGCGCATGCGCTGCCCTTAGTTTGCCAGAAACCCCTTCTGCGCATGCGCCGAAGCCGGATTGCGTCATCGGCCCGCGACGTGCCCGCAAGCCACGCCCCCTTCGGCGTCAAGCCGCGTCTGCGCATGCGCTGCCCTTACTCCGCCGGGGGGGGGCGCGGTGCTGCCGCCTGGCGAAAAAAATTGGGTACTGCAGCCCGTCTAGCTAACGGACTGCACAGTTTATTATATAGGCACGGCATCAAGAGGGGAACTCTGCCCACGGCCCGTTAGGAAGTTGCCTGGCGTCCCATCTCGGTGGATGAAGTTCTGGCAGCGAACATTCTCGATTCCACTAGTCTAGCGAAAAAGAAAAAAAAAAAAAAAAAAAAAAAAAAAAAATCACTCGAGAGACCAGGCTTACGCTTTTTTTTCCCCCCTTATAAAAACACTAGCAACAGTGCCTGAACGGGAAAAGGGGTCACGAAAGTTTTTATCGTAAAATGGAAGGGCACGAAAGAGAACAGAATTCGACAGACGATACGTAAACCTCTGCAGCTCTTTCCCCGTGCCTATCGGACATCGGTTTCCAAAAACTTTCTCGGGTGAGCGTCTTTTGTCTTTGAGCAGTGCAACCGACGCTTTGCAAACAGCACAAGTCTGCTTTTGAACCATCGTTTCAGACTTTGCAATCCCTTGAGATGGGGCGCTTTGTACTTGAGAGAAACAAAACCCACTCTGAGTCTTTCCTTTAACGATACAGGCCTATTCCCCTTTCCCTTAGAGAAACAACCTACTCGCTTCTGATCTCTCGAGGAATCTTAATACTCCCAACACACTGCGCCGTCAAGATCAACAAAGCAGTTTCCTACCACGTTGCCAGCGAGCGATAGGACCGTCTCGAGACGAAGTTTCCTCGGACAAAAACCCGAGCGATCTATCTTCAAGACTCGGTCCAAACGGCTCCGTCACCGTTCCATCGCAGTCCCCTTCGGCTCCACACCACTGCCTTGTGGGAACGCCCCCTAGAAAAAAAGAAACGCTTTCATCAGGGTAACAAGCAGAATACAGCTCTAGCCTTGAGGACGGCTGGCACGCACACGGCCTGTATCGCCGCAGTCCCCTGAGCCGCAGCTCAGCGCGCGCCGACAGCGGTGACGGAGGACGCGCTGAAGGCGAAAAGCCGAAAGCCAACCCCCCGAAGCCCAGAACCGTGCTCAGGCACCCGGGAGTTAAGCCTAAAACCGGTTGAAAGAGCTGCCTCCTACCTGTTCCCCCCGCCACCTCTCCCCCTCCGAGGCCAGCAACCTTTCCTCGCGATCCCTTTTCGCAAACAAAAGACGGACGCCTGCGGCCTCAGCTCGGTACCGAAGCACCACGCTGCGCTTGCCGGCGGCGTGCTCTCTCACAAGGCTGACAGCTTCTCTGCACGCAACAGCCGAGGCCCTGTGAAAGGGGAGGAAGGCAAACACCCATCACGTCTCGCCGGGGTCAGGAGGGAGTCGGGGTGCGCTGCGGTCAGAGCCCAACGCCTTCCCCAGAGGAATTACCGGGCCACAACAAGAGGCAGGAGCGATCGGCAGACAGGCAGGTAACACGCACGGCAGCGATACCCACGGCAGACTGGCAGGACGCTTCCAGCCGCTTCACCCCGCCGCTTTGTTCCGAATTTCGTTAAAAGGCAATCCGATTCTTAAGGCTCACTCTGCTTTGAGGAGCTGCTGGAGAAAGGCTAACACGTGGCATTGGCGTTACCGTCGGAATTCCGGCGTAAAAATCACGGCAAAGCCGTGCCTTGTCAAGCGGCTTCCCAAGCAGGCTCTGGAGCCTTTCCACGAGACGGGCAAAGCCGGAGTCCCGCGGGAACCCTGTGCCAGCTCCGTCAGTAGGGCCCAGCTCTCCGACAAAGCGCACCGCCGTACGGAAACGTCAAGCGGGTTTATACCTCGGGCTCCTTTACAGCCTCGGAAAACAATACGGCCCGGCCGGACGCGCTGCTCTAAGCGCCTAGCAGGCCCGGCTGCGTTACCACGAGGGACCGACAATTCCTCCCCGGCCGTTGCCCGAGCCGCAGCGCAGCACTCGGCAGCGGCGGGCACACGGAGCCTCGCGGGCCCTCGGCGGCTACAAAAGGGATCCCTCCGTAGTCAGCAGTCCGACTCGCAAGCACGAGGCACGCGTGGCGAAGTAACATCTCGAGCGACCTTCGGTTCCGCTCCCCTTGACTTGTCGACGGACGCTTCCGGACGAACCTAGGGACAAAGGGAAAACAAAAGGCCCCGGTTTCGCGGGGAAGCAAACCAAAAGGCCTCTTCCCCTCGGCTGCTCCGGCCCCGGAGATGACTGTCACGACACAAGATCAGCCAGACACCTGAGCTGCCGCTGCCTCCCAGCCCTCCCCGGCAGTTAAAAGGCTTGCGGAGAAAGCAGCAGTCGGGGGCGACGGCTGGGGATTCCGCTGCCGGCTGCCTTTTCTCGCTCTGGCCCGCTCGCAGGGGCGGGAAGAGGCTCCTGAGCCACACACACACCCCCCACCCCCCCCCCACCCCCCCCCCCCCGCGACAGCGTTACCGCAGGCCCCGAGGCAGCCTCTCTGCGGCCCGCGGGGGCCGGCAGCCCCAGCCGGCTGCCACGGCTCAGGCCAGCGGCTGGGGGAAAGACAAAGCCCCGCGCAGGGCTGCGGCGGCTGCCCGGGCAGCCCGCAGGCGGCGGCGGGTGGGCGGCGGGGTGGCGCGGGCCGACCCCTCTCCCGGGCGCCGCCGCCACGAGCGAGCACCGGGGCCGCCCCGCCGCCGCTCCTCGCCGAGGTAGCGGCGCGGCTCCGAGAGAAAAAACAAACAAACAAACAAAAAAAACCAAACAAACAAAAAACCACCCACCCAGAAAAGGGCAGCCCCGTGAGGAGCCCGCTGACCACCGTCCCTGCCGGGGAGACGAGAACCGGCGGCAGCCCCGCCGGTCCCGGGCCGGGCCGCCCGCCTGCCTCAGCCCGCCCGCCGCCGGCACCAGGCGCTCCCTGCCGCGGCCGAGCGCCGGGCCGCCACATCCCCCCCCCGACCGGGCCGCTGCCCGCCGGCCCCCGGCCGCCCTTCAGCCCGAGCGCGCCGCCGCACGTCCCGGCCCGAAAGTCTTCCGGGCTCCCGGCGAAGGCTCCGTACCTCCACGGCCGCTCCAGCGCGCCGCGCGGGCCGGGAGTGAACCCGCCTTTCCCGGGCCGGATGCGCCATCTGCCCCTACGCACGAGGCCGGAAGCCCCGCCCCTAGGGGGGGTCAAAGCCGCTTCTGCGCATGCGCCGCCCTCGGTCGGCCAGAAAGGCTTCTGCGCATGCGCCAAAGCGGGATTGCGTCATCTGCCCGTACGCCCGAGGCCGGAAGCCCCGCCCCTTCGGCGTCAAGCCGCGTCTGCGCATGCGCTGCCCTTAGTTTGCCAGAAAGCCCTTCTGCGCATGCGCCGAGGCGTGTTGCGTCATCGGGCTGCGACGAGGCCGGAAGCCCCGCCCCCTTCGGCGTCAAGCCGCGTCTGCGCATGCGCTGCCCTTAGTTTGCCAGAAACCCCTTCTGCGCATGCGCCGAAGCCGGATTGCGTCATCGGCCCGCGACGTGCCCGCAAGCCACGCCCCCTTCGGCGTCAAGCCGCGTCTGCGCATGCGCTGCCCTTACTCCGCCGGGGGGGGGCGCGGTGCTGCCGCCTGGCGAAAAAAATTGGGTACTGCAGCCCGTCTAGCTAACGGACTGCACAGTTTATTATATAGGCACGGCATCAAGAGGGGAACTCTGCCCACGGCCCGTTAGGAAGTTGCCTGGCGTCCCATCTCGGTGGATGAAGTTCTGGCAGCGAACATTCTCGATTCCACTAGTCTAGCGAAAAAGAAAAAAAAAAAAAAAAAAAAAAAAAAAAAATCACTCGAGAGACCAGGCTTACGCTTTTTTTTCCCCCCTTATAAAAACACTAGCAACAGTGCCTGAACGGGAAAAGGGGTCACGAAAGTTTTTATCGTAAAATGGAAGGGCACGAAAGAGAACAGAATTCGACAGACGATACGTAAACCTCTGCAGCTCTTTCCCCGTGCCTATCGGACATCGGTTTCCAAAAACTTTCTCGGGTGAGCGTCTTTTGTCTTTGAGCAGTGCAACCGACGCTTTGCAAACAGCACAAGTCTGCTTTTGAACCATCGTTTCAGACTTTGCAATCCCTTGAGATGGGGCGCTTTGTACTTGAGAGAAACAAAACCCACTCTGAGTCTTTCCTTTAACGATACAGGCCTATTCCCCTTTCCCTTAGAGAAACAACCTACTCGCTTCTGATCTCTCGAGGAATCTTAATACTCCCAACACACTGCGCCGTCAAGATCAACAAAGCAGTTTCCTACCACGTTGCCAGCGAGCGATAGGACCGTCTCGAGACGAAGTTTCCTCGGACAAAAACCCGAGCGATCTATCTTCAAGACTCGGTCCAAACGGCTCCGTCACCGTTCCATCGCAGTCCCCTTCGGCTCCACACCACTGCCTTGTGGGAACGCCCCCTAGAAAAAAAGAAACGCTTTCATCAGGGTAACAAGCAGAATACAGCTCTAGCCTTGAGGACGGCTGGCACGCACACGGCCTGTATCGCCGCAGTCCCCTGAGCCGCAGCTCAGCGCGCGCCGACAGCGGTGACGGAGGACGCGCTGAAGGCGAAAAGCCGAAAGCCAACCCCCCGAAGCCCAGAACCGTGCTCAGGCACCCGGGAGTTAAGCCTAAAACCGGTTGAAAGAGCTGCCTCCTACCTGTTCCCCCCGCCACCTCTCCCCCTCCGAGGCCAGCAACCTTTCCTCGCGATCCCTTTTCGCAAACAAAAGACGGACGCCTGCGGCCTCAGCTCGGTACCGAAGCACCACGCTGCGCTTGCCGGCGGCGTGCTCTCTCACAAGGCTGACAGCTTCTCTGCACGCAACAGCCGAGGCCCTGTGAAAGGGGAGGAAGGCAAACACCCATCACGTCTCGCCGGGGTCAGGAGGGAGTCGGGGTGCGCTGCGGTCAGAGCCCAACGCCTTCCCCAGAGGAATTACCGGGCCACAACAAGAGGCAGGAGCGATCGGCAGACAGGCAGGTAACACGCACGGCAGCGATACCCACGGCAGACTGGCAGGACGCTTCCAGCCGCTTCACCCCGCCGCTTTGTTCCGAATTTCGTTAAAAGGCAATCCGATTCTTAAGGCTCACTCTGCTTTGAGGAGCTGCTGGAGAAAGGCTAACACGTGGCATTGGCGTTACCGTCGGAATTCCGGCGTAAAAATCACGGCAAAGCCGTGCCTTGTCAAGCGGCTTCCCAAGCAGGCTCTGGAGCCTTTCCACGAGACGGGCAAAGCCGGAGTCCCGCGGGAACCCTGTGCCAGCTCCGTCAGTAGGGCCCAGCTCTCCGACAAAGCGCACCGCCGTACGGAAACGTCAAGCGGGTTTATACCTCGGGCTCCTTTACAGCCTCGGAAAACAATACTGCCCGGCCGGACGCGCTGCTCTAAGCGCCTAGCAGGCCCGGCTGCGTTACCACGAGGGACCGACAATTCCTCCCCGGCCGTTGCCCGAGCCGCAGCGCAGCACTCGGCAGCGGCGGGCACACGGAGCCTCGCGGGCCCTCGGCGGCTACAAAAGGGATCCCTCCGTAGTCAGCAGTCCGACTCGCAAGCACGAGGCACGCGTGGCGAAGTAACATCTCGAGCGACCTTCGGTTCCGCTCCCCTTGACTTGTCGACGGACGCTTCCGGACGAACCTAGGGACAAAGGGAAAACAAAAGGCCCCGGTTTCGCGGGGAAGCAAACCAAAAGGCCTCTTCCCCTCGGCTGCTCCGGCCCCGGAGATGACTGTCACGACACAAGATCAGCCAGACACCTGAGCTGCCGCTGCCTCCCAGCCCTCCCCGGCAGTTAAAAGGCTTGCGGAGAAAGCAGCAGTCGGGGGCGACGGCTGGGGATTCCGCTGCCGGCTGCCTTTTCTCGCTCTGGCCCGCTCGCAGGGGCGGGAAGAGGCTCCTGAGCCACACACACACCCCCCACCCCCCCCCACCCACCCCCCCCGCGACAGCGTTACCGCAGGCCCCGAGGCAGCCTCTCTGCGGCCCGCGGGGGCCGGCAGCCCCAGCCGGCTGCCACGGCTCAGGCCAGCGGCTGGGGGAAAGACAAAGCCCCGCGCAGGGCTGCGGCGGCTGCCCGGGCAGCCCGCAGGCGGCGGCGGGTGGGCGGCGGGGTGGCGCGGGCCGACCCCTCTCCCGGGCGCCGCCGCCACGAGCGAGCACCGGGGCCGCCCCGCCGCCGCTCCTCGCCGAGGTAGCGGCGCGGCTCCGAGAGAAAAAACAAACAAACAAACAAAAAAAAACAAACAAACAAAAAACCACCCACCCAGAAAAGGGCAGCCCCGTGAGGAGCCCGCTGACCACCGTCCCTGCCGGGGAGACGAGAACCGGCGGCAGCCCCGCCGGTCCCGGGCCGGGCCGCCCGCCTGCCTCAGCCCGCCCGCCGCCGGCACCAGGCGCTCCCTGCCGCGGCCGAGCGCCGGGCCGCCACATCCCCCCCCCGACCGGGCCGCTGCCCGCCGGCCCCCGGCCGCCCTTCAGCCCGAGCGCGCCGCCGCACGTCCCGGCCCGAAAGTCTTCCGGGCTCCCGGCGAAGGCTCCGTACCTCCACGGCCGCTCCAGCGCGCCGCGCGGGCCGGGAGTGAACCCGCCTTTCCCGGGCCGGATGCGCCATCTGCCCCTACGCACGAGGCCGGAAGCCCCGCCCCTAGGGGGGGTCAAAGCCGCTTCTGCGCATGCGCCGCCCTCGGTCGGCCAGAAAGGCTTCTGCGCATGCGCCAAAGCGGGATTGCGTCATCTGCCCGTACGCCCGAGGCCGGAAGCCCCGCCCCTTCGGCGTCAAGCCGCGTCTGCGCATGCGCTGCCCTTAGTTTGCCAGAAAGCCCTTCTGCGCATGCGCCGAGGCGTGTTGCGTCATCGGGCTGCGACGAGGCCGGAAGCCCCGCCCCCTTCGGCGTCAAGCCGCGTCTGCGCATGCGCTGCCCTTAGTTTGCCAGAAACCCCTTCTGCGCATGCGCCGAAGCCGGATTGCGTCATCGGCCCGCGACGTGCCCGCAAGCCACGCCCCCTTCGGCGTCAAGCCGCGTCTGCGCATGCGCTGCCCTTACTCCGCCGGGGGGGGGCGCGGTGCTGCCGCCTGGCGAAAAAAATTGGGTACTGCAGCCCGTCTAGCTAACGGACTGCACAGTTTATTATATAGGCACGGCATCAAGAGGGGAACTCTGCCCACGGCCCGTTAGGAAGTTGCCTGGCGTCCCATCTCGGTGGATGAAGTTCTGGCAGCGAACATTCTCGATTCCACTAGTCTAGCGAAAAAGAAAAAAAAAAAAAAAAAAAAAAAAAATCACTCGAGAGACCAGGCTTACGCTTTTTTTTCCCCCCTTATAAAAACACTAGCAACAGTGCCTGAACGGGAAAAGGGGTCACGAAAGTTTTTATCGTAAAATGGAAGGGCACGAAAGAGAACAGAATTCGACAGACGATACGTAAACCTCTGCAGCTCTTTCCCCGTGCCTATCGGACATCGGTTTCCAAAAACTTTCTCGGGTGAGCGTCTTTTGTCTTTGAGCAGTGCAACCGACGCTTTGCAAACAGCACAAGTCTGCTTTTGAACCATCGTTTCAGACTTTGCAATCCCTTGAGATGGGGCGCTTTGTACTTGAGAGAAACAAAACCCACTCTGAGTCTTTCCTTTAACGATACAGGCCTATTCCCCTTTCCCTTAGAGAAACAACCTACTCGCTTCTGATCTCTCGAGGAATCTTAATACTCCCAACACACTGCGCCGTCAAGATCAACAAAGCAGTTTCCTACCACGTTGCCAGCGAGCGATAGGACCGTCTCGAGACGAAGTTTCCTCGGACAAAAACCCGAGCGATCTATCTTCAAGACTCGGTCCAAACGGCTCCGTCACCGTTCCATCGCAGTCCCCTTCGGCTCCACACCACTGCCTTGTGGGAACGCCCCCTAGAAAAAAAGAAACGCTTTCATCAGGGTAACAAGCAGAATACAGCTCTAGCCTTGAGGACGGCTGGCACGCACACGGCCTGTATCGCCGCAGTCCCCTGAGCCGCAGCTCAGCGCGCGCCGACAGCGGTGACGGAGGACGCGCTGAAGGCGAAAAGCCGAAAGCCAACCCCCCGAAGCCCAGAACCGTGCTCAGGCACCCAGGAGTTAAGCCTAAAACCGGTTGAAAGAGCTGCCTCCTACCTGTTCCCCCCGCCACCTCTCCCCCTCCGAGGCCAGCAACCTTTCCTCGCGATCCCTTTTCGCAAACAAAAGACGGACGCCTGCGGCCTCAGCTCGGTACCGAAGCACCACGCTGCGCTTGCCGGCGGCGTGCTCTCTCACAAGGCTGACAGCTTCTCTGCACGCAACAGCCGAGGCCCTGTGAAAGGGGAGGAAGGCAAACACCCATCACGTCTCGCCGGGGTCAGGAGGGAGTCGGGGTGCGCTGCGGTCAGAGCCCAACGCCTTCCCCAGAGGAATTACCGGGCCACAACAAGAGGCAGGAGCGATCGGCAGACAGGCAGGTAACACGCACGGCAGCGATACCCACGGCAGACTGGCAGGACGCTTCCAGCCGCTTCACCCCGCCGCTTTGTTCCGAATTTCGTTAAAAGGCAATCCGATTCTTAAGGCTCACTCTGCTTTGAGGAGCTGCTGGAGAAAGGCTAACACGTGGCATTGGCGTTACCGTCGGAATTCCGGCGTAAAAATCACGGCAAAGCCGTGCCTTGTCAAGCGGCTTCCCAAGCAGGCTCTGGAGCCTTTCCACGAGACGGGCAAAGCCGGAGTCCCGCGGGAACCCTGTGCCAGCTCCGTCAGTAGGGCCCAGCTCTCCGACAAAGCGCACCGCCGTACGGAAACGTCAAGCGGGTTTATACCTCGGGCTCCTTTACAGCCTCGGAAAACAATACGGCCCGGCCGGACGCGCTGCTCTAAGCGCCTAGCAGGCCCGGCTGCGTTACCACGAGGGACCGACAATTCCTCCCCGGCCGTTGCCCGAGCCGCAGCGCAGCACTCGGCAGCGGCGGGCACACGGAGCCTCGCGGGCCCTCGGCGGCTACAAAAGGGATCCCTCCGTAGTCAGCAGTCCGACTCGCAAGCACGAGGCACGCGTGGCGAAGTAACATCTCGAGCGACCTTCGGTTCCGCTCCCCTTGACTTGTCGACGGACGCTTCCGGACGAACCTAGGGACAAAGGGAAAACAAAAGGCCCCGGTTTCGCGGGGAAGCAAACCAAAAGGCCTCTTCCCCTCGGCTGCTCCGGCCCCGGAGATGACTGTCACGACACAAGATCAGCCAGACACCTGAGCTGCCGCTGCCTCCCAGCCCTCCCCGGCAGTTAAAAGGCTTGCGGAGAAAGCAGCAGTCGGGGGCGACGGCTGGGGATTCCGCTGCCGGCTGCCTTTTCTCGCTCTGGCCCGCTCGCAGGGGCGGGAAGAGGCTCCTGAGCCACACACACACCCCCCACCCCCCCCCCACCCACCCCCCCCGCGACAGCGTTACCGCAGGCCCCGAGGCAGCCTCTCTGCGGCCCGCGGGCGCCGGCAGCCCCAGCCGGCTGCCACGGCTCAGGCCAGCGGCTGGGGGAAAGACAAAGCCCCGCGCAGGGCTGCGGCGGCTGCCCGGGCAGCCCGCAGGCGGCGGCGGGTGGGCGGCGGGGTGGCGCGGGCCGACCCCTCTCCCGGGCGCCGCCGCCACGAGCGAGCACCGGGGCCGCCCCGCCGCCGCTCCTCGCCGAGGTAGCGGCGCGGCTCCGAGAGAAAAAACAAACAAACAAACAAAAAAAAACAAACAAACAAAAAACCACCCACCCAGAAAAGGGCAGCCCCGTGAGGAGCCCGCTGACCACCGTCCCTGCCGGGGAGACGAGAACCGGCGGCAGCCCCGCCGGTCCCGGGCCGGGCCGCCCGCCTGCCTCAGCCCGCCCGCCGCCGGCACCAGGCGCTCCCTGCCGCGGCCGAGCGCCGGGCCGCCACATCCCCCCCCCGACCGGGCCGCTGCCCGCCGGCCCCCGGCCGCCCTTCAGCCCGAGCGCGCCGCCGCACGTCCCGGCCCGAAAGTCTTCCGGGCTCCCGGCGAAGGCTCCGTACCTCCACGGCCGCTCCAGCGCGCCGCGCGGGCCGGGAGTGAACCCGCCTTTCCCGGGCCGGATGCGCCATCTGCCCCTACGCACGAGGCCGGAAGCCCCGCCCCTAGGGGGGGGTCAAAGCCGCTTCTGCGCATGCGCCGCCCTCGGTCGGCCAGAAAGGCTTCTGCGCATGCGCCAAAGCGGGATTGCGTCATCTGCCCGTACGCCCGAGGCCGGAAGCCCCGCCCCTTCGGCGTCAAGCCGCGTCTGCGCATGCGCTGCCCTTAGTTTGCCAGAAAGCCCTTCTGCGCATGCGCCGAGGCGTGTTGCGTCATCGGGCTGCGACGAGGCCGGAAGCCCCGCCCCCTTCGGCGTCAAGCCGCGTCTGCGCATGCGCTGCCCTTAGTTTGCCAGAAACCCCTTCTGCGCATGCGCCGAAGCCGGATTGCGTCATCGGCCCGCGACGTGCCCGCAAGCCACGCCCCCTTCGGCGTCAAGCCGCGTCTGCGCATGCGCTGCCCTTACTCCGCCGGGGGGGGGCGCGGTGCTGCCGCCTGGCGAAAAAAATTGGGTACTGCAGCCCGTCTAGCTAACGGACTGCACAGTTTATTATATAGGCACGGCATCAAGAGGGGAACTCTGCCCACGGCCCGTTAGGAAGTTGCCTGGCGTCCCATCTCGGTGGATGAAGTTCTGGCAGCGAACATTCTCGATTCCACTAGTCTAGCGAAAAAGAAAAAAAAAAAAAAAAAAAAAAAAAAAAAATCACTCGAGAGACCAGGCTTACGCTTTTTTTTCCCCCCTTATAAAAACACTAGCAACAGTGCCTGAACGGGAAAAGGGGTCACGAAAGTTTTTATCGTAAAATGGAAGGGCACGAAAGAGAACAGAATTCGACAGACGATACGTAAACCTCTGCAGCTCTTTCCCCGTGCCTATCGGACATCGGTTTCCAAAAACTTTCTCGGGTGAGCGTCTTTCGTCTTTGAGCAGTGCAACCGACGCTTTGCAAACAGCACAAGTCTGCTTTTGAACCATCGTTTCAGACTTTGCAATCCCTTGAGATGGGGCGCTTTGTACTTGAGAGAAACAAAACCCACTCTGAGTCTTTCCTTTAACGATACAGGCCTATTCCCCTTTCCCTTAGAGAAACAACCTACTCGCTTCTGATCTCTCGAGGAATCTTAATACTCCCAACACACTGCGCCGTCAAGATCAACAAAGCAGTTTCCTACCACGTTGCCAGCGAGCGATAGGACCGTCTCGAGACGAAGTTTCCTCGGACAAAAACCCGAGCGATCTATCTTCAAGACTCGGTCCAAACGGCTCCGTCACCGTTCCATCGCAGTCCCCTTCGGCTCCACACCACTGCCTTGTGGGAACGCCCCCTAGAAAAAAAGAAACGCTTTCATCAGGGTAACAAGCAGAATACAGCTCTAGCCTTGAGGACGGCTGGCACGCACACGGCCTGTATCGCCGCAGTCCCCTGAGCCGCAGCTCAGCGCGCGCCGACAGCGGTGACGGAGGACGCGCTGAAGGCGAAAAGCCGAAAGCCAACCCCCCGAAGCCCAGAACCGTGCTCAGGCACCCGGGAGTTAAGCCTAAAACCGGTTGAAAGAGCTGCCTCCTACCTGTTCCCCCGCCACCTCTCCCCCTCCGAGGCCAGCAACCTTTCCTCGCGATCCCTTTTCGCAAACAAAAGACGGACGCCTGCGGCCTCAGCTCGGTACCGAAGCACCACGCTGCGCTTGCCGGCGGCGTGCTCTCTCACAAGGCTGACAGCTTCTCTGCACGCAACAGCCGAGGCCCTGTGAAAGGGGAGGAAGGCAAACACCCATCACGTCTCGCCGGGGTCAGGAGGGAGTCGGGGTGCGCTGCGGTCAGAGCCCAACGCCTTCCCCAGAGGAATTACCGGGCCACAACAAGAGGCAGGAGCGATCGGCAGACAGGCAGGTAACACGCACGGCAGCGATACCCACGGCAGACTGGCAGGACGCTTCCAGCCGCTTCACCCCGCCGCTTTGTTCCGAATTTCGTTAAAAGGCAATCCGATTCTTAAGGCTCACTCTGCTTTGAGGAGCTGCTGGAGAAAGGCTAACACGTGGCATTGGCGTTACCGTCGGAATTCCGGCGTAAAAATCACGGCAAAGCCGTGCCTTGTCAAGCGGCTTCCCAAGCAGGCTCTGGAGCCTTTCCACGAGACGGGCAAAGCCGGAGTCCCGCGGGAACCCTGTGCCAGCTCCGTCAGTAGGGCCCAGCTCTCCGACAAAGCGCACCGCCGTACGGAAACGTCAAGCGGGTTTATACCTCGGGCTCCTTTACAGCCTCGGAAAACAATACGGCCCGGCCGGACGCGCTGCTCTAAGCGCCTAGCAGGCCCGGCTGCGTTACCACGAGGGACCGACAATTCCTCCCCGGCCGTTGCCCGAGCCGCAGCGCAGCACTCGGCAGCGGCGGGCACACGGAGCCTCGCGGGCCCTCGGCGGCTACAAAAGGGATCCCTCCGTAGTCAGCAGTCCGACTCGCAAGCACGAGGCACGCGTGGCGAAGTAACATCTCGAGCGACCTTCGGTTCCGCTCCCCTTGACTTGTCGACGGACGCTTCCGGACGAACCTAGGGACAAAGGGAAAACAAAAGGCCCCGGTTTCGCGGGGAAGCAAACCAAAAGGCCTCTTCCCCTCGGCTGCTCCGGCCCCGGAGATGACTGTCACGACACAAGATCAGCCAGACACCTGAGCTGCCGCTGCCTCCCAGCCCTCCCCGGCAGTTAAAAGGCTTGCGGAGAAAGCAGCAGTCGGGGGCGACGGCTGGGGATTCCGCTGCCGGCTGCCTTTTCTCGCTCTGGCCCGCTCGCAGGGGCGGGAAGAGGCTCCTGAGCCACACACACACCCCCCACCCCCCCCCCACCCCCCCCCCCCCGCGACAGCGTTACCGCAGGCCCCGAGGCAGCCTCTCTGCGGCCCGCGGGGGCCGGCAGCCCCAGCCGGCTGCCACGGCTCAGGCCAGCGGCTGGGGGAAAGACAAAGCCCCGCGCAGGGCTGCGGCGGCTGCCCGGGCAGCCCGCAGGCGGCGGCGGGTGGGCGGCGGGGTGGCGCGGGCCGACCCCTCTCCCGGGCGCCGCCGCCACGAGCGAGCACCGGGGCCGCCCCGCCGCCGCTCCTCGCCGAGGTAGCGGCGCGGCTCCGAGAGAAAAAACAAACAAACAAACAAAAAAAACCAAACAAACAAAAAACCACCCACCCAGAAAAGGGCAGCCCCGTGAGGAGCCCGCTGACCACCGTCCCTGCCGGGGAGACGAGAACCGGCGGCAGCCCCGCCGGTCCCGGGCCGGGCCGCCCGCCTGCCTCAGCCCGCCCGCCGCCGGCACCAGGCGCTCCCTGCCGCGGCCGAGCGCCGGGCCGCCACATCCCCCCCCCGACCGGGCCGCTGCCCGCCGGCCCCCGGCCGCCCTTCAGCCCGAGCGCGCCGCCGCACGTCCCGGCCCGAAAGTCTTCCGGGCTCCCGGCGAAGGCTCCGTACCTCCACGGCCGCTCCAGCGCGCCGCGCGGGCCGGGAGTGAACCCGCCTTTCCCGGGCCGGATGCGCCATCTGCCCCTACGCACGAGGCCGGAAGCCCCGCCCCTAGGGGGGGTCAAAGCCGCTTCTGCGCATGCGCCGCCCTCGGTCGGCCAGAAAGGCTTCTGCGCATGCGCCAAAGCGGGATTGCGTCATCTGCCCGTACGCCCGAGGCCGGAAGCCCCGCCCCTTCGGCGTCAAGCCGCGTCTGCGCATGCGCTGCCCTTAGTTTGCCAGAAAGCCCTTCTGCGCATGCGCCGAGGCGTGTTGCGTCATCGGGCTGCGACGAGGCCGGAAGCCCCGCCCCCTTCGGCGTCAAGCCGCGTCTGCGCATGCGCTGCCCTTAGTTTGCCAGAAACCCCTTCTGCGCATGCGCCGAAGCCGGATTGCGTCATCGGCCCGCGACGTGCCCGCAAGCCACGCCCCCTTCGGCGTCAAGCCGCGTCTGCGCATGCGCTGCCCTTACTCCGCCGGGGGGGGGCGCGGTGCTGCCGCCTGGCGAAAAAAATTGGGTACTGCAGCCCGTCTAGCTAACGGACTGCACAGTTTATTATATAGGCACGGCATCAAGAGGGGAACTCTGCCCACGGCCCGTTAGGAAGTTGCCTGGCGTCCCATCTCGGTGGATGAAGTTCTGGCAGCGAACATTCTCGATTCCACTAGTCTAGCGAAAAAGAAAAAAAAAAAAAAAAAAAAAAAAAAAAAATCACTCGAGAGACCAGGCTTACGCTTTTTTTTCCCCCCTTATAAAAACACTAGCAACAGTGCCTGAACGGGAAAAGGGGTCACGAAAGTTTTTATCGTAAAATGGAAGGGCACGAAAGAGAACAGAATTCGACAGACGATACGTAAACCTCTGCAGCTCTTTCCCCGTGCCTATCGGACATCGGTTTCCAAAAACTTTCTCGGGTGAGCGTCTTTCGTCTTTGAGCAGTGCAACCGACGCTTTGCAAACAGCACAAGTCTGCTTTTGAACCATCGTTTCAGACTTTGCAATCCCTTGAGATGGGGCGCTTTGTACTTGAGAGAAACAAAACCCACTCTGAGTCTTTCCTTTAACGATACAGGCCTATTCCCCTTTCCCTTAGAGAAACAACCTACTCGCTTCTGATCTCTCGAGGAATCTTAATACTCCCAACACACTGCGCCGTCAAGATCAACAAAGCAGTTTCCTACCACGTTGCCAGCGAGCGATAGGACCGTCTCGAGACGAAGTTTCCTCGGACAAAAACCCGAGCGATCTATCTTCAAGACTCGGTCCAAACGGCTCCGTCACCGTTCCATCGCAGTCCCCTTCGGCTCCACACCACTGCCTTGTGGGAACGCCCCCTAGAAAAAAAGAAACGCTTTCATCAGGGTAACAAGCAGAATACAGCTCTAGCCTTGAGGACGGCTGGCACGCACACGGCCTGTATCGCCGCAGTCCCCTGAGCCGCAGCTCAGCGCGCGCCGACAGCGGTGACGGAGGACGCGCTGAAGGCGAAAAGCCGAAAGCCAACCCCCCGAAGCCCAGAACCGTGCTCAGGCACCCGGGAGTTAAGCCTAAAACCGGTTGAAAGAGCTGCCTCCTACCTGTTCCCCCGCCACCTCTCCCCCTCCGAGGCCAGCAACCTTTCCTCGCGATCCCTTTTCGCAAACAAAAGACGGACGCCTGCGGCCTCAGCTCGGTACCGAAGCACCACGCTGCGCTTGCCGGCGGCGTGCTCTCTCACAAGGCTGACAGCTTCTCTGCACGCAACAGCCGAGGCCCTGTGAAAGGGGAGGAAGGCAAACACCCATCACGTCTCGCCGGGGTCAGGAGGGAGTCGGGGTGCGCTGCGGTCAGAGCCCAACGCCTTCCCCAGAGGAATTACCGGGCCACAACAAGAGGCAGGAGCGATCGGCAGACAGGCAGGTAACACGCACGGCAGCGATACCCACGGCAGACTGGCAGGACGCTTCCAGCCGCTTCACCCCGCCGCTTTGTTCCGAATTTCGTTAAAAGGCAATCCGATTCTTAAGGCTCACTCTGCTTTGAGGAGCTGCTGGAGAAAGGCTAACACGTGGCATTGGCGTTACCGTCGGAATTCCGGCGTAAAAATCACGGCAAAGCCGTGCCTTGTCAAGCGGCTTCCCAAGCAGGCTCTGGAGCCTTTCCACGAGACGGGCAAAGCCGGAGTCCCGCGGGAACCCTGTGCCAGCTCCGTCAGTAGGGCCCAGCTCTCCGACAAAGCGCACCGCCGTACGGAAACGTCAAGCGGGTTTATACCTCGGGCTCCTTTACAGCCTCGGAAAACAATACGGCCCGGCCGGACGCGCTGCTCTAAGCGCCTAGCAGGCCCGGCTGCGTTACCACGAGGGACCGACAATTCCTCCCCGGCCGTTGCCCGAGCCGCAGCGCAGCACTCGGCAGCGGCGGGCACACGGAGCCTCGCGGGCCCTCGGCGGCTACAAAAGGGATCCCTCCGTAGTCAGCAGTCCGACTCGCAAGCACGAGGCACGCGTGGCGAAGTAACATCTCGAGCGACCTTCGGTTCCGCTCCCCTTGACTTGTCGACGGACGCTTCCGGACGAACCTAGGGACAAAGGGAAAACAAAAGGCCCCGGTTTCGCGGGGAAGCAAACCAAAAGGCCTCTTCCCCTCGGCTGCTCCGGCCCCGGAGATGACTGTCACGACACAAGATCAGCCAGACACCTGAGCTGCCGCTGCCTCCCAGCCCTCCCCGGCAGTTAAAAGGCTTGCGGAGAAAGCAGCAGTCGGGGGCGACGGCTGGGGATTCCGCTGCCGGCTGCCTTTTCTCGCTCTGGCCCGCTCGCAGGGGCGGGAAGAGGCTCCTGAGCCACACACACACCCCCCACCCCCCCCCCACCCCCCCCCCCCCGCGACAGCGTTACCGCAGGCCCCGAGGCAGCCTCTCTGCGGCCCGCGGGGGCCGGCAGCCCCAGCCGGCTGCCACGGCTCAGGCCAGCGGCTGGGGGAAAGACAAAGCCCCGCGCAGGGCTGCGGCGGCTGCCCGGGCAGCCCGCAGGCGGCGGCGGGTGGGCGGCGGGGTGGCGCGGGCCGACCCCTCTCCCGGGCGCCGCCGCCACGAGCGAGCACCGGGGCCGCCCCGCCGCCGCTCCTCGCCGAGGTAGCGGCGCGGCTCCGAGAGAAAAAACAAACAAACAAACAAAAAAAACCAAACAAACAAAAAACCACCCACCCAGAAAAGGGCAGCCCCGTGAGGAGCCCGCTGACCACCGTCCCTGCCGGGGAGACGAGAACCGGCGGCAGCCCCGCCGGTCCCGGGCCGGGCCGCCCGCCTGCCTCAGCCCGCCCGCCGCCGGCACCAGGCGCTCCCTGCCGCGGCCGAGCGCCGGGCCGCCACATCCCCCCCCCGACCGGGCCGCTGCCCGCCGGCCCCCGGCCGCCCTTCAGCCCGAGCGCGCCGCCGCACGTCCCGGCCCGAAAGTCTTCCGGGCTCCCGGCGAAGGCTCCGTACCTCCACGGCCGCTCCAGCGCGCCGCGCGGGCCGGGAGTGAACCCGCCTTTCCCGGGCCGGATGCGCCATCTGCCCCTACGCACGAGGCCGGAAGCCCCGCCCCTAGGGGGGGTCAAAGCCGCTTCTGCGCATGCGCCGCCCTCGGTCGGCCAGAAAGGCTTCTGCGCATGCGCCAAAGCGGGATTGCGTCATCTGCCCGTACGCCCGAGGCCGGAAGCCCCGCCCCTTCGGCGTCAAGCCGCGTCTGCGCATGCGCTGCCCTTAGTTTGCCAGAAAGCCCTTCTGCGCATGCGCCGAGGCGTGTTGCGTCATCGGGCTGCGACGAGGCCGGAAGCCCCGCCCCCTTCGGCGTCAAGCCGCGTCTGCGCATGCGCTGCCCTTAGTTTGCCAGAAACCCCTTCTGCGCATGCGCCGAAGCCGGATTGCGTCATCGGCCCGCGACGTGCCCGCAAGCCACGCCCCCTTCGGCGTCAAGCCGCGTCTGCGCATGCGCTGCCCTTACTCCGCCGGGGGGGGGCGCGGTGCTGCCGCCTGGCGAAAAAAATTGGGTACTGCAGCCCGTCTAGCTAACGGACTGCACAGTTTATTATATAGGCACGGCATCAAGAGGGGAACTCTGCCCACGGCCCGTTAGGAAGTTGCCTGGCGTCCCATCTCGGTGGATGAAGTTCTGGCAGCGAACATTCTCGATTCCACTAGTCTAGCGAAAAAGAAAAAAAAAAAAAAAAAAAAAAAAAAAAAAATCACTCGAGAGACCAGGCTTACGCTTTTTTTTCCCCCCTTATAAAAACACTAGCAACAGTGCCTGAACGGGAAAAGGGGTCACGAAAGTTTTTATCGTAAAATGGAAGGGCACGAAAGAGAACAGAATTCGACAGACGATACGTAAACCTCTGCAGCTCTTTCCCCGTGCCTATCGGACATCGGTTTCCAAAAACTTTCTCGGGTGAGCGTCTTTCGTCTTTGAGCAGTGCAACCGACGCTTTGCAAACAGCACAAGTCTGCTTTTGAACCATCGTTTCAGACTTTGCAATCCCTTGAGATGGGGCGCTTTGTACTTGAGAGAAACAAAACCCACTCTGAGTCTTTCCTTTAACGATACAGGCCTATTCCCCTTTCCCTTAGAGAAACAACCTACTCGCTTCTGATCTCTCGAGGAATCTTAATACTCCCAACACACTGCGCCGTCAAGATCAACAAAGCAGTTTCCTACCACGTTGCCAGCGAGCGATAGGACCGTCTCGAGACGAAGTTTCCTCGGACAAAAACCCGAGCGATCTATCTTCAAGACTCGGTCCAAACGGCTCCGTCACCGTTCCATCGCAGTCCCCTTCGGCTCCACACCACTGCCTTGTGGGAACGCCCCCTAGAAAAAAAGAAACGCTTTCATCAGGGTAACAAGCAGAATACAGCTCTAGCCTTGAGGACGGCTGGCACGCACACGGCCTGTATCGCCGCAGTCCCCTGAGCCGCAGCTCAGCGCGCGCCGACAGCGGTGACGGAGGACGCGCTGAAGGCGAAAAGCCGAAAGCCAACCCCCCGAAGCCCAGAACCGTGCTCAGGCACCCGGGAGTTAAGCCTAAAACCGGTTGAAAGAGCTGCCTCCTACCTGTTCCCCCGCCACCTCTCCCCCTCCGAGGCCAGCAACCTTTCCTCGCGATCCCTTTTCGCAAACAAAAGACGGACGCCTGCGGCCTCAGCTCGGTACCGAAGCACCACGCTGCGCTTGCCGGCGGCGTGCTCTCTCACAAGGCTGACAGCTTCTCTGCACGCAACAGCCGAGGCCCTGTGAAAGGGGAGGAAGGCAAACACCCATCACGTCTCGCCGGGGTCAGGAGGGAGTCGGGGTGCGCTGCGGTCAGAGCCCAACGCCTTCCCCAGAGGAATTACCGGGCCACAACAAGAGGCAGGAGCGATCGGCAGACAGGCAGGTAACACGCACGGCAGCGATACCCACGGCAGACTGGCAGGACGCTTCCAGCCGCTTCACCCCGCCGCTTTGTTCCGAATTTCGTTAAAAGGCAATCCGATTCTTAAGGCTCACTCTGCTTTGAGGAGCTGCTGGAGAAAGGCTAACACGTGGCATTGGCGTTACCGTCGGAATTCCGGCGTAAAAATCACGGCAAAGCCGTGCCTTGTCAAGCGGCTTCCCAAGCAGGCTCTGGAGCCTTTCCACGAGACGGGCAAAGCCGGAGTCCCGCGGGAACCCTGTGCCAGCTCCGTCAGTAGGGCCCAGCTCTCCGACAAAGCGCACCGCCGTACGGAAACGTCAAGCGGGTTTATACCTCGGGCTCCTTTACAGCCTCGGAAAACAATACGGCCCGGCCGGACGCGCTGCTCTAAGCGCCTAGCAGGCCCGGCTGCGTTACCACGAGGGACCGACAATTCCTCCCCGGCCGTTGCCCGAGCCGCAGCGCAGCACTCGGCAGCGGCGGGCACACGGAGCCTCGCGGGCCCTCGGCGGCTACAAAAGGGATCCCTCCGTAGTCAGCAGTCCGACTCGCAAGCACGAGGCACGCGTGGCGAAGTAACATCTCGAGCGACCTTCGGTTCCGCTCCCCTTGACTTGTCGACGGACGCTTCCGGACGAACCTAGGGACAAAGGGAAAACAAAAGGCCCCGGTTTCGCGGGGAAGCAAACCAAAAGGCCTCTTCCCCTCGGCTGCTCCGGCCCCGGAGATGACTGTCACGACACAAGATCAGCCAGACACCTGAGCTGCCGCTGCCTCCCAGCCCTCCCCGGCAGTTAAAAGGCTTGCGGAGAAAGCAGCAGTCGGGGGCGACGGCTGGGGATTCCGCTGCCGGCTGCCTTTTCTCGCTCTGGCCCGCTCGCAGGGGCGGGAAGAGGCTCCTGAGCCACACACACACCCCCCACCCCCCCCCCACCCACCCCCCCCGCGACAGCGTTACCGCAGGCCCCGAGGCAGCCTCTCTGCGGCCCGCGGGGGCCGGCAGCCCCAGCCGGCTGCCACGGCTCAGGCCAGCGGCTGGGGGAAAGACAAAGCCCCGCGCAGGGCTGCGGCGGCTGCCCGGGCAGCCCGCAGGCGGCGGCGGGTGGGCGGCGGGGTGGCGCGGGCCGACCCCTCTCCCGGGCGCCGCCGCCACGAGCGAGCACCGGGGCCGCCCCGCCGCCGCTCCTCGCCGAGGTAGCGGCGCGGCTCCGAGAGAAAAAACAAACAAACAAACAAAAAAAACCAAACAAACAAAAAACCACCCACCCAGAAAAGGGCAGCCCCGTGAGGAGCCCGCTGACCACCGTCCCTGCCGGGGAGACGAGAACCGGCGGCAGCCCCGCCGGTCCCGGGCCGGGCCGCCCGCCTGCCTCAGCCCGCCCGCCGCCGGCACCAGGCGCTCCCTGCCGCGGCCGAGCGCCGGGCCGCCACATCCCCCCCCCGACCGGGCCGCTGCCCGCCGGCCCCCGGCCGCCCTTCAGCCCGAGCGCGCCGCCGCACGTCCCGGCCCGAAAGTCTTCCGGGCTCCCGGCGAAGGCTCCGTACCTCCACGGCCGCTCCAGCGCGCCGCGCGGGCCGGGAGTGAACCCGCCTTTCCCGGGCCGGATGCGCCATCTGCCCCTACGCACGAGGCCGGAAGCCCCGCCCCTAGGGGGGGTCAAAGCCGCTTCTGCGCATGCGCCGCCCTCGGTCGGCCAGAAAGGCTTCTGCGCATGCGCCAAAGCGGGATTGCGTCATCTGCCCGTACGCCCGAGGCCGGAAGCCCCGCCCCTTCGGCGTCAAGCCGCGTCTGCGCATGCGCTGCCCTTAGTTTGCCAGAAAGCCCTTCTGCGCATGCGCCGAGGCGTGTTGCGTCATCGGGCTGCGACGAGGCCGGAAGCCCCGCCCCCTTCGGCGTCAAGCCGCGTCTGCGCATGCGCTGCCCTTAGTTTGCCAGAAACCCCTTCTGCGCATGCGCCGAAGCCGGATTGCGTCATCGGCCCGCGACGTGCCCGCAAGCCACGCCCCCTTCGGCGTCAAGCCGCGTCTGCGCATGCGCTGCCCTTACTCCGCCGGGGGGGGGCGCGGTGCTGCCGCCTGGCGAAAAAAATTGGGTACTGCAGCCCGTCTAGCTAACGGACTGCACAGTTTATTATATAGGCACGGCATCAAGAGGGGAACTCTGCCCACGGCCCGTTAGGAAGTTGCCTGGCGTCCCATCTCGGTGGATGAAGTTCTGGCAGCGAACATTCTCGATTCCACTAGTCTAGCGAAAAAGAAAAAAAAAAAAAAAAAAAAAAAAAAAAAAATCACTCGAGAGACCAGGCTTACGCTTTTTTTTCCCCCCTTATAAAAACACTAGCAACAGTGCCTGAACGGGAAAAGGGGTCACGAAAGTTTTTATCGTAAAATGGAAGGGCACGAAAGAGAACAGAATTCGACAGACGATACGTAAACCTCTGCAGCTCTTTCCCCGTGCCTATCGGACATCGGTTTCCAAAAACTTTCTCGGGTGAGCGTCTTTTGTCTTTGAGCAGTGCAACCGACGCTTTGCAAACAGCACAAGTCTGCTTTTGAACCATCGTTTCAGACTTTGCAATCCCTTGAGATGGGGCGCTTTGTACTTGAGAGAAACAAAACCCACTCTGAGTCTTTCCTTTAACGATACAGGCCTATTCCCCTTTCCCTTAGAGAAACAACCTACTCGCTTCTGATCTCTCGAGGAATCTTAATACTCCCAACACACTGCGCCGTCAAGATCAACAAAGCAGTTTCCTACCACGTTGCCAGCGAGCGATAGGACCGTCTCGAGACGAAGTTTCCTCGGACAAAAACCCGAGCGATCTATCTTCAAGACTCGGTCCAAACGGCTCCGTCACCGTTCCATCGCAGTCCCCTTCGGCTCCACACCACTGCCTTGTGGGAACGCCCCCTAGAAAAAAAGAAACGCTTTCATCAGGGTAACAAGCAGAATACAGCTCTAGCCTTGAGGACGGCTGGCACGCACACGGCCTGTATCGCCGCAGTCCCCTGAGCCGCAGCTCAGCGCGCGCCGACAGCGGTGACGGAGGACGCGCTGAAGGCGAAAAGCCGAAAGCCAACCCCCCGAAGCCCAGAACCGTGCTCAGGCACCCGGGAGTTAAGCCTAAAACCGGTTGAAAGAGCTGCCTCCTACCTGTTCCCCCCGCCACCTCTCCCCCTCCGAGGCCAGCAACCTTTCCTCGCGATCCCTTTTCGCAAACAAAAGACGGACGCCTGCGGCCTCAGCTCGGTACCGAAGCACCACGCTGCGCTTGCCGGCGGCGTGCTCTCTCACAAGGCTGACAGCTTCTCTGCACGCAACAGCCGAGGCCCTGTGAAAGGGGAGGAAGGCAAACACCCATCACGTCTCGCCGGGGTCAGGAGGGAGTCGGGGTGCGCTGCGGTCAGAGCCCAACGCCTTCCCCAGAGGAATTACCGGGCCACAACAAGAGGCAGGAGCGATCGGCAGACAGGCAGGTAACACGCACGGCAGCGATACCCACGGCAGACTGGCAGGACGCTTCCAGCCGCTTCACCCCGCCGCTTTGTTCCGAATTTCGTTAAAAGGCAATCCGATTCTTAAGGCTCACTCTGCTTTGAGGAGCTGCTGGAGAAAGGCTAACACGTGGCATTGGCGTTACCGTCGGAATTCCGGCGTAAAAATCACGGCAAAGCCGTGCCTTGTCAAGCGGCTTCCCAAGCAGGCTCTGGAGCCTTTCCACGAGACGGGCAAAGCCGGAGTCCCGCGGGAACCCTGTGCCAGCTCCGTCAGTAGGGCCCAGCTCTCCGACAAAGCGCACCGCCGTACGGAAACGTCAAGCGGGTTTATACCTCGGGCTCCTTTACAGCCTCGGAAAACAATACGGCCCGGCCGGACGCGCTGCTCTAAGCGCCTAGCAGGCCCGGCTGCGTTACCACGAGGGACCGACAATTCCTCCCCGGCCGTTGCCCGAGCCGCAGCGCAGCACTCGGCAGCGGCGGGCACACGGAGCCTCGCGGGCCCTCGGCGGCTACAAAAGGGATCCCTCCGTAGTCAGCAGTCCGACTCGCAAGCACGAGGCACGCGTGGCGAAGTAACATCTCGAGCGACCTTCGGTTCCGCTCCCCTTGACTTGTCGACGGACGCTTCCGGACGAACCTAGGGACAAAGGGAAAACAAAAGGCCCCGGTTTCGCGGGGAAGCAAACCAAAAGGCCTCTTCCCCTCGGCTGCTCCGGCCCCGGAGATGACTGTCACGACACAAGATCAGCCAGACACCTGAGCTGCCGCTGCCTCCCAGCCCTCCCCGGCAGTTAAAAGGCTTGCGGAGAAAGCAGCAGTCGGGGGCGACGGCTGGGGATTCCGCTGCCGGCTGCCTTTTCTCGCTCTGGCCCGCTCGCAGGGGCGGGAAGAGGCTCCTGAGCCACACACACACCCCCCACCCCCCCCCCACCCACCCCCCCCCGCGACAGCGTTACCGCAGGCCCCGAGGCAGCCTCTCTGCGGCCCGCGGGGGCCGGCAGCCCCAGCCGGCTGCCACGGCTCAGGCCAGCGGCTGGGGGAAAGACAAAGCCCCGCGCAGGGCTGCGGCGGCTGCCCGGGCAGCCCGCAGGCGGCGGCGGGTGGGCGGCGGGGTGGCGCGGGCCGACCCCTCTCCCGGGCGCCGCCGCCACGAGCGAGCACCGGGGCCGCCCCGCCGCCGCTCCTCGCCGAGGTAGCGGCGCGGCTCCGAGAGAAAAAACAAACAAACAAACAAAAAAAACCAAACAAACAAAAAACCACCCACCCAGAAAAGGGCAGCCCCGTGAGGAGCCCGCTGACCACCGTCCCTGCCGGGGAGACGAGAACCGGCGGCAGCCCCGCCGGTCCCGGGCCGGGCCGCCCGCCTGCCTCAGCCCGCCCGCCGCCGGCACCAGGCGCTCCCTGCCGCGGCCGAGCGCCGGGCCGCCACATCCCCCCCCCGACCGGGCCGCTGCCCGCCGGCCCCCGGCCGCCCTTCAGCCCGAGCGCGCCGCCGCACGTCCCGGCCCGAAAGTCTTCCGGGCTCCCGGCGAAGGCTCCGTACCTCCACGGCCGCTCCAGCGCGCCGCGCGGGCCGGGAGTGAACCCGCCTTTCCCGGGCCGGATGCGCCATCTGCCCCTACGCACGAGGCCGGAAGCCCCGCCCCTAGGGGGGGTCAAAGCCGCTTCTGCGCATGCGCCGCCCTCGGTCGGCCAGAAAGGCTTCTGCGCATGCGCCAAAGCGGGATTGCGTCATCTGCCCGTACGCCCGAGGCCGGAAGCCCCGCCCCTTCGGCGTCAAGCCGCGTCTGCGCATGCGCTGCCCTTAGTTTGCCAGAAAGCCCTTCTGCGCATGCGCCGAGGCGTGTTGCGTCATCGGGCTGCGACGAGGCCGGAAGCCCCGCCCCCTTCGGCGTCAAGCCGCGTCTGCGCATGCGCTGCCCTTAGTTTGCCAGAAACCCCTTCTGCGCATGCGCCGAAGCCGGATTGCGTCATCGGCCCGCGACGTGCCCGCAAGCCACGCCCCCTTCGGCGTCAAGCCGCGTCTGCGCATGCGCTGCCCTTACTCCGCCGGGGGGGGGCGCGGTGCTGCCGCCTGGCGAAAAAAATTGGGTACTGCAGCCCGTCTAGCTAACGGACTGCACAGTTTATTATATAGGCACGGCATCAAGAGGGGAACTCTGCCCACGGCCCGTTAGGAAGTTGCCTGGCGTCCCATCTCGGTGGATGAAGTTCTGGCAGCGAACATTCTCGATTCCACTAGTCTAGCGAAAAAGAAAAAAAAAAAAAAAAAAAAAAAAAAAAAAATCACTCGAGAGACCAGGCTTACGCTTTTTTTTCCCCCCTTATAAAAACACTAGCAACAGTGCCTGAACGGGAAAAGGGGTCACGAAAGTTTTTATCGTAAAATGGAAGGGCACGAAAGAGAACAGAATTCGACAGACGATACGTAAACCTCTGCAGCTCTTTCCCCGTGCCTATCGGACATCGGTTTCCAAAAACTTTCTCGGGTGAGCGTCTTTTGTCTTTGAGCAGTGCAACCGACGCTTTGCAAACAGCACAAGTCTGCTTTTGAACCATCGTTTCAGACTTTGCAATCCCTTGAGATGGGGCGCTTTGTACTTGAGAGAAACAAAACCCACTCTGAGTCTTTCCTTTAACGATACAGGCCTATTCCCCTTTCCCTTAGAGAAACAACCTACTCGCTTCTGATCTCTCGAGGAATCTTAATACTCCCAACACACTGCGCCGTCAAGATCAACAAAGCAGTTTCCTACCACGTTGCCAGCGAGCGATAGGACCGTCTCGAGACGAAGTTTCCTCGGACAAAAACCCGAGCGATCTATCTTCAAGACTCGGTCCAAACGGCTCCGTCACCGTTCCATCGCAGTCCCCTTCGGCTCCACACCACTGCCTTGTGGGAACGCCCCCTAGAAAAAAAGAAACGCTTTCATCAGGGTAACAAGCAGAATACAGCTCTAGCCTTGAGGACGGCTGGCACGCACACGGCCTGTATCGCCGCAGTCCCCTGAGCCGCAGCTCAGCGCGCGCCGACAGCGGTGACGGAGGACGCGCTGAAGGCGAAAAGCCGAAAGCCAACCCCCCGAAGCCCAGAACCGTGCTCAGGCACCCGGGAGTTAAGCCTAAAACCGGTTGAAAGAGCTGCCTCCTACCTGTTCCCCCCGCCACCTCTCCCCCTCCGAGGCCAGCAACCTTTCCTCGCGATCCCTTTTCGCAAACAAAAGACGGACGCCTGCGGCCTCAGCTCGGTACCGAAGCACCACGCTGCGCTTGCCGGCGGCGTGCTCTCTCACAAGGCTGACAGCTTCTCTGCACGCAACAGCCGAGGCCCTGTGAAAGGGGAGGAAGGCAAACACCCATCACGTCTCGCCGGGGTCAGGAGGGAGTCGGGGTGCGCTGCGGTCAGAGCCCAACGCCTTCCCCAGAGGAATTACCGGGCCACAACAAGAGGCAGGAGCGATCGCAGACAGGCAGGTAACACGCACGGCAGCGATACCCACGGCAGACTGGCAGGACGCTTCCAGCCGCTTCACCCCGCCGCTTTGTTCCGAATTTCGTTAAAAGGCAATCCGATTCTTAAGGCTCACTCTGCTTTGAGGAGCTGCTGGAGAAAGGCTAACACGTGGCATTGGCGTTACCGTCGGAATTCCGGCGTAAAAATCACGGCAAAGCCGTGCCTTGTCAAGCGGCTTCCCAAGCAGGCTCTGGAGCCTTTCCACGAGACGGGCAAAGCCGGAGTCCCGCGGGAACCCTGTGCCAGCTCCGTCAGTAGGGCCCAGCTCTCCGACAAAGCGCACCGCCGTACGGAAACGTCAAGCGGGTTTATACCTCGGGCTCCTTTACAGCCTCGGAAAACAATACGGCCCGGCCGGACGCGCTGCTCTAAGCGCCTAGCAGGCCCGGCTGCGTTACCACGAGGGACCGACAATTCCTCCCCGGCCGTTGCCCGAGCCGCAGCGCAGCACTCAGCAGCGGCGGGCACACGAGCCTCGCGGGCCCTCGGCGGCTACAAAAGGGATCCCTCCGTAGTCAGCAGTCCGACTCGCAAGCACGAGGCACGCGTGGCGAAGTAACATCTCGAGCGACCTTCGGTTCCGCTCCCCTTCGACTTGTCGACGGACGCTTCCGGACGAACCTAGGGACAAGGGAAAACAAAAGGCCCCGGTTTCGCGGGGAAGCAAACCAAAAGGCCTCTTCCCTCGGCTGCTCCGGCCCCGGAGATGACTGTCACGACACAAGATCAGCCAGACACCTGAGCTGCCGCTGCCTCCCCAGCCCTCCCCGGCAGTTAAAAGGCTTGCGGAGAAAGCAGCAGTCGGGGGCGACGGCTGGGGATTCCGCTGCCGGCTGCCTTTTCTCGCTCTGGCCCGCTCGCAGGGGCGGGAAGAGGCTCCTGAGCCACACACCACACCCCCCCCACCCCCCCCCACCCCCCCCCCCCGCGACAGCGTTACCGCAGGCCCCGAGGCAGCCTCTCTGCGGCCCGCGGGGGCCGGCAGCCCCAGCCGGCTGCCACGGCTCAGGCCAGCGGCTGGGGGAAAGACAAAGCCCCGCGCAGGGCTGCGGCGGCTGCCCGGGCAGCCCGCAGGCGGCGGCGGGTGGGCGGCGGGGTGGCGCGGGCCGACCCCTCTCCCGGGCGCCGCCGCCACGAGCGAGCACCGGGGCCGCCCCGCCGCCGCTCCTCGCCGAGGTAGCGGCGCGGCTCCGAGAGAAAAAACAAACAAACAAACAAAAAAAACCAAACAAACAAAAAACCACCCACCCAGAAAAGGGCAGCCCCGTGAGGAGCCCGCTGACCACCGTCCCTGCCGGGGAGACGAGAACCGGCGGCAGCCCCGCCGGTCCCGGGCCGGGCCGCCCGCCTGCCTCAGCCCGCCCGCCGCCGGCACCAGGCGCTCCCTGCCGCGGCCGAGCGCCGGGCCGCCACATCGCACGTCCCGGCCCGAAAGTCTTCCGGGCTCCCGGCGAAGGCTCCGTACCTCCACGGCCGCTCCAGCGCGCCGCGCGGGCCGGGAGTGAACCCGCCTTTCCCGGGCCGGACGCGCCATCTGCCCCTACGCACGAGGCCGGAAGCCCCGCCCCTAGGGGGGTCAAAGCCGCTCCTGCGCATGCGCCGCCCTCGGTCGGCCAGAAAGGCTTCTGCGCATGCGCCAAAGCGGGATTGCGTCATCTGCCCGTACGCCCGAGGCCGGAAGCCCCGCCCCTTCGGCGTCAAGCCGCGTCTGCGCATGCGCTGCCCTTAGTTTGCCAGAAAGCCCTTCTGCGCATGCGCCGAGGCGTGTTGCGTCATCGGGCTGCGACGAGGCCGGAAGCCCCGCCCCCTTCGGCGTCAAGCCGCGTCTGCGCATGCGCTGCCCTTAGTTTGCCAGAAACCCCTTTCTGCGCATGCGCCGAAGCCGGATTGCGTCATCGGCCCGCGACGTGCCCGGAAGCCACGCCCCCTTCGGCGTCAAGCCGCGTCTGCGCATGCGCTGCCCTTACTCCGCCGGGGGCGGGCGCGGTGCTGCCGCCTGGCGAAAAAAATTGGGTACTGCAGCCCGTCTAGCTAACGGACTGCACAGTTTATTATATAGGCACGGCATCAAGAGGGGAACTCTGCCCACGGCCCGTTAGGAAGTTGCCTGGCGTCCCATCTCGGTGGATGAAGTTCTGGCAGCGAACATTCTCGGTTCCACTAGTCTAGCGAAAAAGAAAAAAAAAAAAAAAAAAAAAAAAAAAAATCACTCGAGAGACCAGGCTTACGCTTTTTTTTCCCCCCTTATAAAAACACTAGCAACAGTGCCTGAACGGGAAAAGGGGTCACGAAAGTTTTTATCGTAAAATGGAAGGGCACGAAAGAGAACAGAATTCGACAGACGATACGTAAACCTCTGCAGCTCTTTCCCCGTGCCTATCGGACATCGGTTTCCAAAAACTTTCTCGGGTGAGCGTCTTTTGTCTTTGAGCAGTGCAACAGACGCTTTGCAAACAGCACAAGTCTGCTTTTGAACCATCGTTTCAGACTTTGCAATCCCTTGAGATGGGGCGCTTTGTACTTGAGAGAAACAAAACCCACTCTGAGTCTTTCCTTTAACGATACAGGCCTATTCCCCTTTCCCTTAGAGAAACAACCTACTCGCTTCTGATCTCCCGAGGAATCTTAATACTCCCAACACACTGCGCCGTCAAGATCAACAAAGCAGTTTCCTACCACGTTGCCAGCGAGCGATAGGACCGTCTCGAGACGAAGTTTCCTCGGACAAAAACCCGAGCGATCTATCTTCAAGACTCGGTCCAAACGGCTCCGTCACCGTTCCATCGCAGTCCCCTTCGGCTCCACACCACTGCCTTGTGGGAACGCCCCCTAGAAAAAAAGAAACGCTTTCATCAGGGTAACAAGCAGAATACAGCTCTAGCCTCGAGGACGGCTGGCACGCACACGGCCTGTATCGCCGCAGTCCCCTGAGCCGCAGCTCAGCGCGCGCCGACAGCGGTGACGGAGGACGCGCTGAAGGCGAAAAGCCAAAAGCCAACCCCCCGAAGCCCAGAACCGTGCTCAGGCACCCAGGAGTTAAGCCTAAAACCGGTTGAAAGAGCTGCCTCCTACCTGTTCCCCCCGCCACCTCTCCCCCTCCGAGGCCAGCACCTTTCCTCGCGATCCCTTTTCGCAAACAAAAGACGGACGCCTGCGGCCTCAGCTCGGTACCGAAGCACCACGATGCGCTTGCCGGCGGCGTGCTCTCTCACGAGGCTGACAGCTTCTCTGCACGCAACAGCCGAGGCCCTGTGAAAGGGGAGGAAGGCAAACACCCATCACGTCTCGCCGGGGTCAGGAGGGAGTCGGGGTGCGCTGCGGTCAGAGCCCAACGCCTTCCCCAGAGGAATTACCGGGCCCCAACAAGAGGCAGGAGCGATCGGCAGACAGGCAGGTAACACGCACGGCAGCGATACCCACGGCAGACTGGCAGGACGCTTCCAGCCGCTTCACCCCGCCGCTTTGTTTCGAATTTCGTTAAAAGGCAATCCGATTCTTAAGGCTCACTCTGCTTTGAGGAGCTGCTGGAGAAAGGCTAACACGTGGCATTGGCGTTACCGTCGGAATTCCGGCGTAAAAATCACGGCAAAGCCGTGCCTTGTCAAGCGGCTTCCCAAGCAGGCTCTGGAGCCTTTCCACGAGACGGGCAAAGCCGGAGTCCCGCGGGAACCCTGCGCCAGCTCCGTCAGTAGGGCCCAGCTCTCCGACAAAGCGCACCGCCGTACGGAAACGTCAAGCGGGTTTATACCTCGGGCTCCTTTACAGCCTCGGAAAACAATACTGCCCGGCCGGACGCGCGGCTCTAAGCGCCTAGCAGGCCCGGCTGCGTTACCACGAGGGACCGACGATTCCTCCCCGGCCGTTGCCCGAGCCGCAGCGCAGCACTCGGCAGCGGCGGGCACACGGAGCCTCGCGGGCCCTCGGCGGCTACAAAAGGGATCCCTCCGTAGTCAGCAGTCCGACTCGCAAGCACGAGGCACGCGTGGCGAAGTAACATCTCGAGCGACCTTCGGTTCCGCTCCCCTTGACTTGTCGACGGACGCTTCCGGACGAACCTAGGGACAAAGGGAAAACAAAAGGCCCCGGTTTCGCGGGGAAGCAAACCAAAAGGCCTCTTCCCCTCGGCTGCTCCAGCCCCGGAGCTGACTGTCACGACACAAGATCAGCCAGACACCTGAGCTGCCGCTGCCTCCCAGCCCTCCCCGGCAGTTAAAAGGCTTGCGGAGAAAGCAGCAGTCGGGGGCGACGGCTGGGGATTCCGCTGCCGGCTGCCTTTTCTTGCTCTGGCCCGCTCGCAGGGGCGGGAAGAGGCTCCTGAGCCACACACCCCCCCACCCCCCCCCCCCACCCCCCCCCCACCCCCCCCCCCGCGACAGCGTTACCGCAGGCCCCGAGGCAGCCTCTCTGCGGCCCGCGGGGGCCGGCAGCCCCAGCCGGCTGCCACGGCTCAGGCCAGCGGCTGGGGGAAAGACAAAGCCCCGCGCAGGGCTGCGGCGGCTGCCCGGGCAGCCCGCAGGCGGCGGCGGGTGGGCGGCGGGGCGGCGCGGGCCGACCCCTCTCCCGGGCGCCGCCGCCACGAGCGAGCACCGGGGCCGCCCCGCCGCCGCTCCTCGCCGAGGTAGCGGCGCGGCTCCGAGAGAAAAAAAAAAAAAAACAAAAAAACAAACAAACAAAAAAAAAAACAAACAAAAAACCACCCACCCAGAAAAGGGCAGCCCCGTGAGGAGCCCGCTGACCACCGTCCCTGCCGGGGAGACGAGAACCGGCGGCAGCCCCGCCGGTCCCGGGCCGGGCCGCCCGCCTGCCTCAGCCCGTCCGCCGCCGGCACCAGGCGCTCCCTGCCGCGGCCGAGCGCCGGGCCGCCACATCCCCCCCCCGACCGGGCCGCTGCCCGCCGGCCCCCGGCCGCCCTTCAGCCCGAGCGCGCCGCCGCACGTCCCGGCCCGAAAGTCTTCCGGGCTCCCGGCGAAGGCTCCGTACCTCCACGGCCGCTCCAGCGCGCCGCGCGGGCCGGGAGTGAACCCGCCTTTCCCGGGCCGGACGCGCCATCTGCCCCTACGCACGAGGCCGGAAGCCCCGCCCCTAGGGGGGTCAAAGCCGCTCCTGCGCATGCGCCGCCCTCGGTCGGCCAGAAAGGCTTCTGCGCATGCGCCAAAGCGGGATTGCGTCATCTGCCCGTACGCCCGAGGCCGGAAGCCCCGCCCCTTCGGCGTCAAGCCGCGTCTGCGCATGCGCTGCCCTTAGTTTGCCAGAAAGCCCTTCTGCGCATGCGCCGAGGCGTGTTGCGTCATCGGGCTGCGACGAGGCCGGAAGCCCCGCCCCCTTCGGCGTCAAGCCGCGTCTGCGCATGCGCTGCCCTTAGTTTGCCAGAAACCCCTTTCTGCGCATGCGCCGAAGCCGGATTGCGTCATCGGCCCGCGACGTGCCCGGAAGCCACGCCCCCTTCGGCGTCAAGCCGCGTCTGCGCATGCGCTGCCCTTACTCCGCCGGGGGCGGGCGCGGTGCTGCCGCCTGGCGAAAAAAATTGGGTACTGCAGCCCGTCTAGCTAACGGACTGCACAGTTTATTATATAGGCACGGCATCAAGAGGGGAACTCTGCCCACGGCCCGTTAGGAAGTTGCCTGGCGTCCCATCTCGGTGGATGAAGTTCTGGCAGCGAACATTCTCGGTTCCACTAGTCTAGCGAAAAAGAAAAAAAAAAAAAAAAAAAAAAAAAAAAAATCACTCGAGAGACCAGGCTTACGCTTTTTTTTCCCCCCTTATAAAAACACTAGCAACAGTGCCTGAACGGGAAAAGGGGTCACGAAAGTTTTTATCGTAAAATGGAAGGGCACGAAAGAGAACAGAATTCGACAGACGATACGTAAACCTCTGCAGCTCTTTCCCCGTGCCTATCGGACATCGGTTTCCAAAAACTTTCTCGGGTGAGCGTCTTTTGTCTTTGAGCAGTGCAACAGACGCTTTGCAAACAGCACAAGTCTGCTTTTGAACCATCGTTTCAGACTTTGCAATCCCTTGAGATGGGGCGCTTTGTACTTGAGAGAAACAAAACCCACTCTGAGTCTTTCCTTTAACGATACAGGCCTATTCCCCTTTCCCTTAGAGAAACAACCTACTCGCTTCTGATCTCCCGAGGAATCTTAATACTCCCAACACACTGCGCCGTCAAGATCAACAAAGCAGTTTCCTACCACGTTGCCAGCGAGCGATAGGACCGTCTCGAGACGAAGTTTCCTCGGACAAAAACCCGAGCGATCTATCTTCAAGACTCGGTCCAAACGGCTCCGTCACCGTTCCATCGCAGTCCCCTTCGGCTCCACACCACTGCCTTGTGGGAACGCCCCCTAGAAAAAAAGAAACGCTTTCATCAGGGTAACAAGCAGAATACAGCTCTAGCCTCGAGGACGGCTGGCACGCACACGGCCTGTATCGCCGCAGTCCCCTGAGCCGCAGCTCAGCGCGCGCCGACAGCGGTGACGGAGGACGCGCTGAAGGCGAAAAGCCAAAAGCCAACCCCCCGAAGCCCAGAACCGTGCTCAGGCACCCAGGAGTTAAGCCTAAAACCGGTTGAAAGAGCTGCCTCCTACCTGTTCCCCCCGCCACCTCTCCCCCTCCGAGGCCAGCACCTTTCCTCGCGATCCCTTTTCGCAAACAAAAGACGGACGCCTGCGGCCTCAGCTCGGTACCGAAGCACCACGATGCGCTTGCCGGCGGCGTGCTCTCTCACGAGGCTGACAGCTTCTCTGCACGCAACAGCCGAGGCCCTGTGAAAGGGGAGGAAGGCAAACACCCATCACGTCTCGCCGGGGTCAGGAGGGAGTCGGGGTGCGCTGCGGTCAGAGCCCAACGCCTTCCCCAGAGGAATTACCGGGCCCCAACAAGAGGCAGGAGCGATCGGCAGACAGGCAGGTAACACGCACGGCAGCGATACCCACGGCAGACTGGCAGGACGCTTCCAGCCGCTTCACCCCGCCGCTTTGTTTCGAATTTCGTTAAAAGGCAATCCGATTCTTAAGGCTCACTCTGCTTTGAGGAGCTGCTGGAGAAAGGCTAACACGTGGCATTGGCGTTACCGTCGGAATTCCGGCGTAAAAATCACGGCAAAGCCGTGCCTTGTCAAGCGGCTTCCCAAGCAGGCTCTGGAGCCTTTCCACGAGACGGGCAAAGCCGGAGTCCCGCGGGAACCCTGCGCCAGCTCCGTCAGTAGGGCCCAGCTCTCCGACAAAGCGCACCGCCGTACGGAAACGTCAAGCGGGTTTATACCTCGGGCTCCTTTACAGCCTCGGAAAACAATACTGCCCGGCCGGACGCGCGGCTCTAAGCGCCTAGCAGGCCCGGCTGCGTTACCACGAGGGACCGACGATTCCTCCCCGGCCGTTGCCCGAGCCGCAGCGCAGCACTCGGCAGCGGCGGGC
This sequence comes from Falco biarmicus, assembly GCF_023638135.1. Taxonomy (NCBI): domain Eukaryota; kingdom Metazoa; phylum Chordata; class Aves; order Falconiformes; family Falconidae; genus Falco; species Falco biarmicus. Next base: position 13,632 of record NC_079301.1, on the reverse strand, counting down.
ACACGGAGCCTCGCGGGCCCTCGGCGGCTACAAAAGGGATCCCTCCGTAGTCAGCAGTCCGACTCGCAAGCACGAGGCACGCGTGGCGAAGTAACATCTCGAGCGACCTTCGGTTCCGCTCCCCTTGACTTGTCGACGGACGCTTCCGGACGAACCTAGGGACAAAGGGAAAACAAAAGGCCCCGGTTTCGCGGGGAAGCAAACCAAAAGGCCTCTTCCCCTCGGCTGCTCCAGCCCCGGAGCTGACTGTCACGACACAAGATCAGCCAGACACCTGAGCTGCCGCTGCCTCCCAGCCCTCCCCGGCAGTTAAAAGGCTTGCGGAGAAAGCAGCAGTCGGGGGCGACGGCTGGGGATTCCGCTGCCGGCTGCCTTTTCTTGCTCTGGCCCGCTCGCAGGGGCGGGAAGAGGCTCCTGAGCCACACACCCCCCCCACCCCCCCCCCCCACCCCCCCCCCACCCCCCCCCCCGCGACAGCGTTACCGCAGGCCCCGAGGCAGCCTCTCTGCGGCCCGCGGGGGCCGGCAGCCCCAGCCGGCTGCCACGGCTCAGGCCAGCGGCTGGGGGAAAGACAAAGCCCCGCGCAGGGCTGCGGCGGCTGCCCGGGCAGCCCGCAGGCGGCGGCGGGTGGGCGGCGGGGCGGCGCGGGCCGACCCCTCTCCCGGGCGCCGCCGCCACGAGCGAGCACCGGGGCCGCCCCGCCGCCGCTCCTCGCCGAGGTAGCGGCGCGGCTCCGAGAGAAAAAAAAAAAAAAACAAAAAAACAAACAAACAAAAAAAAAAACAAACAAAAAACCACCCACCCAGAAAAGGGCAGCCCCGTGAGGAGCCCGCTGACCACCGTCCCTGCCGGGGAGACGAGAACCGGCGGCAGCCCCGCCGGTCCCGGGCCGGGCCGCCCGCCTGCCTCAGCCCGTCCGCCGCCGGCACCAGGCGCTCCCTGCCGCGGCCGAGCGCCGGGCCGCCACATCCCCCCCCCGACCGGGCCGCTGCCCGCCGGCCCCCGGCCGCCCTTCAGCCCGAGCGCGCCGCCGCACGTCCCGGCCCGAAAGTCTTCCGGGCTCCCGGCGAAGGCTCCGTACCTCCACGGCCGCTCCAGCGCGCCGCGCGGGCCGGGAGTGAACCCGCCTTTCCCGGGCCGGACGCGCCATCTGCCCCTACGCACGAGGCCGGAAGCCCCGCCCCTAGGGGGGTCAAAGCCGCTCCTGCGCATGCGCCGCCCTCGGTCGGCCAGAAAGGCTTCTGCGCATGCGCCAAAGCGGGATTGCGTCATCTGCCCGTACGCCCGAGGCCGGAAGCCCCGCCCCTTCGGCGTCAAGCCGCGTCTGCGCATGCGCTGCCCTTAGTTTGCCAGAAAGCCCTTCTGCGCATGCGCCGAGGCGTGTTGCGTCATCGGGCTGCGACGAGGCCGGAAGCCCCGCCCCCTTCGGCGTCAAGCCGCGTCTGCGCATGCGCTGCCCTTAGTTTGCCAGAAACCCCTTTCTGCGCATGCGCCGAAGCCGGATTGCGTCATCGGCCCGCGACGTGCCCGGAAGCCACGCCCCCTTCGGCGTCAAGCCGCGTCTGCGCATGCGCTGCCCTTACTCCGCCGGGGGCGGGCGCGGTGCTGCCGCCTGGCGAAAAAAATTGGGTACTGCAGCCCGTCTAGCTAACGGACTGCACAGTTTATTATATAGGCACGGCATCAAGAGGGGAACTCTGCCCACGGCCCGTTAGGAAGTTGCCTGGCGTCCCATCTCGGTGGATGAAGTTCTGGCAGCGAACATTCTCGGTTCCACTAGTCTAGCGAAAAAGAAAAAAAAAAAAAAAAAAAAAAAAAAAAATCACTCGAGAGACCAGGCTTACGCTTTTTTTTCCCCCCTTATAAAAACACTAGCAACAGTGCCTGAACGGGAAAAGGGGTCACGAAAGTTTTTATCGTAAAATGGAAGGGCACGAAAGAGAACAGAATTCGACAGACGATACGTAAACCTCTGCAGCTCTTTCCCCGTGCCTATCGGACATCGGTTTCCAAAAACTTTCTCGGGTGAGCGTCTTTTGTCTTTGAGCAGTGCAACAGACGCTTTGCAAACAGCACAAGTCTGCTTTTGAACCATCGTTTCAGACTTTGCAATCCCTTGAGATGGGGCGCTTTGTACTTGAGAGAAACAAAACCCACTCTGAGTCTTTCCTTTAACGATACAGGCCTATTCCCCTTTCCCTTAGAGAAACAACCTACTCGCTTCTGATCTCCCGAGGAATCTTAATACTCCCAACACACTGCGCCGTCAAGATCAACAAAGCAGTTTCCTACCACGTTGCCAGCGAGCGATAGGACCGTCTCGAGACGAAGTTTCCTCGGACAAAAACCCGAGCGATCTATCTTCAAGACTCGGTCCAAACGGCTCCGTCACCGTTCCATCGCAGTCCCCTTCGGCTCCACACCACTGCCTTGTGGGAACGCCCCCTAGAAAAAAAGAAACGCTTTCATCAGGGTAACAAGCAGAATACAGCTCTAGCCTCGAGGACGGCTGGCACGCACACGGCCTGTATCGCCGCAGTCCCCTGAGCCGCAGCTCAGCGCGCGCCGACAGCGGTGACGGAGGACGCGCTGAAGGCGAAAAGCCAAAAGCCAACCCCCCGAAGCCCAGAACCGTGCTCAGGCACCCAGGAGTTAAGCCTAAAACCGGTTGAAAGAGCTGCCTCCTACCTGTTCCCCCGCCACCTCTCCCCCTCCGAGGCCAGCACCTTTCCTCGCGATCCCTTTTCGCAAACAAAAGACGGACGCCTGCGGCCTCAGCTCGGTACCGAAGCACCACGATGCGCTTGCCGGCGGCGTGCTCTCTCACGAGGCTGACAGCTTCTCTGCACGCAACAGCCGAGGCCCTGTGAAAGGGGAGGAAGGCAAACACCCATCACGTCTCGCCGGGGTCAGGAGGGAGTCGGGGTGCGCTGCGGTCAGAGCCCAACGCCTTCCCCAGAGGAATTACCGGGCCCCAACAAGAGGCAGGAGCGATCGGCAGACAGGCAGGTAACACGCACGGCAGCGATACCCACGGCAGACTGGCAGGACGCTTCCAGCCGCTTCACCCCGCCGCTTTGTTTCGAATTTCGTTAAAAGGCAATCCGATTCTTAAGGCTCACTCTGCTTTGAGGAGCTGCTGGAGAAAGGCTAACACGTGGCATTGGCGTTACCGTCGGAATTCCGGCGTAAAAATCACGGCAAAGCCGTGCCTTGTCAAGCGGCTTCCCAAGCAGGCTCTGGAGCCTTTCCACGAGACGGGCAAAGCCGGAGTCCCGCGGGAACCCTGCGCCAGCTCCGTCAGTAGGGCCCAGCTCTCCGACAAAGCGCACCGCCGTACGGAAACGTCAAGCGGGTTTATACCTCGGGCTCCTTTACAGCCTCGGAAAACAATACTGCCCGGCCGGACGCGCTGCTCTAAGCGCCTAGCAGGCCCGGCTGCGTTACCACGAGGGACCGACAATTCCTCCCCGGCCGTTGCCCGAGCCGCAGCGCAGCACTCGGCAGCGGCGGGCACACGGAGCCTCGCGGGCCCTCGGCGGCTACAAAAGGGATCCCTCCGTAGTCAGCAGTCCGACTCGCAAGCACGAGGCACGCGTGGCGAAGTAACATCTCGAGCGACCTTCGGTTCCGCTCCCCTTGACTTGTCGACGGACGCTTCCGGACGAACCTAGGGACAAAGGGAAAACAAAAGGCCCCGGTTTCGCGGGGAAGCAAACCAAAAGGCCTCTTCCCCTCGGCTGCTCCAGCCCCGGAGCTGACTGTCACGACACAAGATCAGCCAGACACCTGAGCTGCCGCTGCCTCCCAGCCCTCCCCGGCAGTTAAAAGGCTTGCGGAGAAAGCAGCAGTCGGGGGCGACGGCTGGGGATTCCGCTGCCGGCTGCCTTTTCTTGCTCTGGCCCGCTCGCAGGGGCGGGAAGAGGCTCCTGAGCCACACACCCCCCCACCCCCCCCCCCCCCCCCCCCCCCACCCCCCCCCCCGCGACAGCGTTACCGCAGGCCCCGAGGCAGCCTCTCTGCGGCCCGCGGGGGCCGGCAGCCCCAGCCGGCTGCCACGGCTCAGGCCAGCGGCTGGGGGAAAGACAAAGCCCCGCGCAGGGCTGCGGCGGCTGCCCGGGCAGCCCGCAGGCGGCGGCGGGTGGGCGGCGGGGCGGCGCGGGCCGACCCCTCTCCCGGGCGCCGCCGCCACGAGCGAGCACCGGGGCCGCCCCGCCGCCGCTCCTCGCCGAGGTAGCGGCGCGGCTCCGAGAGAAAAAAAAAAAAAAACAAAAAAACAAACAAACAAAAAAAAAAACAAACAAAAAACCACCCACCCAGAAAAGGGCAGCCCCGTGAGGAGCCCGCTGACCACCGTCCCTGCCGGGGAGACGAGAACCGGCGGCAGCCCCGCCGGTCCCGGGCCGGGCCGCCCGCCTGCCTCAGCCCGTCCGCCGCCGGCACCAGGCGCTCCCTGCCGCGGCCGAGCGCCGGGCCGCCACATCCCCCCCCCGACCGGGCCGCTGCCCGCCGGCCCCCGGCCGCCCTTCAGCCCGAGCGCGCCGCCGCACGTCCCGGCCCGAAAGTCTTCCGGGCTCCCGGCGAAGGCTCCGTACCTCCACGGCCGCTCCAGCGCGCCGCGCGGGCCGGGAGTGAACCCGCCTTTCCCGGGCCGGACGCGCCATCTGCCCCTACGCACGAGGCCGGAAGCCCCGCCCCTAGGGGGGTCAAAGCCGCTCCTGCGCATGCGCCGCCCTCGGTCGGCCAGAAAGGCTTCTGCGCATGCGCCAAAGCGGGATTGCGTCATCTGCCCGTACGCCCGAGGCCGGAAGCCCCGCCCCTTCGGCGTCAAGCCGCGTCTGCGCATGCGCTGCCCTTAGTTTGCCAGAAAGCCCTTCTGCGCATGCGCCGAGGCGTGTTGCGTCATCGGGCTGCGACGAGGCCGGAAGCCCCGCCCCCTTCGGCGTCAAGCCGCGTCTGCGCATGCGCTGCCCTTAGTTTGCCAGAAACCCCTTCTGCGCATGCGCCGAAGCCGGATTGCGTCATCGGCCTGCGACGTGCCCGGAAGCCACGCCCCCTTCGGCGTCAAGCCGCGTCTGCGCATGCGCTGCCCTTACTCCGCCGGGGGCGGGCGCGGTGCTGCCGCCTGGCGAAAAAAATTGGGTACTGCAGCCCGTCTAGCTAACGGACTGCACAGTTTATTATATAGGCACGGCATCAAGAGGGGAACTCTGCCCACGGCCCGTTAGGAAGTTGCCTGGCGTCCCATCTCGGTGGATGAAGTTCTGGCAGCGAACATTCTCGGTTCCACTAGTCTAGCGAAAAAGAAAAAAAAAAAAAAAAAAAAAAAAAAAAATCACTCGAGAGACCAGGCTTACGCTTTTTTTTCCCCCCTTATAAAAACACTAGCAACAGTGCCTGAACGGGAAAAGGGGTCACGAAAGTTTTTATCGTAAAATGGAAGGGCACGAAAGAGAACAGAATTCGACAGACGATACGTAAACCTCTGCAGCTCTTTCCCCGTGCCTATCGGACATCGGTTTCCAAAAACTTTCTCGGGTGAGCGTCTTTTGTCTTTGAGCAGTGCAACAGACGCTTTGCAAACAGCACAAGTCTGCTTTTGAACCATCGTTTCAGACTTTGCAATCCCTTGAGATGGGGCGCTTTGTACTTGAGAGAAACAAAACCCACTCTGAGTCTTTCCTTTAACGATACAGGCCTATTCCCCTTTCCCTTAGAGAAACAACCTACTCGCTTCTGATCTCCCGAGGAATCTTAATACTCCCAACACACTGCGCCGTCAAGATCAACAAAGCAGTTTCCTACCACGTTGCCAGCGAGCGATAGGACCGTCTCGAGACGAAGTTTCCTCGGACAAAAACCCGAGCGATCTATCTTCAAGACTCGGTCCAAACGGCTCCGTCACCGTTCCATCGCAGTCCCCTTCGGCTCCACACCACTGCCTTGTGGGAACGCCCCCTAGAAAAAAAGAAACGCTTTCATCAGGGTAACAAGCAGAATACAGCTCTAGCCTCGAGGACGGCTGGCACGCACACGGCCTGTATCGCCGCAGTCCCCTGAGCCGCAGCTCAGCGCGCGCCGACAGCGGTGACGGAGGACGCGCTGAAGGCGAAAAGCCAAAAGCCAACCCCCCGAAGCCCAGAACCGTGCTCAGGCACCCAGGAGTTAAGCCTAAAACCGGTTGAAAGAGCTGCCTCCTACCTGTTCCCCCGCCACCTCTCCCCCTCCGAGGCCAGCACCTTTCCTCGCGATCCCTTTTCGCAAACAAAAGACGGACGCCTGCGGCCTCAGCTCGGTACCGAAGCACCACGATGCGCTTGCCGGCGGCGTGCTCTCTCACGAGGCTGACAGCTTCTCTGCACGCAACAGCCGAGGCCCTGTGAAAGGGGAGGAAGGCAAACACCCATCACGTCTCGCCGGGGTCAGGAGGGAGTCGGGGTGCGCTGCGGTCAGAGCCCAACGCCTTCCCCAGAGGAATTACCGGGCCCCAACAAGAGGCAGGAGCGATCGGCAGACAGGCAGGTAACACGCACGGCAGCGATACCCACGGCAGACTGGCAGGACGCTTCCAGCCGCTTCACCCCGCCGCTTTGTTTCGAATTTCGTTAAAAGGCAATCCGATTCTTAAGGCTCACTCTGCTTTGAGGAGCTGCTGGAGAAAGGCTAACACGTGGCATTGGCGTTACCGTCGGAATTCCGGCGTAAAAATCACGGCAAAGCCGTGCCTTGTCAAGCGGCTTCCCAAGCAGGCTCTGGAGCCTTTCCACGAGACGGGCAAAGCCGGAGTCCCGCGGGAACCCTGCGCCAGCTCCGTCAGTAGGGCCCAGCTCTCCGACAAAGCGCACCGCCGTACGGAAACGTCAAGCGGGTTTATACCTCGGGCTCCTTTACAGCCTCGGAAAACAATACTGCCCGGCCGGACGCGCGGCTCTAAGCGCCTAGCAGGCCCGGCTGCGTTACCACGAGGGACCGACGATTCCTCCCCGGCCGTTGCCCGAGCCGCAGCGCAGCACTCGGCAGCGGCGGGCACACGGAGCCTCGCGGGCCCTCGGCGGCTACAAAAGGGATCCCTCCGTAGTCAGCAGTCCGACTCGCAAGCACGAGGCACGCGTGGCGAAGTAACATCTCGAGCGACCTTCGGTTCCGCTCCCCTTGACTTGTCGACGGACGCTTCCGGACGAACCTAGGGACAAAGGGAAAACAAAAGGCCCCGGTTTCGCGGGGAAGCAAACCAAAAGGCCTCTTCCCCTCGGCTGCTCCGGCCCCGGAGCTGACTGTCACGACACAAGATCAGCCAGACACCTGAGCTGCCGCTGCCTCCCAGCCCTCCCCGGCAGTTAAAAGGCTTGCGGAGAAAGCAGCAGTCGGGGGCGACGGCTGGGGATTCCGCTGCCGGCTGCCTTTTCTTGCTCTGGCCCGCTCGCAGGGGCGGGAAGAGGCTCCTGAGCCACACACACACACTCCACCCCACCCCCCCCCCGCGACAGCGTTACCGCAGGCCCCGAGGCAGCCTCTCTGCGGCCCGCGGGGGCCGGCAGCCCCAGCCGGCTGCCACGGCTCAGGCCAGCGGCTGGGGGAAAGACAAAGCCCCGCGCAGGGCTGCGGCGGCTGCCCGGGCAGCCCGCAGGCGGCGGCGGGTGGGCGGCGGGGCGGCGCGGGCCGACCCCTCTCCCGGGCGCCGCCGCCACGAGCGAGCACCGGGGCCGCCCCGCCGCCGCTCCTCGCCGAGGTAGCGGCGCGGCTCCGAGAGAAAAAAAAAAAAAAAACAAACAAAAAAACCCAAACAAACAAAAAACCACCCACCCAGAAAAGGGCAGCCCCGTGAGGAGCCCGCTGACCACCGTCCCTGCCGGGGAGACGAGAACCGGCGGCAGCCCCGCCGGTCCCGGGCCGGGCCGCCCGCCTGCCTCAGCCCGCCCGCCGCCGGCACCAGGCGCTCCCTGCCGCGGCCGAGCGCCGGGCCGCCACATCCCCCCCCCCGACCGGGCCGCTGCCCGCCGGCCCCCGGCCGCCCTTCAGCCCGAGCGCGCCGCCGCACGTCCCGGCCCGAAAGTCTTCCGGGCTCCCGGCGAAGGCTCCGTACCTCCACGGCCGCTCCAGCGCGCCGCGCGGGCCGGGAGTGAACCCGCCTTTCCCGGGCCGGACGCGCCATCTGCCCCTACGCACGAGGCCGGAAGTCCCGCCCCTAGGGGGGTCAAAGCCGCTCCTGCGCATGCGCCGCCCTCGGTCGGCCAGAAAGGCTTCTGCGCATGCGCCAAAGCGGGATTGCGTCATCTGCCCGTACGCCCGAGGCCGGAAGCCCCGCCCCTTCGGCGTCAAGCCGCGTCTGCGCATGCGCTGCCCTTAGTTTGCCAGAAAGCCCTTCTGCGCATGCGCCGAGGCGTGTTGCGTCATCGGGCTGCGACGAGGCCGGAAGCCCCGCCCCCTTCGGCGTCAAGCCGCGTCTGCGCATGCGCTGCCCTTAGTTTGCCAGAAACCCCTTCTGCGCATGCGCCGAAGCCGGATTGCGTCATCGGCCCGCGACGTGCCCGCAAGCCACGCCCCCTTCGGCGTCAAGCCGCGTCTGCGCATGCGCTGCCCTTACTCCGCCGGGGGCGGGCGCGGTGCTGCCGCCTGGCGAAAAAAATTGGGTACTGCAGCCCGTCTAGCTAACGGACTGCACAGTTTATTATATAGGCACGGCATCAAGAGGGGAACTCTGCCCACGGCCCGTTAGGAAGTTGCCTGGCGTCCCATCTCGGTGGATGAAGTTCTGGCAGCGAACATTCTCGATTCCACTAGTCTAGCGAAAAAGAAAAAAAAAAAAAAAAATCACTCGAGAGACCAGGCTTACGCTTTTTTTTCCCCCCCTTATAAAAACACTAGCAACAGTGCCTGAACGGGAAAAGGGGTCACGAAAGTTTTTGTCGTAAAATGGAAGGGCACGAAAGAGAACAGAATTCGACAGACGATACGTAAACCTCTGCAGCTCTTTCCCCGTGCCTATCGGACATCGGTTTCCAAAAACTTTCTCGGGTGAGCGTCTTTTGTCTTTGAGCAGTGCAACAGACGCTTTGCAAACAGCACAAGTCTGCTTTTGAACCATCGTTTCAGACTTTGCAATCCCTTGAGATGGGGCGCTTTGTACTTGAGAGAAACAAAACCCACTCTGAGTCTTTCCTTTAACGATACAGGCCTATTCCCCTTTCCCTTAGAGAAACAACCTACTCGCTTCTGATCTCCCGAGGAATCTTAATACTCCCAACACACTGCGCCGTCAAGATCAACAAAGCAGTTTCCTACCACGTTGCCAGCGAGCGATAGGACCGTCTCGAGACGAAGTTTCCTCGGACAAAAACCCGAGCGATCTATCTTCAAGACTCGGTCCAAACGGCTCCGTCACCGTTCCATCGCAGTCCCCTTCGGCTCCACACCACTGCCTTGTGGGAACGCCCCCTAGAAAAAAAGAAACGCTTTCATCAGGGTAACAAGCAGAATACAGCTCTAGCCTCGAGGACGGCTGGCACGCACACGGCCTGTATCGCCGCAGTCCCCTGAGCCGCAGCTCAGCGCGCGCCGACAGCGGTGACGGAGGACGCGCTGAAGGCGAAAAGCCGAAAGCCAACCCCCCGAAGCCCAGAACCGTGCTCAGGCACCCAGGAGTTAAGCCTAAAACCGGTTGAAAGAGCTGCCTCCTACCTGTTCCCCCGCCACCTCTCCCCCTCCGAGGCCAGCACCTTTCCTCGCGATCCCTTTTCGCAAACAAAAGACGGACGCCTGCGGCCTCAGCTCGGTACCGAAGCACCACGATGCGCTTGCCGGCGGCGTGCTCTCTCACGAGGCTGACAGCTTCTCTGCACGCAACAGCCGAGGCCCTGTGAAAGGGGAGGAAGGCAAACACCCATCACGTCTCGCCGGGGTCAGGAGGGAGTCGGGGTGCGCTGCGGTCAGAGCCCAACGCCTTCCCCAGAGGAATTACCGGGCCCCAACAAGAGGCAGGAGCGATCGGCAGACAGGCAGGTAACACGCACGGCAGCGATACCCACGGCAGACTGGCAGGACGCTTCCAGCCGCTTCACCCCGCCGCTTTGTTTCGAATTTCGTTAAAAGGCAATCCGATTCTTAAGGCTCACTCTGCTTTGAGGAGCTGCTGGAGAAAGGCTAACACGTGGCATTGGCGTTACCGTCGGAATTCCGGCGTAAAAATCACGGCAAAGCCGTGCCTTGTCAAGCGGCTTCCCAAGCAGGCTCTGGAGCCTTTCCACGAGACGGGCAAAGCCGGAGTCCCGCGGGAACCCTGCGCCAGCTCCGTCAGTAGGGCCCAGCTCTCCGACAAAGCGCACCGCCGTACGGAAACGTCAAGCGGGTTTATACCTCGGGCTCCTTTACAGCCTCGGAAAACAATACTGCCCGGCCGGACGCGCGGCTCTAAGCGCCTAGCAGGCCCGGCTGCGTTACCACGAGGGACCGACAATTCCTCCCCGGCCGTTGCCCGAGCCGCAGCGCAGCACTCGGCAGCGGCGGGCACACGGAGCCTCGCGGGCCCTCGGCGGCTACAAAAGGGATCCCTCCGTAGTCAGCAGTCCGACTCGCAAGCACGAGGCACGCGTGGCGAAGTAACATCTCGAGCGACCTTCGGTTCCGCTCCCCTTGACTTGTCGACGGACGCTTCCGGACGAACCTAGGGACAAAGGGAAAACAAAAGGCCCCGGTTTCGCGGGGAAGCAAACCAAAAGGCCTCTTCCCCTCGGCTGCTCCGGCCCCGGAGCTGACTGTCACGACACAAGATCAGCCAGACACCTGAGCTGCCGCTGCCTCCCAGCCCTCCCCGGCAGTTAAAAGGCTTGCGGAGAAAGCAGCAGTCGGGGGCGACGGCTGGGGATTCCGCTGCCGGCTGCCTTTTCTTGCTCTGGCCCGCTCGCAGGGGCGGGAAGAGGCTCCTGAGCCACACACACCCGCCCCCCCCACCCCCCCCCCCCCCACCCCCCCCCCGCGACAGCGTTACCGCAGGCCCCGAGGCAGCCTCTCTGCGGCCCGCGGGGGCCGGCGGCCCCAGCCGGCTGCCACGGCTCAGGCCAGCGGCTGGGGGAAAGACAAAGCCCCGCGCAGGGCTGCGGCGGCTGCCCGGGCAGCCCGCAGGCGGCGGCGGGGGGGCGGCGGGGCGGCGCGGGCCGACCCCTCTCCCGGGCGCCGCCGCCACGAGCGAGCACCGGGGCCGCCCCTCCGCCGCTCCTCGCCGAGGTAGCGGCGCGGCTCCGAGAGAAAAAAAAAAAAAAAAAAAAAAAACAAACAAACAAAAAAAAAACCAAACAAAAAACCACCCACCCAGAAAAGGGCAGCCCCGTGAGGAGCCCGCTGACCACCGTCCCTGCCGGGGAGACGAGAACCGGCGGCAGCCCCGCCGGTCCCGGGCCGGGCCGCCCGCCTGCCTCAGCCCGCCCGCCGCCGGCACCAGGCGCTCCCTGCCGCGGCCGAGCGCCGGGCCGCCACATCCCCCCCCCCGACCGGGCCGCTGCCCGCCGGCCCCCGGCCGCCCTTCAGCCCGAGCGCGCCGCCGCACGTCCCGGCCCGAAAGTCTTCCGGGCTCCCGGCGAAGGCTCCGTACCTCCACGGCCGCTCCAGCGCGCCGCGCGGGCCGGGAGTGAACCCGCCTTTCCCGGGCCGGACGCGCCATCTGCCCCTACGCACGAGGCCGGAAGTCCCGCCCCTAGGGGGGTCAAAGCCGCTCCTGCGCATGCGCCGCCCTCGGTCGGCCAGAAAGGCTTCTGCGCATGCGCCAAAGCGGGATTGCGTCATCTGCCCGTACGCCCGAGGCCGGAAGCCCCGCCCCTTCGGCGTCAAGCCGCGTCTGCGCATGCGCTGCCCTTAGTTTGCCAGAAAGCCCTTCTGCGCATGCGCCGAGGCGTGTTGCGTCATCGGGCTGCGACGAGGCCGGAAGCCCCGCCCCCTTCGGCGTCAAGCCGCGTCTGCGCATGCGCTGCCCTTAGTTTGCCAGAAACCCCTTCTGCGCATGCGCCGAAGCCGGATTGCGTCATCGGCCCGCGACGTGCCCGCAAGCCACGCCCCCTTCGGCGTCAAGCCGCGTCTGCGCATGCGCTGCCCTTACTCCGCCGGGGGAGGGCGCGGTGCTGCCGCCTGGCGAAAAAAATTGGGTACTGCAGCCCGTCTAGCTAACGGACTGCACAGTTTATTATATAGGCACGGCATCAAGAGGGGAACTCTGCCCACGGCCCGTTAGGAAGTTGCCTGGCGTCCCATCTCGGTGGATGAAGTTCTGGCAGCGAACATTCTCGATTCCACTAGTCTAGCGAAAAAGAAAAAAAAAAAAAAAATCACTCGAGAGACCAGGCTTACGCTTTTTTTTCCCCCCCTTATAAAAACACTAGCAACAGTGCCTGAACGGGAAAAGGGGTCACGAAAGTTTTTATCGTAAAATGGAAGGGCACGAAAGAGAACAGAATTCGACAGACGATACGTAAACCTCTGCAGCTCTTTCCCCGTGCCTATCGGACATCGGTTTCCAAAAACTTTCTCGGGTGAGCGTCTTTTGTCTTTGAGCAGTGCAACAGACGCTTTGCAAACAGCACAAGTCTGCTTTTGAACCATCGTTTCAGACTTTGCAATCCCTTGAGATGGGGCGCTTTGTACTTGAGAGAAACAAAACCCACTCTGAGTCTTTCCTTTAACGATACAGGCCTATTCCCCTTTCCCTTAGAGAAACAACCTACTCGCTTCTGATCTCCCGAGGAATCTTAATACTCCCAACACACTGCGCCGTCAAGATCAACAAAGCAGTTTCCTACCACGTTGCCAGCGAGCGATAGGACCGTCTCGAGACGAAGTTTCCTCGGACAAAAACCCGAGCGATCTATCTTCAAGACTCGGTCCAAACGGCTCCGTCACCGTTCCATCGCAGTCCCCTTCGGCTCCACACCACTGCCTTGTGGGAACGCCCCCTAGAAAAAAAGAAACGCTTTCATCAGGGTAACAAGCAGAATACAGCTCTAGCCTCGAGGACGGCTGGCACGCACACGGCCTGTATCGCCGCAGTCCCCTGAGCCGCAGCTCAGCGCGCGCCGACAGCGGTGACGGAGGACGCGCTGAAGGCGAAAAGCCGAAAGCCAACCCCCCGAAGCCCAGAACCGTGCTCAGGCACCCAGGAGTTAAGCCTAAAACCGGTTGAAAGAGCTGCCTCCTACCTGTTCCCCCGCCACCTCTCCCCCTCCGAGGCCAGCACCTTTCCTCGCGATCCCTTTTCGCAAACAAAAGACGGACGCCTGCGGCCTCAGCTCGGTACCGAAGCACCACGATGCGCTTGCCGGCGGCGTGCTCTCTCACGAGGCTGACAGCTTCTCTGCACGCAACAGCCGAGGCCCTGTGAAAGGGGAGGAAGGCAAACACCCATCACGTCTCGCCGGGGTCAGGAGGGAGTCGGGGTGCGCTGCGGTCAGAGCCCAACGCCTTCCCCAGAGGAATTACCGGGCCCCAACAAGAGGCAGGAGCGATCGGCAGACAGGCAGGTAACACGCACGGCAGCGATACCCACGGCAGACTGGCAGGACGCTTCCAGCCGCTTCACCCCGCCGCTTTGTTTCGAATTTCGTTAAAAGGCAATCCGATTCTTAAGGCTCACTCTGCTTTGAGGAGCTGCTG